>NC_139017.1:59187363-61587363 GCF_964374135.1 Grampus griseus
TATGGGACTCTCTGAGCTTCCTGGACTTGACTATTTCCTTTCTCATGTTAGGGCAATTTTCAAGTATAATCTCTTCAAATATCTTCCCAGTTCCTTTCTTTTTCTCCTCTTCTTTTAGGACCCCTATAATTCAGATGTTGGTGTGTTTAATGTTGTCCCAGAGGTCTTTGAGACTGTCCTCATTTCTTTTCTTTCTTTTTCTTTATTCTGCTCTGTGGTAGTTATTTCCACTAAATTTTTATCTTCCAGGTCACTTATCCGTTCTTCTGCCTCAGTTATTCTGCTATTGATTCCTTCTAGAAAATTTTTAATTACATTTATTGTGCTTTTCATCATTGTTTCTTTGCTCTTTAGTTCTTCTGGTTCATTCTTAAACCTTTCTTGTATTTTCTCCATTCTAGTTCCAAAATTTTGGATAATCTTTACTGTCATTACTCTGAATTCTTTTTCACGTAGACTGCCTATTTCTTCTTCATTTGTTAGGTCTGGTGGGTTTTTGCCTTACTCCTTCATCTGCTGCATATTTCTCTGTCTTCTCATTTTGCTTAACTTACTCTGTTTGGGGTCTCCTTTTCTCACGCTGCAGGTTCGTAGTTCCCATTGTTTTTGGTGTCTGCCCCCAGTGGGTAAGGTTGCTTCACTGGGTTTTGTAGGCTTCCTGGTAAAGGGGACTGGTGCCTGTGTTCTGGTGTGTGGGGCTGGATCTTTTCTTTGTTGGGCAGGGTTGCATCTGGCAGTGTGTTTGGGGTGCCTGTGAACTTGGTATGATTTTAGGCAGCCTCTCTCCTAATGGGTGAGGTTGTGTTCCTGCATTGCTAGTTATTTGGCATGGAACATCCAGCACTGGAGCTTGCTGGCCATTGGGTGTAGCTGCGTCTTAGCCCTCAGATGGATCTCTGGGTGAGCTCTTGCTGGTTGATACTATGTGGGGCTGGGAGTTGTCTGGTGGTCCAATGTCCTCTACTTGGCTCTCCCACCTCAGAGTCTCAGGCCTGACACCAGGCCAGAGCACCAAGACCCTGTCAGCCACACGGCTCAGAAGAAAAGGGAAAAAAAAAGGAAGAAAAATAAATTAAAAAAAAATTAAGTTATTAAAATTAAAAAATAGAAAAAACATTATTAAAATTAAAAAGTAATAGTAATTAAAAAAAGAAGAGAGCATGTGTACTGTTAAACAAATCCACTAATGATAACAGCACTAAAAACTATACTAAGATAAACATAAAAATCAGAAACAAATCAGTTGCAGCCAGCACACCCCAAGTCTACAGTTGTTCCCAAGTCTGCTGCCTTAATTTTGGTATGATTTATTGTCTATTCAGATATTCCACAGATGCAGAGTACATCAAGTAGATTATGGGGATTTAATCCGCTGCTCCTGAGACTGTATGGAGAAACTACCCTTTCTCTTCTTTGTTTGCACAGCTCCTGGGGTTCAGCTTTGGTTTGGGCTCCACCTCTGCATGTATGTCACCCTCAGGCATCTGTTTCCTGCCCAGACAGGATGGGGTTAATGCAGCGACTGTTAGGGAGCTGTTGCTCACTCATTCCTGGGGGCAGGAGTGGTACAGTAGTTATAATTGGAATGCAGGGCGAGCCTGTGGCGGCAGAAGCTGTTGTGACCTTGCAAACAACCTGAGGCACTCCATGTGTTCTCTTGGGGAAATTTTCTCTGTATTATGGGACCCTGGCAGTGGTGGGTTGCACAGGCTCCTGGGGTGGGGTGGTTTGGATAGTGACCTGTGCTTGCACGCAGGATTCTTGGTGGCTGCAGCAGCAGTGTTAGCATTTCATGCCCATCTCTGTGGTCTGAGCTGATAGCCACAGTTTGCACCCGTCACTGGAGCTCATTTAGGCAGTGCTCTGCCTTCTGTGGGCAGACAGGGGAGGAATCCCCTCTCCTCGCACACCTGAAATAATGGTCTTTTGCCTCTCAGGCAGGTCCAGACATTTTCCTGGACTCCCTCTCAGCTAGCTGTGATGCATTATCCCCCTTTAGGCTGTGTTCAAGCAGCCAACCCCAGTCCTCTCCCTGGGATCTGACCTCCGAAGACTGAGCCTCAGCTCCCAGCCCCGCCCGCCCCGGCGGGTGAGCAGACAAGCCTCTCAGGCTGGTGAGTCTTGGTTGGCACCAATCCTCTGTGCAGAAATCTCTCCACTTTGCCCTCTGCACCCCGATTGCTGCGCTTTCCTCCATGGCTCTGAACCTTTCCCCCCACCCACCCACCTTCTCTGCCAGTGAAGGGGCTTCCTAGTGTATGGAAACTTTTTCTCCTTCACAGCTCCCTCCCAGAGGTGCAGGACCCATCCATATCTTTTGTCTCTGCTTTTTTCTTTTTTCTTCTGCCCTACCCAGGTACGTGGGGAGTTTCTTGCCTTTTGGCAAGTCTGAGGTCTTCTGCCAGCGTTCAGTAGGTGTTCTGTAGGAGTTGTTCCACATGTAGGTGTATTTTTGATGTATTTTGGGGGAGGCAGGTGATCTCCATGTCTTACTCCTCCACCATCTTGAAGGTACCCCCTCCACTGCCTTTATCTTTACAACTATTTTTGTGAGGTGGGCCACTGAGGTACTCTCATTTCATTTTATACCTAAGAAAACTTCAGCTCACAGTTGTTTTGTAACTTTGCCAGAACCATATAGGTAATAAGCAGTAGAACTTCAATTCATACTCTATTTTTCTATTTCATTTTTCAAAAAATGTATATAGTGAGAGTTAGTCTTTAAGCAGTGTTCATGGAATAAGAGATGTTGGAAACGCTGTACAAAACCGCATTAATATGTTGATTAAGCATCTTGGCTGATGCTCTGAGGTCCACGGCCTGCTCATCAAAAACCCACAACTTCTCATCATGCATAGATTTCTCCCAGAGCCTGCATCCATGTCCATGACACAGATATGCTGGGAGGCCACCCTAACCCTCAGGCCAAGTGTATGTGCAGTAAGAACCAGGGGGTCTAGAGTAAGTCAGTGAGTGGAAGAGGATGGAAGGAGAGAAGAAACAGGAATGGGTAGCTGAAAAACTCTAAGAAAACGAATTCCAAACTCTAATCATTAACCCTACACCAAAGGTGATTATAGAGATTATCACCCACATCTATCAAAAGACTGTAAGCCAAGGGGGTGTGTCCTTTCTCAGCCACCTACACCACATCCCTCCCACCATGCTTCACCACCCCTGTCAGCATCTGAGGCTGCACTCAACACGTATCATCATTTACTTACTGAACCCCATTTCATTCTGTAAAGGAATTTAGGTCATTTCTGTGAACGACTGTCGAAAACCTGAGCTGAGATGATTCTCTAACTCTGGGGTGTCGTACCTTTATAGGTGGGTATCACCATTCCTGAAGAGAAAGATACTGGTTAACTGTAATAGATTCTGTGTGTTTGTTGTTCATCTGTTTGTTTGTTTGCTTATAACTTCTGTAGACCCTGTCAAAGATTAGGTAGTCAGGAAAACAAACTTTGAGATGGAGTTTTTAGCAGGCAGAATGTTTATTAGGAGGTGCCTTTGGGATAACAACAGTGGAAAGAAGAGAAGCAAGTTGGATGGGAAGAGGGGGAAATTGGGCTCTAATGGTGGCCTGAACAACCGCCTCAGCCTACTCTACAGGGTAGCTGTGCAGCTAAAGTGACCCGTCAGATTTATCCCACATTGGGCTAAAATGGCTGAGCCTTTATATCATTTCTGCTATCAGTCACTGAGTGTGGAATGCCTCAGAAAGAGCGTTACCTTGAGCAAAGTGGATTTCTGCAGCTCAGGCCATCTCTGAAGAGGCTGGCAGCTGAAGACTGCTCACAGCACTCCCTGCTACTAGTGCAACAAGAAACTCTTCACAAGAAATCTGGAGGGTACATGTCCATGTCCACTATAGTCCACCCCGTGTATCCCTTGAACCAACTTTTACATATCCTTTTGTGGAATAGCTTCTCTAGCATTTCAGTGGGCCTTTCTTCCTGTGGGAAATTTAGAATGTACATTTAGTAGCAGATACAAGAATAGGGTGGGGTAAGAAAGATAACTAGGGCACAAAATTTAAGGGGTTAAAAAAAAGTGCCTCCTTCAGTTCTTCACCCTAGATGCCTCACTCTCTTATGTTTGGACAGTTTTATTTATAATTCACACACCACAAAATTCAAACTTTTAAAGAGTACATCTCAGTGGTTTTTAGTTTTGGTGTTTAGTTTTTAGTTTTTGTGTGGACATATGTTTTAGTTTTTCTTGGATGCCTGAGTAGAATTTCTAGACCATGTGGTAACTCTAAATTTAGCTTTTTGAGGAACTATAAAACTATATTTTAAAGTGGTTGCACCATTTTACATCCCCAAGGGTAATGTACAAGGATTCCAATTTTTCTACATTCTCACCAAAACTTCTTAATGTCCATCATTTTTTATTATAGCTATCTTAGTGTGTGTGTATAGTGATCTCTCACTATGTTTTTTTTTTAAATTTTTTATTTTTGGCTGCGTTGGCTTTTTGTTGTTGCGTGCGGGCTGTCTCTAGTTGCAGAGAGCGGGGGCTACTCTTCCTTGTGGTGTGCGGGCTTCTCATTGCAGTGGCTTCTCTTGATGTGGAGCACAGGCTCTAGGCATGTGAGCTTCAGTAGTTGTGTCACGCAGGCTCAGTAGTTGTGGCGTACGGGCTTAGTTGCTCCATGGCATGTGGGATCTTCCCAGACCGGGGCACGAACCCGTGTCCCCTGCATTGGCAGGTGGACTCTCAACCACTGCGCCTCCAGGGAAGCCCTCTCACTATGGTTTTGATTTGCATTTCCTTAATGACTAATGATGGTGAGCATCATTTCATGTACTTATTGGCCATTTGTTCATCTTTGTTGGTGAAATATCTACCCAAATCCTTTGCCCATTTTAAAACTGTATTGTCTTTTTACTGTTGAATTGTAAAAGTTCTTTGTATATTCTGGAGACTAGATCCGTATCAGATATATAATTTGCAAGTATTTTCTCCCATTATATGGATTGTCTTTTCAATTTATTGATGATGTCCTTTAAAGCACAAAAGGGTTTTGTTGTTGTTGTGTTATCATTTTAAATGATATCTAATTTATCTATTTTTTCTTTTGTAGATTTTGTTTTGGTATCATATCTCAGAAACCTTGCCTAATCCAAGGTCATGATTATTTACCTTATGTTTTCTTCTAAGAGTTTTGTATTTTTAGCTTTTACATTTAGGCATCACCTCAGTCTTCAGACAATTTATGTATTGAGTTAATGCTGGCCTCAATGCTGGGTTGAGATGGATACTCTCCACTTCTAATTTATGGAAAGATTTTGTGAAGGTTTGGTGTTAATTCTTCTTTAAACATTTTTCAGAGTTCACCAGTGAAGACACCAGGGCCTGGGGCTTTTTTTAAACCAATTTAATCTCACTACTTGTTTTACATATATTCGTATTTTTATTTCTTGAGTTAGTTTCAGTAATTTTTATAGGAATTTACTCAATTAGTATAGGTTAATTTAATTTGTTGGCATATAATTATTTGTACTATTTTCTTATAATCCTTTTCACTTCTGTGAGACTGTAGTGTTGTCACCTATGTCATTATTGATTTTAGTAAATGAGTCTTCTCCTTTTTTCACTTGATCAGTCTGGCTAAAGATTTGTCAATTTTCGCTACAAGGGCTTAATTTCCAAAATATACAAACAGGTCATACAACTCAATAATAGCAACAGCAACAACAACAACAAAACCAAAACAACCCACTCAAAAAATGGGTAGAAAACCTAAATAGGCATTTCTCCAGAGAAGACATACAGATGGCCAATAGGCATGTGAAAAGATGCTCAACTTTGGTAATTATTAGAGAAATGCAAATCAAAACTACAATGCGGTATTACCTCACACTGGTCAGAATGGTCATCTTTTAAAAGTCTACGAATAAGAAATGCCAGAGAGGATGTGGAGACAAGGGAGCCCTTCTGCACTGTTGGTAGAAATGTAAATTAGTGCAGCCACTGTGAAGTATAGTATGGAGGTTTCTTTTTTTTTTAAAGTATGCATTCAGACATAAAGTACAATGTGGTAACTATAGTTAATACCGTATTGCATATTTGAAAGTTGCTAAGAGAATAGATCTTTTTTTAACATCTTTATTGGAGTATAATTGCTTTACAATGCTGTGTTAGTTTCTGCTGTATAACAAAGTGAATCACTTATACGTACACATATATCCCCATATCCCCTCCCTCTTTTATTTATTTATTCATTCATTCACTCCTGGCTGTGTTGGGTCTTCATTTCTGTGCGCGGGCCCTCTCCAGCTGAGGCGAGCGGGGGCCACTCTTCATCGCGGTGTGCGGGCCTCTCGTTGTGGACCACAAGCTCCAGATGTGCAGGCTTAGTAGTGGCTCACGGGCCTAGTTGCTCCGCAGCATGTGGGATCTTCCCAGACCAGGGCTCGAACCTGTGTCTGCTGCATTGGCAGGCAAATTCTCAACCACTGCGCCACCAGGGAAGCCCCCCCCTCCCTCCAGTGTCTTCCTCCCACCCTCCCTATCCCACCCCTCTAGGTGGTCACAAAGCAACAAGCTGATCTCCCTGTGCTATGTGGCTACTTTCCACTACCTATTTTACATTTGGTAGTGTATATATGTCAAGGCCACTCTCTCATTTAGTCCCAACTTACCCTTCCCCCTGCCCATGTCCTCAAGTCCATTCTAAGAGAATAGATCTTTTTTATTCATTTATCTTTAATTTTTTGGTTGCACTGCACAGCATGTGGGATCTTAGTTCCTTGACCAGGGATCGAACCCACACCCCCTGCATTGGAAGAATAGAGTCTTTTTTTTTTTAACATCTTTATTGTATAATTGCTTTACAATGGTGTGTTAGTTTCTGCTTTACAACAAAATGAATCAGTTATATATATACATATGTTCCCATATCTCTTCCCTCTTATGTCTCCCTCCCTCCCACCCCTCCAGGCGGTCACAAAGCACTGAGCTGATCTCCCTGTGCTATGCGGCTGCTTCCCACTAGCTATCTACCTTACGTTTGGTAGTGTATATATGTCCATGCCTCTCTCTTGCTTTGTCACAGCTTACCCTTCCTGCTCCCCATGTCCTCAAGTCCATTCTCTAGTAGGGCTGTGTCTTTATTCCTCTCTTACCCCTAGGTTCTTCATGACACTTTTTTTTCTTAAGTTCCATATATGTGTGTTAGCATACGGTATTTGTCTCTCTCTTTCTGACTTACTTCACTCTGTATGACAGACTCTAGGTCTATCCACCTCATTACAAATAGCTCAATTTCATTTCTTTTTATGGCTGAGTAATATTCCATTGTATGTATGTGCCACATCTTCTTTATCCATTCATCCGATGATGGACACCTAGGTTGTTTCCATCTCTGGGCTATAGTAAATAGAGCTGCAAAGAACATTCTGGTACATGACTCTTTTTGAATTATGGTTTTCTCAGGGTATATGCCCAGTAGTGGGAATGCTGGGTCATATGGTAGTTTTATTTGTAGTTTTTTAAGGAACCTGCATACTGTTCTCCAAAGTGGCTGTATCAATTTACATTCCCACCAACAGTGCAAGAGGGTTCCCTTTTCTCCACACCCTCTCCAGCATTAATTGCTTCTAGATTTTTTGATGATGGCCATTCTGACTGGTGTGAGATGATATCTCATTGTAGTTTTGATTCGCATTTCTCTAATGATTAGTGATATTGAGCATTCTTTCATGCATTTGTTGGCAGTCTATATATCTTCTTTGGAGAAATGTCTGTTTAGGTCTTCTGACCATTTTTGGATTGGGTTGTTTGTTCTTTTGTTATTAAGCTGCATGAGCTGCTTATAAATTTTGGAGATTAATCCTTTGTAAGTTGCTTCATTTGCAAATATTTTCTCCCATTCTGAGGGTTGCTTTTGGTCTTGTTTATGATTTCCTTTGCTGTGCAAAAGCTTTGAAGTTTCATTAGGTCCCATTTGTTTATTTTTGGTTTTATTTCCATTTCTCTAGGAGGTGGGTCAAAAAGGATCTTGCTGTGATTTATGTCATAGAGTGTTCTGCCTATGTTTTCCTCTAAGAGTTTGAGAGTTTCTGGCCCTATATTTAGATCTTTAATCCATTTTGAGCTTATTTTTGTGTATGGTTTTAGGGAGTGATCTAATCTCATACTTTCACATGTACCTGTCCAGTTTTCCCAGCACCACTTAATGAAGAGGCTGTCCTTTCTCCACTGTACATTTTTGCCTCCTTTATCAAAGATAAGGTGACCATTTGTGCGTGGGTTTACCTCTGGGCTTTCTATCCTGTTCCATTGATTTATCTTTCTGTTTTTGTGGCAGTACCTTGCTGTCTTGATTACTGTAGCTTTGTAGTATCGTCTGAAGTCAGGGAGCCTGATTCCTCCAGCTCCGTTTTTTGTTCTCAAGATTGCTTTGGCTATTTGGGATCTTTTGTGTTTCCATACAAATTGTGAAAGTTTTTGTTCTAGTTCTGTGAAAAATGCCAGTGGTAGTTTGATAGGGATTGCATTGAATCTGCAGATTGCTTTGGGTAGTACACTCATTTTCACAATGTTGATTTTTCCAATCCAAGAACATGGTATATCTTTCCATCTGTTTGTATCATCTTTAATTTCTTTCATCAGAGTCTTATAATTTTCTGCATACAGGTCTTTTGTCTCCTTAGGTAGGTTTATTCCTAGATATTTTATTCTTTTTGTTGCAATGGTAAATGGGAGTGTTTTCTTGATTTCACTTTCAGATTTTTCATCATTAGTGTATAGGAATGCCAGAGATTTCTGTGCATTAATTTTGTATCCTGCTACTTTACCAAATTCATTGATTAGCTCTAGTAGTTTTCTGGTAGCATCTTTAGGATTCTCTATGTATAGTATCATGTCATCTGCAAACAGTGACAGCTTTACTACTTCTTTTCCCATTTGGATTCCTTTTATTTCCTTTCCTTCTCTGATTGCTGTGGCTAAAAATTTCAAAACTGTGTTGAATCATAGTGGTGAGAGTGGGCAACCTTGTCTTGTTCCTGATCTTAGTGGAAATGCTTTCAGTGTTTCACCATTGTGGACGATGTTGGCTGTGGGTTTGTCATATATGGCGTTTATTATGTTGAGGAAAGTTCCCTCTATGCCTACTTTCTGCAGGGTTTTTATCATAAATGGGTGTTGAATTTTTTCAAAAGCTTTCTCTGCATCTGTTGAGATGATCATATGGTTTTTCTCATTCAATTTTTTAATATGGTTTATCACATTGATTTGCATATATTGAAGAATCCTTGCATTCCTGGAAGAAAGCCCACTTGATCATGGTGTATGATCCTTTTAATGTGCTGTTGGATTCTGTTTGCTAGTATTTTGTTGAGGATTTTTTCATCTATGTTCATCAGTGATATTGGCCTGTAGTATTCTTTCTTTGTGACATCCTTGTCTGGTTTTGGTATCAGGGTGATGGTGGCCTCGTAGAATGAGTTTGGGAGTGTTCTTCCCTCTGCTATATTTTGGAGGAGTTTGAGAAGGATAGGTGTTAGCTCTTCTCTAAAAGTTTGATAGAATTCGCCTGTGAAGCCAACGCTTTTGTTTGTTGGAAGATTTTTAATCACAGTTTCAATTTCAGTGCTTGTGATTGGTCTGTTCATATTTTCTATTTCTTCCTGATTCAGTCTTGGCAGGTTGTGCATTTCTAAGAATTTGTCCATTTCTTCCAGGTTGTCCATTTTATTGGCATAGGGTTGCCTGTAGTAATCTCTCATGATCCTTTGTATATCTGCAGTGTCAGTTGTTACTTCTCCTGTTTTCATTTCTAATTCTATTGATTTGAGTCTTCTCCCTTTTTTTCTTGATGAGTCTGGCTAATGGTTTATCAATTTTGTTTATCTTCTCAAAGAACCAGCTTTTAGTTTTATTAATCTTTGCTTTCGTTTCCTTCATTTCTTTTTCATTTATTTCTGATCTGATTTTTATGATTTCTTTCCTTCTACTAACTTTGGGTTTTTTTTCTTCGTTCTCTAATTGCTTTAGGTGCAAGGTTAGGTTGTTTATTCTAGATGTTTCCTGTTTCTTAAGGTGGGCTTGTATTGCTATAAACTTCCTCTTAGAACTGCTTTTGCTGCATCCCATAGGTTTTGGGTCATTGTGTCTCCATTGTCATTTGTTTCTAGGTATTTTTAAATTTCCTCTTTGATTTCTTCAGTTATCACTTCGTTATTAAGTAGTGTATTGTTTAGCCTCCATGTGTTTGTATTTTTACAGCTCTTTTCCTGTAATTGATATCTAGTCTCATAGTGTTGTGGTCGGAAAAGATACTTGATACAATTTCAATTTTCTTAAATTTTCCAAGGCTTGATTTGTGACCCAAGATATCTATTCTGGAGAATGTTCCGTGAGCACTTGAGAAAAATGTGTGTTCTGTTGTTTTTGGATGGAATATCCTATAAATATCAATTAAGTCCATCTTGTTTAATGTGTCATTTAATGCTTGTGTTTCCTTATTTATTTTCATTTTGGATGATCTGTCCATTGGTGAACGTGGGGTGTTAAAGTCCCCTACCATGAATGTGTTACTGTCGATTTCCCCTTTTATGGCTGTTAGTATTTGCCTTATGTATTGAGGTGCTCCTATGTTGGGTGCATAAATATTTACAATTGTTATATCTTCTTCTTGGATCGATCCCTTGATCATTATGTAGTGTCCTTCTTTGTCTCTTGTAATAGTCCTTATTTTAACGTCTATTTTGTCTGATATGAGAATTGCTACTCCAGCTTTCTTTTGGTTTCCATTTGCATGGAATATCTTTTTCCATCCCCTTACTTTCAGTCTGTATGTGTCTCTAGGTCTGAAGTGGGTCTCTTGTAGACAGCATATATAAGGGTCTTGTTTTTGTATCCATTCAGCTAATCTGTGTCTTTTGGTGGGAGCATTTTGTCCATTTACATTTAAGGTAATTATCGATATGTATGTTCGTATTCCCATTTTCTAAATTGTTTTGGGTTCGTTATTATAGGTCTTTTCCTTCTCTTGTGTTTCTTGCCTAGAGAAGATCCTTTAGCATTTGTTGTAAAGCTGGTTTGGTGGTGCTGAACTCTCTCAGCTTTTGCTTGTCTGTAAAGGTTTTAATTTCTCCATCAAATCTGAATGAGATCCTTGCTGGGTAGAGTAGTCTTGGCTGCAGGTTTTTCTCCTTCATCACTTTAAATATGTCCTGCCAGTCCCTTCTGGCTTGTAGGGTTTCTGCTGAGAGATCAGCTGTTAACCTTATGGGGATTCTGTTATGTGTTATTTTTTGTTTTTCCCTTGCTGCTTTTTATATGCTTTCTTTGTATTTAATTTTTGACAGTTTGATTAGTATGTGTCTTGGCGTATTTCTCCTTGGATTTATCCTGTATGGGAGTCTCTGTGCTTCCTGGACTTGATTAACTATTTCCTTTCCCATATTAGGGAAGTTTTCAACTATAATCTCTTCAAATATTTTCTCAGTCCCTTTCTTTTTCTCTTCTTCTTCTGGAACCCCTATAATTCGAATGTTGGTGCATTTAATGTTGTCCCAGAGGTCTCTGAGACTGTCCTCAGTTCTTTTCATTCTTTTTTCTTTATTCTGCTCTGCAGTAGTTATTTCCACTATTTTATCTTCCAGGTCACTTATCCGTTCTTCTGCCTCATTTATTCTGTTATTGATTCCATCTAGAGTACTTTTAATTTCATTTATTGTGTTGTTCATCGTTGCTTGTTTCATCTTTATTTCTTCTAGGTCCTTGTTAACTGTTTCTTGCATTTTGTCCATTCTATTTCCAAGATTTCGGATCATCCTTACTATCATTATTCTGAATTCTTTTTCAGGTAGACTGGCTATTTCCTCTTCATTTGTTAGGTCTGGTGCATTTTTATCTGGCTCCTTTATCTGCTGTGTGTTTTTCTGTCTTCTCATTTTGCTTATCTTACTGTGTTTGGGGTCTCCTTTTTGCAGACTGCAGGTTTGTAGTTCCCGCTGTTTTTGATGTCTGTCTCCAGTGGCTAAGGTTGGTTCAGTGGGTTGTGTAGGCTTCCTGGTGGAGGGGACTAGTGCCTGTGTTGTGGTGGATGAGGCTGGATCTTTCTTGTCTCTCTAGTGGGCATGTTCACGTCTGGTGGTGTGTTTCGGGGTGTCTGTGGCCTTATTATGATTTTAGGCAGCCTCTCTGCTAATGGGTGGGGTTGTGTTCCTGTTTTGCTAGTTGTTTGGCATAGGTTGTCCAGCACTGTGGCTTGCTGGTCGTTGAGTGAAGCTGGGTGCTGGTGTTAAGATGGAGGTCTCTGGGAGATTTTCGCCATTTGATATTATGTGGAGCTGGGAGGTCTCTTGTGGACCAGTGTCCTGAAGTTGGCTCTCCTACCTCAGAGGCAGAGCCCTGACTCCTGGCTGGAGCACCAAGAGCCTTTCATCCACTCGGCTCAGAATAAAAGGGAGAAAAAGTAGAGGGAATTAGTAGAAGTATGAGGAAAGAAAGAAGGAAAGGAGGGAAGAAGGCAAGAAGGAAAGAAAGGGAGGGAGGAAGGAGGGAAAGACGGAAAAAGGACAAAGAAAGAAGATACAGTAAAAATAAAATAAAGTATAATAAAGTTATTGAATTAAAAAATTCTTATTTAGAAAAAAAAAAGGGACGGACAGAACCTTAGGACAAATGTTGGAAGCAAAGCTATACAGACAAAATCTTACACAGAAGCATACACATACACCCTCACTAAAAGAGGTAAAAGGGGAAAAATCATAAATCTTGCTGTCAGAGACCACCTCCTCAATTTGGGATGATCTGTTGTGTAAAGGAGGGAAGGAAGGAAGGAAAGAAAGAAAGAAAGAACGAAGGTAAAGTATAATAACATTATTAAAATTAAAATTGATTATTAAGAAAAAAATTTTTTTAAAAAACCATTGCCGGATAGAACCCTAGGACAAATGGTGGAAGCAAGACTATACAGAGAAGATGTCACACAGACGCATACACATTCACAAAAAGAGGAATAGGGAAAAAAATCATAGATATTGCTCCTAAAGAAGTCCACTTCCTTAATTTGGGATGATTGGTTGTCTATTCAGGTATTCCACAGATGCAGGGTATATCAAGTTGATTGTGGAGCTTTAATCCGCTGCTTCTGAGGCTGCTGGGAGAGATTTCCCTTTCTCTTCTTTGTTCTCACAGCTCCCAGGGGCTCAGCTTTGGATTTGGCCCTGCCTCTGCGTGTAGGTCGCTGGAGGGCGTCTGTTTTTTGCTCAGACAGGACGGGGTTAAAGGAGCCGCTGATTCGGGGGCTCTGGCGCATTCAGGCCGGCGGGGAGGGAGGGGCACGGAGTGCGGGGCGGGCCTGCGGTGGCAAAGTCCGGCGTGACTTTGCACCAGCCTGAGGCCCGCCGTGCGTTCTCCCGGGGAGGTTGTCCCTGGATTCTGGGAACCTGGCAGTGGCGGGCTGCACAGGCTCCGCGGAAGAGGGGTGTGGAGAGTGACCTGTGCTCGCACACAGGCCGCTTGTTGACGGCAGCAGCAGCCTTAGCGCCTCCCGCCCGTCTCTGGGTCCGTGCTTTTAGCCGCGGCTTGCGCCTGTCTCTGGGGTCCACGCTTTTAGCCGCGGCTCGCGCCCGTCCCTGGGGTTCCTTTAAACAGTGTTCTTAAACCCCTCTCCTCACGCACCAGGAAACAAAGAGGGAAGAAAAAGTCTCTTGCCTCTTCGGCAGGTGCAGACTTTTACCCGGACTCCCTCCAGGTTAGCCGTGGTGCACTAACCCCTTCAGGCTATGTTCAAGCCGCCAACCCCAGTCCTCTCCCTGCGCTCCGTCCGAAACTGAAACCCGAGCCTCAGAGCCTCAGCTCGCAGCCCCGCCCGCCCCGGCGGGTGAGCAGACAAGCCTCTCGAGCTGTTGAGTGCTGGTCGGCACTGATCCTCTGTGCGGGAGTCTCCCCGCTTTGCCCTCCGCACCCGTTGCTGTGCACTCCTCCGCGGCTTCGAAGCTCCCCCCTCCGCCACCCGCAGTCTCCGCCCGCGAAGGGGCTTCCTAGTGTGTGGAAACTTTTCCTCCTTCACAGCTCCCTCCCACTGGTGCAGGTGCCGTCCCTATTCTTTTGTCTCTGTTTTCTTTTTTTTTCTTTTGCCCTACCCAGGTACGTGGGGAGTTTCTTGCCTTTTGGGAGGTCTGAGGTCTTCTGCCAGCCTACAGTAGGTGTTCTGTAGGAGTTGTTCCACGTGCAGATGTATTTCTGGTGTATCCGTGGGGAGGAAGGTGATCTCCGCGTCTTACTCTTCCGCCATCTTCAAGGTCCCCCCCTCCATCTAGAGTATTTTTCATTTCATTTATTGTGTTGTTCATCATTGTTTGTTTCATCTTTAGTTCTCTAGGTCCTTGTTAAATGTTTCTTGCATTTTGTCTATTCTATTTCCAAGATTTTGGATCATCTTTACTATCATTATTCTGAATTCTTATTCAGGTAGACTGCCTATTTCCTCTTCATTTGTTAGGTCTGGTGGGTTTTTATCTTGCTCCTTCGTGTGCTGTGTGTTTTTCTGTCTTCTCATTTTGTTTATCTTACTGTGCTTGGGGTCTCCTTTTTGAAGGCTGCAGGTTCGTAGTTCCCGTTGTTTTTGGGTTCTGCCCCCTGTGGCTAAGGTTGGTTTAGTGGGTTCTGTAGGCTTCCTGGTGGAGGGGACTAGTGCCTGTCTTCTGGTGGATGAAGAAGCATAGAGTCTTAACCACTGGATCACTAGGGAAGTCCCAGTATGGAGATTTCTTAAAAAATAAAAATAGAGCTACCATATGATCCAGCAGTGCCACTCCTGGGCATATATCCAGACAAAACCAGAATTTGAAAAGATACATGCACCCCGGTGTTCGTAGCAGCACTATTTACAATAGCCAAGATACAGAAGCAACCTAAGTATCCATCAACAGATGGATGGATAAAGAAGATGTACTATATATATACAGTGGAATACTACTCAGCCATGACACAGAATGAAATAATGCCATTTGCAGCAACATGGATTTATCACACTAAGTGAAGTACATGAGACAGAAAAAGAGAAATATCATATGATATCACTTATATGTAGAATCTCAAAAAATGATACAAATGAACTTATTTAAAAAACAGAAAGAGACTCACAGACATAGAAAACAAACTAATGGTTACCAAAGGGGAAAGGAAGAGGAGGGATAAATTAGGAGTTTGGAATTAGAATATACACACTGCTACATATAAAACAAACAGATAACCAACAAGAACCTACTGTATAGCACAGGGAACTATACTCAATGTCTTGTAGTAACGTATAACTGAATCTAAAAAAGAATATATATGTACAACTGAGTCACTTTGCTGTACACCTGAAACTAATACAACATTGTAAATCAACTATATAGTTCAATAAAAATTTTAAAAAATAGGAAAAACTAAAAATAGGTTGCCATATGATCCAGGAATCCTACTTCTGGGCATATATCCGGAGAAAACTCTAATTTGAAAATATACATGAACCCCAGTGTTCATAGCAGCACTATTTACAATAGCCAAGACATGGAAGCACCCTAAGTGCCCATCACCAAATGAATGGATAAAGAAGAAGTGGTATATAAACACAATGGAAGATTACCCAGCCATAAAAAAGAATGAAATAATGCCATTTGCAGCAACATGGATGAACCCAGAGACTATCATACTGAGTGAAGCAAGTCAGGCAGAGAAAGACAAATGTTATATGATATCGCTTATATGTGGAATCTAAAATATACAAACGAACTTATTTATAAAACAGAAACAGACAAAGAAATAGAAAACAAACTTACGGGGAAGTGGTGGGGAGGGAAAAATTAGGAGTTTGGAATTAGCAGATACAGACTACTGTATATAAAATAAACAACAGGATCCTACTGTATAACACAGAGAACTATGTTCAATATCCTGTAATAAACCATACTGGAAAAGAATATGAAAAAGAATACATGTATATATAACTGAATCACTTTGCTCTACACCAGAAACTAACACTACATTGTAAATCAACTATACTTCAATTATCAATAATTTTTAAAAAAAAAATAGAATGGTACATGCACATAGTGAGCATTATACTAATGTTAACTATTTTTATTATTGTAAAAGTAATGTAGAAATTATCAGTCACGATGGCGGAAGAGTAAGACGCAGAGATCACCTTCCTCCCCACAGATACATCAGAAATACATGTACATGTGGAACAACTCCTACAGAACACCTACAGAGTGCTGGCAGAAGACCTCAGACCTCCCAAAAGGCAAGAAACTACCCACGAACCTGGGTAGGGCAAAGAAGAAAGAAAAAACAGAGACAAAAGAATATGGATGGGACGTTCACCAGTGGGAGGGAGCTGTGAAGGAGGAAAGGTTTCCACACACTAGGAAGCCCCTTCGCGGGCAGAGACTGCAGGTGGCGGAGTGGGGAAGCTTTGAAGCCAGAGAGGAGAGTGCAGCCACAGGGGTGCGGCACCCTATGTTCCTTTCTCCTTCTGCTGACTGATACACAGATATTGCATCTGGCTCTCACACTGATTTTCTGCTTTTCTCAGAGTCAAATCCCTCATTAGTAATGATTTGCAGTGTTATCTCTGCTGTACTCCCATTATGTTTCTGAGCATGATGAGTGGGTAAGCACCTATGGGAGGCTTTTAACATTATATTTGTCTTCAAAAGCAAATAATTACAGACTTGGGGTTGGGAACAAAAACCAACAGATAAATAAATTTAAAGCTTTGGTATAAATGGTCAGGAGGTTGACAAAATGGTCTTCTCTTTAGTGGGACCAAGAGAGCCATCCAGAGATAAGTAGGTAGCGCACAACCCAAGCTAATTTGTCTGGTGCCCTGGGTAAGTCTTCATGCTCTAACCCCACCTCCCAACCCCCCATCAGCCCATCTGAATATTGAGGAACAGAGCTTATCACCTCCACTTCTGTCCTTTGGGGGTTTCATGACCATCAAAGATGCATGTTCCTTTGAAAAGGTGATACACAAGTAATATTATTTTGAAGAAATAGAAAATATTGTAGAAGGGGAAGGAAGGATATTCAGGACAAAACTACAGAAGATGAGTTAGGTTTGAAATATGGAGGAAGGAAAAAGTAAATGAAAGATGAAGCTGGAGGAAACAGAATGGACAAAAAATAAAGTATGGACAAGGACACTGAAGAAAGAGAAGGAGAAAGAGAAGAAGGAGAAGCACAACTACGAAGAGGAGAGAGAAGAGGAGAAGGAGAAAAGGGAGGTCAGGGAAGACCAGCATGAGCTGTAAACTTCAAGCAGAGCAACACACTTCCTCTAACCATAGCACATGCAAATTGAGCCCGAATCTCATCACGGAAATGAAATTGGCAATCTAGAAAATGAAGGTAGATGAGGAAGCCAAGATCTTAGAATTTCCTCAGCTACAACTCTGTCTTGCTCCTTGTTTATTTGTCTAATACAGCTTGTTGGTGGGGATGCAAGTCTCCCCAGCATTCAGAAGGATAACTTGAAATAGGTTCCTAGAAAAATGAGAGAAAAAACAAAACACCCAAAACTAAAAACAGGACTCCAGCTTTGAACAAAGAATAGAACTCACAGAGGCAGGAAATTACGCATGTAGATTCAGATCTACATGGTTCTCTGGTTTCCCATCCCACTCACCCCATCATCTGAGCTTACACTGGAAAACTCAACCATTATCAGAAATTATTTTTAAGGTGAGGAGAGAGTTGCACATTACCTTCATCTGAAGATTTAATACTCAACGAATGCCATAAGAAATTTAAGATAACTGGAATTATTTTTTAAATATAGCTTTATTGTGCTCCACTTCCCTGCCAGCAGTGAAGTGGACTCCTTAAATAGGCCTTGTAAACGCAGACTATAAAATCAAAGATCCAAGAGAAACAGACACTTAAGCACCCCACTTGCTGTACCCAGGGCCGCCAAGGACCTCTGAATGTGCACCTTAAGAGCAAGCACAGGTTTTTATATTCACCTTGCCTCCATTATGCAGGTATCACAGTCCCAGTCAATCTCCTTCACCTTTGGCAGTAATTATTCCCCATCTCAGCGTTTACCCTCTTCTTCCCTTTCTTCTTGTATAATACTTTTAGCCCTCCAGGGTGCAATCATTTCTTTGATCCAGAGGACAGAATCAAATTTGGTTTTATAAAGAATCTCTCATGGCTGGAGCTCAGAACACTTGAAAAGGCAATGCTGATGCACAATGGTGAGTGGGAGAAGGCTTCTAACACTCACTTCTCTGTGTTTACTTGGGTAGAAAAGATTACCTGACCCATTTTTACCCAGATGCTGGGGGCTGAGCACAGCACTGTAAGATACAGATTAACCCCTGGATGATCCTACACCAAGGAAATGGACTCTCCTTCCCTGGCATTGACTAGAAGGGAGCCAGTTGTATTGACTGTTTTCTCACTTCATTTACAAGGTCTTTGAAGTTCATAAGTTTGTGTAAGGAAATGGGATGGGGTGGAAAGGGGGAGGGGGTGTTTTAAAAGCTCTCTTAAAAGGAGAGAAATAGGATGAGAAAGTCCTGAGGGCAGTATGTATTGGAAAGTAATCTTTAACATTTCCACTTATTAAATGCCTGTTATGTGCCAGGCACTTTATATAAATGATCTCTACTCAAGGTAGAAGATTCAAGCCAAACCTGGGTCTTAATTTTAGCTCCAAATGTTATTAGCTGTATGATCTTGACAAATTAGTTTGGCTCTCTGCACCTTGGTTATCTCATCTGTTTAAAGGGATAATAACGCCTACTTCACAAAATAATTGAGGAGGATTAGTGCCGCTTCATGGAAAATGATGGTAACTATCATTATTATCATCTTCAATCCAGCTCTTCTATCTATGCACTTTAAAAATGAGAAACCTGAGGCTCAAGAGAGTTTAAGTAACTTGTTCAAGGATGTAGAGCCAGTGAAGAGCAGACCTGGGATTTGAGCCCAACTCTACATGACTCTTTCCACTCTGTAATAACACCTCAGAGCACCCAAGATAGTATCCATGGCAACTGCAGAGCGACTTCGGTGGAGGTTTTTCTAGTTATCAGCATCATACCAGTTCAACTTCTAGGTGTAAACATCTCTATCCCCTATTCCTGTTTAGAGCTTGACTTAGTT
Organism: Grampus griseus; assembly: GCF_964374135.1. NCBI lineage: Eukaryota > Metazoa > Chordata > Mammalia > Artiodactyla > Delphinidae > Grampus > Grampus griseus. Next base: position 59,206,498 of record NC_139017.1, read on the forward strand.
CATTTCACTGACTTCCAGAGGTTTCTTTTGGTCTAGTGAGAAAAATACACCAGTGAAAAATGAGTGATGGATAATTTTCTATCTAATTTTCTTCCTTAAACATGGAAGGAAGATGGATGAAATATATGCCCAGTCACTGTGCTTGACCATTTTCCTCTACCAAGTCTCCTTTCTATTCATTTATTCGACTAATATTCACTGATCACTTACCACACGTCAGTCACTATTCTAATGCTGGGAATATGGCAGTAAACAAGAAGACAGGGTGCTTGCCCTCAAAACTAACAGGCATCATGGTAAAGACATACTAATTGAATATCAAGACAGGAGGGAACCTTTGAGATGTTGAAAAAGAAAAAAATCAGAGAAAGACCAAAAAAAATACCAAAAAACATATTGTTGCAAAAGATGTGACTTACAAATTCTGGAATTCTCAGCAACATCATAGCATCTGACAGTCTTCAATAAAAAATATGTAATTATAATAATTGAAGAAATGCAAAATTGAAGTAATTACAGGAGTTAAATGAGAAAGAAAGAAGGGTCAGAGATTTTAATAGCAGCATGATGGATGGATTCAGTTAATTAGATAAGGCATTCCCTTTACAATAATCCTTCCTAAAATGGGCTTGTCAGTCATGTAGCTTGCTACATTCACCATCCCTTCTAAGGAAAATTGTCTACCCACAGCCTTCTCCTGAGGGAAATTGTCCTGGGGTGTTTTATAAACAAAGATTGGCCACTGATTGAACAACATAGAAATCTGACCCAAGTGTGGTCAGTCTATATACACCGGTCACCAATCATCCGATACTCTTGTAAGAAAAGGTCTATGATATGGTAACCGGGGGGGAAGGGTGGAGGGGAGGGGTAGATTGGAGTTTGGGATTGACATGTACACACTGCTATATTTAAAATAGATAACCAACAAGGACCTACTATATAGCACAGGGAACGCTGCTCAATATTCTATAATAACCTAAATGGGAAAAGAATCTGAAAAAGAATGGATATATGTATATGTATAACTGATTCACTTTGCTGTACACCTGAAACCAATACAACGTTGTTAATCAGCTATGTTCCGATAGATTTTTTTTTTAATGAAGAAAAAAAGAAAACAAAAAGAAAAGCTCTACACAATAGAGGTTAATGTAATTTTCCAAAACATTCAATATCTTTCTCCAGATTTCGAATGGGGGAAACTGATAAAATATATTAGTAATAAGGGCTTTAAATATATGAACTCATTACTAATCAAAACAACCAATGAGGAAAGCACTATTATTATTCCCATTTTACAGATGAGAAGATTGAGGTAAAGTAACATGCACAGTTAGTAAGAAATAGAGATGGTGTTTGAAATCAGGTATTTTAACTCCAGCATCTATGCTGTTAGTCACTTTGAATCTCCAAAGAGTGGGAAGAGGAATGATAAAAGACACAAAAAGAAGAAGAAACAGAGAATAACAGAGCCTTGTTAATGGTGTCAGAGTGTAGATCTAAAAATTCTTGCTCCTAAGGGGACAACAGAGATGACACTAGTGCTCAGGACTATCTGGGAAAATGGGTGGTGGATGTTCCTTGATTCCTGTGAGAATCCTGTCTTCTCTATTGCCTCGTGTGCCCTTTCCAGAAACTTCCACTACTACTAAGATAACTTAAGCAAGTTTCCTGCAGCCCAAGTGCCTAACACTCTTTTCAACCATGAGTTCCCCATGCATAAAATTCTAGAATTCCAGAATTTGTAAGTCATATCTTTGCAACAATATGTTTTTGGGTTTTTTTTTTAGACTTTCTCGTATTTTTTTCTTTGTAGCAACTACAAATTGTGAATCATTTCTGATGAGGAGATCTAGGAAAAGAGTAAACTGGAGGGTAGCTGACTGCCTGGGGTTCTAGCTTTTATGTATTCAGCACATAGAGACCTGGCTGCTGACTACAAATCTGCCTAAGGATACTGGGCATCATTCTGCAGGAAACCTCAGCCAGCCAAACCAGCCACGCGGGCTCACACGTTTGTTACTCTTGGACACAGACTAAGATGTAAATCCTCTGGGCATCTTTCTGCTCTTCATTTCACATTCCCATGTCACTTTGCTTTGCTATCCCATACTCTTGACCCAGACTCTTACTACACTTTATTTTCCTATATTTTTGAGAGTGCGCTCTGAAGTTCATTCCTTATAAGTGAATTGCAGTTAAGTATATCCCTTTCTTCATGTATAAAATAGATCAATTAAATGGCAGTTGCTTCATCTTACTTGTTCTATCTTCTGAGTCTATTTTTTTTGTTAACCTTGCATACACAGTCTATACATACCACCTCCTCCAACTTTCTTCAAAAACTCTTTTCAGATTCTTTATTCATTCTGAGAAGTCCATAGGTAATAACTACCATTTGCCTTTTCACAAAGGTATAGCTATATAGATAAAGGAAGATCTGAAGTTAGAATTTCATTTGTTCTTAAAAGTAGGGGAGGATTTTAGGGTGGAGAGGTAGCTTGAAAACAATCACTCCTTTTACTTATCATAATTGACTTCAATATTAGACCTGGGTACAAATTACTCTAATAGAAGCATTTATTGTTTGCAGGATGAGAACAAGCTTTATACATGACCCCTGATTACAATAGGAATATTTCTTTATCAGCAGGAATGGTGATATTGAAATCTCCTTAGGCAATACTTGATGTTATTAGCAAGGAGAATGAAAACATGTAAATAACAACTCCACGTTATTTTTCAAAATTAACTAACTTAAAAACTACAGTGAAAGGTTTATCCTTCAAATTTTCCATGATTTTTCTTTCTTACGGAAGACGACAACACTGCCAAGTTTGAAGCTTACAGCTTTAGACCTTTCTGAGTTACACAATCACAAGGAGGAGATTGAAGTATTTTCTGTGAGAGGGGGACTTGAAGGGGGAAAAAAGCCTGTGTGGTTTGACTTAGAGACAGAGAAATTGGTGGAATTGTATCAGTTCAAACTTTCAAAAGAGAAAAGAAACTCACTTCAGGATAAGCCATGAAGTATGGCCATTTCCAGACCAAGTCTTTTTGTGATGAGGAGGATGAATATCCTGAAATGTGAGAAGAGAAATGGCACATGGTTCATAATTATACAGAGTTTCTCTATTGTTCAAGATCCAAGTCCACAGTTAACTCTAGCTGACTCTAGCTGAAATCACTCACATAAAAAACACTGATTTCTAGGGAATCATTGTCTACAAGGTCTCCAGTATGATCCTCAAATCAACACTTGGATGTGGGTATTATTAAAGCCATTTTATGAATAAGGAAGCAGAAGCTCACCAAGATTAAATGACTTGCCTCAGGACACAGAGGTGTTAATTGGCACAGCTAAGAGTGGAAATCCAAACTTCTGACTTCAAATTCTGGGCTCATCTCATTAGGGCATAAAAGAATGAGTATACTAACCAACTAAGCCAAGTCATTGGATCACCAAAGTAAGATGCTACTCTGCGTCTATCTAGCATCATAACTTAGGCTGTAAAACTCAAAGTAGATTTTTGGCCCATTAGAGAAGGACAAGAAAACTAAACGATTCATCTCAATGGTAGCATAACTACCTTTAGTTTGCTCTGCTCCAGATCAGACAAAGGGAGCAATAGTTTTCAAATGGAATACTGCAGCCAATGACTTTAGATTTCCATGACACTTCTTAATTTTTTATGTAAACTTTATAAATCCTAGAAAAACATTTTGCATTCCATCATTAATCAAATGTTAGGAAGTTCCAGCTATGCAACAGGCATTGTCATAAGTCCTAGGAATATAAAGAAGAATAAAAGGTATCCTGGTCTAAGAATACTTCCTAGTGTTGTAGAAGAATGAAACCACTGAAACTCGTATTACACAATACAAGTGTAATTAAACAGAATGAATAAAGTACAGAGGAAAGACTCTTCCAGGGGAGTCAGAGAAGTCTTTGCAGAGGTGATATTTGACCTGAAACTTGAAAGATGACTAGGAAAAAGAGGTAAAGGTACATTATAGAAACTAGCTCTTTTATGTTATTTTGAATTATATTCAGGGCCAAGTATGAGAAGTGGGGAGGGGTTAATTTCCTGGGTTACATAGCATGTTCATAAGTTTCCAATGGCTATCCCCTGTGTCATGATGTCAGGTTGGCTTCAGATTTATTAATTATTGTAAGTTTTGACCATGGCTTCAGGTTTTAAAGACCCACAGTGAATTTTATTTTATTTTCCAGCTTTACTGATACATAACTGACATAACATTTTGTAAGTTTAAGGTATAAAATGTTTTGATTTGGTATACTTACATACTACAAAATGATTACCACCGAAGCACTAGCTAACACCTTCCTCAGTCACATAATTATCATTTTTGTGGTGAGAACATTTAAGATCTAATACTCTCTTACCAATTTGCAAGAAAATGACACAGTATTATTAACTATAGTTATCATGCTGTACATTAGATCCTCAGAGGGTAGATTTTATTAATGGACATTTTTTAAGCATGGGAGCCCTTATTTTATAAAAGGTACAGTATCTTTTTGGATTAAGGAATTGAAAAAAAATATCAGTGATTTTTGAGTTTCAAAGGCTAAAAAGACCTGTGTCTGGAAGAGTTTCAAGGAATCAAGTTTGCTCAGGAAACAAACTGAATTTGCTTTAAAAATATGCATCACCTTATTATCATATCTGGAGCTCTGGGAGAAATAAGGAAAGCTTTCCTTAGGAGATCTTAGAGGACTGCCTCGACCCATGTGAATGTGAAAATACAATCTTGGGGGCCAACAGACAGATATGACGGGGGAAAAGAGATGTTCCTGGATTAGAAAAGGAGAGGAGAAGTTTTACGTGTTCTGGATGCAAAACAGTTGCTACAGTCCAAAGAAATCCCACAGAACAAAGCCCAGCCTTACCTGTCATTTTTCTCCAAAAGGAGCTTGGATCCAGGAACTGCTCATTTTAAAGCCAAAGATAGTCTTTACTTGTAAAGGGGATTGGGGAAATACTCTTGAAAGTTGGGGTAGTTATAAAAAGGATTTCAGAAGAAAAAAAATAGATAACTTAAAAAAGACCAACATAAATACTCATAGCATTACTGGGGTGAGTTTCAAGGCAACACATTTACTGTAGGTGGGGATGCAGTATTGTGATGGTTAATATTTAACAACCCACTCTCTGGAAAAAATAATAAACTTATTTGTAGTGTTTGCCAATTTCTGTGCTATGAATACCGCCTCCATAGCTGATTTCAAGCTTGCAGTACAGTATCACTGCACATGGATATGGAAATAGATGTACACAATCAGCTTTTGTGAGTCTGTGTGAGCCCACTCTGGCACCCCACTGGGGGCATGAGGTTATTGGAGTATGCTCAAAATTGTGTGAAATTTGGCCTCAAAGGGAATGTGAGGAACAAATAAAACATACTAACAGGGACCTGAGAAAGACAACAAAAAGTGAGTCCTCGACTGCTTTAGATGCTGACCTTCTGCAACAATACTTCCTGGGTGAGGTTAACCAACTCGGGGTTAGGACGTCAAAGAGGATTTGCTTGAACGATAGATGATGTTATTGATAAGATTGCACTGACTTTGCATGTCTCACTGTAAGGGTTACCATAAGAAAAAAATATACAAGCATAAATTTTTTAAAAGCCAATGTCTGGGGCTGGACTGATATTCAGCTAGAATGCACTGGTATGTAACAACACGCCCACATGCCTTATTTACAGCCAGCACCTCTTTTGATTGGTTGCTGCCTGCACTACACTGAAGGTTAAATATTCGAGTATCATTCCTGTCTAGGCCAGAAGTCAAAGGAGAGAGGAAAGAGAGCACTTAGTCTACGTGGTAGAGAAGGAAAGGAACTAATTACAGAAGGAGGTTAAACTGTCAGAACCTCAGCTGAGCCTTTCTAAAAGGCACAGGGAAACTAGCAAGAAAACGCACTAGAGGCCTATCCCATTATTGCAGGAAAAAATTATGGGAAAAAGAAATGTTACTTAAGCCCTTGTAACACGCAAATGCAGAGGAAAAATAAGAATCACATGGCAGATGTGCTCAGGGGCACAGACTTCAGAAATGTCAACTGCAACTTCTCTTTAGGCGTTTTCCCAGGATAATGCTCTGGCTAAAAGGGATGTCAGGGCAAGGGTCAAAGCCTTCTTAAAAGACGGATTTAGAATAAACAATGCCAAAGGAAAAAGCAATGGTGGGGCCATGGAGGCACAGGACTGACAAATATCTGCACCTGAAGCTCCAAGAAGGTAATCGCTTTAAAAAGAGCCCACACCCTATGTGGCTCTCAGGTGGCAGGTGTAAGGACTCCAATGGAAAAGAGCAAAGTAAGAGATTTTATATATGCAGGATGGGTGAAAAAGGAGGTCTCAAGCAAGACATGCTTGTGACTGCCACCATTGCGTGTCTGAATTTATAAGAAGAAACCTGTCTTTTCTGAGTAAGGGGACTGCATGTATATTTGAGGTTTCTCTCAGCTCTGATGAATCCATGGCCATGATAGACTCCTTCAAGGGAATTTTTTTTCCCTGCTGGGTTTAAATTCATAGGCCATGGCATAAACTGACTGGCATCCTGGCAGAGTTGCAACCGTGATATTTCCCTTTTTAGTCTAGATTCTTTCAGATATGACTAAGTCTCAACTATAATCGTTAGCAGAAGCCAGCATCATCTGTACAGTTAATCCATACTCCTTGGTAGTGTGTATCTGAAAGTTTGGCACTCTTGGTAAGGACACATTCCTGGCTCAATTCTAAGCTGGTTATTTAATCTAAGGTGCTACTAGATGTACTAGGTCAGACTTTCACAACCGGGATTCCTTAAAGATATTAAGACCTAATGAAGACCTACTGCCCTAAGGCAGGCAAACTTTATTAAAGGCTCAGAAAGAACATATTTTAGGCTTTGTGGGTGCATTGTATGCATTTTTAATTTTCTGCATATTATAATGTTTTGACATCTCAGAAAAATCTTTCTGGCTGGGGAGAGACTGCCTCTCCCAGGACTAGCCAGTTCTTAGAGAAAGTAAAGGGCCCAGCCAGGAGCAGGCCTTCCATATGTAGACTAAGCACTCCAGAACCTGGCCTCCGTGCACCCCAGGAGGCAATACTCTTCTGCCCTAACCAGAGCCAGGTATCAGACAATTAGAGACTACCTCAGTAGCCCAAAGTCTGCTGAAGCTATGCAGACTCATCAATGCTAAACTGTTCATTCTGCCCTGCTTTGCCTTTCTAGCAGAAATCTTAATAAAGGTGGCAAGTGACCTAAGCAATTCCAACCCCCCACCCCTGCCCCCACTCCTGTCTTCTGCTTCCTGAATACCCTGGTGTCTTTCCCATGTGGCCCTGTGGCGTGTTGTGCCTCTTATTTTTAGGACTTGTAAGTATTCTAAAATTTGTTTCCCCGAACCTCTCCTGTGTCTCTTGTGGCAGCACCTGACTGACCATCTCATAAAAGAATACAAAACATTCTCTGTTGCAGCTACTCAACTCTACCATTGCAGCATGAATGTCGCCATGTGTAATATACAAACAAATGGGAGTAGCCATGTTGCAATAAAACTTTATTTACAAAAACAGGCAGTGGCCTGCCTCTAGTAATAGTTTGTCAACTCTTGCACTGAAGCATCCAATGTATATAAGAATTTAGCTGCTCTTCAGTGCATTTAGAATACTAGTTATACCAACCTGGAGGAAACTGAGAAAATAATTCCTCAAATTATTTTCAGTGCTCTATGCTTCAGACAAGGGTGGGAAAGGCTATACGTGATAGTGTAGATACCTTAATTCAAATAATCCCACACAAACTCTAAAATGTCTCTCAAAACATTTGAGCTGCACCCCCCCCCCACCTGCCATTCCTACAGCTCCCTCTATTTTTGCCTTACCCTGGATGTAGATCTTGGCACCTCTTCAAATTCCACCAGAGGAATTCAGTCACCCCAAAATAGGGGCGGGCATCAACAAGTGATGCAGTAGGAGTTTTACATGTGATATCTCACCACAGACTTCTTAAATGTTCCCATTAGAATATATCTATACCTCAAATTCCCTTCTCAGCCATGTCAATCCTGGGGGTTTTGCTGCATGTAATTACACAACTGCCCTTTTGCCTGTTACTTAATCTTTCCCAGACCCCCGAACTTCAACTTTCTTTCTCCTTTATTATGCAAAGCGATTCTGCTTGGCTCCAAGACTGTACCTTCAACTTCGCATAACCAAGTCTATCCTAGACTTCAGAAAAACCAAGGCCTTGCTGTTGATACTATTAACCCTGCTTTGAGGCAGGCTAAGTTAAAGATGGAAAATAAACCTTCTCCTTATACAGATACAGTTTGTCAAGCATTCTAAAATTGTGTGTGTGTGTGTGTGAAGGAAAAAAGCAGGTATATTTTTACTACTCATGTTATCTACAGGCCATGCTGTTTGACCTTGGGACTCCAGCTGTATACACCACTCATAGTGTAGTTTGTCCTGACTCCTGGACAGATCTTCCAGGCTGGTGAAGGCCTGATGCACAAGATGTATGACTAGGATGCTGAGGTTGCTAGAGGGAGAGGTGAGCAGGAGATTCTGGTGTGATCTAGAAACGAGAAAATGAATCCTGGGTGAGTAACTAAACATACAATGGTGTGAAGGAGCATGGGCAAACTATGTGAGAAGAAGCATGTAATCAGGTACCAATGATTCAGGTGCGTGATTATACACCATGTTTAAATTAACCTGAAAGATTTAGACTGGAGAGAAATCTAATTGTTATACCCTTCTGGGATAGTTCCAAAGTTAATGAATCTCTTATCAGAAGAAAATTGGCTGAATTGAAAACAAGATTATTTTGTTCTGTGTCACTTGTTTGTGACTTCAGTGCCTCCTCTTGACACCTGCCTAACTTCTCCAGGTCAATGGGACTTCATACTTTCGGTCTCTGTGTTAACATCACCCCCTTCGTTAGAGCTGCTTCTCTGGTAGAGTGGGTTAGGGTTTTGACCTTTATGGTCAAGGAATAAAGTCTGTACTTGGAGGATTTGGAGATAACTTTAGAGAAAGGGATGGCAAATAACTCAACTTGCATAATAACACGGATTGGTTAGTAGTGGCTATGTAAATGCTGTGTTGAGAGGGATTCTGAAGTCACATCAAGGGTAAACAGGCAAAAGGTTTTTCCCCTTTGATGTTCTAAAGTGCTGCTGGCCTGCCCACACTCTCAAGGATTTTCAAGGAAGAGTTTGATAGACTAAAGAAAAAGTGACTGCTTTGGAGAAAGACAAGCCTCGGTTTGAACGCTGACTCTTCCACTTAGTATCTGTGTTTCAGGCAAAGAGCTTAAAAGCCTCTCTGAGTTCATACACCTTTATTTGTGAAACGGGGACAATAGCACCCACCCGTAGAGTTGCTAAAAGTGATTTATCATATGTTAAAATCTAACACAGACCCTGGCACATGGCTAGTAACTCAAAGTATGCTAGTCCCCCTTCCTGACTACAAAGATACCATGCTCTCTCATCCAGAAATCTCAGATTTATCAACTGGTATCAAAATCATCTGATGGAAGGCTTGATTCAAGACTGTAGATCTTTCCAAGATATATACACCTCTGTGTTCACTGAAGCATTATTTACAAGAGCCAAGAATGGAAGCAACTGAGGTCTCCGTTGATAGATAAGTGGATAAAGAAGAAGTGGTGTATATATATGAACAGGAAAATTACTCAGCCATCAGCAAGATTGAAATATTGCCATTTGTGACAATATGGATGGACCTAGAGGGTATTGTGCTAAGTGAAATAAGTCAGGCAGACAAAGACAAATGCCACATGATTTCCCTTATATGTGGAATCTAAAAAACAAATGAACAAACATAACAAAGCAGAAACAGACTCACAGACACAGAGAACAAACAGTGCTTGCAAGAGGTTGGGGCGGGTGGCGATGAGTGAAATAGGTGAGGGAGATTAAGAGGCACGAATTTCCAGTTATAAAATAAACAAGGGGATGTAATGTACACCATAGGGAATATAGTCAATAATATTATAATAACTTCATATGGTGACAGATGGTAACTAGACTTATCATGGTGATCATTTTGTAATGTATGAAAATATCAAATCATTATGTTGCACACCTGAAACTAATATAATATTGTAAGTCACTTATACTTCAATAAAAAATAAAATTAAAGATTGAAAAAAGACTGTAGATCTTTTCAGTCTGGGACAAAATGTTACAGAGACCAATGTGACTGTCAACAAGTTTGTCTCTGAGGGATACAAAATCGAGAAGCAAGAACTTGAAGTGAATGAAAATGTAATTTAATTCACAATCAAAGAAAAATTCTACAGCCTGAGAATCAGAGAATATCCTTGGAATGGACTCTTTTCAGTACCATAAATTTAACCAACTGAATTCTTTAAGTATCCACCTTGTCAGCCTTTTGAAATGAAGGTTGATTAGGTTCAATGGGAAATCTGTATTTCATCATGAAAATGGAACACAATGTCCTTGGCTTAGTCTCCCAAGGAGTAGCAATTTGGGGCACTATGTGCAAAGCATGAAGTAAAAACAGAGGTAGCAGATTTATTTCAGGCATGCCAAACGGAGGCATGCATATGCATAGTCCAAGAAGAATGAAAAGCCATAGCTTCCACTCTCACTGTACAGACGTCTGTAAAAGGAAAACTCCCTTAAGGGGCTTCTCTAGCCTTTCACATTACAAATAATAGTTTACAAAAATGGAGACATTACAAAGAAGGGAGACACTTTAGACTGAGTTGATTTCTTTAAATATTAGGGGAAGAAGAACACAATTATCAAGGGGTAAATGCAGCAATGGTAAGTCTTGTCAAAAGAAACCAAGCCCCATCGGGTGTTTCCCAAATCTTCGCTTCTTTGAAACGGTTTAATGCACAGCCCAAGAGAATTTAACTATCTAATAACCTGAACAAAGTTAAAAAGGTATAGTGGAATAAAAAGTGTGCATATTATGCATCTCATTTCTAAAACAACAATGAATTGTGTGCTAGATTTATCAGGTTAATTAAGGAGTCTGTTAGCAGTGAAGTAAAAGCTGGCACGTTCCCAATTCTGGCTGATACTAACCCAGACATAGACATAACTGATGTTTCTCCAGTACAACCAAGATGCTTCATCTAATCCAGAGACAACACATTATCTATAACAGGCTTAAAGTCAGATTGGAAGCCAAAATGTTGTCAACGTTTTTAGGTCAAGTAATACACCTCTGAAAAGCTGAGTAAGCTGTTTGGCTGATGGAACAGTAAAAAAATGAAAGGATAGGAGGACCTTCAGGATGGCAGAGGAGTAAGATGTGGAGATCACCTTCCCGTACATGTGGAACAACTCCTACAGGACACCTACTGAACGCTGGCAGAAGACCTCAGACTTCCCAAAAGGCAAGAAACTCCCCATGTACCTGGTTAGGGCAAAAGAAAATAGAAAAAACAAAGACAAAAGAACAGGGATGGGACCTGCACCTTGGGAGGGAGCGGTGAAGGAGGAAAAGTTTCCACACACTAGGAAGCCCCTTCATTGGTGGAGACGGGGTGGCGGGGGTGAAGCTTCAGAGCCACGGAGGAGAACGCAGCAATAGGGGTGCAGAGGGCAAAGCAGAGAGATTCCCACACAGAGGATCAGAGCCTACAAGAACTCACCAGACTGAGAGGCTTGTCTGCTCACCTGCCGGGGAGGGTGGGGGTTGGGAGCTGAGGCTTTGTCTTTGGAGGTCGGCTCCCAGGGAGAGGACTTGGGTTGGCTGCATGAACACAGCCTAAAGAGGACTAGTCTGCCACAGCTAGCTGCGAGGGAGTCCGGGAAAAAGTCTGGAACTGTGTAAGAGGCAAGAGACCATTGTTTTGGGGTGTGCGAGGAAAGGAGATTCAGAGCGCTGCCTAAACGAGCTCCAGAGACCGGCGCGAGCTGTGGCTGTTAACGCAGACACCAGAGACGGGCATGAGACGCTAAGCCTGCTGCTGTACCACCAAGAGCCTGTATACAAGCAGAGGTCACTATCCACATCTCCCCTCCTGGGAGTCTGTGCAGCCCGCCACTCCCAAGGTGCCGTGATCCAGGGACAACATCCTCGGGAGATCACATGGCGTGCCTCACGCTGTTGGCACTGTTACACCAGCCTCTGCCACTGCAGGCTCACCCCACATTCCATACCTTTCCCTCTCCCTGGCCTGAGTGACCCAGAGCCCCCTAATCAGCTTCTAATTTAACCCCGTCCTGTATGAGCAAAGAACAGACACCCTCAGGTGATCTAAATGCAGAGGTGGGGCCAAATCCAAAGCAGAACCCCAGGAGCTGTGCAAACAAAGAAGAGAAAAGGAAATTTCTCCCAGCAGCCTCAGGAGCAGTGGATTAAATCTCCAAAATCAACGTGATGTACCCTGCATCTCTGGAATACCTGAATAGACAACGAATCATCCCAAAATTGAGGTGGTAGAGTGTGTGATTTTGTCTGTATAACTTTGCTTTTACCATTTATCCTAGGGCTCTGTCTGTCCATTTTGTTTGGGTTTTTTTTGTTTCTTTATTTCGTTTTTAGCGCTAGTTATCATTGGTCGATTTGTTTTTGCTTCAGTTGCTCTCTTTTTTTACAATGCTTTATAATTTTTTTATTTTTAATAACTTTATTTTATTTTTTTCTCCCTTTTCTTCAGAGCTGTGTGGCTGACAGGGTCTTGGGTGCTCCAGCCAGGTGTCAGGCCTGTGCCTGTGAGGTGGGAGAGCCGAGTTCAGGACATTGGTCTACCAGAGACCTCCCAGCTCCACATAATATCAAATGGCGAAAGCTCTCCCAGAGAGCTCCATCTCAATGCTAAGACCCAGCTCCACTCAATGACCAACAAGCTACAGTCCTGGACCCCCTTTGCCCAACAGCTAGCAAGACAGGAACACAACCCCACCCATTAGCAGAAAGACTGCCTAAAATCATTAACAAGGTCACAGACACCACAAAACACACCACTGGATGCGGTCCTGCCCAACAGAAAGAAAAGATCCAGCCTCATCCACCACAACACAGAAACCAGTCCCCTCCACCAGGAAGCCTACACAACCCACTGAAGCGACATTAGCCACTGGGGGCAAACACCAAAAACTACGGGAACTGCGAACGTGCAGCCTGCGAAAATGAGACCCCAAACACAGTAAGTTAAGCAAAATGAGAAGACAGAGAAACACACAGCAGATGAAGGAGCAAGATAAAAACCTACCAGAACAAACAAATGAAATAAGCAGTCTTCCTGAAAAAGAATTCAGAGTAAGGAGAGAAAGATGATCCAAAACCTTGGAAATAGAATGGAGAAAATACAAGAAACGTTTAACAAGGACCTAGAAGAACTAAAGAGCAAACAATGCTGAACAACACAATAAATGAAATTAAGAATTCTCTAGAAGGAATCAATAGCAGAATAACTGAAGCAGAAGAACGGATAAGTGACTTGAAAGATAAAATGGTGCAAATAACTACTGCAGAGCAGAATAAAGTAAAAAGAATGAAAAGAATTGAGGACAGTCTCACAGACCTCTGGTACAACATTACACGCACCAACATTCAAATTATAGGGATCCCAAAAGAAGAAGAGGAAGAGAAAGGGAATGAGAAAATATTTGAAGAGATTATAGTTGGAAACTTCCCTAATATGGGAAAGGAAATAAAAGTCCAGGAAGCACAAAGTCCCATACAGGATAAATCCAAGGAGAACCACACCAAGAAACATATTAATCAAACTATCAAAAATTAAATACAAGGAAAAAATATTAAAAGCACCAAGGGAAAAACAGTACATAACATACAAGGGAATCCTCATAAGGTTAACAGCTGATCATTCAGCAGAAACTCTGCAAGCCAGAAGGTAATGGCAGGACATATTTAAAGTGATGAAAGGGAAAATCCTACAACCAAGATTATTCTACCCAGCAAGGGTATCATTCAGATTCTATGGAGAAATTAAAACCTTTACAGACAAGCAAAAGCTAAGAGAATTCAGCACCACCAAACCAGCTTTATAACAAATGCTAAAGGAACTTCTCTAGGTAGGAAACACAGAAGAAGGAAAAGACCTACAAAACAAACCCAAAACAATTAAGAAAATGGGAATAGGAACATACATATCGATAATAACCTTAAATGTAAATGGATTAAATGCAACAACCAAAAGACACAGACTGGCTGAATGGATACAAAAATAAGACCCATATATATGCTGTCTACAAGAGACCCACTTCAGACCTAGGGACACATACAAGACAAAGTGAGGGGTTGGAAAAAGATATTCCATGCAAATGGAAATCAAAAGAAAGCTGGAGTAGCAATTCTTATATCAGACAAAGTAGACTTTAAAATAAAGACTATTACAAGAAACAAGGATGCTACATATTGATCAAGGGATCAATCCAAGAAGAAGATATAACAATTGTAAATATGTATGCACCCAACACAGGAGCACCTCAATACATAAGGCAAAGGCTAACAGCCATAAAAGGGGTAATCGACAATAATACAATCATAGTAGGGGACTTTAACATCAGCTTTCACCAATGGACAGATCATCCAAAATGAAAATAAATAAGGAAACAAAAACTTTAAAGGTTACATTAAACAAGATGGACTTAATATTTATAGGACATTCCATCCAAAAACAACATAATATACACTTTTTTCAAGTGCTCATGAACATTCTCCAGGATAAATCATATCTTGGGTCACAAATCAAGCCATGGTAAATTTAAGAAAATTAAAATTGTATCAAGCATCTTTTCTGATCACAACGCTATGAGACACGATATCCATTACAGGAAAATATCTGTAAAAAATACAAACACATGGAAGCTAAACAATACATTACTTAATACCCAAGAGATCACTGAAGAAATCAAAGAGGAAATCAAAAAAATACCTAGAAACAAATGACAATGAAAACACGATGTCTCAAAACCTATGGGATGCAGCAAAAGCAGTTCTAAGAGGGCAGTTTATAGCTATACAATCCTACCTCAAGAAACAAGAAAAATCCAAACAACCTAACCTTACACCTAAATCAGTTAGAGAAAGAAGAACAAAAAAACCCCAAAGTTAGCAGAAGGAAAGAAATCATAAAAATCAGATCAGAAATAAATGAAAAAGAAATGAAGGAAACGATAGCAAAGATCAGTAAAACTAAAAGCTGGTTCTTTGAGAAGATAAACAAAATTGATAAACCATTAGCCAGACTCCTCAAGAAAAAAAGGGAAAAGACTCAAATCAGTAGAATTAGAAATGAAAAAGGAGAAGTAGCAACTGACACTGCAGAAATACAAAGGATCATGAGAGATTACTACAAGCAACTCTATGCCAATAAAATGGACAACCTGGAAGAAATGGACCAA
The DNA here is from genome assembly GCF_964374135.1 of Grampus griseus. Taxonomy (NCBI): domain Eukaryota; kingdom Metazoa; phylum Chordata; class Mammalia; order Artiodactyla; family Delphinidae; genus Grampus; species Grampus griseus. The sequence continues at coordinate 59,221,905 of NC_139017.1, forward strand.
TTCTTAGAAAAGCACAACCTTCTGAGAAAGAACCAGGAAGAAACAGAAAATATGAACAGACCCATCACAAGCACTGAAATTGAGACTGTGATTAAAAGCTTCCAACAAACAAAAGCCCAGGACCAGATGGCTTCACAGGTGAATTCTTTCAAACATAGAGAAGAGCTAACGTCAATCCTTCTCAAACTCTCCCAAAATATAGCAGAGGGAGGAACGGTCCCAAAGTCATTCTACAATGCTAGCATCACCCTGATACCAAAACCAGACAAAGATGTCACAAAGAAAGAAAACAACAGGCCAGTATCACTGATGAACATAGATGCAAAAATCCTCAAGTAAACTGCAGCAAACAGAATCCAACAGCATATTAGAAGGATCATACACCATGATCAAGGGGGGTTTATCCGAGGAATGCAAGGATTCTTCATTGTATGCAAATCAATCAACGTGATAAACCATATTAACAAATTGAAGGATAAAAACCATATGATCATCTCAGTATATGCAGAAAAAGCTTTCGACAAAATTGAACATTTTGATTAAAATGACAAAAACCCTCCAGAAAGTAAGCATAGAGGGAACTTACCTCTACATAATAAAGGGCATATGTGACAAACCCACAGCCAATATCATTCTCAATGGTGAAAGAATGAAACCATTCCCTCTAAGATCAGGAACAAGACAAGGTTGTCCACTCCTACCACTATTATTCAACAAAGTTTTGGAAGTTTTAGCCACAGCAATCAGAGAAGAAAAAAGGAATCCAAATTGGAAGAGGAGAAGTAAAGCTGTCACTGTTTGCAGATGACATGATACTATACATAAAGAATCCTAAAGAGGCTACCAGAAAACTACTAGAGCTAATCAATGAAGTTGGTGAAGTAGTAGGATACAAAATTAAAGCACAGAAATCTCTTGCATTCCTATACACTAATGATGAAAAATCTGAAAGAGAAATTAAGGAAGCACCCCCATTTCCCATTGCCACAAAAAATAAAATACCTAGGAATAAACCTACCTAAGGAGACAAAAGACCTGTATGCAGAAAACTATAAGACACTGCTGAAAGAAATTAAAGATGATAGAGATGGAGAGATATACCATGTTCTTGGATTGGAAGAATCAACATTGTGAAAATGACTATACTATACAAAGCAATCTACAGATTTAATGCAATCCCTGTCAAACTACCTATCATATTTTTCACAGAACTAGAATAAAAATTTTCACAATTTGTATGGAAATACAAAGACCCCGAATTGCCAAAGAATCTTGAGAAAGAAAAACGGAGGTGGAGGAATCAGGCTCCTGCACTTCAGACTATACTACAAAGCTACAGTAATCAAGACAGTATGGTACTGGCACAAAAACAGAAATATTGATCAACGGAACAGGAGAGAAAACCCAGAGAGAAGCGCACGCACATATGGTCACCTTATTTTTGATAAAGGAGGCAAGAATATACAACGGAGAAAAGACAGCCTCTTTAATAAGTGGTGCTGGGAAACCTGGGCAGCTACATATAAAAGAATGAAGTTAGAACACTCCCTAACACCATGCACAGAAATATACTCAAAATGGATTAAAGACCTAAATGTGAGGCCAGACACTATAAAAGTCTTAGAGGAATACATAGGCAGAACACTCTCTGACATAAATCACAGCAAGATCCTTTTGACCCACCTCCTAGAGAAATGGAAATAAAAACAAAAATAAACATATGGGACCAAATGAAACTTAAAAGCTTTTGCATAGCAAAGGAAACCATAAGCAAGACAAAGAATCAAATGACAAAGGATTAATCTCCAAAATTTACAAGTAGCCCATGCAGCTCAATATGAAAAGAAAAACAACCAACCCAATCCAAAAATGGGCAGAAGATCTAAATAGACAGTTCTCCAAAGAAGATATACAGGTTGCCAACAAACAGATGAAAGGATGCTCAACATCACTAATCATTAGAAAAATGCAAATCAAAACTATAATTAGGTATCGCCTCACACCCATCAGAATGGTCATCATCAAAAAATCTACAAAGAATAAATTCCGGAGAGGTTGTGGAGAAAAGGGAACCGTCTTACACTGTTGGTGGGAATGTAAATTGATACAGCCGCTATGCAGAACAGTACTGAGGTTCCTTAAAAATCTAAAAATAGAAGTACCATGTGACCCAGCAATCCCACTACTGGGCATATACCCTGAGAAATCCATAATTCAAAAAGAGTCATGTACCACAATGTTCATTGTAGCACTATTTACAATAGCCAGGACATGGAAGCAATCTAAGTGTCCATCGACAGATGAATGGATAAAGAAGATGTGGCACATATATACAATGGAATATTACTCAGCCATGAAAGGAAACAAAATTGAGTTATTTGTAGTGAGGTGGATGGGCCTAGAGTCTGTTATACAGAGTGAAGTACGTCAGAAAGAGAAAAACAAATACCGTATGCTAACACTTATATATTGAATCTAAAAACAACAACAATAAATGGTTCTGAAGAACCTAGGGGCAGGACAGGAATAAAGACGCAGACGTAGAGAATGGACTTGAGGACATGTGGAGGGGGATGGGTAAGCTGGGATGAAATGAGAGAGTGGCATGGACATATGTACACTACGAAATGTAAAATAGCTAGCTAGTAAGAAGCAGCTGCATAGCACAGGGCGTTTAGCTCGGTGCTTTGTGACCACCTACAGGGGTGGGATAGGGAGGATGGGAGGGAGATGCAAGAGGGATGGTATATGGGGATATATGTATACATTTAGCTGATTTACTTTGTTATACAGGAGAAACTATCAGACCATTGTAAAGCAATTATACTCCAATAAAAATGTTAAAAATAAATAAAATCCATAGGAGTTTTAGATGTAAAAAAAATTTAAAGGATAATTCAGTGTGCTTATACAGTTAGAGAATCATTTATTCAAGTTCATGACATATTCTTCCTCAGTCCTGCACCTTTAAATCAAGTTGACCTCCCTTGGATGAGGTAGCTAAGGCCAGTTAAGATGAGAGGTGCAGGTAACCCATTCCCTGCAGTGGTTTTGGCCCTCAGCACCTCTGCAGGACTACTAAGTTTTTGGAACACTAGAGAAAAGTACAACAAGCTGGACACCCAATTTGTACTGTAGCCCACGTGTATTAATGAGCACCCAGTATGCATCTGGCTCTATGCTTGGTATTGTGGATACATAGGTAAATGAAACATGACTCTTCCTGCAAAGAGCTTGTTGGTAAGTGGGGAAAACAGATGGGAAACAAACAGTTATGTTGCAAAATGGTAACATTGGATATAAACAACTACAGAAACTGAAATGTGAAAGGATAGCTATTTCTGAATCAGGAGGGCAACGTGAGGGTCAGGGAAAACGATTGAAAAGTGGTGATCTTTGAACAATGACTGAGTTGTCCTGTGGACAAAAAGGAGGGTGCATTTTAAGCAATGCAGACAAGAGCCAATGTGTGGAGGCATGGCTAAGGAATAACAGTCAAGAGTTTTTGGCGTGGCCAGAGTGGAGAAGCTGTGTCCTAAATCTGAGATTTTGGCCTTTGGGACAGGGACGGGCATCTTGACCCTTTACACAGTGCTGTGTAACATCCCCACCCCCAGCACCTCACCCCGGTGAGACTCTAGTCCTAAGGAGGTGAAGTCAGTGCTGACAGCATCCTGTGTTCGTCACTCCCTCTGATGAGATCTAATTTTTATTTTTTTTCCCTTGAGCAAGTATTTCCTTTCAGTAAATATGCATTGAGCATACTGATATGCTAGTACTATGAAAGGCACAGAGAAAGCAGTATTGTCATTAAATGGAATTAGCATAGGTTAAAAGTGAATGTCTGAAATCAGACTGTCTGGGTTCAGAGTTTGGTTTAACACTCACTAGCTGTGTCATTTTAGATAAAGGACTTCATTTCTGTAAATGAGATAATACTGGTATTTCACTGTAGCATGGCTACAAGGGTTAAATGAAACATAGTAATGTATAATATTTAAAACACTGCCTGATACAAAATAAGTGTTAGGTAAACGTTGGCTGTATCCATCATCTCTGGGTGCTAGAATGAGTACTGCACAAAGTAACTCGCAACATAACTGTTACCCTGCGTGCCCCTCGGCATCCTCTGTTCCATCCATGTTTCATTCCCTGCAATAGAAGTAACCCTTTCTACACAGCTCCAGAGAGTTTCCTCTGGACTTTTGAAGAGCTCACTTTGTTGGCTATTTCTCCTAGGAAATCACATTCATTCCTCACAGAGCATCAAGCCCCCCCCCCCCAAATCAAAACATGTCCTTCTCAACTTCATCCCACACTCATATTCCCACTGACAGAGAAGAAATGCTATCTGCAACCCCTGCAAAACTCATGAAGTCAGCTTGTTCCTGATGAACTGACACAAGAAAGGTAAGGACCACGGGACTGTTTAGAGGTTGGTGGTTCCCTGAGTGTTACGAAGGACTAGAAAGTTAGGAGAGAGAGGGGAGGGGACAGGAGCTGGGGGACAGAATGAGAAAGGAGTCAGTGAGACCCACAGGGTCAGGCTGCTCATGGCAGAATCTGAGTCCAAAGAAACCTAGAAATCCTAGGATCAGCCTTCAAGGAGGTGCTTCTTCGATTCCTAAACCTAAGTGATTCAGAAGGAGCCCAATGCATGGGGAAAGAAAGGAGGAGGAGAGAGAGGAAGATCTGACAACTATCCTTGGCAATAAGGGAAAAATCAGTACAAGCAGCATAATGGTTGAAAATCTGTGCCAGCCTCTATAGTTGCATGCTACCTGCAAGCTGGTCACTGTGACATTCTGAGAACAAAACTACAAGGAAGCGTTCATGGCAACCAGCGGCTGCAGGACCCTGGGATATGGCAACCTGGGCAGAAAGGAACCCGTGTCACCAAACAGCTCTCAGGCACAGCGGTGTGTCTGTGGGTGGCCAGTGTCCCACGGACAATAGATGATTTAGCTACAGCCTTCTGATTAACCTGCCAGAAACTGAAATGTAAGATCAAGGAGACAGACAGGGATGTACTAATGAAGCAGTGATTTAAAAAGAAACCCCCCAGGCAGTCAGTCTTAGACGAGTAATGTGCTTTCCCTGCCACAGTGCAGCCTCATTATTCCCTCACTCCTCCCCTAGGGAGTGGGCAGAGGTCACAACAACAAAAAAAGATATGGGAACATATGTATATGTATAACTGATTCACTTTGTTATAAAGCAGGAACTAATACACCATTGTAAAGCAATTATACTCCAATAAAGATGTTAAAAAAAATTACCTAGCATCCAAGGAGCAGGTCAAATTTCTAGTCACACATAATACAGCTGTTTTTCAAAGGAGGAGGAGGCTAGGAGGGAGGAAGCGAGAGGAGTAGCAGGGAAGGGTGGCATCCTGAGGTAGTTTTGACTATGATTGATGGCCCTGTGCTGTATCCTCACTCATGTAGAAAATTAGAGTGAGATCGTTCCAGATACTGGCCCATCTGAGTTCCTTTTTGGGTCCATCCTCTGCACCCAGTTACTCTCCTGGGAGCCCTCTGTTCCTGCCTGAGGGCCTCATTATTCAAAATCCCTAGCAGAAGAAAGCAAAACCACTTGTTTCTTTCCTATTCGCTCTCTTTTACTGTGCGAAATAAAATCATCATTTTGAGGAGTTCTTCACTTAGTGAATTAAGGGAAAAGTCATTTCTCTTGGAGCTTCAGGTTATTTTTCTAGGAGGTTCAAAAGCGACAGTGGCAATTACTTCTGAGGGTGTCTTCATCAAATTTGCCGTGGCGCCATCTCTGCTGAATTGGCCTGTCTCTCCGCCCCTCCGCTGGACTCCCCCGTGCCCTCCTACACGTAGCCTGCTTTGTACCAGGCAGGGTTTATTGTATAACTCTGCCTCTCCATTTAATTAGTCTGCTACAATTTTAGGCAGATCTTACACGGTTTCAGTTTCTCTCCTAAGGGGCGGAGCAACTGAACATCCATATTTTTCACAGGGTTTATACTGTGACCAAACATGCCCTCAATCCAACCAAGGGCAGACATCTACAAGCTGCTTTCATAAGATGCCTCCAGGAAGAAGTAAGGTAGAATGTTGTAGCATCATTCAATTTTAAAAGGATGTCATTCTATGAATGACATTCAGTTCACTCACATTTATTTTTACAATCTCTGTTAATATATCACCTTTTATAAAAACCCAGTCCACTGCAAAATTTGGAAAGTATGTATATTTAAAGTTATAATTGGCTACCACTTTGTTTCAACATGGAAGGCTGAAACACCTACCCAACCCAGTCAAAAGGGGATTATATTTACCGAAAGTTACATTCGTGCCAACCAGCAGATAAATGAAAAATGCACATCCAATCAGCTACATATTAGTCTGATTTGAGACAACCAAACCATATTTTCACTCTGTTCAGGAGAAGTTTTCTTTTTAAAGGAACCTCGTCATGAATTCTGTAGTGAAGCAGGTAAGTTGAGATACCAGTCTTCTGACCTCACTGCCTAAAAACAAGCAATGTGTTTGCAGCACTGCAGGGATTGAACCCATGGGAAGGAAAAGGGGGGATGAGAGTTACCTCTTTACCCCCACCCCCTCCCCAGTGTCCTTTTACCCCACATCGAAAACACCAGCTCTGTTCTCAAATTCAAATCAGCAGAAGGAATATGGTTCCATCCAGCTGGGATGCGCAGTGTCGGGGTGACCTTGGAAAAAATTAGGCTCCACGCTGTTACAACTTTATAGATTAAACCCAGCAACTTGAACTGCATGAGGGAGAGAGGTGAGGCAGTGACGGACAGTGGAGCTAAGACCACCCTGGACTGGACAGGCAGAAATGCCACTGGAAATACCAAGTGTGTCTCCAGTCAACCTTATTTTTAACACAAAGGCCTTTCTCTGTGGGAGGACACTTGCCGAAACGTGATCTAAACTCATATCCAGAAGAAAAGTGCATTCCTGGAATTGAAATTGAGATCTTTCTCTCCCCTCTGGAGGCCCCTGGTCCTCATGGCAGGTGACTACTTTGAGCTTTGTTGGAGGCCAGCACGGGAGGTGATACCTCCCCTAGTTCCTGGCTAATTCTCCTTTCTGCCCTTTCTCCCAGCCCAGACTTGCCCTGCTGTTCACTTCAGTACCTGCTGCCCAACATGGCTTTGGTCTAGCTTCTGGTGATTGTAGCAAGCTTTGGTTTCTCTCACCAAACGGGCCTTGATATTGTTAAGCCTGGAGTCTTTTTTCGGAGTCTGCCTGCCTCCTCTGCTCCCCTTTCTGTTCCTTTCACTGTATGGGTCACTTTTGTGGGTTTTTCCCAAAGATCTGGCAGTAGTGTGGGAGTTAGTCTGTCGAGCTCTCTCCTCTTCCTTGTTTTCTCCAAGGTAACTATAAAGGCCCTTTTGGTTTTAAGGGTTTGCTTTTAATACCTACAGAAAAAAAATCAGGCAAAAACCTAATAGTGATAATAAATACAGTGAAGTTACAAGTCTCAAGAAATCCTTCAAAGTCTCTACAGCACTGGTGTCCAGGCTACAGTTGTGGCCCCCCTTAAGATGGTAACTGAAAACTACACTTGATTTCCCCAGGAGTCTGCCTGCTTCCCTCTGCTCCCCATCCCCATCCCATCTCACACACGGATAACCATTTAGTGAAAGCATGGACCACGTTAGTCCCTAAGGACCTTCCACACTGAGGGGCCTTCATGTCTCTCAGCCTCCATCTCATGTAGTCTTTGGGTCACAGATATTTAAACAAATCTTTAATCTCTAAGTTCCCACCTTAAACATCCCAATTTAATTTGGTTTATTTACACCAAGGGGCTAATTTTTTAAGCTTATTTACACCAAGGGGCTAATAACTACGTACTATGTTACCTATCTAGGGGTATTTACATTTAAAAAATATAACATTCCAGAGAGAAAGAGAAATAAAAGGAATGACACTCTAGTGGGGGAACTTAAGGCATATATTGTGGAAAGCCAGAGGGAAAACTGACTAATACACTTGAACTGTCCCAGTACCTAGGATGGAAGACCCTGGTTCAGCTCTGTCTCTGTCCACTGTTAGAAGCTTTTTTTTAATATTAATGTGGATTGTAGTCAAGAGCTGTTTCAGCACATTCTTCACACCAAGATCAGAAGACTGTGGGTTATAAAATGGGATCTAAATTCCAGTGGATTTGAATTGTGGTTAAATAAACCCGAGAGGAGCCAAATCAAAGAGCTGCCACCTGGGCTCAGTCTGGCTTCCAGTCAGTGTGTGCGGGGCACACCCAGTCTGCTCAGCACCGTTCTAAGCACGGAACAGATCACACAGAGCCTCTTCTCTTTCTGGACTTAACTGAGGATGCACAATGGACAAATATAGAGTCAACGCTTGATTATACATGCTAACGTTGGGAAGCAATGGTGCAGATAATCAAAAGCAGCAGCTCATCGGAAAATTATACATGCCCTGCTCCCTACCAGGGCTGTGGGAAGCAAAAGGAAAGAGAAAAGGTAGCACCAGGCAACACAAGCAGAATAAGCTGGAAGGAAACAGATAGGGGATGTGTTGGGCAATAATTTGCATCACAGCAACTGTCTTGGCAAACTGGTGTGAGGGGATGTTTTGTATGTTTAATTATATGTGTTGGTTAAAGGATATAACTGTTTAATATATATCAGTTGTACTGGGGTTTTTAAAAATTCAGGTGGTAGAGTCACTTGTTCAGAGAAACCCTGAGGGAGACAATGATGATAATAATTACAACAACAACAACAACAAAACAACAGATAAAAGCCAAGGCCTGGAATTTGGGCTACGATGACTTTACTAAAATACTCTCTCCACTTGGTATTTTATGGTTTACAGACTTATTAAAGGAATTGGTTAAAGAATTGTCACCTTGATTTCTCAGTCCATTTCAAACTGAGGGAGTGGACTCAAGCCAAGACCAAGAATTCCCTCGGCTGAAAATGCACTAGTGTCACCACTAGTGGCCTGGGGCTAACCAGGGCCTTACTGTGTCCACTTCCCTCTGTGTGTCAGGGCAACTTAATGAAAGTAGTAAAAGAAGAGTCATGGTCTCCAGACCTTAGTCTCCCTTTACCAAGGCCCTGGCCCACGTCCATACCACCCACATCTCTGCCTTTCCCCACTCAGAGCCTTCCTCCATTCGTTTCTACTGAGGGCGCCTGCGCCTCCTTCCCCAGATGAAAGGAGCTTTTCCCACCCAGGGGGAAAGATGCTTCTGCATCTTGGTTCAGTTGCCAAACGTTTGCGACTCCACTGACCTCTGAGCTGGGCCAGGTAGAGAAGGATTGGTGAAAGCCAGAACTCTTGCTCATCTGCTCCTTACCCTGGGATGTGAGGTCCAGCACAGTCCTCCAGCTTTTCCCACATCAGGATACATTTTCTGACTTCCTGGGATACCTTCCCAAGGGATTGGAGGGCAGACTTTGTCCTCACCTGCCTTCCCATGGTTCTCCAAAGTTCCCATCACTGTGCCTCCCGAGAGACTTGGGACACTTCAAGAAAACAGAACCCCACATAACCTGCTATGGCATCACAGAATTCCTGAGGTAACTATGCAGATTAGACCCCTCTACGATCCTGGGTGACTTTCATTTAAGGCAACATGCTGATTAAATGCTAAAATGAGTGGTACAGGCAGCAAGTGCCCAGGGAGCTCAGAGTAGGGAGAAAGTTCACATCCCTCTCTGTTCAATTTATAAAGAAGGCCAAGGAATTTTCTCCTCTTTGCCTTTGAATTGTCTCCTTATTCCCTTCTTAAACACACACCCCCCCACACAAGCAAACACATACACACACACACACACCCCCCCCACAATTTTTTGCAATAATATGTGACTATAAGCCCCAGGAAGTCCAAGAGAATATTCTCAATCTAAGCCCTGACACTAGGCAGCCAAAGTAAAATCTAGTCGTTTGGAAAACATGCAATGAACACCTACTATGTGTCAAAGCAGTGTGCTTGACTCAGGAATTCAAAACTTAATAAGATGAACCCGTTGTTTTTATGAAAGCTATAGGTGGGGAAGGGGGTGGTTAAGAATGTCAGCAGGCCACGAGGTTCAGGTTGAGAAGTGCTTCAGTTGTGGCACATACAGGCTGCTGGGGAAGGAGAGGAGAAAAGGAGGGACCAGGAAGGCTGCAGGAGGTAACACTGCACACATCAGGTGCAGATGAACAATACTCTTCCCCAACATTTAAACTCCTGAACCCAGAACACCCTCTGGAAACTCAAAACAGAATGAAAACACAGGTGGGTAAATACACATACCTAGATTTGATGTAAAGGTGGGGGCCAAAAGATCTCAGATTAAAAAGATCCGCTAAAATGGAATTAGTGTGGAGTGATGAAGCAAAATACTTTTCCAACATTTTGTGGCCAGTAAAAGACATATGTTGGTGAGCATTTGTACTGAAAAAAGTACGGTAAACTCTAATAGTACACACTTCTCATAAGATCTGTATCCTTCCATTGTGATTTGAGGTGGAAACTTCACATCGTGATGATTTAGAGAAGTAGGATTTTTAGGGCACAATAGCAACAAGCAAATAAATGCCATAATTAAAAGTAACGGTGACTCAAAACCTAAAGATGAAGAATGTGCCACAAAATTATTGTGAACAGCTGCCAACATGAGAGTCAATATCTAAATTCCAGACTGAGACCCTTCTGTGACTCTGGAAACATGACCACAAAGGCCAGCATCTTTTGTATGTGGCTGTAATAAATTATTTGGTTAATGGGGAATAAAAAGGAAACTACCCCAAAATGCTGACATCACAAATATCTGAATGATTTGATCAAGTTATAAACACACACACACAAACACACACATACACTTCCTATCAGGACTTAGTTAACAATTCAATCAAGATATATGGGTGATCGAAACACCCATGTCAGGGACATATAGGGAGGTCCCAGCAATGGGGCAGTGGTCTCTGAAGAACTCACAAAAGCAGCCACATATGAGAAAACCAAAGCCAAAATCAGAACCACTTGGGTTTGAACTGGCTACTTTTTCATCATTTTTCTATGTAACCTCAAAATTCTCTTCTCAAGGTATATTGCTTGACATAATCATAATAAAGAACATATTTTGGAAAATAATGATTTACACTCATCATCCCCTTTACTGCCCTTTGCTCCTCAACAATTTTATTCCTGACATCATCATTCTATTGACACCACCTATTCTATTGACACAATAATTATATCTGCAGTTCTCTTGCCTGACTTGTCCAAGATATTTGACACTGTTGGCTACTTCCTCCTTCCTGAAATTTGTCCTTTGACATCTGTGGCAGATCTTCTGTCCACGCTCTCTTCCTCCGCTTCTGTATTCTCCTGATGGACACTCCTGGATATCCCCTTACTTTAAATGTTGTTGGCACTGGCATTCTATCCTTGGTTCTATTTTCTTCTATCCTGCATACTCTCTAGTGGTCATTTGTTCCAATCACTACCTTCCTTCTCATTACTTCCTGGCACAGGAGGCAAAATAAATGCATATGTGAAATGGCTTTTCTCTATTTTCCCTAGTGAATCAATCTCTTTTAACCTCTTTCAGTGTAAAGTCCTATTATTAGGATGAAGTGAAAACAGAAGTATTGGCCTAAACACCCATCCCAATGATGGGTTCCAGAGCATGGCCTGGTGACGCTCTAGTGATAGGTGGGATTTGCAATGGTTCTTCTGAAGGTATACTTTGGCTTCTTCTGGTGCCTTCTTTGACAGCAATTTAGGGGACCAATGCAAAGTGAAACTCATCTAAACAAGCAGTACTCACTCCCATAGCTTGAAACAGGGACTCAGTCTGCTTGTAAGGGACCCAATCCTCCATGATTTGCACCCCCATGATTGCTACAACACTATATAATGCTTGCTAGATCACCTCAGAAGTGGAATCTGGTGATAAAGACAGAGAAAGGACTTAATCCAAGTGTGGCAAGATAACAATTTGGGATATTAATTGTGGTTCCCCCCACCACTTCCAATAATCTTATTGCCATTCCCTCCTCCATTTAGTACAAATACCCATTTACCTCAAGGAAAGATTGTTACAGCAGAAACACTAAAAGACAGTATAGCTGTTGAGTCTCAAAAGAGTGTTCTGAAATGATTGCCAGAGACAACTGTTACAGTAAAAAGGGCTTTTATGTTCCAAAATCTTGGCTTTTGAGTATCAAAACCAACGTTTTGAAAGGCTCTGAGGCTAAAGTTTGTTCCAAAAAAAACAATAGGATCCTAGAAGTTGTGAGTAATCTTATATGATGACCAAGTCCCTCAGGCAAGTCCAACATACCAATTTCTAAATCGCCAAGCTTTAGACACCCTACCATCAGTATAACTTCCAACATCTACTCTCTTCTCCTGCCCTCTTTCCCCAAAAGGCAATCCAGATGACTTGAAGTATGTGAGAAATGAGGGTAAATGCTGATTAGGTGGGCAGAGTCTGTCCCCCACACCCCCAAATGCCTCCAGAGTCATGGTCTGAATGTAGTAGCTTCTATACTTATTTAATAAAAATCTACTGGGCAGAATGGAAAAACACTGCACAAGATGAGCAATCACAGATCCCTTTCGGGACACTTGTTCTGTTGCTTTCTGTCTCAGAGCTACTGCTGAGTTGGGAGAAGAGGGCATTGTTAGCTCTGAGCTGTTAGCAATGGCCCTCCCCTGTCAGTCCTGCTGCTATAGCTGCTGTTGTTGGCAGCTCTGCCTGTGGCAACTGCTCCCTTCTCCCACTGTGTGCCCACACTCGCAACCTATCCTCCAGCCTTCTCAGAAGAAGCTGCAGAATCAGGCTCTGTGGCCTTCCACCGGATCAGACCCCTGCTCTTCTGCATCCCCGGATCCCAGGACTTCTAATTGGTCTCTCCTGGGCCATAGGAAGCTAGCCTCAATCTCATGAATTAGACTCTTCTTGTGGCTGAATTCTTCCAACTTTGAAACAGTTTTAACTTTCTCAAAGCACTTGCTAAGACTGAGAAGTCAAAAAGAGTGAAAGAACCCTAAAATGCAGGGTTTAGTATTTGGGGCCAGCTGTAAGCTAAATTCAATTTGAATTTTAAAATCTCAGTCTCTCAGAGCTAAGCAGGAGTTCCATCTCCTTTAAAAAAAAAAAAAAAAAAAGGATATTGTTGGCCAGCTGCATTCCCTTGTGGTATGGTGAGGATTAAGTTAAATTTGATTAATGGAGAAAACAAAAATCTGTTGGTTATAAAGTGATGTTTAAATAGAAGTTGTTTCAACATTAAATCTGAAAGTTGTCCTCTGCTGCTTAAAATAAGTAAGAAATATATGATGTAGTTGGATTAAAGATATATTAATCTTTTCTAAAATAACTAATCACAGCTGGGACAGGTAAAGGGTTTACGGAAAACAAAGACTGCCTTGAATATTTTCCCTCTATCCAAATTTAAATGGAATGTTTGCAAGCTAATTAACTTTAATATTAGCAACTTGCTTGCTTCTGAATTTCTTTCTTCTGTCCCGAATAGGAAAAGAAAACGTTGGTGAATTTTGTGGACCGGGAATCCACTTCACTGACATTTAGGGACATTCTCCAGGGGCCAGGCAATGCTAGGGATACAAAGAGGTTTAAAACACAGGCTGAGTCTTTAGAGAACTCAAAACTACAGAAAGGTACACCCCACAAATGTGTATAGTATAATGGAAAGGATGTAGCAGTTATAAGAGTACTTTATAATTGGAATCCAGGGAAAGGTGCAATTAATCCACCCAGGGGTGGGTCAAGGAAGGATAGAGAAAAATATGTGACATTACAAGTGAAGCCTCCCAGGGTATGCAGGGGTTTCTCCAGAAGACAAGCAGAGAAAAGCATACTTGGCAGAAAGAACCACAAGCAAACTCATGATATGAGACATCCTTGGTAAGCTCCATCTCTTCAATTCTTGGGGAATCATGGCTAAAGCCAAAGGTACATGGGACAGAGTGATGATAGTATAAGAGGTTGAAGAAGTAGATTGGCGCCTCCATACAGAAGAGACCTGTATGCCAGACTAAATAGTTTCGTTTTTATTCAGAGGTGTCCTGGATGCTTTTAATGAGGGCAGTGACTTGATTAAAGGGAGGACAGGGGATCAGATAAAGGCAGAGAAATCATATAGGAAGCTATTACAATAGTAGAGGCAATATGAGAAAAGGGGTGATTTTTTTTTCTGGCTTAATCTAGATGCAGCAGAAGAACGCTTCGCCAAATAACTGATTAACAATATTTATTAGTCGGCTAACATAAAATAGTTTGAACCATATGTAATCGCCATTTTTGTAGGTCAACAATGGTTGAGCATGAGCAATTTCATATCATTCAGTCCAATATAAAATGACTGCCCATAGCTCCTCTTAATTCAGGAGAGGTACAAGGAGCACGTACCTTAGCAGAATTAAATGTCTAGTACTGGGGATCATAACTGTATAACTTGCTTTGTACATACCTACGACAGTATTGCCTATAACTAGATTTGTAACGCTCTGATAAGGGAAAAATCTGTCAAAAATATTGCTTAATATTTTGCTATTTCTCCTATCTCCCCATTGTTGTTTATTTAGGAGTATGTCATACAAGAAAGAAAAATATCACAATATACGTATAATGAGAAAGAGAAAGGAAAGTGAGATTCAAGGTAGTAGGAACAAGGGCAAAATAAAGAAATTGAGGGCAGAGTTTGCTAACTGCAACTAGAGAAAATGAGAGTTACATTGTGCGGGTAGATTTGCCTGAGGAAATTCAAAGAAGATCTCTCTGGATTTCAGCTAGAGAGAGGAAAGAAATCTGAGACCAGTGATGGGCAAAGGAGGATGACATTCTGAAGGAACTCATGGTGTAGGAAGAGGACTTGGGAAGATTTGGGGTGAATATTTCTTCTACCAGAGATGCAACATGATTTCGTCTGAATCCAGTCTCAGTAACAGCAACCTCCGCCCTGACAAACATTTGTGCACATGCACGCATACACACACACAAACACACACACGCACATCCATACACAAATACACAGCTCCTCTTTGGCTGAAAATTAACATTAAACTGTTCTATTCAAGGAACCAAGGTTTTTCTATCACACCCGAAGAAGTGACAAGTTGCAATTTCCCACCATGTGGTGCTACCCGGATTGGGAAGGAGGGACAGCAATCTGAGGAGGCAGAATGCAAGTGGGCCTGGAGATACTGAGGTTATGTTCTCACTTCCCCCCCCACCGCCCCTCACCCATGCCATACGGCGGGCTACACCTGTTCAGAGAACGAACTTCCACACAGAACACACCCCCTTGGCTCTCCCCTGAAACGGCAAACATTACAACCAACAGAGGGAGTAAGTGGTCCCACATCAAAGAGCATTTCCAGATGAAGAGAAAACTTTGAAAAGCCAGCAGAGCTGTTAGCTTTCACAGTGAGGTCCAGTGGTCTGAACTCCTCCACTGACTCACTGGATCTACCACCAGAGTTAACCGCAAGCCTCCACCACAACCTAGTGTTTAGAAAATTGGGAGTGCAGTGGCAGAAAACATGCAATAGGGTCCTGATGGAGAGCCCATGATAGACTGCACAGCCTGCGGTTACACTGGAGGCTCGTCTGCTCTGTTACACCAAAGAGGTTGCAAAATCGGCAGTAACACTTTGCAGGTCCTCCCAGAAAGAGAGGTCTACTTCCCTAACCCTTGAATCTGCCGGCATTGAGAACTGCTCTGACTAAAAGTGATGTTGTGTGTTCTCTGAGACTCAGCTTCAAAGGCCCTTGGGAACCAGAAACCATCACCCCATGAACCAGGTCAGCTAACCTGCTGGATGACAAGGGACAAACGCCTACCTCAGCCAATAGCCAGATGACCGCCAGACAATGCAAGTGAGGCAATCCCGCCTGCTGAATCTTGGTGCAGGAGTGAGGTCAGCTGAGACCAGCAGAAATTCCCAGCTGATCCTAGCCCAAGTTGTGAACTAAAAAACAGTTGCTGTTTGAAGCCACTAAATTTAAGGTGGACTATTATTATGCAAAACCTAATGATAGAAAGGTGGTTGGAAAATGTGCATAATAAAATCATTATTTAGAATTCCTACAGAAGATCATTTTGAGTTATTACGAGTTTTCTGGTTGTTTTTCCTGTTTTTTGTTTTCTCTTACTGTCTAGGTTTAGCTCCTATATCTCATTTCTCTCTGCTAGCTGCTTCTAGAAATCCTTTTTCTCCCCTTATTAATGCGTTAAATCAGCTGCTGTTTAAGAAATCATATAATCAAGCATAAAATAAAGGGAAATGAGTCCAGAATAAGGGTCTAAGGACTCTTACCAGTAAAGTAAATAAAATGCAATGATTGTACTAATATTATGGTGGACTAGCCACTCTGAAGGCCTTTCCAATATGAGAGAACTATACCATATATAAACTAAAACAAACATTACTTTAAAGGCATTGCTGGACTCTCATAGAAGTAGCTGAGGAGCAGAGAGGGAGCGCTGAAGCTCAAACGGTGAATGGAAGCCAACAGCAAATTTAAGTGTACCCTGGGGACAAATGGCAACAATAGCACTAGAACTAAGAGACCACAGCTGGGGTGTGCTGCAAAGTGCAGAGCTCATCTTGAGACGCCAGCATGAAGACAGGATGCTCTAAGGGGGCTAAGGAAGTCCCAGGACACAGGGTCCTCTAGCATCTGAAGAACTTAAGAAAAGCCCTGCCTGGAAGAAAGCAAATCAAAGTTAGGCACTCTGGGGCAGAGACCTTCAGGAAGGCGGAAGAGTAAGACGTGGAGATCACCTTCCTCTCCACAAACACATCAGAAATACATCTACTGGTGGAACAACTCCTACAGAGCACCTACTGAACGCTGGCAGAAGACCTCAGACCTCCCAAAAGGCAAGAAACTCCCACGTACCTGGGTAGGGCAAAAGAAAATAGACAAAACAGAGACAAAAGAATAGGGATGGGACCTGCACCAGTGGGAGGGAGCTGTGAAGGAGGAAAGGTTTCCACACACTAGGAAGCCCCTTCGCGGGTGGAGACCGCAGGTGGCGGAGGGGGAAAGCTTCGGATCCATGGAGGAGAGCACAGCAACAGGGGTGCAGAGGGCAAAGTGGAGAGATTCCAGCACAGAGGATCGGTGCCGACCAGCACTCACCAGCCTGAGAGGCTTGTCTGCTCACCCGCTGGGATGGGTGGGGGCTGGGAGCTGAGGCTCGGGCTTCGGAGGTCAGATCCCAGGGAGAGGACTGGGGTTGGCTGTGTGAACACAGTCTGAAGGGGGTTAGTGCGCCACGGCTAGCCAGGAGGGAGTCCGGGAAAAAGTCTGGACCTGCCTCAGGGAAGAGACCATTGTTTCTGGGTGTGTGAGGAGAGGGGATTCTAAATGAGCTCCAGAGATGGGCACGAGCCACAGCTATCAGCACGGATGCAGGAGACTGGCATGAAACGCTAACACTGCTGCTGCAGCCACTGAAAATCCTGTGTGGAAGCACAGGTCACTATCCACACCACCCCACCCTGGGAGCCTGTGCAGCCCACCACTGCCAGGGTCCCATAATGCAGAGACAATTTCCCCAAGAGAACACATGGTGTGCCTCAGGCTGTTGCAACATCACGCCAGCCTCTGCTGAAACAGGCTCATCCCACATTCCTTACCCCTCGCTCCCCCTGGCCTGAGTGAGGCAAAGCCCCCAAATCAGCTGCTATTTTAACCCCATCCTGTCTGGGTGGGGAACAGATGCCCTCAGGCGACCTACACTCAGAGACAGGGCCAAATCCAAAGCTGAACCCCAGGAGCTGGGCGAACAAAGAAGAGAAAGGGAAATCCCTCCCAGCAGCCTCAGGAGCAGCGGATTAAATCTCCACAATCAGCTTGATGTACCTGCATCTGTGGAATACATGAATAGACAACGAATCATCCCAAAATTGAGGCAGTGGACTTTGGGAGCAACTGTAGACTTGGGGTTTGCTCTCTGCATCTAATTTGTGTCTGGTCTTATGTGTATCTTACTTTAGTATTTAGAGTTTATTCTCAATGGTAGATTTGTTTATTGATTTGGATGCTCTCTTTTTTTGTTGTTTTTTATATATATATATATATATATATATATATATATATATATTTCCATTTTCTCCTTTTGTGAGTGTGTATGTGTTTGCTTCTTTGTGTGATATTATCTGTATAGCTTTGCTTTTACCATTTGTCTTAGGGTTCTAAATGTCCATAGTTTTTTCTTTTTCGTATAGTTTTCAGCACTTGCTATTCTTGGCGGTTTTGGTTTTTGGTTTGGTTGCTCTCGTTTTTCTTTTCTTTTTTTAAAATTTTATTTATTTATTATTTTTGGCTGTATTGGGTCTTTGTTTCTGTATGAGGGCTTTCTCTAGTTGCCGTGAGTGGGGGCCCCTCTTCATCGTGGTGTGCGGGCCTCTCACTGTTGCGGCCTCTCTTGTTGTGGAGCACAGGCTCCAGACGCGCAGGCTTGGTAGTTGTGGCTCATGGGTCCAGTAGCTCCGCGGCATGTGGGATCTTCCCAGACCAGGGCTCGAACCCATGTCCCCTGTACTGGCAGGCAGAGTCTCAACCACTGCGCCACCAGGGAAGTCCTGTTTCCTTTTTTTATTACTTTAATTTTTTTACTGTTAATAATTTTATTTTATTTTAATAACTTAATTTTATTTTATTATACTTTTTTCTTTCTTTCTTTTTTTCTCCCTTTTCTTCTGAGCTGTGTAGCTAACAGGGTCTTAGTGCTCCAGCCAGTGTCATGCCTGTGCCTCTGAGGTGAGAAAGCTGAGTTCAGGACATTGGTCCACCAGAGACCTCCCGGCTCCACATAATATCAAATGGCGAAAGCTCTCCCAGAGATCTCCATCTCAACATGAAGACCCAGCTCCACTCAATGACCAGCAAGCTACAGTGCTGGACACCCTATGCCAAACAACTAGCAAGACAGGAACAAAACCCCACCCATTAGCAGAGAGGCTGCCTAAAATAATAATAAGGTCACAGACACCCCAAAACACACCACTGGACATGGTCCTGCCCACCAGAAAGACAAGATCCAGCCTCATCCACCAGAACACAGAAACCAGTCCCCTAAGCCAGGAAGCCTAACAGCTCACTAAACCAACCTTAGCCACTGGGGGCAGACACCAAAAACAACAGAAATTATGAACCTGCAGACTGAGAAAAGGAGACCCCAAATACAGTAAGTTAAGCATAATGAGAAGACAGAGAAACACACAGCATATGAAGGAGCAAGGTAAAAACCAATGAGACTAAACAAATGAAGAGGGAATAGTCAGTCTACCTGAAAAAGAATTCAGAGTAAGGAGAGAAAAGATGATCCAAAACCTTGGAAATAGAATGGAGAAAATATAAGAAATGTTTAACAAGGACCTAGAAGAACTAAAGAGCAAACAATGATGAACAAGACAATAAAAGAAATTAACAATTCTCTAGAAGGAATCAATAGCAGAATAACGGAGTCAGAAGAAGGAATAAGTGATGTGGAAGATAAAATAGTGGGAACAACTATCACAGAGCAGAAAAAAGCAAAAAGAATGAAAAGAATTGAGGACAGTCTCAGAGAAATCTGAGACAACATTAAACATACCAACATTCGAATTATAGGAGTCCCAGAAGAAGAGGAAAAAAAAAAGGGGTTGAGAAAATATTTGAAGACATTATAGTTGAAAATTTCCTTAATATGGGAAAGGAAATAATCAAGTCCAGGAAGCACAGAAAGTCCCATACAGGATAAATCCAAGGAGAAATATGCCAAGACACATATTAATCAAACTGTCAAAAATTAAATACAAAGAAAACATATTAAAAGCATGAAGGGAAAAGCAACAAATAACATACAAGGGAAACCCCATAAGGTTAACAACTGATCTTTCAGAGCAGAAACTCTACAAGCAAGAAGGGAGTGGCAGGACATATTTAAAGTGATG
This sequence comes from Grampus griseus, assembly GCF_964374135.1. Taxonomy (NCBI): domain Eukaryota; kingdom Metazoa; phylum Chordata; class Mammalia; order Artiodactyla; family Delphinidae; genus Grampus; species Grampus griseus. Next base: position 59,241,849 of record NC_139017.1, read on the forward strand.
AAAGGAAAAGACCTCCAACCAAGGTGACTCTACTCAGCAAGGATCTCATTCGGATTCAACAGAGAAATTAAAAGCTTTAAAGACAAGCAAAAGCTAAGAGAATTCAGCACCTCTAAACCAGCTCTACAACAAATGCTAAAGGAACTTCCCTAAGCAGGTAACACAAGAGAAGGAAAAGACCTACAATAACAAACCCAAAACAATTAAGAAAATGGTAATAGGAACATACATATTGATAACAACCTTAAATGTAAATGGATTAAATGCTCCAACCAGAAGACACAGATTGGCTGAATGGATACAAAAACAAGACCTGTACATATGCTGTCTACAAAAGACCCACTTCAGACATAAGGACACATACAGACTGAAAGTGAGGGGATGGAATAGGATATTCCATGCAAATGGAAATCAAAACAAACTGGAGTAACAATTCTCATATCAGACAAATAGACTGTAAGATAAAGATTATTACAAAAGGCAAAGGACACTACATAATGATCAAGGTATCAATCCAACAAGAAAATACAACAATGGTAAATATTTATGCACCCGATATAGGACCACCTCAATACAGAAGGCAAATGGTAACAGCCATTAAAGGTGAAATTGACAGTAACACAATCATAGTAGGGGACTTCAACACCCCACTTTCACCAATGGACAGATCATCCAAAATGAAAATAAATAAGGAAACACAAGCTTTAAATGATGCATTTAAAAAGATGGACTCAATTGATATTTATAAGACATTCCATCCAAAAACAACAGAATACACTTTCTTCTCAAGAGCACATGGAACATTCTCCAGGATAGATCATATCTTGGGTCACAAATCAAACCTTGGTAAATTTAAGAAAATTGAAATTATATCAACTATCTTATCCGACCAAAACACTGTGAGATTAGATTTCAATTACAGGAAAAAATCTGTAAAAATACAAATAAATGGAGACTAAACAATACACTACTAAATAACCAAGAGATCACTGAAGAAATCAAAGAGGACATCAAAAAATACCTTAAAAAAATGACAATGAAAACACGATGACCCAAAACCTATGGGATGCAGGAAAAGCAGTTCTAAGAGAGCAGTTTATAGCAATACAATCCTACTTCAAGAAACAAGAAACATCTCAAATAAACAACCTAACCTTACACCTAAAGCAATTACAGAAAGAACCAAAAAACCCCAAAGTTAGCAGAAGGAAAGAATTCATAAAGATCAGATCAGAAGTAAATGAAAAAGAAATGAAGGAAACAGAGCAAAGATCAATAAAACTAAAAGCTGGTTCTTTGAGAAGATAAACAAAATTGATAAGCCATTAGTCAGACTCATCAAGGAAAAAAGGAAGAAGACTCAGATCAATAGAATTAGAAATGAAAAAGGAGAAGTAACAATTGACACTGCAGAAATATAAACGATCATGAGAGATTACTACAAGCAACTCTATGCCAATAAAATGGAGAACCTGGAAGAAATGGACAAATTCTTAGAAAAGCACAACCACCCGAGACTGCACCAGTAAGAAAAAGAAAATATAAACAGACCAATCAGAAGCACTGAAATTGAAACTGTTATTAAAAATCTTACAAAAAACAAAAGCCCAGGACCAGATGGCTTCACAGGCGAATTCTTTCAAACATTTAGAGAAGAGCTAACACCTATCCTTTGCAAACTCTTCCAAAATATAGCAGAGGGAGGAACACTCCCAAACTCATGCTATGAAGCCACCATCACCCTGATACAAAAACCAGACAAAGATGTCACAAAGAAAGAAAACTACAGGCCAATATCACTGATGAACACAGATGCAAAAATCCTCAACAAAATACTAGCAAACAGAATCCAACAGCACAATAAAAGGATCATACACCATGACCAAATGTGGTCTATCCCAGGAATGCAGGATTCTTCAATATACGCAAATCAATCCAAGTGATTAACCATATTAGAAAACTGAATGAGAAAAACCATATGATAATCTCAATAGATGCAGAAAAAGCTTTTGACGATATTCAACTTCCATTTATGATAAAAACCCTCCAGAAATTAGGCATAGAGGGAACTTACCTCAATATAATAAAGGCCATATATGACAAACCCACAGCCAACATCGTTCTCAATGGTGAAAAAAGGAAACCATTTCCTCTAATATCAGGAACAAGACAAGGTTGTCCACTCAACACTATTATTCAACATAGTTTTGCAAGTTTTAGCCACAACAATCGGAGAAGAAAAAGAAATAAAAGGAATCACAATCAGAAAAGAACTAAAACAGTCACTGTTTGCAAATAACATGATACTAAATATAGAGAATCCTAAAGATGCTACCAGAAAACTACTAGAGCTAATCAATGAATTTGGTAAAGTAGCAGGATACAAAACTAATGCACAGAAATCGCTTGCATTCCTATGCACTAATGATGAAAAATCTGAATGAGAAATTAAGGACTCACCCCCATTTACCATTGCAACAAAAAGAATAAAATACCTAGTAATAAACCTACCTAAGGAGACAAAGGACCTGTATGCAGAAAACTATATGACACTGATGAAAGAAATTAAGGATGATACCAACAGATGGAGTGACGTACCATGTTCCTGGATTGGAAGAAACAATAGTGTAAGAATGACTCTACCACCCAAAGCAATCTACAGATTCAATGCAATCCCTATCAAACTACCAATGGCATTTTTCACAGAACTGGAAAAAAAAACTTCACAATTTGTATGGAAACACAGAAGACCCCTAATAGCCAAAGCAATCTTGAGAATGAAAAACAGAGCTGGAGGAATCAGGCTCCTGGACTTCAGACAATACTACAATGCTACAGTAATAAAGAAAGTATTGTACTGGCATAAAAACAGAAATATAGATCAATGGAACAGGATAGAAAGTCCAGAGATAAACCCGTGCCCATAAGGTCACCTTACCTTTGATAAAGGAGGCACGAATATAAAATGAAGAAAAGAAAGCCTTGAAGAGGAACCAAGATGGCAGAGTCGAAGGATGTGCTCTCACTCCCTCTTGTGAGAACACCAGAATCACAATTAGCTGCTGGACAGCCATCAAAAGGAAGACACTGGAACTCACCAAAAAATATACCCCACATCCAAAGACAAAGGAGAAGCCACAATGAGACAGTACTAGGGGAACAATCACAGTAAAATCAAATCCCATAACTGCTGGGTGGGTGACTCACAGCCTGGAGAACACTTATACCACAGAAGTCCACCCACTAGAGTGAAGGTTCTGGGCCCCACGTCAGGCTTCCCAACCTGGGGGTCCGGCAACGGGAGGAGGAATTCCTAGAGAATCAGACTTTGAAGCTTAGTGCGATTTGATTGCAGGACTTCGACAGGACTGGGGAAACAGAGACTCCTCTCTTGGAGGGCACACACAAAGTAGTGTGCGCATCGGGAGCCAGGGGAAGGAGCAGTGACCCCAGGGGAGACTGAACCACACCTATCTGCTAGTGTTGGAGGGTCTCCTGCAGAGGTGGGGGGTGGCTGTGGCTCAATGTGGGGACAAAGACACTGGCAGAAGAAGTTCTGTGAAGTACTCCCTGGCGTGAGCACTCCCAGAGTCTGTCATTAGCTCCATCAAAGAGCCCAGGTAGGCTCCAGTGTTGGGTAGCCTCAGGCCAAACAACCAACAGGGAGGGAACCCAGCCCCACCCATCAGCAGTCAAGCAGATTAAAGTTTTACTGAGCTCTGCCCACCAGAGCAACAGTCAGCTCTACCCACCACCAGTCCCTCCCATCAGGAAACTTACACAAGCCTCTTAGACAGCCTCATCCACCAGAGGGCAGACAGCAGAAGCAAGAAAAACTACAATCCTGCAGCCTGTGGAACAAAAACCACATTCACAGAAAGATGTACAAGATGAAAAGGCAGAGGGCTATGTACCAGATGAAGGAACAAGATAAAAGCCCAGAAAAACAACTAAATGAAGTGGAGATTGGCAACCTTCCAGAAAAAGAATTCAGAATAATGATAGTGAGGATGATCTAGGACCTCGGAAAAAGAATGGAGACAAAGATTGAGATGATGCAAGAAATGTTTAACAAAGACCTAGAAGAATTAAAGAACAAACAAACAGAGATGAACAATATAATAACTGAAATGCAAACTACAGTAGAAGGAATCAATAGCAGAATAACTGAGGCAGAAGAATGGATAAGTGACCTGGAAGACAGAATGGTGAAATTCATTGCTGAGTAACAGAATAAAGAAAAAAGAATGAAAAGAAATGAAGACAGCCTAAGAGACCTCTGGGACAACATTGAATGCAACAACATTCACATTGTAGGGGTCCCAGAAGGAGAAGAGAGAGAGAAAGGACCCGAGAAAATATTTGAAGAGATTATAGTCTAAAACTTCCCTAACATGGGAAAGGAAATAGCCACCCAAGTTCAGGAAGTGCAGCGAGTCCCATACAGGATAAACCCAAGGAGAAACATGCCGAGACACACAGTAATCAAACTGGCAAAAATTAAAGACAAAGAAAAATTACTGAAAGCATCAAGGGAAAAATGACAAATAATATATTAGGGAACTCCCATAAGGTTAACAGCTAATATCTCAGCAGAAACTCTACAAGCCAGAAGGAGTGGCATGATATACTTAAAGTGATGAAGGGGAAGAAACTACAACCAAGTTTACTCTACCCAGCAAGGATCTCATTCAGATTCGAAGGAGAAATCAAAAGCTTTACAGACAAGCAAAAGCTAAGAGAATTCAGCACCACCAGATCAGCTCTACAACAAATGCTAAAGGAGCTTCTCTAAGTGGGAAATACAAGAGAAGAAAAGGACCTACAAAAACAAACCCAAAACAATTAAGAAAATGGTCATAGGAACATACATATCAATAATTACCTTAAACGTGAATGGATTAAATGCTCCAACCAAAAGACACAGGCTCGATGAATGGATACAAAAACAAGACCCATATATATGTTGTCTACAAGAGACCCACTTCAGACCTAGGGACACAAACAGAATGAAAGTGAGGGGATGGAAAAAGATATTTCATGCAAATGGAAATCAAAAGAAAGCTGCAGTAGCAATACTCATATCAGATAAAATAGATTTTAAAATAAAGAATGTTACAAGAGACAAGGAAGGACACTACATAATGATCAAGGGATCAATCCAAGAAGAAGATATAACATTTATAAATATATATGCACCCAACAAAGGAGAACCTCAATACATAAGGCAACTGCTAAGAGCTATAAAAGAGGAAATCGACAGTAACACAATTAAGAGTGGAGGACTTTAACACCTCACTTACACCAATGGACAGATCATCCAAAATGAAAATAAATAAGGAAACACAAGCTTTAAAGGATACATTAAACAAGATGGACTTAATTGATATTTATAGGACATTCCATCCAAAAACAGATTAAACTTTCTTCTGAAATCGCATGGAACATTCTCCAGGATAGATCACATCTTGGGTCACAAATCAAGCCTCACTACATTTAAAAAAATTGAACTCATATCAAGTATCTTTTCTGATCACAACGCTATGAGATTAGAAATGAATTACAGGGAAAAACATGTAAAAATCACAAACACACAGAGCTAAACACTACATTACTAAATAACCAACAGATCAATAAAGAAATCAAAGAGGATATCAAAAAATACCTAGAGACAAATGACAATGAAAACATGATGATGAAAAACCTATGGGATGCAGCAAAAGCAGTTCTAAGAGGGAAGTTTATAACTTTGCAAGCCTACCTCAAGAAACAAGAAAAATCTCAACTAAACAATCTAACCTTACACCTAAAGGAATTAGAGAAAGAAGAACAAACAAAACCAAAAGTTAGCAGAAGGAAAGATATCATAAAGATCAGAGCAGAAATAAATGAAATAGAAACAAAGAAAACAATAGCAAAGTTCAATAAAACTAAAAGCTGGTTCTTTGAGAAGATAAACAAAATTGATATATCATTAGCCAGACTCATCAAGAAAAAGAGGGAGAGGACTCAAATCAATAAAATTAAAAATGAAAAAGGAGAAGTTTCAACAGACACTACAAAAATACAAAGCATCCTAAGAGACTACTAAAAGCAACTCTATGCCAACAAAATGGACAACCTGGAAGAAATGGAAAATTCTTAGAAAGATATAACCTTCTAGACTGAACCAGGGAGAAATAGAAAATATGAACAGACCAATCACAAGTAATGAAATTGAAAATGTGATTAAAAATCTTCCAACAAACAAAAGTCCAGGACCAGATGGCTTCACAGGCGAATTCTATCAAACATTTAGAGAAGAGCTAACACCTATCCTTCTCAAACTCTTCCAAAAAACTGCAGAGGAAGGAACACTCACAAACTCATTCTATGAGGCAACCATCACCCTGATACCAAAACCAGACAAAGATACTACAAAAAAAGAAAATTACAGACCAATATCACTGATGAATATAGATGCAAAAATCCTCAACAAAATACTAGCAAACAGAATCCAACAACACGTTAAAAGGATCATACACCATGATCAAGTGGGATTTATCCCAGGGATGCAAGGTTTCTTCAATATACGCAAATCAATCAATGTGATACACCATATGAACAAATTGAAGAATAAAAATCATATGATCTTCTCAATAGATGCAGAAAAAGCTTTTGACAAAATTCAACACCATTTGTAATAAAAACTCTCCAGAAAGTGGGCATAGAGGGAACCTACTTCAACATAATAAAGGCCATATCTGACAAACCCACAGCAAACATCATTCTAAATGGTGAAAAACTGAAAGCATTTCCTCTAAGATCAGGAACAAGACAAGGATGTCCACTCTCACCACTCTTATACAACATCATTTTGGAAGTCCTAGCCATGGCAAACAGAGAAGAAAAAGAAATAAAAGGAATACAAATTGGAGAAGAAGAAGTAAAACTGTCACTGTTTGCAGATGACATGATACTATACATAGAGAATCCTAAAGATGCTACCAGAAAACTACTAGAGCTAATCAATGAATTTGGTAATGTTGTAGGATACAAAACTAATGCACAAAAATCTCTTGCATTCCTATACACTAATGATGAAAAATCTGAAACAGAAATTAAGGAAACTCTCCCATTTACCATTGCAACAAAAGAATAAAGTACCTAGGAATAAACCTACCTAGGGAGACAAAAGACCTGTATGCAGAAAACTATAAGACACTGATGAAAGAAATTAAAAATGATACCAACAGATGGAGAGATATACCATGTTCTTGGATTGGAACAATCAATATTGTGAAAATGACTATACTACCCAAAGCAATCTACAGATTCAATGCAATCCCTATCAAATTACCAATGGCATTTTTTATAGAACTAGAACAAAAAAATCTTAAAATTTGTATGGAGACAGTAAAGACGCCGAATAGGCAAAGCAGTCTTGAGAGAAAAAAACGGAGCTGGAGGAATCAGACTCCCTGACTTCAGATTATAGTACAAAGCTACAGTAATGAAGACAATATGGAACTGGCACAAAAACAGAAACACAGATCAATGGAACAAGATAGAAAGCCAAGAGATAAACCCACGCACCTATGGTCAACTAGTCTATGACAAAGGAGGCAAGGATATACATGGAGAAAAGACAGCCTCTTCAATAAGTGGTGCTGGGAAAACTGGAAAGCTACATGGAAAAGAATGAAATTTGAACACTCTCTAACACCATACACTAAAATAAACTCAAAACGGATTGGAGACCTAAATGTAAGACTGGACACTATAAAACTCTTAGAGGATAATATAGGAAGAACACTCTTTGACATAAATCACAGCAAGAATTTTTTAATCCACCTCCTAGAGTAATGGAAATAAAAACAAAAATAAACAAATGGGACAAAAATAAACAAATGGAAATTTAAAAAATAAACAAATGACTAATAAGAACCTGCTGTGTAAAAAAATAAATACAATAAAATTCAAAAAAACCCCACTAATACTAAACTTTCTTTGGGTTATTTGTATGGAAATATGTTAATATAAATGTTTCAGACATTACATGAAATTCCTAAGAATCTTATATGTTCTGGTATAATGTTATAAGTCATAATTCTAGTTATTACTTTAAAATGTATATCTTAGAAGTAACTAAATTTCCTTGTCAATTGCATTATTATGAACTTTCATCAACTCTTTAACCGTGGTCATTTTTAAGTCTTTTGTCATTTACAGACAGTTCTGGGTGTACTCTGATGTTCTTGCAAAAATGTTCCTATAAAAGGGGTTTCATCTTCAAGGAATTCATGGAAAAGACTCTGACAAGTACAGGTTTCTGGTAAGTGACTATACTGCTGAACTGAATGAATAAGCATTTTCAGAACTCTAATGGAAAATGGATGAATTCATAAAATTGCTAACAAAAGATGAAGATGAAAACAAAATTAATTACATGGGACTGAGTGAACTCATGCGGATATTTATAATTTTTGTGACTTTCTGTTTGAATTTAAAAAATGTGATATAAATTTATGTAAAAATAACAATGTAAAACAATGCTACTTTTCTCATATATTTTCCTTGTTTTGGAAAATATAGATATTTTCTGTTAAAAAAAAAAAAGACAGCCTCTTCAATAAGTGGTGCTGGGAAAACTGGACAGATACAGGCAGAAGAATGAAATTAGAACACTCCCTAACACCATACACAAAAATAAACTGAAAATGGATTAAAAACCTAAATGTAAGGCCAAACATTGTAAAACTCTTAGAGGAAAACATAGGCAAAACACTCTATGACATAAACCACAGCAAGATCCTTTTGAATGGAAGTAATGGAAATAAAATGGAAATTAAAAAAATGGAAATAAAAAAATAAACAAATGGGACCTAATGAAACTAAAAAGCTTTTGCACAGCAAAGGAAAACATAAACAAGATGAAAAGGCAGCCCTCAGATGGGAGAAAATATTTGCAAATGAAGCAACTGACAAAGGATTAATCTCTGAAATATACAAGCAGCTCAATATGAAAAATAAACAACCAACCCAATCCAAAAATAGGCAGAATATCTAAATAGACATTTCTCCAAAGAAGATATACAGACTGCCAACAAACACATGAAAGAATGCTCAACATCACTAATCGTGAGAGAAATGCAAATCAAAACTACAATGAGGTATCCCCTCACACCAGTCAGAATGGCCATCATAAAAAATGTACAAACAATAAATGCTGGAGAGGGTGTGGTGAATAGGGAACCCTCTTGCACTGTTGGTGGGAATGTAAATTGATACAACCACTATGGAGAACAGTATGGAGTTTCCTTAAACACCTAAAAATGGAACTACCATACAACCCAGCAATCCCACTATGGGGCATATATCCTGAGAAAATCGTAATTCAAAAAGAGTCACGTACCACAATGTTCACTGAAGCTCTGTTTACAATACCCAGGACATGGAAGCAACCTAAGTGTCCATCGACAGATGAATGAATAAAGAAAATGTGGCACATATATATGATGGAATATTACTCAGCAATAGAAAGAAATGAAATTGAGTTATTTGTAGTGAGGTGGATGGACCTAGAGTCTGTCATACAGAGCGAAGTATGTCAGAAAGAGGAAAACAAATACCATATACTAACACATATATATGGAATCTAAAAACTAATAATAATGGTTCTAAAGAACCTAGGGGCAGGACAAGAATAAAGACACAGACGTTAAGATTGGACTTGAGGACACGGTGAGGGGGAAGGGTAAGCTGGGATGAAGTGAGAGAGTGACATGGACAGATATACTCTATCAAATATAAAATAGATAGCTAGTGCGAGGCAGCCACATAGCACAGGGAGATCAGCTAGGTGCTTTGTGATCACCTAGAGAGGTGGGATAGGGAGGGTGGGAGGGAGACACAAGAGAGAGGAGATATGGTGATATATGTATATGTATAGCTGATTCACTTTCTTATAAAGCAGAAACTGACACACCATTGTAAAGCAATTATCCTCCAATAAAGACGTTAAAAATAAATAAATAAAGTAGGCCATTTACATTTAACATTAAAAATAGAAAAACTTAGGCCCTCTGGAATAAAACAAATTAAACTAAATCAAGTATGGGTTCAAAGTTTTTATAAAGTCACCAAACATGCATGGAAAGAAGCTACTAGGACTAAAATACAATCTAGAGAGGGAAAAAAACAAAGAACTTAAAACCTCAAGAACTTCAGGTACTAGAATTATCTGATTGGAAATATAAAATAACTACAAATGAGATTTTTTTAAAAAGATAGAATAAAAATAAACATGGAACAAAATCCAATCGAAATTACCAGGAAAATGTACAAAATGAAATAAATAGAAGTTTTAGAAGTGAAACAAAAAAAATCATATAATCATTGAAGTTGAAAACACACTGGATAGACTGATTATAGATGAAGAGAGACTTACCGAAAAAGCAGCAGAAAGACAAGAACAAAGAAATTTGTGAAGGAGAAAATAAAAAGCAAGGAGGATACAATAAAAAAGAATAACCTGTCATGAAAATCTCAGTGAATATAGTAGGAGGAAATATCTGAAAAAATAGTGACTGATACTTTTCTAAAAATTATGAACAGCGAGAATCCAGAGATAAAGGAAGAAAAGCATATACAAGCAAGTTAAATATGAAGAAAACCTCATGTAAATATTGAGTTAGCCAAAAAGTTTGTACGGGTTTTTCCGTAACATCTTATGGAAAAACCCAAACGAACTTTTCGGCCAACCGAAGATATGTTAGTAAAATAGATTAACACCAAACACAAAAGTAGGTCCTAAAAGAAGCAAGGGAGAAAAGACAGATCACTTACAAAAGAATGAAAGTTAGACTGAAAGCAGAGCTATACTTGAAGCTAGAAGACATGGAATTTCTGAATTTCTGAGAAAAAAATGTAGACACTCTCAGGTAAACAAAACCTAAGAAAGCTTACCACTAGAAAGCTTTCCTTGAAGAGACTTCCAAAGGATATTCATTAAGAGGAAGCAAACGGGGGAGTTCCTTGGTGGCCCAGTGGTTAGGTAGGATTCCAGGTTTTCACTGCCACAGACCAGGTTCAATCCCTGGTTGGGGAACTGAGACCCCACAAGCCATGCAGCACAGCCAAAAAAAAAAAAAAAAGAATAAGAAAATGGTCTCAGTGAGAAGGTCTAAGATATAAGAAGTAGTGGTGAGGTTTTGTCATAAATGGATGTTGAATTTTCACTAAAGTTTTTTCTGCATCTACTGAGATGATGGTATGAGCCAACAATTCCAGTCCTAGGTATACATTAAAAAGAAACCCAAAAATACTAATTTAAAAAGATACATGTATCCCAATGTTCACAGCAGCATTATTAACAATTTCTAAAATATGGAAGCAAACTATGTGTCCAGCAACAGCTGAATGGATACCAAAGATGTGGTGCATGTGTATGTATATATATATACAATTGAATATTACTCAGCCATAAAAAAGAATAAAACATAATAAAGGTCATATCTGGCAAACCTACAGCTAACATCATACTCAATGGTGAAAACCTGAAAGAATTTCATTTAAGATCAGGAACGAGACAAGTATGTCCATTCTTGCCACTTGCATTCAACACAGTTTTGGAAGTCCTAGCCATGGCAATCAGTGAAGAAAAAGAAATAAAAAGGAATCCAAATTGGAAAAGAAGTAAAACTGTCACTGTTTGCAGATGATATGATGCTATACATAGCCAATCCTAAAGAAAACTATTAGAGCTCATCCATGAATTTGGTAAAGTGACAGGATACAAAATTAATACACAGAAATCTGTTGCATTTCTGTACACTAACAACAAAAGATCAGAGAGAGAAATTAAAGAAACAATCCCGTTTACCATAACATCAAAAAGAATAAAATACCTAGGAATAAACCTACCTAAGGAGACAAAAGACCTGTACTCCAACAACTATAAGACACTGATGAAAGAAATTGAAGGTGACACAAACAGATAGAAAGGTATACCATGTTCTTGTATAGGCAGAATCAATTTTGTCAAAATGACTATACTACCCAAAGCAATCTACAGATTCAATGCCATCCCTATCAAATTACCAATGGCATTTTTCACAGAACTACAACAAAATTTTTTTTAATCTGTATGGAGACACAAAAGACCCCAAATAGTCAAAGCAATCTTGAGAAAGGAAAACAAAGCTGGAGGAACCAGGCTCCCTGACTTCAGACTACATGACAAAGCTACAGTCATCCAAACAGTGCAGTTCTGGCACAAAAACAAAAAATACAGATCAGTGGAACAGGATAGAAAGCCCAGAAATGAACACATGCACCTATGGTCAATTAATCTATGACAAAAGAGGGAAGAATATATGTTGGAGGAAAGACAATCTCTTCAATAAATGGTGGTGGGAAAATTGGACAGCTACATGTAAAAAAAAGAAATGAGATCACTCTTTAACACCACACACAAAAATAAACTCAGAATGGATTGAAGACCTACATATAAGACCAGCTACTATAAAAGTCTTAGAAGAAAATATAGGCAGAACACTCTCTGACTTAAATTGCAGCAATATATTTTTTGACCCATCTCCCAGAGTAATGGAAACAAAAACAAACAAATGAGACCTAATTAAACTCAAAAGCTTTTGTACAGCAAAGGAAACCATAAACAAAATGAAAAGACAACCCACTGAATGGGAGAAAATATTTGCAAATGATGCAACTGACAAAGGTTTAGTCTCCAAAATGCACAAACAGCTCATGTGGCTCAATACCATAAAAACAAACAACCCAATCAAAAAATGAGCAGGAGACCTAAATAGACATTTCTCCAAAGAAGACATCCAGATAGCCAAGAGGCACATGAAAAAATGTTCAACATCACTAGTTATTAGAGAAATGCAAATCAAAACTACAATGAGATATCACCTCACACCAGAATGGCCATAATCAAAAACTCTACAAACAATACATCCTGAAGAGGGTGAACAGAAAAGGAAACTCTCCTACACTGCTGGTGGGAATGTAAATTGCTACAGCCACTATGGTGAACAATATGGAGGTTCCTCAAAAAATCTAAAAATAGAACTACCATATGACCCAGCAATCCCACTCCTGGGGATACATCTGGAGAAAAACTTTGTTCGAAGTATACATGCACCCCAATGTTCACTGCATCATAATAGCCAAGATATGGAAGCAACCTAAATGTCCTTTGACAGATGAATGAATAAAGATGTGGTACATAGTTACAATGGAATATTTCACAGCCATTAAAAGCAATGAAATAATGCCATTCACAGCAACATGGATGGACCTGGAGATTATGATACTAAGTGAAGTACGTCAAAGACAAATATCATATGATATTGCTTATATTCAGAATCAAGAAAAATATGCAAATGAACTTACTTACAAAACAGAAACAGACCCACAGTCTTGGAGAATGAAATTACCAGTACAAGGAGGGAAGGGTAGAGGGAGGGATAGACTGGGAGTTTGGGATTGACATGTACACACTGCTATATTTGAAACAGATAACCAACAACACCTACCATATAGCACAGGGAACTCTGCTCAGTATTCTGTAGTAACCTAAATGGGAAAAGAATTTGAAAAAGAATAGATACATGTATATGTACAATTGAATCACTTTGCTGTACACCTGAAACTAACACAATATTGTTAATCAACTATATTCCAGGATAAAATTTAAAAACTTTAAGAAAAGAAAAAAAAGAGTAAAGTTTTTCCATTTGTGGCAACATGGATGGACTTGGAGGGTATTACGCTAGGTGAAATAAGTCAGAGGAAGGCAAATACTGTATGAGATCACTTATATGTGAATCTAAAAAATTTAACAAACTAGTGAATGTAACAAAAAAGAAGCAGACTCACAGATACAGAAAACAAACTAGTGGTTACCACTGGGGAGTGGGTAGTGGGAGGGGTAATACATGGGTAAGGGATTAATAGGTACAAAACATTATGTATAAAATAAGCAAGAAGGATATATTGTACAATATGGGGGATATAGCTTATATTTTATAATAGCTATAAATGGAGTATAACCTTAAAAATTGTGAATCATTATATTGTACACATGTAACTTATATAATATTTTACATCAACTATACTTCAATAAAAAGAAAAGAAGTAGTGGTGAGAAAAGAAATAAATACATATTTAGGTAAATCAAATATTTTCTGTCAAAAATAATAGTAATAACAGGAAAAACATTACAGAATAAATACTTAGAAGAAAGGAGAAAAAGATAGAAACAAATATTAATGATCAGAAAACAAGAATAAATGGAAATGATGGTTCTTTGAAAAAACTATTAAAAAGACAAACTTCTGGTGAGACTGATAAAGAAAAATAATATTAGGATGGAAGGTGGAGGATAACTATAGAAAAAGAAGACATTAAAAGCAATAATAGGGCTTCCCTGGTGGCGCAGTGGTTGAGAGTCCACCTGCCGATGCAGGGGACATGGGTTCGTGCTCCGGTCAGGGAGGATCCCACATGCCGCGGAGCGGCTGGGCCCATGAGCCATGGCCGCTGGGCCTGTGTGTCCGGAGCCTGTGCTCCGCAACGGGAGAGGCCACAGCAGTGAGAGGCCCTCGTACAGCAAAAAAAAAAAAAAAAAAAAAAAGCAGTAAGAAAGTGGTATGAGAAGGGATCAAGATGGCAGAGTAGAGGGATGTGGAGCTCACCTTCTCACACAAATACATCAAAAATACATCTACATGTAGAACAGTTCTCACAGAATACCTACTGAAAGCTTGCAGAAGACTTCATACAAACAAAGCAAGAAAAATCCCCACGTAACTGGATAGGAGGAAGGGAAAAAGGAGAAAAAGAGGAATTGGGATGGGACCTGTGCCCTTGGGAGGGATCTGTGAAAGAGGAAATGTTCCCTCACCCTGGGCACCCCCTTCCCTGGCTGGAAGGTCCATAGGCACAGACAGGGAGCTTCAGAGGCTCGAGAGCAGTGTGCAGGAGCTGGTCTGTAGCCCCACAGGGTAAAGAGAGACCAGCATAGATGATGATCCTTGCCATGTCACCACACTGCCCAGCCTGAAATGCACACCTGCTGGTGTGCACAGTGACTGGGTGCTGACCTTCTGGCTTCAGTGGGCAGACCCAGGGAGAGGACTCTGTTTGGCTGTGCAGAGACAGCCCCAAGGGCCAGAAGTATGGCCTGCAAATCGGGGTGCGTGCAGGACAGAGTATGGGTCTGCCATAGGAGCCCCATTTTCAAGATAGGAAGGGAGGAGCATGGGTCCACCATAACAGCCTCATGATCAGAGTGCTCACAGTGGGCAAGGCTCCAGCCACCCTGGGTTCTTCAAATTTTGTGGATGCACACGTATGGAGGTGGGGTGACTTCCTGGCTCCCACTGCAGGTACAGGGACACAGCTTCAGTGGGTTTTCACACCACTGGTTGTGTGAGTGCACATGCATGCCTGAGGGTTCTCTGAGCTGATTACCAGTGCTCCCATGATGGAGGCAGCCCCCAAGGGCAGTGCCAGCAACAGTGATCTCTGTGGATGCACACCAGGTAGCAGGCAGCATCACAGAGTCACACATCCTGGAAGACAGTTCCTGGGGAAGAACATACAGTGGTCCCTTCCCCAGAGGGAGCACTCCAGTCCTTCCTACATCACACCACAGCTTAGAACCAGATCTGGGGTCTCCTACTCCAACAACGCGGGAGCAGGATCTGCCCTCAAAAGGGTTGTGACAACCACAGAGCAAAGAGGAGACCCTGCCCAACACTCACTCCAGGCTCTGGTCACCACAACACCAAACACACCTCCTATCAATGGGACGAGAGCCAACACGTACTGAGAAAAGATATGGCAAGCATCTATACTAAATAACAGCCCTCACAACAAGAATATTGGACTCATGCAGTCTACACAGGTTGCTCCCACATAAAAACAGCCCTTCAAGACCACAGGAGATAACTGTTTCTCCTAAATTCATAGAGTCAGAGAAATATAAATAAAATGAAAAAGGAGAGGAACTACTCCCAATTAAAAGAACAAGAAAAATCCCCTAAAAGAACAAACAGTGAAACAGACCTCTCAAGTCTACCAGACCCAGGGTTCTACCATATGACCCAGCAACCCCACTCCTGGGCATATACCAGAGAAAACCATAATTCAAAAAGATACATGCATCCCAATTTTCATTGCAGTACTATTTACAATAGCCAGGACAGGGAAGCAACCTAAATGTCCATCAACAGAAGAATGGATAAAGGAGATGTGGTACATATGTACAATGGAATATTACTCAGCCATAAAAAGAAACGAAATTGAGTTATTTGTAGTGAGGTGGATGGACCTACTACCTACTACAATGAGAACCTACTGAGAACTTACTGTATAACACAAGGAACTCTACTCAGTGTTCTGTGGTGACCTAAATGGGAAGGAAATCCAAAAACCAGGAGTTATATATATACATATAGCTGATTCACTTTGTTGTACAGCAAAAACTAACACAACACTGTAAAATAACTATACTCCAATAAAATTAATTAAAATGGGGGAGTTATAAAAATGCTGAAGGAATTAAGAAAGACTCTCAATAGAAATGCAGATCACTGCAATGAAGAACTAGAAACCATAAACAGGAACCAATAAAAATTCGGCAATTCAATTGCCAACATGAAAACCAAGCTAAACACAATAAGTGGCAAACTGAATAATGTAGAAGACCGAATAAGTGATCTGGAAGATAGAATAACAGAACTCACTCAATAAGAACAGCAAACAGCAGACAAATGAAAAAAATAAAAAGAAAGCAACATATGAGATCTATGGGATAATATAAAGCATGCTAATCTACACATAATAGGAATTCCAGAAGGAGAAGAAAGAGAAAGAAGGGTTGAAAATGTATTTGAAGAAATTATGTCTGAAATCTCCCCAAACCTAAAGAAGGAAACACACATCCAGGTACAGGAAGCACAGGGGATCCCAAACAAGAGGAACCTAAACAGATCTACTCCAAGACATATCATAATCAAAATGGCAAAAGTTAAAGGTAGAGGACTCTAAAAGCAGCAAGAGAAAAGAGTCAGTTACAAGGAAACCTCTATTAGGCTATCAGCTGATTTTTCTACACAAACTTTGCAGGCCAGAAGAGAGTGGCAAGATATATTCAAAGTCCTGAAAGGGAAAAACCTGCAACCTAGGATAGTCTATCCAGCAAGATTATCACTTAGAATGGAAGGAGACATAAAGACTTCCTCAGACAAGCAAAAAGTAAAAGAACACAGCAATACCAAACCTATCCTAAAAGAAGTATTGAAAGGTCTTCTGCAAATAGAAAAGAACCTATAGGATATGGAATACAACAATAGGAAAGGTAACTATATAAAAGGATTGAAGATCACTTAAATAAGCCATTACATAGATTAAAAAACAATATAAAAAAACTCTATGAAAGCAATTATAAGTAAAATGAATAGTGAAAGGATAAACATAAAAGATATAAAATGGGACATCAAAATCACAAAATGTGGGGGAGGGGAGTAAGAAAATTTATATCTTTTAGGATGTGTTTGAGCTTATATGACTACCAGTCTAAAGCAAGTGGATATAGTAATGGGTTAACATGCTTGAAAACTAGGGTAACAGCAAATCAAAAACATACAACAGATTCACAAAAACCAGAGAAAAAAAGAGAAGTATAATACAAAAGAAAACCATCAAACCGCAAAAGGAAAGACAAAAAGAAGGAAAAAGAATTACAAAATCAACTGGAAAACAAGGTTTAAAATGGCAATAAATACATACTATCAATAATTACTTTAAATATCAATAGACTAGTGCTCTGATCAAAAGACACAGATTGGCAGATTGGATAACAAAACAAGAACAAACAGGGCTTCCCTGGTGGCGCAGTGGTTGGGAGTCCGCCTGCCGATGCAGGGGACACGGGTTCGTGCCCCGGTCTGGGAGGATCCCACGTGCTGCGGAGTGGCTGGGCCCATGAGCCATGGCCGCTGGGCCTGTGTGTCCGGAGCCTGTGCTCCGCAGCGGGAGAGGCCCGTGTACCACAGAAACAAAAACAAACAAAACAAGAACAAACAATATGCTGCCTGCAAGAGACCCACTTTAGGGCAAAGGACACACATAGATTGAAAGTGAGGGGATGGAAAAAGATGTTTCATGCAAGTGGAAATGATAAGAAAGTGGAGGTAGCAATACTCATATCAGAAAAAATAGACATTAAAACAAAGACCATAAAGAAAGACAAAGAAGGACATTATATAATGATAAAAGAATCAATACAAGAAGAGGGTGTCACACTCTGAACATATATGCACCCAATATAGGAGCATCTAAATACATAAATACTAACAGACGTAAAGGGAGAAATTGACAGGAATCAAAAAATAACAGGAGACTTTAACACCTCACTGGCATCAATGGACAGATCTTCCAGACAGAAAAGCAGTGAGGCAACAGAGGCCCTAAATGAAACAATAGAACATTTAGATCTAATTGATATTTACAGGACACAACATCCAAAACAAAACCAAAAAGAATACACTTTCTTTTCTAGTGCACATGGAACATTTGCTATGATAGACCACATACTAGGACACAAAACAAGTCTCAACAAATTCAATATGATAGAAATTATATTAAGTATCTTTTCTGACCACAACGGCATGAAACTAGAAATCAAGCACAGAAAGAGAAAAGAGGTAAAATGATTACATGGAGACTAAACACATGCTACTAAAAAACCAATGGGTCAACAATGAAATCGGACAGAAAATGAAAAAATAACCTCAAGACAAATGACAATGAAAACACAACTATACAAAATCTATGAGATGCAGCAAAAGCAATTCTAATAGGTAAGTTCATAGTGATACAAGCCTTGATCAAAAAATAAGAAAAATTCCAAATAAACAACCTAACCTACCACCTAAAAGAATTAGAAAAAGAAGAACAAACAAAATCTAAAGGCAGCAGAAGGAAGGAAGTAATAAGGTCAGAATTTTTTTAAAAAAATAGAGATTAAAAAACAATAGAAAAAGATCAAAACCAAGAGCTGGTTTTCAGAAAGGATAAACATAATTGAGAAACCTCTGGCCAGGCTCACTGAGAAGAGAGAGGACCCAAACAAACAAAATAAGAAATGAAAGAGGAGAAATAAAAACCAATACCACAGAAATATGAAATACCATAAGAAAATATTATGAACAGTTATATGCCACCAAATGGACAACCTAGAAGAAATGAACAAGTTTATAGAAACATACAGCCTGCCAAAACTGAATTAGGATGAAGCAGATAATTTGAACAGATGGATCACTAGACGTGAAACAGAATCTGTAGTTAAAAAAACACACACACACAAAACAACTCCCTGCAAACAAAAGTCTACGACTGAATGGCTTCACTGCAGAATACTACCAAACATACAAAGAAGAACTTATACGCGTCCTTTCAAACTCTTCCAAAAGACTGAAGAGGAGCAAACATTCCCAAAGTCATTCTAGGAAGCCACCATCACCCTGATACCAAAACCAGACAAAGACACTGCCAAAAAAGAAAATTACAGGCCAATATCTTTGATTAATATCAATGCAAAAATACTCAACAAAATATTAGCAAACCAAATCCAACAACACATAAGAAGGATCATGCACCATGATCAAGTTGGAGTCATTCCAGGATCACAAGAATGGTTCAACATACACAAATCAATCAATGTGATATACCACATCAACAACAGCAAAAAATGACATGATCCTCTCAACAGATGCAGAAAAAGCATTTGATAAAATTCAACATCTATTCATGATAAAACTTCTCACCAAAGTGTGTACAGAAGGAACATATCTCAAAATAAAAAAAAGTCATTTCTGACAAACTCACGGGAATACTCAATGGTAAAAAGCTAAAATCTGGAAAAAGACAAGGATACTCACTCTCAGCACTTCTATTCAACATAGTACTGGAAGTCCTAGCCACAGCAATCAGACAAGAAAAAAAAAAGAAAACGTAGCCAAATCAGAAGGGAAGACGTGAATTTTTCATTATATTCAGATGACCTGATACTATATATAGAAAACCCTAAAGTCTCCACACAAAAACTATTAGAACTGCTGCATTTCTTTACACTAACAATGAAATATCAGAAAGAGAAAGTAAAAAAATCAATCCCATTTAAAATTGCATCCAAAAACTGTCTAGGAATAAATCTAACCAAGGAGGTGAAACACTTCTATGCTAAGGACTATAAAACATTGATAAGAAAACCAAAGATGATTCAAGGAAATGAAAAGATATCCATGCTTCTGGATTGGAAGTATTAATATAGTTAAAATGGCCGTACCACCCAAAGCAATCTACAGATTTAATATGATGCCTATCAAATTACTCATAACATATTTTATAGAACTAGAACAAACAATCTTAAAAATTTATATGGAACCACAAAAGACCCAGAATTGCCAAAGCAATCCTGAGGGAAAAAGAACAAAGCTGGAGGCATAACCCTCCAGACTTCAGAAAACACTATAAAGCTACAGTCATCAAAACAGCATGGTATTAGCATAAAAACAGACATATAGATCAATGGAACAAAATAGAGAGCCCAGAAAAAAACCTACACAGCCATGGTCAATTAATCTTTAACAAGGGAAGCAAGAGTATACAATGGAGAAGAAATGTTCTCTTTTTTTAAGACAATCTCTTCAGCAAGTGGTGTTGGGAAAGCTGGACAGCTGCATGTAAATCAATAAAGTTAGAAAACTCCCTCACACCATACACAAAAATAAACTCAAAGTGGCTTAAAGACTTAAGTATAAGACATGACACCATAAAACTCCTAGAAGAGAACAGAGGCAGAATATTCTCTGACATAAATCATAGCAATATTTTCTTAGGTGAGTCTGCCAAGGCAAAAGAAATAAAAGCAGAAATAAACAAATGGGACCTAATCAAACTTAAAAGCTTTTGCACAGCAAAGGAAACTATAAAAAAAACCCAAAAGGACAGCCTATAGACTGGCAGAAAATATTTGCAAATGCTGCAACCAACAAGGGCTTAATTTTCAAAATATACAAACAAGTCAATATCAAAAAACAAGCAACCCAATCAAAAAATGGACGGAACATCTAAATAGATATTTCTCCAAAGAAGACGTGCAGATGGTCAACAGGCACATGAAAAGATGTTTAACGTCACTGATTATTAGAGAAATGCAAATTAAAACTACAATGAGATGTCACTTCACACCAGTCAGAATGGCCTTCATCAAAATGTCTACAAATAATAAATTCAGGAGAGGGTGAAGAGAAAAAGGAACCCTCCTACACTGTTGGTGGGGACATAAGTTGTGCATCTACTATGGAGAACAGTATGGAGGTTCCTTAAAAAATTAAAAATAGAGTTACCATATGATTCAGCAATCCTACTTCTGGCTATATATCCAGAAAAGACAAAAACTCTAAGTCTAAAAGATACATGCACCCACATGTTCATAGCAGCACTATCTACAATAGCCAAGATATGGAAGCGACCTAAGTGTCCATCAACAGATGAAAGGATAAGGAAGATGTAGTATATATATACAATGGAATATTATTCAGCAATAAAAAAGAATTTGCAGCAACATGAATGAAGCTAGAGATTATCATACTAAGTAAGTCAGAGGAAGACAAATATTTTATGATATCACTTATATGTGGAATCTAAAATATGGTAGAAATGAACTTATTTACAAAACGGAAAGTAGGCTCAGACATAGAAAACAGAGTTACGGTTATCAAAAGGGAAGGGGGAGAGGGTAAATTAGGATTAACAAATACAACTATATATAAAATAAACAACAAGGATTTACTGTAAGGAACAGGGCACTATATTTGATATCTTGTAAAAACCTATAATAAAAAAGAATTTAATAAAAAGAATATATATATAACTGAATCACTGCTGGACACCTGAAAGTTATACAATATTGTATTGGGCTGGCCAAAAAGTTCATTCGGGGTTTTCAGTAACATCTTACGGAAAAACCCGAACAAATTTTTGGTCAACCCAATAAATCAACTATACTTCAATTTTAAAAAAGAAAGTTGAATGAGTAACTTAATAACAAAAAAATAGAATTAAAATTTGAAAAATTAGCTGAATTGGGTAAAATCATGGAAAATATAACATGAAAATCTACCCTACAAGGCTTATAACCTTTAAAGAAATTAAATCAGTAGTTAAAATATTTCCACAAAATACTGGAAAAAATTAACCCAGAAGTGTATAAAAATATGATGTCATAAACAGGTTGGAAGAATTTTATTATAAACCAGGAAAAAGATGCAACTATACCTGACTCTGTTCAATATTCTACTGAATGTTCGAGCCAGTGCAATAAAAAGAGGGTAAAAATATAAAGATTGGAAAAGGAGCAAAACAAACATTTCACAGATAATATGGCTATCTACAAAGAAATCTATGATAAGTTATAGACAAATGGTTAGAATTTTTTGAAAAGTTTAACAAATCTGCCAAATGTCTAATTAATATCTAAAAAACTGATTTCTATACAGCAGCAACAATTGTGTTTCTTAAATCTTTTAAAGATACTCTTAACACTAGCCAAAAAAAGTGCCTATCAAGGATTTGTAAAATATTTATGGAAAATATTTTTTAAACTTTATTGAAAGATATTTTAAAAGACCTAAATAAATGTGTGTATATATATGTGTGTGTGTGTATGCATGGTCATAAATAGGAGTCTCAATATAATAAGACATCAATTCTCCCCAAATTAATCTTTATATGCAATATAATTCCAATAAAATATTCAAGTTCTTAGAAAGTCTGTTCTAAAATGGTTCAAAAGGATACATGCACCCAGTGTTCTTGGCAGCACTGTTTACAATAGCCAAGACATGGAAGCAACTTAAATGTTCATCAACAAATGAATGGATAAAGAAGCTATGGTACATACATATAGTGGGATATTACTCAGCCATTAAAAAGAATGAAATAGTGCCATTTGCAGCAATGTGGATGGACCTGGAGATTATCATACTAAGCAGACAGAGAAAGGCAAATATCATATGATAACGCTTATATGCAGAATCTTAAAAAAATGGTATAAATGAACTTATTTACAGAACAGAAACAGACTCACAGACTTAGAGAATGAACTTATGGTTATCAGGAGGAAAAGGTGAGGGGGAGGGATAAATTGGGAGTCTGGGATTGACATATACACACTGCTATATTTAAAATAGATAACCAACAAGAACCTACTGTAAAATAAATGAATGAATAAATAAAATTTAAAAAGTAAAATCTATACGGATGAACAAAGACTGAAGAATAGCTAGGACACGCCTGTAGAAGAGAAAAATAGAAATATCAAGATGTGTTTAAAAGCTGTGTAAGTAAATTGGTGTGGTATTGAAATTGATAGTTTAACTAAAGGAACAGAATACAGAACTCACAAATAGACCCATGCAAATATGAAAGCTTTATGTATGACTTAGGTGTCACTGCAAATCAATGTGTAAAGACTGAATGAGTCAATCAATACAGGGATTCAAGGCTATTAGGATACATGCATATTCACCTAGAAAAAAAATATGATCCATACCTCATACCATACTTTGACTTACAAAGACTTCAACGTGAAACCCCAAACTTTAAACATTTTAGAACATAGGAGAATAAATTTGTAACTTGGGCTAAAAAGAGTTTCCTAAACAAGACACAAAGAGCAGTAAGCCTATGAAAAATACTGACTTGATCACTTTACAATTAATACCTTCTATTTCAAAAAAATCACAAAGTAAGCAAAAAGGCATATCATAGAGTATAAGCTTATTACAACATATTTAACTGACAAAAGATTAGTATGAAAACATACAAAGTACAACAATATCTTGCAATATCCTGTATATATATGTATGTATATATCCTGCATATATATGTACCATATATATGGTACAAATATATATAATATATATGTATATACCAACTCGAAAAATGGGCAAATGATGTAAAGAGTTATTTTATAGTGGAAGACACCTGAAGGTTAAACATTTGAAAAATGTTCAATGTTGTTAGAAATTCTGGAAATGCACTCAAATAAACCATATTTTACCCCATCTAGAATGCAAAAATTTACAAGTTTGACAATACCAAGTGATAGCAAGGATGTGAACAGCAAGACCTCTTATTTTCCACTAATAGAGGTATAAATGTGTGCAACCATAACCATGCTGTGAAGCTGAATGTACTCAAGCTCTATGATATGGCAGTTCTACTGGTGGTATATTCTCTAGAGAAACTCACACAGGTATAATACAGCACATGAATAAAAATGTTCAAATCAGTATTATTTGTAACAACAGAAACCTGGATATCAACCAAATGCCAATCAACAGGAGAATGGATTAATAAATTATACAGTTGTCTACCCTTATCCACAGGGGATATGTTCCAAGACCTTGGTGGATGCCTGAGGCCACAGATAGTACTGAACCCTATATAAACTATGTTCTTTCTATACATATATACTTTATGATAAAGTTTAATTTGTAAGTTAGGCACAGTAAGAGATTAACAGTAACTAATATTTAAATAGAACAATTAATATACTGTAATAAAAGTAATGTGAATATGGTCTCTCTCTCAATATATCTTAATATACTGTTCTCATCCTTCTTATGATGATGATGATGTGAGATCATAAAATGCCTGTGTGATGAGACAAAGTGAGGTGAATGACATATGCAATGTAATGTAGCATTTGGCTACTACTGACCTTCTGATGACACCTCAAAAGGAGGAGCATCCTCTTCAGGTGATCCTAGACTACTGAGACGCGATGATGTGGATGGTTGGATGTCAGGAGCAGACAATGTCAATGATTGAGTATCCTCGGTGGGATGAAGCAAGACTGCAAAAGATTTCATCACACTCCTCAGGATGGCGAACAATTTAAAACATAAATTGTATATTTCTGGAATTTTTCATTAAATGTTTTCAGACTGTGGTTGACCACAGGTAACTGAAACTGTAGAAATCAAAACTATGCATAAGGGGAAACACCTGTATGTAAAATATATATAGCAGTAAAAATGGATGAATATATATTTTCTTTAACAAATATATGAAGCATGATCTATATACCAGGAACTGTTCTAAGTTATTTCCAAATAGTAACTTGTTTAATTGTTATAAACATACAGTAAAATAGTGAAGTATTATTACTTCCATTTTGCAGAGAAGGACACTGGACACAGAAAGTATGTATAACAAACTAAATTTAAAAAAAAAGCAAGTTCAGAAGACTACATACAGAATGATAGTTTATTTTACTAAAACCAAACAATGCTCAAGATTATGTTGTTTAGGGATATATATATATATAAGAAAAAAATTTTCAAAGAAAAAGTGTATTATATGGCCAAAAATTTGGAGAGTAATTAACTCCAGAAGATTAGCAGGCCTGCAGATGGGAGATAGCTTTGAAAGCATTAGCAATTATCTAGCTTTTATGACAGGTGGTGGATTCATAGTTGATGATTATATCACTGTGCATTACGTATAGTTTTGCTTATATTAAAATTATACTTTAAGAAGTTTAGCACCTGCATTTTCTGACATTTAGGTTCACCGTTCAGAGGACTATTTTGCTTATTTGCTGGTTTCCAGCTACACTCTTAAGAGGTGGGATTGCTAAATAGTTGCCTTCCAGAGAAGCAAAGCAAAACCATATATTTTTTTCTTTCAGTGTCTGTAGTCATTCTTAAGATAAATCAGGTTCAAATGAATGCTTATAGGAGAATAAATGGTCAAGACCTGATCTTTTCTTTTTAGCACACTAAATGCAAAAAACAATTTGACCACTGAGAAATATAAATAAGCAGCTGCGACATCATCTCTCTCAAACCAATATGCCCACGTTATTGTGAAAGTTGGAATAATAATAGTAATAAAAACAAGAATAACACTCCCAGTTTGAGCTCCAACATGTAAAAAGTTGAGCATTTATCACACTTGTCCTTAAGACAAGATAAACTAAAAATCAATGACTTTTGTTGAACGCATCAGAGAGCTGAGTTTGTAGGGCTAACTGCCAGTCCACAATCTGGACATGCAGCCTCATTCACAGAGACATCCAAGATCTGCTTACCTAGAGCAGAAGCTGCTGGAGCAACTGATGGGAACACTTAAATAGTAATTTTGATGAATTGTTGAGAGTGTGGGCTAGCATGAGAGTGAGGAAGTTCTGGAGATCACAGTCTAAGGGGTTCACCACGTGTTCATACATCCCACCATGTTCTCAAAGTAAAGATTCAAGAATACACTTGTGGCTCTGGCAGGGTTGTGGATGGGAGAAAAATCATTGTAAAATGCACTCAGAGCATTCTCCATTAGGAAGACCTACCCTCCAGGGAAAAAGACTTTACCAAATCCTTATCCCAGCTGAGGAAGAACATTTCGCCCACTCTCACCCCCTCTACACTTCCTGTCTCATTTTAAGAGTAAAAGAAACTATACCATTGGGAAAACATTTGTAAGAGCCACAGCCCAGAGCCACAAGCTTAGTAAAAAACTGAGATTTAGTCACAGGATCATAGAATTCTTCTTCTCCCCCACATCTGACCACCGCCCCAGTGGGGATTCAGAGTACAGTGGCTTATAGCTTAAACAGTTGCAAGATATAGACTCTCTCCACAGAAGAATAAGAAGGGCATCCAAAAATCAAGAGGAGTCATGTACCAAAATGTTCATTGCAGCTCTATTTACAATAGCCAGGAGATGGAAACAACCTAAGTGTCCATCATCGGATGAATGGAATAAGAAAATGTGGCACACATATACAATGGAATATTACTCAGCCATAAAAAGAAATGAAATTGAGCTATTTGTAATGAGGCGGATAGACCTAGAGTCTGTCATACAGAGTGAAGTAAGTCAGAAAGAGAGAGACAAATACCGTACGCTAACACATATATATGGAATTTAAGAAAAAAAATGTCATGAAGAATCTAGGGGTAAAGCAGGAATAAAGACACAGACCTACTAGAGAATGGACTTGAGGATATGGGGAGGGGGAAGGGTAAGCTGTGACAAAGCGAGAGAGTGGCATGGATATATATACACTACCAAACATAAAATAGATAGCTAGTGGGAAGCAGCCACATAGCACAGGGAGATCAGCTCGGTGCTTTGTGACTGCCTGGAGGGGTGGGATAGGGAGGGAGGGAGACACAAGCGGGAAGAGATATGGGAACATACGTATATGTATAACTGATTCACTTTGTTATAAAGCAGAAACTAACACACCATTGTAAAGCAATTATACTCCAATAAAGATGTTAAAAAAAATCAAACATGGACACTTTCATGGTGTCCATGGTCTATTGTTTAAAAAGAAAAAACAACTTCAGAAAGTGTTAACCAAGTACAAAAAAAAAAAAGAGAGAGAGAAAGATAATAATAAGGACATCAGAGGAATTTGAAGTCTCTGGCAACTACAGCTCCAGCTAACATTGAACACAAACTTATAGCCAGATTAACACAGATTCTCACATCAGTGTCCTCTATACTTCAACACTGGTTACTTGATACATGTACATCTTTCAACAAAAGATTACAAGGCATGAGGAAGGAAGGAAGGAAGGAAGGAAGGAAGGAAGGAAGGAAGGAGGGAAGGAGGGAGGGAGGGAGGGAGGGAGGGAGGGAGGGAGGGAAGAAGGGAGGGAAGAAGAAAACTTTAAAGAGATAAAGCAAGCATCAGAGTTAGACTCAGTTATGACACAGATATCAGAATTACCAGATAGGAAATTTAAAATAACTATGACTACTATGTTAAGGGCTCAAATGTAAAAATAAACTGTAGGCAAGAACAGATGGGTAATGTAAGTAGAGTGATGGAAACACTAGGAAAGAATCAAAAGGAAAATGTGAGAAATCAAAAACACTGTAACATAAATAAATAATGCCTTTGATAGGTTTATTAGTACACTGTACATTGCCAAAGAAAGAATCAGTAAGGTTGAAGATAGGTCAGTAGAAACTTCCCAAACTGAAATACAAAGAAAACAGAACAACAACAACAAAACTTTCTAAGAAATGTGGGACAACTGCAAAAGACATAGCATATGTGTAATGAGAATACAAGGTGAAGAAAGAGAGACGAGAGCAGAAGAAATGTTTGGAGAAATAATGAACTTTCCAAATAAAGACACCAAACCACAGATCAAACCATCTCAGAAGATGCCAAACAGGATAAATAAGTACAACAGCAACAAAACCCACTACACCTAAGCCTGTTATATTCAAACTTCTGTAAACCAAAGACAAATAGGAAATCTTTAAAGAAATAAGAAAATATCACCTTACCTAAGAATTACAGTGGGCTTCTCATCACAAACCATGCAAGAAGAAGAAAGTGTTGAAAGAAAAAGACACCAACCTAAAATTAAATAGCCAGTGAAACTGTCCTGTAAAAGTAAAGGAGAAATAAAAGCTTATTTTTTTTAATTAAAAAAAAACAGAGGAAATTCACCTTCAGTACATCTACCCTGCAAGAAATTTTAAAAGTTCTTCAGAGAGAAGACAAATTATATACATCAAAAAGAAATCTACATAAAGCAATGAAGCAGATCAGAAAGGGAATAAATGAAGGTAAAACAAAGTCTATTTTTGTTCTTAATTGATCTGAAAGTTAACTGCTCAAAGTAATAATACTAACAATAAATTGAGTAATTGTAGCATATGGGTAAGTGAAATGAATGGCAACAATCATAACAGATGGGAGGGAGGAATTGCAAATACTCTGTCACAAGGTATCTACACTACACGTGAAATAGCATGGTGCCACTTGAAAGTGGACTTAGATTAGTTAAAAAATGTATATTGCACAGTCTAGGCAAACACTAATTTTTAAAATAAGTATAATTAATATGCTAAGAGATTAAATGTTATCATTTTAAATGCTCAATTAAAATTGAGATAGCAGATAAAAAGAACAAATGCAACTTACAGAAAATAGTTACAAATATGGCAGATATTAATTCAACTGTATCAATAATGACTTTAAATGTGAATGGAGCAAATAAATCAATTAAAAGACAGATTGTCAGAAGGAATTTTTAAAAGATATAGAGACCTTGTAGACAGCTGTATGTTATATATAAGAAACCCATTTTGAATATCAACACTCAAAATGATATAAAGAAGTGGAAATAAATATATACCATGCTAACAATAATCAAAAGAAAGCAGGAGTAGCTATTTTAATATCAGTCAAACCAATCGTCAAAATAAGGAAAATTATCACTGGTAAAGAGGAGCATCTCAAGATTAAAAAAAGATCAATTCTCCGTAAGACAGGGAAAAGCTAAATGCGCATGCACATAACAACAGCGTCAGAACATGATATAACTCAAAGGAGAAGTAGTCAAAGCCACTACTACAGTTAGAGACTTTAACACCCCTCTTTTAGCAATTGAGAGATCAATAAGCAGGTAATCAGTAGAGATATAGTTAACCTAAACACCATAAATCAACTTTATAATTGGCATTTACATAATATGTCATCAAACAGCCGCAGAATATACATTTTACACACACACATATGGAACATTCACCCAGACAGACACTTTTCTGGCCATAAAACATATTTTAACAAATTTTCAAAAATAGAAATTATACAAAGTATATTCTTAGACTATAATGAAATTTAACTAGAAATCCATAACAAAAATACAGCTGGATAATCTCAAAATATTTTGGAAACTTAGCCACATACTCCTACATAACACATGGGTCAAAGAAGAAATCTCAAGATAAATTATAAATATATTTTACTAAATGAAAATCAAAATATAACTTATCAAAATTTGTGAGGTACAGAGGGAGCAGTGCTTAGAGGGATATTTGTAGCATTAAGTTTATATATTATAAAGGAAGAGAGATCTAAAATAAATAACCTGAACTTCCACCTTAGGAAAATAGAGAAAGAAGAGCAATTCAAGACTAAAGCAAGAAGAAAAATAATAAAAAAATTAGAGTATAAACCAATGAAATTGAAAACAAGGGTAAAAAATTTAAAGAAACTAAAAGTTGATCCTAATTCATCTAAATAAGGAATGGGTAACCTATCCTTCTCAAACTAGTCCAAAAATTGAAGAGGAAGGAACACTTCCAAACTCATTCTATGAGGTCAGTATTATACTAATACCAAAACCAAAAAAAGACACTAGAAAAAGGAGCAAATTACAGACCAATATCCCTGATGAACATAGATGCAAAAATCCCCAACAAAATATTAGCAAACTGAATTCAACAATGCATTAAAAGGATCATACACCAAGATCCAGTGAGATTTATTCCAGGGATACAAGGATGATTCAATAACCACAAATCAATCAATGTGATACACCATGTTA
Source organism: Grampus griseus (assembly GCF_964374135.1). Classification (NCBI taxonomy): domain Eukaryota; kingdom Metazoa; phylum Chordata; class Mammalia; order Artiodactyla; family Delphinidae; genus Grampus; species Grampus griseus. The sequence continues at coordinate 59,272,298 of NC_139017.1, forward strand.
AAATGAAAAATAAAAATTATACAATCATCTCAGTAGATGCAAAAAAAGCTTCCAACAAAATTTAACATCCATTTATGATAAAAACTCTCAAAAAAGTGGGTATAGAGGGAACATACCTCAACATAATATGGGACATGTATGATGAATCCACAAATAACATCATATTCAACAGTAAAAAGCTAAAAGCTTTTCCTCTAAAATCAGAATGGAGAAATGGATGCCCACATTTACCATTTTTATTCAACATAGCACTGGAAGTCCTCATGATAGCAATCAGAAAAAAAGAAAAAGAAAAATTATTCGAAGTGGAAAAAAAGAAGTAAAACTGTAACTATTTTCAACTATTTGTTACTATTTATAACTATTTTCTATATATAGAAAACCCTAAAGACTCTGCCGAAAAAAACTTAGAACTAATAAATGAATTCAGTAAAGTTGCAGGATACAAAATTAATATACAGAAATCTGTTGTATTTCTATATACTAATAATAAGCTATAAGAAAGATAAATTAAGAAAACAATCCCATTTATAACTTCATTAAACATATCTAGGAATAAATTTAACCAAGGAATTGAAAGAGCTGTACTGTGTAAACAATAAGATGTTAATGATAGAAATTGAAGAAGACACAAATACATGGAAAGATACACAGTGCTCATGGATTGGCAGAATATTGTTAAAATGTCCATATTACCCAAAGCAATCTATAGACTCAATGCAATCCCTATCAAAATAAATGACATTTTTAAAAAAAGAACTAGAACAAATAATCCTAAAATTTCTATGGAACTATGAAGACCTCAAATAGCCAAAGCAATCTTGAGAAAGAAAAAGAAACTTGGAGGTATGAAGCACCCTGATTTCAAACTATGCTATAATACTATAGTCATCAAAACAGTATGGTGCTGGCACAAAAACAGACACATAGATCAAAAGAACAAAACAGAGATCCCAGAAAGAAACCCACACTTATATGGTCAATTAATCTATGACAAAGGAGGCAGAAATAGACCATGGGGAAAAGACAGCCTCTTCAATAAATGGTGTTTGGAAAACTGGCCAACTATCTGCAAAAGAATGAAACAAGACAACTTTCTTATACCATATATAAAAATAAACTAAAAATGGATTGAAGACAAATGTAAGACTGAAAACATAAAACTCCTAGAAGAAAACAGAGCCAGAAAGCTCTTTGATATTGGTCCTAAAATATTTTTTTTGATCTATCTCCTCAGGCAAAGGCAACAAAGCAAAAACTAGTTGTCCCAACAAATGGGACAACATCAAACTAAAAAGCCTTTCCACACCAAAGGAAACCATCGACAAAATGAAAAGGCAACCTACTAAATGGGACAAGATACTTGCAAATGCTATTTGCAAATGCTATGTCTCATAAAGGGTTAATGCCCAAAATACACGAAGAACTCATACAACTCAATATCAAAAAACCCACAACAATCCAATTAAAAAATAGGCAAAGGATCTGAATAGATATTTTTCCAAGGAAGACATACAGATAGCAAAAAGGTACATGAAAAGATGCTCAACATCATCGGTCATCAGGGAAATGCAAATCAAAACTACAGTGAGATATCACCTCACACCTATCAGAATGGCTATTATGAAAAAGACAAGATATAACAAGCATTGAGGAGCATGTGGAGAAAAGGGAATCCTCAAGCACTGTTGGTGAGAATGTAAATTGGTATAGCCACTATGGAAAACAGTATAGAGGATCCCCCAAAAGTTAAAAATAGAACAGCCATACATTTCAGCAATTCCACTTCGGGGTATCTATCTGAATAAAAATGAAAATGTTAATTCAAAGAGCTATATGCACCCCAATGTTCATTGCAGCATTATTCACAATTGCCAAGATATGGAAGCAACTGAAGTGTCCATCGGTAGAGGAATAAGAAGATGTGGTATATATACACAATTAAGTATTACTCACCACAAAAAAGAATGAAATCCTGCCATTTGTGACAACACGGATGGACCTGGAGAGTATTATTCTGAAATACATCAGAGAAACACAGATACCATATGATTTCACTTATATGTGGAATCTGAAAAAACAATGAACAAACAAAACAGAAACAGACTGTTTCGAGAAAGAGAGAACAAACTGATGATTGCCAGAGGGGAGGGATGTGAGGGGATGGGTAGAATTAGGGGAAGGGGATTAAGAGGTACACACTTCCAGTTATAAAACAAATTAGTCATGGAGATGTGATGTACAGCATAGGGAATATAGTCAATAATATTGTAATAACTTTGTATGATGACAGATGGTAACTAGACTTATCATAGTAATCATTTCATAATGTATAAAAATATCAAATCACTGTTGTACACTTGAAACTAATATAATATTGTATATCATATATATAATGATATATATAATATATACTTAATATGGCATATTATACTTCATTTTTTAAAAAAAATTCCATTACCCCATCAAAGAAAACTGTTTCCCCATCACCAATGCCAGCCCCCATACCCCACACCACCACTAAATTTTAGGGCAGAGATTTTGTTTAATTCAAAAACGAAGACTGTGGATCCACCACCTTGCACTTGCCTGGCAAATAGGAGGTGCTGAAAGAGAGAAAAATAGAGACTCCTATCACTCAAAGGGAAACAAGTGTATTAAAGCTCAATAGGACGCCATGTTGTGCTTAGCTCTGTTCCATGATTTGCTTTTCATGCTACACTTTGTCCTATCCTTCTAGCCAACGTCTCCACATACTGCAGGAGCTATTCCCACTGAGACCTTTCTCACATCCTTCTTTTTCTTCCAGTCCCTTGTGCATGGCAGCCCTCCAAAGGCAGCCAGTTACTTAAGAAGTGAGAGCTCACTGATTTATATTCCAGCTACCTTCTGGAAGGGGCTGTGGTCCAGCTGCACATTTGTGTATTCATTGAGCCATACTCCCTACTCCACAGCCTCCTGACAGCTGCAGATGGCAAAGACATTTTTCATAAGGCATGTGAGAGGAGGAGAGGGAGAGGCTTAAACATCACCTGGAGGAGATAGCAGCTCTGGCACAACCAAGAGAGCAGTACTGATAGAGAATTAGAAACTGAATAGGGAGCAGATAGTATCTTCTCCTATTATGGATATCCATTTAAAACTACTGTACAGTTTCATCATTATCAATTACTATCACACACTGTTCAGAACAGAATATTCTAAATATCCTGGAACTGTATTCAGGAGCTTACACGCAAAGGCATTGAACTTTAGCTTTCTCTCTCTTATCCTTTCTTTGATATGATCTTGCTGATCGTAAGCCCTGGAGTAAACAGTTCAAAAACAAAAAGAACAAGAAGTTGAAATGGCTGAAGATATATAGGAAGCAAGTTAGTAAAAAAGAAAAGCATCAGAAATCTAGTATTCTTGTTAAGAGTGGAGCTTACAAAGGAGGAGTTACCCATGGGACTTGGCTACCATCTCTGTAACAGCAACAGCAGTTGACACATCAAAAACAGAACAACTGGCCCACAGGAGAAGGAATCAATGAACCCACAGCTGAATCAAGATGGATGTATTTCTCTGATGAATGATCCTGCATCTTAAGAAAAAAAAAACAATGGGCCACCTCTACCTGGGTTGCTCTCTCCTGTCATCCCACAGTTTACACTCCGTATTTTGGCCCCTGATAACATAAAGCCTAATATGACCCGCTTGTGCTGTTTTCTGTATGCCTTCTTAATAAATCCGGTCTCTAGAACTACATTTCTTTAGGGCCATAACTGAGTTACCCATTTAATTTTTCAAGCCTGATGTTAATATCTAACATGTCTGTGGGTAGGAACTTGTCCCTCTTCAAATACCTGTCTTTCTCATAAAATGTTCAGGTCATAATAACACATATTGTTTTCTCTATGATGAGGCATATTATCTTTGTACTTTGAAGTAAATTTTCTTTCAGTTCGAAACTGGCTTGCATCTCCTTCAATTTGAATGCAATTCCTAGTGAGAAATTAACTCAAATCCTGAGGTCTTTAATTTTCTTTCCTCTTCCCTCCCTGCTTTCTTCTCTTCTTATCTCTTCCATCTATCCATTAGATTACTCCAACAGATTGAAGGAGAGTATCCCAGACACTACTGAATATAGAGCACATTTACCCTATTTAACCACAAGAAGAACAGAGACATAACATGAGAAAGTACATCACCTAGAGTAGTGTTGGAGGACCAGGCTTTTTCAGAACTAACTAGCCATGGCTTCATTCAGTGCCCCAGAGGCCAGTCTATCTTTTGTGCTACAAAGCCACATGATGGGGTCCCACACAGGAAGACTCACCTGTTGGGGGCAGATCGAGATATTTGATGATAATACACACATACATCTGATATTCAAAAAGAATGAATCTTAATGTGGAAGAATATTTCTTCTTTTATCAGAAGAAATTTGGGGATCAAAAAGAATCCACCTGGAGTGGCATTTTCATCACATAAGACTCAGATGCTATTTTCCGCCAGTAATAAAAATAGGCTCAAAAAGGAATCAAATATTCCTTACACAATACTATCAGTGTTTTTATTTCTCAAGATATAGGTTTAAAGCCATGTCAACAGGAAGAACATGCTTTCCTCTTTCAGGGAATAAACTGATTTTCTTCAACTCACTGTATCAAGAAATGTTTGCATTTGGGAAACGCAGAAAGAAACTGATCCCAGTCTTCAATAGTGGAGAGTTGGAACTGGAAACAAATCATCTTTTTCGCTGTCACTCTGCTCAGTCTGTCCCTATTTAGAGTCAGCAAACCCCAGGGCGACAGAAATAATCTACTTATCCACCTGAAATCTGGAATACTGATGTTTCCAAAACTCAAGTAGACATAGAGGCTCTAGATTCCTTTCTCATGGGTTTTCTGAAACAGCAGATTGGCTTCCCCACATCTGGGGAGAAAGCCTTGACGAGTGACACATATAGAGGACAAGAGTAAGTTTGGGAAATAGGTGTCAAGAGGGGCGTATTCATGTGGATCTCTCTCCAAACATCCAAACTACGAGGCAGAGATCATCCATCCCTTGTGTGTTACGAGAATGAGTTAGTGATTTAAGTTTCCCAATTCTTGATCCACTCAACTTTGCATTACCTCAGGATACCTCCCCATTCTTCATAAAAAGAGTTGCCTAAACTTCCAGCGGGGCTCTAATATGTGCAGTGTGGAAAAGGCAGAAATGGTACTGTTCAGGAATCGGGCAGGACCCTGATCACCATGTGGGCTCTGGCAGGCATGGGGCTGGTGGGGGAGCATGGAGGTCATCAGTGGCCTCACTCTGTGAACCACCGCATGGTTAGGCCTATCAACTACTTGCCCAAGACTCTCAAAGTTCCACCATGAGGTCAGTGGGGCATTGAGGGTCATTTCTTCTACCTGGTGGTAGAGAAAGCAGGGGTCCTTCCACACTCACGGTACAGTAGACATCTTGGTTAATGGCCCTAAATAAGAATCTAATTTGAGTCTGGAAGCACAAATACAAAGCTAGAGTGTAAAAATCAAGACATATTTATCATGGAGAAGAAGACCAAAAAAACTGATTTGGATATAAAATATGTGACTCCAAAAGATTCCCAATAATTGAGGCCAAGAACAAAACTGTAAACTCAAAAACAACTCAGGTTAGAACACAGCTAGAAGAATTCAAATTTTCTATATTGAGAATTACCTGATCCAGTTTCAAGAGATACCTTATATTTATGTCCCACTTGTGTAAAACTTCTCTCACGTGATTCTCATAACAATCCTAGACAGAGAAGACTGATAAATTCATCCTAGGATTTAGAGGTAACAGAATAGATACGTTCTCTGACTTTACCTCTTGTCTTGCTTTTTCCTATATCCTCACTGTCCCAGGATCTATACTTTTCTTTCAGACTTTGTCTGTGTTGCAGGAACTTCTTAGATGCATGTCTATCCCATGCCTTCTTCTCTGAGAACTAGCCACCACCCATGGCCCCTGCTGAAGTGTGGACCAAGTACCAACCTTCCATGTTGGGACCATGTGACCCTCTCTCTCCCAGGACACAGCTGACTGCATCTTGAATAGATTATTGACCCAAAGTGAGCCAGTTGTATTATCTCTCCTGGGAATTTTAGGTTTGGACATAGAGAATCTAGTTAAAGGATGTTGGGCATGGGATCTGAGAAGTCAAGTACGAGCTATAAAAAGAAGAGCTATAGAAGCCACTTCCTACCTCATTCATGACAAGGCAGATAAAACTTGTCTCCACAGAGAAAAGAATGAAGCAGATGTGCTGACCAAAGTGTGAGTGGGTATATGTGTTGCAGAGAGAGATGGACAGAGTAGTCTAGGCTTTAGTTTTTCCAATTCCTGAGACAAAACTTTCCTTTTTGTGCCTGGGTTTTATAAGTTTTCTCTGATCCCTTTCTTTAGCTTGAGAGGGTTTCTATTTCTTACAACCAAGATATCCCTGACAAAGATGATATAGATCCCCCTTTCAATGGAGCCACACTGATGCCCTACAAGCATCCCCTTGTTGGCTGGAGTCAAGCTGGACCAGCCTTGACCCTCCCAACCTGTGGTAAAAGCTAAAAACTTGTTATCTCTATTCCACCTCCTGCTTTTTTTTTTTTTTTTTTAAATCACTGACACATACTCTCTCCACTCCTCACCTTCCTCTTTTCACTGTGCACACTGGATTCCATATTTCTTGGAAAATGAACATCTCTACCTTTTTAGCCTTTCAATTTCTTGCTAAATGGAAAAAAGGCTGTCTTCAAAAGCCATGTTTTCACTTTCAGTTCAAAACAGAAGGCACTTACTCTCTCACACCATATGTGCCATGGGGCCCTGAGAAGGAATCTTTGTTCTCCTAGCTTCAGTGTTATACCATAGAACTTTCTTTTGACATATAAATCAACCATCTGCATCAGTTTCCTCGGTGCTGTGTATTAGGGCGCATATGCTCATGTGCTGAATTGATCTATAGTATCTCACCATCGTTGCTCCTTTCTACAAGACAAATGAGAAGTTTGCTACTACATTTCCTAGAATCCTATTCTGCACGTTTACTGTATGTAACTGTATGTCTCAGTTTAAAGAAAAAGTCTTTCTACTTAGAACACCTAGAATGATGTGTTTTTCTGACTCAAGATTTTAGAGGGAGAAAATCTTTGTTTCTAATACTTATACTTCCTTTCATGTGGAAGAAGTATCACTAGCTTTATACTCCTAGACCCTTTCTTCTCCCTTCATGGGGTGGGATGACCTAAATGATTCATGAGACTGGCTAAGGAGGCAGGCATGCATGGATCTGTCTCTTTCGGTCCCCCTCCTTTTAGAAGCTCATCTTGCTTCAAAGAGCTTATCTTCTTTGCTGGTTTCTGATAATATGAAAGGGGTCTGCCTCTCACTCCCTAGAAGAAGCCTGTAGAGGTTCAGAGCTTCCTAAGCCTGGGTAGCTAAGCCTAGGGTTCAATATTAGACAGTAGACTTATGTGCAGATATAAGCTACATTGTCCAAAATTAAGTTTATCAGTAATAAAGATTGCCTTTTTGATCCCCACCTGTTTTAATTCTTGTCTCTTTCTTAATTGGTTTCAAACTGAGATTGAACAAAGGATGCTATTTATGGGGTCCCATAAAACTCTAATATTATAATTCAGTTATTTGCAGATAACACCCCCATCTCCATGTAACATCTCAGCAATCTTTCTCTTCATCCATGCCCCTCCATGATCCTATATTCCTTCATCTGTGGACAATCAGTTCAATAACCTCACTCCAGATGTCCTTGATCCCTTTAACTCCAAGAGCGCTCTTTTTCACTTAGCAACCCATTCCTACTACCTTGCCCTGACGCAACCCAGCCCTACCCCATGCCAAATTTTAAATTCCATTTTTTAACCTCAACCTTCAAAATATCTAGCTCTCTTATGTCCTCACTTTTCTCCAGGTCTACCAGGCCTGTGGACTTTCATCATTTCATATAGAGCCTCTATTCTATGGTTCATCAATCAACATCTCCCTGGCTTGCAATTTGAACCCCTTCCACCTTGGTTACTGAGCTATCTACCTTAAAGCAAATCCCTAACATAGATCAACCTAAACATTCACATTCTGCATTCTTACACTTTAGTAGCTGTGTACTAATGGAGAAAATTCACTATTCTCTGGATTGATGCCACCCCTAAGAGAAGGTCTTCAACTTCAGCTGGATCTTCATCGATGTTCTTTAATCTTTGCATATTTCCCTGGTCTGGGTCTGTCTAATTCATATCACATTCCTTGAACTCCTAATTGTCCCTTTTCTCCCATACTCTCTGAATCTGACTTTATGTCCCACATCACAAGGAAAATAATGGTCGCTGAATGAGAATTTCCATGAGTTCTTACCCACCGTATTATAAATAATCAAACACAACCATTTTTATCTCCCTCCTATTGGTCTCACAGGAAGAAAAGGACCTGTCGAAAGTTTAGCCTTCCTCCCTAAACAAGGTTCCAGCCACTCAACCTCTAAGACTCTGACCCCATCGATAGGCTCCTCTATCCAACTTCTCTTACATTCTGGCCATTTCTTCCTAGCTTGTGAAGATATATACAGGCTCAAGTCTCTTCTATATGAAAAAAAAAAATCCCTTATCCCTCCATTTATTATCTATAATCTTCTATTTTCTCTTCACAGAGAACTTATATCTCCATATATGTTTTTTTTGTGTGTGTGTGGTACGTGGGCCTCTCACTGCTGTGGCCTCTCCTGTTGCGGAACACAGGCTCCGGATGCACAGGCTCAGCAGCCATGGCTCACGGGCCCAGCCGCTCCGTGGCATGTGGGATCTTCCTGGACCGGGGCATGAACCCGTGTCCCCTGCATCGGCAGGCGGACTCTCAACCACTCCACCACAAGGGAAGCCCCTCCACATATGTTTTATTTCATCTTTTCAACCCATCTAAGGCAACCATTTTTGAGTTCCTATCATACCTGAATTCTCTAGTGATTTTGACACTGTTGGCCATGCTTTTCTTGAAGCTCTTTCCTGTCTGGGATTCCTTATGACCTCTTTCTTCTGATTCTCCTTTACTTGCTTTGATAGCTACTTATTGTACCTCATAGCTCTTCTTCCACCATCTGCCCCTTACATTCTTAATGTTCCCACTATTCTCAGTCCTCTTCTCTTTTCATTCTGAATGCTCTCTCTGCATGATTTTATCTGTGTTCACAACTTCATCTACTATGTATAAATATTTGGCTTCAAAATTCTTACCTCATACTCGGAGTCTCTCCTGCTTTGTACCAGAGCTGTTCACAATACATTTCCATCTAGAATTCTCTATATAAACCTCAAACTGAGCATTCTCCAAAAGAAATTCATTGTCATCAAGCATAAAACCTGGCACTTTTCCTTTGCTTATTGACTCAGTGAAGGCAGCTTAATCTATTGAGTAGCCCATACCGGAAATCTGTAAGTCATTCTCTATTCCTCCCTTAGGCTCATATTCAACTTTCACTATGTCTTTCTTTTTCTACTTTCTTATTATGTCCCATATCTGTCACCTTTTTTCCATGTTTGTTATCATTTCCCTAATTTTTACACTCATATATCTTGCTTAGACAACTGCAGAAGTTTCCTGATTGGTTTTCTGTATCTATCCTCATCTTTACCCAAGCCACCTGACACCAGGCAGATCTTTCTAATATACTCACCTAATAGTGTTATTTTCCAGCTCAAGATTATCCCCTGGCTCACCATTGCCTTTAGAAAAAAATACAAATTCTTTGACATAGCCTAGAAGACTCATTATTGGGCTGTGGCTAATCTCACTAGTCACACTCAATCCCTGTTTGGTTAACTAAATTAAATGACTTAGCCAAGGTCACACACATGGCAAATGGTGGAACAAGGACTGAAATTCAAGATCCTTGGACTCCATGCCCAGTGCTTTCTTCATTGCTCCATCCCGCCCACACCATCATATTAGAGAAACAGAGATATCACAAGAATCTAAAAGCTATGAACAGCCCAATGCTCCTTGTCACTTCCGTGTTCTGAGGTCAACAATTTAATGCTTTTGTGGTAAGCCAATGAGAGTCACCATTACCAGATGAAAATTAATCAGTTTAGGCAGAGGCATCTTCTGGTTCCCAATGAGCTCTTGGAGGAAGAGGATGGTTCCCTGGTGATTAAATATTAATTAAAATTTCTGCAAAACAAGGAATATGAAGTGGCTATCCCAGAGAGGAAGCCTGCATCTGCAATTAATTTCTGTGAAGGCCCAAATTTTGCCTAACTTACACTCTTTTCAAAGGTTCCATTTCCAGGTAAGACATTTTAAAACCGTGTTTGTTGCTTATTTGTTTAAGTGGGTAGGTAGGTGAGAATAATTTGTTTGGGTTTGCCTGGCATTTAGATTATTAAACCACTTTCATGTCCTTAAAAAATTAAAGTGAAATTGTCAGTCTTCCTGGCCTGTGAGTCTATGGAGCCATGTCATTTAAGCCCCTCTTTTTGGTTTTCCTTTTATTGCTGTTTCCAAGTCAGAATCTCCTCCTGACCTCTAATTATAAAGGGAGAGAAATCTGAAGGAACCTGCAAGATGCAACCCATGCCACCCAGTCAACTCAGGACAGAACTGACCTAGAAAGCTCTTCCCCAAATTTTCTAAGTTACAGTTTATTTCATAGAACTCCTGGACTTATTCCCATGTCGTCCACTGCCAAGGGAAACTGCACAAAATATACCCAGTAGAAGCTCAGCACCTCGTTCCCAGAACTTGGTGGCACACATTTCTCAGCTTTTTGATCTGAGGCAAGGAGAGAGGAGTGCCTGCATGTTCCGTGGAAGTGTGAGAGTGCAGTTAGTAACTCAGCAGGAGCCAGGTGCAGAATCCCATAATCGCAGGTCTTGTGAAAGGGCCTGGAGGTGTTTGCCGCACCTCACACTATTTCTCTCATAAAGAAGTTGGTGTAAAGTCATTTAATGACGGAGTGTTAAGTGAACACCTAATTATGTCAGGTTGGTGAACTCTAGGCTCCCAGGGGCTGGTAGAGTTTGTTTTTTACCCTTCATTATAGCACCCACTTTGCGTTTCTTTCCTTACCCTCAGTTGTATGGAACGTTTAGGCCACGTTTTTTAAAAAGCTGTATTGAAGAAAATAGAGTTATTCAATGCTAAATGAAGTACTGGCAATATTCCTCAAAGTTTTCAAAGACTAATTGTTTAAAAATTGAAAAATGTGATATGCTAGGTGAGTAAGAATTCTGACATATATAAAATACAAGTTCAAATTCCACTTTTGGGGGTGCAGGCAGGGGCGAGGATGGCGTCTGCCAGTCTCCCTCCCAAAGACTGCCTCAAGAGTCCCCATATGTGAGTCAAAGCAGATGGCTGTGTCTCAGGCTGATGCTCCAAGACGAGCAAATGAACCTCTTCCACACACAGTGTGGGAGCCCCTTGCTGGGCCATTTCCCTCCTGGTCCCTGAGGCATATTCAACGAAGACATCCAGACAGCTCCTTGTGGCGTTTAGAGAGCAGCCCCTGTTGAAGCTCTTCTCAAGAGTAATCAAGTCACCAACCAAGATGTTGACCTGACCAGCTCTCATTTTGAACAACCATGTGGCTGACAGGGTCTTGGTGCTCCAGCCGGGTGTAAGGCCTGAGCAACTGAGGTGGGAGAGCCAAGTTCAGGACATTGGTCCACCAGAGAACTCCCAGCCACATGTAATATCAAACGGCAAAAGCCCTTGTAGAGATCTCCATCTCAATGTGAAGACCCAGCTCCACTCAACAACCAGCAAGTTACAGTGCTGGACACCCTATGCCAAACAACTAGCAAAACAGGAACACAAACCCACCCATTAGCAGAGAGGCTGCCTAAAATCATAATAAGGTCACAGACACTACAAGACAAACCACCAGACATGGTCCTGCACAAAAAGAAAGACAAGATCTAGCCTCAGCCACCAGAACACAGGTACCAGTCCCCTCAACCAGGAAGCCTACACAACCCACTGAGCCAAACTTACCCCCTGGGGGCACACACCAAAAACAATGGGAACTATGAACCTGCAGCCTGTGAACAGGAGATGCCAAACACAGTAAGTTAAGCAAAATGAGAAGACAGAGAAATAAAAAACAGGTGAAGGAGCAAGGTAAAAACCCACCAGACCGAACAAATGGGAAAGAAATAGTCAGTCTACCTGAAAAAGAATTCAGAGTAATGATAGTAAAGATGACCCAAAATCTTGGAAATAGAATGGAGACAACACAAAAAATGTTTAACAAGGACCTAGGAGAACTAAAGAGCAAACAAACAATGATGAACAACACAATAAATGAAATTAAAAATTCTCTAAAAGGAATCAATAGCAGAATAACTGAGGCAGAAGAACGGATAAGTGACCTGGAAGATAAAATCGTGGAAATAACTACTGCAGAGCAGATTAAGGAAAAAGGAATGAAAAGAATTGAGGACAGTCTCAGAAACATCTGGGACAACATTAAACGTACCAGCATTTGAATTATAGGGGTCCCAGAAGCAGAAGAGAAAAAGAAAGGGACTGAGAAAATATTTGAAGAGATTATAGTTGAAAACTTCCCTAATATGGGAAAGGAAATAGTCAATCAAGTCCAGGAAGCACAGAGAGTCCCATATAGGATAAATCCAAGAAGAAACACACCAAGACACATATTAATCAAACTATCAAAAATTAAATACAAAGAAAAAATATTAAAAGCACCAAGGGAAAAGCAACAAATAACATACAAGGGAATCCCCATAAGGTTAACAGCTGATCTTTCAGCAGAAACTCTGCAAGCCAGAAGGGTGTGGCAGGACATATTTAAAGTGATGAAAGAAAAAAACCTACAACCAAGATTACTCTACCCAGAAAGGACCTCATTCTTGCTGGAGATATTAAAATATAAGGATGGAGATATTAAAAACCTTACAGACAAGCAAAAGCTAAGAGATTTCACCACCACCAAACCAGTTTTACAACAAATGCTAAAGGAAGTTCTCTAGGCAGGAAATACAAGGGAAAGAAAAGAGCTACAATAACAAACCCAGAACAATTAAGAAAATGGTAATAGGAAAACACATATCAACAACTATCTTAAATGTAAATGGATTAAATGCTCCAACCAAAAGACACAGATGGGCTGAATGGATGCAAAAACAAGACCTGTACATATGCTGTCTACAAGAGACCCACTTCAGACCTAGGGACGCATACAGACTGAAAGTGAGGGGATGGAAAAAGATATTCTATGCAAATGGAAATCAAAACAAAGCTGGAGTACCAAGTCTCATATAAGACAAAATAGATTTTAAAGACTATTGCAAGAGACAAAGAAGGACACTACATAATGATCAAGGGATCAATCCAAGAAGAAGATATAACAATTGTAAATATTTATGCACCTAACATAGGAGCACCTCAATACATAAGGCGAATGCTAACACCCCATGAAAGGAGAAATCGACAGTAACACAATAATAGTAGGGGACTTTAACACCCCACTTTCACCAATGGACAGATCATCCAAAATGAAAATAAATAAGGAAACACAAGCTTTAAATGATACATTAAACAAGATGGACTTAATTGATACTTATAGGACGTTCCATTCAAAAACAACAGAGTACACTTTCTTCTCAAGTGCTCATGGAACATTCTCCAGGATAGATCATATCTTGGGTCACATATCAAGCCTTGGTAAATTTAAGAAAATTGAAATAATATCAAGTATCTTTTCTGACCAAAACACTATGAGACTAGATATCAATTACAGGAAAAAAATCTGTGAAAAATAAAAACACATGGAGGCTAAACAATACACTACTAAATAACCGAGAGATCACTGAAGAAATCAAAGAGGAACTCAAAAGATACCTAGAAACAAATGACAATGAAAACATGACAACCCAAAACCTGTGGGATGCAGCAAAAACAGTTCTAAGAGGGAAGTTTATATCAATACAATCCTACTTCAAGAAACAAGAAACATCTCAAATAAACAACCTAACCTTACACCTAAAGCAATTACAGAAAGAAGAACAAAAATACCCCAAACTTAGCAGAAGGAAAGAAATCATAAAGATCAGATCAGAAATAAATGAAAAAGAAATGAAGGAAATGATAGCAAAGATCAATAAAATTAAAAGCTGTTTCTTTGAGAAGATAAACAAAATTGATAACCCACGAGCCAGACTCCTCAAGAAAAAAAGGGAGAAGACTCAAATCAGTAGAATTAGAAATGTAAAAGGAGAAGTAACAACTGACACTGCAGAGATACAAAGGATCATGAGAGATTACTACAGCAACTATATGCCAATAATATGGACAACCTGGAAGAAATGGACCAATTCTTAGAAAAGCACAACCTTCTGAGAGAGAACCAGGAGGAAATAAAAAATATAAACAGATCAATCACAAGCACTGAAATTTAAGCTGTGATTAAAAATCTTCCAACAAACAAAAGTCCAGGACTAGATGGATTCACAGGCGAATTCTACCAAACATTTAGAGAAGAGCTAACACCTATTCTTCTCAAACTCTTCCAAAATATAGCAGAGAGAGGAACACTCCCAAACTCATTCTATGAGGCCACCATCACCCTAATACCAAAACCAGACAAAGATGTCAAAAAAAAAGAAAGCTACAGACCAATATCACTGATGAACATAGATGCAAAGATCCTCAACAAAATACTAGCAAACAGAATCCAACAGCACATTAAAAGGATCATAAACCACTATCAAGTGAGGTTTATCCCAGCAATGCAAGGATTCTTCAATATATGCAAATCAAACAATGTGATAAACCATATCAACAAATTGAAGGATAAAAAATATATGGTTATCTCAATAGATGCAGAAAAAGCTTCTGACATATTTCAACACCACTTTATGATAAAAACCCTCCAGAAAGTAGGCATAGAGGGAACTTACCTCAACATAACAAAGGCCATATATGAAAAAAACCCACAGCCAACATCATTCTCAGTGGTGAAATACTGAAAATATTTCCACTAAGATCAGGAACAAGATAAAGTTGCCCACTCTCACCACTATTATTCAACATAGTTTTGGAAGTTTTAGCCCCAGCAATCAGAGAACAAAAAGAAATAAAAGGAATCCAAATCAGAAAAGAAGAAGCAAAGCTGTCACTGTTTGCAGATGACATGATACTAAACATAAATAATCCCAAAGATGCTACGAGAAAACTACTAGAGCTAACCAATGAATTTGGTAAAGTAGCAAGATACAAAATTAATGCACAGAAATCTCTTGCATTCCTATACACTAATGATGAAAATCTGAAAGAGAAATTAAGGAAACACTTCCATATAACATTGCAACAAAAAGAAGAAAATACCTAGGAATAAACCTACCTAAGGAGACAAAAGACCTGTATGCTGAAAACTATAAGACACTGATAAAAGTAATTAAAGATGATACAAACAGATGGACATATATACCATGTTCTTGGATTCGAAGAATCAATATTGTGAAAATGACTATACTACCCAAAGCAATCTACAGATTCAATGCAATTCCTATTAAACTACCAATGGCATTTTTCACCGAAGTAGAACAAAAAATTTCACAATTTGTATAGAAACAAAAACGACCCCAAATAGCCAAAGCAATCTTGAGAAAGAAAAATGGAGCGGGTGGAATCAGGCCCCCTGACTTCAGACTATACTACAAAGCTACAGTAATCAAGACAAAATGGTACTGGCACAAAAACAGAAATATAGATCAATGGAACAGGATAGAAAGCCCAGAGATAAACCCATATACCTATGGTCACCTTATTTTTTTTTTTTTTTTTTTTTTTTAATTTTGCAGTAAGCGGGCCTCTCACTGTTGTGGCCTCTCCCGTTGCAGAGCACAGGCTCCGGACGCGCAGGCTCAGCGGCCATGGCTCACGGGCCCAGCCGCTCCGCGGCATGTGGGATCTTCCCAGACCGGGGCACGAACCCGCGTCCCCTGCATCAGCAGGCGGACTCTAAACCACTGCGCCACCAGGGAAGCCCTGGTCACCTTATTTTTGATAGAGGAGGGAAGAATATACAATGGAGAAAAGACAGCTTCTTCAATAAGTGGTGCTGGGAAAACTGGACAGTTACATGTAAAAGAATGAAATTAGAACACTCCCTAACACCATACACAAAAATGAACTTAAAATGGATTAAAGATCTAAATGTAAGGCCAGACACTATAAAACTCTCAGAGGAAAACATAGACAGAACACTCTATGACATACATCACAGCAAGATTCTTTTTGACCCAATTCCTAGAGAAATGGAAATAAAAACAAAAACAAACAAATGGGACCTAATGAAACTTAGAAGCTTTTGCACAGCAAAGGAAAGCATAAACAATATGAAAAGACAGCCTTTGGAATGGGAGAAAGTATTTGCAAATGAAGCAACTGACAAAGGATTAATCTCCAAATACACAAGCAGCTCACGCAGCTCAATATCAAAGAAACAAACAACCCAATCCAAAATGGGTAGAAGACCTAAACAGACATTTCTCCAAAGAAGATATACAGATTGCGAATAAATACATGAAAGGATGCTCAACATCACTAATCATTAGAGAAATGCAAATCAAAACTACAATGTGGTATCACCTCACACTGGTCAGAATGGCCATCATCCAAAAATCTACAAACAATCAATGCTGGAGAGGGTGTGGAGAAAAGGGAACCCTCTTCCACTGATGCTGGGAATGTAAACTGATACAGCCACTATGGAGAACAGTACGGAGGTTGCTTTAAGAACTAAAAATAGAACTATCATATGACACAGTAATCCCACTACTGGGCATATACCCTGTGAAACCCATAATTCAAAAAGAGTCATGTAGCACAATGTTAATTGCAGCTCTATTTACAACAGCCAGGACATGAGGGCAACCTAAACGTCCATCGACAGATGAATGGATAAGGAAGATGTGGCACATATGTACAATGGAATATTGCTCAGCCATAAAAAGAAACGAAATTGAGTTATTTGTAGTGAGGTGGATGGACCCAGAGACAGTCATACAGAGTGAAGTAAGTCAGAAAGAGAAAAACAAATGCCGTATGCTAACACATATATATTGAATCTTAAAAAAGAAAAATGTTTCTGAAGAACCTAGAGGCAGGACAGGAATAAAGACACAGATGTAGAGAATGGACTTGAGGACACGGGGAGGGGAAGTTGGGACAAACTGAGAGAGTGGCATGGACATATATACACTACCAAATGTATAATAGATAGCTAGTGGGAAGCAGCCACATAGTACAGGGAGATCAGCTCGGTGCTTTGTGTCCACCTAGAGGGGTGGGATAGGGAGGTTGGGAGGGAGACACAAGGGGGAGGAGATATGGAGATATATGTTTATGTATAGCTGATTCACTTTGTTATACAGCAGATACTAACACACTGTTGTAAAGCAATTATACTCCAATAAAGTTGTTAAAAAATATATATATATATATACGGGTACCCAATTGTGCATAGCAGCACTATTTACAATAGCTAAGACATGAAAGCAATCTAACCATCAACAGATGAATGGATAAAGATGATGTGAGTTATATGTATATATATATTACACATATATGCATGCACACAATATACACACATACAGTATTACTCAGACACAAAAAAAGAATGAGATAATGCCATTTGCAGCAACATGGATGGACCTAGAAATTATCCTATGAAGTGAAATAAGTCAGAAAGAGAAAGACAAGTATCATATGATATCACTTAAATGTGGAATCTAAAAAAATGGTACAAATGAACTTATTTACAAAACAAATAGACTCACAGACATAGAAAACAGATCTGTGGTCACCAAAGGGCAAATGGGGGAAGGGATAAATTAGGAGTTTGGGATTAACAGGTACACACTACCATACATAAAATAGATAATCAAGAAGGACCTACTGTATAACACAGAGAACTATATTCAATATCTTGTTATAACCTATAATGGAAAGGAATCTGAAAAGAATATATATACATATATATATATATATATATATATATATATATATATATATATATAAACTGAATCACTTTGCTGTGTACCTGAAACTAACACAACATTGTAAATGAACTATACTTCAATTAAAAATAAAATTCCACTTTTACCATTTGCTAGCTACTTACCTTGGGCAAATTACTCAAATCTTTGGAACACTGGTCTGGAAAATGAATATAAGAAGAACTGTTATCTTCCTCCACCTGGCCAGCAAATTTGGAATTCCTAAGTCTCATTCCTAAGCCTTCTTCTCTTATTTATGTTTTATTCTTTGGTGATTTCAATCACGCCTATGGCTTTGATTGCTACTTTTGTAAAGGCACCTCAGAAATGTCTGCCTTTGACACAGTTCTCTTCTCTGATTTGCTGATATGTCTTACTGCTTACCTGATAACTCCACTTGCATGCCACAAATAAAACCACAACTTGGCCTCTCCCCTGTCCAACATGTACTTCTTCCAGCATTCTCTATCTCAGGATATGACTTCACCATTCATGCCATTCCATAAGCCAGAAACTTTTTCAATATCTGTAACTGCTTCCTCTCCTTGTCCCCAACATTCAATCCATCAGCAACTCTATCAAGTTTACCTCCTAATATTTATCGAATATGTAACATTTTCCCATCTCCGTGGATGTCACACTATTACAATCACCATTTCTCACCTTCAACAACTTTCTAACTGGTTGCCCTGTATTCACCATTGCCATCTTTCTCCAATCCATTTTCCTCCTAACATCCAAAGTAATCCTGACAAACAAAAATTTAATTATGTTACTGTCATCTATTTAAAACAGTTAAGTAACTCTTCATGGCTCTCATGATGGAGACCAAAATCCCTTCCAAGGCCCACAAGTTCTGATCTCTGCTTATTTCTCCAGCTTTACTTCCCACTTTGCCCTTCATTACTCTATGAACTGTAGTTTCACTGGATTTTTTTCAAGTGTGTTCTGTTTCTTCCTGCCACAGGGCCTTTGCACACACAATTCTCTTTGTCTGGAGCACTACCCCACCTCTCATCTCTACCAAATACAAACACGCATCTTCTTATATTTACAGTTAGTTTCTACCCATCTCAGATAACAAGAGTTCCAACATTATTTCCTCCAGAAAGCCCCTTGAACCAGGCTTTCCTGTACATTTGTGCAGGCTGCACCCTACACAAGAGCATCTGGCTGAGGGGAAAGTGATGGGTGGAAGTGAGCTGCACTCCACTCACCAATCCCTATATTCTGGCCCAGAACTGCATGTTCTAGGACATCTTTATTTAATCCTCTCAAAGGTGTGGTGAGTTCTAGTTATCAGCTTCTGTCCTATGTTCCTAGACTAACTAGGTCAAAGCTCTGTATTTCTTGCTGTCATAATACCATTCATAGTACTTCCACAATTGCAATTTTTTATTTACCTGTATAAGGTTATGTTTTTAATGTCTGCCTTAGTTCCCATGAACTATATTTGATTTGGCCACCATTTTATCCATGGACAAACATAATCCTTGACATCTAACAGATGCTCAATAAACATGTGTGGAATGGATTAAAAATGAATGACATTATTATGAGGATAAATTTTTGTTGGTGAAAACAACATGTCATTGTCTAAAACCTAGCAAATACTCAAATTTGTTTGAAAATGCAAATGAATTATCCGGCACTCAAATATTAAATGACTCAACTTGGGTCACAGCAATATTAAGCAGGCAGTGTGAGGACAAGACTTCAAGGTGACCAGTCAGTATATGGAGAGGCTCCGGGAACAGGTTTCTCAGTACAGAGATCTTTGGAGCGTGAACACATCTATTTGGGACGTGAGACCACTGTCATTCTTGTCCAGTATCATATCCAAGGCAACATACTGAGAGAGTGGGCTTCAGTGGCTGCCTGTTTGCTCTTTACCTTTAGGCAATGGTCAGATAAAGCTAGGCATTTTGTTGGTGCCACTTAGAAAAACTGAACTGAGGGCAGAAGTCCAGTAAGACCTCAGTTACCATCTCAGATAAAAAATCATTAGGATCATCACAGCTTGCATGTACTGAGTACTCTTGTGACAGGCA
The DNA here is from genome assembly GCF_964374135.1 of Grampus griseus. Classification (NCBI taxonomy): domain Eukaryota; kingdom Metazoa; phylum Chordata; class Mammalia; order Artiodactyla; family Delphinidae; genus Grampus; species Grampus griseus. Next base: position 59,292,393 of record NC_139017.1, read on the forward strand.
TTATGATAAGTGCTCTACATGCATTATTCACTTCACCTACCACAATCCTATGATGTATTAAGTTGAGTTATATGAAGTTGTCAATAGTTGACCCTTGGGACCTACCAAAATGGCAATGTTATATGTTTCAATCTAACAGATACCATTACCCCCATTCTAAACATGAATATTTGAAGTTCCAAAAGCTGGTATTAGAACCCAGGCAGCCTTAGGACCAGATGGTGAATAGCCCTGCCTGGTCTCCTGAGGGGCCAGTCATGGACAGGAACTAGAAGCCAAGAATAGTGTCTCTGACAATTAACAAAGATTATTTTAAGCCCTATAACTTTTCCATATTTACTGTTTCTGGTCCCCCAACTGTGGCTTTGTGTTGATTGATGGTAAAACTCTATACAATAAAATGGGCTGTAATGCATCTCTCTGCAGGAAGACTATACCCCACTTCCGATCCACGTCTGGGGAGAGGAGGAGTTCCCAGGGAGGAGTGAGTGGAGTAGTGCTAAAGAAGAAAGGGCTGCAGGCTTTTTCCAGGCCCTGCTGGAAGGAAGGAATGAGAGGATGAGAAGCCCCAGCTGGCTCCTGCTTAGAAATGGAAAGACTTGGGTAGAATATCTGACAAGAACTAAAATCCACAGCATCTGCATTCATGCTCTTCCTACAACATCAGCTGCTGGGAAACACAAAGTTCTTCTCGGGTCTCTGACTATGCCAGGTCAGAACCTTATCACCAGAAACACAGAACTGGCAAGAACTTTACAGGTCGCATGCTCCAGACATCTCCTTTTAAAGATGAGAAAGCTAATTAAACAAGCATTTACTGAGCACCTACTTCAAGCTAGGGACTGTACGAGTTCTTGGTCCTAAAGGTGGGAACTAGAGAGATATGGACCCTTGTGGAGTTTACAGATTGAGCAGGGGAAGAGTGATAAAAGGCAAAAGCCCAGGGTGCAATTATAACAGTGTACAGGGCCAGGAACGGAAATTTCCTGAGGAGATAACTTAAACTGAGACTTGAAGGATTTGAACAAACTAGGCAAGCAGGGAGTAGCTGGTTACTTAAGTGAAGTGGTCTGCTCAGGGTCACTAATTAGCTCTATAACGCAGGACAACTTATAAGCCTCTATGTGCCTCAGCCGTAAACAGGAGAATGTTTGTTAATTCATAGGCTTTTGAGGTTAAATGGGCAGGTATATGTAAAACATTTAGTACATAATAGCTGCTTAATAAGTGTCTGTTCCCCTTCCCGCATTTTTCCTTGTCCAGAATATTTTCTGCTATATGATATTGCCTTTATTTTTTTATTATTTTTTTTTTGCGGTACGCGGGCCTCTCGCTGCTGTGGCCTCTTCCGTTGCGGAGCACAGGCTCCGGACGTGCAGGCTCAGCGGCCATGGCTCACGGGCCCAGCCGCTCCATGGCATGTGGGATCTTCCCGGACCGGGGCACGAACCCGTGTCCCCTGCATCGGCAGGCGGACTCTCAACCACTGCGCCGCCAGGGAAGCCCATGACATTGCCTTTATTCTTAGGACACAGAGCCCTTTAGGGTCAACAACTTCAGTCTGTTTTGATATCTGTTTAACTTGTTGTGATGTTGCAGATTGCGCAACACGATCGGAAAATTATGGCCGTTCACGTTACTGCGCCAGGAGTTTTATGCGGCAGCTAGGGGCTGAATGCATTGTTTTTCATCTCAAACTGTTGTTCATGTTTTCCCATGACCAAAACTAACTTACAAAGTAGAACAACTCATATTATTTCTGGCAAGTCCACTTTGTGAGAGCACTTTAAAATTGCATAATGATCAGCTAGGTAGAGAAGGCACAGCTTAGGGGGGTCCTTTTCATCAATAATATGCTAATTATTATAATAAATAATTTTATCATAATAAAAGAACTATCAATAATGTTAATTATTATACAATTATTATAATTATTACATTATAATATTATTGTTGTTATTATTATTACAGCTATTAATGAATATGTCTTCCACGCACCAGTCACTGTTCTAGGTTCATCACAGGGACAGCCCTGCCTGATCCCCTGTGGAACCAAACAGTATACTATAAGTGACAGGAATCCTTTGAAGTTTATGGCAAAGGAGTGACATGATCACACTGCAGGATAGGTAGATCCCTAAGAGAGCGAAGAGAGTGGATGAGAGGCACGGAGATCAGGTAAGAGTCCAGGAAAGAGATGATGAGAACCTAGCTGGGGCAGTGCTAGCAGGGATGGAGGGGGAAGGAGGGATTAAAATACATTTAGGAGGCAAAATCACCAAGATTGGATGAATGACTGATAGGGGAAGGGGTTGGGTAGAAAGAAGGAGGAATGCAGGATGGCTCCACAAACCAAGAAGCAGAATAAAGAAAGAAAAGCAGATTGATCCCAGAGAAGGTTGAGACTTGCAAACTCGGTTTTGAAACTCAGTTTAAGGTGACTGTGGGACAACAGGTAGCGATGCCCAGCGGGCAGCTGGTACAGGAGTCTGGGGCTCAAGTCAGAAGTCAGAGCTACAGATAAGTAGTGGGGAGAGGGACTTCTGCATAAACACAATAGTTTAAGCCCCAGACCTGGATGAGAGCCCCACGAACAGTGGAAAGAGTGAGAAAGTAAGAGAGCAGAGAATAAAACCCTGGGGAACAGCAATATTTGAAGAGCTACCAGAGGAAGAACTTGTAAAGGGGAGGGAGAAGGACAGTCAGAAGAGTAGAAGGCAGAACAGTAGAGCGTGGTGCTCTGGAAACCAAGAGAGGACATGGTGCCCAGTGCTGCGGAGAGTCGAGGAAGGCGATAACTGAAATGCAGAGTTGAATGTCCTTCTAGATGTCACTGACCACATAAGCAAAGTAGGCTTCTAATGGAGGGGTGGGCACGGAAGCCAATGGGCCGAGAAGGAAATGGGATGTGAGCGCAGAGCCTTCAGCATCCATTTTGTATTGTGTCCTCAGGTCTGACTAGGGCACTGTCAGCGATCCCTGTGACACCAAAAACCATATCCCATACTCTTGTTGCTCCACCTTTTGCTTCTCCACCAACTTCTCTTACTCTGACTTCCTTTGTACTCCTAGGCTCCAGATCCAACTCTGATCAGTGTCTAATGCCCTAGAATAACAAGATCATAATTTCAAAATCAAGATCAGGGGTGCTCTAATTTCAATACATATTGTAGGCCAGGCACTCGGACTTGCAAAATAGAGTATCATCTTTCTACTCTGACAGTGACTGGGGAGAAGGCCACCTCCACCACTACACTTTATTCTAAGCCACCATCATTCCTCTCTGGACAAAGCAAGAGACTCTTTGCACCCCTGTCCTTTTACATTTGTGTTCCATGCTGCAGCCAGAACAATCCCTATGAGAAGGAAATCAGATCAGGTCTCCCCTTTGCTCAAGACGATTCAATGTCTTCCCATTTCACCTGGAATAAATCCTAGTTCTTACACTGCCTAAAAGTGCGAAGTAATCTGGCCCCAGCCTATTTGATCTCATTTCCTATACCTCTTCCCCGTGCTACTGCATTTTGCGTACACTGGCCTCCTCGTTGCCCCTCCAACACAGCAAGAACATCATACCTGCCTCTGGGAATTGGCAATTATTTTTCCTGGAATGATCTCCCTCTAGAAATTTGCATGGCTTCCTCACTCATTTCATTCAGGACTCTTCTTAAATTTGAAATATATAAATATATGATTTAATATATATAAAATCACATATATATGTCTCACATATATACTCACATGCACTCTTTCTCCTCCCACAAGAATGTAAGCTCTGTGAGGGTATGAACTTTGTCTATATCTCTAGCACTCAGAATAGTATTGGGCATTTAATACATAATTATTGAATGAATAAGGGGATGAAGGTACATCCCACAATCTGAAACAAAAGAGAATGAACCAAACAGAAACTAAGGCCAGATAGCAATCCTCTAGTAGGTGTGTACCAAACATTTCCTCTGTCCCCTGAAGAACACAACTGTCAACACAAAACAAGTCTGGTCCTTGCCCATAGTAAGCAGACACTTAAGATGAATAGACATATTAAATACCTAGTGAATGAGACAGTTGATAGAAAAGTACTGGTGGGCTTTAAATTAAAACTCTAATTAGTTAATAAATTTGTATCACCTTGCCTGGAGCCACTGGATGTTTTCTACCCTCCCGTCCCCCCCCCCCCCGCCACCTGCTCCTTTCCTCTACCATACATGTCTCCTTTCCTCTGCCATACATGTCTCTTTCCCCCACTACTCCCCCTGACAGGACCAGCCACTGAAGGCCTGGCTTAGCTGCTTGGTCACTTCCTCACTGAAAGAACCTTCTCATTTTGCTACTTAGGAATTTCACAGTCATTGGCCTTCTCCTTCCCATACAACATCTGCTCCCGTCAGGGTTAAATGAAACTCAGGGATCTAAGCAAAGGACAGAGATCTGTTATTAGGGCTACAGCTGATACATCCAAGTAACTGAGACTAGTTAGAGACTTAAGCCATCTCTTTAGTATAGATTCAAACAGATTCTAACACCAATGTAGTATGGGAATTTTTGCCTATTATCTGTTCATTAGTCAGAAATTTCCTATACGGTTATTAATACTGCCTTATTGACTCAAATAAGACACCAAAAAGGACATGACAAATATATTGACCCATTTTCCTGTGCAGAAAGAAGTGGGTTGCTGAGGATCAAGCTGTTAGAATAAGAGGTCAGGCCTCCTGACACTTGACCTGTGAGTCTCCTCTTTATGGCCACTAATGACTGGGGTCTCAAGTCCCAGTGGGGAAGAAAGAAGAGCAAAGCCAACAACTTTGATTTCTTGGCAAGGCCTTTGCCTCAATAGGCTTTCCCCCAAACAAATCCCTGCAGACAAAATCTCACTGGATCACCCCACCAGTTTGAAAAATACCATATGCATGAGGATACATTAGCTCAAAGATGAAATCAGCAAAAGCGACGATCACACTATAGTCACAGACTGAAGTATCTTTTCTTTTGTCAGACAAAAAGTCAACAGAGTAATGATTGACCTCATTCACAACAGTCAGCCAGCCCTATGTGATTACTCCCATGACAGCAAAGAAAATAAAGGAATAAGATACAATGCTTTGATATCTCCAAAAGCAGGAGGATTAAGATGCTTTCCCTGTACTTTTTCCTGAATTCAGAGAAAAGAATTAGATTCATTTACTCAACTAGCATTATTAAACACAAATAAATAAGTGGTGCTAAAGTAAATAGTGTGAAAGAGAAGGAATACGGGGAAGGTATAATTTTCTTTCCACAGCATTTCCAACTGAGAAGCAGGCACAGAAACAAGAAATGACATCCAAGTCATCCATGGAAGGAGCAAGATATTACGGTGTAAGATGTATCAATAAGAATGAGATGTAAAAAAAGGGCCTGTGTAAAATAAGTCAGTTCACTCATTTTATAATTATTTCTTGGGCACCTACAACACCCCTAATACCGTGAAGCACAGACCTTGAAAGATCTTAAAAATTTCCAGAGAAGACAGAATACGCACATTAAAGCTAAATAAAAATATGTGCAGTATCACATTATTTGTTGAGTGAGTGGGAAAGCAGTATGTGTGATTTTCAAGAAATTGAGGAGCAAGAAGTGACTCTGGATTGGTGAAATTGTGGAAAGCTTCATGGAGGGGGTAGGAATGGTCTGGGTATCAGACGAAGCACAAAATTTTTAAATGTGAAGAGAAAACTCATTCCAGGCAATGGGAACCATGCACAGGAATTCATGTAGATAAGAAAGTATATGGCAGGTGTGTTAGTAATGCTTACTACTATAACAAAAAGGCAACAATCTCAACGGCTAAACAAAATTAAAATTTATTCCTTGTTCACATAGGCTCAAATTCAGATGTTCCCAGTGAATTGAAGGAGCATCTGCCCAGTTATTTTGAGGACCTGACTAGTTTAATCTTGTTGTTCTGTCCTCTGGGTGTGCAGAGTTCCCCTCCCTTTAGCTGATGGGTGGGAAAGAGAAGGAGTAAGGAAGACTGACTGAATATGGAAAATTTTCACAGGGCGGGTGTAGATGTGATGGATACACCTCAAGTTAACCCTCATTCCGTTGGCTAGAACTCAGTCCCAACACCACACGTAACTGCAAGGGTGGCCACGTAATGTGTCCAAGAGGACATGGCGGTGGGCTGGGGTGAACACGTAGCAGTCTCTGCCACGGCATGTTTGGGAGAAAGAAAGTACACCTAATTGGCTGGTGCGGAAGAGGCTAGAGAAATAGATGAAATCAAAGATAGGAGGGCTTCCCTGGTGGCACAGTGGTTGAGAGTCCGCCTGCCGATGCAGAGGACACGAGTTCGTGCCCCGGTCCGGGAAGATCCCACATGCCACGGAGCGGCTGGGCCCGTGAGCCATGGCCGCTGAGCCTGCGCGTCCGGAGCCTGTGCTCCGCAACGGGAGAGGCCACAGCAGTGAGAGGCCCGCGTACCGCAAAAAAAAAAAAAAAAAAAAAAAGATGGGAAAGTGTAAGACACAAGACTGCTCTCAAGGAGATAAGAGAAGGTGGATAGGCACACATAAAAGGTTTAAAAACAAAATAATGTGCCTAATACTCCTAAGGGTGAGGCATAAAATAGATGGGAAGGGGATTTATGGTGTTGAGAGGTTGCTCAGTGTGGCATGATTGGAAAAGGTTTCAAGGAAGATGTAGAAATAATGCTGTGCCTTTAAGGATAGAAGCAGAGAGGATTCAGAGAGATAGAAGTACCGGAGCGGATATCTCAGGTGGGATAGGTATAAAGAGAGGGTAAACATTAATACAAATGAGGAAGGTGGAAAAAGAATATGATCAAGGGCAGAAAGATAATTATAAGGAGGCTGGAGGGAGATAGTAATCAAACAAATGGCATTTATCAACGAGAGTCCTTTTGGCATTGGGAGCAGAGGAACAGTTCTTTATTTATAGGACTGCCACACATTACAGGACTTTAATCATCCCTAAACCGCACCCGTCAAATGCTGGTACTACCCCCAAGTAATAGTGACTATTAAATTCCTCCATACTTCCAAATCTCCCTCCTGGGGAAAGGGATAGAGCAGTAGTGCCTCTATTAAGGGCACTGGCCAGAGAATAAAGAGAGATGAGGTCAGAAAAGTGGTCAGGAAACCTTTGATGTAGGGTCCTGATGTGAGGCTAGGGAGGGTAAGGGAGAGAAAATAGGAAACTACTGAAGGCCTTAAATGGAGACTGTGCTGAAAATAGTGTTCAAATCTGTTACCTCCAGGCTGGATGTCCAAGACGGCAGCACCACCAGTTGGAAACTGTGTTTTAAATTCAACTTGAGGCATAACTCACAAAAGACTGACACCCAAATCAAGTCGATTAATCTAAATGTCACATATGGGCATTCAAATATTAAACAATAAATTCCTGAAAATTCAGGATGCTCCTACATTAAGACCACTAAATCAGTCTCTTACCTCCTGAGGCCAGAATGGTATGTAGATGGAACTTCCCCTAATGAAAGAAATCAATCTGGCAAGAAACCACAGAAGTTAAAGTAATTGAAAGTGTCTATATTTTCTATCCACCCTTCCTTATTTTGTGAATGTTTCCTCTATTTGGAGAGCTACTGCAGTTACTTCAGACGTGTCAGGTCCTTCAGGACAGATATATCTTGCCCTGATTCCAAAACCCCTGAAAATGGTTCTCTCCCAAATAATAGGATTGCCGATTTGCCAAGCTACACTTTTGTATCTATGTCTTTTGCCCCCTGACTGGCCCTTAAAATGAGAGTTTTTAGCTGAAGAGCAGTCTAAGTGAAACAGAGCTAATTCCATTGGCCAGGACTGCCTGTTACCCAACAATCACAGAGCCTGGTCTGACCCTCAGCACTGACGTGGGACAATCAGGGAGGTCGGTCAGATGTACCTGCAGTCCTGATGGGAAATGTCACTCAGAAATGCCTCAGCTGCAAGAGAAGCATCTCAAAATGGATGTTTGAAAATAACCACGATGATACCCAGAAACAGCACACTTAGAAGGTTTAAAAGGGGCAAAAGACAGGTTTACAAAAAAACAATTCTAAGGGATATCTCTCATAAAGGGAAGCAGACAATATTTTCCCCAAAATACCCGACTTCTTTTAAAATCACTGGCAGCTTTTTTCCCATGGTATTCCTGAGACCAAATATGTAGATGTACAGGTTTCCTCTAATGAACATTCAGACACCCCAGCGATGGCTCTGATGTAATTATTGGGACATCAAAGTAAATTACTTCAATAGATTATTTTCCTCTTTTTTTCTCAGTGAAATACCCTCCATTGAAGGGATGGGGTTTTGACTGAGGAAGAGAAAAGATGGGTAACTGACACATGTGCAGCTTTGAGGTTTAGGGCAATAGGAAGGTTTGCTTTTTAGGAAAAGAGAAAAGTGGGTGTTAGGAGAGAAGTGGAGAAAGGAAAAGGAACTCCTCATCCACAAATAATTAAATAATTAAAGGGAATTATTTTCACTTTAAGACAAGGGAAAACTACCGTTCTTTCCACTCACAAATATTTCTGAAATGTTTATTTGGTACAAGAAAGTGCCAGGCTCTAAGTATCCAATAGTGAGCAATATAAAGAAACAAACAAAGCCCTGCTATCATGTGAAAGCAGAAGAAGGGATTTCATCAAATGGGAACTCTGCAGCTTCTTTGGAGAGTAGGGGAAGTTTGAAAGCAACACAAAGAAGGCTGGTGGGGGGAAGTCATACAGAGTGGTCATGAGAGAAGGAAGAAGTGCCTTTGGGAACAGATACAGTGGAGGTGAAAGTAAGGAAGCTAAGGTCAGATGGCTCTGACCTTCTCAATAAGCTTGGACATATTGGCTGAGAGTAGTTTGAAAAAGAAGAGAACAGAGAAGGTATGGAATATAGGAAATGTGTTCTTGACCTCGATAAGTCTAGTAGTTTGCCTACTTTTCACCCACTAGAGGTATGTGGTATTACATGCAGCTTGGTTTCCATGAGTTGGTGTGCAGACATTTGATAAAATGCTGGTGATCAGCCAGATATGTTCACTTGCTTAAACGTTCTATAATTATAACACTCCGCCAAGTGCTCCTTTTGGTTCTAGCAGCCTGGGTACTTTTGGATCTTGTAAGAGATCATCTAGGAATCTATTTGGAATCCATTAATCAGTCATTAGTATCAAGAAATGATTATTGGACACCTGAGAAATTACACTTTGAAGTTCAATAGCAACTTTACTGGAAAATTCAGACTTGCTCACTCCATTCTAACTATATGGCCTTCTTTGCTTTTCATCAAATATTTTGAGTACTCCCATCTCAGGGAGTTTGCAATTGTTTCCTCTGCAAATCCTCCCAGAGAGACATAAAACTTACTCTTTCACCTCCTCTTCCATCAAGTTTTGTTCAAATGTTACCATTTCAGCAAGACCAGCCCTAAAACCCCTTTTAAAATTGCAACCTTACAGCATTCCCATCCTTCTTTCCCTCCTCTATTTTTCCACAGCACTTACCACCTACAACATACTGTATAATTTACTTTTTAAATTATGTATGTCTTTCCATCTCCTGCCAAGAATGAAAGCTCTGTGAATGTGTATACGTTTTCCTCTCCTTTTATTTTTACTTCTCTATTTCAGAACCTAGGACAGTGTGTAATATGAAAAAAATTACTTGATGAATGAGTGAATGATAATTATGGCTCATTCTATCTCTGAAAAAAGAGAGCCTAATAAAGCACCTTCTTGCAGAATTTCCAGCCTCTGAGATTTTTGGTAATTGGTTCTAGAGTAAGATTATAACCAACATAGTTAATAAATATCTAATGTCATTTATTGAGAGATCTCATCAAAAGGACCAAAGGTAGCCTAGAGAAAAAGGAGGGGAGGAGGAGAGAAGGTAAAAGAGAAATGAAGAGACAAAACCACTGAGGAGTCAATGTGCAATGAGAAATACAGCACATGATTAAAAGCAAGAGAAGACTCAGCATGTGAGGAAGTGGCAAATGGGCTGTCCGATGCCACTTTCTCACCTTTCATGACACTGCGGAAGTGGGGGAAGAGGGCATGCCACCTCTGGGCTGGAAGCTTCCACTTAGCAGTCCCACTTGCCATCTCCACTGTGGGAGGCAATGTCTGTGTTCTTGTAGCTGTGCTTTCTTTAATTGAACTGGGCAAGATCAGATGGATTGATTACCCATTGAGCCAACTGCTCACAGGAGATTCCCAGAGAGTTAAATTCATTCGAGACTGCATATTTACGGACAACGTGCTCCTTTGAAGGGAATGTTAGGACGCTTAAGAGTTGTTTTCATAAGCTTCCAAATTACATCAAAAGAGATTTCATATACAAATATTAGCTTTTTATCCAATGTAATGCATTTAGTGCATAAAGCAAGGTTAACTTTTACTTTCCTGGGACTTTTGAAACTCCCTCAGCCCTCATTACCTTCCAACAAGACGTAAATTGGAAAGTCTACAGATGTTTTACTGTATACAGCCCTTCTGCATCCCCTTCAAAAAAGAAATCTTTGAGTTTCTATAGAGTTTTTCCCCACGTTGTATCATGGCAGATTTTAAAGTCAGGGGTTTCAGACAAGCAATAACAAGTTTGCTTAATCACTACTCCAGCTGATAGCACTATTTGGTGCTACACCAATGCTTGAAGCAGTGTATGGCTCTCTACTTTGGAGGGCTATGTGTAAGTTTTATGCAGTGTTAAGAAATAGGTTTTGGGATTTTACAGTCCTAAATTTAAATCCCATCTTATAATTCACTGTAAACTTGGATATACCCATTCCAAAAATGGATAATCTACATCACATAATATTAGGAGCATTAGAGATAAAGTACATAAAGTGCCTAGCATGGGCCCGTCACACAGTTGGATTTCAATGGGAAGTAATTCTATCACACCTCCCCCTTCTCATCCTTTATAACATTTTTTTAACATCTTTATTGGGGTGCTTTATAACATTTTTGTGTTACTCAAAGCTGCCACAGTTACTGGGTTCTACAAATCCCTACCTCTTTTCTAACCCAAACTGATCTCATTCAAAGTACATGAATGGAACTTGAATGCTGACTTGGTTCAGTTCTATGAAAATGTTCTCATCAGACAGTGAGCCACTGAAGCTATAGTTTAGGAGAAAACTATCTCACTCAGCTAGAGACAATCCCTGTTTTGTTTTCATTTTGAAGGGAATACAGCCTTATAAATGTTAGTGATTTTATTTAATAAGGACCTTAAAATATTAAGCTATTGATCTCCGCTTGGTTAAAATTTCTCCTGTAAAAATACAGGAACAAAGTACTTAAAATTAATTATTCTGAACTAGAAATTTAGAGAAACCTCACAGGAAGAACCAGGGTAGTCTCTATGATAATTAGAATGAATACCACTTTTATAGTATTATGCGTGAGAAAACATTTTCTCATGTAACTCTTATAATTCTGAGGTATATTTATTTCTATGTTTACAACAGTATAATTAGGGAAATTTGGTCATAAGGTTAAGATGGAGGGAAATAATAAAAAAGAGAACTGAAAATAGAAAATAACGTATAGGAAAAGAACAATAAGGCTAAAAGTAAGTGTTAGAGAAGACCAGCAAAACTGATAAAAATCCTGGACAAGGAAAAAAAAAAAGAGAAACAATACAAATTACCAATATCAGGAATAAGAAGAACATTCTTACTAAGACTGTACACACATCAATAATAGTGGACTATTATCAAACAATATTATGCTAACAAATTCAACAGCTTAAATTAAATGGACAAATTCCTCAAAAAATACACTTTACCAAACTGACATAAGATGAACAGAAATTTGGAAGAGCCATATATCTGCTAAAGAAATTCAACTTAATATCAAAAACTTTTCCACAAAATAATTCCAGGCTCAGTTGGTTTTACTGGTGAATTCTACCAGACATATAAGGAAAAAAATAATACCAAACTTACACAACCTTTTTGAGAAAAAGGAGACCACTTCCTAACTAATTCTGTGAGGCCAGAATAACACTAATACAAGAACCTGAAAAAGATGTTACAGAATGAGACAGAGAGAGAGAGAGAGAGAGAGAGAATTACTCACCAATATCAGTCATGAATAGAATGCAGTAATACTTTTCAAAATGTTAACTAACTTGGATCCAGTAATAAATAAATAGGAAAATGATGCAGAATAAAAGCATTTGACAAACTGCAATGCTAATTCATATTTTTAAAGTTCTCATTAAACCAGGAATAGAAGAGAAATTAATTTAGTTCATTAATTGATCCAATTCAATTAATCTATGAAAAACAAAAAATATCATCATATTTAAAGATTAAAGGCTAAATACTTTTTTTCATAAGATTATATAGAAGGCAGAGATTCCCCATTCCCACCATTTCTATTCAATATTTTCCTGGAGGTGAAGGCCAGGGCAGTTAGTGAAAAAATAAAATAAAATTTATGAAAATCAGAACAGAAGAAGTAAAAATGTATATTTGCAGATGATATGGTTGTTAACACAGAAAATTCTGAGGAATTTGAAAAACATCTAATAGAATAAGTGTATTTAGCAAAATTGTAGAATAAAAAGTTAATAAAAATCAACTATATTTTACACAGTAACAGCAATTATAAAATTAATTAAAAAACAACTTTACTTCTAAAATCATCAAAAATCATAAAACACTTAACAAATTTAAGAATATCTATAAAGTGAAAACTACAAAACACTGAGGAGAAATTAAACATCTAAATAAGCAGACATGTTCATGGATTGCAAGACTAAATATTATTAAGATGTCAATTCTTCACAAACTGGTTTCCACAACTCTCCACAAAATTGTTCTAATGCAATTTTTGTCATGATCCCAGCATGTATTTAAAGAAATTGATCATCTGACCCTAAAGTATCTATGGAAATGCAAAAGACTTAAACATAAAACTTTATTTTAAAAGTATAATGTTACACAACTTTCACCAGGTGATTTTAGACTTAAAGACAATATAATCAAGAATGGTCAGTCAAACATAAGAGTCAATAAATTGATGCAATGGAAAAGAGATCAGAAATATACCTGCACTTATATAGTCATTTAATTTTTGGCAACATGTCAAAGCAATTCAATGTGGTAAAGAAGGTCTTCTTAAAAAACGAACAACTGGGTATGCATATATGAAAATAATGAACCTTGACCCCTACTTCATATAATATATAAACATTACTTTACAATGACTCCTAATTCCATAGGTAAAAGCTGAAACTATTAAGATAATATCATTGTAACTTAGAGGTAAGCAATGGTTTCTTAAACTGAACATAGAAATCAATAACCATAAAAGAAAGGATGAATAAATCAGTCTTCATCAAAAGTAAAAAGTTTTATTCATCCAAAGAAACCATTTAAAAAATAGATAAGCCACAGCCTGGGAAAAAGTATTTGCAAAACTTATATTTGACAAAGGATTAATATTTAGTTAATGCAAAATTTTTTCTACAACTCACTGAGAAAAATAAAGCAACCTAGTAAGAAATGGGCAAAAGGTTTGAACAGACACATCACAAAGGAAGATGTACAAGAGGGCCATAAACCCCCCAAACAGTGCTCAGTATTATTAGTCCTCAAGGAAATGCAACTGAAACCATCATGAAATAAAAGCATACAACCAATAGAATTGTTAAAAAATAAAAAGAGAGTCAACATTCAATGTTGGCAACCCTAAATTCTTATACACTGTGATGGGAATACTGACTGGTACAACCACTTAAGGAAAAGATCTGACAGTGCTGTATAAATGTTAACATACATCCATCTTATAATCCAAAAATTCCACTCTGAGGAAGAACACAAGAACAGATGATAAAAACATATGTCCAAAAATAAGAAATCTACAACATGTTTCACAGCAGTTTTATTCATAAAAGTAATTTACCTTTTCCTTCTGCTTACCAAGACTCAACTTCTATTCATCATCTGAGTAAAACCATGGTAAGTTGCCCAACTGTCTCATCCCTAGGAACACTCTGATCTACTAGCCATCATCACTCAAGAAGAGGAAGAAAAAGCCAGAGATTTTGTGAAAGCCTCTCTGAGCCTGACTGTATTGGAACTGAGTGTTGGAGTTACTGACAACTGCCATGCAGAAAGATGTGCTAAAGCTTGACTCTCACTTCAGGAGAGGCTGAAACAACTGAGGGTATTAGGAGATGATATAGAGGGCATACATGCAGGACCTTTCAGTGACCAAACAGCTGAGGGCCAGAGGGCATATGGACTAGGAACATCAACTGTATTTCCACAGAATATAGGAACCCAACAGCTAGCACTTTGGTAGTTGAGGTTGGAGCCTCATTATTCACTATGTTGACTTTCACTTAATAACAATGTGTTCTGTACAGCACGCACATCCAACCTCAGCTGCACTTTTTACTCCTGAGTCCAGACTTTCCATATTGCAATCTCTTCCTGGTTTCAGTCCGACATCCACTTAACCTTCAGACATACCTTATACCTCCAATGCCAAACATGTTCCAAGATTCTGTGATGTCAATAGTCTTCCTTCTCTTTGACTTACTTCAATTGCATTAGTTACACACTGCCTTTCTCTAGAGTGCTAAAATAATTAAAACTCATTTATCTTTTTCATTTTTTCAAAATTTATTCCTGTATTTATTTTTACCAATCATCTCTTCCACAAGTCTATTTGTTCTTTTAGATTTGCCATTTTTAAAAAATTTAACTTACAAGAATTTTATTTACTTTCAGGAGTGTTGGACCTACAACATGTTTCACAGCAGTTTTATTCATAAAACTGATTTACCTTTTCATTTTTTCATTTTCAATATATTCTGTTATATTTTAACAGAATATATTCTCTCTATATCTCTTGACCTCTTTTTCATATTTTTCAAATTTTTCAGTCCCCTGAAAACCTTTTGTGCATTTCAATAATTATCTGTTTGGACCTCTGGGATAACATCAAGTGCATTAGCATTATAGGGGTCCCAGAAAGAGAAGAGAAAGAGCCCAAGAAAATATTTGAAGATATAATAGCTGAAAACTTCCCTACCCAGGAAAAAGAAACAAGCACCCAAGTCCAGGAAGCACAGAGAGTCCCATACAGGATTAACTAAAAAAGGAACACACCAAGATACATTGTAATCAAAATGACAAAATGAAAGAGAACACTAAGAGCAGCAAGGGAAAAGCAACAAATAACATAAAAGGGAACTCCTTTTCTCAGCAGAAACTGCAGGCCAGAAGGGAGTGGCAAGACATATTTAAAGTAATGAAAGGGAAAACCATATAACCAAGAATGCTCTACCCAGCAAGGCTCTCATTCAGATTTGATGGAGAAATCAAAAGCTTTACAGACAAGCAAAAACTAAAGGAATTCAGCACCACCAAACCTGATTTACAACAAATGTTGGAGGAGAAGGCGGAAGATGGCGGAAGAGTAAGACGTGGAGATCACCTTCCTCCCCACAGATACACCAGAAATACATCTACACGTGGAACAGCTCCTACAGAACACCTACTGAAGGCTGGCAGAAGACCTCAGACCTCCCAAAAGGCAAGAAACTCCCCACGTACCTGGGTAGGGCAAAAGAAAAAAAGAAAAAACAGAGACAAAAGAATAGGGACGGCACCTGCACCAGTGGGAGGGAGCTGTGAAGGAGGAAAGGTTTCCACACACTAGGAAGCCCCTTCGCGGGCGGAGACTGCGGGAGGCGGAGGGGGGAGCTTCGAAGCCGCGGAGGAGAGCACAGCAACGGGTGCGGAGGGCAAAGCGGGGAGATTCCCGCACAGAGGATCGGTGCCGACCGGCACTCACCAGCCCGAGAGGCTTGTCTGCTCACCCGCCGGGGCGGGCGGGGCTGCGAGCTGAGGCTCTGAGGCTCGGGTTTCGGTTTCGGACGGAGCACAGGGAGAGGACTGGGGTTGGCGGCTTGAACATAGCCTGAAGGGGTTAGTGCACCACAGCTAGCCGGGAGGGAGTCCGGGGAAAAGTCTGCACCTGCCGAAGAGGCAGGAGACTTTTCCTTCCCTCTTTGTTTCCTGGGGCGTGAGGAGAGGGGTTTAAGAACGCTGCTTAAAGGAACTCCAGAGACGGGCACGAGCCGCGGCTAAAAGCGCGAACCCCAGAGACGGGCGCGAGCCGTGGCTGAAAGCGCGGAATCCAGAGACGGGCGCGAGCCGCGGCTGAAAGCGCGGAATCCAGAGACGGGCGCAAACCGCGGCTAAAAGCGCGGACCCCAGAGGCGGGTGGCAGACGTTAAGGCTGCTGCTGCCGCCACCAAGGGGCCTGTGTGCGAGCACAGGTCACTCTCCACACCCCTCTTATGCGGAGCCTGTGCAGCCCTTCACTGCCAGGTTCCCGGGATCCAGGGACAACTTCCCCGGGAGAACGCACAGCGCGCCTCAGGCTGATGCAAAGTCACGCCGGCCTTTGCCACCGCAGGCCCGCCCCGCACTCCGTGCCCCTCCCTCCCCGCCGGCCTGAGTGTGCCAGAGACCCCGAATCAGCGGCTCTTTTAACCCCATCCTGTCTGAGCAAAAAACAGACGCCCTCCAGCGACCTACACGCAGTGGCAGGGCCAAATCCAAAGCTGAGCCCCTGTGAGCTGTGAGAACAAAGAAGAGAAAGGGAAATCTCTCCCAGCAGCCTCAGAAGCAGCGGATTAAAGCTCCACAATCAACTTGATATACCCTGCATCTGTGGAATACCTGAATAGACAACCAATCATCCCAAATTAAGGAAGTGGACTTTAGGAGCAAGATCTATGATTTTTTCCCTTTTCCTCTTTTTGTGAATGTGTATGTGTATGCTTCTGTGTGAGATCTTGTCTGTATAGTCTTGCTTCCACCATTTGTCCTAGGGTTCTATCCGTCCATGTTTTTTTTTTTTAATTTTTTTTCTTAATAATTAATTTTAATAACGTTATTATACTTTACCTTCGTTCTTTCTTTCTTTCTTTCCTTCCTTCCTTCCCTCCTTTAGACAACGAATCACCCCAAATTGAGGAGGTGGTCTCTGACAGCAAGATTTATGATTTTTCCCCACTTACCTCTTTTAGTGAGGGTGTATGTGTATGCTTCTGTGTAAGATTTTGTCAGTATAGCTTTGCTTCACACATTTGTCCTAAGGTTCTATCCGTCCCTTTTTTTTTTCTAAATAAAAATTTTTTAATTCAATAACTTTATTATACTTTATTTTATTTTTACTGTATCTTCTTTCTTTCTGTCTTTTTTCCTTCTTTCCCTCCTTCCTTCCTTCCTCCCTCCCTCCCTCCTTTCTTTCCTTCTTGCCTTCTTTCCTTCTTTGCTTCTTTCTTTCTTTCTTCCTTCCTTCCTACCCTCCTTTCCTTCTTTCTTTCCTCATACTTCTACTAATTCCCTCTACTTTTTCTCCCTTTTATCCTGAGCCGTGTGGATGAAAAGCTCTTGGTGCTCCAGCCAGGAGGCAGGGCTCTGCCTCTGAGGTAGGAGAGCCAACTTCAGGACACTGGTCCACAAGAGACCTCCCAGCTCCACATAATATCAAACGGCGAAAATCTCCCAGAGACCTCCATCTTAACACCAGCACCCAGCTTCACTCAACGACCAGCAAGCCACAGTGCTGGAAAACCTATGCCAAACAACTAGCAAAACAGGAACACAACCCCACCCATTAGCAGAGAGGCTGCCTAAAATCATAATAAGGCCACAGACACCCCAAAACACACCACCAGACGTGAACCTGCCCACTAGAGAGACAAGATCCAGCCTCATCCACCACAACACCGGCACTAGTCCCCTCCACCAGGAAGCCTACACAACCCACTGAACCAACCTTAGCCACTGGAGACAGACATCAAAAACAGGAGGAACTACGAACCTGCAGCCTGCAAAAAGGAGACCCCAAACACAGTAAGATAAGCAAAATGAGAAGACAGAAAAACACACAGCAGATAAAGGAGCAAGATAAAAATGCACCTGACCTAACAAATGAAGAGGAAATAGGCAGTCTACCTGAAAAAGAATTCAGAATAATGATAGTAAGGTTGATCCGAAATCTTGGAGATAGAATGGACAATAGAATGGACAAAATGCAAGAATCAGTTAACAAGGACCTAGAAGAACTAAAGATGAAACAAGCAACGATGAACAACACAATAAATGAAATTAAAAGTACTCTAGATGGGATCAATAGCAGAATAACTGAGGCAGAAGAACGGATAAGTGACCTGGAAGATAAAATAGTGGAAATAACTACTGCAGAGCAGAATAAAGAAAAAAGAATGAAAAGAACTGAGGACAGTCTCAGAGACCTCTGGGACAACATTAAACGCACCAACATTCGAATTATAGGGGTTCCAGAAGAAGAAGAGAAAAAGAAAGGGACTGAGAAAATATTTGAAGAGATTATAGTTGAAAACTTCCCTAATATGGGAAAGGAAATAGTTAATCAAGTCCAGGAAGCACAGAGAGTCCCATACAGGATAAATACAAGGAGAAATACGCCAAGACACATATTAATCAAACTGTCAAAAATTAAATACAAAGAAAGCATATTAAAAGCAGCAAGGGAAAAACAACAAATAACACATAAGGGAATCCCCATAAGGTTAACAGCTGATCTCTCAGCAGAAACCCTACAAGCCAGAAGGGAGTGGCAGGACATACTGAAAGTCATGAAGGAGAAAAACCTGCAGCCAAGACTACTCTACCCAGCAAGGATCTCATTCAGATTTGATGGAGAAATAAAAACCTTTACAGACAAGCAAAAGCTGAGAGAGTTCAGCACCACCAAACCAGCTTTACAACAAATGCTAAAGGATCTTCTCTAGGCAAGAAACACAAGAGAAGGAAAAGACCTATAATAACGAACCCAAAACAATTTAGAAAATGGGAATAGGAACATACATATCGATAATTACCTTAAATGTAAATGGACTAAATGCTCCCACCAAAAGACACAGATTAGCTGAATGGATACAAAAACAAGACCCTTATATATGCTGTCTACAAGAGACCCACTTCAGACCTAGAGACACATACAGACTGAAAGTAAGGGGATGGAAAAAGATATTCCATGCAAATGGAAACCAAAAGAAAGCTGGAGTAGCAATTCTCATATTAGACAAAATAGACTTTAAAATAAGGACTGTTAAAAGAGACAAAGAAGGACACTACAACAAATGTTAAAGGAAGATTTCTAGGCAAAAAGGAAAAGGCCACAATTAGAAATGAGAAAATTACAAAATATAAAAGCTCACTGGTAAAGGCAAACATATAGTACATGTAGGAAATCATCCACACACAAAACTAGTAGGGTGGTTAAAAGACAAAAGTAGTAAAAAACAGTTGCATCCACAATAAGAAGTTAAGGGATACACAAAACGGATTTAAAATATGATATAATAAACAGTAATAATGAGGGGAGGCGAGTACAAATGCATGGTTTTTAAAATGCATTTGAAATTAAGTGATTAGCAACTTAAAACAATCACGTTTATATATAGACTGCTATACAAAAACCTCATGGTAACAACCAACCAAAAATTTATGATAGATATAAACACAAAAAAAGAAAAAGGAAGCCAAACATAACACTAAAAATAGTCATCAAATCACAAAAGAAGGGGGAAAAAAAGACTTACAAAAACAAATCCAAAACAGTTAAGAAAATGGCAATAAGAACACTCATATCAATAATTACCTTACATGTAAATGGACTAAATACTCCTATCAAAAGGTAGAGGCTGAATGTATACAAAAACAAGACCTGTACATATGCTGCTTACAAGAGACTCACTTCAGATCTAGAGACAAACACAGGCTAAAAGTGAGGAGATAGAAAAAGGTTTTCCAAGCAAACAGGAATCAAAAGAAAGCTGGAGTAACAATAGTTAAATCAGAAAAATAGACTTTAAAATAAAGATTATTGCAAGAGACAAAGAAGGACACTACATGATGATCAAGAGATCAATCCAAGAAGACATAACAATTATAAATATTTATGCACCCAACATAGCAGCACTTCAATACATAAGGCAAATATTAACAGACATAAAAAGTGAAATCAAGAGTAACAATAGTAGGGAATTTTAACACCACACTTATATCAATGAATGGATCATCCAGACAGATAATCAAGGTAACAAAGGCCTTAAATAACACATTAGACAAAATGGATTTAATTGATAAATACACAGCATTCTATCTGAAAGGATCAGAATACACATTCTTTTCAAGTACACATGGAACATTCCCCAGGATAGATAACATGCTACACTGCAAAAAAAGCCTCGGTAAATTCAAGAAAGTTGAAATCATATCAAGCATCTTTTCTGACCACAACACTTTGAGATTAGAGTCAACTACAAGAAAAAAACAGCAAAAAACACAAACATGTGGAGACTAAACAATACGCTACTAAACAATCAATAGATCACTGATGAAATGAAAGAGGAAACCAAAGAATACCTAGAGACAAATGAAAACAGAAGCACAAAAATCCAAAAATATATGGGAGGCAGCAAATGCAGTTCTTAGAAAGTTTATAGCAATACAATCTTACCTCAGGAAACAAGAAAAATCTCAAATAAACAACTTAATCTTACACCTAAAGCCACTAGAGAAAGAATAAACAAAACCCAAAGTTAATAGAAGGAAAGAAATCATAAAGATCATAGAAGAAATTTAAAAAATAGAGACTAAAAAAATAGAAAAGATCAATGAAACTAAAAGCTGATTCTTTGAAAAGATAAAATTGGTAAACTTTTACCCAGACTCATCAAGAAAAAAAGGGAGGGGGCCCAAATCAATGAAATCAGAAATGAAAAAGGAGAATTTTATAACCAATACTACAGAAATACAAAGGATCAAAAGAGACCTCTAAGAGCAACTATATGCCAATAAAATGGACAATCTAGAAGAAATGAATCTTAGAAAGGCACAATCTCCCACGGCTGAATCAGAAAAAAGAGAAAATATGAGCAGACCAATTACCAGTAATGAAATTGAAACAGTAATTTTAAAACATCCAACAAACCAAAGTCCAGGACCATGACTTCACAGGTGAATTCTACCAAACACTTAGAGAATATTTAGCACCTATCCTTCTCAAACTACTCCAAAATTTGCAGAGAAAGGAGCAGTTCTGAATTAATTCTATGAGGGCATCATCACCCTGATACCAATACCAGACAAAGATATAAAAAAAAAAATTACAGACCAATACCACTAATGAACACAGATGCAAAAATCCTCAAGAAAATACTAGCAAACTGAATGCAAAAATACATTAAAAGGATCATACATCATGATCAAGTAGGATTGATCCCAGGGATGCAAGGATTTTTCAATGTCTGCAAGTCAATCAACGTGATACACCACATTAACAAATTAAAGTATAAAAATCATATGATCATCCCAATAGATGCAGAAAAAGCTTTTGATGAAATTCAACATCAACTATGATAAAAACTCTTCAGAAAGTGGGTATAGAGGGAACATACCTCAACATAATAAAGGCCATAAATACAAACCCACAGCTAATATCATACTCAATGGTGAGAAGCTGAAATCACTTCTTCTAAGATGAAGAACAAGACAAGGATGATCACTCTAATCACTTTTATTCAACATAGTTTTGAAAGTCTTAGCCAAGCAAAGGAAAAAAAATAAAAGGAATACAAATTGAAAGGAAGAAGTAAAACTGTCACTGTTTGCAGATGACATGATACTATACATAGAAAATCCTAAAGACACTACCAGAAAACTACTAGAGCTCATCAACAAATTTGGTAAAGTTGCAGGATACAAGATCAATATACAGAAATCTACTGCATTTCTATATACTAATAACGAACTATCAGAAAGAGAAATTAAGAAAAAAATCCTATTTACCATTGTATTGAAAAGAATAAAATACCTAGGAATAAACCTACCTAAGAAGGAAAAAGACATGTATTCTGAAAACTACAAGATGCTGGAGAAAGAAACTGAAGGTGGCACAAAAAAATGGAAAGATATACCATGTTCTTGGATTGGAAGACTCAATATTGTCAAAAAGGCCATACTGAAGGGGTACCCAACACCTGGGCCATGGATCGATACTGGTCTGTGGCCTGTTAGGAACCGGGCCACAAAGCAGGAGGTGAGTGATGGGCAAGTGAGAGAAGCTTCATCTGTATTTACAGCCACTCCCCATTGCTCACATTACCACCTGAGCTCCGCCTCCTGTCAGATCAGTGGCAGCGCTAGATTCTCATAGGAGTGCGAACCCTACTGTGAACTGTGCATGTGAGGGATCTAGGTTGCACCCTCTTTATGAGAATCTAATGCCTGACGACCTGAGGTGGAGCTGAGTTAGCGATGCTAGCACTGGGGAGTGGCTGCAAATACAGATTATCATTATCAGAGAGGTTTGAATTCATAGAGACCATAATAAATCAATTGCTTGCAGACTTATACCAAAACCCTGTCAGTGAGTGGCAAGTGACAATTAAGCTGCATCTGGTGGCAGGCTTTATAGTGGCAAGTGAGTCGATGTACTTCAGTTGAACAACTGCATCTAGTGGCAGGCTTTAAGTCAGAATCCGACACTTATTTTAGTCTGTGCATGACCTGCCCATTATTTTATTTATCACTTCCATCCATGCCTCTTTCCCACACTGCACACTTGTCTCAGTCACAGTTTTGTCAAGTCCACAAGCTAACCCTAGCCAAAATGAGTAAAGACCAAATGTCGCCGGAGAGCTTTTTTAAAGAGGGAGAAAGACCCAATGATGAGACAGCAGAAGACTCTGAGACTGCCAACAAAAAAGAAAGCTGTATTTAAAAGAAAATACTAAGAGTCCTACTTCACTGCAACAGGTGATTCACGTTCTCCAAGCCCGCTCTGTACAATATGTGGTGACCGCCAATCCAAGGAAGCCATGAAACCTTCAAAACTGCTTTGCCACATGGAGACCAAGTACCCTGCGTTAAAAAACATGCCTTTGGAGTTTTTCAAAAGAAAAAAAAAACATGAACATGAAGAACAGAAGCAATTATTGAAGGCCACCACTTCATCAAATGTGTTGGTACTGAGAGCATCATTCTTAGTGGCTAACCACATTGCTAAATCTAAGAAGCCCTTTACTACTGGTGAAGAGTTGATCCTGACTGCTGCTAAGGACATTTGTCATGAACTTTTAGGAGAGGCTGCAGTTCAAAAGGTGGCATGTGTTCCTCTTTTGGCTAGCACCATAACTAGACTAATTGATGAAATAGCAGAGGATACTGAGGCACAATTGTTAGAGACGATTAATGAGTCACTGTGGTACACAACCCAGGTTGACAAGTCTACCGATGTTGACAACAAGGCAACAATGCTTGTTTTCGTGTGATATATTTTTCAGGAGGATGTGCATAAGGATATGTTATGTGCACTTTTGTTGCCACCCAACACCACAGCTGTAGAACTATTCAAGTCTTTGAATGATTACATATCAGGAAAACTGAACTGGTCATTTTGTGTCAGTATATGCATGGACAGAGCAGCTGCCATGATTGGATAGCTTTCTGGTTTCACTACTCAGGTCAAAGAGGTCACTTCTGAATGTAAGTCTATGCACTGTGTCATCCATAGAGAAATGCTGGCTAGCTGAAAAATGTCACCTGAACTTAATAACATTTTGCAGGATGTGATTAATATTATCAACCACATTAAAGTACATGTCCTTAACTCATGTCTGTTCGCACAGTTCTGCGAGGAGATGGATGCAGGGCACACACGTCTTCTCTTATACACAAGTGAGATGGCTTCTAAAGGTAGATCACAGGCCAGAGTTTTTGAGTTACAAGAGCTGCTCCAGAGATTTCTTCTAGAAAAACAGTCACCATTGGCAGCACATTTCAGTGACACAGAATGGGTCACAAAACTTGCTTACTTGTGTGACATATTCAACCTCCTTAGTGAACTCAGTCTGTCACTTCAGGAGAGAATGACAATGGTGTTCAAGTCGGCAGATAAAGTGGCTGCATTCAAAGGCAAACTGGAATTATGGGGGTGATGAGGGAACATTGGGATTTTTGACATGTTTCAAACATTAGCAGAGATTTTGAAAGAGACTGAGGCAGGGCCTGCTTTCTCCTAGCTGGTGCATGATCACCTATCTCAGCTTTCAAAAGAGTTTGAGCATTACTTCCCAACTACAAAAGACCCCCGAACTGGGAAGGAATGGATCCGCGACCCATTTGTGACTAAGCCAGGTGAATCGACTTTGCCCGTTCTAGAAGAGGATCAACTGCTTTTAACTTTTAAGGCAGTGGCCTTAAAAGTATGTTTGAGACAACTTCAAATCTCCATAGGTTCTGGATCAAAGTCAAGGCAGAATATCCTGAGATTGCCACAAAAGCACTGAAAAGCCTGCTTCCATTTCCAACATCCTATCTTTGTGAAGCAGGGTTTTCTGCAGTGACGGCCACCAAAACGAGATGACGGAGTAGACTGGACATAAGCAACACACTTCAGGTGTCACCGTCTCCCATCATCCCCAGATGGGACCATCTAGTTGCAGGAAAACAAGCTCAGGGCTCCCACTAATTCTGCATTATGGTGAGTTGTATAATTATTCCATTATATATTACACTGTAATAATAATAGAAATAAAGTACTCAATAAATGTAATGCGCTTGAATCATCCCGAAACCATCCGCCCCATGCCAGTCCGTGGAAAAACTGTCTTCCACAAAACTGGTCCCTGGTGCCAAAAAGGTTGGGGAACACTGCATACTGCCCAAGGCAATCTACAGATTCAATGCAATCCCTATCAAATTACCAATGGCATGTTTCACAGAACTGGAACAAAAAATTTTAAAATTTATATGGAAACACAAAAGACCCCAAACAGCCAAAAGAATCTTGAGAAAGAAGAACACAGCAGGAAGAATCATGCTTCCTGACTTCAGACTATACTACAAAGCTACAGTCATCAAGACAGTATGATACTGGCATAAAAACAGACATATAGATCAATGCAACAGGATACAAAGCCCAGAAATAATCCCACACACTTATGGTCAATTAACTTACAATAAGGTAGGCAAGAATATACAATGGAGAAAAGGCAGTCTCTTTAATAAGTGGTGCTAGGAAAACTGGAGAGCTGCGTGTAAAAGAATGAAATTAGAACATCTCTAAGACCATATATAAACCAAAATAAACTCAAAATGGATTAGGGACCTAAATGTAAGATTGGATACTATAAAACTAAAGGAAAACATAGGCAGAACACTCTTTGACATAAACTGCAGCAATATTTTTTTAGATCCATCTCCTAAAGTAATGGAACCAAAAGCAAAATAACCAAATGGGATTTAATTAAAAAGGTTTTGCACAACAAAGGAAACCAGAAACAAAATGAAAACATAACCTACTTACTTGGAGAAAATATTTGCAAATGATGTGGCTGACAAGTGCTTAATTTCCAAGATATACAAACAGCTCATACAGCTCAATGTCACAGAAAATCAACCAAATCAAAAAATGGGTAGAAGATCTAAATAGACATTTCTCCAAAAAAGACATACACATGGCCAAAAGACACATGAAAAGATGTTCAACATCACTAAATACTAGAGAAATGCAAATCAAAACTACAACGAGGTAACACCTTGCCCCAGTCAGAATGGCCATCATCAAAAAGTCTACAAATAATAAATGCTGGAGATAGTGTGGAGAAAAGGAACCCTCCTACACTGTTGGGGGGAATTAAATTGGTACAGTCACTATGGAAAACAGTATGGAGGTTCCTTTAAAAACAGAGTTAACAATATGATCCAGCAACTCCACTCCTTGGCATATATCGATAAAAGATGAAAATTCTAATTCAGAAAGATACATGCACCCCAATGTTTAGAGCAGCACTATTTACAACAGCCAAGACATGGAAGCAACATAAATTCCCCTCAACAGATGAATGAATAAAGAAAATGTGGTATGTACACAATGGAATATAACTCAGCCATAAAAAAATGAAATAATGTCTTTTGCAGCAACATGGATGGATTTAGAGATTATCATACTAAATGAAGTAAGCCAGAAAGAGAAAGATAAATATCATATGATATCACTTACATGTAGAATCAAAAAAATGATACAAATAAACTTATTTACAAAACAGAAACAGACTCACAGACATAGAAAGCAAACTTATGGTTACCAAAGGGGAAAGGGGATGTGGGAGGGATAAATTAGGAGTTTGGGATTAAGAGACACGCACTACTATATATAAAATAGATAAACAACAAGGACCTACTGTATAGCAATGGGGAACTATATTCAATATCTTGTAATAACCTATAATGGAAAAGAATCTGAAAAAGGATAGATAGATAGATAGTTGATAGATAGATATAGACAGATAGATCTAAATCACTTTGCTGTACCCCTGAAACTAACACAACATTGTAAATCAACTATACTTCAATTAAAAATAATAATTATTATTTCTTTGGCTGACCATGATATGCTGTTTTAACCAAACTATTAAGTTTTATCTTATATAACTAGTTTTATTTGTAAGTTTTAACTAATGCCTTTTAGAAACTGCTTAGTCTTTTTGTAGCATCTTGCCCTTCTTTATTTTTAATTTTTTTTCTTTCACGTATTTAATCATTTCAGACATACCTCTCACATTGTTCAATAATCTGAAATTCTTAACAACCCAATTCCCTGATGTTTGTTGTATCTGCTAACTCCTGCATATCATAGAATGTTTCCCTGTATTACTTAACTTTTAATTTAATCTTTAATACACTTTTATCTGTGGAAGATCAGTGCAGCCAAGGTTGAGGCTTTATTTTTCAAGAATGGTTTTATATTTGTATCTGTCAGTCAAAATATCAGCAGCATAGGACTGAATTTTATGTTAATTTCTCAATTTTGCATCTCTCAGGACAAGAAGCTAGTGTAAATTCAAAACACTACCCCTGTGATTCACAGACCTAGGCTTGAAATAAATCAGGAAAGCCTTTTTTCCACCCAGAAGCCAGTCTGAGACATACAGATGTCCTTGTAATCTCCCTGTGATCCTAGGGAGGTTGCTTTTAAAACGTACATTTTCATTGAGGTTATAGTATTTTAAGGCTTCCAACTTATATGTGTACATGTGTGTTGGGGAAGTGTTGCTGTTAGTTTTAGGTGTTTACCTCTCTTAGGTCCAAGGCTTCATCTTTTTAACTGGCGTGAATATTAACAGTTAAAACACGGGCTTTCACATTAGGTCAAGTTAGAGTAACTACGATTGACCTAACCATCCCAACCCAAATAACTATGAAACTCGACGAGATACATGAGACAACTGTTTATAGGTACGAATAATAGAGCAGAACTGTGAAAGAAGGCAAATGCTTTAACTGAGCCTGTGTTCACAACAGCTCTGCAGGGGGAACCATGATGCAGAGTGGTGCAGTTGAAGCAGAGCAAAAGTCTTACTGCTGAGGAGGCTGAGATCAGAATTTATGGCAGTTGAGGTAGCTGGAATTTGTAGACCATGTTATAAAAGAAGAAAACCTACACAGATATTAGGATCCCAAGATCTGCAGGGAGGTTCCCCTTCAGGTCCTGGTCAAGGGCTGGACTCAGTTTGCACAAGTTAAAACTCCATGAAGCCTATCAGAGAGTGGCTGCAACAAGGGGAAAAGTTGAATGAAGAAACCAAAGGTCATGCAGTGCTGGTACATGTTGAAGTACCAGCCCAGCCAGGGTGGAGAGACCTCACTCAGCACCTCTCTATTCATTTGTGACTCCAAAAGAGAGTACACTTTAGAAGCAAGGACCAAGCCCCAGAGCAGGGGTCACAAATATTTTATGTAAAGAATCAGATAGTACATATTTTAGAGATTGTAGGCCACATATAGTCATCTTTCTCCCTCCTCTCCCTCCTCCTCTTCCTATTCTTTAAGAAAAGTCATTTTTAACTTTGGGCTATACAAAAACAGTTTGCAAGTCAGGTTAAGCCCATAAGTCATAGTTTGCAGACTCTTGGCCTCGATTTAGGCCCATGACCCAAATTATGGACAAATTAGAAAGAGTCCTGCCCCAGCAGTGTATAAAACAATGTCTGAAAATTTCAGGAAGGAGACCCAGCAGTTAACTGTCTGCCAGGACAAATTTAACACTGTATAAAGGAAGACAAAGTAGGGCAGACTATCCTCTACATATTACGTAAAATGCCTACCAACCATCAAAATTTTTCATTCAATTCCTATTTCCAATAATGGCAGAATATCCACAAATAAAAATTATAAAACATGGACAAGATATTTATAAAACAATTATTCGAAGGCAATGGAGAGTGGTTGCTATATGCTGAATGGATCAAAAAAGATCATTTGATGTGCTCACCTCCAGTATCCCAGGATGTAACTTTATGTGAAAAGAAAGTGTTTACAGAGGTAATCACGTTAAAATGAGGTTATTAGAGTGGCCTTAATCTAATAGGACAGGTGTCCTTATAAAAACAGGAAACTTGGACACAGACCAAGTTCTCCCTCTCACCAAGGGAGAACACCATGTGAAGACAAAGACCGAGTTTGGGTGATACACCTGTAAGTCAAGCAATGCCAAAGACTGCCAGCAAACCATAATGAGACAGATTTTCCCTCACAGCCCTCAGAAGGAACCAACTCTTCTAACGCACTGACCTTAAGCTTCTAGTCTCCAGGACTGTGAGACAATAAATTTCTATTTTTTAAGTCACCCAGTTTGTAGTACTTTCTTAAAACTACTCTAGAAAACTGATATAGTGACCAAGAGCAGGCAGAACATTTAGATGGAAGGACCCTTGAAAGAGCAAAGCCCACTACATTAGATTTATATAAAGGTGGCTTTTCACCCAAGGCCACTCCCTAGTATGTATGGTGAGGAGTAGAAGAAAGTTGTAGTCTTACTGGCTTGAGGAAGAAAATAGGACTAGCAAAGCACCTGGAGGGTTAGAAGGAAAACAATGTGAAGGATGAGGCCCTGGGGCAGGGTGGCCGGTAGGTTAAGCCCCTATATCTGAAAATAAATTTTGCCCAGTGCTTGGCTGTTTACTGAAATACACATTCTGGGGGAAAACTTCAGGGGGCCTGGTGAAAACAGAAGTTGAAAGGTATGAGAGAATAGTTCAGCTGCTGACCACCATAGGAAAGATACTGTTTAGAGTTTAAATCCAGCCAAATTAACTTCTGGCTACAAAGAAAATCAACATTCAAGAGAAGAAAATGGCAGACTTCAATTCTCTACAACTTATCATGGAAACAGTGTCCAGTTTAGAAAAAAAATTACTAGACTTAAAAAAAAAATCAGAAAAATATGCCCAAAGTCAAGAGAGGAAGAATTCAATAGAAACTGATACCCAAAAGAATCAAATGGTAGAAATAGCAATAAGAATTTTAAATCAGCTACTTTAAATGTGTTCAGGACTAAAAAGAATTTGTGATAATTATCAATGATCATACGAGGAATATCAGCAAAAAAAGTGGAAACTGTAAAAAAAATTAAAGTACCAGAATGAAAATGTACAATCACTAAAATGAAAATTTAATGGAAATTCTTACCAGAATATTTGAGAGAAAAGAAAAATAGGCAGTTAATTTGAAGATATATCAATACAAATAATCTAGTAAGAAGAACAGAAAGAAAAAAATGGACATAAATAGAGACAATGTGACATGTGGGGAAATATTAATCTGTTTAATACTCTTGTCATTGGAATCTCAGAAAGAAAAGATATATAAAATATAAAGATGTACTTGAAAAATAATAGCTGAAAATTTCTCAAGTTTAAGGAAAAATATCAAGTGACAGAATCAAGAATCTTCACAAATGCCAATATAGAATCTCACAAACAGAATCTCATCTAGGCATATCATAATCGTACTAGTGAAGACAAAAGACAGACATAATCTTAAAATCAGACTAAGGGAAAAAAGACACATAATATGCAGGAATACAATAAAATAAACTACATCTAGTTTCACATTAGAAAGACTAAAGCTCAGATAAAAATCTTAAAGTGCTGAAAAAAACTGTCATCCAAAATCTTATATCCAAGGAAAATGTCCTTCAAATATGTGATAAAATATTCAAAAAGAAAAAAAATTTTTGAGATAACTCATATCTAGCAGAACTATACTAGAGAAAATGATAAAAGAAGTTCCTCTGAATGAAGGGAAATGACAGCAGATGGAAAAACAGATCTACACAAAGAAATGAGGACCATGAAAAAGGGAAATAGAGGGAATTCCCTGGTGGTTCAGTGGTTAGGGCTTCACACTGCCAAAGGCCTGGATTTGATCCCTGGTCAGTGAACTAAGATCCCATAAGCCACACAGTGTGGCCCAAAACAGAACAAAACAAAACAAAATTGTAAATAGAGAAATTTTATTTTTCCTTTACTCAATTTTTTATTGAAATAAAGTTTACAGAATATTCACAATTTAGGCATTTTAGAGTGTAAACTTTGGTGCGTTTTAGTATATTCACAATGTTATTCAACTGTCACCATTGCATATTTGCAGAATATTTTCATCACACCAGAAAGCAACCCTGTACCTATTACGCAGCCATCCCCATTTCATCCTTACACTAGCCTGTAGCAGCCACTAATCTCCTGTCTCTATGTATTTGCCTATTCAGGACATTTCATATAAATGGAATCATATAATATATAGACTTCTGTGTCTGGATTATTTCACTCAATGTAACGTTTTCAAGATTCATCCATGTTACAGCATGTATTAGTACTTCATGCTAAAGTACTACTATTTGCTTATCCATTGATCAATTGATGGATATATTTGGGTAGATCCACACTTTGGCTATTGTAAATAATACTGCTATGGCTATTCATGTACAAGCTTTTATATGAACATACGTTTTCAATTCTCTTGGTTGTATACAAAGTTCCACGTGCACTTGAGAGGAATGTGTATTCTGCTTTTGCTGTGTGAAATGTTGCTCTATAGATGAATGTTAGGTCTAGTTGGTTAATAGTACAGTTCAATTTCCTTGCTGACTCTTTGCTTGCTGACTTTCTGTCAATTTGTCCTACCCATTATTGAAAGTGGAGTATTGAAGCCTCCAACCATTATCTTTAAACTATGTCTCCCTTCAATTCTGTTTGTTTTTGTTTCATATATTTGTAGCTCTGTTGTCAGGTGCATTTATGTTTACTTGATGAATTGACCTTTTACCATTATATAATGTGCTTCTTTGTCTTTCAATTTTTCCATAAGGCTATTTTGTATAATATTAATATACATACTCCAGCTTTCTTTTGTATACTGTTTTATGAATACCACTATCCATCCTTATTTTCAACATAATCTGAAGTGAGTCTCTTGCAGACAGCATATAGTTGTACCATGCTTTTTTTTTTCACCTTTTAGTTTTCATCTATATTCATAGATTTAAAATATGAGAAAGTAACAATACAACATTTTTTTGGTAACATCTTTATTGGAGTATAATTGCTTTACAATGGTGTGTTAGTTTCTACTGTATAACAAAGTGAATCAGTTATACATATACATATGTTCCCGTATCTCTTCCCTCTTGCACCTCCCTCCCTCCCACCCTCCCTATCCCCCCCCCCAGGTGGTCACAAAGCACCTAGCTGATCTCCCTGTGCTATGCGGCTGCTTCCCACTAGCTATCTATTTTACGTTTGGTAGTGTATATATGTCCATGCCACTCTCTCACTTTGTCACAACTTACCCTTCCCCCTCCCCATATCCTCAAGTCCATTCTCTAGTAGGTCTGTGTCTTTATTCCCGTCTTACCCCTAGGTTCTTCATGAGCATTTTTTGTTTGTTTTCTCTTAGATTCCAAATATGTGTGTTAGCAAATGGTATTTGTTTTTCTCTTTGACTTACTTCACTCTGTATGACAGACTCTAGGTCCATCCACCTCACTACAAGTAACTCAATTTCATTTCTTTTTATGGTTAATATTCCATTGTATATATGTGCCACATCTTCTTTATCCATTCATCCAATGACGGACACTTAGGTTGCTTCCATCTCCTGGCTATTGTAAATAGAGCTGCAATGAACATTTTGGTACATGACTCTTTTTGAATTATGGTTTTCTCAGGGTATATGCCCAGTAGTGGGATTGCTGGGTCGTATGGTAGTTCTATTTGTAGTTTTTAAAGGAACCTCCACACTGTTCTCCATAGTGGCTGTATCAATTTACACTCTCACCAGCAGTGCAAGAGTGTTCCCTTTTCTCACACCCTCTCCAGCATTTATTGTTTCTAGATTTTTTGATGATGGCCATTCTGACCAGTGCATGCTTTTTTAAAAATTCATTTTACTTATCTTTGCTTTTTAATTGGAGAGTATAATTCATTTACATTTCACATAATTACTAATAAAAAGGGAACTTCTTCTGTCATTTTGCTATTTTTTTCCTATATACCATATTAGTTATGCTCCTCAATTTTTTTCATTATTGTCTTCTTTAATGTTAAATAGTATTTTCTAGTGTATCATTTTATTCCCTTTCTATTTCTTTTACTATACAGTACTGAGTTATTATTTTAGTAGATATCCTGATTATAATATCTTAATTTACAACAATCTTAATTTGTAACAACTTAATTTATTATAATCTCAATTCCTAATTTAATACCTATTCACTTTCAATAGTATACACACACTTTCCTCCTATATGGTCTGCTCCCCTCCTTATGTTATTATTGTCAAAAATTATATCTTTATACATTGTGCAATTATCAACATAGATTTTTAATTATTGTATTATTCAGTTGTCTTTTAAATAAGTTTGTGAAAAAGAGGAAACATAAAAAAAATACATTAAACAACTTTTACATTACATAGTTACCATTACTGGTGGTCTTTATTTTTGTGTATTCAAGTGACTATATGTTAGTGATGAACTCTCCTGTTGTTTGTTTATCCTAGGATATCTTAACACCTCTTTTATCTTTGAAAGATAGTTTTACCAGATAAAATTTTTGGCTGTCACTTTTTTTTTTTTCTTTAAGCACTTGGAACACATCATACCACTGCCTTCTAGCCTCCATGGTTTCTGATAAGAAATCAACTGATAATCTTATTGAGAACTCTTTGTTTATGATCAGTTGCTTCTTTCTTGCTGCTTTCAACATTCTCTCTTTGCCTTTCAACAGGCTGATTATAATGTGTATCTATTTTACTTTATTTGGAGTTCACTGAATAGCTTGGATGTAAAGTTTGGACTTTTCATCAAGGCTAGGATGATTTCAGCCATTTTTTTCAAATGTCCTTTCTTCTTCTTTTCTCTCTCTTCTCTCCTTCTAGTCCTCCTATTATGCATAAATTAGTATGCTAGGTAATATCCCATAAGTCTGAGGCTTTGGTCATTTTTCTTCATTATTTTTTTCTATTCCTCAGACTGGATAATCTCAACGAACCTATCTTCAAGTACACTGATTCTTTTTTTATGCTACTAAAATGTGCTGTTGAGTCTCTCCAGTGAATTTTTCATTTCAGTTTTAGTTTTCAATACCAGAATCTCCATTTGGTTCTTTTTTTTACATTTCTGTCTCTTTACTGATGTACTCTATTTGATATATCATTCTCATGGTTCCCCTTAATTCTTTACATATTGGTTCCCCTTAGCTTTTTGAACCTATTTAAAATAGCTAATTTAAAGTCTTTGTCTTGGATGGTCAATGTCTGTACTTCCTCCGAGACAGTTCTCAGTGATTGCTTTTCTTTTCTTGTGCATGGGTCAGACTTTCTCTTTGCATACCCTGTAATTGTTGAAAACTGGACATTTTTAATATGATATAGCAACAATGAAAATCAGATTCTCCCCCTTCTTGCCATTGCTGTTTGTTGTATTTGTTCTTGGTCGCTTGTTTAGTGACTGTTCTGAACTACTTTTGTAAAGTCTGTATTCTTCATGTGTGGCCACTGAAGTCTCTGTTCCATTAGTATAGTGGCCATACAGTGATTAGACATAGTTCTCCTCAAATGTGTGTAACCTGATAAAACCTCCCAGGCTTACAGATGGGCTCTTTGAAAGTGTTAGGACATGCCTTTGACACTCAACCACATAGTTTACATCTCTGCTTTAACCTTCACTTTCTGCTTTTAAAGGATCCAAAAGACCAGAGCTAAAGGCTTAGGACCTTCTCAGGTTTTTCTGGAGTGTATGCACAATCCCAGTCTATGTTTACCTAGAGTGCCTAGAAGTGATGACACATCAGTAACAATAAGAACACACTGTGCCCAATTTTTGCTTCTAAATATTATTATCCTCACTATAAACCAAAACCTCTTAGAGAAATGATGATTCCAGGGCTAATGAAGGGAAAGTACAAACAAACCCCAGAGTACCTCACTGCACCAGAAACTAAGAAAATACTCAAAGAAACATGAAGACATATCAAAAGATCACAGGAGCAGATAGAGGTATTCTCCAATGGTCAAATCTGGGACAATTTTAATGATCAGAGAAGGAATGCTACATGGGTAAGATGGAGCCTGAGCTACGCACCTTCAATTATGGATGAAGTTTGACTAGAAACAGGGAGGTGGAGAGCATTTTGGAGGAGAGAAAGACAAAACAAGAAGATAAAGCTAATCAAATCATGACATTAATAAATAATTATATGGTTTTTAATTTTTTTAAACCTAGGACAATTTTAGTATCAAAATAAATAATGATAATGTATTATAATCCATTAATAAAACCAAAAAAATTGGGTCTACCATCATAATTATTATTTCTTTTACCAGAAAAACCAAGTTTTTCCTTATGGTAAAATGCAATTAAAAAATATAGGAAGACTGATGGAGTTAGGAAGTTATCATTATATGCTAAAATTGGCAGGTAAAAGTTTGAAGATAGCTGTATATTCATATATTTTTAAAATGTTCCACCAAAGTTATTTATTAATTACAAAGGGGAAGTTTTTTAAGTAGAGAAACTTAGAAAACACCATTTTATCCAAGTCATCAAAGCTAACACAGCCAATTTGGGAGCATACTGACATTATGTGCCTCCTAATAAGATTCACTGAGGAGAATACACTATCACTTCAGTAGTTTTCTTGCCAAAAATGCATATCCTGAATCTAATCATGAGGAAACATCAGACAAATCAAAATTGAGGAACATTCTACAAAGCAGATGGCTTAAAGTCTTCAAAAATATCAAGGTCAAAAAGCACAAATAAAGGCTGAAGAACGATTCCAAATTAGACACTAAAGAGATGTGACAACTAAATGTAATGCAGGACCCTGGATTTAATCCTGGACTAGAAGCAATCAATTGCTATTCAGGACATTATTAGGACAGTTGATAAAAAGGATAAGATGACAGTATTGTATTAACATCAAATTTCCTGGTTTTTATAACTCTAATCTGTTTATGCAAGACAATGCCATTTTTCTTAGTATATGCACACTGACATATTTAAATATAAAAGAACATGATGTTTTGATCTTGTTCAAATATTTTTTTCCAGGAACAAACATATACAGTGAGAGAGCAAGAAAATGGATAAAATACAAATGTTTGGTGGAAATGAGTAAAAGGTATCTGAGACTACCTGACAATATTTTAAAAACTTTTCTGTACATTTGAAATTACATCAAAATATACTTCTGTATGAGCCAATATGAAGTAATAGAAGATGAATTTACCCTCTTACCAGAAACAACTAAAAAATGCACAAAATATATAAAACAATGGCTTTCAAGCTATAGGATATCAGGCAGTAGAAGGTAATGATCATGAGAAAAGGGAAAAAAAATGAGGGGAGAACTACAATTGTTTTACCTTATTGCCTGGAGAGAGCTTCCAAGATGCAGGGCAAGGGAGGGGAAACCAAGACCAAGCCCAGGAATTTCCCTGAGTTGAGGAGATTCAGATGGGATACTGGGAAGGCCAATGTGACCAGAGTTCAAAAGGCAATGTACTGAATAGAAGAACTCTTCACTGAAACAGAACTACAAGGGGTCTGCCTCAAGTCTTTAGCTGAGTACTAATCAAAGTATGCATGTAAAGAAATTACCCAAGGCTGGGGAAAGACACACCCAAAAGGAATAGAGGGGAAAATTCTGAGAGCTCACACATGGCCACAAGTAATTCACAT
This sequence comes from Grampus griseus, assembly GCF_964374135.1. NCBI lineage: Eukaryota > Metazoa > Chordata > Mammalia > Artiodactyla > Delphinidae > Grampus > Grampus griseus. Next base: position 59,328,516 of record NC_139017.1, read on the forward strand.
TCCCACCACTATAGTAGAAAAACCTTTTTTTTTTTTTCTGTATGTGGGCCTGTCACTGTTGTGGCCTCTCCCTTTGTGGAGCACGGGCTCCGGACACACAGGCTCAACGGCCATGGCTCATGGGCCTAGCTACTCCGTGGCATGTGGGATCTTCCCGGACCGGGGCACGAACCCATGTCCCCTGCATCGGCAGGTGGACTCCCAACCACTGCGCCACCAGGGAAGCCCAGAAAAACCTTTTAATTCACATGGGTATTGCTGTAGTAATGGAGGAAAAGTCACCCCTAGGTAACAGCTTCTTTGGTGCCACCTAACAGAGCTTAAAAATATAACTCAAAAAGATCAAATGGTTTTCAAGTAACTTAACTATGTCCCAGAATACAGCTCAAGAATATTTATAGAAATATGAAAATATACAGAATTCCATAAAGGTAAAATGCAAAATTGTTGTCATCTAACCAACAATTCTGAGACATGTAAAGAAGATAAAAAATGAAGCCCATACTAACGAGAAAAATCAGTCAATGAAAATAGATGCATAAATGACATGAATGATGGAATTAGTAGACAAGGATATTAACAGTTATTATGACTATTTTCTAGTTGTTCAAGTAGGTAGAAGAGATCATGAATGTTAAACAAAAACGAGGAAGATATTAAAAGACCCAAACTGTACCTCTAGAGATAAAACTACAATGTGAGAGATGAAAAGTACACTGGATAAGATTAAAAGCAGATTAGACTCTATGAAAGAAAAGATTAGTGAACTTGAAGACATAGCAACAGAGAAAAAGACAGGAAAAAAATAGAAAAAACCAAGCATCAGTGACCTTGAAACTTCTGATTTACCTGTAATTACAGTCCCTGAAGAAGTGACACAGCATACGGAAAAAAATATTTGAAGAAATAACCAAATATTTTTCAATTTTTAAAAAAATTTTGAGGAAAAAATGATTATAAATAATATAAATTCATACTTATTATACCTCTAATATTTTTGTTTGCCTAGGGAAAAGCATAGCCAAATAAAAACAATTAGAATTATAATAATTCAGTGGAAGCTGATATTAAATAACAAAACTGAAAGTTTCTAATACCAGCAGCAACCTATTAGGAAAAAAAGAGTTAATTTGTTGCATCACACTTGCAGTATAAAATACCTAAAGAAAAAGTTAATAAGAAACTAACAAAACTCTATTAAGAAAACAAAATACATTGTTTTTAAAAGAAACCTTTAAAAAGACTTGGGAATTATATTCAATATCTTGTAATAACCTATAATGAAATATAATCTTCAAAAAGTTAAAATAAAAAATTAACTGAATCACTATTCTGTACATCTGAAACTAATGCAGTATTGTCAATCAACTACGCTTCAGTAAGAGAGAGAGAGAGAGGAATAAAGAGGGAAGGAAAGAAGAAAGAAAAATCATGAGGAATCATGAGGAAACATCAGACAAATCAAAAAAATAAAGAAAGAAGGAAGTAAGGAAGGGAGGAAAGAAAGGGAGGGAGGGAGGGAGGGAAGGAAGGAAGGAAGGAAAGAAGGAAGGAAGGGAGGGAGGGAGGGAGGGAGGAAGGGAAGAAGGAAGGAAGGAAGGAAGGAAGAAAGGAAGGAAGGAAGGAAAGAAGGGAGGGAGGGAGGGAGGGAGAAAGGGAGGGAGGCTCCAAATTTGAGTGTCTACACACTTCGGGGAAACTGTTCCCATTAATCCATATCTTTTTAATAGTTTATTTCATTTTTGATAATCACTGTAAACTAGCAGGTCCAAAAAGTCTAATAAACCCCAAGCTTGATGGCATACAAAAAGCTACATAAAGGCACACTGTACTAAAATTATTTAAAATCAGTAATAAACAGAAAATGTGTTTTAAAAATTTAGAAGAAAAAAGAAACATACACAAGAATGAAAACAGACTTCTTGTCAGAAACAATACAAGAAAGAAGAGTAGTGTAACATCTTTAAAATACTGAAAGAAAAATCTTTCAACAGGGAATTCTATATCCAGTGAAAATTTCTGTCAAACTGAAGGTAAAATGAAGACTTTTTAAGACATACAAAAGCTGAAAGAATTCATTGCAAGCAGACCTGAACTACAGGAACTGTTAATGATAGCCCTCCAGTCAGAGAGAAAACAATATTCAGTCCCTTCAGTCAGAAGTAAAATAATATTACTTGAAGGTAGAATATGGTTATTTTAAAATGCATACTATAAACCCTAAAGCAACTATTATAAAAGAAAAAAATTATAGTTGTTTATAAACCAAAAAGGAGGTAAAATAGAATTATAAATATTACTGAATTAATCTAAAAGAAAGGAGAAAAAGAAGATAAAAGGAACAAAGAGCAGATGGAACAAACTAACAAGTGGCAATACAGTAGATTTAAACCCAATCATATCAATTTCCATTAAATATAAATGGTCTAAATACTATAATTGCCAAATTAGATAAAAAGCAAGATGAATTATACGTTATCTATAAGAAATCCACTATAAATCTAAGGATGCAACTAGGTTAAATGTAAAAGGATGGTAAATTTATACCATGATAACACAAATCAAAATTATATCAAATAAAAAATTAGTAGACATGCAAATAAGCAGGAAAATGTGACTCTAATCTAGAGACAAAGCTGTCAATAGAAACAGATGCTGGAATTTTTATAGAGACCTTAAAATAGCTGTTAACATTATGCTCAATGACATTAAGAAAAAGGTGGACCTAATGTGTGAACCAATGGAGAAATCTTAGCGAAGAAATAAAAACTAAAATAACAACCAAAAGAAAGTTAGATACTATACCGGAACAGTATATTATCTGAAATTTAAAAATTTTACTGGGTGGGTTGCTTCTGCTACATAATGTAAAAAATTTAAATTGAACTCACAAAAAATAAAATATAATAAACTCTAAAATGTTACAAGTCACTCATAAGAGAGAAGGGACCCAGTGTTGCTTGCATTCCTGTTGGAGCAGTAGCTGGAAGAGAAATCTGCTGTAGACAACATAAGATGAAAACAGCTGGAAACTTCCATTATTAAAGCTCAAGTGAGGGTTGGCATGACAATTAATCTCTAGAAGCCTCAGAGTCAAGGGTATTCTGCACCCATCCTCAATTCCTTTCTATGAGCCTTTCCTGAGTACTTTTGAGAAAGACTCAGGTCAGAGCAGGAGAGAAAATGTCACCCCCTGAGGTGCAGATGAGAAGGTCCTGTTGAAGTCTCAAATGAAGCTGAAGAACTGAGGGGAACTTCATGATAGTTCAAAACCTTTCACTAAATTCCAGGCAGTGACTGTCTACAACAGGGATGCAGAAGGAAAACTGAGGGAGGACACCTGAGGTACAGGCTCAGGGGGCCAGCTGAAGTCTGGAAGAATTGTGAAGAATGGAAAGAAATCCAATTAGCATTTTAAGCCTTTCTCTGAGTATAGGATGTGGCCTTTGGTTGCTAGGGCAAGGGCACAACCATCAAGTGAGAATGCCCTGAGCAACAGCAGCATGGGTCCTGCAGAAGTCTGAAGATAGAACATGAAAACTATGAGCAAATATACATGCACTCCAAGCCTTACACTGAGTACAAGGCAGTAGCCTCTGCACACAAAGAGGGGGCAATAGACCTAGAAATGAGCCATGAACACAACCCACTGAAGCAAACGAACATGGCCTACTGAAGTCTATTGGCACACGATAGGATAGTCTCAAACCCTCAGATCCAAAGTTTTGCTAAAGAAAAGGTTCAGTGCATGCCCTCATATAATCTAAAGCCTTGATGAACTGAATGTAACAAAAGCAAAAAAAAAAAAAAAAAAAAAAAAAGGCCTACACCAAGACCAACTCAAAAACAGCAAGAGTGCAACCCCTAAAAGTTCCTTGGCAGAAAAAGCAGTACTCATTTTTCAGTATCAATACTACTTACCTCAGGCTTTACTGTTATCTTAGACATGTAATCCAAACACACAAAGTAAAAATTTGTGGCCCACCATGAAGAGAAGAAATGGTCAATATAAACAGACACAGAGAAGACTCAGGTGAAAAAATATATGTACATATTTCTAATGCAGAAAGTAAAAAAAAAAAAATTAACTGATGGAGAATTTCATCAAAGAAATGAGAACTATAAAAAAAAAGAACCGGGGAGTTAAACTAAATCTCTCTCCCCTACTAACAATGAAACCTCATTGTAGTAGTTCCCTTAAATAAAGTCTAATTACCACTGTCTTTTAACAAAAAAATAACCATACGGATGAAGTATGTGAAAAACTTTTTTCAATGGGACCATCATGTTAAACTGAGTGAACTGTATTTAAGATGAAATAAAACTAAAACATCAGTAAGTGCTAACACGGGTTAATATATTATACAAATTGAAATAAAAATAAAAAAAATTTAAATGCTACAAAGTATTTAAAATAAGGGAAGGAATGAATAGTAAATAACCTAACATATATGTTATTGGAGTCCTAGATGGGAAAGAGAAAGAGAAAAGACACAGAATAATCTAACATATAATGGCCAAGAATTTTCCAAAATTGAACAGACATCAAACTCAGCAAAACCCACCCTAGATAGATATCAAGAAAGTTACACTTAGGCACATTACAGTCAACTTCTAAAAACCAAAGATAAAAAGATCTTAAAAGCAGACAAAGAAAAAATTACATAAAATGGTATAACAATACTAATATTTGCTAACTTCTCATTAAAAACAATAGGGACAGGAGACAACAGAACAACATCTTTAAAGTGTTGAAAGAAAAACTCTTTCAATCTATAATTCTACCTCCAGAGAAAATATCTTTCAAAAATAAAAAAAATAGATATTTTCAGACATTCAAAGGCTGAAAAAATTGTTTTCTAACAGAACTTTACTTTTTAAAAATGCCAAAAATTTTACTCGGAGGAAAATGATACCATAAAGAAACCTAACATTGAACAAAAAGTGAAGGACAACAAAAAGAGTAAGTAGTAAATACCAAAAATTATACATACAAAAACACACATACAGGCAAAGAGTAGGAGGATGGTAAATAGAAGTATATTGTTGTAAGATTTTCAAATTGATCATACAATAATAGAAAATAATAGAATATACTTTAAAGTAGAATATGATAAGTCAAAATGCATAGAGCAACAACTTACAAAAACACAAAAATAACTAAAATGTCAACAGAGAAGAAAAAGTAGAATACTGAAAAACACATGAATCACCAAAAAAAAAAAAAGGAAAGAAAGATCAGAGGAACAATATATGAGATACATATAAAACAAACACCATAGTGGCATACTTAAATCCAATTTAGAAATAAAAATATTAATTGTAAGTGGACTCAACATGCCAATTAAAAAGCAGAAATTTTCATACACGATAAGTAACACTTGCAATATGAAGAAACACATGGTATAAAGTAAAAGAATAAAAAGAAAATCAAGTAGTACAAGTATACAGCATAAGAAAGCTATGCAAGTTTTTAGTATCACATGAATTAAACCCAAACACTGAGTATTACAAACAATTAAGAGAGAAATTTGAGAATGAGGAAATGGACAATTCACCAAGAAGACAAAACAATCTTAAAAATATAGGTAACTAATAACAAAGCTCCCAAATACATGAAGCAAAACTAAAAAAAAAATGAAAGAAACAAATCCACAATCAAAGTTGGAAATTTTAACACCCTTCTCTAGGCAACAGAACAAGGAGACAGCAATCATAAGGATATTTGAATAACACTGTCACAACTTGGATAAAATAACATTTAGATAACCCTACACCCACCCAATGCAGCAGAATATTTTTTTTTAACATCTTTACTGGAGTGTAATTGTTATACAATGTTGTGTTAGTTTCTGCTGTATAACAAAGTGAATCAGTTATATGTATACATATATCCCTATAACCCCTCCTTTTGCATTTCCCTACCACCCTCCCTATTCCAACCCTTTAGGTGGTCACAAAGCACCCAGCTGACCTCCATGTTCTATGCAGCTGCTTCCCACTAGCTATCGATTTTACATTTGGTAGTGTATGTATGTCAATGCTACCCTCTCACTTCATTCCAGCTTACCCTTCCCCCTCCCCGTATCCTCAAATCCATTCTCTATGCCTGCGTCTTTATTACTGTCCTAGTCCAAGGTTAATCAAAACCATTTTTTTTTCAGATTCCGTATATACGTGTTAGCACATGGTATTTATTTTTCTTTCTGACTTACTTCACTCTGTAGGACAGATTCTAGATCCACCCACCTCACTATAAATAACTCAATTTCATTTCTTTTTATGGCTGAGTAATATTCCACTGTATATATGTGCCACAACTTCTTTATCCATTCATCTGTTGACGGACACTTAGGTTGCTTTCATGTCCTGGCTATTGTAAATAGTGCTGCAATGAACATTGTGGTACATGACTCTTTTTTAATTCTGGTTTTCTCAGGGTATATGCCCAGTAGTGGGATTGCTGGGTCATATGGTAGTTCTATTTTTCTTTTTTAAGGAACCTCCATACTGTTCTCCATAGTGGCTGTATCAATTTACATTCCCACCAACAGTGCAAGAGGGGTCCATTTTATCCACACCGTTTCTAACCTTTATTGTTTGTAGATTTTTGATGATGGCCTTCTGATAGGTGTGAGTTGATACCTCATTGTAGTTTTGATTTGCATTTCTCTAATGATTCGTGATGTTGAGCATCCTTTCATGTGTTTGTTGGCAATCTGTATATCTTCTTTTGAGAAATGTCTGTTTAGGTCTTCTGAACATTTTTGGATTCAGTTGTTTGTTTTCTGGATATTGAGCTGCATGAGCTGCTTGCATAGTTTGAAGATTAATCCTTTGTCAGTTGCTTCATTTGCAAATATTTTCTCCCATTCTGAGGGTTGTCTTTTCATCTTGTTTATGGTTCTTTTGCTGTGCAAAAGCTTTTCAGTTTCATTAGGTCCCATTTGTTTATTTTTGTTTTTATTTCCATTTCTCTAGGAATTGGGTCAAAAAGGATCTTGCTTTCATTTATGTCACAGAGTGTTCTGCCTATGTTTTCCTCTAAGAGTTTTATAGTGTTTGGCCTTACATTTAGGTGTTTAATACATTTTGAGTTTACTTTTGTGTATGGTGTTAGGAAGTGTTCTAATTTCATTCTTTTACATGTAGCTGTCCAGTTGTCCCAGCATCACCTATTGAAGAGGCTGTCATTTCTCCATTGTATATTCTTGCCTCCTTTCAAAGATAAGGTCACCATATGTGTGTGGGTTTATCTCTGGGCTTTCTATCCTGTTCCATTGATCTACATTTCTATTTTTGTGCCAGTACCATACTGTCTTGATTACTGTAGATTGGTAGTATAGTCTGAAGTCAGGGAGGCTGATTCCTCCAGCTCCGTTTTTCTTTCTCAGGATTGCTTTGGCTATTGGGGTCTTTTGTGTTTCCACAAAAATTGTGAAATTTCTTGTTCTACTTCTCTGAAAAAAGCCATTGGTAGTTTGTTAGGGATTGCATTGAATCTGTAGACTGCTTTGGGTAGTATAGTCATTTTCAAAATGTTGATTCTTCCAATCTAAGAACGTGGTATATGTCTCCATCTGTTTGTATCATCTTTAATTTCTTTCAGCAGTGTCTTATAGTTTTCAGCATACAGGTCTTTTGTCTCCTTAGGTAGGTTTATTCCTAGGTATTTTATTCTTTTGGTTGCAATGGTAAATGGGAATATTTCCTTAATATCTCTTTCAGATTTTTCATCATTAGTATATAGGAATGCAAGAGATTTCTGTGCATTAACTTTGTATCCTGCTACTCTACCAAATTCATTGATTAGTTCTAGTAATTTCCTGGCAGCCTCTTTAGGATTCTCTATGTATAGTATCATGTCACCTGCAAACAGTGACAGTTTTATTTCTTCTTTTCAGATTTGGATTCCTTTTATTTCTTTTTCTTCTCTGATTGCTGTAGTTAAAACTTCCAAAACTATGTTGAATAATAGTGGTGAGAGTGGGCAACCTTGTCTTGTTCCTAGGCTTAGAGGAATTGTTTTCAGTTTTTCACATTGAGAACAATGTTGGCTGTGGGTTTGTCATATATGGCCTTTATTATGTTGAGGTAGGTTCCCTCTATGCCTACTTTCTGGACAGTTTTTATCATAAATCGGTGTTAAATTTTGTCAAAAGCTTTTTCTGCATCTATTGACATTATCATTGTTTTCTGGATATTGAGCTGCATGAGCTGCTTGCATAGTTTGAAGATTAATCCTTTGTCAGTTGCTTTTTATCCTTCAGTTTGTTAGTATGGTGTATCACATTGATGATTTGCATATATTGAAGAATACTTGCATTCCTGTGACAAACCTCACTTGATCATGGTGTATGATCCTTTTAATGTGCTGTTGGATTCTGTTTGCTAGTATTTTGTTCAGGATTTTTGCATCTATGTTCATCAGTGATATTGACCTGTAGTTTTCTCTTTTTTTGACATCTTTGTGTGGTTTTGGTTTCAGGGTGATGGTGGCCTCATAGAATGAGCTTGGAGTGTTCCTCCCTCTGCTATATTTTGGAAGAGTTTGAGAAGGATGGGTGTTAGCTCTTCTCTAAATATTTGACAGAAGTCGCCTGTGAAGCCATGTGGTCCTGGGCTTTTGTTGGAGGATTTTTAATCACAGCTTCAATTTCAGTGCTTGTGATTGGGCTGTTTATATTCTCTATTTCTTCTGGATTCAGCCTTAGAAGGTTGTGGTTTTCTAAGAATTTGTCCACCTTCCAAGTTGTGCATTTTATTGGCATATAGCTGCTTGTAATAATCTCTCAAGATCCTTTGTATTTCTGCAGTGTCCGTTGTTACCTCTTTTTTCATTTCTAATTCTGTGGATTTGAGACTTCCCCCTTTTTTTCTTGATGAGTCTGGCTAATGGTTTATCAATTTTGTTTATCTTCTCAAGAAACAGCTTTTAGTTTTATTGATCTTTGCTATTGCTTTCTTCATTACTTTTTCATTTATTTCTGATCTGATCTTTATGATTTCTTTCCTTTGCTAACATTAGGGGTTGTTTGTTCTTCTTTCTTTAATAGTTGGGTTTTTTATTTGAGATGTTTCTTGTTTCTTGAGGTATGATTGTACTACTATAAACTTCCCTCTTAGAACTGCCTTTGCTGCATCCAATAGGTTTTGGATCCTCGTGTTTTCATTGTCCTTTGTCTCTAGGTATTTTTTGATTTCCTCTGATTTCTTCAGTGACATCTTGGTTACTTAGTAGTGTGTTTTTTAGCCTCCATGTGTTTGTATTTTTTACAGTTTTTTTTCTGTAATTGATATGTAGTCTTATCGTGTTGTGGTCGGAAAAGATACTTGATACAATTTCAATTTTCATAAATTCACCAAGGCTTGACTTGTGACCCATGATATGGTTTATCCTGGAAAATGTTCTAAGAGCACTTGAGAAGGACGTATATTCTGGTTTTGTGGGGTGGAATGTCCTATAAATATCAATTAATTCCATCTTTTTAAATGTGTCATTTAAAGCTTGGGTTGCCTTATTTATTTACATTTTGGATGATCTGTCCACTGGTGAAAGTGGGGTGTTAAAGTCCTCTACTTTTATTGTGTCACTGTCAATTTCCCCTTTCATGGGATGTTACAATTTTCCTTATGTATTGAGGTGCTCCTATGTTGGGTGCATAAATATTTACAATTGTTATATCTTCTTCTTGGATTGATCCCTTGATCATAATGTAGTGTCCTTCTTTGTCTCTTGTAATAGTCTTTATTTTAAAGTCTATTTTGTCTGATATGAGTATTGCTGCTCCAGCTTTCTTTGATTCCCATTTTCATGGAATATCTTTTTCCATCCCCTCACTTTCAGTCTATATGTGTCCCTAGGTCTGAAGTGGGTCTCCTGTAGACAGCATATATATATATGAGTCTTGTTTTTGTATCCATTCAGCCAGTCTATGTCTTCTGGTTGGAGCATTTAATCCATTTACATTTAAGGTAATTATCGATATGTATGCTCCTATTGCCATTTTCTTAATTGTTTTGGGTTTGTTATTGTAGGTCTTTTCCTTCTCTTGTGTTTCCTGCTTAGAGAAGTTCCTTTGACATTTGTTGTAAAGCTGTTTGGTGGTGGTGAATTCTCTTAACTTTTGCTTGTCTGTAAAGTTTTTAATTTCTCTGTCAAATCTGAATGAGATCTTTGCTGGGTAGAGTCATCTTGGTTGTAGGTTTTTCCATTTCATCACTTTAAATATGTTCTGCCAGTCCCTTCTGGCTCTCACAGTCTCTGCTGAAAGATCAGCTGTTAACTTTACGGCGACTCCCTTGTATGTTATTTGTTGCTTTACCCCTGCTGCTTTTAACATTTTTCTTTGTATTTAATTTTTGATAGTATGAGTAACATGTGTCTCGTCGTGTTTCTGTTTGCATTTATCCTGAATCGTACTCTCTGTGCTTCCTGGACTTTATTGACTATTTCATTTCCCATGTTAGGGACGTTTTTGACTATAATCTCGTCAAATGTTTTTTCAGTCCCTTTATTTTTCTCTTCTTCTTCTAGGACCCCTATAATTCAAATGTTGTTGTGTTTAATGTTGTCCCAGAGGTCTCTGAGACTGTCCACAATTCTTTTCATTCTTTTTTCTTTATTTTGCTCTGTGGTAATTATTTCCACCATTTTATCTTCCAGCTCACTTATCCGTTCTTCTGCCTCAGTTATTCTGCTATTGATTCCTTCTAGAGAATTTAAAATTTCTTTTATTGTGGTTTTCATCATTGTTTTTATGCTCTTTAGTTTTTCTAGGTCCTTGTTAAACGTTTCTTGTATTTTCTCCATTCTATTTCCAAGATTTTGGATCATCTTTACTATCATTACTCTGATTTTTTTTTCTGCTATACTGCCTCTTTCCTCTTCATTTCTTTGGTCTTAGGGGTTTTTACCTTGCTGCTTCCTCTGCTGTGTGTTTCTGTCTTCTCATTTTGCTTAACTTACTGTGTTTGGGTTCTCCTTTTTGCAGGCTGCTGGTTCATTGTTCCTTTTGTTTTTGGTGTCTGCCCCCAGTGGGTAAGGTTGGTTCAGTGGCTTGCATAGGCTTCCTGGTGGAGAGGACTGTTTCCTGTGTTCTGATGGTTGAGGCTGTATCTTGTCTTTCTGGTGAGCAGGGCTGCATCCAGTGGTGTGTTTTGGAATGTCTGTGAGTTTAGTGTGATTTTAGGCAGCCTCTCTTCTAATGGGTGGGGTTTTGTTCCTGTCTTCCTAGTTGTTTGGCGTGGGGCATCCAGCACTCAAGCTTGCTAGCCGTTGGGTGGAGCTGGCTCTTAGTTTTGAGATGGAGATCTCTGGGATAGCTCTCACTGATATTTACTGGGGTCGGGAGGTCTCTGGTGGACCAGTGTTCTGAACTCAGTTCTCCTACCTCAGAGGCTCAGGCCTGACACCCAGCTGGAGCACCAAGACCTTGTCAGTCACATGGCTCAGAAGAAAAGTTTGAAAAAAAAATTTATTTTAATAATTAGTAAAAAAAATTATTAAAATAAAATAATAATAAAAAAGAAGAGAGCAACTAAACTGATAAACAAATCCACCAATGCTAACAAGCCGTAAAAACTATACTCTTATAAACATAAAAATCAGAAACAAATCAGTCGCAGACAGTGAACCCCAAGTCTACAGTTGTTCCCAAAGTCCACCACCTCAATTTAGGGATGATTTGTTGTCTATTCAGGTATTCCACAGATGCAGGGTACATCAAGTTGATTGTGAGAATTTAATCTGCTGCTCCTGAGACTGCAGGGAGAAATTTCCCCTTCTCTTCTTTGTTTGCACAGCTCCTGGGGTTCAGCTTTTGTTTTGGCCCCACCTCTGCATGTAGGTCGCCCTCAGGCATCTTTTCCTGCCTAGACAGGACGGATTTAAAGCAGAGGCTGATTAGGGGGCTCTGGCTCACTCAGCCTGGGGGGAGAGAGCGGTTCAGTAGTTATTATTGGAATGCAGGGTGAGCCTGCAGCGGCAGAGGCCAGCACGACATTGCAACAGCCTGAGGCACACAATGTATTCTCCCAGGGAACTTGTCACCGGATCATGGGACCCTGGCAGTGGCGGGCTGCACAGACTCCTGGGGGTGTGTGGATAGTGACCTGTGCTTCCACACAGGATTCTTGGTGGCTACAGCAGCAGCGTTACCGTTTCATGCCTGTGACTAGGGTCCAAGTTGATAGCCACAGCTCATGCCCATCTCTGGAGTTCGTTTAGGCATTTCTCTGCCTTCTGTTGGCAGACAGGGAAGGAATCCCCTCTCCTTTCACACTCCAAAACAATGGTCTCTTGCCTCTTAGGCAGGTCCAGATTTTTTCCTGGACTCCCTCCAGGCTAGCTGTGGCGCACTAGCTCCCTTCAGGCTGTGTTCACGCAGCCAACCCCAGTCCTCTCCCTGAGATCTGACCTCCAAAGGCCTGAGTCTCAGCTCCCTGACCACACCCACCCTGGTGGGTGAGCAGACAAGCCTCTCAGTCTGGTGAGTGCTGGTCGGCACTGATCCTCTATGCAGGAATCTCTCTGCTTTGCCCTCTGCACCCCTGTTCCTGCGCTCTCTTCCATGGCTCCAAAGTTTCCCCTCCATCCACCCCCTTCTCCACCAGTGAAGGGTCTTCCTAGTGTGTGGAAACTTTTCATTCTTTACAGCTCCCTCCCAGAAGTGCAGGTTCCGTCCCTATTGTTTTTGTCTCTGTTTTTTCTTTTGCTTTACCCAGGTATGTGGGGAGTTTCTTGCCTTTGGGGAAGTCTGAGGTCTTCTGCCATTGTTTAGTAGGTGTTCTCTAGGAGTTGTTCCCCATGTAGATGTATATTTGATGTATTTTGGGGGAGGAAGGTGATCTCCACGTCTTACTCCTCCACCATCTTGAAGGTGGCCCAGAATATTTTTTTCTTAACAGGAATTAGAACATTCACCAAGGTAGACCATGTCTGGGCTATAAAACAAGTTTCAAAAAATTTAAAGGGATTGAAATCATATTCCCTGACCAAAATGGAATTGCATTAGAATTCAAAACAAAAAGTAATTGGAAGATATCTAAATATTTTTAATTTAAAAAATACTCTTGTAAGTAATTTACGAGTCAGTAGAGAAATCAAAATAAGTTAGAAAATAGTCATTCACTTAAAAAAAATTTTAAAACAGCAAATCAAAAATAAAAAGAAATCTAAATTGATAAAGGTCATCTATAAAAAATGACAACTAATGTCATACCTAATGGTGACGTATTGAATGTTAAAATCAAGAATAAGACAAAACTGTCATTTTTCACCATTTATATTGAACTTCAATGGCCAGTGCAATAAAACATGAAAAAGAAATAAAAGAGGCATACAAAAGTGAGAACAAAGAATTTAAATTGTCTTTTTTTTTTTCATGAGACATGATTGCACATGAAAGAAGTCAATCTTTAAAAGTGAATAGAACCAATAAGTGAATTTAGCAATGTCACAAGACACAAAGTCTTTTTACAAAAATAAATTGTATTTATATATACTAGAAATGAACAACAGGAAAATAAATTTTCAAAAACAACACCATTTACATAGCATCCAAAAATATAAAATACTTGGGAAAAAATATAACAAAAGAGGCATAAGACCTCTACATTGAAAACTAAAAAGTAAAACTGCCGAAAAATTTAAAGACAGTTCAATTAAAATAAAGACTATATTATGTTCATGAATTGAAAGTCTTTATATTTTAAGACATTAATTTTCACAAATTTTGTCTAGGTAGTGAATGAAATTCACAGAAAATATCTGTAAGTGTTCTCATAGAAATTGGTAATTACTTCTTAAGTTTTATATAAACATGCAAAGGACATAGAATTGCCAAAACAATATTGAAAATAGAAAACTAAGTTTGAGGATTTATTCTAGTTGACTTTAAGAGTTACTACAAAGATGCAGTAATCAAGACTGTGGTAATAATGGCAAAAATATAAATGAATAGTTTAATGAAATAGTCAAGAAATAGTCCTACATATAAACAGTCGAGTAATATTCAACAAGAGTTCCAAAGAAATTCAATTTTTAAAAGTATTGAATATGCACCAGGAGAAATAAAGCAAACCCCTACTCATACCATGCTCCCAAATTAACCTGAGATGGATATGGACTTAAATGTAATAGCTAAAGCTATAAAGTCTCTAGAATAAAACATATGAGAACATGAGTCATTACATCGACTGTGTAGTAGGAAAAGTTTTTTTTTCATTTTGGATACATAAACTAACCATAAAAGTAAACAATTGGAATACGAATTGGAAAGCAATACCACTTACAATAGTATAAAAATATCCTTGATATTACTCTGATTCCAAAATCAAAGACATCACCAGAAAAGTACAGTCCACTATGCCTCATACACATAGATGAAAAATCTTCAACAAAATAGTAGCAAAGTGAATTTGGCAACATTTATAAAGGATTATGTACCTTGACCCAATAGATTTAGTCCAAGAATGAAAGGCTGGTTTAGCATCCAAACATCAATTAACATAATATACATATATTAGTATATTAATAGAATATAGAATAAAAAGAACAGTAACAAATCATATAATACCATATTAATAGAATAGAAGACAGAAAACCTTATTATCATATGCAGATAGGTCCAGAAAAGGCATTTAAGACAATCCAACACTCATGCATGATAAAAACCCTCAAACTAGGGTTAAGCAAGCTTTCTCAATTTGACTGTATTACTTCTACTGCTGCCATAACAAATTACCACAAACTTAGTAGCTTCAAACAACACAAAGTTATTATTTTATAATAATACAATAACAAAATATCAGCAGGGTTTCTTTTTTTTTTTTTTTGTGGATGCTCTAAGGAACAATCCATTTTCTTGCCTTTTCCAGCTTCTAGGAATGGCTGCATTCCTTGACTCATGGCCCCCCTCTTCCATCTTCAAAGTCAGCATTGTAGTATCTCTCTGACCCTTTTTCCATCATCACATCTCTTTCTCTGACCATGGCCAGAAAAAATTCTCTGCTTTTAAAGACATGTGTGATTAGAATCGGCCCTACTTCATAATCTAGGATAATCTCCCCATCTCTAGGTCTATAACCTTAATCTCTTCTGCAAAATCCCTTTTCACAGGTAAAGTAACATATTCTTGGGTTCTGGGAATTAAGATGTGGACATCTCTGAGGGGCCACAACCAATATTATATTTCATGGTGAAAGGCTGAATGCTTCCCCTTAAAGTCATGAGCGAGACAGGGGTGTCCGCTCTGATACTTATATTCAACATTGTAGTGGAAATTCTAGCCAGAGTAATCACACAACTAAGATGACTAAGAGGTATCCAGAGGGAAAGAAAGAATTAAATTTCTTTATTGTCAGATAATATGAACCTATATGTATAATATTCAAGGATTCCCTGTTCCAACATACAGACAAACATATGCTAACTGCTAGAATTAATAAAAAAGTTTAGTAAGGTTGCAAGATACAACACTGATCAACATAGAAAAATCAATTATTTTTCTATATAATAAGCAATCAATGGGTGGAAATCGAAATTTAAAAAAATTCCGTTATTGAAAAGAGTAAAATATTTAAGAGTAAAATTATCAAAAGTAATGTAAGTCCTGTACACTGAAAACTATAAAATATTGCTGGGAAAAATTAAAGATCTAAATGAATGGAAAAATATTTCTTGTTCATAGATTGGAAGACTCAAAATCTAAAAGACATCAATTTTCCTCAAACTGATCTATAAATTTAATCTCAGCAGTTTTTTGTAGTAATAAGCAAGCTGATGCTAAAAATGTATATGAACCTAAACTTCAAAGGACCTAGAATAGCCAAAAACAATTTTGGGAAAAAAAGCAAAGATAGAGGACTTAACAGTACCTGATTTCAAAACTTAGTATAAAGTCAAAGTAATAATAACAATGTAATACTGGCCCAAGAATAAGCATAGAGATCAATGAAATAGCATTGAAAGTCCAGAAATAAATTCTTATATTTATGGTCATTTGATTTTCAACAAAATTGCCAAAACATACCCATAAGGAAAGAACAGTTTTGTTTTTGTTTTTTTTTTTACTAAAATGATGTTGAGACTATTGGAAATCTAATTGCATTATACAATGAACATGGACCCTTCACAAAATACAAAGAAAATTAACTCAAAATGGATCATGGACATATATGTAAAAATTAAAACTATCAAACTTCTAGAAGAAAACAAAGAAGAAAATTTTGTAACCAAGGGTTGGACAAAGAGTTGTTAGATGTGACACTACAGGAACAAGCCATAAAAGAAACAACTGATAAATTAGACATCATCATAATTTAAAACTCTAACCCCTCAAAAGACATCATTCAGAAAGTGAAAAGGCAAGCTACAGACTGGGAGAAAATATTTACAAATCATCTATCTGATAAAGGTCTTGTATTCAGAATGTATTAAGACTACTTCTAACTCAATAATAAGAAGCCAAACAACCCGATTTTTAAATATGTGCAGAAGATTTGAATAGACATTTCACCAAAGAAGATACAGGAATCATTAAAGAACACATGAAAAGATGCTCAGCATCATTATTCGTTAGGTAAATACAAACAGAAACCACAATGAAATGTCACTATACACCTGGTATAGTGGCTATAATAATCAAGGACAGATAGTAGCAAGTTTCGGCAAGTATTTGAAGCAACCAGAACCTTGTGTATTGCTGATGAAAACAGAAGAGTTCAACCACTTTGGAGAACAGATTGGCAATTCCTTAAGAAGCTAAAAACAATAAGTCTAGTTAACATATGATGATCATTTCATAATATATAGAAGTATTGAATCATGATGTTGTACACTTGAAGCTAATAATGTTGTAAGTTAATTATAATTCAATTGGGGGAGAACAAGCTAAACACAAAGTTACCATAGAACCCAGCAATCCAGTTGCTAGGAATCTACCCCAAAATAATGAAAATATATGTCCACACAAAACTTGTACAGGAATGTTCATGGCAGCTTTATTCATAAAAGCCAAAAACTGGGGGAAAAAACCCAAATGCTCATCAACTGGTACACGAATGAACAAATTGTGGTATATCCATACAATGGAATATTATTCACCAGTCCAAAGGAACAAACTACTGATGCATGCTACAGTAAGGATGAACCTCAGTAACATTATAATGAGAGAAGCCAGCTGCAAAAAAAAAAAAAGTGTTACATGATTCATTTATATTAAATGTTTATAAAGACATTTATAAAGACATAAATTTGATCAATAGTAGCCAAGGGCTATGAGGGTGAATGGGGATTAACTGTAAATAATATGAGGAAACTTTTGTGGGTGATTGAAATATTCTATAACTGGACTGAAATGATGTTGGCAACATCTATAAATTTAACAAAAGCACTGAACTGTACACTTGCAAAGGATGGTTTTCATAGTACGTAAGTTACACCTCCCTAGCTATTAAAAATATCTTTGGGAATAAATGTAATGAAAGTGGGCTAGATCTTCATACTGAAATCTATGTAACATTGCTCAGAGAAATTAAATTTTGGAGGATCCAATATTGTTAAGATGTCAGATTCAGCATCATCCCAAACAGTATTTCAAAGTCTTTCTTTGTAGAAAACAATAAAATAATTCCAAATTTTTTTTATAAATGCAAAGTCACCAGAATATACCAAGTAATCTTGAAAAAGTAAAACAAAGTTAAAGATTTACACTGAGTTAATGACAATCTAAAAAGCACTGTTGTATTGGGTTTAGACCTGAAAAAGATTTCAGAAATATACCCACACATACAGGATCAATTGATTTTCACAAAGACACCAAGATAATTCAATAGGGGAAACGAAAGTCTTTGCAGCAAACATGGCTGGACCAACTAAATAACATATAAGAAAAACTAGGGAATTCCCTGGCCGTTCAGTGGTTAGGACTTGACACTTTCATCTCCAGAACCCGGGTTCAGTCCCTGGTTGGGGAACAAAGATCCTGCAAACTGTGTGGCATGGTCAGAAAAAAAAAAAGAAGAAAGAAAGAAAACCCAAAATGTCAACACCTACCTACACTATAACTCAACAAGGATTTTATATATATATATATATATATATATATATATATATATACACACACACTAAAATACTTCTAGAAGCAAACATAGGAGAATGTCTTTACAAGTTGGGATTGCCAAAGATTTCTCAGACAGGACAAAATAAAGTCATAGTACTGTTAAGAATTATATATAAGAACTATTAAGAAAGTAAAAAGGCATGTCACAATCTGAGAGAAAATATTTGCAATACATATATGACAAAAAATTTGTATCCAGAATAAAGAATTCTTACTAATAAAGGACAAACAACCAAATTACCAAGTAGACTGCAGACTTGAACAGACATTTCACAAAAATAAGACATGAGCACATACTATAACACAAAGGTAGCACATAAGTAGGTATTCAAAACCATTATTTAGCAAAGAATTCCACGTTTAAAAGGACAATTAAATATCACTTACTATTTCAAAGCAACTGGAAGAACTAAAATTTAAAAGATAGACAACGCCAAATGTTGCTGAGAATATGGAAAAAGAACCCAGACAGAACAGAGTGCCCCCAGTGTAGGATTCTATTTACATGATATTTAAGTACAGGGAAGACTAATTAATCTATGGTGATAGAAATCAAATCAATGGTTGCCAGTTAGATGTGGGAATTGACTATAACTAGCATGAGAGAACTTTCTGGGTGATGAAAATGTTCTACATCTTGATTGTGGTGTTGTGTATATATGTTAAACTTCAGTAAAATGAATACCTGAAATTTCTAAATCTCACATTATGTCAATTTTGCTTCCCCAAAAGAGAGTGAAGCTATAGCTAGAAAAAGTTTACAAAGCAAATAATTCTTCAAAATTAACATTTTTAGGACAAGTTTTCGTCCTAATATTTGTGTGTCTGTGAATCATCTGAAAACTCATCATGTACTTTAAATGAAACTCAGTCTTCAAAAAAGCCCTGTAGTACTGAAACCATAGTGTATGGACAAGCCCTCCATCCAAAAGCAGCTACACCATCACATTATGCAGAAGGGCAGTGTCTTTCTATTTCCATCACTCTTCTATTTCTACTTCTACCACTTAACTGCTACCACACAGATCTTTTCATTGCAGGCTAACAGGTCATGTGACCTTGCCTGTATGACCCATCAAATGCCTACTCCTGCTCCATGAGAGTAGTTTTGTTATGTGTTGCTTTGTTCAAGTCTTGCATCATTTTCGATGAGAAATAAATATTTTCTGGACTGCCTGGAAGACCTTTTCTCATTACTATAATGCCTGATGGCGGCTATTCCTGCCTCACAAAGTGAACGTCCTCAGATAAAGATAGAAGTTAAAAGCTGTTCTGTGTGATAACTAGGGATTTGCTCTTTAACTCTTTAATGCCTGTATACATGGGTCACACTTGAGCCTAATAAATATCACCTTCTCTCGGCAGAAAACCCAGGAAAAGTGGCAATTAGAAGTGTGAGGATCATCCCATTTATTTGCATTTCTCTGACCTTATACCACAAACAGTGAGCCCCGACTTTCAATTGATGAAGCAGATAGAATCGGTACCACTCATTCTTTCTTCAGTAAGTTTTTAAATTCCTCTTAAGCGTTTAATAAGTTAACCACTAAGCCATCTCCACCAGAAGTTGTTTTCAGCCTATAATCTGCCTAGATTTAAAATCGAGCCATCGTGCTTTCCCAACTAGAGTTATTGCACTTTTGAATATAGCGTTCATCACTGTGTTTTTACAGATTCTGTGTGTCACAGTACAGCATTAATCCCACACGGCTCTCATATCCTACATCTAAGAGGTGGTCACACAATCGGGGTGAGAACACAGGTGCGAGAGCTTGAATCTGTGATGTACGTGGGTGGCTATTTGAAATGACATACAGTCTAGAAAAAAACCTCAACATTAAGAAAGGATAAAGAGGAGAACAAGACTTAATGAATAACGAGTAGAAAGATAGGAAGAGACTTAAGAAAATCTAGGCAGGGTTTATGAACAGGAAGGTGAATGAAAGAAACTCTCCCATAGGTCCAAGCAGAAAACCAGAAATATGCTGATGTCAGTGCGTAAGACAGGAAAGGCCTCAATAAATAAATAAATAAATAAAGCAACAGTACTAATGGACTTTCAAAAGGAGCTAAAAATACTGAGCGTTACTGACTTCTGGCAAAAGAAAGTGACATGCAGATTAAATGTCCTTCCTCCATTCAGGGAAGACAGGGTGACTGAACAGCATGATTTTTTCTGAACCAGATGAAGCGAAATGTCATTCATTACCATTTTACCTACCCATATGGTAGGAAATCCCATTGAGGAAATGTTCATTTGAAAAAGAAAGGAAGTTCTGAATTATGTTAATTTTACAAATCCAAATGGAAAGTACTTGGGAAAGCTTAGAAAATCTAATAATATTCTCAGTTATTTCTTGATTCTACAGCCCAAGTTTAGATAAAAACTTTTAAGAATATGTCATCGCCATTGCTCACAGTTCTGACCTTATAATATTCATCACAAGCTATTGGAAACATGCCATGTTCTGACACAGGGAGGTGTGGCCCTTTTTCAAACCCAATGTGTAGCATTATTTCAGAACGGTTGATATTCTTGAGCTTGGCAACTAAAGAAAGAAAACAGCATATGCTAGATAAATGAGAGTTAAAAGGAGGTTTTTCATTATTATTATAGAATTCATAAATTTCCTTAGTCACCAAGTCTTCTAGAATTTATCCCCCACATATGGTGAGCATCTTTCATATTCATGTTTTCTTTATCCAAACACCAGTTTTGCTCTCCTTCTCTGTGTAACACCCTGAATGGATAAAAACAATGATGCCACTGACCACCCCCCCCATCAATAGGGGATGTCAAACAACATTGAGAGCAGATTCGCAAACAAACACCCTTTGTAATTGTCTCTCTGCTTCCAGCCCTGCCTATCTACCCTTCACATTCCTAAATTCATCCACATTCCAAAAATGCCAACCTGTTTATGTCACTCTCCTGTTTAAAAACCTTCAAAACCTCTTAATATCTTCAAAATAAATTCAAACTTCATACCATGGTCCAGAAGGACACTCATGGTCTGCTTCTTGCCCCTTGTCCCAGCCTTCTCTGATGACTCTCCCCACAGTCACCCAAGGTTTCGCCATTCATTACCATTCATGGTAAACTTTGCTGTTCCCTGCACACATTATGCTGTCACATACAGCTTCACTCTTCCTGTGTGATCCCTCTGCCTGGAGTACCAAGCCCAGCCCCATCTCCAATGCCCCAACCAGGCTGATGTCTCCTTTGCTTTAAGACTCTGATCAAACATATCTTCTCCTTCAGAGGATTTCCTAATGTTCTCTCTTCAATAATATTCCACTGGGAGACCTTCAAGATGACAGAGGAGTCAGACGTGGAGATCATCTTCCTCGCCCAAAATACATCAACACGTGGAACAACTCCTACAGACCACCTACTGACTGCTGGTAGAAGACCTAAGACTTCCCAAAAGGCAAGAAACTCCTCACATACCTGAGTAGGGCAAAAGGAAAAAGGAAAAAGAGACAAAAGAATAGGGACATGACCTGCACCTCTGGGAGGCAGCTGTGAAGGAGGAAAAGTTTCCACACACTAGGAAGCACTTTCACTGGCAGAGACGGGGAAAGGGGTGAAGCTTTGGAGCCACAGAGGAGAGTGCAGGAACAGGGGTGCAGAGGGCAAAGCAGAGAGATTCCCACACCGAGGGTTGGTGCTGACCAGCACTCACCAGCCTGGGAGGTCTGCATGCTCACCTGCTGGCCAGGACGGGTGGGGTTTGGGAGCTGAGGCTTGGGTGTTGGAGGTCAGACCCCAGGGAGAGGACTGGGGTTGGCTGTGCAGACACAGCCTGAAAGGGGCTAGTGCACCAGAGCTAGCCAGGAGGGAGGCCAGGAAAAAGTCTGGACCTGCCTAAGAGGCAAGAGACCATTGTTTTGGGGTACATGAGGAGAGGAGATTCAGAGCACTGCCTAAACGAGCTCCAGAGAGGGGTGTGAGCCATGGCTATCAGCACAGACACCAGAGATGGGCATGAAACACTAAGGCTGCTACTGCAGCTACCAAGAAGCCTGTGTGCAAGCACAGGTCACTATCCACACCTCCCCTCTTGGGAACCAGTGCAGCCCACCACTGCCAGGGTCTCATGATCCATGGACAACTTCCCTGGGAGGACACACGGTGTGCCTCAGGCTGATGCAATGTCATGCCGGCCTCTGCTGCTGCAGGCTTGCCCCACATTCTGTAACCTTCCCTCCCCCAGGCCTGAGTGAGCCAGAGCCCCCTAATCAGCTGCTACTTTAACACCATCCTGTCTAGGCAGTGAACAGACATCCTCAGGTAACCTACACACAGAGGCAGGGCCAAACCCAAAGCTGAAACCCAGGAGCTCTGTGAACAATGAAGAGAAAGGGAAATTTCTCCCAGCAGCTTCAGAAGCAGCAGATTAAATCTCTACAGTCACCTTGATGTACCCTGCATTTGTGGAACACATGAATAGACAAAGAGTCATCCCAAAATTGAGGTGGTGGACTTTGGGAACAACTGTAGACTTGGGGTTTCCTTTTTCCATCTAATTTGTTTCTGGTTTTATGTTTAGCTTGGTTTAGTATTTAGAGCTCATTATCATTGGCAGATTTGTTTACTGATTTGGGGTGCTCTTGTCCTTTTCTTATATATATATATATTTTTTCCATTTTCTCTTTTTGTGAGTGTGTATGTGTATGCTTCTTTGTGTGATTCTGTCTGTATAGCTTTGCTTTTAGCATTTGCCCTGTCCACATTTTTATATAGCTTTTAGTGCTTGTTATCATTGGTGGATTTGTTTTTTTGTCTTGGTTGCTCTCTTCTTTCTTTCTTTTATTACTTTTTTATTTTATTTATGTTTAAGAATATTTTAAAAAAATTTTAATTTTAATTATTTTATTTTCTCTCTCTCTCTCTCTCCTTTTTTTCTGAGCTGTGCAGCTGACAGTGTCTTGGTCCTCTGGCCAGGTGTCAGATCTGAGCTTCTGAGGTGGGAGAGCCAAGTTCAGGACATGGGTCCTCCAGAGACCTCCTGGCTCCACATAATACCAAATGGTGAAAGCTCTCCAAGAGATCTCCATTTCAACACTAAGACCCACCTCCACTCAATGACCAGCAGGCTACAGTGCTGGACACCCTATGCCAAACAACTAGCAAAACAGGAACACAACCCCACCCATTAGCAGAGAGGCTGCCTAAAATCATAATAAGTCCACAGACACCCCAAAACACACCACTGGACGTGGTCTTGCCCACCAGAAAGACAAGATCCAGTCTCATCCATCAGAACATAGGCACCAGTGTTCCCCTCAATGAGGAAGCCTACATAACCCACTGAAGAAACCTTACCCACTGGGGACAGACATCAAAAACAACGGAAACTATGAACCTGCAGTCTGTGAAAAGGAGACCCCAAACACAGTAAGTAAAGCAAAATGAGAAGACAGAGAAATATGTGGCAGATGAAGGAGCAGGGCAAAAACCCACCAGACCAAACAAATGAAGAGGAAATAGGCAGTATACCTGAAAAAGAATTCAGAGTAATGATAATAAGGATGATCAAAAATCTTGGAAATAGAAGGGAGAAAATAAATGTTTAACAAGGGCCCAGAAGAACTAAAGAGCAAACAAACAATGATGAACAAGACAATAACTGAAATTAAAAATTCTCTAGAAGGAATCAAGAGCAGAATAATTGAGGCATAAGAATGGATAAGTGACCTGGAAGAAAAAATGGTGGAAATAATTACTGCAGAGAAGAATAAAGAAAAAAGAATGAAAAGAATTGAGGACAGTCTCAGAGACTTCTGGGACAACATTAAATGCATCAAGTGCTCACGGAATACTCTTCAGGATAGACCATATCTTGGCTCACAAATCAAGCCTTGGTAAATTTAAGAAAATTGAAATTGTATCAAGTACCTTTTCCAACTACAACACTATGAGACTAGATATCAATTACAGGAAAAAATCTGAAAAAAATACAAACATATGGAAGCTAAACAATACACTACAAAATAACCAAGAGATCACTGAAGAAATCAAAGAGGAAATCAAAAAATACATAGAGACAAATGACAATGAAAACACGACGACCCAAAACCTATGGGATGCAGCAAAAGCACTTCTAAGAAGGCAGTTTATAGGAATAAAATCCTACCTCAACAAACAAGAAACCTCTCAAATAAACAACCTAACCTTACACCTAAAGCAATTACAGAAAGAACAAAAATACCCCAAACTTAGCAGAAGGAAAGAAATCATAAAGATCAGATCAGAAATCAATGAAAAAGAAATGATAGCATAGATCAATAAAACTAAAAGTTTGTTTTTTGACAAGAAAAGCAAAATTGATAAGGCATTAGCCAAACTCATCAAGAAAAAAACGGAGAAGACTCAAATCAATAGAAATAGAAGTAAAAAGGAGAAGTAACAACTGACACTGCAGAAATACAAAGGATCATGAGAGACTACTACAAGCAACTATATGCTAATGAAATGGAGAACCTGGAAGAATTGGACAAATTCTCACAAAAGCACAACCTTCGGAGACTGAACCAGGGAGAAATAGAAAATATAAAAAGACCAAACACAAACACTAAAATTGAAACAGTGATTTAAAATCTTCCAAAAAACAAAAGCCCAGGACCAGATGGCTTCACAGGTGAATTCTATCAAACACTTAGAGAAGAGCTAACACCCATCCTTCTCAAATTCTTCCAAAATATAGCAGAGAGAGGAGCACTCCAAACTCATTCTATGAGGCCACCATCACCCTGATACCAAAACCAGACAAAGATGTCACAAAACAAGAAAACTACAGGCCAATATCTCTGATGAACATAGATAAAAAAATCCTCAACAAAATACTAGCAAACAGAATCCAACAGCACATCAAAAGGATCATACACCATGATCAAATGGGGTTTATCCCAGGAATGCAAGGAATCTTTAATATACGTAAATCAGTCAATGTGATACACCATATTAACAAATTGAACGATAAAAATCATATGATCACCTCAATAGATGCAGAAAAAGCTTTTGTCAAAATTCAACACCCATTTATGATAAAAACCCTCCAGAAAGTAGGCATAGAGGAAACTTACCTCAACATAATAAAGGCCATAAATAACAAACCCACAGCCAACATCATTCTCAATGGTGAAAAACTGAAACCATTTCCAGATCAGGAACAAGACAAGGTTGCCCACTCTCACCACTGTTATTCAAAACAGTTTTGGAAGTTTTAGCCACAACAATCAGAGAAGAAAAAGAAATAAAAGGAATCTACTTCGGAAAAGAAGAAGTAAAGCTGTCACTGTTTGCAGATGACATGATTCTATACATAGAGAATCATAACGATGCTACCAGAAAACTACTAGAGCTCATCAATGTATTTGGTAAAGCAGCAGGATAAAAAATTAATGCACAGAAATCTCTAGCATTCCTATACACTAATGATGAAAAATCTGAAAGAGAAATTAAGGAAACACTCTCATTTACCACTGCAACTAAAAGATAAAATACATAGGAATAAATCTACTTAAGGATCAAAAGACCTGTATGCAGAAAACTATAAGACACTGATGTAAGAAATTAAAGATGATACACATAGATGGAGAGATATACCATGTTCTTGGCTTGGAATAATCAACATTGTGAAGATGACTCTACTACCCAAAGCAATCTACAGATTCAATGCAATCCCTATCAAACTACCAATGGCTTTTTTCACCAAACTAGAACAAAAAAATTTCACAGTTTGCATGGAAACACAAAAGAACCCAAATAGCCAAAGCAATCTTGAGAAAGGAAAATGGAGCTGGAGGAATCTGGACCCCTGACTTCAGACTATACTACAAAGCTACAGTAATCAAGACAGTATGGTACTGGCACAAAAACAGAAATATAGATCAATGGAACAGGATAGAAAGCCCAGAGAGAAACACACGCACATATGGTAACCTTCTTTTTGATAATGGAGGCAAGAATATACAATGGAGAAAAGGCAGCCTCTTCAATAAGTGGTGCTGGGAAAACTGAACAGCCACATGTAAAAGAATGAAATTAGAACACTCCCTAACACCATACACAAAAATAAATGCAAAATGGATTAAAGACCTAAATGTAAGGCCAGACACTATAAAACCTTAGAGGAAAACATAGGCAGAACAGTCTATGACATAAATGACAGCAATATCCTTTTTGACCCACCCCCTAGAAAAATGGAAATAAAAACAAAAATAAACAAATGGGACCTAATGAAACTGAAAAGCTTTTGCACAGCAAAGGAAACCATAAACAAGATGAAAAGACAACCCTCAGAATGGGAGAAAATATTTGCAAATGAAGCAACTGACAAAAGATTAATCTCCAAAATTTATAAGCAGCTCATGCAGCTCAATATCAAAGAAACAAACATCCCAATCCAAAATGGGCAGAAGACCTAAATTGACATTTCTCCAAAGAAGATATACAGATTGCCAACAAACACATGAAAGCATGCTCAACATCACTAATCATTAGAGAAATGCAAATCACAACTCTGATGAGGTATCATCTCACACCAGTCAGAATGGCCATCATGAAAAAATCTACAAACAATAAATGCTGGAGAGGGTATGGAGAAAAGGGAACACTCTTGCACTGTTAGTGGGAATGTAAATTGATACAGCCACTATGGAGAAAGTATGGAGGTTCCTTAAAAAACTAAAAATAGAACTACCATACGACCCAGCAATCCCACTAATGTACATATACCCTGAGAAAACCAGAATTCAAAGAGTCATGTAGCAGAATGTTCATTGCAGCTCTATTTACAATAGCCAGGAGATGGAAGCAACCTAAGTGTCCATCAACAGATGAATGTAGAAGGAAGATGTGGCACATATATACAACGGAATATTACTCAGCCATTAAAAGAAACGAAACTGAGTTATCTGTAGTGAGGTGGATGGACCTAGAGACTGTTGTACAGAGTGAAGTAAGTCAGAAAGAGAAAAACAAATACCATATGCTAACACATATGTATGGAATCTAAGAAAGAAAAAGGTTCTGAAGAACCTAGGGGCAGGACAGGAATAAAGACCATGTAGAGAATGGACTTGAGGATATGGGGAGGGGGAAAGGTAAGCTGGGACTATGTGAGAGATTGGCATGGACATGTATACACTACCAAATGTAAAATAGATAGCTAGTGGGAAGCAGCTGCATAGCACAGGAGATCAGCTTGGTGCCTTGTGTCCACCTAGGGGGGTGGGATAGGGAGGGTTGCAGGGAGACACAAGAGGGAGGAGATATGGGGATATATGTATATGTATAGCTGATTCACATTGTTATACAACAGAAACTAACACACCACTGTAAAGCAATTATACTCCAATAAAGATGTAAAAAATAACAATAATATTCCAATGCTCACTCCTTCCCCTCCTCTTTCCCTCTGCCCCACAACATGAAGGTTATATTTATGAAGGTTTATATTTCTCCTGTGTACTTTCATAGCATTTCATGCATAACTCTCTTATGGCACTCTCACACCAGTGTCATCTTTTATTTTCTCACTTTTCTTTCTCCACTAGACCTCTTTGAAACAAGGCCTATGTTTGTTTATTTTTGTACCAACAGTGGCCAATTATATAGCTAATGCATGGAGATATTCAATAAATGCAGTTTCAATGAAACAAAAATAAGTGATTGAAGGAAGAATGGAAGGAAATCAAAAGAGAAGTGCTATGGATTGAATATTCGTATCCTCCAAAATTCATATGTTGAAGCCCTAACTGTGATGTGATGGTATTTGTATGCAGCCTTTGGGTGATAAACAGGGTTAGATGAGGTCATAATCGTGGGAACTTCATGATGGAATTAGTGCCCTTATAAGAAGAGACATCAGAAGCTTTCTCACTCTTTCTCCACATGCACTGAGGAAAGGCCATGTGAGCACGCAGCAAGAAGTCTGCTGTCTGCAAGCCAGAAAGAGATTCCTCACCGGAAACTGAACTGGCTTGCACCCTGATCTTGGACTTCTGGACTCCAGAAATGTAAAAAAATTAATGTCTGTTGTTTAATCCGCCCAATAATCTAAGATATTTTGTTATGAAAGCCCGAGCTGAAAAGATAGGAAGGAATAAACAAATACATGAATAAATAAATAAATAAAAAAGATGAGTAAGTGGACTAGTAGATTTGCCCCTTGTACACTTTGTAACCAGTGGCTCAAGGCTGCAGAGGACAAGTCACATATAGATATTCAGTACGTGGTTCTTCTCTCTGCAGGGATAATTGGTTCCCCTGGGGTGTCACATTATTGACCCTGCACTCTTCAGTACCCCCACGATCTAATCAGAAGTAACAGCACAAACAAAAGACAGCCATTATGTAGATGACTGTCTGGGTTGAAGACCACAAAGATCCTTTCCATCCTTTATTTGAAAATGTTAACCTCTCCTTGAGGAGACATATGTGGGGACATTAGGGACATATGTGGGGTTTGTAATATTCTTAAAATCCTAAATTATTGGCTTCCCTGGTGGCACAGTGGTTGAGAGTCCGCCTGCTGATGCAGGGGACACAGGTTCGTGCCCCGGTCTGGGAAGATCTGCAGCTGGGCCCGTGAGCCATGGCCGCTGAGCCTGCGCGTCCAGAGCCTGTGCTCCACAACGAGAGAGGCCACAACAGTGAGAGGCCCATGTACCGCAAAAAAAAAAAAAGAAAAAAAAATCCTAAATTATGAAAAATATTTACCTAAGAAAAACTCTCCAAAATTGAATTAAACAAATAAAATACCACATTACATGGTTATATCTCAGCTTCCTCACTTCCTCCCATCCTGTATCCCTACCCCACAAAATTCCATTCATTCTATCATTATTATTATTATTATTATTATTTTGCGGTACGCGGGCCTCTCACTGTTGTGGCCTCTCCCGTTGCGGAGCACAGGCTCTGGACGTGCAGGCTCAATGGCCATGGCTCATGGGCCCAGCCGCTCCGCAGCATGTGGGATCTTCCCAGACCGGGGCACGAACCCGTGTCCCCTGCATCGGCAGGCGGACTCTCAACCACTGCGCCACAAGGGAAGCCCTCGTTCTATCATTATTGAAGAGATCTTTCTAAAACTACCCCTCTTAAACATTTCAGTCATTCCTCATTGCCTTCACAGTTCAGTTCAAGGAACCCATGCTCCATAAATGGGCCTTTACCATTCTACCCAGAAAAATAACACCAAGCCCTCTCTTACTTCCTCACCTTTGTATATGCTTTTCCTTCTACTTATCACATCCTTCCACCCCCAACCACCTATCCCTAAATCATCCTCCAGCTCTTAGCTTGTGTATCATTTTGCCCAGGAAGCTTTGTCTGACCCCCCAAACCTAGGTTCTTACAACACACACTCTATTTCCCTCTAGAAAATTGTAATCACATGTAATTTATATGCTCATTTTCCCTCTAGACAAGAAGCTCTTGCAAAGCAGGAACTACTGTATTATCTCTGCCAGCCACAGGACTGGCAAACAGTAGGTGCTCATTAAATAATTTTTGTTAAATGAGTGAATAAATAGTAAATTTCTTGTGAATAGTCTTGAGTCTAATAACAACTCTACATTTTTATGTTATTTTATTGTTGACTGAGCACATTTACCCCTCATTATCTCATTTAACTCTTTCGACAACCCTGGGAAGCAAGGCAGGTACTAATCAAACACTGCTGATCACCCTCTCTCTAGCTATGTCATTTCTCTTCCATGTCGGAGAGCTCTAGTTTTCTTCAGAAGTCTACTCCTCCCCCAAGTAACTAGAACTAATCTTGATTAGCTTGAGGTCATTGTGGTGGTTGTATCAGGCTGTTCCCCTAGAAAACAAGGTCTGAGGCAAGGTTTAAGTGTGAATATGTTATTGGAAGGTATGACGTCAGGGTATCAAGAGTGAAGGAAGGAGGAAATGCTGCGAGGGAGAATGGGAAGTAAATAAAGTTGATGTTTTTCCAGGTTGGCCACTATTTCACAAAGAGACACAAAGTTACTGAGCCACTAGAGATTATCTCCAGAGAAGCTACATCAAAAACCCATGCTTTGGGGACTTCCCTGGTGGTCCAGTGGTAAAGAATCCACCTTCCAATGCAGGGAATGCAGGTTTGATCCCTGGTCCGGGAACTAAGATCCCACATGCCGCGGGGCAACTAAGCCTGTGAGACACAACTCTTGAGCTCACGTGCCCCAATGAGAGAGCCTGCACGCCACAAACTACAGCGCACACGTGGTCTGGACCTGTGTACCACAACTGGAGAGAAGCCCCAGTGCTTCAACGAAGAGACCACATGCCTCAACTAAGACCCGACACAGCCAAAAAATAAAGAAAATAAATAAATAAAATATTTTAAAAAATTAAAAAAAAAAACACACACACATGCTTTGGAACAGGCCATCACAGGGGGGAACAGAGAAGCAATTTGTCTGCAAGCCCGTTCTCACTCTCTGTCTTCCATTGGTAAGAGTTCGTCCCGTAAGGAGTAACTGCCAGCATGGTGTTTACTGAAGTGTAGAAGTGGTGGGAGAAGCCAGAGACTTAGTAAAATGGTGTGGGCTTGCATAGAACTGGCCCAGCGTGCTGCAGCAGAAGCTGCAAGCTTCCAACGGCCCAGGAGAGAAGAGAATAGGAGGACATACACAAGATACAGGGATACTACTAAGGACTGGCTTAAGGACTGGTGTGTGGCAAGTCTGCTGACAGAGGGGAAATGGTAAGTTAAAGGGTTTTAGAGACATTCTTACATAAGAAAATATATTGTACATTGCGTTTCATCAATTGGATAATTCAGGATGCATCTGACGAAAAACAGTTTTTCATAATCTAATTGGCAGTGTTGTTTCTTTTGCGGTGATATATAATAATAATAGTGTACCTTCCAGCCAATGACATCTTAGATTCTGTAAAATACAGCAGGCCCTGTGTTTATCTTCAGACATTGATGCATAAATACGTGACACTAGGAACTGCAGCTGTCCTTTTGCAACCATGAGAGGAGCTAATCTGATGGCCTGAGGATAGCAGGGCAGGAATATGGAAAGAACCTGGGTCTTTTCAGTGAAGTCTTCTCCCCATCTGACAGATTAAGAATCGGAGAATAGAGAGCTCATAGGACTTTTCCAGATTCACATGGGTGGTTAAACAATGGAGTTTTTTTTTTTAACATCTTTATTGGAGTATAATTGCTTTACAGTGGTGTGTTAGTTTCTGCTTTATAACAAAGTGAATCAGTTATACATATGTCCCCATATCTCGTCCCTCTTGCGTCTCCCTCCCTCCCACCCTCCCTATCCCACCCCTCTAGGTGGTCACAAAGCACCGAGCTGATCTCCCTGTGTGGAGCTGAGACCTTAACCCATGTTCTTGTTGTTCTTTCCTATACAGCTATATTCGGTGCCCTTTACAACTGGCCCATTTACAGCCTTACCTGCTAATCTCTTCCCACCTGTCTTTCTAGGTGTCTGAAATTTGGAGTTTCCTAAAAGCAGCCTGTTTCTTCATGCATCTCTAACTTCTAACATTTTAGAAAATTTGGCAAAAAAAAAAAAGTGAAGAATGTTAACCTATTAAAGACTTACTGTGTAGAAAATGAAGAGATCTGGATCTTTATCTCCAGCATTTTCAAAAAAATAAAAATAAAAATTGTATATATTTAAAGGATGTACCTCCAGTCTAAATTTCAGTATGTGGAAAGCAACACCACCTTTCTTTCAAAACACCTTGGTGCCACAGTTAAAAGCAGAGGACCGGGCTGCATGCAGATGTGATAGTCAAGCAATGGAACAGCCAGTACATCAGGTACCCACTCATCAGAGGAGGCTCAGCAGGGTCACGCTAGGCAGTATGTGCCAGCTCAACACCATTTCTCAAACCCAGCTGCCTATCCCCAGCCAACCCCAAAGCTCATATTCGCAGCTACCCAGTGACTTTTCCCCAAGTTTCTTTAATATGTGTACACTGTCTGGCTTCGGCTCAAATTACTTGTACTCGCAAGTATTTCAACTCAGGTAAATTACTACGTGTCAGAGGAAGTCTGAAAAAATCAGAAAACAATGTCTCTTTAATAAGTCAGTCCCTGAGTATTCTGAGATCAGGAAAATAATTTATACCCAAGTTCTCCAATATGGCCAAGCATCAGAATAAAAATCCAAATGATCTAGAGAAATCTACTAATGAAGCAACTTAATGACATGGTAGATTACTGCCCAAGTGAAAGGATTTAAAGAAAAAGCCCGCTAGGGCAGTAAAAACACTCTGTAGAAACGAACCAGCTGGTTCCTGCATGTGGCCGCCTCCAGCATTCGTGAATCTGCAGCTGGCTGTGAATAATCTGGGTACCATTTTCCATCCTTACCAGAGGAGCTGCATGGTTTGATGTTCCCAAGTCATGGTAGTGTCCTGTAGCGCAAGTGCAATAAGAATACCCCAATGTGTCAATCATTCCTATATCAAGTTAGCAATTGTTGTCTTTGTTCTTACAACTAGCATCATGTGACACTCCTCTGGTACCTCCCCTTGATGAGAAGAGGAAAATTGCATATATTTAGGGAATCTCCTTTCAATAAACGGCTCAGAATGGAAATTAAGCCAACGACTTTGTCTGAATACTCCAAGGAAGCCTGATATGGAGAACCTAGACCATTCATCAGTTTTTTCTTTTTCCATTTTTCCTCCCTCTGATTTGGGGACCTGGAATTAGAATGTGGCATAGGCACTCCCCTTATTTTATCTTTCTCCTAGTTCTCCAGTGGCATGGAATTAAGTAAATATTTGTGCATGTGCACAAGGGGTGCTGTAAGCAACCTGTGGAAAGTTCATGAAATCTGGTCTTAGGAGACAAATAGCAGGTGTTTAGTTTATTATGCTCTAAGCAGAACCAAGGGGGTAAACATGAGAATATGATAGTGATTGTAAGTGCACTTAGAGTCCTTTGCTATGTGGGAGCTGCTAAGTGAAGAAATATATTAGTCTTGCTTTTCTACTAGCCTCCTCATGAAGTAATCACTTTAATGGGTTCTCAGAGTTCAGGGGAATTGGAAGACCAGCAGTAATAAGAGAGATACCTTGATTTTTTTTCCCAAGGCACTCCAAGGACTTCCAAGACATTATTACACTTACCAGCCCCCCCAGGTCCACCCAAAAAAGATGTCAGCTTCATGAAGAAGGAAATCTTCCCTTACAAATTGGGGGGGGGGGGAATGGAAAGTAGAGGATTTGAAACTCGCCAGGTGCGGTTCCTGCAACTTCCAGAGGCGAGGGTTCTGAAATCCCAGTCCAGCAGTGACTAGCCCAGTATTTTAGAGTACTCCTTTCAGGAATATGAAAGGTTGAGAGCAGTGGTGACTCCTTCTCTGAAAGGAAAACATTTGGAGGTCAACCTAAATGCCAGCCTCTTCTTTTCCCAGGCCTGCTCCCCACAGCTCTGCTCCCCACAGCTCTGCATACATACACCCTTGGGGATCTCGGAGCTATTCTGGGCTTCAACCTCATCTGCCTTTCACATTAGGCTCTGTGTTAATTATGACGCTTCAGTGAAAATGAGCCTTCTGACAGTCTGTGCTTGGAGAATGGAAGGAGGGATAAAGGCAACTCCAATTACAGGCCATTAGCCCTAATTAATGCCCACCTCCTGTGTTTGGTATTCTAGACACAATCGCCCCAGTACTGGGGGGAAGAACTCAGTTCGCTCAGTGGCACAAGGACCAACAATATTAAGCCAGGCACTTGCTGGTCCCTATGGAACATGATCTTTCAGGCAAAGAAGCAATTTATATGCAGTAACCAGGAGGAACACATAATCCTGTGTTTCTCCTCTTAAGCTGTCTTTTGACATTCTTATGGCTCATCTTCTTTTAGGGGACAGAGACTACAGCCTTTTAGAAACCAAAAATCTTTTTCCTTCTTTGGTTCTAGACCTCAAGTCAATCAAACAACCAAATACATACACATATGTACATACACACACACACACACACACACACACACACACAGTACTCTAACAGGCTGTGCAAGAAATATGGAGGATATAAAATCTGGTTCTTTTTAGAAATATGTCACAAGCACAAACTTCACTAAATCCAAATGTCTTCTGGGCAAGTAATACTTCCCTGCTGCTTTCTGAAGGATTTTAGCAATTAATTCTGCAGGAAGTAAATTCAAATGAAGAATGAGGCCGCCACATAGGCCCTGACCAGAGCCCTACTTAAGGCATTTAGCTGCTCAAGTTCGCAGTGACTTCTGCCTCTCCGCCTGTCCTCCCGCTTTCTCTTTCCCACCTGTGGCTTCCAATCTCTCCATTCCCTTTTTTTAAAAAAAATATTTTTATTGGAGTATAATTGCTTTACAATGGTGTGTTAGTTTCTGCTTTATAACAAAGTGAATCAGCTATACATATACGTACATTCCCATATCTCCTCTCTCTTGCGTCTCCCTCCCTCCCACCCTCCCTATCCCACCCGTCTAGATGGTCACAAAGCAACGAGCTGATCTCCCTGTGCTATGCGGCTGCTTCCCACTAGCTATCTAGTTTACCTTTGGTAGTGTATATATGTCCATGCCACTGTCTCACTTCATCCCAGCTTACCCTTCCCCCTCCCCGTGCCCTCAAGTCCATTCTCTACGTCTGCATCCCTTCGATGCAGTTTCCCAGATGGTCACCGAGGGCCGACCACAAAGCAGCCCTGGGCCAGGAGCTGAGTGAGCATAGACAGGGCCTATATGGAGGCCTCATTCTTCATTTGAATTTACTCCCTGCAGAATTAATTGCTAAAATCCTTCAGAAAGCAGCATAGACAAAGTGAGCCATAATCCAGATTCCTTCATTCTGCGGCTCATAGGAATCCACTGTCATTTTATGTCTCCAGGTTACTCTCCACCACGAGATTGTAAATTCCTCAAGGGCAGGGTTATGCCATCACTATCTCTGGGTCCTCAGGGCCAGGTTCAGAACCCCAAACTCATGGGCATAACAAATGATAAAGGAATTATTAAATGACTGAATAAATTAGATAAAGAAAACTTAACAGGCTACATGATTTCAACCTCAGAAGCATCCTCCCAGAGCTTCTGTGGATAATGCCTGGCCAGGCCTTCCTCCTGTTGGGGAGATTTTCCCTGATGACTCTCTTCGAAGTAGCTTCCTTCCCCCCACTTGCCTTTTATCCATAATTTACCTACCAGCACTCACCGTGGCTAGAAGTTATCCTGTTTGTTTATATGCTTATTTGATTATTGTATGTCTTAAGAGAACAAGTTCCAAGAGAGCACAGACTTGTCTGGTTTGCTTCTGTACCCTTGGCACTTAGCATAGTGCTTAGAATAATATTTGATGGATGAATGAATGAATGAGTGAATGGACAATCATGTCTAATTAATGTGTAAGAATATCAGAGCTATGAGAAAAGTTAACATAGCTTAATATTTAACCAATTAATATTTGTTAATAGGGAGAACAGGGCTCTGCTAAGAACAGCGGATAATAAGATACGTTAAGACATTGTCTTGAATGTCAAAGAGTTTACAATTTAGTAAGGGCCAAAAGACTTGCGAGTGCACACATGCATGCACGCACGCACACACAATTCCATTTTAAGAGCTCTTAGATAATGCAAATTAAGACACTGTAACAGTGTAACAGTCACTGGGAGATATAAAATGGTCTAAATCTGAAGGGACTTAGTAGAGGGGACGGAGAGCATACAGGAAAAGATAACTAATAACATCAAATGTTAGCTAATGCCAGTCATGTGAATCATAACTTCGTGGACCACAGAAGAGAATGGTTATCACCAGCCCTTGAAATGGTTCAAAGACTTCTTTCTTCCTCCCCCATTGTTAAAGGGGCAGACTTGGCCTATAACCAGGAAGAAGGTGTTCCTAATGACAGCTCTGTAAGTAAGCATCAACGGGCAGGTAATCTCAGGAGCAGGGAAATCATTCATCCCACTCACCTACTCAAAGAAGGCTGTTTTTTTACCTTTATGTTCTTCAGAGCACTTAACACACTACCAGCTTGCAATAAATTACAATTAGTGATAACGGCATCGTTATTCTGGGTTTTATTATTAGAGACATTAATTTTTAATGTTTACTGTACTCAGATATGTGTGGAAGACTTGAAATGTATTTAATAATGATCACTTCCACCTTCCAAGCTCTAGTGATGGTCTACTGGGATATAAACAAACTGCTCCACATTTAATGCTCTGAGCAGAATAGGCAGTGAGAAAGAACAGGAAAGTGAGGGGGCAGCTTTGAGCTGAGGAAGAATGTATGCTCTGTAGGATCCGAAGCCCATCAGGCCTTCACCTGCAGGTTAGTAGTATGCTCTGCGGTCTAGAGGGTCTCTCTGAACCAGCCTGGCAGGGAAGACCCTAAGGACACCCCAGGGAAACAGGCTAATTTGGAATTGAACATTCTTAAATGCAGCCTAGGAAGGAACTTTCTGGAGTGAGGAGGTAGGAGATAAAAGGAAAGAAGGCCCCTCTTCCTCCTCCCCACATCTCTGAGTGGGGAACTCTGAAGCTGGTGCTCTGAAGGCTGGTGATTCCCATCACTTCCAGCACAGACTGACACATCACCCTCCTCTGCTTCCTTTCCAGGTCAGACTAGGCTGGATGAAGAGGCTTTCCCTTGTCAACATGGCAACATATTGGGGGTGGGAAGCAGCCTGTGTCCAGGTTCCACCCTGACTTCTTTTACAGTCTTAGATATCAGTTCCCTCCATTTAAATTATGCCTTCTCAACTCTGCCCCAAAAGACACCAGCCCCAAGCTCTTGATGATGGTAATTCACCCTATACAGAAGCTGCCATTTCATTTTAACAAATGAGATTGGAATGTACCAAATTCAGCCTCCACGCTTGGTGCCTGGCCAAAATCTCCTATTAGAATTAAAATCTCCGATTATTATTATATCTCCTATTATTATTATTATGGTTATTTAGCCATCAAAAGGCTAAATAACCAAAGGCCCACTTCAACATCATTTCCAGGAGCCCTGAATGTATGTGTGGTCAACGATCATGTAATCATCTAGGTCACTAGCCTTTCAAGTCAAGATAGTCCAATCAGTTTTTTAAAAAGCCATGTCATTTGAATTTATTCTCATCTGAATATTTACTTTCAAATATGCAAAA
Source organism: Grampus griseus (assembly GCF_964374135.1). NCBI lineage: Eukaryota > Metazoa > Chordata > Mammalia > Artiodactyla > Delphinidae > Grampus > Grampus griseus. The sequence goes on from NC_139017.1 coordinate 59,365,789, forward strand.
GCATTACACAAAGATCTTGGAATGAAAGGCTCCTTATGTGCTTTATGTGTTGAAATTCTACCACTTACGGTTTAAATACACATTTATTATTGCAAGAGTAAAACACTACAAAAATTAATGATGATTGTGCAAGCTGTTAATTTTAAGAACGAAAGTAATTATTCAGCACTTTCAAACTGCTAAGCACATGGGTAAATGGGAAAATTAATGGGAAGTTAACATGTGTGTGTTATCAAGGTTTCAGGAAGAGCACTGTTTCCTTGTGCAAGCACAAATGTTTATTACAATGTAAATAACCATCTCAGGCAGAGTAATAGAGATTAGATAAAATCATATTTGTAATCTTTGTTGTTTTTTTAAAAAATCTGGCATTAATAACGTTAAACAAAATAATCTTGAAAAAATGAATTGGCTATTAGTTAGTCACTTTCTTTTAGGCCATGCCTCGTACTCCTCCATCTACCTGAACTGAGCATGAACATGGCTTTAGGATGGTAGTTGGATAACCTGGGGTCCTCACAGCCTAGCCAGTGGCTGGCAGAGCCGAGAGATTGTTGTTCCTGCATCATAATGTCAAACTTAAAACATGACTCCTAAAATTTTCCATAATGAACTTTTTGGAATAATTAAATTTTTATAATAAAATTTGTTATTTAGATTTATAACCCAGAAGTTCATTCTCGAGTGGTCATATTTGGCTTTAGCCAAATGTTGATTTTAACAGGTGACTCTTCATCATTAGGAATACAAATATGTATTCCACGCACCTCTTGGGTTATCCTCCCTGACGTCCCCTCTCAGCAAGAACAAGTAACTACTTCCCAAGGAAGTGTACACGAAAAGCCTAAAACGATTATTAAATGCTCTCTCCAGGTTCCGGTCCCTTAAGCTGCTTTTCTCCCTCAATAGTAAGTTTGTTAACTTTTTAAGTTACACGGATAGCTGTTTGCCCCTAACACATTCTGCACACTCAGCCTATCTTGATGCCTTTCTAGCACGGGGGCCACACCCCATGAAATAGGGAACAGAATGGACAGTGCCTTCCCCCTCAGGCTTCTGTCCAGAGTCTCCCAGGCCCTTCCTCCTCGCTCCTGCCCGGCTCAGATGCCCAGGCTTTGCCCCTCTGTTCTCTCCTCTTCCCTAATAGAAGTCTCCCTCACACACAACAGAGAGACTCATCCTTGTGGGGTGGCCTGAAGGGAAGACCCGCAAGCCTGCCTTCTCCAAGGCCATGACATGGTTTACATTTTTACTGACCTCTAGGACTGAAAAAGCTTTGAACTTAGAGACCTCAGTGTCTTTATTTCATTGACTCTACATTAAAATTTTAAAAACTATTCTTCTACTGAGCCCACACACGACCTGGAAGAAGAGCAGCAGACCTTGACACCGGCCCCCTCAGACAGGGCTGCAGGGCTCCACAGACTCATTTCTGTGACCCACCCACCTGCGCTTCCCATCACGGCTACCTCCTTAGATATGTTCTGACTTGCCAGGGCGAGGCCTTGCCTGTGCAACCGAGAGCAGTAAACATGCCAGTGTAATTAATGTCTTAACAACTTATTACAATCCTCAGATAATTAATCACAAAAGCCAAACATGTTGTCTCACCCTCCTAATGTGTTAATTCTCTAATTATCGACTCAATTAAGAGGAAGTCAATGCTCCTTGCTTAGAAGTGCATGCTTAATAAAGGCTCACACACTTGGCACCAGCGCATAGCAGTGTGTGGCAGGGAGCGGAGGAGGAGAGACCTTTCTAATGAAGCTTTAGAAGCAGCTTCAGGCAAGAAAGTGAAAACTCCCTCTTCTTGAGTTTTACCCTTGGACGAACACTGAGTTCTGAGACTCTGTTGGGGCTTAGGGCTGTTTCCCAGAAAGGGGGACGCTGTTCCAAGTGAAGGTGTGCGTATGTGCTGGCACCTGTGTGTGTGTATCTGAGACTGTAAACTGGAGGGCATCATTCTCTTTACTAGATTCATGTGTGAATGTGGTGTGTGGGGCTGGCCACCTCCTGGAAAACACAGGACCCAGTGTGCTTGGCATTTGGGGAAGTGGCACAAGGAGTGAAGGGTCTCTCTCTAAATTCGATCTTCCACCTGTCTCCAAATTGCCTTGAACAGTGTTTTTTCTTTCTTGAAATAGATTTTATTCGAAATAGAATTTACATTGTTACCTAGGACATACCCATACGCATCCATCCATACACAACACTGAAACAAAGTTTTCCAAAATAAAACCACCACTCATGAAGGCATTTTTTATACTGTATGCTCTATCTTAGTCTATTTTTTTAAAATGTGGGTTGCAACCCTCTAGATTCAAGGTGGAGATAGATGGGCCCCTGGGCTGGACAGCTGGTGTTTGTCACGTGGAGTAAAACTGAAGCTTCTCACGCAGACACTCCAAGGACAAAGCTAGTGGCAGAAGCTGAGCTCTACTGAAGTAAAGAGGTAAGATGACCACTCCTGAGGTCAAGGAAAACTTCCTTGTCTGCACATGCTCAGGAAAGCTCCTTGCGGGTCAAAAAAGGGAGGGGGTGTCGCCCCATAATAAGTGTGGACATGCACCCACAGGCCTCTGTGGTAGAATCCATCTTAGCAAAAAGTTGTACACGCATGTTGGGGTGAGTCCTAGGACAGGTTAGGTGTGGAAAAAGAAACAAGACAATTGGCCAAAGGTAAACAAAGACCTGGAAGAACTGTCCTATATATTCGGAAAGATGCCCATACCCTTTCTCTCCCGTGCGTATTTCTCCCTAGATTCTGACTTACTGCATGCCTCATTCAGGAGCACGCCTCTCTGGGTGTGTATTTCTGCCTTGCTTCTGACGTAAACTGTTCCTCTGTGTGCTCTCCCATATGTTGTGCTGTGTCTCTAATAATAAACTTTGTACCTGTTTTTGTAGTTTTTGCCTCCTTGAAACATTTTTGCTTTGAAATGGAGCAAGGGCCAGGGAAACTTTGCTTCTAGCCTCTTGTCCTTTGTGGTCTAGCTGCTAGGATTCCTGGTTTCTATCCAGGCTACCCAGGTTCAATTCCTGGGCAGGGAATAAGTTCTCTCTTCAGGACCTCTCACTGCTGTCTCTTTGAGATCAGATTGATCTCATACCCCACCAAATATATCTCAATCCAGAGGCTGAAAAACACTGGTCTAGAAGCTGAATAGCCCGCAAGGAGTTTCCCTTTTGACTAAGTCTCTCAACTGAGACTAGGATCTGACTTCCTAGTCCTGAGGTTCATTTATCAACTAGCCACAAATACTCACTGAGCAGTCGCAGTCCCTCACCCCTGGAGCATCAGCCATCTGTCTCCTCACCTGGCTATCTACAACTGGGGCAGGTCAAGAATGACCCAATAGTCTTGAAACCTAACTACACACACACACGCACACCCCACACACAATTTCAGAATAAATCATAACCATATCAAAAAAAAAATGGTTTGGGACCCAAAGTTGGGAACCTTTTTAAGGAAAACAGAACTTTTGAAACACACTAAGCATAAAAACTAAGAGAAGCTAAAACTCAGTCCAATCATTGCTTGGAGCCATTTGGTTTGGTTTTGATCTATCGCAGTTGGAACACTCGCTCTTATCGATACATCCAGACTACTGTATTTAAATATTTAATAGATAACCAACAAGGACCTACTGTATAGCACAGGGAATTTGCAAAATATTCTGTAACAACCTAAATGGGGAAAGAATTTGAAAACGAATAGATGCATACCTATAACTGAAACAATTTGCTGTACACCTGAAAGTAACACAACATTGTTATCAATTATACTCCACTATAAAATAAAAATTAATAAAATGTTAATGGTTTATGTATCTTCAAATAAAAAAAACTTTTTTCAAAAAAGAAAAAGAAATAACCATGCACCTGAGTGCATGCCGTGGGGAAGAGGCCGAGCCTCTCTGGATGCAGAACTTCCCGTGAGAGCACCTGCTCTACCCTAAGTCCAGTCCTTTAGTGGCTAGGCCCTGGACTCTAAACACACACACACACACACACACACACACACACACACACACTCCCATCCCTGTGGCTGGGACAAGCCTCTGAGGTAGGAATGCTAAGACTCCATAATCCTATATCAATTTATCGTCAGTCGACCCTTTTGACCTTTTGTGTACCAGACACTATTTCTTGGACTTTGGGAGATGCTGAGAAGCAGCAGACACAGCTTCAGCTCTTGAACAGTTTACCGACTTCTTGGGAAGATGAGACAGAGAAGCTTGAAAGGAAATGCTCTCAATTCAGGGCCGTACATGATAAGTGGCCCGTAAATGGTACTGTTTAGAAGAGACATAAAGGGATTTTGGGGGTGCTCAGTGACAACTTCCTCGAGGAGTAGATGCTGGAGCCGGCCCTTGAAAGAGGACAGATATCACTTTGCGAGTCTATAAATCTTGGAGTCAACCCTGACTCTATGTTTTTTATACTCCCATCTAAACTCTGTCCATATTCTGTTGGCTCCACCTTCAAATTTTATAGAGACTGTGACTACTTCTCCCTACCTCCATCACTGCTCACTTGTCCAAATCCCCATCCTCCCACCTAGATCACTGTAATTGCCTCTTAACCGGTCTCTCTACTTTGGGGCTTGCCTCCCTACAGACTATTGTCCATACCATAGTCAGGAAAGTCCACTTAACACTTAAGTCAGATCATGTCATTCCTCTGGCTTCTCATCTCACTCCTTACAGTGCCCTACAAGGCTCACATAATCTGGTCCTTCATTAATTCTCTGCCTTCATCTACTAATACTATCCTCCAACCCCTCATTCACTCTGTTTTGATCGCACTGAGCTTCTTAATATTCTCCAAACATACGTCGCCCGCTCTTAGACTCTCACCCAGATATCTGCCTGGCTCACCTTTACCTCCTTCAGGCCACTAAACAAATGATGCCATTGACACATGACTTGTTTACAGTCATGTGTCTCTTAAACACAAGCTGCATATCAGGAAAGGTTTTATCAGTTAATTCTAATTTTTCACATCACCTAGAACAGTGCCTGCTATATATTAGGTGCTCATTAATTTGAGTGGCTGGGAAAGGATACTGAGGCAAAAGAATGGTGTGAACAAAATCACAAAGGTGGGAAAGTTCCAGGTGTGGTGGGAGTGGAGGCAGTGAGGAGGCTCACCTGGCAGGACTAGGAGTTTTGCCTTGGAGGAAAGTGGGAATCGAGGCTGAAAAGGTGAGGATGAGGGTGCTTTGTCTTCCAGGCTATGGAGATGCCCCCACCCCAGTCCCGCCCCATCGAGCACCCTCTGCCACAGCCAGAGAGAGCTGATATCCTACTCTTAACATCTATTTAAAATGCAGGCACTTTTTGTCAGGAGGAACTGTTTTTCAATTGTCTGAGGTCATGGGCAGGTCATATTCTGTGAACACAAATAAAAATGAAGGCTTCTCTGGACAACATGTAAACCACTTCTTCCCTGGCAGGAAATTCAACAGTGGCTTTAATTTTCAGAGATGATGGATCACAAAGTGGACAAACCAATGTGACTTTCACACAGGTTTCTTCCCAGAATTCAGCATGCTCCCAAGGAGAGGTGGTTTGGGAAATAGAGGTGTCTTTGGACTTTGATAGGAAGTCTGTGGGATGTAGGAGCAGAGGCCATGGAAGCTGAGAAACAGCTTTCAATCATGGGGTTTCAAGAATGGGGCGGACTCTTCCTTGAGATTAGGGCCAAGATGCCATCCCCAACCTGTTGTTACCCTGACAGATTCACCTCAGGCATAAGAGAAGAGAAGGATTTAGGTCATCCAGTGAGTGTGAGTGTATGTGTGCCCGTGCGTGTGTGTGCATGTGTGAATTTATCAAGAACCAATCAATTACATCAATAATTAACTATGTGAATCAAAGTTCTAGACTGACAAGGAAGATGCTGTTTCCAGGATCTCATGAGAATAAACTGTCTTCCCAAATGGCAACTGAATGGTGAAGAAAGCAAAGTACTAGACTCAAGAGGATAAGAGACTTCATCAGAAACTGATCCTTGCTTGCATTCTTGCTCCCCTATTTACTAGCTACATACCTTAGGGCAAGTCAGGAGACATCTCTAAGCCTCAGTTACCCTCAGAGGTATAAAAGGGGTAATAAATTCTACCTCACAGAATTGCTATGAGGGTTACATGGGGCAATGTCCATGAAGGTGTTTTGTAAGGTGCTGTATCAGTTAGCTTTGCCAAAAAGTATGCTGCTTAACAAACCACCCCAAAACTCTGGAGCTTAAAGCATTAGTTTATTCTCACTGATGTATGAATTGGCTGATCTAGGCTGGGCTCAGTAGGGCTCAGCTGAACAACTTTCCTGATCTCAGCTGGCCTCACTCACATGTCTGGTGGTCAGACTGGAATCAACTGATCTAGGCAGGGCTCAGTGACACTGATCAGCTCTGTTCCACATGTTTCTTTGCCTCCTGAAATCAGCAGGCTACCCCAGGCGTGTTCTTCTCATGACGATGAAATACTAGAAGAGAGCAAGCCCAGTCACACAAGAGCTTCTCAAGACTTTGCTCACGTAATGCTCGCTAGCATTGGCCAAAACAATTCACACTGGTGAACCTGAAGAGATGGGGTGGAGGATATGACCTGCCTGTGTAGTGGGTAAAACCGGAAGGTTCCATTGCAAAGGGCACAGATGCAGGGATTGGTAAAGAGTTAGAGAGATGAATACAATCTACTGTAAGTATTTTTTAAATGCAAGAGATTATTTCCAATATGTTCCACAGAACTGGAGAGACAGCAGGAGTTTCTTTGGCTTCTCGTCATTGGGCTCTTCCAGATTCCAATAGATCATTCTTTTCTGCTATCAGTCCCCAACCCCCTTGCTGGTCAAGTCCAGGAAAACTATTAAGTTTTCAAACATCAAAGAAGGCAGGACCCTCTACTCATGAAGGACATGGTTTAGTGGTCAGATGGAGCAGGATTTGAGTCCCTGATGTGCCATTGCTATATAATCTTAAATTATTTCACTGTCCTAAGTTTTATTTTGCTTATTTTTATTTATTATTATTATTTCCTTGGTTATCTTATCTAGGCTTATGGCTTTAAATACCATCCATAAACTGATGATGCTAAAATTTCTATTTCTAACAAAAAGTTCTTCCCTGGACTCCATGTTTGTACATCTCCTACTCCACATCTATGCTTGGATATGTCACTAGCATCTAAAATTGAACATATCTAGAGTGGTGCTCCTAATATTTTCCCCTAAATCTTCTTCTCTCATCCTCTTTCTGAGCTCATTAATTAGAATCTTCATTCTTCTAACTGATCAGAACTAAAGCCTTATTATCATCTTTCTTTTATATCCCAAATCCAACATGCAGGAAAATCCTGTTGGCTCAACCTTTAAAATATACCTTAAACCCAGCCTCTCTTCACTAAGTCCACTCTATAACCATTGTCCAAGCCACCATCATTTCTTATATGGACTATTGCCTTGGTTTCCTAACACTCTTCTGCCCAGGACACTTTCAGTAAAGCCATTAACCAGTGAGTCAGATTGCATGTCTTTTCTGCTCAAACCCTCCAACGGTTTCCCATCTCACTCACTGTAAATGCCAGATTACTTATGTAGCCTACAAGGCCTCATGATCTTGCCTCCCAGTACTCAGATCTTTCCACTATAGCCACAAGAGTCTCCTTGTCATTCTCTAGAGCTTGTACTTCTAATTTCCTCTCTCTGCAATACTCCTTTCCTCAAATACTTGCATGACCCACTCCCTTCCCTCCTCCAGGTCTTTACTCAAAGTTCACCTTCTCTCTGCTGCCTCCCTGGCTATCCTGTCCTCATTCCCTGCCTGATTTTTTCCTTAAACTTTATCACCATCTAACACACTGATTATTTTACTAATTTATTCTGCTCATTATCTGTGTCAGCTACCAAAATGTAAGATCCATATGAGGTGGAATTTTTGTCCATCCTATACATTGTTGTACTCCCTGGGTCTAGAACATTGCCAGGCACATAATAGGTGCTCAGTGTATTTGTTGAATGAATGAGAATAAGAATATTGCACAGATTAAATGAGATAATACATATAAAACTGACACAGAGTATCTGGCACATAGTAATTGCTCAAGAAATGATAGCTCAATATAAACAGCAAATAGAACCCAAAGCCCTGGGATGACTGCACACTGTGATATTATTAATGTTCCCTGATGTGTCTTTTCACTGGGGCCCAAATCAGCTCTCTTTCCCCAGCATCTCATGTGCACTAGATGCTCAATATACTTTTATTCAATCAAAATAAAAGCAGATCAGTCCAAGTTGCAGGTGACTGGTCAGATTGTTCCCTCTGGTGTTGATCAGAATCTAAAGGGGGCTGCTCCTCTGAGGATGAAGTGTCAGCAATGGGTCCTGACACAGAGTCAGCTGCATGATTTAAAATCCAGTGGACACTGGAGTCACCGGTCTGTTAGGTAGGTAGACAGATGCCTGCCTATCCTATAGGCTCTTTCTCCAATCTCCAGGTGCCCCCAGAAAATTCTATTCCCATCAGAGTACAGATCTATTTACCTTTACAGCTATCCCAAGAACAATAATAACAACCACCACAGACAAAATTGTACATGTCTATAGAGTTCACTTCCTCTTAAACTCACAAAGTACTCACAAAGTACAAGAGCATGACTCATTCTCCCAATAGGAGATGGACAACTGTGTGTTTCTAGTTGAGCCTGATGAGGTTTCAGCTTAATTCCCTGCCACTTTACTTAACAAAAGAAAAAAGAATGATATGTCTGTGGACAGCATATCTTTCCTTTCAGTAATGCAGAAAATTACCCGAAGAGATAAATCCAATACCACATCTCCAAGCCTGATCTCTTACTAAAGCAACTGTGTTTGGGGGCATGTTTTCATTTCTGCTATATAATTCAGCCTCTACCCCTCACTTGTCTGGCTATGGCACGCATTCATCAAAACAATATATATTTATAGAGCATCTACTGTATACCGCGCGCTGGGTCTCAGGTTGTAAAGCCCGGATACGAGCACAATCGAAGCTCAATAACAGTTCTGGAATTCAGTAATATGAAACAAACCAAGAAACATTACAATGTGGTGAGTGATTAAATGTCCTAAATGTCTGGTAATGGCACGTGGACATTAGTTCATTAGCTACAGACCATGTAGGCAGAAATCCCAGGGAAGGCTTAATGGAAAAGGTAGTACTTGAGTTAGAGACTTAAGAAAGGATTTGAACAAAGAGTCTAAGAAAGAGAATCCACATAAACACACAGATAGGAGTGAGCAAGGCTTGTGAATCTGAGGCCCAAGGAGTCCATGCATTTTATACAAAAAAATTATATTAATAAAATGTCAAATGTAAAGTCCAGGTCTCTCTACCAGTAATATCTCAAATGTAAATGTTATTGGTAGTAAAAACAATTGTAACAGATTATTGATCCAACATAATTTTTTAAAAGGAACAGAACAATTAAAACTTTTTTCTAAGCTAAAGGCTCCTTCTAGGTTTTATAATAACTATTTCCTGAGATTTTACTCCTAGTCATGACTCTGATGCACCTTGCCATTACAGCCCCGCCCCCAACAAGGTGAGCTGACAGCTCTCCTTCCTTTAACTGCCGTGATAACCCCAGATCATTGAGACCGTTTGTTTTCCTTCTTAATCTCTAAGGATCTTCTGGGACTCTTGCTTCATCTGCTAAAGCCCAAAGCAGCTTTACATCACTGCTCTTCTTGGCACATCCCTGCAGCCAAACAACTGCTCACCACATGTTTCCCATCCTCCAGTTAGATAAGCTTCACCCCTTCCTCTACTGCAGCTTGCCCAGGGCAGGGGCCGGAAAAGGCTCAAGCCTCAGCTCCTCTTAAGCTGTACTTTTCATGGCAGACTAGAACATGCTCAGTCCTTTCCAAGGGCTGGGGTGTTTACAAACCAAGATCTTGACATACTGTAATATAAAAAATTAGGAAAACTGTCAAATATACCAAAGAAGAATTTTATCAATCCAGTTTCTTAGGATCACTGAGTCTTACACCTGCTATGTGTAGTAGATATATCATTTTTATTTTATTGAAGATATATGAAAATTAAAATTTCCAGCCTCTCTTGCTGTTCGATTAGAGGCCATGCAACTAGGTTTTGACCAATGAATGGTAGATGGAAGAGATGGAAGTCCTGGCATCCCTAAAAGGCATCATGCCAACATCTCCCATCTTTTGCTCTTCTTTCCATTAAAACCATGAGTCCCAGTTGGCATAACTACATGATGGATGAATCCCAGATTTCTGAGTCACCTCCCAAAGGAGAGCGACCTAATCCACATCAGAAACTGACATGGGCAATAAATAAACCTTTCTCATGTTAAGCCACAGATATTTCAAAGTTTACCTATGACTTTAACATAGTGTAGCCTATACTGATTAATTCATACTGGGGAAAAGATAGCAAATCGAAGTCAGATTATTGTTTACATTAATAATAACTGCTATTAAGAACCTTCTCAAACAGAAATAGAGTCACAGATGTAGAAAAAAATCTTATGGTTACCGGAGGAAAGTGAAGGGAAGGATAAATGGGTGATTGGGATGGACATATACACAATACAGTATATAAAATAGATGATGGATAAGAACCTACTGTATAGCACAGGGAACACTACTCAATACTCTGTAATGATCTATATGGGAAACGAAATTTAAAAAGAGTGGATATATGTATAACTGAATCACTTTGCTGTACAGCAGAAAGTAACACAACATTGTAAATCAACTATACTCCAATAAAAGATTTTTTAGAAAAGAACCTTCTCTATGCTGGGCACTACTCAGCCCTATATGTATGAAAGCATGTGTGTGTGTGTGTGTGTGTGTGTGTGTGTGTGTGTAAACAACCTTGGCATTTCATACCCATTTTACAAACGGGAGAATTGAGACTCAGAGAGGTTTACAAAAAGCTGCTCCAGGGTCAGTCAGTGATGAAGATTTTTCTGATGCCAGTGTTTATGCTACTTCAGTGACTTTATAACGTCTTTCTCATGGTAAAGATTCCCCCTTTCCTTTTTCGGTAGGAAGCGATTACCTCAATTACATTCACTTTTCTTTACTGAAAGCTGACTATTCTCTCTACCAAATTCAGAATTTTTTCCATATTGCCTCATTACTTGCTCTACAGAGTGACTGAACACAATAGAGTTTCTAGCACATTCTGTATTGTTAATCATTACGGAAGCCTAGTGGGAATTGTCCACCACTCTTACTCCTTAGCTCTAAAAATGACCTATCCACTAATTTAGCTGTGATCCAGTCCAAAGTAAGGTGTTACAGGAAAAGTCACCTAGTGTTTTGGTCTATGCCATTGAAGTCATTAAAATGTTAATTATACCCAAACCAATCTAGATAAAATAAATCTAGTCTACAAATATGTATTGAGTCTCCTGTGTATACAGGGCACCATAGAGGCAAAATGGTTTTGTGGTTTACATCTGAGCTCTGAGTCCTGGTGAGCCCCATCAGACACAGCCTCAGGCAGCAAGTCTGGCTTATTATGGTAGTAGACAACATATATGTATACCCCGGTGCTTTCATATCTATAATGAAATTTTATCATCATAGCAGTCCTATGAAAGAGCTAAATTGATTATAATTATTCCCATTTACCCATGGTGAATGGAGGCTCACTGACTTGGTGAAGTTCTCACAGTGGTAGAACTGAGGGAGAATGGATCGAGATCTCCAGAAATCTCAAGCTGAGCAGCTGTGCGTTTCTTACAAAAGAGCCATTGGTATTGCATACAGTTTTGATGACTTCCATCCTATCTTAATCACGCAGATCAGCTGTAGCAACTCTTTATCAGGAATCAGTATATGTAGGAAAAGCCTTTAGTATTTTTCAATGTTCCATCTACCCCAGCTTTTCTTTCTCACTTAAAAATATAAGTCTGCTGAATCACACGGCGCTGATCCACTGTGGCTCTTCCTCTGATCTTTCTTTCATCAGTGAACACATTATTCATATCAAAACTTTATCATCTTATGTGCTCCCATAAGCTATGCATATCAAATCTAAAATATATAGCGTCTCCATTCCAAGTAGAATATTCTGGCCCCATTTTTTTCAGAAGTGAGCTTCAGTGTTCTATAAGTAATTACTTCTGGTGATACTTCCACAGTGGGCCCCTTGATGGCCATGAAAGAAAGACCCAGGCAGGTTATAGGCAAGGTGAACAGATAGCTCATTTGCCAAATAATTTATTTGGAAACTGCAATATCTGGTGTTTTCAACATAATTCCAACAGGAAATGCGGTACACCCACAAATGGATCAAGTGAAGACACCTACATGAAGGGGTTACCCACAGAGCAATGCATCAGGATACTGAGGCACCCAGGGACTGACAACTGATGAAAGCTGTTACACTTCCAAGGAAGAACGGGCGAGGGGAAGAAGCAGCGTAACCAGAAGCCAGTGAAGGCTACAGTCACGGCAGGGAACAGCTATTGCCAAAAACACCACAGTAAAGCTGGGAGAGAGCAAGAGAGAAATACCATATTACTCTCCTCCCAACCTCTGGTCTCCTGCTGAGGTCTCCTACTATCCAAACCCAATGGGGAGCCAGTGGGCAAAGGGGCCCTGGAGATACGGTCTGAAATAGACTCTCAAGTACAGAGCAAGGCAGGGAAGGACAGAAAATGAATCTGGGACTGGGGTGGAGGTCAGCGTGGGATGATACAGAGAATAACCAGTACCTCTGGTGGTTCACAGGCTTTCAGTTGTACACTTTGTCTGCAAAGGTGCGAGGTAGTTTTTATAAGAATGAAGCCCCTTTTCAACATTCCACCATCTGACGCACACATAAAATACTGATGTAAAAATGACTCTGACCTGAATACATATCGATGGTTTTTAATGTGTTAGTAAATACAGTCGTCGGCTGTTGCAGGAGAATTATGTATCATCAACTGACATAAAAGGGAGAGTAATGTCATCTTCAATTGCAGTTAGAAGAAATAGGATGAAATTATGAGCAATTAGGAAAAGAAATATTATATCCCTATGGAAGCTCAGGTTTTACTGAAAACCCTGTTAGACTGGTTATATGAGCCACCACATAAATAACTGAGGCCCACGCCCAGGCACAAGAAAGAGTTATGACCTGAAAGTATGTTTCCACGGTAAAGCTTCAGGGAATCTAATGCCCCGAAGTAGCTTGGAACACATCAATGGCACGAGGTCAATGAAGAATCCTGCTCTAAACATGAGTGTTTACAAGCATTCTGTAAAAGTGATTTAGAAAACTCTTATCTCATAGATGCCAATATTTAAGATAACGAATGACTCACGAGAAAAACAAGAGCAGTCCCCTCAAGGGAATCGTGAGCTGAGAAAAATACAGATCTAGATCTAAGGAAATGGGAATTGGGGCTGTGGCTTCAGTCTAAGCAACGAGTATCTGTCTTCAGAAGTGAATTTCCAATTTTGGCTTGTCTGTATATGATGACTCTGTAATACCAATCAGTTAACTTTCTTCTTGAATAAGGATCACAGTTCTTCTAATACCCATTTGTTCTGAAATTGAGAAAGGCCTAGCATTGACCTCTGAAATATTGTTGAAAGAGAGCTGAAGCACTATGAATTATGAAATCAAATAGAATCTTTTCACCCTGGCATTCAAGGCCTTACTCCCATCTTCTCAGGCTTACCTCCCAATGTTCCAAGTCAACCAAACATAACCCACTGTCACTTTCATTTTACTGTTTCTTCTATCAATAATTTCTGTCTTTGCTGATCATTAATCTGTTCATCCTTCAAGACCACCTTCTCTATAGAACATTTCCAGATCTCTACAAATATACTAATTCCTTCATCTTTTGAAGACTCATAGCATTCAATTTATTAATGAAAATGGTACTTACTTTCTTCCACCTTGTATTTTAGTCACTTATACCCTTGCTTACTATTCTCTAAGATGTTGGAAGTTCCTTGAAGGGAGGACTCACTCTTTTCATAAACCCTACGGAACCTAATATAGTGAATTTCATACACTAGGGGCTCTGTCAGGGTGTTGAACTGAATTGACCTGAATGGTATTAGTGAGGATGGAGGAATGAATGAGAGAGTCTCTTTAAAGTTCACAAAAATACTCTCAAGATTTTCTGTCTCACTGAGTCAGACATAAAATTTATCTTTTCAACATTATCAGAAAAGATGCTCTACACAAAGGGGACTCAATACTCTAGACTGCCTTATCAGTCTAAGAGTTGGTTAACTCCAAGAAGGCATTTTCCAAGCCCTCATAATGCTCTCCAAAAGTGACTTTATTCATACCAACATTACATAATTCCTATACACTGATAATTTCTAAATATAAATTCCTAGATCCAAGTTCTCTCCAAAAATCCATAATTTATCTCCTGAATACATCCCCTTGGATTTCCCAAAGGCATCTCAAATTCAACATGGTATATTTGAAATTCATGATCTCTATCCTATCTTTCCCTCACTCCCAACCTCACAATTTCCCTTCATTCCAAATTTCCCATCTCAGTTAATAGCATCTTCATCAATCATGTTTGTCTATCTAGATGTCATCCTGTGCTGCCCTCTGCAAACACATGCAAGTCTGCAGTGGAGAAACAGACCTGGCACATGCCCTCACAGAGGTCTGCCTCCAGTCTCTCACCTCCTCTAAATGCAGACCTAATTGATTGGCCAAGATGGTGGAGTAGGAAGACCTTGAGCTCACCTCCTCCCACAGACACACCATAATTACAGATATTTACAGAGCAACTATTGATGAGAGCAACCTGAAGACTAGCAGAAAAGATCTTACACAACTAAAGGGACCACAATGAGATAGACAGGAGGGACAGAGAGACAATATTGTCAAGACCCACTAACAGGAGGACAATTACTGCAGAGGTCCTCGCCAAGGAGCAAGGGGTCCAAGCCCCATAACAGCTCCCCAACCTGGGGGTACTGTTATTTGGCTTTAAAGGCCAGTGGGGCTTACTTTAGGGAGAGCCAAAGGGCTGTGGAAAATAAACTCCACTCTTAAGGGTGCACACAAAATCTCACATGTTCTGGGACCCAGGGCAAAAGCAGTAATTTGAAGGGAGCCAGGGTCAGACTCACTTGCTGGTCTTGAAGAGCCTCCAGAGAAGCAGGAAGCAACTGGGACTCAATCTAGGGACATAGATGCCGGCAGTAGTCATTTTTGGAAGCTCATCCTACCACGAGGACACTGGTGCTGGCAAGCACCATTTTGGAACCCTCTCACTAGCCTCTTGGTGCAAAGACTTGCCATAGCCCACCAGCTGGTAGGCACCAGCCCTGGGATGTCCCTGGTCAAAAACCTAGCTGGGAGAGACACAGCCCCACCCATCAGTAGGCCAGCTGCCTTAGGAGTCCCTGAGCCCCCAGCAACCCAGGACCTGACTCCAATCACCAGAGGGCCGAAGACAAAGTAGGAAGCACCAGGAGGCAGGGACAAGCACAGGACCCCTTGGACCCCGGCCCCACCCACCACTGGGACAACACCAGCTCTGGGACCCCCAGGCCCTGTAGCCAGAGACACCAGGGCATGGCTTCACCAACCAGTAGGTGGACACCAACTCCAAGATGACTTGAGCCACAGCCATGCCCACCAGCCAGCAGACACTAGCCCTGGGACTACCAAGGTCCTGAAAACCACAAATCAAAAATTCATAATAGGGCTTCCCTGGTGGTGCAGTGGTTGAGAGTCCACCTGCCGATGCAGGGGACACAGGTTCATGCCCCGGTCCGGGAAGATCCCACATGCCACGGAGCGGCTGGGCCCGTGAGCCATGGCCACTGAGCCTGCGCGTCCAGAGCCTGTGCTCCGCAACGGGAGAGGCCACAACAATGAGAGCCCCGTGTAATGCAAAAAAAAAAAAAAAAAAAAAAAAAATTCATAATAGATACACACAAGAGAAAGAAAAAGGAATCCAAACATAATACTAAAGAGTGTCCTCAGATCTCAAGGGAAGAGATCAAAAGACGATAAAAGGAAGAAAAAAGAACTACCAAGAAACACCCCCAGAAAACAATTAACAAAATGGCAATGAGTACATACCTATCAATAATTACTTAAATGTAAATGGACTAAATGCTTCAATTAAAAGACATAGGACAGCTGAATGGATATTAAAATAAGATATGCATATGGCACCTATAAGAAACTCACTTCAGATCTAAAGACAAACACACACTGAAAGTGAGGGATTGGAAAAAGCTATTCCATGCAAAAGGAAATCAAAAGAAAGCTAGAGCAGCAATACTTATATCAGACAAAATAGACTTTAAAACAAAGGCTGTAATAAGAGACAAAGAAAGACATTACATAATGATCAAGGGTTCAATCCAAGAAGATATAACAATTGTAAATACATATATTTACAACATAGGAGCACCTATACGTAAAGGAAATATTAACAGACATAAAGGGAGAAATCAAGAGTAATGCAGTAATCATAGAGACCTTTAACACCTCACTTATCAGCACATCAATGGACAGATCATCAGACAGAAAATCAATAAGGAAGTCACTGGTCTTAAATGACACATTAGACCAGTTGGATTTAATTGACCTATAGATAGATATAGATAGATATAAATATAGATAGATAACATTCTATCCAAAAGCAGCAGAATAGACATTCTTTTCAAGTGCACATAAAATATTTTCCAGGATGGATCACGTCCTAGGCCACAAAAAAAATCTCAGTAAATTTAAGAAAACTGAAATCATATCAAGCATTTTTCTGACCATAACACTATGAGAATAGAAATTAACTACAAGTAAAAACACACAAAAATATGAACATATGGAGGTTAAATAATATGCTACTAAACAATCAATGGATCACTGAAGAAATCAAAGAGGAAATAAAAAATACCTAGACACAAATGAAAACAAAAACATGATGATCCAAAATCTATGGGACCCAGCAAAAGCAGTACTAAGAGGAAAATTTATAGCGATACAAGCCTACCTCAAGAAATAAGAAAAATCTCAAATAAACAACCTAACCTTACACCTAAAGGAATTAAAAAAAGAACAAACAAAACCCAAAGTTACTAGAAGGAAAGAAGTCATAAAGTTAAGATCAGAAATAAATGACATAGAAACTAAAATAACAATAGAAAAAAAATCAATGAAACTAAGAGCTGGTTCTTTGCAAAGATAAATGAAATTGATAAACCTTTAGCCAGACTCATCAAGAAAAAAAGAGAGAGGGCCCAAATCAATAAAATCAGAAATGAAAAATGAGATGTCACAATCAATACCATAGAAATACAAAGGATAAGAGATTACTATAAACAATTATATGCCAATAAAATGGACAACCTAGAAGAAATGGACAAATTCTTAGAAAGGTACAATCTCCCAAGACTGAACCAGGAAGAAATAGAAAATATAAACAGACCAATTACCAGTAATGAAATTGAATCAGTAATTTAAAAACTCCCAACAAACAAAACTCCAGGACCAGATGGCTACACAGATGAATTCTACCAAACATTTTACCAAACATCTACCAAACCTATCCTTCTCAAACTATTCCAAAAACTGCAGAGCAAGGAATACTTCCAAATTCACTGTGCAAGACCAGCATTACTCTGATACCAAAACCAGACAAAGATACCACAAAAAAAGAAAATTACAGGCTAATATTACTGATGAACATAGATGCAAATATCTTCAACAAAATATTAGCAAATCAAATTCAACCAATACATTAAAAGGATCATACACCATGATCAAGTGGGATTTATCCCAAGGATGAAAGGATTTTTCAATATCTGCAAATCAATAAATGTTACACACCATATTAACAAATTGAAGAATAAAAATTATATGATCATCTGATTAGATAAAGAAAAAGCTTTTGACAAAATTCAACATCCATTCATGATAAAAACTCTCAACAAAGTGGGTACAGAGGGAACATACCTCAATATGATAAAGGCCATGTATGACAAGCCTACAGCTAACATCATACTCAACAGTGAAAAGCCAAAAACATTTCCTCTAAGATCAGGAGCAAAACAGGATGCCCACCCATCACTTTTATTCAACATAGTATTGGAAGTCCTAACCACAGCAATCATAGAAGAAAAGGAAATAAAAGGAATCCAAATTTGAAAGGGAAAATTAAACTGTCACTGTTTGTAGATGACATGATACTACACATAGAAGAATCCTAAAGACACCACCAGAAAACTACTAGAATTCATTGACTAATTCAGTAAGGTTGCAGGATATAAAATTAATATACAGAAATCTGTTGCATTTATATACACTAACAATGAACTATCAAAAAGAAAAATTAAGAAAACAATCTTATTTACAATCACATCAAAAAGTATAAGATATCTAGGACTAAATCTAAGTAAGCAGGTAAAAGACTTGTATTCAGAAAACTGTAAGACACTGATTAAAGAAACTGAAGGTGACACAGATGGAAAAATATACCATGTTCATGGATTGGAAGAATTAATATTGTTAAAAATGACCATACTCTCCAAGGCAATGTACAGATTCAATGCAATCTCTATCAAAATACCAATGGCATTTTTCACAGAACTAGAACAAATAATTTTAAAGTTTGTATGGAAACACAAGAGACCTCAAATAGCCAAAACAATCTTGAGAAAGAAGAACAAAGCTGGAGGTAACATGTGCCCTGATTTCAAACTATACTACAAAGCTACAGTCATCAAAACACTGTGGTACTGGCACAAAAACAGAAAACTGGATTAATGGAACAGAATAGACAGCCCAGAAATGAACCCACGCTCATATGGGCAATTAATCTGTGACAAAGGAGGCAAGAATATACAATGTGGGAAAGAGAGCCTCTTCAATAAATGGTGTTGGGAAAACTGGACAGCTACACACAAAGAATCAAAGTGGACTACTCTCTCACACCATGCACAAAAATAAATTCAAAATGGATTAAAGACTTAAATGTAAGTCCTGAAACAATAAAACTTCTTGAAGAAAACATAGGCAGTATGCTCTTAGATATCAGTTTTAGTAATATTTTTTGGATATGTCTGCCCAGTCAAGGGAAACAAAAGCAAAAATAAACAAATAGGACTACTTCAAACTAAAAGGCTTTTTCTCAGTTAAGGAAACTATCAACAAAATGAAAAAGTCAACCACTGAATTGGAAAAGATATTTGCAAACCATATATCCAATAAGGGGTTAATATCCAAAGTATACATAGAAATCATACAACTCAACATCTTAAAAACAACCAACTCGATTAAAAAATGAGCAGAGGATCTAAATAGACATTTATCCAAAGAAGACATACAGATGACTAACAGGCATATGAAAAGATGCTCAATATACTCATCACTAGGGAAATGCAAATCAAAACAACGAGGTATCACCTCACACCTGTCAGAATGGCTATTATTAAAAGATAACAAATAACAAGTGTTGGCAACAATGTGGTGAAAAGGGAACCCTTGTGCACTATCAGTGGGAATGTAAATTGGTACAGCCACTATGGAAAACAGTGTGGAGATTCCTTAAAAACTTAAAAATAGTACTACCATATGATCCAGCAATTCCCCTCCTGAGTATTTATTCGAAGATAGCAAAAACATTAATTAGAAAAGATATTTGTACCCCTATGTTCATTGCAGCATTGTTTACAATGCCCAAGATATGGACACAACCTAAGTGCTTATCAATAGATGAATAGCTAAAGAAAATGGAGCATGCATATATATGTATAATGCATATATATTTATATAATGAGATATTACTCAACCATAAAATAAGTATGAAATCTTGCCATCTGGGACAACATGGATGGACCTAGAGGGTATTATTCTAAGTGAAGTAAGTCAGACAGAGAAGGACAAATACTGTATGATTTCACTTATATGTGGAATCTAAAGGACAAAACAAGTAAACAAACATAACAAAACAGAAAGAGTTACAGATACATAGAACAAACAGGTGGTTGGCAGAGGGAAGGGGAGCTGGGGATGAATGAAATAAGTGAGAGAGATGAAAAGGTACAAACTTCCAGTTTCAAAATAAGTGAGTCATGTGTATGAAATGTATGGTGTGGGCAATACAGTCACTAACTATGTGATTTCTTGTTATGGGAACAGATTGTAACCAGACTTATCATGGTGATCATTCTGAAATGTATTGAATTATCAAATCATTATGCTGTATAACAGAACTAACATAGTATATTTGGTCAATTATACTTCAAAAACAAACAAAGTTATAGAAAAAGAGATTAGGTTTGTTGTTACCAAAGGCCAGAGGTGGGGGATGGGGAATTGGATGAAAGTAGTCAAAAGTACAAACTTCCAGTTATAAGGTAAATAAGTACTAGGGATGTGATGTACAACATGATAAATATAATTAACACTATTGTATGTCATACATGAAAGTTGTTTAGAGAGCAAATCCTAAGAGTCCTCATCACAGGGAAATTTTTTTTTTCTATTTTATCTATATGAGATGATGGATGTTCACTAAACTTACTGTGATGATTGTTTCATGATGTATGTAAGTCAAATGATTACGCTCTATACCTTAAATTTATACAGTGCTGTATGTCAATTATAGCTCAATGAAACTGGAAGATAATTAATTAAAAGTACAAACTTCCAGTTATAAGATAAATAAGTACCAGGGACGAGATGTACAACATGATTAAACACTGCTGTGTGTTCTATATGAAAGTTGTTAAGAGAGTAAATCCTAGGAGTTCTCATCACCAAAAAATATTTTTTCCTCCTATTTTGTATCTAGATGAGATGATAGATGTTCCCTAAACTTCCTGTGGTAATCATTTCATGATTTAGATAATTCAGATTATTATGCTGTACACATTAAAGTTATATGGCACTGTATGTCAATTATATCTCAACAGAACTGGAAAAAAAATAATTAAAAAATCAAATTAATAAAGTACAATGGGAATAAGGGTGTGACGTGATAAAAATGAGATGATGGAGGCTTCCCTGGTGGTGCAGTGGTTGAGAGTCTGCCTGCCGATGCAGGGGACACGGGTTTGTGGCCCGGTCTGGGAAGATCCCACATGCCGCGGAGCGGCTGGGCCCGTGAGCCATGGCCGCTGAGCCTGTGCGTCCAGAGCCTGTGCTCCGCAACGGGAGAGGCCACAACAGTGAGAGGCCCACGTACCGCAAAAAAAAAAAAAAAAAGAAAAAGAAAATGAGATGACATATACAAAGTATTCAGCACAGCACCTAATAAAAGTCAATACACAATGAATGATAATGATTTTACAGTTATTAGTAAAATGTAAAATATCATACAAATGTATGGAATATATCTTTGGGACTGATGGAGGGATAGATATCACCACCCAGATACTCTGACCACAGAGATACCATTATTAAGGGAGAAATATAAGGATCATATCCAGAAAACAGAGCAAAAAGTCTACAATTGAAATTTGGAAGTAGATGATGAATATTTTAAGAAGTATTTATAAAAGGCAGGATTAACTAATGAGTGAATTATGAAAAAGAAGGGGCCAAGCAGCTACATAAAGTACAAGCAAGTGAAATGGAAGGGACCATGTATTAAATCCATGAACAATGAGAACAAATTGTGCCAGGTTTATATTCAGCCAAGTCATTGCTATCCCAGGCGAGGACCCTTAAAAGAACTAAGCTGGGCTCCTGGAAGAAGGACACGCAAGCAGAAGTAACAACAGAAAACTGGCACAGCATAAAAGCATTACACATGGACCAAGGGAAAACAGAAAATCCCTCTCCCAGGGGTGAGCCTGAATTAGATGTTTCCCTGGCCTAGTGTGCTCGGAATTAGAGTCCAGGGAGACTCAGCAAGCTGTGCTCTGATTTTCAGTCTTCCTTGAGCACAGAGTAAAAGGGGAACTGAGAACATATATGTGCTTTTTATCCTCAAATCCCAGTGCAGAACAGAGGTCGTAGTAGGATTTTATGAGCCACCTCTCTCTGCTACTGATAAAAGTGAGGCAAGCCACAAAGCAAATTCCAGCTTACTACAGAGCCTTGGGGTGCAAAGGGCCACCTGGAATGCACTTTGAACCAGCATAAGATGTCCCTCTTGATAGCAAAGCCATCTGCAGAGGCCTGCCATTTGCCGATCCACTATCTCAGGTACCCAGCAATTACAGCTTCAGGGTGCCCAAGCTTCTCACAGTGGAGTGTGCCCTGTGCTCAGGGCAGCTCTGTCCAAAGTCTTCCTCAGAAAGGAAGGCTGAGGAAACCTCCCACCTGCTAGCTGGGCTGTGTCTAAGGTATTAAAAGAGAGAGCTCTTTAGAAAAATTTGGGTTGGGAGTCTCTTCTCTGCCTTTTCTAACAGGCAAAGAGGTAGAGGCCATCATTTTTTTCATTTGGCTTCAAGGAAGCAACAACTTTTTTCACATCCCCTTGGCCTCCACCTCTGAGAAAACATGCCTAGTAGCTGCCATGCACAGAGCCCTAACACTGGGGACAGAACTTCGTCCCCACCCGTTAAATCTTGGGCCTAATGAATTTCCCATTGATCTTCCTTCAGCCCAGGCATAAAACCCAGGGCTCTGTGCAGTGCGGTTACTTCTTATAATATCCTTATAAATCTTGGCCATCGTATTCATTAATTACAGACCAACCAGGACTCTGGCTGTTAGTTCTGGGTGGCAACTTCATTTATTCCCACATTAAATGCTTTATTTCTGTGGAGCTATTTCAGTCTCACTCCATTACTTAGCTTACCCACCATGTCATCAAGCAATTTTTTAAAAAAAGACACCTGTCCCTTCTTTTTCAAGAATGAGATAAAGTAGCCAAGTTATTCTAAAACTAGATGATAACAGCTGGACATTTGAGTCTTACTATGTTGCAAACACTGTACAAAGTGCTTCAAATACATTAGTCCATTTAATCCACAAAAAAATCTGTAAAATAAATACTATTATTATTGTCCTGGTTTTATAACTTGAAGATTAGAAACATTAAGTAACTGGCCCACAGTTAAGTGGGGAGGGTCCCCATTGGAATTCAGGTTTGTCTGATTCCAAAACTCAAACTCTTATCGACAGAACTGTAATA
This sequence comes from Grampus griseus, assembly GCF_964374135.1. Lineage (NCBI taxonomy): Eukaryota > Metazoa > Chordata > Mammalia > Artiodactyla > Delphinidae > Grampus > Grampus griseus. The sequence continues at coordinate 59,388,893 of NC_139017.1, forward strand.
AATAATTACAAAATTGTAACTGCATGCCTTACTAAGTCATAGTATGGAACTCTGCACTGAAAAACAAACACAGAATTTTGCAGTTAAAAAGACCATTAAAATGCTTTAATTCAATCTCTATACTCAGCAGATGGGCCCTGGGTCCCCTCGGGGTGAGGCACTGTGCCCAGGGTCACACAGCTAGTAGAGTAGAGCTGAGACTGGGACCCAGGGCTCCACATTTCCAGCTACATGCTTTCCCTGCTGAAGTCTGCTGCTGTCCAAATGCTCTATTACACGAATTTTTTCCCCCTTGGGTACAGATGAGAGTAGAAGGATCTGTGGAGTAGTGTTAAGTGAACTGAATGTTCCTTCAGCAAATGAAAATAAGAGGCTAATTAGATTCCATAATCACTCTCTTAATTACTGATTAACATTGTCCTCCCTCCTACCCCAACTTCTACACCTCTGACGTCCCTCAGTTGTGATCTGCAGTAACCCCTCCTCAGTCTAAATGTGTCTCCTCACGCATATGTCCCAATCATAAAGCCTGACTTATTAAATCCTTTAATAGCCAGAGACTATACCCAGCTGGATGGGGTTGAGGGCCTGAAATCATGCTTGTTCTTACTGTTGAAAGTCAACAAGTTCTTACTCTATGAGGGTAGAGTTGTGGCTTGGAGGGTTTAAACTTAAAATCTCACAGAGGCCAGGCAGGAAACTGAAACAAGAGAAGTTGGTAGATATTAGGACATACCAATATCTCAAGTGAATGTGGGGAACTACAGTAGACCACAGGGGCCACATGTGACCCTAAAAGGAGCAGCTGCTCCTCATCTACAGCCAGTGGATGCTGTGGATGCTGTCTCTCTGAAAAGAAAATATGTTCCATGAGTGTGGGGACTTTGTCACATGCCCTGTTGCATTTCCTATGCATGAAGGGGCCTGACACATAGTAGGCACTCAATGAAGATTTTCTGAATGAATGAAGCTTCCAGTTTGGAAGCTCTACAGTGTATTCTATATTCAGTGTAAAAGATAGTCCTTGATCTGTTAAAGGAATACAGTACATCTGATTGCTCTGGAATAAGGGGAACTGTGTATAGATACTCATTTCAACCACAGGGCACTTCATTTCATAATTGAGGGCCACTTCCAGAGTAAAGAGACTGATGGAGAGTGGTGCACACTCATCACCTTTGTCACCAGTATCAGTGTTGCCAGCCGGGTACTCTATAAGCCTAGAAAGTGCCATTCAATGATAGGAAGAGCTTTTAGTAGGAAGGTCTGGCTTCAGGCACTAAAAGGTTATGGGACCTTATACAGATCTGGCTCCTCTCTGACCCAGTTTCCCTCTCTTTAAAAGGAAGGGATTAGGTATGTTTGGCTTTAATAGGTTTTGCCACCTGTTTGGGGAAAGGCACACACCTAGGAGTCCCAAGCGTCATTAATAAAGAGTCAACTAATGCCATAGAAATACACAAGAAACTACTATGAAAAGTTATGCAACAAATTGGACAACCTAGAAGAAATGGATCAATGTCTAGAAACATACAACCTACCAGTCTGAATCATGAAGAAACAGAAAATCTAAACAGAACAATTATTAGTAAAGCGATTGAATCAGTAATCAAAAACTTCCCAGCAAAGTCCAGGACCAGATGACTTCATTGGTGAATTCTACTGAACATTCAAAGAAGAATTAATGCCAGTCCTTCTCAAACTCTTCCCAAAAATTCAAGAGGAGGGAACATTTCCAAACTCATTTTAAGAGGCCAGCATTACCTTCATATCAAAGCCAGATAGGGACACTAGAAGAAAAGAAAATTATAAGTCAATATACCTGATGAACATAGATGCAAAAATCCTCAAGAAAATACTAGAAAACTGGATTCAACAGCACACTGAAAGGATCATACACCATGATCAAATGGGATTTATCCCTGCCATGCAAGGATGGTTAAACATACGCAGATCAATAAATGTGATACACCACATTAACAGAATGAAAGATAAAAATTATATGATTGCCTCAAGAGATGCAGAAAAGGCATCTGACAAAATTCAACATCTTTTCATGATAAAAACTCTCAAGAAATTAGGTATAGAAGAAGTGTACCCCAACATAGTACAGGCCATATAGAAAAAGGCAACAGCCAACATACTCAATGGTGAAGAGTTGAAGGCTTTTCCTCTAAGATCAGGAACAAAACAAGGATGCCTACTTTTGCCACTTCTATTCAACACAGTACTAGAAATCCTAGCTCCAGCGATTAGATAAATAAATAAATAAAGCCATCCAAATCAGAAAGGAAGAAGTAAAATTGTCTGTTTGCAGGTGACATGATCTTATTTTAATATAGAAAACCCTAAAGACTCCACCAAAAAACTCTTAGAACTAATAAATTCAGTAAAGTTGCAGGATACAAAATCAACATATGGAAATAAGTTGCATTTCCATACATGAACAACAAATTGCCCCCCCAAGATTAAGAAAACAACCCAATTTATGATGTCATCGAAAAGAATAAAATGCTTAGGAATAAATTTAACCAAGGAGGTGAAAGATCTGTGCACTGAAAAATATAAGCATTGATGAAAGAAATTAAAAAAGACACAAATACATGGAAAGATATCTCATGCTCATGGATTGGAAAAATTAATATTAAATTAATTTTTTAAATTAATTAATTTAAATTAATTAATTCTTTTTTTAAATTAAATTTTTTAAATTAAATTAATTAATTTAAAATTAATGGAAAAATATTAAATTAATTTTTTTAATTAATTAATTTAAATTAATTTTTAATTTTTTAAAATTAAATTAAATTAATTTAATATTAAATTAATATTAAATATTAAATTATATATTAATTAATATTAAATATTAATTAATTTTGATTTAATTTATTTAATATTAATATTAATTAATTAATATTAATTAATTAATAATTAATATTAAATATTAGAATGTCCATATTACTCAATGTAATCTACAGATTCAATGTAATCCTTGTCAAAATTCCAATAGCATTTTTCACAGAAATAGAAAAAAATTCCCCAAATTTGTAAGGAACCAAAAAAATCCCAAATCATGAATGCAATTTGAGAAAGAACAAAGCTAGAGACATCATACATCATGATTTCAAACTATATTGCAAAGCTATAGTAATCAAAATAGTGTGGTACTGACATAAAAACAAACACATGAACCAATGGAACAGAATAGAGAGCCCAGAAATAAACCCACACATATACGATCAACTAATATTTGATAAGGGTGCCAAGAATACAGAATGGGGAAAGGATAGTCTCTTCAATAAATGGTGTTAGGGAAACTGGATATCCACATGCAAAAGAATAGCACTGGAACCTTATCTTACACCACACACAAATATTAATCAGAAACGGATTCAAGATGTAAGTGTAATACCTGAAACCATAAAACTCCTAGAAGAAAACAGAGAAAAATCTCCTTGACGTTAGTTTTGGCAATGATTTTTTGGAAATAAAACCAAAAGCAAAGGCAACAAAAGTGAAAATAAAAAAGTGTGAATACATCAAACTAAAATGCTTCTACCTAACAAAGGAAATAATCAACAAAATGAAAAGGCAATGTATGAATGGCAGAAAGTATTTTCAAAACATGTATCTGATAAGAGGTTAATATCCAAAATATAAAAAGAATTCATACAACGCAATAGCAAACAGTAATAACAACCAAGACCTCTATTTAAAAATGGGCAAAGAACCTTGAATAGACATTTTTCCAAAGAAAACAAACAAATGGTCAACAGGTATACAAAGAGGTACTCAATATCACTAATCATAAAGGAACTGCAAATCAAAACTACAATGATATACCACTTCACACCTGTCAGAATGGTGATTATCAAAAAGTCTAAAGATAACAAGTGTTGACAAGGGTATGAAAAAAACTATACGCTTGCACATTTTTGGTGAGAATGTAAATTTGTACAGCTGTTATGGAGAATATTATGGATGTTCCTCAAAAAATTAAAAATAGGACTACTGTATGATCAAGAAATTCTACTTCTGGATATATATACAAAGGAGATGAAATCAGTATCTGGAAGAGATATCTACACTCCCATGTTCATTGCAGCATTATTCACAAAAGCCAAGATATGGAAACAACCTAAGTGTCCATTGACGGATGAATGGATATATATATATATATATATATATATATATATATCCATCTTTTATATATATATATACACACAAACACAATGGCATATATAGTCAATGGAATATTATTCAGCTATAAAAAAGAAGGAAATCCTACACAGAAATACAGGCACTATATGATCTCACTTATATGTGGAAAATAAATAGCCAAACTCACAGAAGCAGAACAGAATGGTGATGGTCATGGGCTGGGGAGTGGGGCAATGGGGAAATGTTGGTCAAAGTGTACAAACTTTCAGTTATAAGTTGTGTGAGTTGTGGGGATCTAATGTAAAGTATGCTTACCCTAGTCAATACTGTATAATGTACTTGAAATTTGCAAAGAGAGTAGATCTTAAGTACTCTCATCAAAAAAATAATACATAACTGGTAGCTAGTGGGAAGCAGCTGCATAGCACAGGAAGATCAGCTCGGTGCTTTGTGACCACCTAGAGGGGTGGGATAGGGAGGGTGGGAGGGAGGGAGACGCAAGAGGGAAGAGATATGGGGATATATGTATATGTATAGCTGATTCACTTTGTTATAAAGCAGAAACTAACACACCATTGTAAAGCAATTATACTCCAATAAAGATGTTAAAAAATTTTTTATAGAAAAAAGATAACTGTGAGGTGACAGATGTGTTGATTAACTTGACTGTGGTAATCATTCCACAATATATACATATATCGAATCATCACATCATATACCTTAAATATATACAAATTATCTGTCAAATATACCTCAGTAATGCTGGAAAAAATAAAACAACAAATAATAATAAATAAAGAGTCAAATCCACCACCCATCTCTCCTAGCTGCTATGTGAGACACCATAAGCGCAACAGCCAATTGAAAGCATAAATACCTAGAGCTCCCACATGTAATGCTACATTGGGCATTATTCCCATAGACAATCCCAAAGGCTGATTCCTTCAACCTTTAAGTTCGGAGCAGCAGTAGCAATCTAGACCCATTGAGGAGCTGTCAGAAAACCATAAATGCATATGCCTGTGTGAATGGAGTGATTTAACTTGTGTGTGTGCATATAAGCCTCACCCAGCTAATGCTCCTCATTCATGGATTTAATTCCTTTCCTCTCCATTTCCTGCTTGTACTTTTCTTATCCCATCTTACCAAGACAGGCACTATTTACAGTAGATTCTGCCCCTGAGGATAATACCTAGTTCGGTCCTCTTCTCTCATTCTATCCCACATGGAGTATATATTCACGTGTGTGTCTGTGTGCGTGTGCGTATATGCACCTGCTCACACAGATGTGACTGAAAGTCACTTTGTAAAACGTCAGGTGTGATCTAGCCACTCATTAATAACACCTAACTCTGCATTTCTGGGTAAATAACTAAATTGCCACTTTTCTTATGTCATTTCTTCCTGTGTTGTCACTGTGGTACTTCAAAGGATCAAAATGTGGAAACTCTTTTAGTTCTTAAAAATGTTACCTTCAAAGGAAAATTCTCTGACTTGAGTTGACACAAATGGCTCTGTATCACTACTCTTCCCCACACAGATTTCCAATTTTAAACTGCAATTTGGTGTTTTTTTCTGATATCACACATAATAATTGGTTATAATTAGGAATAAATTGCTTCTAGGGAGTAAAGTGTCTAATTGTGTTTAAAATAAAGTGTGCCTTTAATGTTGAGGCAACTTATACCCCTTGTCCAGAGATGCGAGTAAGAAACCTGGAAGGTGACAGGTAAGACCCGTGTACATTGGGGCTTCGAGGGAAAACAGAGGCCAAGGAAACTAAGGGCTTGGGTTCTGGGACTCGTGGCACAGCACGAGACCTGGATAAACGAAAACCAATGTCCAGTTTTCGTCTCTTAAAAAGTAGATTGAGGGGCTTCCCTCGTGGCGCAATGGTTGAGAGTCCGCTTGCCAATGCAGGGGACACGGGTCCGTGCCCCGGTCCGGGAAGATCCCACATGCCGCAGAGTGGCTGGGCCCGTGAGCCATGGCCGCTGAGCCTGCGCGTCCGGAGCCTGTGCTCCGCAACCGGAGAGGCCACAACAGTGAGAGGCCCGCATACCGCAAAAGAAAAAAAAAAAAAAGTAGATTGAAACTAGAAATCCTATAACAGGAGGTGATTTACAACACAGAAATTGTTCAAGTCAAATATTTGACAGAGCCCAGAACACCTTCTGCCTAGAAAGTAGGAATATTATAGCCATAGGTGTGAAACAGATGCAAAATGAATAGAAGCACAAGTGAGTGAGCCTGTTTACCATCATGCACACTTTAGGAACAAAACATTCTGGGAGTTGAGCCTGGGGCTATGGGGCCTACGAATGAGGATATAAGAGAAGACATAGGGCTGACAGACAGACAACCCAGACATCCACGGGCGATGTTGTGAGTGAAATATCAGTATTTCCTGCTGTGGTTCTGTACTCCATAAATCCCTAGCTAATAAGGTACCTATGACAGAGGTACCTTATAACTCTTTAATAACTTTGAGGGTGTAATAATTGATGGCATAGCCAGCTGGTTGCTGTGATCAGATATAAATTAAATCATCTTCATTGTTTTATGTTTCCTCTAACCCTAACCCCCACACAGTCCAACAACCTTTTCAGACCCTCTTAACCAATCCTGAGAAAAGAATCTGTCTGCATCATTTACCAAATGACAAGAGCCAGTGGGAAAGAGAGAGGGAAGAGGATGAGAAACAAGTTCTAAATGATTCTCAGTTCCTTGGGCCAGAGATTACAGTCTTAATTTTGTGTTGTGTTTTGTTCTGCTTTGTTTTTCAAATGCTTGACAACTACTTCCTTCCTGTACTTTCTTTGCCCACCTGGACCAGGTCTAGCAATGGCTAAGCATCCTTTCATTAAAGAAGCATGGCCTGGGGGACTCTGGTGGGTCAGGCCCTCTTTCTAGACACTGGGCACAAGATGATGCAGACAAGGTCATTCCCTCAAGTTGTTCACTGTCAGGGTTGCAGTGAGGGAGGGGAGACAGACACATGTAGACTGTCTGATGAGGTGTGACTGGTGCCACAATGGAGATCTAGCTGAGAGGACAAAGGAGGGTGAGCTAAATGCAACCTAAGTGGGGAAAATTCAGGGCAGGTGCATAGAAACAGATGGAAGAGAGGAGAAAAGGGATGGAGTCAGAGAAGATCCAGGTCAAACAAGGCTTGCTCTGCACTACCTCCCCTGCTTCTCTCACTTTCTCTTTGTCCTGGTAGCAATTAGATGCCTTAAAGCAAAGACAAACCTGGGTGGTTTGACCTGGTTGCCTCTCAGTCTGTCCCAGTGGTCACCCTTCTTTCGCTCACTCACTTGACAAGTAATTCTTGAGTGCCTGCTGGGTGAGAGGCAATGAGCACAGGGCTGAGGACAAAGAGATACAAAAGATGCACTGGGCCTTTGAGGTCACAGCCTTATTAGGAAACAGCCATGTGAGCAAGTAAAGCCCACCACTGAAAGGGGATGTGACTAAGGCCTAGGTGCTAGCTCCAAACTGTCTAGGTCCATCATCCTAGCTCTGCCACTAGCCAGATGACCCTGACAAGTTACTGATCTCTCTGCGCCTTGGTTCGTCTTCTGTATCATGGGGATAATACCCACCATGCAGGGTTCTTGGGAAGATTAGATGGGTCAATAAATGTTGAAGTCTTAGAACAAACCCTGGTACTTGTAAAGAAGGGCTGTGTGAGCACTGCATAGGACATACTATTAATAATATGAAATGTATTATTAATTGAACTAGGAGCAGTGTGCTTTGCAAGCACAGAGGAAGGAGCTCTGTGCCTTAGTAATAGGGAGGCTTTGCAGAGGAGGTGGTATTTGACTCACTGATAAAGAAGTCTTTGGGGCTTCCCTGGTGGCACAGTGGTTGAGAGTCTGCCTGTCGATTCAGGGGACACGGGTTCGTGCCCCCGTCCGGGAAGATCCCACATGCCGCAGAGCGGCTGGGCCCGTGAGCCATGGCCGCTGAGCCTGCGCGTCCAGAGCCTGTGCTCCGCAACGGAAGAGGCCACAGCAGTGAGAAGCCCGCGTACCGCAAAAAAAAAGAAGTCTTTGCATCCTTTGTTTGTAGGCACCTACCCAGGAGCCAACCAAATGTCACTGTTGGGATACAGAAGACAGAGAAAGGAAACCAACAAAGAGAGACGAGAGGTCAGGCCAAGGGTGATGTAGAAATGGCTTATATGCAGATGCAAACTATTATATATGGGATGGATAAACAGCAAGGTCCTACTGTATAGCACAGGGAAATATATTCAATATCCTGTGATAAACCATAATGGAAAAGGATTTGAAAAAGAATATATGCTGTACAGCAGAAATTAACACAGCATTGTAAATCAATTATACTTCGATAAACTTATGAAAAAGTAAATGGTTTATATGAGCAGGAGATGTGACCCTGAGCAGGCAACATGTGACAGAGTCCCATCTTAAGTCACCAGGAAAGATTCCTAGGTAAAAAAGGTCTTTAGAAGCTTGCAAAGGTAAATTACTACCTTAAAACCTATCTTTATTTATACATACACATTTTAACTATTTATCTTTGTTTGATTATAGAGACTTTTGCCTATTTGGTTGGCTTAGACCTGGGACAAGTTACTAACCATCTCTTAACCTCAGTTTTTTAAATTTGTAATATGGGGATTTTTAAGGTGACTTTTTAAGGTGGTTGAGATAACTTAATGTATTCTCATAAAATACTTGCCAAAGCGACAAATAATACATATTCAATAATTGATGGTTATTGGGTTAACTTGATGATGATACCACTGATATGATGATGGTATTGGTGATAGCAATTACATGAACAAAGGGACACAAGATCATAAATGGGTCTTAATGTGTCCTCTTTTTTTTTTTTTAGCTCTTCCAAGCGTTTTGCATCTCTAACATTTGTAATTCCTCCATTCATTTTCATGTTGTCTGTAGGCTGGCAGTGCCTCTTTACAAAGAAATGTGGATTAGACTTTTGTCGGTTGAATAAAAAAAATCTGAAGTGGTGAAAATTTGGGGAGAAGGGCAAGGCAGACATGTTTGTTCATTCTGAGTCCTTAAAATGTCTGGCCTTGGCTCCCCACTCAGACCACAGCCCAGCAGACAAGGGCAAACTGCAAAGTGATCTGGCTGTGACCAGGTGGGACTATCAGTCATGATGAGAATTGAAATTGAATCAAATGGGGGCACCTGTGCACACTATTTCACAATGCAAGCAACATGGAAAACACAATCTTGTAAAATAAACCTAATTGCTTGCCATTGGGCAACAATTCCTTCCACCCCGTCCTTATGGCTTGAACTGCTTCCTGGCTCCTAAGAGAAATTCAGAGGCTCACACAAATATTTCACTATTCAGACACACCTGGGAGATACTATAGGTTTGGTTCTAGACCACCACCAAAAACAGGTCAAATTGTTTGGTATCCTACTGCATATAAAAGTTATGTTTATATTATACTGTAATCTATTAGGTGTACAATAGCATTATGTCTAAAAAACAATGTACATACCTTTATTAAAAATACTTTTTTGCTAAAAAATGCTAATCATCACCTGCGACTTCAATAAGTACTATTTTTTTGCAAGAGTAACATCAAAGATCATTGATCACAGATCACCATAACAAATATAATAATAATGAAAAGTTTGAAATGTTAATGAGAATTATCAAAATGTGACACAGAGACATGAAGTGAGCAAATGCTATTGAAAAAATGGTGCCGATAGACTTGCTTGATACAGGATTGCCACAAACCTTCAATTTGTAAAAAATGCAGTATCTGCGAAGCGCAATAAAATGAGGTATGCCTGTATATCTTACTATCTACAGAAGGTTTCCTAGCCCCCCACACCCCCCAAAAAATTGTCAGCAAACTTCTGTGCAGAAAAGTGATTTAGGGAAAACAGGCAGAGCTGAGCTAGGGGTACGTGGGCAGCAGAAACCAAAGCTGGAATAGGTGACTGTCTACCATTTGGTAATAATTTTCAGGGTTCCGGGATGCTGAGAAGCCTCCCCAACACCCCCAAACCCTGTCCATTCTAAGTTGATGATAGATGAAATGGCATAATGAAAGAGAAATTCTGTTATTCTCTGTCAAAAAGGAGAATCCTGCCCCCAAGAGGTAACCCCCAGGCTTCTGTTAATTTGAGCAAATGTATCAGTTCCTCGTTGAGAGTCATTGTTGGTGGTTGATGATGGTGGGGAGGGAGGCAGCTTCACTGTACTGTACTGGGTACTGAAAAGTCAGGAATGTTGGGAGTGAGGCACAGTAGGGACAAGAAATGAGGCAGACACAAAAGAGGGCAACATGGTTACTGAGAACACTCACCTATTTCCTAGCAATATGTACCACTGGCCTTGGCCCAGGCCCTGCAAAAGGCGTAGGACTGGGGAAGAAGTAAGGGTGAGAAGAGACATGCAGACTTCCAACTTGGAATCTGTCCAGAGGTATCCTGCCCACCCCATCCCCATCAAACATATGCAAATGGCAATGGTATTAAACTCAGATAATGACAGAGTCAGCATGTAAACTCACCATAGAATGCATAAATTACAGGGGAGGCTGTTACAGATGCAAAGCCTGGATGCTTTATTGCTGGGAGAGGAAATCCTGATTCGCAGGTGCTAACTGGGTGTCTCAGGCCAGGCACGGAGTCTCATCACTCTGGGACTCCTACAGGGCTTCCTACAAGGAAAAGAAGACTGAGGTCAGACCATGCTGCTATTAGGCATGGAAGCTGCTCTCGCAGGTTCAATGTCTTTCTTCCAGCCAGACGAAGCAGCCCAGACCCCATCTTTATAACACACCTGCCTACTCACACGACTCCAGCTTCACAGCGTGCCTTGCTATTCCTGGAACCTGCCAGACACACTCTTGCTTCTGCCATGTTTCCTCTGCCTGCATCCTTCTTCCTCCAAATAGGCATGTGTTTCACTCCTTTACCTCCTTCAGGTCTTAACTCAAAGGTTCCTTTCTCAATGAGGCTAATCCTAACTACCCTATTTGTAATTACAACCCTTCATGCCCCCTTACCCTTGTCCATAGAATCATCATCTTTTCACATACTATATAATTTACTTTTTGCTACATACTTGTTTATTGGGTGTACTGTTTATTATCTGTCTCCTTCTACTAAAATATAAACTCCTTGAGGGGAGGAAATTTTGTCTTTATTGTCTCCCCTACACACTCACACACACACACACACACACACACACACACACAAACACACAGGGTAACCCAAGTGCCTAGAACAGAGGTTGGTACTTAATAGGTATTTAATAATTAAACACATTATTAAAAACTGTCTCCTTTTAGAAGTCAGAAGGAGGAGAACTTTTCTTCTCAATAACAGTAACTGAAATTTTAAGATGCTTGTAACATTTGTTTCAGGCATTCTCTACTTTCCCAAACTTGTGGTTTGTTACTGACTCAAGATTGAATGTTCTTACCAATTAGTGCAACACATATGGTTCAGAAGCATATCATCTCCTAAGAATAAAAGGGGACTAGAGAAGCCCAGAGACCCGGGGCAAATATGCATCAGTTTGATTTCTCCTGTGCTCATATGAAGACCAACTTGAAGAGTTATTATATATTATAACTTTTAGAACTGGGAATGAACTCGCATCCTGTCCAATCATCTTATTTGAAAATAAGGCATGGGCGATTAAATGGCTTGCCCAGGCTCACGTGTCCAATTAGTTGGAGCAGTGAAATCAAATCCCATCTCTGTTATTTTCCTACCCAGTATGTGTGTCTTTTTCCCAATTCTGTCTCTGTGCAGCTTTACTACACAGGTTTTGTACCTAGGTGTTCCATGTAGCACCAAAAATTCAGTCTCTGAACAGTTCCTTTTTTTTTTTTTTTTTTTTTTTTTTTTTTTTTTGCGGTACGCGGGCCTCTCACTGCTGTGGTCTCTCCCGTTGCGGAGCACAGGCTCCGGACGCGCAGGCTCAGCGGCCATGGCTCACGGGCCCAGCCGCTCCGCAGCATGTGGGATCTTCCCGGACAGGGGCACGAACCCGTGTCCCCTGCATCGGCAGGCGGACTCTCAACCACTGCGCCACCAGGGAAGCCCCAGGAATATTTTAAACTACACTACAAGGATGCAATCGGCAAAATCCATACCATGAAAAATTCTTAAAGAAAAATAACTTGTTTTTTTCAAATACAACCATAAACTGGCAAAGGAAATATGAGAGGTGGAGGAGGAAGCTATGGATTCAAAGAGATTTAAAAGATATCTCAACCAATACCAGTGTGGAACTTAATTGGATTCTGATTTGCTTAACTAACAATTAAACATTTGCAATAAATGTATGAGATTAATTTGAAATTTGAATAGTGTGACTAATTAGGATATTAGGAAATTATTAAATATTTTAATAGGTGATAGGGAATTATGGTTTTCTTTTTTGGTACGCGGGCCTCTCACTGTTGTGGCCTCTCCCGTTGCTGAGCACAGGCTCTGGACGCGCAGGCTCAGCGGCCATGGCTCATGGGCCCAGCCGCTCCGCGGCATGTGGGATCTTCCCGGACAGGGGCATGAACCCATGTCCCCTGCATCGGCAGGCGGACTCTCAACCACTGCGCCACCAGGGAAGCCCTGAACAGTTTCTTTTTAAGGGCTTTGTCAGTGATCCGTTTTTCACAATGTATTCCTGTTTCAGCACCTCTGCACACGGACAGCAGCCAATCCAGTTTACTCTAGCTAGTCTATGCTTTAGTGAATAGTTGATTCCTTTCAATTCAATTTACATGATTAGCCAGTGCTCACCCTTTACCTTCAAAAGTAAGCCTTTTCGGAGGGTTTTATGATCCATGGCCATGTCTCAGTAACTTGAATGTCTAGTGGTCTAGACAGAATTTTTAGCCTGTGGACATTATAGTAGCAATGCCTAAAGCAAATTCTGAAAACTAGTAATTCTTCGGAGGCTAATAGACACTTTGATATTAAATAAGTATGCATATATTTACATAAACAAATGTAAATAACTTTCCTTCCGTGTCTTTTAAAAAGTTCATTACACATTTCCAAGAGAGGTGTATAGTATGCATCATTTCTCAATCTAAATTGACCACGAAACCTTTTACTATGAAGCATCTCATAGATCTGACGAGAACATCTTTGGGAAATACTTCTCTACAGGGCCAAAATATCTAAGGGTAGGAGGGAAAGAGCTATGCGTAGCATTGGAGAAAAAAAGCAGGAGCTAAGATAAATACCAAAAAAACCCCCCCAAAAAACCGAAAAAAATGGAGTCACAGAAGTCCAAGAACAGTGGAGCTACGGAATAGTAAAAATATAAGGATGAATCAAAGATTCACCAGATCTTTCAAGACAAGAGGCCTCTCTCCTAGATCTGGAAAGTGGAACTTCCCCCATAAGATGCCTAGCTGCTCATTAGCAGGGCCCAATCCTCTGAAGTTCTAAATACAAATCACCAAGGAGCAGAAATCCACCCCTAAGCCTCTGATTTTAGCGGCTTATGCCTTTCCAGAAGAATTAACTTGCCTACTGAAATGGCTCCTGCCCAGGGCTGGAGAAGTTTGAATAAAATGCATTTAGCTACTATATAAAGATCTTAAGTCATTGAGCCAAATGCAAGAGCCTTTTGTTAAGAATCACACTCAACTAGATATTGAGGTTTATTACATACTTTCTCCAATTTTCCTTCTCCTATTATGTAATCTCAGCTGGGCTGATTTGCCTGCATTCTTTCCAGTGGAATCTTCTTATTACTCCCAAGACACAACAGAGAATCTCCAACCCTATACAGAGGGGCACATGGCTGCATCTGGATTAGAAAAAGGGGTCTATTTATACTGAAATCAATAGGCAGATTTTAGCATAACATTGCAGGCTTTCTGCAAAGAGAACGAAAGAAAGGAAAATGCAGCTCCTTTTACCTCATTCTTCTTTACTGTATTATTTGCCTCATAGTATGCTTGTCACATGGCCCAGAGCAGTATGATCTAGTAATGATAGGCCTGCTTGGCACAAGGGAGGGGAAAATCCAGCTGCACTGGGGGTTTCAGGGGATGTCTCAGACAGCTGGCCCAGCCCTCACCCCCTGTGTGTTTCAGGGTAAACAACCAGTATGTTGCTCATCTCACTTGCATGTAATTCCTCCCAGTGCTAAAACTGACTCTGGGTCAGGGCCATTCAGAGCCTCTTGTCTCTCAAACAACCAGAGGGCCAGAAAACCCTGGATAATACCAAAAGTAAACAAACCTTAGGCCACAGAAGTCTTTGATTCCATTCCAGTTGGGAGGCTCTCCAAGTCTGTGCTCAAACTGGCCAGACTGCGGCCTCCCAGCCCAGCTGTGAGGAACAGCCCAAGAGCCTACCTCTTTCTGCAGCTTTAATTAACCCCTGTGCCTTGTCAAACCAGTGGGAAATGCTTCAAGATGAGAGATACATGAGTCGAGCAGTTGAAACTTTAAAATGAAGGAATGGGTAGCCCCTCCGTAAACCTGAAGGAGGCAGGAGAGAGCATAGACTTCCTTCACACCAGTTCCAGGGAGCACTCGTGTCATTTTAGCTGCTCCAAGGAGAGCCATCAAGACAAACGGCCAGGGCACAGCAGAACCACTAGCCTTCTAAGTCTGTCTGTGCCAAGCACTGCCAGTCCCCTCTGTCATTCTCAGGACAAATTCTCCAGTTTCATCTATTTGCACCTGCTACGTCTTTGTGCCAAGAACAGTAAACCACGCTTACTCAGTCACTCCGTAAAGGCATATAAAAAAATTCTTGGCTGCTGTCACACAATCCACTCTGTGCTTCGCTTTCTAGGACACAGAGTCTTATGTGAGCAGTGACAGCAGGAAGAGTCTGGAATGTCAGATAGAGTCCAATGGCCCTCCCACCTCCAACAGCTAGTGAGGTTTCTAGCTCCTCTTCCTTTCCTACCTGCACTAATTTGTGAGCCTGGGACCTGACCAGCTCTATGAAACCCTTTATTTATATCCAATTACAGCAAGAGTCCACAATTGACTAATAGTCAGATTATCCTCTCCTAAAATTGTCATGATAAGCTATTATTATATGGGTAGAAAGATCTTTGCCAGGGATCCACCATGCACTCACTTCAGAACTGGGATGAAAGTAAGAAAAACATCACGTTTCAGCAAAACCCTTGAAAGAGAACACTGCAGGATTCAAGATCATAGCTCTATACCATGGATCAAGTCTCAGGAAGAAATGAAAGAAAAAGAACTTTTGGTACAAAGAAAGATAGCAGACATAAAATATCTAGGAGTTCTGGGATTTTAAAAATGTATTTGGGGGGGCTTCCCTGGTGGCACAGTGGTTGAGAGTCCGCCTGCTGATGCAGGGGACACGGGTTCGTGCCCCGGTCCAGGAAGATCCCACATGCCGCGGAGCGGCTGGGCCCGTGAGCCATGGCCGCTGAGCCTGCACGTCCGGAGCCTGTGCTCCACGACGGGAGAGGCCACAACAGTGAGAGGCCCGCATACCGCAAAAAAAAAAAGAAAAAGAAAAAATGTATTTTGTAAAATGTTTCAAGTGGAAGATAAGCTGCATTCCTGCACTTACATAGAAATATTGTGGACTGCATAGGAATGTACTTCCTTAACTACTATATTAGGAAAACATCTCCCAGGCAATATAAAAATAAAATAAAATAAAGTAAAATAAAATAAAATAAAACCTTAAAGAGGTACATGTCATTATATAAAGCCATGTGTCAGAGGGAAACTTCATTCAAGGACTCAAAATTGGATGAGCATTAAAGATGATGGAAGGCCTTGATATACTTAGAAACATGCAGCATGAAATATCTAGTGTGATTTCCTAGTGTTTTTGACTCTCCAAGAAAGGGAATAGGTCTTTTCAAATGAATACCTAGACTATATAAGTCAGGGTAATGCAAGCAGCTTTAACAAACCAATTCCAATATTTCAGTAGCCTTAAAAAATAAAAGTATGTATATTTTTCACTTAAATAGCATTCCAATGTGGGTGTTCCTGGTAGATAGGCTGCTTTTCTCCATTTGGTGACTGAAAGACCCATGTTACGGCTTTGTTATTCCTTTGGAACCTTGAAGCCATATGTTCTACTCTGGCAGATGGGAAAAATAGGAGGCACAAAAGCCACACCTCTTCTTAATATCCTTGGCCTTGAAGTGGCATCATTATTTCTGTTTATACTCCAGTTGGAGAGTACCAGCCACATGGCCTCCCTAGGTGCAGAAGAACTGGGAACTAGAATTTCTAGATATGAACCTGCTTTACAGGGACAACTCAATAATATGGAAGGACAGGCATGAATTTTGGTTTAAAGTTTGCCTTCTCTGCCTCAGAGATATATACCAAAGCAAACCAGGATGATCCGACTTGGCCAGTCTACACACAGGGTGGTCAACATGTTATCAATTATTTTTTGTTAGTTAAGAGGAGATAAGTGACTTCAGGGAAGAGGTAAGACAGCTATGAAAATAATCCAACGAACTTTAATCCTTTGGCTTTTCCCATGGTTCTTGTTCCCAAACTGGTTACTTCATTTTGATTAACTTTTGAGCTGGTAAACATTATAAGGGGATCTCCATGTAAAGCTGGCAGAGTAAGGGCATTTATACACCACAAGGCTCTTTCTAAAGTCACAACAACAACAAAAAGAGAATTTTTAAAAACTCTGTCTATAAAATAAGCAAATAGCTATAAACAATGAGGCATATTGCCTAATATTGAGAAATCTGGACTAAGATGAAGGAAGATTCTAGGAGCTGACATAGCTCCTCAGTTCTTCAATAAGGTCCTTAAAAGGAAGTATCTAGGAAAGGCTGGTTAATAAACCACTGCGCAACAATTTTGGGGAGAAGAAGATGAATGTTAAAGTACTCAGGGGAGGAAAAATTTAAGAAGAAACAATGCTGACATCTCTGACCTTAACCCCTAGCCAAGGGAGATCACTGGGGTGAAACAAGGTGAAGATGACGTGATCACCAGAACTTAACTGAGAACTTATTCTAAGCCAAACCAACGTCTTAAAAGCTGAAAACTGTGGGCAGCTATGATTCCCAGAGCAAAACAAATAATTAAGTAAAGGAGTATGAACCAAAACATGTGGAAGATTATATTATGCATTCAAAGAGGAGTCACCAAAAGAGAGGAAATGTTATTTTAAATACGTAATTCTTCTACTTATCTTCAAAAACTTATACACAACTAATCGGTCTCTTGCTAAATAATAATTAAAATTTTGATACATATGTTCAAAGGAGAAAAGAGTTCAAATAAAATACTATAAAACAATAAAAGAAAACAAAATGTTCTGGGGGAAAAAAGGTCCTTCAATTCAGGCCTCATAAATCTCCCACAGAGTGTGTCCCAATAAACATCAGTTCACAATAAAGGTCACAAAACTCAGAGTTAAGATTTTTGTGAAAATCAGCTAGAAACAATAGTGACAACAATAAAACAGACTCCAGATATTGGAATTATCAGACAGAGGATTATGAAATAACTATTTTTAGTATGTTTAAAGAATTAGAGAAAGGAATTTATAAAATAAGGGGCAATAGACTATCAAACATGAACAGGTGGATTTGAGGAACAACCAAATACAACTTATTGAAATAAACAATGAAATAACTGCAAAGCTCAATGCGAGTGACTAGAAAGAGGAACCAGGAAACTTCCTGGGGTAATGGCAATGTTTTCTAGTTTATTACGGTTGGCTGTTAGATGGCTGTATTGCCTAAACTCATAAACTAAATACATAAGAATTGTGCACTTTACTGTATGTTAATTATACCTCAATTTTTAAAAAATCAATGAAAGAATTGAAATATATCCAAGAGAGAATTGGAGAATAAGAAAAATGGAGAATTCCGCTCAGAGATATTTTAAAAATATTAAGGAAAACTAATAAATTCAAGACTATAGAGTCAGAGGGTCAAATATAGATTTAATCAAAGTTTCAGAAGGACACTGAAACTAGAAGGTAAAAGGATATTTAAAAGCCAATGGATGAGAATTCTCCAGAATGGCTGAAAGACAAAAAACCTCATTTTAGGAATCGCAACAATTCCAAGATGCATCATAGTAAAACTGCAGGACACCAAAGATAAATTGTAGACCTCAAAAGCAATCAGAGACGAGAGTAATTACTTGCATAGTCATAATAAGTAAATTGACAGCTAACATCTCAACAGCAGCCGTGAAGCCAGAAGACAGTATAATATTTCAGTTTTCCTTAAGTAATGACAAAAAATAAGTACAGTAAAATCTCATGCAATAATGCATTTCTTCATATACTGTAATACATATGTAATACAATGGAAGATAGGCTCCTTCTCTGGCTCAGTTTCTTACCTTATATAGATTAAAGGTTAAAGAGGTGGGGAGAGTGGTAAAAAGATGAAACCCAATCTCCCCAACTAACTAGGAGATCGTTAGAAACACTGTTACTCTCTTGGAAATCTCAGCCAGACACTGAACCCAGAACTGTCCCCATCAATACTGAAGCTGAAATACACACAAAGGCCACAAGACTGTGCCTAACTAATGTTGGAATACAGACAGATTTGGGTCATATGGCTAAAACTTGGGAACTGCCAGCCAGCTAGGTTCAACCAAGTCATATCAACCCTAAAATAATGTGAACTTGCATTTTATAGATATAAATATTTGGGCTCAGGCTTATTGTATTATGTTAGGGTTTTGCTGTATTAACCTAAATTTGTACATCAATATTAAGCTATATCTCAGGAACAAAGATGAGATAAAGATATTTTCAGCTATAAAAATCTGAGTTTACCACTATTAGACCTGTAATAAAGAAAATTTAAAAATATGTATCTCAAGAAGAAAGAAAATAGCAGAAAGGAGCTCTGACATTCAGGAAGGAATAGGAGTGAAATAAAAAGTAAATATAGGCACTTCCCTGGTGGTCCAGTGGTTAAGAATCTGCCTTCCAATGCAGGGGATGTGGGGTCGATCCCTGGTCAGGGAACAAAGATCCCACATGCCACAGGGCAACTAAGCCCACGTGCCACAATGACTGAGGCTGTGCGCTGCAACTACTGAGCCTGCCCACTCTAGAGCTTGTGTGCCACAACTAGACAGCCCATATCTAGAGCTTGTGTGCCACAACTAGACAGCCCATATGCCATAACTACTGAGCCTGTGCACTCTGGAGCCTGTGTACCAAAACTAGAGAGCCTGTGCACCACAACTAGAGAGAAGACTGTGCCCTGCAACGAAGAGCCCACATGCTGCAATGAAAGATCCCACACACTGCAACTGAGACCCAATGCAGCCAAATAAATAAATAAAAATTCTAAAGAAGTAAATATATAGATAACTTTAAATAAAAGCTGAATCTATAAAACAATATTAAAGTATCTAATTTATGATCGAAAAGACACTAAAAGGATGGTCATGTAGACACTTGTTAGCGGTGGTTAGAACTGAACAATTCTAAGGTCTTATATTTGGAGGGAAGAAAAGTAAAACTATTAATTAACTTCATATTGTGTTATGAATACATTTTAAAAATTTCAAAGGTAATCACTGAAAAAATGGAATAAAATTAATATCTTTGAAACCAGTAAAAAGAAAAAAAAAAACTTGAATCAATTCAAATAAAGGAAAGAAAAGAGGGGAAAAGGACATAACACTTTCCCCCTAAAAACAGGAAGCATAAAATAAAACAGAATAAAGCTAAATATATCAGTAAGTAAAATAAATAAAATTAACCTATCTGATTAAAAGGCATAGACTGTCAGACAGGATTTTTAAGCTCTGTGGTGTTTATAAGAGATATACAAAAAACATAAAGACACAAAAAAAGTTAAAAGTAAAAGCACAGAAAAATTATATATAAGATACAAGCATTAAGGAAAAGAAAAACAGCATAACTATGTTCATATCAGGCAAAAATAAACTTTAGAGCAAAGGCATTACCAGAGAAAAAGAATCATTTCATAATGGTAAAACAGTTCACCTCTCCAGGAAGATATAATTTTACATTTGAATATATGCAATAAAATAGTTTAAAATTCATAAGGCAAAAAAATAAAAGAACCACAAGAAAAAAAAATCTACAATGTTATTGGGAAATTTTAACACACCTCTCTCAGAAACTGATAGTAAGGGTATGAAGTATTGGGCACAAAAGAAGGTAGACTTTATTACCTAGATTCTATCTTATTTTTCCCGGGGACACCATGGGCTTTGCCAGCGACACCATGGATGCTACGGATTTTCCTCTTTCTCATTGCCCTTGACTCAGAGGAGGGGATCTGGAACACCATAATGACATCTACTGTCACACCATTTTCCTCTGGACTATGACACACAAGAGAAAGCCGTGTGGCTGACAGAGTACTGGTGCTCCGGCCAGGTGTCAGGCCTGTGCCTCTGAGGTGGGAGAGCCGAGTTCAGGACATTGGTGTACCTGAGACCTCCAAGCTCCACGTAATATCAAATGGTGAAAGGTCTCCCAGAGATCTCCATCTCAATGCTAAGACCCAGCTCCACTCAACAACCAGCAAGATACAGTTCTAGACACCCGATGCCAAACAAATAGCAAGACAGGAACACACAACAGAACGGATAAGTGACCTGCAAGATAAAAAGGTGGAAATAACTACTGCAGAGCAGAATAAAGAAAAAAGAATGAAAAGAATTGAGGAAAGTCTTAGAGACCTCTGGGAAAACATTAAATGCACCAACATTTGAATTATAGGGGTTCCAGAAGAAGAAGAGAAAAAGAAAGGGACTGAGAAAATATTTGAAGAGATTATAGTTGAAAACTTCCTTAATATGGGAAAGGAAATAGTCAGTCAAGTCCAGGTAGTACAGAGAGTCCATTCAGGATAAATCCAAGGAGAAAAATGCCAAGACACATATTAATCAAACTATCAAAAATTAAATACAAAGAAAAAATATTAAAAGCAGCAAGGGAAAAACAACAAATAACATACAAGGGAATCCCCATAAGGTTAACAGCTGATCTTTCAGTAGAAACTTTGCAAGCCAGAAGGGAGTGGTATGACATATTTAAAGTGATGAAAGGGAAAAACCTACAACCAAGATTACTCTCCCCAGCAAGGATCTCATTCAGATTCAATGGAAAAATTAAAACCTTTACAGACAAGCAAAAGCTAAGAGAATTCAGCACTACCAAACCAACTTTACAATAAATGCTAAAGGAACTTCCCTAGGCAAGAAACACAAGAGAAGGAAAAGACCTACAATAACAAACCCCAAACAATTAAGAAAATGGTAATAAGGACATACATATCAATAATTACCTTAAATGTAAATGGAAAAAATGCACCCACCAAAAGACACAGACTGGCTGAATGCATACCAAAAAAAAGACCCGTATATATACTGTCTACAAGAGACCCACTTCAGACCTAGAGACACATACAGACTGAAAGTGAGGGGATGGAAAAAGATATTCCATGCAAATGGAAATCAAAAGAAAGCTGGAGTAGCAATTCTCATATCAGACAAAATAAACTTTAAAACAAAGACTATTACAAGAGAGAAAGAAGAACACTACATAATCATCAAGGGATCAATCCAAGAAGACATAATTTTAAAGATCTATGCACCCAACATAGGAGTACCTCAATATATAATGCAAATGCTAACAGCCATAGAAGGGGAAATCAACAGTAACACAATCATAGTAGGGAACTTTAACACCCCACTTTCACCAATGGACAGATCATCGAAAATGAAAATAAATAAGGAAACACAAGCTTTAAAGGATACATTAAACAAGATGGACTTAATTGATATTTATAGGATATTCCATCCTAAAACAACAGAATAAATTTTCTTCTCAAGTGCTCATGGAACATTCTCCAGGATAGATCATATCTTGGGTCACAAATCAAGCCTTGGTAAATTTAAGAAAATTGAAATCGCATCAAGTACCTTTTCTAACCACAACGCTATGAGACTAGATATCAATTACAGGGAAAAAATCTGTAAAAAATACAAACACATGGAGGCTAAACAATACACTACTGAATAACCAAGACATCTCTGAAAGAGTCAAAGAGAAAATCAAAAAATACCTAGAAACAAACGAGAATGAAATCACAATGACCCAAAATCTAATGGATGCAGCAAAAGCAGTTCTAAGAGGGAAGTTTATAGCAACACAATCCTACCTCAAGAAACAAGAAACCTCTCAAATAACCAACCTAACCTTACACCTAAAGCAATTAGAGAAAGAACAACAAAGAAACCTCAAAGTTAGCAGAAGGAAAGAAATCATAAAAATCAGATCAGAAGTAAATGAGAAAGAAATGATAGCAAAGATGAATAAAATTAAAAGCTGGTTCTTTGAGAAGATAAACAAAATTTATAAACCATTAGGCAGACTGATCAAGAAATAAAAGAGAGAAAACTTAAATCAATGGAATAAGAAATAAAAAAGGAGAAGTAACAATGACACTGCAGAAATACAAAGGATCATGAGAGATTACTACAAGCAACTATATGCCAATAAAATGGACAACCTGGAAGAAATGGACAAATTCTTAGAAAAGCACAACGTTCCGAGGCTGAAACAGGAAGAAATAGAAAAACACACCAATCACAAACACTGAAATTAAGACCGTGATTAAAATTCTTCCAACAAACAAAAGTCCAGGACCACATGGCTTCACAGTCAAATTCTATCAAACATTTAGAGAAGAGCTAAAACCTAACCTTCTCAAACTCTTCCAAAATATAGCAGAGGGAGGAACACTCCCAAACTCAATTTACGAGGACATCATCACCCTGATACCAAAACCAGACAAAGATGCCACAAAGTAGAAAAACTACAGGCCAATATCACTGATGAACATAGATGCAAAAGTCCTCAACAAAATACTAGCAAACAGAATCCAATAGCACATTAAAAGGACCATACACCATGATCAAGTGAGGTTTATCCCAGGAATGCAGGATTCTTCAATATATGCAAATCAATCAATGTGATACACCATATTAAAAATTGAAGGAGAAAAACCATATGATCATCTCAATAGATGCACAAAAAGCTTTTGTCAAAATTCAACACCCATTTATGATAAAAACCCTCCAGAAAGTAGGCATAAAGGGAACTTACCTAAACACAATAAATGCCATATATGACAAACCAACAGTCAACATTGTTCTTAATGGTGAAGAACTGAAACCATTTTCACTAGATCAGGAACAAGACAAGGTTGCCCACTCTCACCACTCTTATTCAACATAGTTTTGCAATGTTTTAGCCACAGCAATCAGAGAAGAAAAAGAAATAAAAGGAATCCAAATTGGAAAAGAAGAAGTAAAGCTGTCACTGTTTGCAGATGACATGATACTATACATAGAGAATCCTAAAAGTGCTTCCAGAAAACTACTAGAGCTACTCAATGAATTTGGTAAAGTAGCAGGATACAAAATGCACAGAAATCTCTAGCATTCCTATACACTAATGATGAAAAATTTGAAAGAGAATTAATGCAAACACTTCCATTTAACATTGCAAATAAAGAATAAAATACCTAGGAATATACCTACCTAAGGAGACAAAAGACCTGTATGCAGAAAACTATGACACTGATGAAAGAAATTAAAGATGATACAAACAGATTGAGAGATATACCATGTTCCTGGACTGGAAGAATCAACACTGTAAAAGTGACTATACTACCCAAAGCTATCTACAGATTCAATGCAATCCCTATGAAACTACCAATGGCTTTTTTCACAGAACTAGAACAAAAAAATTCACAATTTTTATGGAAACACAAAAGACCCCGAATAGCTAAAGCAATCTTGAGAAAGAAAAACGGAGCTGAAGGAATCAGGCTCCCGGACTTCAGACTACACAACAAAGATACAGTAATCAAGACAGTATGGTACTGGCACAAAAACAGAAATATAGATCAATGGAACAGGATAGAAAGCCCAGAGATAAACCCACGACCATATGGTCACCTTATCTTTGATAAAGAATGCAAGAATGTACAATGGAGAAAAGACAGCCTCTTCAATAAGTGGTGCTGGGAAAACTGGACAGCTACATATAAAAGAATGAAATTAGAACACTCCCTAACACCATACACAAAAATAAGCTCAAAATGAATTAAAGACCTAAATGTAAGGCCAGACAATATAAGACTCTTAGAGGAAAACATAGGCAGAACTCTTTATGACATAAAACACAGCAAAATCCTTTTTGACCCACCTCCTAGAGAAATAGAAATAAAAACAAAAATAAACTAATGGGACCTAACGAAACTTAAAAACTATTGCTTAGCAAAGGAAACCATAAACAAGATGAAAAGACAACCCTCAGAATGGGAGAAAATATTTGCAAAGGAAGCAACTGACAAAGGATTAATCTCCAGAATGTACAAGTGGCTCATGTAGCACAATATCAAAAAAACAAACAACCCAATCCAAAAATGGGCAGAAGACCAAAACAGACATTTCTCCAAAGAAGATATACAGATTGCCAACACATGAAAGGATGCTCAACATCACTAATCATTAGAGAAATGCAAATCAAATCTACAATGAGGTATCACCTCACACCAGTCAGAATGGCCATCATCAAAAAATCTACAAACAATAAATATGGAGAAAAGGGGACCTTCATGAACTGTTGGTGGGACTGTAAATTGATACAGCCACTATGTAGAACAGTATGGAGGTTCCTTAGAAAACTAAAAATAGAACTACCATATGACCCAGCAATCCCACTACTGGGCATATACCCTGAGAAAACCGTAATTCAGAAAGAGTCATGTATCACAATGTTCAGTGCAAATCTATTTATAATAGCCAGGACATGGAAGCAACCTAAGTGTCCATCGACAGATGAACTGATAAGAAGATGTGGCACATATATACAATGGAATATTACTCAGCCATAAAAAGAAATGAAATTGAGTTATTTGTAGTGAGGTGGATGTATCTAGAGACCGTCATACAGAGTGAAGTAAGTCAGAAAGAGAAAAATAAATACCGTATGCTAACACATATATATGGAATCTAAAAAAAAAAAGCTTCTGAAGAACCTATGGGCAGGACAGGAATAAAGATGCAGACGTAGAGAACGGACCTATGGACTTAGAGTGGCATGCACTTATATATAATACCGAATGTAAAATAGATAGCTTGGGAAGCAGCCACATAGCACAGAGAGATCATCTCGTGCTTCGTGACCACCTAGAGGGGTGGGATAGGGAGGGTGGGTGGGAGACACAAGAGTGAGGAGATATATGTGTATGTATAGCTGATTCACTTTGTTATAAAGCAGAAATTAACACACCATTGTAAAGTAATTATGCTCCAATAAAGATGTTAAAAAAAAATTTGCGCAACATAGTGAACAAACTTGGGTTCTTTAAGACATATATAGAATATGCAACCAACAATTTGGTAACGTATTTTTTTAACAAACACACAGGGAACATTTATGAAAATGGATCACTTACTAAGCCATAATGCAAATTCCAAATACTTTCAAGAATAACTATCATAAAGACCAACTTTTTCTAACCACAATGCAATTTTAAAAATTGAATA
Organism: Grampus griseus; assembly: GCF_964374135.1. Taxonomy (NCBI): domain Eukaryota; kingdom Metazoa; phylum Chordata; class Mammalia; order Artiodactyla; family Delphinidae; genus Grampus; species Grampus griseus. The sequence continues at coordinate 59,414,622 of NC_139017.1, forward strand.
TGAGGGCTTCCCTGGTGGCGCAGTGGTTGAGGGTCCGCCTGCCGGTACAGGGTACGCGGGTTCGTGCACCGGTCCGGGAGGATCCCACATGCCGCGGAGCAGCTGGGCCCGTGAGCCATGGCCGCTGAACCTGCGCGTTCGGAGCCTGTGCTCCGCAAAGGGAGAGGATGCGGTGGTGAGAGGCCCGCGTACCGCAAAAAAAAAAAAAAAAAAAATTGAATATGAATGGAAAACAAGGGTGTGCACATGCATATGCACACATATATACATTTCTAAATAATTTATGTGTAAAGAAGGAAGAACCCCTAATGGAAATTATAGAATACTTAGAACTGAATAGCAATGAGACTTACAGGCATTAAATCTTGTAGGACATAGGCAAGGTGATGCTTAAAGAAAATATTATAGATTTAAATACTCAGGATAGCAAAGTGGAAAGGGTTGAAAGTTAATATGAAAACCACTTAACAAACCAGAAATAAAAAGAAGAAATACACCCATATAAGGAATAAGGAAGTAATTGGTTTTTTTTTTAAAAAAAGAGGAGTTGGTGAACATAGAAACAAAGTTGTTAACAAGAGTTTCACACACAGTTTGGCCCACAGAGATGCTCTAAACTGACAACCCCACCTATGCGTTCAGAACTTCCAAATAAATGTTTAGGCTCTATCTCTCAGTCATTAACATACAACCAAGGATTGTCAGATATAAAAGGAAAGCCTCTAACATGAAAGGCAAATAAATCTGAAGAAATGGGGGAAGGCGAATGGAAAAGCAATTTGGATAATGTGGAGATTACTCAGAAAGGAGACAAGAAAAACCTTTCATGTGCTATGCAGCTGCTTCCCACAGCATAGGGAGATCAGCTCGGTGGTTTGTGACCACCTAGAGGGGCGGGATAGGGGGGGTGGGAGGGAGGGAGGGAGACGCAAGAGGGAAGAGATATGGGAACATATGTATATGTATAACTGATTCACTTTGTTATAAAGCAGAAACTAACACACCATTGTAAAGCAATTATACTCCAATAAAGATGTCAAAAAATAAAACCTTCAGAAAAAGTTATCATTAATATCTTCAAGAGATTTAAGGAAAGACAAGGCTTTAATGATGCAATAACAGAATGCTAGAATAAAAGGAATATATAGGGAACAAAATTGAATGTATGATGGCAGAATTTTAAAAATCAAGAAGGGAGATAAATTAACCATAAAGTAAAAAGAGGGTAAGTTGATCACAGTAGAAAAAAGATCCTCAAATTAGAGAATAATTTCACAGTGTCCAGCATCCAAAAAGAGAGAACAGATAAAATAAAGGAGGATATCATATGAAATAATTCAAGATTTATCAGAAATGAAAGACATGATTTTCTAGATTAAAAGTGTAGAGCACAATGGATTATAATAAGCCCACTCTAAGGCATATTATTGTAAACTTTCTGACCACTGAGGACAAAAAAAGTTCCTTAAATGACAGAGGGGAAAAACAGGTGACATAGATGAGATCAAGAACCACAGTGGCTTCAGATATTTCCACATCAATACAGAAAACTAGCAGAAAATGAGCAATGCCTTCAAAATTATGAAGGAAAATATTTTCTAAATTAGATTTCTGTACCCACCCAATACCAATTAAATAGAAGGAAAAAAGTATAGATATTTCCAGAAATAGATAATCTACAGTTTTTCCCTGCTATATACCCTTTCTCAGAAAGTTACCAAAGAGTGTGTTGCTTCAAAACTAGGAAGTAAAGCAAGAAAGAGAAATACAAGAAATGAAAGTTTAATGCAGAAGAAAGATGCAATGTATCCCCGAGATGGTACTGACACAAACTATCCAAATTTGATCATGTTTGAGATGTTTAGACAAGAAAACTTGAGGATCCCATAAAAATAGGCACCCTTCCTTCTAACATATACAAATGGGCATGATTAAAGTCAATGGAGAGGCATCATTTGGCCTGATGAGACCTGAAGGATGCTGGCGTAAGGATAAGTCTGAAAACTGAGACACAAATTTTATATTCCTAAAATGAGTGGATTTGCTAAACCTGGTGATTTTTATTTGAGCCAACAAATTAGCAAAAACTGCTACCCACAGACTGAAACAAAATCTGAAACATATAAGAATTTATCCTATATATGCAAGTATAGTTGTATATGCATAGAATAGCTCTGGAAAGATACATCTGATTGCCACTGGTAAGGGGAACTTGAGGAAAACTTATTTTCCACCACTTACCTTTCGTTTCTTTTGAATTTTATAACATATGTACATATAGAATAACCAAAATGAGTAAAATAAAATATATTTCCTACACCATTTGATCCAATAATTTCACCTCCAGGAATTTATCCCAAGATACATCTGCACATATGCAAACTGATACATACACCAAGTTATTTGTTGCAGTTAAAATTTTAGCAGTAGGACACTGGATATAATTTTATGTCCTCTAATTTTTTTAGAAAAATAGTAAAATAAATTATATATATCCACAGAGGACTACACCACGCACCGATAAAAGAGATTGAAAAAAACTCATTATTTCCTGATATGGAAATATCTCCAACAGATACTAGTAAGTGCAAAAGGTTAGAAGAACAGAAGCATGTATAGTATTCTACCATTTAAGAAAATGTAAAATTATTTACTTATATATACTCATGTTTACTTATATATTTGTACCTTATCTAGAAGGATAAACAAGAAATTGATAATATTAGTTATTAGAGGGTAGCGATGTCAGGAAAGCAAGAATGAGAGAGAGATTTTCCACCACATATCTTTCTCTACCTTCCAAATTTTAGTCACGTAAATATATTATCATGTAAAAATGTTCAAAATAAAATTCAAACAGCAAGACAAAGAAGATATTAACAGAAAAATTAGTAATATTTGAAATAAAAAAGGGATACAACTACTGATACAGAAAAGAGGTAAACAATATACATCATTATCACTAATTTTGTGCCAATATGTATTAAAATATAGAGAAAATTAACAAATTCCTGGATAAATATAACTTATCAAAACTAGCTTAAAAAGAATATAAAAATAATTACCATAAATGACACTGGGCCAGTAATTTTTCAATGTTTCACAAAGAAAACAATGGTCTCAAACTTCTTTATAGGTAAATTCTACCAAATATTTAAGAAACAGTAAGATACAAAGGACAGGATTTTTATCTGTTTTGTTCTGCACTATATCTCCAATCTCTAGAGCAATTTTTGACCTACAGTAGACTTTCTGTTCACTTAATGGGATTGGTGTCAACTTAATTCTGAAAACAGACCTGAACAGTATATGCACACAACATCTCCCTAAACCTAGTAAACAGCATCTTACCAGAAACCTGGAAGAAACATCATCTCAATGGAGAATTGTTAGAGTTATTTTCTGTAAAATTAGTAACAGGATAAGCTTTCCCAATAAAAGAACTTCTTATTCAGCACTGGAGGTGAACATAGCCAGAAAATAGTATTAATGAAAATAAAAGCTAAAAAGATTAGAATGATAGAAACAAAACTGTCATTATTCAGAGATGATATAATTATCTACATAGAAAACCCAAATGATTTTCCAGACTAGTTACTAGAATTAATAAGAAAATTTGGCAGCAGCTAGACTAAAATTCATATACAAATATTGTGCCTCTATATAACATCAATAAACAGAAAATATTTTTAAAGTATTATTTTAAATACCATAAAATATATGAGGCACCTAGACATAAATATATTAAAACATGGGCAATATTTTCATGGAGAAAATATAAGCCTAAAGTGAAAGAATATATAGAGAACTATATAAATGGAAATTTATACCATATTCATAGATAAGGATACTCTCTATCATGAAAATATCAGTTGTCCTATATAATTACTTTAAATATAAGTGGTCCAAATACACTAACTAAAAGACAGAAATTAACAGAGTGGAGTTAAGAAAAGAATTACCCAACTACATGCTGCATATAGGAAATTCACTTTAAACAAAACAACACAGGTAGGTTGAAAGTAAGATAATAGAAAAAGATATATCAGGCCAATGTTAATCAAAGTAAATTGGGTTAAAAGTAAAACACTGAAAAAAGATATGCATCACTCAGGATACAATATCGAAAATAGTTATGTAACTATCAGAAAAGGGAACTTCAGAATAAGGGCTATTATCATAGGAGGGACATTTTTTAATGATAATAACTTCTTCAGAAAGACAGAACAATCCTAAACATGCATGCACCTAATAACAGCACTTCAAAATTCATGAGGTAATAACTGACAGAACTGAAAGGAGAAATACACAAACCCAAAATTAGAGTTGGAAACTTCCACACTGTATAAGTTTTAAATAGTTTCTAAATATAAATACAGAAACTGAGAGAAAAATGAAATCTTTTATAAAAATGATTCAAGAGAAGCTGATAGATATGGAAGACAAAGGAGATCCAACGTATACACAATTTGTGTTCATAATAGAATGCACCAAATGGTCCAGAATAAGTACTTTAAAAAATCCTTCATGAATGAGAAACACTTGAACCTGCACATTGACATTATACAGGGAGAAAAATACTGAGCTGTCTATAGGGGGATTAGAAACCCACACTATCCCAGATACTTTCACAGCAGCAGTCAGTGCCAGAAGACAATGGAGAATGACTCGTGGCTTTTTACTTTGTATTAGTTTCTGAAGATTGATATAAAAAAATTAAAAAATATATCTTATTTATGGCTTTATGAGGAAATAGAATGAAGTACAGAAGAACATGAACTATGCTGGGTATTAGAATTCTGGGATCCAGGTCCCAGATCTCCCCTTTACCCTCCATATCCTTGAGTAAGTTACTTCACTTGTCCTAACTCGAGGCAAAAACTATGTGGAAATCACAATCTCAAAGGCATGGTGATGCTCTGGCTGCCAAGACCGGCCCTGAGGAGCAGGTCGATGATTCTGTACCCTATATCCAAAGAGAGTACTAAGATGAGGCATGATCCAAGTGAATGCTTCTATCAGGAAGAATCAGTCTATTGAGTAAAGGAAATGTTCCAGGTGAGGTAGGAAAAGTACAGGCTATGACTGAATGGCAATGTAAAGTGGCTAAGAGCACAGGGTTTGGGGTCAAACCTTTATAGATTTGAATCTGAAGTCAGCTACCTTACTTGCTGTATGACCTTGGATAAATCACTTTCCTCACCTGTAAAATAAAGATAGTAATCCTCCTTTCACAGAATTAAGTTTTATATTGTTTGAGAGACACGCATATCAGTGTCTGGTACAGAGTTGGTGCTTAATAAATTGTAAGTATCATTATTCAACAAATTCTATGCTTCATCATATGTGAGCCAGACTCCTGCTAAGTGCCCTGCCCTAGCTTGTATTGGCTCATAGGTTAACAGGGTTGAGCCCGTAGAGGAAAGGAATTCCTTATGCCCCTGTAGGGAGCTAGGCAAGGCAGGAGTAAATTTAGTGCCACTTAGCTTCAATTTTGTCATTTCTACAATAAAAGGATTTAACCAGACAATCTCTAAGGACCTTATAGCTCATAGCTCTAAAACTCTTTGATCTATGAACCAAATCTAATGTGTATTCTATGTTTAAAATTGATATATTGTTAGATCAGGTGGGAATTGCTAAAATCATATCATCTATTGATTTATATAAAGGGTTATGGTAAATGACCTTGGGTAAAGAATATAATCTAAAATGGTTTTTGTAACATCAAATGGAGTGTAAAGATTTAATGGCTTACCCTTTGGACTGAGGACCTCTTAGATTCATATATTCTTACAATTTAAAAGAATCTTAGAAGCCAACTTGTCAAATCTTCCAACCATTGGAGGAACCCCTTCTACTGTATCCCCACAATTTTCACAACGTGGTTTGAATATATCTCATGACAGGGACCTCACTGCCCCACAAGATACCTTTTCCATTTTTGGAATTCTAATATTAAAGCACTCTTTTATGTTTATTTTGAAACCAAACCATTTTTAAGCCCCAAATTTTCCTTCTTGAATACAACGGCCCTTCATATTTGAAGCAACTATCAAGCATCCCCTTATCTCTCTTCCACTCTATACAACCTTAATCACTTCAGTCATTCTCCATATAAGTTTCTGGACCCCGTAACTTCCTGACTTCATTCTCTGGGGCCACTTTGTAGCTCAGTTAAAATGTAGTCCCTGAATTAAGTACAGTACTCCAAAAATGGTGCAAGAGGGAACACTCACCCCCAGTAGGTGGCACATGATGTCCTTCTTAATTCCAAAGACTGACATTTGACTGACTTAAACAGACATTTCTCCAAAGGAGACATATAAATGGCCAACAGGTATATGGGAAAATGCTCATAGTCACTAATCATCAGGGAAATGCAAATCAAAACCACAATAAGAGGGCTTCCCTGGTGGCGCAGTGGTTGAGAGTCCGCCTGCCGATGCAGGGGACACGGGTTCGTGCCCCGGTCTGGGAAGATCCCACATGCCGCAGAGCGGCTGGGACTGTGAGCCATGGCCGCTGAGCCTGCGCGTCTGGAGCCTGTGCTCCGCAACGGGAGAGGCCACAACAGTGAGAGGCCTGCGTACGGAAAAAAAAAAAAAAAAAAAAAAAAAAAAACCACAATAAGACATTACTTCATACATAACAGGATGGTTATTACCAACAAAAACAAAAGACAACAAGGGTTGGCAAGAATGTAGAGAAACTGGAACCTTTTTCTACTGCTGGTGGGAATGAAAAATGGTGCAGCTGCTTTGGTAAACAGTATGGAGGGTTCTCAAAAAATTAAAAATAGAACTATCATCTGATTCAGCAATCCCATTTCTGAGTATTTATCCAAAAGAACTGAAATCAGGATCTCAAACAGATAATAGCATTCCTATGCTCATTGCAGCATTACTCACAATCACCAAGATGCATAAATAATCTAAATGTCCATTGACAGATGAATGCATAAAGAAAATGTGGTATATACATACAGTGGAAACGTGGTGTATACATACATATTTAGTTTTAAAGAATAAAATTCTGCAATATGAGACAACACATATGAACCTGAGGACATTATGCTAAGTAAAATAAGTCAGTCACAGAAAGACAAATACTGCATGATTCCACTTATATGAGGTATCTAAAAGAGTCAAATTCCGAGAATCAAAGAGTGGAATGTGGCTAGGGAGAGGGAAATGGGGAGTTACTAAACAGTGGGCATAAAGTTTCGGTTAAATAAGTTCTAAAGATAAATAAGTTCTAAAGAGACACTGTATAACATTCTACTTAACATCAACAATAATGTACTTTACACTTAAAAATTTGTGAAGAGAGTAGATCTCATGTTTTGTTCTTACCACAATAAAATAATTTTTATGGAATGATACAAATAAAAAATAGGATTTATGTTTGTGAAGCTCCACTTCATTGTTGGCTCTTATTATACTCATTACTTTGACCATGGTGTCCTCATCTACAAAATAAGAGCCTAAGCTACAAGATCAATGATATATTTTTAATTTTATACAATTTTTAGGATTACTTCCCATTTACAGTTATTACAAAATATTGGCTATATTCCCCGTGTTGTATAATACACCCAACAATTGTTGTATAATACACCCAACAGTTTGTACCTCCCACTCTCCCATGCCTACTTTGCTCCCCAGACCCCACTGGCAACCACTAGTTTGTTCTCTATATCTGTGAATTTGTTTCTTTTTTAATTTACTAGTTTGTTGTATTTTTTAGATTCCACATATAAGTGATAACATACAGTATTTGTCTTTCTCTGTCTGACTTATTTCAATTAGCATAATGCCCTCCAAGTCCATCCATGTTGCTGTAAATGGCAAAATTTCATTCTTTTTATGGCCGAGTAGTATTCCAGCTTGTGTGTGTGTGTATGTGTGTGTGTGTGTGTGTGTCTGTGTGCGTGTGTGTGTGTATGATATCTTCTTTATCTACTCACCTGTGAATGGACATCTAGGTTGCTTCCATGTCTTGGCAATTGTAAATAATATTGCTATGAACATTGGGGTGCATGTATCTTTTTGAATTAGTGTTTTTGTTTTTTTCATACATATACCCAGGAGTAGAACTGCTGGGTCATATGGTAAATTCTACTTTTAGCTTTATGAGAAACTTCCATGCTGTTTACCACAGTGGTTGCACCAATTTACATTCCCACCAACAGTATACAAAGGCTCTCTTTTCTCTTCATCCTCACCAATACTTGTCATTTGTGTTCTTTTTAATCATAGCCTTTCTGACAGGTGTGAGGTGATATCTCATTGTGGTTTGGATTTGAATTTCCCTGATTATTAGTGATATTGAACATCTATTCATGTGCCAGTTGGCCATCTGCATTTGCTCTTTGGAAAAATGTCTATTCATTTCTTATGCCTATTTTTTAACCGAGGTGTTTGTTCTTTTGATGTTGAATTGTATGAGCTGTTAGTATATGTTGGATGTCAGTCCCTTATTGGTCATATCAACTGTAATATTGGTCATATCATATTTTCTCCCATTCATTTTTGTTTTGTTGATTATTTCCTTTGCTGTGCAAAAGCTTTTAAGTTTAATTAGGTCTCTCCTACTTATTTTTGCTTTTATTTCCTTTACTTTAGGAGATGGATCCAAAATTATATTGTTATGATTTATGTCAAAGAGTGTTCTGCATATATATTCCTCTAGGAGTTTTATAGTATCCGGTCTTACATTTAGGTCTTTAATCCATTTTGAGTTTATTTTTGTATATGGTTTTAGAGAATGTTCTAATTTCATTCTTTTACATGTAGCTGTCCAGTTTTCCCAGCACAGTCTTTCCTCCATTGTATATTCTTGCCTCCTTTGTCAAATATTAATTGACCGTAAGTGCATGGGTTTATTTCTGTTCCATTGATCTATGTGTCATTTTTGTGCCAGTACCATACTCTTTTGATGACTGTACCTCTGTAGTATAGTCTGAAGTCAGGGAGTATGATTCCTCCAGCTCTGTTCTTTCTCAAGACTGTTTAGCTATTCTTTTTTTTTCAGTTGTATGAACTCTTACTTCAAATTAAACCATATGTGGATCTCCAACAGGAAACAGAACCAATAGAAGTGTGCTGGTTGTACTCTGCCCATTTCATCCCTACCTACACAGTACCCCACCCTATTGCTCTCTGAGGGTTGCTATTAAAACCTTGTCCAGAAAACCCTAGGAATCTATGGATACCTTGATCTCTCACTTTCCTTCAAGCCCTAAAATTCTAAAATTCTCAATAAAAACAAACAAACAAAAAACCCCACAGTTTTTCATATGAAATGTTGCCAAGGCATGTAGCATAGTGGTTACCAATGTCAGTTCAAATTCCAGCTCTACTATGCTATGAATATATGATGTTGGGAAAGTTTCAGTGCCTGTTTCCTCACCTGTAGAATGAGGAGAATAACTGCCTTTACTTCAGAGGGATGCTATGATGATTAAATGATTTAACACACTCAAAGCCCTTAGAATAGTACCTGGTACTCAGCCTCATATCAGCTGCCAGCTCAAGCCTCCCCAAAATTTGATTTACATAGTTACATTTTTGAACCTAAATTCAGGACACTAAGCTTTTCTATATTTAATTTTTTTCTTAATATGGACTGAGCATTCAGGATTCAGGCTCAAGATAATTTTGAATCTTGATTCTGTCATCTTTTCCCCTATAATTTCTTTTCCCAGGACTCTGGCACCTGCATTTTTGATAAGCAAACTTCCTGTGCCTTCTTCCAGGTCACCAATCTCTTCTTAAAAATCAAGCTTGACTTTACTGAGTGGTTATGGCTAGAGATATAACCTGGCAATATTTATTCAGGGGGTATGTGGATATCATAAATATAATGTTTGGGTAAAACAGTAAATTACAATGTCAATGTCCAGAGGTCAGACATTTTGAAAATAAATGAGAGAGAGAGAAACTACCAAAACTTTGAAGTAGCCCAATCCATTCTGAAATTGCTTAGAAACCAAACAACATTTGAAAACCACAATTTATAATCCACAAAGCATTAAGAAAATTTCTCAGAGAAGAAATGAGCTTTTGCATCTTTACCAGTCTCCAGGGTTCCATTCAACTCAGAAAATTTTCTTAGCACTGACAAAATAAATGTCAGCTCCCTAACTGTGCTTATAGGATTTTTCACTACTTTGACCCATCTGCCTTTCTCACCAATATTCCTGTCACATAAAACTTGTTCTCATTTCCACAAACACACCATATATATATATATGTATATGTACTCCCAGACCAGGGCACGAACCCATGTTCCCTGTATTGGCAGGCAGACTCTCAACCACTGCACCACCAGGGAAGCCCCCACACCATATTATTTTATACTTGTGTCATCTGATATGCTAATCCTTCTGCCTATTAATACTTCTCCCCTTTTCTCTCTGTGGCATACTTTCATTTATTCTTATAGACTCAATGCAAATATCATTTCTTTTGTGAAATTAACCCCAATTCCAAAATCACTGCTCCTTCTTCTGAGTTCCCCCACTGTATTATGTACTTCCTCTTTTAGAGCCCTCACAATGTTGTATCGTAATCAATTGTTTCCAAGTGTGTCTCACTGGCAGTAGCTAGCTAGGGAACATTGTATGATAACTCAACTAATGCCCAGTTTCTTGCATACTGTAGAACTTAGATGTTGAGCAAATGTTACAGTGTTCTAAACAGCAGAATTTAAAATTAACTTTAGGACGCTATCCTATCACTGATTATTCAACAAAAGATTCTTGAACATTTACTATATCTCAGGCATTGTTTGAGCCATAAGAGATACAACATTAATCAAGTCAGTCAAATATATTGCCTTCTGGGAGCTTATATTCTAATGCGGAAGATAAAATAAAAAGATAAAATAAGTTTAAAAATAAGGTATGTTGAAAATTGACAGTATTAAAGGGAAAAATAAATCTTGGTAGGAAGATAGGTACAAAAATATCAGGGGAAATGGTTGCAATTTTCAGATAAAGTGATGAGGAAAGTTCTCACAGAGGTGGTGCACTAGAGTAAAAATATGAAGGAAGTGAATAAGTGAGCCATGTGAAGCTAGCATGACAGACAGAGGAAAGAGCAAGATCAAGGCTGAGAAGTGAAGACTGCCTGGTATGTCCAAGGACAGCACTTAGGCAATGTAGCTGAAGTGGGAAGATTAGGGGTGGGAAGAGAAATAACCAGGAGCCAGGTCCCACAGAGCCCTGTAGGTGAGTGTGAGGACTTTGGGTTTTAGTCTGATAAGATGGAACTCCAGTGAGAGTAATATGCAGAGAGTGATATGATCTAATTTATACTTTTATAGGGTCCCTCTGGCTGCTGTGATAATATAGACTTGAGGGAGGCAAGGGGGACAAAGACAGAAGCAAGACACCAATTAGGAAGTTACTGCAATGACACAGGTGAGACATGATGGTAGAGATGAGAAATGGTCAAATTTTATAAGAATTTGTCAGGATTTTCTGATGGATCACATAAAGCTTGTAAGAGAAATGGAAGAGTTAAGGCTGAGGTCAATGTATTTTTATTCTAGCAGTTTAAGGACTGAAATTACACTAACTGAAATGGAAAAAGCATAAGAGAAGCTAGTCTGGAGAAAGATCCAGAGCTTAGCTTTGGAGATGTTAAGTTTTCAGGCCTGATTAGACATCCAAGTGGTGATGCCCAGTAGGCTGTAAGATATATAGGTCTGAATCAGGGAAGGCATCTGGATTGGAGGTAAGAATTGGGATGATATCAGCAGAGGGATGCTATTTAAAGCTATGAATCTGGACTAGATCAACTACAGAGTGATTATAGATAGAAAAAAAAAAAGGGGTCCAAGAGCTGAGCACTGGGGTACTCTAATATTAGGGAGATGGTGAAGTTAGGAGAAACCAGAAAAAAAAAAAAAACCTGAGAAGAAGCATTTTAAAAGGTAGGAAGAAAACCAGGCAAGTGTGGTAACCTGGAAGCCAAGAAGAGAAAGAGTTTCACAAAGAATAACAGAACACCTGTGTGTCAAGTGCTGTTGTGAATTTAAGTAAGATGAAGATAGAGAATAGCCATTGAATTTAGCAACATGGAAATCAAGGGTGACCTTGACAAGTGCAGTTTCAAAAGAGTAATGCTGGTGAAGGCTTAACTGGGGATGTAGGTGAGGATGGAGGAGAGGAATTAAAGCAATTAAAGCAATTTAAGGGGGAACTTCAAGATGGCAGAGGAGTAAGATGCAGAGATCACCTTCCTCCCCACAGATACATCAGAAATACATCTACATGTGTAACAACTCCTAAAGAACACCTACTGAATGCTGGCAGAAGACCCCAGACCTCCCAAAAGGCAAGAAACTCTCCACGTACCTGGGTAGGGCAAAAGAAAAAAGAAAAAACAGAGACAGAAGAATAGGGACGGGACCTGCACCAGTGGGAGGGAGCTGTGAAGGAGGAAAGGTTTCCACACACTAGGAAGCCCCTTCGCGGGCGGAGACTGAGGGTGGCGGAGGGGGAAGCTTCAGAGACAAGGAGGGGAGAACAGCAACAGGGGTGCAGAGGGCAAAGCGGGGAGATTCCCGCACAGAGGTTTGGTGCGGACCGGCCCTCACCAGCCCGAGAGGCTTCTCTGCTCACCCGCCGGAGTGGGTGGGGCTGCGAGCTGAGGCTCGGGCTTTGGTCGGAGCGCCGGCAGAGGACTGCGGTTGGTGGCGTGAACACAGCCTGCAGGGGGTTAGTGTGCCACGGCTAGCCGGGAGGGAGTCCGGGGAAAAATCTGGACCTGCCGAAGAGGCAAGAGACTTTTTTTCCCCTCTTTGTTTCCTGGTGCAAGAGGAGAGGGGATTAGGAGCGCCACTTAAAGGAGCTCCAGAGACGGGCGCGAGCCGCAGCTAACAGCGCGGACGCCAGAGACGGGCGTGAGACGCTAAGGCTCCTGCTGCCGCCACCAAGAAGCCTGTGTGCGAGCACAGGTCACTATCCACACCTCCCCTTCTGGGGAGACTGTGCAGCCCGCCACTGCCAGGGTCCCGTGATCCAGGGACAACTTTCCCACGAGAACACACGGTGTGCCTCAGGCTGTTGCAATGTCACACCAGGCTCTGCTGCCGCAAGCTCGCCCCGCTCTCCATACCCCTCCCTCCCCCCGGCCTGAGTGAGCCAGAGCCCCCGAATCAGCGGCTCCTTTAAGCCCCTCCTGTCTGAGCGAAGAATAGATGCCCTCAGGTAACCTACATGCAGAGGAGGGGCCAAATCCAAAGCTGAACCCCAGGAAATATGCGAACAAAGAAGAGAAAGGGAAATCTCTCCCAGCAGCCTCAGGAGCAGCAAATTAACTTTCCACAATAAACTTGATGTACCCTGCATTGGTGGAATACCTAAATAGACAACGAATCATCCCAAATTGAGGAGGTGGACTTTGGGTGCAACGATATATATATTTTTTTCCCTTTTTCACGTTTTGTGAGTGTGTATGTGTATGTGTATGTGTATGCTTCTTTTGTCTGTATAGCTTTGCTTTTACCATTTGTCCTAGGGATCTGTCTGGGTTTTTTTGTATAGGTTTTAGCGCTGTTATCATTGGTGGATTTGTTTTTTGGTTTGTTTGCTCTCTTTCTTTTTTTTTTTTACTTAAAATTTTTTTTCTCAATAATTATTTTTTTATTTTAATAAATTTATTTTATTTTACCTTCTTTCTTTCATTTGATTTTTTTCTCCCTTCTATTCTGAGCTGTGTGGATGACAGGCTCTTGGTGCTCCAGCCAGGCGTCAGGGCTGTGCCTCTGAGGTGGGAGAGCTGAGTTCAAGAGACTGGTCCACAAGAGACCTCCCAGCTCCACGTAATACCAAACAGTGAAAGCTGTCCCAGAGATCTCCATCACAACACCAAGACCAAGCTCCACTCAACGACCAGCAAGCTACAGCACTGGAAAACCTATGCCAAACAATTAGCAAGACAGGAACACAACCCCACCCATTAGCAGAGAGGCAACCTAAAATCATACTAAGTACACAAACACCCCAAAACACACCACCAGACTTGGACCTGCCCATCAGAAAGACAAGATCCAGCCTCATCTACCAGAACACAGGCACTAGGTCCCCTCCACCAGGAAGCCTACACAACACACTGAACCAACCTTTGCCACTGGAGGCAGACATCAAAAACAACGGGAACTACGAACATGCAGCCTGTGAAAAGGAGACCCCAAACACAGTAAGTTAAGCAAAATGAGAAGACTGAGAAACACAACGGATGAAGGAGCAAGGTAAAAACCCACCAGACCTAACAAATGAAGAGGAAATAGGCAGTCTACCTGAAAAAGAATTCAGAATAATGATACTAAAGATGATCCAAAATCTTGGAAAGAGAATGGAGAAAATACAACAAATGTTGAACAAGGACTTAGAAGAACTAAAGAGGAAACAAACAACAATGAACAACACAATAAATGAAATGAAAAATACTCTAGAAGGGATCAATAGCAGAATAACTGAGGCAGAAGAACGGATAAGTGACCTGGAAGATAAAATAGTGGAAATAACTACTGCAGAGCAGAATAAAGAAAAAGAATGAAAAGAACTGAGGACAGTCTCGGAGACCACTGGGACAACATTAAATGCACCAACATTCGAATTATAGGGGTTCCAGAAGGAGAAGAGAAAAAGAAAGGGACTGAGAAAATATTTGAAGAGATTATAGTTGAAACTTCCATAATATGGGAAAGGAAATAGTTAATCAAGTCCAAGAAGCACAGAGAGTCCCATACAGGATAAATTCAAGGAGAAACACACCAAGACACATATAAATCAAGCTATCAAAAATTAAATACAAAGAAAAAATATTAAAAGCAGCAAGGGAAAAACAACAAATAACACACAAGGGAATCCCCATAAGGTTAACAGCTGATCTTTCAGCAGAAACTCTGCAAGACAGAAGCGAGTGGCAGGACATAATTAAAGTGATGAGGGAGAAAAACCTACAACCACGTTTACTCTACCCAGAAGAATTTCATTCAGATTTGAGGGGGAAATTAAAAAGTTTACAGACAAGCAAAAGCTAAGAGAATTCAGCACCACCAAACCAGCTTTACAACAAATGCTAAAGGATCTTCTCTAGGCAGGAAACACAAGAGGAGGAAAAGACCTGCAATAACAAACCTAAAACAATTAAGAAAATGGTAAAAGGAACATACATATCAATAATTACCTTAAATGTAAATGGATTAAATGCTCCAACCAAAAGACACAGACTGGCTGAATGCATACAAAAACAAGACCCATATATATGCTGTCTACAAGAGACCCACTTCAGACATAGGGACACATACAGACTGAAAGTGAGGGGATGGAAAAAAGATATTCCATGCAAATGGAAATCAAAAGAAAGCTGGAGTAGCAATTCTCACATCAGACAAAATAGACTAAAACAAAGACTATTACAAGAGACAAAGAAGGACACTACATAATCATCAAGGGATCAATCCAAGAAGATATAGCAATTGTAAATATTTATGCACCTAACATAGGAGCACCTCAATACATAAGGCAAATACTAACAGCCATAAAAGGGGAAATCGACAGTAACACAATCATAATAGGGGACTTTAACACCCCACTTTCACAAATGGACAGATCATCCAAAATGAAAATATTAAGGAAACACAAGCTTTAAAGGATACATTAAACAAGATGGACTTAATTGATATTTATAGGACATTCCATCCAAAAACAACAGAATACACATCTTCTCCAGTGCTCATGGAACATTCTACAGGATAGATCATATCTTGGGCCACAAATCAAGCCTTGATAAATTTCAGAATATTGAAATCGTATCAAGTATGTTTTCCAACCACAATGCTATGAGACTAGATATCAATTACAGGAAAAATCTGTAAAAAATACAAACACATGGAGGCTAAACAATACACTACTTAATAACTAAGTGATCACTGAAAGAGGAAATCAAAAAATACCTAGAAACAAGTGACAATGAAAACATGATGACCCCAAACCTATGAGATGCAGCAAAAGCAGTTCTAAGAGGGAAGTTTACAGCACTACAATCCTACTTTAAGAAACAAGCAACATCTCAAATAAACAACTTAACCTTACACCTAATGCAATTAGAGAAAGAAGAACCAAAAAACCCCAATGTTAGCAGAAGGAAAGATATAATAAATATCAGCTCAGAAATAAATGAAAAAGAAACGAAAGAAATGATAGCAAAGATCAGTAAAACTAAAATCTGGTTCTTTGAGAAGATAAACAAAATTGATAAACCATTAACGAGACTCATCAAGAAAAAAAGGGAGAGGACTCAAACGAATACAATTAGAAATGAAAAAGGAGAAGTAACAACTGACACTGCAGAAATACAAAGGATCATGAAAGGTTACTACAAGCAACTCTATGCCAATAAAATGGACAACCTGGAAGAAATGGACAAATTGTTAGTAATGCACAACCTTCTGAGACTGAACCAGGAAGAAACAGAAAATATGAACAGACCAGTCACAAGCACTGAAATTGAAACTGTGATTAAAAATCTTCCAACAAACAAAAGCGCAGGACCAGATGACTTCACAGGCATATTCTATCAAACATTTAGAGAAGAGCTAACACCTGTCCTTCTCAAACTCTTCTAAAACATAGCAGAGGGAGGAATACTCCCAAACTCATTCTCCATGGCCACCATTACCCGGATACCAAAACCAGACAAAGATGTCACAAAACAGGAAAACTACAGGCCAATATCACTGATGAACATAGATGCAAAAATCCACAGCAAAATACTAGCAAACAGAATCCAACATTAAAAGGATCATACACCATGATCAAGTGGGATTTATTCCAGGAATGCAAGGATTCATCAATATACAGAAATCAATCAACGTGATACACCATATTAACAAATTGAAGGAGAAAAACCATATGATCATCTCAATAGATGCAAAGAAAGCTTTTGACAAAATTCAACACCCATTTATGATAAAAACCCTGCAGAAAGTAGGCATAGAGAGAACTTTCCTCAACATAATAAAGGCCATATATGACAAACCCACAGCCAACATCTTCCTTAACGGTGAAAAACCGAAACCATTTTTACTAAGATCAGGAACAAGACAAGGTTACCCACTCTCACCACTATTATTCAACATAGTTTTGGAAATTTTAGCCACAGCAATCAGAGAAGTAAAAGAAATAAAAGGAATCCAAATCGGAAAAGAAGTAAAGGTGTCACTGTTTGCAGATGACATGATACTATACATAGAGAATCCCAAAGATGCTACAAGAAAACTACTAGAGGTAATCAATGAATTTGGTAAAGTTGAGGGTTACAGAATTGTTGCGTGAAATCTCTTGCATTTCTATACACTAATGATGAATAAATTTGAAAGTGAAATTAAGAAAACACTCCCTGGCACGCCGTGTCTGGGGCTGGCTGGTTCGCTAGACGCCGCTGTGAGGTTGGTGTCTAATGTAACAGTTTGCCAACCGAGGGGAGTTGTGAAGGGTGCAGGCTTAGAGGGGCGCGCTGCTGGCTTTGTGGGTCCATTGGCCACTGAGTTTGTCCCAGAGCTGGGACCACAGGAGCAGAGACAAGAGGTAGCGAGGGTGGGGATGGCGATGGGGACCGGCCACCCCTCCTAGAGGAGGCAGTGTGCTAGCTCTGGGGACGGGTCGGTAGTGGGAGTGAGGGCTGCACGAACGCCGGTGCGCTTGGCCCTGCATCTCCGTCCCCAGGGCGCCCCCACGTCTTAGGGGTGGGCCGGGACCCATTTCCGGGAGTGAGAGCCGCCATCTTCGGCTGGTGAGGCTTAGGTGAACTTGGGGTACTCGGTACCCAACGGCGCGGAACCTTACCATTCCAGGCACAGCGTCTGAGTAGGCAGCAGGGCCTGGTATGGGATGGAGAAGGGGAGTGGACGGGACAACCCGAAGGGATGCTGAGGATGAGACAGGCCCTTCTTCCATCCCAGCCTCCCCTAACGTCACCATCTCTCAGTTCCCGTCCAGGTCCAGCCCGGCTTTCCCTGCCAGCAGGGGAGCTCCAGGTGTAGGAAGGTAGTTGAGTCCTGGGTGGGCTGCACCCCAGGTGTAAAAAAAAAAAAAAAAAAGAAAACACTCCCTTTTACTGTGGCAACAAAAAGAATAAAATATCTAGGAATAAACCTACCTAAGGAGACAAAAGACCTGTATGCAGAAAATTATAAGACACTGATGAAAGAAATTAAAGATGATATAAACAGATGGACAGATATATCATGTTCTTGGATTGGAAGTATCAACATTGTGAAAATGACTATACTACCCAAAGCAATTTACAGATTCAGTGCAATCCCTATGAAACTACCACTGGCATTTTTCACAGAACTAGAACAAAAAATTTCACAATTTGTATGGAAACGTCCCCGAATAGCCAAAGCAATCTTGAGAAAGAAAAATGGAGTGGGAGGAATCAGGCTCCCTGACTTCAGACTATTCTACAAAGCTACAGTAATCAAGACAGTATGGTACTGGCAAAAAAACAGAAATATAGATCAATGGAACAGGATAGGAAACCCAGAGATAACCCCACTCACATATGGTCACCTTATCTTTGATAAAGGAGGCAAGAATATACAGTGGAGAAAAGACAGCCTCTTCAATAACTGGTGCTGGGAGAACTGGACAGCTACATGTAAAAGAATGAACTTAGAACACTCCCTAACACCATACACAAAAATAAACTGAAAATGGATTAAAGACCTAAATGTATGGCCAGAAACTATCAAACTCTTAGAGGAAAACATAGGCAGAACACTCTATGACATAAATCACAGCAAGATCCTTTTTGACCCACCTCCTAGAGAAATGGAAATAAAAACAAAAATAAACAAATGGGACCTAATGAAACTTCAAAGCTTTTTGCAGCAAAGAAACCATAAACAAGACAAAAAAACAACCCTCAGAATGGGAGAAAATATTTGCAAACGAAGCAACTGACAAAGGATTAATCTCCAAAATTTACAAGCAGCTCATGCAGCTCAATATCAAAAAAACAAACAACCCAATCCAAAAATGAGCAGAAGACCTAAGGAGACATTTCTCCAAAGAAGATATACAGATTGCCAACAAACACATGAAAGAATGCTCAACATCATTAATCATTAGAGATATGCAAATCAAATCTTCAATGAGATATCATCTCTCACCTGTCAGAATGGCCATCATCAAAAAATCTACAAACAGGGCTTCCCTGGTGGCACAGTGGTTGAGAATCTTCCTGCTACTGCAGCGGACACGGGTTCGAGCCATGGTCTGGGAGGATCCCACATGCCGTGGAGCAACTAGGCCCTTGCACCACAACTACTGAGCCTGCGCGTTTGGAGCTTGTGCTCTGAAGCAAGGGAGGCCGCGATAGTGAGAGGCCCGTGCACTGCGATGAAGAGTGGCCCCTGCTTCCCATAACTAGAGAAAGCCCTCGTACAGAAACGAAGACCCAACACAGCAAAAATAAATATATTAATTAATAAACTCCTACCCCCAACATCTTCTTCTTCTCTTTTTTTTTTTTTGTGGTACGCGGGCCTCTCACTGTTGTGGCCTCTCCCATTGTGGAGCACAGGCTCCGGACGTGCCGGCTCAGTGGCCATGGCTCATGGGTGTAGTCACTCCATGGCATGTGGGATCTTCCCAGACCGGGACACGAACCCGTGTCCCCTGCATCGGCAGGCAGACTCTCAACCACTGCACCACCAGGGAAACCCCCCCACCAACATCTTCTTTAAAAAAAAAAAAAATCTGCTAACAAAAAATGCTGGAGAGGGTGTGGAGAAAAGGGAACCCTCTTGCACTGTTGGTGGGAATGTAAATTGATACAGCCACTATGGAGAACAGCATGGAAGTTCCTTAAAAAACTAAAAATAGAACTACCATACGACCCAGCAATCCCACTACTGGGCATGTACCCTGAGAAATCCATAATTCAAAAAGACACATGCACCCCAATGTTCAATGCAGCACTATTTACAATAGCCAGGTCATGGAAGCAACCTAAATGCCCACTGACAGACGAATGGATAAAGAAGATGTGGTACATATATACAGAATGGAATATTACTCAGCCATAAAAAAGAATGAAGTTGGGTCATTTGTAGAGACGTGGGTGGACTTAGAGACTGTCATATAGAGTGAAGTAAGTCAGGAAGAGAAAATAAATATCGTATAGTAATGTATGTATGTAGAATCTAGAAAAATGGTACAGGTGAACCGGTTTGCAAGGCAGTAATAGAGACACAGATATAGAGAAGAAACATATGGAAACCAACATGTTATGGCTCAATATTACTCAGCCATAAAAGGAATGAAATTAGGTCATTTGTAGAGATGTGGATGGACCTAGAGACTGTCGTACAGAGTGAAGTAAGTTAGGAAGAGAAAAATAAATATAGTATAGTAATGCATGTATGTGGAATCTAGAAAAATGGTACAGATGAACAGGTTTGCAAGGCAGAAATAGAGACACAAATATAGAGAACAAACATGGACACCAAGGGGGGAAAGTGGGAGGGGAAGGGAGAATGAATTGGGAGATAGGGATTGACATATATACACTAATACGCATAAAGTAGGTAAGTAATAAGAACCTGCTGTATAAAAACATAAAATAAAATTTAAAAATCTTCATTGTATTAAGTCACTGACACGTACTTTTTCCCCCCACAGCACAGCATAACATGATCCTGACTACAGCACAGACACACCATTTTAGCAGAGGTAACCATTTGGCCTATAAATGTCAATCCTTTAAGTCCTAGCAAACATCACAGGTGCTTAAATAACAAGTTCTCTTATGATATAAAACATAATTTGCTCCACAACCATTTGGTTTTCACACAGCACATCTGGTTTTTCGGAATACATCTATGTAAATTGGGTCATCTCTTTAATGATATTGTATTTACATCTGAGAACTGAAAAGAGAAGACTGACTGCAGGTTAAATAAGAAGTCCCTAGGTCTCTTAATTTGCTCTCTAAGCTCCTGTGATAACATATGTAAACACCCTGTAGGTAATTAGATTCTAAATTCTTCTTTGCTGTAATGATCCAGGTGTCACTGGAGTGATTTTTTTAAAAAGACATTTTTCCTACATAAAGCTACGACATATGAATTTTTTTCTTTCTTAATTAAACCTCTGCACAGTGAATAAAGCACCTTATTTAGACATTCAGAAATTTTTCTTTCCAGAACTTTCCAACTCAGCTAAGAGAGCCTATGTAGCTGATTCAGGCAATTGTGCTGCCTTATAAAATACTGTCCCCAAAGAATCCTTTATAGCCACTCAGAGTCAGGGTAGAGTCAACTATTAAGGTTTCTACCTGTATTGCTCAGTCTGCTCTTTCCCCCAATACTATCCCTATTAATCTGCTCAGGAACCACTTTGTTTTTCTGATGCTGGGATAGGGTTCGTTGAGGTGTCTGTTTGGATTTTCTTTGGTTGCTTAATATTGGAGGAGAAGAACAGAAATGGTAGCTACAGCTGATGTTTGGATTTAGACCATGCCACCTAGAGCAGATACTGAAGAGACGGTCAGTGGAATGTCTCCTGCACCGTGAACCTCTTGTTGAAAGTACTGAAAGTATTTTCTACTCCATTGATAAAATGACAGGATTTATTAACCAGAATTTCTCTCTACTGCTTCTTTTATCACTGGCAGTAAGTTCCTCTAACAACATCACTATCCCAAATATTTGTTAAAGGCTTAAACAGTTTCAAATGTGTTCTCCTTTATTTAATTCATAGTTGTTTCTGAAAATGCACCGTTCAGTGTTAGATGAAACAGCTTATGCCTCCTGTCGTATTTCACATTTTGTTTTATGCTTTGGTAGATTTCACAGTGATCTCTGATTAACCAGTAAAGTGTGTTTTAGAGTACAAGATACCTTTAAACAGTAAGGTTGCAGAAAGGGTTCTATACCATGAAATCTTCTCATGGGCCTAAATAGCAACAGTGCAGCCTGCAGACCTTTAAAAATATATTTGGGCCTCTTAATTTTCATAGAGGTTAGTTGCATTCTCTCATGGCCTCATTTCACAAAAGCAATTGTAGTAGAGTGGGAGGCATGCTGAACCCGGACTCAGTTTACCTGGGTCTAAATCCTAACTCTGCCACTTGCAAACTCTGTAATTTTGGGCAAATCACTTAACTTCTATGAGCCTCTTCACCCTCATCTGTGAATTAGGGCTAATAATACTTATCCACAGAGTTATTCTAAGGAGACAATGCAGTACCCATGTAAATGTGCCTAGCACTGAGCCCGGCCCAAAATAGGCAATCAGGATTCATTATTAGAATCTTCAGGGCATACACAATTTATCTAGAATGAGATCACATGAATTAATAATTTACATGGAGTCTTCTAGGGTGAAGTAATATGGAGAACTCCATGGCAATTTAAGGTGTTCTGGCCATTTAAGATTTACCTGATTTATTTCCTACCTCTGGTGCTTAGCCTTTGGTAATACAGGTCCTACAGTTCAACTTGCTACTATTTTGTTTTGAAATTTTATTTTTACCCTCTCCACCAAGGAACAGTCCTGTGGATTCCCCACAAGAGTTCTGGTTTCCTGTCACTCTCTACTGCCTCTTCCTCACTCAGTGCCAACAGAGCACAAAAGTTATGGAGTAAAACCTTGTTTTTAACTCAGAGATGCATTAGGGGCTGAGATGAGGATGGCACTAATTTACCTTTTATTCCTAAGAGAACTTTCCTGGAGGAATCTGTGTCTGGAATACAAAGGAGTCTCCTCCAAACATTCCTTATAAGAACCTACTTGCTGCCAAGCTCAGGGGCTGGAAGGAACATCTCAGGTTTAGAGCCAATAGTGACATTGGGGTCTCCCCCTTTCAACCTACAGGCAAGTGCTTCTGGGGAAAAAAGCATTTTTAAGTAGCAAACGTGAGCCTTTAGTACAATCTGAACCTAGCTGACATACAATCCCCTAACTCAGCTAATGTTTGTGGGTGGCAGGAGGCTTCATCTAAGTCAGCTTAAGTGCCTCTTCTCTTCTCTCCCTCTCATGATTCTTTGCCACATAAGTGAACATCTTTCAAACTCTGTTGACTGTAATCCACAGTTTAAAAAATACATTTAAGTTTGCAACTCAGTATTCAAACATACATGCACATGCGGGCACACACACACACACACACACATACACACAGACTATCAAAAATGTTATGTAACAATTCTTGCCATTACTATGTACTTGATTTCCACCCTATTGTATTTCACTTTTTTTAAAAAAATTTATTTATTTATTTATTTATGGCTGTGTTGGGTCTTCGTTTCTGTGCGAGGGCTTTCTCTAGTTGCAGCAAGCGGGGACCACTCTTCATCGCGGTGCACAGGCCTCTCACTATCGCGGCCTCTCTTGTTGTGGAGCACAGGCTCCAGACACGCAGGCTCAGTAGTTGTGGCGCACGGGCTTAGTTGCTCCGCGGCATGTGGGATCTTCCCAGACCAGGGCTCGAACCCGTGTCCCCTGCATCGGCAGGCAGACTCTCAACCACAGCGCCACCAGGGAAGCCCTATATTTCACTTTTTAATGCTAGTCATGACCTTTAAAATGGATTTTATGACTCTAATGGGTCACAGCCCATTGTTTTAAAAACACTGAGCCAGATTTTTAATAAGGAGCTACTAATTTAGAAAAGGAGTAAATGAGGTTCATACTTTAAAGTATATGGGAAGTTTAAGTTCTGTTAAAATTACATGTAGAGTTCTGATAAGATAGAAAACATGTACTTTATCCTATTCCACCTACTAAGTAAAACTAAAAACTCTAGGAATTATATTTAAATAAACATAAGAAAACTCTGAAAGGTTAAGACGAAGAAGTCAGATGGGCTAGGGACTAGGTGACCCAAGGAATGATGTACTACTGATTTCTTGGCCTTTCTTTTTGCCTCATATATCTCAGACTTGGAACTGAAGAAGCTGGCAACCTGGAAGTGCCAATGAATATAGACAAAAGTCAACTCTCTCTAAACAAAGGACCAAGAAAGGGGAAGCCCACAAAGATATAAACCTTTTAGACAATAAACACTATATGCCAAACGCAACAGGTAAAACTATACCCATGCCAGCAAAGGCCAAGTGGAAAAGCCTAGATGAGGTTATAATGAGGTGCCCTAACCCACCCAACATGCTGATGTCAGAGAAGGATGAGTAAGGAGCTGAAACTTCCATCCCTGTTGGATGGTAATGAGTTCTTCTCACCCCTGTCCACAGTATCATCAGAGACATTGTGAGGAGTCTGGGCTTCCACCTCCACCCAGTACTACCAAGGCAAGCCTCCACTTCACCACTGGTGTAGGTCTATTGGAGAATAAGAACTTGTACCACTACCACTGCCCAGTGGTAAGAAGGTGACCCCCACTGTGTAGTAGACACCACGTGAGGAGCAGTAATGATAAACTTCTAGTCCTCACAACCAAAGAGGTATAGATAAAAGCCAGAATACCTACCCCTGCCCAGAATTAACAAAGAGCCTTCCCTTCAACTGTCAGTGGTGGTTTAGTGGGGCACCTGAACTTCTACCCTCATATGGAAGTAATGAGTTGGTGACCCGCCATTCCATTCCAGAGCAGTTTCATAGGAAAATAATTAAAACCAAGAGTTTAAATAAAATCTAGAGTCCCATAACATAACACCCAAAAGGCCCAGGTTTAAGTCAAAAATCACCATCATATCAAGAAACAGAAGATACTGAACTGAATGAAAAAAGATAATTCATACCATTATTAACATGACAGAAATGTTAGAATCATCTGACAAATATTTTAAACCGGTCATCATAAAAATGCTTCAATTATCAAATACAAACATGCTTGAAACAAATGAAAAATATAAAATCCGTACAAAGAATAGTAATAAATAGCAAATAAATAGAAGATATAAAGAAGAACCAACTGAAAATTTTAGAACTGAAAAATACAATAACCAAATTAAAAAATTCAACAGCAGAATGAATGAGGCAGAGGAAAGAATCAGTGAACTGGAACATAGAACAATAGAAATTACATATTCTGATGACAGAGAAAATAGACTGAAAGAAAAAGAACAGAGACTTAGGGACCTTTGGGGCCATATATATAAAGTATCCATGTGATTGGAGTCTCAGGAGATGAGAAAAAGAGTAGGACTGAAAAAATATTCAGGGAAAGACTAGCTAAAAACTTTACAAATTAGGCAAAGAACATAAACCTGCCAATTCAAAAAACTAACAGAAGTGTGACATGACTTAGCTAAGTCACAAGTGTGATTTATTATAGGAATGCAAGGGTGGCTCAAGATAAGAAAATCAATCAATGTAATACACCACATTAACACAACTGAAAGAAAACAAAACAGATAATCACCTCAATTGTTGAAGGAAAAGCATTTGACAAAATCCAGCACTGTCTCATGATAAAAATGCTCAGAAAACTAGGGAAGGAAAGGAACTTACACAACATGATTAAGGGCTTCATGAAAAACCTGCAACTAACATCATACTCAATAGTAAAAAACTAAAAGATTTCCTTCTAAGATCGGGATGAAGACAAGGATGTCCACTTTCACCTCTGCTATTTTACATTGTACTAGAAGTTCTAGCGAAAGCAATTAGGCAAGAAAAAGAAGTAAGAGGCATCCAAATTGTAAAGGAAGAAGTAAAACTGTATTTGCAGATAACATAATATTATATATAAAAAATCCCTAAGAATCCACAAGAAAGCTACTAGAGTTAATAAAATGAACTCAACAAAATTGCAGGTTACAAGATCAACACACAAAATTTAGTTGTGCTGTTACAGACCAGCAATAAACAATCCAAAGAGGAAATTAAGAAAATAATTCCATTACAATAGCATCCAAAAGAATAAAATACCTACAAATAAATTTAAGCAGGGAAATAAAAGACTTGTACCTTAAAAATTGCAGAACATTGCTGAAAGAAATTTTAAAAGAACTTAAATAAATAAAAAGACAGGCTATATCTATTTGTGAACTGGAATATTTAGTATTGTTAAGATGTCAATACTACCCAGAGTAATCCACAAATTCAACAGAATTGCTTTCAAAGTTCCAATGGCTTTTGTTTTTTTGCAGAAATCAAAAAGTCTATCTTCAAATTCATATGGAATTACAAAAGAGGTTGAGTAGCCAATCTTGAAAAACAAAGAGTACTCACACTTCTTGATTTCAAAATTAATACAAACCTACACTAAATAAACAGACTGGTACTTGCATAAGGATAGCTATATAGACCAACTGGGTCCAGAACTAAAGCCATATATCTAAGGCCAATTGATTTTTGACAAGGGTGCCAAAACCATTTAATAAGGAAACAGTGTCTTCAACAAATGATGCTAGGGCAACTGGATTTTCACATGCCAAACAATGAAGTTTGATCCCCTACCTCTCACTTCATACAAAAATTGACTCAAAACGGATAGACAACCTAAATTTAAGAAGCAATACCATAAAACTCTTAGAAGAAAACAGAGACGTAAATATTAATGACCTTGAATTTGGCAATGGATTATTATTTATGACACACAAAGCATAAGAAACAAAAGAAAAAATAGATAAACTGGTCTGCAACAAAATTTTAAAACTTCTGCAACAAAGAATATTATCAAGAATGTTAAAAAAAAAAAAAAAAAGAAAAACCTTTGACTTCTGGTTTCTGGTCCAGCATAAGCTTTTAAGTTGTCAACACATCCCAACAAGTAAAAAAAAACTTAACAAACTGGAAAATCAACAAGTCTTCTTAGATCCATAAGAGGAGTGAGGTGACGGGACAAACCACTGCCCTCAAAACTTGCAGAAATTGACAGGTGGAATCAGAGAATTACAACTTACCTGAGCAATTATCCAAGAGCTTAAACCTCCAAAAGGACCAATGCTCAGATAGGAAAACCTGAACTGTAATTGACAACTGCTGGAGGCTTAGTGTGCACAACTCTGAGAGTTAAAAACGCCAGGGGAACACATTCATAGGGGGACCCCACATATTTATGAGTTTTACCTCCAGGAGGTCAACTTGGTTCTCACAGTGAATATAAGAGACAAAACTCCTCAAGCTTCCAGAAGAGTGAAGTGGAAAGGAACCATTTTGGAAAATGGCGGAGCATCCTGTTCTACTTGACAAGGCCTGCTCTCAGGAGAAATTATTTAAAAGAGCCTAACCTATTGGGGTTTTATCAGAGCCTAACTGATCTGGTGGAAGGGGAATATTTAAAAAGCAGCCAGCTCTAACCTTCCACATGGAGGAGAGGAAATACTCAACACCATTCCCCTCTAATCTTCTTCATGAGAGAAGAGAAGCATCCACCTCCAGCACATTCTAACTACTATGTCCCACCTAAGGGCAGTGGGGGCTGGGGGAAGGCTGAGAAATACATTTGAAGTTCTCAGTCCAGAGGAACTAAAACTCCTAAAAGGCTGAGATCTAATCACAGGACTACAGAATGCTTTTCCTCCTCCAACACCATATTACTAAAAGCTTATTTACAGCATCCTCATTTACCCAGTACATCATGCCTGGCTATCAAGAAAAAAATACAAGACATACTAAAAGGTAAAAAAAAAAAAAAGCACAGTTTTTAAGAGACAGAGCAATCATCAGAACCTTAATTAAATATGACAGAAGGGCTTCCCTGGTGGCGCAGTGGTTGAGAGTCCGCCTGCTGATGCAGGAGACGCGGGTTCGTGCCCCGGTCCGGGAAGATCCCACATGCTGCGGAATAGCTGGGCTCATGAGCCATGGCCGCTGAGCCTGCGCGTCTGGAGCCTGTGCTCCGCAACGGGAGAGGCCACAACAGTGAGAGGCCCGTGTACCACAAAAAAAAAAAAAAAAAAAAAAAAGACAAACATTGGAATGATCAGGTCAGGAAATTTAAAAAATAATGATTAATATGCCAAGGGCTCTAACAGATAAAGCAGACAGCATGTAAGAACAGATGACCAATGTAAACAGAGAGATGGACATTCTAAGAAAGAACCAAAAATAGATGCTAGACACTAAAAGCACTGTAACAGAAATGAAGAATACATTCAATGGACTTATTAGTAGATTGGACACAGCTGAGAAAAGAAATTCTGAGTTTGAGAATATCTCAATAGAATCCTTCAAAACTAAAAAGCAAACTGAATAAAGCAGGAAAGAATATCCAAGAACTGTGGGACAACTACCAAAGGTGTAACATATATGTAATGGGAATATCAGAAGGAGAAAAGAGAAAGAAAAGAAAAAATATTTGAAACAATAGTGACTGAGAGTTTTCTCAAATTTATGTCAGACAACAACCACAGATCCAGGAAGCTAACAGAACACCAAGTAGGATAAATACCAAAAACACTTTACCTAAGCATTAAATTTTCAAATGACAGAATATCAAAAAGAAGAAGAAAATCCTGAAAGAAGCCAGTGGATTAAAAACACCTAACCTATTGAGGAGGAGAATCTTTTAATTCATTTGACTTCTCCTCAGGAACTATACAAGAAAGAAGAGAGTGAAGTAAAATACTTAAATAGTTGAGAGGAAAAATAAACACCAATCTAGAATTCTGTACCCTGAGAAATTATGTTTCACAAGTGAAGGAGAAATAAAGACTTTCTTGCAAGAAATGTTAAAAGGAGTTTTTAGAGAGAAGAAAAGTGATAAAGGTCAGAAACTTGTATGTACATAAAGGAAGAGCATAAAAGGAATAAGTGAAGATAATAAAAGCTTTGCTTCTTAATCACTGTAACAGATAACAGTTTTTTTCAAAATAATAGCATCAATGTATTTGATTATGTATGCTTTATATATAATATATATAACAAACATAAATAACTAATTGTGTATATATAAATACACATAAAATATTATGTATAAAGAGAGAGAAAAAGAGAGACATGTATGCTTATGTGTAAGTTAAATGAATGACAGAAGAAATGAGAAGGAGGAAATTCGGATTATTTTGTTATTATTAAGTACTAACTGTGAAATGGTATAGTGTTATTTGAAAGTGGACTTGGATTACTTGTAAATATATCTTACAATCTCTAGGGCAACCACTGAAACAAAAAAGAAAGAAAAAAGTATAACTAATATGCTAAAAAGGGAAGAGAATGGAATCATATAAAATGCACAATTAAAATCACAAAAGGCAGAAAAAGAGTGGAAGACAAAAATAGGAACAAAGAACGAGGGCAAAAAGTAGGAATAGCAAAAAATATGGCAGATATTACCCCAACTATATCAAAAGTCATTTTCAATGTCAATGGTCTAGATGTATCAATTAAAAGACACAAATTATCAGAGATAGGACCCACTATATGTTGTCTACAAGAAATGCACTTTAGATATAAAGACACATACAGATTAAAAGTAAATGGATGGAGACATAAGAGTACCTACATTAATATCACACAGAGCAGATTTCAGAGCAAAGGAAGTTACCAAGGATAAAGAGGGGCATTACATAATGATAAAGGGATCAATTCACCAAGAAGACATAACCATCCTTAATGTGTATGGACCTAAAGATAGAGCATCAAAATACATGAGGCAAAAACCAATAGAACAGCAAGGAGAAATAGATTAATTATTATAGCTGGAGATTTCAACACAGCTTTCAAAAGTGGACAGATCCAGCAGGCAGAAATTCAGTAAGGACATTGTTGAACTCAATAGCA
Organism: Grampus griseus; assembly: GCF_964374135.1. NCBI lineage: Eukaryota > Metazoa > Chordata > Mammalia > Artiodactyla > Delphinidae > Grampus > Grampus griseus. Next base: position 59,444,341 of record NC_139017.1, read on the forward strand.
CCAATACTCAATTGAATATGATGGATATCTAAAGACCATTTCACCCAAGAATAGCCAAATACACAGTCTTTTTAAACATTTGTGAATATTTGCCAAGATAGACCACAGAAGGAATACTTCCTAACTCATTTTATGAGGCCAGCATTATCATAATACTCAAACCAGACAAAGAAATTTCAAGAAAACTACACAACAATATCTCTCATGAACACAGGTGTAAAAGTTCTCAATTAAATATTAGCAAATTGAATCCAACAATGTAGCAAAAAAAGCTGTACATCACAAGTAACTGAGTTTTATCCCAGGTATACAAAGATGGTTCAGCATTTGAAAATCAATTACTGTACTCCATCACATCAAAAAACTATAGAGGAGAAATCAAAAGATCACTTCAACATGTGCCAACAAAAAGCACTTGACAAAATTCAACACCAATTCATGATAAAAACTCTCAGTAAGCTAAGAGTAGAGAGGAACTTCCTCAACTTGATTTTAAAAATCTACAAAAAAATTGCAGATAACATTATAATCAATTGTGAGAAGCTCGAAGCATTCCCACTAAGGCAGAAACAAGGCAAGGCTGTCCCCTTTTACCATTGCTTTTTAACATTATACGCGAAGTCCTAGATAAGCAATAAAATAAGAAAAAGAAATAAAAAGCATACAGATTGGGATGTAAGCAATAAAACTGTCTTTGTTTGCAGGTGACATGATCATCTATGTAGAAAATCTGGAATGATCAACAAAAAAATTCCTGGAACTAATAAGTGATTATAACAAGGTTACAGAATACAAGGTTAGTATACAAAAGTGCACTCCTATACCTCAGCGATGAACAAGTGAAAGTTGAAATTTAAAACACAATAATTACTTTAGCACTCCTAAAAATGAAATATTTAGGTATAAATGTAACAAATATATACACAAGATCTGTATGAGAAAATCTACAAAACTCTGATGAAAGAAATTAAGAACTAGATAAATGTCCATGGATAAGAAGACTCAATATTGTCAAGACACCAGTTCTTCCCACTTGATCCAAATCAAAACAATCTAAATCAAAATTCCAGTAAGTTATTTTGTGGATTTGACAAACCTGTTCTAAAGTTCATATGGAGAGGCAAAAGACCCAAAACAGCAAGAAAATATTGTAAAACAAGAACAAAGTTGGAGGACTGACACTACTCCACTTCAAAACTTACTAAAAGGCTATAGTAATCAAGACAGTGTGGCACTGGTGAAAGAACAGATAAATAAAAAGAATAGACATAGGGACTTCCCTGGTGGTGCAGTGGTTAAGAATCCGCCTGCCAATGCAGGGGACACGAGTTCAAGCCCTGGTCCCGGAAGATCCCACATGCCATGGAGCAACTAAGCCCGTGCACCAGAACTACTGAGCCTGTGCTCTACAGCCCGCGAGCCACAACTACTGAGCCCATGTGCCACAACTACTGATGCCCACAGACCTAGAACCCACGCTCTGCAATGAGAGAAGCCACTGCAATGAGAAGCCTGTGCACCACAATGAAGAGTAGCCCCCACTCACCACAACTAGAGAAAGCTCACATGCAGCAACGAAGACCCAGTGCAGCCAAAAATAAATACATAAAATAAATAAATTTTTTAAAAAGAATAGACAGGTATACAATGGAATATTACTGTACCATAAAAAGGAACGAAATTGAGTTATTTGTAGTGAGGTGGATGCACCTAGAGTCTGTCCTACAGAGTGAAGTAAGTCAAGAGAAAGTAAGTAAAGTAAGTCAAGAGAAAGTAAGTAAAGAGAAAAGTGCTGTATGCTAATGCATATATATGGAATCTCAGAAATATGGTACTGATGAACCTAGTGGCAGGCCAGGAATAAAGATGCAGATGTAGAGAACGGGCTTGAGGGCACAGAGGGGGAAGGGGAAGCTGGGACAAAGTGAGAGAGTAGCATTGATATATATATACACTACCAAATGTAAAATAGATAGCTAGGGGGAAGCTGCTGCATAGCACAGGGAGATCAGCTCAATGCTTTCTGACGACCTAGAGAGGTGGGATAGGGAGGGTGGGAGGGAGGCTCAAGAGGGAGGGGAAATGGGGATATATGTATACATGTAGCTGATTCATGTTGCTGTATAGCAGAAACTAACACAACATTATAAAGCAATTATACTCCAATAAAGATGTTAAAAAACAGAAAAGAACAGAGAGCCCATAAATAGATTCACACAAATACAGTCATCCCTTGGTATCTGAGAGGGACTGGTTCCAGGACCACTGAGTGTACCAAAATCCACAGATGCTCAAGTCCCAAAGGCAGTCCTCCATATCTGTAGTTCCCCATCTGTATTCAAACAACCAACGATTGTGCAGTACTGTAGTAGAAGTGGACTCCCACAGTTTAAAACTATGCTGTTCAAAGGACAACTGTATATTCAACCGATTTTTGACAAAGGTTCAAACCCATACAATGGAGAAAAGATAGCTTTTTCAACAAATGATGCTAAATGACTGGACATCCATATTAAAAAACTGAATCTAGACACAGACCTTACATCATTCACAAAAATTAACTCAAAATGGATCACAGACCTAAATGTAAAAAGCAAAACTATAAAACTTTTAGAAGATAACATAGGAGAAGATATAGACGACCTAGGTTTGGTGATGACTCTTTAGATAAAATATCAAAGGCATGAGCCATGAAAGAAAGAAATGATGAACTTGACTTTATTAAAATTTAAAATGTCTGCTCTGCAAAAGCACTATCAAGAGAATGAAAAGACAAGCCACAGACTGGGAAAAACATATTCTCAAAAGACACATCAGATAAAGGACTGTTATGTAAAATATACAAAGAACTCTAAAAATTCGACAATAAGAACCTTAACAGACACCTCACCAAAGAAGACACAAAGATGGGAAATAAGTACATGAAAAGATGCTCCACATGTCATCAACAAAATGAAAATTAAAAGAAAAATTAGACAACAATACACATCAATTAGGATGGCCAAAATCAAGAACACTGACAACACTAAATGCTGGTGAGGATGCAGAGCAACAGGAGCAACACTCATTCGTGGCTGGTGAGAATGCAAAATGGTGCAGCCACTTTGGAAGACACTGTTTCTTAAAAAATTATACATGAAGTTTTCTTAAAAAATTATACATCCTCTTACAGACAATCCAGCAATCATGCTCTTGGTATTTACCTAAAGGAGTTGAAAACTTATGTGCACACAAAAACCTACACACAGATGTCTATAGCAGCATTATTTATGACTGCTAAAACTTGGAAGCAACCAAGATGTCCTTCAGTAGGTGAATGGATAAACAAACTATGGTGCATCCAAACAATGGAATATTATTCGGTGTGAAAAATACATTAGCTATCAAGCCATAAAAAGACCTGGACATATCATGTCATCTGCAAACCATGACAGTTTTACTTCTTCCTTTGCAATTAGGAGTGCTTTTATTTCTTTTTCTTCTCTGATTTCTGCAGCTGAGACTTCTAAAACTATGTTGAATAAAAGGCGTGAGAGCAGACATCCTTGTCTTATTCTTCATCTTACAGGGAATGCTTTCAGCTTTTCACCATTGAGATGGTGTTAGCTGTGGGTTTGTCATATATGGCCCTCATTATGTTGAGGTATGTTCCCTCTATGCCCTCTTTCTGGAGAGTTTTTATCATAAATATATGTTGAATATTATTAAAAGATTTTTATGCATCTATTGAGATGATCATATTGTTTTTATTCTTCAATGTGTTAATGTGGTGTATCACATTGATTTATTTGCAGATATTGAAAAATCCTTGCATCTCTGGGATAAATCCCACTTGGTCATGGTGTATGATCATCTTAATGTATCATTGGATTCAGTTGCTGGTATTCTGTTGATGATTTTTACATCTACGTTCATCAGTGATATTGGCCTGTGATTTGTGTGTGTATGTGTGTGCTATCTTTGGTTTTGGTATCAGGGTGATGGTGGCTTAATACAATGAGTTTGGAAGTGTTCCTTCCTCTGAACTTTTTTTGGAATGGTTTCAGAACGATAGGTGTTAACTCATTTTTTTAAAAAAATTTATTTTATATTGGAGTATAGTTGATTTACAATGTTGTATTAGTTTCAGGTGTACAGTAAAGTGATTCAGTTATACATATTCATATGTGTATTCCTTTTCAGATTCTTTTCTCATATAGGTTATTACAGAGTATTGAGTAGAGTTCCCTGTGCCATACAGTAAGTCCCTGTTGATTATCTATTTTATATGTAGTAGTGTGTATATGTTAATCCCAACCTCCTAATTTATCTCTTCCCCTCACCTTTCCCCTTTGGTAACTATAAGTTTGATTTCTAAGTCTGTGAGTCTGTTTCTGTTTTGTAAATAAGTTCATTTGTACCATTTTTTTAGATTCCACATATAAGTGATATCATATGATATTTGTCTTTGTCTGACTTACTTCACTTAGTATGATAATCTCTATGTCCATCCATGTTGCTGCAAATGGCATTATTTCATTCTTTTTTATGGCTGAGTAATATTCCATTGTATAAATGTACCACATCTTCTTTATCCACTCATCTTTCAATGGACATTTAGGTTGCTTCCATGTCTTGGCTATTGTAAGTAGTGTGGCAATGAACTCTGGGTGAATATATCTTTTTGAATTATGTTTTTTTCCAGATATATGCCTAGGAGTGGGATTGCTGGGTCATGTGGTAGCTCTATTTTGGTTTTTTAAGTAACCTCCATAATGTTCTCCACAGTGGCTGTACCAATATACATTCCCACCAACAGTGTAGAAGGGTTCCCTTTTCTTTCATTTTGCAAATATTTTCTCTTCTTTGCAAATCTTTTCTCCCATTTTGCTGTGCAAAAGATTTTAAGTTTAATTAATACCCATTTGTTTATTTTGATTTTTATTTTCATTACCCTAGGTGGTAGATTCAAAGAGATATTGCTGCAATTTATGTCAAAGAGTGTTCTGCCTAAGTTTTCCTCTAAGAGTTTTATAGTATCTGGTTGTACATTTAGGTGTTTAACCCATTTTGAGTTTATTTGTGTATATGGTGTTAGAGAATGTTCTAATTTCATTATTCTACATGTGGCTGTCCAGTTTTCCCAGCACTACTAATTGAAGATACTGTCTTTTCTCCAGCAAAGGAAACCATAAGCAGAACAAAAAGACAACCTACAGAATGGGAGAAAATATTTGCAAACCATGTGACTGACAAGGGATTAATTTCCAAAATATACAAACAGCTCATGCAACTCAATATCAAAAAAACAAACAGCCCAATCAAAAAAAAAATGGGAAGAGGATCTGAATAGACATTTTTCAAAAGAAGACATACAGATGGTCAGAAGGCACATGAAAAGATGCCCAATAACAGTAACTATTAGAGAAATGCAAATCAAAACTACAATAAGGTATCAGCTCACTCTGGTCAGAATGGCCATCATTAAAAAGTCTACAGATAATAAATGCTAGAAAGGGTGTGGAGAAAAGGGAATCCTCATGGATGGACCTAGAGATTATCATACTAAGTGAAGTAAGGCAGGCAGAAAAGACAAATACAATATGATACCACTTATATATGGAATCTTAAAAAAATGATACAGATGAACTTATTTACAAAATAGAAAAAGACTTACAGATATAGAAAACAAACTTATGGCTACCAAAGGGGAAAGGCCGGGAGAGAACAATAAATTAGAAGTATGGTATTAACAGATACACACTACTATATATATAAAATAGGTAAACAACAAGGACCTACTACAGCACAGGGAACTGTATTCAATATCTTGTAGTAATCTATAATGGAAAAGAATTTGAAAAATAATATGAATATGTGTATATATATGTGTGTATACATATATATGTGTATATACATACATATGTATGTATATATAACTGAATCTCTTTTCTGTACACCAGAAACTAACACAACTTTGTAAATCAACTATACTTCAATTTAAAAAAAGACACAGAGGAAATGCATATTAGTAAATGAAAGAAGCCAATCTAAAAAGGTTACATACTGTATAATTCCAACTATATGACATTCTAGAAAAGACAAAACTATGGAGGCAGTAAAAAGATCAATGGTTGTGAGGGACTGGAGGAAGACAGGGGTGAACAGCTATAGCACAGAGGATTTTTAGGGCAGTGAAACTCCTCTGTATGCTACTATAATGGTGGATATGTTTCATTATACATTTGTTCAAACCCACAGAATGTACAACACCATAAGTGAACCTTAATGTAAACTGTGGGCTATGTGTCAAAGTAGGTTTATCACTTGTAACAAATGAACCAATCTGGTGAGAGATGCTGATAATGAAGGAGGTTATGCATATGCAGGGACAGCAGGTATTGAAAATTTCTGGACCTCCTCAATTTTTCTATAAGTCAAAATCTGCTCTAAAAATAAACCCTATTAAAATCTTTAAGAAAGAACCCTTTTACATAATGGGAGAAAATACTGGCAAATCATATATGTGATAAGAGTTTACTATCCAGAATATACAAAGAATTCCTACAACTCAACAACAAAAAGATAATCGACCTAATTTTTTTTAAAAGCCTTTATTGAATTTGTTGCAATACTGCTACTGTTTTATGGTTTTTGGTTTTTTGGCCACAAGGCGTGTGGGATCTTAGCTCCCCAATCAGGGATCAAACCCTCAACCCCTGCATTGGAAGCGAAGTCTCAACCACTGGACCACCAGGGAAGTCCCTCAACCTAATTTTTTAAATGGACAAAGTATCTGAATAGACATTTCTTCAAAGAAGATATACAAATGGCTAATAAGCACATGAAAAGATGCTCAACATAATTAGTTTTTAGGGAAACACAAATCAAAACCGCAATGATATACTATTTCATACCTACTATGATGGCTATAATAAAAATAAAATGAAAAATAAGTGTTGGTGAGGAGATGGAGAAATTGGAACCCTCATACACTGTCTATGTGAATGTAAAATGGTGCACTCATTGTGGAAAACAGTTTGGTGGCTCTTCAAAAAGTTAAACATAGAATTACAATATGACCCAGAAATTCCACTTCTGGGTATATACCCAAAAGAACTGACAGCAGGGACACAAGCTGATGTGTGTACACCAATGTTCATAGCAGCATTATTTATAATTCAAGTGTCCATCAACAGATGAACAGATAAACAAAATGTGGAATGGTCATACAATAAAATATTATTCAGCCTCCCAAAATGAAGTTTTGATACTTTCTGAAACATGGATGAGCCTTGAAAACATTGTGATAAGTGAACTAAACCAGACATAGAAGGACAAATATTGTATGATTCCACTTACATGAAATATCTAGAGTAGACAAATTCATAGTAACCAAAACTAGATTAGAGGCTACAGAGGCTGGAAGAGAAAAGGAGGAGTTATTGCTTAGTGAATGCAGAGTTTATGTTTGGGGTGATAAAAAGTTTTGGAAATATGTCATAATTATGGTTGTACAACACTGTGAGTATAATTAATGCCACTGAGTTGTATACTTAAAAATGGTTAAAATGGCAAATTTCATGTTACATATATTTCACCACAATAAAAAAGAATCTGAGTAAATCCCCCAAAGAATAAACCTAAAGAAATCTACACCAAGACATGTCATTGTCATATTCTGAAAATTAAAGACTAAGAAATAATCTTGAGAGCAGCCAGAGAAAAATGACACCTTGCCTATAGGCAGAAAAACCTTTTGGATGACAGCATATACTTTTTAAAACATCATGGAGGCAAGAAGGAAGTGGCACAATATTTTTCAAGTGCTGAAAAAATGGAGTTGTTAATCCAGCAACCTATATTCAGTGAAACTATCCTGCAGGAATAAAGGAAAAATCACGGCATTTTCAGATGAAGGAAAACTAAAGGTTTGTCACCAGAACATCTATCCTAAAAGCAATAGCTAAAGAAGTTCTCTAAACAAAAAAGAAATAAGAAAGGAGTCTTGAAACATCAGGAAGGAATAAAGGACAGTGTAAGCAAAAATATGGTATTACATTGATTGATATTTTAATATTGAATCAGCCTTGCATCCCTGGAATAATTTCCATTTGGTCATAGTGTATAATTTTTATGTATATTGCTAAATTCTATTTGCTAATATTTTGTTAAGGATATTTGCATAAAGGAAATTTGTAGTTTTCTTTTTGTACTGTCTAGTTTTGGTATCAAGGTAATAATAGCTTTATAAAATGAATTGGAAAGTGTTTCCTCTTCTTATGTTTTCTAGAAGATACTGTTTAGAATAATTCCTTGATATTGGAAATTTGTGTCTTGTATGGTTTTTTCCTTTGTCAATATTGCTAGAGATGTGTCAATTATTAACCTTCTCAAAAAGCTTTTTGTTTCCTTCATTTTCTCTGTTTTTCTGGTTTTTATTTCACTGATTTCTGCTTTTGTCTTAATTATTTCCTTTCTTTTTTGCTTTGAGTTTTTAGTGCTCTTTTTTTCTGCATCCCTGAGGAGTTCAGATGATTGATTTGAGACTCTTCTCATGTATGCATTTACTGCTATAAATTTCCCTCTCAGCAGTGCTTTAACTATGTCCTACACATTTTGACTCTCATCACTATTATTCAGCATATTTTGAGTACTTCTGGCCAGTGCAATAAGGCAAGAAAAGAAGTTAAACATATACTTGTTGGAAGGAAGAAATAAAACTGTCTAATTTTTCAGTGTTGTGACTGTGTTCACAGAAACTCCCAAGGAATATACAAAAAAAAGTTTTAACTCATAGAACTAATAAGTGAGTTCATCAAGGCTGGAAGATACAGATAAACAAAATAAATTATATTTCTATGCTCTAGCAATGAACATGTAGACACCAAAATTAAAAACAATACCATTTATAATAACTCAAAAAAACTAAAATATAAAAAAATTTGTATGCTAAAAACTTCAAAATGTTGATAAAAGAAATCAGTGAAGATCTAAACAAATGGAGAGATACACCATGTTCATGGATTGTAAGACTCAATATAGTAAAGATGTGAATTTTTCCCAAATTGATAAACAAGTTTAATGCATTTTCTATAAAATCTTCAAAAATATTTTGTAGATATAGACAAGAATACAATAAAATTTATATGGAAAAGTGAATTAACTAGAATAGCTAAAAACCATTTTGAATAAGAATCAAGTGGGAGGAATCATTCTACTTGATTCTAAGTCTTACTGTAGAACAACAGTAATCAAGACTGTGTGATATTGGTGGAGAAATTGACAGATCAATGACACAGAATAGATAGATCAATGAAATAGAATAGATAGATAGACTCACGTAAATATGCCCAACTGATTTTTGACAACTTTGCAAAAATAATTCAATGAAGGAAAGAAAGGCTTTCAACAAATGGTATTGGATCAATTGCACAGCCATTGGCATAATAAAAATAAAGAAAGAAAAAGAACATTGATCTAGGTCTTACCCCTTCTATAACTATTAAGTTTTTGGAAAACAACAATGGAACATCTTCAGAATCTAGGGGTTAGACAAAGAGTTCTTCGACTTGACATCAAAAAACACAATATATATAAGGAAAAATTGCTAAATTGAACTTCATCAAACTTTAAAAATTGTGGTCTGAGAAAGATCTTGTTAAGAGGATGATTGGCAAGCTACAGACTGAGAGAAACTATGTGCAAACCATACATCCAATGAAGAACCAGTATGTAGAATACTCGTAACTCAATTAAATAAATAAATAAAGTTAAGTAAGTAAATGCACATAAAAAAGAATGCAATTAATAGACAAAAGTCATAAGGAGACATTTTGTTAAAGCAGATATACAGATGGCACATAAGCAAGTGAAAAGATGTTCAACATTTTTAGTCATTAGAGAAATGCACATTAAAATCACAATGAGATCATTACATATCTATTAGAATGACTACAATCAAAAAATAATGACAACACCAAAGGCGGCAAAGATGTGGAAAAACTGGATCACTCATGCATTGCTGATGGGAATGTAAGAGGGTACCCCCACTCTGGAAGACAGTTTGGCACTTCCTTAAAAAACTAAACATGCAACTACCATACAGCCCAGAAACTGCACTCCTGGGCATTTATCCCAGAGAAATGAAAACGGATGTTCACACAACAAAAACCTACACGAATGTTTACAGCAGCTTTATTTGTGATATCCCAGCTATACACAACTGGGCTGTCTTTCAGTGGGAGAATGGTTAAACGAACTGTGGTGGTACAGTGTATCATGCAAAGCTACTCAACAATAAAAAGGAAAATAACTACTGATACAGGCATCAACCTGAAGGAATCTTCAGAGAATTATGCTGAGTGAAAAAACCAATCCCAAAAGTTTGCATACTGTATGACTTTGTCATATAACATTCATGAAGTGACAAAATTATAAAAATGGAGAACAAATTAATGGTTATCAGAAGTTAAAGAGAGGGCAGGGACAGAAGGTAGTAGGATCCTTGTGGTGATGGAAATGTTCTGTGTCTTGACTGAATCACTGTCATTATCCAGGTTGTGATATTGTACTATAGTTTTGGAAGATGCTACCATTGAGGAAAACTGAATAAAGGTTAATACAGATCTCTCTGTATTATTTCTTACAAGTTCATGTGAATCCACATTTATTTCAAAATTTAAAAACCTATTTTTTTAAGTATGAAGACAACATGGGCTGGAGACCTGAATTATTTAACTTTCATCCATGGACTTTAGCCAAGTCGCTTCACCTCTCTGGGCTTCAGTTTTCCTACCTGTGAGGCAGAATGACAAAGCTAGCTCAAAGTTCACCTGATTTTGATGTTAAGTATAAATATAGAAAGCAAAAGCAGGATGAAGGAAGTATGCACCCAGCGATAATAAACATTACCAGCCTTGCCTACCTTACAGAGCTGTTTTAAAAATCATATGAGGTAGAATCTCTGGACCTGCTCTGAAAACTGCAAAGCATCATCCAATATTAGTTATTATTATAATCTTTTTAGGCAAAAAAGAGGGGAAGGAGATCTGGATACATCCTAAAGGACATAAAAGTCAATAAAATAATTTGGTTAAATTGCCTTGGATAATCCTATGGGAAGAATAACACCTTGTATGGCTTTATTGCCTCTTGTCTCTACCCGTATACCTCCTGTACCACTACTACTGCCATCTACAGCTTCCTGAGGCTGGACAGAAACACTTGCAGACCAAGGATGTAAAGTTCAAAAGTCTCCCACAGCCACAGAGCAGGGAGGAGGACCAGTACTATATATAACAACAAGCAAACTCCCAAAAGCTAATCATATGTGTCAGTACCCATTCTTAACACATGATCTACCTCATCATTTCAAGAGAAACACAGAATAATATTTTATATATTAGGGATGAGAGAGGAGCAGAAATAATGGAATAAGAACTAGGGATGTCAAGTCATCCAATGAGCAATGGCAACCTGTATGATGAGCCCTGGGACGTTCAAGAAAGTATTCTATTCAAGGTCAACCACAAAGTCAGGAAAAAAGACAAAGAAATCAAGGAAGAGAGGAAAAGGCAAAGGTAACTTAGCAGCATGGCAGTCTGGAGAATTATAGGTGCTTTCTGAGACCTGGCATGTGGGGAAAAGAATAGTCCAACACCATCAGATAAGAAATTAATTTGCCACCCATCATAAAAACACAGCAGCTGCCACTTAAGAGTTACATTTATAACCCCTTAATTTCAGAGATATGCCGCAGGAGACAACAGGTCCACTCTGTCAAAGAGAGGGAAGATGGAAGAGTTTGTTTCATTTCTTCTAGGGCACCTGAAGTAAAAGAAGAAAAAGAAAAGAGACCTGAGGAGATTTAAGAGACAGAAATGATGAAAAAAGCCACTGACCTTCACTGAAGAAGATGTAAGGTCTTCCTGAGCCCAGGACCTTAACACCTCTAGACAACCAAGGACAGGGCTTCATGCAAAAAGAAAAGAACTAGGGAAAACTGGTAGATAATTGGGTACAAGACAAATCCCTTTGCCTCAACTGGTTGTGCACATCAATTATTCAAATAATTTTCACCGTTTCTCACTTACTGACACTTATAAGTAAAGACATGGCCAATCTGGTATGTTTTCAGAACTTTTAGAATTTTATAGAAGCACCTGACACAACGGAAATGCAATACTTTTCAAAGGAAAAGTTAGGATTTTTCAGCAAAGGGCATTATTTAGCAAATGGCCCATTCCAGGATGCAAGAGAGTATTCCAAACACCTTCAAAAGAGACAATGCAACTCAGAGAGAAAAGAAACTTTACTTTCAGATAGAAAATTTTTCTTTCCTTTTTTTCCAGCTTTATTGAGATATAATTGACATATAACACTGTATACGTTTAAGTGTACAGTGTGATGATTTGCTGTCCTATATATTGTGAAATGATTACCACGGTCACGTTAGTTAACACCTCCACCACCTCACATAATTATGTAGGGGTGTGTGTGTGTGTGTGTATGTGTGTGTTCAATGAGAACATTTCAGATCTATTCTTTTAGCAACTTCTGAGTATATAATACAGTGTTGTTAACTATCATCACCATGCTATACATTAGATCTCCCGAACTTACTCATCCTATAACTGGAAGTTTGTATCTTTTGACCAAAATCTCCCCATTTTCCCAACTCCTAGTCCCTGGCATTCTACTCTCTGTTTCTATGAGTTTGGCTTTTTTAGATGGAAGGTTGTTTTTAATTAAGTTTAATTCCATTTTAATTCACATGTTCCTAGCACTGTACAGAAAATATTTTAAAAACTGTGTCTAAATGCAACAAGCTTATAATCAAGAACAAACCAACAAACCAAGAGCCCTATGTATAACACACAGACAATAATTATCCTATAGATTTCAATTTATTAACGATAGCTCAGAGATTACATATATACATTTCCACAAAATATTAGAAAATGGGATTTTCCTCTTAGTTCCAAATCTTTTCATTCAATAAATTTACATGAAGCCCTGCCAAACAATCAGCAGTGTGCTGGGCACAGGGTTGCAGAGATAACTATGATATAGTTGACTCTTGAACAACACGGCTTTGAACTGTGCAGGTCCACTTATACACAGATTTTTTTTCAGTAAATACGTCCTACAGCACTACACCATCTGCAGTTAATTGATTGAATCCACAGATACAGAAGCACAGATAAGAGGACCAAAGTTATATGTGGATTTTACTCTGCAAAGGGTTGGAGTCCCTGATGCAAACCCCATTGTTCAAGGGCCAACTGTATAGTCAAATATGAGAGAGATATGGGTACTTATAATAACAAAACAGGGAGCTGTTTGGGGATGATAGTAAGTCTAAGACAGAGTTATGAATATAGGAGATAAGTAAATTCTCCGGCTTATGGAGAGGTGCAGTGGAAGAATGGAGTGATAGTAGAAGGATGGGGGGGAGGCAGTCAAAAAAGTCAATGATCACTCTTTAGTTATAATATTGATATATAACTGGCTTGAAATGGGAAGAGAAATTGTACAGGCAGGAACCAGGTGAGTGATTCCTCCTTGCTGAACAAATTTCCAGATAATGATTATAGTTATTTCCCTGGTATTTCCTGGTTGTATTTGATTTAATTCCTCAAAACATAAGAGGAACATTAGACTGGTTTCTTCCGTGGGATTTGCTTTATTGAGTCTGATGATACCTGTGGTGAATTTTTCACTGTAATTTTCCCCCTCTAGCTTTTCCTAACATAGTATTTATCTGAGAGTAACTGCAAGAAAAGATGTAATCATTCTGACTCAAGCCATGATAACCCCGGATTCCTGGCCTTATCTCTCTTTCCTATAACTTTGGTACTGACCACAAATACTGGTAACTCTAAAGCAAACAAACATATATGGAGATGGTTTGGACATGCTTTTCTTGCAAAGTCCAAAGTCTACTTCCTGTTTCTGGCCTGAAACATGACTCTTGCTCTGTTTGTTTCCTCTTGTGGTATTTCTTTAGACAACTGAGACAGGATACCAGTTTGATTTCAGAGCAAATTGCATTAGACCATCTACAACGAGGGTTTCACATTAGAAACAAGGAGAATCGATCTGTAGCCAGAAGCCCATTTAGTTTAGAGGGAGGCAAGGGTAAAACCAGAGCCACTGGCTAAAAGTCCCAAGCCCACAATTTTCTCCTTTGTTCACATTTTCTATTATGTACTTGGAGACATGCCCACGCACTGATGAACAATTGTATTCTACATTTTGCATTCTGCTTTGTTTGTGGAGACCTGGAGAGATTTGGGACACTGGGATAAAATATGTAAGGTGATGTGACTTATTTTTTACTCTTCTGTGTGATGACAGCTAGAAACCCATGGACATCTAGAGAAGTTATTTTCAGAAAATGAGCAGTTGTGACAGATCATGTGATGAACTCTGGGAACAGAAATAAATTATGGTCTGAAACAGCTTGGACATTCATTATTTCTGATGGAGCTGGGCCCTCATTTGGGTTTGGAGATCGTTGATGTGTGATGTATGCACCTCAAGAGGAAAATTCCTCACCTCTTCGTTGCAAAATGAACCCATGAGCTGAAGGTAAGGTATGAGCCACTGATCACCCTAAACTTGAAAGAATTTGTTTTGCTCGCTCTTGTTTCCATATTTATAATACATTATAGAAGGCTAATGAAAATTATTCCCTTCACCAATACATGAAGCCCAAGGAAACTCTATTTCAGACTGGGTTACAGGAATTTGGAAGTCGCTCCTCTAAATTCATGAAGCCAGTTAGACACAAAAATTTCTCACAAGGATCATTTGAAACGCTTTTAAGTGACATAGTAGGAACAACAGATCTTAGTTTTCATTGGATAAAGCCATTAAAAATTGAGCACTTCATTTGGGGCCACTGTAGATACATAATGAACCAATTAGAAGAGGTTCTGTCTTGATTACATGATGAAAGTCGAGGTAATCCTCCGATGTTGACTTTGCAGGAATCATGGCTTCCATCTCAGAACAATCTATTTAAACTAACCAGAACTGGAAAGTTTCAGTTTGCTGGCATAAAATAATACCACTTTCTTCTGTCCTTTCCTGACAACAACCATCTCAGGAAAGGAAGCACATTTTATTTCCATCAATTGGAAATTGATGGAAATAAATTTGGATCTCATTTCTGGCTTCATGCCTATTGGGCCTGGTTATGTTCAAGGACATTTGGGGATGTGTTAAATGGCAGGTGTAATCACTTGCACTTTTATACCTATGAGATTGGGTGGGGATCAATTAGTGTCAATCTTTTGTACGCTTGGTCCAAGGTTGTGGCATGGCAGGATGTGACTGCCTCACTCAATAAAGGTCACCTAGCTTTGGGTGTGCATCTTATCTTTATGTTAGGAGATTCAGAGATGCTAATTATGACTTAAGAACTTAGCCTTAGGAAACCAGTTGATTTTGCTTTCCACTGATACGCCAAAGCTGCCATCCTGAGTCTCTGATGGTATTTTAAAGTAGTGCGTATTATTCAGCAGAAGGACCGCTGTCGGCACCCACTGCTCTAATAGGGAAAGCAGGACACCCTTCTGGCCATGGAGTCTGCAGCTTGCGAGGCTTGCCTGACTGCTTCCCCTGGAGATCCCAGCTTCTCCAACTCAAACATGTACCTTAGAAGGTTTTCCTTGGGAACCAAAAAGAACAATAAATAGACCAATCCTCTGCTAGGGCTCAGTAGGTGACAACCCTCATAAAGAAATAGACATGGACCTTGGATAGAAAACTTCACCCTGAGCTGGCCTGCTGACTCAGGCATATCAGGGGGTGTGATCTCTAGAAACATCTCCCCATGACTTATCCTGGAGTGCATATAACCTGGGATGCCTTGGGGCTGGCTCATCAGTCAGCTCTACTGTGACCTCCCAGAGATCATTGATAACTAATGCTCAAATACCCAGGCGGCATCCACGGCACTTTGGCCTCAGCAGCCAAGGACTCAACTGAGCAGTAGCATGTACTACCTAAGCCTATAGCAATGGGCTTAGGGTACAGCAAAAATGACAGGGACCATGCACCACAGAGTGAGGAAGAGCTTTAGAGACAGATGCGCAGAATTCGGGTTTTGACTATAGCATTTACCATCCAGGTAACCTAAGGCAAATTACTTAACCTTACTAATTCCTGATTTTCTTATCCATCCACTCACTTGTTTGGCAAATGCATATTGAGCAACTACTATGTGTGAGGTGTTATTCTAGGGGCCGGGAAACAATGAGCAAAGTTGAATGAAGACTGCAGTCTTGTTGGGGGAGACAGTGAACACAATTAATAAGCAAAACACAAAGTATGTTAGCGGGTGAAAAGGGTCTTGGAATAAAGCAGCACCTACTTCTTAGAACTGTTGTGCAGGTACTAATAGGAAACAGGAATTATTTCTGCTTGGAGTCCATCTTCTCTGACAAGTTTATAATCTACTAAATTGGGGAAAGCAGGAGTCCAAAGGGACTGAACAGATCACACAAAATGTGTCATGTAGAGGGTCACTGCTTGGTCCTAGACCTCCCACAACCTTCTGCTTTCTCTTTCCAAAGACCTAAAGATTCAGGTCCTCTCAAGACCTGCCAGGACCCACCCAAGGCAAGACAAAGGGTTCTCTTCTCTAGCACTGACTGCTAGGTAGAAGGTAGTCTCTTCTTGACTCCTCTCGTGATATGATTCAAAAACAAGCTTTGTGTCCTTTTCATTTCAATAAGTTTTCTGCTATCTCCACAAGAAAGCAATCATTTAACCATAATTGCAAAAATTATAAACGTGGGGAATTACTAAGCCTCCAGCAGGCCTGTCCCCAGTCTGTGTTCCTGACTTCAGAGGTGCTCAGAGACCAAACATCATCAATCTTATTCTCTTCCCTTCAGACCCTACCTTCAGTCCTCTGCCCTGTTCTAGGTTCCCAAGACCTTTGAAATTGTGGTCCATGGACCAGGAACACGAGCATTATCTGAGGACTGGTTGTTTATTTGGACCTTCTGAATAAAAATCTTCATTTTAACAATATACTCAGGAGGTCTGCATTCAGGTTAAAATTCAAGGAGCACTAGGTCCCTTTCTCTTTCAGAGTGAAGACAGGATAATAAGTGTTAAGTAATGATAATAATGACAAAACAATAATAGCATTACTACTACCAGTAATAATAATAGGATTTATTTAGAGTATACTATTTGAAAGAACATGCTAAGGGCTTTCCACTCCATTTAACTAGTACCTATTCTAACGCCCCTTGGTCTCAATGAATTTCAGAATTTTCTATCTCAGGATGTCCCGCCTTCCATGCTTCACATGGGAAGAATCGCCTTAGAGCATAAACTCACAGGAAATCCAGGCATTGGGGAAACCAGGCTCCTAGCAGGGCACAATGTCCACACAAATAATAATGAGGAGAGCTTCCGGAGCTGCCAGAGGGCCAAATAAGCAGGCATCTAAGGGGAGACTTACAAGAATCAGAGTTGAGGGAGCAGAGCCAAACAGGAAGAAGAATAGAGGAGGCTCGGTCCTGGGAACAAGCAAAGAACTGCTAGGGAGGCCCCCTGTCCCTGGTTCACCAGAACTCGAGTGCATCCCAAGAGAGCTCAGCCTCAGACCTGCAACCAACCTGGTTGAAAGTGCATAGGCAGAGTCAAGGGAGGGCAGGAAACAGGCTGAGATGGGATGAGAATCCAGGTCTTTGAACTCCAAGTGCACGATTCTCCCCTCTACATCTTATCTGTGCTTATACATTCTGCTGCCCCTCAACTTGTCAGGACAAAAGCCCCAGGAATGGCAGGGCACTACAGGAGACTGGTTTGACAGATGGCTGAGCCACAGCAAATGAAGCCAAGGTTGTGTGTTCAGTTCCCATCTGGGCCAGGCCGTGGTGGTCTATGTCCACAGACATACCTCTTAGAACTGTTTCACTGTCCTGCAACCAAGAGTAAGTGGCCACCAAGAAATGAGTGGGGAAGTGGCCGCTGGATGAACACAAATGCTCCCCAATACAGCACACATCCTACTCCTGAGAGCCTACAGTACTGTCTTCATGAATGAAAGATCATAGTATCAGACCACGTTCTTCTTGAAGTCAGAGAGTGAATACTCTGTAATCGAAACAGGATCCAGTACAGTGATTAATACATTATGGGAAAGAAGTGCTTGATCATTAAAGAGGAGAAATGAAGAGTCATTTCTGGGCTAAGTTGGTGGAATGGTTAACTTTGCAGTTCCTCAACCTAAGTATTTTTACTCGGGCTTGTCCCATTGTTCAAATAAAGAAAAATGAAGGCCAAATAGATAGGATATTAAGTCTCCCTCCTTGGATGCTGGAAGTCTTTTTTCTTCTGCTGTTATAGCCCTAATACCAAAGACATGCGTATGTTGCGTATGTATCTTAACCCCCTACTATACTGTAAGTTCATTATGGGAAGGGGCAAGTTTGATCTTCCTTATATCTCATGCACAACACAATGTCTGGAACAAAACAGGACCCAGAAAGTAACTATTTAATTGAAATTGACTTTGAATCCTGAGCCCTCTGACCAGCTTGAACCCAGAGGCCAGCTGTGATAAACTCTACTCTAGGCTACGCCTGTTCTCAAGACATAGTCTTTCTAAGTCATTGATCTCTGTTCATAGACATGAATGGGTTTTAGCAGCTCCTAATATCAGATCTGATGCTGAGGGTCAAAGCCTAAGCTCATTTGCACTGTCAATCGCTATCTCATGTGCTTAACCCAAGCGATGTATTGATCCTGATTGTCTGGAAATGCACCTGGCAAGGGCTAGGTGACGTTTCTAAGGAGAGACAAGATACTTTCAAGTCAATTAGAAGTATTAGAGGATTCAGTGCACAGAGGAGGAACTCACCTCAGAGGAGCAGCTCCTGAGAATGTGGATTGAATTAAGCACCCTCTTATACACCAAATCCTCTAATAACCTCTGACGTCTAAGAGATATGGTTGCTTGCCCCACAGCATGTGCTACAGTCAAAGTGCCATGGCTTTGTGCACCAGACCTATAAAACACAAAGTGGTTGTGACTGTCAAAAAGACAAATGTAGAAAATATTGACTCACTTGGAAAATGAGTGCAAGTACCTAGTCTCAGGTTTGAAAGATGGTTGCTTTGGCTTTATAAATAAAACATAATCCCTCTTGTTTGCAAAGTACTCTGTACTTTTCAGACAACTTTCACCTCTCCTTTAATCCCAATGGTTATCCACCATAACCCTGTAACAGAGAGTGAGCCATCGCAGTTATGCTCAGATGAGATATGAGGAAACTGAGCTCCAAAAAGATAGGCTGGCTTGACCAAATTCACAAAATTAGATCATGTCCAACTTTCAACTACAATCAGATGATCCCAGGGATCTTACCATTAAATCTCACAGGTTGTAACCCTGAAGATAAAAATAGTCTTAAGAAAGGCAAGATAGTCCAGGGGATGTTAGTTCTATTTATGCAAGTTTAACAAGTGATTGGGAGGGTTCATTCACTGGATCTGCCTGTAGCTTAATCACCGGATTTAACAGTCTGGCAGACAGGAGAAAAGCAGGAGAGCTACCAGGAACCTGGATTCCCAAAGGCAAGTCAAACGCCCAGGGGCAGATTCAGGATTTACAGCCTGAAGCTTATACAATTTAGGAATTGCTCTTTTAGAAAAGAATACAAGGTGACACATTCAGAGTTAAGTGTAAAAGTGAATATTTGTTTACAATGAGAAAATAAATCACATATTTTAAAAAGCTGACACGTATAACAAACACCAAATTTTTTTAATCTTTAAAAATAACCTAGTACTTTATTAACTGCCTGACAGATCTCTCCACTGTTTCTTTTCCTGTACATTATTAAGTGCATGATCACCTCCTCATACGGCAGTTATAACAGTTTCTATAAAGAGAATAGAAACATAATTTAGTCGTTCCCCTACATAATTGATGAGCATTTGTTTTTTATTATTGATAATTTAGAGAAGTTTCTTTCAGCTTCAAAACTTGTAATTAGCAATGACATGTACATTTTTAGGATTGTTGACAAATCTGGGAAAACTCCTGTCAAGTTTCTTTCATATGTGACCCATAAGATTTAAGAATTTTCTGTAGGCAATCTTATGACTCTATACATTTCAGATCTTCTTTCTCCACTGCTAACCACATCCATCCAGTAGCAGGCATTATAGCACATCTTCCTATCATGATATCCTGATATAACCAGGCTTCCTACAACTTTGGAAAATGATTTGGTGGCGCAGCAGATGGCAAAAGTATTCCCGGAAGCCATTCCTACACTGGGGCAGCTGGCAATAACTTAAATATGCATGGAAGTGACAGTGACCTCTATTAACAAATCCAATCTATATGTCTCACTTCAGCTTCTCCTTAGCTGGATTCCAAAATGCCCAAGGACATTCTGACTTCTCCTAACACATGGGGAAGTGAGACCACGTGGGACTTGACGTTGAAAGAGAGTACAGTAATCTTAACCAATTGCAGTTAAAAACAAATTGTTATCCAAAATGTGTAATCATAGGACTATGTTACTAGGGTCTCTCCCAGTGCTATGGAAGGGGCCTCTACTAGGGAGGAGCTCTGTCCTTTTGCCCATTGGTGGTTTTGCCCGTCAATAAACTGAGGCTGCAAATCGTGTCTACTCCTCTAAGAGGACATATTATAGGACTGACCTGGATGAGAGATGAATTAACAGGGACTAAATATGGGTTCTTTAATCCTGATTTCAGAATGCCTGGCATCTGCCACACCCATCCTCAGCTCAAGAGGTGGAATGAAACAGCAGATCAACTGAATATCAAGTAAGGTAGAGAAAGCACTTTGAGCTCCTTGGAGGAAAACAAGTAAACACATGTTGAACAGAAGAAAAACCAAAAAGGTTGTTTTGTAGACTCGCTGGAGTCTGCTATAAGCCTGCTTCACTCTGGTACTGAAATGCTGGTCAGTGAATCCCATCACACCCTGGCATCCTGGCTTCCAAGTCCCTCCACAGTCCAGGCCTTAATGCAGATCTGGATATAGCTCTCTTCTCCCTCCAATGAGGGCAGGCAGCCTAGCCTCACTTTCCTCCAACAAATCTCCTACAGCCCCAGTAAACTGCTGCCACTCACTGCTTTTTTTTTTTACATCTTTATTGGAGTATAATTGCTTTACAATGGTGTGTTAGTTTCTGCTTTATAACAAAGTGAATCAGCTATATGTATCCATAAATCCCCATATCTCCTCCCTCTTGCGTCTCCCTCCCACCCTCCCTATCCCACCCCTCTAGGTCACAAAGCACCGAGCTGATTTCCCTGTGTTATGCGGCTGCTTCCCACTAGCTATCTATTTTACGTTTGGTAGTGTATATATGTCCATGCCACTCTCTCACTTTGTCCCAGCTTACCCTTCCTCCTCCCCATGTCCTCAAGTCTTTAAGGGTCTTAACAAAACTCGCTTAATCCTCCTGGCATGGAATCCAACTACAGCAGGGCAGGTTTTATGGGGTGCCCTACTGCACTGGGTTTTACGGAGTGCCCAGGGCAGGATTCAGTGCCCATCGTTACATGGCTCCAGCCTCCTCAACATGACATGCACTACCTCCCACTGCCCTGTTCATTGCAGGGTCATCCGTAGCACTGCTCTCCCTCTGCTGCCACCACCACCACGGCCTTTCTGCTCCGACTAAGCTTCGTGGGATTCTGTGCAGAGTGCAGAAGGGGAGGGGAGAGGGAAGTGAAGACAGAGGGAGAGACAGGGAAAGGACAGGAAAAAGTTAGAGAAAACGGGATCAAGTCCCTCAGGAAATCAGATGGAGATGTTCTTTTAACTCAGCCAAAGGAAAGAGTAAGCTGTATTTTTAGGCCTGCAGGCTGTTGGCAAGGAAAATAAACCTCCTAATGGACCCTGAATCCAATGACAGCAAGGAGGAACAGATGGGAAAGTGAGGGCAGGTGAGTGGGGGGAGTTGGGGGAGATGACTGGATTTTCTCTAAAGGATACGAGGAGAGGAATCCTTTGAAGGCAGAGCATTGATTTACTCAGCAATACTCAGCACCAACAGACTGCAGTCCCTGATTTTGTCACAAAGGTTTTGGATCAGTGACCTACAGCAGCGTTTACATTAATGTAGAAATCAAATGGATGAATCGTGAATGTATTTTGAGCCTGGGGAGGTCACATGGGAACTTCACAGCATGTCAGACCCAAATGGTTAGTTATTACCGTCACCAGTATCGTCACCATCCTCAACATCACTTTCACCATTTTTGATCTTTTAGATGGGAAAGCCCTTGGATAGTAGGTTCCTTGTACTTCCACATTCCCTTCCCACCCTAAGACTTCTGCATTAACACACCCCATGGTACAGCAGCACGGAAAGCCTTCCCACGTAGCTCTCTCCTCTCTCCTCCACCCCTTAAATGTTCTTCCACGTATGTGATTGTACGGATTCTGGTATGAAGCCGGATAGCATGGAGTTATGGGTAGGAAACAGAAGAAGAGGACAAAAAAGGAAATACCAAGGAAGAAGCAACAAAATTTAAACTCGGAATTTGCCCGAAAAGTGCCAGCATCGTTCATCTAGGTACTCAGAAACCATAGGCAGATCACACGCAAATGAACCCGTGGCCCTCTTAACTCATCTGTTACACCTGGACGTGGCTCTGAGGAAAAGCTTAATGGAGCTTGCTATGAACACGGAAGGAAGAGTCCCCTTGGTGGTATTCTACCCCTCTGTTCCTGCTACCAGTTCTAACTAGGGGAAGAAATGAGCTGGTGCAAAACAATAACTAAGAGTTGGGAGAGAAACAGTAACCACAGAAGTTCATTCAAGCTGTCATTATTTTGTCCTGAGAAATTACAAGGAGACATAGACCTACCCATCAAAGCTCAAAATGCAAAACACACTACCCATCCTATGGCAAGGGACTTGGGGCAGATTAGTCAGAGGAACCAGTGTTTCCAGGCTCCGTCTTTTATGGTGGGAATAGGAGGGGCCCAGTTCCTTCTGCTTGGGATCGGAGAACCGAGTGTCACCCTTCATCTCTCAGCCAGCTCCCAGCAGTCGGCAGGAGGAAACCGCTTCCTGTTTGGAACATTCTCCGATCTCGGACTGAGCGACAGGAGTGTGATGCTCTACACTGCAGTAAAAGAAAGCAAATCACGCTCCCTCCTTCATCTGTCTGCCCCACGCTGGAGGGGCTGCAATCAGGGTCCATTGCACTGACTTCCCAACTGGGCCCTTTCCCTGAAGTCTCCCACCCACCTCGCTCCTGCAGAGAAGTTGTTCTATTAGGCTTAGGATGATTCAGGACCAGACAGTCTCAAATTTCCCAAAGAGTCAAGTGCAGATGGGGGTTAGAAGGAGGAAAATACGTACAGTAGAGGAGACACTTGATAGGTAAGTAGAAGAGGCCTTTGCAATACGAATACATTTACCCACGCAGCCAACATGACTTCCTATAAGTGCAGAATATGTAGGCGATCGGGGCCATTTCCCAGAATGGAAAAATGGGAAAACCTGTTTGAGTGTGCCCAGCCATGAGTGCACTATCTTCGAGTCCCAAGGCAGCAGTCTTAAGGGGATTCAGCCTCAGGGGATTCATAAGGCCCTCTTCTCTATTGCAAACAGCCAAAGTAGCTGAACCACTAGGATCATTAATAGACAGACAGGCAGGCAGGCTGACAGATAGATTTATTATGGGGATTTGACTGTACGCAACTGTGAAACCTGGTTAAGCAGGTTTCTTCTGAACATCTATACAGCTGCTGTTGGAGCTGGGAGACCACAGGGCGGGGAGGCAGAAGGAGAGGGAACGTAAGAACAAGTAGGAACCCACAAGCCCACAAAGATGAACAGAAATGCATATCAGTGCTTGCCTCTGACCTTAGTAGTATGACTGTCCTGCAGAAGCCAGGGCCCTTTATCATGGAGCCAAACACACGGATCTGTCCTAAGAGTCAGGGAAACCGTAAGATCCAGAAGAAGGAAGAACAACGGAAGCCCTAGTTGCTGCTTCATGCTGATGAGGTAAATCAGCAGATCAGTGACAAAGTATGTGAGCTACAAATGGCTGCTCCTTCACTTACACCCTGCACTTCCCACACAAGAATCTCTCTTGTGGCCTACCCTAGCAAGAAACATCCAGGAAAGGGAAGTCTGGGAAATGTAGTTCAGCCTACCCAAGCCCACACGTCACAAAGCCTCCACACTATCTAAAGCCTCTCTCTCAGCAGGAATGGATTGGGCCCTACTAGCAGTAGGCTGAGTGTCAGGGCGTCATAAGCAGGAGCTCTAGGCTTGCGGCACTGGCCCATGACAAGGCTGGAGGAAGGACACAGAACCACAGCTGAGTAGAAGTTTCCAGAGTCATCCAAGCATGCCAAGGGCCAGTGATGGAGACGGAGGCCTGGCCTGACACAGCCTCTGTTTTCCTTCCGCAGTCCCACATGGACCAGTCAACTGACCATGCACTGCCGTCTTTCCAAACCCACTGGCAGATGCTGCTCTCTCCTCCTGGGTTGGGGACTTGTTCATTTCATCACTCAGCTCTGACTGCTGTAGAAGCGGGCTTCAGCCCTGCCAGAGGAAGAAGACAGAAAGGCTCTCCTTATCCTTAATTTTCACTTTGATAATGAGTTTCATTGCAGGGACTTACAATTAGCTGTGTTCTACTAGTGCTACTGTGAAAACGGAGGAAAATTGCCTGGGGTTGAATGAAAAGGACTTAGATGTTATGGCTCCAGGTTGGCATGCACAGAGATCATTAAACTCCTCATTAACTGAGCCGGGGCTTTGCCAGGACCCTGGGTGTTCTGGGACTGAGCATGTGTGTGACTCACCCGAAATGAACACATCCAAAAGGTGACAGTGATGGTTGACGGGGAAGGATGGCTAATTCCTGACATTTCTCTCAGTGAGGCAAGCCTCAGAAATGCCTCCTTCCCCTGAGATCCCTGAGAGAACATCAGCTATTCAATCCTAAAGAAGCCTGTTTCAGCACAACAGACACGTACTCTGAAGCTGATGCTCAATCTAACTTACCAGATGGCATTGAAAAGTCACAGCTTCCATTTTTCTTACCCTGAGAAGGCTTTAGAAGGGTGGAAATGAAACACTTCTTCCAAGTGAAATAGTGTCCTGGCACCGTGGAGGCTTCATTCCAACATGAGTGCACAGAGGCTTGCATATGCCTGTGTGCATGTGTCTGTGTGAACAGGAGGCTGGGGCAGGGATGGGAGATGGTGTGATTCCTAAAACTCTACACTCCTTTGGTGTTCTTCAACCTCTAATGCTGAAAAATAAATAAAGTCACAGAACGGGCACAGAGAACAGTGACAACATGCATCAGGTAAAAGCAAACTAAGTGTACAAGGACTTAACTCAAAATCAGTCTTCACAGCACAGATTATCAACAGCATCTTAATCAGGGGCATTAAGAAAGTCAAGCAGCCAGGACAGAGATGGCCCCAGGTTGGAGTTCTGTTCTCAGTGATATGGTACCTTCTATCAGCAAGCCAGTTTACCCTGTCATAAATTATGAGTTGCTCTGCAAAGCAGTCTAGGGGGGTTGTTTAAGGTCATCAGAGATGCTAGAGCAAAAAGCAAGTTGAGACTAGGAAAGGCTAAGAAATTGTTGAACGGTGGTGGGGTAGGCAGCGAGGAGTTCGGAAGGCGGAACTGGCTTAGTTCTAACTCTGCTACTTCCGGCCAATGACCAGGGTACATCCTGAGCCTCAGGTTCCCCAGCTGTAATATCAAGATAACAGTATCTATACCACAGGGATCTTTTCCCCAAATAAATAAGAGATGAGGTATGCATAAAACTTTATACATCACAAAGAAAAAACAAAGCTAATATCTGAGATGTTCCATTACTAATAATAGCTACTATTTATTGTATTTATACAATATATATGAGGAAATTGAATCTCTGGAGGTTAAGAGTATTGTCCAAAGTCATACTGATAACACACAGAATGGTTAAAACTTCAACTCAGGCCATTGACTCCAAAGGCCACCTCTTCATCTTCATTCCATTCTGCCTGCCTTTCAGCGTTGGCCACAGTCAGCCAGAAGCAGGTATTTCTCCACTCACACTTCTGGAGCGAGGTTTTGTCAGATCTGTCTCTTTGCAGAAATATGAGTGGAGTAAGTTTGATATTCATACCACAAAGCTGTGAAGGGTGTATCTTTTTGGCAGCTCACTTAAGCCAGGATTTCAACTCTTACCTTCCCTGATCTGCTCTCTTTAACCTTCAATTCTGGACCCTGTATGCACCTCTTGGAAGAACAAGTCCTTAATTCTTTTCTTGGCTACCTAGAAACCCCCAAGACTTTCTTCCAGAGCTAGTCTCTAATAACAGTGGCCCCTTAATTCTTTCTGAGATGCAGCCTTGCCTCTTAGGGTAGCTAACGTCCTATTGCATCCCACATGAGATAAATGTATTCTAGGTCCTGTATTCTTTGTATCTAACCCAGCAAAAAGCATTGGAGCCTGTGCACATGAGTTGGTCACAGGAGAAGAGACAGTATTCCTTCTTCTTGATAATCCATGTGGAGTGGTGGACAAGGTGTCTACCAAGCACCAACCTTGAGCCACTGTGAGGAAAGCTGATCCCTGCATTGGTCAGAGCAGAAAGAGGATGTAACCAAATTTGGCATCATTAAAACTGATCAACCAGCTGCAAGACATTACCAGCTGCCGTGTTAGTCATTAATGAGGCAGACAGTGCCTGTTGCCTGTGTAGTGAACCAAACATCATGACTTGGGTTTTCATTCCATTTAAAATTAACTCACTGAACGAAGAATCGGCCTCCAGCTTGTGAGAGACAGAGCTGCTGGCGCAAGGAGGGGACTGGCAGGCCAGAAGCACAAAAGGAACATAAAGTCCCTCATTGATATGATCCAACCGTTTGTATGCAGGACATGTCTTTTAATTTAATTCGATCTCAGCTCCTCAAAGCTGACGCTCAAAATAGTTCTGTGTTCCCAAGCAGAGCTTCCACATATCACAGCTCCTTCCTGCAACGGCATGTGATGAAGCCTCTCCAAATTACTTTTACTGGGCAAGGCGAGAGCACAGTCCTACTCTTTATTTTTGGATTGTAATTTTCCTATTCAGGAAAACTGAATGCTATTTTGAAAACTTTTTATTATGTTTAAACACACACGAAGGTAGAATAATAAATGAACCTCAATGAACCCACCATTCTCCTTCAATAATCATTGACCTTTTACTGATCTTGTGTTTCATTTATCATCCCAACTTTGTCGTTTTTGTTCTTCCTGGAATATTTTAAAGCAAAACTAAGATACCATCCCATTCTATTAAAAAATTCTTTAGTATGGATTTCTAAGTACATTACTTATCTATCTATGTATATATTACCACTATGCCATTAAGCCTAAGAGAAATTCACAAGTGTTAATTATTACCATCAAATAATGAGAATCTATTCATACTTCCCTCATTGTCTCAAAGATGTGAGCTTACAACTGGTTTTTCTATTCAGGATCTAAACAAGGTCCACACACTGCATTTGACCGGTAGATTTTATTCTGTAACACTCCTCCCTCGCTTTCCTCACTCTCATCCTTTTTCCCAGAACAGTTAGTAAAACTGGGTCATCTGTTCTCTAAAATGTCCTATATTCTGAAGTTGGCTGATTGCTTCCTCACAGTGTTATTGAACTTGTTCTTCTATCCTCCATATTTCCTGTAAACTAAAAGTTAAAGCTGGAGATTTGATTAGATTCAAGTTCAGGCTTCTTTAAGTGAAAATCATTCATAGATGTTGCTGCACACTTCTTATTGCACCATGTCATGAGGCACGTGATGTTTGAGGTCTCATTTTTAGTGATGCTGAGACTTTCAATGGGATCAGAGGATCCCTCCGCTATATCACTCTTCTTTAATCTTTCACCTAAACACTATGTACCATTTGCTCAATTGATGATCCATTGTATCATTAGCAGTTGAGAATGGGAATTTTCAATTCCATTATTACCCTTGCATCTATTAATGGGAATTCTGTAAAGAAGAACCTCTCCTTATCAGCCATTGATATCCCTAAATACAGTTCCTACAGGAAAGGCAAAATAACGGCTTAATTCTTCCCTATTATTTAATAATCTTCAGAGTAATAAGTTGCGCCTTAGAAAGACCCAGTGGTGACCAATTTTATTTTTTTAGTATCAGTTTTTTATAACCCATATGAAGTCAGGGTTTTTATTATGTTTCATGTGTTTCAACTGAAATGTAGTTATTCTTTTTAATGATCAACTTGTCCCAATGTAAACCAACTGGGAGTCCCCTCAAGTTGGCTTCATTGTTCTTCTGACATCACCGTTAGGTATTTTAATACATTTTTTATTGTGGTAAAATATATGCATAAAATTTGCCACTTTAACCATTTTTAAGTGTACAAGTTAGTGGCATTAATTATACTTCAGTGTTGTGCAACCATCACCACTATTTATTTCTAAAACTTTTTCACTACTCCAAACAGAATTAAACATTAATTAACATTAAACAATAATTCCCTATCTCCACCCCCAGCCTCTGGACTATAATCTATTTATGTCTGTATGAATTTGTCAATTCTGGATATTTCATATAAGTGGAACCAAAAATATTGGTCCTTTTGTGTTTGGTTTAGTTCACTTAACATAATGTTTTCAGTATTGATACTATGTTGTGGCATGGTATGTATCACCTATGTTCACTCCTTTTTATGACTGAATAAAGTTCTATTGTACATATACACCACATTTTGTTTATCTGTTCATCTGTCAATGGACACTTTGTTTCCACCTTTTGGCTATTATGAATAGTGCTGCAACGGACATTAACATACACATATCTGTTTGAGTCCGTTTTCAATTCTTTTGAACATATATACCAAGGAGTGGAATTAATGGATTATATGGTTAATTCTGTGTTTACCTTTTTGAGGAGCTGACAAATTTCTTTTCACAGCAGTTGAGCCATTTTATATCCTCACCAGCAATATACAAGAGTTCCAATTTCTCCATATTCTCATCAATGTGACTCATCAGTCTTCAATAGCTTGCCAGTTTTCTAGTACAACATGATGTTCAAAGTCATCTTGTACACTTATTGCTCTAAACATTTAACCAGCCATTTCTCCAAGAAGTTCTGGTTCCTTTGAGTTGAGAACAGTATTTAGAGAACACAGACTGGTTACTAGAGATGCTCATAGATGCTGCATTATTGTCGCTCCTGGGTCATTTCAATTAACAGATATTTACCCTACTGGTGCTCTTTCAGTTTCCAGATTTTCCAGCTGGCAAAGGTTTTTTTAAGTAAGAATAGTGTCAGAGCTATTCAGGGTCTTTTGTGTTTCCATACAAGTTTTAAAATTATTTGTTCTACTTCTGTCAAAAATGCCATTGGTATTTTGATAGGAATTACACTGAATCCGTAGATTGCCTTGGGTAGTAATGGTCATTTTTAACAATATTGATTCTTCCAATCCAAGAACATGGTATATCTTTCTATCTGTTTGTGTTATCTTCAATTTCTTTCATCAGTGTCTTATAGTTATCCAAGTACAGGTCTTTTGCATCCTTAGGTAGGTTTATTCCTAGGTATTTTATTCTTTTTTTATGTGATGGTAAGTGGGATTGTTTCCTTAATTTCTCTTTCTGATAGTTTGTTGTTAGTGTATAAAAATGCAACAGATTTCTGAATACTAACTATGTAACCTGCAACTTTACCAAATTCATTGATGAGCTATAGAAGTTTTCTGGTGGCATCTTTAGGATTTTCTATGCATGGTATCATGTCATATGCAAACTTTGACAATTTTATTTCTTCATTTCCAGTTTGGATTCCTTTCATTTCTTTTTCTTCTTTGATTTCTGTGGCTAGGATTTACAAAATTATGTTGAAAAAAAGTAGTGACAGTGGGATCCTTGTCTTGTTCCCAATCCTAGAGGAAATGCTTTCAGCTTTTCACTGTTGAGTATGATGTTAGCTGTCAGTTTGTCATAAATGGACTATATTATTGCCCAAATAGCCAAAACAATCTTGAGAAAGAAGAACAGAGCTGGAGGAATTACACTCCCTGGCTTTAGACTATACTACAAAGCTACAGTCTTCAAAATAGTGTGGTACTGGCACAAAAACTGATACATAGATCAATGGACCAGGATAGAGAGCCCAGAAATAAACCCATGAACTTATGGTCAATTAATCTATGACAAAGGGGGCAAAGATATACAATGGAGGAAAGATAGTCTCTCCAATATGTGGTGCTGGGAAAACTGGACAGCTACTTGTAAAAGAATAAAATTAGAACATTCTCTAACACCATATACAAAAGTAAACTCAAAATGGATTAAAGTCCTAAATATAAGACTGGATACTATAAAACTCCTAGAGGAAAATATAGGCAGAACACTCTTTGACATAAATCACAGCAATATTTTTTGGATCATCTCCTAAAGTAGAGGAAATAAAAGCAAAAATAAACAAAGCATACCTAATTACATTTAAAAGCTTTCACAGATCAAAGGAAGCCATAAATAAAACAAAAAGAAAACCTACTGAATTGGAGAAAATGTTTGCAAATGATACAACCAATAAGGGATTGACATCCAACATGTAGAAACAGCTCATACAACTCAACATCAGAAAACAAAAAACCCAGTTAAAAAAATGGGCATAAGTAGTAAATAGACATTTTTCCAAAGAGCAAATGCAGATGGCCAACAGGCACATGAAAAGATGTTTAACATCACTAATCATCAGGGAAATGCAAATCAGAACCACAATGAGATATCACCTCACACCTATCAGAATGGCTATGATTGAAAAAAAAAAACAGAAATAACAAATGTTGGCAAGGATGTGGAGAAAAGGGAACACTTGTGTACTGCTGGTGGAAATATAAATTAGTGCAGCCACTAATGTGGAAAATGGTATGGAGGTTTCGCAAAAAACTAAAATGGAACTACCACATGACCCAGCAATTGCACTCCCGGGTATATATCTGAAAAAAACAAAAACACTAATTCAAAAAGATACATGCACCCCCAATGTTCACAGCAGCATTATTTACAGTTGCCAAACTATGGAAGCAACCTAAGTGTCCATCCACAGATGAATGGATAAAGAAGATATGGTATACACACATGCGCGTGCACACACACACACAGGAATACTACTCAGCCATAAAAAAGAACAAAATTTTGTCATTTGCAGCAGCATGGATGGACTTGGAGGGCATTATCCTAATTGAAATAAGTCACACAGAGAAAGACAAATACTATATGATATAACTTATATGTGGAATCTAAAAAATACAACAAAATAGTAAATATAACAAAAAAGAAACAGACTCACAGACAGAAGAAACAAACTATTGGCTACCAGTGGGGATATGAAAGTGTGGGGGGGGAATATAGGGGTAGGGGAGTAAGAGGTATAAACTTTTAAGTATAAAATAAACTACAAGGATATATTTTAGAACACTGGGAATATAGCCAATATTTTTAATAATTATAAATGAAGTATAACCTTTAAAAACCATGAATCACTATATTATTCAACTGTAACTTATATAACACTGAACAGCAACTATACTTAAATAAAAAAAGAATAGAGTCAGGGAGAGTGGGAAGATGGCGGAAGAGTAAGACGCGGAGATCACTCTCCTCCCCACAGATACATCAGAAATACATCTACATGTGGAACAACTCCTACAGAACACCTACTGAATGCTGGCAGAAGACCTCAGGCCTCCCAAAAGGCAAGGAACTCCCCACGTACCTGGGTAGGGCAAAAGAAAAAAGAATAAACAGAGACAAAAGAACAGGGACGGGACCTGCACCAGTGGGAGGGAGACTTGAAGGAGGAAAGGTTACCACACACTAGAAGCCCCTTCGCGGGCGGAGTCTGTGGGTGGCGGAGGTGGGGAGCTTTGGAGCCACGGCAGAGAGCGCAGCAACAGGGGTGCAGAGGGCAAAGCGGGGAGATTCCCGCATGGAGGATCGGTGCCAACCAGCACTCACCAGCCCGAGAGGCTTGTCTGCTCACCCGCTGGGACGGGCGGGGCTGGGAGCTGAGGCTCAGGCCTCCAACGGAGCGCAAGGAGAGGACTGAGGTTCGCAGTGTGAACACAGCCTGAAGGGGTTAGTGCACCACGGCTAACCTGGAGGGAGTCCAGGAAAAAGTCTGGACCTGCCAAAGAGGCAAGAGACCTTTTCTTCCCTCTGTTTCCTGGTGCGCGAGGAGAGGGGATTAAGAGTGCTGCTTAAAGGAGCTCCAGAGACGGGCGCGAGCCATGGCTAAAAGCGCAGACCCCAGAGACGGGCATGAGACGCTAAGGCTGCTGCTGCCGCCACCAAGAAGCCTGTGTGCCAGCACAGGTCACTATCCACAGCCCCCTTCCGGGGAGCCTGTGCAGCCCGCCACTGCCCGGGTCCCGTGATCCAGGGACAACTTTCCGGGGAGAACGCATGGCACGCTTCACACTGATGCGACGTCACGCCGGCCTCTGCAGCCACAGGCTCTCCCCGCACTCCGCACCCCTCCCTCCCCTCGGCATGAGTGAGCCAGAGCCCCCGAATCAGCGGCTCCTTTAACCCCGTCCTGTCTGAGCGAAGAACAGACGCCCTCCAGTGACCTACACGCAGAGGCGGGGCCAAATCCAAAGCTGAACCACGGGAGCTGTGCGAACAAAGAAGAAAAAGGGAAATCTCTCCCAGCAGCCTCAGGAGCAGCGGATTAAATCTCCACAATCAACTTGATGTACCTGCATCTGTGGAATACCTGAATAGACAACGAATCATCCCAAATTGAGGAGGTGGACTTTGAGAGCAAGATTTATTATTTTTTCCCCTTTTCCTCTTTTTGTCAGTGTGTATGTGTATGCTTCTGTGTTACATTTTTTCTGTACAGCTTGGCTTTCACCATTTGTCCTAGGGTTCAATCCATCCGTTCTGTTGTATTTTTTTTACTTAAAAAAATTTTTTTTCTTAATAATTACTTTTTTATTATAATAACTTTATTTTATTTTACCTTACTTTATTTTCATTTATCCTCTTCCTTTCTTTCTTTTCTTTCTTCTCTTTCTTTCCTCCCTCCCTCCTTTCTTTCCCTCCCTCCCTCCCTCCCTCCCTCCCTCCCTCTCTCTCCCTCTCCCTCTCCCTCTCCCTCTCCCTCCCCCTCTCCCCCTCTCCCCCTCTCCCCCTCTCTCCCTCTCTCCCTCTCTCTCTCTCTCTCTCTCTCTCTCTCTCTTTTCTTCTTTTTATTCTCAGCCATGTGGATGAAAGGCTCCTCATGCTGCAGCCAGGAGTCAGTGCTGTGCCTCTGAGGTGGGAGAGCCAGCTTCAGGACACTGGTCCACAAGAGACCTCCCAGCTCCACGTAATATCAAACGGCGAAAATCTCCCAGAGATCTCCATCTCAACACCAGCACCCAGCTTCACTCAACGACCAGCAAGCTACAGTGCTGGACACCCTATACCAAACAACTAGCAAGACAGGAAAACAATCCCACCCATAAGCAGAGAGGGTGCCTAAAATCATAATAAGTCCACAGATACCCCAAAACACACCAGCAGACATGGACCTGCCCACCAGAAAGACAAAATCCAGCCTCATCCACCAGAACACAGGCACTAGTCCCCTCCACCAGGAAGCCTACACAACCCACTGAACCAACTTTAGCCGCTGGGGACAGACACCAAAAACAACAGGAACTATGAACCTGCAGCCTGCAAAAAGGAGACCCCAAACACAGTAAGATAAGCAAAATGAGAAGACAGAAAAACACACAGCAGATGAAGGAGCAAGATAAAAACCCACCAGACCTAACAAATGAAGAGGAAATAGGCAGTCTACCTGAAAAATAATTCAGAATAATGATAGTAAAGATGATCCAAAATCTTGGAAATAGAATAGAGAAAATGCAAGAAACATTTAACAAGGACCTAGAAGAACTAAAGAGGACACAAGCAATGATGAACAACACAATAAATGAAATGAAAAATACTCTAGAAGGGATCAATAGCAGAATAACTGAGGCAAAAGAACGGATAAGTGACCTGGAAGATAAAGTAGTGGAAATAACTACTACAGAGCAGAATAAAGAAAAAAGAATGAAAAGAACTGAGGACAGTCTCAGAGACCTCTGGGACAACATTAAATGCACCAACATTCGAATTATAGGGGTTCCAGAAGAAGAAGAGAAAAAGAAAGGGACTGAGAAAATATTTGAAGAGATTATAGTTGAAACTTCCCTAATATGGGAAAGGAAATAGTTAATGAAGTCCAGGAAGCACAGAGAGTCCCATACAGGATAAATCCAAGGAGAAATACACCAAGACACATATTAATCAAACTGTCAAAAATTAAATACAAAGAAAACATATACAGAGCAGCAAGGGAAAAACAACAAATAACACACAAGAGAATCCCCGTAAGGTTAACAGCTGATGTTTCAGCAGAAACTCTGCAAGCCAGAAAGGAGTGGCAGGACATATTTAAAGTGATGAAGGAGAAAAACCTGCAACCAAGATTACTCTATCCAGCAAGGATCTCATTCAGATTTCATGGAGAAATTAAAACCTTTACAGACAAGCAAAAGCTGAGAGAGTTCAGCACCACCAAACCAGCTTTACAACAAATGCTAAAGGGTCTTCTCTAGGCAAGAAACACAAGAGAAGAAAAAGACCTATAATAACAAACCCAAAACAATTAAGAATATGGGAAAAGGAACACACATATCGATAATTACCTTCAATGTAAATGGATTAAATGCTCCCACCAAAAGACAATGACTGGCTGAATGGATACAACAACAAGACCCATATATATGCTGTCGACAAGAGGCCAAATTCAGAACTAGAGACATACAGACTGAAAGTGAGGGAATGGAAAAAGATATTCCATGCAAATGGAAACCAAAAGAAAGCCGGAGTAGCAATTCTCATATCAGACAAAATAGACTTTAAAACAAAGACTATTACAAGAGACAAAGAAGGACACTACATAATGATCAATGAATCGATCCAAGAAGAAGATATAACAATTGTAAATATTTATGCACTCAACATAGGAGCACCTCAATACATAAGGCAAATACTAACAGCCATAAAAGGGGAAATCGACAGTAACACAATCAGAGTAGGGGACTTTAACACCCCACTTTCACCAATGAACAGATCATCCAAAATGAAAGTAAATAAGGAAACACAAGCTTTAAATGATACATTAAACAAGATGGACTTAATTGATATTTATAGGATATTCCACCCAAAAACAACAGAATACACATTTTTCTCAAGTGCTCATGGAACATTCTCCAGGATAGATCATATCTTGGGTCACAAATCAAGCCTAGGTAAATTTAAGAAAATTGAAATCGTATCAAGTATCTTTTCCAACCACAACACTATGAGACTAGATATCAATTACAGGAAAAGATATGTAAAACATACAAACACATGGAGGCTAAACAATACACTACTTAATAACGAAGTGATCACTGAAGAAATCAAAGAGGAAATCAAAATATACCTAGAAACAAATGACAATGGAGACACGACGACCCAAACCTATGGGATGCAGCAAAAGCAGTTCTAAGAGCGAAGTTTACAGCAATACAATCCTACCTTAAGAAACAGGAAACATCTCGAAAAAACAACCTAACCTTGCACCTAAAGCAATTAGAGAAAGAAGAACAAAATTACCCCAAAGTTAGCAGAAGGACAGAAATCATAAAGATGAGATCAGAAATAAATGAAAAAGAAATGAAGGAAACGAGAGCAAAGATCAATAAAACTAAAAGCTGGTTCTTTGAGAAGATAAACAAAATTGATAAACCATTTGCCCGACTCATCAAGAAAAAAGGGAGAAGACTCAAATCAACAGAATTAGAAATGAAAAAGGAGAAGTAACAACTGACACTGCAGAAATACAAAAGATCATTAGAGATTAATACAAGCAACTCTATGCCAATAAAACGGACAACCTGGAAGAAATGGACAAATTCATAGAAATGCACAACCTGCCAAGACTGAATCAGGAAGAAATAGAAAATATGAACAGACCAATCACAAGCACTGAAATTGAAACTGTGATTAAAAATCTTCCAACAAACAAAAGCCCAGGACCAGATGGCTTCACAGGCGAATTCTTTCAAGCATTTAGAGAAGAGCTAACACCTATCCTTCTCAAACTCTTCCAAAATATAGCAGAGGGAGGAACACTCCAAAACTCATTCTACGAGGCCACCATCACCCTGATACCAAAACCAGACAAGGATGTCACAAAGAAAGAAAACTACAGGCCAATATCACTGATGAACATAGATGCAAAAATCCTCAACAAACTACTAGCAAACAGAATCCAAGAGCACATTAAAAGGATCATACACCATGATCAAGTGGGGTTTATTCCAGGAATGCAAGGATTCTACAGTATACGCAAATCTATCAATGTGATACACCATATTAACAAACTGAAGGAGAAAAACCATATGGTCATCTCAATAGATGCAGAGAAAGCTTTCAACAAAATTCTATATCCATTTATGATAAAAAAAAAAACCCTGCAGAAAGTAGGCATAGAGGAAACTTTCCTCAACATAATAAAGGCCATATGTGACAAATACACAGCCACCATCGTCCTCAATGGTGAAAAACTGAAACCATTTCCACTAAGATCAGGAACAAGAGAAGGTTGCCCACTCTCACCACTCTTATTCAACATAGTTTTGGAAGTTTTAGCCACAGCAATCAGAGAAGAAAAGGAAATAAAAGGAATCCAAATCGGAAAAGAAGAAGTAAAACTGTCACCGTTTGCAGATGACATGATAACTATACATAGAGAATCCTAAAGATGCTACCAGAAAACTACTAGAGCTAATCAATGAATTTGGTAAAGTAGCAGGATACAAAATACACAGAAAGCTCTGGCATTCCTATATACTAATGATGAAAAATCTGAAAGTGAAATCAAGAAAACATTCCCATTTACCACTGCAACAAAAAGAATGAAATATCTAGGAATAAACCTACCTAAGGAGACAAAAGACCTGTATGCAGAAAATTATAAGACTCTGATAAAAGAAATTAAAGATGATACAAATAGATGGAGAGATATATCATGTTCTTGGATTGGAAGAATCAACATTGTGAAAATGACTCTACTACCCAAAGCAATATACAGATTCAATGCAATCCCTATCCAACTACAACTGGCATGTTTCACAGAACTAGAACAAAAAAATTCACAATTTGTATGGAAACACAAAAGACCCCAAATAGCTAAAGCAATCTTGAGAACGAAAAACGGAACTGGAGGAATCAGCCTCCCTGACTTCAGAATATACTACAAAGCTACAGTAATCAAGACAGTATGGTACTGGCACAAAAACAGAAAGATAGATCAATGGAACAGGATAGAAAGCCCAGAGATAAACCCACGCACATACAGCCACCTTATCTTTGATAAAGGAGGCAGGAATGTACAGTGGAGAAAGAACAGCCTCTTCAATAAGTGGTGCTGGGAAAACTGGACAGGTACATGTAAAAGTATGAGATTAGATCACTCCCTAACACCATACACAAAAATAAGATGAAAATGGATTAAAGACCTAAATGTAAGGCCAGAAACTATCAAATCTTAGAGGAAAACATAGGCAGAACACTCTATGACATAAATCACAGCAAGATCCTTTTTGACCCACCTCCTAGAGAAATGGAAAGAAAAACAAAAATAAACAAATGGGACCTAATGAAACTTCAAAGCTTTTGCACAGCAAAGGAAACCATAAACAAGACAAAAAGACAACCCTCAGAATGGGAGAAAATATTTGCAAATGAAGCAACTGACAAAGGATTAATCTCCAAAATTTATAAGCAGCTCATGCAGCTCAATAACAAAAAAGCAAACAACCCAATCCAAAAATGGGCAGAAGACCTAAATAGACATTTCTCCAAAGAAGATATACAGACTGTCAACAAAGACAGGAAAGAATGCTCAACATCATTAATCATTAGAGAAATGCAAATCAAAACTACAATGAGATATCATCTCACACCAGTCAGAATGGCCATCATAAAAATACCTAGAAACAATAAACGCTGGAGAGGGTGTGGAGAAAAGGGAACACTCTTGCACTGCTGGTGGGAATGTGAATTGGTAAAGCCACTATGGAGAACAGTATGGAGGTTCCTTAAAAAACTACAAATAGAACTACCATATGACCCAGCAATCCCACTACTGGGCATATACCCTGAGAAAACCATAATTCAAAAAGAGTCACGTACCAAAATGTTCACTGCAGCTCTATTTACAATAGCCCGGAGACGGAAACAACCTAAGTGTCCATTGTCGGGTGAATGGATAAAGAAGATGTGGCACATATATACAATGGAATATTACTCAGCCATAAAATAAACAAAATTGAGTTATTTGTAGTGAGGTGGATGGACCTAGAGTCTGTCATACAGAGTGAAGCAAGTCAGAAAGAGAAAAATAAACACCATATGCTAACACATATATATGGAATCTAAAAAAAAAAAATGGTTCTGAAGAATGTAGGGGCAGGACAGGAATAAAGACACAGACCTACTAGAGAATGGACTTGAGGATATGGAGAGGGGGAAGGGTAAGCTGTGACAAAGTGAGAGAGTGGCATGGACATATATACACTACCAAACGTAAAATAGATAGCTAGTGGGAAGCACCCACATAGCACAGGGAGATCAGCTCGGTGCTTTGTGACCACCTAGAAGGGTGGGATAGGGAGGGTGGGAGGGAGGGAGACGCAAGAGGGAAGAGATATGGGAACATATGTGTATGTATAACTGATTCACTTTGTTATATAGCAGAAACTAACACACCATTGTAAAGCAATTATATTCCAATAAAGATGTAGAAAAAAAAGAATAGGGTCAGAGCAAAGGCCAAATCCAGGGCACTGACAGTACAATGTAGCCTCACAGTAAAGTTCAAATTAAGAGTGTGGCTTCAAGACTTTTTTTAAGACTTCAGAAGGATTTATGATGGTGTCTCACAGACACCCTTAGCTCAATAAAAATCTTCTAAGGATCTTTCAGGTATTGTACAAAAGCAGCTTAAAGTGCAAAGAGGCCTATTTCGAAGAGATTTGTAGGTGTGGCTTTGTAAAATGTAACCCCCAATAAGCTTCATAGAAAATGTATAAAGTTTGTAAGATAACTTTACTAATAAAGTACCACAGGTTTTGACTAAAATGCACAGAAAGAACACATAAAATATATATGGGCATAAAGAAGGCTAGTACAACAACTCAGCTGAAAAATAAGACCATTTCCTAAGGATACCTCAGAGATCATAGCCCAGATCCCAGACGACAGGGTCAAACACTGAAGAGAACCAATCTCAAAAAGGAGAATTGGGCATTTATCATGGAATGTTCCATACTTCCCCAGAGCAGGCAGTACTTGGACATATGACCAACCGGATTTTAGAATGGTTATGGACCATTGACTGCTATGTTACTTCCATTTCCCTCTTTTTAAATAGGAGTGACTACTGCAGTTATTCTATCACCATCTTATTGTTTTATGTTGGATATGGGGGATAAGTAACTTTTTCTCCAGATTGAGATGAGATGCACTTGAGAAGTCTCAGCCACATCTGGACTTGATTCAGATCATGAGATGCAGGAGTTGAGCATGATACTGTAGCTGGAAAAGATTTTGGTGACCCTGGTGGGGGAGTGTGTTGTAGTTTTCACATGGGAGAGATGTGAATTGTGGTGGCCAGAGGGAAGAGTGATACAGTCTCCAAGATTGCCACCATCCATTCTTCCTCTCCTGTACACACATACTATTCCACATACTAAGTGGTGAAATCTAGGCCGAACTTGTGACTTACTTTGAAAAATAGAATGCATCAGAAATTATGGTCTAGGGAATTCCCTAGTGGCCCAGTGGTCAGGACTTCACACTTTCACTGCTGAGGGCTTGGATTCAATCCCTGGTTTGGGAACTAATATCCTATAAGCCACAGAGCACAGCCAAAAAGAAAAAAGGAAGGAAAGAAAGAAATAAAGAGAGAGAGAGAGAGAGAGGGAGGGAGGGAGGGAGGGAGGGGAAGGAAAGAAAGGAAGAAAGGCAGGAAGAAAGAAAGAGAAAGAGAGAGAGAGAAAGAAAGAAAAAGAAAGAAAAAGAAAGAAAGAAAGAAAGAAAGAAAGAAAGGGAAAGAAAGAAGGAGAGAGGGAGGAAGGGAGGGAGGGAGGAAGGGAAGAAGGAAGGAAGGAAAGGGAAGGAAAGAAAGGAAGAAAGGCAGAAAGAAAGAAAGAAAAGAAAGAAAGAAAAAGGAAGGAAGGAAGGAAGGAAGGAAGGAAGAAGGAAATTATGGTCTAGGATTTATGAGTCCAGATCTTTCGAGAACTTTCAGCTTCCACTTCTCTGTTGGAAATCAGGCACCATATATTAAAACCTGACTACCCTAAGATCATCATTCTGTGAAGAAGCCAAGGTTACCAACTTGGAGAGGCCCCATAGAATGAAAGAAAGAAAATCAGGCAGCCTCCAACTTTTCTGGCAAACCACACTGGTGAAAGCACTGAAATTTTGAGCACCAAATATATGAATAAGGAAGCCATCTTAGACATTCAAAGCCCAGCAGACATCACTTGAAGCAGAAGAACTGCCCAACTGAGCCCAGCATAGATAATGAGGAAAAAAATAAGTTGTAACTCTTCAAAGCCTCTGCTTGTGGACCTTATTATGCAGCAATAGATGATTAAAATGCAGATTGAATGAACTCATCATTTTATATATATATATTTCCAGCATGTCCACTTGGTTCTTTTGTTTTGTTTTTTACAAATTTCATCACTTCTTGAAATTCCCCATGTAGTCATGCATGCTGTTCACCTTTTCTACAATGTCCTTTAATGTATTTATTATAGTCATTCTAAAGTTCTTTGATAATTTCAACATTTTGGCTGAGGAACTATTTCTATTTATTCTTTATCTCTTTATTATATCACATGTTTCTGCATCTTCCACTGTCTCATAATTTTTCACTACGCCAGATATTGTATGTTAAAAAAATTTAAGTTGCAAAGTAAATATTTACTCAGAAAATAGTGCGTCCCTTCTTCTGTCAGGCTACTATTGTAAGGGTCTGTTTCCATCTACTCTGTATTAAACTGGGCTATGTTGTAGCTTTAGTTATATTCAGTTTACAATTGGATTTAAATATTTTGAGGACAGGACTAGAACTTTTCCCTTAGCATAATGTGGGACCTGAGCACTTGGGAGATCCAAAAAAAAGTTATCCTTTGTTCTCCCAGTTCCCAACTTTCTGAACCATGAGAGATCTCTGCCCTGCAGCCTGACCACGAGCTTTGGAGTCACTGAGGAGTTCTCTTTTCTTTCCAGCCCCAGTTCTGACTTTCTGTAGCTCAGGAGATCTCTCTGTACTGATGTCCTGTCTCCAGTTTTTTGGAGGGCTGTAGCAATGGATTCAGTAAAGACCTGAAGTGTCCAGGAGGGGTTTTTTCCACCTTTGCTTCTCTTCCCCCAGCCTTCAGGGAGCATGTTCAGTGCACTTGTTGAAGAGCCAGTGAGAGATTCACTGAGTCTTAGAAAGATTTCCATAAATTCTCATGCCCTGATGCCAACCTTCAGTGGGACACTGCCTTGCACTCAGGAAAGGCCCAGTGCAGGTGGGGGATTTGTTCAGTTCATATGCCCTTCCCCAGCCCTCATCAGGACACTACATTGTACTTGGAGAAGGTCCCTGCCTTTCATTTAGGGAAGACCTATGTTTCTCAGGGGGCTTTCTCCCAGCACCTTTGCTGAGTCCCCACCTTTGACATCCATTCCCTGTGTATTTAGTGAAGATTCAAAATGAAGTTGACAGGTGGGTACTGACATGCTCTGTGACTGAGGATACCATCACACCAGGATCCATGTGGTTATTAAAATTCATGAACAGTTAGCTTGGTTCCTATTAACTCTTGTCTATGGTGGTGTCTTCCCCCTCCCGCTGTTTTTCCAGGGATGAACACAGCTATGTGTCTTCTTTTTCCTCAGATATAACCCCTTCAGGTTTCTTTTCATCTTTAGCTCTCTGAAGCTTTTTTTTAAATTATGGTTTATATTTTGCTTGGTTTGTT
Organism: Grampus griseus; assembly: GCF_964374135.1. Lineage (NCBI taxonomy): Eukaryota > Metazoa > Chordata > Mammalia > Artiodactyla > Delphinidae > Grampus > Grampus griseus. Next base: position 59,486,492 of record NC_139017.1, read on the forward strand.
CTGGTTGCTTAGGTCAATTAAAAAGGAAGCTGCATCACAACACGGATGGACGTAGAGATTATCATACTACATGAAGTAAGACAGAGAGAGACAAATATCATATGATAGCACTCAGAAGTGGAATCTAATTTTGAAAAAGATACAAATGAACTTATTTACAAAACAGAAGCAGACTTATAGATATTGAAAACAAACTTATGGTTACCAAAGGGGAAACATGAGGCGGAGGGAGGGATAAATCAGGAACTTGGAATGAACACACGCACACTATTCTATATAAGCTAGATAACCAACAAGGACCTACTGTATAGCACAGAGAATTCTACCTAATAGTCTGTGATAACCTATATGAGAAAAGAATTTTAAAAAGAATGAATATATTTATATGTATAACTGAATCACTTTGCTGTACACCTGAAACTAACACAACACTGTAAATCAACTCTACTCCAATAAAATTAAAATATTTTATAAAAGGAAACTGTATCAAGAAGTGATGATATTTTCAGACTTACTACTGACTTAGTGAGTTTCAGTTTTACAAAACTTAGTTTCTCCATCTGTAAGACAGCTGCCACCTACCACTCAAAGGCTGTAAGGATTAAATAGTAAATGGCAGTAAAATTCTTAAAAATGGGGAAGGGGGTGAAATGCCTGTTTTTTGATTTAGGCACAGTCCACCTAGTCATTTGCTCCATCTCCCTTGTTCACCATACTCATGGCTCTGATATTCTTTCAGTCAGTTCCTCAAAACCGTCATGCTCTCTAGCCTCTGAACATGTTGCTCCCTTTGCCAGGAACACGCACTTCCTCTTTCCTCTTTCTGCCTTGCTAACTCTCTGTTTGTATGATATTTCTTCTAGGAAACCTTCCCTGATCCCCAACCCCTCCAGTTAAGTGCTTCCCCTTCAGGGCATTTTTCATTTTGTATTATGATTGTATATTTACATGTATACATTCTCTACTGGACTATAAACTCTCTGAAAGCAGGAACTAAGCACATCTTATGAATTGCTACATCACAGAATGTAACAATTTCATATAGTGGGCACATAAGCATTTGTTCATAAATGAATAAATGACTGAATGGATAATTCACTCTGAATAGGCTTATTTTAAAAATATTTATCATACACCTAAGAGGTACATAGTATTATGCTAAAGATACTCGTGAAACAACAGTATATATCAATACACAGCTCCCAGCCTCAAGGAACTTACATCTAGCTGGTAAAAACAGAGAAACACATAGGAAGCTAAATAACATTCAAATATTCAATATAAATAAGATGGTCATATAGAAAAGAAAATAATTTCAATCAGGAAAGATAAAATCAACTATTTTAACACTACCAGTGTGGCTGATAGAACAAAGGATATAAAGTCTGAGAACAAGCCTTTATATTTGGTAATTAGGAGGTTAACAGTAAACTCTGAGAGAGGAACTTCAGAACTGGTGACAACAGAAGCCAGATTGCAGGACATTTGGAGTGAAATAGTAGTGAAGAAGCCCAGTCTGTGGGTGGCGCTCACATATTCAAGAAGTTTGACAAGAAGAGAACAGAGGACCATTCTTTTGGAGGCAATAGACCAAGCTGGTCTAAAGGCACATGGGAAGGATCCACTGAGAGGAACAGAGCTTTCAAATGCCCAGGAAAAGTAGAACACCTGATAGAACATCATTCTGTAAGAGGAGATAGGGACCAACACTACTGATTGCAGCCAGGAATGAGCCTAGGAAAGGGAGACACCTCCTTCTCCAAGATAGGAGAAGGAAGGCAGAGACTTTGAGGAAGCAGGTGGAGAAGAAGAACCTGCCAGATGGTTTCCATGGTCTCAGAAATGCACAAAGCAAGACCATTTGCTGAAAGAGCAAGAGAACTGCTAATGTGGGAAATGTAAGGAGAGTGGAGGTGGGTGTAGAAGAACTAATATACAGAAGTGTCCTCTCTTGGAACATGGTCTATGTCAAATGTCTTCTTGCATTCAGCAAACAGGGCAGATATACCAGGACACCTGACATAAGACCTTCTATTGCGGTGGGGCTGGTTTCTTCCAGACAGGCTGATGTAGACCACTCTCAGGAAAGGCAAAGGCACATTCAAGTGCATCCTATGGTAGAGTAGTAGAGAAAGGAAGGAAAATGAAACCAGAGGAGTGTTGCATCAGGTCCTAGGACACATGAGATCAAAAAAGAGAGATCACACACCTCATCAAAAAGGTAAAGACCAAGCTGAGTAGTGAAGACTGGAACAGGAGCTCAGAAGCAAACACAGGGAAGATAGATATCAGAGTTCCAATCAGTGCAGTTCAGGGAACTCTACTATTTCACAACATCCAAGGCAGTTTGGTTGTATTCTATCAAGCTGTCCACAATTGCAGTCACTTTCTTTTTAGTGCATTTTAAATGTGTGCTTGGCCTTTAGCATCAATAAACAAACAGGTGGCACCAGAGAAATGTATCACAACCAGCAAGGCTCAATATCAATGTCAGGACTCTAGCACAAGACACATTTACAGTCCTGCGAAGGACTAAAGCACTAAGATATTACCAAAGCGGTACTGGCACAAAGAGAACAAGTCAAAAGCTTTACACTAGAATTGACATTCACTCTGATAATTAGTTCTTGAGGAACAGGTAGAGTGGCCATTTATTAGAATTTGGGACAGAAAGGTGACTGGGACTCAAAAATATGACCAATCTTGGGCCTTTCTTCTAACTAGACACAAAGGTCAGGTTATATTAATTTCTCCTACCGCCATCAACATGAGTTCTAGAAACTCCAAAAGGATTGAACCAGAAGTGACAATGTAAAGGATCAGGACATGGTACAGATGGGTTTGTATACAGAATCCCGGGAGATCTGGTTGGCCAGGGTGAAGCCACATAAGACTCATGAACTAGACCTAGAACCACAAAGCCAGGGGGAGTGGAAACAATCAGCACAAGAGCATGCAGAAGTGAAAACTACTGGCCAAAATGAGGTGAACACCAAGGTGTTCCTGAAGAGGAAAGCATGGGCTATAGCAATGAGAGAAAGGAAAATCAATAAATTTTAAAACTGAAAGAGTGCGAGGGAGTTGAAAGGGAGGTAAATGCAGTTACATGGTCGAGGATCCAGAAAACAGGAACAGGCTTAGAAAGATATCTCAAAGGAGTGAGCCAGGGGAGTATGCTTGGCCAGAGCCGAGACATCATGCTGTAAATAAGAGGGGAAAATTGTGACTATCCATGAAGCATTCTCTGTCCCCAATTTTTAAGGCCTGTGCCCAGCCTTAAAATCAGGAGGCCTCCATAGGGGTATATAATGTAGGAATCAAGAGGACATAAAGGATACGGCACAAGGAAGCTTCTTAAGTAAGATCATGTGCTATGTTAGGGGACCTGGGCTGTATTCTGAGAGACTTTCTGATCTTGTGAAATTGGGATTGGGAAATTACAGTTTGGTGGGGGTGACCAGAGCTAACCACTGAAATGTACAGTGGACACATGTAATTTTTTGTTGTCAAACATCCATTCTCTTTCCTTGTGAGGAAATATCCTTCCGCCTGTGTGTATGTGGCCTTGAGCATGGGTGATTCACAGGGCCTTCCACTACCATCTTCTATTATAGAAGCTGAAAGGAGCTAGATCCTGGTTCCTCCCATACCTTGCCATCCTAGGAGGTGGGCACTTGGCCCTACGCTCAGCCAATCAGACTCCAGGACTTTGAATCCTGAACACATAAGACAAGGAGGTGGGGATTGGTGGAGGCTGGGGTAGGGATAATAGAATCCTTGATTCCTTCTAATTTTCTAAGCCTGGTCCTGATCTCATCAATTCTCTGAGCACTTCATATCCTTCCAATGTAAACTCTTTCTGCTTAAAACAACCAGAGACAGTTTCTGTCACTTGCAACCAAAACCCCTGACTGAAACATTATGTGGTAGATGGTGAGAAGGATAAGAGCAGATCTAATTGTCAGCAAGGGAGATATTGATGTAACTGATCTTGAAATAGAGATTAGACCAGAAGTCAAGAACACAGAGAAGGGTGTTACTGGCTGAGGTGAAACTGAGGAGTCAAAAGCTAAGAAAATTGCTGGCATCAATGGGTTTTGGAGAGGTTGAGACCACACGTAAGTTAGTGGTAGCTTTGGAGAGAATGAGGGGTTGGGAACATACAGAGTTTACAGTCCAGCAAAGAAAATTACATGAACAATCACCATAAAACATGACAAGTGTCATCATTAAGAATATGAGCTTTGGAGTAAAAACATCTACATGCAAATCTCACCCCTTACAAGCTATATGAATTCTCTGGACCTACGTTCCCTTATTTGTAAAATGAAGTTATAATATATCCATTGAAAACAACTCAAATAGCGCAGGGAACCTGGTATATACTCAAAAAATGTTATTTTTTTTATATGGGAATGTAGGGTGTTCTATGGAAGCACAAAGCCATTCACTTAACCTAGTTTTGAAACAGGGGCAGAAGTTAGTGGTAACAAAATAGTGATATTTAAACTAAGGCCTGAAAGATAATAAGAACAATAACAGTGATGACTAACACTTATTGAGCTCTTTCCATATGCCAAAAATATTATCTTCTTCATTCTCCTCTAGAGTTCTAAGAAATACGCACCACTATTTCCCCTATTTTGTGGATGAAAGAACCTGCTACTCAGAAAAGTTAAGCGCCTAGACCAAAATCACTGTGCTAATTAGGCAATGGAAAAATGAAGGGTGGGAGAAAGGCAAATGGATCAGCATATTAAGACAACCCAAGCTTCTGATCAGCAGTTATGTGATATCCCTCATTGCCTAGACCCTGCCATCACCATATAGATTAGAGGTATTTCTTTGCCCACAAACATTCTCAGTTTTATAACACAAGATGTTCGGAGGACACAATTCCTTAGATGAAATTTTGCTTCCATCCCACTTTTCAGGAGCATGTATTTTCCATAATTGAAGAGTAACTGATGTAGTTATTGATGATGATAAAATTAATATATTTTTCTTAATTAGATTCATGTCAGAGAACCTCTCAAAGCTGGCTCACAGAGAACCTGCTCAGTTTACTCCTGGGTATGATGCAAGTGAGGAGGAAAACATGCTTAAATGCCCTCCCTTCTGTTCAAAGAGAGGCCACATTTGTCCTACACACTCATCAAAGAAATGTGTTACCATCTTGCCCAGTTTGAGCCCTGACTTCATTACTAAAATACGGTGTCTGCTGAGGTGGGTGACTGGGGCAGCTGTTCAACATATGCCTAGCAACAATGAAAGCCCTGCTTAGTCTAGGAAGTGAGGGATGCTCTATCCCTTTGAAGCTGAAGGGGAAATTGTAAGTAACCATAAAGTAATTACCCACTTGGAACCTGTCCAGGCCATGTTCAATGCAATTGAAAGCTTTTGTCCTTGATGCCAACCTTCCCTAGCTTAGGGAGGTCAGAGAACTTGCAATATTTTCACCACTCTGTGCTGCAGAGACCTGACCTGCTTTGAAGATCTGTCTGAAATTCACTGAGGTCGCTGAGGGGAAGGATTACCACCTTCCCAGCCAAAGAACATCCTGTCCCCTGACAGTTAATATCATTTCAAATGCTCTTTGGTTCATGGTAAATATTGCTGCTTTCTCTCTGTCGTGGTTTACAGAGTGCCCTCCATAGATTAGTATCCTACTTAGCAGCACAACGGCCGTGTGACGAAAACAGGACATGTATTCTTATTCTCAATTTACAGGCAAGGAAACTTGAGGATAGAGAGGGTAACTGATTGAAAAAGGATGCAGTCATAGTCTTCTGAGTCTTGTCATCTTGGCAGTTGGTGTCTTTTCTTCTTTACTCTACTTTACCTCTATGATTCCCAACTATGATGATTAATTTTATGTGTCAACTTGACCGGACCAAGGGGTGCCCAAATTAAATATTATTTCTGGGTGTGTCTATGAGGGTGTCTCTGGATGAGATTAGGATTTGAATTGGTGGACGCAGTAAAGTAGATTGACCTCCCCAGTGAGGGTGGGCATTATCCAATCTGTTCCGGCCTGAATAAAACAAAAAGGTGAAGGAAGGAGGAACTCACCCCTTTTGGTTCCTGTTTGCCTGCTGATGCTGAGACATCAGTCTTTCCCTACCCCTGCACTGGGATTTACACCACTGACTCCCTCAGTTCTCAGACTATCAGGCTTAGACTGGAATTATACTACCAGCTTTCCTGGTTCTCTAGCTTGCAAATAGCAGTTGGTGGGATTTCTCAGCCTCCATAATCACATGACCTAATTCCTCCTAATACATCTTTTCCTATAAATATGTACTTCTATTTCCTTGGAGAACCCTGATAGTTCACCAACCAACCCTCAATTGGGGACGTCCAAGTTATCTTTCAATTACCTTAAAGGTTTTCAAGAAATAGACCGAAATAATTATTTCCAAAATAAAAGTCAAATAAAGTCATATTTTTAAAGATATATGTTTAAGCTTCCAGATCTTATGAAGATGATGACCTAGTACCTGCTGACTCCTTCTTCAATTTCAGCCCTGGGGTACATGAAGAAGTATTAGGGAAATACGAATCTTTGGAGCTAATAAAGAACATGTAAATCTCATAGGAGATGGAAAGATGTTTTGAACTGGTAGGTGGGGAGTGTATTACAGTTGGAGACAAAAGGCTATGAGAGGTAGCAGTGAGAAGGTATATTGGAGAAAAGCTTCTTGCTACAGGTCTTGGCTTTCCTCCTCATTGTTTAGAGACAATTATCACTAGCCACTTCCCTGCAGAAATCCTTTTACATTCCAGATCATTGGTGTTGGCAGTAAAATCAAGGAAGTGCAGGTGGATACTGGGGTGAGATGCTGAAAGCAGGGGCGGCTGACCAGGATCTCTCTAAAGGCCACTGCTAGAAAATATGGTGACACTATGTGCATTAGGAAAAGGCACCACTGCCTCCAGGTAGGCAGAGTCTCATACCTGGGTACACAGCTTGGGAGTGAAGGTGGATAGCAGTGACTGTTCCCCCCTGTCCTATAAGCAGGGGCCACCTGCTTAATTATGAGCAGCAGCCCTAGCTCTCCAGTATCCTGATCCCCACTTCTCCTCCAAACTCCCATGCTTGGGAGAATTACAATCTATGGAGACCGACTCATCTCAGTGCTGTTTCTCCCAATTAATTCACTTTAAAGGAGAAACTCTGCCCAGGTGAGATGCCCAGGGCAGAGGCAGTAAAAGGGACTGTTACAAAGTGCTTTATGGTGCCTGGGGTACTATGCCCTGGGGCTCAACATATCTTAGTATTTTAAACACGTCTAAATAGATGGAGACTAGAGCCTAATATTTGGCTTTCCCAACAAACATTACCAGGCAGAGTGGATGATATCCACAGTACAGCATGAGCTTGCAAGACGAAATAACTAGAATCTAGTAAACAAAGACGAAAATAGACATTAAACACTATCTGAAGCAGAACCATTTAAACAAATAGAAGAATATAACATTAGTATAACTATGCTTAAGGAAATGTGGGAAGATACTAGTAAAGCAAGAATAGGAAATCTTAAAAAGAACCAAGTGAAATATAAGATGCAAAAAAAATATAGCTGAAATGGAATAAATAATAGGATGGAATAGAGCTAAGGAAAGAAATAGTGAATTGGAGGATCAGAATGAGAAATTCTCCCGAAAAGTAACAGGAAAGAATAGAGAGACAGAAAATATAGAGAAAAAAAATTAAAGCTAAGAAATATGAATGATAAAAGTACTCACATCCTGATAACAGGATCCCAGAGGGATGGGGTGGAGAAAATATTTTTTAAAATAGTGAAAATAAACATTCCCGGATTGATGAATGATAGAATCCTTCAGAATGAAAAGGTCCTGAGAGGACCAAATAGAAGAGATAAGAAAAAAATCCATACCTATTCCCATTATAATAGAAGTATATGAAAGCAGAGAAAAATATGTTAAATGGAAGGGAAAAAGCATTCCCTGTTAAGTAACAAAAATCAGGCTAACACTAGAATTTTCAAGAACACTAAAAGATGATAATGGAATATTTTATAAAGATACTAGAGTATATTTTCAAGCACTGAAGGAAAAGCAGTTTCAAATCTAGAATGTTATCATTCAATTATGAGGGCATAACAAAAACATTTTCAACTATATAAGACTTCAGGAGGTTTCACATGCAAAAATCCCCACTCAAACACTCTTGCAAGATACTCAAATAAGAAAAAAAGGAGAAATGCTGCAAGAGATAGGCAAAGTAAACCTAGTTAAATATCTTGAGGAGGAGGACAAGGGGGCAGAGTAGAAAGATTCTGGGTTCATCTTTTCCCATGGACACACCAAAACTACTATACATGGAACAACTATCTCTGAGAATGACCTAAAGACTAGAAGAAAAGATTTTCACATCTAAGAATAAAAAGAAAAATCCACACTGAAACAGATAGGAGGGTAGAGGCAATCTGGTTGGGATTCATACCCCCAGCTCATCAATCCATAAGTAGGAGAAGTATCACAGCCACAAAGGTCCTCTCTGAGGAGCAAAGGGTCCAAACCAAACATCAGGTTCCCCAGCCCAGGGGACCTGCACTGGGAAGACAAGCCCCCATAATATCTGGCTTTGAACACCAGCTGGGCTTAATGTCTGGGAGAGAGCTGTAGGAAACTGAAACTCTTCTCTTAAAGGGAACATACAAAAAGTCACTCACTTCAAGTCTCAGCACAGAGGCAGCAGTTTGAAAAGTGCCTGGCTCATAAGAGAAGAAAATTAAATGACTAATTTTAGGGCATGCACTGGAGGGGCAGGGATCTGTTGGAACTTTCTTCAGGTACATAGGCATTGGTGGGTACAAGTTATTTTTGCTCATCTTCTACCTACCTGGCCCAGCACTGGCAGATGCCATTTTTTATTCTCCCCATCTACCTTACTAGCAGGCAGGTGCCCTTGGCTGGCATCAGAGTCCCTCCAAAGCAGCTCCTGCCCAATGGCTGAACTAGCACACCAGAACACCCACAACAGTCAGAAACAGGCCTTACAGACAACAGCACAAGGTTCACACCTACACATTAGCATGCCAGCAGCAACTGCAGCTCAGCCACACAGGTGGGCAGCCCACACAGTGGACATTTCTGGAACACCTGGCTCTGGCAGCCAATGGGGACCACACTACTGAGACCCACAGGATATCTTCTACATAAAGCCACTCCTACAAGACCATGAAATGTAGCTGATCTACCTAATACCTAGACATAACACAGAGATTTTTGGCAAAATGAGGAGACAAAGGAATATGTTCAAAGTAAAAGAACAAGACAAAAGCTCTGAAAAATAACTAAATGAAACAGATAAGAAATCTACCAGATAAATAGTTCAAAGCAATGTTCATAAAAATACTCACTTAACTCAGAAGAATGGAGGAATACAGTGAGAAATGAAACAGATAGAAAAATATCAGAGCTGAGGAATACAATAACTAAAATCAAAAATACACTAGAGGAAATAAACAGCAGATTAGAGGGTGCAGAAGAACAAATCAGTGACTTGGAAGACAGGGTAGTGGAAATAATCCAATCAGAACAGCAAAAAGAAAGAAGAAACAAAAAAAAATGAGGATCCTCAGAGACAACATGAAGCATAGTAACATTCACATTATAGGGGTTCCAGAAGGAGAAGAGAGAGATAAAGGGGCAGAAAACCTATCTGAAGAAATAATGGCTGAAAACTTCCTTAACCTGTGGAATGAAGCAGACATGCAAGTTCAGGAAGCACAGAAAGACCCAAACAAGATGAACCCAAAGAGACCCACACCAATACACATTATGGTTAAAATGTCAAACGTTAAAGAGAAAATCTTAAAAGCAACAACAACAACAAAAAACTAGATCCATATAGGGGAGCCCTCAAAAGACTCCCAGCTGACTTTTCAGCAGAAACTTTACATGGACAGGAGGAAGTAGCACAGCGTATTCAAGGTGCTGGGGGGAAAATGTCACAACCAAGAATACTCTATCCAGAAAGATTATCATTCAAAATTGAAGAAGAGATAGTTTTTCTCAGACAAGCAAAAGCTAAAGGAGTTCATCACCACTAAACAACCTTACAAGAAATGTTAAAGGGACTTCTTTAAACAGAAAAGACCATAACCAGAAATACAAAAATTGTGAAAGAAAAAAAATTTCACTGCTAAAGGCTAACATATAATAAAGGTAGTGAGTTAGCCACATATATAGCTAGTATGAAGGTTAAAAGACAAAAAAATTAAAATCATCTACATCTACAATAATTAGATAAGGGAAAAACAAAAAGTTGTAAAATATGACATGAAAAACGTTAAACCTGAAAGGGAGTAAAAATGTAGCGCTCTTAGAATGTGCTCAAACTTAAGTGACTATCAACTTAAAATAGACTGTTATATTCATAGGTTGTTATATAAGAGCATCATGGTAGTAACAAACCAAAAATCAATAAGACACACACACATGCACACGCACACATGCACACGCACACAAAGAGAAAGAAATACAAACACAACACTAAAAAAAGTCATCAAAGGAAGGAAGGAGATCAAGACGTCAACGTAAGAGAATGTGGAACTTACTTCCCCCCATGAACACATCAAAAACACAATCCTCACTGAAAACAAACTGGAAACTGCAAGATTAAAAGACAAAAAATTGGTAAAATCAACTATAACTATAATCAACAGTGAAGGGATTAAAATGAGGATGTAAAATACAATGTCAAAAACACAAAACATGGGGAAGGTAAGTAAAAGTAGATAGACCTTTTAGAATGTGTTTGAAATTAAATGACTACCAGTTTAAAGCAAGTAGATATAGGTCAACATGTATGAACCCCATAGTAACCACAAATCAAAAACATATAACAGTTATACAAAAAATAGAAAGAAAGTAGCCCAAGCATACCAATAAAGAAAAACATCAAACCACAAGGGAAGAAACTAAAAGGAACAGAGAACTACAAAAACAACCAGAAAACAAGTACCAAAATCACAGTAAGTACATACCTATCAACAATCACTTTAAATATCAATGGACTAAATGCTCTAATAAAAATACACAGAGTGGCTGACTGGATTAAAAAAACGAGACCCACCTATATGCTGCTTAAAGAGACTCACTGAAGAGCTAAAGACACACACAGACTGAAAGTGAGGAGATTGAAAATGATATTTAATCAAATGGAAATGACAAGAAAGTGTGGGTAGCAATACTCATTATCAGACAAAATAGACTTTAAAGTCTATAACAAAAGACAAAGAAGAGCATTATATAATGATAAAGGGATCAATACAAGAAGACGGTATAACACTTGTTAACATATATGCACCTAATATAGGAGAACCTAAATAGAAAGCAAATATTAACAAACATAAAGGGAGAAATTGACAATAATACAGTAATAGTAGGGGACTTTAACACCTCATTTATATCAGTGGACAGATCATCTAGACAGAAAATCAATAAGGCATCGGAGGCCTTACATGACACATTAGATCAGTTGGACTTAATAGATAACTACAAGACATTTCATCCAAAACAGCAGAACACACATTCTTTTGAAGTACACATGGAACATTCTCCAGAATAGATCATGTCCTAGGCCACAAAGCAAGTCTCAAGAAATTTAAGAGGATACAAATTATATCAAGCATTTTGTCTAACTACAACAATATGAAACTAGAAATCAGTTACAGGAAGAAAAATGGGAAAACACAAACAAATGGAGACTTAACAACAGGCTACTAAAAAGCCAATGGGTCAATGAAGAAATCAAAGAAGTCAGAAACTAACATAAGACAAATGAAAATAAAAATACAACTTTCCAAAATATGTGGGATGCAGCAAAAACAGTTCCTAAGATACTTCAGATACAGGGTATATCAACAAAAAAAGAAAAATGCCAGATAAGCAACCTAACCTACCAACTAAAGGAATTAGAAAAAGAAACAAAGCTGAAAGTCAGCAGAAAGGAGAAAATAACAGAAATCAGAGAGAAAAATAAAATAGAGACCAAAAAAAAAAAAGCCAATAGAAAATATCAGTGAAACCAATAGCTGTTTTTTTTGAAAAGATAAACAAAATTGATATGACTTTAGCCAGGCTCATCAAGAAAAAAAAGAGAGAGAGAAGACCCAAATAAGCAAAATAAGAAATAAAAGAGGTAAATTTAAAAATAACACCACAGGGATACAAACAATTAAGAGAGATTACTACAAACAGCTATATGCCACATATTGGACACCCTAGAAGAAATGGACAAACTTCTGCTAAGAATCAGGGAGAAAAAGACAATCTGAACAGACTTATCACTACTACTGAAAATGAATTTGTAAAAAAACAAACAAACAAAAAAACTCTCAGCAAAACAAAAGCCCAGGACCAAGAACTTCACAGGGGAATTCTGCCAAACATAAATAAGAGCTAATAACTATCCTTCTCAAAATATTCAAAAAAACTGAAGAGGAAGGAACACTCCCAAATTCATTCTATAAGGTGTCCATTACCCTGATACCAAAACTAGACAAAGATACTAATGAAAAAGAAAATTACAGATGAATATGTGTAATATCTCTGATGAATAAAGATACAAAAATCCTCAACATAATGTTAGCAATCAAATTCAATAATATATAAAAAGGACCATATACCATGATGGAGTGGGATTTATTCCAGGGATTCAATGATGGTTCAATATTCGCAATCAATGTGATACACCACATTAATAAAAGAAAGGAAAAGAATCACATGATCATCTCAATAAACACAGAAAAAGTATTTGACAAAATCCAACAGCCATTCATGATAAAAACTCTCAAGTTCCCGGCGGTCCAGTGGTTAGGACACAGTGCTTTCACTGCTATGGCCCAGTTTCAATCACTCGTTGGGGAACTAAGATCCTGTGAAACATGCAGCACAGACGATCAATCAATCAATCAATCAATCAATCAAATTAAAAACTCTCATCAAGGGCTTCCCTGGTGGCACAGTGGTTGAGAGTCCACCTGCCGATGCAGGGCACATGGGTTCGTGCCCCAGTCTGGGAAGATCCCACATGCCGTGGAGTAGCTAGGCCCATGAGCCATGGCCGCTGAGCCTGTGCGTCCGGAGCCTGTGCTTTGCAATGGGAGAGGCCACAACAGTGAGCGGCCCGTGTACCACAAAAAAAAAAACAAAAAAAAAACCAAAAAGAAACTCTCATCAAAAATGGCATAGCGGGAACTTAACATAATAAAGGGCGTTTATAACAAACACACAGCTAACATCATACTCAATGGTAAAAAGCTGAAAGTTTTTCCTCTAAAACCAGGAAAAATACAAGGATAACCACTCGCTTTATTTTTATTTAACATAGTATTGAAAGTCCTAGCCATAGCAATCAGACAAGAAAATGAAATAAAAGTCATCTAAATCGGAAAGGAAGAAGTAAAACTGTCACTATTTGCAGATGACACGACACTACATATAGAAAACCCTAAAAATCTCCACTAAAAAACTATTAGAATAAATAAATTCAGTATATTTGCAGAATACAAAGAAACTTGCTGATTTTCTGATAGTTAACAGTGAACTATCAGAAAGAGAAAAATTTTTTAATCCTGTTTACAATTGCATCAAAAAAAAAATACCTAGGAATAAGTTTAACCAAGGAGGTGAAAGACTTGTACTATGAAAGCTTTAAGACATTAATGAAAGAAATTGAATCAACACATATAAAAGGAAAGATAGACCATGCTCATGGACTGGGAGAACTACTATATTGTTAAGAAGTCCATACCACTCAAAGTAATCTACAGATTCAATGTAACCCCTATCAAAATACCAATGGCATTTTTCTAAGAACTAGAACAAATAAAGTTTGTATGGAACAACAAAAGACCAAATAGCCAAAGCAATCTTGAGAAAGAAGAACAAAGCTGATGATATCACACTTCCTGATTTCATACCATACTACAAAGCTATAATAATCAAATCAATATGGTATTTACACAAAAACAGACAGATCAATATAACAGAACAAAGAGCCCAGAAATAAACCCACACACATATGGCCAATTAATCTGACATAGGATGCAACAATATACAATGGGTAAAAGAGAGCCTGTTCAAAAAATTGGGTCAGGAAAACTGAACAGCTACATGCAAAAGAAGGAAACTGGACCACTTTCTTATACCATACACAAAAATAAACTCAAAACTTATTAGAGACTTATATATTAGACCTGAATCCATAGAACATCTAGAAGGGTGGTAAATGCTTTTTATCAGTTTTAGCAATATATTTTTGGATTTGTCTCCTCAGGCAAGGGCAAAAAAACCAAAAATAAACAAATGGGACTACATCAAACTGAAATGCTTTTGCACAGCAGAAAGAAGCCATCAACAAAATGAAAAGGCAACCTACTAAATGGGAGAAGATATTTGCCAATGATATGTCAGATAAGAGGTTAACATGCAAAATAAAGAACTCACAAAACTCAATATAAAAAAAAAGGAATCCAATTAAAAACAGAAGACCTAATAACTTGTTTTTCCTAAGAAGGCATACAGATGGAAAACAGACACAAATGAAAAGATGCTCCCCAGTGCTAATCATCAGGGAAACACAAATCAAAACCAGAATGCGATAATACCTCAAACCTCTTAGAACGGCTATCATCAAAAACACAACAAATAACAGGTATTGTCGAGGATGTGGAGAAAAGAGAACCATTGTGTATTGTAAGTGGTAATATAAATTGGTGCAGCCACTATGTAAAACACTATGGAGGTTCCTCAAAAATTTTAAAAAAGAGCTACCATACAATCCAGCAATTCCACTTCTGGGTATTTGCCCAAAGAAAATAAAAATAATAATTCAAAAATATATATGCACCTCTATGTTTATTGCAGCATTTACAATATCCATGTTGTGGAAACTCTCCATCAACAGATGAGTGGATAAAGAAGTGTTATATCTATATACAATGGAATATTACTCAGCCATTAAAAATGAAATCTTGCCATTTGGGACACCTTGGCCAGATCTAAACAGTATTATGCTAAGTGACATAAGTCAGATAGAGAAAGACAAATACCATATGATTTCACTTACATGTGGATCTAAAAACCAAATGAAATAAGAAAACAAAACAAAACAGAAACATACTCATAGATATAGAGAACAAACTGGTGATTACCAGGCAGTGGGAGAAGGGGCAAGCATTGGGTGAAATAGGTGAAGAGGATTAAGAAGTACAAAATTCCAGTTATAAAATAAGTAAATCACAGGAAGGTAACATACAGCATAAGGAATATAGTAAATAATACCGTAATAACTTTGTATGGTGATAAATGTTTACTAGACTTATCATGGTTATCATTTTGCATTGGATTTAAATGTCAAAGCAATACGTTGTACACCTGAACCTAACAATATACTGTACATAACTATACTTCAATAAATTTTTTAATGTCTTGGTAATGTGTATTGTTCACTGTTCAAGCTGGTTTTTTGAAAAGATCAAGAGAAAGAGACCTCAAAACTGATCAAAGAAAAAAAAGGAAATATACAAATAAAATACAGGGGGAAAACAGCAAACAACTATAAATACAACAGAGATTCAAATGATGATATTGTGAGCACCTACCTATTAATAACTCTGAGACCTAGAAGAAAAAGAAGATGTGAAGTGCCAAAATTAGTTCAAGGAGAAAAAGAGGAAAGGAATAGGCAAATAAATAGTTTTAAAAGGTGAAATCTAAGCTAAAGACCTCCCTTTCAGAAAAAATTATACTCCCCATGTTCAGATTGTTTTAGAGATGAATTCTGCCAAAATTCTAAGAATTAGCTATTTTCTAAATTGTACAAACTTTTCAAGAGAAGAGAGAAAGCAAAAACCACCAGGTTAATTTCACAAGGCAATAATTCAATATTTTCTTTAAAACCAAATTAAAATGATACGAAATTAAAGTAATAATATTAAATGTAGATGAAAAATCTAAATAAAATTTTAGCAAAATGATTAAACATAAATGCAACCTGATGATAGAGCGATTATGCAGTTTTAAAGATCTTTCCTTTGAAAGATGCACACTGAAGCATTTTTTAATGAAATAATAAAATGTCTGGAATTTGCTTGAAATGATCCATTTTGTGGGATGTGAAGAAGGGGCAAAAGATGAAGCAAGATGAACTATGAGTTAATAATTTTTGAATTTAGGTTGTGTGTAAATAGAAGATGGTTATACTCTTCTATTTTTTATTTTTAATTTTGCATAAAAAATTTTAAAAATGATTATGTGCAGGTTATTTCAGTATAGAAACAGTGGTTTCAAAAATCAGGGAAATGTATATAATCCGAGAAATGTAATGCATAGAAATATCATATCACCATGTCATGCACCAGGAATGAACACAGACTGTAGGTCAATTATATTTCAAAAACAAACAAGCAAACAAACTCATAGTAAAAAGAGATCAGATTTGTGGTTAGCAGAGTCAGGGAGGAGGACTGGATAAAGGCAGTCAAAAGGTACAAACTTCCAGTTAGAAAAATAAGTACTAGGGATGTAATGTACAACATGATAAATATAATTAACCCTGCGGTATGTTATATAAGAAAGTTAAGAGAGTAAATGCTAAGAGTTCTCTTCACAAGAATTTTTTTCCTTTTCTTTATTTTGTATCTATATTAGATGATAACGTTCCCTAACCTTGTTGTGGTAATCATTTCATGATATATGTAAGTCAAATCGTTATACATACACCTTAAACTTACACAGTGCTGTATGTCAATTATATCTTGATAAAACTGGAAAGAAAAAAATCACAGAAATCTATAAATGTAATTCACAACATAATAAAAATAAAAATTTGATTCTCTCAAATGATGCAGAAATAATATTTGACCTCCATTTATGATGACATATTTTTTAAAATATTCTTATTAAAGTAGGAAACGAGTCAACTTTTTTAACTTTTTAAAGGTAATATCACAAGAACCGATAGCAACACTATATTTAATGGAGAATTTTAGGTATTTTCCCTATAAAATTGGGAGCAAGAAAAGGAAGTCACCATTAGCAATACAATTTTTAACATAGTACTAGAAGTCCTAGCTAACACAATAAGGAAAGAAACAAGGAAATAAGAGAAATAAGATATTCTGAAAAAGAAACAAAAACTGTCATTATTTGCAGACAGATGTAAAAGGGAATTCAGCAAGTTTAGAGGGTTCAAGATCAATAATAAAAATCTACAGGATTTTAATATCATAAAGATGTCAGTTCTCCCCCCCCCACATTAATCTATAAATTCAATACGATCTCATTCAAAATATCAGCTGGAATTTTGAGAAACTCTATAAACATTTGAGATCTTATATGAAAAATTAAACACCCACAAATATTTAAGACAACCCTAAAAAAAAGAAGTTTAAATGACAGAAGCAGAGAGTTACTCTATCAGATACTAAAAACAGTCATAACGCCTTAGCAATAAAAACAAGGTGATATTGGCACAAGAACAAAATATGGACAATGGAACAGCATTGCTCCATTGAGAACAATGATAGTTGAGAGAGAGAGCCATGTATGTATGAGAACTTAATGCATGAGAAAGATGGCAGCACAAATGAAAATGGAAAGAATGCTGTTTACTGAGTAACGTTGGGGCAAGTAGCTCAGCACATAGAGGAAACTAAAACTGGATTTCTACTTAATATCTCATTCAAAGCTGGAAGGTGGATGGACTAAAGATTTCAATGTAAACAGTATATTTATAAAAGTTAAGCAGAAAAACACTGTAGGGGAATATCTATGTAGCCTGTGTGTGAAGGATTTCTTAAACAAAACTTCCAAAGCACGAATTATGACCAAAAAAAAAGTTTTCCATGAAAATTAAATATTTTTCTCTTCAACAAAGGGTATCACAAAGTTAATAAAATTAGGAGAATATATTTACAACATCTCAACGCCCCCCCAAAAAATTCCATCTGAAATATATAAGGAACTTCTGCAAGTCAACATTAAAATACACACACACACACACACACACACACACACACAGATCAATTTGCAAATGGACAAGGGATAGGAACACACAATTCACAGGGAGGAAACCTAAATGACCATCAAATATATGAAGCCATGCTCAAAATTAGTAGTAATCAGAAAACTGTAAATTAGAACAACAACAAGATGTCATTTTATACCAATTAAAGTAGCAAGAATTAGAAAGATGGTTAATGCCAGTGTTAGTGAAGGTGTGGGATCATAAGAACCCTTGATCTCTGTGCAAGGGTTTTCAGTAAAGCATGGCTTGAGATGGTAAGCAGTTAGAGATCATCCAAGTGCCCATCAATGGGAAAGTGGATAGGCAAACTGTGGTATGATATTTATTAAGGGGCTAATATCATTAGTATGATATTCTTTGCCTAAATGAATGTATTTCATGCAGTAAGTTAGAAGCAGTAGTGTTTATATACATATAATAACATGGATGGATCTGAAAACACAGTTCTGCTACATATATAACATAGTACAATTTATGTAAATTTAAAATACATGTGTACAAAACAATAATGTACATTTTAAGACAATACATCCAAACAAAAAGATGCACATTAGACATTAGAATGGTTGCCTGTGGGCACAGAGAAGGAAATAGGGTAGGAGGAAATGAATGAATGAATAACCTTACGTGGACCGGTAACAATCTACCATGAATGGAGGGGTATGATTAACTTAACACTGATCCACAAAACTCTTAAATAAATAAGGATTCATAAGTACCTGTGTCAGATGGCATTCTTAAGGTAGATAAACAATGAAGAGATAAGGCAGGGCAGTTAAGCATACAAGGCAAAACCAACCACATGTGGCAAAAAATGAAAGGTTGAAAAACTCTTGCTTTGATTAATGGTTCACACACTTGTCTAGTCTCCGGAACACTTTCTTCGTCAAGGCTAGAGACCCTGACGAGCACCAGCCTCACCCACTTCTGCTTATTCTCATTGCTCTAAATCCTTTCTGAGAGCCTGGGAAGATGGGCACAACTTTTTATGAGAGGCTGATGAAGACTACACAAGCAAATGGCGATTCATACCAGTAACATTATCAAGATCTGCCTCTCATAAAGTTTTGAAATCCTAAAGTCTAAAGAGGAAGCAAAAAAAGGTAAAACCTTTAAGAGTGAAATTTGTGACACCAATGACTACTGCAATATCAAAAGAGCCTTATCCCTAGCTTTGGAGTCCAACTTTCCCAAGACTCTTATTTCTCTTTCCCCTTCCCTTCTGCCATGCCCTGACACATTCAGAAAACTAGGCAGGAAGCAAAACTTATGTAACTTGTTTTGGCCTAAGAAGAGCTTCCAGTGGACCTGGAAGCATTGCCAGGGTTTTATAGCACTTGAAGAGCTATCATCTCCACTGCTCTGATGGCTGAGATCCTGGAAATGACATTTTCCCCCAGCTATCTCCTCCCCATTAAGGAAGCCCTTCAACTCCTGCTGTTCCCATGCAGATCCAGTCTTGATTATGTGTCACACAGTTCTGTTTCCCACAAGTCTAACCTATGTAGATTACCTGAGTCCCCTTGTCCTGTGGCTTCCAGTTGAGTCTGGCCAATCAGGAGCAATGGCAGAAGACTAGAGTGAAGGAGGAATTTCCCTAGTTCCCCTCCTGAACGGTTGCCGTAGGCTGGCTGTGTTTCCGGAAATCTTAACTATAGTCAAACGACGTCCTCCAGAAACGTTGTCTGTCCCAAAGCTCAAGGAACCACTTGGTCGCCCCACTCCTTCAGATACAGGGGTGGAACTGGAGCCCTACTGTTACTAGCTCCAGGGTAGTACACTGTCACTTATGGTTTTCCTACAGCCATACCTTTAAAAATGGTTCCTTTAATAAAAATCGCCTAAGATTATTCTAATGTAATCATGCCATCTATGCCCTACTACAACCAACCTGTTCCAAAAGGCTTAAAAATAAGTTCACCTTTCTTTAAGGATACTTTTTAGGATTCTGTAAACACTCAGAGTTTCCAATTTTGATGTTGATTAGAGGCTGTGAGCCAAAGTTATAAACAATATTGGTTCAAGACCCTGGTCTGGGATCACCCTAAATATGGTGAGGGGACCTTTGTGAATGACTAATCAAAGCTTTCCTCAATTTGTTCTCAGAGGTATCATCATTCCCCTTGGGACATTTTTAGCAGAGACTACCCTCTGTGCTTTTATAGGTTTCATTACAATTCTAACAGTTTTATGTTTCACTGTTAAGACTTGAATAAAACTTTACCCATAAAAAGTAAATCATTGCAAATCTCTAGACAAATGGAATGGTCTCTGCAGCATAATATTAATTTATATGGCATGTGTGGAATAACTTTCACCTGCAGATCATCTCCGATTAAAATGACTTACAGGGTTAAAGAATAGTTGGGGCAGGCTGAGAAGGAGCTAGTCTCGAAGACAGATGGACCAAATGGGTATGGATAAGCTAATACACTCCTGGGCAGCAGACAACTTGGAGGTGAAATACCACAGCTGTTAACTGCTAGAGCAAAGAGTCTCAATTTAAGAAAGAAAATAAAGAAAAATCACCTGCCCACCCGGCCTGCACAAGGGGAGCTTAGAAGGCACAGTACAATGAATACAATTAGAATCACTCAAGAGAGCTGTGACGTTTCATCTCATGCAACTTAGCCTTGTCTTCTAACTACACTATAACTTAAGGCAAGGTATTGGGTGTTACTTTTTAATATACACTCTTCTCACTGTATACCCAGCTCAGAGACACACAGTTGTGGGGCAGATACACATAAGAGGCAGTGTTCAAGTGTACCTACAGGCCATTCGTTCAAAAAATGTGTCCTGCTATGTCCCTGGAACTGTCTGGGCACTGAGAGAGCAACAGTAAATACAACAGAGTTCCTACTCTCGCGAAAATTATATTCCAGTTGTCTGTGTTGTTGAGTGAGGTGGGGTAAAGAGAAATAGTAAATAATAAATACACAAAATGTCAGACAGTAGAAAGGATTAAGGGGAAAAAAATGAGCCAACTGGGAATAATGGAGAATGCTATTTTAGAAAGTTTGGACAAGGAAGCCAGTAGTTAGGAAAGATAGACAAATCAAGATAAGGTCCTCTCTGCTAAGGAAAGCATTCACATTTCTTAATAGAGTTGGGGCTAATTAAATAGTGTAGACTGGGTAACCACAAGTAGACCAGACTTTGGCCTCTCCTAAAATACCTCCTGCTACTGCAGAAAGCAGCCTAGCACCTATGGTGTCTTGAAGAGAACAGTGCACTGCCAGCACCATCCCCCATGAGCCTGATTCTACAAACTCTTTTGATCCTGAGATGCAATGATGGATAAAGCTCTGTAGGAAGGGATCAAGAGAAAGGTAAGTGACAGGTACCAAGTGAGTCCAACAGACTATAAATCTGTCACAAGGAAAAAAAGGATAATAAGAGCTTACTCCCACTATCTGGAAGTAAAGTGTTCCTGTGAAACCTTTTCTACATCAAAACGGCATAAAGCGAAGAAGCAATTACCTTAGGACACATCTTGCTAATGGATGCACAAAATAAACTGAGACAAAGTACAGATGCTTGCAGACACAGTTCAGAGCTTGGTGTCTTGTTGCTGACATGCTGACTGTAGTTCCAGGGGAAGGACCTTGGCAGTGCCACTCTCCCTGCTTGGCGCACACTTTGCCTCTATAACAACTCTCTGAAAAACAAACACTAAATGCTATTTTTGCTTTTTGCCTTTTTTTCATAAAAGTGAAAATCCTCCTTGGATTTCTTTCTGTTAATGAAAACCGGTACTAATATAGCGCCTTCGTAAAAGCAAAGAGTGGCATAAAGGGAACTTTCAAAAAGTGGAGGATACCTGTCTCTGCAAAGCTCTAGCCTCCAAGGAAATCCTGGTGATTTCCTTTTCAGATTGCCTTTGGAAGTAATTAAACATCAAGACATCCTTTGGGGGTACAGGGAAGCTAGCCTTGGCTTCAAGTCATAGACGGTAGACCCTGAGACACTCATTAACTGCCTTATCTAAGGTTAACTATGACTAGCAGAGGCAAAACATAGGGTTGGGGTATTTGAGTACATTATTAAATGCGAAACACATACACATAACCAAGACTACTACAGGGAAAATGAGGGATTTCTGCTTGGACTGTTTAAAGTGATCACATGTACCCAATAATTATTTCCCTCTCCCCTTCAGTATGCTTATAAGGTCTTGCCACAGATCATTAATGCACATTTTGAGAGCTGGTATGCCAGGGTTGAAAGTGCATAGGCCATTCAAAGGAACACATATTTTACGAGAACACAGAAACTATATAAATATATAAGTACATACACATGAACTGATTTGAATTGTTCCCTAAAGGAGTGGCTGGGCCTGAGTAAAAGGCAATAAATAAGTAAATGTAGGTATGAAAACCGGTTTGGATTGAAGATAATAGTGTATATAATGAAAACAACCCTTGGTACCCAAGGTAAAAATCAAACAAACATACACCCTGTCTCTGAGAGTTGGACCTGTCTTGAATGTTGGCAAGTCCTTAACTTTTCTGAATCCCAATGTCCTACTCTGAAAACCAGGGATAATAATATAGACAGGCACATCTTTCATTTTCAAAATTATGGCACATGGGAAGGACGTTATGGTAGACAGCACCCAGTTCTTGCCAATATGCAGTTATCTTTTCCTTCCCAGGCACATGGAAGATTACAAATTTCAGCCACCTTAAAGTTTGCAAGATCATATCATATGGTAAGTGACTCAGGCAGAATTTTAAAAAGGCTCAAACTCTCCAGCTTCCCTCTTGCCCTTTGGTGGAGAGTTTAGAGGCCATGGGTTGACATGATAGGGGCCTAAAGATTGGAGCAGCCTGGATGGATGGATGGATGGATGGATGGATGGATGGATGGATGGATGGATGGATGGATGGGTGGATGGATGGGTGGATGGATGGGTGGATGGATGGGTGGGTGGGTGGGTGGGTGGGTGGGTGGAGGAGTGATTGGATGGATGGGGACAGCTTCCTGGATAGCTGCTGGGAATCACAGTAGATTTTGCAGGAGCAAGAAATAAATTTTTGCTGCTAAGCCCCTGAGATTTCGGGTTGTCTGTAACTGCAGCATAGTTTAATCTAACCTGATTTATACACATGTAGTAATCATTAGTATCCTTTCTCATATAGCCAGGAATGCCTGACCCCAGATCCTGCAGGACATGAATGGTAGGAGGATTCAAGCATTGACCTACTGGCCTTTTGAGCTTTTAATGTGAGGTTAAGGGCTGGGCATGAAGAGCTGGGAAGGAGAAATAAGCCATGATCACTACTGGGATTCAGAAAGCTCAGCTCATGAATCACTGTAAATCTGACTGGCCTGCCTCTGGGAGGGAGCTTACCCTAATCCTTGACACTCTTCCCTAGATCATCCAACACCCTGTGCATTTTCCCCCAGGAACCACTAAAGCCCAGAACAAATCCTCTTACGGGAAGCTCTTACAGTAGCCCTTCCCCTGCCTCAGAGTAATAGGAGCTGTCTGTTATCTCTAGCTGAAATATTAAAGTATTACTTGGCCAAAGCCAAAAGGTAATACAATTCTATAACCCTGTGATTTCATCTATTACTTACTGTTTGGGGAGAAGACAATAAATAAAATATCTGTGCATGTAATATCTCCTTTTCCCTCTGGGGACTCACATAAGTTCCAAATTTCTAAAAAACCTCAGTGAAGCAATGTTTGCCAACAGTCCACCAGCTTCTTTATGACTCTCTCATTAACCTTTTCAACCTTCCAGTGTCTGTTTCTTGGGTCTGGTCACGTCTACTTAATAATGTTGGTACAAACTATTGCCATAGACTAAAATAACATAACGGCATGTCCTCACACATAAGCAAACAGTGTGTCAGTCCCTGTGTAATTATAGGACTATGAAACATCAAGAGTAGGCCATAAAATAAAGAGGGGCTATACGGATGACAATATAAGTCCGAGGAAAACTGATCTTGGTCATTACATCTGGC
The DNA here is from genome assembly GCF_964374135.1 of Grampus griseus. NCBI lineage: Eukaryota > Metazoa > Chordata > Mammalia > Artiodactyla > Delphinidae > Grampus > Grampus griseus. The sequence continues at coordinate 59,510,541 of NC_139017.1, forward strand.
AGCTGGTTCCCCACTCCAAGACCTCTCTGTTCACTCCCTCCCAGCTGTCTTCAGTAGAAAATGCAGAAGCCAAGAACTGTGCTGAGAGGAAGAATCAAAAATCAGGAGAACCAGGTCCTCACAGCTTTGCAACCTTCTAAACTTCGGAGGTTCCGGTTGCCCCAGAAAGAGTAAATGGATCTTGAGGATGTCGGGCAGCCCAGGTGGTGACAAATACTTGTTGTTAGGAAGTATAGCCTGTCTGTCACCTGCCATCTCCACCTCTCCTCACCTAGTGCTCTGGCTTGGGCTCGCTGCATCATTTCTATAATACGAGCCAGAGGAACGCTAGGCCTCAGGCATTTTCATTTCTTAAAGACAATTCGTGGAAAGTCATTAAGATTCCAGGTAACAGTCAACCTGAGGTGGTTCTTTTCAATGTAGTCTGCCCGGTCTTGATCTCTCGGTCCTTCTGCCTTCTCATTGCTCCCATCAAAACAGAAGAGGATTCTATAACGTTTTAAGTCTTTTACACCTTGACAAAAACACCTTCATAATAATGCATTAGTTTCCCTAGGCAATTTAACCTCTTATCTTTAATTGTGGAATTAAGGATTTTATCTCCCATGAAAGGAATTTCATGCACCAACAAAGCAGTGTGCAGGGTAGAGGTGGAAGGGAGCCTCCTTGGGCTCCTAAAATCCATGCTCAGTCTTGGGGGACCCAGAGCAGATGCTATATCAGGAATGGAAGTTCAGAGGAGATGGCCTAAGTCAGAGAGCCCTGATTCTCCGTGACTGCTCTGTTCCCTTGCTCACTTGGCTGTCCTCATGTGCATGTATCTGGGCTGCTCCCTAAGAAGCTATTTTCTGCAGTGGTTGCAAGGAGAAAAGTCTGGAATTGCTGGTTTCTTGCACTGCAGCCTCTGGGCCTGGAGCCAGAGGTGTCTGAGCCCTCTTCCCCGCCTTTGGTCTTCCCGGACTCGTTCCCAGGCCCTGAGACTACAGTCTTTCTGTCCCTTCCTCTCACCTCCCTTGAGCCACCATCAATGACCTCTTTGTGCTCCTTCACCAAGTTCCCCTCCGCCCCCCACGCTACTGCCACTTTCCCTCTAGAAAGACTATCCACTCCCTCCATGCAGAGTTCTCTGCCTTTAAGAATTTAGCAAAGGGACGCCTGGGAATGTGGGAGGAGAGAAGGAGCTAGAAACTTACTATTGCTCAACAAATACCAGTTTCAGACGTAGGAGAACCTAGGGGATCACAGAGGGAGCTTCAGCCATGGAAGGGTGAGTAGAAACAGCAGAGATATGGGACCTGATCTAGGATATTTATCACTGCCTGTGCAAGTCCTCGCACATGTGTGTGTGTGTGTGTGTGTGTGTGTGTGTGTGTGTGTGTGTGTGTGTGTGTGTGTGTGTGTGTGTGTGAGAGAGAGAGAAAGAGAGAGAGAGAGAGAGAGAGAGAGAAAGAGAGAGAAAACATGAGGGTGCTGAGGGAAAATTGACATCTTTGACGATAATTACAGTTACCAAGAAACTTTAAAAATGAGAAAAAGAACTGAAACTTTGGCTAGCTAAGAGTAATACTAATTACTGCCTTTATGCAAATTAAGTCTAATTATCGTGCAACATAATAATAATATGTCTATCACTATAATGTGTCAGATTAATTTTCTTGTAAATTTTCCATAACAATTCTGAGTTTTCTTCATGTGCTAGAGTTGTGGATGTAAAAGGACTGTAAATTAACAGAACTACATTGTCTTCTCAAGTCCTGTGCCCGTATTTCTACATGATCGTCTGTCGTTTTCCTTAATGGTTTTTAAATGGTCTTTATGCATTGAGGAAAGAATTCTTTTATCTATCACATGTGCTGCAAATATTTTTTCCAGTTTGGAATTTGTCTTTTAATTTTGATGGTGTATTAGAATACACAGAAAAAACTGGTCTGATTACATCCTTTATAATCATACTTCACGTGCTCACTTTCCAAGCAGCATACTCGCCTGCTCACAATTTTTTTTAAATATAGAAAAAGTACCCATTATAACTAACTGCTGAAGCCTGAAATTCCTTTGAACAGGAAATAATCTTTCATTCCACAATTAGAGATATAATGTTTACAAATGCACAGGCCTTAGAGATAATGCATTGGTGTGTTTCAGGTAAATGTTTATGATGACAACAGTCTTGCCTGTGTTTATGGGGTGGGTTTCACTTAGAAAGTGGTAGAGCATTCAGTGCCAGACTATGTGTTAGGAAGTGCAGCCACTAAGGAAAGTTCCAGAGACCAAGAGTGACCACCTCCTAGAACCTCCCCTGACCCTCCAGGTCAGAGTTAGATGCCTCTTGCCTGCCGTCCCACAGCACTTGTGTGTGTCCTTGTCATATCCCACTGACCTCATAGTCATAGGACGGCTGTTTACTTCTCTGTCTTGCTTTCTTCACTGTTAGGTGCTTGGAGGGCAGGGGTTGCACGTAACAAGCTCACCATCATATCCAGGGCACCATGCCCCATAGGTTGTTAATAAGCCTTCACTGTATGAATGAGTAAAGGAATCAATAAACCAATGTTATTCTTTTCCTCGGGGCTTACATGACTGGATCACTACGTCTGTCTTAGAAAGATGGGAAGGGACTGGATATTAAATGAGAGGACTCAAGCTGGGAAGATGATCTGCTACAGGATGACCAGTACTCTTGCAGGATCCAGCCCCAAAAAGCCCAGAAATAAATATCCCAAAGAACTCCACTCAAAGACCATGGCTCCCTCCAAATTCAGATTCCAGTGTACCAAGGTAAATGTGGAGAATGCCTCCCCTCTCCCTTCCCAAGAGACACAGAGTTCCTGAACAAGCTGAGATCCTCTAGTGCCTCTGGGCTAAACCCTGAGGAAGGGGCAACTGGGTTTCTAAGAGCTGCCCGGAGGAAAAGAGTTCATGCAACAGGGGACCTCGTCTGAGCTGAGCTCCTTTAGTGCTCTCCTGGGTATTTTATGATTGATCTCGCTTGAACCTCTTTACTTGCTTGGAAGTTTGCTGAGCTTTCAATCCTCCTGTAGCTGACCTCAGATAATACCACATCCTGCTCTCTGTTCCTGTGACCCTCTGCAACGGGTCTCAGAGCCCTTCTAGATGGTATAGGCCATGCCCAGCCCACCACCAGGGCTGACCTCTTTTCTGGCCTTCCTGGCAAGTTCAGCCTGACAGACCCTGGGTTCTGCCTAGTTCTGGTACCTTGTACAGACAGGCACTTTCCCATCCTCTGCTCCACGCTCCGTAAATAGACTCAAGCCCTGACCAAAGACCTTTGCCTGCTCATGCTGAAACCACCCTGTGCAACGTCAGCTCTTCCTAGCCAGGTCTGTGCACGGTCATCACACTCTAGGGGTTGTTTGCTGTTCCAGTTTCTTCTTACCTCCAATTCTGTGTGTGCATCCCAACCTGCTTACCTCTGTTTGCAAACTCCTGTTGCCCACGTGCTTTAACTTGGGTTTCTAGGTTCCCACTGTCCTAGCGATGGGTTGGGCTCTGCCTCCTGGTTACTCGGTGATCGTTTCTCCTGAAAACCATCCAGCTACCTCTCAGGATTCAGGACTGAGCCCTGCCCTTGTAGCTGATAACTGCAGGCACCTTTAAATGGTGCCAAAGCGCCCTCCCCACTGCCTGAGCCTCTTGAATCACTTTCTCCACCTCTTCCCCACCTCCCATCAATAAATTTGCCCATCTTCTCATTTTTTCTTCTAGGACCCTACTCTAATATAACTGCAGAATCACAGAATTTTAGGTATATATGATCTAACCATAAAATGGGAACATAAAGATCTCTACCAAAGTGTAGGAAAGTCAGAGGATGCTTCTTGTAAGAGGTGGGGATTTGGGGTTTTAGGATCCCCTCCCTTACTGACAGGTCCCTTCTCTTCTCTATAGCGCCCTGTCCCCTACATCCTTCTAAATATCAGCTCCACTCTTCATGAGCTATTTGATCCTGGGCAACTATCTAACCTTCTTTGTGCCTTTGTTTTCCCATCAGCAAAGTGGGATTATATTGTACCTTTTTCAAAGGATTGGCCAGAGGATTAATGAGATAATCTTATGTGGATCAGTTAGCATGGTTACCCGGCACTCAATAAATGTTAGCTCTTATTATCTCTTTAAGCCTTTATATCTCTTATTCTTTAAGAAAATCAGTCTGAATCAATGCCTCTATTAAGTAATACTGAAGGACAATATATTTTACCTCTCCCAGGTAATATAACTGTATTTAGGCTGAAAGGATGTTTTCATCCAATGAAGGGTTGTACCTGGAGAATCCCAAGGTCCTGGCAAATGGAGAATGGAAGTGTTTTAGGGTAAGTAGGATTCCTAGATCCCCGATATCAAGTAAAGCAGGTAGTTGCTCCAACATGTGGAGAAAGACTTGGGCTTGTTGTCTAAATTCCTTAAAGCCCTAAGCCTAGAAAACAACAACCAGGGCTTATTTCCACAGCTCTATTAGAAAAGGGGTTTATGACAGATCATTTTATTTCCCCTGTTCATACCATATAGTCCATTTCTTCGTAATTTTGCTTAAAAGAGTTAAAGCATGACCTAACTTAATTTAAATACCTAAACAATCAGGCTATTTAACTACTAGAGTAATGTTTATTTTTCAAACTTTTGTAGATTTTTTCCTATGTCCAAATCGATTCCACTATTCTGCTAAACACTGGCATCAGCTTTGGCAGACACTTATTACAAAGATGTTTCTAGCTTTTCCAAAGGCTGATATTTTTCCTAGTTTATTTCCTAGTTTATTTAAATTCTACACAAACACCAAAAACCCTCCTAAAGCGAGCGCCATCCTGAACTGCCTTCCAGTTTTGATTAGCAGGGCTATTTCCTAATGGAAAGCCAAAGCTTTCCATTCCTGGTTTTTATCAAACACTCCCTTGGAGGAGTCTTCATTGCCTTTTAATTGTCCGAGTTTATTTTCATTCCTCGTATTAGAGTTGGCAGAGGGGGCGAGGGAGAACCTAGCTATACCTCAACAACCTTCAAAGTCTTCTTTAATCTTATAATCATCTTCATCCATCAGCCTCTCTGTTCCTTTAACTCTATTTTTTCTTGGTTATTCAGAAAAGCCTTTCTCATTCTCATTTGCTCACATTAATTCACCCTGCTCTTTGGCTGCCCTAACTTGAGTTGCACATTCTCATTTGATTCCCTCCTGTCCCTTTCCTTTCCAAGTCAGGGTTTTCTTAGCTCATAGGTTTTTAAGCCACCCTTTGTAAATCCACTTTGCAAAGAACAAGCAATCTCTAATCTTCTTTTCCAGAGCAATTGTAATCCACTATGCTTTAATTATAGTGTCTATTCAGATGTTCAAAATTCCATCTAGTTATAGATTTTAATACTTCTTCCCTCTGCACCATACTTATTGGGTTAATTCCCCAAATGTGCTTTTTTTTTTTTTGAAGTTTAATACCCTAGGTCTTTGAAGACGCTGCTTACTTAAAGAATTCAAGAAGATCATGATTACCAGTAACAAGGAAGCTGCCTTGGCTTTAACTATATAATTCAGCTATTGCTAATCCTAGGGCCTCTAGTGCTGTTCCACTGTTAGCTTGAGTCGCCAGCATCTCAGTCAAAACACTGTCTTCTCCCTCCCCTAGGACACAATGATAGGTGTGCTTTTGCCTATAACCTATGGAGTGCTACACCTGGGGAGTTTCAAAGGAAAATAAACAAATTTAGTAAGGACTGCCTTTTTTTATTATTGTTATTGTTCACTCTCATCATGGATGATTGGTGATAAGTTGGAGTAATTCATATTATGTATCTGGACCTTCATTTCTATATAAGTGAAGTAGGGAAGGAGAGCTACGTGGTTGCTAAGATACCTTCTAGCTCTTGTAAATGCCACAGCTTCTGTGATTCTAATTTTTTCTCCAAAATTGTGGAGTTGTATTGCTGGTACTTTAATCTGAACTATGGAACACTTTATTGTTTAAAAATAAATATTTTATTTTAGATATGTTAAGTAGTTAAACCCATCTTACCTTTTTTAACAGCTTTATTAAGGTAAAACTGGCAGGCAATAATATGCACTTATTTAAAGTATATAATTTGATAAACTTTGCCAGATGTATATACTCATTAAACCATCACTTCAAACAAGACAATATCCATCATCCCTACTTTGAGATTAGTTGAGTATCCCTTATGATTCCATATTGCCTAACTTGTTGGATTTCTAACTAGAATTCTTTGTAGTATTATTTCAGGGGTGGCTCTAAGGTTTATGTAATATACATCTTTAACTTATCACCATCTACCTTCAAGTAATATTAAACCACTTCATATATATTAAAAGAACCTAACTACCTTCAAGTAATGTTATACCAATTCATATATATTAAAAGAACCTAACAACCACAATATTTCATTTTTCTCTCCCAGTCTTTGTGATATTTTCACACATTTTGCCTCTATATATGTTATGAACTCCAATATACATTGTTATTATTTTTGCTCTGACCATTTTCTTTTAAAGAAATTAAAATAATCGTTTAAAGTCTTATATTTACCCACATAGTGACCATGTCCAATACTGTTCATTCCTTTGTGTAGATCCAGATTTCCATTGTATCATTTCCCTTGTGCCTGAGGATTTCCTCTCTGTATAAGAATGTGTTAGTAACTAGTTTTTTTCAGTTTGTGTATATCTGACAAATCTTTATTTAGCCTTGGTTTTGAAACATTTTTGCTGGGTATAAAATTGTAAGCTGACAGTTGTTTTCCATCAGTTCTTTAAAAGCTGCTTTAGTTTTTCCTCTTGCATGTTTGATGAGAAATCTATTGTCATCCTTAACTTTTTTCTTCTATACATAAGGCATGTTTTGTCTCCAGCTGCTTATAGGATTTTTCTCTTTATCACTGATTTATAAACAATTTGATTATAATGTGCTTTGGTGTATTTTTATTCACATTTCTTGGGCTTTTGTTGAAACTTGGAATTATGGGTCTACAGTTTTCATCAAATTTGGACAATAGTTGGCCATTATGGCTTCAAATTCTTTTGGTGCTTTGTTCTCCTCTCTTTAAGGACTCCAGTTACATGTACCCTAGGACACTGGAAGTATACCACAGTTAACTGATGCTCTATTATTTTTTCCCATCTTTTTTTCTCTGCTTCATTTCTAATAGTTTCTACTGTCTTTTCATGATCAATAACATTTTCTTCTGCATTGTCTCATCTGCCATTAGGCCTCTCTAGTGTATTTTTCATCTCAGAAATTGTGGTTTTCACCTCTAGAAGTTCTTTTTTATATTTTCCGTCATACAATCCTTAATACACTCAATCTTTTCTCTAGCTTGAGCATACAGAACGTTTCTAATAATTTTGTCATCTATACCATTTCTGGGTTGGTTTTGACTGATTTTTCTGAGTATGGATCATATCTTTTCTTGCTCCTTTGCAGACCTGGTAATTTCTTATTGAATGCCAGAATTATGAATTTTATCTTATTGGGTGTTGGATATTTTTGTACTTCTATTAATATTTTTGAATTTTCTTCTGCTTCACCATTAATTTACTTCAAAACAGTTTGATCCTTTCTGGCCATTTTTTTAAGCTTTGTTAGGTAGAACCAGAGCAGTGCTTAGTCTAGGACAATGTCAACCCACTACTGGGGCAGGATACTTCTGACTACTCTTCCTGATATCACATGAATTATGAGATTTTCCACTCTGGTGGGAACAGTTTGTGTGAGTTTTGGAGATTGTTCCTCCTAATCATTTCAAGTTATTCTTTTCCCAGCTTCAGGCAGTTTCCTTATAAGCATGTGCTGACCATTATCTACTTGAAGACACAAGGAGATTCTCTGCAGATCTCTGAAGCTCTCTATGCAACTCTCTCCTCAGAACACTCTACCCTGCAAAACTCTAGCCACATTGGCCTCCCCAGGCTCCCAGTTCTGTCTCCTCAATCCAGGGAGACCACCAAGATTTTCCTGCATTTACCCATCCTATGCCATGACCTGAAAGATCTCTCTTGGTAGTACAGAGATAATCATGAGACACAAAATTTGTTTTCTATCTCTCAGGGATCACTGTTCTTTTTCTCTGATGTCTAACATCTTACAAACAATTGTTTCATACAAATTACCCAACTGTTTAGTTGTTCCACGAGAGTGGGCAAATTTAGCCTCTGTTACTCCATCTTGGCCAGAATCAGAAATCACCCACCTTACATTGAATTGCTATAAAACCCCCATTTGGATGAGTATCCTTCTAAGTATTTAATGACTATTTGTCATAGATCACCTATTTGCCTTCCAATACTATAACTTAAGTCATTCTCAACAATCTTCCTTGGCTCTGCACCTAAATATATATTTAGGTTTACTGTTTCATTAACTGTTTTCTTTTTCCTTCAGTAAACAGCTTCACTGAAACATTATGAATGCTTATTGCCTTTTTTTCTAACGTGATTGCCACTATTTCTAATCACACTACTTACAGAAGTCTAAGTAGAGGCAATCTCATCAGTGTTGGCTTAGATTCAGTCTCAAAAACCCAGAAGAAATGGTTCAGTCATTATGATGGCTTCATATGAAACCATTTTACATGTTTCATATTTACTCATTTGGTGATGACTTTCAAGGACAGGGAAAGATTTTCTTCTGAAAAGAAACATCAGCCTTTGAGCATAAGAGAGAAACCCTCTCTCCTAAGTATTCACTGTTTCCAAAGTATGATCTGGTCTTGATTTCCCAACAATGCCACAACTGAATTGTAATGATTTATGCAAAAGTGGTTCTTATTTCTTTAGCTCCTTTCTGTTCATTGTATATCTTCCTATTCCAGCTAATATTTAATGGTTGACACACACACACACCCCTACACACACCTACCTACACACACACACACACACACACACACACACACCCTTATCTAGCCCTCTGTTCATGCCAATACAATTTCTCAATTTATTTTTCCATGCACTATAATAATAATTTTTTAAAAAAACAAATGCTACAGATACCAGAATTGAGGTCATAGGAGAACCCATTCAGTTGAAATCCTGTTGATAGACAATAAAGCACCTTGCTCCCTAGGGAAGAAAGGTGCTATAAAAACCCAGAATGTTGTTGCCACAGTTAGACCAGCTCTATAGTACACAACAGAGCCAGAGATATTTTCTTTAATCTAGTTCCTGTGAACTCACCACGTCCCCTTAATTTTAAATCAGGTGACAGAATAAAAAGTTTTCTTTCCGAATCCGGTCTTCCCAGTTGGCCTGTCCTCCATGCTGACATGCCACTGTTTTCTGTTCTCCCAGCAGCAGGGCAGCAGACACTATGGATGAGACCCACGCTGGCAGCCTGTCAGGACCCCGAGGGCCCAGCCTTGTCATTCCCGAATAGAGGGAACTGAGCTGCCCGCTGGTTCTGAGGCTCAGCACTCACTCCCTGTGCGTTGTCGGGGCAACTGGGGTTGGCCAGACCCTTTCTGAACTTAGTTGCCCAGAGACATAGAAGGATCACACTGGCCCACGAAGGGCCCATTTCTCCCAGATCCTCTCCCTCTCGGGCCTACTAGAAAATGAGAAGTTGACAGACCTCAAATTTTCTGGAAAGCCATTTTCCGCCTGCAAGGCTGGACTCCCACAAACTAACACAGCCAATCTTACGAGACAAGCCTTCCAGACAACGTTTGCAGGGGCGAGTGACAAATGTCTCCTTCCTATTCCCTGGAAAAGTGCACTGGGTATTAGAGAAACGCCAATGACCTTTTGGAATAAAAATGACCTTATATGGTTCTTCTTTAATTAATAACAAATTTCCTCCACTCAGAAAAACAGAGCCTATATTTGAGTAACTCTTTCTGTTTACTTTATTTAGGAAATATGACTCAGGCCCCTGTTCTGTGCCAGGCACCATGTTAGGAGGTGGACATATGGAGGTGAGCCAGGCAGATGTGGCCCAGACTTCTCAGGGCTCACGGTCTGTTGAATTCATACGAGTCAAAAGCGCTTGCTATAATGATGAAGGACTACATGACAGATGAAGCACAGGATATAAACACACACATGAGGGGTGCTGCATCCAGGCTATGAAAGTCCAAGGGAGACATCCCTGAGGAAGTCATACCAAAGTGGAAACCTGCAAGATAAGGGAAATCACAGACTAAGGGAAGTGGTGTGGGAGAGACGGAGGAGAAGAGTGCCCAGAGTCAGAGGGACCATCGGGAAACAAGAAAGAGCTCTGTCAGTGGTTTCTCTAGACTGGAGTCTAGTGTGGGCTTGAGCGGGAAGGCAGGATATAATGAGTGGAAAGGCCTGAGGTGTCAGCAGGGGCCCGACTGAAGGCTATGGGATCTTAAAATCCAAAGTGTTTGGACCTTAACCTGGTGACAGCATGGTACCACTCAAAAGTTTTAAGCAGGAACCAACAGGATGCAGTTCACATTTCAGAATATCATTCGGGTTGGGAGAGCAAGGGGTACAGGGAGCAAGGCTGGAGATAAGGAAAAGAATTAGGATTATTGTCACCTAGGCAAGAAATGACTCTGGTCTGAACCAAGTGAGTGGCTGTGGAGTTTTGGAGAAGTAGATACATTTTAGAAATATAGATGAGGTAGACTCAACAAGAGTACAGGAGTGACTGAGGGCAGAGGTTCAGGAGGGAGAGGTGGGACCTCAGAAGATGCTTTCACTGAGGGGATGGCGGGGCCCTTTGATAAGACAGGAAACGTAAGAGGGGACAGGGTCCAGAGTAGGGACCAAGTTTTTCTGTTACCAACTTGGTTAAAGTACCTATGGGAAGAGAGGGAGATGGAGAGGTCAGATGGCCTCCCCGAGAACTGTGCCCATCCTCACCCGAGAGCGGGTAGGTGCCAAGGCGGATATTATAAAACAGAGAAGCTGAGGCATGACACGGAAAGTGGATTTTCCTCAAGGACTCACAAGAAGTTCATGGTTGGGCCCCCAGTTTCCAGTGCAGAGCGCCAACTTTCTGACCTGGCATCCTTTAGAAGGGAATCTCTGATTTTCCAGTACATGTCAGGTAGTAGTTTGGAATAGATTCAGAGGCCCCAGAGCTAGAGACATAGTTCAAATAAGTCAAATAGATCAATAACTCATGTGGAAGGACAGAGTACTGAGGGCCAGCTTGTTAGCTTCAGGCCTGTTATGTGCCAGTGAGTGCCCTTGCTCAGCGAGGTGGGGAAGCTGAAGGCTGATCCCACAAGCCCTGGAGGCTGCACTCGGCCCTCCTGCCACTCCCTCTGTCCTTTGCTGCTCCTGCCGAGGATGCAGAGACTCCTGGTCCTCTGAATTCCTCCACCTGTTATCAGTGCTGTCTCCTCCTCTAGATATGGTCCTCCTCTTTTGGCCTCTCTCCTGTTTTTCTTACCAAAACATTTAGTGAAACACAAATGTGAATACGTATTTAGGTGCAGAGCTAAGGAAGATTGTGGAGAATGACTTGAAGTTGTAGCATTGGAAGGCAAATGGGTGATCTATGGCAAAGAGTCATTAAACACCTAGAGGGATGCTCATCCAAATGAGAGTTTTATAGCCGTTCAGGTGAAGGTGGATGATGTCTGCTTCTGTGTGCCATGCAAATTACAAGAGATCCGCTTCCTCAGCAACCTGAAAAAATGCTGTGCCTCCTTCAATCCCAGTCCTGGCTGAGGGCTACAAACAGATGCTCTAGGACTCTATGGCCACCCTCTGTCCTCTAAACCTGCAAATGTTGAATAATTGAGCTATGATTTTGCTAAGGAACTATCTATCATTCCACACAGGCACATCAGACTGTAGAATCAATGCTTTTACCCGTGGAGCTGGAAATGTAAATAGAGAGAGAAAAATGACTGTGTTAGTGAAACGCTCCATAGGACCTCTAAGGACCTAATTATAAATGGACATTAAATATTTAATCTCATCTTTAACCCTTGAGGCAGAGGCCCACGGTGGGCCTGACTTACTCCAAGGGCAAAATTCCACAAGGTTTTCCCACGTTAATTTCTCTCCCATGGGCAGTTTAGCCTTACTGTCGAAATACACCCCTTGGGACTTCCCTGGTGGCACAGTGGTTAAGAATCCACCTGCCAATGCAGGGGACATGAGTTCGAACCCTGGTCCAGGAAGATCCCACATGCCATGAAGCGACTGAGTCTGCGCGCCACAACTACTGAGCCTGCGCTCTAGAGTCCACGAGCCACAACTACTGAGCCTGTGAGCCACAACTACTGAGCCCATGTGCCTAGAGCCCGTGCTCCATAAGAGAAGCCACCACAATGAGAAGCCTGTGCACTGCAACGAAAAATAGCCCCTGCTCGCTGCAACTAGAGAGAAAGCCTGCACGCAGCAACGAAGACCCAATGCAGCCAAAAATAAATAGTTTTTAAAAATTAAAAGAAAAAGGAACACACCCCTTTTCTTCCCACTTACGAAAATAAACTTCCTCCTACCCTCACCCACAACTTCCTTTGGCTCTTCCTTCTTCCCAGTGAGTATTCCCCAGTTTTAAAAATCAATGGTTTTATGTTAGCCCCCATTTTTATTAAACAAATAACAATGATAATGACAATAACTAACATCTACTGAATGCTGAATGAATGTACCAGGCCCTGAATGAATGTACCAGGCCCTGAATGAATGTACCGGGCCCTGATGAATGATTTAGGAGCATTATGTATGTGATCTCATGTAATCTTCCTAAAACCCTATGAGGAATGTTTTCTATTATTCCTATTTCACAGATAGAAAACTGAGGCTCAGAGAAAATAATTGGCCCAGGTTATATTGTGTGGAATTGGCAAAGCTGGGATTCAAACCAGGTCTCTGACTTCAAAGACCATGCTCATCTACTGTAGGATTTTTTTTTATTTTAATAAAAATTAACTCTAGAACCCAATGAAATCCTGCTGTGTAAACATCAGGGATGCAGACTAAACTTCAGTTCTCTCCACTATCACATGGGGAGACGTGTACTTCAAAGCAAAGGAGGCCATTTCCCAAAGTACAAAGAAGAGGTGGAAGCAATGTTGAGTACCTTGTTAAGTGGCAGGGACCCCTAAGCACTTTATCCTATTGAATCTGCACAACCAAAAAGGCAGGACAGGAATCATTACATCAGTTTTTCCAATGAGGAATTTTAGATAACTTGCACCCATTGTCACAAACCAAGTGAGTTGTAGGGCAGAGTTGATCCTCATCACTCTGTCTACCAAACCCAAGCATTTTCTTTCTTCTAACCCCAACTACCACCACACACAGATGGCAGAGACACTTTCCTCTTCATTAATTTCTACCAAATGCCTGATATGAAGGTCAGCAACACGTTACTACAACAAATGTGTGCCTCTACCCTCTTAGGTGGTCTCACCACAGCCTTGACCCTTGACTCCGTCCTTCATTTCCATTTATCCCAAGAGGCACCCACTTCATGAGGGCTGGGAGCTACGTCTGTCCAAATCTCAAAGAGTGTCACTTCCAGTGTGCCCCAATAAACACCATGCTCCTATCATACCAACCTTCCCTCAGATAACAACTATAAACTCTGGATAAAATCCAAAAAGGAAAAAAAAAATAACCTGAAGACTGGAAAGTGAAAAACAAAAGCAAGCAAATGCTACAGGGGCAGCAAGACTTTGAAGAAGGAAATTGCATGAAGTGAGTTTCCCATTTTTACAACTTTAAGAATGAGCTAGTAATATCAAGAGAAAACCATAATTCAAAAAAATACATGCACCCCAATGTTCACTGCAGCACTATTAACAATAGCCAAGACATGGAAGCAACCTAAGTGCCCATCAACAGATGAATGGATAAAGAAGATGTGGTATATCTATACAACGGAATATTACTCAGCCATGAAAAAGAAAGAAATATTTGCAGCAACATGGATGGACCTAGAGATTATCACACTAAGTGAAGTAAGCCAGACAGAGAAAGACAAATATCATATGATATTGTTTATATGTGGAATCTAAAAAAAAAGATACAACTGACTTATTTACAAAACAGAAATAGACCCACAGACATAGAAAACAAACTTATGGTTACCAAAGGGGAAAGGGTGGGGGGGAGGGATAAATTAGGAGTTTGAGATTAACATATACACACTACAATATATAAAATAGATAACCAACAAGGACCTACTGTATAGCACAGGGAACTCTACTCAATACCTTGTAATAACCTATAAAGGAAAAGAATCTGAAAAAGTACAGATATAGATTTAGATATTAGATACAGATATGTATAACTGAATCACTGTGCTGTATACATACCTGAAACTAAACAACACTGTAAATCAACTAGACTTCAATAATAAAAAAAAAAAAAAAAAGAATGAGCCAGAATTTTATAAGGTAGTTTAAAGTAATCAAAACAGAAAAACAATCTTTCTGGCCTGAAGAACCAGAGGATAGAGTTTGGTGCAACTACAGCCACTGGAAAGAGGGAATCTCACAAACAAAAGATCCAGAGAGATGGGGCACCAAATCCTGTACATAAACTCTACCCTACCCAAATCTCTGGCTTGCCCTTGAACTATGCAGTGCCAGACAGACTCAAAAGCAGTTCCGCTAAGGATAAAACGAGACCTGGCTGTTGGCCAACAGACAGAAATTTGCAGTTTAAATCCAACCAAATTAATTGCCTGCTAAAACAAAAAGTCAACATCCTTCAGAGGTGTATGACTTAATTTGGAGTGTCCACAACAAAACAGCCACAATGTTGTGGGTAAAATAAAAATTATTTGATGTTCTAAGGACCATGAAAATTTGAAAAGCAAGAGAAAAAGTTATCAACAGAGATTAACAAGTTGGCACAGATGTTGGAATTAGCAGAGAAGGATTTTTTATTTATTTACTTTTATTGATGTATAGTTAATCTACAATGTTGTGTTAGTTTCTGGTGTACAGCAAAGTGATTCATATATATACATATTCATATTCTTTTGCATTTCCAACAGTAGGTCCTTCTTGTTTACCTACTTTATATATAGTAGTGTGTATCTGCTAATCCCAAACTCCTAATTTACCCCTTCCCCCACTTTCCCCTTTGATAACCATAAATTTGTTTTCTAAGTCTGTTCCTGTTTTATAAGTAAGTTCATTTGGCTCATTTTTTTTAGGTTCCACATATAAGTGATATCATGTGATATTGTTTTTGATTACTTCACTTAATATGATAATCTCTAGGTCCATCTATGTTGCTACAAATGGCATTATTTCATTCTTCTTTATGGCTAAGTAATAGTCCATTGTATATATGTGGGGGGGGGTGTATCTCCCACATCTTCTTTATCCATTGATCTGTTGATGGACATTTAGGTTGCTTCCACGTCTTGGCTATTGTAAATAGTGTTGCTATGAACACTGCGGTGCATGTATCTTCAAATTAGAATTTTTGTCTTTTCCGGATATACACCCAGGAGTGGGATTGCTATATCATATGGTAATTCTATTTTTAGTTTTTAAGGAACCTCCATACTGTGTTCCATAGTAACTGCACCAATTTACATTCCCATCAACAGTGTAGGAGGGTTCACTTTCAGAGGAGGACTTTAAAGCAGCTATTATAACTATGCTCAGCGATATGAAGTCAAATATGCTCACAGTGAACAAGAGATAGGAAATCTCGGCAGAGAAACTATTTTTAAAAACTTTAAATTCTGCACCAGGAAAAAAACAGATTCTGAAATTTAAAAAGTCACAGGATGGGCTTAACAGCAGAATGAGATGACGGAGGAAAGTCAGGGGACTTGAAGATAGATCAATAGAAATGATCTAATCTGAAGAGTAAGGGGGAAATGGTTTTTTTAAAAAAAAAAAAAAAGCTAGAGCCGAGGAAAATATCAAAACATCCAATGTATAACTGGACATAACTGGACTGCCAGAATATGAGGGGTGTAACGATGTGGCAGAAGAAAAATGTTTGAGAAAATAATGGCCGAAATTTTCCCAAATTTGATGACAGATTTAAGAATCTCAGGGCCCTGAGTAAAATAATTATACCCTGCCAAGGCATATCACCATCAACTGCAAAACTTTATGAGAAAACTTTGGAGGAAGACAGAGAGAAACAACACATTACATACAGAAGAACAAAAAATAAGAATTACCGTAGCCTTCCTGTTGAAAACCTTACAAGCCAAAGGATAATGGATCAACACTTTTAAAGTGCTCAGAGAAAACCGTTAACCCAGACTTCTGTACTGAACAAAGATACACTTCAAGAATGAGGCAAAATTAAGGCATTTTCAGATACTTTTTTAAAATGAGAACTCATCACCAGCAAATTTACACTATAATAAATGGTAAAGGAAGCTCTCTGGTCTAAAAGAAAATGATACCAGATAGAAACTCAGATCCTTAGGAAGGAATAAAGAACGTTGGAAATAGCAAATATATACATAAATATGAAATACTATTTTCCTTTTAATTAAAAAACTAGAACATACAGGGTTATATAATTATAACACATAGTCTTATAGGGTTTATCTAGATTTAATATATATGACAACCATAGCAATAAAGGCATGGTTGGGGGAGGTAAATGAACCTATACAGTTGCAAAGTTTCCACATTGGTACAATATTAATTCTTACTTCATTGTGAAAAATTGAGAATTTATATTATAGTTCCTAGAACCACCACACCAAAAAATATGTTTTTAAAATGTAATTTAACAGGTAAGTTAATGTGGCATTCTAAAAATTATTTAATTCAAAAGAAAGAATGAAAGGAGAAACAAAGGAACGAAAAACGAATTCTACAAGGAGAAAAATAATAAAAGGCAGACCAAAATCCAAACAAAAATTGCATTAAGCTTAATGGACTAAACACCTCAATATAAGTCAGAGATGGTAAGAATAGATTTAAAAAATCAACACCCAACTACATGTTGCCTATAAGAGATTCCACTTGAAAAAGAAGTAAGTAGATAGATTGAAAGTAAGTGGATGGAAAAATATATACTAGGCAAATAGTAATAAGTATGAAGTCCAGAGTGGTTATTTTAATATCTGATAAAATAGACTTCAAGATTAAAAGTAACATTAAAGATAAAGGACATTTCAAAATGATAAATGGATCAATTTATCAAGATATAACAATCATCAATGTGGCATGTGCCTGATAGCAGAGCTATAAAAAATATAAACCAAAAATTTACGGAATTAAAGGAGAAATAGACAATTCTGCAACATAGTAGGATATTTTAACACACATCTCTCAACAGCCAATAGAACTCTTAAATGAAAAAAAAAACAAAATCAGGAAAGACACAGATGATCTAAACCAGATTTTCAACCACCTTGACCTACAACTTCAGAATACATATTCTTTTCAAGCATATGGTATGTTCATCAGAGGAGACCATATGCTGAGTCATAAAAAAGTTTTAGTAAATCTTAAACCACTGAAAACATAATAGCCCTCTGTGGAACCTAAAATTTAAGCTTCATGAGATCATGAGATCAGACACATTGTGTCGTTCTTTGCTGTATCTCTGGATCAAGCAGAGTTCTCCAGAGAAACAGATACATACATATATCTACAGAGAGATAGATTTTTTTATCTTCAAGAATATATTTGAGAGATTTATTTTAAGGTACTGGCTCATGCAACTGTGAGGTCCGGCAAGTCCAAAATCTGTAAGGCATACCAACAGGCTGGAAACTCAAGCAAGAGTTGATGCTTTAGTCTTGAAGCAGAATTTCTACTTCTGCAGAAAGCCTGTTTTGGCAATTAAAGGTTTTAACTGATTAGATGAGGCCCATCCATTTTATCTTTACTTAAACTGATTATAATTGTTAACCACATCTACAAACTACTTTCACAGCAACACCTAGGTAAGTGTTTAATTAAATAACTGGGTACCATAGCCTAGACAGGTTGACACAAAAATTTAATCATCACAATATCTAAAGCCAAGAACAGTGACTGACACTTAGAAGCTTTCCATCAGCATTTGTTAAATGAATGTTGAATATATAATTATGGGCTCACAAGGCCAAAATCTAAAGGTAGGACATAACCTTAAGAGATTGTCTAGGCCAGAATTTTCAAGCTTCAGAGATTCCATCCATGTTGTATCCTCCAGAGAATCTATGTCAAAGGTTGGGGTGGGGTCCAGGAACTGGTTTTTAATAAGCATACCAGGGCCACCATATGTGGCTGTACCACTTATCCAGTGCACTACTCAACCCCATTGCCCTGCAACCATCCACAGATGATTCTGATGCAGGTGGTCCACAGATCAGAATCTGAAATCTCTAAGGTTATCAACTCATCAAATACAATCATCCTCTCTCCAGCATTCCAGACAGTAGCCCTTCAGCACCTGGAAGGACTGAGTTCTCACTACCTACTCAAGCAGCCTATTTTGTCTTCAGTCAGCTGACTTTAAAAGTTCTTCCTTATATTGGGTCCAAAGAGGACTTTCTGAAATTTCTGACCATTGATACCAGTTCTCCTTTGTGCAACTCAGAGTATTTCAGGGTCACAGATGATTGACAGGGCAGCTTTGATTCAGGTGATGGTTCAGAAGATTTGGTCTGCATGACAGCTCTTGCTCACCTGTGAGAGGACCTAAAGTAAACCAGATATACTGGCTGGTGAATGTGCGAGGATGTAGGATTGTCTGAAGGGAGTCCCCAAAGGAACTGACTGGCTAGGAGAGCATCAGGAATACTTTCTAGGATGATGGTGATACAGTGAGCCCTGGGAACCTGCTCCAAGAAGGTAGGTTGCTATGACAAAGATCTGGTTCTGCTTATTAGAGGATGGACTACTGGACCTAACAAAAATGTTAAATTACAAATCCAGAGTAAGGAACTAGAATACAGCTGCCTAGGATGATTGGAAATAGCAAAAGAAATTTGAATGAAGACAATACTGGGGCTTCTCTAGCTTAGCTGGTACAAGCCAGTATACAGTGGCCCTCTGACATTCTAAGCTATTCATTCATGGATCCACTAAATCCATTCATTCACAATATTGATTACATGGTTACTGTAATCAGGCACTGTACTAAGTATAAGGAATGAGTAGTAAACAGAACAAACATGATCTCTGTCCTCATGGAATTAAAGTCTAGTAGGGGTGACATAGTAAACTAGTAAGCAAGCAAAAATATAGGTATGTTATAAAATAATGTGTTTTAAAAAAATTAATAAACAAGGTATATTTATATGGAGTATAACAGGGCAGACCTTGTGTTCAAGGAAGGCTTTTCTGAGAGGATAGAGTTTATATTCGACCTGAGGATAGACAGAAGTTTGCTTAGTGTTCTGGGCACAGACAAAGAGAAAGGCATGTGCAGAGTTTCAGAGGCAGGAAAGAGCCTGGCCGCACACAGAATCCGAAAGGATGTCAGCATAATGGGAGCATGAGTGAAGGGAGGCTGTGGTTTGAGATGAGATCGCAGAGGTAAACCAGGCTGCTGCCACAGTAGACATCTGAGTAGCAAGCCATTAAAGGATAAAAAGCAGATGGTGGCATAATTCAATTCATGCTTGAAGGGGTGACTCTGGCCATGTTTGGAAAATGGATTGGAAGGGGCAAAATTGAAGGAGGTCACTTAACAAGTAATTGCCCCAGTGAGAAATATTGGTGGTAAGAACTAGAGTAGTTGAGGGAAGAATTTGAGAAAAGCAGATGAGTTTAAATTATACTCCAGAGTCAGAATGAGTATATTCCATGATGGAAGAGGCCATGTGTGTTTTGCTTAGCAGCATATCTTCACTAGCACAGCATCTGGTATATAAATAAGAACACAGTGGACTCTCATCATTTACAGGTTCCATATTGGCAAATTCACCTACTCACTAAATGAAACCCCCAAATCGATACTTGTGGCACTTTTGCCCTCATTCACAGACATGAGCATTTGCAAACAGGTGAAAATTTTGAGTTGCCTATCACACTTGTTCCTGGCTGAGGTCCAACAAGGCAACGTTTTGCCTTCTTGTTTCAGCTCTCATACCATAGAGGTGTCCTTTTCCTTGTGTACTTAGTGCCACTTTTTTCATTTTTGTGCTTTTTATTGGTACCTTTCCTGCTTAATATGGTCCCCAAGTGTAGTACTCAAGTGCTTTCTAGTGTTCCTAAGTGCAAGAAGGGTGTGATGTGCCTTATGGAGAAAATACATGTGTTAGATAAACTTCATTCAGGCATGAGTGATAGGGCTGTTGGCCATGATTTGTGTTACTGAATCAACAATATACATTAAAGAAGGTGTCTTTAAACAGAAACACACACAGAATGTATTGAGCAGTTGGCAAAAATGTTTGACCAGAGGCTCACAGGAACCTAACCCTGTAACTTCCCTAGAAGCAATGGTTCAAAATTCACTAAATCGGTGTTCTCAGCAATCTTTATAGCACATAACTGCCTCAAATAATGAGAATCAACTGTAAATGCTAACTGAACAAATGAATGCAATAGATATGGCAGTACCTGTTCATGAATTGAGGGCTTTAGGCTTGAACAACTGCATTGATGGTGGCATCATTTATGGGGACAGGATATTCTGAAAAGGGAACAGGTTTGGGAGGAAAACGCAAAATTCCATTTTTACATCTTTCTTTAAGCTGCCTGTGAGAAATCCAGGTAGAGATGTCAAGTAGCCAGGTGGATATACGAGCCTGAGTCTCAGAGAAAAGTTTTGGACTGGATACATAAATTTATAAGTCATCAGCATATAGATGGCATTTAGGGCTACAGGGATAGAAGAAATCATGTAGGAAATAAGTATATGGAGAGAAGAGGGCCCAGAACTAAGCCCTAGAGCACAGCCACACTCAGAGAGCCCGGACTTAAGGGAGGAACCGGAGGGGAAAAGGACAACCAGGAAATGTGTGGAGTCGTGGAAGGCAAGAGAGAACTATGCTGAGAAGAGCAAGGCTGGCCCTGGAGATGGTGGCTGGGAGACTGATGAAGATGAAGACTGAAAAAGTGACCCTTGGATGGCACAATAAATAAGTAGACAGTGACCCTGAGCCACCTTCAGGGCAAAGGAGGGGATTAGAGCATGACTGCACAAGACAAGAAAATTAAAACACAATCGGACAACTTTTAGAAGTTTGATTTTGAAAGGAAGCAGAGAATTGAGGCATTTGTTGGAGCAAATAAGCCGTCAAAAGAGGGTTTTATTTTGATCTGATTTTAACTTGGGAAAATACAACACGTGTGCAAACTGTTGAGAGCGATGCAGTAAGAAAGGGAGAAATTGATGATGCTGAAGAGAGGAGAAAACTGAAGACCTGATGGAGGCAATAAAGAACGGAACTCAGGGCACACTTGAAGGAACTAACCTTTGTTAAGAGGAGTGACTATCATCCTTTGCATGTGCGTACGTGTGTGCACAAACACACACACATACATACACACAACACTATACCCCTGTAATTGACATCGTAAGTTAAAGACTCTTCATGTATTTCTATTATCTTATTGATTTTGACCAAAATTCTAACAGGATTCTAACAGGTACAGAAATTTTGAATCTTGCTTCTAGTATCCCACAGTTTGCATTCTTCTTTTTCCCCATGTTTCAACCTTCAGACCTTGGCACTTGATTTTCTCTTAAGTTACCCGTCTGGGGTTCTTCTAAGTCTCTTTCTGACTGTCAGTTCTTTGTAGAGACTTCTCTTCTTCTCCCTTCTCTCAACTTTTAAAGATTCGAGTCATGCCTTTTTACCACCCGCGGTGCTGCCTGAAGGCTGAGCACTAGCTCGGGTCAGCTCACTGCCTCCTGCTTCCCTGCCACTTAAGGGGCAAAGTCCTCTGAGCATCCCCTGCCCACAGGAAGTGCAGGGCTCAGCATATAGTAAAGGCTATAGTTTCCTTAGGAACTTCATTTCTGGCAGTTCTCTGCTCATCTATTTTCATCGTGTTCAGCATTTATTTGAAGTATGACTGTGGTAATAATTTAAGTTTTACATACCCCAAGGATATCCACCTCTCTGTTAATCTACTATAGCACCTGACATCAGTGGACCTGCAATGTGTTCTACGAGCTGCTTTAGACATATTATCTCATTTTTTTTCCTCACAACCCCCAGTGAGCTTGGTATCATCATTCCTGGTTTATGGGTTAGGAAATTGAAACTAAGGGGTCACACAGCTAACGTATCAGGGAGTCAGGATTTGAACTCAGGTTGAAGTGGAGCAGGACCCTATGGTCCTTCGCCCACATCCTCTGCCTGCCTTTTGTCTGTGGAAAAACTTTAGCCAAAGAATAAGTGTAATCAGAGAAGTGAGAAAATGCAGAAGCAAAGAAAAGCAGTCAAACAGGACAAAATAATAATAGTTTAGTCATTAAGCAAAGTCAAGGACCTTTAGTTCCTTCTCAAGGGCTATAGATAATATTCTGAGCCATGTGAGCTGTCTTATAGATACTGAAACCCCCGGCCAGGTGGAAGAAGTTAACTACTTGGTGACCAGACTGTAGCCATGGCATAAGCTGCCACAATTCTGAGAACTGGCCTCAAGGAAATGGGAACAAACCACCCTGGAACTGAAGATTAAAAAAATCAAGATGACACTGGTCAAACCACCGCATGACCAATTGCAAGATGACTGTCAGAGCCAACTGTGCTGTTTCTGCACGTAGCCCCCTCCCTCTGTCTATAAAAGCTCTTGCCCACTGGCTGTCAGTGGGGGGGAGGGGGGGAGGGAGGGCAGTTGGCCTTTGGACAGGAGTTTACCCTCCCCCGCAATTGCCGGCATCCAAAGTAAAGCAAACTTTCCTTTCCACCAACCTTGTCTCTTTATTGGCTTTTGAGCGGCGAGAAGCCAGTCACCATTTTCAATAAAAATGTCACACTCGAAAGCCTAAAACCTTCCCACTTTTGCCAGGCTGTGGGGTAGACGGCTGTGCTCTCTTGACATGTCTTTTTGGCCACCATTTCATTCCATGTTCTGGCTCCCTAAAGCTGCAGAGATTGCCATGAAGCAAAAAATACCGATTCAAATCAACTCATGTCCCCCACTAGCTCAATGCCTGTCCTGTGAACCACTGCCTGCAGCCCCTGGAGGCCACGGTGGTGCTTCCTCTTTGTGAGAAACCACTACTCACTGCCATTTTCACCACCCTGTTCAATCTAAGTAATACAAATAATAAGATGAGGGTGGAATTATTTTAAGTCCCTGGCAAAATCTTCGGTACGCTGTGAAAAATGATATTGTAGAAGGGGCCTAGTCTATGTAAAGGTGAGTAACAAATAATGAGCTTCAGAACAAGGAAGAAATAACACAACAATGATTGGCAAGGGGGCGATAACGGGTTAGAACACACCTGCTGGTGTGTGCTCGCAGGTAATGGGGAGGGATGTCCTACTGCTTTAGGTGCTGGAAAGAGACCAGTAGTACCCAAGTCAGCCCAAGAGAAGACAGCTAGCTTCATGCCAAAGAGAGAAGCAGAGGAGAGGTCTAGAGTAAGAAGTGGACCCTCAGAGTGAATTGTGGGTGTTCAGGAGGCCTCACTGCCTGCTGGCAGTACGTGTGAGCCTGGAACTGGGGCCAGAGAAACCCATGAGGCAGGCAGAGAAGCTGCGAACAGACTAAACCCCAGAGAGCCATGTGAGAACTATAAGGGCTTTCTTTGAAATAAGATAAAGGAAGTACAGAGACAGACTAAGAAGTGATTGATAACAAAGATTAGAGCAGGTACCAATCTCATTCCACTTGATATCCTTTTCTTAACCAGGAGTGCAGAGCTAAATTGCTATAGATCAATTTACACTTTATTCTATTTTAATAAGGAGGGCTCTTTTTTTTTTTTTAAAGCAGATGTGACTTGATTATGTGCTAATCTCTGCCCAATTAATAGTGTGACTCAGACTGTCTCCAAAGTGCATCAAAACAACCAGTTTAAAAGGAAGAATTAAGTCAAATCCATTTTGGTGTGTGTACCTGGGGACACCGATTTCACAATCTTGTTGTGACATTTAAAGCACCTTGCGTACAGAGGCACAGGCCCAAGACAATGACAGCCAGATTTTCAAATCTAGCTTCTCACAGACACTTCAGCCTCCACAGAGGCAGGAGAGGATTTGGTGGTGACGTTTGTCTAATTAATGGCAAAAATGTGGGAGTGAAAACCCACACCACAGCCCAAATGCTTCATCACCCTTTCAAATAAGTTTTCTGAACAAAGAGTTTTGTAATGTGCAGCTGCACAAGACAAAGGGGGTGAGGGCAACATCATTTTCACAAAACCATGGCATGTGTGTAGGTACACACTGCACATGCAGACACACGGGAGCACATAGAGCACACGGCATTCAGGGCACACCTACGCTAATATGAGATTTAGTGCAGAAGAAAACAAATCTCACCTCAGGAAAGGAAAAGTTTAAAATTAAGGTTCTTGATGCAATTGTAACCTGAAATCACTTGCTCCATAGCAAGATCATTACCATGACTATTACTGTTAACGTTAATAACAAAAAAACTTGTATTTGCATAACACTTTACATAAATTATCTCATTGGGCTTTGAAAGATATTTTGCTAACATTTCCAACAAATAGCCAAGCTACAAGAAACAAAAAGAAAAAACCTTTGTATCAGGGGCTCCCGGGCTTTCTGTCACCAAAGACCTCTTTTATTCTTTTCCCTATGAGGTTTCTTATTTTTAATATTTTTTGTCTAATTGATAACCTTTATTAAAGAATACTTCATTTCCCTATCCTTATGCATCAAAGACCAATCAGTACGCGATAACCCACATAACCACACTGAGCAAATGTAACTCCATGAACTTGGTGTCTGACTTACACTCTGATGCCTTATGATCAGTAAATCAATTTGAATTTAGCTTTCTGATATACTGAAGATAACTTTAAGGTCCCCGCTACCCCCTTACAGGACTTCTAGGGGTCCTAGGGCCCTAGTAAGGGAAGCACTGACTGAAATCTCAGATAATGTTTTCTTCTTCCTCTTTCTTTTATAAGATAACATTTTTTCCTTCCAGTTTTATTGACCCTTTCTTTTTAAACTAAGTAGGTGCTAATAGATGAAGAGTTTAAATTTTTTGTAAGAAAACTCAGAAGTCTCTTAAATCAGACACCACAAAGCAATCATTTGAGGGCAAACACAAGAGAAGGTAGGTAATGAACTAACCACCGCCAATACTCTTGTCTCACCCGAAACGTGTTCTGGCCTGGCCAAGACATTCCTAGCTCTGTCTAGCAGTGCTGGGCTCTGATGCCAACTTGCTTGACTTCCTATCCTAGCTGTCACTTCTTAATTAAATGCAGGGGAAATTTTCTGAACGTCTTGGGCCCTCTGTTTCTTCATCTGGAGCTTGGGTTCATAACAGGCTCACTTTTTAGGGCTGTGTGGGGTTTCTATGAGTAAATATGCATAAGGAACTTAAAACATGGTGTCTGGCCCATGACAGGTAAGCAATACATTTTAGCTATTAGCATCATCATCTCACACTTTCAGGACCCGTGGCTGGGTCCTAAGCTTTTTCAGGGCCATGAAAAGGAAAATCTAGTCATTTATGAAATGTGTTTCTGTTAAACCTCTTGGTCCCAACGTTGTTAGAATAACGGTGCATCTCTGCTGAGATCAAATCTGAAGCAGCACGCATAGAAGTTAGTGATGAAGACTGTGGAGGGAGAATTGCCCCTGTGCAAAGAGGTTTTTAGCTCTTACCAGCTACGAAGAGCCAGATATAACCCGGAGTATATTACCCGACC
This sequence comes from Grampus griseus, assembly GCF_964374135.1. Lineage (NCBI taxonomy): Eukaryota > Metazoa > Chordata > Mammalia > Artiodactyla > Delphinidae > Grampus > Grampus griseus. The sequence goes on from NC_139017.1 coordinate 59,536,237, forward strand.
TCTCTAAGCTTCAGTTTCCCCTTCTGTAAAACAGAGATTGTAAGCATCTCCTGAGGCATTGGAGATTGAATGAGAAATCCCCTCCTTCTCAAGAAATTAGCTATCATGATTACTATCGGTTAACATATGAAAGTATATTGCTGAATCTAGTCCCTGGTGCAAAATAGAAGACTTTTGAAATCCAAATACATTCTCATTTACTAAGGCAAAGCACTTAGATAAACCAATAATTAGCCTTGGAAATGGAAAGCTAAAAAGAAATATTACTAGTGAATTTGTTCGTTTTTCTTTTCCACTTGCACACATTTAACTGTGGCTTGATCTTGAACTATGTCAATATACATCAACTGCTTCAACAGTTTCAACTCATCTACCTAGTTATTTCGCTGGTTACTTTTCAGTTCAAGGACTGACTAGTGGTCAATTAGCAGCTGGCCAAAAAAGCATCAAACTAGTTTTTTTTTTAATGGGTCTGTTATATCCTAGGTCCTGCTGGAGACCCACTAAGAGAAAAACTCTTTGCAAAGGTGTCTATTCACTTCCTTTTTCCTAAGATTGCTCAGGTGCGTGCCCCCCACCCCGTGTCCAGCTCCTCCCCAGATCCCTTCCTCAGCCATCCGTACATTTTGCCAACTTCTCTCTCTAAATCGAATCTGACAGGGAGGGCCTTTTCCTTTCTTCCTGACTCTAAACTGAGGCCTTTATAGACTTGCTCCATGTATCTATGGGGCAAACCAAACCCTACTAAATAATAAAAAGTAGAAAAGTTTCCCCAGGCACACTGTCTCTTCCGCACCTTGATTAGCCGAGCAAAATGTAGGCATAAAATGCAATTGCTTTTTTTTCCCAGATGCTGAAAATGTCAGCCTTGATTTACCCCGATACTCTGACTGACTCACGGCAGACATAAATCCTTCACACCCAACACAATCATTTTTTGCCCTGCTCAGTGGTGGAGAGAGGGAGGGCTTTGCATTTATCTTCCTGGTGCCAGCACCTCGATCCTCATAACTCTTCCTTCATCTACCCCTGAGAAGCAAGGGCTAGAGGAGTAAAGGCAGAGAGGCGTGTGTTTATTGTATTATTTCTGAAACATCATGCCACAAGGGGTTTTTCTTTAATTTATTAAGAAGGGAAGGGAAGAGGAAAATAGAAAGTATTTTTAGAGATCGATTTCCTCTCACCTAACCCACAAACTCACCTTGATTAGGAAAATAGGAAAATATAGGAATACCTTGCACTTGGGAAGCAGCTGTGTTTTTACTGCAGGAAAAAAAAACCTGATGCCCTTCTGTCAGATTCTTTCCCAGGCAGCACATGTGACATTCCAGGGACTCATAGCAGAGCTGTGAAACTTGCCATTGTTTGAAGCTTGCTCAAACCCAGTTGGGTGGCCTGTCAGCTTGGAAGCATGGTCTCCCGAACCTTGTCATCTGAAGCACATTCCATTAAGCAAATGGGTATGACTGGTTAATGGGGAAGACATGGGGTCTGATCTCACATCAGCCCCTTACTAAGAGCAGCTTTGGACCAATTATTTTCTTCTTCATAATTAGGGCCCCATATCCTTAAGATGGTTCCATATACGTCCCTCCCGTCTTCCCCCCACAGGGATCTCATTGTATTTTGAAGTGTTTTGAGCACTCCTAAAGCAAGGAGAGATGTAAACTGATGACACTGTTCTCCCTGCTCTCCACGGCTATGGGCCAGAAAAATGATGCCCACTGCTCCCATAAGAGATGGTCTCTTTCCTTCCAAATTCACAAACTGTACCACCTGGGTCATCCACCTCTGTCTCCTATGTAGCAGTATGGCATTCTCTCTCCAGCCCCTCATACACACCCCTCTCCAAGGCAATGATGACCAAGAGTCCCAATGTTCCCCTCTCTTGTTTTATTCATGCTTTCACCAATGAGGTTTTATGTATCATCTTCTCTTTCAGTTAAGCTTTTAATCTGGGAGTTTCTTAAAAGCAGAGACTATAGTCCCATGCCTGGCATATAACAGGTGTTCAATAATGAGTTAATGAAGTGGGCTCTTGTCTCCCCATAGACCCAGTCTTCCAACCCTGAACAATCCTCTCGTAAGACCCTCCTGAACTTTTCCAGAGTCAAATGCTTGAGAATCCTCCTACTGCACACATATTCCTGCATATCCCTCTTTTTGTCTCTTTCCCAGCCTACAGAGGTCAGTGTGAAATTAATTCCAGGGCCACTGGAGGAAGGCAAAGGCATACCTCTCCCATTTCTCCATGACCTCCCTCAGCAGGCCATCTCTTCCAGCCCACTGCCAGCTCCCTGCCAATCTCTGCCTGCCCACAGCTACTTCAGGAGGGCAGTGCCTGTGCACCATCCCTTTATTCTCTGGAATGTAGGGTGACCTCAGAGTTGAGAGGTCAAGATGCTCTGGAGTTCCACAGGCAGAACTGCCTCCAACCCTACAGTCAAGAGGGCCTCCCAAATAGAGGCCCTAAATAGATGGCTGGTGGGGGGCAGCCGCATAGCATGGGGAGGTCAGCTCAGTGCTGTGTAACCACCTAGAGGTGTGGGATAGGGAGGGTGGGAGGGAGACGCAAGAGGGAGGAGATATGGGGATGTATGTTTATGTATAGCGGATTCACTTTGTTATACAGAAGAAACTAACACAACATTGTAAAACAATTATACTCCAATAAAGATGTTAAAAAAAAAAAAAAGAGGGCCTCCAACTTGATCTTCAGGAAAAGTGGGGCTTCGAGAAAGTTGTACCTCTTTATATCACCAGGAATAAGAATGATTAAGTGTTCGGGCACCAAGTAGGCATATATGTTTATCCACAGACCAGTGCAACACTAGAGATAAGTTTTTCCTAACATTACAGAAGATAAAGTTGAAGGTCAGCAACTTCAGTCATAGCTCTCTGGTTGGGGATGGCCCTAGTAACACTTTACCTGACTCCACAGCTTCCTCCCAGCTCCAGCTGGTCAAGGGGAGAAGCAAAGTCACCAAAGCCCTTTTTGCTCATGCCGCAAGTGGACCATGAAGGCCTCATGCCCCATGCAGAGAGGAAGGGGACACTTCAGGAGCTACCTAGGCTGTAGTTCAAAGTATATTGCCACCCAAGCTCCATTCCGCAAGTCCAAGAAGGGGACAAAATTAACACCAGCACTTAAGACGTTACGGAAACTATGTGACATGCTCTGTTAGCCAGCCCCTGGCCTTGGAATCCATACATTATTTAATGAGAAGGAAGACATACCCTAAATGAGCCAGAAAATTGCTCAAGGCGGGGAGAGGGTGGAAGAGGAAGGATGTGTGTATACCTTTTTTTTTTAATATCTCAGACCGTGCCCGTTAGTTTTGTTTCTTATTAGGATACAGCATTAATCATGCTAATACTTTACAGCCGGGCTTCACTCTTTACTCATTACTTTAATCAAACCCATCAGCAAACGAAGGAACATGTTACCAGGTGGGAATAACTGCTACCGCTCGCTGTTAATTACTTTGCATTTTACAGCAATCAGCAGCAGGGGCTGAGATCATAATAAATTCATGACTTATGGGCCCATAAAATCATTACCGTAGGAAAATATGTTTTATCGGGGATTCGATGGGCTGCTGCTCAGAGAGAGACTTCTTGAAGGAAATGACACCCATGAAATTAAACGGATCTTAGCAGTCAGCAGAAATGCAAATGCACAGAGAGCAAAATTTTACTGTGGGAGGAAGAGACTGAGGACAGAGCAGGGACTGGGTGAAGACTGGGGAGAGAGTGGTGTGGCCATGAGAGGGGAGTGGCCCGGAGGTGCTGCTTGAGGACGAGGCCCCAGGGCAGAAAAAGCACTGAGAGCAAGGAAGGAAAGAGACTCAGGGACCCTGGGCTGACCTGGAAGTCTGGGAGAGCAGTCCTTTTACTACATCATAGGCTTTACCCTCTCCCATCCTTCTTTTTTTCAGCCAACTTTTTCTCATTGCCTTGGGTATTTAGACTTAGGTGGTCTCAGAGGCCACTAAGATGGTGAGGTTAAAGGCAAAAGGACAAGTCAACACATCATCCCTGAGAGAGTCAGTAAAGGGAGGGAAGCACTCCTGTGTTTTCTCTCCTGTCCTAAGGCAATTCAAGTGAGCTATTCGATGGACAGCATCACTCCTAACTGAGGCAATCCTGCCACACACACCACCACCCCCACCGGCTTCTGACCCCTACAGCTACCCACACACCCCCAGCCTAGCTGTGTGGGACTTTGTGTTCTTAAAGGCCATCTCTGGTCTGTGGGAAATGCTCTCCATGGAGGATAATTAAAGCCCTGGTGTTTGTTTTATTGGGGGGTTTCTCTATCTTCAAATTTCTCCCAAGATGCAGTCATGCCATTTGTTTGGAAGTAACTGTTTCCCTTTTCCTTTGCTTCTTCCAACTATGCTAGACAAATACAGGCCCTTATTTAGTAGTATTTAAGCATGAAATTATAACAGATCCTTTTAAATGCTAAACCACTAAAAATAAGTCCTTTTATCAAGGCACACCAGGTCCAGATCTGGTAGCTCATTAATTTCTGTAACTCAGACAAGATGAAATTCAAACAAATTCCAAGAGCTTTCAATGGAAGCTTTATTCATTCTTCCTGGGATGATCACCATCCTTGTTCATCATTATCATTATTGTTCACATTTCTAAAGGACCAGGGAGGGGTTGTCCTCTCAACAGGGTGAATAGCACAGCTGAGAGGGATCAATGTCACCAGAAAGATGACAAGGAACCAAACATGACTTTGAATCCCACTCTTACCACTTACTAGTTGGGAACTTATTTAACTTCCTAGACCTCAGTTACTGATTCTGTAAAATAGGGGAAATTGTATCTACCTTTAAGTAAAGAGTTATTATGGAAATGAAATGAGCTTACTGTGTATGTGTAGCACAAAATAAAACACTAGGCAGGGTCTCTGACAAAGCTGAACCGCTTCTCAGAAAGTCTTCACCACCCCACCCCAAGGTCGGTCAAGGTCCAACTGCCTGCTCCCTGACAGAGGTCGGGATGCTGAGGGGTTGGCTGGGAGAGTTGGCCCACAGGAACCTTGCACAGCAGCAGCCTGTTACATGGAATGATAAATGGATGGCGTGGGGCATCTGGCTACATTCCCACCTGGCACTGTGACTTTCAGGAATATGTACTGCACTTCTAGGTTCTTGGGTGATTCAGAGCCTCATAAGAGAGAGATTTGCTTCAGGAGCGAGAGTCAGTGACAGCAGGCACTAGCCCCACTGGGACAGATGGAGATGCCCTGGGAGGCTGGGCCTGGGCTCCAGGCTGTGCTGTCTCCTGTTCCCCATTACAGTCTCCTTCTCTCGCACTTACCTTTTTGAAACTCTTCATACTAAAGAGAAAGAGGGAGTCCTCTTGTCATCATTTGCCCCAGCATCCTCTCCCCACCAATCAAGGGATATCCAAACCCAGGCATCCCTCCACCACATCTACCACCTCCCGAGAGGCAGTGCTGGCAGCAAAGTTCAGCAAGGAAGCCTGCTTTCCCTAAGCTATTAACGGCCTTCACTTCCAATGAAAGTGAAGCCAGACCTGCCTCCCCTGCCTAGCTCCTTCTCCCAGCCCCCAGCTCCATCCACTACCTCACCACTAGGGAAAGAAAAACAAATGAGGAGGTACGGGCAAAATTAGTTATTTTAATCAAGAAACCAAGGAATGCAATAACCCACCAGCATTCCATCTCTCTGGAGATCAGCATTTCAATACGATTTCAGATCACAAGTGAAATGATTTTGATGGGTACTGACTTTTTGTCATATATGTTGTATATGTGAGCCCCTTACAATGGGTCGAAATAAAATAAGGGGAGATTCAGAGGTGTGTATGGGGTTTTCCCCTCATTTACGATTTTTGAAGTTGTATTGGAGCAGTTGCAGTACAGTCAGAGGAAGAAAAGTACAGACAGAAAGACAGCAAGACCTCTTCTTGCTGACAGAAAGAGTCAGCACAGATTCAAATCCCAGCTCTGTCCGATGCTAGTTACCTGACTTTGGTGAGTTACTTAAGATCCTCAGTTTCCCCAAGTGAATTATTGGGATTATGCATCGACATTTCCGGATTGTTGTAAAGGATTAAATGGTTAATGTTTATAAAATATCTATAACAGGATATTCACAAAAGCCCAGGGCTATTACTAAATTACTGAAAAAGCTCCACGGAGCTACTGGAATGAGTATGAGTTAGAGTTCCAACCTGTGTGAGAAACCCCAGAACAGTTTGAGCTATAAAACCCAATATGTGGTACTAGAATCCCTGTATCTATTAGGATCCTGTGGCTACTAGCAGAAGAAACCTATTCTAGACATCTTCCATAGCAAATGTATTTATTAAAATAGATAGGAGTAACTTGACTTTAAATCTCAACCATCATTAGATGCCACTCTGAGGGATTTTAAAGAAGAGATTTTTTACCTGACCATTGTTGAGTGAGCAAAGGAGGATCCTAGGGCCAAGGGAAAGAGGTATTAAAGCTCCATGTCTCTGTTGTCTTTCATGTCTTCACACTCATGCTTTATGTATGTCAAGCCATCTGGACTATCACAAACATGTTTATCCATCACACAAACAACAGCATAGAGGTACTGCTCTTCAGATGTCATGCACCTGTGCCATTTTCTATTTTCTATGTGCTATAACACCTTAGAGGAGTTCAATAAATGTAGCGATTGATACTGACTGTTTTAACAGAAAAACGTAAAAAAAAGTTTTCTTTTAAAGGGGAAAAAGAAATAATGTCATCAGGTACCTATTTTGTGTCCTGAATTGTGCTGGGTATTTACACATACTTATCACAACAACCTGCTATTGATCCTAATTAACAACTGAGAAGGTAGGGAGGTAAAGATACTAAAGAACATAAGAGCATGCTAATGTATTGTGTGTTATTAGAAGGAAGAGAGGGAGATAGAGTGAAGAAAGTGAAAGGGAGGGATGGAGAGGTGAAGGGAGGGAACATGGGAAAGAAGGAGGGGGGAGAAAGAACGACTTTAAAAATCAATCGGGATAAATAAATATAAGTTTGGGTCATAAGAGCAACCACCACAGCATCAGAATTAGATGTCAATATGTCCGATGAAAAGCAGGAGTGAAGAAAAAAGAAACAAAAGGACAGTAAATGGAAAAAATAAATAAGATGATAGACCTAGGTTCTAACATAATAGTAGTTAGAATATAAATTAATTAAACTCAATTAAAATATAGAACCTTTCTGTTTGTTTAGTGCAACAATATATTGGCTGCAAGATACATACTTAAAAACACAGATGGGTCAGAAATAAAAGGATGGAAAAGATGTATTAGTAAAATATGAACCAGAAGAAAGTTTAGTAGTGATCTTAGTATTTGGCCAGGATAGAATTTAAAGCTAAAAAATTTGAAAGGAACAAAGAACATCAATTCATAAGAGGGGGAAGGGATTAAAGAGAAGCCATAGTCAACATAAACCTACGTATCTAATACAGCACCAGAGACACAAAGCAACAGTTGTCTAAACTACAGGATGAAAGAGATTAATCAACTGGTGTGCTGGATATGTTAGAAACCAACATATCAAACAGAAGAAAATAGCAGAGATATCTAAAGCCTAAATAACATAATTAGTAAATTCTAGCAAGTATATAAAGAATACATATGGGAACTCTTCCCCAATAAATAAAGAATACAGTTTTTAATCCCACCTCAGTTACAAAAATAGGCCACATATTGGACCATTAAAGCAATCTCAATATATTACTGAAGAACAATATCAGACTTCAACAATAATGAAATAGAATTAGAAGTTGTCTACAAAAGTGTAACTTATATAACATATTCGTTATATAAATGAAATCACATTTTATTAAATAGTTCTTGGGTTAGACAGGAAATGATAAAGGAAATTTAGAAATATTCAAGACTGAATGATTATTAAAATAACACCTGTCAAATGCTGTGGGACACTGATAAGGCCGTGCTTAGAGAAAAATTTATAGGTTTAAATAAATTATCAGGAAACCAGAAAAGTTAGAAGTAAATTAGCTAAGCATGCAACTAAATAAGTTGGAAAAAGAGCCTTAGAGCAAACTCAAGGAAATGAAAAGTAAGAAAATATTAACAGGGCAAGAATCAGTGAAATAGAGAATACACACAACAACAAAAGATTAACAAATTCTAAAGATATTTTGTTTGTTTCATAATGAAAATAAAATACAGATCTCCAGAAATACTGATCAAGGAAAAAAGAGGAACGTTGCACATCCTCCCCATGAAAGAAGGATGGATAGATGGAAGGATGGAAAAAATTAAGAAAAGAAACAGCTGTAAGTGAATACATTTGAAAACACTGATGAAATGAATAAAAGACTAAAAATTTTTAACTGTCAAAATTATAACAACTAGATTTGGGGAGCTTAAAGAAACCAGCAAATTTAAAAGAGCTATAAAAGAAATTCAATGACTTTCCTGTCCCGAAACTAACCAGATAGTTTATTGGAGAGTTCTATAAAATTCTCAGGGAATGATGAATTCCAGTTTTAAGCACTGCTTCTAAAAAATAGAAAAGGAGGGAAACTCACTTAGCTCATTTTATGAGAGAAATGAATTTCGATTCTGAAACCAGATAAACATAAGAAAATACATTTCTAGAGCCATTTCACTTATAAATTTCAATACAAATATACTAAATAAAATAGTAGCTAGCAGAATCAACAATGATATATATGTATCAAGCTCAAATGAAGTTATTCAGTAATGTATCAAAAATCTAACAACATAATTTATCATGATCAGAAGGAAGAAAAACATGGAGCAACAGTAAGGAGGTTCCTTTAAAAACGAAAAATTGAGTTACCATTTGATCGTGCAACCCCACTCCTGGGCATATATCTGGAAATGTCGAAATCTCTAATTCAAAAAGATACATGCACCCCCATGTCCACAGCAACACTATTTACAATAGCCAACACATGGAAGATGTGGTATATATATATATACAATGGAATGTTAGCCATAAAAAAGAATGAAATAATGCCATTTGCAGCAACATGGATGGGCCTACAGATTATCATACTAAGTGAAGTAAGTCAGACAGAGAAAAACAAATATCACACGGTATCACTTATTTGTGGAATCTTTAAAAATGATGCAAATGAACTTATTTACAAAACGGTCTCACAGACATAGAAAACAAACTTATGGTTACCAAAGGGGAAAGGAGGGGAGGAATAAATTAGGAGTTTGGTATTAACAGATGCACAGTACTATATATAAAAGAGATAAACAACAAGGACCTACTGTATACATAGCACAGGGAACTATATTCAGTATCTTGTAATAACTTATAACGGAAAAGAATATGAAAAAGAAGATAACAGAATCACTGTGCTGTATACCTGAAACTAACACAACATTGTAAATCAACTATATGTCAATATATAATAATTATATATAAATTTTTAAAATTATATCAATAAATAATATAATAATTATATAATAATATCAGCTGATTCAGAAAAAGCAGTTGATAAGGTTTGATACCTATGGTGATGCATTCTCTCATTATACTAATTTAACTTAGTATAAGAGGTCAATGTTACAAGCAAAGTGAAAGAAAATAAGAGGTGTAAGGATTGGAAGAGTGTTTAAATTGTCTTCTAGGTAAATGTGATAATCTACCTAGAAGACTCAACACAACAGCTGCCAGATACACGATCTACCTACAAAAATCAAAGTAATTTCTCTAGACTAGTAAAACCCAACAGAAAATGTCATCTTAAACAGAGAAAAATACCAACTGCAATATCAACAACTACAAAGTATCAATATCTAAAAGTTAACTTCTCCAAAAGTACACAAGACCTCTATAAAGAAAATGTAAAACTCAAATAAAGGACATAAAAGAGAATAATACGCAAGTAACAGATAAATGAAGAGATCCCAGGCTCTTGGATAAGATGATTTAATAGTCTAAAGACACTGATTATCTCTGAATTAATATTTAAATTAAAGCAATCAAATTAAAATCTTATATCAAATTTCCATGAAACATGATAAACATACCCTAACACGTATACGGAAGAATTTCTCTACTAATGGATAAGCCATTGTTAAAAGAGAAGACTAAATCGGAGGGACTTGTCCTGCAAAATATTGTTATAAGATGACAGTTTTTAAAAAATACCTCTGGTATTAACATAAAAACAGGTAAAGAGGGCTTCCCTGGTGGCGCAGTGGTTGGGAGTCCGCCTGCCGAAGCAGGGGACACGGGTTCCTGCCCCGGTCCGGGAAGATCCCACATGCCGCGGAGCATCTGGGCCCGTGAGCCATGGCCATTGGGCCTGCGCGTCTGGAGCCTGTGCTCTGCAGCGGGAGAGGCCACAGCGGTGAGAGGCCCGCGTACCGCAAAAAAAAAAAAAACAGGTAAAGAGACCAAAGGAACCGAAGAGAAAACTTAGAGGTCTATGACATTATAGGACTATAATACACAATAAAGTAGTTATATAAATCAATGAAGAAAGAATTATTTAGTCATTTGGCCAAAACTGATTTGCTAGAGAAAAGTATAACTGAATCCCCAATTAATACCACATAGAAGAAATATAGGAGAATAGCTTTGTGGTGTAAAAGTGCAGAACTTTCTAAATTTTCTAAGTGTAACTCCTAAAACAATAACTCAATGAATGTTATGGCAACAAAATTTATTATTTCTGTAAATTGAATGACATCGTGGACAGAGCTAGAAGACAGACGTTTTCAATGCTTAAAACTGTTAAGAAATTAATATCTAGAAACTAGAAGAATTGCAAATTAACATCAAGAAGAGAGCATCTCCATTAGAAAAATGGGCAACTAATATAAATAGACAGTTTGTAAAAGAGGAAATCCAAAACCTGAGAAACATATCGAGAGATGCTCAAACTCATCAGTAGTCAGAAAAATGCAAATTAAAACAACACTGAGATTTCACTCTATACCAATTAAACTGGCAAAAATTAGAAAACTGGATAATGCCAGGCATTGGGGCACGGCATACAGTTATACTGGAATTTCCCTGCATTGCTGTGGGGAATAGAGACCAATGCCATTTTCAGGGGAAACAAGTCTTGCATTACTTACAAAACTAAATGCACATACCTTATGACTTAGCAAATCTGTTCCTCGATTATATATCTAAAATGAATTTTCACACAGGTCCAAAAGGGGATGTGTGCAAGATGTTCACTGTAAATTATTTGTAAGCTATGCCAATAGCAGCTCCTGGAGTGACGCAGGTGACAACCTAGCAGCCTGTATACAGTGGACTGAACTTGGTTGTCCATCACTGGGAGAGAGAATAAGTAAAATGTGGAGGATGCACACTGTGTGGTACATGCAACAGATACATTCACATGCACCAACCTGAAGAGATCTTACAGCACAGTTCTTAGTGGAAAAGTCAGAAATATAATGAGATAATACAGAATATACACGTATTTCAAAAAACAAAATTACATGAACGCAAAACAAAAACAAACATTTTATAAGGACTCATGTAAACAAAACTATACACATTTTAAAAGTAGATGATTGCCTCTGGGAGGGAGGGGGATGGAGGTTGGATACTGAGATAAAACTAAAGAGGGCCCTTCTGATCAGTGGGGAAGATGGGGGAAGATGGCAGAAGAGTAAGAGACGGAGATCACCTTCCTCCCCACAGATACATCAGAAATACATCTACACGTGGAAAAACTCCTACAGAACACCTACTGAACGCTGGCAGAAGACCTCAGACCTCCCAAAAGGCAAGAAACTCCCCACGTACCTGGGTAGGGCAAAAGAAAAAAGAATAAACAGAGACAAAAGAATAGGGATGGGACCTGCACCAGTGGGAGGGAGCCGTGAAGGAGGAAAGGTTACCACACACTAGAAGCCCCTTCGTGGGCGGAGACTGTGGGTGGCAGAGGTGGGGAGCTTCGGAGCCATGGAGGAGAGTGCAACAACAGGGGTGCGGAGGGCAAAGCGGGGAGATTCCCGCACAGAGGAGCGGTGCCGAACGGCAGTCACCAGCCCGAGAGGCTTGCCTGCTCACCCGCCGGGGCGGGCAGGGGCTGGGAGCTGAGGCTTGGGCTTCGATCGGAGCACAGGGAGAGGACTGGTGGCGTGAACACAGCCTGAAGGGGTTAGTTCAAAGAGGCAAGAGACTTTTTCTTCCCTCTTTGTTTCCTGGTGCCTGAGGAAACGGGATTAAGAGCGCTGCTTAAAGGAGCTCCAGAGACGGGCGCGAGCCGCGGCTAACAGTGCAGACCCCAGAGACGGGCATGAGATGCTAAGGCTGCTGCTGCCACCACCAAGAAGCCTGTGTGCGAGCACAGGTCACTATCCACAGCCCCCTTCCGGGGAGCCTGTGCAGCCCGCCACTGCCAGAGTCCCGGGATCCAGGGACAACTTCGCAAGGAGAACGCACAGCGCACCTCCGGCTGGTGCAACGTCACACCGGCCTCTGCCGCCGCAGGCTCGCCCCGCACTCCGTGCCCCTCCCTACCCCCGGCCTGAGTGAGCCAGAGCCCCCGAATCAGCGGCTGCTTTAACCCCGTTCTGTCTGAGCGAAGAACAGACGCCCTCCGGCGACCTACACGCAGAGGCGGGGCCAAATCCAAAACTGAACCCCGGGAGCTGTGCGAACAAAGAAGAGAAAGGGAAATCTCTCCCAGCAGCCTCAGGAGCAGCGGATTAAATCTCCACAATCAACTTGATGTACCCTGCATCTGTGGAATACCTGAATAGAGAACGAATCATCCCAAATTGAGGAGGTGGATTTTGAGAGCAAGACTTATTATTTTTTTCCCTTTTCCTCTTTTTGTGAGCGTGTATGTGTATGCTTCTGTGTCAGATTTTGTCTGTATAGCTTTGCTTTCACCATTTGTCCTATGGTTCTATCCATCTGGTTTTTTTGTTTGCTTTTACTTTAAAAATTTTTTTTCTTAATAATGTTTGTATTTTAATAACTTTATTTTATTTTACCTTACTTTATTTTATTTTCTTTTATCCTCTTTCTTTCTTTCTACTTTTTCTCCATTTTATTCTGAGCCATGTGGATGAAAGGCTCTTGGTGCTCTAGCCAGGACTCAGTGCTGTGCCTCTGAGATAGGAGAGCCAACTTCAGGACACTGGTCCACAAGAGACCTCCCAGCTCCACATAATAACAAACGGCAAAAATCTCCCAGAGAGCTCCATCTCAACGCCAGCACCCAGCTTCACTCAACGACCAGCAAGCTACAGTGCTGGACACCCTATGCCAAACAACTAGCAAGACAGGAACACAACCCCACCCATTAGCAGAGAGGCTGCCTAAAATCATAATAAGTCCACAGACACCACAAAACACACCAGCAGACGTGGACCTGCCCACCAGAAAGACAAGATCCAGCCTCATCCACCAGAACACAGGCACTACTCTCCTCCACCAGGAAGCCTGCAAAACCCACTGAACCAACCCTAGCTGCTGGGGACAGACACCAAAAACAACGGGAACTACGAACATGCAGCCTGCAAACAGGAGACCCCAAACACAGTAAGATAAGCAAAATGAGAAGATAGAAAAACACACAGCAGATGAAGGAGCAAGATAAAAACCCACCAGACCTAACAAATGAAGAGGAAATAGGCAGTCTACCTGAAAAAGAATTCAGAATAATGATAGTAAAGATGATCCAAAATCTTGGAAATAGAATAGACAAAATGCAAGAAACAGTTAACAAGGACCTAGAAGAACTAAAGATGAAACAAACAATGATGAACAACACAATAAATGAAATTTAAAATACTCTAGAAGGGATCAATAGCAGAATAACTGAGGCAGAGGAACGGATAAGTGACCTGGAAGATAAAATAGTGGAAATAACTACTGCAGAGCAGAATAAAGAAAAAAGAATGAAAAGAATTGAGGACAGTCTTAGATAGCTCTGGGACAACATTAAACACACCAACACATTCGAATTATAGGGGCTCCAGAAGAAGAAGAGAAAAAGAAAGGGACTGAGAAAATATTTGAAGAGATTATAGTTGAGAACTTCCCTAATATGGGAAAGGAAATAGTTAATCAAGTCCAGGAAGCACAGAGAGTCCCATACAGGATAAATCCAAGGAGAAACATGCCAAAACACACATATCAATCAAACTGTCAAAAATTAAATACAAAGAAAACATATTAAAACCAGCAAGGAAAAAACAACATATAACACACAAGGGAATCCCCATAAGGTTAACAGATGATCTTTCAGCAGAAACTCTGCAAGCCAGAAGGGACTGGCAGGACGTATTGAAAGTGATGAAGGAGAAAAACCTACAACCAAGATTACCCAGCAAGGATCTCATTCAGATTTGATGGAGAAATTAAAACCTTTACAAACAAGCAAAAGCTGAGAGAATTTAGCACCACGAAACCAGCTTTACAACAAATGCTAAAGGATCTTCTCTAGGCAAGAAACACAAGAGAAGGAAAAGACCTATAACAACAAACACAAAATAATTAAGAAAACGGGAATAGTAACATACATATCGATAATTACCTTAAATGTAAATGGATTAAATGCTCCTACCAAAAGACACAGACTGGCTGAATGGATACAACAACAACACCCATATATATGCTGTCTACAAGAAACCCACTTCAGACATAGAGACACATACAGACTGAAAGTGAGGGGATGGAAAAAGATATTCCATGCAAATGGAAACCAAAAGAAAGCTGGAGTAGCAATCCTCATATCAGACAAAATAGACTTTCAAATAAAGACTATTAGAAGAGACAAGGAAGGACACTACATAATGATCAAGGGATTGAACCAGGATGAAAATATAACAATTGTAAATATTTATGCACCCAACATAGGAGCACCTCAATACATAAGGCAAATACTAACAGCCATAAAAGGGGAAAACAACAGTAACACAATCATAGTAGGGGACTTTAACACCCCACTTTCACAAATGGACAGATCATCCAAAATGAAAGTAAATAAGGAAACACAAGCTTTAAATGATACATTAAACAAGATGGACTTAATTGATATTTATAGGACATTCCATCCAAAACAACAGAATACACATTTTTCTCAAGTGCTCATGGAACATTCTCCAGGATAGATCATATCTTGGATCACAAATCAAGCCTTGGTAAATTTAAGAAAATTGAAATTGTATCAAGTATCTTTTCTGCCCACAACACTATGAGACTAGATATCAATTACAGGAAAAGATCTGTAAAAAATACGAACACATGGAGGCTAAAAAATACACTACTTAATAATGAAGTGATCACTGGAGAAATCAAAGAGGAAATCAAAAAATACCTAGAATCAAATGACAATGGAGACACGATGACCCAAAACCTATGGGATGCAGCAAAAGCAGTTCTAAGAGGGAATTTTATAGCAATACAATCCTACCTTAAGAAACAGGAAACATCTCGAATAAACAACCTAAACTTGCACCTAAAGCAATTAGAGAAAGAAGAACAAAAAACCCTAAAGTTAGCAGAAGGAAAGATATCATAAAGATGAGATCAGAAATAAATGAAAAAGAAATGAAGGAAACGAAAGCAAAGATCAATAAAATTAAAAGCTGGTTCTTTGAGAAGATAAACAAAATTTATAAACCATCAGGCAGACTCATCAAGACAAAAAGGGAGAAGACTCAAATCAATAGAATTAGAAATGAAAAAGGAGAAGTAACAACTGACACTGCAGAAATACAAAAGATCATGGAGATTACTACAAGCAACTCTATGCCAATAATGTGGACAACCTGGAAGAAATGGACAAATTCTTAGAAAAGCACAACGTTCCGAGGCTGAAACAGGAAGAAATAGAAAATATGAACAGACCAATCACAAGCACTGAAATTGAAACTGTGATTAAAAATCTTCCAACAAACAAAAGCCCAGGACCAGATGGCTTCACAGGCAAATTCTATCAAACATTAAGAGAAGAGCTAACACCTATCCTTTTCAAACTCTTCCAAAATATAGCGGAGGGAGGAAAACTCCCAAACTCGTTCTACAAGGCCACCATCACCCTGATACCAAAACCAGACAAGGATGTCACAAAGAAAGAAAACTACAGGCCAATATCACTGATGAACATAGATGCAAAAATCCTCAGCAAGCTACTAGTAAACAGAATCCAACAGCACATTAAAAGGAGCATACACCATGATCAAGTGGAGTTTATTCCAGGAATGCAAGGATTCTTCAATATACGCAAATCAATCAATGTCATACACCATATTAACAAATTAAAGGAGAAAAACCATATGATCATCTCAATAGATGCAGAGAAAGCTTTTGACAAAATTCAACGTCCATTTATGATAAAAACTCTCCAGAAATTAGGCACAGAGGGAACTTTCCTCAACATAATAAAGGCCATATATGACAAACCCACAGCCAACATCATCCTCAATGGTGAAAAACTGAAAGCATTTCCACTAAGATCAGGAACAAGACAGGGTTGCCCACTCTCACCACTCTTATTCAACACAGTTCTGGAAGTTTTAGCCACAGCAATCAGAGAAGAAAAGGAAATAAAAGGAATCCAATTTGGAAAAGAAGAAGTAAAGCTGTCACTGTTTGCAGATGACATGATACTATACATAGAGAATCCTGAAGATGCTGCCGGAAAACTACTAGAGCTGATCAATGAATTTGGTAAAGTATCAGGATACAAAATTAATGCACAGAAATCTCTGGTATTCCTATACACTAATGATAAAAAATCTGAAAGTGAAATCAAGAAAACACTCCCATTTACCACTGCAACAAAAAGAATAAAATATCTGGAATAAACCTACCTAAGGAGACAAAAGACCTGTATGCAGAAAATTATAAGACACTGATGTAAGAAATTAAAGATGATATAAATAGATGGAGAGATACACCACGTTCTTGGATTGGAAGAATCAACAGTGTGAAAATGACTCTACTACCCAAAGCAATCTACAGATTCAATGCAATCCCTATCAAACTACCACTGGCATTTTTCACAGAACTAGAACAAAAAAATTCACAATTTGTATGGAAACACAAAAGACCCCGAAGAGCCAAAGCAATCTTGAGAACGAAAAACGGAACTGGAGGAATCAGCCTCCCTGACTTCAGAATATACCTCAAAGCTACAGTAATCAAGACAGTATGGTACTGGCACCAAAACAGAAAGATAGATCAATGGAACAGGATAGAAAGCCCAGAGATAAACCCACGCACATACGGTCACCTTGTCTTTGATAAAGGAGGCAGGAATGTACAGTGGAGAAAGAACAGCCTCTTCAATAAGTGGTGCTGGGAAAACTGGACAGGTACATGTAGAAGTATGAGATTAGATCACTCCCTAACACCATACACAAAAATAAGATGAAAATGGAATAAAGTCCTAAATGTAAAGCCAGATACTATCAAACTCTTAGAGGAAAACATAGGCAGAACACTCTATGACATAAATCACAGCAAGATCCTTTTTGACCCACCTCCTAGAGAAATGGAAAGAAAAACAAAAACAAATGGGACCTAATGAAACTTCACAGCTTTTGCACAGCAAAGGAAACCATAAACAAGACCAAAAGACAACCCTCAGAATGGGAGAAAATATTTGCAAATGAAGCAACTGACAAAGGATTAATCTCCAAAATTTATAAGCAGCTCACACAGCTCAGTAACAAAAAAGCAAACAACCCAATCCAAAAATGGGCAGAAGACTTAAATAGACATTTCTCCAAAGAAGATATACAGACTGCCAACAAACACATGAAAGAATGCTCAACATCATTAATCCTTAGAGAAATGCAAATCAAAACTACAATGAGATATCATCACACCAGTCAGAATGACCATCATAAAAAAATCTAGAAACAATAAATGCTGGAGAGGGTGTGGAGAAAAGGGAACACTCTTGCACTCCTGGTGGGAATATAAATTTATACAGCCACTATGGAGAACAGTATGGAGGTTCCTTAAAAAACTACAAATAGAACTACCATACGACCCAGCAATCCCATTACTGGGCATATACCCTGAGAAAACCATAATTCAAAAAGAGTCATGTACCAAAATGTTCATTGCAGCTCTATTTACAATAGCCAGGACATGGAAACAACCTAAGTGTCCATCATCGGATGAATAAAGAAGATGTGGCACATATATACAATGGAATATTACTCAGCCATAAAAAGATACGAAATTGATCTATTTGTAATGAGGTGGATGGACCTAGAGTCTGTCATACAGAGTGAAGTAAGTCAGAAAGGGAAAGACAAATACCGTATGCTAACATATATATATGTATGGAATTTAAGGAAGAAAAGTGTCATGAAGAACCTAGGGGTGAGACAGGAATAAAGACACAGAACTACTAGAGTATGGACTTGAGGATATGGGGAGGGGGAAGGGTAAGCTGTGACAAAGTGAGAGAGTGTCATGGACATATATACACTACCAAACATAAAATAGATAGCTAGTGGGAAGCAGCGCATAGCACTGGGAAATCAGCTCAGTGCTTTGTGACCACCTAGAGGGGTGGGTAGGGAGGGTGGGAGGGAGGGAGATGCAAGAGGGAAGAGATATGGGAACATATGTATGTGTATAATTGATTCACTTTGTTATAAAGCAGAAACTAACACACCATTGTAAAGCAATTATACTCCAATAAAGATGTAAAAAATAAATAAATAAATAAAATAGGGTCCTTCTCAGACTCATGATGATAATGCTCATGAACTAAGGAGTGTAATTAGTTCAACACTCTCCTCCTGAAGATTCTGAACGAAAAGGACGGAAGGGAGGGTGTAAGGAAGAAAGGGAGGAAGGGAAGGAAAAGCTCTGAGAAGCTGGTATTGGAATTGTTCTTCCTCATTATTGGGTCAGTAATTTAGAGCAAGAGTTGGCAAATATTTTCTGTAAAGGGCCGGATAGTAAATATTTCAGTCCCTGCAAGCAATAGTCTCTGTTGCAACCACTCAACTCTGCCATTGTAGCAAGAAAGCAACTGTAGTCAATATGTAAAGAACAAGTAGGGCTGTGTTCCTGTTTTTTCCCCAATATAGGTGGTGGGTCAGTGTGGTCCACAGGCTGTAGTCTGCTGACAGTTGATGTAGACTCCCAAGATTATAACAAATAAGTGCATTAAAGGACTCCTTTTCATGCAGACTGCATTTAAAGATCCAAAAACCTGGTTATGTGGCCTAAAAATTTCCAGTGTATTTTTGTGACCAATGGAATGAAATAAAGAACCAAAACTGTCTCAGACAACCCTTGGGTTTACAGTGTCTCAGACTCCAGTCAGGAAGAGGACATGGGGCTTCCCTGGTGGCACAGTGGTTAAGAATCTGCCTGTCAATGCAGGGGACAAGGGTTCTATCCCTGATCCGGGAAGATCCCACATACCACGGAGCAACTAAGCCTGTGCACCGCAACTACTGAGCCTGCACTCTAGAGCCCATGAGCCACAACTACTGAGCCCACACGCCACAACTACTGAAGCTCATGCACTTAGAGCTCTTGCTCCGCAACAAGAGAAGCCACCGCAATGAAAAGCCCACACACTGCAACAAAGAGTAGCCCCCTCTCACCGCAACTAGAGAAAGTCCGTGCACAGCAGTGAAGACCCAATGCGGCCAAAAAATAAAGTAATTGAAAAAAAAAAAAAGAAGAGTAGATAGAGTTGAAAAGATCTCTAGGTAAGGTTATTCTTGTTGAAACTCTACACCTTTTAAATTGCTGTTTCCATGGGAGCTACCATATCCGTAAGAGGCATAAGTTGGTCAGGGTTCTGAGCCCTATTATTAGAATTTTTACATAAGCAGAAAATGACAGATGCGAGGATTCCATATTACAGTCCTACAATCCTATAAATACCCTTTTCTTCTGGAAAGTGTGTCTGACCAAAACATATGAAGCAAGGTAACAGGCTAATAAAAGAGAATAGAGATTTAAATGTCAGCTGAAACAATGTTCATTTCCTTTAAAAAAAAAAAAAAAATCATTTGCACAGCTCTTGGAGCCACTAAAGTGAACCTCTTGCAGTTTGAAGTTCACCCAAAAAATCCTTTGGCAAAATATTTGCTGAAACACTGTAATGTAGGAATTGGAAGGGATTAAGGCTTGCTCGGTTTCTCCTCCCACACACCTATCTTCCTGAGTTGACTTGTGCAGCTCAGAAGCTTAAATCCGTGTGTCTGAGACCCAGATTCCAAAATCAACATAGCACTCTCCTGCTCCCGCCAAAAATGAAAACGTTACTGATGTGTCTCATCTATAATGAAAATCTGCCTAAGAGAGCAGACCAACCATCCTTCACACAATCCTGTTAGCTCCCAAACACCCCAAATAGATCCTCTTTTGTCTGTCACTAGTTCTAACATCAGTACAATCCTTGCATGGTAGTGTTTCAAACACACTGTGAGTCCCTGCCCTCTAATCACCACTCAGCTCAGCCACTGAGGCTCAGAGAGGGAACAGCTGTGTGGCAGTGACTCTGAGTGCAGTGGTTCAAAGAGGGGAGAAATGACTGTGGGCTACAGTGGTCTGGGGAGATTCATGAAGGGGCCTTACTTTTTAAAGGGCAGAAGATCCTTACAAAGACATCAAAGGATGAGAAGATGCCTGGCAGGCAGAAATGCCATAATGGCTCTATTTTAACTACAACAAATTAGAAGGTGCAAAAGCGCCCATGTTTAGGTGGTGAAATTTTAAAAGACAAGGATTTTTCAGCCGTTTCTTGCTAACTTTTGTTTTTATCCACTTTTCTCGATAGCAATCCCTGTCACAAGTCTAAACATTGCAATCATATTATTTACCAGTCAAGTATTTGTAAAGTATAAAGAATTTCAGCTTTCTTATACTGCCATTTCACCAAGTTTTATAGCTTTACCTCAGCCCTTGGATTCACATTGACCCTTAGTCTCCATGGAATATATCTGGGTCTTAAAGTATGTAAACCAGATCTTCTCTATACTGAAGCTCATCACTTTAGCCTCTGCCACCTTGTTTTTCATAATCACTATAATGTATAATGGAGGCTGTATTCAAGTATGCCCCGTGTTGAGCTGGATGGTGAATCTACAAACCCAAGTCTTTCTATCCCTGCAACTAGTCTTGAACTTTGCCTTGCTGTAATAGGTGTCACTCGTATGCATATGAACGTGTGTGTAACAATACATGGAATATGATTCTGCCTTCCTTAACCATGACCTCAGCCACCTATGTGCCACCCCACCTCCTAATTGTCTACGAAAGCAGGAGACTGGGGGATGTGTGAGAGGAGAGAGAGAACCACTCGACGGCACGATATGGAGACTAATATGGTGGTCACTAGTGCTGTCAGTAGAGTATTCTGGTTCTTCTCCCTTTAGGGCATACAGTAGAGTTCCATGTCCTGACCCTTTTGTTAAGATAGGACCATGTGACAAGTTGTAGACCATGAGTCATTCCAGGCCAGAATGGCACATGGTCAGCGTGAGACCTTCCAGAGCTGTTTTCTCTCCCTGACATAGTGGCTGGCACCATTCAGATGGTAGCTTCTATGTCAGTAATGATGATCAGAGCCTCCCTACCAACTAGGACGGATGAGTAACTTAAGAAATGTTTCTTGGTTGTGTTTAGCTCCTGAGACTTCGGGGAGTTTGTCACCACGACAAAATTTAGCGCACGCTGTCTGCTACATTAAAAGAGGGAGTACACGGTTTTGCCCTTCCCTCCAACTAAGGTTCTTATCATCCTCCAAGACAAATGGGGGGGCTTGAAGTATTTTTAGAGACTGAGGACACCAGAAAAGAAGGGAGAGTGCCCCTTTCTTCCCCTGTTCAATATCTGCTTGGGTAACAGATTGGATGCCTGTTTGAGCAAGTGAAAACTGAATGAGAGGGAGACAGCAAGGCATAGAGAGAAGTACAAGCTCAGTTGACTAAACGTCCACTGTCACATCAAGAACGTGAGAGATCCCTGTGGGTCAAAAGGAAAAACGTTTCCGGTCACCTCGGCTAACTCTACCCACGTGCAGATTATCAACACCACTGCAGGAGCAGATGTTCACCTGGAAAATGTGATGCCAGTCTTCCCTGTATGCAGGCTCTCCCAGTTTCTATCAATGATTCTTTGGGTCCCGCTCCTCCATTGTCACCACACACACCTCACTTGGCTGACCAAGATGATAAGCAACAGTTGAATATGAGCTATGTGTCCATTGGCTAATCTCAGTCCCTCTTCCCAACATGCTTGAGGTTAAAAAGACCACAAAAGAGGGTCCTGTCTCGTCCTCACAGTAGATCCCTCTGCCACTGTCAGTCTACGAAATGAGACTAGGAAATTAAATAAGACTGTACTGGACTTTTAATAACTGAAAGTGATCACAAAGCTCTGGGAAAACATCTATGATACCGTTTTAAGAAAGGAAGTTGGACAAAATATGGTGGAAAGCAATAATCAGAGAAAGGAAAATTGTTGCATGCTTATACTGCACTGAGTTTGGAATGTACATTAAAATAATTACATGTTTAGCTCAAAATAATGATCAATTTTTTCTAAAGCTCTCAGGACCTCATACAGCCAAATGACTACTGTCATTCAAAGTGATCTCCAAGGCTACAACCCTTCATCCAATAATTTTTGAGCTGCTATTGCTCAAAATATTTTTTCAAATTGCCTGAGTCCGTTTATGATCCACAGAATGAAATGTTTCTTTATAGCCACAGCTCAGCTCTCCCTGGACTACTTCTTTATTTGCCCTCTTTTCCTCTCTTCTGACTTTATTCAGGCTAACTCCACACTCTTCCCTCCCATTCTACCAAATAAGGTAAGTGAGTTTCGTGCTTGCTCTGGAAAAGTCCTCTCTGCTGCTTGAGGGATATAAAGGGTTGGGAGGATGAAGTGAAGAAGCAAGGGAGTTTTACAAGGAGAAGGCCATTTAGATGTTACCTACGGAAAAGCAGGAAATTGCTAACCAGGGCACTGCTGACTGACCATCATAAATGTGATCTCCTAAAGTTTAATCCCTCTGATTTTAAAAAAGCATTCTGGGCTATGAAATATGTCTCAAAACATATGAAAGGATTCAAATCATAGGAAGTATGTTCTGTGGCCACAATGGAATTAAATTTCAAATCAATAGCAAAAATATATATGGAAAATATCCCCCAAACATTACTATACTGGATAACACAGTTCTAAAAAAAAAAGGATAAAATAAGAAATCAAAAGGAAAATTAGAAAGAATTTTTAACTGAATGAAAATGAAAACAGACCAGAATTGTGGGATGCTGCTAACATAGTACTTAAGGGGCTATCTATACCACTAAACACCTATATCAGAAAAGAGGAAAAGTCACCAATTACCTTAGTTTCAAACTTAGTAAACCAGAAAGAGCAAATTAACCCCAAAATAAGCAGAAGAAAGGAATAATAAAGGTCAAAACAGGAACCAAGTGAATAGAAAATAGGAAAATAGAAAAAAAAAGAAACCAAAAGCTAGTTCTTTGGAAAAAAATTAATAAAATTGATAAACCTCTAGTAACACTGAGCAGAAGGAATAAAAAAGGAGAAAACATGAATTACCAATATCGGGTCTAAAAGGTGACATCATTACAGATTCTATAGGTAATAAAAGGATAAGAAGAATAATGTGAACAATTTTATGCATATAAATTCAACAACTTAGAGGAAATGGACAAATCTCTTGAAAGACACAAACTATCGACTTTACTCAAGAATAAATATGTAGCTTTATCATGCTAAGTGAAGTAAGCCAGACAAAGACAAATATCATATGATATAGCTTATATGCTGAATCTTAAAAAAAATGATGCAAATGAACTTATTTACAAAACTGAAACAGACTCACAGACTTATGGTTACCAGGGGAGAAGGAGGGGTGAGAGGGATAGATTGGGAGTTTGGGATTGACATGTACACACTGCTATATTTAAAATAGATAACCAGGGACTTCCCTGGTGACGCAGTGGTTGAGAATCCGCCTGCCGATGCAGGGGACATGGGTTCTATCCCTGATCCAGGAAGATCCCACATGCCATGGAGCAAGTAAGCCCGTGCGCCACAACTACTGAAGCCCGCACGCCTAGAGCCTGAGTTCTGCAACAGGAGAAGCCACTGCAATGAGAAGCCTGCGCACCACAGCGAAGAGTAGCCCCCGCTCGCTGCAACTAGAGAAAGCTCGCGGGCAGCAACGAAGACCCAACATCGAAGACCCAATGCAGCCAAAAATAAACAAATTAATTAATTAATTAAAAATAAATAAAATAGACAACCAACAAGGACCTACTATATAGCACAGGGCATGCTGCTCAATATTCTGTAACAACTTGTGGAGGATTACTGGACTGAATGTCAATATTATGACATCGTATGAATGTGTTTCGTGTTTGGTAATTGCAATCGTTGTTTTTGTTGTGGTCATCCATTTACAGTGCTTGGTGTCAGTCTATTTATCTCTTGTAAAAATAAAATACAGTGTGTGTGTGTGGAAAAAAAATATTCTGTAACAACTTAAATGGGAAAAGAATTTGAAAAAGAATAGATACATGTATATGTATAAGTGAATAACTTTGCTGTACACCTGAAACTAACACAACATTGTTAATTAACTATGCTCCAATATAAGATAAAATTTTTTTTTAAAAAAGGAAGTCAACAGGACCGAAAAAGAAACCAAAAAAAAAAGAATAAATATATAGCCTTGATGGCCAACAGGCACATGAAAAGATGCTCAACATCTCAACATCGTTAATTATCAGAGAAGTCAAAAGTACAATGAGGTATCACCTCACACCAGTCAGAATGGTGTGAGGTGATACTTCATTGTAGCAGTCTACAAATAATAGATGTTGGAGAGGGTGTGGAGAAAGGGAAACCCTTTCTACACTGTTGGTAGGAATGTAAATTAGTGCAGTCACTATGGAGAACAGTATGGAGGTTCTTTAAAAAACTAAAAAACACTAAAATAGTTACCATATGATCCAGCAATCCCACTCTTGGGCATATATCCAGAAAAGATGAAAACTCTAATTTGAAAAGATACATGCACCCCAATGCTCATCACAGCACTATTTACAATAACCAAGGCATGGAAGCAACCTAAGTGTCCATCAACAGATGAATGGGTATATATATATAAATTTATATATATATATATATAAAACTGAATCATTTTGCTGTACACCAGAAACTAACACAACATTGTACATCAACTACACTTCAATTTTGAAAACAAACGAACAGAATGTAAATAATCTCTTAAAAAAGAAAGAATAAATATATGAATAGACCTATTTCTATTAAAGAAATTGAATTTGTACTTAAACACCTTCCCAAAAAGAAAATATTCAGGTGCAGATGTTTCCACTGGTGAATTCTAATAAACACTAAGGCAATAATACCAATTTTAAACCAAATTCCTCGAAAAAAATGTAAAGGAGGAAATACTTCTCAACTCAGGCTATGTGGCCAATTCACACCCAAAACAAACAAAGCATTACTAGAAAAGAAAATGACAGAACAAAATCTCTCATGAACAGAGACACTAAATTTCTAGACAAAATTTTAACAAATCAACAATATACAGGGAGGATAATAGAAAGGATAATAAATTGTGGCCAAGTAGAATTTATCTCTGTAATGCAATGTTGACTTAACATTCAAAAAATCAGTAGATGCAACCCACCATATTAACAGATAAAAAAGAAGAAAAAAACAAAACATGTTATCATCAACAACATAAGGAAAACAAGAGCAAAAAATGAACCAAGGATGAATCCTAGGATTTGGGCATGAAAACATGTGTCAAATGTCACAGAAAATCCCAGTAGAACAAAAGAGATGCCAGCTACTTAGGTCTGTTATTCAGGAGACCATCTGTAGACTTTTTCACAGTAGTTTCATTAGAAGGATGGGAATAACAGGGCTGATGAGATGCTGGGGGCAGGTGAGGGGAGCGTTGTAAATATCATCCATGAGTAAGAGATCACTGTTTTTCTATGCAATCCCCAACCTCAACCACAACCCTTGATGAGAGCAGAGGAATATTTCACCCCACTTTCTATCTGGATATAAACTTCAACAGATAAATGTTCTGAGTCTTTAGCCAATACAAATTCAGTCTTGGTCCTACATAAACTCCAGCTATACTTATAAAGTACTTACTGAGAAATATGCTGAAGAAATTCTTAGCCACAAATTATCTTTCAGAACACAGGGATTAGGGGAAAAGAAAATGCGGTGGTAGAGCACTAGATGCTTTGCACCTAATTGACAAATGTAGAAACAAATAAATTACCAGGAGTAGACGGCACCCACTCAAGGGTCTGAAGGAACTCAAGGACGAAATTGTGAAGCTGCTGGCCAAACTGCAACCTTGAAGTTACAAATGGCCACATGCCACTGGAGTGGCAGTCTGCCAGAGTGACTTCTCTCCACGACATGGGCTGCAGAGGAGATCTGAGAACCACAGACACATGGGTCTTACTTCCAACTCCAGTATGTTAAAAACGACAATGGAGTGGAAGCCTACTCCACACTTGAGAAGTCTAATCTCTCACTTAGGGTGTGGCTCTCACTCTCTGAGGGGAAGCTGGGTGGTCCAGGGGAATGAGCAACAGCTGGAAATCGGGAGACCCACTCTGAAGTCTGTTCTGTCCCTGTTAAGATTACAATCACCCTGTATCTCATTCTCATATGCAAAATGAGGATAATAGCTACCCTATATACCCCATAAAATTGTTGGGAGGTTGAGAGGACGTAACAGAGATTACTATGTTTTTTTTTATTTGAAGTATCACTGATCTACAATGTCATGTTAGTTTCAGGTGTACAGCACAGTGATTCAGTTATACATACATATATGTATATTCTTTTTTAAATTATTTTCCCTTATAGGTTATCACAAAATATTGAGTATAGCTCCCCGTGCTATACAGTGGGTTCTTGTTGGTTGCCTATTTTATATATAGTAGTGTATATATGTTAATCCCAGACCCCTAATTTATCCCTCCCCACACTTTGGTAACCATGTTTGTTTTCTAAGTCTGTGAATCTCTTTCTGTTTTATAAATAAGCTCATTGGTATATATTTTTTTAGATTCTATGTTTTATGTAAAAAAAAAATTAAGCCTAAACGAATCTGTGGTATTCATGTATTAAGGAGGAGGAGAATAATGATAATAATAATAATAATAATAATAATGTGATGATGATGATGATGTTCTACTAAATCCCTGTAGAGGGTGAATTTCCAGTGATTGTTCTTTCATTACAACCTTACCAGCCACTTCTGTGTCTCTCTCCTCCCTTGATTTTCATTACTTTGAATTTATCACTTTGCATCCAAGATTACCATTTTCAGTTGCTTCTCTGCATCTGTGTATCTTAACCTGAGCCTCAATCCTGAACTCATCAGTTTTGTTTCCAACGTTGTGTCTCCATTTGTCCTCCCTATTTCTGCCAGTGATACACTAATCTTACCTATGACCCAGGTTCAGAACGCAAGGTGGGCTTTGAGACCTTCTTTTCTCCTCCACTAAACTCACAAGTGTGCACGTATATATGTACACGTGCACACACATTATAAATTTGCTAATTCTCGCCAATTCTCTATCACGATGCCTCTGGAATCCATGCCTTCGCTTTGGTCCCAAACACCACGATTCCGGAATTCTTTGACTTTCTGACCTCCAAAGAACTTCTCTATCCAATTTCTTATCTTCACCTGCAACTCTTTCACCTCCAAAGAGTGTGCTCTGCAATCATACACATTCCCTCCTTCCTTTTGCCTTACTCGATTCCTCCCATCATACCAGCTCTTCCCCCTCACCAGGACCGCTGACCTCTCTAATCTCTCCTCAGTTCCTTCCTCTTCCATGTGCATCTCAACCTCCATGACCCATTGCTGAATCGCCTTTTTGCTGACTTGCTATATTGAGTCTTTATAGAACCAATTCAGTTAGCACTCCCATTTTCCGAAACCTATGCCCTGTGCTAAATGGGGTATCCCTGTACTACCCAAAGACTCCTAACCAGGCTCTTCATATTCCAGGAGGCTTTCCACCATAAAACATCGAGTACATCACCTCTTAATTCATTTTCCTAAAGCTGAGTTCTGACTACCCTTCTACCCTGCTCACAAACTTTCAAGTGATGCCTGTGGCCTATCGAAGTAACTTTACCAATCTGAGATTTATATTCCAGAACCAAACCACCTCTCTGACCTTATCTTATTTTGCTTCCATCCATTTCTAACATCTTCTATCACCCTGATCTCACTATGTCTCCAACACCTGCTTTTCTCTTCCTCCAAAGGTAGGTATGTACGTACGTATATGGGTATGTGTGTGTATATACTATATCTCTTGAATTATTGTTGTAAAGCCATGCCTCCCCAAAGTCTTCTCAGCTTTTTCTGGAAGAACCCAGGATACCACAAAGTGCCTTTATCACCTGTTGCAGCCAGCACTGTGTCTCCTCTCCACTCCCATCAGCAATGTCGGCCACCACGCCCACGTGCTGACCCTCTCCCAAGTGATGGAGCCGTTTCCCGGGTACGGCCCCCACCCCCAAGTCTCCCTGTACCAGCACCACTGTGAGCTGCAGTCCAGCCACTGAAGAGGGGAGCCTTCCCTCATCCCACACACCCCAGGGGACCATGGTCCAAATTCTTTATCCTAAAAGAGCACTTTGGGGAATTCCCAACGTGTCACAAAAAGTTTGTGTGAAATCCACATTCTGGGTTCTTGCTTGCAATCTCTCTCTTCCGAAGAATCAGATGTAAGGTCACAGAGACTAGCGGAGAAAACCGCTGTGAGAAAAAGAGCATTTTCGTCTAAATTCCTTTCTAATTCCCCCACTCCCCGTCTCTGTCCTCCATATCTCCCCTTCATGTGCACCACAGGCCCAATCAATAAAGGGCTTTCTTTTCATGGAGAAGCTTTCTGTGACGTTTGACGGAAAACACCAGTCAGTAATCCAAAGCCCAGACTTCACCACTGGTGACCTTGAGAGCCACTTGGCCCTTCTGAGTGGCATGCCTCATCTGCCTCATCTACAGCAGAGCAGTATCAGAACCATGCTGTAAATTGTCAAACGTTACATACATCAAGCTTCTCAGGGCCAGAGACCTCGGTGTGCGACCTAGCGCAAGTTAATTACCTTCTAAACCTCAGTTTCTCAATCTCTAAAATGAACTAATAAGGATCATCTCACAGGCCACTTTGAGAATTAAATGTTGTAGGGAAGATGACTAATACTGTACTCCTAACTAGAAGGCAACCGGCAGTCTCAGCATTGGTGCGATGGTGGTGGTGATGGAGGTATTCTGTGGAAGGTGATGTCTCTATTCTGAAGCCTGAAGGTATGAGCCTGCTTATATAAAAGTCCAGCATGATCTCAACCCAAAAGAAACAAAGTACCAATTTGCACTAGAAATCCTCCAAAGGATATCCTCCAAAGGGAGAGTCTCTGTTACTTACAAAACATTTGAGGATTTTCTTCTACTAAAGGAGTTTAAAAATTCTTCTATATTATGATATTATCCAATATCCCTAAAACTCCATTATATGTAATGGCATATATAATTTGAATGTTTCAAAATCTATTTAAGATATTACAAAAATTTCTATTGCTATAAAATTATGTCTGCAATACTGGCATATTATACAGACACACTTTTATGACGTCAGTTTAATTGTTCAGTGCCAAGTTTAACTCCTTTTTAGTCTGGTCTATTTTTACACAAGTTGGGGATAAACAGTCCAATATAAGCAGAGCAGAAAAGGCATCACGTGGCAATTTCTTATTTTCAGCACATTGTGTCTGACCATACATTTTTAATATCAAAATTGGCTTGTTCTGTAATATTTTGATTGGAGATTTATGCATGCTGTTGCCACATCCTTTAAACAGATGTGTGGTAAATTTGATGGAAAAAAAAAATCTCTTCCTCCTGAAACTAGGACACTTGCTCATTTAAATAATATAGAACAACAACAGTCACTGTGGATGTTTTAAAACACAGGATGCTCTATAAAGTAAAAGGCCTCAAAACGTGCCGTCACAGTTTTATTCCCAATTCACTGCAGATCTTCAAAACTTTCAACTGATGTGTTGCTGTATTTCCCACAATGACCACTCCTACCCATATTGCCTCATGTTCAGTAGCAACACAAACACCATGAAACAAGAAGATTGGCCTTCTTGGTCAGAAATTGCAGTCCCATAGAGGGGGTAAAGTTGAATCAGTGTCACAGGCCTGATCACAGCCACCCTTAGAGGATGCACGGAAAAGTAGAGCAGGCTCTGGAAAAGTAGGTCCAGGCTCTGGAATTAGACTGGGCTCCAATCCCAGTCCTAGAATTTAGTATCTGTGGAATTCTGTACTGCCTCAGTTTCCTCACCTGAAATGGAAATAATAAAACCTACTTTGCATGGAGGTTGTACGAGTTTAATGAAATGGGCCATAATGCCTAAGAAAAGTGCATGACACACAATAGATTCTCTGTAAATTACAGTATAATCTATATTTTATTATTACATTCATTATCTTGCTCATAGTATCCTTGGTCTAACTGAGCTTCAAGAGATAGGCTAAGGGTGAGCTGGGACAAAGTGAGAGAGTGGCATGGACATATATACACTACCAAATGTAAAACAGATAGCTAGTGGGAAGCAGCAGCAGAGCAGAGGGAGATCAGCTCAGTGCTTTGTGACCACCTAGACGGGTGGGATAGGGAGGGTGGGAGGGAGACGCAAGAGGGAGGAGATATAGGGATGTACGTATATGTATAGCTGATTCACTTTGTTATAAAGCAGAAACTAACACACCATTGTAAAGCAATTATACTCCAATAAAGATGTTAAAAGAAAAAAAAAGAGATAGGGTAAGAGGATCTTCACAGATCCACACCAGCTGCTAAGAAAACAACAGTAACCACCACAGCAATACAGGGCCCATTCCTTAATGGCAACAGATCTTACATGCAGAATAACAATTGTTTGAAAAGCCCCTCCACCTTCAAGAAATTTTCTTGAAAGGTATGGTTATAAGTGGTCTTTGCACACCAGTTTGAACAACCTTCTTTTTTTTTTTTTTTTTTTGTGGTACGCGGGCCTCTCACTGTTGTGGCCTCTCCCGTTGCGGAGCACAGGCTCCGGACGCGCAGGCTCAGCAGCCATGGCTCACACGCCCAGCCGCTCCGCGGCATGTGGGATCTTCCCGGACCGGGTTACGAACCCGTGTCCCCTGCCTCGGCAGGCGGACTCTCAACCACTGCGCCACCAGGGAAGCCCTGAACAACCTTCTTAATTCCAGAAACCATACACTCTGAAACACCTGAAATAATCTGCACATTCTGTGTGATGTTTTTTTTTTTTTTTTTTTTTTTTTTGGTGGTACGCGGGCCTCTCACTGTTGTGGCCTCTCCCGTTGCGGAGCACAGGCTCCAGACGCGCAGGCTCAGCGGCCATGGCTCACGGGCGTAGCCGCTCCGCAGCATGTGGGATCTTCCCCGACTGGGGCACAAACCCGTGTCCCCTGTATTGGCAGGCGGACTCTCAACCACTGCGCCACCAGGGAAGCCCTGTGTGATGTTTTTATTCAACGCTCCATCTATATTAATCCATGAGTAATCCCAAACCTCATTTAAATGAGTTGTTTCCAACGCCTCCCCAACTGAGGCTTTCACTAAATTATTTTCACCAGTATCCAAAGGGACTGATTTGAGTTCTTCCTTCTCTGGTGAAGATGCTAATGAACACCGATAGTTAAATGGCAGAAAAACCAAAGGGAAACCAAGTGCTTTGGATTATCTGCTAAGGATAAATAATTAAACATAAACTACATTTTAATTTCATACGTTACTTGGCCTCGGAAAACTTCATTTGCAGTCACTCTGTCAATCAAATCCTCCTTTATCCGACACCCCCGCCAGCTACCACTCCATTCTGTGCCCCTTTTATAACCAGAACTTCTCTAAACAGTTGTCTGTCTGCACCATTTTCACTTTCTCCCTCCCTTTCTCTCTCAAACCCACTCCAATCAGCTTGCTCATAAACACTTCACTGAAAGTACTTTTATCCAGGTCACAAACGACTTCCACATTGACAAGTTCAGTGGTTAAATTATTGTTTTCCTTTTCATTTAGAATTTCTTAGGCAATATTTAGATTATACAAAAAAGTATAAATAATTCAGTGATTATCTGTGTACCCACCACCAAGCTTAAAAAGCAAAGCATTACCAACATTGTCAAATGTCTCCTGTGTATCCCCCCTTGGATGGCTTCCTCTTCCCGCACTCTTCAAGTAACTAATGTCCTGATTCAGTATTTTTTATTTCCACATATTTCTTTATACTTTTACTATGAAAGTTTCTCTAAGCAATATGTTTGTTTTGCATGCTTTAACTTTATAAATGGTATGGAACTACACATATTCTTAAACATTTGCGCTCACTACCATATGTGTGGGATTCATCCACGTGACTAACTCATTCATTTTTTTCAGGTGAATAGAATTCCATTGTGCAAACACAGCACAATGTATTTACCCATTCTCCTGTTGATAGACATTTGGGAATGCTTCCAATATTTTTGCTAAAAATAAACATTGCTTCTAAGGGCATTCTTGTATGTATCTTGTCAATGGTCAATTCTCAATACTCACCTGGTTTTACCTCCTGGAGATATTTGACATGGGCAATCACTCCCTCCTTAACATGGACTTTTAACTTGACTTTAGAGACACCACATTCTTCCTGTTTTTTTTTTCCCTAACTTCACTGCTACTTCTCAGTCTCCTTTGCTGGCTCCTCTTCCCAACCTCTAAATATTGAGGTGTCCCAGGACTGAGACTTTGTCACTCCTCCCTTCCCTATTTTCACTCCTAGATAATCTCATTCACTCTATGGCTTTAAATATCATTTTTTAACTAAAAATAGAAGTACCATATGATCCAGAAATTCCACTGCTAGATACAGACCCAAAGAAAATGAAAACATTAATTCAAAAAGATACATGCACCCCAATGTTCATAGCAGCATTATTCACAATAGCCAAGATACGGAAGCAACCCAAGTGTTCATCAACAGATGAATGGATAAAGAAGATGTGGTGTGTATGTGTGTATGTGTATATATATATATATACACATACACACACACACACACACAGGCACACACAATGGAATATTACTTAGCCATAAAAAAGAATGAATTCTGGCATTTGCAACAACCTGAATGGACCTAGAGAATATTATGCTTAGTGAAATAAGTCATACAGAAAAAGAAAAGACTATGTTATCACTTATATGTGGAATCTGAAAAATAAAACGAATGAATGTATATAATAAAACAGACTCACAGTTATAGAAAACAAACTAATGGTTACCAATAGGGAGAAGGAAGAAGGGAGGGGCAAGATGGGGTATGAGATGAAGAGACACAAACTACTACATATAAAATAGATAAGCAACAGAGATATATTGTACAGCACCGGGAAATCCAGCCATTATTTTGTAATAACTTTAAAGGGAGTATAATCTATATAAACATTGAATCACTATGCTGTATACCTGAAATATAATATTGTAAATCAACTATATTTCAATTTAAAAAGGGGGAAAAAAGACAAAAATAAACCCCGTTTTTGTTGATGTTTCCAAAATGCACACCATTAGCTCTCTCCTCCCCCTCGAACTCCAGCCCTCTCCATCCAACTTTGTATTCAACATCTCTACTGGGATATCTAAATTTGACATATCCAAAATGGATTGATTTCCATAGTTGTCCCCCGAAAGCTATTTCCTCTCTATGTCGTCTCCATTTCATCAAGTCAAATCGTTCAATCAGTTGCTCCAGGAAAAAACCAAAAAAACCCTCCTCTTTTTATCCTGTATATCATTTCAAACACTTCAAATCCGTCCAAAAATTATATGGGATCTACCTTCAAAATTGTGTTTCAAAATAAACCAATTCTCATTACCTCCACCTCTATCAGGCCACCATACTCTCTCACTCAAACTTAACAGCTTTCCAACTAGTCTGCCTACGTTTGCTCTTGTCCTCCTGCAAGCCACCAAGCAGCCAGAGAGATCTTTTAGAAAAGTAAATCATGTAAATCATGTCTTTCCTCTGCTCCGAACTCCCCGGTGGTTGCCCATCTCACTTACCATGTAATCCAAATTCCCTGCCATTGCCTGGGAAGCTCTGGATGATCTAGCCCCCTAAGTCCTCAGCTTCCTAATCTCCAACCACTTCCCTTTACTCACTATGCTCCTATCACACTGGCCTCTTCACTGTTCCTCTAACATACTTCATACTTAACGTCTCGGGTCCTTTGCATTTGCTATACCTTCTGCCTGGTTGCTCTTCCTCCCCCTAGATTTGCATGGCATGGTTTCTCCTGTCATTCAGATCTCTGCTCAGATGTCTCCTTCTATGACCACGTTATCCAATATTTCTCCCCCAGTTCTCCCTATTCCCTTACCCACATCACTCAGCTTGCGTTATGGCCCAGATTCCTAGGAATTCTAGGTGCTCTGGCTTGCACTTCAAGTGTTTGGGAATCGAGGTCAAAGCAGAATTTTTTCAGTATTTTTGTTTGACATTTGCATTTACTTTGATTCTACTCCTGGGTAAAAAGAAATGGCTGACAGGAGTTTGAAGGAATGCACTAAGGTATACATTTGTATTCTGTTTTCAGGCCACCTAAACTACTGTCACCCAGTAGTTTTGTGGACAAAAATTCCCAAGCCCATCAGCTGAAACCTGCCTCAGACTTTCATGGAATCATCATGGAGATCTGGTGACATGACCTCTCTTGTGGGAGCTGCAGGAATAAATCGATTCATTTAAGTACTGAACAATCATGGGGCACAAAGCACCACTCTCACCCTACGCAAAAACGCAAAAGAGCAAGGCATGGTTTCTATCCACCCCCGTGTCCCAGAGGCTCCCCATCAGGTAAAGGATGTACTGATACCTAAGAAGTGTTACACCAAGTGCAAATAACAGGAGATGTGCTGCAGAAATTCAGAGGAAGGAGGTCAGCAAGTGATAACAGCTAGCATTTGTCGAGCAATTAGTGTGTGCCAGGCTCAGAGCTAACTGATTTACATACATTACTTTAGTGATCCCTAAAAATAATCCTTAGAAGTAGAAGCTAATGTTACGCCCATCGTGCAGACAGAAAAATTGAGTCCCAAGTTCACACCACTAGAGGTAAAGGACCCGGGTCTGTTTCACGGCAAAGTCTGACTTCTTTACCTTATGCCTGCACTGAAAGGCTAAGTGCAACGTCACCTCCTAGAAATTTTGACTTCGGAGCCCTCAGGGTCTACCTCCATCATGGAAGAGCTTGGAAGCTGAGAGAACTAGGATGCATTCTATTCGTAAACATTTATTTAGTGCCAGCATTGTGCCAGGAACTAGGGAAATAAAGGTGGACAAGTCACAGCTGCCATCCTTACAGAGATCATAGTTGGTCGAGTCATGAAACAGACATCATTAAAGTTGGGTTTGTGGGATTAGATCATCCAGGTTGAAATCCTGGCTCTTGCACTTATATTTACAGAGTGGCTTAGGAAATCATTTCCCCTCTCTATGCTTCAATCTCTTAGTCGGTTAACACGTGGCCCTGTTCATGCATTCATTTAGCAGATTATTTTTGAGTACATGTTATGTTCTAAGTGCTAGGGATACAGCCCTGAACAAGACCCACAAAGTCCCAGCCTTCATGGACCTTGCAGTCTAGTATAAGATCAGAGTCTACTCCGTTGGTTTTTATCAACATAAAAGGAAACAGTAAGCGCTTAATATACGTTAGCTGTATTTTCCATGTATTCATTTATTGAAAAAATGTTTGTTGAGCGCCTCTAGTGTGCCAGGCACTGGTTTAGGTGTTGAGGGTGCAACAGTGACCAAAACAGGTGAAGTCCCTGCCCCCATGGAGCTTGCATTCTAGATGGAGGAGACAGAAAATGAATGAATAAATGCGATAAAAAGTCACGTAAGAACCAGGAAGAATATAAAGCAGGTAAAGGACTAGAGGGTAACAGGAGCCAGGGGAATAATGTGAGTGAAGAAACAGGTCAGGGAAGGCCTCTCTAAGGAGGCGCCACTTGAATACAGACAGATGTTTGGGGGAGAAGGAGACACACATGCAAACATCGGGGAGGAGAGCATTCCTCTAAGCTCTCTCTGAGAGCAGAGAGAAGAGCCCTGATGCAGGAATGTGCCATCCGTGTTTAAAGAACAGCAAAGAGGCTGGAGCGGCTGGAGCACAAGGAAAGACAAGAGAGATACCCAGAGGCTCATCAGTCACGTAGGGCCAGGTGGGAATGGGATGAGCACCAAATGACATTCCCTGATGGGAATTTTATAGAGGGTGTTTTTGGATTAAAATAACATCTAAATCTGTGAATTTCAGTAAGCAGAGTGCCCTCCGTAATATGGGTGGCCTCATCCAATCAGCTGAAGGCCTGAACAGAACAAAAAGACCAGCCTCCCCCAACAAGAGGGAATTCTCCAGGAGGCTGCCTGCAGACTTCATCTGTACTACTGGCCCACTTAGGTCACCAGAGTGCCAGCCCACACTGCAGGTGTTGGACTTGCCAGCCTCCTTAATCCTGTCAGCTAATCCCTTATAGCAAATCTCCTTCTCCATAGAGACACATCTTATTGGTTCTGTCTCTCTGGACAACCCTGACTAATACACACAGGAAGCACTAAAAGTTCTGAGCAGAGGAATAACATACTTTAATTCACTTTTTAGAAGAATCAGTCTAGCTCCTCTGTGGAAGGTACGCTGTAGGAGGCCCACACGGAGGAGAGGATGTCAGGTCAAAGGCATCTCAGCAATCACAGTAAGAAATGACCGTGGCTCTCACCAGAGTGGCAGAGGCAGATGTGGTAGAAAGTGGTCAAATTGGGGATATATTTGGAAGGTAGTGCTGACAGGATTTGTTGATGGATTAATTATTATAATCACTGTAGAAATAAACTATGACAGAATGTGGTTAAGAGCCATAATTAAGGGATACATAAGGTCATGTGGGATCAAAGATTAAGGAGAAACCTGTTCCTCCAGGCAGGTGAAGAGCTTCCGGTCAGAAGAGCATTGACTTTTAGGTTGAGCTTTGAAGAACAAGCCTTGTGAACAAGGCAGGGTAAAGGGACACTGCGGGCTGACAGAGAGACATAAAGAAGTAGGTGGGCAAGAACACACAAGGTGCATCCAGGGAAGGTCCAAGTAGCCTAGTGAGGCCTGAGCAGAGGACAGGAGAGAGAAATGCCTGGAAAGGAGGAAAAGGAGACTGGGAAGGTAGGCAGGGGTGTCAGCGGGAACTTTATCCTATTTTAATCAGATGAGCATGCATGAGATGATGCACTGAAGAGGCTCGTCATGGGGCCTCCCAGGCCAATGCAAGAACCTTAAACAGCATCTCCAGCCCCAGATGAAAGTGGCCAGTGACCCTCGACAGCTCACACTCTCTAGGTCCTGAAAGCAAGACCAGCACTTCCAGAATCAAATCCCATGGATGCAGACTTTTATGCATTATCTAATGCCAAAGAAAAAGTTATTTCACTCTAAAATGAGAAAAGCAGTTGAGTTATTCGTTCCTGCAGCTCAAGTTTGCCCTCGCCACCTGCTAAACACATGTTTTACAATCTGGCAGTGATCTCTGTCTATTAAGCATCTCTGACCACAGAGAAGTGATATTGATTTATTTCACTTTTATGGCTAGAGGTATTTATTCCTATTTGCACCCTTTCTTCTTTATCCTGATGTTTAAAATATCTATGGTGGTGGTAGATCCTGGGTCTGATGATTCATGGTTTGGGGACATTCGGGGGAAGGGACACCACGGGGTGAGCGGATGTTCAACATGACTTCTTCTTGAAGATAGACCGAGCGTGTAGTCTTTCCTGACTCGGCTAGACAGAGTTGAAAAGTACTCAAAACTCAGTGTGCAAAGAAGGGTCCAGGTTTCCAAACAGTCGTCTCATTGCTTTAGACCCGACTGTGTGCCAATTGCTGTGCTCAGAGCTGAAGATCCGGAGGAGACAGGACCTTTGCCCAGAAAGAGGTTACAGGGGGAGTCAGACGTGTCAATAAAACAAACCATTACAACAGGAGATGTGCATCGCTTCAATGGGTGTGTGAACACTATTAAGGTTGGGGGAGCGCCAAGAGTGCTCAGAGAATCCCAGGGAGGTCAAGGATGGGCTCACCAGGAGATGACTTGAAGCTGAGATGTAAGGGATGCAGCCACGAGACAGACAGGAGAAGGGTGTTGTGTGCAGGACAATAGCAGCAAAGAACCCTTCTAATACAGTCTAACAAGAAAATTTCATCGGTCTCTCTGCTCAGTAAAATTTACCAAGCACTAAAGTTCAGCAGCTCATTTCACACTGGCTACTCTGAAAAGACATTAGGACATTGGTTTTGTAAAGAAATACATGGCGAGCACTTTGTATTTCCAGTTTTAATCAAAGTGCCTCCATAATTGTCTTTAATTCTGCAAGTATTGGGTTTATGGCCATCCCTCCTGCCATGATGCTTTCATTGGGACCAGAAGTGAGTTCAATGGCACCAGCAGACTGGGGAAGGTCTACAGGAGCCATTGGCTACTCCATTGGTGGACAAAGCCATAGGCAGGAGAGAAGGTAAAAGAGATAGGGTGAAAAGAAACAGAACAGGGTAAAGATAAATACGAAGGAAGATGGTCCAAGAGAAAAGAGAATCAAGCTTCACTAATATGCTGGGGAAATGGCCCGCCAACAATTGCCTCACAAGTTACTACCCTGCCCCGGGACCTAAATCTACTCTTATGTGGCTCAATAACAGCATCTCGAGACAGACCTCATTATATCATCCTCAGAGGTCCTCTAGGTTGAGACAAGGGAAGGGAGTTGACCTGAGGGAGACACCTGCTGCTGCCCCAAGGCTGTTCAGTCCAGAGGCACCAGGCCTCCAGCCTGAGAGCTTCTCAAAGGCCTAAAGAAATGTCTTGAACCTAAAAAACAAAAGGAAGTGGTTGCAAATACAAAAAGTGTAACACTAAAATTACTGTTTAACTGAATGTCTACAAGATGTAATATTATGTCAACTTCATTAATTGCTCAATTTAGTATTCATCAAAAAAAGTCATTATATTAGAAAATCATTTAAGATTTTCTCATCCCATGAGAATTCTTGAATATGGATATAATTTCCAAAAATCATCCATCATAAATAATTTTAAAATCAAAACTAGAAAATAATTTAAAATTTTTACAGCCAAAAAAAAGATAAATTCACCAGGGAGTATGGAGGCATTTCGTATCATATCATATGCTTGGAATGTTTGATAAGATCTAGGTTAAGGCCTCAAATGTAAGAGGGCCGAGGGCCTACAAATTCTTAGAAGAACCCTGGTTATCTTCCGGGAATTTTTTTTTTTTAAGTTTTGAATTTTATTTATTT
Source organism: Grampus griseus (assembly GCF_964374135.1). Taxonomy (NCBI): domain Eukaryota; kingdom Metazoa; phylum Chordata; class Mammalia; order Artiodactyla; family Delphinidae; genus Grampus; species Grampus griseus. The sequence continues at coordinate 59,575,719 of NC_139017.1, forward strand.
TTTTATACAGCAGGTTCTTATTAGTTTCCAGGAACTTTCTTGATCATTTTCTGGGGCTTCTTGACAACATCTTTTCCCAAGACAACAAAAGTTGCCTTAAACCACCTTTGAGAGGTTTAAAATATTTTCCAGTAATAAACAGTGCTCACTTGGAGCTATGTTTGATCGCATTGTCAGTGCAAGCTCAGATTCTTGGAATGTTCTCTGGAATTCCCAATAAGTACAGAATGCCTTTCCGAGATGTCACTTTTCCTGAGGGTGGGATTTACTTGACTGGTAACTTGATGAATGCCTATCCCAGAGCTTAGCACATAGTGCTTCATAAATATTTAACAGACAAAAGCTACTTCTATGATTCCACAATACGCGACAGATCCCTAACTCTAAAGCAGCCTGTATCACACAGCATTGCATTTTCTTTTGTAACACTGTCTCCTCCAATTAATTGTGAGCTCCAAGAGGATAGGAACCGTATTTCACTTACCATTGCATATCTAGTACCTAACAGTGCACACTAGGTGTTCAAGAAGTATTTACTGAGTGAATGAGAGAATAAAAAAAATAAGGCAATAAATCTAAAAGATTTTCTCCTAATGGGTCAGCTCATGCTAATTCCAGTTCTAATAATTTTAGCTGCCAGTTTTTGAATGGTCACCATGTACCATTGCATGCTAACTGCTTTTCAGTATTGTCTCATTTAACCCTCACATGTCTTTGAAGAAGGTAGTTGTAAGATAACGAAACAGATTCAGAGAGATTAAGTAAGGGCCCAAGGTCATACATACACCTAAGAAGTGAGGATGGCATTTGAAAGGGTAATACCAACCTACTCCCTAAAAACAAGTGTTGCTCTACTGTATTCTGTACTGTTGCCTTGCTCTTTGTGGGAGACTTGAGATCACATGGATAAAAAGTGGGGCAGAATTCCCGCCCAGGACTAACATACACTAAACAGCTCCCCAAACCAACCATATCCTGGACTTCCCGGGCTTGGATTCCGACCATACACTTCCTGCTAACGGGGCTTGAGCACAGGAGGGGGTGAAAAGCAAGGCAGGAACAAGAGTGAGTGCTGGGACCCTGACACCCTCCTGGGGCCACATGCTCTAAAGGGGACAACACTGGCTGAGGATGCTGGCACACTGAGCTCTACCACCAAGTGGCCATCCGACCTCAGTCAAGTCTTCTCACTCTCCTGGATCATTCCCATGGCCTCTGGCAGTACCAATATCCTCACTGCCATCTAAATGCCCAATCTCACCTCCCCTCTTGTGCCTCCCAGGGGAGGTGCCTTTGCTCATCCTGGCCATCACTTCGTGTCCTGTAGCAGAGGATGAATTACCTCGGGAACTGCAGCCTTAAACAGTGTAACTGCCAAAACGGCTCTTATTCTTCCAACCCTCTGAAAGCCCAGCTAACCGCTTGCCTCAGTTAATAGCAAGCAGGTTAGGTTCCTTCATAGGTTAATTATACATTGGGTGGAGAGCATTTCCTTTCACCAGTTCTAAATTTGCTCCCTTTTAATTTTGTCGAGTGCTGCCTCCTTCTCTGAACAGGGGAAAGGGCAAGGGGGAGCCTGCAATTGGCTGACTGCTTCCCATTATTATACTCGCCACCTCTGAGCAGGCTCACCCCTTTCCCCTGCCCCTTTCAGAACGAAATATTTCATCTTTCTCCGTGAGGAAGTTGCCCCTCCCCCATACACATCTGCTCTGCCCTTCCGGGGTCCTTTTCTATTTCTGCTGTGTCCTACCCGAAATTAGGTGAGCCGCACAGTGAACGAGGCAGTCAAGGTGACGACAGAGCACGGATTTACCAGTTGGAATAACAATTCTTCCCCAATTGTGCTCCAGTTCTTTCTTAATACCGACTAATGTCTTGCTCACCTTTGGAGTTGCCCCTTTCCTTTAGAAAAGATATCCAATAGCACAGCCAAGATAACTAGTGGATCCTTCTTACCCAAAAGCTAGTAATTTAATTCAAACAGAGCAGTTTTTTTTTCCCCCTCCAGTGACACCCAGGACCTTAGCTACTTTGTTCTTTGTCAATACATCAAGTCATCTTTCAAGAAAGAGGGAAGAAGTTTCTTTTTTCAGATGAAACAACACACTACTCTCTGTGAACCTGGCACAGAATTCCTGTGTCTTGATCTGGACGTGGCATTGAAGGCCATCTGATAGGACCCCTCCATCAGGACTAGCAAGGCCAAAAGGTTAGGGGGTTGTCCCAAGTCTCACATTCTCCATTTAACAACTTATTTATTGAGTACTTACTATAACCAGACACTGCGATAGGCACTGAAAATACAGGGATGAATAAAACAGATCTAATCATAATAGCTACCAGTTCTGAGAACTTGCCAGGCATTCTATTAATCACTTTGTATGTTATCTCATGTCAACCTCTCAACTTCACGAAAAGAACACTGTTGTCATCAGGTTTATTTTTCATGTCAGGAGACTGAGGCTCGGAAAGGTCACAAGCTTTGTCCTATAGGCGCCGCAGCCTGTAGGTTGCAGAGCCGGAGACAAACCCAGAAGGTGTGATGCCAGATTGAAGCTTCACTCACTCCCCCTCCCGGCTCTGCCTGCACAGGGCTCAGCCTGGGGATCTGGGAGCCCACTGAAGCCTTCTACTGAAGCCCAGCTGGGGAGCTGTCCTCTTGCTATGGGCTATCAGTGACTACTCCCAGCTCTATGACTCACCATGTCCCAATCCATCAATGGCTTTCTAGCTGAGCCTGAGACCCATGTGAACATCGGAGCCCTGGGTTATACCCATGCAGAGGTTTTCAAGCTTCATAAGTGATGCCAGTAGATCTGAAATTCAAGACTGTGGGTTCAGAAACCCCACCTAACCCAACTCGCACTGCCATTCCCAAATCAGATGCCAGAACCCAGAGCAGAGGACTCTCTGGGACATTCCTGAGAGAGGGGGCTCACCAGCCCTACTCCTGGAAGGAGCTTCCACTGGACTGCTTGAGGCACCCGAGGGAGGAGCCACGTGGATATGTGTATATGCCAGATGATGATGAGAGGAGCTCCCATCCAGTGAGCACTGGCTTCAAACCAGGCACTGTGCCAAGCACTTCACACACATGACTTCAGTTAAGACCCAGGACTACCCTCTGCAACAGATACTATTACTTTCTTTAGCAGAGAAGAAGGAGACACAGCCAAGGCTGATTAACTTGCCCAAGGTTACCTGATTGTGCAATCAGGTAGGATTCAAACCTGGGCCACCTGATTGCAACACAGCTAAACAGGGAATGGCTAAAGGATGCCTAAAGATAAACTCAGATAGCGTGGAGGTCAGTGGCCCGTCGGCCCAGGCTCTGGCTCTCATACATAGAACCAGCATATGGATTTTTCTCTCCCTGAACCCAAGCCAGTCATGTGACCGGAATCTGGGAGAAGAAAGAGAAGCCTCTGCCCTTCCCCAGTAGAGCTGCTGCCCCGGCTGTTTATTACTCACTCCTCCTGATCTAATGGGAGTTGAAATTTCCATTAATTAAGAATATAAATAAATAAATGGGGAGGAAAGAAAGCGAGATGGTGGCGTGGTGCCCAGAAGGCTCTGCGGAAAGCAGCCAGTCCACGCTTCATTAGCGTCTTTGCTCCCTCTCCAAACCTGCTAACGCAGCCTTTCTTCTGATACACGCACTCAGGGAACTCCAGTTTGGAGGGGACGGTTTGGTTGCAAACCTTCCATGCTTCTAAGCGGCCATTCATGGCCTTTAAAGGGCCAGCTTGCCCCCAACCCAGCGTACGTCCTCAGCTCAGTCACCCTCCTTCCCACAGTGCCTTCAGAAAAGAAAGATTATTGCTGCAGGGCCCCTGCCGGGAGCCCTCATGCTGTCACAATGTAATGTTGTGTGACGGTGACGCAGCTGGTCATGAACGTTTTCTTGGTCATATTTTCCCCTCAGCTATGTCTTTATGTTCCTCAGGTCAAACCTCTCCCCTCCAGCTTAGGTTGAAACAGCATTGCTAGAAGTGAGCATTGTGCCAGCAGGCTGCCGTTGCAGACCAGAAGCAAGAGGTGGAAGGGAGAAATGGAGAGGCAAGGGTGCTGGTGGGAAGTCCATTCCACCAGCAAGCACTCGTGGCTTACCTACCACACTGGGCTTTGGGTCGGAGACAAAAGTGGTGAGAGCAGGTCCTCAGCCCTGTGTGTGCAGCCGTTTTGGGGAGAAGACATAACACAAGAGCAGACAGCGTTTAATAAGGACAAAACTGCATGTGGCCGACTCTGTACAGCAGAGTTCATGAGAGAGAGACAGTTGGGGTGGAAAAGGTAGATAGAGGGTCCAGAATGTCTATATGGTAGGGGTGTGGATGGAGGAACTAGCTGTGTGGCTTGTTTCAAGGCTGCATTGCCCGACAAGCACACTGCTTTCCTTTGCTGCAGCTGAGACGGAGTTTTAATGGCGGTGAAGATGGTACCTCCCCGCAAGCTGTCTTTGGTGCTGCTACTCTCTTTGAGGGTTATACAGCCCTGAAAGTTGAGGCTTGTGCTGGGCCAAGGAAGGGTGTAAGACATTCCTTTCTGCTTCCTCACGAATAGGATTAGCAGCTAAAATGGGTGAGTGAAGCTGGAATCAATAGAGAATTTTTTAGAAGCAGAGGCAGAGAACTCAGCCACATGCAAGAGTGAAACTGAACCACTATCTTATACCATACACAAAAATCAACTCAAGTTGAAAAGGCAACCTACTGAATGGGAGAAAATATTTGCAAATAATATCTGATAAGGGCTTAATATCCAAGATATATAAAGAACTCTTATTTAACTCAACAGCAAAGGAATCTGATGTTTAAAAAGGGCAGAGGATCTGAACAGACGTTTTTCCAAAATAGACTTATAGATGGCCAACAAGTACATGAAAAGGTGCTCAACATCAGTAATCATCAGGGACATGCAAATCAAAACCACAATGAGAGGTCACTCCACACCTCTTAGAAGGGCTATTATCAAAAAGGCAAGAGGTAACAAGTGTTGGTGAGAATGAGGAGAATAGGGAATTCTTGTGCACTGTTGCTGGGAGTGTACATTGGTGCAACCAGTACAGAAAACAGTATAGAGTTTTCTCAAAAAACTAGAAATAGAAGTATCATATAATCCAGCAATTCCACTTCTGCGTATTTACCCAAAGAAAATGAAAACACTAACTCAAAAAGTTATCTACACCCCCAGGTTCATTGCAGCATTGTTCACAAAAGCCAAGATATGGAAACAATCTAAGTGTCCACCAATGAATGAATGGATAACTAAAATGTGGTATATATGTGCACAATGGAATATTATTCAGCTGTAAAAAAAGAATGAAATATTGCCATTTGCAACAGCATGGATGGACCTCAAGTGCATTATGCTAATGAAATATAAAGTCAGACAGAGAAAGACAATGTATGATCTCACTTGTGTGAAATCTAAACAAAAACAAGAAAACAAAAAAAACAAGCCTAGATACAAAGAACAAATTGGTGGTTGCCAGAGGTGGGAGTGAGGGGAAGAGAAATGGCTGAAGGGAAGCAAAGGTACAAACTTTTACAAACAGTTATAAAATAAATAAATCATAAGGATGTAATATACAGCATGGTGACTATAGGTAGTAATACTGTATTACATATTTGAAAGTTGCCAAGAGTAAATCTTAAAAGCTCTCATCATAAGAAAAAAAATTGTAACTATGTATGGTGACAGATGTTACTAGACTGAGTGTGGTGACCATTTCACAATATATACAAATGTTGAATCCTTATGTTGTACACCTGAAACTAATATAATGTTCTATGCCAATTACACCTCAGTTCTTTTAAAGGAGACTTTGATTTGGGAAAGCTGTCAAAACATCCCAAGGTTTTGCATCTTTGGCTTCTGAGATCACCATTAGCAATAAGAGGCCTTTCGTTTCTTTCATAGAAGATTTCTTTGTAGAGGCAGACGCCCTGATGGCTTTTAATAGTTTGACTTGTGCCTACTTAGACGGAGGGTCAAAGCAGTCTGAACTTTTCTAAATTTATTTTCCCAAGTCCCCTAGCAGTTTATGCTGTGGACTTACCTCTAGGCTTTGAGACTTCCTGAACAGCTGTCCTCCATTGTGGATTCCCAATATAACTACCCTGAACTTTTACAGGTCCCCAGAACCTATCCAGGAGGAATATATTTTTAAAAAAATAAAGTTGGGATCAGAGAGCTGCACACAGCAAGTGGAGCTCCAATCCGAGACTGCCTTGCCCAGGGCCCTCGGTACGGACGAGAAGAACAGTAATTCAAAGGGCTCAGGGGCGCCTCACCTGTGCGTTTGTTGTCAGGCTGCTAGCAGTCAGCTTCGGAGCACACTCCTCATCGACAGAAACTGTTAAAAAAAAAAAAAAGATTTTAAAAAACAGTTTAGGGGGGCTTCCCTGGTGGCGCAGTGGTTGAGAGTCCGCCTGCCGATGCAGGGGACGCGGGTTCGTGCCCCGGTCCGGGAAGATCCCACATGCCGCGGATCGGCTGGGCCCGTGAACCATGGCCACTGAGCCTGCGCGTTCGGAGCCTGTGCTCCGCAATGGGAGAGGCCACAACAGTGAGACGCCCGCGTACCACACACACACACACACACAAAATACTTAGGTGATACACACAAACTTTAATACCTCCTGTAGTAGATGGTCTTCCTTCAGAAAACTGCAAGATGGCACAGAAAGAAAGAAGCTTTTACAGGATAAAGAATAAAGAACAAGGAAGAAAGAAACAGAAAATATGGTTGGCTGGGGTCATGTAATCAACCTTGTGTGCAGAAGGCCCAGAGTGGGCTTAGCTTTGGGGGATAAGCTGACGACCGTTTCTGCTCAGAAGGAGTATTTCCAGGGGCAAGAAAGTGATCTTTATGCTACCCCAGGCTGCAGCAGTACCATAATGGGCCTAGAAATTTACTTCAACAGACCCCAGCCCTACTTTTAGCCCTGCCTCCCACCCTTAACTAACTTCCCTATTTCTTTTGCAAAAAAGTGAGGATAAGGCAGTAGTCTGGCACCCCCGTGGATTTGTCTCTTGCAACAGCGTTTGGACAGGACAGGGACTCCCCTTCTTCCAGCCTCTGACCACCCCGTAACCTCCTTTCTAGTCACAGCCTCCAGGACCACGTTCTCAGCTGTCCTCGGCCTCCAGGGCCAGCCAGCGCTGGGTTTTGTGGTCAGCTTCTTTTCGTCCACCAACAATGAGCCGCCAGGACGCCGTCAGCCGCCAGGGCAACCTGCAACTGAGGACCTGCTACATACACATACCTCTCTCTGGGCTTCTATTTTAACCGCAACAGTGGTGCTCCGGCGGGCCTGGGCCACGTCTTTTGCGAGTTGGCAGAGGGGAAAAGCTCGAGCGTGCTCAGCGTCTCTTGAAGATGCAAAACCAGTGCAGAGGCTGCTCCCTCTACTGGGACATGCCAAAGCCATCCCAAGATGAGTGGGGAAAAGCCTTGGACACCAGGGAAGCCACGGTGGCCCTGGAGAAAAACCTGAACCAGGCCGTTTGGGGTCTGCATGCCCTGAGTTCTGCCTGCACATGCCCCCAGCTTTTTGGCTTCTTAGAGAACTGTAACAGAGCAGGACCCACCGAGGCCTTCCCAGGACAGCCCCTAGCCCACATCCGCTGCTGTGGCTCCTCTCTGAAGTGCCTGGATAATAGTATCCCATGCACATTTCCAGAGTATTTCAGACGCTAAAAACCACCACCAACTGGGGGAAATTTACTAACGAGCACGTAGCCCCCAGACCTTCCGGCACCTAAGGGTTGATAAATGTTAACCCCTGTGACTCCGCCCTGTTACCTCACCATCAGCCAATCAGAGAATTGTGCACGAGCTGATCACACACCCTGCGACCACCCCCACTCCCCCTCACCTGGCCTTTAAAACTGCTTTGCTGAAATCCTTCAGGGAATTCGGGGTTTTGGGGGGCATAAGCACCCTTCGCCTTGCATGGCCCTGCAATAAACCTTTCTCTGCTCCAAACTCCAACATTTCAAAGTTTCTTTGGCCTCACTGTATGTGGGTAACACAAGCTTGCGTTCAGTAACAAACCACTTTCCTAGATGGAGGTAAAACTCATCAAGAAGATGGAGAACACCTGACTGCCCTCCGTGAGCTGGTGGCCCCCAGGCTGGGCTGAGCGAGTATGTCTTCCAAGGCTCACCCTCAAGCACAACTAGAGCCTCTGGAGCCCAGTGGCCTTTGGGGGACCTCTCCGCATCCCTCTGGTGTCAGGGTTTTCACCTGAGGTTTTCTCTGCTGCCGCCAGGCAGCTTTTTAAACACCCTGGAGCCCTCTCCCAAGCTGTGGAACAAATGGAAACAATAAAGCTTTTTGCAGCAAAAAAAAGGAAAGAAAGAAGGAAAGAAAGAATAAGATTCCCTGCAGTCTGCCTGCTTCACAGGTTAGCCTCATCAAAAGAGCTCCAGAATATGGTTATTATAAATATTGTTCTATTTTGGTTTCTTTGAGGTTAGGCTTAAGTCAGAGTCATTCACTTAGTAGTTAGGTGGGTGTTGGTGGGAATAGAGACATGGATACACTTGAGGACATTAGAAAAAGCTCATCCAGCATTTCTAGCTTCCTTCCAAATTAAAGTGAAAATCAGCTTCTGTTTCACTCCTTTTTCCTCTCAGTCCCCGGTCTAGTCTCCTCAAAGTTTCCAGAGAATAAGCCCACCCAGCTTGATTGTTTAAATGAGAAACGAGCTGCTATTCTTACCCAGGGAGATTCGCTTGTGTTGCTTCCCTGAGAGCACATCTCCTTCTCTAATGCCGTGGTTCTCAGCACAGCTACATATTAGAATCACCTGAGGGTGCTCTTTAAAAAGACCAACACCTGGGTCCGGCCTCCAGGGATTCTGACCTAATTGCTCTGGAGAGCCTTCTAATATTCAGCCAGGTTGAGGACAACTGCTCTAAGGTGTGAAATAAATTCATCACCCATGTCCCTACCCTCAAAAAGCAACAGACTACTTCTCCCCCACTCTGCTGGCATGAGAGTCCAGGTCTATTCATGATTTACTTAGCTTTGGATAGATGGGTTTTGTTTATTAGGTTTGGGGGTGGTTTTTAACGAACTAGAGAATTAAGATCTTTATCTTTCAGCAAGATGTCAGGATATTACTTGAACCAACTCATCCCTCCTTTGACAAAAATATTTTAAAAATATTAACTGAAATCTAAGATTCTGTGAGAGTCCCCACTCAATGTAACACGATGACAGATCTTAGGGTCATTCTGTCCAGTATTTCACAACAATAGATTGCATCAGAATCATCTGTGCCCTGCTCAATGCCCCATGATAAAAATCCAGATTACCAGGTCCCATCCCCAGAAATTCTGACTCAGTAATTCTGAAGTAGGGACCAGAAATCTGAGGCTTAAACAAGATACCCAGAATACTCTCCTGCACAGCCAATTTGGGGAACCACTTTTTTTGACAATTTCTCTCTTGTATGAATAGATGTGAATGCCTTAATTTCTACAGTAATGTTCTTCAATCATTCTCTTTTCAAATGGTGCCCAAACTTTGAACCGTATAGATGCCACTTTCCCTAGCATCCCTACTAAAAGTGTTATAGCATGTCCTTTTTACAGTTAGAGAGAATTTAGGTTGAAGATTCTGCAAGGAAGTTTAGGACTAGGGTTAGAGTTGAATTAGGATCACACAACTTCCTTTAGAAATAACAACAGACAGGTGTACAGCAGTAAGAAGACACTTGAATCAGGAGAAAAGTAGAAAGGGAAAAAAGATTTGAATGAGAATTTGACACTCTCCCTATTCATTGGCCATGAAAGGATCCCCTTATGGGATATAGACAGGAGTCTATGCCTTCTCCCCAACACTGTGCAAACTCTTCAACACAAAGGGAATGAAAGAGGAGCCTTTGAGGCAGGAGATAGATGGACCCCAGGCTGAGCAGCTGCAGTTCATCCCCCATGCACAGATACTCCAAAATAACAGGAGGGAAGAAAAGCTGAGCCCTACCCAGATAAGAGATAAAAGACCACATATTCCTCATTCAGAGGTCAAGGAGACTTTCCCGACTATACATGCACAGAGAGGCTCCTTGGATGTCAAAATGGAGTGATGTCAACCTATGCAAAGGCCTTTTCACTAGAATCCATCTTGGCTAAGAGATGTGTGCACATACTTGGGAGGACCCTGAGATAGACCAAATATGGACTCAGAACCAGGCAAAGCAAGATGATTGGTCAGAGGAAACCCAGAAGAAATGCCCCATATAAGTGATTTAAACTACCACGAAGATGCAACTCTCTCTCTGAGTCCACACGTACCCCTTTTCCTCCTAATAAACACTTTACTTGTTTCACTACTTTCCATCACTAGGTGGAAATTCATTTCTACACAGCTGACGGGCCAGGACCTTGTAACTAGCCACCGGTCCCTGGTGGTCTAGTGGTTAGGATTCAGGGCTCTCAGGGCCACAGCCTGACGTCAGTCTCTGGCCAGGAACCAAAATCCTGCTTCAAGCCACTGCAGGCCGAGGCCACCCAAGATCACCTTGAAAGAGAAAAGCAGGGGAACGCTAAGGTAGAAGAGAGTATGGGAAGGGATGGAAAAGAATCCTGTAAGGGACAGTACTGAGAAGCCTCCAAGTAGAGTCTAAAGAGAAAAAAATCAAAGAGAGAGAAAATAGGATAAGCCACATGTCCCAACCCCTAGTACTCTGACTACAAGTCTTCAGAACGTCCACCTCTGAATGTGCAAAACCTGATGCATCCCAGAAAGTCATTTTTCTTCAGAGCAGTATCTATCATACAGATGTGAAACAGGGCTCCATCACCTTTGCCATGGGGCTTTTCTACCAACTCACAAAATGCTCCTCTATTGCTTCCTGCCTGCAGAAATCTTGAAGGTAGGGAAAAGTGGAGGGGGGCCAGCCTCCAGGTGGAGTTACACAAATGTGGATTGAGACTGGGATCCAAGGACCCAGTGTTTTGGGCATTTGTAGCCAAATCCCTTTGATTTTTCTCTTTGTTAAAAGAAAAAAATCACTGAGCACCTGTTAGGTATTGTGCGTTTACATACACATTATCTCATTTCATCCTCAACACAGCCCTAAGAAGCAGGATTACCATTTACATTTTACAGATAAGGAAACTGAACCTTAAAGAAGTGGCAAGACTAATCCAAGGAAGTACAGCCAAAATCAAACCCAGATCTCCTTTACCTAGAACAGTGCTCTTTCCATGGTACTTCAGCTGCCTTTGGATTTAAGCTTCAGGTTTCGGTCCAATAGAACTAACAAACTTCCAGTTATAAAATAAATAAGTCCTGGGTATATACTGTACAGCATGGTGACTATAGTTAATAATGCTATACTATGTATTTGAAAGTTGCTATAAGAATAAAAATTCCCACCACAAGAAAAAAAATTGTAACTATGTATGGTGAGGAATGTTAACTAGACATTGTGGTAACAAAAAAAGAACTAATCTGCAAAACTATCTGGTTCTTAGATTTGATGAGAGAAGCAGAGGATATTGGAAGCTCTTTTGAAAAATTGAGAGAAGAAGAAAATGAGAAAGACCACTGAAGGGAAACCAGTCACTCCTGGGCAAGCATGCAAGGGAGTTTACACTTTGTAACATACTCTCTGCTCCACACACTTATGGATGAGAGACAAAACATGAAAATAGAAAGTAAAAAAAGGCAGAAACAAGCTCAACAACAAGATAAATGTTCTGTGAACCAGAAGTAGAATAGAAATCCAAAATGGTGAGTGGAACTAAAGCTGCAGCCTGCTGAATTCTGGGTCTGGATACAAAGAAGTTGGCCATCTAGACAGAGGAATAAAAGAGTGCCTACAGCTTCAGGCCCAGAGTTTGGTGGGGAGACTTCCCTGTCCCACAACCTCCCTAAGGCCAGAGCTTTTAGCACACTACAAATCTAGAGCTGCTGGAAGTCCCAGACACATCCTCTCCATCAGAAATTGAACTAAGTAGCTCATGTCATAGTGAATGGATCTGTGCTACCACCAATGTCCCTTCAGAACAAGAGTCCCAGTGATTTAAACCTGGAGTGGCAAGAGCAAGGTGGAATAGATGACAAAACCACTGGACACGGAAGATGAGCAAAGAGTAAAAGGGGGAAGGGAGAGAGAGAGAGAGATGAAACCACCAATATTTAGCCAGAAAACTAAAATTTCAAAACACATGAAGAAATCTAATGCTAAGAAAAAGTTAACAGAATCATGCACTGAACATGAATTCATCCCTGATTAAATTACCTTTATGAAATAGTCTGACAAAGACTTTTAAAAAGCTGTGTTTGGAAAACTCAAAGAAACTAATAAAGTCACAACTTCCATTTAAAAAGAGTAAGTAATTATGAGACTACAGAAACCAAATGGGAATAGAAAGGTCCCAATTAGCTTGATTGTGATAATCATTTCATTTTACAATGTATAGATATATCAAATCACCATGTACACCTTAAATATATATAATTTGTATTATCAATTATACCTCAATAATCTGGCGACGGGAATCTTATAAATGAGAGATATCACTGAATTTAAATCTCAAATAATGGGATAAACTCTAGAATGAACTTTCAAAGAATTCATATGTTGAAAATTTTTGTACAGATTCACTCAGAAAATATCACAGAGAAAACAAAAATATAAATTAAAAGGCAGTTAAGAAGCATAGAGAATGGAATGAGAGATTTCCAGTGCTGTTGCAGAAGTTAAAGAACTAAGAATTTTCCAGAATTCATAATATAAGAGTCATTAAATCAAGACTGCCCACTGACAACTGAGCAGGAAAAATAAAGATAAATCCATGTCTGACACTAGTAAACCTATGGAACATCAGAGAGAAAAGAGAGAAAAATACTTCAGAGCCCCAGAGAGAAAAGCCAGATTGCCCACAAAGTAATGACATTTAAAATGACAGCACACTGCTCACTAGCAACAAAGAGGATAATTGACAATGGAGTTATGCCTTTAAATACTGAGAAAAAATAAATATCAACCTAGAATTATAGACATGCTAAAATGGAGTAGGGACAAAATAAAGGTAATTTTTAGTCACAAAAGGACAAAGAATGTATTATCCATACATCCTCGCTAACATGCACAAAAGCATGTGCTTCAGCAAAAAGAAAAGTGAATACAGAGGAAAACATGGAATGCAAGAAATGAAAAATGAGAACAGGAAATAATTTAAGCTGATAAATCTAATTAACTACTGGTCATAAAAACTGAAAACATTTTTATGTATAAAAAATGTAAAGCTAAACTTTGGACCACAATAACAAGATAAGATGCAAGAGTTATACTCAATTGAAAAGGATGGTAGGTCCATATTATGTTCAAAAAGAAGGATAAAAGTACTTAACAACTTGAAATTATTAATAATTATTTATAGTGAGGTGTGTATTTTTTTAAGGGTAGGGGAAGCTACCAATAAAAGAATAGTACTACAGTCTTTTTACTGAAGGCTTCTAAACCAACAGAGGAAAAAATAAGGGGTTGATGATGGGAATATAGAAAATTTATCAATTCACAGAAGGCAAAAAGGCAAAAAATAAAAGAAGGGGAAACAATGATAAAAACAAAATAAAAAGGTTAAAATAAGTCCAAATATGATATATCACTGTGCGTATATGCAGATTAAATTCTCAATAAAACATCAGAGAACATCATATTGGTATTTGTTTTTAATACCACTATTATTGCTGAAAACAGATACACCTAAAGCAAAACATCCAAAAAATTAAAAATAAAGGTACACCACTTAGGAGAGTACTTTCTCAATATCTAATAAAATCCAAGATGTCCAAAATTCTTACTTCCTGGTAATATATCACAGAAGAGTGTTTTTCAGACTTAGTCTGTGACCCATTCCTGGGTCATGGACTCAATTTAGTGAATCACAACCAACACTTTTTTTTTTAATTTTAAAAAAGGGGTGGGAAAAGGAATAAATAGAATAGGATAGGAAAGAATGGAGACAGAACAGAATAGAAATCAAAGTAAATATCACAAAAAAAAAAAAACAAAGTAAATATCACAGAGCTTCATGGGTAAAAGGATATATCGTCTCACAAAGCTTTCCTTTGTGGTGTGTGTGCACATGAGTAGGCAAATGTGCATGTACTACGTTGTGATGGAAAATGCATCTCTTCCTTTTTTAATTTTAAGTTGGAAAAACCCTAGCCTAGAGAAATTCTTGCAAGTGTGAGCAAAAAGACATACTCTGAAGTTCACTGCAATGTTATTTGTAATCAGGAAAAATGGGAAATATCTTAAAAGTTCATCAACAGGAGAATGGATAAATTGAGGTAAATACACATGCAACAAAGAAAATAAACTAAACCTATGTATGTCAACATGAATAAATCTCAAAAACAAAATATTGCATGAGTAAAAGCAAACTACAGAAAGATATACACAAGATACACACTATATGCTAAAAAATTATACAAAGTTTGAAAGCAGCAAAACAATAATATGTTTTGTAGTATAGTCTGAAGTCAGGGAGCCTGATTCCTCCAGCTCCATTTTTCTTTCTCAAGATTGCTTTGGCTATTGGGATCTTTTGTGTTTCCATACAAATTGTGAAATTTTTTGTTCTAGTTCTGTGAAAAATGCCATTGGTAGTTTACACAACAATGTAAAGCAATTATACTCCAATAACACAATAATATGTATTGTTATAAATACACACATACATTATGTAGAGTAATGGTATAAAAACTTGTAAGGGATGACAAATACCAAAGTCAGAGTATAGTTAACTCTTGGGAACAGAGTAGAGGCAGGTAATCCGGTCAGAGAGGACTTCACAAGAGGCTTCAACTAAATCCGTAATGCTTTAACAAAAAACTGTGGAAGTAAATATAAGGGAAATGTTAAGATTTGATAAGGCTGGAGGGATTTATGGGTGTTAACAATTTGCTCCTTAGGCTTTTCTATATATTTGAAAATATTTATGGCCAAAAATTATAAAGCTTCCAAAATCTGTGATTTTTAGTCCCTGGGCTAATCACAAATTCTGGCATGAGTTTCTATCCTCCCCAAACTTTATATTTGGCTCATCAATATAGCAAATATTGACCCATTATCTTACTTCTAAACAAGAAAACATAGTCAACTTTTCCATGGTCACACAAGGCAAAAGAAAATTCCCTACCGCGAGTTGTGACCTGAAGAATTTATTTTTACCTGCAGCAGAAGCAGAGTTTGAACTCAGCTCCACGTATAAAAAAAGGTCACCGCATTAACCCTAAGTGTGATACAGGTTCCACTGTGTTTCTGACGAGCAGAAGATGGATGTGTGGCTTTACTCCTGCTAATGAACGTTTCAATCTTCTAATAAACACCCTAATAAAGAAAAATTGAGATTTAACTCAATTTTATTATCGCAACTGACATGTGGCAAGGTATTAACTGGGCTGAAAACAGCTTCCAATAATAATGCCCTCCTTAATTGATTCATTAAAGGGGCCCCTACTGAGACAGACGTGCTAGGTCCAAGAAAAGGAATGAAACAGGCCCCAATTTCCCACTGAGTGGCTATGATCCCTCTGCCATCAACTCCCCAGGCCATTGAAGAGGATGTTAAAAGTGGCCAATGCCTGAAATTGTTCTGTTAGTCCCAAAGTGGCCACAGACCGAAACATGATCCTCACACACTCACCACCCCCTTAGTGGGGTAACAAAAGAGAAAGATGGGACCTCAAGATATTCCCTCTTAGTATGAATGAATCTGCAAATAAACACGCAAGGGGGTGCATTGAGAGCATGAAATTAAAGCCTTTTACAAGATTGAACAAAAATTACCACATCCCAGCATGGTTGCACAGGGAGCAGAGGGGCAGGTGCAGCAGAGGGAAGACTTAAGAGGAGCAAATGAAAATCATTTGTTTGTGGGAAATGGTAGTGTTGAGTACATTATATAATAATAGAGTGTGGTGATTAAAGGTATGGGGTCTTGGGGCTTCTCTGGTGGCGCAGTGGTTGAGAGTCCGCCTGCTGATGCAGTGGACACGGGTTCGTGCCCCGGTCCGGGATGATCCCACATGCTGCGGAGCGGCTGTGCCCGTGAGCCATGGCCGCTGAGGCTGTGTGTCTGGAGCCTGTGCTCCGCAATGGGAGAGGCCACAACAGTGAGGGGCCTGCGTACTGCAAAAAAAAAAAAAAAAAAAAAGTATGGGGTCTGCAATCAGGTAGACCTGGAAGTCTGTCCCGCTCTTGCACTTACCGGCTCTGTCGCCTTGTGCAGGTGAACCCACCTAAATCCCAGTTTCCTCAGCTATAACACAGGAATGATAAATTAATCATCTACCACAGCAGCCAGGATATGTCAGATCATATTCTTTTGTTCAAAACCCTCTGATGGCTCCTCATTACATTCCTACACTACCTGCACCCTCCGTCGCCTCTCTGGTGGCATCTCCTGCTCTCCTCCTCCAATTCACTCCACGCTGCATCACCCCCACCCCCCTGCCGCTCCTCAGAAGTACCCAGCGTGCTCTCAGCCCTGGCTTTTGCTGGCTCCCTTTCCTCCAGTTCTCTGAAC
Organism: Grampus griseus; assembly: GCF_964374135.1. NCBI lineage: Eukaryota > Metazoa > Chordata > Mammalia > Artiodactyla > Delphinidae > Grampus > Grampus griseus. The sequence continues at coordinate 59,592,288 of NC_139017.1, forward strand.
CACTCACTCCTTCACCTCTGTCACGTCTTTGATCCATCATCACCTCCTCCATGACACCCTATTTAAAATTGCAAACTGTCCCTCTGCACACTCTAAGTAATTTCTTCCCCGCTCTTTTTCTTTTTGCTCATCACCTTCTAGCATACCATATAACTCAGTTATTTCATCTATTGTTTATTCTTCCCTACTGTTTTGCTTACTGATCTATCCCAAATGCCTAGAACAATGAAGAGCAGATAGCAGGTGCTTAATTGCTGTTACAAGAAACCCTCATAAGATTGTCCTAATGACTAAATTAGATAGTGCCTGCCAAGCCCTTAGCTCAATGTGGGCATACAGAAGCATTCAGTAAATATTATCTATTGTTATCAGCATGGTTACTATTATTGTGATCATTATTATTTTCCATCCAACATGAGGATATTATTAAATCATCAAGTTAGGGTTCTTCCGGCCATTTGTTCCTGGAGATGAAAGACTTAGATTTAATTAACTAGAGTTATCTGACACTACATGACACCTTGTTACGTATAGACACCACTGCCAATGATTCAACGTGCCGGGTCACCTGCAGATCCCACCCCCATCCCATCTACTCACACAGGGCTGCGGTTAGCTGCTAAGTCAAGAATGTATATCAAGGTACATCTAGGAACTGCTGCTCTCTCTTGTCCCTTTAGGACTGCACTGCCTATAAATACCAACTGGACAGCAAGCGGCTAGAAAGAGTTTTATTTTACATTTAACAGAAGATAAGGAAAGGGGCAGAGAGAGGGATTGTCTGACTTGCCTGCTGAAGTCTGCAGAATTTAAGCTTCCACTACATTCTCTGAGACATTTGTGTTTCTGTCCATGAAAAGAAGAAAACAGCCACCATCTGCCCAGCCCATAACCTCTCAGGCACTAATGAGATGCCTTCTTCTTTGTCAAACACCCAGGAGCTCCTGTGATAAAGCACTGTCCTGGGTAAATAATGAATGGAACAAACCCATTAGCTCCAAGTTCAACTGCATCTTCTGTTTCCTGAACATGAAGGAAGACAGGAGCAGCCGAAGCAATGAGCCCTTCAGCACTCTGGAGCCAAAGCTCGCTCTCCAGTTCTCAGCTGGTAAACCATGTGAAGAGCACGTGGCAGCCAAGACACCAGGTCTCTGTGTTTTCTTTCCCGATGTGCCCGACTCCCTTTGCATGCTGCAGATGGCACCTGCACAAGGAAACACAGGTTGGTGCATGTGAGAGCACTGACGGTGCCATCAACTTGCCCATCTACAGGACATCAGGAGGCAGGAGAGAGCAGGGGTTCAAAAGCACAAGCACCTGAGTAGGAAAGTGCTGTGTTCAAATCCTGAATCTGTCAATTAGCATTCATTCGTGTGACCTCAGGCCAGTTACTTTGATCTCTCTGAGCCTCGGTTTCCATATCTATAAATAGTGTTGATGATAACTAACTCATCAAACTTGTGGATAATTAAATGAAATCAATTAACGTGGAGTCTGGAACATAGTAAGTGCTCAGTAAAACCCATTTTTGGAGGGTGGTGGATCTGCAAGGAACAAAGAGCTTGAATGCCACTATATTCAATCATCTATTCATTCAACAAACATAAATCGAATACCTATGAGTTTAGTCAACAAATAGTTATTGAATGCCTACTGGTTCCAGGCCCTAGACTAGCTGCTAAAGATACAGCAGTGAGCAAAGCAGACAAGATACCCTGTCCTCACAGAGCTTACGGTCTAGCGAATAATAGTGGACAACACAGAATATGTACTTAGTATGTGCCAGCCAGTGTTCTAAGTGTTTTACCTGTATTAACTTACTTAATGCTTAAACCACCCTAAGAAGTACATTACCATTATTATCTCCATATGACAGAGGAAGCAAGTGAGGCACAAATCACTTCATTGCCCAAGGTCATAAGGCTACTAAGCATCAAAGCCAGGGATTGAACCCAACTAGACCAACTCCAGAGTCCATTCTCTTAAGCATGACATATGTTGCCTTCTTGCAACTATGAGATAGTGAGCACTTTATAGGTAGAAAACACATCTCGTTCATTTTTGTATCCCCAACGAAGCACGTGGCTTGTGAAAATGCTCGATAAATGCTTATTGCAGGAACAAAGGACAGATTGAGGCACAGTCGCTACTCTTTTTGCCAGTCTCATGACATCTCTCCATAAACCCTGAATATATAATGAAGATATACTATTCTTCTTATGCATAGAGAATATTCTTGATCTTCTGTCCATAGGCTATTAAATGTAAGGCTGTTTTTCCAGAAATGGTGATGAATTTTCCTTGAACCACCTATATGCATTTGAGAGGGGTCTGGCAGGGACTGAGCTATAATTTAAAAATCTAGACTATGTGGTTCCAGGGGGACAAAATACACAGCACTTCTGCTATTTTATTTTGGAAACCACTGAAACATCCCAACCACACTCACTATATCTCACTCAAGGCCTGAGTTCTCCCACATAAACCTCTCTAACTCTTCCTATTCTCAGGACCACTGATAGACAACCTAGTTGCAGTCTAAGTGGGCCACAGTTGACGATGGTAGAGGCAACTACTACACTGAACTACTACACTGAAGAGGCAACTACTACCATATGGAGGCAGAAGAAAGAGGCGCTCCCCTGTGCACTAAGACAGTTTGGAAGAGCTTGATAATCTGCCCTGGCTATGGCTCGCACTTGATTGGTAGTAATTATAATAGTTATATTAATTGTATGCTATACGTTAGATATGTTTACATTTATATCAATTATTTTATTACAGACTCACAGAGAACGAACTTATGGTTACAGTGGGGGGGGGAGAGGGGAGGGGGAGGGATAGATTGGGAGTTTGGGATTGACAGGTACACACTGCTATATTTAAAATGGATAACCAACAAGGACCTACTGTATAGCACAGGGAACTCTGCTGAATATTCTGTGACAACCTAATTGGGAAGAGAATTTGAAAAAGATAGATACATGTGTATGTAAAACGGAATCACTTTGTTGTACACCTGAAACTAACACAACATTGTTTATCAGCTATACTCCAACATAAAATAAAAAGTTAAAAAAATAAAATAAAATTTGTAATGCTCTTAATAAGATTAAATAAAGATAAAAAAAAAATAAAAAGTCAAAAAAAAAGAGAAACAAACTAAGTTCCTTTAACAAAGACACCTAAAAATACAGTGGTTTAAACCAGGTAGTTTTTCCCCTATTGTGTAACAATCTAGAAGTATCATGTACAGTCGAAGCTGCTTAACAAAGATTTTTTTTTTTAATGTGACTTAAACAAGAGCAAAGTTTCTTATTCACATAATGAATTGGGAAAGCAGCCTGCCATCACCAACATGTGGCTTCCACTGGGGGATCAAAGAGGCTCCTCAATTCCCACCATCACGTCCCAGCCAGCAGGAGATGCAAAGGAGCAACAGGAGAGCATGCTCATTTCTTTCAAGGATACAGTCTGGAGGTGCACACATCACTTGCATCCGTCTAGTCAGAACCTGGTCACAGAGTTGTTACGAGGAATAAATTGAAAAACCAGATGCCTTGAGTAAGGCATTTGATAAATGTCCATTTTCTTTTCCTTATCCTTTTGACACCAGTATCTTGAAAGTGAATCCTAGTGTGATCATTTGAATTATTATTCAGCAAAAAATTCATTCCTTCCCCTTCCCACTGTGGACAGAGTATGCTTCCCTGTTTCACTGATGGTAGGTTTGGCCACGTCATGTGCTTTGTCCATTGGAATGTTAGCGGATATGATGCAAGAAGAAGCTTCAAATGTGTAGTTCAACTGGGCTAGTGCTCCAGTGATAACATCATAAGAAGAGCTTATCCCCATGCTGCTGCTACCCCTTTTTAGGCTGGGCTGAAATGATGGGAGAGACCTGAGCCCAAAACATAGCCTGGAGCCAACCCCAGTCAATATGCAACCTAAAACAGGATCACTTGCTGAACTCAGCCTAGAACAGTTGAATGAAAATCATCCAGCAGACCTGTGGATGCGAGCATAAGTGCTTGTTATTGTAAGTAACACATTTGGGGGTAGTTTATTATGCAGCATTATTGTAGCAATAGCTGGGCAACACAGAAATTGTTAGCAGAAGTGGAGTACTGCCATCCTGTAAATCTAAAATATGTGACTGTGGTTTGATGATTAGGCACCAGATGATGAGGAAACTGTTATGGAGAGCTGGAAACATGCCATCCCATGTTATGTAGTGAGGAAGCCCTTGGCGAAACTCATCTGTGATAACTTGGAAGATAGAAAATGTGCCTAATGAACTTGAGTAAGAAAGTGTCAGGGCAGAACGTTGATAGTATAATTTGGTTGTTACCAGCTGGGTAAGGTATTGCAACACAAAGTTGAGTTTATAAAGAAACTGAGCAGCTGGCCAACAAGACTGTGAGAGAATATAGAAAGCCCAGAAATTCCAGGACTTGCAGGTTTGAAAAGTAAAACGGTTTTTCGCTTTACCATCTTATCAGCCTCAGGACAAAAACTATATTAAGGGTGCAATTGTCACATCCTTTGTCACTTTTGAAAGGACTGAACTGGTGCCTATCAGTTCTTTTCAGCTGAACAAAGTGCTCCTAGAAAGATAGAAAGCATGATCCCACAGAGGCTTAACAAACCCAAGGTTTGTTAACCCAAGGTCTAACAAACCCAAAATCAGTCTCAAGAGAGAGGCATCTCCCAAAATTTATTATAGATGTAACTAACATGGAGTTGACTGACATCAAACATAAGAGACTCACAAACCTTTTGAGACATCTATCTTGGTAAAATGTCATCAACCTGAGACTGTAACTGTTTGAGATGTCAAAAGTTCTCTGGTCCTCAAATTTCTATAAGCAGAAAGCAGGCTGAAAAAGTTGCTGATCCAGAAAGAAAGGAGTATTCTCTAAAGTTCTCTTCAGAAGTGGACATGCATGGTAGATGATGGACAAAGAAAGACCTCCTGGAAGTTGGAGCCAAAAGACATGGAGAACAATGGACCAGTGAGTCACTTCCAGGGAACAGAACTAGGGCCTAATCCAGGGGTCAGTGAACCACGGCCTACAGGCCAAATCCTGCCTGTTACCTGATTTAGTAAATAAAGTTTTATTGAAACACAACCACACCCACAGATTTAAATATTTTCTATGCTGCTTTTTACTACAACACCAAGTTGAGAAGTTGCAACAGATACCATCTGGCCTGCAAAGCCTAAAATATTTATTAGCTGGTGCTTTAAGTTGTCAACCCCTGGCCTAGTAAAAGAACACTCTACACCTACACAATAAGAAAACCTGGCTACACTGGTACAGCAGGATTTCAGAACTGCTGTGGATCAGTGACTGTGATGTGCCAGCCGCCATTCTTCCCTTTTTCAAATGGGCGTACTTACTGAATTTATTCTGTTTCTGTTAACATTGTACGCTGGGTGGTTAGAAAGCAAATAACTTGTCTCTTTATTTCCTAAGTGTCTCAGTCAATAGGAGCCATATCAGGATTCGGTAAAATTGCAAAAGATCTTAGATATCAAGCCTGATATAGGTAGGATGAGGAATTTAAGAGTGTTGGGATGGGGGTAAGTGTATTTTGCATACAGGAGAACAATGAATATGAGGCCAGATTGTGATGAATTATATTATTCACTCCCCTTCCTCTCCCATTGTGGGTATTATAACCTTCTTCATTGCATGGGCTTGGCCGTGCAACTTGCTTTGGCCAATGGAACATGGCCAGGCATGGTAGGAATAAGGACTTTCAGTGTGCTTATGTGGTTCATCGTAGATCTTGCATTCCACTGATTTGCCATCAGAAGAGCATCTTCTTCCATCTGGTCCTCAGAATAAACATGACTTGGAACAGATGTGAACCCAAGACACAGGCTTAAGCCAAATAAGGCCAATCTGAAGCCTGAAGCAGAGCCTCCCAGGCAAGGCCAGGCTAAATCAGCTAACTGCAGTCAATTTGCAGACCCGTAAGTGATAGCATACGTACTCGTTGTGAACTACTGAACTTTGAGGTGGTTTGTTATACAGCATTATTGTAGCAATCACTGATTGATACACAGGGCTCCATAAAATGACGAGGCCACTGGAATCTAGTAAGTTGCACTTGAATCTGAAATCAAAAAACTTCAGTTCAAATTCCAGCTCTTCCATTTACTGCTATTTAATTGGAGGAAGTTACCATACCTTTCTGAGTCTCAGGGGTTTTTTAATTATAAAATGAGGGTGATAATAACCTAAATCAAAGAGTCATTATAAGATTAAATAAGATGGTATACTCAAGTGTGTTTTGTAACTTCAGTAAAGTACATAAATACAAGATATTTTTATTATTAACTTCAGTTCACATAAAGCAGCCCTGGTTTTTATTTCAGTGGTGGAGAAGGAGTTATGCCATTTCTGTCCTCTGACCCCGAAAAGTGGCCAGGCTAAGTCAAAAAAGATAAATATCTGTAAGCTGTTAGCACTGTGATGTTTTAATAATTCTTTCTTGATTATCTTTATTTGATTTTCTGATTTTTCTCTAATGAACAAGTATAATTTTATAATAAAAAACCAAATAAATATAAAGATTATTCTATTAAAAATTGACTGTGCTACACAAGCGTGACACTTCTGAGCACATTTCCCTTCCCCTACGTGAGGAACACACAGTGCCACTGACAGCGGCAATTTAACTACTAGACTAAAAAGAAAGTCCTCTGAGCCCACATTCTTCCCCTGCTGCAGAATGAGGGAAAAAGCAGAACATTCCCCTTTGTGTACCACCCACAAATCACTGAAAAGCCCAACCCAGCAGAGAAGGAACCTCCATCAGAAATAAAAGCCTGCATTAGAACTATGTCCACCAAATTATTTTCCATGGGGGCCGGTGTGACACACAATCAGAGTTGCATCTGGGGCACTGCAACCCCATTATTTTGTGCTCGTGTCAAAAATGTTTTTCCTTCTCCAAAATGCCAAAGGGAAGAGCATGGGTTTCCTAGAAATGGCTCTAACTTGTGTCGCTCCTCCTGAGAGAATGGAGTGGTGAGGACACAGACACTGCCCACCAAGAGAGGGGGAAAAGGTCAAATCAATAACACTGACGATATCCATTTGTTCCACAAAGACAGCCAGCACAGGTGTCTGGGGAGGATTATTTGAGGAATAAATCTACCCACACTGATCCTCTTGATCCTCCAGCCAAAGTTAGCAGAACCCACTGGAAATCAGATCATCCCTCTCAGCTTGCTTGCTGACAAAGCAGCCAAGCTGGAATAACACCACAGAATGGAACTATTGATCAGATTAGCATAGTGCAGAGCACTGTGGGCATGGGGTGCAGGACACCCCATGGAAAGGGCTTTGATGGAAGGGAGAGAATGGCCCCCCGGGAGAAGTCAGACACCTTCGAGCAGAGTCTTCTGTAAGGCAGAGCAATTATGGTGACCACCACGGGGCTAAATTCTGAGGGCCGCTGTCCTGCCGTGGGCACCTACGGGCACAGAACTGAAGAGAGCAGCAAGCAGAGGAGGAAGAAGCAACACAGACAGTGGTCCTGCCAGCCGGTCCCCATGATGACCTTTAGGCTAATAATAGAAGACAGAGCCCTCAGGATAGTCATTCCCCCTACAAACATTTCTTGTCTACCTACCACGTGCTCGCACCATGTTAGATGCTGCTGAGTATGCAAAGACAAAGCAGAGACACTTCCTGTTCTTAAAGTTATATGCCCCATCGCGCCTAGCACGTCATAGGGACCCAATAAGTGTTGACTGAGTGTTACCCTATCCTTCAGCTTTATGTGGTCTCTTTTCTCTGCCTTCCAAGGTACTCTTTTATATTATAATGCTCTGAAGTTTCATTACTGGTGCATATTTTCTTCTCCCAATGACACAATAGGATTGCTGAATATAGGATCTGTATACACTTGTCATAGCATCTTCTCAATAAATATTTATTGAATGAATGACTGTGTAATCCTAACTAGTGTGTCACCACCCGCTACCATCAGCAGAAGAGGGTGGAAGGCCTATGGCTTGCAACTGTAGGAGGACGCATGCTGGGTTAGGAGTAAGGAGACCTGCCTTCTAGCAGAAGCTGCTGTCATCAGCTTGCTGAGTGACTGTGGACAGCAGCCTGAGAGACTCGGCTCAGCTGGAAGAGATGGTAGATAATGATGGTAGATGATCTCTAAGGTACCTTCCAGCCTTAAGAGTCATCTTAATTGTAGATCACAGATGACATTCACTGACCACGTGGCATGTTCCAGGCACTGTATTAAGAACTTTGCCTGCATTATGTCATACGATCCTCAGGATAACCTTTTGAGGTGCTATGATTCTCCGTATTTTATATAAAGAATGGAAGCCTAGGGAGGCTAAGTAAGTGGCAGACTGGGGATTGGAACCCAAATTTGACCGACTTGGAAACCCCCTCACAACCACTAAGCCAATCCGATCCTTCTTCCACAGCCACGTCTCAGGCTGCTGGGTGCCCTTTAGGCCATCATTTCTTTTCCTGAATAGCTTCATTTTCCATCACAGCCAATTTTTTAGAAAATTGCTAGAAATGCCTTTTCAGAGAGAGGCACAGTGGGCAGGCTTTACACATCTCACATGGGTGGGCAGTGAGTTTCCTTATGTTCACTGGTTAAATTGTAAGGAATCTTACAACAGGAAGAGAAACTCAGCAAGGAGTTACAGCGGGTGCCAGCCTTGGCCCAGGCACAAGGCAGTTTGAGCCACATTTGAGAAACCATCGGAGAAGACAAGAAAAAGAAAAAAGATATTATTTTGTTTAAGGAGATTTGGAGAACTCTTAAGACTTCGACCGATTCATCTGCAGAAACAGAGACACAGATGTAGAGAACAAATGTATGGACACCAAGGGGGGAAAGCGGCGGGGGTGGGTGGAGGTGGTGGGATGAATTGGGAGATTGGGATTGACATATATACACCAATATGTATAAAATGGATAACTAATAAGAACCCGCTGTATAAAAAAATAAATAAAATTCAAAAATTCAAAAAAAAAAAAAATTATCAAGGGCTTGTAGCTCCCTGGCATCCTGGGATCTCCTGGGTCCAGTCGAAGCCCTACTGGGCCCTGTCTTCAGGTTCTGGAAGCTACTACAAGAAAGTCCCTGCATCAGATTTACCAGCTTCTGCTTCTCCAAGGCAGCCCCTGTTCTACTGAGTGGAGACGCAGGGGTGGACACAGGGAAATGCTGGATCGGGAGAGGACTCCTCCCCCTCCTCCCATGTCAGGCCCCTTTGGTTCAGCCCCAGTGCCCTCTGCCCCTGTCTCCTCCTGCTTCTGCTTCAGAGGATTTATTGGTCCCTTCCAGGAAGCCCTCTCTTCACCTCTGAACTAGAACTGTATCCCTATGGCTGAGAGAATTCCAGCCCTCTTGGGTGGTGAACTTAACCTCTTGGGGTTTTAAGACTGGGACCAAGACTCACAGCAGAAAGTCAACTAGCTCAAAAAAATGTTTGGAGACAGAGGGCTCTGCCCACCCTGTGAACAATGAAGTGGTCCCCTGAGCCCACCTCTGCTTTGCATTGTATGGCATATAAAATTATTTTGTTATTTTGAAATTCTCTCCAAACATGGAGAGAATATTGAGCAATATATCTGCTGATCATAGGTAATAAATGTATTATTTTGCCAAAAAAAACCAAAAAGACTTTGACTGAATTCCAGATCCATCTGTGGGATGCTTCTCTTCATTCTTCCCCATATTTAAAGCGTGGAGAAGGAAGAGGTTGACTCTCCAACAGACAACAGGGCTACAGGCTCCAACCAGTTTCAGGAGAACATGGTTCCTAACACATGGGCCTCCAAATACCCAAAGTGTAGCAGTGATCAAGGGCACCAATCAGAGACTAGGAGACAGAATAAAACAAAGATTTCTTAAAAGGAACATACTTTTATAGGGAGACAGAAAAATCAAGTAAATCTCTAAACCTCCTTTAAAGCTGAACCCCAATTTTTTAATGATAAATAATAACAGTGGAATCAAGTACTGAACGATAAATGCATGGCTCCCCAAAGTTACGTGTAACTAAACACATGCCACTCGAAGCAGAAAGGAGCAGAAAACACAGCTCATGTTCAGAAAGCAAAAGATATCGAGGAATTTGGCAGGAGGAAGGAGTCGGATTCATTAACTGCACGCACACAAAAGGGCCTCTCTGCTAAACCAAATGACGTTAAACCTTTGGCAGGAAAAGAATCGGATTTGGAGGAAAGCGAATGGACTTTTAATTGTTTCAAAGAGAAAGTTATAAGTGGAAATCCAGGGGGCTTGGGGGTGTGTGTGTGTGTGTGTGTGTGTGTGTGTGTGTGTGTGTGTGTGTGTGTGTGTGTGTGTGTGTGTGTATTAGAGAGAAAGAGAGAGAGGTTTTCTTGGCCACAGAAAATAGAAACCAGTGGCACTAGGCAGCCGCTAGTCTCCCAGTGAGGGGAAGTCCCATTACATCTCATAACAAGTGAGCACAGTGAGCCTTCCTATTAGTACTGGGCAAATGATCTTCCAGATATGCCTAAATGCAAGCCACACAAAAGGAACCAGGGCATAGAAAGGCAGTCTGCTCTGAGGCAAAATGACATTTTTCATGCTTAAATTACCAGTTCCCTCCTCTACCGTCCCCGCTTTGAAATGCCGAATTGTTCAAGCAGTGGGCACTATGGAAAAACAGGCAGGTAGAGATTTAGATTTGTTCCCAGAGAGCACAGCCCGCCTGCACGGCCTTCTCGGCAGCTCTGCTGCCCACGTCCCCCCCGCCCGCCCTCTGTTCCTCCTCCTCTGAGGTGGGTTCCCAGCAAACTCTGCCAGCCCGCCTGGGTCCCGTGTTGAAGTGAAACACCCTTGGCTGACACAGCCTCACGCCCTCCCTACAACTGGTCGACAAGCCTGTTTCGGATCTGCCCAGCGCAACCGAGGGCTCCCTCAGCCTCCAGCACCCGTGACACATCCAGCCATGGATGAAGACCACCAGACGTGTGTGAGGCCATTTTGAATGGTTTCCTTAACTGCCTCTAAAACACCTGCTTTCTATCTCCCCATCTCTGAAGAGCATACCCACCCACACCTCCAAAATTTCAATGCAGTATACTCGAAATAAATTTAAAATTCTACACCGAGTGTGTGAGGGAGAAGGCAGGGTCTCCAGGAGGCCTTGTTCGTTTGCCTCGGTCCTTACAACCTCATATTGGTGTTTTTAAGAATCTGTGAAGAGACTTAATGGATGAGCAGCAGTGGACATGGGAGGAGAAGGAGAGGGAAAGAGAGGAAGGAAGGAATGGAGGGAAAGAGAGAGGGAGGAAGAGGAGAAGGAAGCCGGTACCCTAAGGGGCTGATATAATTTCCGGACGAGGCACACCACCTTACTTTGAGCACAGTAACGTTGCCACCTACAGGCTGACAGGTGCCTTCCTGCACTTCTACACTGCTGTGGAAAACTTAATTTATTTGTGTGAGTAAGCTTGCTAAGGAGTTTTTAGGGGGGTGGTAGATGATGGCAAGGTGGGGAATCCTATCAAGAACTTCTACATCTAACCATTTCAAAGTGGTTGATACTTATTACGAACCTACTGAGTGCCAGGGACTGAGTAAAGTCCTAAGAATACAAGCACAGATGAGACATTCCTCTGCCTAGGGATCTCTAAGGAGAAGACAGACACGTATAGAAATAATGCAGACGTTGATCATGACCATAACGTACAAAAGCACTGTGTTCACTGTACAGGTGAGACTGGACTTCCCTGGCTGTCCAGCAGTTAAGTCTCCACGCTTCTACTGCAGGTGGCATGGGTTCGATCCCTAGTTGGGGAACTAAGATCCCGCGTGCCTCGAGGTGGGGCCAAAAAAAAAAAATCCATACATTGTATAGGTGAGATAAATTCTGACCAGAGTTGTTAAGTGAGGATCAGCTTCTGGAGAGAATTCAAGGAAGAGATGCAGTTGAGTTAGGTCAGAGGAAATCCGAACAGGTGAGCAGGAACTCCAGTTTCAGTTGGGTAACCGCCCAACTAGGCACAAAGAAAGGACACCAAGAGTGCTCAGTTTGACTGGATGCCAGGGGATGTACATATTACTTGCAGATGTGTGGAGAGACGATAAAGGCCAGAAAGTTGAGCTGAGCCAAACTTCAGACAGCTTTGAATGCTAGGCTGAAGAGCATGCTTTTCAAGCTGCACAAGGATGGGTCTCTGTAACTCCTTTGCTCTCTCCGGTATACCCAGCACCTAAAAGAGCGTTTGGCACTTAGCAGTTGCTCAATTAGCATCTTAGGAATGAATAACTATGACAGGAAGCCAATGAAGATTTTGGAAAAAGAGAACAATTGGGAGGGAATGGAGGAGGAGGAAAGAGGCCCCATTAGACATCGACGGCTAAAGTCCAGGTAATGTGGGTCTGACCCAAGACACAGCAGTGGGACTGGGAAGGCTGGAAAGGCCATGAGCAATATTTTTGAAGTAGAGTCCAGAGGTCTTCAACACCAATACCCAGTGCACATGTTGAGCCTGAGTGATGCACCTGGCCAAAATGGAGAAGGCAAAAGGAGGAACAGTGTTAGGGAGAAGATAATGAGTTTAGTCTGAGAAATGGAATATTTCCATTTCTGGGAGTATAACCAAGTGGAGGTGGCCAGCAGGCAGTTATAGATAAAGCATGGAGCTCTTCATACACATACCCCATACACACACAGACACGCACATACTCACCTGAGCTGAATACTACTGACATTTTTTTTATCCTAGTGTTAGAGATAAGGTTAGCCTGTAACAACCTTGAGAATAAACTGCAGTCTATGCTTTGGTAGAGCCAGAGGCTGGGGAGAGCATCCTCCATTTCCACCTCTGGAAAACGAGGATTGTTGTAAGGACTGAATGAGCTAACCCAGGTAAAATGCTTAGCCCAGTGTCTGGCATAAAATAAATACACAATAAGTGTTAGTTTATAACCTAATATCCCATTATGATGGGGTAGGAAGAATACAGAGTTAAAGTTCAAAGCCCAGCTCATCTACTTATCATCTTCATGACCTTGAACAGGAAACCTGGCCTCTCTGAATCTCAATTTGCTCATCTGCTCATCTGACGGAAAGAGTATCACTTGCCACACCTGCCTCATGAGATGAAATGAAATGATGCACATAGAAAAATTTGTAAACTTGAACTCAGTTTATAAATAATATGTATGATTTATCAAATGGAAGACGGAGGGACAAAAATCTCTGAATTCCTTCAAGATATGGTTCTAGGTAAGCACGTATCTTTTTTTTAACAACCTTTGCCCCAAAGAGATTCTTCTTTGCCCCCTTTTAACAAGGAATTCTTCACCTGTCACCTTTCCTACATGGCAGACATGCTTTCATCACAGCACATTTCTTTTATCCCATTTCGATTGAGATTTAAAAAGAAATCTTTGAAATTCCTCAGCTGGTGGAACCACTAGGGAATCAAAGCACATTTGTTCTCTCTTCTGCATATCCCCCTCCCCATGTGGGTGACCAATCAAATTCATGCTGTTCATCTGAATTGATAGGAAACAGGATATTACCAACTTCAGACCCACAGAGGGTTTTCAGCATCTCTGTGTAATATTTTCTGAACTACAACAGGCTTGGAGGTGATGATGAACTAGTTCATCTTACCACAGTCCCTCCGAGGCGGACCACCATGACCGCAATTTATAGAGGAGGGTTTGAGGCATTCTCAACTTCAACCAAATGTAGCAGCGACTCCCCCTCCATTTCCCAGCTCTGCTGTGGCACCACTGTCCTCCCCATCATCCTGGTCCTGGAGACGTGGACCCAACCTCGAAGGCTCCTTCTCCATGTCTCACACATCCAGTGAGTCCCCCTCTTCATCACTTCTCCACCTTTGCACCTTTTCCTGCACTTACTGCTCTTCATTTTGACTGTTGCCAGGTACCTCTGGTCAAATCCTTCTTGTGTTCAGTAACATTGAATGATTTCCAAGTTGCCCGATTAAAAATATGTAAAATCCTGAGCATAGACCTCAATGTTCTCCAAAATGTATCTAAGTGCCACCTTTCTAGCCTAGTCTCCCAGGACTTTCTGTATTGCTCACAGTTCCACCAGGAAATAGATGGTACACACACTAAAGTGTTCAACTACAGAGAATTCACTCAGGGGACTGTTTATAAGGGCATGAGTAGGGATTAGGGAACCAGCAGGGAAGGTGAGTCCCATAGGGACCAGTAACCAATGAGAAGCCATAACTGCTGCTAGGAAGTTATAGAGCAAGGAATAGGAACAGTATTACCAGATCCCTGTGAGAGCTGCAGCTGAAGGAAGGTGAGCCTGTGACAGAAGTGGCGCTAGAGGTCTGTGAGACTGCAGCTCTGCCAGAACCTCAGCAAGCTTGGTTGACAACAACCCAAATTCCCCTTCTTCCCGTCCTCTGATGGCTTGCCATGCCTCCTATTGGTCAATTCCAGCAGCAAACCACAGGGCAAGGAACCCCATGTGATCAAACCATAGAAGTCAGCCTCCTGGAGCTCAGAGCAGGGACAAGAAAGGCAAAGAATAGATAAAAAAATAGAGAATGGGGGCATCAAAAGAATAACCCATACACTCCTCCCTTGTATCCTACCTTCAGCCAAATTCACAAGCTCATGATTTCCTAATCACAAACACAATTCCCTGATCTTGCGTCTCTGTTCACAACACCTCCTCTCTTTCCACCCTTCCCTGTAGAGGAGACTTGCTCAGGGTCATTTGAGAGGCACTGAGGGTTATATATTCATTTAAGAGATTTTCGCTGCATGCCTGGTTCACAGGGACATATTTGGTAGAATGAAGAGCAGAGAAGGAGCACAGCTGCTGCAGGCAAAGCCCCAAAGGTGGGGCTCATCAACTAGGAGGGATGCTCAAAGGAATCCCAACAGACCTTCAGCATACTCTGTTCATAAAATAAGGAGAAGCAGCCTCTGGAAATGGAACTGTGGACCATTGTGTGATGGTATCTGTCATCCGCAGCCAGGAGGCAAAGCCTGTCTCTCTGCAGCACCTCTCGTACCGTGGGTCACGGGCTCTCAGCAGGACCACTAGGGAAAGAGGGGCTTCAGCCCCTGGGTCCTCTTGGGCTGAGCCCCTGCCCCTGCCATCAGGCTCCTGGGTCCTCAGAACTGATCAGTGGAACAGTAAGGCCGGCTTTGCACTTAACAATTCTTTTCAGAGTAAAGGTTTTCCTCCCCTCACCATTCTTGCCTTTTGTCAAGGAAAAGAAAGGAAGAATTAACCTGGAGTGAATTCCTTGTAGCTGGTTATTTGTAGGCAGCAGATGCAGTCAGGAGCACACACGGCATATCTGTCTGAAAGCTGCTACCAATGCACAAAGGCAGGGGCCTCTGCTTCTACCCCATCAGGGCCACCCTGGGGGCTGGGGCTTTGTTTCCAGCCTTCAGGGGGCAGAAAAGCCACTTTTTCTTCCAAAGAGGGTAAGTGGGGCAAGGTGGGGGGCATTCAGGCACTCTAGATGGATCTAGAAAGCTGGTAAATGCTCCTGGTATGATGCAAAACGTTTTCAGAGCAAAAGCCGGAGGGCTCAGGAGGAAGTTTCTCATTGATGCGGTCCGTGAACGTTTGCACTTCGCCTGGCAAAGCAGTCAAGAGCGTGGACTCTGAAACCAGAGTAAATGGGTTCAAATCCTGCCACCATTAACTAGCTGTGTGACCTTGGGCAATTGGGTACTCTCTCTGTGCCCCTGGGAGACCTAAATAAATCCATGTTAAGTGATTAGCACAGTACCTGGCACAGAGTAGTAGCTCTCAAGAAAAATATCTCCATTTTCAGATGAGGATGCTGGGGTGAAAGTTCGGTCCGTAATTTGCCCAAGGTCATTCAGCCGGTAAGTGCTAGAGCTTAGATTTGAAGTGTACCCATAAACAAGTGAACCAAAAGATAAAATCATAGTTATAGCTAGTGAGAAACGCTATGAAGAAAGTGAGAAAATGGGAAGCATACAGTGACAGAGCACAGTGGAGGGCTCCCCTAGAAAGCATGGTCAGGGTTACCAAACTGAGACTTGAAGGAAGAGGGGCAATCAGTCGTGCAAAGAGCAAAGGGAGAGAATTCCAGGCAGAGGGAATGGCACATGAAGAGACGCCAAAGGGGAAAAGAGAAGGCTACAGTGGCTGGAATGGGGTGATTAAGGAAGAAGGGAGAGTGGGAATGGCAGGCAGGATTCAGATCATGGTAAGACCTTATAGGTCATTAAAAAGACCTCAGATCCAAATGCAACAGGAAGATGCTAGAGGGTCTTAAAAGGAAGGGCAAAGCAATCTGTATGTTTCTGTGGTGTGAGCCTTGAATAAAAACATAGAGACCCTTAAAAGGCAACTGTAATAGTGTTTAGTGACTTGGACCAGGGACATGTCAAGCTTATTGTAGACAAGGTATGCACCTTGTGACCAGTATAGAATAAAGGCATCACTCACATCCCCAGACTGAACTGGATACAGATACAACTTTCTGTGTGTTTTCCATCATCACCATCATCATCACTGCTCTTGCCATCACTATCAAATCGTAGGCAAAGGTCAAAGCGGCCCTGGGTTAGTCATGACTCCATTCAGATTCCCAGGCAGGGGTTCCGCCTCTGGGATCACAGCCGACAACACAGTGTTCCAGCCACAATGCACATGCAAACACCTAAAGAAACCCTGAACGTAGAAAGCCAGAAGCAGTGTAGGTATCAACAGTCCCAAGCACAGACGGAAGGATGAAGACTTAGAGCAATCTAAGTGTGTGTTAGATACAACCAATTATTTATCAAACTCCTTTTGCTGGCATTGTCCGTGAGGGACCGTCAGCACCCACTGCCCCATTCTCTCCGTGTCTGAAGGCCTGATGCATGAATACATAACATTTGGATATTTATCCACTCATTCATACCCCAAAAATGATTGAATGAATCTGCTGTATCCCCTGTGCCAGCTGTTGGGGAAATATTAAGACAAATGAAAAAATAGCTTTGCCCTCAAGGAGCACAGGTCTCTTTACAGACAAGTAAAAGGGCAATTATAATGCAATATGATTGGAGCCAGAGAACAAGGAGAGAAGAAGGAGCTGAGGAAGAACTTAGGATGGACGCTTACCCCAAGGGCAGGGAGAGGGAAGGTGGGGAGACAAGAGGGCAGGGCAGTACTTCTGGGGTAAGCAGTGAACTGAAGGCACCTAGAGGGACTCAAGATCAACATCAAAACAGTGATACGGGGACATGGGATGGGGCACACATCGGGAAGAGCCTTTAGGTTACGCTAAGAAACTGGGAACTTCTTGCAAATGCTATGCGAAGCCATTAAAGATTTTAAGGGAGTGTATGATGGTCGTATTTCACTTTAGAATATTCTGTGTGCAGCCTGATGAGCAATGTAGAGGGGGAAGGACAGGAGGCAGGAAAGCCAGGGACAAGTCTACTGTGGTTCAGAGGATTAGGAGGGCGTGAGTTAAGGCGGGAGCAAAGCAGGTAGAGAGGAGGGCCAATCACTGAGATAAGAGCAGGGTAGAATCAACAGGAGATTGTGACTAATCGAATTTGCTGGGAAGACAGAGAGCAGGGTTAAAGTTTCCTCCCTCGTATGTGATGTGAGGCCATATACAAAAGACCCTGGTTGCCAGTCTAGGGAGTCTGAACCTGACGTGGTTGGAAGTGGGGAGACACTAAATGAATTTGAGCAGAGGATAGATCACGGCTGTAATTTAATATGATTACTATGCCAACAATGTGTAAAACAGGTTGGAGCAGAGACACTGGAGGGGAGAAGATAAATAAGAACTCTCTTACGATGGCCTACTAAGTGGGAAGAATTACGGGTTGCACTGGGGACGTAACCATGGTGGTGAAAAACCAGGGATGGGGTTGGGGAAGAGCAAGCATGTGTCTTGAAGGGAATGTGATCAAGAGAGGGGTTGAAGCCTTCTTAGCCTTGACAGGGAGATAGGGCTTTCTAATCTCTGAGACAGAGCAAATCAGAGGAAACCAGAGACAACTTCCACGTGGAACAGCACAAAGCTGTTGAGTCCATATCCGCCCCAAGCTTCCCAGCAGCATCAGTAACCAGGAAGAACCAGCTAAGACTCAGCGCCATACATTAAAAGTTATGTTGGGGGCAAATACGTACAGACATATAACAATGTTCAGAATCTACTGAGAAGTGAAAAAGCAAGTTACAAAATGATATAGGTATGATAATCCTGCTTGTTAGAAATGTGTGTGTGGACTGCGCAGCCTACCACCAGCCTATTCCCGGCAACCTTCACTCAGAAGAGGACTTCTAGGTGCTATTTACTTTCTTCCAGATGCTTTTTTGTATTTTCTTCAAGGAACAAGCATGACTTTTGTAATCAGAAACCCAGCAGAGTTTAAAATATATTTGTTAAGCTCATATAGCATGGCTGTCTCCCAGAATTGAAGAGAGGGACCTGTTTGTTAACTTGTTTTTCCAGTACATTTACAGATCTTGAGAAGCAGAGTAAAGTAAATGCCCCTGATGGGAAAAGCTGAGGATTCCATTGCAAACCTACATGGTCCGCCATCAACTAGGCAGACCCTCACTGCCTACCAGAAGGTCTTCTCCAACCCTTTCCCTAATATGTAGGTTACTGGCTTCAGGTCCCCCTCCCTGGAACTCCATGCTGGGGCAGCAAGACCCAGAAGGCTCTGTGCCCCTGATTCTCCCACCACTGAGCCTTTCTCCCTTCCTTCCTTCTCAAACACAGCATCGTCCCTCTTTTTCTCTCCCCAAGGTTCAACCCTAAAAGCTCCAGTTCTGACAACCCACTCACCTCTCTCATTTCCCTGCCCCCAAATTCTCTCTTTCTCAAATTATTAAAAATGTTATTTAGTCCCACATCTTGATGGGAACCAGGGACAGACTGAAGTAAACGCATCAAATTTCTTTAAAGGGGAAGGGAGGGCCAGGAGAACATGAGCACACCAATCCCCACCTGTCAGGTTAAGTATCCCCATGAAGGCCAGACATGCTCAATGAGGCTACTTAAATATTCCATATAATACAACGCCTCGGACCCCAGTCTCAAGTAGTTGTTTGCAGAGGACTTCCAAGGAAATGAAGGTTCAGGCCTTTGCAGCAGGATGGATTCTACCTGTTAGCAATGGAGGACAGTGATGTTGAAATAAACCGGGATGAAAGGAGGAAATCCCTGCTGGAAGTTCCACCGCTCTGTGAAGGGTTTTCCCAGGAACGCGTAGGAGTCGGGGTGCCTGGAGCTTCTCAGATCCCTGTGAATGGCCAACAGTGACAGTAACGCCCCTTTCCCTTTCCTCCTCCAGACAGCCTCAGCGGTCGCTTAAGAGAGGTTGTTATCTCTTCTTACCCTACCTGCTCCTCAAAAGCAGGGCCACTTTATCTTGCATCTCACCCAGAGCCTAGTCTTGGCTCCGGAATTTTGGAGTTAATGAAATAAGACACGGAAAAGTTAAAGGCAGTGCCCAAGGTCACCCAGTTTTTGTTTGTTTGTTTTGAATTTAACTTTACTTTTTATACAGCAGGTTCTTATTAGTTATCTATTTTATACGTATTAGTGCATATATGTCAATCCAATTAAACTTTATTTCTATGCCAAACTGATTTTGTCTGCTCTGAATTTTCAAGGCTTCTCTCCCTTTGTTTCTTTGTTTTTCTTTTTTTTGGCCATACCATGCATCCTGTGGGATCTTAGTTCCCCCACCAGGGATTGAACCCACGTCCCCTGCAGTGGAAGCATGGAGTCTTAACCATTGGACCACCAGAGAAGTCCCACCCAGTTATTTTTTTATTATTTTATTTATTATTCTTTATTCTACTTATTATTAAATATGTATTATATTTATGAAGCACCTCAAGCCCCAGGGATTCAGTCCTGGTGCTATTATGGGTGCTGGAGAGACAGAGTCCTGCCCTCAAAGGGCTTATAGTCCAGTTTTGACAGAGTTGGGACTTGAACTCAGGATCTCTGACACTTTCTCCTCTACCACATCACATTTCCTGAACTTGATCTCCTTACTTATGAAAAAAAAAAACATTTAAATTTTACCAAAATTTCCAAATATGTTATCAAAAAATCTTTAATTACAAAACAATTATTTCTAACTCCAAGCATACAGCATGAAAAGAGTGTCCCTAAATTCTGGAAGAGCATTACCTGGAGTCTTTAAAACCAAATAAGCTACTTTTTTTTGTTACATCAGAGAAATCTTAAAATGCTAGTAATAATCCCTCAGGTTTATAATAATAGCTTTCTTAGAGTTTCAACCCACGGTACCCCATTTCTTCTCACAATATTGCTAAGACTTTGAACAGAAGGTTCTATGAGGGAAAAAAGGAGATATAGAATTTGAAATCATGTCATTAATAAAACTATTAGACTATATATATAAGTTGCCTGATTTCCTGCCTATACATATACATTTGCCGTTTGGTTCTATGAATCTCAAGAGGAACTTCCTAAAACAAGTATCGACAGAATCATAGAAAGGTAGTGCCAAATGGGACCACATGTGTCATTGAGAATGGCCCCATGATTTTACAGATGAGAAAACCGAGGCTATACAGCAAAGCTACCATCCCCAGTTCCCAAGTGGCTGCATAATATCCACCATTAAAATTCAACCCATACTTGGTTGCTGTAAGTCAGGTGACGGGAGAAATACTTTAGGTAATAAAAGACAAAAGGATGTGTCGAAGGTCTGTGATAAATGGGGCAGAAGGACTTAAGAACTGGGGTAGGCCAAAAGAGCACGATGATTAGGGAACTGTATTCTGCTGACATTCCCAAGATTAAAAACCAACAGAAGGGGGTCCACTTGACAGGGTTAATGGAGGCTTGGCTTCCAGGTCACCCTCGAGGCCCTGACTGAATGCAGTCCACATAACAAGCAGCACGGAGGCCCCAAGAAAAGTTTTCCTCTCCGAAGAATGTGGTATAGCTAGAAAGGGAACTAGGTTTTAAAACATAAAAAGAACGAAAGGAAATGTCTGACGTGTTTTGATTTCTAGCTTTGTGTTTTTCCAATTCAAGTCAGGCCAGGGCCACCACCTTACATAAATCCAGGCCTCCTTTCACCTGTGCAATGTGGTGACCCTAACAAACATGTCACCTTGAAGAGAATCGTCTCTGTCTCCAATGCAAAATGAGAAGCCCCCAGTGGAGGATCTGCAAAGGGGGCATAAGCAGAGAGTGCGGAGAGCCAGAAGGGCCAGAGCTACTGGCTGGGTGGACAGGGGTCTCTGTGACCACAGGCTCACTGGGGCTCAGACAACTGACACTCATTTATCCATGGTAACAGTAAGAAAGATAGCCCAGCTAATTTAAATCTGTGACTATAATCAAAAAAAACCCCACTGCAGCTAAAAGTCAGCCTCCCCATCCACCAGATCTTTTAAAAAGAGCTGCTAATAAGGAGCAAAACTGAGTGGCTTACGTTTTATTTCCCTTTACATTTCCTTTCTGGTGGAGGTGTTAATGAGGACAGAAAGACCCAAAGTGCACAGAAAGAGGAGATGAAAATGGTCTGGAAAATATGAACTATGCAGTCAACCTTCAAATAGGGGAGGACTGATTCTAACATTAGTAGGTGGTAGACGTTTGCAGACAAAGAGTTTCCTTCTAGATGGCCATGAAGATTATAATGCAAGTGAGGGGGGATGGTAAGTCACAAAGGAGACCTGGCCTGGGAGACGGGGCACCCGAGGTGGGGTCCTCTCTGCCCCTCAGTTGTTTCAACTATGAAACAGTGTTAACATAGTGACTTAAAGTTCTAAACTCTAGGATGTAAATTTTCCAAAACCTGCAATATTGGGTTCTCTAAATAGAATAGCAACATAATCGTACCTATTTTTCAGGGTCTTGTGACGATTAAATCAGAAAATGAGAACAGATAATGTAAATATATGGTGTGCCAGGTAATAGAAGAACGTAATATGCATTAAGTCATTTCTTTCTATCAACAATCCTGCCAGATAGGAAGTAATATGATCCCCATTTCACAGATAAGCATGTTGAGGCTTGGAGAAGTTAGTGGACATGACTAAAGTCATAGATGTACCTATTGATGGCACTGGGACTTCAAGCAGATCTGTTTGAGTTCAAAGTCTATATTAGTAACCTCTGTGCGACACAGCCACTCCAATAATAGATGTGCAAGTTCCTGAAGCATAATTGATTATCAATAAATATCAATAATGCTTTGATTATCACCCAGTATGATGAAGTGTTTCAATATATGCTTATTGAATGGAAAAATAAATGAACAGATAAACTATATGTCACATGAGGCTGTTACACTGAGATCCTGGACTTCCAGTGGCCACCCAATCCCATGCTATAGTAAATCCAATTACTGCAGGAACTTTAGGGCAGCTGCCTTTTCCAAGAGTTAGGACTCAGAATCAAAGAAGCTGTGTCTATCCAAGGACAGAAGAATGGAGGTGTCTCTATAAGGCACGGCAACCACATTGTAATACAAAAGCATCTATGAACAGGACCTTTGAACAACATGAGTTTGAACTCACAGCTACTCGAATTTTTTTCAGTAGTAAATAGTACAGCATTACACAATCCAGGGTTGATTAAATCCACATATACGAGTAACCACAGATACAAAGAGCCAACTATAAGTTACACGCGGGTTTTCCACTGCGCAGAACATCAGCGCCCCTAACCCCATATTGTTCAAGTGCCACCTGTACTTGGGGACTGAGTTTCTGGCTTTAGTAAAGCTTAAGAATAAACAGACCAGGAACGAAAAATATCTTAATTTAATTATTTTTCTGCTCTGCTAATCCAAGAAAGAAAGCAAGAGAGAGGGGGAGTAAGGGAAGGAGGAAAGAAGCAAAGAAGAATTAGAATTGTGATGAGGAATTTCCCTATGTTCATACCACTTTCCTGCATTTCTTTTGACTCTATGCGACCACACACAAGAGCCTCTTCAGAACAGGGGTGATATTTAATTGGGAGGGATATGTGCCTCCATGCATCATCCAAAGCAGAGAGAATGGGCCCCTTCCAGAGCTGTAGTTATAAACTTCACCCCCCATCTCCCGCCGCATAGCAATCCCAGCTAAGGAACAAGGGAAGGGTTGTCTAAAAGGAAAGAAGGAGGCTTCTTGGCAGTAGGCATCTGTGCAAGCAGCAACCCTTACCTTTCCCACCTTCCTGTTCAAACCAGCCTCGCCTCTCCCTGTCCTCTCCTACTGCTGTTGCTGGAGACCTGGGTTACTGGGAGCTAAATGGCCCTGTCTCAGCTCCCAGAACTCCCAAAACCACACCCAGCACCCAGTTCCAAGAGGTGAAGTCTCTCTACTTCATCAACAGCCCCAGCAAATGGTTTGAAAAACAAGAGAGGAGAAAATAACGTTAGAAGTAAATAAATCACTGGAGCATGAAAGGAAACTTCTCAAAACACACAGACAGACACAAGGGCAAAGACAGGCAAAGGAATGGAGAACAATGTGTGCTGTCCTCCAAGGCACAGAAGAAGAAACAAAACATGGGTCGGAACCCAAGGAATGCATTGTTCCAAACTGCTAATCATTGTTAGATACCAACACCCGCCAACTGCTAATAACGAAGGAAGAATCACCTCTCTTCAGCTGTAATTATTTCTGACACGGGTCTCCAGGAGGAGTGTCAAGACTCAGGTTAGCAGCTCAGTGTGATAATACCCCAAGATTACCAGAGATTCGCAATGTCTGCAGGAAAGGAGGGCTTGGAGGAAGGGAAGTGGCAATTAGAAATACTTGTCATGGTAATTGCATTGCGAAAAGCAGGCATTCGCTTTTCAGCAGCCGGTGGTGTAGGTTTTCTTCTGCCTGGCTTTAGAAAAACATCTTCCAGGCAGGTAGAGCCATGGAGGAATACATCAAATTTTCAGAAATAACACAGTATGGAAAAAAGTATTATTTCTGTCCAAATAATGGTGTGCTGGATAATCAAATCTCTTGAAATCCATAAGGCTGAGAATGGTGTTAACTGGGCAGCCCGTGAAGCTGCCTTAAGCCAGCTAGCAGTCCCCTTATCTCACTCACAGGGGTGACTTCAGTCCATGTCAACATAATGTCCTCCGCAAAGACCAAGATAGTACTCCAAGGACAAAGAATCAAGGCTCCTTGACGTTATTCTTCAATCACTCACTTTGACAATGGGGCACATCCAAAGATCTCCAGGCTGGAGCTGGTCTAAACATGTAAACTGAGAACAGTCCACTAAAGCCTCTCAGATACCAATCCTGTAGGCTTCGCAGCAGTCCACTCATGGCTCCAACCAAGACGCTCTTCTGTGTTCTTTGGAAAACCATGAGGAAACCGAGAATCGCAGATACTCTCTTGAGTCTCCGTCACTGCCTTCAAGACCGAGTTCTGTCTCAGCTCTAATAAGGAATGATGCAGCTGTTGATACACTTGGAGCTCAAGTGGGAAGTGAACACTCTAAAAGGCAACTCTAACCATGTCGATCCCAGGCTTAAATCAATCCATGGTTTCCCATTGCTTTTTGGACACACTACGGTCTCCTTAGCACGACATCCTTCACTTACAAGGCCCTACATGAACTGGTTTCTCTCCAAATCTCGTAACTCAGCCCCGATATACTCACATCAAATTTTGGAACTGTAGTGAATTAATGACAGTTCTTCAGACACATCATGCTCTCCAAGGCTTCATGTTTTTGCACTGGTTGTTCACTCTGAGAATCCCTTTCACCTGATGAACACTTATTGAACATTTAAGACTCAGCTCTGGAGTTACCTCCACTCTGAAGCCTTCCCTAATCCCACCTTGAGTCATCCCTGCCAAATCTGATGTCAGCATCTCCTCTGTGTGTTCTGACGGCCTCTATGCATCCCTGTATATCAGGACTCACACCTTATGCCATTGTTTTGTCCATTTCTCCTTCTACACTATGAGCAGCTAGAGGACCAGGGCTTGCCTTTCATTCTGTTTCCCTCCAGGGCAGTCACCATGATGAGCTCTTAAGCCAGGCTCAAATTGAATGGAATCCATAGATCAAGGAAGAAAGTTAAATCAGATGATGAAGAGTGACTACTTGGTAGGTTCAGAAAGAACTCAACCTCTCTAATAAATCATGGTTTCGCAAAGTCTAGGCACCAGAGACTCAACTCTATCAGTCAAGTGTATCCTCTCCAGGCAGGGGTCTCTATTTTAACAACATCTAAAGAGTTTTTTAACTTGGAAATTTATTAAGGATTTTTTTAAGGATAAATTGAGACAGTGGATCTTAATGGCCCTCTCCTGTGCATCCTCCCTGAAGAATCAGTGATGAACTCTAGGCAGGAAGCAGCCCTGGGCCTTCTCCTGCAGGCCCCACATGGTTTTGCCTTTATGGCTTGCTTGGGGCTGAAGTGTAGTTTGAGTCTTGTCTTAAGCACTTGGCCAGAGAAAAATCTTTTAAGAACTGACTTCAGTTCATTTCTAGGAAGGTGCTGCCCTTCTCAGCTCTGCAAAATGCTGGCTATGCCTCTTTAACCCTCCAGCATCAAATCCCCATCCTGAGCTCTGTGTCTGTGGTCTCTCTGACCATCAAAGTCTCTGGGAAGTCTCTATATTCTTCTGAGCAAGGGTGGTTTTCAAGTTTGTTTGGTAGAAAGTCTTTTCCTGCTTGGATTCAAAATTATTTGGACCATATTTGCATAATGCCACGTCATTTCCTGTGTAATACCAGTAAACTTCCCCTGGGCAGGCAATTTGAGACTTCACATTAGTTGAATTACTTGATGCTGGACTAAGGCCAAAAAGGGCCTGTATGGGGCCAGTTGACACACGCTACCACACAAGCCAGATACTTGCAAGGTGAAGAAGTAGCCTACTAGGGGAGAAGGTTGGGGCTCCATGCATGGAGAGATAAGGGAAGTAAGGAAATAGAGGGATACTATGTGAAGATTTCCAGCTGGGCTTTGCCTAATACAGGCCGAGTTCACAAGCAGAAACAAAGGAGCTGTTTTCACAGGAATATTTGTGATACTCCAGACACAGCAGTGCCACACTAGAGCACAGAAGACAAGGTATGACACTGATGTACTTTGTTAGCATGGTAATGTCAGAAGAGTTTGCAGACAAGAGCATCAAAAGACAGCACCCAAGTCAGGAAGGTACCAGCCCCAGGATACCCTCCCTCAAGTGCCCTGGAAGTAAAAGACACCACCAGGAGCCCGGACCAAGAGAACATGCGATGCCCATCCTTGATCATTGATGAGACACTCCCTGGGAATGCCCAGGAATACCTAGATGGGGGATGAGGGTGGGTGAGACTACAAAGAAGCTGAGATCTTGCAAATGTAGGTGGGGCTCAAGTCGTACGCATGCAAATTAGCATTCGTAAACCAGGGAAAAAAACTGACATTATTGTTAAGGCATTATTCATCACGTGCAAAATTATCAAAATCTCCTAGAACCATTTCTGGCATAAAATCAGTGCTCAGTAAGTGTTATTATGTTTGGGGTTGAAGAGGGATCATGGAACATGAGACCAGGTCTGATATGCAGGAAGTACACACCAGAACGGCTCTGTACCAAGTGCTTATGACCCGTGTCCGCTCTGCATGTTGCCTGTGCTGTTTGAATCATTGTTTTGAATGCTGCCCCCGGATGAGACCACTGAGAAGTCTCAGATGACCCTGCCCTCTCCTCTGGTGATTGACAAAGCAGCTCTGGACTAGCTCAAAAGCCTGCAGGTTCAGCGACCTTCCCTGAAAGAAAGGACTGGAAGCCCTTCCCTCACTGGTCCTCTTGTCCCCACCTCCACCTGCCCTCCCCATCCACACCAGAACCAGGTACATCCCAAAGTTCTCATCACTCCTTTCTCACGGAGAGACTCAACATCTTTGTCTTGGGAAGAGCGCAGCTCACCTTTTGTAGCGTTTTGTAAGCTTTGCCCTTACTGTGTGTGCCGGCCCATCTGACAGTTGTTTCCTGAAGAGCAGGGAAGGGTGTTTTACACCTCGGTTGCTGGGAAGCACAGATGTTGCAGGCTGTGCTGTGGCGAGGTGGTAAAGGCTCCAAGGAAGGTCGGGGAGCATTAATTATCTTCTCTCAGCCGTTCATTAGCCTGCAGACGCCTCATCTTGCCATCTTCAGGAGTGACAGCCACATGATTCCAAAGCAAAGCAAACCAGAAGATTCGAGGGAGGAAGGGAAGAACCACCTGAAGTTGACACTGGAAAGCAACACACAGAACAGCTTGAGGTGCCCCATCTCGGCTTCCTGGAGGACCAGGTGATCACCTGGGGTGACCAGCAGGGATGCAGGCTGGGGCTCAGTCTCCATGAGTGAAGCCATGAATCCCAACACAGGCTGCAAGTGAAACTCTTCATCCAGGTGCTGGAAGACCAGCCAGGCAGGATGGAAACAAAGCCTTCTCCTTTTCAAATTTTAGTTTTCAAGTGTCGATGAAAGATGTTGATTGGACAAGCCTTGAAAACTCAAATGCTGAGCCAATTCAGAATAGAAGCCCAATTCTCATCCACGATCTGAAGAGAAGCATTTCAGACCTCAGGATATTTAACCTGATGAGATGTCACCCAAGCTCCATCTCATTTTACGCCACGCAAGGAAAGTACAAATGATAGCCTCAAACACTGATAGAGCAAGATCAAACCAACACCCATGAGCCTCAGCCTGCCCATCCCATCACCAACACCTGGTTCTAAGATGGTACAATTACAGCAGTACCTTCGTTCTCCACATACGGTGGTGGTCTCTTCGATCCTAGGCCCTCTTCCCAGACCAAGTGCCTTTTTTGCTTCAAAGTTGGCTTCAAACTGCTGTCCCTTCATGAAACCTTGAAGTCGTAGTAGAAAGATGAATACCTCTTCTAACACAGTGCCATATGCCCTCGTTCCTCACGTGAGCCACTCAAAAAGGAACCAAAAAGAGACTCTGGTCTGGAATGCAGATTGAGTCTCCATCTGCCCAAACCAGGTGACCATAAAGTGGAGCATGTACTAACCTCCCTGTCCTAGGCTTGTAGGCAACTACAGCAAGAGGGGGTCTCAGCCCAAGGATGTGGGTGAATGAAGCCGTTCACTAGCGTTTATGAAGGGCAGGATATGGCCCCAACCTCTCAGGTCTCCTGCTGGCTCCCCTGGTCACACGTGTTGGAGATTGTCACCCTGAAGATTGCCTACCCAGGTCACACGTGTTGGTGGCCCCTGTGGGCAATAAGCAGGGTCTGTCCTATGCTGCCTTCTCTCCCTCCTGCAGGCCCATCGTGCTGACCCTCCTCACACTGAGACTACCCCATCACAGACCACCACCTGGGTTTCCACTTGCCACATCCTGCCCACAGAACACCGGTCAAGGACAGGATTTCACAGCTGTTTCTTTGGTTGTGACCTTGGTTGTGGTCTTGGGTTAAGTGCCACCACATCCCTGGGATGACACAAGACATAACAGAACCCAGGATGAGGGGAAGTTCCAGATGCCATCTTGTCCATCTGACCACCCCAGACCCAGCGTGTCACCTGAGAGAACTGATCTTTATGTTACCAGTTTCTAGGCCAAGAACCTCATTCTTTCTTCAGTCATCAAGTCAGCATTGGCCTTCTCTAAAAAAGTCCTCCCTCATCTCTGCTGAAGCTTTGAGTCGTTTCTCCCAGCTGTGCACACCTGTCTCTGCTAAGATTCAATGACCTCATTCACATTTAGCCAATATGCGTTAAAGGCTGCTCTCCGACAAATAAGTAATCATCAAGGACAGGGATCTAAAGGCTACCTCTACCCCAGGACCAGTCACTCGACCACTTTCCTGGTCCCACATCCCTCATCAAACGGAGCAGAGCTGGGTTCTTTCGAAAGCAAGCGTTAATTTCTCTCTGATGCCTCTCCTTCATCCCCCAAGTGGTAAGTCAGAGCTATCCATGTTTAAGTGATTTTCTTCTTTTGTCAGTGATTCCACTTTGGGCATTTTGCTATTTTTATATTATTTATATGGGTGTGATCCTTTTGTGATGATTATCTGTGATTAATCCTCTCAGCTATGGGAAAATCAGTGTAACGGCTTGTACCACATCTAACAAGAGTTTCTGGCTGCATAGCCTTTTTGTGTTAAGCAGCTTTGCAAGGTTGCTTTAATTGACAAGAGGGGAAAAAAAAGAGGATATGTAATTAAAAAGGTGTTTATTATTTATTTTTTAATTTATAATTTATAGAAATTATGTATATAGGAGACAGATAATAAGGCATGCTTTCAGCGGGATTTAATGAAACCAGGTGGCACGTCAGCAGGGTCCTAGTGCCCTCCAGCAAAGGGCTTTGGAAGCTCATCTCCCGGGTTCTAAGCTGCCAACAGGCTGAGGTCACCCTCCGCCCAGTCAGAGGCAAGAGAAATGCAGTGCTTGTGATAGTCCCAGGAATTTGATCACAGCATGGATCTCAAACTCCTGTTAAAGACAAGAGCCACATCTAAATCGCCACACCCCATTTCTGACAATATGGGACAGGCAGAAGCCAATCCCCACCCCGCCCCCAAGGAGTGGTTTTCTCCCCAGACCCTGACAGGCAAGCACGACTCAGTCCTCAAGTTTAAAGGGTTAAAGGGGAGATTTACAAGACTACTTTTCTTTCTCTGAAACATCAGGCAGTTCATATGTACACATTTCTCTCCACTAAGACCTAATTTTCCACCATTTCCCTTGATTTGCAGCTCCCTTTTCCCCATTTCCTTGATTTAATGCCCAATTATTTTTTTGTCCCATTGCCAGTAAAACAAAATATTTCATAACTGCTTCTGTGAGGTTTTTGGATACTCTTTTAAACACATGACTTACATACCTTCTATTGCAAAATATAGAGGAATCAAGTGAACACCTAGATATGAGCTCTGCATTTTTCTCAACCAGCTGACCTAAGCTTGACATTTAAAATCACCATGCCACACTTTAACTAATTCCTTGTGTGCGCTCTCTCTTGTCTTCCACTCAGCATCCTTGTGTCAGCTGAGAGCAAGGATGTTGGGACCCCATTTCTCCCACTTCTCTGACCTCCTTTCCCTCCTCTGGACACGAAGGGACATAAGTGGACAGAGAACTAGCTGGGCGGTCAGGAGATTAGCGTTGAGTTCCACACCTGCCGCCAACGGACTGTGCAGCCTCGGCTGGCTCAGCTCACTGATTTGGTCTTCAGTTACCTCCCGTAGAGAACAAGAAGTTTGACTCAAATTACTTCTCATTTTCTTATAGCTCTAAAAAACCCTAGATTCCCTTCTGTGTCCTAGAAACAGAAATTAAACATCCTGACTTATGGGTCTGGTGTTGGTATTTGAGGAGGGAGAAAATAAAACATCTAGAGGCAAGTCTTCTCTACTGTTAAAATTCTTTTTCCCTACATAAGCCTCTTTTGGACTAATTTTCACATGCACAGATATAAGGACAGTAGGACAGAAAGGAATCTTAGAAGTTGTCTCTGATTTGCTTAACACTCCCACTTCTTTTCCTGTTCACCCTGTTTTCCGGCTTATTGTTCTCTTCTCAATAAAATAAAAGTTAAAGCAACTTTGTTCTGAGACGTATATGTGAACTTCATGAAAGCTGTAAAAACACTGGAGATGCTTTGGGGTATCCAAGAACCATTATTGCCAAACCCATTCTGGAAATGTCGTACGATGTGACCATGCAACTCCAGGCCTGCTAATAGGAAGGGGCCACTTATTATTCAGAGCAAAACTCCCCCAAGTCAGCCCCCGAGTTCTGTCACATTTGACATCAGGCACCTATTTGATTTCCACCACCCAGAGAGGCCACAGCCAGCCCCAGCCAGGTCCCCCGCCAAGGGTCCAGGGCTGGAGTCGGGTTCCAGAGAGGGCACATCCTACTAAGGACAAGATCTAGAGGGGCAACCAGAACAAAGTCCCAGAAGAGATGGGATTCAAACCCAAGTTCAGAGACCACGGGGACGAGAGGAAGGAAACCAGAAGTTCAGAACCGGGTAGAGAATGCCCAGAGAGAAATTAGATTGGACTGTGTATGAAGGGATTCCCACGACCACCAGAACAAGAGGGAAACCTGGCCAAGTTACCAGGCCCAGGCTAGGAAGGGGTCAGATTGTATTGCACATCAGTCAGATTAACCCTTGCTGGAGAGCCTGATATATATATATATATATATATATTTTTTTTCTACTGGGGACAAACAAGCTGTCAATTGCCTGGGGATTCCAAGGTGATTGCTGCAAACCGTGATGGTATTTGCTCCTTGGGGATAGACAAGGATGGACTCAAGAAGATTCTGGAAAGACGATGGTTTGATTACACTATGTCCCCCCCCAACACACACACACTTCCATCTCCATCTTTTGTCTATTTCCTGAGCAAAGGAGCTACTGGAGCCTGGAGACACCAGGATGAATACGGGGGAAGCCTCAGGGACTCTGTAGGAGAAATGGTGAGATTTTCTCCACCGTGGGGCCTGCTGAAAGCCTGGAGGCCCAGCTTCAGAGCATCCAGGTCAGAACTGCAGATGCTAGTAGAGCTTGATGTGCATGGATGCCACACGCACGCACACATGCATGCACACACACACACACACACACACACAACCCAGCTGGGGAAGGTCTACGTCTGTCCCGGGTGAGGCTTCTGTTCTCCTTGCCCCCAAGGACAGGTGAGCTAAGTAAGTCCTCCCTGCTCTTGGGTCTGAAGGGTCCAAGGAGACCAGGAAGAAAAGAGTATCCTCCTAGAGTTCAGCTGTGACACTGGTCCACAGGGGTGAAGACCCTTCGGCCTCTCTCCAGAATACTTCCACCTAATGTTCTCCAACAACCACGCCTGAGCCTCAGGAAGAGGCAAAGAGAACTAGCAATACATAAGGCAGCCAGAGAAGGTGTGATCACGTTGAGCAGCACAGTCCTGCCCTGTAGGCGCTTATACTCTTGGAGGAAATAAGAATCACAGCAAAAGTTGTTCATTTCCATCAATTCCAAAAATAACCTATCGTGAAAAATCGCCCTGTTTCATAAAGAGCAAGTAGGGTAGCTTACAACCCCTTCTACAATCAGGAAATGGGCATTTCCCTCTTCTTCCATATTTCCTGAAGAAATTTTTTAAGTTAATAAAATAAAGGGATAGGGCCAAGGAAGACTGCCTCTCTTGCGGTTCTTAATTTTTTACTACGTCAGACATAATGATGCAAAGGAGCTGCTCTCATAAAGACAACAGAAATTTATAGAGCCAAATGAACACAGCTGACGGTGTTTAAAGGGCTAATAAATAACACCTCTTTCTTCATCACCTGGGGATTAAAACCAAATGAGAGTCCTATAGATAGAATTCAAAATATTGCCAATGTTATTAACCATGAAGTTTTAGATCTGTGGCCAAGAGGGCTTGCTAATACTTTATCTCCAAGTTAATCAGATCCACCCCATGCAGACCCCTCCAGGGCATTCCTCTCACTTCAGGGCCAAGAGATCTGCAGGCTGGCAGGTCTTGAAAGTAGAGCCCAGAAGGGGGTGAGCCCCCCATGCCCAGTACTGCCCCCTAACTCACTGGTCCTTCTTCCTAAGTCACCATCAGACTCAGTTATCCTTTGCTCCCTGGGAGGAGTAGGGGAGGCAGGGATCAGCCAGTAGTGCTACTCTAGAGGATAGAGTAGCACAGGCACATGAGGCAGAGACACCTCCTATGCCCCAACCCAACAGCCATCTCCGAAGGTTAGACAGTCAAAAGTCATTGGAGTGCAGCAGGTAGAAACCTTTTGGGTCAATATGAGGGTGACACAGTGGAGAGATGAATGTGGTTTTCTTGTGTGACATATAAACTGATCCTGAAGTTTGATCAATGTTTTTACACAACGGCAGCACCCTGGGTATGAGGTTATGGTTCCTGTGGTGATACTTTCTGAAACTAAAAATTGGATCCCATGATCTGACAAAGACTTTTTAAGCCACTTCCATGTATAAGAAGCTATCTTGCAAATATAACTTAGATGCCAAAATATTGTACTTTCTGACATATGTCAATTTTTTATGAACAGACTCAGATGAAATTTTGATGAAAACCTTTGCATCACCAATTCTAAGCACACGAATGGTAGGTGTAAAGTACTTACAAGTTGATAGCTTTGAAGAGGATAGTCTTCATTTCACAAAATTCTGCTATATTTATGTAAAAAATCACACTCACTGCTTTACAGTAAAACCTCAAATGTGAACAATGGTGGAAGGGTTCATACTGACCCTTACCAGGAAGCCCAAGCAGCTGAACCAGCTCAGCTGTTAATCAGAGAGAGGATTGAGCTGGAAAATGAATAAACCATTTTTAACTGTACTTTAGTCTTAGAAGAGGGATTAATCATGTTTTCTATCACATTTACATTTTCCATTGCTTTGCAATTAATTTTGTGAGACAGCCTCTTCTACAAGGCTGGAAACAAGTAATGGGTTTCAAAAGGTGGATAGAAGAAGGTGAGGCATTAAAAGGCAATTAGAAGTTAGAAACCCAAGAGACCCATCTGAAAAACCCTGGCGGTGAGAGAGCTTGCCCCTTCCAGGGGATCAGAGGAAGACAGGGAAAGGAATGAGTGTTGGGGAAAGTGGGCAGGGCACAGTCTGAGATGATCAGAAAGAAATAAGGGGGCTTCCTTCCACCTCCTCCTAGGGAGTGTAAGACAGGGAGAAGGGGTAAGGGAAGAAAGGCAGTGGGAAGCCCAAAGAAATGACACCTCTGTAATACAGGCCTCAAGAAATCGTAAGAAATATGGGACTTACTCATATCAGAATAGTGACATTTAGGAAATAGCTCCCAGCGCAGCCAGGCCTAGTAGTCCCATCTGCATCGCGCGGGACAGGAACACAGAGTCCCCCAGGGCCACGTTAAGGTACAAAATTGCTCTTCTGTGGCATCTGGGAGGACTCCCATCAGAACTTCAGACTGTTCGCCCCTCTGCTCGGAAGATATTTTCACTGCCTACCGGGAGGTGGGAACAGCTGGGCTGTTAAAGTCAACAGGCTCCCACTTCCACACTGAGCAGATTGTGTCATAATTGGAAATGTGAAATTCGCCTTCCTCTGTGTAGACTTCTAAGGCAGGGAGAGGCCTGTCTGCGTTTCCTCCAGACCCCAGGAAGGGCCAGTCTCAGACCTGAGTAAATGCTCCAGCCTTGTTGGCGAGGAGAGGGGGCCACGACACCTGCCAAGTCCCTATAACAAGCATGGGCTCAGCAGTCCCATTTTGTTTTGTTTTTTGGTGGTGGGAGTGTATAGGAGACAGGAGGATGCAGGGGAGGCTAGGACCAAAACAGGCCTTATTAGCCATACACTCTTGCACCTGAAGTGTCCTCACGGATGCCCCAACGTGTCTATGAAAAATCTGGTCCTTCAGCTCAAATCCTGCCTGTTCCCTGAGGCATCCTGGCCACCTTGAGATACCCTCCCTTCTCTGAGGTTGAACTTCCATAAACCTGCACGTGGACACTCCCTGGAACCCAGAGGGGTCTTCCATGGGACCAAGCCCTCTTTCCCTAAGCTGCTTTTCCTTCCTTTTCCCTCAGTCCTTGTCTCTTAACTCCTTCCTGAAGTCCCACTCTTTCCTTACTCTCCCCCACCCACCCAATCAGAACCCACCCCCCTCCCCATGCTCATGTAGCCCCAAGTCCTCCTGGGCAGCTCATCAATTGCTCTGGCTCTGTTCTCTGTCATGAGTCAAAGATGGGTCTACTCTGCCCCCAGTTTCTGCTGCTGAGCATGTGTTTGGGGGCTCTGGGTCCATGTGGGGGAGGAAGGTCTTCAGGGTCCACCATTCCAGTTTGCAGTTTGCTCTTTCCCCTAATATGTATCTAAACATACCAGACACATCCCAAACTGCAAGGTTTCATTTCCTGCCAAAACCCATCACCAGGGCTATTGAAGAGACACATATTTTTTCTGTTAATGTAATTTTGAACTAATTACTCTTCCAAATGCCTTAGTCCCCTCCCAAACTTCCTGCACAGTGAAAGATACTGTACCCAGTTTCTCCTCTTCAATTTCTGGGCTTCCCTCTGGCTTGTTTTGGGGGTGGAGTGTGGGTCAAGGTGAAGAGACTAAGAAAACTCTCCTACCACCCAAAGAAGTTGGATTTTTTTCTCCCCAATTAGAATGCAAATTCCTTTTTGCCCCACAGGATCTAGCGTAGCGCCAGGCACATTGAGTTGCTTCAGAGTGAGCTAAGCAGCAGAGCTGGGACTCCAACCCAGCGCCTTCCTCTGTTCCACAGTGTTCCATGGCTGGGCTGACCAGAGGGTCCTCTAGGAAAAAATTAAAATACTATTGGGTCTGGGGGTCAGAGGGCAGGTGTGTTCAGAGCCAGCGGAGCTCCCCTGACCCCAGTCCTGCTGTGCATGGTCTCTTAGCAAGAGTCCAGACTCTCAGGTGCAGAGGTAGGTTCCACAGTCATTTAACATCTGTGGCAATGTTATCAACCACACTTTCCTAGCCTTTGCTAAGGAGTTTGACCCCCAGACAAAACCCAGCCTGTGGCCAGGGAGAGAAGGTGAGGAGGCCAGTCCAGGAACCCTACTCCCCCATTATAATTTGGCCGAGAGTAAGAACAGGAAGCATTAACAATTTATATTCTTTTTACACAGAATCAGTCCAACTGGCCAGACTGAGATCTGATCCCAGGTCCGTAGACAGAGGCTTTCATGCATTTTTTTTTTAGCACTGCAACCCCTTTTTCCAGTGAAATCTTACACAGAACCACCAAATAGAAAAGCAGTAAAAGTGGTAGAAGTGAGAGAGGGGTCCCAGAGCCCCAACTACCTGGTTCTCTGCCTTTGTCCTTTTCCCGACTCAATCTCCCCCCACCTACCCCGCCCCCGGGGCACCCTAGGGAGGAACAGTCTGAGAACCATGGCAGCAAAGCAGTCAGGCAGCTGTGGAGGCAGGGGGTGAGGGACAGGCAGAAAAGTTGAACAGCGAATCTGTTCTGCACAAGGACCCTTGAAGTGAGCTACTTTTGTTTATAGAGAGTAAATAATGGGCCTAGGGATCAGAATGAAGGCTGACACAGGACCTGTCAACATTTCTAGCATTCATAGTCTTTAAACATTCAAACAGCAAGATTTTGAAGGGTCTTTGACTTTTCTCTTCATTTTTTTTTTCTCCATATGTCAACAAATACTGCTTTTGCTGAGTGAAGAGCCTGGCATTGCCTTTCCTGATGGAAAACAAAAGACGTGAAGTGAGAGAGAAGATGAGTTTAAAAAACAAAAAGAGAGAGTGTAAAGGAGGAGGATTCTTAAGTGTCCTGAAGAAGAGACCCAGGACAGAGAGAGGGAGATGGAGGTGGAGGGACTTGGAGGGTTACAGCCCTAAAGCCCCTCGTGTGTTGAAGTTTGGTCGTGCCATTCATTATGTAGATAAGTCAGCTGAGGTCCCGAGAGTAAATGGAGTTTTAGGTTAGATAGTAACGCCAAGTTAAAAAGTGATAATATTAATGAAAACTGGAGCTCACCGTTTCTGATGCCTGCTTTTCACATGGGGAATTTTTTTAAAAGGGAAAGGCAGTTCTCCCAGACTAAGGAAAAGAGACTCACAGCCCTGAATCAGTTCTGTCAGCAAGCATTTACTGAGCCCCTACTGTGTGTCATTCTTTGCCCTGGGTGCTGGGGAATAGAGATGAACGGGACACAGCCCCTGCCCTCAAGGAACCCACACACAGGCCAGTGGGTGAGGCAGGCAGATCGTAACAACTGCAACACAACCTAATAAGTGTCATGACTGTGCTGTGTGGATGTTGCTGTGGAGGTGGCATCAGGACCAGATCCACAATTTATGGACCTCAATGCAAAATAAAAATGCGGGGTCCCTTACTTTAAAACTCTTTAGAATTCTAAGATGGTGACAGCAGAGCATTAAACCAAATGCAGGGGCCTTCTGAGCATGGGGCCCTGTGTGACTGCACAGGTGACACGTCCATGAAGCCAGCCCTGGGTGTCAGGTACCACTTCACAGAGGAAGCCAAGTCTGAAAAGACAAAGAAGTCACCGGCAGATAGACTGGAACATTTTCTAGAACATTCCAGAAAATGATAACAGCAGGTCTAAAGGCACAGAGACGTAGAAGCACACACTGTATTTGAGAGATCG
Organism: Grampus griseus; assembly: GCF_964374135.1. Lineage (NCBI taxonomy): Eukaryota > Metazoa > Chordata > Mammalia > Artiodactyla > Delphinidae > Grampus > Grampus griseus. The sequence continues at coordinate 59,629,398 of NC_139017.1, forward strand.
CCACAAGTTCCAGGAGGCCAGAGTATGAGAACTGGGGGAGTAACAAGCAAGGAGGCTGGCAAGGGAGCAGACCCCAAACGTCACGGTTCTTTTAAACCTACTCGGCAGTTTTCTTGCGGGTATTGGTGAGTCATTGAAGATGCCCAGGAATATGCTCTAATGGGTAATTTAGGAAAAAAAAAAAAAAACACTTGGGCAGCAGGAGGAGTGTGGATTGGAGGAGAGTAAGCCTGGAGCTGCCCCCAAGTTGGGAGGCAGAAAGAGTCTGAAAGAGGCAGAAAGAGGCAGAAAGAGGCAGAAAGAAAGTCTGAAAGAGGCAGAAAGAAAGAGTTCCTAGCTGGGGATAGAGATTTCGGACTCATGCACAGGGGCTATGGAATTCTTAAGTGCGGGTGCAGTTACCTGGAGAGAGAATAAAAGTGGGCCCCAAAAACAAAGATGCAGGTGGAGGAAAGAGACTTCAAAGGAGAGGTGTTGGAGGTAGAAGGATAATCAACAGAGCAAATCACATTATTCAAGAGACAAAAGAGTTTCAGGGAGGAGGGAGTGGCCAACTTGAAAAATAATCCAAGAGTAAGGTAAGGACTATAGTGGCCAAGAAAACTGAGGGAAGAGACACAGGGTGTAATGTCCAAAGATGGGGACGTAGTCAGTGGTCGTTTCCAGGGCAACGGCAGTCTAGAAGAGCATGCGGACGATGGAAGGCTCTGGATCTGCATCTCCAGCTGCCCCGTGGCCAGTCCACTGCCCCATCCCAGGTCCTTCAAGGGCTGCAGCAGCCTGGTTTTCCCTAGAGCTGGAGCAGAGAAGCATCTCCTCCCACTTGCTCCCTCGTGGCTGACATGTGCCCCTGCAGAAGCTGTCAAGGGCCACATCTGACCTTGAGGATGACATTGGGGTGTGCATCTACCCCATGGTCACCTTCTCTCATCCTCACAGACATAGAACCAGTCATACACCCCATTGCCAGACAAGTCCTGGCCTCTGCAGCTGGCCAAACTCTTTTCACTGGGGTTACAGTACTGCTACCAACCTGAAACTCTCATGAGGCCCCAAACAGGAAGTCCTCCTCCACCCTGCTTGTTAGAACTTAACAGTACTTTCCTTTTACTTACTTGCCCTGCGTAATAAATAGCTCATCTCTCTTAGTACTTGGTACAAGTTTCCCATAAGGACTCACTCAGATATCAATGAGCACAGTCCATACAGCATCACAGTAAAGCCCCCTGGCTCCACTGTCTCTCAGGCAGTGGACTGTGCCCTCCTGAGCCTCAGAGCTCCTGCTGCATTAGACGTACAGCCTGGGAGAGCAATGGTCCAACACAGAGCTTCCTTTTATCGAGCTCTTCCTGTGTGCCCAGTGTTTAATACCTGTTATCTCGCTTCCTTCTCAGTTCAAGCCAAGGAGGTACGTTGTCCTATTTCCCAGAAAAGGTAAACCAGAGCAGCCAATGGGCGTATGGCAGGGCAGAGACTGTTCCGGTCCTCTCCACTGTGTCTGGGTGGAGAGGCCTTTATGCAGTCTTCTGTACTTTTCCACATCTCAGGCAATAATAGGCTTCTGGTCTTGCCTCTCCCCGAAGATAGCAGAATAAGAAGAATCAACCAATGGGACCCTCTCTCATTCTTGGATTCACATCACAGGCTACCAACCAGATTGTGGGAAGGGGGTAGGACAGGCCAAATTGACTATGGTCCAAAGCCTCAGAAAGAGGTGTCCCTCCTGACCCTGAAACAGCCAGAGAGTATAGGTAGCCTCACTCTCAGGAAAGCCTCCTGCTGTTCTCTGAGTACGTACACGTACGTACACACACACACACACACACACACACACACACACACACACACACACCCTCCTTACTGCACAGAGATAAACCACAGATGGAACCCACATCATATGTGAAGATGCAAGCCCGTCACCCACCCTGGCTCTGGCTTGTTTACAGATGGCGTTGCTTCTGATTTGGCCTCCATCCATTCTGACCGGCTGATGCCCGTGCCATATCTGTTGGCTAAATATTTTTTGTATCAGCCTTGATTCTGGAGACAATGAGACTCAGACAGGTTAAGTAATATGCTCACGGACCCTCAGCTGTTAAACGCAGAGCCAGCATTCACAACCAGCTCCACCTAACTCCACCGCCTCACGCTCTCAGCCCCGAGGCTCTGTACACCATGCCTCTCACTGCCAGGATACCTATAGGGTTTCCGCGTAGATAGACCCCTAGTGTTCTCCCAAACATGCTTGATGTCCCGTGATGGAAATCCAAAGCTGACCCTGTTTGGAAGCTTGGCTATGCACAATAAGGAAAGAACACTAGGGAGAGGCAAACGATGAATTCCATTTTTGCAAATCTCACAAACTTTAGAGGAACCATCTAGTTGGGTGGACGAGCCAGGGCTTCTTTATCCTCTGAACTGGATTACCTGTTCCTGGGAAATGCCCATGCTTTCAGTTTCCAGGCCTTTAATTATGTTACTGTATGCTTTTTAAATCCTCACCTTGTTAGCAGGTGACCCTCATGAGTTTAGGGCAGTGCGCCAGCCCACACACTACCCGGATAAGAGGAGACACTGAACTGAAACAGATGCAAATAACCAGGCTCCTGCTCTCCTGTGAAATAATGTTCAGGAAGAAATTAGCAAGCCACAAACGTTACAGCAGCATTGCCCAACCGGCAGCCACAGGGCAGAGAAGATGGGAACAATGGGTCCTTCGTTTCCCACACTTCTCTGCTTCCCCAGTCCGCTAGGGCAGTAGTTCTCAAAGTGTCGCCTGGAAACTTTGAGAACCACTCAAAGCAGCAGCAGCAGCATCTGGAAACCTGTGAGAAGTGCAAATGCTCTAGCCCCACCCCATAACGGCTGAATCAGTGTTTTAACCAGCCCACCTGCTGATTCTGATGTGCACTAAAAATTAAGAGCCACTGCACCAGAGGTCTGCAAAGATTCAAAATTACGTGCATCTGTCCCTTTGACTAAGAGAAATTGGGAACCATCAGCCTCTCAAGAGAAGCAGGTCTAAAAAGGAGATGATGTGGAAAAAGCATGAACTTCAGAGTCAGATGAACATGGGATTATATCCCATCTCAGCCACTTACTAACCATGTGACTTTCAGCACGTCACTTAATGTTTCTAAGAATTCATTTCACCATCTGTAAAATGGAAATCATAAAACCTAGCATAATGCCTGGCATATAGAAGGTGCCAAATTGAAAGTAACTGTTATAATGTTGCTTCGTGTCAATCAGCAACTGAGCACAGCAGCCAACAGCTATTGAGCTCCTTTCTCTTCTGTAAGCAGATGATGGGAAACATCCACACAAGGGGAGGGATGACCTCCCTGGAGGGATGGGCAGACTGAAGAGCCAGGTGGGGAGAGGTTCAAACTTCAACGGCTCTGTGTGTGCTCAGAGAGAATAACAGGATCACAGTGATCTGATCAGCACAGTTGGGGAGCAATACATTCGAGGCCCAGAGCCAGATCTTCAGGGACAGAACGTCATCAAGGAAAAGCTGCCTCTCCTTCATGCGTACACTCCCTTAAGAAACCATCCCATTGAGAAACATGCAGTGACACACTGAAGTGCAATGCAAAACTCTTGCCATCACAGAGCAAAGCAGGTCCACCAGGTAAACCAAACAACACCAAGCTCACATCTTCCTGGGACAGAAGGGATGGAGAAGAGGACAAGAGGCAAAGAATCAAGGGCAGAGCGGACCCCTGACACAAGGTCAGAAGCTAGGGGATGAGTGAACATAATTTATAGCAGAGCTTCTCAACTTTAATGCGTGGATAATTCACTCATTAAAATGCAGACTCGGGGGCTTCCCTGGTGGCGCAGTGGTTGAGAGTCCGCCTGCCAATGCAGGGCACACGGGTTCGTGCCCCGGTCCGGGAAGATCCCACATGCCGTGGAGCGGCTGGGCCCGTGAGCCATGGCCGCTGAGCCTGCGTGTCTGGAGCCTGTGCTCCGCAACGGGAGAGGCCACAACAGTGAGAGGCCCGCGTACAGCAAAAAAAAAAAAAAAAAAAAAAAAATGCAGACTCGGATTCAGCAAATCTGGGATGGTGCCTGAGACTCTGCATTTCTACAAGCTCCCAGGAAATGCTGGTGTTGCACTTCTAATAGCCCTTTTGGATGATAATAACAGTGTTTACCATAGAGTTTAAAAGTCTAGATTCCAATTCTGGTTCTGACCCAGCTTGTGTGACACAGGGGCCTTGAGAAAGTCACTTAACCTCTCTGACCCTGTTTCCTCATCTATAAAATGGGAAAACTCATGCCTACCACACAGAATTCTAGGAAATTCAGAAGATAATACACATTAGAGCGTAGCATAGTGCCTGCTACTTGGTAATCTCTTGAAAGATGAAGCTGTGATGAACACACCTATAATGCCAGCAACACAAAGGCGTGAGGACTGCGTAATATTTTGCTGGACCCCAAGAGGACCCAGGGCTTGGTGATGTTTTGATCTTGTGGCTAGGATTTACCTGCTGGCTATCTTCTTCTCTAACTCCTCCGTCTTTTCAGCCCTGAAACTGGGGTATTCCCAGGCTTGGTATTTGGCCCTCTGCCCCCATCTCTCCTCCCCAACCCTGGCCTCACTCCCATTCCCAGCTCCAGTTCTCACCCCCGAGGAGAGAGGAGATGCCCACAATTCCACCTATCCCTGATTCTCCTTCCTGATCGTGGGCCCTAGTTATCCTCTGTCTCTACCTGGAATCCCACTGTCCATTCTGGTCACCTTGCCTAGATCCAACATCCTCATCAGATTACTCCACAAACCAGCACAGCTGCTCACTCCCCTGCCTCTGTCAGCGTTCTCACTTTCTTAGCTTAGGTGTCGCTCTCCAGGCAGCCTTCCCCAGCCAGGCAGGATGAGATGACCTCCATGTGCTCCCACAGCACCTGGCACACGTGTCTAGTGTAGCACTCACCCTCCCATGCTGTCCTTTCCTGTGCATTTGTCCCTCTCCACCATTGCACAGGGACCTCCTTGAGGGTGGGATCCCTGGTCTTGATCACCTGTGATCCCCAGTGCTTGACAAATAAAGGCCTAAATTCCAACCTGACAATAATCCCTCTTTATCCAGGACATTCTGAGGAAGCTGGGCATGCGAGAAATAATGATGCACTGGGACGTGAGGAACCACTACTGTTAGCCAGGCCAGTGCTCAATCCCACCACAGTAGAGCTGATACTGACCTAGGTTCTTGGCCTTCCCCAGTCAATAGAAGTTGATAAGAGGCCCGACAAGAAATTCAGGCAACGGTGTATTGGGGCCCCTGCTGCAGCAGGAGAACAAGTAACAGGTTCCCTTGCTCACTCCCCAAGCGAGGGATGCGTTGGTTCCTTATATGGGGTGAGGGTAGGGGTGTGCCCAGGGGTCGGGCAGGAGGGGTGGCTTAGGAGGTTTGCCCACCTCTTCGGTGGTGTTGAGTGCTGGGGGCACGCACAGTACCCTGCTTTTGCTCCTGGACCCTGTTTTTGCTCTCAGCTCTTCAGAAGTGGCAGTTGGGCTTTTTTGGTCTTCTTCTACCTTGTTGTCCATAATTTGCCCCAACTGAATATGCACGCAGTTACCTTTAGTCCCCTATAGTTTCTTTGTATTTTGTTGCTCAAGGAGACGTTTGTTCAGGTGCAAGCACTGCAGCAAAGGGTCCCAGGTCCTAGCCTGTCTCATAACTCAGATGGAGCTAAGTGAGCATGAAACTCAGACTTGGAATCCAAGTATAGGCTCTTGGTTCTCCCAAGCCTGAATCCAGAGCTTGGGAGTCATCACCTCTGGCTAGTCACAAAGGAAAGAAACCCAGAACCCTAATGAGAGTGCCTGGGAAGGGGAGAGGATGTAAGGACAGGGAAGGGAAGGGAAGGAAACGGAAGGGAGGGGAAGAGAAGCAGAGGAGGGAGAAGAGAGAGGAGGGGGAAGGAATGGAAGGAAAGAGGAGGGGAGAGAAGGGGGGAGGAGGGGAGGGGAGAGGAAGGAGAGGAGGAAGGGAGAGAAACTTTTTTCCTCCAAATCTTCACGCCCTCCTTCTCAGCACTTTGTGATACAGATTAACCTAAACTCTTTCTCAACAAATAATGGCTGGAGAAAGAGGGAAATTCATAAACACTGCCAATTTAATAAATTTTGTCTCCTTGCAGAGGAACATGTCCTAGCACTATGCCTCACACAATATATTGCTTAATAAAATAAAGGATGAATTATAAAATAGTCTGTAGGAAAAATACTTGTAAATGAAGTGCTATTGTCATAATCATCACCACATTACTCTGAGCTGTCCCTAGCGTGTGGTATCTTAGAGTCTCCAATCGGCCCTCATTTACGCAACATTCCAAGGCTCTAGGAACCTCAAAATGAGCCTTAATGTTAGTCCAGAATTTACTCTGAGTCAATGCTACCATTGTCTATTCCATAAACACTTGTGTCTACCATCAAGCAGAACAGAATTTTTAGGACTTCCCTGGTGGCACAGTGATTAAGAATCTGCCTGCCAATGTAGGGGACATGGGTTTGATCCCTGGTCCAAGAAGATCCCACATGCCGCAGAGCAACTAAGCCCGTGCGCCACAACTACTGAGCCTGCACTCTAGAGCCTATGCTCTGCAACAAGAGAGGCCACCACAATGAGAAACACGTGCACCATAATGAAGGCCCAACACAGCCAAATATAAATAAATTAAATAAATAAATTTTAAAAAAAGAAAAAAAAGTTAAACAGAATAGTATTTTTAATATTATTCTATGTATTTCTCATTCCTGGTAATTTGGTAGCTTGTGTTGCCCACCGGCCCTCTACCCTCAGAGTCTGAGTTATCCATGGCTTTGGGGTGGGGTGGGGTGAGGTGGAAGAGAAAACAAGGAATTAAGTTTTCCAAGAAGAAAAAGGCTTTGACATTCTATTTTAACTTTTTAAAATTCACAGAAAAGACAATAATCTTGAAAGCCCTGGTTTTCCAGGGCAAGAACCAGGCACTTGAGGAAATGAAAAAGTCTTTCTGGACTCCTTAGAGTAGGCAGGATAGAAAAGATGAAATGAAACAGTTTTCCTCTACTGGATAGGAGAAGCTCTAGGAATATCACAGAGAAAGAAATCAAGAAAATTAAATTAACATGTAAGTGAGTGTCCTGAGAGGACCCAGCCTGTCCCTTCCAGGGTACCCCTCCAGGGGGTTGCTTCCAGAATCCCAAGTGGGAAGAAGGGGCCCCATCAGAGGGGATGTATCATCCCGCAGCACACACACACACACACACACACACACACCCACACCCATTTCAACCCTGGAAATTTCAGAAGATCGTTGTGGTTAGCGAGAACTGAGTCAAGAAACGAACTGGTTGGGCAGTGAGCAGGGTCACTTGGACTGAACCAGGAAGACAAACCACACATTACAGCAGCTACAGACACTGAGGCAACCAGTTGAGTGAGAACGATATCCCCAAACCAGGTGGGACCAACCACCACCCCACAGGCCAGCCAGGACCAGACGCCAGAACACAAATCACATGGGAACCTTCCCACCTCGTGCTGTCCTGATTCCATGATTCCTGCACCATCCTAGGTAAGAGATGAGACAAGAACACTTGATAAGGAACAACGGTCCTGGTATAAATTTTGAATTTTAAAATACCTGAGTTTTCACTGTCTGAGTAATTAGTGAAAAGAGGCTACATATTGAGCCAGAATTTGACTAAGCTACATTTAATTGTCAAGAATAAGTCTTTTTGGGACGAGGGGAAGATGGCAGAACAGTAAAACGCGGAGATCACCTTCCTCCCCACAGATACACCAGAAATATATCTACACGTGGAACAACTCCTACAGAGCACCTACTGAACGCTGGCAGAAGACCTCAGACCTCCCAAAAGGCAAGAAACTCCCCACGTACCTGGGTAGGGCAAAAGAAAAAAGAATAAACAGAGAAAAAAGGATAGGGAGGGGACCTGCACCAGTGGGAGGGAGCTGTAAAGGAGGAAAGTTTTCCACATACTAGGAAGCCCCTTTGCGGGAGGAGACTGCGGGTGGCGGAGGGGGAAAGCTTCGGGGCTACGGAGGAGAGCACAGCAACTGGGGTGCGGAGGCCAAAGCGGAGAGATTCCCGTACAGAGGATCGGTGCCAACCCGCACTCACCAGCCCGAGAGGCTTGTCTGCTCACCCAACGGGGTGGGCGGGGCTGGGAGCTGAGGCTCGGGCTTCGGTCAGATCCCAGGGAGAGGGCTGGGGTTGGCTGCGTGAACACAGCCTGAAGGGGGTTAGTGCACCACGGCTAGCCTAGCCGGGAGGGAGTCCGGGGAAAAGTCTGGACCTGCCGAAGAGGCAAGAGACTTTTTCTTCCCTCTTTGTATCCTGGTGCACGAGGAGAGGGGATTAAGAGCGCTGCTTAAAGGAGCTCCAGAGACGGGCGCGAGCCGCGGCTAAAAGCGCGGACCCCAGAGACGAGCATGAGACGCTAAGGCTGCTGCTGCCGCCACCAAGAAGCCTGTGTGCGAGCACAGGTCACTATCCACACGCCCCTTCCGGGGAGCCTGTGCAGCCCGCCACTGCCAGGGTCCCGGGATCCAGGGACAACTTCCCCGGGAGAACGCACGGCGCGCTTCAGGCTGGTGCAATGTCACGCCGGCCGCTGCCGCAGCAGGCTCGCCCCGCACTCCGTACCCCTCCCTCCCCCCGGCCTGAGTGAGCCAGAGTCCCTGAAGCAGCTGCTCCTTTAACCCCGTCCTGTCTGAGCGAAGAACAGATGCCCTCAGGCGACCTACACGTAGAGGCGGGGCCAGATCCAAAGCTGAGCCCCCGGGAGCTGTGAGAACAAAGAGAAAGGGAAATCTCTCCCAGCAGCCTCAGGAGCAGCAGATTAAAGCTCCACAATCAACTTGATGTACCCTGCATCTGTGGAATACATGAATAGACAACGAATCATCCCAAATTGAGGAGGTGGACTTTGAAAGCAAGATTTATGATTTTTCCCCTTTTCCTCTTTTTGTGAGTGTGTATGTGTATGCTTCTGTGTGAGATTTTCTCTGTATAGCTTTGCTTCCACCATTTGTCCTAGGGTTCTATCCGTCCGTTTTATTTTTTTGTTTGTTTGTTTTTTAAATTTTTTTCTTAATAATAATTTTTTTATTTTAATAACTTTATTATGTTTTATCTTACTTTATTTTATTTTACTTTATCTTCTTTCTTTCTTTTTTTCCTTCCTTCACTCCTTCCATCCTTCCTTCCTCCCTCCCGCCTTTCTTTCTATCTTTCTTTCTACTTCTACTAATTCTTTCTTTTTACTTTTTCTCCCTTTTATTCTGAGCCGTGTGGATGAAAGGCTCTTGGTGCTATAGCCAGGAGTCAGTGCTGTGCCTCTGAGGTGGGAGAGCCAACTTCAGGACCCTGGTCCACAAGAGACCTCCCAGCTCCACGTAATATCATACAGCGAAAATCTCCCAGAGATCTCCATCTTAACACCAGCAGCCAGCTTCACTCAATGACCAGCAAGCTACAGTGCTGGACACCCTATGCCAAACAACTAGCAAGACAGGAACACAACCCCACCCATTAGCAGAGAGGCTGCCTAAAATCATAATAAGTCTACAGACACCCCAAAACACACCACCAGATGTGGACCTGCTCACCAGAAAGACAAGATCCAGCCTCATCCACCAGAACACAGGCACTAGTCACCTGCACCAGGAAGCCTACACAACCCACTGAACCAACCTTAGCCACTGGGGACAGACACCAAAAACAATGGGAACTACGAACTTGCAGCCTGCAAAAAGGAGACCCCAAACACAGTAAGATAACCAAAATGAGAAGACAGAAAAACACACAGCAGATGAAGGAGCAAGATAAAAACCCACCAGACCTAACACATGAAGAGGAAATAGGCAGTCTACCTGAAAAAGAATTCTGAATAATGATAGTAAAGATGATCCAAAATCTTGGAAATAGAATAGACAAAATGCAAGAAACAGTTAACAAGGACCTAGAAGAACTAAAGAGGAAACAAACAACGATGAACAACACAATAAATGAAATGAAAAATACTCTAGAAGGGATCAATAGCAGAATAACTGAGGCAGAAGAATGGATAAGTGACCTGGAAGATAAAATAGTGGAAATAACTACTGCAGAGCAGAATAAAGAGAAAAGAATGAAAAGAACTGAGGACAGTCTCAGAGACCTCTGGGACAACATTAAATGCACCAACATTCGAATTATAGGGATTCCAGAAGAAGAAGAGAAAAAGAAAGGAACTGAGAAAATATTTGAAGAGATTATAGTTGAAAACTTCCCTAATATGGGAAAGGAAATAGTTAATCAAGTCCAAGAAGCACAGAGAGTCCCATACAGGATAAATCCAAGGAGAAAAATACCAAAACACATATTAATCAAACTGTCAAAAATTAAATACAAAGAAAACATTAAAAGCAGCAAGGGAAAAACAACAAATAACACAGAAGGGAACCCCCATAAGGTTAACAGCTGATCTTTCAGCAGAAACTCTGCAAGCCAGAAGGGAGTAGCAGGACATATTTAAAGTGATGAAGCAGAAAAACCTGCAACCAAGATTACTCTACCCAGCAAGGATCTCATTCAGATTTGATGGAGAAATTAAAACCTTTACAGACAAGCAAAAGCTGAGAGAGTTAGCACCACCAAACCAGCTCTACAACAACTGCTAAAGGAACTTCTCTAGGCAAGAAACACAAGAGAAGGAAAAGACCTACAATAATGAACCAAAAACAATTAAGAAAATGGGAATAGGAACATACATATCGATAATTACCTTAAAGGTAAATGGACTAAATGCTCCCACCAAAAGACACAGATTGGCTGAATGGATACAACAACAAGACCCATATATATGCTGTCTACAAGAGAGCCACTTCAGACATAGAGACACATACAGACTGAAAGTGAGTGGATGGAAAAAGATATTCCATGCAAATGGAAACCAAAAGAAAGCTGGAGTAGCAATTCTCATATCAGACAAAATAGACTTTAAAATAAAGACTATTAGAAGAGACAAAGAAGGACACTACATAATGATCAAGGGATCAATCCAAGAAGAAGATACAACAATTGTAAATATGTGTGCACCCAACATAGGAGCACCTCAATACATAAGGCAAATACTAACAGCCATAAAAGAGGAAATCAACAGTAACACACTCATAGTAGGGGACTTTAACACCCCACTTTCACCAATGGACAGATCATCCAAAATGAAAATAAATAAGGAAACACAAGCTTTAAATGATACATTAAACAAGATGGACTTAATTGACATTTATAGGACATTCCATCCAAAAACAACAGAATACACATTTTTCTCAAGTGCTCATGCAACATTCTCCAGGATAGATCATATCTTGGGTCACAAATCAAGCCTTGGTAAATTTAAGAAAATTGAAATTGTATCAAGTATCTTTTCCGACCACAACGCTATGAGACTAGATATCAATTACAGGAAAAGATCTGTAGAAAATACAAACACATGGAGGCTAAACAATACACTACTTAATAACGAAGTGATCACTGAAGAAATCAAGGAGGAAATCAAAAAATACCTAGAAACAAATGACAATGGAGACATGACGACCCAAAACCTATGGGATGCAGCAAAAGCAGTTCTAAGAGGGAATTTTATAGCAATACAATCCTACCTTAAGAAGCAGGAAACATGTTGAATAAACAACCTAATCTTGCACCTAAAGCAATTAGAGAAAGAAGAACAAAATAAAACCCCAATGTTAGCAGAAGAAAAGAAGTCATAAAAATCAGATCAGAAATAAATGAAAAAGAAATGAAGGATGCAATAGCTAAGATCAATAAAACTAAAAGCTGGTTCTTTGAGAAGATAAACAAAATTGATAAACCATTAGCCAGACTCATCAAGAAATAAAAGGAGAATACTCAAATCAATAGAATTAGAAATGAAAAAGGAGAAGTAACAACTGACACTGCAGAAATACAAAAGATCATTAGAGAATAATACAAGCAACTCTATGCCAATAAAATGGACAATCTGGAAGAAATGGATAAATTCTTAGAAATGCACAATCTGCCAAGACTGAATCAGGAAGAAACAGAAAATATGAACAGACCAATCACAAGCACTGAAATTGAAACTGTGATTAAAAATCTTCCAACAAACAAAAGCCCAGGACCAGATGGCTTCACAGGCGAATTCTATCAAACATTTAGAGAAGAGCTAACACCTATCCTTCTCAAATTCTTCCAAAATATAGGAGAGGAAGGAACATTCCCAAACTCATTCTACGAGGCCACCATCACCTTGATACCAAAACCAGAGAAAGATGTCACAAAGAAAGAAAACTACAGGCCAATATCACTGATGAACATACTTGCAAAAGTCCTCAACAAAATACTAGCAAACAGAATCCAACAGCACATTAAAAGGATCATACACCATGATCAAGTGGGGTTTATTCCAGGAATGCAAGGATTCTTCAATATACGCAAATCAATCAATGTGATAAACCATATTAACAAATTGAAGGAGAAAAACCATATGATCATCTCAATAGATGCAGAGAAAGCTTTTGACAAAATGCAACACCCATTTATGATAAAAACTCTGCAGAAAGTAGGCATAGAGGGAACTTTCCTCAACATAATAAAGGCCATATATGACAAACCCACAGCCAACATCATCCTCAATGGTGAAAAACTGAAAGCATTTCCACTAAGATCAGGAAGAAGACAAGGTTACCCACTCTCACCACTCTTATTCAACATAGTTTTGGAAGTTTTAGCCACAGCAATCAGAGAAGAAAAGGAAATAAAAGGAATCCAAATCAGAAAAGAAGAAGTAAAGCTGTCACTGTTTGCAGATGACATGATACTATACATAGAGAATCCTAAAGATGCTACCAGAAAACTACTAGAGCTAATCAATGAATTTGGTAAAGTAGCAGGATACAAAATTAATGCACAGAAATCTCTGGCATTCCTATACACTAATGATGAAAAATCTGAAAGTGAAATCAAGAAAACACTCCCATTTACCACTGCAACAAAAAGAATAAAATATCTAGGAATAAACCTACCTAAGGAGACAAAGACCTGTATGCAGAAAATTATAAGACACTGATGAAAGAAATTAAAGATGATACAAATAGATGGAGAGATATACCATGTTCTTGGATTGGAAGAATCAACAGTGTGAAAATGACTCTACTACCCAAAGCAATATACAGATTCAATGCAATCCCTATCAAACTACCACTGGCATTTTTCACAGAACTAGAACAAAAAATTTCACAATTTGTATGGAAACACAAAAGACCCCGAAGAGCCAAAGCAATCTTGAGAACGAAGAATGGAGCTGGAGGAATCAGGCTCCCTGACTTCAGACTATACTACAAAGCTATAGTAATCAAGACAGTATGGTACTGGCACAAAAACAGAAATATAGATCAATGGAACAGGATAGAAAGCCCAGAGATAAACCCACGCACATACGGTCACCTTATCTTTGATAAAGGAGGCAGGAATGTACAGTGGAGAAAGGACAGCCTCTTCAGTAAGTGCTGCTGGGAAAACTGGACAGGTACATGTAAAAGTATGAGATTAGATCACTCCCTAACACCATACACAAAAATAAGCTCAAAATGGAATAAAGACCTAAATGTAAGGCCAGATACTATCAAACTCTTAGAGGAAAACATAGGCAGAAGACTCTGACATAAATCACAGCAATATCCTTTTTGACCCACCTCCTAGAGAAATGGAAAGAAAAACGAAAAACAAAAAACAAATGGGACCTAATGAAACTTCAAAGCTTTTGCACAGCAAAGGAAACCATAAACAAGACCAAAAGACAACCCTCAGAATGGGAGAAAATATTTGCAAATGAAGCAACTGACAAAGGATTAATCTCCAAAATTTATAAGCAGCTCATGCAGCTCAATAACAAAAATAAAAAAAAACCCAATCCAAAAATGGGCAGAAGACCAAAATAGACATTTCTCCAAAGAAGATATACAGACTTCCAACAAACAGATGAAAGAATGCTCAACATCATTAATCCTTAGAGAAATGCAAATCAAAACTACAATGAGATATCATCTCACACCAGTCAGAATGGCCATCATAAAAATATCTAGAAACAATAAATGCTGGAGAGGGTGTGGAGAAAAGGGAACACTCTTGCACTGCTGGTGGGAATGTGAATTGGTACAACCACTATGGAGAACAGTATAGAGGTTCCTTAAAAAACTACAAATAGAACTACCATATGACTCAGCAATCCCACTACTGGGCATATACCCTGAGAAAACCTAAATTCAAAAAGAGTCATGTACCAAAATGTTCATTGCAGCTCTATTTACAATAGCCCGGAGATGGAAACAACCGGAGTGTCCATCATCGGATAAATAGATAAAGAAGATGTGGCACATATGTACAATGGAATATTACTCAGCCATAAAAAGAAATGAAATTGAGCTATTTGTAATAAGGTGAATAGACCTAGAGTCTGTCATACAGAATGAAGTAAGTCAGAAAGAGAAAGACAAATACCGTATGCTAACACATATATATGGAATTTAAGGGAAAAAAATGTCATGAAGAACCTAGGGGTAAGACAGGAATAAAGACACAGACCTATTAGAGAATGGACTTGAGGATATGGGGAGGGGGAAGGGTAAGTAGTGACAAAGCAAGAGACAGGCATGGATATATATACACTACCAAACGTATGGTAGATAGCTAGTGGGAAGAAGCCACATAGCACAGGTGGATAAGCTCGGTGCTTTGTGACCGCCTGGAGGGGTGGGTTAGGGAGGGTGGGAGGGAGGGAGACACAAGAGGGACGAGATATGGGGACATATGTATAACTGATTCACTTTGTTATAAAGCAGAAACTAACACACTATTGTAAAGCAATTATACTCCAATAAAGATGTAAAAAAAAAACTGTAAATAAAGAAAAAAGAATAAGACTTTCCACAATAGCAAAAAAATGATGGCTAATGACAGGTACAGAAAAACAATATCACAGTTAGCATGTCTGAGGTGTGACTGAACTTCAAACCCACCACAGGTCTTGGTTTTGAGCAACGATGAGAGCAAAGCAGAGGAAATCTCTATTCCTTATGGAGCTTATAGTCCAGTGGGAAAGCAGTCATGAAACAGGCAACCCCACTATAATTATGGGACAGCAGCTGTGCTTGGTGCCATGAAGTCCGTGTACAGGGAGGAAAGAGAGGAAGCCCCCTGTCCCAAATCATCCGTCCTGCCTACCCAGTGTGATGTCGGAAATGCAACATTTAGAAATGAATTCTGTTCATTAATCACTGCTTTTCTCTCTCAATCCTCTTCAAAATGCAAAGACCTGTGGGAGGGGTTATTCATGAAGTTGCTAACCTTTCCATTTTGAGACTTTAATAGCTCTTATTCTATTTAAAGATCAAAAAGCAGGAAAGCTCCCAAATGCTACTGGGGAGAGCAGGGAGGAGCATCAAGCAGGAACACGCAGGGTTGGAGGTTCCCACAACAGACCTGTTTGGCAATATTGCCCAGGGTTGCTTCGCCCTGGACAATGGCATTTGGATCTTAGCAGAAGTATAAAGTGATCCTGTGGGTAGGATCTGATGCCTTATGAACTAGGGTAGTGTAGAGAGCACCTAGCTGTCATGATAGCTCTGACCCCTGGAAAGAAGTTGGGCTCTTTTCTCAACTCAAGGGACCTCAGCTTTCATCTTAGTGCCCAGTGGGAAGCAGGACCCTTCTCCCAATGAGGACAGAAGACCCAGTTAGCCAGAAACCCCTCCCACTTCCAAAAAGGAGCATGGCGTTGTGGTTAAATCCATTGCTCTGAAGTCCAACAAAACTCAAACTCAGCCACTTACCAAATGAGGGACTTTGGGCAAGTTACTTGACCGCTCTGAACGTTCAGTTCCTCATCTACAAAATGGGACTGATAAACATAGCTATCTCATGGGTCATTGTGAGATCACATGAGATACCGTATGCAACACACTTTCCACAGTTACCTGTTATTTACCAGAGAGACAGTGGTGTGAAGCCACTCACAGCCACCCGGGGAGGGTGAAGTTATCTGGACCAATGCTGCCCAGCATCAGGAACACCTGGGTGCTTGTTAGACCCAGGCCCCACCCCAGGCCTGTGGGATCAGAATCTCCGGGAATCTGTGTTTTAGCAAACTTTCCAAGTGACTTTTACACACGCTTAGTTTTGAGAAGCACAGCACTGTAATCACGGATAGACCTGAAGTCAGAGGCAGAGTGTCTTAGGCAAGTCCTTCCTTCTCCAGAGGCAGTGATACCTGTCTGAGATATCTTGTAAGATTGATGAGAACATTCTATAATATGCCCAAAAGGGCTTTGCAATGTATCAAACAACATGGAAGTGGACGAGAGCATGATTATTCCCTGCATTTGTAACAGGACCCTTTAAAAGGAAGACAGCCAAGTTCTTGGCTTTCCTTCCTGGCTCTTGACAAAACCTCCTACTGCTCTCGGAGGACTCAAGAATGTTGACTCAGAATTCCCTGCGTGTTCTCTTGGAAAAGCAAGCTACTTCTGACAGCTAAAACTGTACACAGTGTATCATAAAATCCCTGCAGCTCAGACCTGACAATTATTCCCTCTGTTTCCTGACCTGCACAGACTGCCCAGCACGGCGGGGCTCTCTGTGTCTCAGGAGCTTTCCGCGGATGGAGCACAGCTTTCAGGGGCCCCAGGATTTGAATCAAGACCAGTGAATGGGTAGAAGCGGCAGAGTCAGGTTTCATGCCCAAATAAGGAAGAACTTTGCAACCATCAGAAAGTAGCATGAACTTCCCTGGGAGGTGGAGGGTGAGATCCCCGACCCAGGAGATGGGCATTCACAGACATGAAACTATTTTATGATTTCCCATCCTACTCCACTCTCCTACTTTCAGTGTGCTCTGCCTGACATCTGAGGGGCCTCCTTCTAAGGATTTACCTTTCTTTCATTTAGTTGATATTTACTCATCACCTGCCACGTGTCAGGCACTGTCCTAGACATCAGCATGAAGGATCCTGCTCTCATGGAGCTTCCGGCCTAATGGGCAGTTTCGACTGGGTGAGCAGGGGAAGGCCTCTCTGCACAGGTGGTGTTTTCGACTGAAATCTACAACACAGGAAGGAGCCAGCCATGGGACAACCATTTGGACAAGTATTGCAGGCCAAGGGGACAACTGATGGTGAGGCAGGGCCTGTGCAGGAACCTGCAACACAGTGAGTTGGGGTGAGTGACAAGAGGAAGGGAAGGAGAAAAAGTCAGGAAGGGATCAGATCCAGTGGGGAAGGCTTTGGGAGCCAGTGTAACAGGTGAGGATTTTTTTTTCCTTTCTTTCTTCTTTGCAGCACTTAAACAGGCCTGCTCATTGCCAGACTCATCCAAAATGTCTTTGTCAAGCACCTACTTCCCGCTATAAGCCTCGGGGAGCCAGGTCCTGTCCTCCCATCCAGCTGCTGCTTCCTCTAAACATTCTCAAGTCTGGCCCTCGCTTTCAGCATCTCTGAAGGTCTCATATTTGAGAGATGATTGCTTACAGGATTGCTTACCTTCTGAGCCACTAGCTGGTTACAAAACCAAAGTCCTTTTTTTTTTTTTCTGTCTTTTCCGTGTGATGAAACACAGATGTGTATTGGATATAGGTCTAAACACAACTGGGGAACAGCAAACCCTATCTATGTGGGGCACCAACATAGCACAGTGGCTAAGGCACAGGGCCTAGAGCCTGAATGCCTGGATTTCAATGCAGGTTCCTTCTTACTTACCAGCCGTGTGACCTTGGGCAAGCCACTTAGCTCTCAGAGCCTCAGTTTTGCTGTATGTAAAATGAGGAAAGTGATAGTCCCTGCTTCATGGGATGGTGAGTACACACTGATATTTTACGAGTATAGAACTTAGAACAGAGGCTGACACTTAGTAAGTGCTTAATAAGTACAAAACCTTATTTGGCCCAAACTTTGGCTCTTTGTGAGTTTTAACGTTTGTTCAACACTGGACAAATATTTGTTGAGTATCTGCTATGTAATAGGCACTCTGCTAGGCATGCTTTCAGAAAGAGCTTTGGGCTGGAAGTCAGAAGACCTGAGTTCTGGTCTCAGTTTTCCTAGGAGCTGATCAACCTCCCCATCTCTTGTCCTCAGGCTTCTTCCCCTTTAAAGGTGGACCCTGGGGACACCTGACTTGCAAGGGCCCCCTGGTCCTGGCCTGCCTAGATGACCACCCTCATGAGAACCAAGCCCACAGTCCTCCCCAAGCAGGGCCAACCCCTCCAGCCATTCACCTCCACCAGGTCCCCGTGTGCGAGCACACGCCCTGGAGAGAAGTGGGCCTGATCACTGTCTCGTGCTCGCCATAAAATGTTGATTGGGGAATTTAAAATTTCGAAATGATTTAGGAGCCCCAGACGAGGACATAATGTGCTGTGCCCAGCTGGGTTATGAGCCATCTATCTCCTGTCAGCAAGCAGCAAGAAACTGACAGAATCAATACAGACGCGTCTGAAGACAGACTTAACTCATTTCCTTCCTCACCCACCCCTTCCCCGGGCTATGGTTGGAGTGGGTCAGCCCTCGAGGTCGGCACCAAAGCTGGGGCCTGGACGCCCATCTGCCCAGGTGCTGCGTGTTTTCACTCCCTCCATTGGCTGAGGCTGGCACTTTTGCTAGTGCGTCAGAAAAATTAAGGAATCTAACAGGACTGTATCATACCTCCTTGAATGTAAAATATCTTGTACCTGCTTTATGATACATAGTAGTGACTGTGCTTTATCAGATCTGTTTATAATGATGTTATTCTGGAAGGTTTTCTTTCCATATGATGATTGAGAAGCTAATAAAAAAAATGGTGCCAGGTACCCTACCAGTAACGGAACTTTGCTGTTTTCTGACGTTTTGTTTTTTACCTTTTTTTCTTTTAATGGAGTGCACTGGATGTCTCTCTAATTTTGTTCAGATGCCTGCAGAACCTGGAAAAGCTGTTACTGCTCTTGATGCATGACATACTCTGCTATTGGTCTTTTTATATAAATAAATAAATACACATATACACATATATATAATTTGAATCTTTGGAAATTTTAGCTGTGTTGTCAACTTTGGAAAATTATTCCAGTTGTACCGTGTTGCGTTGGCATTGTGCAGAAATTAACAGCCATATTGGTTTAGAAATGTTAAACATTTTTTTCCATTTGTACTGGGGCAAGGCACTGTATTAAATATGAAAGGTCTTATCTACATGGGTTTGATTACAGAAACTAATGAGGTATTCTCTAAATTAAAAACAAAGAGAAAATTTAAGGAATCTAGAACTTCCACTCTTCTTTCCCTCTCTAATGGTCTAAATAGTGTCTTCTGGCCTGTGTCCTGAAAGGAATATCATAATAGTAGCTTCCTTTTATTTAGCTCCAAGAATCTTATAAGAATCATCATTACTTAACTTCTCAGAGCCTCAGTTTCCTTATCTGTGAAACGAAGGGGGTAATGATACCTTCCTCACAGGGTTACATCAGATTAAAGCAGATGCATTGTGAATATACTTAATGCCACTGACTTGCACACTTAAAAATGGCTAAAAGGGCAAATCTCATGTTAGGTGTGTTTTAAAATAACAAGCTTAAAGCAGACAAATGACATTGCCAGCACATAAAAGGCTCCCCATAAATGGCACCTGCTGAGAAGACTGGGATGCAGGGAGTAACAAGTAGCATATCGGAGGTAAGGAGTTTCAAAGCAGCAGAGCTGGTATTTGAACCCAGGTCTGCCCAATGCTGAAACGGGAGCCCTGTCCTCCAAGCGACGCTGTGTCACAGAAGAACAGGTGCGCTGCAGGGAGGTCTTATTCATCTGTGTTTGCCAGGTCCACCCACTGCCTGACCAGCATCCTAGGTGTCAGGCTTGCATTACTCAGTGAGGTTAATAAACGTGTCACTCCCAGGGAATGGCTTTGTTCCTTCCTGCCTCACACACGGTTCTATGCACCGGAAGCATTTATTAAACTCGTTGAGAGGCTTGAATCGGAATGTAATCTTTCTAGCTAAACAATGGTGTGTGCAGCAGCCCAACAGAATTACTTGTTTAATCTTATCCTTGCACGCCTACTCAGCCTGAGGCAACTGGCTAACCCCAGGAGCAGCGTGACATCTCAAGATTTAGGATGCTAAGGAGTGGATCTATAAAGGACTTACTTACTATATCAAGAAAAAGCCCATCTGGAGGTCTTTTTTAACTCAGGATTTTTTTTTCATGATAAATTTATCTTCCTAAAGGCATACGTACCAAAGCCACTTTTACCCAAGGCTGTGTTGAGCCCCTTCACAGTAGAAGATATAGACCTATTCTCTGGTTTCCCACTCCAAGCTTAATATTTTAGCATGGTCTTTGCTTGATTATAACCTGTCTTTCATTCAAACCCCTCCTGCAGTCTGTCATTTCTTTGAGTACCTGGTACATGCCAGGCGATGGGGCCTATTTGGAGAGAGAACTAAGACAGAGTCTTTGCCGTCAGAGGAATCAAAGTCTAGCAGAAGAGACAAACAGGAACACAGAAGAGGACAATACAGCGATTCAGGGGCCCCAGTGCACGGAACGGTTCATTCTCCTGGAGGGACAGGCGCAACACAGGCTGTGAGGCACTTTTGCATCTGCATCCTAAGCAGTGGGACCTGAGTGAACTGAGTGAGGAAAAGCATTCCAGACATGGCACAGCGCAGTGGCATGAAGCTGAAGAACAGGGTGGCCGACTAAGGAACTGAGTGTCGTTCGGCAAAGCGAGAGCAGACGCTGTGGGTAGGGATGGTGGGGTGGGAATGTGGAGCCAAATACAGTTGCTTTGGTTGCTAGCAGCCCAATCTGGAAGGCTTAGTAGGGCTTGTAAAAGGATTCTGATTTTTATCATAATAGTCGTCATTAGCTGCCATTTATTAAGATAGCATGTCAGGCACTTTGCATGTATTATTTCCTTTTACCCTCACACTCATCCCTACAAAGTAGATATTATTTTCCCATTTTTCAGGTAATGAAATTGTGGCTCAAGGAAGTAGGCACTGGGGAATAATTTTACAGGGCGGTAACATGGTTTAGTTTATGCTTTAGAGCGATCACTCAAGTGGAGAAGAGATTACCAGAGTGTAAATGTGAAGGCAGAGAAACCAATTAGGAAACTATTATAATAGTCCAGGTGCAAAGTGTTAATGGCCCAAATTAAAGCAGCAGAGGAGAGATTAGAGAATTGGTGGGGGGAAGGGGGGATAAGGAGTACATTTTGCATTTCCAGGCGTTTTTCTTGAATTTTCATTTGTGGAGTTCAAAGACAGGGCATTGCCTCTGCTTATACTCTCAGGTCAGAGGTTAGACATGTGGGGTTTCTACAAGGTAGGAACAGAGATGAAGGAGAAAATGCATAGTAGCCAGATCTCTTCTTCACTGCTTCTGTCAATCATAGAATGCCAGGGACAAGGGGGGCACTGCTCTCAGTGAGGATGTGTTTATTTTGCTTCTATTTGGTGAAGGGCTGTGTTCTTTCATTTTCCTGTATTTTTCCAAGTCCATGGCAGAGAAACCAAGACTCACCTCTGATGCTAAGAAACTGTGCTCTAATAGGCCCATAAGCATATCTTGGAAGTTCATGAACTCCAGGAAGATCCTCTTTCCTTCCTAGATATCATAAAATAAAATAAACTGGCTAGAGAAAGCAATTCATTTATAAAATATCTTGCAAAGAATGGTGTGCTAGATTGTATTATTGTTCTCAATTGTTCACTCTCCCTTTTGTAAGAGAGATATACATCCCTGCCCACTGCCAAGCGATTTCAGAAACTCCCTGTGAGAGGAGTAACTCCCCTGCCCCCAATGACTGCAAGCTACATGAGAATTGCTTTGGCCAACTGAATGTGAACCGAATGCCACATTCTACATACTAGTGTGTGATTCGTCCATATCTCTTTTTCATTTTCCATAGTAACAGTTATCCCAAATGGTGGCTGTTTCTTCAACCTAGATTCTTAAAGGAAGAAGATATTTGGAGCAGAAGCAGTGCTATTCCAACCCACAGCCAATACGAAATGTAATCAAGAAATAAATTTTTGTTGTAAGCCACTGAGATGTAGGGGTTTCTTGTTACTGTAACATAACCTAATGAAAACTGACAAATACAGGTGGGAATCTGTTCATACAAGTCTCCAAGAAACAGGCATGTGGAGCTTGAACACTTAAGACTTTGCCAGCCACAATGGAACTTGTGGACAAGTGATTAAAGGAAAGGGGGCATTCATTCTTTCCAAAATCTTGGCCCATGTAGACCAATGACACAGTTTCCTGGCTTGCATTCACTGCACAAAATCTCTCACAAAAGACTTCTGATCATCATCTTTCTGCTAACGAGGAGACACTGGTAGGGTTTCCAAATTCCCTGAATTGAAATTATTCAGTTGGAGTTTAATATTGAGTAAATCCAGAAAATAAGATTGAGCTAGCTGATTTCATGCTTTAAATTCTTTTCATTTCCAAACTTGACCATTTCCATCTGTAAAACGCCAAGGCAGTTGTGGACCATCTGCCTCTTAAGTTTCTGCAGTAGCACTTAAAGCAGACAATGCTTTTTGCCTGAGGAAAGTTATCTTCTTTTTTGTGTTAGCTTATCTAAGAGAGACAAAGAGAGAGTTCTTGTATTATCCAGAGGAAGACATTGCTAGAAGGGTTTTCGTAGATTATTTGAGCTTCCTTTTCAGACAAGAGAAAATTGAAGATGTAATATGACTTAGACATAGCAGTTGGCACATAACAGATGTTCAATAAATAACCATTGAATAAATGGATAAATTGAAAATTTAATAAAAGCTCATCTCAATTGCAGATGGCAGGCCTGGCCCTAATTAGACCTTGTACACCATGTCAAATGCACTTTTCACGAGGATGAACTGTGTTTTATCATTTATTCATTAGTCTGTTCAATATTCAGATTGTATTGAGCCACTCTTGTGTGCTAGGTATAATGCTGGACACAGGGAAGACAAAGAGGACTTGGGCAGGTCCCAGTCTCCGCCCTCCAAGAGCATTGTCTACTCTGAGCCCGTCCCCCATCTACTGTCCTCACCAATATCACCTGGGTGTTCTATTTCTTTAATTCTTCAGTGTTCCTCCCTTGACAAAGGAAAAGTTACTACTGGTATGCTAGTCATTTTGATGTGTTACTTCCCAAACTTCTGGGCATCTGGATCCATTTACATTCTTAAAAATTTATTAAGGATCCCCAAAGGCTTTTGTTTAATGCAAACTCTTTTACATTTTCCATAAGAATTGTTAATGCTCACAATATTTACCATATTCAAAATTTTAAACAAGAAATGTTTAAAATATTGATTTATTCATTCATTTAAATATTATTGTAATAAACCCACATGTTAACATAAATAACATATTTTTAAATTATATTTTTCAAATAAAAAGAATTTTCATGAAAAGAATGACACTGTTTTGCATTTTTTCAAATATCTTTAATGCCTGGTTTAAAGGAAGTAACTAGAATCTCATATCTGCTCCTGCATTAAGTCTCTTGAGATATCATACCACATAGCCTCTGGAAAACTCTACTGTACATCATGAGAATATGGAAGTGGAAAAAGAAAATAATGTGTTAATATTATTTTGAACATAGTTTTGATTTCTTGGACCCATTGGTAGGTCTTATGGACCTCCCAAGGATCCCTGGACTACACTTAGAGATCTGAATATAATCTAATCATCTGGGACTTCCCTGGTGGCACAGCGGTTAAGAATCTGCCTGCCAATGGCAGGGGACACGGGTTTGAGCCCTGGTCTGGGAAGATCCCACATGCCGTGGAGCAACTAAGCCTGTGCGCCACAAACTACTGAGCCTGCGCTCTAGAGCCCATGAGCCACAGCTACTGAGCCCATGTGCCACAACTACTGAAGCCCGCACACCTAGAGCTCGTGCTCCTTAACAAGAGAAGCCACCGCAATGAGAAGCCTGCACACCACGATGAAGAGTAGCCCCCACTTGACGCAACTAGAGAAAAGCCTGCAAGTAGCAGCAAAGACCCAATGCAGCCAAAAATAAATAAATAAATTAATTAATTAATTAAAAAAATCTAATCATCCTTTGAAATGGGGAAGAAAAAAAGAGGGAAATTGGAAATGGAAATGCTAGTATCTGGGCATGTCAAACCTCTGAACAGATGCCCATGCGAGATGTAGAATGTCAAGTTGAGACCTAGCCTCCTCTATAGGCACTTAATTATTTTTTTAAGATTAGACAGCTACTCCCCCGGAACTCTTAGTACTCTTTAAATCAGGTCCCATGAAATTTAAGGCAGGGTCATTACTACACCAGTGTTTTCTCTCCATTAATTCTGTTTGGTCCTTTTGAGTACCAAATGACTCACAAGGGTAAAGGAAGTTGGTTTAAAGGAAAAGATACAAACAATTACCCCTACACTAATTTCATGTTAAATAAATACTGTCACCTTTGTGCTAGTGAAGCAAGAATAATTCACCCCAAAAAAACATTTCTAAGCCTATGAAAACTTTCTTTTGTGTATATATTAACCCGCTTATACCAAAAAAGATTTGTGGGAAATTATAAAATATGCAAAATACAGAATAATAAAAATAAAGAAAACAACATTAACATAATCAATATCTAACAGTAAATGAAGCCAGGGAGTGATAATAGAAACGCAAGACAAAAGGCCCTGCACAATTATTTAAATCATTTAAATGATGTCCAGATTCTTTTTAGCCCTAGCAAAAGCAGAAACACAATTAGCTACAAGATCACTTACATGCTAACTTCATATAACATAGCTTTAGTGGCACTGAAACTGTGGGTCCTCATAGATGGGACAGTGAGTAACATAGAGAAAATACATTCTTATAACTTATACACTTCTTATAACTTACATAACAGTAAGGCATTTAGACCACAAATTTAATGTCTATAATATGTTGAGGGTTTCATGATTCTTGGTAATTCCAAAACTACTGGTACAAAGATTTTCAGTGGTTTTTCACCTTCAGTGATTCACATCCACACTCCCTAAGCCAGTGTTCAGGGCCCCAACCCAACTTCCTGAAGTTATCTTTCACTGCGCTCCCACTCAAACCCTCTACCCCAGACAGGCCACTATAGTCACTCTTTCAAACTCTGATTCCTGCTTCCATGTTTTTGTCTATGCCATTTCTCCCACTGAGTGAGTACACAGTAGGTCTTTATTACTTTAGTGCTTAGGCTATGATCAGAAATATATATATGAGTAACCAGTCTTCTCCTCTTTAAACTCTTTCTCACTCAATTTGGTTGTTTGCTTTGCTTTGTTGTTGCTGTTTCAGGAAAACTAGGATGGAATGGAACAAGTCATGTGGACAAGGACAACACATCTATGACTCATTTGGTGGCTCTATACAGCATACTGTCCCACCCCTTCCCCTTCCCCTTCCCTCTCCCTGGGTCATTGACTAAATTTCATGGAATGTGGTCATTCATTCCCTCATTCATTTGTTCAACAAAGATTTAGGAGTCAGCTGCCATTCTGAGCCATGAGAATATAGCAATGAGTGAGAAAGACCTAATCCCAGTCCATACAGACAAAAATTCAAGTAAACAAAAAAATTGCAAGTTATAATTAATGCTATAAAAGTCAAAACTAAAGACTGAGATTGAAATTAGCATTTTAGATAGGGGAGTCCAAGAAAGCATCCTTGAAGAGTGATACTTAAGCTAAGATCTAAAAAACAAGAGAGAGCTGTCACATGAAAATGGGGAAAGAACATTCAGATGAAAAATTGTGAATCAATTTCCTCATCAGTTAAACAGAAGAATAACAGATCCTATCTCATGTGTGTGATATGAGAATTTAATGTGTTAATCCATGAAAAGCACTTAGAACTGGCCTGGTCTACAGTAAATGCCATTGAGTTAGTGATATAAATTACCATTCCAGGCAAAGGGGACAGCATATGCAAAACCCTGATGTGTAAGGGAGTACGATATGTTCAAGGGACTGAAAGAAGAGTGTCATGACTAAAGTACGATAAATAAGGAGAAAAGTCTAGTAAGAAAAGATTGGAGAGCTAAGGGCCAGAGCAATCATGGCCTGCACATGATAGGAACTTAAGTTTTGTTCTAGAAGCAATGTGGAAATTTGGAGGGTTTTGAGCAGGGAAGCTGCTGCTATGGGCAGAATGAACTGTAATACCAAGTGAGACTGAAAGAAGAAAAATCAATCAGGAGGTAGCTGCAGTAGTCCAGTTGGAAGATGATGTAGGCTATGACTAAGAATAGCAATGGACATAGCAAAGTATATTGTAGAATTTGGGTTGACAGGACTTGATGATGGATATGATGTTCAGGAGCTGGGAAACAGGCACCAAGGGTACCTTTCTGGAATTACTCAGTTGAAAATGTCTGCAAGTAGCAATGTCAAGGAGACAGTTGGATTTATAAGTTTAGAACTCAGAAGAGATAGTGAGAGAGAAAAATACAAATATTGGAGACATCAGTGTAAATGTTGCTCTTAAATACATGGAACCTGAGTAGATTGGCTAGGAGGAGACTTTGGAGATACAAAGCAGAGGAGCCAAGGTCAAGCTTTGAAGAATCTCAACTTTTAGAGGTTAGGTGGAAGAGAAAGAGCCAGCCAAGGAGACCAGGGAGGCATGGTCAAGTGAGGTCAGAGAAGAGTCAGAAAAAAAAGAATTTTCACAGAAACCAAGAAAAGAAAATGTTTCAAGAAGGAGGAGGTAGTAAGATTGCCCCAATATATTTTGAGGTCAAACAAGATGAGAGGACTTCCCTTGTGGTCCAGTGGTACAGAATCTGCCTTCCAATGCAGGGGATGCGGCTTCAATCCCTGGTCGGGGAACTAAGATCCCACATGCCTAGGGGCAGCTAAGCCCATGCGCCATGACTATTGAGCTCGTGTGCCTCAACTAGAGAGCCTGTGTGCCACAAACTACAGAGCCCACGTGCCCTGGAGCCACAAGTAGAGAGAGAAAACCTGCACGCCACAACTAGAGAGAAGCCTGCGTGCCACAACAAAAGATGCCGCACACAACAACCGAGATCCTGTGTGTGGCAACTAAGACCCGACACAGCCAAAAAAACCAGATGAGAAAAGAAAGTGACTGGATGTGGGAACATGGAGGTCATTTGTAATCTTGGCAAAATTGTGTTCCATCAATTGGTAGAGTCAGAAGCTTGACTTGAGTAGGTTGATGACAGACTGGGAGGTAAAGACATGGAAACAATGTGTTGAGACAACTCTTTTGAGAAGTCTGTATTAGAGCATATCAGAGAAATGGAAGAATGGCTGGAGTCAAGGAAGCAGGTCTGCCATGACTGACCACTGGTATTTACAGGGAATGAACTTTGGTTTCCATGATTTTACCTCAGAAATTCTAAGCTCTGTCACCAAAGCCCAAATGGGTTGTCTTTTGTCCCCTAAGAGGGAGCATGACGTTGTAGGAAGAAACTGACTGGTCTTGTCAATAATCTCACCAGGGCGTTCCTCCTGATTTCCACCCCACCCCCAACCCCTCTCTGACTATTGTTTTCCTTTTCTAGCCTCAGTAGAACATCCCTAAGGTTCCCCCATCCCAATATCAAAATAACCTATGATATAATCAATATATTAATTCTTGGCTGGAAGATTTGTGTTCCGTATGTCGTCATCCCCACCTGAATGCTGCAACATTCCCCTGTTTCACCTGGATGCAGAGTAAATCATTAAGTTTCAATGCACCAAAGCAGTGTTCATTTAGATACACGCTACAGTGAGCCGAATATACTCATTTAAACGTCGATAAACCTGACCTCCAACCGAGCTCATTTGTGCGGAGGGAGGTGGGATGGATGTGAGGGACATCACTGAACCCCGTAAGCTCCCAAGGTGTTATTAAAGAGGAGGAGGCACCAACCTCCCACCAATAGTTCCTAAATGTGATCACTTGCAATTTGTTCAATGCAGCGGATAAGTGATATACAGATTTGAAGCTTGGAATAAATCATAACGAGAATTCTAATGCTCTAATGTTCTAGCAGGAACTCAGAGCACCCATCTGCATCCAACCCCGCTGAATTATGTCACTTGAACCCAGCATGGCCAGGTAGTCTGCAAGTATTTAAAACCAGCAAATCTGTGAAAAGCAATGTCTACTTCTATCACCAACTGACCAAAACTTCAACGGTCCTCCAACCTCCAACTGCGGCTTGTTTGTTGATTTTTTTCTTTTCTGTGTTTTATCTAAGCACTATAGAATGTCCACTGTATACAATGCCATAACAGAAGAGAATGCAAAACCAATTCCCTAATCAAGATTCTGTTTAAACTTTATATATTAAGGTAATCATTGGTTGGTTTGAAGATAGAGGTTTTGCCTTGAATTGGGTCATTAGTGGCCATAAAGCAAAATGCTAAACCCCATTCCCTTCACCCAAAAGCACAGGCTCAGTAAACGTTTTCATTAAAGCATTTTACCAAGACAGAAGTTCTTTCTAAGCTAAAAAATGAGTAAACTCATAATTTATCAATGTGCTGGCTGTTTATCCTTGGTATAAACATTAATCATTTAAAGATAATATGGTAAGGAGAAAGACTAAAAGGAACCTAATGTCTTCTTGGGTTCCCAATGTGGGCTAGAAGCTGTGTTAGACGCTTTCCTTTCAGTGACAGGCTTAATTCGTATGCCTCTCATATAAGGTTAAGTATTATTACCACTCCTTTACTGATTAGGAAGTGGGGTCTGGCATGTTAAGTGATTTGCCCAAGGTCACATACCTCATAAAAACTGAATCAAGATTTGGCCATCCCAAAGTCCACACGTTCTTCCCACTCAGCTGGGCAGCCTCCCTCACAAAATGACCCAAAACATATTACAAATGAGAAAGGGGAGGGAGTCAAAACAATCATTTGTAAGGTCAACACTCTAGAGTATTCACCTTTACAAGAAATACATAATGTTACCACACTGATCCGGGCCAGTGAGCCAGTGAGTTAACTTCCCATTTATTCATTCCACAAAATAATCTAATTATTTCAAGCCACTAGAGAACACAAAATTCCTGCTCCAGTGCACTAAATTGCTCACTAGTAACCTTAAAAAGCTAACCGAAAGATTTCAGTTATTCCTGGAAAACCCATCAACTTCTTAATCAGGAAGAACTCGTCCACTGCCCACTGTAAATAGAAGCATCACTTCCTGTTCGGCTCCTAAAATTTCACACACTCTAAATAGCTAGATCTACACGGCCATGAGGCCATGCCGTTTTCTCCTTGAACTTCTCTTAGAAGAGTTATTTGATCGGTCCTACTTACCTAAACCTGAAAATGGGGAAGGAGAGGGGGAGGGAGAGAAAAGGGCACACAAAGAGAAAGAGTGCTAACAGGCTGCATGTGTGTAATCCACTCTATTTTTCTCTATGTTTAACCATCTCTAATAGACTCCACAAATGCTTTCCAAATCCAGTTTCAATGGTCTATTTGCTGCCTAGTATAGCATATAATCTTTTCCAAAAGGGATATTGATCGTGTTAAGTTTCCTCATCATCTAGACTTTGAGCATCCCTCAGCAGCATCATTCCTGTGGACAAACCACATGCTTCTTTTATACAGCTGCCCATTAACAGAGTCTGAGAGCTCTTGCCTGCTAAAATAGATCAGGGGGCAGGGGGACAATCATCATAATAGCCAGCAGGTATTGAGGTATACTGTGCTAGACACTTTACATACATTTCCTCCATGAGCCTCATAACAGCCCTACGGGGGAAGTATTATTATCCCCGTGTTAGGCCAGGTATTATATGTTATCCCTATTTAAGACAGGGAAACTGGGGCTGAAAGAGGTTCAGTAATTGGCACAAGCTCATTCGTTCTACACAAAGGCACTCTGTACTGGCCTCTCCCCTGTCCCTTCTTTCCCTACTGCCCATCACCCCCAGTTTTTTGGAGCATCCAAGAGAACTGTGTGATGATTATTTCCTTACACATTACTAAGAGCAGCATCCAATTCCATTGAGAAGTTTGCAATGAGAGATGAAATGGAAAGTAAAGAATCATTCTGTCTCCCCTTCCAAAGCTGAATACAGAATGAAATCTAGACTCCTAAGGCTGTGCCCAATCTTTTCTCCCAACCAAACATTCTCTCTCTCTCTCTCTCTCACTCACACACACACACACCCACACCCCCACACACACACCCCCACACACACACTTTTCATGTGCCCCGGTCATGTTTGACCAAGTCCAGACCCCAGAACACTCTGCATCTCCCATCTGTCTGAATTCATATTCCTCGCTCTATCTCCCTCTATTTAGGGTCTTTTCCCCACCATTTCATCCTGTCCAGATCCTCTTCATCCTTCAAAGCCCTACCTAACCCCACCTGTTCCTTGAGGATGTCCTTGTTCCTCTCAAGTCAAGATTAGTCTTCCTCCTCCTGTTCTCATTCTGCCCCTTTAGCTCTTTTTCATGGCTGAACTCTTACTAAAGCTACTCATACATGTCTTTCTTCTCAACTAAGTCGTGAGTCCAAAATGAAACAAGCCACAGCTTATTTACCTTTGCAGCCATCCCTCTGCCTCCCCCTACTCATAGCAGTCAGCATATTGCTTTACAGAAACTGAGGTACAGGGTTTATTTTGCCCAGGTGGACCCAGGCTTTGAACCAAGGCAGTCTCACTACATGTTTAATGAGTTGAACTGACTGTATGGGCCCAGGTGGCCCATTAGCAGTGGATATTGAAGGCAGAGACCCAGAGAAGACCCTGACTCAGAACAGCACCCATGAGTAAAAGAAAGCTTCTCTTTAGGCAAAATAAAAAAGGAGACTGGAAGTGAAAAATTACCACCCAAAATTTCTGTCCCAAAATACTATGAGGCATTTGGATCCCTTTGGAGTGGAGTTTCCAATCCTGTGGGCCATCCTCAATCAGGGACTCCGAAACACCCTGCCCAGACCAGCCCTTCCCTGGGAATGTGCTGATGTGTACCCTGTTTAGAAAGGAAGGCAGTTTGGGAGCCATCAGTGGGACAGCCTACCGAAGCCTAATGAAACAGGACACAGAGGGTGCAATTTTGATATAAGAGGAAAGAGTGGAGAGATCCATCGCACGGGCTGATTGGCAAGGCCTGGGAGGGGTTCCTGGGTGAGAACCAGAGATGAGTTTAGTCTGCTGGAAGGACCGATGAGAAAGTGTCAACAAGCAGGGCAGGCCTGGATAAAGATGAGGTTCAGGGTTAAAGATAAACTTTGTCCTGGTCTTTGCCCAGGACTGGATTTCTTTGCACGTAACTCAGCTGTCACCCCAAGACGGCAGGGTGCTCTGCAGACATCCTGCTTCCTTGCCCTGTGCCGCTGACAGGGAAGATGCACAAGGCTGGTGAGGAGTGGTGACCTGCCTGCTATCTCTTTACAATCTCCAGCAACATAGTACGTGCGTGGTAGAGGGGGAGGGGAGCCAACGGAGGAGCAGACACCACCCTCACCCCTCAACATTCACGCGACCCAATTGTGTCAGCGCTGCTTGTCCCCCCATCTGTCACAGTGTTGGCTCCTGCTGGGGCCCTGGGATCCACAGAGGTTGCTCCACTTGTCGCCCCATTTATCTTTGCAGGCGGCAGCACTGATGTGTTTGACAGTTCTATTTGTTATCCTACAAAGCAGGGTCCCCACTCTTCAAAGCAAAGAGAAGAAAAGCCAGGCACGGAACAGGACTCGGACAGAAAGAGGCACTGGGAAAAATTTGGAGAAGGAGGTCTGCAGCGTCTGCACGCCTAATGGAGATGAGAAGAGAGATCAGGCGATCTGGGGAAAGCAGGCCCTACATCTTGCCTTCTAGAGGATGCTGAACCAGCAGAAAATGTGTATGTATGTGTTTGTGTGTGTTTGTGTGTGTGTGTGTGTGTGTGTGTGTGTGTGTGTGTGTGTATGTATGTGTAAAGAGAGACTGTGTCATCACAGTGTGACCATCAGATGACAAGAAGGGTCTGACCTCAGTGTTTGGTATCTGGCACATTAGAGTTCTCCATTCCCATCTTCTCCTCTCCCACATACCCCTTCTTCAAAGAGGGGGGTAGTGGAGACACAGGTCCTCTGCCCACTGACACCTCAAGCTCCCCCTTCCTAGGGTATGACATCTGTCACAGTCTGTGATCAGAACACAGACTCTGTCTTTGGAAAGATGCAAACCCTGGTGCAGCCCCGGCTCCCCTCGACCCCACAGAGCTCTCAGTCTGGCAAAGAGCCACACAGGACGTTGCTGTGCAGCCACGCAGATGGGACGGCACGCTGACACCAGGGCGTCTCATAGGGTCTTGGGTCGACTAGACTCAGGAAAAAGCACCCATGGGACCAGGCTGTGCTGCTAGGTGAGAGAACAAACAGTACAGTGGCTGTCAGTTACTTCTGTGTGTCAGGGACCTGACATTCGGTGGGCCATTCAATCTTCACAACAACCTGTGAAGTAGGGTTGATTACCATCTCCAGTTTCCAGATGAGGAAACTGAGGTACAGGGCTTATTTTGCCCAGGTGGACCCAGGATTTGAACCAAGGCAGTCTAAACCATTAACTACAATAGCGCACTACCCCCCAGAATAATGACTAAATGTGACCCCCTCCGACAGCTAAGGTTACCAACCATTCTGGCTGGCCTAGGACCATCTCAGTTTTAGCAGCAACAGTCCTGCGTCTCAGGAAACTCCTCAGTTGCAGGCAAACTGGGATGATTGGTCACCTACTTGCAGCTCAATTCTCCATCCCTTCCCCCAACACACACACATAAACACATCCTAATTTTTCATCTCTCTCCTGAGTACTACTACATGAGCATAACCAAGTCAGAAGCTGTCTTCCTTCCTGAGCTTTAAAGAAGGAAGCAGCACTCTGGGATCAGGCCCAGGTAAGGCTTGAGATCCTCCCCCAGGAGAGCCTCTCTTTCTCTTTGCAGACTCTCCCCGCAAGCACTTGCTGCCTAAAACCTGGCCGAGCTGCTGAAGGTCACAGAGAAACTCAGGGTGCTGAGAACTAGTGCTGAACCTTTGGAAATTCCCCATAATAAGACACATTTTATTATTTATAGAATACTCCCAGCTTGCCCAATCAGCTGTGGGGTGTTGATTGATGGAGAAAAGAAACCAGTTGTGACCATCAGACTAGTTGTCTTGTGTGGTTCCTTAGCTGATGAATAAATGATCTGAAACTCTAGGCCTTGGGAATCCTTAAGAATGAATGGTGTAGGAGGTAGGCAGGATGATTGGGCCCCCAGGTTTGCTCAACATTTAATGGAACAAACATGGTCTTAGAGTCCAAAAGAGTTACAATAAGGATTCAATGAAATGAAAAGGGAAAACACCTAATCACATAGCAGATATTCTGTCATTAGT
Source organism: Grampus griseus (assembly GCF_964374135.1). Classification (NCBI taxonomy): domain Eukaryota; kingdom Metazoa; phylum Chordata; class Mammalia; order Artiodactyla; family Delphinidae; genus Grampus; species Grampus griseus. The sequence continues at coordinate 59,662,829 of NC_139017.1, forward strand.
ATCTATTATGACATTTTTATCATTATTATCATTATTAAAACCATCTGCAGCCTAGCCAAAAAGTCTTCCATCCCACACTCTTTATGGCTTTAGATGGAGCCTGGGGAAAGGGTTGGGGGGAACGAGTGGCAACGTCTACGTTTGGGAGTGTCTCAGGCAGGCTGGCAGGGTGTGCCGCCATACATTCAGGGAGCTGATGGACCGTCTTTATAAAGGGGACAAGCATCAATAGCACCTTCGAGGAACTGTCAAGGGGAGTCCAGCAGTGAGAGTGTGCTGTGGGTTGGGGGCGGGGCAGAGGAGAGCATTAGGGATAGGCAGGAAGCGAGCTCCACTACGGAGTCTGGGGCAGGGTGAAAGGGAGAGTTTCCTTCGTCCAGCCCCATCGACAGCAATAGCAATACTAACTATAATAACGGCTACTTTTGAGTTCTGATTGCAGCTGAACATTAAGGTAGGAATTTTCCATATACAATCATTTCATTCCTGTCTTAGCAATGTAGAAACTACTCTGAACAGCTAAACTGGCTAGTTCAGTGTCACTCAGCCAGCAACAGGCTCTGAACCTAGGAACTTCTGGTGCCAGTTTGGGCTCTTTTCACAAAGCCACACTGCCTCCCAACAAATGAAGGATTCCCCAACTGATTCTGACAAAGCTAAATCATAGTACACATTGTAGGAACACCAGCCACCCTCTTGGAGAGGGTATGGTTTGGAATTTCAAAAGGCAGCAGGGGCTCCTGAGCATAGACCATGGGCTGCGAAGGACCACAGGCCTGTCTCCTGCTGCTGCCCAGCTCCGTGTCAACCCAAAAGGGCTTCAGGGAGACGTGACAGGGAACCCAGCTGGCTTTGTGCTTCTCCATCCCTGGGGCTCTTCTTGGACAGCACTGCTAAAGCTTTAAAGCTGCCTTGACTGCAGTTCGCTTCCCTTCTCCAGGCTGTTCTCAGGTACCCCGATAACATCCCTGCTTGGAAGAGTGGACCGACAAGAAATTGGGATGAGGTCACAAAGCTGGCCCGTAGCTAAAGGCAGAGAGACATGTTGGTTCTGTCACTCCTGGCTCAGCATCCCCCCACCTGCCAAGTGATACTCAACCTCCAGGGTTCAGAGGGAACCACTGGACAGGGAAATATAGCCACTCTCACTTGTCAGTTTCCTAAACAGAAGAGGATCTCTCCCCAGAATGAGTAACAAGAATGTCACTTATTCTCATGAGAATATCCCTATTCGTTCATGCTGGAACTTGGTGCTGTATCTTTCAAATGACTTTAATATGACCCATCAGTTATTCAAAGAATGCCTCTTAGGGATGATTTGTAGAGTCTTTACTTGCATTTTTTTTCTTTTTTACGTTGAGCATCCTTTATCTTACACTAAAGTCCTTTATAATCATATTTTCATTACCTCTCCCTCCTAGCTCCTATAAGAGACTGGTCATTGGGTTATACCATTCCCATCACAACACCGGGGACATGGAGTTTGCCAGCGAACATGTATGGCATATCCTTTTATAATATACCCTCTCTCAAACTCTCTTGGTATGAGTGCCTACTATCTGCCAGGCAGGTGGCACACCAAGGCTCATCAAGCAAGTAACCAAGAAAAGTGAGATACTTTACCCTGTCCTTCCTTCTGCTGATCCCTGGTCCTGTTGACCTAGGCTATAAGTGAGGGGCTGCCAAGCTGCATACTACATTGTCAGTTTCAGACCTGAAATCTGGCCCTCGGTTTAGTGGTGGTACTTGAGCTTCACCAGCTACTGAGCTGGAAAAAAATATGATGTGACAAGGAATAACAATACCTATGCATAAAAACAGAAAGTTTATATATATATATATATATATATATATATATATATATATACACTTTATATACATATATGTGTGCATATATACATATACATATACATATATATATATATATATATATATATATATATATATATATGAATTAGCGCTCCCCAAAGAACTGTAGTGATCCCACTCTAACCAGAAAACCTCAGTAAAGGGCCCAGCAAACAAATGCAACAGCCTCTGACCAATGCCATAACCTGGGACACTGTGGAGAAGGCTCACTTCTGTAGGGAAAGCTGACATCCCCTAAGTCAGATCATATCATGTTTGCTTAGAAGATCTAATTCCAGACCCTGTCAAGCTCATTGGTTTCTTGGTTTTTCTTGCCCAAAGAGGGACAAGACGCTAGGACAGAAAGAATATTGAGCTTAGAGGAAGAGACCTGGGTTCGTGTTCCAGATCTACCACGGTGGGCAAGTAACAAGCCTTCTGAGCCTCATTTCCTTTATCAGTAAAATGGAATGCACAGTATCTTTCCCACAGACCTGGGGTGATTGTTGTGAGATACAAATTAGAGTTGTAATTTGTACATTGTAAAATGTTATAAAGTCATGGAAGGTAACTTTACTGCACTGCAACTGAAAAATTATATAATAGTTTTTAGATTTGGGGGCAGACACAGAGTGCCTTACAGACCAACCCACCACTCCACTTCCAGGATGTGCATTAAAGTGAGCTTGGAGTGGGCTCATCCTAATGTTTGACAATGTTTGTATAAACAGTCATTTACGGAATGTGCAAGCAATGCAGCTGTGCACCTGCAGGTCTTTGAAGGGAGAACACAGAGTGGCCTAGGAGGTGGCAGAGACATGTACAATACTTCATATGAACAGAGAGACTCTTTCAAATGCATTTTTCACTATATTGGAGGTTTGGTTTTTGTAAGGCAAAGGGGAGGCAGGGATGGAGGCAGGCCAGAGAGGGAGAAGGTAGGAACTAGAACAACAGTCATGAAGTCTTCAGGGTACACTTTGTCAGACTAGATGCCTGCTGAACCCTCCAACATGGCATGTTCTAAGACAAACTCAGCATCGTCCCAACTTGGACTTGCTCATCCTCTTACATTCCCTCTGTCAGACAATGGCCATACCAGCGACCCATTGTTCAAACCTGGGCATCACCCTGGATTCCCCTGCTGCTGCATCCCATTAATACAAGTCCAGCAAAACTACTTCCTTAAAATATCCTCTTCGGGAATAAAGACACAGACCTACTAGAGAATGGACTTGAGGATATGGGGAGGGGGAAGGGTAAGCTGGGACAAAGTGAGAGAGTGGCATGGACATATATACACTACCAAACGTAAAATAGATAGCTAGTGGGAAGCAGCCGCATAGCACAGGGAGATCAGCTCGGTGCTTTGTGACCACCTAGAGGGGTGGGATAGAGAGGGTGGGAGGGAGGGAGACGCAAGAGGGAGGAGATATGGGATATAGCTGATTCACTTTGTTATAAAGCAGAAACTAACACACCATTGTAAAGCAATTATACTCCAATAAAGATGTTAAAAAACTAACAAATAATACATTGTTCATTTAAAATTTTAAGGGGATAGATCTCACGTTAAGTGCTTTTACCACAATAAAATAAAATTTGAAAAATATTTTTAAAAAATCCTCTTCAGGGATAAATTAGGAGGTTGGAATTAACATATACACACTACTACATATAAAACAGATAACCAACAAGGACCTACTATATAGCACAGGGAACTGTACTCAATATTTTGTAATAACCTATAAGAGAAAATAATCTGGAAAAGAAATATATATATAGCTGAATCACTTTGCTGTACCCCTGAAGCTAATACAACATTGTAAATCAACTATACTTCAATAAAAAAAATGTCCTCTTCAGCCCTGTGATTACTGTCCTGGTTGGGGCCCTCATCCCCGCTAGCCTGGTTTATCACAAGTGCCTCTCAAAATTCCCCTGTCTTGTTTTATCTGCTGAATCCATTCTCCATATTCCTGATTCCCAAAACTAAATCCGATCATGTCACTTCCCTTGGCCGCTAGCTTCCTCTATGAGTTCGTTTCTTGCTTTCCTATCACACATATGCAGACTCTTTGCTCTAGCTCTCCTTGCTTCCAAGTCTTTGCATGTGCTATTCCCTTACCTGTTGGTACCCACTAACTCCTCATCCCAGAAGCTTCCAGACCCACAGACTGTATTCACTGTCCCTATCCAGTGCTCCTTTTTTACACCCTGTTTGACACGATCATAGTATTTAGGATACTGAATGGTAAGAATTGGTTCACTGACTTATTTCAAGGCCGTGAATGCCTGTGAAGCAAGGCCCAGATCTTATTTTAGCTCTGTGCGTTCAGCACCCACAGTATGACTGGAGCACAGGATGTGCTCCATAACTATCTGAGTAGCAGTGAATTGAAATGAATCCGGTTCACTTAGTCAGAAGAAGTCAAAAGAGTCCGGTCCTCTGTACACCTGAGGCCAGAGGACACTCCTTACGTTCCCAGCCCAGCAACTTGGCAACTGACTGGAGCTTTCCCACAAGTCAGGCCTCTACCAGAGGCAGTAAACTTACTACAAAGCTGACCCAATACGTTGTTTGCTCCAAAATAAACCTGGCTTCCCGTACTCCACAATATAACCCATCTTCAAAGGTGGATGTTCATGATCTTAGACCCAGCAAAGGGCCTTGACAATAGTCCCAAGACCATCACTTCAACCTCTTGATAGGCATGATGTTTCTCAAATCAATGAATGAATGTAAATCAGGTTTTGACACATGCCCTATGTATTCTGCAGCATAAAGGAATAAAATTGTTCCCTTTCCTCCTCCTACACTGTTGGTGGGAATGTAAGTTGGTGTAGCCACTATGGAAAACGGTATGGAGGTTCCTCAGAAAACTAAAAATAGAACGGCTATATGATCTAGCAATCCCCCTCCTGGGCATATACCTGGACAAAACTATAATTCAAAAAGATACATGCACCCCTATGTTCATAGCAGCACTATTCACAATAGCCAAGACATGGAAACAACCATTATCATAGAGATTATCATACTAAGTGAAGTAAGTCAGACAGAGAAAGACAAATACCATATGATATCACTTGTATGTGGAATCTAACATATGGCACAAATGAACCTATCTACAAAACAGAAACAGACTCACAGACATAGAGAATAGACTTGTGGTTGCCAAGGGGGAGAGGGGGAGGGAAAGGGATAGACTGGGATTTGGGATTAGTTCGATGCAAACCATTACATTTAGATTGGATAAACAACAAGGTCCTACTACTGTATAGCACAGGGAACTATATCCAATCCCCTGGGATAAACCATACTGGAAAAGAATATTTAAAAAAGAATGTATATATATATATATATATATATATATATATATATATATATATGTATAACTGAATCACTTTGCTATACAGCAGAAATTAGCACAACATTGTAAATCAACTATATTTCAATAAAAAAAAATTGTTCCCTTTCCTTCCAAGCTTTATTCCCCACTCCTCCACTGGGGGTATGGGGAGATGGTACATCTGTGCTATCAGTAAAGTAGATGGGCTTTGTGATAGATATTTTCTTGACTGTTTTTTCCTGCAAGTGACATTCTATATGGCCAAGCTTGTCAGAAGTCAGGCCTTACTCTCTATATCTTGTTACATGAAACACAATCATTAAGGTTCCTTGGGTTTTTAAGTGTCACTTTACCTTTCTTACAGACCTGAACTGTCCACAAGGCTCAGGAGGTTGTGTAATGTAATAAGTTGCAGAAATGGCCACAAGGCTTCATCTCCCTTTATCCAAGTGCTTTTCAATGTGACTTTTCAGCTCCTCCCATCAAGAGGCAGAGTCTCTTTCCCCTTCCCTTGAACCAGGCTGGCCTTACGATTCGCTTTGCAAAACAGAATGCACTGGGAGTGAGAGTGTGCCAGTGTCGAGCCTAGGCCTCAAGAGACCTTCTGTGCTTCTACTTTCTCCCTCTCTCGGAACCCCACTACTACTCTGCAAACAAGCCCGGTCTAGCTTGCTGGATGATATAAGACACATGACCCCATAACTATTGCAGTTATCTATTGCTATATAACAAACCACCGCAAACTCAGTGGCTTAAAACAACAAGTATCATTTACTTTCCTTACAAATCAGCACTTTGAGTAGGGCCTGGCCCTGACAGCTCATCTCTGCTCCACATGGCATCAGCTGGGCAGCTTGAAGTCTGCGGGTGACCCGACACCCAGGAGCTGGGGTCATCTAAGGCTCTCTCGCTCACACTTCTGCTGGCTGAGGCTGGTTGCCAGCTGGGACCTTGGCTGGGATGGTGGACTGGACATCTACACATGGCCCCTCCAAGTGTCTGCTCCGCTACCTCACACATCGTAGGTGACTTCCAAGAGCAAAGTCATGAAGGGAAGAAAGTGGGATCTGCCATTTTCTCAAGGCCCAAGCCTGGAAGTCAGCCCAGAACTACTTCTGACATAGTCTGTCAGTCAAAGCAGTCTCAAATGCCTGCCCAGATTCAAGGGAAAGGGACATAGATGAGAAAACTGCAATATCACATTATGGAAAGAATATGTGGGATAAGATATACTGTGTTCGTCTTTGGAGAATACAACCTGCCACACCCTCATCACTCTAGTCAACAGTCAACTGACTGCCAGACACACGAGGAAAACCATCCTAAATCGGTCAGCCAGACACACACACACACACACACACACACACAGACCAGCCAACTGGTGAACTGACTGCAAATACATGAACAAGCTCAACTAAGATGAGCTGACCCTCCGAAAGGATACATGCACCCCAATGTTCAATGCAGCACTGTTTGCAATAGCCAAGACATGGAAGCAATCCAAATGTCTATCGACAGAGGGATGGATAACGAAGATGGGGTACATATATATATACACAATGGAATATTACTCAGCCATTAAAAAGAATGAAATAATGCCATTTGCAGCAACATGGATGGACCTAGAGATTGTCATACTGAGTGAAATAAGTCAGACGGAATAGACAAATATCATATGATATCATTTACATGTGGATTCTTAAAAAAATGGTATAAATGAACTTATTTACAAAACAGAAACAGACTCACAGACTTAGAGAACAAACTTATGGTTATCAGTGGGGGAAGAGATAGTTAGGGAGTTTGGGATCAACATGTACATGCTGCTATATTTAAAATGGATAACCAACAAGGACCTACTGTAGAGCATAGGGAACTCTGCTCAATGTTACACAGCAGCCTGGATGGGAGGCGAGTTTGGTTGAGAATGGATACATGGATATGTATGGCTGAATCCCTTTGCTATGTACCCGGAAGTATCACAAAATTGTTAATCGGCTATACTCCAATATAAAATAAAAAGTTAAAAAAAATTTTTTTCAAATAATATAATTTCCTCTAAAAAAAAAAAAAAAAAAAGATTAGCTGACGTGACCCAGACCAGCTCCAGAACCAGGACCTGTCAGCCAATACTGTCTGTATAGGTTTGTGAGAAACAAGAGATGATTACCATTTTAAGTCATTAAGTTTTAGGATGATTTGTTACACAGAAATAACCCTGGCTCTAGCACCTATTAGCAAGTTAACCACTTTGAGCCTCAGTTTCCTTGCCTATAAACATGGTAATAAACCTATGTCACAAGATTATAAATTATTAGGATTCGATGAGTCTCCCGTGCCTAGCAAAGTGCTGGCACTGAGTTCCTAAATGATTGCACCCTTCCCTTCCTCATACATCCAAAGCTGTGAGGAAGGTCACGTTCTCCTCATCCCCTGTGCTGCGTCCTCCAAGGTTATAGAATCTTGACTGTATGTCAATCTCAGTTCTGCTTTGCAGAAGGTGACTTTCACAATGAACTCTCCCTACTAATCAATTAAACTAGTGAGAATTTTCAAAATCACTCAACTATTCCAGGAGAAAGGAAAAAGGGCAGGACAAGAGGTGAACTGTATGAGCCTCCTAATGAAAATTTCAAGGAGTCTTGGTTTATAAACGCTGCAAAAATCCATTCTAAACAAAAACATCAGCTTTTCACTGTGGCTTGGATATTAGCCAGCAGTGAAGGAGAGACTGACCTGATTTAGGGTTGGTTGCACAATATGAAAAGTGATTTTTTTTTTTCCTTTCCCTAGACCTAGAGCTAATAGCTTTGCTTGTCCCTGATCAACAGAAAAGAACATTGCGCTCGTCCCCTTTAAAATCCGTAAGTGCACAAATGGAACATTGCTTTGAGTTAACTCCACATGCACTTCGGAGCTGCTACAGTTGACATAAACCTCTCTAAAGCCAGGGGTCCAGAATTAATGCATCACATGCTGATACTCTGGCCTAAGCTCCTGAGAAGAGGGGGACCTGAGACATTTTCAAGAAGCAAAAGCAAAAGATGGTAGTTTGACTACGCTTTGCCCCAACAATAACAACACAAACTTATATTTGCAAGGAATTTTCATTCAGTGAAGGTCTTTGGGCCTGTGTTAACCTTTTAACCTATGCAACAGTTCTGTATGACAAAGAGTAAGTGTTAGGGCTTCCCTGGTGGCGCAGTGGTTGAGAGTCCGCCTGCCAATGCAGGGGACGCGGGTTCGTGCCCCGGTCTGGGAGAATCCCACGTGCCGCGGAGCGGCTGGGCCCACGAGCCATGGCCGCTGAGCCTGCACGTCCGGAGCCTGTGCTCCGCAGCAGGAGAGGCCACAACAGTAAGAGGCCTACGTACCGCAAAAAAAAAAAAAAAAAAAAGAGTAAGTGTTAATATTCTTCTATAGACGAAGACAGTTCTGTGATCTGACTACTGGTTTAGTGGTTGACAGACTGTTAATAAGCCCCCCAGCTAAGGAGTTTGTCAGAAATTCAGATTATTGGATTCTACCCCAGATATCTGAAGTTAATAAGTGTGGGATGGGACCCACAATTCTGTGTTTTGAACAATTATCTGGATGGCCCTTTGATAACATTGCCCCAGTCTGATACTTTTCCTAGCATGCAAAATCAAAGGATGATTTTTAGAACTCATGCATACAAATAAATCCTGTGTGTTCATGGCTTGTTACTCTTGAGAATTTGTAAATATCATGGGTCATATCATGCCATCTTGAAAGGAAACAATTACCTTTAGCGAAAACCTCACAGAGCACAGCCAATGTGTTAAGTTGACGCTTGATCTGACTGCCAACACTGTAGTATTTAGCTTGGGGAGGCAGACTTTTTTCCCAACAGATTTGTCTTCCTAATAAATCTGACTTCAGATAACATTAAAATTAAATTGCTTTTTCTTAGGCTCACACCAGGGCAGGGAAGAAGAAGAAGTAGGGAGAGCATTTCCTTAAGTGTGCTGAATGACAGAAAGGACAAATGATCAACTCTTAAGAGCTGAAATGAGCTATAGTGATTATCTGGTCCAGCTTACCATTGATTGAGACGGAGAAACAAAGAAATAGAGACAAGCCAGCCTTGACCAAAATAGTACCAAACCATCATCGTACAGCCCAACTGGCATTTGAAAACTTTGTGAGGGTCGTCTTAAGTTCTTCCTTTCAAAGTTGATCAACAGTGTATAATACTATATTTGCCCATCCTCTCCTGGGGTTAATTATATACAAATGAAAAGCTTGCAGCCATATAGTATTATTATTACTTCAGGACACTGTATTGTGCTGCTGTGAACTGCTATGATTGAATATATTGTTTGATGAAATGAAAGTTTCTACCCCTTTGTAAAAACCACCTTACTATCTGAAGATACAGCCAAAAACTATTCTTCCTGTCTTTTCACAATAGATGCTTGGTAACTATTTGATGTATGAATCCATGAGTGAAGACAAGGCAAGGGGCATTTTGATGATCCAGACTTAGATGTGAAAAATGAAGCATATTAAGGGAAATTCTAGAGTGGAAACACAGAAGATATGTAATATCAAGTTAACATCAAGTTAAATTAGATTAGCCGGAGGAAGGAGGTTTCAACATCCTCTAGAATTTATCAGAAAGGGTCTTGATGTTATCAAGCAAGCATATGGTTACTGTCATTTCCTCAGCATCTTGACTTAAGGAAGCCAAAATGAGTTCTGCCTACCCAGTGGATCAAGGGCCATCCTACTCAAAGTAGTCCTTATCACTCAGCAAATTAATGCACATATTCACATTTTGAAGTACAAAAAGCTTTTGCCTTGATCTAGTGGCTAAGATCTCTCAACATCCCTTTTGCAACCCATCCTATCAAAACTTACCAAGTATGAAAACTCTAACTTCACATCAACAGAAGTCATGCACAGAGATTAACTAAAATGCTCTCCAGTCCCTCTTTCCCAGCATGGGAATACAGAAAACCTACATTTCCTAGTTTCTCTTGCAGTCAGGTTGGGGCCATGTGACCAGGTTCTGGCCAAAGGAATATGGGAATAAATAATGTTTGCCATTTCCAAGCTGGATATAAAACATCTCACTCTATCGTTCTCATACTATATCTTTGCTCACCAGTTGGGGAAACTGAAGATCTAGTAGAGGACACCAAAAAGGCCATAGCAAACATGGAAGCCACAGGATAAAATGGTACTAGGTCACTACCTTAATACTGGAGGAAAACCCTCCAGGAGAGCTGCCTGGTCTCCAGCAGGATGTGGCCTGGTGGATAAGTAAACGTCTGTTAATATACACCAGTGAGACTTTGGGTTTCTTGGTTTCATCACGTAGTCTGTTCTAATTAACATGGGTCACATCTTCATGAATAAAGAACTGAGTCTCCAATAGGTATATCTATAAACCAGTATAAAACAATATAATCAGAAGATGAAACAACTTTTGTGGAATTTTTTCTCTCTTCTGGAGAAAACAGGTTCAGTAAACACTGAGAAACCAGAGCACACTGAAAGTCATTCCTCCTATTTGTGGAATTAAACACTTTCTTTGGCATACTTTTGTCTCTTTTATATCTGAAACTGAATGAATTATTTATTTTGGTGACTATATAATCAAATCCAATCAATATGAAATCTGAACTACTCCAGGTTAGAGCTTGGTTTTGTCTTAGCTACTTCTCTCTATGGGAAATGTTCATCTTCGTATCAGACTTTTGGTGCTTCTAGGAGAAAATAAATCTAAATATAATAATAATAAGTTTACTGAGCACTTACTATGTATCAAGCACACCGATAGCATTCTCACAACCACCGTATGAGATAGGTACCAATTTACAGGTGAGAAAATTAAGGCAGAGAAAGTTCTACATGTATCGTCAGGCCACCCAGACTGCAAAGTATTTAGACCAAATCAGGGTCTATTCTCTCTCACTCCAGAATCTGCTCTCTTAACCACCTCAGCTTATTTTCTTCTTTGATGCTGTTTTGTGTGCTCATTTTCTCTGGCTTGTCTGTGACTATCTCATAGTAACCATTTTCCTAGTGACAGAATTCCAAATTGGCTATGAAGCCAGTTACTTTAATTATGCTCTGGTCACCTTCTTAAATGGACCTCTGAATTGGCCCTTATTTTATTACTCAGGACTCTGCATATTTGTGACTATAACCCAGCTTCTTTTGCCTTATGAATTCTTCAAACTTTTCCAACTATTTTTCAAAGGCTAGGGCTCCTCACACTCTTTAATGACCTAAAGGGATATTTTCTTTCCATTACAAATTTCAAGCCTGCTTACCTTTTAAATATTCAATATTTCAGTATTATAAGAGCAATAGGGTTATTTGATGTCCTAATTGCCTCAGGCCTTGTTTTAAATGCCTTTGTAGCAAAGGGTGATGCCAGCAGGAGAGTTCACCCCGCTGCTTGGTTTACACAGCATCCAGACAGCCTGTCTGATGTGAGACCCAGGGTTGAACCCAGAGGACTATGAGGACCCAGACTAATCACCCACTGGAGAGTCATATGCTGCCCCCCCTCTCCCTGCCAGCTCCAAATACACAGACACACACTCACACACACACACACACACACACACACACACACACACCTGCTGGCAACATGAGGTCACAATAAACATCCAGGAAAATATTAAAGAAAAAACAAAGAAGGACAGTGTGAGGCGCAATTCCCCAGCCTACTTTTCTTTGCTACTGGGAGTTCGGTGGACTGATAATATTTTTAGGTAAATGTACAGCAGTACGCATATTTGTGTGCATCTGTACAGAATATTAAAATGGGACTTTAGGCTAAGATCTTGAAACGTAGATATCACTTTGCCATGATGCAGAATTTCAAAGGAGTAAACAAAAACTAATCAGCCCTTCATCCCCTCACTCACATCAAGAGTGTAAGATTGTAAGATGTGTGTGTGTATAATATGTATATTACACATATATATAGGAAAGGGCCTTGGGTAAGTGTTATCTGTACGCTGAGCTTCCCCCCAATGAAGACATGTATAAGGGGTGAGTGGGTCCTGCCGTCACCTCACACTTAACGGAATATATTTCAAAAGGACTCCTCAGAAAGCCTAATATGTGTTTCTTGTGCACACACCTGACTCCCACCTCAAAGGTGAGATGTGCACTTACTAGCTGGTGTGATGGCAGAGTGAAAGAGAATCCATTACGTTGGGGCCGAGTCCCAGGCTACCAGAATAGAAGTGACTGTGCCCTCTGGGGAACGAAGAGTAGAGATGACTAGTGTTGAGGGAGAGAAGGCAACATTTCCAAAAAACCCAAAAAATGTCCCTAAGAGCAAGAGTCAGATTTAAACATCTGCCATCTTGAGGTACCATTAAGAGAGACGTTTCCTGTGTTCTTATCTCCTCTCCTTCCCTGCATGCTCTTGGGAGGGGTCAGAGCTGGGGCGGCCATGTAATTTAGTACACATACAGAGAGACTTCTGAGAAAGAAAAGGTATAAGGGTTCACTCTATGTGTCAACTTGACTGGACTCTGGTGCCCAGTTCTTTGGTTAAACACTAGCCTACATGCTGCTGTGAAGGTGTTTTATGGTTAACATTTACAATCAGTTGACTCTAAGTACAGAAGAGCACCCTCAATAATGAGGGGGCCTCTCAAGAGGCACATGAAAAGATGCTCAACATCATTAATCATTAGAGAAATGCAAATCAAAACTCCAGTGAGGTATCACCTCACACCGGTCAGAATGGCCATCATCAAAAAATCCACAAACAATAAATGCTGGAGAGGGTGTGGAGAAAGGGAACACTCTTGCACCGTTGGTGGGAATGTAAGTTGACACAGCCGCTATGGAGAACAGTATGGAGGTTCCTTACAAAACTACAAATAGAACTACCATACGACCCAGCAATCCCACTACTGGGCATATACCCTGAGAAAACCATAATTCAAAAGGACACATGTACCCCATTGTTCATTGAAGCACTATTTACAATAGCCAGGACAGAGAAACAACCTAGATGTCCATCAACAGATGAATGGATAAAGAAGATGTGGTAAATATATATACAGTGGAATATTACTCAGCCATAAAAAGGAAGGAAATTGGATCATTTGTAGAGACATGGATGGACCTAGAGACTGTCATACAGAGTGAAGTAAGTCAGAAAGAGAAAAACAAATATCATATAGTAAACAAATATCGTGTAGTAATGCATATATTGGAATATAGAAAAATGGTACAGATGAACCGGTTCGCAAGGCAGAGAAATAGACATAGAGCACAAATGTATATGGGCACCAAGGGGAGAAAGGCGGGGTGGGGTGAATTGGGAGATTGAGATTGACATATATATACTACAATGTATAAAATATGATAACTAATAATAACCTGCTGAATAGCACAGGGTACTCTAATTCACTTCACTGTACAGTAGAAACTAACAAAACATTGTAAAACAACTATATCCCAATAAAAAAAAATGAGGAGGCATCCAGATATTAAAAGCCTTAAGAGCAAAAACCAAGGTTTCCCAGAGAAGAAGGAATTCTGCCTCAAGACTGTGGCATAGAAATCCTGCCTTCATTTCCAGCCTGCTGTCCTGCCCTACAAACTTCAGACTCCCTAATTGCATGAGCCAATTATAATATTATTATATATATAATATCCTATTGATTCTATTTCTCTGGAAAACCATGATACAATGGGGAAATGTTAATAACTAGGCCCCAGGCAACAAGTATCTGGGACCAGACTGAGTACACAGGACATATGATCTCCCTAGTCGGAACCCAAGAGTTAGCAGAATGTGCAAGGAGGATTAGAAATGCTCAGTGAGGAGAGAGGAGACAGAAGTTGAAAACATTCCCATTCCCTGACCATGGCTTCCTGCCTGGAATAAGCCTGAACTGGAAGAAAGAGGAAATGTTATTTTTAAACAAAATTAGTTTTAACTATAACGTGGGACTAGATATATAATTAGCATCCTAAGATGATGTTGTGTGACTTGAAGTGATGGGAGAACTATTTGTGTTGATCTGGTTCGGACAGAAGAGTCATAGGACCTGCCTGTATTTCTTTGGGGAACAGAGGGGAAAAAAATCCTATAGAGTGGACTTAGAAAGGCAGTGGGAATGGAAAATAGTATAGAGGTTCCCTAGAAAACTAAAGATAGAGTTGTCGTATGATCCAACAATACCACTCCTGGGCTTATATCCGGAAAAAACTATAATTCGAAAAGATACATGCATCCCAACGTTCACAGCAGAACTATTTGCAATAACCAAGACATGGAAGCAGTATAAATGTCCATCAACAGATAAGTGGATAAAAAAATGTGGTACATATATATACAATGGACTATTACTCAGCCATAAAAAGAATGAAATAATGACATTTACAGCAACATGGATGGACCTAGAGATTATCATGCTAAGTGAAGTAAGCCAGATAGAGAAAGACAAATATCATATGACATCTCTTACATGTGGAATCTAAAAAAATGATACAAATGAATTTATTTACAAAACAGAAATAGACTCACAGACATAGAAAACAAACTTATGGTTACCAGAAGAAAGGAGAGTGTGGGGTGGGGGGGATAAATTGGGATTAGCAAATACAAACTACTATATATAAAACAGAGGAACAATAAGGTCCTACTGTACAGCACAGGGAACTATATTGAATATCCTGTAATAAACCATAATGGAAGAGAATATGAAACTGAATACATATATATATATGTATAACTGAATCACGTTGCTGTACACCAGCAACTAACACAACAGTTTAAAGCAACTATACTTCAATTTTTTTAAAAAAGGCAGTAGGAGACAAGAAAGTGATTATTACCTGACTTCCCCTCATGGTTACATGTGTATATATAACCTTCTTGATCAAAGGCCTGCCTGAGTTACACCCAGCTACCTGTCCCTGAAGCACAAAGACCCAGCACTGAGGCCTGAGGCAGGTGCCTCTGCTCTCAGACTTCAGGGGCAGCCCTGATAGTTTCCATGAAGTGGGACGCACTCAATCATAGCTCAGTATTTTGGCACACCACACCTACTTCTAATTCTGTCCACACCTCAATGAATATGATTAGCCCATCAGAGCATATGGTAAATGTAAAAGTTGTTTAACACACTCAATAAATACTTTACACATTCAATACATATTTATTGAGCATCTATCCTGGGCCTAGTATTGTTGGATAGAAGTACGAACATCGAGCCTCTGGCTTCGAGAAACTTACAATCACATATAAACTTTGGTATCTCTCTCTCTCTCTCTCTATATATATATATATATAATATATATATATAAAATATATATAATGCATATATATATTATATAAATTATATATATATAATATATAATATATATATCTTCTTGTATTCAACTTTAATCCTCTTATGTATCTATATTTAGTCAATGTATATTGTAACTTCTGAGAGCTCTGAATTTGATTTACCTGTTTTTCCAAACTTACCCCTGTGAGTTTTGTACACAGCTGTAAAAATCAGAGCAAAGATTAGTTTTGTGGCTTGTATAAGAGGCCTAACATAAAAGACCACAACATTTTACTGGAGACCTAGAATGTGGGCAAAACCCTTTTATTATGTACAGAGACACATACAACCATATACAATTATTCTTTTTAGATTTTTTGGGTTACATTTATGTGATCTACTTTTTTTAATGCTGAAAGAGGGCCTAAGGACTAAAATAAATTGCTCTTCAGAAGATGTGGAAATCGCACTAAAATTATCCTTTTGAAAAGCAGAGGGCCAGATGGCCAATCTATATGATTCTTTGACAACACTTAATTCCACAAGAGATAGCTCATGAAAGAGCTTCAGACTCTCTTTCAGAAAGTGAGAGTTAAGATGAAGCCAAGTGGTTAACATTCTTAAGCACAAGATCCATGCACCAATGAAGGGAATCAGAGCAGATTTGCTTTACTCTGGGGCACAAAGTTCAGATGTCAGTCAATAACGAAAGCACCAGAGTCAGATAGGGAGGTACACAAGGACGGATAAAAGATCAGAATGAGACCTTATGTGGCTAAGCTGGGCAGAAGGGCCATTGCCACAGTGTGATGAAGGTTCTAAGCACTTGTTGACTCTTTTATGAAACGATGAGCTACTGATAACACTCAGCTCCCATGCCACCTACTCCTTGCCATTTCTGTTAAACTGTAGTTTAGTTCTGTTTTAGCCAAAGCCAGCTTCATTGTCACTTAAGCCTCACTCTGCACCAGCACATATTTCCAGAACTAAATCAGAGACCACCCAAAGAAACATATATCATAAAAGAAATGGGAGTGGAAGTGCTGTTGTTTTATCAAAAGCCAAACGTATTTCTTTGCTCCCTGACTGGCAGTAGGTTACTGTCCATAAAAATAAGCAATTGCATTGGATGAATCTTGCTTGTTCCCTGGGAAGGCCCACTACACCTTCTGCACAGAAACCAAATGACCCTTAACAAGCTCAATGCCACTAACAGCTTCCCTTCCCCCTCTTCTCCATCACCACATCTCATGAGAGTTGTTCAGCCTCGATAAAGCCTTACTTCCTTGGAATTCAGTTAATTCACCTTTTCCCCCTCAACGATACACATGGTTTCTGCTTCACAGCATATCCTTGGCACATCACTGGCCCATGCCTATTTTGCACCACCAGAATCTCCTGAAATTTATCAGAGATGATACAGATGTAATTAAACCCGAATTCTAGTCTCTCCTTGTGACAACTCAGCGGACAATTAATGATGATAAAAGAGCCTGCCAGCTGCTGCCTGACATACCAATGTGAGCGTCCAACTCCGATGAAGATGGAGGGTGAAGGGCAGGTCCCTCTGGCTCCACTTCAATCTGTCTTTTACCTCACACTAGCTAAAAAGTAACACGTACTTGGGGAACCTTAGATTCTTTCCTCTCTCTTCTTAAAAGCAGCAAATAGACAATCGGGGGTAATGCAATGTCTATGAAATAAATAAGAATGCTTCCAGGGAAGAGTAATTTAAGCTTTACCACCAGGGACAGTGATTCAAGCCTAAAGCCAGAGAAACAGGCTGTGCTCTTAATCATTGACCCTTTAGGAGAGGATGTGCCCACTGCCTCTTTGCCATGGGAACATATCAGTTCATAGGGAGGGACCTTCATAAGGGGGACACTTCATGGATTTTTCCACAATAATGCTGTTCCACTCAAAACTGACTTTGATTACATTTGTCATTTTCTCTCCAAAATTTCAGGTTTAGCCATGACTGCAGCTTGGTGCAATAGATGCTTGGAGGGAGACCAAGGCTTGAGGGTGACATGGGTTGTGGAGAGAGATGACTGGAGAGAAAATAATCAAAACAAGGATGATAAGAGGTAATAAAAGGAGCCTGTTCAACACTCACACTTCAAAACACATGTGCTGAGGCTCAGTGGTAACAGAACTGCACTGCTGGCTTCCTGTGTTGCTTTCCGTTTAACAGTTTGTTGTTTGGGGGACTTGAGAATCCATTTAGACAATTCCCATAAGAAAAAATGCAAATGACTCATAAACATATGAAATAAATGTCCTACATCACTTGTAATCAAAGGAATGCAAATATAAAACAACAAGATAGCATTTTCACCTATCAAATTAACAGAGATTAAAAGGAATTCTAATACTCAACAGGGGTGGTGAGATGGCCCATCTCTCACTGCTGGAGTGTTAATTGGTACAACCTTTCTCCTGGGCTATTTTGCAATATGTGGCAAATTCCTAAAAATATGCATAATCCTGGGCCCAATAATTCTGCTTCTAGGATCTACTCTAAGAAAATAAGCAGCAATCCAAGCAAAGATGGGTACAAATCTTTCACTGGAATGTTATTTACAACAAGAAAAAGTACAAAAATAAAATCTTACATTGTTATAAATTATATGATATAATTATAAAATATATAAATATAAAAAATAGAGTACAACATTCCTCCACCAATTAATATTATTCAGGATATTTATATATTTTAAAGACTATTGGGACTCCAGGAGGGCTCATGCCAAGGAGCACTACCCAGAACCTCTGCTGCCAGTGTCCCCGTCCCTGCAGTGAGCCACAGCCACCCCCCGCCTCCTCAGGAGACCCTCCAACACTAGCAGCCATGTAGAAGACAGGTCTTGGTGCTCTGGCCGGGTGTCAGGTCTGTGCCTCTGAAGTGGGAGAGCCGAGTTCAGGACACTGGTCCACCAGAGACCTCCCAGATCCACATAGTATCAAATAGCGAAAGCTCTCCCAGAGATCTCCATCTCAACATGAATACCCAGCTCCACTCAACAATCAGCAAGCTACAGTGCTGGACACCCTATGCCAAACAACTAGCAAGACAGGAACAAACCCCACCCATTAGCAGAGAGGCTGCCTAAAATCATAATAAGGTCACAGACACCCCAAAACACGTCATTGGACATGGTCCAATGGACATGGTCCTGCCCACCAGAAAGACAAGATCCAGCCTCATCCACCAGAACACAGGCACCAGTCCCCTCCAACAGAAAGCGTAGACAACCCACTGAACCAAACTTACCCACTGGGGGCAGACACCAAAAACAATGGGAACTATGAACCTGCAGCCTGTGAAAAGGAGACCCCAAACACAGAAAGTTAAGCAAAATGAGAAGACAGAGAAACACACAGCAGAAGAAGGAGCAAGGTAAAAACCGACCAGACCAAACAAATGAAGAGGAAATAGCAGTCTACCTGAAAAAGAATTCAGAGTAATGAGAGTAAAGATGATCCAAAATCTTGGAAATAGAATGGAGAAAATACAAGAAACGTTTAACAAGGACCTAGAAGAACTAAAGAGCACACAAACAATGATGAACAACACACTAAATGAAATTTAAAATTCTCTAGAAGGAATCAATAGCATACTAACTGAGATAGAAAAACGGATAAGTGGACTGGAAGATAAAATGGTGCAAATAACTACCACAGGGCAGAATAAAGAAAAAAGAATGAAACAAATTGAGGACAGTCTCAGAGACCTCTGGGACAACATTAAATGCACCAACATTTGAATTATAGGGGTCTCAGAAGAAGAAGAGAAAAAGAAAGGGACTGAGAAAATATTTGAAGAGATTATAGTTGAAAACTTCCCTAATATGGGAAAAGAAAGAGTCAATCAAGTCCAGGAAGTGCAGAGAGCCACATACAGGATAAATCCAAGGAGAAACACACCAAGACACATATTAAAAAAAACTATCAAAAATTTAATACAAAGAAAAAATATTAAAAGCAGCAAGGAAAAACAACAAATAACATACAAGGGAATCCCCATAAGGTTAACAGCTGATCTTTCAGCAAAAACTCTGCAAGCCAGAAGGGAGTGGCAGGACATATTTAAAGTGATGAAAGGGAAAAACCTACAACAAAGATTACTCTACCCAGCAAGGATCTCATTCATATTCAACAGAGAAATTAAAAACTTTACAGACAAGCAAAAGCTAAGATAATTCAGCACCACCAAACCAGCTCTACTACAAATGCTAAAGGAACTTCTCTAAGTGGGAAACACAAAAGAGGAAAGGACCTACAAAAACAAACCCAAAACAATTAAGAAAATGGTAATAGGAACACACACATTGATAACTACCTTGAATGTAAATGGATTAAATGCTCCAACCAAAAGACATAGAATGGCTGAATGGATACAAAAACAAGACGTGTATATATGCTGGCTACAAGAGACCCACATCAGACCTAGGGATGCATACAGATGAAAAATGAGGGGATGTAAAAAGATATTCCATGCAAATGGAAACCAAAAGAAAGCTGGAATAGCAATTCTCATATCAGACAAAATAGACTTTAAAATAGAGACTATTACAAGAGACAAAGAAGGACACTACATACTGATCAAGGGATCAATCCAAGAAAAAGATATAACAATTATAAATATATATGTACCCAACATAGGAGCACATCAATACATAAGGCAAATGCTAACAACTATAAAAGAGGAAATAAGCAGTAACAAAATAATAGTGGGGGACTTTAACACCTCACGTACACCAGTGGACAGATCATCCAAACAGAAAATTAATAAGGAAACACAAGCTTTAAATGACACAATAGACAGATTTAATTGATATTTAGAAGACATTCTACCCCAAAACAGCTGATTGCACTTTCTTCTCAAGTGCACCTGGAACATTCTCCAGGACAGATCACATCTTGGGTCACAAATCAAGCCTTGGTAAATTTAAGAAACCTGAAATCATATAAAGCATCTTTTCTGACCGCAACACTATGAGATTAGAAAAAAATTATAGGAAAAAATGTAAAAAAACACAAACACATGGAGGCTAAACAATATATTACTAAATAACAAAGATATCACGGAAGAAATCAAAGAGGAAATCAAAAAATACCTAGAGACAAATGACAATGGAAACACGATGATCCAAAAACTATGGGATGCAGCAAAACGGTTCTAAAAGGGAAGTTTATAGCAATACAAGCCTACCTCTAGAAACAAGAAAAATCTCAAATAAACAATCTAAACTTACACCTAAAGGAACTACAGAAAGAAGAACAAACAAAACCTAAAGTTAGTAGAAGGAAAGAAATCATAAAGATCAGAGCAGAAATAAATGAACTAGAAACAAAGAAAACAATAGCAAAGATCAATAAAACTAAAAGCTGGTTCTTTGAGAAGATAAACAAAATTGATAAACCATTAGCCAGACTCATCAACAAAAAGAGGGAGAGGACTCTAATCAATAAAATTAGAAAAGAAAAAGGAGAAGTTACAACAGACACCACAGAAATACAAAGCACCCTAAGAGACTACTACAAGCAACTCTATGCCAATAAAATGGAAAATCTGGAAGAAATGGACAAATTCTTGGAAAGGTACAATTTTCCAAGACTAAACCAGGAAGACTTAGAAAATATAAACAGACCTGTCACAAGTAATGAAATTGAAACCATAACTAAAAATCTTACAACAAACAAAAGTCCAGGACCAGATGGCTTCACAGGTAAAATTTAGCAAACATTTAGAGAAGAGCTAACACTCATTCTTCTCAAACTCGTCCAAAAAAATTGCAGAGGAAGGAACACTCCCAAACTCATCTATGAGGCTACCGTCGCCCTGATACCAAAACCAGACAAACATACTAAATAAAGAGAAAATTACAGACCAATATTACTGATGAATATAGATGTAACAATCCTCAACAAAATACTAGCAAGCAGAATCCAACAACACATTAAAAGGATCATACTCCATGATCAAGTGGGATTTATCCCAGGGATGCAAGGATTCTTCAATATACTCAAATCAATCAACGTTATACACCATATTAACAAATTGAAGAATAAAAACCATATGATCATCTCAATAGATGCAGAAAAAGCTTTTGACAAAATTCAACACCCATTTTTGATAAAACCTCTCCAGAAAGTGGGCATAGAGGGAACTGCCTCAACATAATAAAGGCCATATACAACAAACCCACAGCAAACATCATTCTCAATGGTGGTAAACGGAAAGCATTTTCTCTAAGATCAGGAACAAGACAAGGATGTCCCCTCTCGCCACTATTATTCAACATACTTTTGGAAGTCCTAGTCCCAACAATCAGAGAAGAAGAAGAAATAAAAAGAATACAAATTGGAAAAGAAGAAGTAAAGCTGTCACTGTTTGCAGATGACATGATACTTACACATAGAGAATCCTCAAGATGCCACCAGAAAACTACTAGAGGTAATCAATGAATCTGGTAAAGTTGCAGGATACAAAATTAATGCAAAGAAATCTCTTGCATTCCTATACACTAATGATGAAAAATCTGAAGGAAAAATTAAGGAAACACTCCCATTTACCATTGCAACAAAAAGAATAAAATATCTAGGTATAAACCTACCTAGGGGGAAAAAAGACCTGTATACAGAAAACTATAAGACACTGATGAAAGAAAGTAATGATATAAACAGATGGAGAGATATACCATGTTCTTGGATTAGAAGAATCAATACTGTGAAAATGACTATACTACCCAAAGCAATCTACAGATTCAATGCAATCCCTATCAAATTACCAATGGCATTTTTTACAGAACTAGAACAAAAAAATCTTAAAATTTGTATGGAGACACAAAGGACCCTGAATAGCCAAAACAGTCTTGAGGGAAAAAAACGGAGCTGGAGGAAACAAACTTCCTGACTTCAGACTACACTACAAAGTAATCAAGACAATATGGTACTAGCACAAAAACAGAAATATAGATCAATGTAACAGGAACAAAAGCCCAGAGGTAAACCCACGCATCTATGGTCAACTAATCTATGACAAAGGAGGCAAGGATATACAGTGGAGAAAGGACAGCCTCTTCAATAAGTGGTGCTGGGAAAACTGGACAGCTACATGTAAAAGAATGAAATTAGAACACTCCTTAACACCATACACAAAAATAAACTCCAAATGGATTAGAGACCTAAATGTAAGACCAGACACCATAAAACTCTCAGAGGATAACATAGGAAGAACACTCTTTGACATAAATCACAGCAAGATCTTTTTTGATCCATCTCCTAGAGTAATGGAAATAAAAACAAAAATAAACAAATGGGACCTAATGAAACTTAAAAGCCTTTGCAAATCAAAGGAATCTACAAACAAGACGAAAAGACCACCCTCAAAATGGGAGAAAATATTTGCAAATGAATCAACGGACAAAGGATTAGTCTCCAAAATATATAAACAACTCATGCAGCTCAATATTAAAAAAACAAACAACCCAATCCAAAAATGGGCAGAAGACCTAAATAGACATTTCTCCAAAGAAGACATACAGATGGCCAAGAGGCACATGAAAAGCTGCTCAACATCACTAATTGCTAGAGAAATTCAAATCAAAATGGCAACTAGGTATCACCTCACATCAGTTAGAATGGGCATCATCAAAAATCTACAAAAACAAATGCTGGAGAGGGTGTGGAGAAATGGGAACCCTCTTGCACTGTTGGTGGGAATGTAAATTGATACAGCCACTGTGGAGAACAGTATGGAGGTTCCTTAAAAAACTAAAAATAGAATTACCATATGACCCAGCAATCCCACTCCTGGGCATATACCCAGAGAAAACCATAATTCAAAAAGACACATGCACCCCAATGTTCATTGCAGCACTATTTACAATAGCCAGGTCATGGAAGCAACCTAAATGCCCATCGACAGATGAATGGATAAAGAAGATGTGGTACATACATAAAATGGAATATTACTCAGCCATAAAAAGGAACCAAATTGGGTCATTTGTAGAGATGTGGAGGGACCTAGGAACTGTCATACAGAGTGAAGTAAGTCAGAAAGAGAAAAACTAATATATTAATGCATATATGTCGAACCTAGAAAAATGGTACAGATGAACCGGTTTGCAGGGCAGAAATAAAGACACAGATGTAGAGAAAAAGTGTATGGACACCAAGGGGGGAAAGTGGCAGTGGGGGGTGGGGTTGGGGGTGGTATGATGAACTGGGAGATTTTTATTGACATGTATACACTAATATGTATAAAATGGATAACTAATTAGAACCTGCTGTATAAAAAATAAATAAAATTAAATTTAAAAATTAAAAAATAATAATAAAGCTTACAAATCCTCTAAGGACTCATCCCCACATTGCCTCAGTCAGGAACAAAAACTAAGAGCCTCCATCATCTGAAGCATCACTGGGCACCATGACAAGGGAAAGGATATGTAGCAACTTATACACTAGCTCTTACTGACTCTTATCCAGAGGTAATGCACATCATTTCCACTTACATTTCATTGGCTGAAGTCAGTCACATGGCCAGTCTTCTATAACACAGATCAGGAGATTCAATCCTACATGTGCCTAGAGGGAAGAAAACCAGAAATACCTGTGAACAGAACCAATATTTACTACCCCCAAAATCTTCATTTATTTTCTTAAGAATTAATTATATGTCAAACTGAAAGTCTTTCCTCATTAGTAGTCAAGTTACGACATTATGCATCATTTGCATAACCCTAAACAACTTGGTTCTGCTTCTCAATTCAGTTTTTAGAACCTAAGCTATTTGGGACATGCTACCACTGCAGGCAAGAGGTTATTTGAAAAGGTAAAAGGCTATGGACATACCATCACTACACTAAAGAAGCATCCCTTCTTTCCAGTGTCCATGGAGTAGCCAGAGGAATGCCAGCATTTGTCAGCCACCATTCTGAACATAGAACAATCAAAATAAGCAATACTGGAATGTCTCCCACTTTCTAACAGTGTTGGAAAACAGGGCCCAGGCATATATCCAAGGTCCTTAACTTAACCCCCTAGGAACGTTTTTCTAGTCAGTATAATCTGCTCTCTTTTACAATCTGTATTATGCATACAAAAGATTAGAACACACCAATCCCAAAATATAACTATTAATGTTAGAAAGAAAGCACCACCATGCTCCCATGTACATTCAAACAGTTCATCACACTCACTCTATTAAGTACCATTTTAAATGTTTTTGTATTAACGAAAAAGTAATATGACTTTATGAATGACAGGCAGCATTGTCTGAACATTAAATCGATTCCCATTTTTCATTGTAAAATAAAATATAACTTGAACCATGTTAAAAGTAAAAGTTAATTACATGAAGTACTGGTTTGTAGCTTGCATTGATAGACCTCTCCTAAGGGATACAGGTAATTATAGAAAATCCTATCCAAGCCAGAACCCTCAGGGTTATCATAGAATCTTTTTCATCACCTACTATGTCTGACAGGTCTTCAAATCTTATGGATTCTAAACTTCCTAAATACCCATTTCATCTGATTCTCTCTCTCCATTCCCAATTGCTATATTCAGGGCTTTATCATCTTTCACCTAGGCTACTTCAATCACCTATTCACTTGTCTTCTTCCTTCAGACTCCCCCCTCCCCACCGCCAAAACCACCTTCCACACTGCCACAAAAATATACCATCCTGTTACTTCTCTTAAAACCCATCAGTGGCCCTCCCACCACCTAGGAGATAAAGTCCAAATTCCTTAGCAGAACATGGAAAGTTCCTCTCCTTAGGGCCCTAGGCTACCTCCCAAGCCTAACATGGCCTTCTCAAAAATCTATTCAATAGAACAGCAATTCCACAGGTACACAGGGGGAAAGTGTGCTCCAAGGTCAAATAAATTGGGAAAAGAAACGTTCAACCTCTTTCTTTCCTTCAGGGATTGTCAGAGTTGAGAACTCAAGCGTGACTCTAAATGAATCTCATAGCTCAAGTACTTGGTTCTCTTTTCTTGACCTACCGTTGTATTCTGGGTGACCTCACTTAGTTTCCTAGCTTTAAACACTATGGACATGCTGACAACTCCTCAGTTTGCATCTCCAGCCCACACTTCCCCACTGAGCACCAGACTGCCTGCTCACAATCTCCAGCGAGATATCTAAGAGATATCTGAATTTTAATATTCCCTCAACCTCCTCCCTTGGGCTTCCTCAGCTCAGTTCATGGCAACTTCATTCTTCAGGTTACTCAGGACAAAAATCTTAATGCCATTCATGATTCCTCTATTTCTCCCACATCCCATATTTAGTCCATCAGCAAATTCAAATCATCTCTACATCCAAAATATATTCAGAATTTGACCATTTCTCATAACCCCAACCCACCACCCTGATCCAGGCCACCATCATCCCTCACCTGAATTATTTAAAGGGCCACCTAACTGGTGTCCCTGCTCCTGTCCTTCCCCGATGTTGTCTATTCTCAACCCAACACCTAGGTTGAGTGCTACATTTACTTTAACAGGTCACAGCACCCCTTTCCTCAAAACCCTGCTGTGGACTCACTCTTGTGAGAGTACCAGAATCACAATTAAATGCTGAACAATCATCGACAGGAAGACACTGGAAGTCACTAAAAAAGGTACCCCACATCCAAAGACAAAGGAGAAGCCACAAAGAGATGGTAGGAGGGGTGCAATCACAATAAAAGCAAATCCCATAACTGCTGGGTGGGTGACTCACAAACTGGAGAACACTTATACCACAGAAGTCCATGCACTGGAGTGAAGGTTCTGAACCTCACGTCAGGCTTCCATCCTGGGGGTCCAGCAATGGGAGGAGGAATTCTTAGAGATTCAGATTTTGAAGGCTAACGGGATTTGACTGCAGGACTTTGACAGGACTGGGGAAAACAGAGACTCCACTCTTGGAGGACACACACAAAGTAGTGTGAGCATTAGGACCCAGGAGAAGGAGCAGTGACTGCACGGGAGACTGAGCCAGACTTACCTGCTAGTGTTGGAGGGGCTCCTGCAGAGGCAGGGGGTGGCTGTGGCTCACTGTGGGGACAAGGACACTGGCAGCAGAAGTTCTTGGAAGTACTCCCTGGCATGAGCCCTCCAAGAGTCCACCATTAACCCCACCAAAGAGTTTGTAGCCTCCAGTTCTGGGCCACTTCAGGCCAAACAACCAACAGGGAGGGAACTCAACCCCACCCATCAGCAGACAAGCAAATTAAAGTTTTACTGAGTTCAGCCCACTAGAGCAACACCCAGTTCTACCCACTGCCAGTCCCTCCCATCAGGAAGCTTGCACAAGCCTCTTAGACTCACCACCAGAGGGCAGCCAGCAGAAACAAGAAGAACCAGAATCCTGCAGCCTATGGAAGGAAAAGCACATTAACAGAAATATAGACAAAATGAAAAGGCAGGGGACTATGTACCAGGTGAATGAACAAGATAAAACCCCAGAAAAACAACTAAATGAAGTGGAAATAGGCAACCTTCCAGAAAAAGAATTCAGAATAAAAATAGAGAAGATGGTCCAGGACCATGGAAAAAGAATGAAGGCAAAGATTGAAAAGATGCAAGAAATCTTTAACAAAGACCTGAAAGAATTAAAGAACACCTAGAAGAATTAAAGAACAAACAGAGATGAACAATACAATGATGGAAATGAAAAATACACTAGAAGGAATTAATAGCAGAATAACTGAGGCAGAAGAATGGATAAGTGACCTGGAAGACACAATGGTGGAACTCACTCCCATGGAACAGAATAAACAAAAGAGAATGAAAAGGAACTAGGACAGCCTAAGAGACCTCTGGGACAACATTAAATGCACCAACATTTGCAGTATACGGGTCCCAGAAGGAGAAGAGAGAGAGAAAGGGCCCGAGAAAATATTTGAAGGGATTATAGTCGAAAACTTCCCTAACATGGGAAATGAAATAGCCACCCAAGTCCAGGAAGCACACAGAGTCACAGGCAGAATAAACCCAAGGAGAAACACAGCAAGACACATAGTACTCAAATTGACAAAAATTAAAGACAAAGAAAAATTATTAAAAGCAATAAGGGAAAAATGACAAATAACATACAAAGGAACGCCCATAAGGTTAACAGCTGATTTCTCAGCAGAAACTCTACAAGCCAGAAGGGAGTGGCATGATATATTTAAAGTGATGAAAGGGAAGAACCTACAACCAAGATTACTCTACCTGGAAAGGATCTGATTCAGATTTCACAGAGAAATTAAAAACTTTACAGACAAGCAAAAGCTAAGAGAATTCAGCAGCACCAAACCAGCTCTACAACAAATGCTAAAGGAACTTCTCTAAGTGGGAAACACAAAAGAAGAAAAAGACCTACAAAAACAAACCCATAACAATTAAGAAACTGGTAATAGGAACATACACATCGATAATTACCTTAAACGTGAATGGATTAAATACTCCAACCAAAAGACACAGGCCCTCTCAATGGATACAAAAACAAGACCCATATATATGCTGTCTACAAGAGACCCACTTCAGACCTAGGGACACATACAGACTGAAAGTGAGGGGATGGAAAAAGATATTCCATGCAAATGGAAATCAAGAAAGTTGCAGTAGCAATACTCATATCAGATAAGATAGACTTTAAAATAAAGAATGTTACAAAAGACAAGGATGGACACTACATAATCATCAAGGGATCAATCCAAGAAGAACATATAACAATTATAAATATATATGCACCCAACATAGGAGCACCTCAATACATAAGGCAAATACTAAGATCTATAAAAGAGGAAATTCCACAGGTACACAGGGGGAAAGTGTGCTCCACAGTCAAATAAATTGGGAAAAGAGACGTTCAACCTCTTTCTTTCCTTCAGGGATTGTCAGAGTTGAGAACTCAAGCGTGACTCTAAATGAATCTCATAGCTCAAGTACTTGGTTCTCTTTTCTTGACCTACCTTTGTATTCTGGGTGACCTCACTTAGTTTCCTAGCTTTAAACACTATGGACATGCTCACAACTCCTCAGTTTGCATCTCCAGCCCACACCTCCCCACTGAGCACCAGACTACCTGCTCACAATCTCCAGCGAGATATCTAAGAGATATCTGAATTTTAATATTCCCTCAACCTCCTCCCTTGGGCTTCCCCAGCTCAGTTCATGGCAGCTTCATTCTTCAGAATGGATCCTGTATGTATTGTAATGTATTGTATTGTAATGTATTGTAATGACAGTAACACAATAATGGGGGGGGACTTTTAACACCTCACTTACACCAATGGACAGATCATCCAAACAGAAAATTAATAAGGAAACACAAGCTTTAAATGACACAACAGACAGATTTAATTGATATTTATAGGATATTCCAACCAAAAACAGATTCTACTTTCTTCTCAAGTGCACACGGAACATTCTCCAGGGTAGATCACATCTTTGGTCAAAAACCAAGCCTTAGTAAATTTAAGAAACCTGAAATCATATAAAGCATCTTTTCCGACCACAACGCTATGAGATTAGAAATCAATTACAGAAAAAAATGTAAAGAAACACAAACACATGGAGGCTAAACAATATATTATTAAATAACAAAGATATCATGGAAGGAATCAAAGAGGAAATCAAAAAATACCTAGAGAAAAATGACAATGAAAACACAACAATCCAACACCTATGGGATGCAGCAAAAACAACTCTAAGAGGGAAGTTTATAGCAATACAATCCAACCTCAAGAAATAAGAAAAATCTCAACTAAAAAATCAAAGCTTACACCTAAAGGAACTAGAGAAAGAAGAACAAACAAAACCCAAAGTTAGTAGAAGAAATGAAATCATAAAGATCAGAGCAGAAATAAATAAAACAGAAACAAAGAAAACAAGAGCAAAGGTCAATAAAACAAAAGACTGGTTCTATAAGAAGATAAAGAAAATTGATAAACATTTAGCCAGACTCATCAAGAAAAAGAGGGAAAGGACTCAAATCAATAAAATTAGAAATGAAAAAGGAGAATGTAAAACAGACACCACAGAAATACAGAGCATCCTAAGAGACTACTACAAGCAACTCTATGCCAATAAAATGGACAACCTGGAAGAAATGGACAAATTCTTAGAATGGTATAACCTTCCAAGACTGAACCAGGAAGAAATAGAAAATATGAACAGACAAATCACAAGTAATGAAATTGAAAAGTGGATTAAAAATCTTCCAACAAACAAAAGCCCAGGACCAGATGGCTTCACAGGTGAATTCTATCAAACATTTAGAGAAGAGCTAACACCCATCCTTCTCAAACTCTTCCAAAAAATTGCAGAGGAAGGAACACTCCCAAACTCATTCTATGATGCCACCATCACCCTAATACCAAAACCAGACAAAGATAATACAAAAAAAGAAAATTACAGAACAATATTACTGATGAATATAGATGCAAAAATCCTCAACAAAATACTAGCAAACAGGACTTAGCAACAGCGAGAGAGAGGGGGAAGATGGCAGAAGAGTGAGAAGCAGAGATCACCTTCCTCCCCACAGATACATCAGAAATACATCTACACGTGGAACAACTCCTACAGAACACCTACTGAACGCTGGCAGAAGACCTCAGACCTCCCAAAAGGCAAGAAACTCCCCACGTACCTGGGTAGGGCAAAAGAAAAAAGAATAAACAGAGACAAAACAATAGGGACGGGACCTGCACCAGTGGGAGGGAGCCGTGAAGGAGGAAAGGTTTCCACACACTAGAAGCCCCTTCGTGGGTGGAGACTGCGGGTGGTGGACGGGGGGAGCTTTGGGGCCACGTTGGAGAGCACAGCAACAGGGGTGCGGAGGGCAAAGCGGAGAGATTCCAGCATGGAGGACTGGTGCCAATCAGCACTCACCAGCACGAGAGGCTTGTCTGCTCACCCGCCAGGGAGGGGGCGATGGGAGCTGAGGCTTGGGCTTTGGTCAGAGCGCAGGGAGAGGACTGGTGGCATGAACACAGCCTGAAGGGGCTAGTGCACCACGACTAGCTGGGAGGGAGTCTGGGAAAAAGTCTGGACCTGCCGAAGAGGCAAGAGACTTTTTCTTCCCTCTTTGTATCCTGGTGCACGAAGAGAGGGGATTAAGAGCGCTGCTTAAAGGAGCTCCAGAGATGGGCGCGAGCCACGGCTAACAGCGCGGACCCCAGAGACGGGCATGAGACGCTAAGGCTGCTGCTGCCGCCACCAAGAAGCCTGTGTGCAAGCACAGGTCACTATCCCCACCTCCCCTCCCGGGAGCCTGTGCCACCCACCACTGCCCGGGACCCGTGATCCAGGGACAACTTCGCAGGGAGAAAGCACGGCGCGCCTCAGGCTGGTGCAACGTCACGCTGGCCTCTGCCGCCGCACGCTCGCCCTGCACTCCAAAACCCACCCTCCTCCCGGCCTGAGTGAGCCAGAGGCCCCGAATCAGCGGCTCCTATAACCCCGCCCTGTTTGAGCAAAGAAAAGATGCCCTCTGGCGACCTACACGCAGAGGTGGGACCAAATCCAAAGCTGAACCCCAGGAGCTGTGCGAACAAAGAAGGGAAAGGCAAATCTCTCCCAGCAGCCACAGGAGCAGCGGAATAAATCTCCACAATCAACTTGATGTACCCTGCATCTGTGGAATACCTGAATAGACAACAAATCATCCCAAATTGAGGAGGCAGACTTTGAGAGCAAGATTTATTATTTTTTCCCCTTTTCCTCTTTTTGTAAGTGTGTATGTGATGCTTCTGTGTGAGATTTTGTCTGTATAGCTTTGCTTTCACCATTTGTCCTAGGGGTCTATCTGTCCATTTTTATTTTACTTTAAAAAATTTTTTTTCCTTAATAATTATTTTTCTATTTTAATAACTTTATTATATTTTACCTAATTATATTTTATCCTCTTTCTTTCTTTCTTCCTTTCTTCCTTTCTTCCTTTCTTCCTTTATTCCTTTCTTCCTTTATTCCTTTCTTTCTTTCTACTTTTTCTCCCTTTTATTCTGAGACATGTGGATGAAAGGCTCTTGGTGCTCCAGCCAGGACTCAGTGCTGTGCCTCTGAGGTGGGAGAGACAACTTCAGGACACTGGTCCACAAGAGACCTCCCAGCTCCACGTAATATCAAACGGCGAAAATCTCCCAGAGATCTCCATCTCAACACCAGCACCCAGCTTCACTCAACGACCAGCAAGCTACAGTGCTGGACACCCTATGCCAAACAACTAGCAAGACAGGAACACAACCCCACCCATTAGCGGAGAGGCTGCCTAAAATCATAATAAGTCCGCAGACACCCCAAAACACACCACCAGACGTGGACCTGCCCACCAGAAAGACAAGATCCAGCCTCATACACCAGAACACAGGCACTAGTCCCCTCCACCAGGAAGCTTACAAAACCCACTGAACCAACTCTAGCAACTGCAGACAGACCCAAGAAACAAAGAGAACTACGAACCTGCAGCCTACAAAAAGGAGACCCCAAACACAGTAAGGTAAGCAAAATGAGAAGACAGAAAAACACACAGCAGATGAAGGAGCAAGATAAAATCTCACCAGACCTAACAAATGAAGAGGAAATAGGCAGTCTACCTGAAAAATAATTCAGACTAATGATAGTAAAGATGATCCAAAATCTTAGAAATAGAAGAGGAAATGCAAGAAACGTTTAACAAGGACCTAGAAGAACTGAAGATGAAACAAGCAACGATGAACAACACAATAAGTGAAATTAAAAATACTCTAGAAGGAATCAATAACAGAATAACTGAGGCAGAAGAACGGATAAGTGACCTGGAAGATAAAATAGTGGAAATAACTACTGCAGAGCAGAATAAAGAAAAAAGAATGAAAAGAACTGAGGACAGTCTCAGAGACCTCTGGGACAACATTAAGTGCACCAACATTCGAATTATAGGGTTTCCAGAAGAAGAAGAGAAAATGAAAGGGACTGAGAAAATATTTGAAGAGATTATAGTTAAAAACTTCCCTAATATGGGAAAGGAAATAGTTAATCAAGTCCAGGAAGCACAGAGAGTCCCATACAGGATAAATCCATGGAGGAACACGCCAAGACACATATTAATCAAACTGTCAAAAATTAAATACAAAGAAAACATATTAAAAGCAGCAGGGAAAAACAACAAATAAAACACAAGTGAATGCCCATAAGGTTAACAGCTGATCTTTCAGCAGAAACTCTGCAAGCCAGAAGGGACTGGCAGGACATATTTAAAGTGATGAAGGAGAACAATCTGCAACCAAGATTACTCTACCCAGCAAGGATCTCATTTAGATTTGATGGAGAAATTAAAACCTTTAGAGACAAGCAAAAGCTGAGAGAGTTCAGCACCACCAAACCAGCTTTACAACAAATGCTAAAGGATCTTCTCTAGGCAAGAAACACAAGAGAAGGAAAAGACCTATAATAACAAACCCAAAACAATTAAGAAAATGGGAATAGGAACATACATATCGATAATTACCTTAAATGTAAATGGATTAAATGTTCCCACCAAAAGTCACAGACTGGCTGAATGGATACAAAAACAAGACCCATATATATGCTGTCTACAAGAGAACCACTTCAGACCTAGGGACACATGCAGACTGAAAGTGAGGGGATGGAAAAAGATATTCCATGCAAATGGAAACCAAAAGAAAGCTGGAGTAGCAATTTTCATATCAGACAAAATAGACTTTACAATAAAGACTATTAGAAGAGACAAAGAAGGACACTACATAATGATCAAGGGATCGATCCAGGAAGAAGATATAACAATTGTAAATATTTATGCACCCAACATAAGAGCACCACAACACATAAGGCAAATACTAACAGCCATAAAAGGGGAAATCGACAGTAACACATTCATAGTAGGGGACTTTAACACCCCACTTTCACCAATGGACAGATCATCCAAAATGAAAATAAATAAGGAAACACAAGCTTTAAATGTTACATTAAACAAGATGGACTTAATTGATATTAATAGGACATTCCATCCAAAAACAACAGAATATACATTTTTCTCAAGTGCTCATGGAGCATTCTCCAGGATAGATAATATCTTGGGTCACAAATCAAGCCTTGGAAAATTTAAGAAAACTGAAATTGTATCAAGTATCTTTTCCGACCACAACGCTATGAGACTAGATATCAATTACAGGAAAAGATCTTTAAAAAATACAAACACATGGAGGCTAAACAATACACTACTTAATAACGAAGTGATCACTGAAGAAATCAAAGAGGAAATCAAAATATACCTAGAAACAAATGACAATGGAGACACCACAACCCAAAACCTATGGGATGCAGCAAAAGCAGTTATAAGAGGGAAGTTTACAGCAATACAATCCTACCTTAAGAAACAGGAAACATCTCAAATAAACAATCTAACCTTGCACCTAAAGCAATTAGAGAAAGAAGAACAAAAAAACCCCAAGTTTAGCAGAAGGAAAGAAATCATAAAGATCAGATTAGAAATAAATGAAAAAGAAATGAAGGAAACGATAGCAAAGAACAATAAAACTAAAAGCTGGTTCTTTGAGAAGATAAATAAAATTGATAAACCGTTAGCCAGACTCATCAAGAAAAAAAGGGAGAAGACTCAAATCAATAGAATTTGAAATGAAAAAGGAGAAGTAACAACTGACACTGCAGAAATACAAAAGATTATGAGAGATTACTACAAGCAACTCTATGCCAATAAAATGGACAACCTGGAAGAAATGGACTAATTCTTAGAAGTGCACAACCTGACAAGACTGAATCAGGGAGAAATAGAAAATATGAACAGACCAATCACAAACACTGAAATTGAAACTGTGATTAAAAATCTTCCAACAAACAAAAGCCAGGACCAGATGGCTTCACAGGAGAATTCTATCAAACATTTAGAGAAGAGCTAACACCTATCCCTCTCAAACTCTTCCAAAATATAGCAGAGGGAGGAACACTCCCAAACTCATTCTCCGAGACCAACATCACCCTGATACCAAAAGCAGACAAGGATGACACAAAGAAAGAAAACTACAGGCCAATATCACTGATGAATACAGATGCAAAAATCCTCAACAAACTACTAGCAAACAGAATCCAACAGCACATTAAAAGGATCATACACCATGATCAAGTGGGGTTTATTCCAGGAATGCAAGGATTCTTCAATATACGCAAATCAATCAATGTGATACACCATATTAACAAATTGAAGGAGAAAAACCATATGGTCATCTCAATAGATGCAGAGAAATCTTTCGACACAATTCAACACCCATTTATGATAAAAACTCTCCAGAAAGTAGGCATAGAGGGAAGTTGCCTCAACATAATAAAGGCCATATATGACAAACCCACAGCAAACTTCATTCTCAATGGTGAAAAACTGAAAGCATTTCCACTAAGATCAGAAACAAGACAAGGATGTCCACTCTCGCCACTATTATTCAATATAGTTTTGGAAGTCCTAGCCACGGCAGTCAGAGAAGAAAGAAATAAAAGGAATACAAATTGGAAAAGAAGAAGTAAAACTGTCACTGTTTGCAGGTGACATGATACTATACATAGAGAATCCTAACGATGCCACCAGAAAACTACCAGAGGTAATCAATGAATTTTGTAAATTTGAAGGATTCAAAATTAATGCACAGAAATCTCTTGCATTCTTATACATTAACAACAAAAGATCAGAAAGAGAAATTAAGGAAACAATCCCATTCACCATTGCAACAACAAGAATAAAATACCTAGGAATAAACCTACCTAGGAAGGTAAAAACCTGTATTCAGAAAACTATAAGACACTGCTGAAAGAAATCAAAGATGACACAAACAGTTGGAGAGATATACCATGTTCTTGGATTGGAAGAATCAATATTGTGAAAATGACCCTACTACCTAAAGCAATCTACAGATTCAATGCAATCCCCATCAAACTACCAGTGGCATTTTTACAGAACTAGAACAAAAAATCTTAACATTTGTATGGAGACACAAAAGACCCTGAATAGCCAAAGCAATCTTGAGGGGAAAAAACGGAGGTGGAGGATTCAGACTTCCTAACCTCCGAGGATACTACAAAGCTACAGTAATCAAGACAATATGGTACTGGCACAAAAACAGAAATATAGATCAATGGAACAGGATAGAAAGCCCAGAGTAAAACCCATGCACCTATGGTCAACTAATCTATGACAAAAGAGGCAAGGATATACAATGGAGAAAACACAGTCTCTTCAATAAGTGGTGCTGGGAAAAATGGACAGCTACATGTAAAAGAATGAAATTAGAACACTCCCTCACACCATACACAAAAATAAACTCAAAATGGATTAGAGACCTAAATGTAAGACTGGACACCATAAAACTCTTAGAGGAAAACATAGGAAGAGCACTCTTTGACATAAATCACAGCAAGATCTTTTTTGATCCACCTCCTAAAGAAATGGAAATAAAATCAAAAATAAACAAATGGGACCTAATGAAACTTAAAAGCTTTTGCACAGCAAAGGAAACTATAAACAAGACCAAAAGACAACACTCGGAATCAGAGAAAATATTTGCAGACGATCAACGGACAAAGGATTAATCTCCAAAATATATAAACAGCTCATGCAGCTCAATATTAAAAAAACAAACAACCGAATCAGAAAATGGTCACAAGACCTAAATAGACATCTTTCCAAAGAAGACATACAGATGGCCAAGAGGTACATGAAAAGCTGCTCAACACCACTAATTATTAGAGAAATGCAAATCAGAACTACAATGAGGTATCACCTCACACCAGTTAGAATGGGCATCATCAAAAATCTACAAACAACAAAGGCTGGAGAGGGTGTGGAGAAAAGCGAACACTCTTGCACTGTTGGTGGGAATGTAAATTGATACAGCCATTATGGAGAGCATATGGAGGTTCCTTAAAAAACTAAAAATAGAACTACCATACGACCCAGCAATCCCACTACTGGCCATATACTCAGAGAAAACCATAATTCAAAAACACACATGCACCCCAATGTTCACTGTAGCACTGTATACAATAGCCAGGTCATGGAAACAATGTACATGTGCTTTGAGAGACGAATGGTAAAGAATAAGTGGTACATATATACAGTGGAATATTACTCAGGCATAAAAAGGAACTAAATTGGGTCATTTGTAGAGATGTGGATGGACCTAGATACTGTCATACAAAGTGAAGTAAATCAGAAAGAGAAAAACAAATATCATATAGTAATGCATATATGTGGAATCTGGAAAAACGGTACAGATGAACCAGTTTACCAGGCAGAAATAGAGACACAGATGTAGAGAACAAACGTATGGACATCAAGGGGGGAAAGCAGGGGATTAGGGGGGTAGTGGTGGTGGGATAAATTGGGAGATTGGGATTGACATATATACAGTAATATGTATAAAATAGATAACTAATAAGAACCTGCTGTATAAAAAAATAAAATTAAAAAAAAAGAAAACAAAAACCCTGTCATGGCTTCCCATTTTACTAAGAATGAAGCCAGAATCCTTGCAACATCCCAAGCCCTAATGACTGTTCCTCCATGACTTCTCTACCCACATCTCTCACCTTCTCCCCCACTTCCTGTACTACTGGTACAGATGGGTCCCTAGTGCCCACTCTTTGTACTCAGCCAGCTGGGCCATCACATATGCATATGCAGGCTCACATAGTACTGCTATGTGTGGCACATCAGCCGTCCTGTCTGTTAATGGACATGGTCTTTCTGGACAGTCCATCAGTGTGTTGCTTCTGGTCATGCTGCCACCTTACTATGCTGTAGATGAAGTCACCCACCATGGTTCTAGTAATGCTCAGAGTATATAGGAGAGGAAGATGTCAATGAGGTTCTGGCTACAGCCCTTCCGGACACCCCCAACCCTGACCATGTTCTAATTACACCGCCTTCCACAATCATGCATACCACACATACAAAACACCCACTGTTAAGTCAGGCATTGAGCTTGACTTATATATACTTTTTTTTTTTTTTGGCTGTGTTGGTTTCGTTGCTGCACGCGGGCTCTCTCTAGTTGTGGCAAGTGGGGGCTACTCTTCGCTGTGGTTCACAGGCTTCTCATTGCGGTGGCTTCTCTTGTTGCAGAGCACAGGCTCTAGGCACACAGGCCTCAGTAGTTGTGGCACGTGGGCTCAGCAGCTGTGCCTCCCAGGGTCTAGAGCGCAGGCTCAGTAGTTGTGGCGCACAGGCTTAGTTGCTCCACGGCATGTGGGATCTTCCCAGACCAGGGCTCGAACCCGTGTCCCCTACATTGGTAGGCGGATTCCCAACCAGTCCAGTACTAAGTCCTAATCCTCTTTGGCCACACCACTACCCACATAGCACTTAAAATTCCTTGGATTTGTGGAGCTTCGCAGCGTCAGTTTTCCATTCTACTTACTCGTGTATAAGTCTGTCTTCCTCACAAAGTCAGAAGCTTCCTGAAATCAGGAACCATGTTTGAGGCTTCTGTGCATCTATCAGGTATCTTGCATGATGTCTGGCACACAGTGAATGTTCCATAAACATTTGCTGAATTGAAAGTAATTGGGCAAAGGCGGTCAATCAGAGGTGGTGGCTGTTGACAACTGACTTCTCTAAAACTGTTCAATGCACATATAAGCCTCACAACTGAGCTGGACTGGGTTCCAAAATGGAGCACTGAATCCAAAGGAAATTAGAATTCCCAGACTTCCAATAGAGGGCAGCACATTTATTCCATCAAGACATAATCTGATGCCTAATCACTGGTCTATGATTACAGAAAATGTGTCCCAGCCCAATAGACAGAAGGAAAACTGCAAAGAAAGCATTTACGGCTCGAAACAATTTTTCTTTGTTCCTCATCTGGGTCCTGAGGCCTGTGATTTGGCTCCAATTTTTTATTTGTGGTTGTTTGTTTCAGATAATAAAACTGTTCCTTTAAAATAATGGAGACTATATTGAACCTAAAAATAAATATCAAAAGACCAAAGTCCCTGAGTGGGAGCGATTATTGAAAAAGGACCAGCCAAGCTCAAAAGAGCTGTGAAGGAATCCAGGCCCAGGCAAGAGGAGCCAGCCTCCTGGCTGATCTGGAATCAATGTAACAAACTGAAAGAGACAAAATTTTAAAATACAGAAAACAAACACACATGCAGCAACAGTAAACATTACTCTTATTTGATCATTATTGATCACTACCTCTCTGCAGTATTGTTAGGACACTTCACAAAATGGATAGAAAATGAGCATTTGACATGTGGGGGGAAAAGAGCAGAAGGAAGAGCTACCTGTGAATTTCCAAGAGAAATAACACTAGGGTACAATTTTGCTGTTAGTGTATAATAAGTCCCAGTAAGTATGCAAATAAGAAGTAAGCCAAGGTGATGTGGTTTGATTTCAATACTGTGTTTGTTTGTTCCCTGATGCATTTAGAGAAAAAAGTGGTAAAATCATTCAGTAAATTCCAAACAGTCATTACCATAAGTCCGTGGCAATTTCAGAACTGCCTTCCTCCACAAGATCTGGGCCTACACAATCCACAAACACAACCTGGACTTATTTTTCAGAAACCTCTGTGTAAAGACAACTCTCTTAGAAAGTACAACACCCAGATACACACATTTTCCCCCTCTTGAATGGATATTTCAACATTTATGTTGTTCAAGGGATGTGTTCCAACCAGTAATTATTTGATCAATTATTTTTAAGTGTATAATAGATTCTCATCATTTATGTATTCAGTAAACATTTATTGAGCACCTACTACCAAACACTCTACCAAATGATACCAGTAAAAGCATTAGTTTCTGTCCTCAAAAAGCTCAGAGTCTGGTGGAAGAGTTATAAGGAGAGATACATGGAAAAGTAAACAAGGTAAGTCCTATGATTCATTAACACAGAGGACTGGCACTGAACCCAGGCTGGTGGGCGAGGGCTGGGATCAGAAAGGCTTTCTGGAGAAAACTGAAGATGGGGAGTAAAGGAGATATCCCTCAGCGAGGTGGATATGCTAGGACTGATGGAGAAGATAAGAGACTTGTTGTCATCTGCGTATCAATAGCAAAAGCTGAAACTAATATTTGTCAAGAGCTTCCTCTACGCCAGGCATTGAACTAGTATTGTGAATATTAGATCTTGTGGAGGAGACATTTTTAATACATATGAAGCGATAGGATATCGACATAGGGTTGTTGTAAGAAGAATAATGGCCCCCGAAGATGTCCATGTTCTTATCCCTGGAACTTGTGAATGTGTTAAACTGGCACAAAATGGTTACATAGCAAAAGGGGCCTACTTAAATTTACTGAACATAAAATAGGGCTGTGGATTATCCTGGATTATCTGGGTGGGCCCAACATAATCACTTGGGCTCTGAAAAGGGAATCAGAGAGGCAGAAGAGGAGGTCAGAATGATCTGAGGTAAGAAGGACTCCACTGGCCATTACTGGCTTTGAAGGGGGCCACAAGCCAAGCAATGTGGGCAGCCTCTGGAAGCTGAGAACAACAACCCAGCCACCAACCAGCAAGGATATAGGGACCTCAGTCCTACAACCACATGGAATTCAATTCTGCCAACAGTCTGAATGAGCCTAGAAGCCTGCCAACACACCTTCTTTTCAGTCAGGCAGGCTGAGAAACCAGCCAAGCCCACTGGACTTCTGACCTACAGATCAATAACAAATTTGTATTGTTCTAAGTCCCTAAATCTGCGACAATTTGTTATGACAGCAATGGAAAACTGATAGAATGGCATTATCTAAGTGACAAAGTAA
Source organism: Grampus griseus (assembly GCF_964374135.1). Taxonomy (NCBI): domain Eukaryota; kingdom Metazoa; phylum Chordata; class Mammalia; order Artiodactyla; family Delphinidae; genus Grampus; species Grampus griseus. The sequence continues at coordinate 59,703,089 of NC_139017.1, forward strand.
AACCAATGGGAACATTATTGCTACTGCACCTACTAAATGCCAAGAGCTTCTCAAATACCATCCCCTTTAGCCCTCATAAATATGCAAAGTCGATATTCTTCTTCCCATTTCACAGATGACAAAACAGAAACACAGAGATAACTGAAGTCACAGCTAATAAACAGTAGGACTGGGGTTTGAGCCCAAGTCTGTCAGATATCAATGCTCCTGCTCTTTCCACTCTGCCATGCTGCTTCCAGGATATTCTTTTTCTTAAGCCCAGGTAATTACTCTTTACATGTGTATATGCTGGGTCAGAAGCACCTCTCTGTGCATTATCTTAATTGAACCCAGCATCAGTCTGTGAAGCAGGCAGGGTACAAATTATTTACCCCTTTTTCCAAATGAGGACACCCAATCTCAAAATAAATTGTGAGCTACGTATGTCCCAGGGTAAGAACAAAGGCCTTTCAACTCCAGCACTCCCCTCCCCCCAACCCCCGCTCCCTGCTCCAGGTGCATTACTCCCCTTCACATGAACTCAGCCCAGTCAAGTTTGCCTCGAATATGCAGCCTGTTCTCACAAAGGAGTGGGAGAGGGCTGCTCTTAGGAGAGAAAACGCTGATGGGCCCTGGGTGGGAAATCAATACTTTAAGTGAAATTGAAACCTGTAGCTACATTGCAAGAGCTTTAGTAGGGTTCTTTGCTCCACTTAGGATGATAATTATCAATAAACACTGTAATAAGATTTCAATGCAGGGAGTCACATCTTCAGTGTCCTCCACAGCTGTGCTGGGGACCAGCGATGATGCTCTAAGTGTCTCATTTTTACTCAATTATCTAAGATATGAGTTCCTAGAGTCATTTTGTGCCCTGCACTTAAAAAAAAAAATCTCATTTTTGAGAAGGCCCCAAAGAAATCTACTTTATCTGTAGCAGATTCCATTCACCCAAAGGTCTTTCTGGAATGCCTCTGTAGCCCAGGCAGGGTGCTAGGCAGCAGCAACATTGGTCCCTGCCCTCATGGGGCTTACATTCTATCAGCAAGACAAACAGTGAGCAAATGAGTAAGAGAACTATATTTGAAAGATACAGCAAAGGTAATCAATAGAACATGAGATGGATGGGAGGTGCCTATTGTAAGGGCACATGGAACAGAGGTTCTGACCATGGAGAAGAAAAGCCTGGAGCAATAGGGCTTCTTCATGCTTGACTCAGAGAGCTTCCTTACATGTTAATCTCTGTGAGCTATGCCCTGTGAGGGGCAGGGTCTAAAACAATAGAGAGATCCCCAATATTAGAGCCCCGTGCTGCGTGGAGGTGGGGGATAGAAGGTGTAAGTGATTCAGTTCCTACAAAATACACCTGATCTGCTTCTCACCCCTTACCGTGTGAAGCTGGGCTGTTTACTTAACCTCTCTGGGCCTCAGTTTCTTCATAAGATTGTATCAATGCATATAAATCATTTGAGTCCATAGTAAGTGCTCAAGAAATACAAACAGGGTCTTGTAACATAGCTATCACTTGATAAATATTAGCTGTCTTAAGGGTGTGTCTGTCCTGAAAAGTGAAGTGAAGAAAAGAGAACTATTCCCCCACTCACTGGGTCCACAGTAAACATATATATACACCTCTTAGTATCATTATTGCCCCCATAAAATGGTGCCTACTTTATGGGCGAAATTGTGTCCTCGAAAAACAGTATGTTGAAGTCCTAAACTCTGCCCCCTCAATATCTCAGAATTTGACTTTATTTGGAAATAGAGTCATTGCAGATGTAATTAGTTAAGATGAGGTCACACTGGAGCAGGGTGGGTCCCGAATCCAACATGATTGATGTCTTTATAAAAAGAGGAAATTCGGACACAGCCATAGGCATGCGTAAAGGGAAGACAATGTGAAGACACTGGGAGAAGATGATCTTCAGCAAGCCTAGGAAAGGGGTCTGGAACAGACTCTTCCTCACAACGCTCAGAAGAAATCAATCCTGCCAGTACCTTGATCTGAATCCTGCCAGCACCTTGATCTCAAAGTTTCAGCTTCCAGAACTGTGAGATGATAAATTTCTATTGTTAAGCCACCCAGTTTGTGGTACTTGGTTACAGCAGCCCTGGCAAACTAATCCATATTCCTTAAGGGTAAGATGTATATAGTGTCTAACTCTGAGTGCCCAGAATCCAGCAGAGGGCCTGGCACATACCAGGTGCTCAATAAACATGTAGTAAGTGAATGAATAAATGAATAAATATCTAGTATGGTACTCATATTCCCAGCAAGACATGCCAGAAGAGAGATGTTTAAGGCCTATAACCAGATGACTGCTAGGGTGAAGATGTGGCTGACAGTGGGGGGGTCAGCCAAATATGGGATTGGCTGTCTCTAACCAAGACACTAACAAGTGCTTGACACTATGGTGAAAAGGAAGTCCCTGGAGGTGCAAGTGGGCAGGGGACCCAGCTGTTCTCAGAAAGCCTGCAGGGCCACATGCCCAGATCTGTGAGGTGTGTGCCTGGGAGCAGGCCCCCTCCTCACGCTGGGCTAGGGGCAGGCCTCAGTCCCTCGTGAAGGAAGCTGGCAAGAACAGGCAGCAGCTGCATCAATGAAAGAGTCCAAGGAACCGAGAGGGTGTGCAAAGAGAGTCTCAGATGAGGGAAGTTCTAGAAACCTGTGCCCACAATCTCAGGGGCCAAGGGGGATGTGGGTACGCACCTGGGAAATGTGAGAATTCAGGGGGCGCTCAGTTCTGAGTCCACTCAATTGGGGGAGGATGAAGGTAAGCCTCTCCCGAGAGGCTTGGAGATGAGGGCTAGGCTGCCATGGGACCCAAAACCCTAACTGGAGAGGAGGATGAGAAGGAGCTGCGACGCAGGGCAGGTGGGGCAGCGAGCATCAAGGTGATGCTCTATAGAGCAAAGAAGATGGGAGAGAAAAGGAGTTTCGTAAGTGAACTATTCTAATTGAGTGCTGACTCTAGCTGTTCAGATCCACCAGGTAATTGCTCAGTCCTCCTCTGTGTTTCATCTGTGGAGCTGCAGCTGGAGCAGTTCCTTGGAGGGGGGCGGGGGGGCGGGGGAGGTGGGTTTAAGAACTGATTAGGGGAAATCACTCCTTGCAGGCCTTAGCTTATTCTTGCTAAAAATCATGCCAGGAAAAATCATAATTAAAATAGGAACATGGTGAATAACAACCGCCCCTTTCCTTGAATGTGAAATAAATTTTAACAGCTATCTTAGCTAAAGAACCCAACACAGTCGACCTTCCAATAAGGGTAAGCAGAGTTTTCTGTCAGAGTGAAATAGAAACTATAAATCAAACGTATCATATCTGAAGTCCAAGCCGGCTCTAGTGAGTAAAATGCCACCCTCCAGCAGTCATATTTTTTTTTTCTACCGGCTGGCTACCACATTCCTTGACTCCGGAACTACATGGATACTGTTTCTTCATCTTAAATCTGTGAAACTACCTTCAAGAACTATAGTCTTGACTACTTGTGACATACTATCCAAGATAAAGAAGCTTGTCAGTAATAAATGCACCTTTGTGCGATAGTCTATCAAGTGGGTACAGCTGAGATGGAATCGTTGGGGGTGGGTTGCAGAGAGATTCTGGAGAAGGCGGCAGGATGCAGACAGCAATGTGAGCACAAACGCATTTTGGAGAAGGGTTGATGTTGATAATCTAATTCTCCTGATTCAAGTACAGTGAAAATTTTCCTTCTCTGAGCCTACATTTTTACTAGTCTCCCCAAACTCAGCAGGGGACCCAACAACATCCTTTGCTGAGGGAAAGCTTAGATCTCAAAGGAGACACACCGCCTCTAAAAACCAGGTATCTTTTCTGGGACGCTGTTTGCTAAATAAAGGAGCTCTCAGAGCTATTTGGTTGACTGACAGCCTGGTCCTGGTCCTGTTGAAAATACAAGCGGATGGGTTGTGTTTTCGCCCGCAGCAGTTTCATCCAGGGCAAGATGCATATGCTCCCATGGCCACAGACACACCCCACGAGCTCTCCAGAGGCCCCCAGAACTCTCCAGTGACTCTTTGATCATCTGAAAGTCCTGGGGTGCCATGCAGCCAGCACTGCTGTGGGAGCCGGGTCGCCAGAGAACTCTGCAGCCCTCGCAACAGGCCATGGAGCCTTCCGCTGACCCAGCCCAGCACCTTCAGTAGGACCAGGTCTAGGGCTGCCCTTCCCCTCCCTCACATCCTCCCTTTGGTACCTAGCCTCAGGCTGTGGGAAATCTCAAAATTACAGCAGTTGAAAGTTCAGTGCCTATTCCTATTCCTACAGCTCACCTCCTTTCTGCGGCCATCCTTCCAGTGCGCTCACTGCCCCTGGGCCGGGATATCTTCATTTCAAGTTCAGAGAGGTCTCCTGGAAAATGACCCTGGAAACGTAAAGGGTGACTGACGCTTCCACACTCCTTCAGGCAAGACTTGTGGTTCACCTCTGGCCAACTACATGCCAAGATTTTGGGCAGATACCACCAGCCCTCTTATCTACAGACACCCTTGTCCGGTGCTTATCACCCCTGAATCCTATAAAAATCAGCTGGGGAGGATTTGAAAAGATAATTGCCAGTGCCCAGGCTCCGCCCCCAGGGATTCTGATTTGATTGGTCTGGGCTGAGGCCCAGCCTGGCAGGCACATGTTTCAAAATCTCCCCAGGTGATGCAAAGGTACAGCCAGGGTGCGCTAGCAGATCACCCTCCAAGTCCTCTGGGGCGATCTTCGCCAGGATGGGTGACTGCTCCGAGGGAATGCCTGACAAAGGTGATCTCACTTATCACTTGATTTTCGGAACAACTTCTCAGAGAGTAAACTTAAATTTGGAATCTGAAGGTCATAGAGGTCCTCAATGTATGAACTAGACTATAAACCGTCTATTTATTCAGATTGAACAAATATTTTTTGGATGCCTACTATGCACCGGACGGGTGCACTGCTGGGAACTAAAACAGGAGCATGTGCATCAAACAGTTTCTCCGTTTACCTGGTTCTCCCTTCTACCCCTTCATACTTGGAAACCTAGTTTCCTGTTTTGAATTCCTTCTCCCTCTCTCTCATTCTCTCCCTCTCAACTTGTATACATAACATATACATAGACTCATTTACTTATAAATCTTACAGTTCATGCTCATCAATAAATAGCTAACCTCCAACATATTCCTAAGGTTCACGTAATTGGAATATGAGGAAACACCCACATCGAGGATGAACACACCTCACGCACTCTCCTTTTGTGACTCTTCCTCTCCTGATCAAGGTTCTATTATATTAGCCTAAGGATCTACCTAATGGTAAATATTCAGGAAGCCCCAATGAAAGACCTTTTCTACTCTCTCTGCTCTACCCTTTTTTTTAAACAAGCTGTCAGGAAAAACGCAATCATGAAACTCCCCCACCAGATTTCATAACTCTTACATGTGCCTGGAACCTTGAGGGAAAGGGAGGAAAATTGTGCTGCTGTTAACACTCATACCAGAGCCAAGAAGAGGAAACATCTAGGACCACAGGCGAGAGTGGCCCTCGTGCCTCATTAGTCACTCTGCCTCTGTGCCTCCTGCCTGCTCTCACCACTCTCCCCAACTTCAGTTATGTCCACATCTGCCTTCCCCACTAGCCTGGAGCTGAGCCACAAGCTGTGACTTGTTCATTCTCGTCCTCCCATCCTCCAATGGAGACTATATATAATAATAGTTCACCCGTATTGAGCACTTACTATGTGCCAGGCCCAGTCCTAGATGCCTCCTACATATTATATCATTTATCCTCCAACCTTATGTGTTTAGTACTTTTACTATCCCATTATACAGAGGAAAAACTGGAATACAGAGTTTAAGCACCTTGCTCACATGTACACAGGACCCAGGAAGCAGATGCTGAGTCATAGCCAGGCCATCTAGCTGCTGATCCTTTTCTCTTGGCCACTGCTATACAATACTGGGACTTAGACAAATCAACACAGTTGTTTCCAAGGTCTTTATTCAGTAGAGGCATCCTTAGTACTTAATAGATATGTGACCTTGAGAAAATTACTAAGCCTCTCTAAGCCTCAATTTCCTCCTACATAATGAGAATAAAAGCAACACAAAGCTCATGGGCTTCATTTGAGGATGAAATTAGGTAACGTATGTAAGGTGCTTAGCACGGTGCCAGGCATTTAGTAAATACTTTAAAAGCTACATGCTGCTGCTGCTTGTTATTTGGTACCTGGGTCTCTGTCATTAGAAACATCTCGGGTTACTCCCCAATCTGAGTGGTATTGCCTCTCCCTATAAGCACAGCGGGCAGTAGTCACGAATTTTTTTAACTTTATTTAGATGTTATTCACATCCATTCACCCATTTAAAGTGTACAATTCAATGGTTTTTAGTATATTCACAGAGTTGTACAACCATCATCACAATCAATTTTAAAGCCAGTTTAGAATTTAGAAACAAGCAGAATCAATTCCAGGGGATTTTTTCATCACCCAAAAATGAAACTCTGGGACCATCATCAGTCACTCTCCATTTCCCCCAAGCTCTCTCCCCACAGCCCCTGGCAACCACAAATCTATTTTCTCTACATTCAGGACATTTTGTATAAACAGAATTACACAATATGTGTTCCTTTGTGACTGACTTATTTTACTTAACATAATGTTTTCAAGGTTCATCCAGGCTCAGCATGTATCAATACTTCATTTCTCTTTACGGCCAAATAGATTCCATTATACGGATGGACCACATTTTATTTACCCATTCATTAGCCGATGGCTATTTGGGTTGTTTCTATTTTCTGGCTATTATGAATAATGCTGCTATGAACATTGTTATACAAGTTTTTGTGTGGACATAACATTTTCACTTCTCTTAGGTGCATACTTAAGAATGGAATCGCTGAGTCATATGGTAACTTTATGTTTAACCTTTTGAGGAACTGCCAGACTGTTTTCTAAAGTAAATAGCCACTAATCTTGCACTTGCTTCTAGGTGACCTGAAATAAGTCACTTAACCTCACTAAGCTTGAATTTCCTTATCTGTAAAATGGGGATATTACAGTATCTCCCGGAGGAGATATTGTAAGTACGGGGCCATCATTGCTTGATACCCAGTAGGTGCTTAGCAAAGGGCAGGTACTCTGTTGTCCCTGGCAAATGGCTCCCTGCCTGTTCCTCCCTCTCCAGGTTGGATTCAAAATGTAAAGCTTGTGCCACGGAAGGTTTGAAGGCAGCCTAATGAAGGTGTTAGGTAGAGAAAATCAGAATACAAAGTCATACCACCTCTCTGGATCATGTCCCCGGTCTCTAAAACAAAGAACAAATAAACAGACAACTAACTCTCAATCCAAGTGTGTGTATGTTCTCTTTGTTTCTATAAACTGGACTTTTGCCCAGAAACCACAACAAACAAAGAAGAAATCAATAATCCAAGTTTTATATGCTAATGTAATTTGGTGAAAAATGTACTACAGTGAGCTCGGTTAGAACAACATTCGCTAGATTGCTAGAGTTTCTTACAGGCTACGTCTCCAGAAGGACCTACAAAGACAAGACTCAGCAAAGCCGTTGTCCACGTGGGTCTGAGTGAAGTGGAGAAGTTTGAGTCCTCGGTCCCATCATTGCTGAAGGCTTGATTAGCATTTCTGTTTCCTGCAGAGAAGAATGACAGTCCATCAGTCCCAAATAACAATAATATAGCTCTGCAAAAAGAAACTTCTGCTCTTAGGGGAGTTATTGTTATTCAGGGTAAAAAATAGCCCTTGGGCAGATTCATTCCACTGCAGAAGTTGGTTTCAGAGTTACTTTGCAAAACCTGGGGGCGAGGAAAAAGAAAAAGGAAACCAGAAAAAGCTGTGCATGCAATATTTCACATTGTGAGTAGATTTGCTTTGGGGACAACAGGCAGGCTGTTTGGAGAGACCTTTCCCAGCATATGAGAAAGTAGAAGGATTTCTATCTTTAGCTGCAAAGATAGTAAGAGGACAAGCGAGGCTGCCGCATTGTTGCCGGGTCCTGGTGGTGGTGAGGGTCACACACAGGATGAAGCCACCATCCCAGGCTTTCTTCCACTGGCTCCGGCTTCTGGCTCCCTCTGCAGTAATACTAATTATGGGGTAAGAAAAACGAATCTTTTCTTTTTCTAAAGACATTAATCAAACCTATCAAAGAAGTACTGAAAAAAAGAAGGAAAGACAAACTTCCAACTAGGGATTGCAATGAAAGATTTATGAGAAAAAATTATACGGGATTTGCTTACTATTAGCCATGGGAAGACTAAGAGGAAACATGATAACTGAGTAAAAGCCACTTGGGATGTTCCTTATGCATCTTATACACCGAAAAAACCATGTAAACCGAGTATTATAGACTACTTCTAAGCACATACTTGTCACTGAGTAAAAAAATATGCCAGATAAAGACACTGACAGCTCTAAAATATAATACTACTTGTTTTGAGGCTGACTTTTATATGAAGCAGGTGTGGCACAGAGCCCTTCAGTTACTAAAATGACCTCATACAGGAGTCCTGAGAGGCCTGGAGCCCAGCAAACACCACCACAGGGGGGTTGGGGGAGGAGATGGCTCGTCTGATTTTCGAGCCAGAGAGTAAGTACAGTGGGCTTACTGAATGAAACTGGGGTATGGTGGAGGGAGGGGGATGAATTTTTTCCTAAAATATTGCAGCTATGGATCAAAAGAAAATAATGCAAAATTTAGTCTCTACATGTAAAATGCTCTCTGTAGCCTCCGGGGCTTTATTTAGGTTGTTACCTCTGCCCTACCCCAGGCTAGCCTACTACTCATCCTGTGGTCCTTACACAGAGGCCACTTCCTGCAGCCTGCGTTCCCCAGCTCCCAAGGCTAAGTTATGTGACCCCGTGTACTTGTGCAGCTCCCTATAATTACCTCCTCATAGAAACTGCCTGTTTACTTCTCCATCACCCCAGCTACACTGTAAGCTCCTAGAAGAAACAGAAAAGCCACATCTTGTTCACAGGGTATACTCAGGGCCAATACAATGTGTGGCAGGTAAAAGGGCTCAATAATTTCACTGAAGTCTCTAGCTGAGTGGAAGAAAGGGAGCACCTGAACCCAGGAGTGAGGCAAACAGCCCACCAGCCAAGGTAAATCAAGTCGAGTACTGGGGGAGAGAGGAGCCCCAGAGGGATAGTTCTGGAGAAAAACATTCAAGGACAAGATTTTTTCCCCTTGCCAATTAGTGCCCATTGGATCTTCCTTTTCAAAATCTGTGGCTTCTTCTTACTGTGTCTTAGAGCAAAGAAGCATCTTGACTGTTACATTTAAAACCTCAAAAGCCCTTTGCAATTGTATTGTTATTAAATGTGGAGCATAGGTCCTGAATACAGATTAGTAGAACAAAGGTAGATGGACCTGAGTTCAAATCCTGACTTTGCTACCAACTAGCAAAGAGGTTAATCACTTAATCTCTCTATGCTTCAGGTTTCTTATCTGCAAAATAGTGATAATAGCTATGTTGCAGAATTGTGATGATTAGATTAAGTAATGAAAGGCATGTATTTGGCACTGTATTGAGTGATATTTGCTAGTGATGGATGTGTGTGACAATGTGTTTCAGCAACATTTAAAGGTATGATTCCCAAATGTTTACTAAATTTGTCCATGTTATGTCAAGCACTATAAAAATACACAAGCTATATTTCCGACCTTCAGGGAGGTCACAGTGTTCTGAATTCAACAGACCCAGGACTGGCTGCAGCACAGACAGGTTAAGACACATGCCCAAGGCTCCCTTGTGGCAGAAGCGGGAAAAAAATACAGGCCTGGTAATACCCAGCTCTTTCCAATAGCTCACATTCCATGAAGAGGGGGGAAAAGCACATTTCTTTACTGCTGTGCCACCCCACATGCAAGATAAGTAAACGAAAAAGTAATACTATAGTCATCAGATGGTGCTTAAGTCCGTTCAGGCTGCCATAACAAAATACCATAGACTGGGCAGCTTGTAAACAACAGAAATTTATTTCTCACAGTTCTGAAAGCTGGGCAGTCCAAGATTAAGTTGCCAACAGATTCAGTATCTGGTGAGGGCCCACTTTCTGGTTCATAGATGGCTGTCTTTTGGCTATGTCCCCATGTGGCAGAGAGATGAGGGATCACTTTGGGGTCTCTTGTAAAGGAGCATTAATCACATTCATGAGGGCTCCACCTTCATGACCTAATCACCCCCCTAAGGCCCCGCCTCCAAATACCATCACCTTGGGGGTTAGGATTTCAACCTATAGATATTGAGGAGACAAAAATATTCAATTCACAGCAGATGGTAAATAGGGTGCTTCCTAGTAAGCATGCATTGAGCATTTTTACCAAAAAGATAAAAAATAAGTTCAAGAATTGTATTTAACCGTGTTGCTCCATGGGTCACCCAGAGCTGAAAGTCTGGACCAATGAAGGCCAAGGAGCTATTTTTTAGCAGTAGAAGGAAATGCAGATAGGCTTCCATTTTTCTAAAAATTAATTAATTAATTTATTTTTGGCTGTGTGGGGTCTTCGTTTCTGTGCGAGGGCTTTCTCTAGTTGCGGCACGCGGGGGCCACCCTTCATTGCGGTGCGTGGGCTTCTCACTATCGTGGCCTCTCTTGTTGCGGAGCACAGGCTCCAGATGCGCAGGCTCAGTAGTTGTGGTGCACGGGCTTAGTTTCTCTGCGGCATGTGGGATCTTCCCAGACCAGGGCTCGAAGCTGTGTCCCCTGCATTGGCAGGCAGATTCTCAACCACTGCGCCACCAGGGAAGCCACTAGGCTTCCTTTTTTTTTCCCCCTTTATCGCAATGACTCTTCTTGGGAAAAAAAAAAAAAAAAAAACTACCTGTTGCAAAAACTCTTCCACACTCTGACAGGGAAAACATTATGTGTGAAAGGAACAAAATTACTTATTAACATTCCCTCCCTATTCAACCTGCCACCCACTCAAAAGACTGATCCTGATAACCACAGGGTCCTCTGTTGAATGGTTAGAGCCGGGGTGCTCAGATATGGGTTTGGGGGGAATAAATTACTCTTCATAAGCAAGGAAGAACTATTGAGAGGGGTCTTGAGGAAAGTTCCCAGCCCACGATCCTCTTCATAAATACAGAGTGTCTACTTATTCTTAGGCATTGGGTCAATGGTGCTCCTTCCCTACAGGTCACAATATTCTAGGTGTCATTGATGTGTTTTGGTTTTTAAATGAGGAAGCATGCTGGGGGGGTGGGGTGAAACCACCACCTGTAAAGGCAATGGGGGAAATTAGTTTTTAGGGTGACAGAAGGCTTAGCGCAAAGCTCAGCAGAAATGGGAAAGGAGACTGATATGTTTTGAGGAAGAATGGGGAGAATGCAGTGAAGTCAGGAAGGCCAGGCATCTGGGGAGCTGTATAAGGGCAGGAAGATGAGCTGAGAAAGGGCCCAGAAGAGGAAGAAGGGAGTTTTCTGGAGAGATAATAGGGCAGGCAGGTCTGGGCCTCCATCAGAATTTTACCAAAGGCAAAATGTGGGTGAGAAAGAGCCTGACCAGAATCAGAGGACATGAGCTTTCATCCTTGCTCGATTCCATGCTTGCTGTTGGACCTTAGTTGGAAAAGTCACCAAACCTCCTAGAGTTCTGTCATTTTCTCACCTGCAAAATGGGTAATATTTGCTTCATAGCAATGATGAGTTAATATCACTGAAAGTGGCTTGAACACCATGCAGGGACCTTGGGAGCATGGCCTGGCATGACGCTTCCCAGTTTTCTCTCAACCACCATCTCCACTTTATCTGAGGCCCCACCCTCTTCAGGGGACATGATCTATATCTCAGGCTTTGTTTGCTCATGGTCCCATTATTTCATCTCTGTATTTAGAATCCTTTCAGAATTTGTATTTGAACACATTTATTGCCTTTCCTAGCTAAGAGAGATGCTGGGTAGAGAGGAGACCTGGCACTCACACTGCAGAACTAATTGTCAAGTAACCCTTGTTCTAGCCCTGGTTTTGTGAAGTCATGGTCTCCTTTTGATTGAGTTTCCTTAACCTTAAATGAGAGGGTTGGAACTGAGAATCTTTAAGGTCGCTTCAGTCTCCAAAGTTCAATGGTCCCTTGGAAGACCCCTCCTGAGGCAGTCCTGCCAGCCCAGTGTTCCAGTACTTTCTATTGCCCAATTAGCAGCATTTATCCAACTTTTTTGTTAGGTATGTGCTTCTATTCCAGGCATTCTGAACCAATTCTGCAAATCAGACTTCTTGGAAGACTCAAACGCTTTAACCATCTTCAAACAAATGACATCAAACATGCCATTTTCCCTTCATCCACCAACTTTGTACTTTTATCCATTAAAAAAAAAAAGGTACTGCGTCCATCTGGAATGATTTGCCTTGAATAAAAGCCCATCTGCTTGTTATTTCTAATTTTATTGTCCTCTAGAATGTTTACAGAAGTTTCTTTCAATATTTATTGTGCTGTGTTTCTAATTACTGACCCAGACCATCCTCTCAGACTTGGTTCCATGCTAGGATGGTAGGTGCCTTTGTCCTTTTCATCTCCACAGTTCTTTACTCTGGAGGCATAATGTGGCCCTCGGCCATCATTACACCACCCTGGTGTAACGCTGCAGAGGCGGATTCTGACAATCAGGCCCTGGGGCTTGCAAGGCCGCCTCTGATGAATTTTTGCCTGCCTCAACACCATTACTGTCAGAGGAAGGATGGAGATAATTACCTGGTTTATTATCCTGAGGCTGGCTTCATCCAGCCATGATCACTAGAAGCAGAAATCTCACCTCTGTCTTCAGGAGTCCTGAAGAGATGGGTAAAAGATTCGTATTTCCCAAATGACAATGGCTCTGAAAGGCAAGGATGGTCTCTGCAATGGAAGCATTTCCAACCAGAGCCTTTTCAAAATACTCTTAAAACTCCAAAATGCTAAAACTGTTTAAAATTAATCTTTTTCTCCCCAATGAGCTCCCATTTCTGATTTCCCCAGTTCATTCTCATCTCATGGCACTACCACTCCCCACAATCCAGCAAGTGCTGTTACTCCTTCTTTGCAGCATCGTAATGCCTCCCCCCTCTGTCCCTGACTTCCCATTCCCACTCCATTGTCTAATTTCAGCCCCATATCCCACCGTCTCCATTCCTACAGGACCTGCTATCTCTCAGTCTCTCCCCCACCCAACACACCATGCACCTGACTCCAGAATAATCCACATAAAATGTTGATTTTATCACTCTCCAACTCAACAATACGCTATGAGTGCCCTTTGCCTTCAGTATTCCATGCAGTCGAGCCTAACAGCCCCCAGCCAGCTGGCTGTGCATCCCACTGCTGCCCCATGAATCTAGCCTCACAGGGAGTGCTGGGCTCTGCACACTCAGCTTTTGCTCATACACTGACGTCCCAGGCATGTGAAAAAGTCAAAAAAGGACAAAGACAAAAACTGAGGTGAATTCTGACTGTAGACACCTAGGGATTAAAAAAGAATTTGACAGTGCTTTTTATGGGGCATGTAATGAGACTCCCAGTTCTGATACTGCCCCAGATCCAGGGAAAATATTCCAGCTGCATAGACAGGCCACAACTCTCCTTCCATGATCCAGGAGGAAGTTCTGGAATGTAAGAGAGTTGGGGGTGGGGAGAGAAAGAAAGAAGGAATGAAGGAAAGAAAGAGAGAAAAAAAAGGAAGGAAGAAAGAAAGAAAGGAAGAGGAAAAGAAAAGAATAGAAAAAGAGAATGAAAGAAAAGAATGCAGGCATTATATAAGAAAGGCAATGAATATGGGTCAAAAAGATGGGCTTTGGAATCAAGTAGAACTGGATTCAAATCTCAGCTCAGAGACTAATGCTGCAACTTGGGTACATCATTTAACCTTCCTGAGACTGTTTTATCTACCTTGCAGGGTCAGTTTGAGAATTAGGGTCAATGTATGTAGATTCCCAGCCCAGATCTTGGCACTTAGCCCCCCAATTATGGATGAATTACTCCACTACCATCTCCAGCCCTAGCAGGTTCCACTGCAAGGGTGCTCACAGGGTGGGTTCACTCTACCAGCCCCCTGCAGACTTCTGACCAGGACTAGAGGGTGCAGTGGGAGGCTATCATTTGGCCAGTGATTACAGCTCTTCCTCCAGAGATCACAGCTCTGCATATGCTCCCGTTGAGACTTCCCCACAGGCTGAAGCTCAGCTGCCCTGGTCCCCAAAAGCCCACAAGGTGGGGCTCCCTGCATCTCCTCAAAGATCAATACCCCCTTGTCATTCCTAGCAACCATCTGCAGACCTGGTCTCCCAGAAGTGAGCAGTACTGGCTCTGGCCCACGACAGCACATGAAGGGCAGGATAAAATAGTTGAGGCAGGTTAGCCTGGACCTGGGCTCCTGAGTCATGCTGCCTGGGATTGCTCCTGCCCTTGATATTTCTTAGCTGATTGATCTCGAACATATCACTTCAATTCTGTGAGCCTTGGTTTCCCCGTCTCTAAAATGAAGACAATGAGAGCACCTGCTTCCTGGGCTTGTTGTGAAGATTAAATGAGTTAATGCACATAAAGCACTTCAAATATTGCCTGGCACACAGTGGGTGATCGATAAAATATTAGCTGTTAGAAATAATAAAGTCCTCCGTCATCAGGGTCTCAAGTGCCTCACAGTCAGGCTGATTGAGAAGGCTCCCTGTTCGCCCTGGGGCTTCTTAAAAACATCCTGCTTGTTGTCATGACCACCATGTGCCCACGTGTGGTACACACACACACACACACACACACACACACACACACACACACACACACACACACACACAGAGCCCTCAGCAGTACCTACCCCCAAGGCAAGAGAATACTGACTCCCTGGAGCCTTCAATAACAAGCACTGCTCTCCACCCTCTTCTGACAAAGCTAAGTCAGCCCTCGGCGGTATCCTAGATCTGTTTCACTCAGCGGCCTGCCTTTAATTCTACCAGGTTAGCAGGGGAGAGGTCAGAGGTCAAATGGAATCATCTGGTCTAATCCTTTGCTGAGAGATCACAAAAATTGGTGTCTTTTGGCCTAAAATGTCTGAATGGTCAGTATCACCTCAACTTCCCAGATGTTTCTCAACTTCACACTTTTCTTCGGCCTTACTCAGAAAGTTTACAAATTTGAATTCAACCTTTCAGAAAACATTTACTGAACATCAATTTTATGCCACACTGTGCTGGGGGCTGCAGATGTAGGGATGAATCAGAGACAGACTTTAGGTTCCAAAATCCAGTCAAGAGAGAAAGACAGGCATCTGGACAGATCACTTCAATGCAGTGTGATATGTGCTAAGAGAGAGAACTGCACAGGCAGCTTACAGAGAACACAGAAGAGGCATGCAGCACAGACAGGTAGATCAGGAAAGGCTGCCAGGAGAGGGTGACTCCAGAGAGGCCTTTTGTTTTTTTGCCACACCATGCAGCATGCGAGATCTTAGTTCCCCAACCAGGGATTGAACCCAAGCCCCCTGAAGTGGAAGCGCAGAGTCTTAACCACTGGACCACCAGGGAAGTCCCCAAAGATGCATCATGAAGGATGAGTAGTCATTAACAAAAGAACAGCATTGTTTTTTAAAAAAAAAGCATATAGGCATGAAAAAATGCAGTATGATTTTTGTAACTATGGTCATTTGGCACCACTAGAGGGCACAGGGTAAGGAGGAGGGGTAGGAAATGAGACAGGGAAGGTGAGCAGGTACTAGACCATGAAAGGACTAAAGTCTTTTAAATACTATCCTGGGACAAAAGAGGAAATATTGAAAGGTTCTAGCAGGGCAGTAACATGGTAAAAGTTGAATTTGGGTAGAAGTGAGAGGGTTTTCCCCAGGGTGGGGTGGGGGTGGGTAGGGGGAAGGACGTGTCTAGAAGCAGAGACCATTTAGTGATTATTTGTAATAAGCCAAGTGAGAGATGGTAAGGATCTGAACTAAGGACCTGTCAGTAGGATTGAAAGGAGTTTCGATTTCATTTCCAAACTATTTAGGAGGTTAGGTCATCAGGATATGGGACTGGTTAGGAAGAGAAGGGAGAGGAGACAGAGATGAATGAGTCCCAGATTTCTATCATAAATGAAATGTCAAGTTTCAATTTATGAGTTAGAAATCCTAAGAGTATTTGGATTCATACAATACTTTTTCTGTGCAATATTACAGATATCTTAATGCTAAAGAGAAGTTTAATCATACCAGCAAGATTACAAAGAAAACACTTCATTTCTGATCCTGAAGCCTCAAATGGACAATTTTTTCAGGTAGCAATAGATCTTGTATCTAATTCAAGCATCTACTACTGAGGTTCAGTCCCCTGGAAATGACAGGCCGTACAAAGAAGACCAGATGGAAGAGGCAGGGAAACATAGAGAAGTAAAGACGCAGGTACAGGACAAATGTCTGTGGTTCTGATAGAAGGACTGTGATCAGAACAACACCGGAGAGGTGATTTTAAGTTAGGAAGCTGCAAAGGGAAAGATAAGTCCTGAGGATGCAACCTGAGGATGCTATTGTTAACAAATACCAACATCAGAGCAACAAGAATAAGCCTTGGTGTCAACCCCACTGGAAACCCTTCATTAAAATCTTCAGGCACAGAAGACTTCAACATTAATTCATTTCCCATCTTGATCATTCTGGATCATTCAAGTTTCTTTTGTTAGGCTCTATTAACTAGAACTGGAAAAGTCCACGTAAGAAAATGGAAGATGGGGGTTGGAATTGAGTTTTGAAGGGAAGGCAAATGTCAAGCCTGGGAATGTGGTCTACATTTATAAGCCATAGGGAGTCATTGAAGGCTTCAGAGCAGAGCCATGATGCAAAGAAAGCACTTTTTTTTTTTAACATCTTTATTGGAGTATAACTGCTTTGCAGTGTTGTGTTAGTTTCGGCTGTATAACAAAGTGAATCAGCTATATGCATACGTATATCCTCATATCCCCTCCCTCTTGTGTCTCCCTTCCAGCCTCCTTATCCCACACCTCTAGGTGGTCACAAAGCACCGAGCTGATCTCCCTGTGCTATGCAGCTGCTTCCCACTAGCTATCTATTTTACATTTGGTAGTGTATATATGTCCATGCCACTGTCTCACTTTGTCCCAGCTTACCCTTCCCCCTCCCTCTGTCCTCAAGTCCATTCTCTACATCTGTGTCTTTATTCCTGTTTTAACCCTAGGTTCATCAGAACCTTTTTTTTTTTTTTTAGATTCCATATATATGTGTTACCATATGGTATTTGTTTTTCTCTTTCTGACTCACATGAATGGATAAAGAAGATGTGGCACATATATACAATGGAATGTTACTCAGCCATAAAAAGAAATGAAATTGAGTTATTTGTAGTGAGGTGGGTGGACCTAGAGTCTGTCGTACAGAGTGAAAGCAAATTTTTAAGAATAGTCTGGGGGAGTTCCCTGGTGGCCTAGTGGTTACGATTTCGGGCTTTCACTGCCATGGCCCTGGGTTCAATCCCTGGTCAGGGATTTGAGATTCCCACAAGCCGCATGGCACGGCCCAAAAAAAAGAAAAAGAAAAAGAAAGAATAGTCTGGAAGCCCTGTGCAAAATGGATTAACTTGACTGAAATCCACTCAAATACTAAAATATTGCTGCCATTCTTATTAAATCTTTCCATTTCTTCATTAGTTCAATCTTCAACCTCTGCTCCCTCTAAACCCCCTGGCAATATCATTTCCTAAGGGTTCCTAGCTCTCTGTCTCTGTGATGTTCAACCAGAGGAGATGCCAAATATCCTCAACACACCAGAAGTCCTGTACAACAAAGACTTGTCCTGTTCAAAATGCCTGCAGTGCCCCAGATGAGAAGCATGGTCCCTGATCTCTTTTGCTGCTCCGACTTTTGTCTTCTGTAAATTTTCTTCTTCCGTGTATCACCAGGCATCCTGCCAGTCACCGGAATAGCCAGTTAAATGGTCACTCAACTGTCATCGAACTCCTTCTCTCTTTCAGGAGCAACTGGAGGCAAGCCAACGTCCATACTGACCTAGTTCCACAGCACTTACGATTTCCACAGTGCTTTGCAATGGTTTCTACTAGCTAATTCTCGTGTCAACACATGCTTTGAGCTAGTTTTGTTATTAGTGATTTGTAAGTGGAGAGACTCCAATACAGATGTGGAAACCTGTTCATGTCTCTTCCATTTAATCCACAGAGTCAGATTGTGGGAAGCTATTTTCAAAGTCACAATAATTCTTTCAAACCTCTAGAAAATTCACGTAGTAGGGTGTCATTTGTGAAGAAATCTTAATATAAACATCCCTTGCTTTTGGAATTTAAATACTCTGGTGGCCTAGTTATGAAAAGTGAATCTCCCTCTCCACTGGTTTTTATTATATTATTGAAGATATATTTCTGTTTTTTTAATCTCTTTAAAGAGCTGAATGCTTTATTGCCATCTCTTTGGACCTCTCTTTTGATGTCTCTTACATTTTACCTTGTATTATTGGCCCTCTTTGGGGGACTGCTATATCTTCCTAATAAACTGAAAGTGTTTTGAGGGCAAACTGTCTTATTCTTTGTACTCCTCCAGCCACTATGACAGTGCTTGGCCTATGGTAATGACTTAGTAAATATTTGCTGATGAATTGGTGCTCAAGTTGATGGTTGTACCTATTGGGAATTTACTCTTTGAAAAAAATCTTCACAAAGCATTACTGTAGGGCTTCCCTGGTGGCACAGTGGTTGAGAGTCTGCCTGCCGATGCAGGGGACACGGGTTCGTGCCCCAGTCCGGGAAGATCCCACATACCGCAGAGCGGCTGGGCCCATAAGCCATGGCCGCTGAGCCTGCACGTCTGGAGCCTGTGCTCCTCAACAGGAGAGGCCACAACAGTGAGAATCCCGCAGACAGCAACAACAACAACAACAACAACAAAAAGCATTACTGTATTTTTCAGTAGTCTGCCCCATGTTGCCCCTGTTGCAATTTAAAAAAATTAAAAGTTTCATTTCACCACACCCATCTCTAAGTCATGGATATTTTTCTCATGACTAAGTAGCCCCTGACTCCCCACCTGTCTTCCAACCAGAAATTCACTATGCTAAATACAGCTTATAACTTATCCAGTGGAAGTGTAGTGGATAGATCATCACAATAGTCATACTGGACAAAAATGGTGACAATTTTCCACTCATTACTATGTCCATGGCCTTTGCAATGTAACTTTGCCTCTACTCCTATCAAGATGTGCAGTCTATTTTCCCATCCCCTTGAATCAGGAATAGAAAAAGAAATGTCTTAAGTAGATAAAGGAGGAAGAAGATCTACTAAAAGACCCACGGGAGGGGCTTCTCTGGTGGTGCAGTGGTTGGGAGTCCGTCTGCCAATGAAGGGGACGTGGGTTCGAGCCCTGGTCCAGGAAGACCCCACATGCCGCGGAGCAACTAAGCCCAGGCGCCACACCTACTGAGGCTGCACTCTACAGCCTGTGAGCCACAACTACTGAGCCCACGCATCACAACTACTGAAGCCCAAGCCCGCAGGCCTAGAGCCCATGCTCTGCAACAAGAGAAGCCACCGCAATGAGACACCCGCGTACTGCAACGAAGAGTAACCCCCACTCACTGCAACTAGAGAAAGCACGCACGCAGCAACAAAGACCCAACACAGCCAAAAGTAAATAAATAAATAAATAAATAAATAAAATAAAAGACCCCCAGGAAACCTCACATGTAGTCAGTGCATTTTAAATGCATCCCCTTTTACACCAGAATAAGACAAAGATGCTCACTATTACTGCAACTGCTTTATATAGCCCTCAATGTCTTGGCCAATGCAATAAGACATGAAGATTGCAAGGGAAGCGCAAAACTGTCATGGTTTGAAAATAACAAAGAATACACAAGAATTTTACGGAGAAAATCTTAAAGCCCACTAAATCATATAAGCTCTGATTAATGGAGAAAAACCCAATGCTCATGGATGAGATTATTTAACACTGTAAGGATGTAAATTCTCCCCCCAAATTAATTTATAAATTTAATGATATTACCAAAAAAAATTTCAGTAGGATTTTTTAACATCTCATCAAACTGTCTAAAATGAGGATGGAAGAATAAATGTCCATGAATAAAAGACAATTTTAAAAAATAAGGAACAGAAGCAGTTACTGCATTAGTTTCCTAGGACTGCAGTAACAAAATAGCACAAACTGGATGGCTTAAAACAACAGAAATATATTCTCTGTCAGTTTTGGAAGCTGGAAATCCAAAATCAATGTGTTGTCAGAGCCACATTCTCTCTGGGAACTCTAAGGTAGAATATGTTCCTTGCCTCTTCTAGCTTCTGTTGGTTGCTGGCAGTCCTTGGCTTTCTTGACCTATAGCTGTATCAGTGCAATCTGTCTTTGCCTTCACATCAACATTCTTTTCTGTATGTCTGTGTCTTTCCTTCTTCTGTTTCTTGCCATGAGATTTAGGACCTAGCCAGGTAATCAGGCTAATTTCATTTCAAATACCTTAATTTAATGACATATGTAATGACTTTTTTTCCAAATAAAGTGACATTCACAGGTTCTAGGGATTTGGATGTGGACAAATCTTTGTGGAGGCCACTATTCAACCCACAACATTTACCCTACCAGATATGAATGCATACTATAATGCCATGGTATAACTCTATTATGTACTGGCACAATAACAGACTAATAGACCAATGGAACAAAATAGAGCCCAGAAAGAGTTCCCAGTTGGAAATTGGATATATGGCCAGCTGACATAATAAATCAGTGGGGGAAGGATCAGTTCAAGAAAGGAAGTTTAAAAAAAAAATAAGGATAAAATTTTAATTTAGACCCTACTTCACACCTTATATAAAGGTAAAATCTGGATGGATTAAAAACCTAAAGATTAAAGATGAATATTATATTGGTGTATGTGTGTATGTGTATATGTGTGTGTGTGTGTGTGTGTGTGTGTGTGTGTGTGTGAAGAAAGTATAAAAGAATA
Organism: Grampus griseus; assembly: GCF_964374135.1. Classification (NCBI taxonomy): domain Eukaryota; kingdom Metazoa; phylum Chordata; class Mammalia; order Artiodactyla; family Delphinidae; genus Grampus; species Grampus griseus. Next base: position 59,724,013 of record NC_139017.1, read on the forward strand.
TCTTTGTGGCCTTTGGGATAGGAGACAAGACCTCAAAAGCACAAGCCATATGGTGAAAATTTGGCAATTTTGATAACATTAAAATTAAGGATTTATTCTTCCTTATAGAATTCTAAATAGTATATGTAGATACTCCCTTGTCCAGAAGGTAAAGTTTGATTCCTCTCCCCTGTGGGCTGAACCTAGTGACTCACTTCCAAGAATAGAGGATGGAGAGGAAAATAATTTAACTTGACAGTGGAGAAAAGTGCCTGATATCACCTTAACCAAGTATTTAAGATTAAGTTAACATCACCAGTGATAAGTCATGTTGATATTATGTATCCCTTGACTTGATATGATAGGAAACATATTTTACCTCTGTGGTCTTCTTACAAAAAATGTATAAAGCACAGTCTAATCATAAGAATACAGCAGTCAAACCCAATTTGAGAGACATTCTACAAAATACTTCTCAATACTGAGAAGGTCATGAAAAACAAGGAAAGACTAAGAAACTAGCATGGATCAAAAGAGACTAAGGACATGGCAACTAAATGCAATGCAGGATCCGGGAACAGTAAAAGGACATCAGTGGAAAAAAATGGTGAAATCTGAATAAACCTGTGATTTAGGTAATATTATTAAGCCAATGTTAATTTTTTGGTTTTGACACGTGTGCCAAATTATGTAAGATGTTAACATTGGGGAGAAGGTGATATGGAAACAGTCTGTAGTATCTTTACAACTTTTCTGTAATCTCAAATTCTTCCAAAATAAAATATTTGTCATATAAAAAATAATTTCTCTTCAACAAAAGGTATCAGAAGAAAATTGCATCAACTAAAACTGACAAAAATTAATGTCTAAAATATACATGGAATTCCAACAAATTAATGAGAAAGACAAGAAACCCAATAGTAAAATGGACAAGGGCATGACTAGACAATTCCCAGAAGGGGAAATCCAAATGACTAATAAATATATGAAGAGATGTTCTACACCATTAATACCCAGAAATATGCTAATTTACATGGATGAGAATGTGGGGATATAGGAAGTCTAGTTCACTCCTACAGAAAAGGAAAATGGAACAGTCATCTGGGGAGTAAGTTGGCAGTAATATGTGAGATGAAACGTACAATTACCCTATAACCTATAATCTGACTCTAGGGCTATCACCCCAGGAACACTCACCCAGGACCATAAAGGGGCACAGAAAAAGATGGACTTCATAGCATTGTATGTGGCAGCAATGCACTGAGCCAACAGTGGCATCTGTAACTGGGACTATAAGCAAACCATGGTGGACATATGCTCTGGAAGAAAATGCAGTGGAAGAATTAACCACATGCACACTCACCAGCATGGATAAATCCTGAAAAATTATGCTGAGTGGAAACAGTAAAAAAGAAAAGAAAAGACATATACCGAAATACCATCATATAAATTTAAATGTCATACATTTCAGTAACATATCCTAAACACATGAGTATGCATGTTGCATGTTTACTAGATATGAAGGAGATAACAGGCATAGAGATGGGCATGAAGGCAGAAAATACTAAAATAAACTCATTGTGGCTCATTGTGAGCCACAATGAGCAGGTAGATGCCATGAGCATCTTAGGATGATGACTTCAACTCTTTGCACCTGAGGTCGAATCTAAATCAAAAAGGGCAGAGGTTAGTTCTGGATGAGGGCTTGAGGAGATCACCTTTGAGCTAAGAGTATGAGTTTCAGTGTGGATAGATGTGGGAACATCTATATTGTCTTCTCAGCAGCGCTTTTTCTTTACTTATTGATTACAAAATAAATTATTTCTTAATGTCCAGATAAGTCATCCACAGATGAGAAAAGCATTGCTATACTCGGTTTCATTACAATAAGACAATAAGATATACCGACAGTACAGCCTGACACTCATGAGTAATTCTTTACAATATCTTTGTGAATCCCCCCAATTCACAAAGAACCACTATATCACATCATTTTCCTCATAATATGTATATACAATGAGTGAAAAACATTTTTTCTTTGAGTGGCAGAGGGCAGAGTGTTAGACCAGTAATGTAATCCACGGCTATGCCCCAGCATCGCATCCAGCTAGTGCAATTTTAATTCATGTTTCAATAAGAATACAAATTATAATATATTTAGAACCTGGAGGGTCATTTGCAAATAATGGAAAATGCAAATTCTAAATCAATGAAAGTCCAGGGAGTATTATACCATGATGACTACTCCAGAGCCCTGGAAGAGTTACTGCAGCTTTTCTAAGCGTTTAATATAATCTCTGAAACAACAGAGGCCATGAGCAAACCCTGCTCATTGTGACTGACAATTCGACCTGTGGCTCAGACCACTGCAGCACGGACTCTAAGCAAATCACAGAAGATTGAAATCTAAAAGAAGCTGTATATTTCAAAGCTATTAATGATTCACATTTTCAATCAGCAGATTTTTTTTCCCAGTTCATTACCCACAGATTCTGTGGATCAACAGAATATGTGTGCAGCCCACCTCCTCCTTCATTCCTCCAGTAATACAATCCTGTCCATCACTTTACCTGGTCCTGGAAAATAAAGCCAAAATATACATGTTCATTTTACCTTCATTTACTTTGGCAAGATTCCAAAAGCATGTGAAACAAAGTAAAAAATCCCAGCATCTCAGAAAGCTTCTAAAATGAAGCCAATCAAGCCGATGATTCCTTAACACAACTGATCTGACGGGAAATTGAACATGAGCTGGCAGCTCAGGCTGTGATGAACGAGAGATGCATGTGAATAAAGAATGGGAAGAGGAGAGCATCTTCAGCCTCGGGTCAGGACTGTGTCCGTCTCACAGTGTCATTCCACCTCGGGGGTCTGGAGATGAAAATAACTTGGCTTTGAAACACACAAGCTATTCAAGGAAGTAGCCTACAATTACAAGTATGAAGGGGGATCTGGGAATAGGTTTCTACTGTGTAAAATTGCATGTTATTGAATTGATTGAGTTGTCATTCAGCAAAGGTGATTTTAGAAATGAAGTTAGCAGGGAAATAAATAAAGCAGAAATTCAGGTAAAATGCATTCAAGTCTTGCCACTGGTATCTGTGAAACTAAAGGATTGCAGCTTGTGAAGGTAATGTTATTAAACAAAGATGCTGAAGGTCATTCCTTGTCACCCTTTTCTATAAATTACCCCAGTGTGGCTCATTGGCTGTCACTCAGCAGAGCCACTGGCTCCCAGACTCACCTGGAGCCAGGGCCAGCCAGGCCTTATTGATATTAAGAAATCCCCATGCTGTCTTAAAGCTCTCCTAGAACCCATTTCCCATGTTCTGACCCCAACCATGACCCAGCCTCACCTCCAGCCTCCTCAGTGCCCATATTAAGCCATCAGTTCTTGTGGTTGACAGTGGACGTTCAGAGATTTAGAAAAAAAAAAAAAAAAACCCAGCTTTAAGGCATCTGGTGAGCTAGTCAACAGTAGCACTTACATAGTCTCTAAAGGTACGCGGCAAACTCATGTTTCATTAGGGTTACCTTGAGAGCCGAGGGGAATTGACTCTGGACTGTGTCTTCCTGTCTGTTGTAGGTGCTCTATAAAAATGTCTTCAATGAATGTAGGAATAATGAACAACTGGCAGTTCCAGCAATAGAGAAAAAAACCCCAACAATCAGCATGCAATTCTGGCAGGTCTGTGCAGAGGAACAAAACTCCAGCTGAACCATATGATCCAGCAATCCCACTCCTGGGTATATGTCCAGAGAAAACCGTAAATCAAAAAGATACACGCACCCCAGTGTTCACTGCAGCACTATTTACAATAGCCAGGACATGGAAGCAACCTAAATGTCCATCAACAGAGGAATGGATAAAGAAGATGTGGTACATATACATACAGTGGAATATTACTCAGCCATAAAATGAATGAAATAATGCCATTTGCAGCAACGTGGATGGACCTAGAGATTGTCATACTGAGTGAAGTAAGTCAGACAGAGAAAGACAAATACCATATGATATCGCTTAAATGTAGAATCTAAAAAAATGGTACAAATGAACTTATTTACAAAACAGAAGTAGAGTTACAGATGTAGAAAACAAACTTATGGTTACCAGTGGGGAAAGAGGGGAGGGATAAATTGGGAGATTGGGGTTGACATATACATGCTACTATATATAAAATAGATAACTAATAGTGACCTACCGTTTAGCATAGGGAACTCTGCTCAATACTCTGTAATGACCTATATGGGAAAATAATCTTAAAAAATGTGGGTATATGTATATGTATAACTGAATCACTTTGCTGTACACCTGAAACTAACACATTATCAATCAACTATACTCCAATACAAATTTTTAAAAAAGGAAAAGAAACCAGCTGAGGGTAGAAGCAAAAGGGACACAGAGTAGCCTCCTAGGACAGAGAACCAGCAAGGAAGTAGCAAGTTTCCAGAACTTTAGCCAAGGAGACTGGGGATCAGAACAGGGCTCTAATCCCAGCAGGGAACACAAGTGTGGAATGGGATCAACTCGGCAAAGCTTAAAGGAAGTGTGTGCACACTCACCAGTCAGCTTGGGCAGGAACATCCCTGAAGCAGGCAGGGGCCACTGCAGAGAAGGAGATCTCTGGGCCTACCCCAGCTGAGCAGGGCCCAGGAAGACTGCTGACCCAACTCTCTCATCCACATCCCCACCTTTCAAAACTGGCTCTCAGGATGGTATGAATTTAGGTCAAGAACTTCCTCTATAGGGTGTTTAATGAAAGAGCCTGCTCTCGTTGAAAGTACACTAAGGAGGCATCCTCAGAAGCACCAGATTCCAGTCCAGGCTCTGCCATGACCCACATGTGCCCTTGGACAAGTCACTGAACTTCTCCAAGTCATGGGTCCTTCCTCATAATCGGAGGAAATGATTCATCTTACTGGAGTGTTGGAGGACAAAGAAGATTCCACGTGTGGAAGTGCTCGGTAAAGAACATAGCACTATAAATGTTGGCTATTTGTGCATTCCATGATACTTTATGTTGAATCCAATGTTGAACTTGTCAAATTGAATTTTCTGTAATTATAGAAATAGGGCTTTGATTTCAAGAAATTTTAAGCATCAAGCAGGCAAAATGCATTTTGGAGGGAGCCTGAGAGGCCGTCCCCAGGCCCCTGAAATCACATTGCAATCGGTGTCTACCCAATGCATCTCCACTTAATGCAGGCTCTGCTTGAAGCTGTGATCGGCAGCCCCATATGAAGTACATTTAAGTGTCTGCCAGAGGGCATGTAAATAAAACCTTCACCGAGGTAAACAGTTGTTCAGTTTTACAGCCTGTTTGCACGTAACTTTTATGGTCCATTATGATATATGGCTTCTGTGCGTTTCGAAGCGTTGGAACGTCATTCCATGTGGCATCCTCTAAGTGACTGGCTAATAAACGATTATTTACTCTCTAGTTTTCACAGCCCATGGAAGCCTTTAAACTGGAACGCTGTCCCTAACTACCCATTAGTGATTGTGGTAATTCTTCCTAACAGGATGTGAGCCAGTCATCCTGACGGCCTTAGTGGTGCAGGGAGGAAGGTTGGGTGAGCTAAGGAGGAGCCCACACTCGACCCAGAGGGCTCCACCTAAACGAAAGGTCGTGCCTGCCATTGGTTGTCGCATTGTGACTAAACATGGCACGCGTGCACTCTTAACACATGGTGCATGTCACAAACATGAAAAGATTCCAGGAAAGAACTTGGGTGCTATAAACAGCACCTGTTACTGAGTCAAGTGACTGAACCTGCACCTTCTGTTGGTTTCACACCCAAGTGACTGTTCAGTTGCTTCACATGATCTGAAGGCATAGACAAGAGAGTCAAGTATGTTTGTTCCACTTCCTGGTGACACCTGTGAATGCTTCTGGGATAGAAGGCAGGTCACTTCTCTACCCTGAGAGAAGAAGCAGCCTCCAGCTTGAAAACGAAAAGGATCTGAATTTTGCCTGAAAGATTGCTGGCTGGAATTTATGAAGTATTTTTAATAACAGTATAAATAAGAGTTTGAAAATGTTACCATGGTTGTTATAATAACAATAGTTACCAAGTAAGGAGCAGTGCTTATTGCTCATCAGAAACTCTCCTGGGCGTTTTACACATAACAGTCATGCAATATTCACAGTAAGCCAGTGAGACAGGGTTTATCACTTCCATTTCACAGATGAGAATACTAAGGCTCAGAGAGGCTAAGTAACTAGCCTGTGCTCTTGACCATTCCTCCACAGCTGGTGGAAACCCTTGTGCTCTTCATACTTTCCATATTTCCCCAGTTTAAAAAGAAACTATTTTAACTGTACAATCAGGAAGACATTTTTTCATTAGTTTTCTAGGCTAGACCTCAAAAATCAATGTTAGCTATACACAGCTGTTTTATGAGAACATGAGTCTGAGCAGCGGTCCAAGTGAAAGATGCTAAAGAAGAAGATAGAAAATGAGGAACCAGGGGTAGAGGAAGAATTCAAAGCCAGAGGAGAAAAGGGGCAAGCCAACGGAAACAGAAGAGAAGAGGTCTTCATGGAAGAGGATGATGGCATATAAAGACGAAGGGGGAGGACATTCCAGGCAAAGGGGATGGTTTGAGAACAAACATAGAGGAGAAAGCCTAAGGGTGGAGAACGTGGAAAGGAGCAGTGGCAGGAGGTTGGAGCTGGATGGTGAGAGGCTTTGAGTGTCAAATTAAGAACTTTGGACTCTGTTCCATCTCAGGAACCAGTGCCAGTTTTTATCTCATGTGGATTTTGTAACATAAAAATGTAATGAATATTCAAACTGCTATCTGTCAACTGGAAAAAGAAAGAAGCAATTGTTGACACCTACAAGATCAAAATTTTTAATAAAGCATGAAATTACTTAAGTGTCATATTTATAATAAGCATCATCTTCTCCTTTGAAGTAATGAAAAAGACGATTTTCACATTTTCAAAATACTAATGATAATTCAACACATTAAATTACTACAAACACTCAAATGTATGTGATCACGGGCCAGTTCTTCTGGTGTGTTTATTTTTTATCTTTTACACCATCCTCTGCACCCTGACGCTGTCTCAGGCACTCAGTAAACAGCGGGTACTGGAGTTTCTGGGCAGAACTCCAGACTCAGCAGGTAACTGGAATATTAAGCAGGGAAACTGAGGCAGAAGTCCAATTATGAACTAACTCAGTGGTATTCAGAGACTGCTGCCTGGAGCCTTCTCAGGTGTTCAGGGCCCAATCCACCAGAAGAAAAACTGAATACCAGACATCCCTCCCAGCACAGCAGAAACACACACTCATTGAGCAGACTGGGTACCAGGCACTCAAGAACTCAGTCTCACAGCAGTTCCTTCACAGTCAGGAGTAACCCAGGGACCAGGGGAGCAGAGCTTGGAGGTGGAGGGAATACATGAGTCCTCAGTCCAGAGGCTGGTGAGGGTAGAGGGGAGGCGACAGGTGCAGGGGTCTGGGCAGAGACCCTCCTAGACAAGATGCACAGGGTCTTCACCAGCTCTCTGAAACTGTGCAATGTGGCAGCCTCCTCTCCACACCTGTCGTTGGGAGAAAAGACAGGATGTTTGTTTTAGTTTTTATTTGTTTTGGCCATTGTGCCAGGGACACATGTGGTCATGTTCCAGCCCAGGAGGGGCCTGACCTAACTCTTGGACTTCATCTCCGTCCTTGCTGCCACCATCTTGGACATTTTTCTGTTCCTCAAAAGCACCACATTCTCTCCACTTTAGATATTTTGGAGTCTTCTCCTTCTGACAGGCACATCCTTCTCTCCTTGCTCTCCTCTCCCCCTTCACCTGGTTTACTCAGTTCGGCACTCACCTATTGGCTTTGTTACCGAGTCCAAGCTCATACTGCTCACTGCACGACAGGTCAATGTACCAAGAGACGAGCTATTGAGGCAAGGAATAGTGACTTCATTTGGAAAGCCAGCAGACCAAGAAGATGGTGGACTAGTTTCCCAAAGAACCATCTTCCCCAAGTTAGAATTCAGGCTCCTTTTATAGTAAAAGGGGAGGGGGTGAGGTTGGTTGTTGTAAACTTCTTAGTGTCAGAATCCTTTGCTCCTACAGCTGTCCACATAGGTCAGGTCATGATGCCCCTGTCAACCTCTGAAAAAACAAATGTTATTCTCTGTTCTGCAACTTCTTTTCTCTATATGAATTGGAAAGTGTTATACCTTTAAAGGTCAGAGCCTTGCGAATGGGCTATCCTGTATATTTCAGGCTACAGGCAACAGTTCTTAACATGTAGCAAGCAATAGAGGATGGTGTAAAAGATAAAAAATAAACACACCAGAAGAACTGGCCCGTGATCACATACATTTGAGTGTTTGTAGTAATTTAATGTGTTGAATTATCATTAGTATTTTGAAAATGTGAAAATTGTCTTTTTCATTACTTCAGAGAAGAAGATGATACTTATTATAAATATGACACTTAAGTAATTTCATGCTTTATTAATCCAAAGGTTAAAGTAAAAGGAACATCCAATATGGAGTCAGATTTGTTCTTCCCTCTTACAGCTTAAACAGTACTACCCAAGGAAAGCCCTCTCTCCCAGATTAGATGAATATCTTCATACTCCCATAGCACCTGTTGCCCCCTTTTTATAATTCTTATCACACTTGTAATTATTTGTTTGTTGTTTCCCACACCTCTAGACCATGAACTTTATAAAGCAAGGCTTGAATCTGTCTTGTTTCCCACTGTATCATTAGCATCAAGAACAGGACCAGGCACACAGCAGATGATCAGTAAATATTTGTTAAATGAGTGAGCACGTGTCACATCTCTATGGAAGATCAAATTTCTGGAAATTTGCATTAGTTCATTGTGAGTTCCTAGAGGCTGGGAGCAGGCCTGATTCGTCTTGCAGCTGTGGTACCTTGCATTGCTGCTGAAACATTGCCATCATTTAGGTCAAGAACTTCCTCTTTAGGGTGTTTAATGAAAGAGCCTGCTCTCGTTGAAAGTGCACTAAGGAGGCATCCTCAGAAGCACCAGATTCCAATCCAGGCTCTGCCATGACCCACATGTGCCCTTGGACAAGTCACTGAACTTCTCCAAGTCATGGGTCCTTCCTCATAATCGGAGGAAATGAAACATTGAAACAATCCCATCTCATGCTCTCCTGTCCCCTGTCCTCTTTAAAAAGAGGACAGGGGACAGGAGAGCATGAGATGGGATTTCCTCACACCAGGCCCTTCCCTGCTCTTCAACCCCGGAAGACCAGCTTGAATTTCACCTATTCCAGGAGATCTTTCCTCTCACCCAGCCCCGCATCAGTTTCCTCTTCTCAACTCCTACAGGCCTTCATGGCTACGCCATTCCTTTGGCACTTGTTACCCCCTGTCTTTTTATGTCTCTCTCATGAGTTCCTTAAAAAGAGAAGCTGCCTTCTCTTTCCTTTAATCTCTTTGCTTCTAAATAATTCCTTGCACAGGATCAGTGCTCTATATAGGTCCATTGAGGGCTGATGAGAACCTGAATTTGTTTCCAAAAAGATTTTTATAAACTCCTTCCCTGGCAGACTTTGAAAAATAGGGTAGATTTTCAGGTGTGTGGGAAAGCTGAATGAAAGCCTTTCTGGAAACAGAAAAGTAAACTACGTGAGCCTCTCTCCTAACCTTCGATTCTATGAAAATAAGTGTCATGTTGACACTGTAAAAATGCGGAAATGCTCTTTTTGTCTTCCTTCATTTTAGACAAAGCCTGACTGTGTCAGATACGCTCTGGTTTCAGAGGGCTCTGGAAGAATGGGAAGCATTCTTCACTCTGACTTCAAGTAACACTGCAGGCCCTTGTACTACTAAAGACAGAATGAGCAGTTTGCTCAGGAAAGCTGAGGATGGATTCCCAGCATTAGCCCAGAAAGGATCAGCAGCACCACAGAGGTGACCTTGTCACATCATAGATGAGGCCTGGCTTCCAGAATGGACATCCCCACACTTACTGGCACATTGCCCTGGCCCACAGATAATGCAAGAAATCTTGCTCTGCCTTTGCACCAGGATCCCTCTTGCAGGAGCTCTGCTAACCCTCTCTACACCTTACCTCATGGGCAGAGACAGGAAAGGCCGCCTCAGAGAGACCCCTGGGTGTGTCACTAATCCATGCGCCTGCTTCTGTGTCACATTTAATTACTCACTCAATACAGAGTTACCTGTACTGCAACTCCAGACTAATGAGATGCCGCAAAGCCTTCAAATTGGGGATTACAAAGTACAGCATGTTGGGCTTCCCTGGTGGCACAGTGGTTGAGAGTCCACCTGCCGATGCAGGAGACACGGGTTCGTGCCCCGGTCCGGGAAGATCCCACGTGCCGTGGAGTGGCTGGGCCCATGAGCCATGGCCGCAGAGCCTGCGTGTCCAGATGTGCTCCGCAATGGGAGAGGCCACAGCAGTGAGAGGCCCGCGTACCACAAAAGAAAAAAAAAACACAAAAAAACCCAGCATGTTGCACCAAGGTCAGTTTGGATTGTTCTAAAGCTCTGATTACTACACGATCACCTTCTCTTTAACCTGAAACCCTTTATTTCTCATTTTTCAAAAGGGAAAATCTATAGCATGTTTTGGAGGAAGCAAATGGTGTTGCTTGGTTGTTTAACTACATGAAAGCCTTAGTGATCAATATCTAAATCTTCAGAGCTGCATTGAAGATACCTCTCTCTCCGTAATCTTCCCAATGGGGTATGGTGACTTTTGCCTTGAGGGAATAAGAAATTACCACCTCTTGATGACATTTTGCAGGGAAATAATGTAAGAGGCTGTATAGATGTTGTTTTGAATGTATCTGCATTCTTACCTAATTTAATGATCAGAGAGACCCTGTGCAACCCTTTTATCCCAATTCCTTATAATGCTGGTCTCACAAAGGTAGCAGGACTTTGCATCTCACCATATTTGCTGTGTCCAGGAAATTGGGGTCACAGAGAGCTTCCTGGACTCTGACTATACATTCCCTATGCCTGCGCTATAGCTGCTAGCCACACGTGGCAGTCGAGCGGTTGAAACATGGCTGGCCTGAATTGAGATGTATTGCAAGTGTAAAATACACACCAGACTTTAAAACTTAGAAATTTAAAAAATGTAAAATATCAAATTAATGATTTTTTTATATTTGATTACATATTGAAATGAAATGTTCGGGATATACTGAGTTAAATCAGGATTTTTCAACCTCAGTACCATGGACATTTGGGGCTACATAGTTTTTTGTTGTGGGAAGCTGTCCCCTGTGCACTGCAGGATGTTTAGCTGCATCTCTGGCTTCCACCCATTAAATACCACTAGCACACTCCCAGTTATAACAACCAAAAATTGCCTAATGACATTGCCAAGTAACCTTGTTAGACACTGTCAAATGCCCCCAGGTGCAAAATCTCCCCTGGTTGAGAACCATTGGGATGAATAAAATATATTATTAGAATTAATAACACTGTTTCATTTTACTTTTTTTAATGTGGTTACTAGAGAACTTAAAACTACACACGTGGCTTGCATTGTATTTCTGCTGGACAGCGCTGCCCTAGACTGAGCATCCTGAGATCAAGGATCTGCCTTTTCATTGTTGCATCACCAATGCTGAGAACAGGGACCCTTGGGCCTGGCAATGAGCAGGAGAGAAGGGGCAGAACCACAGCAGGTAATGTTTGCAGGTAAGGTTGGTAGGTACCAGCCCATTGAAGACATTCGGGAGACTAATAGGAAGGAAATGGGACAAACACCAAAAGGTCACAGATCAGGCCCACAGGTGCTAGAAGAACACAGTTGCAACAGTCCTAGAGTCTGAGGAAAAGAGAGTTCTTAGTAATTATTGTGAAATCACTGGCTGCCCCCGATGGCATACAAACCACTGGATAAAGGCCACTTCAGGAACCCATGTTGCCTTTTAACTGAGAATAGCTTTACTGGTGTCAAAACAATAGTAAATAAATATCATTTGGGGACACAATGTCTCAATCAGCACACAAGCTCCCAAGTCCCTTTGACATTTGTTTATTTTCTGCTTCCAGTTCCAATCCCCTTAGCCTGCCTTTCCTCAGCTGTTCTTTCCAATCCTGGGCTCACCTTCCCACACATCAGACCACAAAATCATCAAAATTTGCTATTCTTAAGGCACGCAGCATACCTCTCCACCCATCACATGCTCCCAACCTATTCTAATATGGTCACATCTCCCAGGTTGGGAACTCTTTACTCACTCCCTGATTTGCTCACTACCTCCAGCCCTTCCTAAATTGGTCCTTTCCGAATCTTCTTCTGATAGTTAGACCTTGATGAAGGTTCATGGTTCATGGCTGAGCGCAATCTCTAATGCCAGGCATCTCCCATTGCCCCCAGTAAGGCTCAGGGATCCTGTCCCATAACCTACCCCCATGTCCCCATGACAGAAAAGAAATTTTAACATTATCACTTTATCCACTAAGTTAACTTTGACTGAAAGTAACAGAGAACTCCAACTCAAAATGGCTTAACAAATAAAAGGTAGGCAACTCCACAGTTAATTTTGTGACCCAAGGACATCATTAGGGACCCAGGTGCCTTACATCATTTTTGCTTAGTCATTCTCAGAGCGTCTGCTTTGTCTTCAGCGTTGCTCCCTTAATAGTACCAGAATACCTGCAGCAGTCCCAGGGGCTCTACCCAGAGACACTGTCCAGAGGTAGAAAAGGAGCCACCTCTTCCCTGTGTCTCTATTGAAGAGTGAGAAACCCTTTCCCATAAGCCCCCAGCACTTATCACATCTCATTGGGCAGAGCTGCTTCATGTATCTGTATCTAACCAGTAACTGGCAAGGAGGATGGGACCACCAGGACTGGCTCAGACAGTGGCTGTCAAAGCGTATGGTCTTCAGACCAAAGTATCAGCATCACCTGATACATATTCTCTGACACCACCCAGACCAACTAAATTCGTGCGGGAGCCCAGCAACTGGAGTTTTAACAAGCCGTCCCGGTGATTCTGATGCATGTGAAAGTTTAGGAACCATTGGCTTAGACCAATCTAGGCCTGCTTCTGGGTTAAAGCCCTTGAAACATGTGGTCATGATAACGGTAGATATGTAACAAAATCAGGGTTCTTTTATTGGGTTGGCCAGCACAAACTCTTTGGCCAACCCAATACAAAGGAGAAAGGAGTGACGTAAGAACAGATGTTGAATAGATAGCCAACATTATCTGTTATAATCACCATGTCAGCTTTTCTTCCTTTTTGACTGGAAAAGTAGCCTTCCTATATTATACGCTTTTATTGCACACGCCCGGCAATCACTTAACAATAGTTCAAAGAATGCTTTTGGATATTCTTTAAAAAAGTTTAACTAACTCTATTTCTATGCAATAGCCAACAAAAGCAACAACCTTTCAGCAATACAGTCTTTAAAACTACTTCCCATAAAAGGTTTCATATTATCCTCAGGATAATTTTATAAAGTAGAAAGAGCAGTTGTTATTTTAATTTTCATTTTATGGAAGGGAAAACTGAAGATCAGAAAGGGCAGAATCACACAGCTAGCAAATTTTAGAGCCAGGACTCACTCTGTAGATCTTCCGGCTTCAACTCTTTCACTCCTTCCGTGATGATACCAGGCTGCCTCCTGGGTAAACATTGCTGGGCAGAGGCCGCTGTGATCAACGCATCCTATGTCAGAACTCTGTGGGGGATTGGCCTCCTGCAATGAAGTATATTAGGAAGAAAGCTATGACTATTCCATGACTTTCACCTGCATGGCCTGCTCTGAGATGAAACACTGGCATGCCAACTACAGGAAAATCTGACAGCTAGAAGAACTGGCAGAGATTTCTCCACCACTGTTAATTGTACCACAGAGAGATTCTGCATGCTGCTGCCCGAGAAAATGAGCATTACCATTAACACCATAGATTTAATGATTGACCTAAAGTTCAGCAAAATAGATGCGACCTTGATCACATTGAAATTACCTAAGAAGATATTTTTCTCTAGAAAATCCAAAAGATTTTTATTTTATTTTTGTGAGCTAGAAATATGGATGATTTTTTAATCCCAAATTTAAAAAATGCACACACAGTACCCATTAAAATAAATTTCAACAGTACTTTTCAACTATGGGACCCAGGCTTTAGTGTTCTTGAACAGCCATCAAACCAGGGGCTCAAACCCTAAAGATCACATGGGGTTCCTGGGGCAGCAGAACCCAAGAAACGGGGCCGTTACATTCCCCAACCCCAGTCTCCTTGTAATCTATCCGATCTCCAGCTCAGCCAGGAATTCCCTTCAGATCCTGGGAGCACTACTTACTAGAACAGCATTGCCTAACATGGGAAACCTATGAGCTCTACCACAGCCCGAGTCAACCCTATGAGATCCTGAACAGGCATCTAGAGACCCAGGGAACATAAAATGGCACATACTTGAAGATTCCCTGGAGAAAAGGACTTTTTCTGAAAAAACGATGTCAGCAGACTTTAGTGGAAACCCTGATTGTAGAACAAGGGCAACATCATCCTTGCTCTAGGGTTCTCCAAAGGAACGGTCATCTCCAGATTCTCTACCCTTGGCCCTGCTGCTGACTTTTCTCCTGCCTCTTGTGGCCTCAGTGTACCCCAAATGATGATCGGTGAGCCCTGAAGTTCTACGAATCGGTGCTGGACCAGCTCTGGATTCTAGCATCGTTCCAACTCGACTTGGCTTAGATCTAATGCACCTGCTCACCAAGATGCTGTCACCATGGAGAACTTTCTTCTTGATCAAAAGAAATCCCTGATGCAGCTCCGCTGGGTCCTGATGCAGCTGCCAAGTCTTGTCCCTGACCAAAGTCAAACACCTTCCTGCCAAAACCCAGGTGGAAGGGAGCACATTCCCCACCTCAGTGCTGCAGGAGCACTGCAGTTCAAAGCCCCAGGAAGTACTCCGCCTAAGCTGGGTTCATGAATCCTTTATTTTTGTTCTACTGAGCAGGCCAGAACAAGGTTTCTAAGCCGTGGTGATGAGTGTTTGCAGGAAACCCATGGGAGTTATTAATATTCATGTTCCCATCACACTTTTGCAAGTAATGGAAGCTTGTTTTCTGTAACACATCATTAGGTGAGGAAGACAAGTGACCGCCTAGGGTTTTGATGTACAAAGTGTGGTCACCCAAGACTCAGAAGGGACTACGGGGAGAACAGACAAGGTGAGAGGGGTGACAGTGTTAAACTCTTCTTTTGGAGACTCCCAAAAGACCCTTTTGGTGAGGGCAGACCTTCGTGGACCCTGCCCAGAGTCAGCAGTGGTGGAATCTGGGCCGGTCACAGTCTCTCCCCTCCTGCAGAGGACAGCGGGACCCAATGTGGAGTGTCTGAAGTCACAGCTTTGAGAGCACAGAGTGGGGAATTGGGACGTCCGGGCTGAGCCTCCCTGCTTTAGAGCACGGGAAGGGCCTGCAGACTCAGGAGCATAAGAACAGGGAGTCATGAGGGTCAGAAGGAGAGCATTTGCTGAGAGCTCAGGGGAGACCAGGTCTAGAGCAGCAAGGATTGAAGTGAGGGAGGTAGAAGTGTCCAGCAACTATAAGAACCAGTCAATGGGGATGGGGGCAGGAGAGTGATTATTATCCATAAGCCTCTCAGAGCTGCCCACCTGGCCCTCTCCACTCTAAGCAAGTGACCAGTTACAATGTAAGCTGTTTTCACACACCCCATTCACACCTCAGAATGTGTGGCCTCTTTGTACCTCTGTTTCCTCATCTACAAATTGGGCATAAGAGTCATACCTACCTTATTTTTTGTAAGAATTAGAAGAGTTAATAATGCATAAACATGCTTAGAACAGCACCTGGCCTGTAGTATGTTCCATTAAATGCAAGCCATCATCAGTATCACCATTAATATTATTTGGGGGTCCATTTCCCTCAACAGACTGAGTCCTCTAGAAGCAGAAACCGTGTCTCATTACTTTTGTTACCCCAAAGCCTAGCAGCACTGTGCCAGGCACAATTTAATTGCACAGTAAATACCTAGTGAACGAATGAATCAATCAATGAATGGTACATTCCCTGATCCTGCCATTGTAGGAAAGGTCTCACTCCACCCTTAGGCTACACAGAGTCATTTCTTCCTAATAGCATCATGTCATTGATTCATTCAACAAATATTTATTGGTCACCTGCTCTGGTCCAGGTACTGTTCTGGGTTCTGAGAATACAGCAGGGAAACCTAAATGGCAAGACTCCCAGGCCTCATAGAGCTCACCTTTTGTGGGGGGAAGGAGGAGACAAAGAAGAAAGAAGTAAAATGCGTTCTGTTTGATGACAATCTTTGCTACAGAGAAAAGTTCAACGACAAGAATGCCAGGGAGCAGGGGTACTCCGTGTAACTACAGTGCTGAGGGAGACTTGCTGGAGAAGGGGGTCCTGCAGGAAGTTGAGGAGGTTGGGGCACTGGCCAGGAGGATGGAGGGGAAGAACCTTCCAGTTAGAGGAAACCAAAGGTGCAAAGATCGGTTAATGTTCACTGTGCTCTGACCAGCGACACCTCAGTGACAGCTGTTACAGCCTTCCTAAAACGGAGAGAGTTTCCTTTGGCACCTGAGCAGACAAGGTCAGCTTCAAGGCACAATCAAGTAGCAACAGCCCTTTGTTAACTAATGTGTGTTTGTAGAGTGAAACTGGATCTCTCAATCTGATCAGGAAGGGACACTGCTGACAATTCCAGATCTGTTTCTATCTACATGTCAGAAACTGTTTCGTTCTGAATATACCAGTTAAATGAGATATGAGATATAAAATGCCTAGTTCTATACCTGGCACACTGCAATTGCTTTAAATTGTTATTCCAGTTTTAAATGGTTATTCCTGTTATTCCAGTCGTACTCCCCCACCCTCCCCAATTCCACCCTCCCAAAATGCCACAAAGGAGGAAAAATACCGGAGGCGGTTGTTGCTCTATTGTCACTCGGGAAGCATGGATGGGGCAGGGGAGGAACAGGATAACTATTAGCAGACTTTTTTCTGCACCAGACTGTGAGCTGCTTGAGAGCAGCAATCTCCAGCTTTGGAACTTTGCACAATGCCCAGCAGACAACCTTCCACATAGTAGGTATTCATAACTGCTTGATGAAAAAATAAGTTGAAATACAGTGCAGCCCCAGGAGGTGGGCCCTGGGACTGTGATATGCTCATTTCCATGAGTCCTGCCTGCTTCTCAGCCAGCCTGAGCTGGCAACACCTACAGAGTGAGGCTGGACCAAGACCTAAAACCTCAGGAACTTTACTCTCTTGCTGTCCCACGTGTACACTCCCTCAAATGCCACCTGGTATTTGGGGTGGTGAGTGGGTAGCAGCCCACAAAGGGAGTTTGGGTGATTTTGCTGCCTTTAGCTTTGTTGGCATTTAGATAAATCATTCCTTTCTGTAGTTTTAAACCTTAGCTCGGTGTTCTCAGAGAAGATATAAATTATTAAACAAAGGAAAGCAACTCTGGCTTCAGATCAGACGGCAATTAGCATCACCTAGCACTAGAAGAAAGTCCGTTCATGTGGTCCATGTGTCAGCCTAAGGAGCTCACATCTTGGCAATGATGCTCAAGTTCTGGCTGATATTAATCTCAGATGTGCCTGGAATCCAGATGGACTAATTGAAGTGATTCGGACATTCACCCCTACTACAAGAAAAAAGGAAATTAAAAGGAGAAGAAAAAAAGGAAAAGAAAATGTAAATCTTGGTATAAGAATAGAGGGAATTTATGTGAACTGCTCATTTTCTGTGAACCATGTATGGTACGTATATGATCTCACTTTAATTTTTACATCATGAGGTAGGTGCTACTATCTCTGTTTTGCAGATGATCAAATTGAGGTTCAGAGAAGTTGAGTAACTCACCCCAAGGCACACAGCAGGTGGAGGAGCAGGGAGTGGAACCTGGATCTGCCTCGCACTAAGCTGCCTCCTCTCAGAAGAGGGCATAGGACCCCACAGGCAGCCACAAAGTACATCCCAAAGGGCTCATGGGCCATAAGCAACAATGCTCTGGGTAGAATTTAAGTGTGGACCACCCCCTTTGAACACATACCCTCGGGGGAGGGATGAATCTTCACACATTTCAGTGACATCAGAATTATTTCCTCCCTGTAAGAAAAAAAAAAGTTTCTTTATAACAAACTGAGCAAGAGTCATGAGGTTCTAAGCACTGTTTCTCAACTTTTTCTTCAGTATGGTCCCCCACTTTTGCATATGCTGTGTCCCCCCTAGTTAGAGTATAATGTACATCATATGTGTAGATAGATAGAAATGTATTATATATTTTATATTCCCCTTCAACGCTAGAACTGGGTCTTGCCCCAGCAGACACTTAGTAAATATTTGTTGAACGAATATTCGTGTGTAAAATCTATCACAGGAAATAAAAGATTATAACTGATCCAACTAAATAGGGTTAAAAAAAGAGAGACCTTTGAGCATTGATTTTTTTTTCTGATTGCAAAAGTAAATTCTCCTCTTGGAATTCAGAAAGTGACAGGAGTCATTGACACTGGAATATAGGGAGAGGGGAGGTTTAATTAATCAGGCAGCAAAACAAAAGTCTTTATTTACCTAAGAGTCCCTCTGCCCCTCCCAGACACCTCTTACCATCAACAGTTTTCACTGCTCAAGGATGATCCTCATAGAAATGGGGGGAAATGTAGTTTAAAAAGGTAAACAAAAAAGTTAAAAGGATACCATCAGAAAGGCATGTAGGATTCCCAGGTCACAGTTCTAACTGGTCAGACAAATATTAATAGGAGGGAGAAAAGAGCAGAAGGATGTACTGAAAAGATCCTTAAACTACCAAGACAAAAATGAAATTCTGAACAATGAAAGCCAGGAAAGTTGAGAAGAAAATACTGCTTCAGGGATTCCTAGTATGACCCTTTTTACCCATCTGGAGAGACCACACACACACACACACACACACACACACACACACACAACCAATGAGAATGTTCCCGGGCCTTGGTAACCTTCCAACAACCATTGTTGCCAATTACTGTCCCTTTGGTCCCGGACCACCTGCTTGGTGTGACACAAGCCAGAGATTCCAGCTGAGCATCCCAGGACCATTGAAGTTCACATTAGCAGGTGACTTCTGAGTCTGAGGGAAGAGCCAGCTCAAACATTTCACTTGGGATCATGCCAAAAGGCAGCTGCCTAAATATCAGCCCCATAACCAGCTCCAATAATGGTCGTCCCTCTGGATAAGAAGAGTCATGTTTGCTGCCAGGATATGGGCTGCATATTCAGGTAAAATATTCAGGTAGAAGAGACTGACAGCATGATAAAAATCTAAATCTTTCTTCCTCAGAAATTTTAAACCTTTTTAGAACAAAGACCTAGAGACATCCTCTGACATACGACTCTCTGACATTCTATAGCTAACCCACACTTGTAAAATAGCTAGAACATATCCAACATTCACTATGTGCCCAGCACTGTTATAAGTATTTACAAGTATTAACTCATTTAGTTAATTCAAAAAAATTCTGAGGTGAGAAATATCATTACTCCCATTTTATGGATGAGGAAACTGAGGCCCTGGAAGGTTAACTTGTCCAAGATCACACAGCTCCAGAGCCCTCACTCTTGCCCACTACACTATACTATGTCTTATACTAGGATTGCAGGAGAACCTTAGATTTCTATCACACTTGCTGTCATTGACACAGAGAAACCCCTAAGTCTTTCCATTGGGAATACATGTGCATTCCTGAGGATTTATCCAATTTGGCAAATCCAATGAAAACTTATTCAGCACCTGCTAGGTGAAAATCAGGGCCAGATGCAGGGGCAGGCTCCATCTCGTGGTGGAATCAGGCTCTCCTCATTGCAGCTCATTGCCAAGGAGGAGGTGCACTGGTGTGGGACACTGCTTAGAGCACTACTGGACCATGATGCAGCACAGGAGATTCTGTGCAATAAGCAACAGGTCAAATGCTCCTGCATCCCTGCCTGGCTCTCTCCCCTCCTATCTAGTCCCTCAATTTCCAGACTATGTCCCTATATTTGGTTAGTGTGATAAGTTAAGCCTTCAACTTCCTACCACCTCCATCTCCCAATGCCTCAGAGGTTAACTTAGACCAGCTCTGCTCTAAGCTGTATTTCCCTGGACCATCTCCCTGTTAGATTCAATTGTCCTTGCCCTCTTGCCTTCACACACAGTGTTCAAGCCTTGGGTGTGAGAAAGGGACCAAGGAAGCCAGTTTTTAGTCTAATCCTTGAGCTCCTCAGGAGGCAAAGAAGAAACTGTGACTCTCACCTGGTGAAGCGAGCTCCCTGGGCTATGGGTTCCACATGCGGGTTTTGGCCAACAACGTGTAGTCATCAATAGTGTACTCTTGTCTGGCCATGTCTTCATGCATTTCTACCTCAAAACCAGTAGTGGTAAACTGACAGACTGAGGATTCTGATTTTCAGGATCACACCCCTTTCTGTCTCCATCTTGGAGACATCTTCGAGATATAAGGACCAATGAACCATGGTCCTTCCCTACTCTCAAGGAACTCACAATCTAGTAGAGATATAGACAAACACAAGTAGTCAGATATAAGGTAGATGGAGAACACACCACCTGTCTACCTGGGAGCACAGAGGAGGGGATGATGGATTTCAACTAAAGCAATGAGAAGAGGCTCACAGGCCTTGAAGGATGAATAGGATTTTGGTGGCAAGGGAGGGATGCATACTCCAGGTGGAGGGAGCAACACAAGTAGAGACAATGAAGCATGAAAGGGCAAGGGGTTTTGAAAAATATCAGTGATTGAAACCTTGGGTGTAGGAGCTCAATGAGAGATGAGGCTAAAACCAACCCATAGAAAATCCTAGATGTCGTATTAAAGGGCTTCTCCTTCGTCCTTTAAGAAGTAAGCAGGCTTTATAGGTTTTGAGTATTTATTTTCTGAAGATTTTCCCTACCTCTCCTTTGAACGATGGACTAGCAAATCCAGCTGCATAGCTTGACACATCTCCACTTGTAATTCTCAAATCCTAATATGTCCATACCACACTCTCCATCTTCTCCACACACTCTTCCTGCAGTTTTTCCCCACTTTCCTGCTGCTAAAACCAAAAACCTAAGTGTCAACTTTTACTCCTGTCTTTCTCTCACACCCCACAGCCAATTCATCAGCAAATTCTAACAGCTCAACCTTGAAAATATATCCAGAAATCCACCACTTCCCACCACCTTGATCCAACCACCATGACCTATTGCCTAGATTATTGCAAGAGCCTCCTGTCTCCACCCAGAAGCCAGAGAGGTCCTGGAAACATGCAAGTCAGATCATGTCAGTCATTCCTCTGCTCAAAATCCAACTGTAGTTTCCCTCTCACTTAGAGTATAGGCCAAAGTCCTGACCTTGGCCCATAATCCTATATGACCTTGCCCCCCACAACCCACCCCACCACCACACCCTTCAGCGAGCTCTTCTCCTACTGCCCCCTCCTCCTGCATCCCCCGCAGCGTGCTGACCTCATGGCTGTTACTGTTCCCTTGGTCTGGATTTTGAGATGGGGAGATTATCCTGGATTATCCAGGTGGGTCCAATGTAATCAAAAGGCTCCTTATAAGAGGGAGGAAGAGGGAGATTTGATAGAGAAGAGAAGGCCATGTGATGATGGGAGCAGAGATTGCAGTGATGTGGCAACAAGCCAAGGAATGTGGGCAGCCACCAGAGCTGAAAGAGGCAAGGAACAGAGTCTCCCCCGGATCCAGAAGGAACCAGCCCTGCTAACACCTTCATTTTAGCCCCTTAAGACTCTTTTCAGACTTGTGGCCTCCAGAACTGCAAAATAATAAATTTGTGTTGCTTTAAGCCACTAAGATTGTGGTAATTTGTTACAGAAGCAATAGGAGACATACCACTGGGGATCCACCGATGCCTGTGACAAGTGGAAAGGACACTGAACAAGGATTTTTGGATCTCCAAGAATCCTTTCACTCTTGAAATTCTAAAAAAACTGTAGGGACTTTAAAAAATCATTGCAGTCTCTCCTGCTTCTGGGTCCTTCCATGGCAAGATGTTCAAGACTGAGGCCAGCTCTGTCTACTCAGCTTGGCCTCTTTTGTAGTAGAAGCTTTTAGGAAACACTATTTCTCTTCCTAAAGAGAAGCCTTCATGCCCTGAAGTAGAAATAGTTACCTTCAGGACTTCAAGACCGCATTCCCACTGCTTATGACATTCTGATCAAAGTCAGTCATGAATTAAGAACAAACTGTAGCCTTCTGTTCACTGTTTCTTTAAATAATCTTTCTGCCTCTCCTCTTCAAGGAAAAAAAACTTGAAAACCGAAGACTAGTATAACCATAATGATAATGTTTCACGTTTATATTCTCAAAGAGCTTTAGCATCATTACGCAGTTAACGCATATAGCACTTCGCTCCATGAGGCAGGTCAGTGCTGTTACTCCCTCTTAGTGACAGGGATCCAGGTGCTGTGAGAGTCAGTGCTCACTCGTACACTGGTCATCCACCAGTCACAGAGCCAGGGCTGGAAACCAGGTCGACAGAATCTCTGATCTCCCTGACGTATGTAGAACCGTGAGCGGCCAACAGCCTCCAAAAAAGATTGCATTGACAAAAAGAAAATTTATCAATTAATAACAGGATTCAAATAGAGTGTTCCCATTCTTTAGGGGAGATAAGACTTGTGAATAATAAACAGAGCACAGAAGACAATGTAAAAACCAAGGGCTATGCTGTGTGGCATAGATAGTAGGAGCTGAGGGGATTCGGAGAAAGGAGACGTGATTGTGCAGATGTGTCTATGCAGAGTCTTTTTTTTCCCACACCAACTAGAATTCTCATAGCTCAGAGAGGGGCTCTGTATTTACACAGTCGGAGCATATATATGTTTCACCTAAAGACAAAGCAGCAACTACGTCTGCAACAGAAGAAAATGTATGAGACATCAATGTATTGGCTTCTGTACTCCTGTTACAGGGACTGACCTGGATTTAGGAAATCTCCTATAGCCTAGCCATGGCATTACTGCAAGACTCATGTGGCCCAGCCTGGATCCCTGCTCTGAAGAGACAAGACAGAGAGGTGCCTGTAGGGCTTGAGGCATCTTATCATTGGCTGCAATGAGCTAATTCTTTTAAGCAGCCCAGTGTCTCACTTAAAACCAATAGGGTGATTTCAGTGAATTTTTTTCAAAAGACATAGATGAGTTAAACCATGGCTCCAGATTTTGGGATTTCACAGACTAATTAAACTTCCCCTCCCCAACCTCCCAAAATGTGGGGGACTTAGGATCTTTTCGTTTTGCCAAGTAAAGGCTAGCATCCACTATTACCATCATTTTATAAAAGAAAGGATGTTTTAATGCCAAATAAAGTAGAAAGACCTAATCTAAGAATTCTAGCAGAGAATTCATGTAGATCCATGAACACTCACTGTATTTTTAATTTTCTCATCTCATTGCAAACTGGTGAAAACTTTGCATTGTTCTGGCCCCAGCTGCAGACCTGTGTTTGGAAATCTCCAGGTTAAATGCTCTGTAAGTTCTCTGATGGCTCTTAATTCAGAGATCTCATTTGCCATTTTACCATTTGTATGCAAATTCAAGGAAAACCGTGCCTCATACCTATTTTGTTCCTTGAAGCCACAATGACAGGTAGACTGTGCCTGCAGAGGTTCGTCTCTGAGGAAACAAACACTTTCATCCATCCACCTACCCACTCATTCATTAAATATTTATGGAGTACCTATTAAACGCCAGGGACTATTTTAGAAAATGGAGAAGGAAAGAAGAATTTTCAAGCCCTACTGACACATAAATCATGAAACAATATTCATTGCAGCATTATTTACAATAGCCAAGACATGAAAGCAACCTAAGTATCCATCAATAGATGAATGGATAAAGAAGATGTGATACAGATATAGATATGTAATGGAATATTACTCACCATAAAAAAGAATGAAGTCTTGCCATTTGCAGCAACCTGGATGGACCTAGAGGGCATTTTGCTAAGTGAGATAAGTCACACAGGGAAAGACAAATATTGATACCCTCTGATTTCACTTTATGTGGAATCTAAAAAAGAAAACAAAGCAAAACAGAAACATACAGACACAGAGAACAAACCAGTGATTGCCAGGGGGAGGGGGAGGAGGGATGAGTGAAAATAGGTGAAGGAGTTTAAGAGGTACAGACTTCCAGTTATAAAATAAATAACTGGGATGTAAAGTACAGCATAGGAAAGATAGTCAATAATATTGGAATAACTTTGTATGGTGACAGGTGGTAACTAGACTTATCATGGTGATCATTTTATAATGTATAAAAATATTGAATCACTCTTTTACACCTGAAACTAATATAATAAGACCATTATACTTTGATTAAAATAAAAGAAAAAATGAAACAAAAAGACAAAGTTGCAAAATGCAGCAAGACCTGCAAATAACAGTGCCAGGGCCAATGCAGGTATGATCAGAGATGAGGGGGTTGAAGGCACAGGGAAGGAGAGGTCACGTGCACATGGTTCATCCACCAAAATTTCCATCTTCCGTGGTGCACACCCTGGTAATGATGCTGACAGCAGGCATATCTTGAGATAAGGCAGACAATGATACATCCCACTGTTCTAATTCTGGAATTGCTATGCCACCTCATTAATATGTGAAAATGTGTTAAAAGGCTGCTGATAAACAGCTGCACAGAGGCAGAAATAGTGGCTCCCATCACATTTGCAAGCTTTATCGGCTCTCGAACATGGCAAGAGAAACGACACTTCGCCTGCATGTATAAACTGGGTAATTTGCTGTAATACTCCACTTTATTGGTAGACATTTTGCCATATCATGTCTCCCCAACCACAGCGTAAGGACACTTCTGATTTACACAGCTCTGTAAACTGCCTCTTCCTTAGAAAGAACTGTCATGTCGGCGGGCATCGTTGTTTTAACATGCTGATTTATCAATAAAACGGAAGATTGAGTCGCTCTCATGCACTGCACAATTTCTAATAACTGCATTCCTATTCAGTCAGAGAGCATTTGATTAAGGAATTAGATACAAGTTATATATAAATCAGTGCAAGCCTTGAGTCGGCTGAAGCATTGGAAAGCGCATTTCTCAGGCAAGGGGAGTAAAATTTTATCCCAATCCAAGACCAGATCAGGAGTAAGAAAAGAGGCTTGTCTGAAATGCGATAGAGCAGATTTTCATCTCTCCCAGGCACCACTCCCCAAGGCCAGGGGCAAGAGCCCCCATTTACCTTACCTTGGGGATGGCTCTGCTCCATATTTCTCTAGCGACACTTCCAGCTGGAGGAAAAGTCCCCAGTGATGCTCATTTCCAATTGCCTCCTACCTCCCCGCTCCTCTCCCCTTTCCGGTGACAGATTGATGGCCTCCTCAGGTGCCTCCTGAATGCACCCCGTGACAGGAGGCAGCAACACTGAGCTCGCTGAATTGATTCCCATTATGTCCCTATTTAGACCCAGACCTTGGAGGTGATTCCCATCCCTGACCTCCCCTCAGCCGCCCCACCCCACAGAGGAATTACGGCCTGTTGGGGGACCTTCTATTCTGGATAAACATTAAACGGTTTTCTGCTTGGTACCAGGTGGCAGCTGCTCCTTCCCTTCTGGGTTGGGGATTATGTATTTGTGTAATTTTTATATTGTGTTTGTTTTCTTGGCAGATGGCTTCCTTCTCGTTATTGGGGTGGCATGGTGGGGAGAGGAAAGGTGACTCTAGGGGCATGTTCTGCTTGATGAAAGGCAGATAATAAAAAGGTGGCTTTTTGTAAAACCCACAGAGAGCAAAACTATACAATTTAACTAAACGCGAACAGCCTCGGATCCTGCAATTATCCAAGCAGCCTCCATCCAAGCAGCGCTTGGAGCAGGGTAACTTAGAGGTGGGTTTTTCTTTCTAGAAGCATTGAGATTATTCTCCTGACACACGTCTCCTCTTGCCTGGCTCCCCGGATCCTGTCCCCACCCCACCCCTCCTTGTGGAAGAATGCAAAAACAAGCTCTGGGTCAGCATGTCCCACATCTAGAAAATGTGTTTCCTGGCAGTGCCAAGAGTAGGGGGTCTTAGAATTGCAAATGCAGCGTTAAGTTAAAGCCCTTGGTATAAAATTTGACATAATTAAGACACTACCAGGGCAAAGCATTCCAACAGCAATTACACAGGTTGTAAAGGGGTGAAGTACCTTCTAAAACCAAGAAATGCTTCTGCCAGAAATAAGCACCCCTGAGGGTCAAATGAGGAGCTGTCAGTGCAGAATATCACTGGCCTTGACTTCAAGCGGGCGCCTCCCTTCCATCAGCTGCCACGAAGGCTGCCTGCTGGGGGTCTCTGCAAGGAGCCTAGGCTCCCTCTCCCAGAGATTGCTATCACCTCTCCCATGGACAGTTTCCCAAAAGCTGCAATGATTCTCATTTGCACCTCTTGCCTCCCTTACTAAGCCATTCATTCATTCATGGATTTTTTTTAATGTTTTCTATATACCAAGACCTGTCTCAAATTCTAAAGATGCAGAGATGGATCAAACCGTAGGATGACCCCACATGGCAATCTCTAGGCCAGAAATAATTTGTGGATATTTTCTTGCAAACAGTTTTCAAGTTCTCCTGATGGGAAATTATTCATTCAGGTCTGTTTTGAATACTGAGCCCTTATTAGGCATAAGACACTGTACAAGGTGCTGGAAATATAAAGATGAGTAAATTGTTTCACCCCTGTCCCTGAGAAGTCACAAGTCTAATGGAAAAAATAGACATATGCATAAACACTTAAGATAATAAGTAATATTCCTCAGTTACAGAGGAGCAGAGAAGCAGAGGAGCAGAGATTCACCTTAGCTGAGATGGCAGTGTCAAACTGGAAATAAGTTTCAGTGGTCTTGCTTGGGTTTGCAGAACAGATTCAACTGCTTTAAACTAAGAGAACAGAAGGTAAGGGTCTAGGTTCTGGGGCCAGACTGCTTAGGTTCAAATCCCAGCTCCCCTAATTACTGTGTGATCTTGGGAAAGTTACTTAAACTCTCTGTGCCTTCATTTTCTCATCTGTGAAGTGAGGCTAATAAAGCTACCTGTTTGAGTTATTTTAAGGATTAAAGAAGACAACATATGTGAAGCACCAAGCACGATGCTTTCCCGGCTCCATCATTAGCTGTGCAATGCTATGCAAGTTATTTGAACTCTGTGCTTAATTTCTTCAAAATATCTACTTCATTGTATGTGAAGAGAGTTTAATGACTAAACACATGCAAACTCTGGGAACAATGCCTAGCACAAAATCTTAGTTATTATTATTGATGTTTTTATTACTACAGACACACTCTCAACATAATAATAAAAAGGCTTTACATTTTAAATTATGTTCTCATATTCAAAGGAAAAGACCATCAGCCTGGAAGCCAAAACTTTAATTAAGGGGATTTAGGAAAATTGACTAACTTGTCTGGTCCATGGTCTTTTCATCCATAAATTTACCTCCTCCAGAAACTTCCAATCACCTCCTTCCCTGGTAGGCAGCATCAGGGGCCTCTGCAGCACATCACTAGCTCTTTGGACCAACAGCTATCTTGGAATACACTTGGTCACCTGGTCTCCCATCTCATCTGTGAGCTCTTTGAGAGCTAGTCCTTATTTTCACCTGTCTATCATGGGAGGTCCTAATTCATTTGTTGAATGAGCAAATCCAAGTTTTTAGCTGAGAAGTTTGGGGACACAGAGAAATTCAATTAACTTACTTAAAGTCACCAGTTTCGCTCGTGGGAGATGTGAGCCTAGAAGTGGAAGTCTTCTCGCTCTTACTACAGTGCCTTCCCTGAGACCGCAAAGACAGCCTCTACAAAGTAAGAGATACATTTGGGGTGATTGTTTTCTTTGCAAATCATTTTTTTAATTTTAGGGGCTTAACATCAATTACCTTCAAATTGCAAGCCACTCCAGTTCATTTTAAAACTAATTTGATTTAGCAAATGTCAATGTATCTGCAGCTTGTCGTTCGAATACCTGTCACACAAAGCAAGTGCAACTGGATCCCGACTTGAGATGTTAACTGAGGGGCATTATCAGGATGACTAACACCATCGGTGAGGTTGGGGGTCAGTTTGTTGTTGTCTTCAAGGAGAAGACACTGAAAATTTACATAAAGAAGTCATGAGTGTAAGGCTGTGATTTGTTCTCAATTTATGGGTAATTCATCCAAATACTCAGAGAAGTAGAAATAAAATCTAATAGCGCAAAACTCAAATTATTTCTCCTCCAGGACAAAGAGGTCTCCTCGTGATGTCAAATCATGATTGTAGAACACAAGGACAGTGAAAAAGAAACAGTCAGTGATCATCCTTTACATTGGCTCTTAGAACTCAAAGACATGTTTTAAAAGCCCAGGCCATTGATTTCTAAGAACCGAGACTGATGGAACATAATACCTAGCTAAAATTTTCTAGCCAAAAGTTCAGATTTATTGATCTACGATATGTCATACCCTATTCTGGTAAATGGGACTCCATGGAGAGCTACACACTACCAGCCACAATACCAGCTTAATGGAGAGGCTGTCTTCCAGATAAAAAGTAACTGGGAAAAAGAAGAAATAAAGGTCTAGAAAAGGGAAAAGCTGAAAAGAGACCCATTGAGAATGGGTCCTCATGGGATGGCGTACATGTATGTGCAAACCCACATAATTCACACACACTCCTCACCTTGTAGCCTTCCCTCAGAGAGTTCCACTGCAATATTCAAACTTTTTCTGCCTCAGGATCTTGGACAAGGCAGAAGGAGCAAGCAGGGACTCTGTGATGGCAGGTTGGCATATGTAAATCAGATCATCCTCTTTGCCAAGGCCACGGCTCCATGCAATTTTCACCAAAATGCTCCATGCCCTTGTCATCACAATGCTCCACGCCCTTGTCATCACAATGCTTCACACACTTGTCATCAAAATGCTGCATGACCCTTGTCATCACCATGCTCCATGACCACTGTCATCACAATGCTCCATGCCCCTTGTCATCACAATGATCCATGACATTGTCATCACAATGCTTCAGGCCCCTTCTGATCACAATGATCCATGACACTTGTCATCACAATGTTCCATGACACTTGTCATCACAATGCTACATGCTCTTGTCATCACAATGCTCCATGCCCTTCTCATCACAATGCTCCATGCCCCATGTCATCACAATGTTCCATGACGCTTGTCATCACAATGTTCCATGCCCTTGTCATCACAATGCTCCATGCCCCTGTCATCACAATGCTCCATTCCCATTGTCATCACAATGCTCCATTCCCATTGTCATCACAATACTCCATGCCCTTGTCATCACAATGCTCCATGACACTTGTCATAACAATGCTCCATTCCCCTTGTCATCACAAAGCTCCAGGTCCCTTATCATCACAATTCTCCATGAGCGCTGTCATCACAATGTTCCATGCCTTTATCATCACAATGCTCCATGCCCTTGTTATCAAAAAGTTCCATGCCCTTGTCATCACAATGCTCAATGACACTTGTTATCACAACGCTCCATGCATTTGTCATCAAAATTCTCCATGACCCCTGTCATCACAATCCTCCATGACCCTTGGCATCACAATGCTCCATGTCATTGGCATCTCAATGCTCCATGACCCCGGACATCACATTGCTCAATGCCCTTGTAATCACTATGCTCCCTGATGCCTGGAATCACAATGCTCCATTCCCTGTCATCACAATGCAATATGCCCTTGTCATCACAATGCTCCATGCTCCATGTAACACAATGCTCCATGTCTCTGTCATCACATGTCTCCATAACCCTTGTGACAATTGTCCATGACATTGTCATCACAATGCTCCATTCCCCTTGTCATCACAATGCTCCAAGCCCCTGGTCATCACAATGCTCCATGCCCCTTGTCATCACAATGTTCCATGACCCTTGTCATCACAATGCTCCATGACGCTTGTCATCACAATGCTCCATGAGCCCTGTCATCACAATGATCCATGACCTTTTTCATCACAATGATCCATGCCCCGTGTAATCACAATGTTCTATGATGCTTGTCGTCACTATGTGCCATGCCCTTGTAAGCACAATGCTCTATACCCTTGTCATAACAATGATCCATGCCCTTGTCATCACAATGCTGCATGACACTTCTCATCTCAATGCTCCATGACCCCTGTCATCACAATGCTCCATGCCTCATGACATCACAATGCTCCATGTCTCATGACATCACAATGCTCCATGTCACTTGTCATCACAATGCTCCATAAGCCATGTCATCACAATGCTCCGTGATTTTTTTCATTACAATACTCCATGCCCTTGTCATCACAATGCTCCATGGCCCTTATCATCACAATGCTCCCTGCCCTTGGCATCACAATGCTCCATGAATTTTGTCATGCCAATGCTCCATGTGCTTCTCATCACAATGCTCCATGATGCTTGTCATCACAAAGCTCCATTACCCTTGTCATGACAATGTTCCATTCCCCTTGCCATCACAATGCTCCATGCCCTTGTCATCACCATGCTCCATGACCCTTCCCATCACCATGCTCCATGACCCTTCCCATCACCATGCTCCATGACCCTTGTCATCACAATGCTCCATGACCCTTGTCATCACAATGCTCCAAGACACTTGTCATCACAATGCTCCATGTCCTTGTAATCACAATGCTCCATGATGCTTGTCATCACAATGCTCCATGACCCTTGTCATCACAATGCTCCAAGACACTTGTCATCACCATGCTCCATGTCCTTGTCATCACAATGCTCCATGACGCTTGTCATCACAATGCTCCATAATACATGTCATCACAATGAGCCATGACACTTGTCATCACACTTCCCCATGACCCTTGTCATCAAAATGCTCCATGCCCCTTGTCATCACAATGCTCCATGACCGTTGTCATCACAATGCTCCATGACACTTGTCATCACAATGCTCCATTACCTTTTTCACAACAAGGCTCCATGCCCTTGTCATCACAATGCTCCTTGAACCTTGTCATCACAATGCTCCATGCCCTTTTCATCACAATGCTCCACCCTTTTTCATCACAATGCTCCGTGACCCTTTTGATCAGAATGCTCCATAACCCCTGTCATCACAATGCTCCATTACCTTTTTCATAACAAGGCTCCATGCCCTTATCATCACATTGCTCCATGGCGCTTATCATCACAATGTTCCATGACCCTTGTCATCACCATGATCCATGCCCTTGTCATCACAATGCTGCATGACACTTCTCATCACAACGCTCCATGCCCTTTTCATTACAATGCTCCATGACCCTTCTCATCTCAATGCTCCATGACCCCTGTCATCAAAATGATCCATGCCCCGTTTCATCACAATGCTCCATGACGCTTGTCACCACAAGCTCCATGCACTTGTCATCACAATGCTCCATGCCCCATGTCATCACAATGTTCCATGTCACTTGTCATCACAATACTCCATAACCACTATCATCACAATGCTCCATGACCTTTTTCAATACAATGCTCCATGCCCTTGTCATCACAATGCTCCACGGCCCTTATCATCACAATACTCCATGCCCTTGTCATCACCATGCTCCATGTCCTTGTCATCACAATGCTCCATGATGCTTTTCATCACAATGCACCCTACCCTTGGTAACACAATGCTCCATGACCATTGTCTCCACAATGCTCCATGCCCTTTTCATCACAATGGTCCATGACCCTTGTCATAAAAATGTTCCATGATCCTTGTCATCACAATGCTCCATGACTGTTGTCATCACAATGCTCCATGAAAATCGTCATCACAATGCTCCATGCCCTTTTCATCACAATGCTCCATGGCCCTTATCATCACAATGTTCCATGCCCTTGTCATCACAATGCTCCATGGCCCTTGTCATAACAATGCTCCACGAACCTTGTCATCACAATGCGTCATGACACTTGTTATCACAATGCTCCACGAACCTTGTCATCACAATGCTCCATGACCATTGTCATCGCAATGGTCCATGACCCTGGTCATCACAATTCTCCATGCTCTTTTCATCACAATGCTCCATGACCCTTTTGATCTCAATGCTCCATAAACCCTGTCATCACAATGCTCCATTACCTTTTTCATAACAATGCTCCATGCCCTTGTCATCACAATGCTCCATGCCCTTTTCATCACAATGGTCCATGACCCTTGTCATAAAAATGTTCCATGATCCTTGTCATCACAATGCTCCATGACTGTTGTCATCACAATGCTCCATGAAAATTGTCATCACAATGCTCCATTCCCTTTTCATCACAATGCTCCAAGACCCTTGTCATCGCAATGCTCCATGACCCTTGTCATCGCAATGTTCCATGACACTTCTCATCTCAATGCTCCATGACTCCTGTCATCACAATACTCCATGCCCTATGTCATCACAATGCTCCATGCCACTTGTTATCACAATACTCCATAACCCCTGTCATCAAAATGCTCCATGACCTTTTTCATTACAATGCTCCATGCCCTTGTCATCACAATGCTCAATGGCCCTTATCATCACAATGCTCCATGCCCTTTTCATCACAATGCTCTATGACCCTTGTCATCACCATGATCCATGTCCTTGTCATCACAATGCTCCATGCCCTTATCAACACAATGCTCCATGACCCTTGTCATCACAATGCTCCATGACCCTTGTCATCACAATGCTCCATGACCCTTGTTCCTTCAGTCTTCATGCTCACCCTCCACAGCTTAATGCCTCTTTAAACTTTGGCTCGAATGTTTATATTTGCTTTCCTGCCCACTAGCAACAAACTTCACCTTGATTGTAACTAGCAGTATGTGGTATAATTTGAACATATTATATATTAGCCTGCAAATTATATAAATATAATCCCTACATTATGAATGTACAATCCCTACATCCCTACATTATGAAGGATATCATGGTAACTAAGTTTTTTGAATATATTTTTAAGTACAACAGTTCTCACATTAGGCAGTAATTTCTGTGTTCATTTGTCTGTCTCCCTCACTAGACTTTGAGTGTTTTAAGTGTGAAGACCACCTTGTTGAGAAAGTTGTGCAATGCCTGACACATCATTGAATTAATATTTGATGAATTAGTGAACAAATAAATGTACATACGTCCAGGGACAATGTAGCTGAAAGTGGAGATTCTGAGGCCAGACTACCTGGATTCTAATCCCAGCTCCATCCTTACGAGCTGTGTGACCTTGCACAAATTTTTAATCTATCTCTTGAATTTTCAGATTCCTCATCTATAAACGTTGCAATACGACTATATACTTCATAGAATGTATATCACAGCACCTGACACAAAGTAAGTGTTATCAAACGCAAGTCCATGTGCCGGACGCACAGTGAGGCCAAACAATACCATAACGTCAGAGTTTGGAGCAGAGAAAGGTTTATTGCAGGGCCATGCAAGGAGACAGGTGACTCATGCATTAAAAACCCTGAACTCCCCAAAAGCTTTCAGCAAGCCCTTTATAGGAGAGGTGAGGGAGTGGCATGATTAGTTGTTGCAGACTTCTTGGTGTCAGATTCTTTGTTCTTGAGGTCAGATCATGGTCAGGTCACCATGTTCGTGTAAACCTCCACCAAAATAAATATTATTCTTTCTTCTGACAAGAAAGGACAAGGTCCCAAGGCTCAACTCTCCCCCTCCGAGGTCCAGGCCTGGCTAAGAGGAGGGGTCCCTGCACAGCCCGGTTACCCTGCCGGGGAGCATTCATCCAGCACCCAGTCTGGGTCCTCCCACCAGTGCCCAGCCCCGGCTGAGGAGGCAGATGTCAGCTGGTGGCACCCTCAGGGCCAGACCCTGCCCAGCCATCATCACTGAGGAAGCCAGGCTCCCAGGACCCAGCTGGCCCTCAGGCTTTTCTTTCTTTTTTTTTTTTTTTAAATATTTATGTATTTATTTAGGCTGCGCTGGGTCTTAGTTGCGGCACGCAGGATCCTCGTTGTGGCACGCGGACTCAGCTGCGGCATGCATGAGGGATCTAGCTCCCCGATCAGGGATCGAACCCAGGCCCCCTGCACTGGGAGCACAGAGTCTTACCCACTGGACCACCAGGGAAGTCCCTCAGGCTTTTCATTTAAACTGGAAAGAATCATTTGCTTAGGATCAATAGGAATATGTGTAGCAAATACCAGTAAGGTTAACTCCCAGCTCACAACTGCCCCTCTTTGGGAATAGCGCCAACCACAGAGGTGGACCCAAAGTAATAATGTGCAATGTCCTTGCAACTTAGCCCTGACCTCTGGCCACCTCCTAGGGGTAGACAACTGATCCCAGCTGGACCAATTTTTGAAACTTGAACAGAGAGACTGAAGCTGGTTGAAGCTGTTACCTTAGTGGCAGTGTCCATATATTCCAGTTGCTGAAGCCTCCACGGACTGTGACCCATGGAGATGCCACCACCATTAGGTCGCAGAGGTGGGGATGTGGGAGAGGTTCGCTGCTGCTCTCTGGCCTGCTGCTTCCAGGCCTGGGCCTGGCCAGCGGGCGGCCGTGGAGAGGGCTCTAGAGCTCTGCGGGACACAGCCCTCAACCTGTCCCCGGGCCTCCCATTTCACCCGCCAGGCCCGAAGCCAGAGGCCCTGGAGGGCCCGAGGGAGAAGGACGCGATCCGCCTCTCACCGCACCCTCTGCCTGGAGGACCACTGCGAGGCTGACTGCTGGCCGCGCTCGGGGTCTCGCGATAACTGTCTGGCTCTAATATCCGCGCTCGCACGGCCCCTATCACATAAGTACTCAATAAATATATTTCTATTGTTACTGCAATTCACAATGTCTGGTCACCATAGCTACCAAAAGATTCCAAGCATTTAGCTGGTTTAATCCCCAACTTTAGTCAAGAAAACCCCATTTTGCAAGCCTTCATTTCACAAGCTGAGACATGATTTAATGGGCTTACAGAACGTTGGAAGAGCTCCAGGCACAGGTGGTGGGGAGCTGCTGTTTTCCGTCTCTGCTGAGGACCAGCTGAGAGTCGTAAGGAGCCACATGAGTGATTTGGGTGGAAAGTACTAGGAATAGCTTCCTAATAATGTGTGAGAGTGTGACACCCTAGCCTGAAACCTCAGGGGAATCCATGGAATCCTTCTCTCTTGAGATTCTTTAAAAATGGGATACTTAATCGGCTCTAAGTTGGATAAACACCAGGAAGGCATCTCACATTAAAAGAACAACATTTGCATGGGTCAGTCAAGTCTGAGTTGCACTGCTGTTGACCTAGTTCCTGCAAAGTACCATTACCTGGAGACACATATAAAAAGGAAGAGAGTATGGGAAGCAGATTCCTCTACTTAGTGAGATTGCAATGAAAACAGTTTAATATGCTCTAAATCCTTATTCAACATAACTTTAAATCTCATTAAGAAACCATTTCTGAAGGATCTGAATGAATGGTGCCTGGTATAAGTACTTCATTGAGAGCAGGCAGTGTTGAAGGCTGTGTTTGAGGCAAACCCAGGTAAGTACCTAATACCCTATCATGTACAGACCATGCCATATGCAATTTCCAGTTTAAGATGACAAAAACAAGAGGGGAAAAGGCACTTCCATGCCACTCTCTTGGTGGGGGAAGTGTCAGAGAAACCTCTGTGAGTGGAGAGACCCAAATTACACACCTATTATTCTTTTCACGTGCGAGAGTGCTTTGCATATTTCCTGTGGGAAGAAAATATTCTGATTTTAGTGAAGAGGTGGATGCAGTCTCCTGCCCTTCTTGGTTGCTCAGAGGAAGAAACCAAAGAGAAAGGAGATTTCTAGGGTAAAGAAAAAAGCTAGCAGAGACTTTGATCCTGAGCAACCTGAAGCTTGAGTTAGGGCTGAAAGAGGAGTATGTATAGGTGACTGAGGAAGCAGGCTTGTTTGCAGTTTTATAGCCATATAAGGGGATTAGACAGAAGGCAGGAATGGTGATATGTGATGAAGACACTTACATGGAATTTAACAGTTTATTCTCTTCCAAATTACGGAACATTAGGTTTAAATGTTTCCATATAAATATTAAATTATATGTATATAGCAGGATCGCAAATTTGCACATTACCACTCAGTTTTTTAAGAAAAATGTAGCTTCTTTATTTCCTATAACTATTCTTCCTCCAAGCTCATACCCCATTGAGGAGTAGGGGCACAAACAAACTTGCCAATTAACAATATATCAGTTTCTTCCCTTTTAAACAGTGTCTTTGGGTCATTCCTTTTTTAAAAGAGAGAGAATTCTGTTTATCTCCTCTCCCTAAAATGGCCTGTGGTGATGGGAAAGAAGGCCTATGGCTGACACGGTCAGCCTTACGCCTTGCAGGTAGCTGGTCTGGCCCGACGCTGACCTGGCATCTGCAGGGGACAACTGGTCCCTTGTGGCCTTTTGGGACACTGTGCAATCATTGCCTGCAAGAGTCCACATACACCAGACTGCAGGGAGCTGGAGGCTCTGCCTCAGACCATGATCAAACCCAAGGCCAAGATGCTATGGCTCCCAAGCCAAAGCCAGCTTCTCCTTGGCCTGCAGAGGCTTGCAGCCTCTCGGGAGCTATAGATGAGGAAAGGGCCCAGTGTTCTCAGGCTCCCCGTTCCCAGCAGCATATTTCTAGCACAACCTGTTCTACTCCCCAAGCTTCCACCTTGTAAAGGAGGAACAGAGTATTTTCTTCTTACAGCTGCATTTGCTTTGTTTCACCACAACTGGTTTTAACCCCTAAAGCTCTAAAACAGTCATGACCTTTAGCAAACTCACCACCATCACGACCACTAAGAAAAGCTGATAAACAACTAAGAACTCTGAGAGACCCCAGTTCATCATACCCTTACTAGGCCCAACTGAGGGCTCTTTCCCGAGCCCTCAGGAAATGAACAACACGACTTGTTTTAACCAACCATGCTCCATGTTAATGGATGCATTCTGACTTTGCCAGAGTACAAGCTTCCAATCATGCATTAGCATAAGTACCATGGCCTCCTCCCTTTCTAGTGCATAAAACCCTCTGATTTTCCCCTCATAAAATGTGTCCACTGCTGCACATATTACTTCCTGTGCCTGGGAAGTAACTAATCTCAGTACCTGCTTTGTTGACACCGTAGTCACTTGTTTTCCATGAATAATCCCAACAGGAGGCAGAAGTGAGGACACAGGCATCCGATGTCTTTACCTTCCTCTTTGGTCCTCACTCTCCTCCTCTAAAGTGCTTCTTTTTATGGGGTAGGACTTCCCCTATGTCATTGTTCCTGGGGGCACTAAGCCACATGACCTAACATTGGTGGCAGGTGGGATTCAGGGAGAGAAACTGGCTTAGTCATAAGAACACCTATTGAGAAGTAATTTTAAATTATTCTTCCCATTACACACCTGTATCAAGAAAGAAAAATCTCATACAGATGGCCAACAGGCACATGAAAAGATGCTCAACATTGCTAATTATTAGAGAAATGCAAATCAAAACTACAATGAGGTACCACCTCACACTGGTCAGAATGCTCAACATTAAAATGTCTACAAATAACAAATGCTGGAGAGGGTGTGGAGAAAAAGGAACCCTGCTACACTGTTGGTGAGAATGTAAATTGGTACAGCCACTATGGAGAACAGCACGGAGGTTCCTCAAAAAACTAAAAATAGAGTTGTGATTCCTGCAATCCTACTCCTGGGCATATATCCAGAGAAAACCATAATTTGAAAAGTGAAATGCACTCCAATATTCAGAGCAGCACTATTTACAATAGTCAAGACACAGAAGCAACCTACATGTCCATCAACAGATGAACGGATAAAGAAGATGTGGTACATATATACAATGGAATACTACTCAGCCATAAAAAAGAATGAAGTAATGCCATTTGCAGCAACATGGATGGACCTAGAGGTTACCATACTATGTGAAATAATTCAGAAAGAGAAAGACAAATACCATATATCACGTATACGTGGAATCTAAAATATGACGCAAATGAACTTATTTACGAAACAGAAACAGACTCACAGACACAGAAAACAGACTTGTGGTTGCCAAGGCGGAGGGGGAGTGGGGGAGGCATGGGTTGGGAATTTGGGATTAGCAGATGCAAACTATTATATACAGAATGGATAAACAACAAGGTCCTACTGTATAGCACAGGGAACTATATTCAATAGCCTGTGATAAACCACAATGGGAGAGAATATTAAAAAAGAATGTATATATGTATAACTGAATCACTTTGCTGTGCAATAGGAATTAATCAACTATACTTCAAAAATATAATTTTTAAAAAAAAGAATGAAAAATCCACAGTTTAATATCACAGGCAACAAGATAAGGCAATTTTACTTATTAGATTATATACTAATAATTTTTTTAAAACACACACATAAAATGCTTAGCATGTACTAGGTACTTTTTTAAGAGCTTGACTCCTTTAATTCTTGCACTGTCCCTATATGGTAGGTACTATTGTAATTATCATCCTCATTTTATAGATGAGGGAACTAAAGCACAGGACAGTTAGATAACCCTGTCCAAGACTACAAGATGAACTGTGGATGAGCCAGGATTCAAGTCTAAACAATTTGGTGCCTACGAAACTCACAAACTACTGACATGGTACCGCCACTGGGTGTCAGCATACCAAACTGAAGGGGCTGCAGTCTTTTTTAGGGAAAAAGGGAACAGCACTTACTGAGGGCCTTCTAGATGAAAAACACTGGTGCACACATTTCCCAATTTAATCTGAGAGATGAATAAACTTTTTAGAGAACAGAACATGCAATATTTAGTTAACAGAGTAACCAATTTGCATCAGAGGAGCTTTTGTCCATATTTTTTTAACTGAAAAAATAGCAGTAGACTTAGAAGTTAAGAGGATCATTCCCTAGATTCTTCATTAACAAAGGGCTTTTACCAGCTGTTTGCACCTATCACACAATGAAACCATTATTAGAAAGACTTCAGGGAAGAGACCACTCAGTGTGCTCTCTCCCTCTGCAAAAACCAGCCGGAGACAAGCATCTGCTATAAAATTATGTGGTTTAATCGCTATCAACATCAGAACCATATTACGTTAAAGTACAAAACCTGTATGTACAATTACACATACAAAGAATGTTCTTTGTGAGGAATAATTTTCAGCAAATCTGACAAACGCAAGAGTTACTCCTATTGTGGGTTTGAAAGGAGAAATGGAAATTTCCAAGATGTCCCCCTCCTCCCTCCGGCTCCTCTGACCCTCCGAACATCCATTTGCAAAGGCCCAAGGCAGGAAGGGAGGTATTAACAAACTCGGGCACTCATTCCTCCTCTCTTATGGAAGGAGTGAATTTTTAGGGAACATTTTCCATCCTTTATTACACTGATGTTCCATCCATCTGCATCATTAGGTTCAGTAGTTACCATGACAATATGATGCCTACAGCAATCTAACTTGATAGCCAGATGCCAGAATGTGGAAAAATAGGACCAGCTAAGAAAGTGAGAGAAATATAATTAATCTGAACCACATAAAAAATGTGCACAAAACTAAAACCAAGAGGGAAACTGCCAAAATGTCACCCAAGAGGGAATGATGACGGGAAACAATGATAAGTTTCCGAGATTCAAAACTCTTTTGCTAACTAGAGCCAAGAATTGGTCTGTAACTAAGGCTGAGGAAGAAGTCAAAGTTAGTCTAGGGCTTCCCTGGTGGCGCAGTGGTTGAGAGTCCGCCTGCCGATGCAGGGGACACGGGTTCGTGTCCCGGTCCGGGAAGATGCCACATGCCACGGAGCAGCTGGGCCCGTGAGCCATGGCCGCTGAGCCTGCGCGTCCGGAGCCTGTGCAAGTTAGTCTAGAATATTGCCCTGAGTGCCTCTCCCCCAGTCATTTCCTGCTGCTGAGCCCAGTGGTGTCATCACTGATTCCAGCAGTGGGATTCTTAGGCCCTGAATCTCCCGAGGATCTCAAGCGACATTCTAAGTGCTGCTGCCACAGCATTCTGCTCACCTCCAGTCTGCTGTTATGCCCAGTTTTTCCATCCGATGAAGCCATCTGCACCATCATTCTGAAGCTAATCTTAAGACACTGAACTGAGCTATGTCCTGGGAGACCCTGTCCCCTTGCGTTCTCTATGTCCCATGGAGGCAACAGGTTAGCACAACCCTCTTGGGGGCCCTGATGTGGCAGAGGGGCTGGGAGATTAAGAAATGAGAACAACATAAAAGTTGTGCTTCAGGGAGACCAGCCTGGGATGGGTGGTCCTTCTCGTCACTGCTGGGTTGGATAGCGGCGCTGAGCTAGGCGATTTGGCCGGTTCAGGCTGGTAGCCATGGAGAGCTGGAAAAGAACAAGCGTGGCACTAGATTATAGCCCCAAGCATGACTCCGACCAGGGCTGACTGGCTGGATTGAGCTTGGGCATCCTGAGGGTCTAGAAACCCTTCTGCTGTATTTGGCTTCCCATGGTGGTGTTCTCAGTACTTGCTTTCACCCAACACCTTCACCTCTTAAATAAGGAGAAAGAAATTCAACTTTATATAGAAGGGAGGTCAGTAATGCATCAGAACAAGGAGTCTGCCTCAGATCATGCAGAAGCAGGGAGTTTAGCTTCAATCAAACTTTGCAATGATCCCCTCGCCCCCAGGACACAGCCCTGGTGCAACCACACCATTGACACCAACACCAATTGTCTCTCCTGAGTCTCGAGACTTACGAAAGGTCAAGTGAAATATTAATAATAGTGACATTGACTGAGCATTTTCTGAGTGCCAGGCCCTTCACATACATGCTCCGGTTTAATCCTCACAACTACCCGCTGAGGTAGCTACTACTAACCCCATTTTACAGATGTAGAAACTGAGGCTTAGAGAGGTTAGTCATTGCTCAAGAACTCAGGCACAGTAATTTGTTATAAGTAAGATATAAACCTTGGTCTCCTTAATCCAGAACCCATGCTCCTAACCCCTCTCCCTCAGGGCCTCCTTACCTGGGGGACCTGGGATGGGTTGTAGAGAGGGACAGCCCCTTTCAAGGTGGGTGGGGGAAGCAGAACACCAGGGTTGAAGTAGAGCCCAGAGGAAACACCCTGTGATGGAAAATAATGGAAAATCCTCTTAGTCACCACTCCCCAGATTCCAGAACATCAAGGGCTTCCCTGAGCATCAACTTTGGTCAAGAGATGCAGATGTGATAGAGCTCAGGGAATCATGAACAAACAAACGGGGTTCAAGTGGGCACAGCCAACCCCTGGGTCAAGGGTGGCATTGCAGAGCCTTGGTGCTGCTGCATGAGAAGAAAAGGCCATAATAAATGTATTAATAGCATCATAAAAAGTAACCTCATATTCTTTGAAAGACCTGGAATACTACAAGAGTGCTGTAACCAGGCCACAAGAAATAAACATGTTTTCCTAGCAGTTGGCATGAAATCCATCCTCGTGTGGACAATTCATCAAGAGTTTATCACAGCCCTTGCCAAGGATACTGGTGAACTCTGGCTCCTACTGGGACAGGGACAGAGGCCGTTCTCTCTTTTTTTTTTTTTTTTGGCCATGCCACATGGCATGCAGGATCTTAGTTTCCCAACCAGGGATTGAACCCACGACCCCTGCAGTGGAAGCACATAGTCTTAACCACTGGACCACCAGGGAAGTCCCAAGGCTGTTCTCTAGACATCACCTAAGGAAGCAGTTATGGGCTAACTCCTGTTCCCCCCAAACTTCATATGTTGAAGTCCTAACCCCAGCACCTCAGAATGTATTTGGAGACAGGGTCTTTACAGAGGTGATTAAGGGCTTCCCTGGTGGCGCAGTGTTTGAGAGTCCACCTGCTGATGCAGGGGACACGGGTTCATGCCCTGGTCTGGGAGGATCCCACATGCCGCGGAGCGGCTGGGCCCGTGAGCCATGGCTGCTGAGCCTGCGCGTCCGGAGCCTGTGCACTGCAGCGGGAGAGGCCACAGCGGTGAGAAGCCCGCGTACCGCAAAAAAATAAATAATAATAAATAAATATTTAAAATAAATAAATAAAATTTTAAAAAGAGGTGATTAAAGGGGCTTCCCTGGTGGCGCGGTGGCTGAGAGTTCACCTGCCAATGCAGGGAACACGGGTTCGTGCCCCAGTCTGAGAAGATCTCACATGCCGTGGAGCGGCTGGGCCCGTGAGCCATGGCCGCTGAGCCTGCGTGTCTGGAGCCTCTGCTCCGCAGCGGGAGAGGCCACGGCGGTGAGAGGCCCACGTACCGCAAAAAAAAAAAAAAAAAAGTTAAAGAGGTGATTAAGGTAACATGAAGCCATTAGAGTGGCCCTAACCCATTATGATTGGTGTTCTTATAAGAAGAGAAAATTTGGACATAGACACACACTGAGGTAAGACCATGTAAAGACTCAGGGAGAAGATGGCCAGCTGCAAGCCAAGGAGAGAAGCTGTGGGGGAAACCCACACGGCCGGCACCTTCATCTCAGATCTCCAGCCTCCAGAACCGGGAGGAAGTAAGTTTCTGGTGTTTAAATGGCACAGTCTCTGATACCTCATTCTGGCAGCCCTAGCAAACTAATACAGAAGCTTTCTCCATATCTTCCACGAGTCAGGCCCTCACAGGGCGGCACCTACAGCCCACGTGAAAGTTCAGTCCGCACAGAGGCGGCTGGTGGGCTGCTCACCTGAGGTCCCAACAAGCCTCCATTCCCCGTGCCCTCGGCTCTCCCCGCCCCGGACGCTGATCCTCGGGCTTCACTGCCACCTAGGAAGCAATGAGTCAGGGGTGTTTCCGCTGCTCGGGACAGAGGAGTCCCCACTCCCAGAAGGCACCCCCACGCCCCCGGGGAGTGCAGAGAGGACCACAGACAGCCCAGAGGACATGAGGTTGGCGGTACCTGTGTCCCTGGAGAAGGCGCCGGCGTCCGGCAGAGACTGGGGAGCTGGGGGCGGCGTCGGGGAGAGGCCCGGGCTGGGCCTGGGAGGAGCAGATGCTCGGGGGGCTTCCTGCTTAGTGCAGAAAGGAAGGTGTCGCTGACGGTAAATAAACCGGTGCTGCCTGCTTGTACTCCTGCAGGGCCCACATGGCGGCCAGATGCTGGCCTTCTCTCCCCCAAGTTCCATTTTCTTTATGCCGGTCCTCTGCTCAATGATCCAAGTTAACTCCTGGCCCTCGAAAGTTAAAATTCTTCATCCTGACTTCTAAGGCCTTTCATCATCTGCCTTTCTCCTCACTGGACCAATTTGTTTCCCACAATCTTCCATCACTAAACCTGTTTCACCTGGCCCAGGGTAGCGATGCCAGCTCCAGACCCTCCTAGGGCCCCTGGAAGGGGGAACTTCCGCGCCCTCCCTGCCCAGGTTACCTCAGAGTCAGTACTGTCAGATGCGTCCTCATCTCCAGAGGGGGGTGCGTCGCCGGTGGGCTTCGGGCGAAACCAGCTAAGCCAGCCAAACCCCAAGCCCTGGAGGGAGGAGGGCGAGTTCTGTGGCCTGCAGGGTTGCTTCTCCCTCTGAATGAGATTAGCCAGCCTCCCCCACCTGTGATGCTGGTGAGACAGGAGGGGCAGGGGCACCACCAAAGCCCAGATTCCCAGCTCTGCTCCGCCATCTGGGAACAGAAGAATCCCTCCACCTTTGTATTCTCCTTCGCGTCTCCGAGCTTTCCTCTCTGGGCGGTGTTTTCGGAAGACTTTTTCTTCTCTGCCTCATCGGAGGACTCCCCGTCATCCTCCTTGACTGATACAGTGGAACTCTCAGAAATATTTCGTGCTCTGGGAATCAGTGGCACCTGGGATTAAAGAAAACAGAAGTAGCATTTTTTTTTTTTTTTTTTGCGGTACACGGGCCTCTCACTGTTGTGGCCTCTCCCGTTGCAGAGCACAGGCTCCGGACGCGCAGGCTCAGCGGCCATGGCTCACGGGCCCAGCCACTCCGCGGCATGTGGGATCTTCCCGGACCGGGGCACGAACCCGTGTCCCCTGCATCGGCAGGCGGACTCTCAACCACTGCGCCACCAGGGAAGCCCAGAAGTAGCATTTTTATAGCACTTGACAGGTTGCAAAGGCACATTTA
Organism: Grampus griseus; assembly: GCF_964374135.1. NCBI lineage: Eukaryota > Metazoa > Chordata > Mammalia > Artiodactyla > Delphinidae > Grampus > Grampus griseus. Next base: position 59,768,022 of record NC_139017.1, read on the forward strand.
CACATACTCCCTCACCTGACCTGCTCAGTAAAGCAGTGGGGAGAGCCCGTGCTCCGCAACAAGAGAAGCCACCGCTCGAAGCAACCAGAGAAAGCCCAAGTGCAGCAACGAAGACCCAACGCAGCCAAAAATAAATAAATTTATTAAAAAAAAGAAAGGTTAAGCAACCTAAGGTCACATAACTAGTAAACGGCAGAGCAAGGATTTAAACTTAAGCAGTCTGACTCTCCTTCTAGGAATTTCTCCTATTTGAATAAATTGGAGGAATAGACAAGGGCTTATATACTAGAATGTCCATCATTGTGTTTTACATAGGAGGGCAAGAGAAGGGAGGAGTAGTGAGAAAGAGTAGGAAAGAAAAGAGACACACTTGAAGTGTTTTAACAATGGGGGAAAGATGAATTAAAATCTGAGCTCCTTCCAGGGCCTACCAGGCCCTCCATGACCCAGTCTCTCTCTGCCTCTCTGGTCTTGCTTCTTAGCCCTCTCCCCTGTTGCTCCCCACTTTCTAGATACAGTGACTCCATGCTCTTCCTCGACTGTACCAAGTCAGTCCCATCATAGGCCCTTTGCTCTCCCTATTCCCTCTGCCCGGAACACTTGTTCCCTGAATACTCACCTGGCTTCCGTCCACCCTCCATGCTGACCTCAGAGATGCCTTCCCTTCCACTCCGTGTAAAGTAACATCCCTCATGCACACAGTGGTTTATTTGCAGTCACCTCCACGGAACAGAAGCCCCAGGAGGGCAGGCTTTGTCTGCTTCCCTGTGTACCCCCAGCCCCTGTAACAGTGCCAGGTATGTTGTAGGAGCTCAGTATTTGTGAATGAATAAATGCATGAGTGATGGTATTTCCATACAATGGATTTTCTCACACCAATATTAAAAATCCTGTTTAGGAATGACATGGAAAATCTCAATTTTATAGTATTAAATAAATAGAAAATAAAGTTTCACCTGCATATGTTCTTAACCATTTAAAAACACATGTGCGTATGTATACACATTTATAGACACACGTATACACACAGACAGGTCTCCCCCACTTTCTGAAAGTTGGCATTATGTCACTTCGCTTTTACCAAAGACCTACATTAGTACCTGTTTTCCCTCCTAACCAAACAAAAGTCCAAAGAGGATTTTCGCTTTTACAAAAAAAAGGCAGAAAGTGAAAAAAGCATTCAACGTTTGTTTTGTGGGAGCCGTTATAGAGGCAGAGCGTACCCCAAGCAGCGAGAGTGGCCTGCCAAGCTCCTTCCCAGAAACTACGCTCAGCATCTCCGCATCAAGATGCCATAGCGTTGAACTGTATCTGTGAGCACCTGTACTTCCTTTCGATTTATTTTGTGCCTTGTTGGCAAGATGTGTACTGAGGTAACTGCTTCTTCCCTTCATGCCATTTAGACTTACGAAAGGTTTCATGGAAAGGCTCTACATTCGGATAGCAGGAGAAACCCGTACATAGAAAACATTTTAGAAGGAAATAACGAAAATATTTGACTATGGGCTTCTGAGTGATGTCTGTTTGACTCCTTATATGACACTTTTTCTTCATCTTTCAAGTTTTCTATAACAATAACGTACTAATTTTTCAGTTAGAAAAAAAAAAAAAAAAGTAAAGCATAAAAGTGTTTTAAGCCTTGCAGCCCGGTTACGACTTGAGGAAGTTCGCCTCCAGCCAGGCAGGTTTGGGACCAGCAATGCCTGCTGTTGGAGGGAAGGGATTCATTCATTCAACAGCTGGCTGGATGATTACTTAGACGCGGTTCCCTCCAACACTTGATGGCACACCTGGGCAGAAGAGATACAACTGCGGTAGGTCCTTCTTGGGAATAAAGCAAGGTAAAAATTAAAAGGAAGAAAGAAATATCAAGAGTCTTCCATGGTGGGGCAGATCACAGCAAGTGTTCAGTGCAACAGTAAGAAGAGGGCAACAGAGGGAGCAGATGTGTGAGTTCAAAGCTACACCCAGCCCTGCTGGCCCTGCCCCCATGGATACAGGTTGGCAGGACTGGACATGAACTGGAACAAGCCTCCTCTCCACCTCTCAGGATCTGGTGTAGAAAGAAACAAGGTGAAACATGGAAGAGAGGGCTGGTGCAAGGCACAGGAAGGCATCTGTGAAACCGTGGCAACTGAAGGAAACCCACAGCTCAGAGTGGGCACCGCATCTGCTGGGCTCTGTCCTCTCACCTGCGGTTTGGAAACAACCTTCTGCCCATCAGGATGCTGGAAGCTTTCTGGAGACACTGTGTTCTCTCCTATAGCACAAAACACAACAGAAATCGTGATGTGAAGTGGGGCCTTTCCCATCTATCCTGAAGAAGGGTAATGGGGACACAGTTGGCTTTCCTAACTGCAAAGCAGCTGGAGCTCTGAGCTGCCCATAGCCCCAAGTGCATCACAGTAAATGCAGAGTCCATTTGTACAAGCCTCTGAATTCCAGCCACCCCAGGACATGCTGCTCACCCAACCTTCACCCTGAACCAAGGTCCTTCCTCAGGAACCCCGGAAATCAGGGCCACGTCAAGCTGGATCGCAGGGATCCTCCCTGACCTTCCCCTCCATGTGAGTCTCCCATCTTGGACAGGACCTTGTCTTAGAAGCTCTAAGATCTGATCCTTCTGCGTGGTTTCCCGCACTTCCCTGGCATCACTCAGCAATGCTCACCCATACTCGGCCCCTGTTGTCCAAGGCCTGATGGGAGAAGACAGAAGCACGAGCCTCTGCCCGCAGTCCCTGACACTGATGACTTCAGAAAGAGGACTTGGCCTAAACTACAGCTCCAAGGCACAGGTGGCATTTCCTTGCCTTCTCCAGCCGAGATCCTTGAAACTACAGAATCCAAGGGGATGGCAAGAGCGGCTGCGGTTGGCTGTGCTATGCTTGTCCCAGTAGACACGTGGGCTGGACTGGGAGAGAGCCGTCTCCCTCAGAAGAACGTGAAGTACCAGGCCCTCAGTCATGTGCACACCCACCACTCAGGGCTTTACCAGGTCCCACCCCACACCTTGCACTGGTCCCTGCACCTCCCTCTTCTGCTTGCACCCCTAGATACCTCGTCACCCAAGTTCGCTGCCTCGCTGGCAGGTCTTACCGGGGGGCGGGTGCATCTGCTGGGCTTCCTCCCAGGCCCTTCCTCCAGGAGTCCCTGTCACCGCCACGCTGCCACCGGTTCCTGGCAGATGGGCCTCAGGAACTGAGTAAAGAGGCACCGGGACCCCCGTCTGCCCGGAACCTCCTCCTGCTGGGTAGGAGCTGGGCTGGAGGGGAAAGGGCTGCTGTGGGCTGGGCTGGGCCGGGCCCATCGGCTCCAGTGTTGGCCACAGGGCTGAGCGGTCCCCAAGGGCTTCTGAGTTGCCTTGATGTCCAGAAAGATCCTGGTAGAAAGTGTCGTCTAAGGACATAGGGCAAAGAGGAGGAAGTGAGACCTGTAACGTGGCACTTGTGTGGACTAATCACACCAGGAACAATCCTGCCCTTTGGAAAGCAGTGACAAGGACAGGCCACTTGGTGTGGCTGCCATCGATGTGATGACAAGTACAACACAGCAGTAATTGTAACACCTCTCACCGCTGATGACTCAGAGTTTACAAAACCATTTCCCTCACTACCTTGTACGATCTCTGAGCCTTAAGCCAGCGGGTTGGGAGGGCAGAAATTACCATCTCATTTAACTCCACAATTTTTTGCATTTGGATAAACGTTCTCTTTTAAGGATCTCCTAAGGGACTAGGTACTTGAAACTTAGAACGTTGCCAGTTAAAACCCAAATCAGACTACAGAAATGATGGCTTTGCTTTAATGAAGCAGAACCTTGGCCCAGGAAGGGACCTTGGTGGTATTCATTCTGGCTCTGCCGTGTTGCTGAAGAGACAGACCAAGGTGTGGACGGGGACAATGGCTGCCCCAAGGTTATGGAACTGGTGTGGTCATCTGACCCACCTGCTCCATTGGGTGACAGGAGATACAGCTGCTTCCCAGCGGAAGTGGCCACTCAGAAACACCCAGCCTGCTCTCTTGCAGCCCTTCACCCTCCCAGATTCTGGGACGCAGCAGCAAAGCTGGGAAACAGAAACCAAGGCCTGCCCTTCCTTGCTGCCCCCTCGCTTATCCCTGAAGGAAGCAAAAAAGGCTGGGAAACAGCCGGAAGTAAAAAGATGAGGCCCCGTCCTGACCCCACCAGGGAGTGCTGTTTGGGGAAAGGGCACAGAATTAACTGGGGTAACAACGTCTGCCCAACCCAACACTCAGAGGCATCCTGAAGGGAGAGGAGGGGTCTGTTGAAAACACTTTGAAACCTATTTCATGCGTGCGGCAACTGATGCTCAAACACCGTTCCTATGCGCTTCCTATGTCCCCACCGCTAACATGAAATACGGATAACCCACCACCTCAAAGAATGTATTCAGCTAGGGAGACAGTACTGACACAAGTGAAGCAATTAGATAACAACACAACATAACAAGATTAAAACCTGAGTGTGAAGCAAAACCTCTAATAATGCAGAAACAGAAGTGTCAGGGACGGGGGCTTCCCTGGAGGCACAGTGGTTGAGAATCTGCCTGCCAATGCAGGGGACACGGGTTCAAGCCCTGGTCTGGGAAGATCCCACGTGCCGCGGAGCAACTAAGCCCGTGTGCCACAACTACGGAGCCCACGTGCCACAACTACTGAAGCCCACGCACAACAACAAAGACCCAACGCAGTCAAAAATAAATCAATTAATTAATTTAAAAAAGGAAAAAAAAAGTGTCAGGGATGCCTGTGGTCAGCAGAGCTGTGTGGAGAGGGGGGGCCCAGACTACTGAGTCAGATCGACACAGGCAAGGAAGGCACTCCAGGAAGGGAAGGGGGAGAGTCTTTTAGGTTGCGTTATCTCGTCTAATCAGATCCTGAGAGTCAGCTATTACACATTCAGTTCATTGGTTTGGGTACCTGTTGTTTTTCTGGCTCCCAAAATATCCGAGTGAGCAGAGCAAGGATCCCCAATGTCTCCTGCTACCTTTTGCTATTAAGATAAAGTAAACACCTCTTAAGCAACACAAAGAAAAACAAAAACACTGAACCACGGTTTAAAATTAAGTCAGAAAAGAAACTTCAGGAGTGATAAGGTAAGGGAGTCGCAGGTGAATGCAGGGGCTGGAGGGGGAGGGGGAGGGGCAGCCTCAGCCCTTCCTACCTCCCAGCTCTGCCCAGAGCAGTCAGGGACCAGGGCAGCATCCTCTCCCAGGGGAAGGGGCAAGAGGAGGGAATGAAACCGTGGGCCCCAGAGCCCACAGCACATGTAGGAAGCAAGGGCCGTGTGTGCCTAAAAAAATCCCCCTGCCCTTTCTCAGCGACAGAGGGAGAAACAACATGGAGGAGGCCCTGTTCCAATTACTGTATAACAGTTACTACCTGCCGCTTTTGCAATTGTCAGAACAAAAAAAGGAAAGGCCCGGAAGTCTTTTAAGCAATTGCCCTACATTACATGAAAGTGACAAGGGCCACTGTGAGCCATTGTTCCTCACAGAGAGATGGAAGCTTTGATGGTCAGAAAATGTATTTTCTGGGACCACAGAGAAGGGTGGCTGGGTGCTTTGGAAGAGGGCCCCACTGTCTCCCACCAAACACAGGAAAATGTTTCCACCCGGGCGCAGCGGGGAAGCTGAGTGCCACCCCTTTCCCAATCAGGCTGTGCCTCATGGGTGACAGGAGACCCCCAGAGCCCTCCATGCCTACCTACTCTGGGTCTAGGGCAGACAAGAGGGAAACAGAGGCCCACCCCGCTGACCTGCCCCCCCACTTACCTGCAGCTCCTTGTGATGCCCCCGAAGGTGTACCAGCCAGTCCGGCTCCAGGTCCCTGTCTCCTCGGTGACGGCGGTGGCGTTCTAAAACCAGAGGATCTGACAGCTTCAGTCTCTCTGCAAGCTGTGCCAGGTTTCCAGACGGTAAGAGAGGGAAAAGGAGAGAGAGAAGTGAGTGAAATGGACAGACACGGGGAGAGGCAGTAAGAAGAAAGAAGGGAGCCTTGACTCGTAAACCAGATTACAAAGAATTGCCAAACAGCAAATTCAGCAGATATCTTCCCCGAATTGCAACATAAACCAACAGTTAACCCCTCCTGTTGCTAGACACTAAATAAACTAGCAACAGGGGAGGAGGAGAGCAACAGGGAAGAAACTGTCACTCTGCTTTATGTCTCTGCAAGGCTGCCCTCAGGAGCAGCGCTTCTCAAGCTTCAAGCCCGGTAGGAACCACCTGGGACCTTTGCTAAAATTCTGGTTCTGATCCCAGAAATCTGTGGGACCTGAGATTCCGCATTTCTAACAAGCTCCCTACAAGGAGACACCTGTGCTGCTGGTCGAGGGACTGCCTGTATCGTAAGGCTATTCCATCATTAAGTTCCCAGACTTCCCTACTCCTCCATTCTGGGTCCTGAGCTGCCTACAACCGTCATCCTGTTGGCAGAAATTCGCCATGAAGGGGGCTCAGTCCCGCAGATTTTATTGATTACAGAATCCAACACTGGGCCTGATCTAAAGCGAAGAAAAAATTGATGGTAGGCTGCCTTTTTACTCTCAGCTAATGGATTTTTCTTCAATTAATTGGAACAATTATTTGCCTGATGGTTTTCTTTCTCAGGAACTAAAGGTTGATATGTTTTTGTTTCCTCTTTTTGAATGTATCTCACAAGTGATAAAACATTCCATGCATTTAAAAGCATTTTAATAAGGATCATTTCCTGTTTTAACCCCTAAAATATATTTTCTAAGCCCAGCTTTTATCATTAGAACAGTTCACCGTAACAGGCAGTTTTACTGGACCAAAAAAGCAGATGCAAGAATGAATGTCCTGCATAGCACATGCCTGGTTTTCAGTCCCCCAATTTCACTGCATCCCTCCCCACCGCCATCCCCGCCCATAGCATCCTTCTTTGTGCAGTGTCAGGCCTCTGCTTATCACATCTGGACATGCATATGTGGTCAAAGACAGCCACGGGCTCCAATTTTACAGCATGTGCAAAGAAGATGAAATGGGGTGTCTGAGCCACTTTACAATAGCTTCCTCTGAACGCTGAAGATAACACACCTGCAGAGAACCCTCTGAGAAGCTCACCTTGATGAGTTCCACTAATAGCACAGGGTGACTGTTCTCTCCCTGGCTCAGGAGGGCTGTGCCAATGGCTTCGCAGTAATGCAAGGCCTGGGATGCAAGGCCGTAATCTGCCAGACGGGAAGCATAAAGGAGCTTATACACCTGTGAAGAGGAGCAGGGCCAGTGATGAGCCCATCCAGGCAGGGACAGAAGGAGAGAAGTGGAGATAAGACTTCTTGGAAGTCAGCTGACTGCCAACTTCCTCTAACTCTGGATCCAAATATTAAAGAGGGCCTTATGCCATTTGGGGCGTTCTATCTGTGTATGGGCACAATTCCAAATCCAGCCTGCAGTTCTGTCCTCATAGAGGAAGGGCTGGAAGGCACATCAGCTGAATCTCCCTAGGCTCCGGTCAACATGGAAATGCACTGGACTCTTATCAGGCAGCCCACATCTCTGGGAAGCCTGGTGTATGTGGGGCACAGGACCAGGCACCAGGAGGACGGATAAAAGAAGAAAAAATGACTGAGGTGCAAGGGACTTCAAGCCCAAGGGAGTGTACAGACAGAGACAGGTAAGGGTTCAGAGAAGCATGAGTGACAGAACTAAATGGAGCTTGAGGGCTGGAAATCAGACAGACTCAAGTTCAAATCCCAACTCCATGCTGGGTGTGGCACATTGAGCTAGTTACCCCACCTCCTCTCTGTGCCTTGGTTTCCTCACTATAATATGGGGATGATAATATGATCTACCCCTTGGCTGTTGTAAAGATTCAGTGAGATAATCCATGTAAAGTCCTTAGAACAAATGGTACCCAAGAGATGTGAGCCAATAGCATGTAACTCCTTGGAACCTGTCTTGTAAAAGGGGGGTAATCATGCCCGGATTACCACAGGATTAGAAATCATACAGTCAAAGGACCATAACACAGTTCCAGGCGTGTAGAACTCATTCCCTAAAAACAGCTAATCTCACTGCTATCGGCCCAAAGACAGCTGAGAGGTGGGATGACTACAGAACAGAAAGAAAGAGACTGAAGACCTGCATGGACCCAAAGGAGCTGTTCAGGCAGGGCTCTGCTGGAGAAGGTGGGTCTTTGGTAAAACTCTTACAGAAGATACTAACTGGGTCATTGCCCTATAGGCAGTAATTCATTCATTTCCAAGCCTTTGTTTTGTGTTTGGTGGTGGTGGTGTGCATGTGTGTGTGTGTTGTTGCCACCGAGTGCACTCTCAATACAGGCACAGAAGGAGTCATTATGGATTTAAGGGGACAACAGGGCATCCAGTAGAGAGGTTGAGAAGAGAGGTTAGAACCTGCGTGGACACCACCTGCACAGCTGCAGCCCTGGGGGGAAGAGAGGAGGATGGGGGCCAAGGACAGAGCAGGGAGGAATTTCCAGAGTTAAAAACAGAGTCATCCAGGGCTTCCCTGGTGGCGCAGTCATTGAGAGTCCGCCTGCCGATGCAGGGGACGCGGGTTTGTGCCCCGGTCCGGGAAGATCCCACATGCCGCGGAGCGGCTGGGCCCATGAGCCATGGCCGCTGAGCCTGCGCATCCGGAGCCTGTGCTCCCAATGGGAGAGGCCACAACAGTGAGAGGCCCGCGGACCGCAAAAAAAAAAAAAAAAAAAAAAACAGAGTCATCCAAAAGAGATGGGAGCGGCAGGTCAGAGGAGAGGAGGAAGGGTGAAGAGCCCCCAGTCGGGTCTTCTTGCTCCCGCTCCCAGCAGGATGACCGTGGGGCTGAGGAGAAGTGGAGCGATCTGGAGACAGAAGAACAGAGGGAGCTACAGACAGCGGGGGAGCCCCAGGGCTGCTGGCATGATTCTCATTGTCAGCAGTGAGGCAGGAGCCCCCAGCACAGAGGCTGCTGCAGCGTTTTGCTTTCCTATCTTAAAATGCAAACCTTTAGGGGACCTAGAAAGACATCCTAACCCTTCCCACATTCCAGCTAATGAGGAAAAGTCCAGTGGATGACTTAGCCCAGCCACTACGTGCCAGATAGCAAGGCGGAAAACCCGGTGGCCCACAGCCATGTGACGCAGCTAAGGTGGTGGCCTCGTGAGGGTTCAGTTACCTGGAAAGAAGGGATGAAGGATTTGGGGCGGCCCAGCATCTGACAGTACTCGAAGATTTCCGTCCTCTGGATAGCCTCAGTTGTTGCAAATTTCAAAAACTCTTGACTAAAAACCAGGGAATAAGAATAAAAGAGATTGAGGTGGGGACAGATTTAAATCCTAGTAGATGACCAAACACCAGCTGCATCCATTCATGGTAGAGTCTCTGTCCTGGGCTGACCCTTGGGGCAGCTCCAAGAATGGAAAGAGAATCTGCACCTCCAGAGGCTCTGGGGGAAGGCGAGGGGGAGAGACTGGGGGGAGGGGGAGGTCGCTGCCATCTTTACTGGAGGGTCACGTAAGGCAAGCTGCTCTCACACCCAGCTCAGTGGGGCACTGGGTCCTCCCCGTAAGCACGCTGAGAGCCAGCCTTAGTGCCCTGAGAACCCAGAGCGGGCGTCTGTGAGAGGCCACCATAGCCTGAGCAGAAGAGCAGAAAAGAGGGAGTGATGTGATGTTCGGAAGCACTGAAGAAAGAAGGCCCGGCAGAGAGAGGGTAGCACTGTGGAGCCCCAAATCAGAAGACGGTCCCTGTGCTGGAGGTTCATTCCAGTGAGGAAGCAGGCTGGGTGAACGTGATCTGAGGGGCCCTCAGAGTCCTCACGGGTCCCAAAACAGCTGCTGTGAGGTTTGAAATCATAATCACAGGGGCTATGCCTGGGGTCAGGACTGTATCTCCAGAAACATCCTCGTACAATATAAACATAGGAGGGGGACACATTAAACCGTTTCACTTACTGTCCCATTTGGCCCAGACAGGCCTCTTTGACAAGCCAACTAGGTGCTATCAGAGACCGTGACCTTGACAGACAGGCTATGAGAGGATGCGTTTCTACAAAGAAAAGCCTGACAGTCTGGATTCCAAGTCCAACCTGACCCCACACTAGCTGTACCATCTTAGACAAGTTACTTAACCTCTCTGTGCCTTGGTTTCCCTCCTCTATAAAGTGAAGATTAAAAGCGTACCTTCTTCACAGGGTAAATGTGTAATGATTAAAGGAAATAGTGCAAATAAAACGGCTGGCACAATGTAAGAGCTTAGGAAATCTTAACTATTACAGGGAAAGAGAAAGAGAGATCTAGAATGTGGAGGGCAGCTAGAGAGCAAGCCGGTCTTTTTGTCCGTTTATTCATTGTCTGGGGGATTATTAAGGTCCTTCTGTGTGAAAAGCCTAATACTACGGCCAGCAGGGAATAAGTGACAGGCGGGACTCTGAGTAGCTTGTGCCCCAAGTCAGTGTAGGGTGTGGTGGCTAGACAAACGTCTTCCACTTTCGGGTTTTGCCCAAGGCAGGCTCTGAGAACTGGTCCAGAGATGCCTGACGCAGAGGCTCAAGCCGCCGCGCTCCCGCTAAGCATTTTCTGAAGAGTCACTCTCTGATCACGGGGCCAGGGCGCCACCGAGTGGCCATAGGGGTACAATGCAACCCACAGGCACCAGTTCACAGCTTCCCCGGAGCAGGGCCTGGACCTGAGGCCCCCTGGCGGTGTGATGCGGCACCCACCCGGCATCTCCTCCGCCAGAGCCTACCTGTGCGGAAAACCATCCCAGAGGAGGGGACCAGCAGTGGCCGAAATTCACACAAGACAATGGAAAATGGAGCCATGAAGCCCAGCAAGGGCTAAACCAATCCCCTGGAAGATGTCCTTCCCACTCCCTTTCCCCCAAAAGATCGCATACCTGTGGCTACTGCCCAGCAAGGCCAGGTGGTCTGTCTTCACGGTATAGGAACCGAAGGGCACGTGAGCCATGAGGTAGCAGAAGTGAGCTGCTTCCACCAGCCCCTTCCCAGCTGCAGGAGGAGAACAAGCCCCGGTCACGGAACACGCCCACGTGAGGACCCACCATCTGGGAGGGATGGGAGAGGGCTGGAGAGGGGCTTGGGGGTCGGAGCGGAGAGCCTCGTGGGGATAAAGGAACGAGCTTTTCACACTACGAGTCACAGACCCCAAACCCCACTCCCTCTCCTACCGCATTTTTGGCCTCCGACATTATTTCACTTCTCTTCAGCCAGAATAAGGCACTATTTCACGTTCCCCCAATGGATTTTCAATGAGGACGTTTCTAAGCATTTTAGTCCTTCTGGAGAGGGAGAAATGGGTAGAAATGCCTACACCCGAGCAGAGAAGCTGGCCGTTGGGAGTAGCAGTTTTTAAACTAGGCTTCTTGGGGCACTAATGCCTCCCCTGCTGAAGTCAAACAATAGAAGACCTTTCCCAGTGATCATAAAAATTACATTCATTACCAAATTGTTCCCAGTTTTAAAACGTTCTCCCATACATTTTCCATTACCTCAACATTGAATTAATTCAAATAGATAAAGTAACTAGCACGGGGCCCGGCACCCAAGAAGGTTCGGCAAAAGTTAGTTCTCTTTCTACCCCGGTGCTGAACAACCTGCCATTTGACTGGGCACAACCTTACGCGTAGCTATTTTAGGTTTAGCAGAGTGGTATTTCACAAAGTGCCACAAAGCGATGATTTCTAGACGTTCTGGCCCTTGACCAAATCTGAGAACCACTGATCTGGAACATTTAACAGCCCCTAAGTGTTTATGAGGCCACATTCACAGAGAGGTGATAGAAATAAAGATTATACGATTACCCAGGGTAGTTCAGGCAAAAATAGAATTTCCTATCTGGTTGAGCTGGGTCACCACGGGACTAACAACAACAGTAGGCGAGATGCCCCCATGTGTTAACTCCATCTGCACGGGAATCTGACCCAGGCATAGGAATCACCTACTCAGGGGAGCCTCCTACAGTGGCAGACCCCAGAGTCTCAGGGGCCTGGCCTGCACTGGCTCGCAGCGGAAAACAGAAACAGAAAGGCAAGAAGGACACCCCTCTCCCTGGAGTTTCTGTCCCCAAAGCACTGAGGCTCCTGGGTCAAAGGAAAGCCTGAGGCATAGACTCGGGCCCAACACAGAACCTAAGAATCTAAGCACAGAGTGGTTAAAGCTGGCCTGGAAATAGAGGAGAGGAGGGGATGGAACTGGTGTCTGCTTACCCAGGGTGTCCCCCATGGTGACAATCGTGCGCTGATACAGCTCCGGGTCCCCACCTTGATTCGACAGAATCACAGCCAAGTGCGGCCTCCAGTCTCCCCACTGCTCGTCCCCACAACACTGAAAAGCAGCAGAAAAATTGAAAATTGACTGAGCAATGTAGCCCTGACCAGAATATAGGTAAGTAAGGAAGGTTGTTGTCTATTTCCTGGTTTTCCGGGAACGCCCATTATGCTGCCGGCAATGTGGCCACTCATTGATTTTGCGTTCTCTTTTTAAAAAAGCAAAACTCTTAGAAGGATGAATAGGCAGGCAGACAGACACATTACACACATACGTACACACACACACACAGGGATGTTGGGAGTAGATAAATGGAATGACACTCTTGGTCCATAATTTTCAGATTTCCTCCTGGTGCCCCTAACCCCAATAGCTAGGGACAAAATAAAAAAAAACCAACTGATGTTTCAGTGGGAGGCAGAGGATCAAATACCCTTGGTTCATGGGAAGAGTTAGAAGCCAGTTAGAAGACAGGGGAACACTGGGCTCCTTGATACCTATTACCAAATGGCTAATGTTTTCTGGTTTTACAAAGCCAAAGCCGTCTCTCACACATCACCTTCTTTAATCTTCACAACAACCCTGTGAACTCTAATTCCTATCGCCTCTTGAGGAGTGAGAAAACCAGGCCAAGTGGCCCAGCCAGCACTGTGTCCCCTTCCTCTGGTGACCATGCAGAGGCAGCAGAGCTCCACGAGGGGGCGGTAGAGTATAATCAGAGAAGTGGGAGCAGGCAGAAGCCCCTCACGAATGATGGGCCGCGCTTCTCCTGAATGAAGGGGAATTTCAGGACAGGGAATATCAATAAGGAAACAACACAATGTCACAGAAATGACACGGGCCCTGGATTCACCTGGGGTCCTGCCTCTTGAGCAAGTTTCTTTATGTCTTTGAACCTTTGTTTCTTTATCTCTTAAATGGAGATCATGATGTCTACCTGCCAGGATTTTTTTTTTTTTTTTTACATCTTTATTGGAGTGTAATTGCTTTACAGTGTTGTGTTACTTTCTGCTGTACAACAAAGTGAGTCAGCTATATGTATACATATATCCCCATATCCCCTCCCTCTTGCGTCTCCCTCCCACCCTCCCTATCCCACCCCTCTAGGTGGTCACAAAGCACCGAGCTGATCTCCCTGTGCTATGCAGCTGCTTCCCACTAGCCATCCATTTTACATTTGGTAGTGTATATATGTCCATGCTACTCTCTCACTTCATCCCAGGATAACTGTTGATAATAATATAGTTAGGTGAAGCCCATAGCATAGTGCCTTACACTTGGTTTGCACATTATAAATTACATGTATATAAAACACACACACACACACACACACACACAGAAGCACAGCAAAGGAAAGAGGTGACTTGCAGACCCGTCTCTCCTCCAATTTGTTATACTGAAAAGATAGAGCAGGAGATTGACAGTAATAGCTAAGATCTGGAGGTCAAAACAATTCACAGTTATTTGGTATTGTCTTTGTAATTATCCCATAGAACAAAGGATGCTTTATCCAACTCCATTTTATAGTGACTCTGTTTATCTGGGCAATGCAGTGTGAATGAGGACGAGGATGACAATAAATCACAATAATAACAGCAGTTCTCACTTACTGCACCCTGACCCTGGGCCACAGCCTGTGCTAATAAGCATTTCTCCTAAGAACAGTCACGTGCATTAGGTACTATTATTATCCCCATTTTAACATGTGAGCCAGGCTCTTTCTTGCTGAAACTAAAGGGACTAGCAAAAGAAAAGCCCTTGCTAAAAGAACAAAAACTTAGAAATAATTCTTCTGTCTCCTCCCCCCGGCGATTTGGAAAAAAAATCACTGTAAAGCAGGTCTATGGAGGGAGAAGAGAGAGAGAGAACGCTTATTAACTAACTTGAGTGGGCCAAGCATGGTGGTTGATATGTTCAGATATTCTCTCCCCTTTAATTTTTACAGTAGCTCTGTTAGGCATCAAAATGCCCACAAAGAAGAAAAGCTGAGGCTCTGAGATTAAGTAGCAGGGTCCAGTTCCCACAACAGTGAGGAGTAGAGTCTAGGTTAAGCCTCTGACAGAAGCCCACGTCTGTGTTTTCCAGCTGCCATGCTTTTTCCACTACTCCTCTTATTATAAGTACCAAAGTCTAGCCTTTTACTGGATGCTACGATGCTAGGAAACTCTCAAACACTAGGCTCAAATACTGCAAATATCACCTCTGGCTCCTCGGTTTTCTCACCCAAGAGTAGGGAACATTTAGCAAACTCTACCAGTGTAATGAGACCCAATGGACTGTATGCTGATTACATCTTTTCCTGCATTTAGTGCTTTGTGACATGGTGCAATTTCATTGCAGAGCACAGGCCCTCAGCAGAATTGTGAGGTGCACCCCATGTTCCAGTATAGCCAGCTGGTTTGACGAGGGGGCATGAAAGTCATCATTTCTCTTTTCTTTTCTTGAAATTGTCCACAGCAATAAGAGAGGCAAAAAAGCAAAAGCGTGAAGTACATTTTCATTGAAACTAGGTGTCAGCAAAAATCCAAGCCTCTAAACACAAGAAAAGGCTTCCAAAAGTAATGGAGATTGAACAGAGGTGGGTTTAGGAGGCAGAGAGAATACCAGAAGGAGGGGATCCCACAGCCATCTCCACTGGCTGAGGAGAAGCAAAAATGGTCACAGAAAACACCAGGTCATGCGGAAATGCCAGCTGCCCTGGAATATGGCCCTGGCACCTCCCCAGCTCAAACCTCCCATAAATAACCCATCCAGGGAAGACCTGAAGCCTATGAAGGAACAAGTACAGAATCGCTACAAATATACCATCAAGATAAAAGGAGGGGGGAAGGTAGAGAGAACATTCACCAGAAAAATGTTTCCACAAAACAAAGAATTGTCACCAAACATTGCATCATGAATTTAAGTAAAATAATGAAACAATTTGTTCTATGAAGCAAGGGTCTAAAGCTAAGTTACAGGAGCAGAGGAAAGAGATGGTGGAGAACAGGAGGAGGCAAATGTGACCTGCAGAGCTCAGGAGAGAAGTGGGAGAAAAATCAAAGAAATAAAGACAAAAATGGAAAAAGCACAGAAGCCAAGAGACACTGATGAAAACACAGTAAGCGACACACAGGATGGACACACAGCAAAAAAGAAGAAAGAAAGAATTGAAACCAAAAAAAATTTGTTTTAATTAAAGAGAGAATTATATATATATAATTCACATGTATATATGTATACAGTTCATATATATATATATATATATATATATATATATATGAACTATATATATTTTGTGTATAGAGGGTGTTCCTGAAAAGAAAACCAAAATAAGAGAACAAAATAAATACTGAAGGATATAATTCAAGAAATTTCTCTGGAACTGTAAGATACGGATGCACATATTAAAAGAGCGTGCTGTATCCCCGAATAACTGACACAGACAGTCAACAACAAGATATATCTCAGTAAAGTTATTGGACTTTGAGGATAGGGAAGGAATACCTTGGGACAAAAAGATCAACGCTCTTATAATGGGAAAACTATCAAGCTGGCCTCAGGGTCTCCTGAGCCACATCCCACACTGATGACGTAGAATCTAACATGTCCAGCTTTGAAGGGTCACGTGCAGTGGTGGGGAAGAAAGAAAGCCTGGTTGTGGGAAGCGTGGAGAGCAGCCTCGGGTTCTCTCGCTATTTGCCACACAGCGGGTAGCGGTGGATTGTGGAAAGGGCACAGTCTTTGGAATCAGACAGACCCGGGCCCATCCTGACTCCACTACTCTTAGCTCTGTGATCTTGGTCATTTTACACCTTTGGGACTAAGTCGTCACGTCTGCAAAACAGGGCTAATCATTCCTACCTCCGTGCGTTAAACGAAATAACATGCATCACAGCGCTTAGCACAGGGCCAGGCACCTGGGAGGTGATTAACCAACAGTAATTACTTATTTTTCATCTCTAAAGCCATCACCTCATTCCCGAGCAGTCCCTACCCCCTAAACCCTTAGGGTGCTGGGGTGTTGAGGGGGTCCTGTCACAGAGGGTACCGTGGCTGCCTGTGGGATCCTTCCCGACATGAGCTGGAAGAGGGTCTGCAGTGGGTCGTTGAGCGCCAGCGTGCTGGTGAAGCTGCAGAGAGAGGAGACCGTCCGTCAGTGGGAATCCAGCCAAGAGAGCCTCTAACCCCTTGCCTGTGAGGCACAAGGCCTCATCTACTTGTATTTGGTTGCAGCAGCTTCTTTCGGAACTTGAGTCTCTCTTTTCAGTTGTGCTTCTGCTCCATCCCACGTTCGGATCTCCATCCCACCACACACGCCAAATAGACCTCATTACTGGGGAAGATCTTCGGTATTTCAGCACTGACTCCCTAACTCTTGAGTAACTATTTTGTAGGCCTCCGTCCATCACGGAGGTGAGCCACAAATACTTCAAAGACCCCTGAGAGCCCAACGGTGGGCACCTCCTCCCCAGGCACCCTCCACGCCCACTGCCCCACAGCAGCCCTCCTTCCCAAGCCCACAGCTCTCAGTGCTGTTTTCCGGGCTCATCGCTAGCCTGGGTGTCTACTGCTTTTGCTCACAAGCACTATATAGTCATTTTCAGTAACCAAAGAGGCGCAGAGCAGGGACCAGAAATGATCATGCTGATGACCAACCATGGGATCTGCTTAACAAGGACCTAATAAGCTCTATGGCTGATTTGAGATTTAAGCATACTCAGTAAGAGAGTTTTCATGATTCACTGGGCCCCATCAGATAGCAATGGCCCAAGGCAAAAATCTATAGCCGAGATATATGCTACAGTGTGGAGTTGTGGGACGTTCGTTTCCAAAACCCAAAGGAAACTCATCCCTCGGAACACCATCTTTTTTTTTTTTTTTTGCGGTACGCAGGCCTCTCACCGCTGTGGCCTCTCCCGCTGAGGCGCACAGGCTCCGGACACGCAGGCTCAGCGGCCATGGCTCACGGGCCTAGCCGCTCTGCGGCATGTGGGATCTTCCCGGACCGGGGCACGAGCCCGCGTCCCCTGCATCGGCAGGCGGACTCTCAACCACTGCGCCACCAGGGAAGCCCAACACCACCTTTTTTTTAACAGCACCTTTCCTCCGGAGCTCAGAGCGCTTATCCTAATAGAAGTTCAGTGCTTCTCACCATTCCGGTCTCTGAACGTAATGAAGTACGTGGTGGTGTCACTAGTCCCCGGGAAAACCGAGGGTCAGAGTAATAAAGAGATTTCATGGAAGCCATGGTGAAGAATGGGCTCCCAGGTAGTGACAGACGTTAGCCCCACAGACTGAACTTAAAGTGTGGGTGTCCATTTTCTCATCCAACTCTCTGCCCAATGGGATGTACGGGGGATTGAAATATAAGATAAGCAGAGACGGTAGCTTCGCGGCTTTAACCAACATGAGAAGATAAATTTTGAGGTACCATCCTTTTCTCCGTCTAACCCAAGGCTGCTCCTTATAGGAGGGCTCCCACCCCAGCCCACCCCTGCCACACATCTGTCCCCGACAGTCCATGGATGCTAACTGCAGCCTGAAGGGCTGACCCCTTACAGCACCCCATACACCTCCACCTCCACTTGGTTCTGAGTCTCTTCAGCTGTTTCATTGCCCTTGTTCTAAACTCCTGGCTAGGTACTCACACCTCCATTCCTATTCCGTCCTGGTTTGGGTATTATTTCCGGTCCCCCCGGCACCCGGGTCCTGGTGGCCCAGTGTAACCTGAAGGGACGCCTTCAGTCTTGACATCTCCCAGTAGATGAAGGCTGCTGGATCTAATCCCCAGTCCTATAAACCCCTTTCTACCACAGCTTGCAGTCCTGCTACCCTGTATCCCTCCCTACTTCCCAGCACCCACACCCGTGCTGCAGGACGAAGCAGGAAGTTACTAACTCTCAGTCGTCAGGCTCTGTCAGTTTCCCTTAAGTGATCGACCCCCTCACTGATGGAACTCTCCGGAGCAGACCCTCCCAAAGAGAGAAGGCTACTGCAATGTAGAAACCTACTTACTTTTTGGAAACTTTGACCCTGGGAAACATTAGTAAAATGTTTTATTCAATTTACCAGCTAGAAAGAATGTGTCTGTGTCTAGTTTATTAGGATCTGGAGAAGAGAAATGCTACGTCCAACTTAGAATTGGAAAGATGCTTGGAGGGTGGGGCCTTTCAGCGCATCTTGCATTTCTCCCCACCCTCACCTCCACCTTTGGAGGGGAGGCCGCTCTGCTCCATTGGTCTTCTTGGCACGTCCCCAACTCACCCACTCATGACCCAGCTGTAGGTCCTTGGGTCCATCTTGCTGGCAAGGAACAAAGCATGACCCCACAAATGGTTCTTCATGGCCCACTCCAAGGCTTCCTGAAAACACAGACATCACCTTCAGTACCACCTTGCTCACCTGCCTCTAAGAGCAACAGCAAACGACTGTGCTTGGGGACTGCCCCACCCCCACCCCCGAGCAGCAGAGGCCGAGCTTCCAGGAAGACTCTCAGAGCCTCCCCTGCGAACGTGAGAAAGGAACGGGAGAGAAATGGCTTTAACTGGCAGGTACTTCTCTCTAAGCTGCCCCTTTCTCCAGGCTTCACCTTATCAAACCCCTTATGTGATTGCATTAGCTCCCCCTCAGACATAGTTTCCAGTTAGCTTTATCTCTTTAGCCAAAGTCACACAATACTTTTATGAACCTAAGCACCAAAAAATGAGAGAAGCATCTCACCCCCAGCACTGGGTCTCAAAAGACGAGTTGCGAGATGGTGTTCATGGGGGCGTGGTAGAGGAACCATTTCTTTCTTTCTTTCTTTCTTTTAATTAGTTTTTATTGGAGTATGATTGCTTTACAATGTTGTGTTAGCCTCCACTGCACAACCAAATGAATAAGCCATACACATAAAGATACCCCCTCTTGAGGAATCATTTCTTTTTTTTTTTTTTTTTTTTGCGGTACACGGGCCTCTCACTGCTGTGGCCTCTCCCGTTGCGGAGCACAGGCTCCGGACGCGCAGGCTCAGCGGCCATGGCTCACAGGCCCAGCCGCTCCGCGGCATGTGGGATCTTCCCGGACCGGGGCACGAACCCGTGTGCCCTGCATCGGCAGGTGGACTCTTAACCACTGCGCCACCAGGGAAGCCCCAAGGAACCATTTCTTTATTAACAACTGTGGCAGAGACTGCTAGCTCCTCACCCAAATCCAAGTTCCCCTTCCTAGGCCAAGAGCCGGACTGCATTTCCCACCTCCCTGGCACTGAGGTGTGGCACTGAGATGGGAAGGGAAGCGATGTGTGAAGCTTCCAGGTCTGGCCCGTAGAACCCCTCCCCGTGCTCAACCCTCCACGGCCTCTTCCCCGTCGGGCTGGAACGAAGATGACTCCCAGAAACTTTAGAGACTCTGCATTGAAGATGGTGGAGCCTCCTACAGCTGAGTCCCCGGGTGAGTACATGGAGGAGGGCTGCCCCATCTTCTGTTCACCTGCCCGTTACTCTCGCATGAAAAGAAAGAGGCTGCTATTATGGTCTGGAGGGGGAGGGTTGTTGGTTGGTTTGTTTGTTTTTGGCTGCACCACGCGGCATGCAGGATCTTAGTTCCCTGACCAGGGATCAAACCCATGCCCCCTGCTTTGGAAGCGTGAAGTCCTAACCACTGGACCGCCAGGGAAATCCCGAGGCTGCTGTTATGTTTAAGCCAGTATACATAATAGTTAACCTACCCCCAGCTAATACTATAACTAACTGCTTACTATCAAGTGCTTGTTAACTATCAACTTCATACGTCAAATTAATGACACTGTTAACTTGGTGACATGGGTTTGAAGCTGCAAATTTTAAAACATACACACACACATACTCACCTCTTCATTTAATTTTCAAACCTATTTAGTAAGAACTTAGTTTATATGTGAGGTTGACCTGGTATTAATAATTTCCTTAGTGCCCCCCAAATAATGTGATTTTTGGACAGGAGGTCACTAATGAGGTATTTCCACCTCCAAACGAAAATTTATTTGATTATCCCAACATCTCCCATGTTATCTTCTTTGAAGAGAGAATAAATTTAAACAATCACAGTTAAGAAATTCAGCCTCATATCCAGTGGAAGTAAAAATGACATTAAGATTGCTCTTTTTGAAACGACAAGGTCCTACTGTATAGCACAGAGGACTATATTCAATATTCTGTGATAAACCATAATGGAAAAGAATATTTAGAAAAAGAACGTATATATATGTATAACTGAATCACTTTGCTGTACAGCAGAAATTAACGTAACATTGTAAATCAACTATACTTAAATTTTTTAAAAAAGAAAAACAGGTGAAATCTTTAAAAAAATGCTCTTTTTGTATGTTAAACTATTTCATAATAGTATTTTTAAAAGGAGTTACTAATGATTGGTTGAGAATTACTAGTTTACTCAAAAATCTGCATCTCCAAAAATATAATTTAAGAATAAGTGAAGAAATTGAGAACTTATATCAAGGATGTCAATCTCACACAATGCCAGAAATAAGACCCCAGTCAAGTGTTAAAGGTTTTAAAGATATTGTGGTGTCCAGCTCCTCATAGATCACCGTGAACTCCCATAGTACTCTACCTACCCACCGTTTACCTTTGGGTCAGTGTATGACAGGAGATGTGGTGGGTGATTACAAGCCCAAGCTTAGGCACCAGGCTGCCTAAATCTAAACCCTGGCTTTATTATTTACTAACTTTCCTCCTTGGTAAATACATAAAACAGGAATAGGACCTACTACGAAGATAAATGAGATAATGCATGTAAGGTGTTAAGTGAGTATCTGGCACATAGAAAGTATTTTTCAAATATTCGCTTTATTGCTGTTGTTATGGTCATTATTTATCATTCTTAAGGAAAGAGATTATCACTGATTTATTTCTGTATCCCCTGACTGGGTTCAATGTCTTAGAAGTAGCGGCTGCTTAATAAATGTTTATTGAATAAATGAATCACTGGTGAAATAGCAAGTCCCTACTATATAATGAATACACACACACACACACACACACATACACATATATACATACATATAGATGCTATAAGTTGATCCCATTAATTTTCACTGAGTATATCTTGCACTCATTTAAAAGATAGCATCACATACAAATACATACACACAATTAAAGATTTAAATGTAAAGGTGAAGTCAGAAAAGTACTTCAACTTTATTTTCATAAATCAATTTTGAAGCAGGAAAAACCTTTCTAAATATGACCCCAAAAAAGTGATTTTGGACAGAAAATCCTAAAAAAGTAAAGCGCTTCTACAAATCAATAAGTGGGTATCAAAAATCCAACAGGAAAATGTGGAAAATCCATGACAAAAAATAATCACAGGTTAAAGGATATTCAACTTCATTTATAATGAGAAATGCAAATAACTACTATACATTTTTTCACCTCTCAGACTGGCACATATCCAAAAGTTTGGAAACACACTGGGCTGGTGACAGTGTGGGGAGACAGGCACTCTCATACATTGCTGGTAGAGTAATCGGTACAACCTCTAAAAGAACAATTTGTCGATATCTATCAAAATTACAAACCATATACCCTTTGACCCAAAGCTTCCACTTCCACAAACTTTCCTTACATATATTCTCTCCACAGGGCAAAATGACAATGCTATTCATTGCAGCATTATTTGTAATAGCGAAAGACTAGAAATAATCTAAATGTCAATCTATAGAGGTTTAGTTGAATCAATTATAATTTATCTATAGAAACCTATGCAGCCGTAAGAAATAATGAGGAAGGTATTTATATACTATAAGGAACAGGAGACAGCAAAACGTGGCCTGAAGACCAAATTCAGCCCACTGCCTGCTTTGGTACAGCCCACAAGCTAAGAATAGTTTTTACATTTTTAAATTATTGGAAAAAATCAAAAGAAGAATAATGTTTCATCACATGAAAGTGATATATATTTCAAATTTCTATGTCGATAAATGAAGTTTTATTGAAACACAGCCACACCCATTTATTTACAGATTGTCTGTGGCTGCTTTCAGGGGACAACAGCACAGTTGAGTAGAGACCCCATGGCCTGCAAAGCCTAAAATATTTACTGTCTGTCCCTTTACAGAAAAAAATTGCCAACCCCAACATAGAGTGTTTCCTAAAGTATTTTGCTAAATGACAAAAGGAAGGTAAAGAAATGGTACATAGTATGCTATAAGGGAACAAAGGAGAAAATAATTATATATGCAGAAAATATCTCTGGATATTTCAATGAGAGAAATTGCATGGCTGCGAGGGGGTGGGGGACAGCATCATTTCTCCCATTATATCCCTTTCATCTTTTGATTTTTTTAATTAGATTGATTCAAATTGATTTCAGTCATATATTCAAATATTTAAGACTTTTGTAAAATGTAAGTTCAACTTCAAAACTAAACAAGGCATAAAATAATAGGGAAACACGTGAGGTGATGGATGTGTTAATTATCTAAATGGGAGGAATCCTTTCACAATGTATATGTATATCAAACCATCACACTGTACACTTTAAATATCTTACAATTTTGTCAAATATACCTCAATTTAAAATTTTTAATTAATAAATTCTAATTTACATTTCAAAAAATAAACAAGGCATCACTTCATCAGTGGAATTAAAGTATTCAGTATTGATAGGTATATTTTAGATATAACTGATGGGGATATCATTTGTAAACAAATTTTCTGGAAACTGACTTAGTGTATATGTGAAGAACCTTTTAAAAGTGCATAGCCTTGGGACTTCCCTGGTGGCACAGTGGTTAAGAACCCGCCTGCCAATGCAGGGGACATGAGTTCGAGCCCTGGCCCGGGAAGATCCCACATGCCACAGAGCAACTAAGCCCGTGCACCACAACTACTGAGCCCACACTCTAGAGCCTGCGAGCCACAACTACTGAAGCCTGTATGCCTAGAGCCACAACTACTGAAGCCCACGAGCCTAGAGCCCGTGCTCCGCAACAAGAGAAGCCACCATGATGAGAAGCCCGCGCACCACAACAAAGAGTAGCCCCCACTCGCCACAACTAGAGAAAGCCCGCACGCAGTAACAAAGACCCAACGCAGCCAGAAGTAAATAAAATTAAAAAAAAAAAAAAATGGTGCATAGCCTTTAACTGAGTAGTTCTACTTCTAGGAATGTATCTTAAAAAATCAGCCAAAGGTTTATACAACAAGATGTTCGAATGGTATAATTTATAATGGGTGACAAATCTGTACATAGCCTATATATTCAACAACAGTGAACTGGTTAAATAAAATGTGATACATTCATATAATAGAATACAGTCCATTTTTTAAATGGTACGTTTTAATGCTATGAGAGTATTTCACCATATACTCTTAAGGGGAAAAGAAAGAAGTAATTGTATATGTAATTTAATTTGATTTTTAATATATACGCATTGAAAATGCTAGAAATAAATATATCAAAATGTTAACAGGCATTATCTTTTAGTGATAGGATTATGGGTGTTCTTCTTTTTCTTTGTACCTTTCTGAACTTAAGTGCTATAAAATGAGTATATGTCACTCATACAATTGGGAGGGGTGAGCGGTGGGGATGCTGGTTACTTTTTTAAGCAGAAGCGGGCACAGCACTTGCCTTTTTCCTTCCATAGTAGAGCAACTTAGTGAATTTCTCCACGATCTGCGCAGGCGTCTCCACGCTGGGGGGAACCTCCCCAGTGAGCAGGTTCCGGGTCCCCAAGCTCAGTACTGGCCAGTCCTCATCCGTCAGGTTGATGAGGTTGGCCACAGGCGGCTGCCGCTTGTACTTCTCCAGCTTCTTGCAGTCCTGCACCAGCAGCTCCGCGATGTCAGACCCCACCACGGACTGCAAGGGAAAGAGGGCCATCCTGGGAGAGAATCCTATTCATCCTCATGCTGGCAGCCCAGGCTGAAGAAGGAAGGCACCAGAGCACCTGCCCTCTTCAGGAAGAGGCTGACGTGCAAACACAAGACAGCCCCTTCTTAGATTGTTGTAATTCAAACTCCAGCTTCACTCTCATGCTTGCTTTCTGCCTGTCAGGAGCCACAACGATGACCAGAAATATGCACACTCTCCCAGGTGTATCATCTGCTTAGCGCAGTAACCCAAGAACCGGGAGATAACCCCAGGCTAGTGGAGAAGGGCGGGGGAAAGGTTAGCATTAGCAAACTGGCATTGACATCTGAGCAGTTTTTCCCCTTGAGGCCATTTGTTGCTTCTTTAATGTTACCTTTTATAATCAATCATGCCACAAGCCAAATCTTCTCTCTCCCAGGAAGACTTCAGTTCCAACCCAGCCTGCACCTGCCCACCTGCCAGCGCAGTGATACTGACCCCGTTCTGCCGACAAAGGAGAACCAACAGTTGCCACAGTAGAGCCGAGTCTCTGCTCCCTGGTGTCTCAGATTTGCGACTCTGCGCTGCTTTCTGCTGGCAAAACGTCACGATGTCCACCTTGTGTACATCTTCCCTATGGAGAGATTTCAGGGAGCAAAGAGTGAGGGACAGATTCCTCCCCCGGGTAGGACCACAGTCCCCTCCTACAGTGTGAGGGTGTTGCTGGGGCTGGAGATGGGATAGAAGCCTGACAATCCAGGACGGGGGTAGTGAGTCTATAGCTACAGAATAGTTGTTTCCTTATAGAACAGGAAGGGACCTCAGAGATTCTCTCGTCCACCCTCTCCATTTTACAGAGGAGGAAACTGAGGCCCAGAGACCTGAAATGACTGTTTGGTATCAAGGAAGAGCACAGACTTTGGGCTCAGACAACCCTGCGTTTAAATCTAGCCAGCCACTTCTCAGCTTACACAAGTTTCTTATCTCCTCTGAGCCTCTGCTCTTTTCGCTAAAATAGGAATAGTTAAAAAGTCTACCTCCAACTCAGTATCTTGTAATAACCTATAACGGAAAAGAATTGGAAAAAGAATAGATATATATACCTATGTATATATATCTATATGAGTTACTCTGCTGTACACCTGAAACTAACACAACATTGTAAATCAACTATATTTCAAACTAAAATTTTTTTTAAAGTCTACCTCCGTACAAAAAGGAATTAGCCAATTGTGTAGTGTATATAAGTACCCAATAAACAGGAATTATTATTTGCTTGAAATCATTCAATGAAATCAATCAAACTGGGACCAGTACCCTAGCGTCCAAATACCCAGCTCGGTGCTCTACCCCACATCTGTACACCCGTGTGTAAGAAATGGAGACAACACTCATTTTTACTTGAAGGAACTGTCAAAATACTATGGGGATTTTCTTGGAGGGGGAAGCTTCAGGATAAGAACACATTTACACAGTAGTGATGATATTGTAAGGGCTTTGGGGTGCATTATCTCACCTCTGACACCAGCCAGGACTCCTCTCTCCACGACAAAGAGCATCCTGAATATTTATCGGTAACATGACTAGCAATGTAAAAGCAGTTCTAGCTCAATCCTGCAGAGGGCAGACTTGCACACTGTCCAGTAACTCAAATGCTGGCCATGTTACTTACCTCTCCAGAAAAAATTTTTCCATATGATCCACTTGCCTATGATTTCCCAGGCTGTGTTCCACTCTTCTACCAGTTTAAGTACTATTAAGTACACAGAACGCTAAAACCCCTTACCATGGAGGCTTTGTAAAATAGAACTGATTTCAGATTTTTAAACCTTTAAGTTAATTTTTCTTTCTGCCTTTCAACACTCAAATTGCTTGTCAAAATGGCTCAGGCCACATTTGGCTCCAACTTGTAGCACGGAGATTCCACTCCAATGGGGAGAGACATTTTCTTTCAAGGAAGTCAAGAACAAATCCCCAAAATGCTGATCTGGGCAGGAAGATTTTATAGGTTTCAAAAGCCCTTATTTTGCAGCTCTCATGGTAATTTACCTAATCAGGGGTCCTGAGAAAGTCCTCATCTTTTCTTGTTCCTCAGAATCATTAAGAATAACCTGGAACAAAAAATCAAGTTTGGTCTTTAAGACTATGTCCCCCCAGTGCCCCATTGCTCAGTTAAGTCCAGCATCAGAACCCAGAGCCATGATCCTAGGATGTGGCTCAGTGCCTCATGGAGAAAGCAGAGGACAGAAATGAGCTCTCTAGTTGCTGAATATGACCCAATAGCATCTCATGAAAAACAGAAGTCTAGCATTACTTCTCTCACAGAAGAGCCCCAGCCATTCCTTCATACACACACACACACACACACACACACACACACACACACCCCAATCCATAGGGTGCCTGGCCCAGTCCCCTCCAAGAGCACCCTATTCCTGGAGATGCCCAGGGCTCAGGCAAAGGGAATCAGGGAGCAGGGTGCTGACATTCCGAGGACACAGAATCTTGTTTACCTCCATGCTGTGCAGTTCAACAAGGGCCGTCTGTCCATCACTGAGAGATCTGGGACCCACACACACCAGCTGACCTCCTGGCCCAAAACTCACAGGCACGTGAGGGATGTAGAACTTCATGGGTGTCTTGGGACCAGCTGCCGAGATGTCCTCTAACCAACAGACACAGACGGACACTGTTAGCATTACTGCCACTGCTTTGCTTTACTTTAGAAATACTCCACAGACACACTTCTTTCCAAATTCCACCTGGGACCAAGATAAGATTCTGGATGGGCTACATAACTAGAAGAAGCCCATGCTCCAATAAGAGCTGAACCTCTGAGAATATGTCAGAATATAATGCAAGGAGTTGATGGTTTGGCACAAATGATAATGTACCAGGGCCAGACTCCCAGCAATGGTGACACGCTGGGAACTCTGGTTCTCATAGCCCCAGTACTCAGGGCAAGTCTCCTACATCCAGACCTTTGTGACCTGCCTTCACTTTCCCAAGCTGACTCTGGTCTTTATTTTCTTCACCTATTACCTAACAGTACCTCTGAGTTCCGCCTCTCCCAGCCTGGTGATGGCTAGGGGCAGTGTTCTCTTCCAAGAATCAGCTATGATGCAATCTCCAGTACCAGAGAAAAGGGGGGAAATGGAGCCAAAGTTGGCCACTCTGCTCAGGAGACCTACCTACAAAAATGAGGCAGACAAATGGTCTGCTCTTGGAAATACAGGGCAAAGGTGACTTTCCAAGACATGTGCCACCCAGCCCTCTTCTCAACAGACTCAGCCAACTCCTTTGATCACTTCAGTACCCACCAGCCTGAACTGGACTCCAACCTGCTGCAGCCATGGGGTCGCACAGCTCAGAGGCATCTGTCATGTACTGACTGAGCTCATAGCTGCTGGAGGTGAGACCAGACTCGTGCTGCCGGAGAAGGTTGGACTCCTCGGTCAGTGATGGCTGAAATTAAAAACAACAAAACACATGGGAAGAATCAGAAGCGCTTTCAGAGAGACGGTCCTCCCAAGTGTTTCTTCAAAGGCAACAAAATTCAAACTCTCAAATAAATATAATGAATGTGGATGTGCTGAAAGGAAAAGAAGGGATCATTCAATCGACAGGTGTTTGCTAAAGGATTCACTGTGGCCTAGTGGGAAGCATGCAGGTCCTGGGGTCAGGGAGGGTGAATTCAATCCCAGCTTTGTCAATACCAAGTGCTGTGAACTTGAACAAGTGACTTAGACTCGCTGAGCTCAGGACCTTTATCTGCAATGTAGATAATCATACCTACCCTATATAGTTCAAGTACTTACTCTTGCATTCATTCACCAACTGTTTAATGAGCACTTACTATGCTCCAGGTGCTATGCTTTCCCTAAGGATACAGGTGTACAAGAAATTCACGGAATTTACATCCTGAGGACTGTAAAACAATGGATGCAAACAATGGATACAAAAGCTCTTTGTCCACACTGTAAAGTGCTGTACGTGTGTATGGCTGCTGTTACTGTGTTGTTGTTACTGTTAGTCATAATAGGTGCCCCGCCCTGTGAAGCATCAGGTGTACAGAAGAAACTGGCCCCACAAATCATACAAATCTCATCAGGGATACAAAATTAATACAAGACTGTCAAAAATGAAGAGTTTTTCTCTGTAGTATGTTTGTAACTTTTCCATAAATCTAAAATTATTCCAAAATTTAAAGTTTATTGTAAAAAAAATTCAAGAGCTCCATTTTGTAACCCAGCTGGTACACACAGTAAGATTTTAGAAAAGAGAGATGGAAGAGTCAAGAAAAGTTCTGCTTTTCAGACCTGAATTAAAAGATTCTAGCAACTTCCCACTTCCTGGGTAAACCGAATTGCTAATCCACTGGGATACCGGTGACAGCCTCTTCTCTTTCCTACCTTGGAGTGACTTGGGTGACATTTCCTGATCCAGCCAACTTGGCAAAAAAAATGCAAAAGGGCCAGATCAGGGCCCCAGATCCAGAAGACTGAAACAGGGAGCAGGGAAAGGAAGAGGTGGGTAGAGGCTCTGCCAATTGGGGAGGAATGGGACCCCTCAGACTGCTGGCCACTGGGGACCCCGCCCCACGGGGCCCTGCTCTGCCCCTACTGACGAGGGCAGGTGTGATTCACTGTCACAGACCACCAGCCCCATGTCACTTCAGGTTACCTTGTTTTTCTGGGCCCCAGTTAGCGGACTCTCCACAAATAAGTCCCCAGGCATCTCCTGTCCAGAGTTAGAAGCAGGACTGTCTTTATAAGGGTTCCAACGCTTAGATCTGCGGCAAAATGACAGGAGCAGGTGAGAGGGGGTCCAGAGCAGGCCAGCAAGGCTGAGCTGCTCTCTGCTGGAGGCTGTTTTGCTGCAAAGCGTGGGCAGGTGTCGGGTTGGCCCGTGTGTCGCAGGGAAAAGCCTTGTCCTCCATTTCTCCGCCTCAGTCTATTGGACCAGAAAAACAGGAGCTCCTGGGGTTCATAGTACAGTTACTAGAAGTGGCCCCAAACCCTGCAGAGGAGGCTCAGTCTCTGTGGCCTGACGTCCTGGAATAAGTTAAATCAGAGCAGCTGGGCTGGTGAGTTCCAGGCAGGGTTAAGGCATCAGGTCTAAGGGCACCAGAGAGGTGCTTGAACAAAATGCTGTTCCCTGCTCACCTTATCCCA
Organism: Grampus griseus; assembly: GCF_964374135.1. Taxonomy (NCBI): domain Eukaryota; kingdom Metazoa; phylum Chordata; class Mammalia; order Artiodactyla; family Delphinidae; genus Grampus; species Grampus griseus. Next base: position 59,797,287 of record NC_139017.1, read on the forward strand.
CGGGAGAGCCCATTCTCAGGGCACAGGAGGGGGCAGAGAAGAAGCACCCCAGCCCCAGGCAGGACCCAATCAGGAGAACTTCTGCAAGGCCACATCTGTTCCGAGGCCAACATAGAATTAAGGCCCTCCTCTAAGATGGACCTCAAGTAATCTCACAGGTTTTGGGAACCACCTCTCAGAATTAAGAATCCCTCCTCCTAGTGTCCATGGGAACAGCTGGTCCCAGCCAACCCAGGCTACTCTCACACCCCTGTGGCCAGAACAAAAGCAGACGGGCTTCTGAAGATGAGGGACCAGCACCAGATGACATAAGGTTTGCCTAACATAGCCTGCGTTTGGCTGAATCATGTTGAACCGGCCTCTCCTTTCACACTTACTGGAACTGGGTCTCACTATTTGTTCCAAACGGACTATTCTGGTTTTCATGTTGGTGTTCATTCAGGTACTTTTGATCTCGATAATCTTCATGCGAGATATAAGGACTCCCTTGCCTTGCCACTGCACCCTCAGAAAAAAACAAAATAAAGACAGGTCACTTCCTATTCCTAAAAGTTCAGAAAAACACTAGCAAGCCATGAAGCTGAGTTACTGGAGCACAGCAGGTATAAAAACATACAATCATCCCTCCGTATCCATGGCGGGGATTGGTTTCAGGACCTGGGGAAGTTCAAGTCCCTCATATAAAATGGTGTAGTGTTTGCATATAGCCTATGCACATCCTCCATATACTTTAAATCATCTCTAGATGAATTATAATGCCTAATACAATGTAAATGCTATGTAAATAGTTGCAAATACAATGTAGGTGCTCAGGGAAATAGTTGCCTACAAGCAGCAAATTCAAGTTTTGCTTTTTGGAATTTTCTTTTCTTCGAATATTTTCAATCATCAGTTAGAGGCAGACCCGCAGATTCGGAGGGCTGACCATATTTGCCACATTGAGTAAAGTAAAGTTGATAAGTAAAAGCCAACAGTGAAAGTCCATAAGATGCATCTCTCTGAACCAATGAGCACGGCTCTATACAATGGGGATCTTATGTGTGTGCACAGATGTTTGTGTTTTCAACGTTGAAACAGGTTTCTCTTTGCTAGCAGGTCAGAAGATGCCTTTAGTACCTACCTAAAGCCTTACTATTGGTGTAAGGTTTAAATTCTTTTTTTGTACATATCTGCCTCCCTCAGGGTAAATGATGGTCAGACTCATTACAGCCCAGCCACACACTTGATGACTTCACTGTTAAGAACTGGCTTCACTGTTACTTGGTCAGAGACTATAATCTTAGAAGAAAAATATGGATGAAGTACAAACTACCCATAATACTAGTAATGTAGTAACAGTGTCAGTGCCGTCATCTACACGTACAAAGAAAAATGACTCTTTTCTATCTCTTCTTCTCAAGACATTTAGCAGTAGTGTCATTGCTGTGGCCTCATCTGGCCAAGCAAGAAGCAGGTGAGGCTGGGGCTCTACCTCAGCCCAGCAGGAGGCCCAGGGTGAGGCTCCGAGCATGGTCCCTTTGCCCTCTGCCCTATCCGACCAGCTGCACCATCCCAAAGGCTTCTTGGAGATTATTCCGTACCTCCTTCTTCCCGCAGCTGCTGCGGGTGTCCATGGTAGTAATAACTTCCATAAGCATATTCTTCCCTTAGGGCTGGAGAGTGATAGCTTTGATAGAGATCCTCAATGCCCGGCCTAAAGGATCACAAAGAAGACCAGTCATTCAAGGATGAGCATGGTAAAGAGAAAAACCAACGGAGGACTTGACAAACGAAACAACTTCAGAGGACAGAATTGTGACCCCTGTCTAGAATCTGCTCTAAAGCCACGGTTCATTCTGGATCCCATAACCAAAAAATCCAGAATCAGAGCAGGAGTAGGACCGTTGTGTCAGAACAAGGCTGCAATTTTTATAGCAAAACCGTAGCCAAGTGTCTCATTCTCCCTCCCCATGGTCCCTCTTGCTCCTCCAATACACACACAACCAACAACACAAAATATTATCTGAGAAAACCCTGCTCTGACATCACCTTAGGAAACCCCTTCCCAAGAAGACTGTGTAAGTGCCTCACATACCACTGCAATTCCCATGCATATTATAGATGGCAATGAGATGAAAAAGTCAAGTTGGACCATCTTAAATCTGATTGCTTTTATTGCCTCTGTCCTTAACATACCTTCCTTCGTGAATTCAACAAAGGAACGTCATGTTGTTAGTATCTTTATCAATTAATAATTCTTTACTATTTCATAGGGGCAGAATTCTTTACAATAATTGTCATAATTTCAACCCTAAATCTGGAGGCAGGAAAACATCACCCCACCTGAAAAAGTTAAAGTAGAAAATAGATGGCTTGCAACATTAAATATGAAGTCCAGGAGGAGGAACTCCAGATTCTCCAGATTCTCCTAGAATTACCTCACTGAGACCTCTTCATTCTGAATTTGGAGCCTACAAGCTTGTATTTGCTTTCTCTGATTTTTTTTTAAGTTCCCATTCATTCACTCAATACATTGTTTATTTCTGTACCCATCACACTCTAGGTGATGTTCTAGGCACTAGGGCTCTTCTTGGTGCTGGTGGGTCAGTGCTAACCCTGGGTCAGAGTCTTCCAAAGAGGATAAGGAACTTTTTATAGAGGTCCATAGGAAAAGCTTTTCCAGAGTCTACAAACATTGCCTTTTGTGATCCCAGAGTAAGAGGGTCTCATCTGCTGTCTTGAATTTCATCATTCTTTCTACCCTCTCCCCGCATCACCCAATCACATTGTGATGGCTTCTTTAAGAAGCTCCCCTAGGGGATAAAGAAAGGAAAATATTATATTTTCAGTCACCAAAATCCAATTTGGGAGAGGAAAGGGTATAGCTAAGTCAGTGTAGTAGGGTGGAGAAGGAAAAAGAAGAAAAAGAGGAGAAATAAAAGGAAAAGGAACAAGGAAAAGAGCAATCTGTTTGTAAGCATTTAGGAGAGCTGGGTCAATTCCAGCTCTAAACCCATACCTTGAATACAACTGACTGGGATAACCACCTTTATAATAGTCATCCCTGGACACAGGCGGATGCCATTCCCCAGGCCTGGACGCGTAGTGAGGCTGCTGGTGGTCTGCCCCAGGGTCCTGCTGTGGTTGGGGGCTCCTGCCCATGTCTTGTTCTTGTTGGACCCTCTCTCCATTGTGCCAAGAGTGACGAATAGGCCGATAGTATCTATCTCTCTGAAGCCCTCGGTCTGGATCCCTTGATGGTGCTGGGGGCCTCCCCTCTGGCTGAGGCGGCCACTGGGGAACCCAAGGCTTCATCCCTGACCTTCTGAATTTCTCTCGTGTTTTGAGTCAGTTGTGTAGTTATTTTATCTTCCTACAGACAAAACAGAAAGAAAAAAATTATCATCATTTTAGGCCTATATCCAAACATGAAGGTTAATTAGGTTTTGTGAAAGAAGCACCTACGGTCCTCAAAATCTTCTATCTAAAACAAACCACACAGGCACTGATACAGAGATAGCTGAAAAAAATCTTAAGGAGATATTTGAAATAAATAACAGGCTAGACAACTATACTGATGTTGCTATAAAAATTAAAAAGTATATTTGGAGCAACAATAGATGTGGGAGGCATGGGAGAGAGAACAGTAATAGATGAAGCTCCAAAACACTATCAAAGTATCCCAATTAAATACACGTGTGCTGGACTTCCCTGGTGGCAGAGTGGTTAAGAATCTGTCTGCCAAGGCAGGGGACATGTGTTCGATCCCTGGTCCGGGAAGATCCCACATGCCGTGGAGCAACTAAGCTCATGCACCACAGCTACTGAGCGCGCGTGCTGCAACTACTGAAGCCCGTGCACCTACAGACTGTACTCTGCAACAAGAGAAGCCACCGTAATGAGAAGCCCACACACCACAACGAAGAGTAGCCCCTGATCGCCACAACTAGAGAAAGCTCGCGCGCAGCAACGAAGACCCAACACAGCCAAAAATAAAATAAAAATTTAAAAATACATGTGTGTTCACATATTCCACCAGTAAATGTTTATTCAACATTTACTATGGAGGCCGTATGCTGTCATAGAAATAGAGTGGGCCTTAGACAGAGCTAGACCACAGTTCAAATCCTAACTCTGCCACTTATTAGCTAGTTAAATTTTTCAAGCCTTAATTTCCTTACTCATAAAATGAGGACCATAATGAGCTGACAGGGTCACTGTCAGAGTCAGAGATCCTTACACTCTGGCTGGTATATAGTAATTGTTCAATAAATAGCAGTTAGTGTTATCAGAGATAAAGATTAGGGTAGTGTGAGCAGCTGAAGACATTTCCTAAATAAAAAGGAGCTTAAAGTGACCTCAAGAGACATATTTCCTGAATCCTTGAAGTCTTAGAAGAACTAGGCCCTATAATCTGGCCATTCCTGCCCCTGCTCCAGGGGAGGCGATGAGACGCAAGTTTGGGATTGCTTCCCTGACAAACTATAGAGCCATGTCTGGAGATTTTAAAACCTGGAAGTCTCCCCAGCATCAAACTGATTTTCCCCACTTATGCTTCAAAATGGGAAATAGCTCCAGAAGACAAGATACCTTCCAAGCTTCTCTGCTTGTATCACAGAGCAGCACCCGTGTCCAGCTGCCCCCAAAGAAAAAGCACACATCACACCTTACTGCTGCTCAGGAGTCTCTCGTGTCAGAATACACAGCTCAGTCACACCCCGTGTTTCTTCTCCCTTGGGAACTATTTTACGTTGAAAAGTTCTGATCGGATCCAGTCAACTTGCTCCCACTCCTGAAACTCCCAGCCCAATATAAAAATGAATATCAGAACAAAAGGTCAAAGGGTGTGTGTTGAAATCAAGACGTCACACTGCTCGAACGCGGCGGAGCCAGGGTCCACAGCTATGAGCCGAGAGCTGTAAGCAGAACATACCAGAAGAACAAAGCACAGAAGTGCCTTCCACCTCGAGAGCAATCCAGCTCAGGAAAACCTGCACCTTCCTTCCCGTGTCAGCCCACTTGCTTGAAAAAGTCAGGTGCGATGAGAGCCTTTTCCAGCAAATCCCAGCAGAGGCCAAATGCCCCGGACACGGTGAAAGGCTAAATGGGTTTTTCCTGAAGGCCCACGGAACTTGATAGCATTTGGACACAAGGAATTTCAACAAGAAGAAAGCTTCTTCCACCTTGTTCCCAGATATTTTCACTAGACAGCCCTCCTCCGACTGCAAAGGCACAATACCCAGTCCCTTTGCCAAAGTCAACTACAATTGATTTTCGTTGCCAAGATATCAACTCCAGCAGGTTAGACCTCAGGTTACAATTAAGGACCCCAAATGAAAAGCACCTAAGATTCTCCAAATGAAGGCATTACATCTACGGTGACAAGTCATACTCACACATCACGTAAATGACCTTCCCTGGTCCCACTAAGGTCAGTATTGCCTTTCCTAATTCGACAGCACAGCAAGTACAGCCAAGACAAAGCAAGCAAGGGCGCTAGCATTCCCACACACCTGCTCTGACGGCTCTCCACCACCTTCCCTCAGCGCAGCTCCAGGAGTGTCTGCTCTCCTCCTGGACACTGTCAAAGTCCAGGTGCCACATCTACCAAGACTTACCTGGCCCTCAGATCTACAGCCTGTCAGCTACCTTTGCCACGGCCTCCATGGAGCCGATTCACGAGGGCAAAGTACAGCGCAGCTCCCCCAGTCGGCCAGACCCGGCTTGGAGTATTTGTTCACAACCCTGTCAGAGGCTGCTGCTTCTGTTTGCCTGGTCGTAGGCTGAGCCAGGTTCACTCACATGTGACATGTGACAAAGCATCCAGACCCCCACAGCAAACAAGGAGCAGAGACCCGAGGGAGAGGAAATGCAGAAAGCCTTGAGGCAGCCTGACCCGGGGAGAAGAGCGTGGCCTATGGGCTGTGAACTCCTGGCTCGGCCACGAGTGGCTCTATTGCTCAGCCTCTCAGCTTCTTCTCTAAAAGGGGAATAACAGTACTTAGCTTATAAGGGTCATCGTGAGGAGTACAGGCAAACCTCAGAGATATTGCCAGTTCAGTTCCGGACCACTGCAACAAAGCGAGTCACAAGAATGTGCTGGTTTCCCAGGGCGTATAAAAGTTACGTCTACACTGTACTGTAGTCTATTAAAGTGTGCAATAGCATTATGTCTAAAAAACAATGTACCTTAATTTTAAAACATTTTGTTGCAAAAAAAAAAATGCCAAAACAATTACAATAATAACAGCAAAGATCACGGATCACAGATCACCAAAACAAATGTAATAATAATGAGAAAGTTTTAAATATTGTAATAAATACCGAAATGTGACGCAGAGACACAAAGCAAGCGTTATTGGAAAAACGGCACCGACAGACTTGTTTGACGCAGGGTTGCCACAAACCTTCAGTTTGTAAAACACACAGTAAAGTGAAGCGATATAAAACGAGGTATGCCTGTAAATGTTGGCAAGGTGGCACATGATATATAATGATGTATGCTCTTTAAATAAGTATTATCTGTTCCTTTCAAAAGAGATGAGCGAATTCTACTGGTTGAGGCAGGCAGAGTACTCCCTGGTGGGTAGTAAATGCCCAGTTTGGGTTTTTCTCATTCATGTTTCTCTTCATTGGATTCTGGTTGTGCATCAGTTGTGCTATCTAGATGGAAGGCAAATTTAAATTCCCAATATTGAACTGAAGGCACTGAGAAGTTTTCTATTACAAGAAAGTAATTTCTTTGTTTGAAAAATACATTTCTTTAGGTAAGTACAGAGTAGCTCATGTCCACTTTTGAATTAATATTTTAAAAGTCAGCAAATCATCATGCTGTACACCTTAAACTTATATGTTATATGTCAATTATATCTAAATAAAGCTGGGGTAAATATAAATAAAACTCAGAATTTGCTCTAAAAAGGCTCAAATCGTTTATTCTTTCTTTCAACAAACACTGAGTCCTTATTATGTATCAGGATTTGACACACATAGACATGAAGGACACAGCCCTTGGTTCTAAAAAGCTTCGAGCAAATTAACTTCTCATGTTGTTATTAGTCCAGGGAAGACCGCCACTGTTGGTCTCATGGTCAGATAGGGTAAGGTACCGGAGCTATAAGACTTTGTCACGGCCCTACAACTGACTCCTAGGACTTGACAACTGAGTGTAGAATTCTCTGACTCTGGGTCATGGTTTCTTACCCCACTGGTGAGGTTTGACTCACTAATGGCTGCACTGCCATTTTTAATCCTCCTGGGAAGAGGTACTGGAGAAGGACACACACATTGACAGCAGGAGTCAGAACATGGTTGATTATGACACAGACTCAGATATCAAATTATCTGTCCCAATATCTCACAATAACATTCAGAAAAATCTGATGTAACTCTTCTGGCTTATAACATGACGTTAGTCCTGCCCTATAACACCAGCTACATTACTGAAATGTTGACTTTGGAAGATACCTTACAGGTTATTTTAGCAACTTCACTTTGTTGGTAATAAAACTAAGATCCAGAGAGATTAAGTGATTTACCCAACGTCACAAAGCTAACTAGAAACTCAGTTAAGATTATATTGATTACATTGTATTGGACCTGTCTTGCATTGGGCTTACAAGAGCTGATTATTAAATATTCAGGAATTGTGTGAGCCAGTAGTTAAGACCATTGATCATTTGAAATCCACCCCAGTGAGAGTATTTACACCACAGAAATTGGCAAGTCCTACAAAGCCAGGTTGTTGTTGTTTTTCAATAATCAGTTTATCGGCATAATGATTACAACTCCAAACTCCTAACTCCTATTCCAGTGTTCTTTCAACCACAGAATTGTCATTCTTTTACAAGCCTTCATTGCATGTCTCTGGTTTAAACATCTAGCTCAGTTATTCCAAATGCTCCTTTTGTGACATCCCAAAGCGTCCCTAATTATCTCAAGTGTTATTATGAAACTCTTCAAACACTCACCAACCAAAATTAATTTTAATTAGTTTTAATTATTTTATATAGACATATGGCATACCACAGTTATATGGGTCATGGAATGAAATAGATCGTGTGGGATCTCACCACTCCAAAAGTTTGGGATTTACCAGTCCCTGCCTTCCCCAGCCCCATATATCAAGAGTTACTAAGTCTTTCAACCTGGCAACTCAAGTCTTCCTGATTCCTAACAAAATTCACTCAGTTTGAGAATACATTAGCAGCTCATCCCCAACAGGAGTTGGGCTAAAATTGGTCTTGTCACCTCAAGTCCTGGCTGCAGTGTCCTGGCATGATGCCACAGGCTCCCACATGCTAGAACAGTTATAGGCTTCACATTATCTCTTCCCCAAGTGTCCTGTCCTCTTGCCTGATTCCTGCTCTGCATTCCAACTATCCATTGGAATTGGAGCCCTGGCCAGTTGCTAATTGTTGTGAATTTCCCTTCCCAGTCCCTGCCACCCTTTCCAAATGTCAGACCACTAAGAGGATCTTGCTTCAACCAGGAATAACTACCCTAGTTTGACATCTATCTAACGAAAGCATCATCACTGCTAATGATGCTGCTAATCTCTTCCCACCAGAATAGTGCTGATAGATGTGAACACCCACCTAGATCTAGGTCAGGTTTGCCACGAGTCCGTGAGCACTATGATTTAATGACTGTTGACTCTTGCAAGGGACAGCTCAGCAGCTGAGACATGCCCCAGGCTTGACCCCATTTCTTTACTAAAAGTAAAAATTTAGGAAACAAACTGAGAGGCCCTATGTCAACAGATGAACAGTAATTATCTGTCTGGGTAATGGGATTGCAGGTGATTTTATTTTTCTCTTCTTGTTTGTCCATATTTTCTAACTTTTCTACAATAAACTTACATTATTTTAAAAGACAAAATCAACTAGCATTATTTTTGATTAATACTATATCCAAAGCAAGATTCCTGGGTCAGAGGTTATATTTTTGTTAATTTTTATAAATTTCTTTCTAAGAATATTATAGCAATTTACACCCACACCAGCAATGCATGAGAATACCTTTCTTTTTTTTTAAGTTTTTTTTTTAAACATCTTTATTGGAGTATAATTGTTTTACAATGTTGTGTTAGTTTCTGCTGTATAACAAAGTGAATCAGCTATATGTATCCATAAATCCCCATATCCCCTCCCACTTGAGTCTCCCTCCCACCCTCCCTATCCCACCCCTCTAGGTGGTCACAAAGCACCGAGCTGATCTCCCTGTGCTATGTGGCTGCTTCCCACTAGCTATCTATTTTACATTTGGTAGAGTATATATGTCAATGCTACTCTCTCACTTCATCCCAGCTTACCCTTCCCCTTCCCCATGTCCTCAAGTCTATTCTCTACGTGAGAAGAACTTTCTGAACATTCTTATCCACACTGGATATTCTTTTTAATATTTCCCAATTAAAGGATGAAAAATAGGAGCAACAAAAAATACTATATCCAGGGCTTCCCTGGTGGCGCAGTGGTTGAGAGTCCGCCTGCCGATGCAGGGGACGCGGGTTCGTGCCCCGGTCCGGGAAGATCCCACATGCCGCGGAGCGGTTGGGCGTCCGGAGCCTGTGCTCCGCAACGGGAGAGGCCACAACAGTGAGAGGCCCGCGTACCGCAAAAAAAAAAAAAAAAAAAAAAAAAATACTATATCCAAATGTGGTGTTGTCATATCAGTAACTAATTGCACTCATGTTGCTAAAATGGAGCAGTGACTCCCCAAAGCATCCAAGATTGATCGATTGTGCTCAGTCTGCTCTTCTGGAAAGACGACTCTGGAAGTCATTTATTCACTAAGCAACTGTTTTTTGAACACCCATTATATGCCCAGCATTGTCACTTGCACTGGGGATACTGAGATAAACGGCATATAATCCTTGCCCTAGCTTTCAGTCCAGTGGAGCAGTAGAAATTCAAATACGCAATCAATATGCAATGCAATCATTATTCTAATGGGTATAATCACTACTTTTTCAAATAGGAGGAAGCACGGGGGCATGTGCAAAACTAGAAACAGGGAGATGTGCTGTTCAAGGTTACCCCACAAACAGGCAAGACCAATGAATACCTCAACTAGAGCAACTGCAAAGAGGTTGGAAGAGAAGGAACAGATATATGAATATAAAGTAGAATCAACATGAATTGACACTCTGTTGAATGTAGAAAATGAAGGAGAAGGAAAAGTCAAGGACAATCTCAAGTTTTCAGGCTATAAAGACAGGACCACACTGCCCCTTTTTGGGATAATAATCTTGGAAGAGGAGCCAGTTTGGTGGGAGAAGATGACAACTTCAGCTCTGAACGTGCTAATTGTGAGGGGCCTGTGGACAGAGGTAAGTGTGGTCAGTGAGAAGTCAGTTGTAAGAGTGTAGAGCTTAAGAAAGGGGTCTAAGGAGAGAGACGTGGTGATTGAAGCCACAGGTATGGGTAGTATTGCCTAGGAAAAGCTTGAAGTTAGAAGAGAAGTCCTAGGGAGAAGTTCTGAGGAAGAGCAACATTGAAGAGCTGGACACAGAAAGAGGAGCCTGTGAAAGACATCAGTGAAGTGCCGGAAGGTGGGCAGAAAGCCAGGAGAGGATGGTGTCCTAGAAGGCAGGGGAGGTGATGGCTTCAGAAATGGGAGCGTGGTCAACAATACTGACAATAGGAGAAATACTGAGAGAGGCAACAGTGAAAGTGTTCTCCACACACTGGGTTAACCACCGAGGAGGTTTGATGATCATAACATGAACAATCTCAGTAGAACTATGGTCAAGGGAGTGAGGAATTAGACACAGAAATCACTTACACAGCGAATGGAAAGTAAGGAAAAGGAGAAAGCAAGTAGAATTACTCTTTCGAGAAGCCTGGATGTGAAGAAAAGGGGACGATAGCCGGGACTACTATGAGGCACTTGGGATTGAAGAATTGGTTTAGGGTGGACAAGATGAAAGGGAGTTACATGCTGATTCATACGGAGATTGGAGATACAGAAAGCAAATACAATTACTGGAGGAATAAATCTCAAAAGAGGCTGATCACATTGGACCCAGAGCATAGGAGCAAAAGTTAAGCCTAGCTAAGAGGAAGGGCATCTCTTCCTCCGAGAAAGAGATAAAGGGGGTGAAGACGGGCATGGATGGAGGCAAGTTTGTACAAAAAGGGACTGGATACTGAGACCTCTCTGTGGGGTAGACTGCTAGAGATCAGGGTGAGCATTTAGAGAGAGACCTGAGAAACGTGATGAATGTTTGGATTGGCCCGTGTGGAAACTGGGAGTGGGCTTTAACCAGGAACATGTCCTCAGAGGAACAAGTAGGCAGGAAGTGCAGCTGTTATGGGACCCTTAGACAGATTTGAAACTCCATGGGGACATTGAGCATCTGTGTTTGGTCCAGGCTATGACCACAGTGCCTAGACGGTGCCCAGTGTGTGATAAGAGCGCAATAAAGATTTTATTTATAAATGAATGGACATCTGAAATTTATAGCAGCAACAGCCTTACTGCAGATCGTATCCAGTAGTTTTTACAGCCTGAGTATAGAATTAAACTCTAACAGGGAGTTCCTAGAGAAAGTAAAAGGGAATGTTGAGGCAGTGAGTTAAGCGGACTGACCAGAGAGTGGTTAAAGGTATGCCACGTGGGTCATAACTGAGACAGAAACACAAATTCTCTGCATACCTTGTTAAACTGAGGTCCCTAGAAATACTTAAGAGACCCTCTCCAATAGGACAGTGAAAGAAAAACATTCAATCACAATTCAAACTAAAAAACCTTAGTTGAAGTGGGACTGACAGGATAATGCCTATACCCGCCTTTCCAAAAATATCTGATACACTGAGATGCTTTTCAGTCAGCCAGCATCTCATAGCTGTGACTCCAGGAAGGAGACCTGGGGAAGGTTTAGCGTCGAGCAGCCTCTTGACTCCAGCAAAGCCAGACCCTGAAGCCAGCCTTGGAGATCCGAAGCTCATGGCCTTGGCCAGGGATTGGCCACCAAGGCTTCAACCCCTTCCTTCCGGTAAGCTGGGTGGCAGGCGAGAGGCAGAGCAGCATGTGCCTGTCAGCAGTTCCATTATCAGGAAGGACGAGTGCCAGGAAAACATGGTCTAAGGGCCAGAGACAATTAGCCTGGCACAGGCATCACAAGCTACTCATGCCAATCCTGGGAATGTTGCTCTCACCACAGTCCTAGAAGTGAAGGTTTGGTTACTTTATTGATTTCCTACAGGACCAAGGAACTCTGTATGTGAGCCCTGACAAAAGGGGTCCTTTAAATGGCACCCCTGTGGCTGCCTGCACACCTGACCCCCCGATTCCGCCTCTGCTGCCAGGTGCTAGAGAAGGAGGGTACCACTCATGAAGACAAAGGCCTCCATTCTTCCTTATCAGCCCTGGGCTAGCAGAGGGGGCCTCACTTTCTCCGCTCTTTGCCCCTCCCATTTTATTGATGCCCCCTGAACCAGGATGAGTGGGGTGGCAGTTGGATGCTGCTGTGACTTTTAACCCCACATCAAGCTCCATCAGGCAAAGGTGACTCATGCACCTGCTAAATGAAATAAAAGGCTATAAATGCTGGGAGTGTCCTCCGAGGCCGCAAAGCCAATAGGAAGGAAGAAGAATAAGGCTACCTGAGGGTGAATCTCAGCCCCACTGTCTGCTGGCTGCAAGAAGTTGAGCAAGTTATTCTGTATCTCCTTTTCTTCCTCTATAAAATGGGGATGACAATAATAGAACTTTTCTCAGAGAGTTATTGTTTAAGAGTAAAATTAGGTTAAAAAACTACAAACTACCTGACATATAGTAAATGCTCAATAAATGTTAACTGTTACCATTTCCCTGAAAATGCTACAAAGTGCTTAGGAAGCGTTCTGTACAAGTCATCAGTCAGGAATTAATTGATTATCCATTACTGCTCTGAAATCCACAACTCCTCCTTCACATTTAACCCAGAGTCCCCACTGAACCATGAGATCAAGGAAAATTGAGAAACTATGTCTCATAACTACATACGACAAAAAAGAATGGGTTAACGTAAAAACATCAGAATTAGAAACGTCATGGAAATGCAGTCCTATGCTTCTCACTCTGGACTATTGTAGCCCCAGGGACAGTGCAGGATGTCACAGGATCAGCACTAATTTTATTTTATAAGCTATTTAAAATATTTTAATTTTTAACAAACACAAATATTGTACTATTGAATATTATGGAATAAAATTCAAATTTGTATTAATTTTTACAACGATGAGAAACTTCAAAAAATTTTTGTACTTGCAACGGACAGGTACACACCACGCACGCGCGCACACACACACACACACACACACACACACACACACACACATTCACATATACATCCCCTGCACCCCCAGGAATCACTCCCTGCCATTTGATGGAAATGTTTGAGAGACACATTCCGAACAAGAGCAGACATTCAGACATGTAACTGATGACCTGGAAAAAAATCTCTGGAAGGAATCCATCCCTGCAGGTGAAGCAGTGTCTAAGCCAGGGAAACTCAGGCCAAGGCATACAGCTCTTTGATTTACAGACCTGTAGCACTCCAAGCTCTCCACTGCTGGATAAAAATCCTCTATTATATAAGATTCTACAGGGTACCCAGGAGGCCAGTGACTCTCCCAGTTTAGCTGGGACAGGAAGCGTTTGGTCTCCAGTTAAGGTACATTATCAGACTCCTAATAGAAACACACCCCAATATTTTAGAGTCAAGATACTCTTCCTTGATGGTAACACACATGCATGACTCAGACCCATTTAAACTCTTTGAATAGGGGAAAACGTCATGCCACTCAGCCTCCTTCTCCTCTCCAGGTTACATAGTCCCAATTCCGTTTATGTTTCCTTGTACAACTTCCTTTCCTCAATCATTTTGAAGAGTAGCAAAGGCCCAGGGGAAAGGAAACAGGAATTGAAACCTGGATTTAGTTTTAACACCGCCATTTCCCAGCCATGTGCCTTTGTAAAACCATCATTCAGTCTCTATGAGCCCCAGTCTCCTCCTCTTTAAAATGCAGTCTAAAAAGTACGCCACAGGGCCGTGATGTGGATGAAATGAAATGTTACATGGAAAAACACCAAAGTGCCTGTTAAATAGAGGTTTGCAATAAATCTCTTTGCCTCTTCCTCTTCTGGGTTCCTTACCTGCTGTTAAAGGGGTAACAATCTAAACTGTATGCAAAGCTCATGAGTGTGGTACAGTATAAGTAAGGGTTAGGAGCTCAGGTTTTGCAGTCCAAATTGGATGAGTCCCAGAGCCTCCCCTGACTAGCTGTGAGACTTCAAGCAGGTTCCTTAACCTCTCAGGCTAAGTGTTCTTATTTGTTAAGGGATTGTATAATAATGGATATCTTCAGAAGGTTGTTGTGGGATAAATGAGACAAAGTACTGTTCACGGCATGTAGGAGGTGTGCAATGAATATTTGATTCTAGATGAATGCACGAGCTAGGAAAAGCACGTGGCACAGCGCCTGCACATAGGAAGTGTTCACCAAGCGCTGGTCACGCCTGCACGTAGGAAGTGTTCACCACGTGCTTGTCGCCAGTGTTGTTGTGTAAAAGAACATAGCAGGAGAGTTCCCTTCTGGGCTATTCAGGGTATATGTTCTTATGTGCTTTTATCATAGCTGTTCATATTTAATTTTTGTCTTAGCTATTCTTTATTACTGACTTAGAATCTAATCTTAGGTTATTGTTTTTAATTTTTCTCCTGCCTTCTCTCTCATCATCATAATCCACTGCATTCATAGCTTGTCTTCCCCAGTGGTGGGCAGCCTTGGCTCTTTATTTACATTACCCAGTGGTAACAACAGAGTTTGTCCATTTAGAGAGCAATGAAAGTGAGACCAGAAAGGGTAAGGGCTTTCACTAAATTCACGCAGTGCCAGTATCAGTCATCAATTGGAGGAAAATCAATTACAGGACTTCTAGTCAAAGCTTTGTTCAGAAAAACATACTGGTTAGTAATAGCCATGTGATATATTTAATACAAAAATGCAATTATTTCAAAATCTATTCCATAATCTTCAAAGCTATCAGTCACTGTAAATAGGTTCATTCAATTTGACATATAAATAGGAATATATATGTTCATAAAAACAGAAACTCAAAGCTTAATTTCTGTATTTCCTCCTTGTCCCATTTGTCAGTCAGTAAAGGCGCATATCACTTTGCTGGTCCTACTCCTCTGCCTGATATTCCGCGTACAGAAATAGCCCGTGTGTGCACAGCGTGAGTGCACACACGTATTTTAGTGGCACTCACATTCTTGTTCTCTCAGCCTGGAATAAGTGACTGCAGATATAGCCAAGATCCCCAGGAGTGCTGCTCTATTGCTGAATTTAGCACATCAGGGCAATTTCCATAGGAGCCACTTATGATGCCAAAAAACAAAGCTCCAACTTCAGTTTCTGGAGGACGCTGAAGGGCACGACAAGCTGATGGAGAAGTTTCTTTTCTAAGCATAAATATCTGCAGTCATCACAAGGGAGATGGCCAAAGTTCATTATTTTCTGGGAGCAGCCCATAAGTGAATATTATAGAGTCTCTGCATGCTGAGTAAATACTTACTGCCTTTCCCAACATTGTTTCTGTGACATTTCTGTACAAGCCTCCTAAGAATACTTCCTTTTTCACTAAAGATGCGATACTTTCTATGCTCCACGACATCGTGACACTATGACACCACGTCTTAGTGCTGGTCCAAACGTCGTTCATTGGATGGATGAGGCCACTGAATGAATCTGACTGGGGTATATAGCCTTGCCCCTGGGAGAATTTTTCAAATGATTTCCTTCATTCAATAAATAATATTTTGGACAAATATTAATTTATTATTTATTGTAATAAGAATATTTTCTCCTGTATGAGCTGGCTCTCCACAGTCTCTCTAAAAAAGCTGCTAAGGGAACTTCCCTGGTGGTGCAGTGGTTAAGACTCCATGCTCTCAATGCAGGGGGACCAGGTTTGATCCCTGGTCAGGGAACTAGATCCCACATGCATGCCACAACTAAGGAGCCATCAAGCCGCAACTAAGGAGCCCTCCTGAAACAACTAAGACCCAGCACAACCAAATAGAGATTAATTAATTAAATAAATATTTTTTTAAAAAAAGAAAGAAATACTACAAGACTCACTCTTCTTTGAAGAAAAAAAAAAAAAAGCTGCTAAGCCCCAGGACTATGTAGAAGGAAACCAAAAGAATCCTGGTTCCTATTTAATAACCAAGAAATGGGTGAGAAACTGAGTACTTCACTCATCATGTATTTATTGAGTGCTTACTATGTGCCAAGCATTGTCTTAGGTGTTAAGTGCAGGCCACAGGAAGTGCCCAAGGTGAGATTGTTCCTTATCCTCTTGGAGTTAGTTTACTGCAGACAAAGTAACAGGCAACACCAATAATCAGTGCTAAGAGGATGGCAGTAAGAAACAGATGAAACACACAGCAGAGTTGCCAAACCTAGTCAGAGAAGGCTTTCCAGCAAGGAAAGATGTCTCAAGGGAGACCTGAAGGATATGAGTTCATTAGCCTGGAAGGAGGGAAGGGAGAGCACGAGAGAAGGTGATCCCAGCAAGAGGATGGATATGATAAGGGCTCAGAGGTGAAGGAGGGCCTGTGCACTCAGCACATCATCAGTGGGTTTTATATTCAGTGTAGTTGGAGCCTAGAATGCAAAAAAAATTACTAGAGACTGAATATTTGTGTCCTCCCAAAATTTGTATGTTGAAACCTAATCCCCAATCTGATGGTATTTGTGGAGACTTCGGGGGGTGATTAGGTCATGAAGGCAGAATCCTCATGAATGGGATTAGTGCCCTTATAAAAGAGACCCCAGAGAAATCCCGTGCCCCTCCTTCCATGTGAAGACACAGTGAGAAGATGGTCGTCTATGAACGAGGAAGCAGGCCCTCACCAGACACCCAGTCTGCCAGCACCTTGATCTTAGACCTGCCAGTCTCCAAAACTGTGAGAAACAAATTTCTGTTGTTTATAAGCCAGCCAGTCTATGGTACCACGTCATAGCAGCTTGAATGGATAAAGACAGAAGTGATGAGGGCTGAGACTGAAGAGACTGTCCTAGCTGCCTCCGCCAGCAAGTAGAGCGGAGTGTAGCCCCAGCTGTCCCCAGTACCCAGACTGTTTGCACACAGTGTGGCAAACATGTGCTATTTCTGCCTGCCCTGCATCCTATCCTCCAGCTTCTGGTAATAAATCATTAGTTTTCCTTTGATGAGCTTCCCTGCCCCCTCTCAGTTTATACAGCATGTATGTGACTGACCCCACCCCTTGTTCTATGAATGGACGCAAAATTCATACCTGACAGTAAGAGTCCTGCAGCTCCCTGGCCAAAGTGATTAATTTGGCAGTTAGCAGATGTCCAGGGACATGTCCAAGAAGCATGCTCCCAGAACTTATACTTGAACTACTGGGAAAGAAGTGTGCTTCCCATTGGGTTGACTGAAGTGATAGAATATCAACCTGGAGCTGGAGGCAGCCATCTGTCCCCCATTCATTCACCCACTAATAGTTTCTTGAATAAATACTATGTGCCTCATGCTGTTGTAGACATTAGGGACACAGAAATAAAGGACATAATTCTGTTGTTTAGGTTTTCACCATCAACTGGAAAGGCAAATAAATTATCACTAAAAGTGATAAATGTTACATAGATTATTATATGATCACAGAAGGGCAGCCAACTCAAGCAAATCCTCCTAGGGGGGAAAACGCTCATTAAACCTTGTTAGATAATTAGGACTTAGTCAAGTGAACTGAGGCATGGGGGTGGTTCCAGAAGAGCAATCAGTAAGTTCAAAGGCATGGAGGGGAGGCCCAGCTGGACAAGCTCTGATGACCCACCATATTCAATCAGTCTGGAAGATAATGCCCTTTCAGGGGAGCAGGAGAAAGGAGGCCAGATGGCCAAACTGGCACTGAATGGTGAAGGCCTTGGATTTTTGCTGAAGACTTCAAGCGGCTTCTAAAAGACCCAAAGCAGAAGTGACATCATTAAGTTGGTATTTTAGAAAACCAGACAAGTCACAATGTAGAGAACAGCTTGGGGAGTGCCAGACTGCGGGCAGGGTGAGCCTTAAGAGGCAGTCACCACCATCCTCCGTTTTAAAGTCAATGCAAACTTAACTAAAGCACTGGTGGAAGGGGAAAAGCGAGCAGGAGGTAGGTGTCGGATTCAAGAGAAAACAAGGAAGCAGAATAAATGGGATCTAGAGGTTCACTGTATTTACACAGCTCTGGCCTTGTGATGGGATCTAGAGGTTCACTGTATTTACACAGCTCTGGCCTTGTGATGGTAGATGGCGATGTCCCTGATCAAGATTGAAGTGCATTTTACTGGAAGAAGCACATATTCTGAGGAAATGTAAGTTCTGGGTGGACCATAGCAAGTTGAACTGCTGTCCGCAGGACAATATACTTAAGGGTGTCTCAGGCAGTGAATATGAGTCAGGAGCTCCTGACAAAAGTCTGCAGGGACACACATGTGGTGGGTGGTGTTCATTTGTTTATACGTTGCTTCTTTCCTGAAGATTTGTATGTGCTTTGATTTACATGTTATCAGCACACAAGTCACAATTAAAATCATGGATATGAATGAGATTGGCAAGGGATAGCACAGGCTTCAAAATTTTAAAAAACTAATAATAATTAAGGCTAAAATGCAGAGAATGAGAAGTTCATGAAGACTAAGAAGGTAGAGTCATAACAGCATCAAGGAAGCCAAGGGGTCAAAACAGAGGAAGAGTAAAGAGAACAAAAACAGTAAGAGATCAAGTTACATAAGAACTTGACAGTAGGGAGGGACCATGAGTGGTTGTTCACTGGCTGGTTGGTTGGTTGGTTGGTATAAAATGGGAGACACTTGAACATGTTTTTACCTATGGTGGAAAGACAGTGTAGAGGAGAAACTAAAGAGATGGGAGAATAAGAGACATGAGTGATGGATGTGGTGGGCGGGGACTTCCCTGGTGGTCCAGTGGTTAAGACTCCACGCTTCCACTGCAAGGGGCACGAGTTTGATCCCTGGTCAGGGGAACTAAGATCCCACAGGCCATGCCCTGTGGTGTGGCCAAAAAAATAAACAAATTTAAAAAACAATTTTTTTGCACACACACACGAAAAAGAGAGAAGGCCAAGGGGGATGGAGCTCATAGCCCAAGAGAAGAGATTACTCAGGGGTCAAAAAGTACACTTTTGCCATTGAGAAGGGAGGGAGGCAGCAAGGAATGTATGAATGCCCATGTGGATAATTTTGTGAGCTAGGCTAGGCAAGGCTGATAGAAAAAATATACATACTAATTATGCTAAAGAAATTGACTTTTCCTTCATTCTATTAAAACATGTTAATGAGACACCCACAGTTTCCAAAGCTAAAATTGACTGAGCTGATTTTGCTGGGTTTCAGGAAGCTGAGGATGTATCACACAGTCCCCAGTGGTGGGTATTTTCTATTATTTTTCTTTTCTTTTTTTTTTTTTGTATTTTCTATTCTATTGGAAACCACAGTCTGGCTTATTTTTGACTCAGTTTAATTCCTCTGAAGCTGTAGCCTGTGGGTCACACTTATTTTAAGAAATTTCATTTTTCTTAGTGTCAGGCTCTTGTGTCTTTGCTCCTCAAAAATCAGCAGCAGTTGGAAAAGTACCTGTTCTCATCCATAACCATTTGAAAACAGATATTTAAGGTGAGTCTGTGTGAAACTGCTACCTTTAAGACATCTTTCTCAGATACAATCTTTCCTCCTATTAATATCATATCATATGTGGGCCCGTCCAGGAAGGATCCTTCAAGTTTCTGTTATAGAAAAATCACCATTTGATAGAGCCTGGTGGGTGACATGTGAGATCTATTTTATAAATAAAACACCCGTTCCCAAATTGGATGTGGAGCAAATTCAGTGCTATGTAAAAAGCTGTTCAGCAAGGGAAAAACTCACACTAGATGAGGAATCAATTACTGATGGGGTTATCCTTCCCACCCATTCATTTTATAGCACATAAACTGAAGCCCAGAGTGCCATATGGTTAATGGGATCAATGCCAGGACCCAAATCCAGGTCTCCTGACTCCCCATCCACTGTTCATCCCTCCTCTCATAACATCTGTTTTTCTTTCTGGGCAGCAAACTCCACTGGGCCAGGGACCCCTTCCATCTTGTTCACTTAGGTGTCCCCAGTATAGAGGTAACAATCAAAAATATCTGTTAGTAAGTTAACCACACTCAGGGTGGACCACTGTTGGTCTTTGTGAGGTTTTATGAAGAGCTGAGCATCAGAGTAAAAGGTCTCAACAGAAGAAAAAAAAAAAAAATCACCAACCCCTAAACACATGGTTTAGAAACTCTGAAAATACCAGACACTGAAGACATGATTTCCAGGGTGGGAGCCTTGGGAACAGCAGCTCAACCTAAGGATCCGTGCCAGGGCTTCATTTGTCATTGGGTTGGCAGGCACCATGCCCCTAGTCATCTATATACCTCGAGAACAGAAGTTTCCACCATTGCCTCTAAGTCAGCTTTAACCAGCTTGAATCCACCTTAAAATATTTAACAGGCTCTCTCCTCTCCCCCAAACACTGTAACTGCTAAGCCTCCTTTCATCTTCCCATAACCAAACCTGCCTAAGATTTTTATATAAGTTGAAATCACATGTCCTTTTGCACATTAGCAATGCACTCTATCCCACAGGGGACAGCCCCTGCCAGAGTATGCAGGTACTCCAAGGAGTTAGGACTTGAAAGTGGCATTAGCCACAGTTGAAGTTTGTTTGTTTGTTTGTTTTTTTCAAGCAAGACCCTGTGAGTTTCTTCCTTTTGCTGAAAACCATGTGCTGGCTTGAAACTTTCTACTCTGGTTAAGACAAAATGTTTCTCAAATGAATCTGGTAGAAGGGTCTCTGGTGGGAATTGTATTCCCTCAGTATTCTTCAGTTTGAGTTTGGTTTAGGTTAATTGGTTAATGGTGAAAATAAGTACTTACATCTTTTGCCCCTAAATCAGGAGTTGCTGCTGCTGCTTCGGCTATATCCCAACATGACAGCCTGCTGTTACTCACAACTGGCAGACACTGTAAAGCGTGATGCCACGTCAGCTGCCCAGAACCTTTCTGCTTCAGCAACAGTTTCCCAACGGAATGATTTGTGTGTAGATCCTGAGGCTGGAAACATGATCTGACCACCATATTGAGAAGGTCTCAGTAAAAGAGCTCACTACCTCTTTTATTACAGAATTACAGAAAGAAGGCACATACCCCTTCATGTATCTAGATGAGAATTCCAAAAGGAACCTAAATATTATGTTGACTTTCTAAACAATCATGACAGCAAGTTGATAACTGACCAAAAAAAAAATCAGGATTAGAAAGTGAAAAAGTAAAATTTAGAGACTTGTAGTCAGCATTACAGATTTTAGTTCATTAAAAAATTATGAGCTTGAGCTGAAACAAAATGATGAGCTTGGAGTGGCAGAAAACCGAAAGTGAATCCTCATGAACAGGAATATTTTTAATAGATTGTGAGACATTTATGTTGTGGGATATTCAGATATCTAATGACAAATAATGAATTAGAGCTATATCAGTTAACTTGAAGGGGTTTCTACGGAACATTAATGAGCCAAAAAAGGTATAATATTATTCTGTTTGGGGTTTCTATGACATATTATTGAGTGAAAAAGTATAATATTATGCCACATGCTATTATATATGCATAGATATATATGATTATATGTGGTTATATATGACTATGTATCTATATAGATAAAAGTATACAAAAGATATGTACCTGGCAGTTAATAATACTTCCTTTATTTGAGGGGGAGGATGTACAAGGGCAATGACTAGGGATGGGAGTAACTTTTTTAAAGCCTTCACAATAAACAGCATTTATTACATCTCATTCCTATAAAATTATCTGCATGTATAAAGAGAAGTATGTGTAAGTTTACAAAAGTGTTAATTAGATATCTTATGGTGGTGGGCTTCCACATGATTTTTATTTTATTCTCTGTAATTTTATGTGTGTTTCAATCTTTTTCAAAGAAAAATTTTATTTATATAATCAGAACAAACAATAAAGCTGTTTCTATGAACGTTCTTTTTTTTTTTTTTACTTTTTGGCCTCTCACTGTTGTGGCCTCTCCCACTGCGGAGCGCAGGCTCCGGACGCGCTGGCTCAGTGACCATGGCTCACGGGCCCAGCCGCTCCGCGGCATGTGGGATCCTCCCGGACCGGGGCACGAACCCGTGTCCTCTGCATCGGCAGGCAGACTCTCAACCACTGCGCCACCAGGGAAGCCCAAAGCTGTTTCTATTATGTAAAAAGTATTGACAAGTGGTAACTTGCCTGAACTCTTATGCTTCTGAGGCCCTCTGCTGAATTTTAAACAGATTTGGGTTTTTTCCTTTGTGTTCCAAATACACTCCAGAATTCTGAAGATGTTCTTGTGCTTATCTGGAACAGACAAGCCATGCCAAAGCAAAATGTAAAACACTCTTCTAGCCCAGACCTCACACGGCTCTCCTCTCCTTTGAGATCGATGGCAGAGGTGGGTCACATCTTCACACCTTCCCATGAAGTGTGGTACAGAGGGAGGGCCCCATGGCACCTGCACACATAGAGAAGTTGTGACGGGGGCTGTAACCCATACTGCCTCAGATTATGCCTCTAGAGGTGACTCAGGAATCATTTGGGAAAATGCCAATTGAGGAAAAGGGAGTTGGAATTGACCAGTCAATTCTGCTTTCAGCAACAGAGCCAGAAATTGGGAAATAAGCTCTTATTGATCAATGACCAAATAACCAACACATTTTACATAATTAAAATATGGGCAAGGTCACTATGTATTCACTGGCCACATTTTCTGAATTAAAATGAAGTGAGGTATATGAATGTACTTGGATGTAAAATTATTTATATGGAAACACCACAGAGTTTTTTTAAATTGGTGCAATCATAGAAAATTCAAGATGTCCCATCACCATAAAGACTGTGAATTAAGTAGATATTTGTATGAACCAGAAGGCATATATCATATGTATATATTCATTACTCAGGAATGGGTGAAGCTCTCAATTTTAAACTTAAATGAGAAAAAGACCTGATTTAGATAAAATTTCTAAATTATAGAACTGTTTTAGAAATAACCTTTTAAAAATAAATGTTGTTCTTTTACTTTAAACTACAAAAAATAATTCAAAGTAAAGGCAAAAATTTTTTATCCTAAAAGGATCTTGAATTCAACTCATCATTTTAGATAGAAATAATTAGAGATTCAGAGAGGTTAAATAACTTGCCCAAGGTCACACAGTAGAACTTAGGGCTCTGGCTCTCAGAGATCATCTCACAACATTGTGCTGTAAGTATTAAGAATAGATCCTACCTAACCTGACTTGTCATAACTAGAGAAGGCACTTATAATTATCATATTCTTGCTTTATATGCAAAAAGCACCTCCTTAGCTTTATGCAAAGAATATTTAAATAAATATGACCTGCATTTACCATCTTGTCTTATGATTAGTCTAGTCTCCATTACCTTGTTAATAATCACTCAACTAGATGAAATGAAGAACACAAATAGAAATCCATAAAAAGCAGAATGTAAATAAATGCCAAGTGTGTGATGTCAGCTACGAGAAATCAGGAGAGGAAGATAAACTCAAGGTGATTTCAAGGGTGGTGAGAAAAGGAATCAATGCAAAAAAAGATAGGAAAGAATATTCAAAATACAACGTTTCTTCTTCGAGAACACTTCTACTGCTCAGGCTATTATTGACCATACTGGGCCTTAGTTTACATGAGACTTGTGACCCTGATCCGAAGACCATCTAGCGGTCTCATTTTCCACACATTTCCCTCACTTAAAAAGAGACACATTAGGAAAATGTGCAAAAAGCATACATCCATATTTTCAAAAACCTGCAATTTCCTTGGCTCAGACATCTCAGGTAAATTGAGAAAGTTATAGACCTGTCTGTATGTAACTAAACAGTTAAATAAAAAGGAGAAAATGCAATGGCTGCTATGCTCCGAAGTACATACCTTTTGGGTCGCATAGGCACATACTTTGCAGTATCATCAGCAGATTCAAGAAATTAGCTCAGACTTTGCTAAACCAAAACCACAGCAGGAAACAACAAGCACAAATGTTGCTTCTTGAAAGAATTTTAAGCTCCAACCCTTAAACTAAATTACTTATAATAACAAACCAAAAATCTCATGTTTACCCACCACAAGACTAAGTCAAAAGATAGGAAGACATCTTGAACTCCCCAGGAGAGATCACACAAAAGGTTTTTGAGCAGAGGAAGTATACCACAATGGTTATGTGTGTGGGCTCTGAAGCCACACTGTCAGGCTGAGGTCCTGGCTCATCTGCCACTCTCTAGCCCCATTGATGTCAGGTAAGTAATTGAATCTCTCTGGGCCTCAGTTTTCTTATCTGTAAAATGAGGTTAAAGAAGAGAAATTGAATTGTTACAGAAAAAAGCGCTTATATTAATTTTATGTAATCCACACAGCAGCATATGAAGTAGCTCTTGTTACTGCTCTTCTTTTTTCCTATTTTTGCCCATGTTAAGCTTTATTTTTCTTTTTATTATGATTTGTAGGAGTTCTAATTCTGGATCCAAGTCCTTTGTCAGAGATATCTATTGGGAATATTTTCTCCCAGTCTGTGGCTTGCCTTTTCAATTCTTAACTGTCTTTTTTTTTTTTTTTAACGATTTTTTTTATTATTGAAGTATAGTTGATTTACAATGTTGTGTTAGTTTCTGATGTTCAGCAAAGTGATTCAGATATATATATATATATATATATATATATAATTCCAAACTCCTAATTTATCCCTCCCCACTTTTAACTGCCTTTTAATAAGCAGAAAATTTTAATTTTGATAAAGTCCAATTTATCAATTCTTTTTTCTTTTAAAGTTAATGCTTTGGGGATCTCATGAAAGAAATCTTTGCCTGCCCCAAGGTTATGAATATATGCTCCAATCTTTCTTCTAGAAGCTTTATAGTTTCAGCT
This sequence comes from Grampus griseus, assembly GCF_964374135.1. NCBI lineage: Eukaryota > Metazoa > Chordata > Mammalia > Artiodactyla > Delphinidae > Grampus > Grampus griseus. The sequence goes on from NC_139017.1 coordinate 59,822,302, forward strand.
TTCACATTTAGGTCTGTGATCTATCTCGAATTATTTTGGGGTGTGAATTCAGGAACAGCCAGATGGGAGAGTCGCACAGAACAAGGTATGTGGGAAGGTGCCAGGAGCTTCCAAATCCTCTCCCAGCATGCTACTCTCCCCATATCTTTGTGTGTTCACCAACCCAGAAGATTCTCCCCTTTCTTTATAAATGAGAAAACTGAAACTTGCAGACAATGAGTAATTTGCTCAAAGTCCCACAGCTAGCAAGGATAACCCAGATTTTGAATCCAGGGCTATGAATCTTTCATCACTGTTTATATTGCCTCTCAAGACAGCAGTTCAAAAACAGACAACACACAGATGTAGAAAAAAAAACTTATGGTTGCCAGGGGATAAGGGGGGAGGGAGGGATAAATTGGGAGATCGGGATTAATATATTCACACTGGCTTGGGTTCGGGGGAAGATGGCGGAAGAGTAAGACGCAGAGATCACCTTCCTCCCCACAGATACATCAGAAAGACATCTACACGTGGAACAACTCCTACAGAACACCTACTGAATGCTGGCAGAAGACCTCAGACCTCCCAAAAGGCAAGAAACTCCCCACGTACCTGGGTAAGGCAAAAGAAAAAAGAATAAACAGAGACAAAAGAATAGGGATGGGACCTGCACAGTGGGAGGGAGCCGTGAAGGAGGAAAGGTTTCCACACACTAGGAAGCCCCTTCGCGGGCGGAGACTGCGGGTGGCGGACAGGGGAAGCTTTGGAGCCGCGGAGGAAAGCACAGCAAAAGGGGTGCGGAGGCCAAAGCGGGGAGATTCCCGCACAGAGGATCGGTGCCGAGCGGCACTCACCAGACCGAGAGGCTTGTCTGCTCACCCGCCCAGGCGGGCGGGGCTGGGAGCTGAGGTTCGGGCTTCCATCGGAGCACAGGGAGAGGACTGGGGTTGGCGGCGTGAGCACAGCCTGAAGGGGCTAGTGTGCCACAGCTAGCCGGGAGGGAGTCCGGGGAAAAGTCTGAACCTGCCGAAGAGGCAAGAGACTTTTTCTTCCTTCTTTGTTTCCTGGTGCGCGAGGAGAGGGGATTAAGAGCACTGCTTAAACAAGCTCCAGAGACGGGCGCGAGCCGCGGCTAAAAGCGCGGACCCCAGAGACAGGCATGAGACGCTAAGGCTGCTGCTGCCACCACCAAGAAGCCTGTGTGCGAGCACAGGTCACTATCCACACGCCCCTTCCGGGGAGCCTGTGCAGCCCGCCACTGCCAGGGGCCCGGGATCCAGGGACAACATCCCTAGGAGAACGCACAGCGCGCCTCAGGCTGGTGCAACGTAACACCAGGCTCTGCCGCTGCAGGCTCGCCCCGCACTCCGTGCCCCGCCCTCCCCCCGGCCTGAGTGAGCCAGAGCCCCCGAATCAGTGGCTCCTTTAAACCCGTCCTGTCTGAGCGAAGAACAGACGCCCTTCGGCGACCTACATGCAGAGGCGGGGCCAAATCCAAAGCTGAGCCCCTGGGAGCTGTGAGAACAAAGAAGAGAAAGGGAAATCTCTCCTAGCAGCCTCAGAAGCAGCAAATTAAAGTTCCACAAGCAACTTGATGTACCCTGCATCTGTGGAATACCTGAATAGACAATGAATCATCCCAAATTGAGGAGGTGGACTTTGAGAGCAAGATTTATTATTTATTCCCCTTTTCCTCTTTTTGTGAGTGTGTATGTGTATGCTTCTGTGTGAGATTTTGTCTGTATAGCTTTGCTTCCACCATTTGTCCTAGGGTTCTATCCGTCTGTTTTTTCTTTTTTAAGTTAAAAACTTTTTTTCTTAACAATTATTTTTTATTTTAATAACTTTATTTTATTTTTTCTTACTTGATTTTATTTTCTTTTATCCTCTTTCTTTCTTTCTTCCTACTTTTTCTCCATTTTATTCTGAGCCGTGTGGATGAAAGGCTCTTGGTGCTCCAGCCAGGACTCAGTGCTGTGCCTCTGAGGTGGGAGAGCGAACTTCATGACACTGGTCCACAAGAGATCTCCCAGCTCCACGTAATATCAAATGGCGAAAATCTCCCAGAGATCTCCATCTCAACACCAACACCCAGCTTCACTCAACGACCAGCAAGCTACAGTGAAGGACACCCTATGCCAAACAACTAGCAAGACAGGAACACAACCCCACCCATTAGCAGAGAGGCTGCCTAAAATCATAAAAAGTCCACAGACACCCCAAAACACACCACCAGACGTGGACCTGCCCACCAGAAAGACAAGATTCAGCCTCATCCACCAGAACACAGGCACTAGTCCCCTCCACCAGGAAGCCTACACAACCCACCGAACCAACTTTAGTCACTGGGGACAGAACCAAAAACAACCGGAACTACGAACCTGCAGCCTGCAAAAAGGAGACCCCAAACACAGTAAGATAAGCAAAATGAGAAGACAGAAAAACACAGCAGATGAAGGCGCAAGATAAAAACCCACCAGACCTAACAAATGAAGAGGAAATAGGCCGTCTACCTGAAAAAGAATTCAGAATAATGATAGTAAAGATGATCCAAAACCTTGGAAATAGAACAGAGAAAATGCAAGAAACATTTAACAAGGACCTAGAAGAACTAAAGAGGAAACAAGCAATGATGAACAGCACAATAAATGAAATTGAAAATACTCTAGCAGGGATCAATGGCAGAATAACTGAGGCAGAAGAACGGATACATGACCTGGAAGATAAAATAGTGGCAGTAACTACTGCAGAGCAGAATAAAGAAAAAAGAATGAAAAGAACTGAGGACAGTCTCAGAGACCTCTGGGACAACATTAAAGGCACCAACATTCGAATTATAGGGGTTGCAGAAGAAGAAGAGAAAAAGAACGGGACTGAGAAAACATTTGAAGAGATTATAGTTGAAAACTTCCCTAATATGGGAAAGGAAATAGTTAATCAAGTCCAGAAAGCACAGAGAGTCCCATACAGGATAAATCCACAGAGAAACATGACAAGACACATATTAATCAAACTGTCAAAAATTAAATACAAAGAAAACATATTAAAAGCAGCAAGGGAAAAACAACAAATAACACACAAGGGAATCCCCGTAAGCTTAACAGCTGATGTTTCAGCAGAAACTCTGCAAGGCAGAAGGGACTGGCAGGACATATTTAAAGTGATGAAGCAGAAAAACCTGCAACCAAGATTACTCTACCCAGCAAGGATCTCATTCAGATTTGATGGAGAAATTAAAACCTTTACAGACAAGCAAAAGCTGAGAGAGTTCAGCACCACCAAACCACGTTTAAAACAAATGCTAAAGGAACTTCTCTAGGCAAGAAACACAAGAGAAGGAAAAGACCTACAATAACAAACCCAAAACAATTAAGAAAATGGGAATAGGAACATACATATTGGTAATTACCTTAAATGTAAATGGATTAAATGCTCCCACCAAAAGACACAGACTGGCTGAATGGATACAAAAACAAGACCCATATATATGCTGTCTACAAGAGAGCCACTTCAGACCTAGAGACACATACAGATTGAAAGTAAGGGGATGGAAAAAGATATTCCATGCAAATGGAAACCAAAAGAAAACTGGAGTAGCAATTCTCATATCAGACAAAGTAGACTTTACAATAAAGACTATTACAAGAGACAAAGAAGGACACTACATAATGATCAAGGGATCGATCCAAGAAGAAGATATAACAATTGTAAATATTTATGTACCCAACATAGGAGCACCTCAATACATAAGGCAAATACTAACAGCCATAAAAGGGGAAATCAACAGTAACACATTCATAATAGGGGACTTTAACACCCCACTTTCACCAATGGACAGATCATCCAAAATGAAAGTAAATAAGGAAACACAAGCTTTTAATGATACATTAAACAAGATGGACTTAATTGATATTTATAGGACATTTCATCCAAAAACAACAGAATACACATTTTTCTCAAGTGCTCATGGAACATTCTCCAGGATAGATCATATCTTGGGTCACAAATCAAGCCTTGGTAAATTTAAGAAAATTGAAATTTTATCAAGTATCTTTTCCGACCACAACGCTATGAGACTAGATATCAATTACAGGAAAAGATCTTTAAAAAATACAAACACATGGAGGCTAAACAATACACTACTTAATAACGAAGTTATCACTGAAGAAATCAAAGAGGAAATAAAAAAATACCTAGAAACAAATGACAATGGAGACACGATGACCTATGGGATGCAGCAAAACCAGTTCTAAGAGGGAAGCTTATAGCAATACAGTCCTACCTTAAGAAACAGGAAACATCTCGAATAAACAACCTAACCTTGCACCTAAAGCAATTAGAGAAAGAAGAACAAAAAAAAACCCAAAGTTAGCAGAAGGAAAGAAGTCATAAAAATCAGATCAGAAATAAATGAAAAAGAAATGAAGGAAACGAAAGCAAAGATCAATAAAACTAAAAGCTGGTTCTTCGAGAAGATAAACAAAATTGATAAACCATTAGCCAGACTCATCAAGAAAAAAGGGAGAAGACTCAATAGAATTAGAAATGAAAAAGGAGAAGTAACAACTGACACTGCAGACATACAAAAGATCATGAGAGATTACTACAAGCAACTCTATGCCAATAAAATGGACAACCTGGAAGAAATGGACAAATTGTTAGAAATGCACAACCTGCCAAGACTGAATCAGGAAGAAATAGAAAATATGAACAGACCAATCACAAGCACTGAAATTGAAACTGTGTTTAAAAACCTTCCAACAAACAAAAGCCCGGGACAATAGCTTCACAGGCGAATTCTATCAAACATTTAGAGAAGAGCTATCACCTATCCTTCTCAAACTCTTCCAAAATATAGCAGAGGGAGGAACACTCCCAAATTCATTCTAACAGGCCACCATCACCCTGATACCAAAACCAGACAAGGACGTCACAAAGAAAGAAAACTACAGGCCAATATCACTGATGAACATAGATGCAAAAATCCTCAATAAAATACTAGCAAACAGAATCCAACAGCACATTAAAAGGATCATACACCATGATCAAGTGGGGTTTATCCCAGGAATGCAAAGATTCTTCAATATATGCAAATCAATCAATGTGATACACCATATTAACAAATTGAAGGAGAAAAACCATATGGTCATCTCAATAGATGCAGAGAAAGCTTTTGACAAAATTCAACACCCATTTATGATAAAAACCCTACAGAAAGTAGGCATAGAGGGAACTTTCCTCAACATAATAAAGGCCGTATATAACAAACCCACAGCCAACATCATCCTCAATGGTGAAAAACTGAAAGCATTTCCACTAAGATCAGGAACAAGACAAGGTTGCCCACTCTCACCACTCTTATTCAACATAGTTTTGGAAGTTTTAGCCACAGCAATAAGAGAAGAGAAGGAAATAAAAGGAATCCAATTCGGAAAAGAAGAAGTAAAGCTGTCACTGTTTGCAGATGACATGATACTATACATAGAGAATCCTAAAGATGCTACCAGAAAACTACCAGAGCTAATCAATGAATTTGATAAAGTAGCAGGATACAAAAGTAATGCACAGAAATCTCTGGATTTCCTACACACTAATGATGAAAAATCTGAAAGTGAAATCAAGAAAACACTCCCATTTACCATTGCAACAAAAAGAATAAAATATCTAGGAATAAACCTACCTAAGGAGACAAAAGACCTGTAATGCCAAAATTATAAGATACTGATGAAAGAAATTAAAGATGATACAAATAGATGGAGAGATATACCATGTTCTGGGATTGGAAGAATCAACATTGTGAAAATGACTCCACTACACAAAGCAATCTACAGATTCAATGCAATCCCTATCAAACTACCACTGGCATTTTTCACAGAACTAGAGCAAAAAATTTCACAATTTGTATGGAAACACAAAAGAGCCAAAATAGGCAAAGCAATCTTGAGAACGAAAACAGAGCTGGAGCAATCAGGCTCCCTGACTTCAGACTATACTACAAAGCTACAGTAATCAAGACAGTAATGGTACTGGCACAAAAACAGAAAGATAGATCAATGGAACAGGATAGAAAGCCCAGAGATAAACCCACGCACATATGGTCACCTTATCTTTGATATAGGAGGAAGGAATGTACAGTGGAGAAAGGACAGCCTCTTCAATAAGTGGTGCTGGGAAAACTGGACAGCTACATGTAAAAGTATGAGATTAGACCACTCCCTAACACCATACACAAAAATAAGCTCAAAATGGATTAAAGACCTAAATGTAAGGCCAGAAACTATCAAACTCTTAGAGGAAAACATAGGCAGAACACTCTATGACATAAACCACAGCAAGATCCTTTTTGACCCACCTCCTAGAGAAATGGAAATAAAAACAAAAATAAACAAATGGGACCTAATGAAACTTCAAAGCTTTTGCACAGCAAAGGAAACCATAAACAAGACCAAAAGACAACCCTCAGAATGGGAGAAAATATTTGCAAATGAAGCAACTGACAAAGGATTCATCTCCAAAATTTACAGGCAGCTCATGCAGCTCAATAACAAAAAAACAAACAACCCAATCCAAAAATGGGCAGAAGACCTAAATAGACATTTCCCCAAAGAAGATATACAGACTGCCAACAAACACATGAAAGAATGCTCAACATCATTAATCATTAGAGAAATGCAAATCAAAACTACAATGAGATATCATCTCACACCAGTCAGAATGGCCATCATCAAAAAATCTAGAAACAATAAATGCTGGAGAGGGTATGGAGAAAAGGGAACACTCTTGCACTGCTGGTGGGAATGTGAATTGGTTCAGCCACTATGGAGAACAGTATGGAGGTTCCTTACAAAAGTACAAATAGAACTACCATATGACCCAGCAATTCCATTACTGGGCATATACCCTGAGAAAACCATAATTCAAAAAGAGTCATGTACCAAAATGTTCATTGCAGCTCTATTTACAATAGCCCAGAGATGGAAACAACCTAAGTGTCCATCATCGGATGAATGGATAAAGAAGATGTGGCACATATACACAATGGAAAATTACTCAGCCATAAAAAGAAATGAAATTGAGTTATTTGTAGTGAGGTGGATGGACCTAGAGTCTGTCATACAGAGCGAAGTAAGTCAGAAAGAGAAAGACAAATACCATATGTTAACACATATATATGGAATCTAAGAAAAAAAAATGTCATGAAGAACCTAGGGGTAAGACAGGAAGAAAGACACAGACCTACTAGAGAATGGACTTGAGGATGTGGGGAGGGGAAAGGGTAAGCTGTGACAAAGTGAGAGAGTGGCATGGACATATATACACTACCAAACGTAAAATAGATAGCTAGTGGGAAGCAGCCGCATAGCACAGGGAGATCTGCTCAGTGCTTTGTGACCACCTAGAGGGGTGGGATAGGGAGGGTGGGAGGGAGGGAGACGCAAGAGGGAAGAGATATGGGAATATATGTATATGTATAACTGATTCATTGTGTTATAAAGTAGAAACTAACACACCATTGTAAAGCAATTGTACTCCAATAAAGATGAAAAAAAACCCATATACACACTACTATGTATGGGAAAGGATCTAAGAAAAGAGTGGATATATGTATATGTATAACTGATTCACTTTGCCATACACCTAAAACTGACATAACATTGTAAATCAACTATACTCAATAAAAATTTTTAAAAATTAAAAAACAACAAAAAGACAGCATAGATCCCTTTTTTTTCATTCATTCATTTGTTCATTTATTCATTCACTGACAGCTTATTGTGTGCCAGGCTCTGTACCTGGTGTTGGGGATCTAGTCGTGAACTAGCAGACCAGAAAGAAGTGGCCAACATGAAGCCTACATGCTGGGAAGGGAGACAGACAAGCAAGCAAAAATCAATCCATCATGTAATAAACAGATGGCAGTTAGTGCCCTAAAGAAAATAAGAAACAGTCGGAGGCTAGAGAGCGTCAGGGCTGAGACGGCAGGCTACTTTAGGTAGAGGAGTCAGGAAATATACTTCCCTGAGAAGGTGAAATGAATTCAGTGAGGCATGTTCTAGGTATCATCTGGAGAAAGAGTGGAATCAAAGTGAACTGTAATTGCACGTCTTGAGGCAGGAACAAGAGTGACCTATTGGAGGTGTGAAAATGCCAGAGATACTGGAGGGAGCTGGTCTGGAGAGAGAAGGTGTAAAAGAGCCTCTCAAAGAATAAGAAAGTGAATTAACTAGGGAAATGAAGCAGCACTGTCGAACCCACTTGAGCCCTGTTTCCATAAAATGAAGACCGGCCAGCCAGCTGTGTGTTTTCATCCAGTCACATTCTGAGATCTGGTGCTTGGATGCAGACGTGAACAGGTGAGTAGAGTGTTATCAGGTCCGGAGGTCCACCAGGTTCAGGCAGGAGACGGGGAGAGAGGTGGGGAGTTGAGCAGGGTCATGGACTCAGGTTGATGAGGTGGAAGGCAAGGTCCAGGAGCCATGACAGACAGTGGAAAGGTGTAGGGATGATGGCCTGGTGCACCTGGTGAAGTCGAAGGATGGTTGGAGTTGGGGTTCTAGATGGAGTGAGCTGGAAGTGGGGAGGTGGTGGTCACAGTGAGATGCCAGAAACCAAAGTTTTTGAGTTGGGGCAGGTACTAGTAATGACACACCAGAGTGTTACTGTAAGAGTGGGTGGCTGAATGGGGAGAAAAGATTATTAAAAGTAAGGAAGTTAAGGATCCAAGAAGGCAGAATATTACTTGGACCACCTACACCAGTGGTCTCAAACCTGGTCACATACTAGAATGACCTGGGGAGCTCTTAAATACACAGGCCTCCAGCCCTCAAAAATTCCAGCTCAATTGTTTGGGAGGGAAGTGGTACCTGGGCTTTTTTTTTAAAAGCTTCTTGAATAATTTTAGAGTGAAGCCAGGGTTGGGACTGACTGATCTAAGTGGGCCAACCACCGAGTGAGGACAGAAGTGGCGTGAAGATGGGGGAAGTGAGCCGGCAGAGCGTCACTGGATGAGGAGTGACTGCAGGTTGGTGAAGACTACAGCATGGAGGTTTATGGAGATTTGAGGGTTTGTCCTTCAAATTGGTGGGGAAAGGTCAGGGAGGAACCATGGTCTTGGAGTGGCCATGAGGAGCAAAGCAGACACCTATCCCATCATTAGGCCCTGGGACACTTGAGGGGTGTCCCCATGTCCCCAGAAGTGAGCCCATCATTAGGCCCTGGGACACTTGAGGGGTGTCCCCATGTCCCCAGAAGTGAGCCAGATATTCAAGCAAAAAGATGAGGGGGACATTCAGAGAACAGGTTGAGGACATAGGGGAGGTTTGGGAGTCAGGAGGGTGGGAGATAAAGTCAAATAAGGAGATGGACGAAGCTGTGTGGGAAAGGGGACCCGTGAGTCTTGCATTGAAATAATGACAAGGGGAGGCATGACGGATTAGCACCAAGGCCTTTCAGGGGAAGATGGGTATTTGATTCTAATTAGAGCCTCTCTTTTGCATTTTATGTAGACTCTTAGGCAGTGTATTCATTTCCTAGGGCCGCTGTAACAAATTACCACAAACTTGGTGGCTTAATACAACAAGAATTTATTTTCTCATAGGTCTGGAAGCTGGAAGTCTGCAATCAAGGTGTCGGCAGGACCATGCTCCCTATGAAACCTGTGGGGGAAAATCCTTTCTGCCTCTTCCTAGCTTCTGACAATGCCCAGCTATCCGAGGCATTCCTTGGCTTATAGCTGCCTCACTCCAATTTCTGACTCCATCTTTTTATTTTTAGTTAATTAATTTGTTTAGTTGTTTGTTTATTTGGCTGCATTGGGTCTTTGTTGCTGCACTCCAGCTTTCTCTAGTTGCGGCAAGTGGAGGCTACTCTTGGTTGCAGTGCACAGGCTTCTCATTATGGTGACTTCTCTTGTTGTGGAGAACAGGCTCTAGGAGCACAGGCTTCAGTAGTTGTGAAACACGGGCTTAGTTGCTCTGTGGCATGTGGGATCTTCCAGGACCAGGCTTGAACCCATGTCCCCTGCATTAACAGGCAGATTCTTTAACCACTGTGCCACCAGGGAAGCCCCTGACTCCATCTTTATATGGCTGTCTTCCCTCTGTGTGTGTCCAAGTCTCTCTCTACTTATAAGGCTACCAGTCATTGGATTAGGGCCCACCCTAATCCAGTATGACCAATCTTAACTTGATTACATCTACAAAGACTCTATTTCCAAATAAGGTCACATTCACAGCTACTGAGGTCTAGGATCTCAACACATCGTTTTTGGGGAGGAGAGGGACACAATTCAACCCACAACAGGCAATTTAAGGAGGTGATGTGACAGTCAGGAAGAGTGTTCTCATCCAAAGAACACAGGCTCTTTGGGTTTCTATTAAATCCGCTGCTCACCTATCATTGCATAAGAGGGCCAGCAGTAGGCCTACTTTATAGACCTCAGTGTCCAGGCAGGGGAAAGGGCAACCTCACCAAGCACATATGCTCAGTGGACTGTCCTCAACCCTGCCTGAGTGAGAAAACAAAGCTGATTCAGGGAAAACCCATCCTCATAGCGGATAAACAGTTCAAATAAACTTTGTGTTCATGGCAGGTCAGCAGTATCTTTGAATATACATAGAACATATATTTGATGAGAAGCTACAAAGTGACAAGATAATGAAAACCTCAAAGATTTCCTGCTACCTCACCATTAGCAGCAAGCAGTGAAGGAGACATAAAGCCAAAGAAAATAACCTGTGTTGTGCAAAGAACTCAAATTTAGTTGAAAAAGTAAGGTACTCCATCAATCAATTATCAAGGATTAAGTGCCTATTATTGTAGCATTGACACAAGAAAAATAAAATGAACAGCACTGCCCTGAAACGAACTTATCGGTTGGGGATGTGAAGAAACTAGAGCCACATATTAAAGACAATGTATAGTTAATTGCTAAATTGTATGGTGTAGATACACTCAATGATACAGAAATCCAAAAATAGAAGAGTAATGATTCCAGGATTAATCAAATGGGGCTTTCTGGAGTTCGATAAGTATTTCTTTGGAGTCTGTTCTGTATACCCCAGTCACCAGGATGGACCCTAAACCCCCAACCCTCACTCCACGAGATTATCAGTATCTCTGTTTCACAGGCGAAGAAACCAAGGTTCACTGACATAAAGTGACTCACCTAAGGTCAGACAGCTTGTAAGTTTCCAAGTCAGGAGTTGAACCCAAGTCTTTTATCCTCAACTCCATAGCTTTTTCTACAATGCATTGAAGGATGAATAGGGTTTGGATGGATAAGGCAAAACAAGGAGAGGGTTTTATGTGTAGGAAATTGGATTATTGGATAATCCAATAAAATAAATTTTTTTATTTGAAATAAAAAATAGGGTTTTATGTGTGGGAAATTGGATAAATGGATTAATATTTTATTATTGCATTTAGATAGTTGGCTCCTGAGAGCCAGCCTGTATCCCCAGATGAGATGCTGCTGTCAGTCCTCCAGCTCTTAAAATATCTGGGTCAGTGAGAAGAGGATCACAAGGTCTCCTTGTGCTTATTTTTAACTTAAAAATATAACTTTTAAAGAAAAGGAGAGGATAAAAAGGAAAAACATTTAAGAAATGTTACAAGCTCAAGTCAAAAGGGAACTATTCAATAGGAACAGCTAGGTTATTGACCCTGACTTGGAAGCTGCAGGGAGGGTCCCTGGTGGGTGAAAGCACTTCCTGGCTCTATCAGAACTGAGAAGGGTGGCCTGGAATCTACATCAGAACATGGACCTAAGACTGGAGCAGAAACTGATGGAAGGAGACATGCAGGTGTGGGTGTATGTGCACTTCCCCACACCTTCCTTCCCTTTAAAAACACACTGCCCTTGATCCATCCTTCAGAGAAGAAAGAGAGAAAGAAATTCAGTGGGTTTGTTCCCAGCATCTACCACTGGCTTTTGCAATTTCAGAACAAGATGAAAAGAAGGGGAGTCTTTTAAGCCATTGCCCTAAGTAATATGAAAGTGGCACCAATTGACATATGAATGCTGTTCTTATAAGAAAGGTATTCTGAGTGCTGCTTTGTGTTTTTTTGAGAAAAAAACAGCAATAATATAACCACCTGTGCACAGCTGTCCCATCAGCTCAAAGATACCAGGAATGAGGAAGCTCTAAGTGCCACAAACTATTTCTCCCAGGACCTCAGAGTGAGATGTTTCTGCAAAGCATCCCACTGTGTCATGTGTCAAAAGCAGCACTTAAGAACAGACGGTTTCCCTCAGGACTGTGACAAGATGGGCACTTTCCAGCCCTGGGGTCCCGTGCAGGGGAAAAAGTATCAGAGGTAGGTCCTGAGTCTAAGGAATTTACTCCCTGGTTGGGTCACTAACCCAGGACCCCAGTCAGAGCAAACGTTCTCTAAATGTTAGAAGCAGGAGGAACTACAATCCTACAGCCTGTGGAATGAAAACAACATTCACAGAAAGACAGACAAAATGAAAAGGCAGAGGACTATGTACCAGACGAAGGAACAAGATAAAACCCTGGAAAAACAACTAAATGAAGTGGAGATAGGCAACGTTCCAGAAAAAGAATTCAGAATAATGATAGTGAAGATGATCCAGGACTCCAGAAAAGCAATGGAAGCAAAGATCGAGAAGATGCAAAAAATGTTTAACAAAGACGTAGAAGAATTAAAAGAACAAACACCTAGAAGAATTAAAGAACAAACAAACAGAGATGAACAATAAAATAACGAAAATGAAAAATACACTAGAAGGAATCAATAGCAGAATTACTGAGGCAGAAGAACGGATAAGTGACCTTGAAAACAGATTGGTGGAATTCACTGCCACGGAACAGAATAAAGAAAAAATAATGAAAAGAAATGAAGACAGCCTAAGAGACCTCTGGGACAACATTAAATGCAACAACATTCTCATTATAGGGATCCTAGAAGGAGAAGAGAGAGAGAAAGGACCCGAAAAAATATTTGAAGAGATTATAGTCAAAAATTTCCCTAACATGGGAAAGGAAATAGCCACCCAAGTCCAAGGAAGTGCAGAGAGTCCCAGGCAGGATAAACCCAAGGAGAAACATGCTGAGATACATAGTAATCAAATTGACAAAAATTAAAGAAAAAGAAAAATTATTAAAAGCAACAAGGGAAAAACGACAAATAACAGACAAAGGAATGCCCATAAGGTTAACAGCTGATGTCTCAGCAGAAACGCTACAAGCCAGAAGGGAGTGGCACGATATATTAAAGTGATGGAAGGAAAGAATGGACAACCAAGATTACTCTACCCGGCAAGGATCTCATTCAGATTTGACAGAGAAATCAAAAACTTTACAGACAAGCAAAAGCTAAGAGAATTCAGCACCACCAAAACAGTTCTACAACAAATGCTAAAGGAATTTCTCTAAGTGGGAAACACAAGAGAAGAAAATGATTTACAAAAACAAACCCAAAACACTTAAGAGAATGGTAATAGGAACATACATATGGATAATTATCTTAAAGGTGAATGGATTAAATGCTGCAACCAAAAGAAACAGGCTTGCTGAGTGGATACAAAAGCAAGACCCATATATATGCTGTCTACAAGAGACCCACTTCAGACCTAGGGACACATACAGACTGAAAGTGAGGGGACTGAAAAAGATATTCCATGCAAATGGAAATCAAAAGAAAGCTGGAGGGCTTCCCTGGTGGCGCAGTGGTTGAGAGTCCTCCTGCCGATGCAGGGGACACGGGTTCGCGCCCTGGTCCGGGAAGATCCCACATGTCGTGGAGCAGCTGGGCCCGTGAGCCATGGCCTCTGAGCCTGTGTGTCCAGAGCCTGTGCTCTGCAACGGGAGAGGCCACAGCAGTGAAAGGCCCGCATACCGCAAAAAAAAGAAAGCTGGAGCAGCAATACTCATATCAGACAAAATAGACTTTAAAATAAAGAATGTTACCAGAGACAAGGAAGGACACTGCATAATGATCAAGGGATCAATCCAAGAAGAAGATATAATAATTATAAATATATATGCAGCCAACATAGGAGCACCTCAATACATAAGGCAAATGTTAACAGCTATAAAAGAGGGAATCGACAGTAACACAATAATAGTGGGGGATTTTAAGACCTCACTTACACCAATGGACAGATCATCCAGACAGAAATTAATAAGGAAACACAAGCTTTAAATGACACAATAGACCAGATAGATTTAATTGATATTTATAGGACATTCTATCCAAAACCAGCAGATTACACTTTCTTCTCAAGTGCACATGGAACATTCTCCAGGATACATCACATCTTGGGTCACAAATCAAGCCTCGGTAAATTTAAGAAAATTGAAATCATATCAAGCATCTTTTCCAAACACAATGCTATGAGATTCGAAATCAATTACAGGGGAAAAAAATGTAAAAAACACAAACACATGGAGGCTAAACAATACGTTACTAAAAAATCAAGAGATCACTGAAGAAATCAAAGAGGAAATTAAAAAGTACCTAGAGAAAAATGACAACGAAAAAAAGATGATCCAAAACCTATGGGATGCAGCAAAAGCAGTTCTAAGACGGAAGTTTATAGCCATACAGCCCTACGTCAAGAAACATCTCAAATAAATAATCTGACCTTACACCTAAAGCAACTAGAGGAAGAAGAAAAAAAAAAAACCCTAGGTGAGTAGAAGGAAAGAACTCATAAGATCAGAGCAGAAATAAATGAAATAGAAACAAAGAAAACAGTAGCAAATATCAATAAAACTAAAAGCTGGTTCTTTGAGAAGATAAACAAAATTGATAAACCTTTAGCCAGACTCATAAAGAAAAAGAGGGACAGGACTCAAATCAATAAAATTAGAAATGAAAAAGGAGAAGTTACAACAGACACTGCAGAAATACAAAGCATCATAAGAGACTACTACAAGCCACTCTATGCCAATAAAATGGACAACCTGGAAGAAATGGACAGATTCTTAGAAAGGTATAACCTTCCAAGACTGAGCCAGGAAGAAACAGAAAATAGGAACAGACCAATCACAAGTAATGAAATTGAAACTGTGATTAAAAATCTTCCAACAGGGGCTTCCCTGGTGGCGCAGTGGTTGAGAGTCTGCCTGCTGATGCAGGGGACACGGGTTCGTGCCCCGGTCCGGGAAGATCCCACATGCCGTGGAGCAGCTAGGTCCGTGAGCCATGGCTGCTGAGCCTGTGCATCCGGAGCCTGTGCTCCGCAACGGGAGAGGCCACAACAGTGAGAGGCCCATGTACTGCAAAAAAAAAAAAAAAGAAAGAAAGAAAAAAAAATCTTCTAACAAACAAAAGTCCAGGACCAGATGGCGTCACAGGTGAATTCTATGAAACATTTAGAGAAAAGCTAACACCCACCTTTCTCAAACTCTTCCAAAAAACTGCAGAGGAAGGAACACACCCAAATTCATTTTACGAGGCCACCATCACCCTGATACCAAAACCAGACAACGATACTACAAAAAAAGGAAATTACAGACCAATATCACTGATGAATATAGATGCAAAAATCCTCAACAAAATACTAGCAAACAGAATCCAAGAACACATTAAAAGGATCATACACCATGATCAAGTGGGATTTATCCCAGGGATGCAAGGATTCTTCAATATGTGCAAATCAATCAATGTGATTCACCATATTAACAAATTGAAGAATAAAAATCATATGATCATCTCAATAGATGCAAAAAAAGCTTTTGACAAAATTCAACACCCATTTATGATAAAAACCCTACAGAAAGTGGGCATAGAGGGAACCTACCTCAACATAATAAAGGCCATATACGACAAACCCGCAGTAAACAAAATTCTCAATGGTAAGAAACTGAAAGCATTTCCTCTAAGATCAGGAACAAGACAAGGATGTCCACTCTCACCACTATTATTCAACATAGTTTTGGAAGTCCTAGCCACGGCAATCAGAGAAGAAAAAGAAATAAAAGGAATACAAATTGGAAAAGAAGAAGTAAAACTGTCACTGTTTGCAGATGACATGATATTATACATAGAGAATCCTAAAGATGCCACCAGAAAACTACTAGAGCGAATCAACGAATTTGGTAAAGTTTCAGGATACAAAATTAATGCACAGAAATCTGTTGCATTCCTATACACTAACAACGAAAGATCAGAAAGAGAAATAAAGGAAACAATCTCATTCACCACTGCAACAAACAGAATAAAATACCTAGGAATAAACCTATCTAAGGAGGTAAAAGACCTATACTCAAAAACTATAAGACACTGATGAAAGAAATCAAAGATGCCAGAAACAGATGGAGAGATATACCATGTTCTTGGATTGGAAGAATCAATATTGTGAAAATGACTATACTACCCAAAGCAATCTACAGATTCAATGCAATCCGTATCAAATTACCAATGGCATTTTTTACAGAACTAGATCAAAAACATCTTAAAATTTGTATGAAGACAAAAAAGACCCTGAATAGCCAAAACAGTCTTGAGGGAAAAAAACAGACCTGGAGGAATCAGACTCCCTGACTTCTGACTATACTACAAAGCTACAGTAATCAAGAGAATAATATACTGGCAAAAAAAAAAAAAAAAAAAAAAAAACAGAAATATGGATCAATGGAACAGGATAGACAGCCCAGAGATAAACCCATGCACCTATGGTCAACTAATCTATGACAAAGGAGGCAAGGATATACAATGGAGAAAAGACAGTCTCTTCAATAAGTGGTGCTGAGAAAACTGGACAGCTACATGTAAAAGAATGAAATTAGAACACTCCCTAACACCGTACACAAAAATAAGCTCAAAATGATTAAAGACCTAAATGAAAGGCCGGAGACTATAAAACTCTTAGAGGAAGACATAGGAAGAACACTCTTTGACATAAATCACAGCAAGATCTTTTTTAACTCACCTCCTAGAGTAATGGAAATAAAAACAAAAATAAACAAATGGGACTTAATGAAACTTAAAAGCTTTTGCAGCAAAGGAAACTATAAACAAGACAAAAGGACAACCCTCAGAATGGGAGAAAATATTTGCAAATGAATCAATGGACCAAGGGGTAATCTCCAAAATATGTAAACAGCTCATGCAGCTCAATATTAAAAAAAAAAACAACCCAATCAAAAAATGGGCAGAAGACGTAAATAGACATTTCTCCAAAGAAGACATATAGATGGACAAGAGGCACATGAAAAGCTGCTCAACATCACTAATTATTAGAGAAATGCAAATCAAAACTACAATGAGGTATCATCTCACACCAGTTAGAATGGGCATCATCAAAATATCTACAAACAAAAAATGCTGGAGAGGGTGTGGAGAAAAGGGAACCCTCTTGCACTGTTGGTGGGAATGTAAATTGATACAGCCACTATGGAGAACAGTATGCAGGTTCCTTAAAAAACTAAAAATAGAATTACCATATAACCCAGCAATCCCACTACTGGCCATATACCCAGAGAAAACCATAATTCAAAAAGACACATGTACCCCAATGTTCATTGCAGCACTATTTACGATAGCCAGGTCATGGAAGCAACCTAAATGCCCATCGACAGATGAATGGATAAAGAAGATGTTGTACATATATACAATGGAATATTTCTCAGCCATGAAAAGGAATGAAACTGGGTCATTTGTAGAGATGTGGATGGACCTAGAGACTGTCATACAGAGTGAAGTAAGTCAGAAAGAGAAAAACGAATATCGTATATTAACGCATGTATGTGGAATCTAGAAAAATGGTACAGATGAACCAGTTTGCAGGGCAGAAATAGAGACAAAGATGTAGAGAACAAATGTATGGCCACCAAGGGGGGAAAGGGGAGGGTGGGATAAATTGGGAGATTGGGATTGACATGTATACACTAATATGTATAAAATAGATAACTAATAAGAACATGCTCTATAAAAAATAAATAAATAAAATGAATTTCAAAAAAAAGAAAATGTTCCCTGAATGTTGAACATCACTGAAGGATAAGACTACCATACACAATGCAACAAGACAACTGTGCAAATCCCTGGCAACCTGAGGGCTGAATTGTGTGCCAGGAGAGTTCCAAGAAGGGCAAGATCAATACAAGTTGGTTTCACTGAACAAACGAGACTTCAGCCAAGCTCAGAATGGACACAACTTGCACTGAAAGGGAGTGACAGGTTCTTGGGGTGAAGAGATTTGTTTCTTCAGGCACTGTGTGTGCGCCACAAATGCAATGATGAGCAAAGTGCATCCTGGTCCCTGCTTTCACAGAGCTGTTGTCCAGAGATCAGTTTCCTTAGAGTCCAGGGTACTGGTGGGTCGTGACAAAAGTTGACATTTATTTAGGGCCTATAATGTGCCAGGCACTATGGTAAGTGCTTCACAAATATAATCTCACTTGCTCCTCACTGTAACTCAAAGATAAGGGGGGTTTCTATTATCACCATTTTATGGATTGGAGACTGAGCCCACTGAGCTAATTAGTGGTGACGCCAAAATTCAAATCCAGGGCTGCCTAGCTCATGGGCCATTCCCTCTCCACAATACCCCATGGGAAATGATGTCAGGGGAGGGTGGATGGTGGAGTGCTTGGAAGGCCAGTGAAGCAGTCCATGTTTGCTGTGGAGGAAATAAGGTATTGGTTATCGGTTGTGTCTTCCTGCTGTTACCTTAGCTGCTTTGCCTAAATCAGATTCCCAAGGTTCACACACAGAATTCAGAGGACCCTTCAGGCATGACACACTCTCTCCCTCCAGATCTCCATCAGCTTTCCTGCCATAGTGAACTGCAATGGCCATCTTGAGAGGAAATTTCAGTCCTATTTTTTTCTCTCCCTTAAATTCTAAACCTATGAGAAACCGTAGGAAACCATTCCCCATGGTTTTTCTCATCCGGCCCTATATTGGCCTTTTTTAGTTTTCCCAAGATCCACAAGAACCTTCACAGTTACCCAGAGACTAGCACACTAGTTATTTAAGTGACATCTTACCACCCAAAGCATATGAAGGAGAAGAGAGATGCTGCAAATTTCTCCTTAGCTTTTATTTCTCCATCTTCCCAGGGAGGAAAAGGCATGAGAGAAGAGGTATCTGCACTCTCTCCACCTCCCGAGAGGATGAGGGATTGTTCCCTGCCCTCTGTCCTTTCCTTCACTCTGAGTTGGGAAATACTGCTCCCAAGGAGGCCAGCCAGAATCATGAAGGTCAACCCACCTGGAGGACATAGAACTGGAGATGTTACAGTAAATGTGGAAATTCTTAAGTTCATATAGATAATATCTGCTTATCAATTATAAAGCACTTCCAGAACAGGCCTTCATTTGAATCTCTCACAATAGTTAGGTGGGTTTTAATGCTGATATGACTTTTTTTTTTTTTTACAGTTGAGGAAACTGAGGTACATAAAAAAGAAGTGGGTCCCTAAGGTCAGAGAGGTAGAACTTGCAGCCAGGCCCTCTGAGCTCAATTCTGTCCTCTGTCATCTCTTGCATATCCACTCAGGAACGCTGATTTGGATAAAGGTGCCAGATAGGGATAGGAAAGCTTAACGGGCAGTCTCTATGATGTCATCCTCCAAGATTAGGGAGATTTGCCCAAATAGTTTTAATTTCATTTTGTACTCTCCTATGATTCTACCCTCCAACAACATGCCTTTCTCTTATAATAGTTGGCTTGGTGCTAACCAAATTTCAGAGTAGTAAGTTCCATATACTCACTATTTCTGTGGAAAGAAGTGCTATTTTTACTTTGCCCTAAACTATTTCTTTAAAATGATAAAGTTGCCCCTAGTTCTTGTGCTCTGGGATTTCATAAGTTCATATTTTTATCTTACGATTTTCATTATTTTATAAATTTCAATTATACTCCCCTCTCAGCCTGGGTCTTTCCAGAATGAAAAGCCCTAATTCTTTCATCATCCCCCACAAAGGCCTCTCCTGACCCTCTGGCCCAATTTAGGCATCCTTCTCTAGACCTTGGATGGCTCTGTATGTCTTTGAGGTGTATCAGATCATCAGGCCCTCATCACTTTGTCCATTATTCTTTATAAAAGAGCACAAATGGCTTCAGCTAAAATCAAATGCAGAAATATTTGAGAGACACTTTTAAAAATCAAGCAATTCTTTTGCTCCAAGTCAGCCCAGTATAGGCTGAATGAAAAAAATATACATTTTTGCTTCAAGTCTGAAATAAATTTGAACACACCGCTACTAGTCAACCTTGTACTCTATTATGAAAATGACAATTTGCAAAGCACCTTCACATAGATTATTATCTCACTTGACCCTCACATGAACCATGCATAGTAGAAAAAATGTATTATTGTCCTCATTTTTCACATGAGAAAAGTAAAAAGATGAGTCTAACCCACAGTCAAACAGCTGGAATTAGAGCCCCAGTCACTGGCCTTCCATCGAGAGAATGGTCTTTTATCCACTGTGCAATGTAGCCTTCCTTCTAAACACTTGTGATTTACATTGAAGCACCAAACTACCTCTCTCTGAGTCTTTTTCAGTGGCCACAGCACAGTCACAAAATATTCTATAGTTCTACTGAAAGGAAAGATGTTTAAGGTTAATCTAAACCCTCTTTCCTTTTCTCTCTACCTGCTCTCCAGCGGCAATCTCAGCCACAACACAGGCATCATTGTCATCTCCACGCAAATGCCTCCCAAATCTGTATCTCTAGGCCACACCTCCACTCTGGCACCAGAAAGGTATAAAACTGCATACTTGACATCTCTTGGATGTCTCAGTATGTTCCCTTTTGATGTTCCTCCTCTCAAATACCTATCCAGGAACCTACGAGTCTTGATTTTTCTCTCTCCCTCCCCTTACCCCCACTGCTATATCCAATCTAACACCAAGTCCTTTCACTTTTACCTCCCACACAGCTCCCGTGCTGTCCATTTCTCTCCTTCCCCATAATCACCACCTTAGTCCAAGACCGTCATCTCCCCTTTGGACTTTCATGGACTCCTAACTGGTCTCCCTCTCCAGTCCTTCCTCCTCACTATAGACTATGCCATTCTGGTCATGCCATCCCTACCCCACCCCTGCTTAGAACACTTCAATGGCATCCCATTGCTCGTAGGGTAAAGGCAAAACACCCAGAACGGGTCCACCAGCCCTGCCTAACCTGGTCCCACCTCCAGCCTCATCTCACAACACTCGTCTTCATTTCTTAAGCTCCAGCCCCACTAGCCTTCGTTCAGGCCTCTTTACTCACCATGCTTTCATTTGCCACAGGGTCCTAGCATATTCTTCCTTGTCTTCCCTGATTATTTAAATTCCTAGAATTAGATTCCTAGAAGGCTCCAACTTCATATAGAGGTTCAAGGGTCTTTCCTCAGGAAATCCTATCTTGACCTCCCTGAGTTAAATTCTTCCACTATGCTTTTCACGGCACTGCTTGGGCATGGCTTTAATTTATGTCTGTCTCCCCCACCAGATTTGTAAACTTTTGCTCACCATCATATTCCCCATGCTGTGCTGAGCTTGGAACACAGAAGCACGTCAATAAATGTTTGTTAGATAGATGAATAAACTCACTAATGAGGAAACGGTTGTATGGATTATACATCCTCATTATGGAATACTAGGCAGCTGTTAAAAAGAATAAGTCTATATGTTCTAATACAGAATGATGTCCATGACATATTATTAATTTAAAATAGTACATTACAGAACAGTAATGTACTATGTACTATGATCAGTTATTTTTTAAACCTATGTATGTCTTTATTTTTAAAAAATCTCTGTGTGTATGTATACATGTGAATGTGTTTATGCATATGTGTGTATATGTTTTAAATGGCCTGCAATACACCTGAAACTAACATATTATTATAAGTCAACTAAATATCAATAAAAAATAAACAAATACAAATAAAAAGGTCTGCAAGACTGACACCAAACTGCTTACAGTGGTTGCCCTGGAGAAAGGGACTGAGACAGGATACAGAAAAATAGAATAGAAACTTCTACTCAAAAACTCCTTGCTGGTTTGACTTTTTTCAATGACCCTGTGGTATTGTAATTATTTTAACAATATCATTTTTAAAGATAATGATAGAACTCAACAAAGTTCAGGAAACTGGCCATTTCTATGTACAGCAAAAATAAAATAAAATAACCACTTTGTGTATGATTCCTCAACAATGATAAAGTTCCAGAAATCAGCATATTTCCAGATCAGGTCTCCAATCTAGCTGTGATGAAGAGGCAGCATGGTGTCTGGAGAGTAGCACTGACATATATACACTACTGAATATAAAATAGTTGGCTGGTGGGAAGCAGCAGCGTAGCACAGGGAGATCGGCTCGGTGCTTTGTGACCACCTAGAGGGGTGGGATAGGGAGGATGGGAGGGAGGCTCAAGAGGGAGGGGATATGGGGACATATGTATGCATATGGCTGATTCACTTTGGTGTACAACAGAAACTAACACAGTACTGTGAAGCAATTATACTCCAATAAAGATCTATTAAAAAAAAGAAAAAAGAGGCAGCACGGAAGAGAACAAGGAGACATGCCAACATGTGTTTGTCTCATTCTTTTTAATAACTGCTTAGTATTCCATAATGAGGATGTACATCACATACAACCCTTTCCTTCACTCACATGACCCATATAAACAATAAACATTTTGAAAAAATCACTGCTCTTTATTTAGTTATACAATCTTGGAAGGAAAATAAGAGAAACAAATAATACTGTGAATTTTTCTTAGTTTACTTAGCTTTTTTTTGTTGTTGTTAAATAAAAGTGATTATGTGTAGATACTTTTATTTTCCTTTACTTGCCGAAGAACAAATCTTTCGTTGTCTTTACCATAGTTCCAATAGAAAAGATAGCGTTCTACAGCCACGCAGGCTGCAGAGGAAGGAGCAGGGACAAATACACGGGTGATGTGCAGACAGGATTATTCCACAGCTAATAGCACAAAACCTCACTTCAGTTGTCAAGAGAAGTGTGTGCAGGTGGATAGACCCACAGTTAGAGGAAAAGAAGAGGTAGCTGTGTGGGAGTGATTTCTCCAGCAGCCAGCCTACAAGAGAGAGCTGGGAAAAGTCTGTGAATATAGAATAAATGCTGTCACTTGGAGCTGCATTGATTCTTTTTTCAGACTAATGGCTTAGACGGTAGAACAACCAAACGATGACTAAAATGTGAGTCAAATGCTTTCAAATAAAATCATTCTAATGAAGCAGGAACACAGGCAAGCAGAGAGCAGGTCATTAGGGGTTCTAACCAATACTTGTTAAACCTGAAGAAACTCACTCTCCTTAATGACTGCCTCTTTCAATCTAAGTCATTTTGACATTAGTGAGCTGGGGACAATCGATCTTTATTACTAGTGATATCTACTGATCAGCTCTGAATGGTGGGAAAGGTAGCTCCCAGTGGGGCTTGTGTACTTTTCTCAATCCTGATTTGTCTTCCTTCTCTCCTGGGGTCTCTCCAGCATGTCTTCTACTATCCCAAAAGGTGTCAGGAAATTCTAAAATTAGCTTCAAAGTTGGTATCTTGATATTTTTGAAAACTAACTTTCATTTAAATAGAAAAATAGCTCACATTAAGAAGTAAGTTTGGAGACTTCCCTGGTGACGCAGTGGTTGAGTCCGACTGTCATTGCAGGGGACACGGGTTCGATCCCTGGTCCAGGAAAATCCCACATGCCTCAGAGCAACTAAGCCTGTGCGCCACAACTACTGAGCCTGCGCACTTAGAACCTGTGCTCTGCAACAAGAGGTCACGACAATGAGAAGCACATGTGCCACAATGAAGAGTAGTCCCCACTCACCACAACTAGAGAAAGCCTGCATGCAACAACGAAGACCCAACGCAGCCAAAACTAAACAAAATTTTAAAAATAAATAGATAAATGTGTGCCTTTATGTATTTATTTTAAAAAAAGAAAAAAAAATGGTGCTGGAACAACTGAATATCCAATGCAAAAAAATGAATGAAGACACTGTCCTTATATCTTTCACCAAATTAACTCAAAATGGATCTTATACATGAGTGTAAAAGGCAAAACTAAAAAACTTCCAGAAGAAGACAAGATAAAAACCAAGGCACCTTAGATTTAGGAATGAGTTTTTTAGATATAACACCGAAGCACAATCCATGAAAAAAAATTGGACATATTAAAATTAAAAACTTCTGCTCTGCAAAAGACACTTAAAAGAATAAAAATATAAACCACAGCTTGGAACAAAAATATTTGCAAAATGCATATCTGATAAAGAACTTGTACCTAAAATACACAAAGAATTCTTAAAACTCAACAATAAGAAAACAAACAACCCCATTTACGAATGTGCAAAAGCTCTAAGCAGACACTTTACTAAAGAAAATATACAGGGCTTCCCTGGTGGCGCAGTGGTTGAGAGTCTGCCTGCTGACGCAGGGGACACGGGTTCATGCCCCGGTCCGGGAAGATCCCACGTGCCGCGGAGTGGCTGGGCCGTGAGCCATGGCCGCTGAGCCTGCGCGTCCGGAGCCTGTGCTCCACAACGGGAAGGGCCACAACAGTGAGAGGCCCACGTACCGGTAAAAAAAAAAAAGAAGAAGAAGAAGATATATAGATGGTAAATAAGCATATGAAAAGATGCTCATCATATTGTCATTAGAGAATTGTAAATTAAAACAACAGTGAGATACCTCTACTACACACCTATTGGAATGTCTAAAATCCAAAAACTAACACCACCAAATGCTGATGAGGATGTGGAGCAATGGCAACTCTCATTCTTTATTGATGGGAATGC
This sequence comes from Grampus griseus, assembly GCF_964374135.1. Classification (NCBI taxonomy): domain Eukaryota; kingdom Metazoa; phylum Chordata; class Mammalia; order Artiodactyla; family Delphinidae; genus Grampus; species Grampus griseus. Next base: position 59,847,031 of record NC_139017.1, read on the forward strand.
AAAATGATACAACTACTTTGGAAGACAGTATAGCAGTTTCTTATAAAATTAAACATAATCTTATATGATCCAGCAATCGCATTCCTAAGTATTTACCCAAATGAGTTGAAAATTTACATCTACCCAGAAACCTACACAAGAACGTTTATAGCAGCTTTGTTCATATTTGCCAAAACTTGGGAGCAAACAAGATGTCATTCTGTAGGTGAATGGGTAAACAAGCTGTAGTATACCCATACAGTGTAATATTATTCAGTGATAAAAAGAAATGGACTATCAAGCCATGAAAAGACATGGAAGAAACTTACAAGATACAAGATCAGCTTACAAAAATTACTGGTATTTCTCTATATCAGAAATAATCAACTGGGAAATATAACAGAAATAAAATATTGTTCTCAAGGGCAACAAAACCAGTAAGGTACTTGTAATTAACATAACTCAGAACAATCCACACAACTTTAAGGAGAACAACTTTAAATTCTATTTAAAAACATGAAAGATCTGAATAAATAGCAATATATCCCTGTTCATAAATGAGACAACTTAAAATTGCAAAAATATCAATACTCCTCCAAATTAATCTCTAAAGTCAACACAATTCCATTCAAAATTTCAGCCAGATTTTTTGACGAACTAAAGAAATTTATTCCAAAATTTATCTAAAAGGATAAAGATTCACTAAGAGCTAAGTCATATTTGAAAAAGAAGAACACAGGTGGAAGAGTTACTCTTCCAGATATTAACACATGCTTCAAAGCTAAAAACATAAAACAATGTGATACTATTATAGGAACAGATATGTGAACCAAGGGAATAGAATAGAAAGCAGAGAGCAGACACATACATGTATACCTGGAAACATGAAAAAAATATTACCCAGGCTTTAAAGTTCAGTGAAATTAATTATAATTTCATTTAATCATCTTCATTTTAAAAGAACAAAATATATAAATTCTGGTACTGCTTAGGAAAATTCAAGATTCCTGGTCATTTTAACAGTGAGATAGTTCATTCACATAGATGATTCCATGATAGATGGATAAACTTCATACACTAGAATAAGGTTTCTAAGAAGCAATTTCCTGGCTTGTTTGAAGAGAGAGTTTGACATAGCCATAAGGAGCTCCAATTCTGGAGTCAGAAACACACATGGACTGGATTCCAGGTCTGTCATTACTACATACAATATGGCAGGTTTCTTAGATCTACAAGTCTTGATTTCTTCATCTGCAACATGTGATAAAAATGGTTCATACCTCAAAGGGTTGTTGCGAAGATTAGGTGAGAAGATGCCTGTAAAGTGCTTAGCACAGTTCTTGACCCATAATAAGCACCTAACATCTGTGAGCTGCCGTTATTACTATTATTCTAAATGGCTTGCATATTGAAAGAAGCAGAAAGGGAAGAAATAGTAAATGGATGGTGTGTAAATGAGATGCTTGAAATATGTTAGGGAGCGTGGTCTCGGGGAACAGTTGATAACGGGAAGGTCAGCAGAGTGAGAAGAACTAGAAAAATCCTATGTGCCCTCCTCAGTGAAAAGGAGGGCAAATGGAAGCTGACAGCAGGTTAGTAATTTGTGTTTAAGAGAAGAGAGGATATCATTGTGGATGATTAAAACCGTAATCTACCTCTGGCTTTTTCTCTTACCAGATGCACCTAGAACACACCAAAGCAGAGAAGAAACAGCACAGACTAGCACGCGGTTCCACGCCGGTACTGCCTAACTGTGCTTATCCTCCATCAACAGGTGTATGTGAGCCACAGGTAAAGCAAACCTCAGTTTACGAGTCACATAATAAAAGCCACAAGATGCAAAGGGATCCAGAAATTCTCTAAGCTGGTGGTTTTCAAGTTTTTAAGCCACAAAACCTTTTCTTAAGAAAAGCATGAATAAAAAAATAAAAACGTGCAGCTACTCAGGCCTCAGCAGCAGAAATGGAGTCCCAGAGCCCAAGAGGCTCAAGTCTACACCTGCAACCCCCCATCCCGAATGTGGCTCGGAAGTATAATCTGAAAGCCACTGATACCGTCCTACCCCTCAACTTTTTTTTTTTTTTTTTGGCCATGCCACACGTCTTATGGGATATTAATACCCCGACCAGGGATTGAACCCGGCCCTGGCAGTGAAAGTGCCACGTCCTAATGACAGGACCGTCAGGGAATTCCTGCCCCTCAACTTCAGAGATGTGGAAAGTGAAGGTCAGAAAGGCGAGAGGACTTCCACAAAGTTGTAACCACATGGGGACAGAGCTAAAACAGAATCGAATCCAACAGTTATCTGACGGCCAGTCAGGTTCTCTTTTTACCACTGACCATTACCTTCTTGACTGACATACCAAAAAGATGAGGAGGAAAGTAAAATATGTTTGAGAAGAATGTGCCTCATCATAGGAAAAACATAAAAATGGAAGGCTGGAGAGCAATGAAGCCTGGCAGCTTGGGCTCCACGAATCTGCATATGAATGGAACACCACCTCCATCAGTGGCTGACTAGAGTTACCAGAACAGTTTTTTGAACACTAAAACAAATTAAGCCAAAAAAAAAAAAACCCCTTCAGCAATTCCCTGAAGGTCCAGTGGTTAGGACTCAGTACTTTCACTGCCAGGGTCCGGATTTCGATCCTCGGTTGGGAAACTAAGGTCCCATAAGCCACAAGGTGCAACCAAAAGAAAAAAAACCCTTCACAGCGAATGCATAACAGAATCACATTTACAACTATACTGCATATGAATGCGCACAATTATACTTTGGAGGAAGTTCAGGCCACATTAATGGGACTGTGAGGGAATGAAAAAGGGCTTGAATAGCCAATGAAATTAACTACAGTGACTAATGGATGAATTATATAGTCATATGATACTGAGCATGATTTTGGTGTTCTGTTCACAGAACTCCAGCTTAAATCATCTGGTTGTACTTTAAAGGAGTCTGTATTCTAAAATCAAAGGTCAAGTTAAGTGCTTCCTTTCTAGACTTGTATGTTGTGAAGTTCAGAGTTCATATCAACACGGGTAAATTATTTTCTAAGTACTACCACATCCCTCTATTTAAGACACCAGTGATGTAGACAGAGCCCTCAAAATCCAGCTCCTTCATGGCCTTCACAGTTTCAGTTTCCCACTGGCTTACTAGGCCTGAGTATACAGCCATACAACCCAACAGGGAGAAATCCTATGACTCTGCAGCCTGTGACACCTCATTATTCTGCACTGTGTTTACTCTTTAATTCTATAAAAGGAGGATTTATAGTACCTAGAGAGAAACTATCCAGTAGTTTGGCACAGATTATTTCCTGGCCTTATCTACAACACATCCCTTAAGAGCGTCTCACTTCCTCCAGCTTAAAAACCGCTCCAATGTATGGCTGGATGCACCCTTCCTGGCAGTACTGAATTGCTGAGGACAGGCCTCTGAAGAAGAGGGGAAAGTTCTGGTCCTGCTATCGGCCCCAGTACAGCCCCATGGCAGAGATATTCTTCAGGAGCAGAAGACTGGCCGGCACAGAAGCAATGGTTCCTCCAGCAACACCCACCACCACAATCCTGCCCTCCCATGCCAGGCTGAGGGGAAAAGGAGAAGAAAAAAAGATTATAAAAGGCAATGTACATTCACAGCCATTAGGATGGCTACTATTTAAAAAAAGAAAAAAAAAACAGAAATTAAGTGTTGGTAAGGATTTAGAGAAATGGAACCCTCATGGACTGTTGGTGGGATTGTAAAATGGTGCAAATGCTATGGAAAACAGTATGGAGGTTCCTCAAAAAATTAAAAATAGAACTACCATATGATCCAGCAATCTCACTTCTGAATCTATATCCAAGAGAAGTGAAAGCAGGGTCTTGAAGAGATATTTGTACACCCATGTTTACAGCAGTACTATCTATAATAGCCAAGAGGTGGAAACAATCCAAATGTCCATCAACTGATGGATGTTTAAACAAAATGTGTTATATACATACAGTAGAATATTATTCAGCCTCAAAAAGGAAGGAAATCCTGTCACATGTTAAAGCATGCATGAACCTTGAGGCCATTATGGTAAGTGAAATAAGCCATTTACAAAAAGACAACTACTGTATTATTCTACTTATATGGGGTATCTAAAGTAGTCGAATTCATAGAAGCAAAGTAGAATGTGGTTACCAAGGGCTGGGGAGAAGCGGGGAAAGAGGAGCTGTTGTTTAATGGATATAGAATTCAGCTTTGCAAGAAGAAAAACTTATGAAGATCTGTTTCACAACAATGTAAATATACTTAACACTACTGAACTTACACTTTACCATGGTAAATGTAGCAAGTCTTTTGTTATGTATTTTTTACCACAATAAAAAACACACAGAATGAGGGGAGAGAAAGCAATGTACATTAATTCAGAGAGACAAAGTAGGTTTTGGGGGTGGGGGCAGGTGTGTAATGGGTACAGAGTTTTTGTTGGGGATGTTGACACAACATTGTCAATATGTTTAATTGTATACTTACAAATGGTTAAAATGCTAAATATTAGGTTACTGTATATTTTACCACAATTAACAAAAAAAGCAACATGCATTAAACACCCAGCTGGGAATTCCTATTGACCTTACAAACTGGCAGGGGTGACCCATTCTACACCAATTTGTATTCCTCAGTAGGAAAATAGAAAAATAAGCCGTAAGCAAGATAGTAGGGGGTCAGAGAAACTAGCCAGTCTTGTAAGGGAACCCACTTTAGAATCAAAACTGTCTATTTAACTACTCAACTACTTTGTGGAAGGGAATCAGGTATAAACAGATATCATTCCAATGCTGAACAACTCAGTTTGAAAATTTTGAACTTAGGAAGCAAGAATAAGAATTCAGACACTCTCATGAAGCATCATTTGCTTTACACTAAGGCTTACTTTAGGACTCATTTAATTTATATACTTTTCTAGGGAATTTTGAATAATTGACAAAATACTATTACCTGGAAGGCAAGAGAAGGGTATGAATTAGCAGTCCTCTGTCCTGGCTCCCCATTTAGTCAACACACTCCTCCCTTTGCCTCCTGTCTAAGCACAGTAGTGGACACAGTGCAGTGATGCACAGGGGCTATAGAACCACATGGATCCCTTCTGTGGGCAAGCTGCTCTCTCTGCTTCTGTTTCTTCTACTTTAAACTAAGATAAACCACAAAACTGTGCTTACCAGGATGACACAAGAAATGAAGTTAACATTATCAGAGCCCTTCAGGGTCTCTGGTTGAAACAGAATGAGAATCGGTGTGGTTACAGCAGTCCCATGAAATCTCCAGTGATTTTTTTTTTTTTTTTAATAAAACAAGTCAAGGAGACACCTATACTGGTGGCTGCTTCAGAAACCAGTAAGATCAAAAGAGTCTGTACCTTGCTGCTCAGTGAACTGGGAGACTGCCACCCCAGTAATTCTAACATCTGAACAATGATCTCAAGAATTACCGACACCATGTATATAAAGTAGTTAGTGGGGGCAGGCATAGCTGAATTTAACACATGTATAATTTCTAAAACATTTGATATTGCCAACTAGAGAGTCCGCAGTCGTTTTTTGGATATTTTCCAGTTGGCTATTTTGTTTTTGCTATATTTAAGCATTTCCTGATTTTCCCTCTGCTTCTATTCCTTTTCACCCAGCCACTCAGCTGTTCTCGTTGATGCCAGTGGCTATGGGAAAAGTGAGCAGCAAAGACAAAAAAGAAGCAAGGCCAGAAGGAAGACAGAGGTCTGGAAAGGTTTCTGCAGAGGCCCAGGTCTAGCCCACTCGGGAGGACCACTGCATGTACCTGCGGAGAGCCTCCAGGAAGATATCTCCTTCCACGGTATCAATGACCACGTTCACCCCGCCACTGCCCACCAGCTTCCCCACTGCTTCCTTCAGGCTGCCCTGACTGTAGCTCACGATGGACTGTGCACCCCTCTGCATCGCCAGCTTGCACGGCTGCAGCTATTACCTACATAAAGAACACAATGCTTCTGATGGTCCAGAATACATACCAAGAAGGCTCACCCCACCCACCCAGCCTCCAACTAAAGAAGGAAACCAGCGTGACCTCACTGTCCTAGCATCAGCCTCAACCCAACACATAAGGCCCATCACACAGCACCATCACACTGGCCCCTGCATACCCACTGGCAACGTGATCCACATTTCCAGGAATCCTGGAACCCCAGTGGGTCTAGCTAGGCGACAGTTCAGGAGACACTCACAAGTTCTTCTCCAAATGCAAATTAAAACCACCATTTATTGAGTACCCACTATGAGTCAAGTAGTAAGGACACAAGCTAAATAACCAGCTTAGAGTCAAAAAAGCAAGATCCAGCAGTATGATGGCAGAAGTACTGCCATCATACTGGGTCCAGTATGTGCAAGCTAGAGGTGTCTAACCTCGATCTACAAGATCAGGAAAAACTTCTCAGAGGGTAAAACATGATTCAATGGAAAGATCTTGAAGTCAGACAGACCTGAGCTCAAATCCTGGCTCTACTACTAACTAGCTGTATTACCTAAGGCAAATTACTCAGTAAGAACTAACACTTACATGGTGCTTACTATGTGCCCAACACTATTCTAAATGCTTTACATATATTAATAACTCATTTAATCTTAATATCCCAATAATACGCATACTATTATTATCCCCATTTTAAAGATGAAGAAACTGAGGCAAAAGAGGTTAAGTATCTTGCCCAAGGTCACACAGCTCATGGGAGGCAGAACTGGGATCCAAACCCAGGTAATTCGTCTCTAGAGTTCATGCTTTTAATCTCTATTTTGCCTGCCAACTCCTCTAAGCTTCAGTTACCCCATCCATAAAATAAGATAAATTTTTAAAATTAAATGGAATACTGTCTATAAAGCACTTAGAAAACAAAGTGTTGGATAAACTGAATCTATTGTTACACATATGCAATCGTTTATTCTATTTAAACCTCATAAGAACATTATGGGGGAGGTACAGTTACTCCCATTCTGTAGATGGAAACAAAGACCCAGAAAGGTTAAGTATTGGGTCGGCCAAAAAGTTTGTTCAGTTTTAAGTAAAAATAAAAGACACATTTTTCATTTTCATGAAGAACTTTACTGAACAATGTATTCACTAACCGAACAAACTTCTTGTCCAACCCAATAATTAAGCCAGGATCATCCAGGTAGTAGGTGATAGAACAACTATTCAAATCCAATGCTGCTGATTCCAAAGCCCATGCTTTTCCACTCCATCACCCTGGGAGAAAGCCATGCCTAAGACCTGCCAAAGATGGCATAGATGGCTGTGGGCGATATTGTGAGGAAGTCTGGGGTTTGGAAGTCTCCAGAAAATCTTCAGACATTCAAGAATTGCCTAGAGGTGCCTTATCCCTGAGCAGCATCCACTAGCCCAAGCACTTTGGCCCCAAGGTGACATTCAGAATGTGCAAACACCCAAGAACATCTGTGTCCTTAAAAAATTCCAAACTCACCCATAACTATTTGAAACTGAAAGTTACCCTCATATACTCCCCAGTGGAACCCTCAAACATCTGCGTTTCACTGACTGCTATCAGCACACAGTGCCATAGAGGGAAGACACCAGTCGAGGGTCAGGCACCTGATTCCAACCCCAGGATTCTCTGTAGGTCCCAGTGAGGCCTGCTGTGAATCATTTTCTCTCTTCGTGCCTCACCTTCTTTGTCTGTGAAATAGGGATAATAAACACTTTCATTCCCCATCTCCCAAGGGGTCTGTGAGGACCAAGGGTAAGATAATTGCTGTGGAGGCAATGTGAAAGCAATATGAAATACTGTGAATGAAAGATGTTATCAAAATGACCTGTTCCAAGTAGGTGGCATGATGACATTATATTTTGTTTGTTTTTGCTTTAAACCATTATTGCTGCTAAAGAAAATACAGCTTAGATTAATTTTAATATCTGAATTAAAACAAATTTTTCTCTCTACTTAACTTCCTATAACTATTTAAAACAAATGGTAGGGGCTTCCCTGGTGGTGCAGTGGATAAGACTCCACGCTCCCAATGCAGGGGTCCCGGGTTTGATCCCTGGTCAGGGAACTAGATCCCACATGCATGCCACAACTAAGGAGCCCACCTGCTGCAACTAAGACCCAGTGCAACCAAAAAAAAAAAAAAAAAGTAGCAGAATCTCCTTTTAAAATAAATTAAAAATAGGGCTTCCCTGGTGGCGCAGTGGTTGAGAATCTGCCTGCCAATTCAGGGGACACAGGTTCGAGCCCTGGTCTGGGAAGATTCCACATGCTGCGGAGCTACTAGGCCCGTGAGCCACAACTACTGAGCCCGCTCATCTGGAGCCTGTGCTCCGCAACAAGAGAGGCCGCGATAATGAGAGGCCCGCGCACCGCGATGAAGAGTGGCCCCGCTTGCCGCAACTAGAGAAAGCCCTCTCACAGAAACGAAAACCCAACACAGCCAAAAATAAGTAAATAAATATTTTTTTTAAAAAATTAAAAATAAATAAATAAAACAAATGGTACAGTTTTATCTTCCCAGAAATGTTAAATAGTCAGTGGTTCTAGACTTCGAGACTAACTGTGAGACTAACTAATGAGACTAACTGTGGTCTCCCCGCTAAGAGAGGTGCTAAAAGCCCTCACTTTTGAGTTGAAATGTGTTAATACTCCATGAAGAGCCTCCTGGTATCTAAGACTGCTTTCAGAACTCATATGTCCTTCCCAAAAGAAAGTCAATGTGAGAAAAGAGAGCTGCCACCTGGAGAAATTCCACACCAGTCCAATTATCACCAAACCTGTAAAGCATCTTGGCGCCTCTGGATATCCCCACCGCAGGCTACGCAGGAACCTCACACTCAGCACATCCAAAACTGAACTCACCATATCCTCCTGGGTCCTCAGTCCCAGCAAATGGCAAATCCCCAAGTGCACCTAGTTTGCGCCTTCCCACTCAATATCTAATAATAACAGGATCCCTTTTTAAGGGATCCTCCATGACACACCATGCCCTCAAACCGGCACATGGCACGAGTGACCTCAATATTCCCACAACCACCCAATGAGAAAGCATTATTGTACAAATGAGGAAACTGAAGCTGTTAAGCCAGAGACAGAGCTACAGTTTGCCCCTAGGTCAGGCTAATGTCAAAGTCTTTGTTCCTTCAACTATATCAGGATGCTCCCCAGTCACCAAATTCTCTATTTTCTTCTACTTTGGTATCTCTCTGATCATCGCTTCCAGTGCCTTGTTTCAAGTATCATCACCTCTGGCTTGGATTGCTCCAGGAATCTGTCCTATTGCCTCTGACCTTGCCCCTATCCCTCATCCCCACTGCTACGAAAGTGAACTTTGCAAAATGCAAAGATGATCATGTCACTTCTCTACAAAATCCTCAATAGCTCCTGCAGCTTCCAAGAAATGTTCAAATTCCTCAGTGTCTCATGATCTTATCTCTGCTCCGCTCCCTAGAGTCATCTCCCACTGTTCCCCACACATATCCTTTGCTCCACAGATGCTATTTGCAATTCCCTGAATGCATCACGTTAGTACCTATGTCTCTGTCTTCTAATATGTCCTCCCACCACTAAAATGGCCTTCCCTTCCCTTCTTCCTCTATTCAACTGCTATCAGTCCTGCAAAAGTCAGCTTAAACGTCCACCTCCTCCAAGAAATCCTTCTTCTCTAACACCTGCAGCCTCCGAGAAAAGCCCCTGTAGAGAGGTGGGTCTTGCTTTCATGTATTTATTCATTCATTCAAGAAATAATTATTGAGTGCCTACTAAGGTCTCGGCATGTTAGGTGCTGGGACTGCAATAATGAATCAAACAGACACTACTCCTGCCTTGATGGGGATTACAGTCCAGTGGGAGGGACACATTGATCTAGTAATGACACAAGTAAAGGATTAACCACATGCTATGAAAGAGAAGTACAGGATGCTATGAGACCACATACAAATAGTCCAGGGGAGGGGACAAACATCTCCTGAGGGACAAAGAATACTTCTCCAAAAAAGCGACATCTGAGTTTAAATTTGAAGCTCGGGGGGGACAGTTTAGAGCATTATAGGTAGAAGGAATAGAATCTTCAGAGGTTGTGAAGCGAATTGAACCTTGTCAGGTTCTAGTAACTTAGAAGGATGAGTGGTTTACTCCTAAGTCCCCTCACTAGTCTGCAAGCAAACAGATGGCAAGATCCTACTCTAGGTTACTTTACATCCCCAGTAACTTGCATATGATTTTTAATAAACAAATGAATAGATTCCATGTTTGAAAACAAGAGGTATGATATTTTTTAATGGAGAATCAAACATGCAAATACCTTGACCTTGAAGTGACCTTGAAGAACACTTGCTGCCACATCAATCACGGCACGGCCTGTGGCTCCAGCTGCTGCTGTCACTAAAACAGCTTCTCTGTGCCAGAGAAAGATGAGTGTTACTCAAGACATCAAAAATCCTCCAACGGTATGATTTCACGAACATTTTGAAGCTAGGACATTTTCAAGCAAGAAGAGAACTGAGAGGCCATTTCATTCGACCTTTCATGTACATGTACACATATATGTATGCTCTCCAGCTTCTCAGGCTGGGTTATGTATGTAGATCAGTGCTAATTTAGTCCCGTCTTGAAGACTTCCCAGGTAAGGGTCCTTAATCTCTCTAGGTAGTCTCTTCCTCATTCCAGTGGCAGCCTTCCTTTGCACTACCACTCCAATTTCTGCTTCATAAATTCTGTCCTAAAATCATTCTCCTACTAAACACTGCCAAATTTTAGAAGGTAACAGCCACTGCTCAACTAAGCCCATCTCCCTGGATCAATTCTGAGGCTCTCTGAAAAGAGCAAGAAGCTGTAGTTATGCTCCAGGTAAAGTGGGAAATTCAGCACCTCTGAGTTTGAAATATCCCACTTAGGTACACCCAACCAAGCCTCACAGAAACAAATACCACAGGCCTCCATTAAAACCAGAGTGAAGCGAGTTTAAATAAACCAGCTGGCTAAAATGTAAAGTTTTCTAGGAGGTGATATCCAGAGGAGTCAGACTTGAGGGACAGATTTCTCCAAATACATGTTGGCCAAGTTCTCAGTCTACCATTCCCTCTCAGACAAAAGGATATCCCCACTGTCACCAGACTCCAATCTTGGGTCACTCGCTACCTTCCTTCGGCCTTTTCTCAGATAGACATGAGGTAAGGGTCAGGGAAAGGAAAGGAAGGGGCAAGGTCTTAGTGGACACTTCTGGTATCAGAGAAGGTACCATCTAGCCCTCTATTGTCTACACAGTTCTCACCCAGGCTGGGTATGGGCCTGACGCTCCAAGGCCAAAGTAGCAGTGCCATAAGATACCAGCAGGGCAGCAGCTTCTCGGAGGGGGACCCTTTCTGGAATCTGCCACAGTGCCTATAAAAGAGATAACAGTGACTTAGAGATTAAGCACCTGTACCTTTTCATAGAGGCTGCTCAATATATATATTATGATTTGATTTGCAAAGGGCAACACATGTCAGGAACCAAGCCCAGTGGAAGTCAAGACCAAGCGAGCAGTGGCCAAGTTCAAGACTTGGGTGCATCACTCTTCGAAAATCCTAAGGCTGGCATCTGGATCAGGAAGGAACCAGCTTACAGAGGAGGTAACACAGGCCACTGTAGTATAATGAGTGAACTGGATGGTATAAAAATTTTACCTCACATAAAGCTGTTTTTTAAAAAAGTGTACAGTTCACCACTAGGGGGCATCATTCACATCCTGCACAAACATAGCCCACCCCACGCCCACCCTCGCTGGCAACGTTCCCAGGACTCTCTCTTTCACAAGCTTGATGTGGGGAAGAAACCCATTACATCCAGCTCAATGCCCCAAACCAGTTTTTCTACCAAAACCCCCTAACTATGGTCCACTTGGAGAGCCAGTCAGTTGCTCCGGGGCTCAGAAAACAAAATGCCCTTCTTCATTAAACCACTCTACACAAACAAACCTCTGTGCAAGTGTTGTCACACCGATATAAAAAAGGGGTTTAGGGCTTCCCTGGTGGCACAGTGGTTGAGAGTCCGCCTGCTGATGCAGGGGACACGGGTTCGTGCCCCGGTCCGGGAAGATCCCACATGCCGCGGAGTCGCTGGGCCCGTGAGCCATGGCCGCTGCGCCTGCGCGTCCGGAGCCTGTGCTCCGCAACGGGAGAGGGAGGCCACAACAGTGAGAGGCCCGCGTACCGCAAAAAAAAAAAAAAAAAAAAAAAAAGGGGCGTTTAGCATTTGAAAGAAAGAAGTGCTTGGCTGAGAAACAAGATATAACCAAAAGAATACAAAGAAAGAGAGGGAAAGGAGAAGAAGGAATGATGGATAGATGAAAAGTAAAGAAAAGAAAGCAGAAAAAATATCTCCAAGGACTAGTATTGAGAGGTAGGGCTACCTTGTGGTCAGTGATGCATTCTTCAGCCATACCATTAAAGCCACTCACGCCAATAACTCCATCTCCCTGAAGGGAAAATACCATTAAGGGTATGTTCAAATGCATGCCCTTGCTATTTATCCCTTCCCGAATTAATCCAAAAAAGAAAGAAAATCTTTCTTTCCGACCCACTGAGACACAGGTTCCCTTAATTATCTGTTCAGTGTTACTGTTCAGTAAATAATTCAGCCATTTTCTCACTACCCCCATCAGGTGGCCAAGCCAATCTGAGCACATTTTGGACAATGATAGGACTGAGCAAGAAAAAGACTAATATGGGGCTTCCCTGGTGGCACAGTGGTTGAGAGTCCACCTGCCGATGAAGGGGACACGGGTTCGTGTCCCGGTCTGGGAAGATCCCATATGCCGCGGAGCCGCTAGGCCCATGGCCGCTGAGCCTGTGCGTCCGGAGCCTGTGCTCCGCAATGGGGGAGGCCACAACATGAGAGGCCCACATACCGCAAAAAAAAGAAAAAAAGAAAAGAAAAGAAAAGAAAAAGACTAATATGAATTAGAATCCCAGTGTTCATTTCTTTCACGAGACTGAAACTTGAGAATTCTCTATCCTCTCAGTAACTAAAAATCCAGGTGCTGCCTTTTATTAGTAATAAAATATTTAACGAAGCCAGGAACTTCCACAGACTTCCTTCCCTCAATTCAGAATTAGTTTCTCCCTGCTCCGTCTCGTTTTCCCTTTGGTGTCTGCTGGCAAAGTCCAGGAGAAGCAAGACCCTTTGGCTACAAATGAGGTTAGCACATTTCTCATAGTTACCCACACATCAATTCCCTAGATTCAACTAATTTACCTCTTTCACCGTGCTGACATCTGTGCCTGTCTCCAATACTGTCCCAGAAAACTCCATTCCTAAAACAAATAGTTTAAAGATTATCTGTAAAGCCCAGCACAAGAGAGATGAGAAAACCCTGATCAACAGGCCGTCCTATGAGTCATCTGGAGCTGAGAGGGTTTGTGTTCCCCCGACCCAGGAAGAAGGGTAAGAGTGTTGTACCCAAAGCACGGGAAAGTGAACTAAGATTTCGTGATAACAACCTAAAAAGCTATAGTAGTCCCATTCTTACCGTGACACAAATGAAAATTGTAAGAATGGGCGAAAGCACAGAGAATCACGGGTACACAAGTACTTTTGACCTTGATCACTGGGGCCTCGGGTTCCTACAGCACCTCAATGACAAATTTACCATATTGTATTTATCTGTTTCCATGTCTCCTCTTCTGAACTATGAGGCCCTCGAGGACATGAACTATATTTATTCACATAGTACTTGGCTCAGTTGGATGAATTGGTGTTGTCTGCCCTTTCCTCTTCTACCTCCAAATTTCTGAATTTAATTATCATACATTTCCCACTTGAGCCGCCAGAAGAATAACTCAACTGAGTATGACATCTTCCCCCATCCAGCATTTCAACAAATACAAACAGAGGGAAATGGTTCCAATTGTTGAGACTTAACCAAGTACCCTAAGGCCAAAACACAGCAACTGTTTTGCAATCACTGTATCCCTAATATGCAATCACTGTATCCCTAATAGTATATATCTGTATAAAATATACATGTACTGTATATTTACAGTATATAACTGTATATTACTTATATATATATATACAGATACATACTAAACTATACTTATATCTCTTTTAATAAATTTCAGCAACAAAAATCAGTCATTGGTCCACATATTCAGGATCTAAATGTAATCAGATTGGGCATAATGCAAATCAGAGAGCAGGCTGCTAAGAAATGTATAACCTGTTTCTTTCTGATCCTCTGGTATTAGGTTTCTTTGGGAATGTATTCATGAGGACTGAGAGTTTTAGCTGCAACCAGATGTTTATGATCCTTCAGGGTAAAAACAAAATTGAGGCACTGTCAAGGAATGAAAGGGAATGACTATGGCCAACGATGGTTCTGATCAGGATTCTGGTGAGTATAATGATATGTAAAATTGTATTTGTTCGTTTACGCATTTTTAAAGTATTTATTGAGGAGTGGATGAAATAAGTGAAGGGGATTAAGAGGTACAAATCTTCAGTTGTAAAATAAAAAGCCACAGGGATGTAATATATAGCATAAGGATATGGTCAATAATATTGTAATAACTTTGTATGGGACACATGGTTACTGGACTTACCATAGTGATCATTTCATAATGTATGCAAATGTCACATCACTATGTAGTGCACATGAAACTAACATAACATTGTACATCAACTATATTTCAATCAATCAATCCATCAAGTGTTTATTGAGCATCTACTATGAGCCAGATACAAGAGTACTAATGGGGCTGGGGGTGGGGGGAGGGAAATAATGTTGAGCAAGACAGTAATAGAACCTTCCCTCACAGCACTTGCAATCTAGTGATTCTAATTAGTAGTGAGGCTGACATATCTAAGACACCACTGACAGCAGGCAGACACTGCCATCGTAGGGCCCAAGATGAAGCACATGGTTCTGAAAACACTCTATATCTTCTTTTTTTGAAGGAGTCACTTGGCCCCTTCGTACTCACCGGGTGTGAAGGGAAGTTGGGGCCTTTCCTGATACTGATCACGACAGGCCAAAATATCAGCAAAGTTAACCCCACAGAAATGGACATCAACTCTGACCTGCAAAGGAAATAGAGCAAAAAGGCAGAGGAGTACACATCTCTGGAAACAAAGTTCATTCAATTATACCATAATATTTACTGAATTTACTGAATGCCTACTATATGCCAGGTACTGAACTAAGTACCAGTGTACATTCATGAGGCAGAATGGACAAGGTCCCTGACCTCATGGAGCTAAGAGTATAGCAGAGAAGACAGACATTAACCAAATAATTATGAGGATTTATGTGTTAAATTACAACTCCTACACAAAATGTTAAGATAGAAATATACGGTGCCA
This sequence comes from Grampus griseus, assembly GCF_964374135.1. Classification (NCBI taxonomy): domain Eukaryota; kingdom Metazoa; phylum Chordata; class Mammalia; order Artiodactyla; family Delphinidae; genus Grampus; species Grampus griseus. The sequence goes on from NC_139017.1 coordinate 59,862,357, forward strand.
CGAAAGCACATAATGGGGAGATTTGACCTTTGGGGGAAATCAAGAGAATCCCCTGTGAAAGTAACACTTGACCTAAGAACCGCTAGGAGTTAACTATTCAAAATAGGGGGGTAGGGAGCCTGGCACAGACAAAAGCAATGGCATGTGCAAAGGCCCGGTGGTGGGGACAAAAGAAAAAACAGCTTAGTGCACAAAGAAGAGAAAAAGATGGGGCTAGAGAGCAAGGCCCACAGCATCTGAGGGTGTGTAGGGTTTGCTGAGGATCTTAATCTTTAGCGTAGGAACAGTGGAAGCCATTATAAGATTTTAAGCAAAGGGTAACATGATCAGCTGTTTTGGGAATCAGGAATTCTAGAAGCTAGAACAGGATTCCCCAGCTTATGTGTTTCATGACAGAGCTAGAGCAGAGGCAGGCCTGCAGCAATTTCTCTAGACCTTGTTAAGCAGTGGTTCTCAAAGTGTGGTCCCCAGATCACCAGCTTCAGTGTCACCTGGCAACTTGTTAGACATCCAAATTCTCAGCCCCCGACCTATTGAATCAGAAACTCTGGGGACAAAGCCCAGCAATCTGTTTTGACAAGGTAATTCTGATGCAGCCTGGACTTAAAGAACTACTGTCACAGACCAACCCAACTCAACAGGGCTTGGAATCACAGGAGGAAATGAAGGCTGAGAGACAGAATCGGTGACATTCATTTATATATTTGTTTGTTTACATTTCCCATATCATACAGAGGTGACCTTATTTATGAGAAGATACTTTATGGGCAAAATGGATTCATTCAACAATATTTTAAGCATCTGCCACATGCCTATGTGGGGATTTAACATTAAATTTAACGTTAAATCCTATGGGGATTTAACGATGGATAAATTCTCATAGTCCCAGCTCTCAGGAGCTAATATCTGACACACCAGTCCGGACAAATAACAGAACAAAGGAGCCCAGCCCTCAAGCCTATGCACATTGTGTGCTTGACACAGTTGCTGACATGTACAGCACCTATAAATCCTCAAGCCACTCCACCTTGATTCAAGGTGAACATCTTTCAGCATGTGAATCCCAGGAAGCAGACTGGTTGCTGTCCTGCGCTCACCCAAATAATCTATGTAGTCACAGGGTCCATGTTAGTGACACTTCAGGGCTGCAGTCACATTTCTCCCTCTCACCAGCGGTCCCCAACCCTGAGACTCACTGCCTGCTTCACCTTGTCAGAGGTTCTCATTCTCCACGCCAGGTGACAGTGTTACCAAGGTGATCAACAGGCAAAGCCCAAGTGGCTACCCCATTTTCCACCACCCTAAATGTGGGTAAATGCCCACAACCCTAATATAACCCCACCCACCCCAAATCACTGCAGTACACCAGGGGAGGGAACAAGGCACATTATCATGTAAATAGCGTTAGCGGGCTGGCTGTGGGGGAGGAGGGAGGGCAGATAATTAGATGCTGATATTGAAGAAGAGGATGCAAAGCATGGGGTCCATTTATCTGTGCTAAATCAATAACTTGCAGGTGGTTATGCAAAGTCGTGTGCAAATCAGAATTCTCTGTTTCTAAGGCAACAGCTCTGGGGACTTCTACATTTGTGTTCTGGGGAACAGTCTTCCTTTTGCGCTTCGGCCTTTTTGTGACCCCTGAAAGGGCCTTTCTAGAAGCCCAGCACGAAGTTGCGCTCCAGTCTCGCGGGCGCCCCTTAGCTGAGCACTCGGGAACTCAGTTCCGGTCGGGAGCCCGCGGGGCTTGGGTGGTGGCCGCGGAGAAGGGGCGTCTAGGGGGTCCCGGGGCCAGGCCAGTCACCCTACCTCACGGGGCCAGAGATGGCGGGGGACCGCCTCCTCAAAGGCCAGGGGCTGCTTCAACTCGGCGCCCAGCGCGGCGCGGCCGCGGTAGTGCCTGCCGCAGCCCTGCCCGGCCCTCCTGCAACGCAGAACAAAGGCTCGGGTTCCTGGGGGCGAGCCGGTTAACGCCTTTGGAGGTTCTGTGGTGAGTCAGGGCCGCACCTGCAGAGCCACGCCCGAGGCAAGCACAGTCCTCACGCCGACGCCGACGCCAGGGCCCCGCGCAAGTGTCGACAGAGGGGGAGGTCCGAGCGCGGCAGGAAGAGCAGGACGCCGCCCGCCCCGCCCCGGCCGCCGGGGACTCGCGACCCGACCCAGGCTGGCGGCAGCGGCCGGGACCGCGCCACGGGCCAGTCCCACCCGCGGGAGTGCCGCGCTTCTCCCGGGCGCCCGGGCCCCCTGGTCCCCCGGGGCCCCCTGCAGGTGGAGCCCACTGTGGAGTTGGGGGCGGGGATGGAGGAAGATGAGTAAATAGAAACAGATTCCCGGAGATTAACCTTTGTTGGCATTCTTTGTAGCAAGTTCAGGAGACTTTAAAAACCACACTTGGCGGTTCTTATACAGAGAACAAACTAGTGGTTAATAGTGGAAGGGGGGGTGAGAGGAGGGGCAAGATAGGGGAAGGAGATGAAGAGGTTCAGACTACTAGGTATAAAATAAATAAGATGCAAAGATGTAATGTAGAGCACAAGGAATACCGCCAATACACCTTTAAATGGAGTATAATCTAGAAAAATATTGAATCACTGTGTTGTACACCTGAAACTAATATAACATTGTAAATCAACTACTTCAATAAGACAATGTATAAATAAATAATTAGGGGTTGGGGGGGTCCTCTGCATGTGTGAAATCCTAAATGCATAAAGGCTTTAATGTCTACCTTCAACATCCTATTAGGATTCAATTCTTGTTATTAATTTTCTCACACTTACTGGACCACTTACTTACACTAAAACTGTACAGTTACTAGCAATCCAATGTTAAATGATTCTACGCGAATGCAAAGAGTACTTCCAATTAAAGTCAGGCCAAAACGCCTATGTTCTGCGTGACACATAGTAGATGCTCAACAATTGATTCAAGGACAGTGTACCTGGGTGAACAGGTACACTCTGGGAAAACTGAAAACATAACAGTATAATCTGTGAAAAATTGTAAAACTGGGTAGGTCTCTGTTGCAACAGTAGCCAAATATTTATATACTAGCAATATAAAAGAATGTTATCCTGGGAAGAATGTTTCACTTGACAGATAGCTTTTAAAGACAGTCTGGTACTTCCCTGGTGGCGCAGTGGTTGAGAATCTGCCTGCTAATGCAGGGAACACGGGTTTGAGCCCTGGTCTGGGAGCATCCCACATGCCGTGGAGCAACTAGGCCCTTGAGCCACAACTACTGAGCCTGCGCATCTGGAGCCTGTGCTCCGCAACAAGAGAGGCCGCGATGATGAGAGGCCCGCGCACCGCGATGAAGAGTGGCCCCCGCTTGCCACAACTAGAGAAAGACCTCGCACAGAAACGAAGACCCAAAACAGCAAAAATAAATAAATTAATTAATAAACTCCTACCCCCAACATTTTAAAAAAAAAAAGAATCTGCCTGCCAATGCAGGGGACACGGGTTCGAGCCCTGGTCTGGGAGGATCCCACATGCCGCAGAGCAACTAAGCCCATGTGCCACAACTACTGAGCCTGCACTCTAGAGTTCATGAGCCACAACTACTGAGCCCGCATGCTGCAGCTACTGAAAGCCGCGCTTCTAGAGCCCGTGTCGCACAAGAGAAGCCACCTCAATGAAAAGCCTGCGCACCGCAACAGAGTAGCCCCTGCTCACAGCAACTAGAGAAAGCCTGCATGCAGCAACGAAGACCCAACACAGCCAAAAATAAATAAATAAATTTATTTAAAAAAAAAAAAGTCTGATATCTTTAAAAAGACATCTGGTCAGGGAATTCCCTGGCAGTACAGTGGTTATGACTCCATGCTTCCACTTCAGGTGGCCAGGGTTCAATCCCTGGTGGGGGAACTATTGTAAGATCCCACAAGCCTCCAGGCATAGCCAAAAAAAAAAAAAAAAAAGATATCTGGTCAAAGAGTGTATAACTTCTGAGGTTCAAGCCCAACTCTACCACCTATTTGTATGGCTTTGGCAATCCTCATGGCTGTGGAACCCAGTTCCTCCCCCATAAAGTGAAAGCATTGGGCAGAATAATCCCTCAGTTGCTAAATTCTGTTTCTATTTTTTTGATGGAAACAATAATCCAAGATAGCATAGAATTATGGAATGATCCGGAATGGAATAAAGGAAAAATGGAAAGCAAAAATGAAGTAGGAATGAATTTCTGAAATCATGACCTAAAGGCTTTGGTGGGAAAGGAATTCAAAAACCAGTTTCCCACCACAGGTATGTAGGAGAGGTCACCGTTATCTTAAGAGCACTCACAGGGAATTTGAAGTCATTTTAGCCCCACCTCCCTCAGGAAGAAACTGGGCAGAAGAGGAACACGGACTAGAAGGTGAGAAGGTGGAAAATATTATCTCCATGAAACACTTTGCAAACTCTTAAGTCATTAGGTACATAAAATCAAACCAGGAATAGTGGAGAAATATGAACATTATCATCATCAAAATCAACATTCTGGTTGCCAAATAAGAGTGAGCAACAAGAAATCTCAAGTTTATGAAGTATGAAACCAATATTGATCTGGGGATGAAATGAGTTGTTACATGTGGAAAACGTTTTGTAAAATATTAAGTTTTTATACAAGATATAAAGCAAGCAAATTTTTTTTATTAAGTATAGTTGGTTTACATAAAGGGAACAATTTTTAATTGAGCTCCTTGAAAGCAACAACCATTTCTTAATCTCCTTTATGTTTGCAGTACTTTGCACAATGCCACACTTTTAGGCACTTAATACATGCTTATCGCTGAATTGTTGAATAAGCAGTCGGTTACCTAGTATCAATTTTCCAGATAATTGGAAGTATCTCTAAGCATCAGGTTTTTGATTGTTGATTAATTATTTTTATGGAAATTTTTTCTATTGTCATTTTCATAATATCTTTGTTATTCTCAGGGCATATGAAAATCAGTGAGTTTGGAGAAATCTATCAATACCGCATTCTACATTTATAACAGTATCTGAAGAAAATAGCAAAAGGCCCTTTAAGAAGAATCTTGGAGGGAGATGAAAGTATCTTAGGTAATTGAGGTGATTTTAAGCACTTATATGCAAAATAACTTTCACTTTTCCAAAGAACTTCAAAGGTAAGTGACAAGGCATTTAATAGTAGCTGCTATAGTAGCAAAAGAAGCATTTTAGCTGATCCATCAAATTGCTGCCACCACATTATACTGTCTAGTTTTTGTTATCATTTCTGGTTATTTTGTTTTATGTGGGGTAAGGTAGGAAAGTGAAGAGGAAGAACAAAATTTGAGTCCTGGCGGAGAATAAGACCAAGCAAACTAAATCCGAAATGATCACTCCTCTGCGAAGAAAGAATCTCTAACTGCCCTACAAACCAGTTTGAGGGCTCGTTAGGAAGTAAAAGAGTAACAGATGACTCTTCCTGCTGGTACAGCTCACATGAAGAGATAATATTTAACATCCAGAAGCTGCTGGAGGGCTGAGGGTGGAGAGCTGAATACACAAACAGCTATGTTTTCACAGAATAATAGACAAACAGTATATAAACAATACAAATACCATGCAGGACTGTGCTGAAAATGTAAAAGTAGCCCCCCACAGTTACAATGCTTTATCCAATAGTTTGTCAGTGCCTTGAGAATAGAGACCGTGTGTCTCAGTAGCCCAGTTGACCACTACATCTAGCACACAGCAGATACTCAGTACATTAGGAAGTTAGGAAGCCAGGGGCCCCTCACGCTGTGTGGGAGAGCTACCAGCACATTACAATTCAAAGCCACAGCCAAAAATGTTAAGGAGTCTTGCACCTACTTTCTTGCCGAAGTATACAGCTGCCGGGCATGACCTGATCCTTTTTTCTGACTAGTTCAGTATTGCCATTATAGATACATTATTATCTTCTACCAAAAAAGATGTCTCCCAAGAGTCTTGAGGTGCGTTGTAGTTTGCCTTTTCATTGAATTCCCCCAGATAGCTCTTTCTGACTGTTGTAGTTGCAGTTAACTTTTTTTTTTTTTTTTTTTTTTTTGCGGTACGCGGGCCTCTCACCGCTGTGGCCTCTCCCGTTGCGGAGCACAGGCTCCGGACGCGCAGGCTCAGCGGCCATGGCTCACGGGCCCAACCGCTCCGCGGCATGTGGGATCTTCCCAGACCAGAGCACGAACCCGTGTCCCCTGCATCGGCAGGCGGACTCTCAACCACTGTGCCACTGGGGAAGCCCGCAGTTAACTTTTATCAACCTCAGAGATGGACTTTGGCCATTGGTATATGTGGGACATATTAACCTTCTAGTCTATTCCAAGAACTGTGTAAGATTTGCTACATAACTTATTTGCTCCAACGCTCATGGAATCATAGAATTTCAGAGCTGGGATTGCTCGTCAAGATAATCTAAGCAAAGTGCTTCATTTACAAGTGAGAAAGCGGAGGCTCAGAGAGAGATTGGCCCAAGGTCACGGTGAGGGTTAGTGGCTGAAGTAGCGTTAGGATCTGTTAGGATCTGGCTTTCCTGATTTCTTGTTCGATTCCCTTTCTATCGAGCTCTTTGGATTTCACTCAACACTATACAAAACAATAATATTTCACATTTTCATAGTACATCACAGGTTTCAAATCACCGTCACCCAAATTGCTCTATCCTGCCAGTGATGAGAGTGATAATAATTATTGTTACAACTAGCACTTATTGGTAACTTACAACAAACAAGTTACTAAGTGCTTTTGCATTATTTTATTAGTCCTCACAATAGTCCTATTACTAGGATACTATTATTTTCACTCTTATAGATCGGGAATGCAGACTTAAGGAAGTTAAGTAACTTTCCCAAGGCCACACAGCTAGGAAATGGAGCAGTTTAGAAGCCTCCTAATTGCCTGATGCCAGAGCCCGGCCACCCACTGTGCCCTCCCTCACAAACGCCTTCTGCAGCAGACAAAGAAGGTATTGTACCGTACATTTTAAAGCCATGCTTTTTTGCTTGTAGTTTTAAGTTTAATTTTATAGGAATTTTACAGTAGTTCAAGCCTAGAAAATAGATGAATTCCCCGAAGAGAAGAATAGAGAGAAAGCAGCCTCCAGGGATGCCTGCAGTTAAGACCCAAGAGCAGGAAGAAAAGTTAACACATAATTAGGAGTACTACCCTATTCCTTATAGCCACAAACTTGAAAATGTATTGATTTCATTTAAATTTAAAGTATAGTGTGTAAGATTAAAACTATGATTCCTTATAGCCACAAACTTGAAAATGTATTGATTTCATTTAAATTTAAAGTATAGTGTGTAAGATTAAAACTATGATTATGTAAAGTAGTTTTCACACACACACATTCACATCTACACACACACACACACACACACACACACACACACACACACATATGCGCGCGCGAATAAGATTTTAATGAAACAATGTGCTGACTGGGTTGCAGGTACCAGCAGGCATTTGGGCTAAATTCCTGGCACCCAGATGGACTCAGTTGGAAGCAGTGGTGACCTGAACAATGTCTGCCATGGCCTCCAAAACTAATCACCAATATTTGATGCAGGAATCTATTTTCCATCTTAAGCCATCATTATGGAACCAATTTACAAGTTCCCAAGCAGTCTGGCAACTTTATGAAGCCTTTCCAACCCCACCTCCTCCAGAGAGAACAAACCCTTCCCTTCCACATGTTCCCTCCCAAGAATTTTATAAACCTGGATTAGCTCACTAATCTCACTGTTCAGGTGGTATTTATCTGTTTATCCCAACAGCTAAGCTGTGAGCACTGTGGATGGTTCCGATGATAACATATTGAAGAGACAATAATTTAGGCCTTGGAATCAGATGTACCTATGCTGGATTCCTGGCTTAGCCACTCAGTCATTGTGACCTTGGGAAAGTTATTTAACCTCTCTGAGCATCCATTTTTTCACCTATAAAACAAGCATAATAATAGCTGTGAGAATTGAACAAGATTAGCCAGTACATTGCAGCCCTCAACAAATGGCAGCTCTTATTATGAAGACAGTCCCTGCCCAGCTAGTGGAGAAAGGCACACAAAAAATACGCTTCTAAGGGAATTCCCTAGCAGTCCAGTGGTTAGGACTCTGCACTTCCACTCCAGGGGGCACGAGTTCGATCCTTGGTCGGGGAGCTAAAATCCCAGAAGCCACATGACATGGCCAAAAAAATATAGGCTTCTAAAATGCCTGTGAAATGTCCTATGATAGGGGGCTGCAAAGGGGGCTGTGAGAGCACAGAGAAGGTCAACCTACCCCACTTGGAGAGCATCATTTTAAGAAAGTCTCCCAGAAGAGGGGTGAGGAAGAATTAGCCAGACAGAGGGCACAGCTAAACGTGTCCCAGGCAAAGGAGTGTGTGAGAGAGAACATGACATGCTCAAGGAATTATAGGTGGTCAGTTATGATGGAAGTTACGCTTTAAGTTGGAGAATGGTGAGGGATGAGACTGGAGAAGAAGATGGTGGTGTAGAAAGAGCGTAGGTATTGGAATCAGACAGTGAGGAATCCCAGCTTCACCACGTTCCAGCCAAATATCCTCAACCAAGTAACCTCTTTCTGAGTCTCGGTTTTCCCATTTGTAAAATGATTGTGATTCCATGAACTAGTGTATGTAAAGTGCCTGGCACAGAATGTACATTTTTTTTAATGATAGCAGGAATTATTTATCGCTGTTTATCTAGGACGAGCTTAGTTGTTGGCCATTTCGATTGAGTCGATGGAAAGATGAATGAATGGGTAAATTCATTCACTTATTAATATTAGTATTTATTAGACACCATCCTGGTGGCAGACACTGTTCTAGTCACTGGGGATACAGTAGTGAACAAAACAGACAAAAATCCTTGCCCTATTGGGACTTGCAGTTCATGAACTGAGATGGAAAGGGGGCCACTGGTGTCTGTGAGGGGACAGTCTACTTCATAGCCCATGTGGCTCCAAAGTTATCTGATAAAACGCTAATAAACTGACAAAGCGAGTTTCCAAGTTTCCAAGAGGTCTAGATGTGAGTCCCACCTCCTAACAAGGAGGAGGCTCTTGTCCCCTCCCTTAATTGCTTCTCACTTATCAACCCCCAGCTTCCTGTTGTGATCCAGGGAAATGGTGAGTTGTGTTGTTTGGCAGGAAGAAATGTCAAGGAGGGCTCAATTCATTCTTGGGCTCTAAGTCTAAAGTGGTGGCAAGAGGAAATAGGAAAGCAGCTCACACAAAAAGGCTATGGAGAGGGAGATTTGCCTATCTCAGCAGCCCGTGATAAGTGAGCTCAAATGCCTTGTGATGTGTGGAGGTTTTATTTCCATAGCAGGATAATCATATTCACATGTGTATATCTCATTACAAAAGGGTTCCCCAGGAGATTTCATTTAATTCTCAGAAGGGCTCTACAAGGTAGGAATTAACCCCATTTAATCCCATCCTTTTCCTTTAAATTAACTCCTCCTGTCCTCCTGTATATAACTACACCCAAGCTTCAATCATAAACAAAACAACAAAAATCTTTGTTCATCTCTTATCCCTCTCTAACCAAAACCCTATTCATCTCCTCCTAACAGCCAAGTCCACTGAACATTAAGAATATGCTTGTTAGATAGAACTACCATATGATCCAGCAATTCCACTCCTAAATATGTACTCAGAAAAAACAAAAACACTAATTGGAAAAGATACATGCACCCCAATATTCATAGCAGCACTATTTACAATAGCCAACATATGTAAGCAACCCAAGTGTCCATCAACAGATGAATGAATAAAAAAGATGTATAGTGGAATATTACTCAGCCATAAAAAGCATGAAATTCTGCCATTTGCAGCACCGTGGATGGATCTAGAGAATATTATGTTTAGTGAAATAAGTCAGATAGAGAAAGACAGATACTGTATGATATCACTTATATGTGCAATCTAAAAAGTAAAACAAACCAGTGAATATAATAAGAAACAGATTCGCAGATAGAGTGAGCAAACTAGCATTCATTGATGGAGGGAAGGAAGGGAGAAGGGGCACGGTAGGTGGAGGGGATTAAGAGGTACAAACTACCATGTATAATATAAATCAGCTACAAGGATTTTTTAATAACTTTATTTATTAATTTTTGGCTGCGTTGGGTCTTTGTTGCTGTGTGCAGGCTTTCTCTAGTTGCAGTGAGCAGGGGCTGCTCTTCGTTGCGTTGCACGGGCTTCTCATTGCAGTGGCTTCTCTTGTTGCAGAGCACGGGCTCTAGGCGCACGGGCTTCAGTAGTTGTGGCTCGTGGGCTTAGTTGCTCCGTGGCATGGGGGATCTTCCCGAACCAGGGCTCGAACCCTTGTCCCCTGCATTGGCAGGCGGATTCTTAACCACTGCGCCACCAGGGAAGCCCTACAAGGATATATTTTACAAAGAATTATAGCCATTATCTTGTAGTAACTTTTAATGGAGTATAATCTGTAAAAATATTGAATTACTATGCTGTCCATCTGAAACCCAGATAATATTGTAAATCAACTATTCCTCAATAATAATGATAATAATATAAGGAATATGCTCAGTGACTCCGCTGCTCTCCTTCCATTCACTCTCCACTGTGCTCTTCTCCTAAATGCCACTGGTCCAATGGATGCTTGCCAGTCAGTCCCCATTGCAGCTGGCCTCTTGCAGCATTTGAAGTCAGTCTCTGCTGGTTCTCCTCCTACTTCTCAGTCCACTCCCCAGGCTTGTTCTTAGATTCCTTTCCTCTGCCACTTCTTTAATGTTGTCAGCCAGGGTTCTTTCTACCATCCTTCTCTCTCTCTCCCTCTCTTTCTCTCTAAGTGAACTCTCTTTTTTCTTCAAAATCCTGCCCAAGCTCCTGATTTGGGAGCCCTTCCCTAACCATAGTCTCACCACTTCTCACCTTGTCATTCTTCTCTCCCACCTCCAAAACATACACAGTCCCCTCCTCCTGTTTTCCTGGGAACTCTTCTGCAGCTTCAGTAAAGCACATTCCACATTGTGTTGTGCCGGTGCATGGGTCTGTCTCTGCAGGAGATTACACAAAACTGCAGGGTGGAGCCAGTGACTTCTCTATTTATGCATTCTCGGTGCCTGGCACAGGGCCTGGCACATGGTAGACAATAAGATTCAGAGGCGTTTTGCAAATTCTCAAGAATCAAACAGCTAGGAATTGAAAAGACAGAACCTCAACCGTAGTCTTCTGACTTTAAAGGATATAGTCTCTCTGCCTCAGCACAGAAAAGAACCATGTTCCAAGTATTTTACCGTAAGTGCCTCAACCCCAGCAATTTATATATAACAAGGGGCAAGGTGGCAGGAAGGATTTCCTTTTCCCCACAAACACTGCCCCAGCTACCAGGTGTGGAAGGATTGTTTGGTATTTGTAGCCTTCCTTTTGCAAACTCCAGGATGAGAAGAAGGAAGAAAAAATAAAACCCACCTCCTTTCTCTTCCTCCCAGTGGACAATCACCCCCATCACTTCCCTTTCGAGCCGGGAGGCAGGAAGCCTATCCTAGCTCATGAAATTCCCCACTTGAGAGGAGTAGGGGGTGACTTAATAAGACACTTTGTGGCTGGGCCAGCCCTGAGTATGATCGCTGCCATCCTGAAGTAATGCTCCCGAGGAAACCTTCAGAAGGTGGTCACAGATATACCTAGGAGGAAAGAAACTTCCCCTTTCCTCAGGAATAAACAAGGTTTCTAGGGAGATGCTCTGAAATCAGACGATGTGTGCATTTGCCAATTACAAGCTCAAGTTCCACCCAAATACACACAATCAAAGGCTTTCCCAAGGCCGTCATTACACACACAGGGCCCTCCTGCTGTTTGGGCAGCATTTTAGTACTGCAGTGAAGCAAGATAAATGTCATCAAAGCAGCAAGGTAAAGACGGACCCATCCAGCAGTGCCTTTTCCAGACCTGATGACTCACTTTGCCTTGTCTTTTATAATGTCGCAGTCTGAGAGGGGGAGAAGGAAATGAAGAGGAAAAGAGTGGGCTGTGTTGTACATGTAATTTGTTTCCCCTTTTTAGACAGCTTTTTAATGAGCTTTCTCATCAAGGGCTCTGTGAGCCTATGCTTAAAGTTTTCCGGACAAGCAAATGAGCAGGACTGAAATCAGATGGCATCAGGCCAGCACCTCGTGTTTTGTTTTAAAGATATAGTAAGGGGGTGGGGTAGTATGAAAGAAAACATTGCTATTTGTGAGAAGAGAGATTTGATAACTCTTTTTTTTTTTTTTTTTTTTTTTGCGTACACGGGCCTCTCCCGTTGCGGAGCACAGGCTCCGGACGCGCAGGCTCAGTGGCCATGGCTCACGGGCCCAGCTGCTCCGCGGCACGTGGGATCTTCCCGGACCGGGGCACAAACCCGTGTCCCCTGCATCGGCAGGCGGACTCTCAACCACTGCGCCACCAGGGAAGCCTTGATAACTCTTTAGTCCAAGATAATTTGGAAATGAATGTTGTGGTTTTCCCCACTCCCCATGAAAATTCTAATGTTCATCAATTATTAGAATATTAGTGTGTATCTGTGATAGCATTTCTCTGTTCAGTCGGTTCCCATGGAGAGAAGTAACTGTCCTGTGCTATCCTAACCCTGGGTTCATATTTCTGATAAGGTACTCATCACATTGCATCAGAGATAATGTACCCTCTAGGCTCTGATCCCCCATGGCGTAGGCACTCAACCTCACCTAGCCTCCTTTATATTTCCATGGTCCAACACAGTGTCCAGATACATAGACACTCAATAAATGTGATTTTACCATTTAAGTGAATTCATTAGGTGCTGTTAGTACATGAAAAAGTACATAAACTAATTAGACCTAAGTACTAGGCTGAAAATCAGAGCAATTTATCACCTTGCAAGGTTCAACAAACATTTTAATGTGCTAACAGCCCCTAATTAAAGCAGCAGCCTTCAACTGAAATTTTCAAAAGGACAGAAAAAAAGTACAGTCAGCCCTCTTTATCCATGGGTTCCGCATCTCCAGATATGGAGGCAGACTGTACCACACCAGTTTATATAAGGGCCATGAGCATCCGTGGATTTTGGTATCCACTGGGGGTGCTGGAACCAATTCTCCCCTCTCCCACTCCCCCAGGATACCAAGGGATGACTGTACTGATAGGGATTCAGAGATACAATTTTTTCTTTTTATCATCGATGGATGTTATTTGGTTTCTGAGTAGGAATTAGCTCCTTCACAATAGAGAAAATGATGTGGGTTTTGCTCTGTTTATCTTTCTAGTGAGTTTGCTTAACAGAGCATAAGTATAGAATGCAGGAAAGCAGTTTCTGGCTGTTGCCTATGCTTGAACTAGTTGTCCTGTAATCCTCCCCTCTGCTTGTATGGCATAAGGCGTGCCTCACTTGTGGTGATTCCAGGTACCTCCAGAGATGATATACTGATATACATGAACAGTCTGACACAGTGTTGGCCACAGAGTGTGTGCTCAATAAAAAACAGTCACCCATTGCTGGGAAGGGCAAAAAAGAGTAGAGGGGCTACCCTCCATTAGGTTGGAGAATAGACATCAAGGTAACACAATCCTCCCTAAAACATTTTCTCAGTGGTCTAGCTAAAAATGCTGCTGACTGTTTTTGTGTTTCCTGGACTGCATTTCATACCAGAGGTCTAGGCTATCTCTGTGTCTCCCTCTTTCTCACTCATGTCCATACTTGAATAGTCAGCAAGGAGTCAGTGATCCATCCCTACAAGCAGAAGAATGAGACTGGGTGTTCTCAGACTACATATCTGGAACATTTTCTTTGATGGGCATCACTTAGTCGGTATTTCACAAAGTATGATCTGTGGACTGTGCATCAGATGCCTGAAGGTGCTGAGTAGAAGGACTGGTCTCCCAGCTGGCGTGGCATCCTGGCATCTGTCATTTTATTAGGCTCCCCCATGGATTCTGCTTCCTGCAGAAGTTCAAGAGCATCTGGCCTTGGCTTCTGACGTAGCGGCACCTTGGATCACTAGAGGGCACCCTGGAACAACATTTTCCCCAGGCTTCAGGCTTTCTGCCAACCGACCAGGGCTGTGGCGTCCTCATACTTCTGGGCTACAGTTTCCAGGCCCATCCTGGAACCACAGTTTCCTTTAAGAAACAATCCATTGCCACATCACCAAATATGTCTATCATGCATTTCCACCATGGCGCTGTAATAAATTCATTTCTAAAGAAAAAATTAGACTTTAAGTCATCCTGGTGTATATTCATTAAACACAAATTGTGAACAACATTAGGTATTGAAAGGATTGATAAAAGAAGTCATATTTCCTACTCTCAAGAAAAATGTGGGAAAGATAAGGCATAAATACGAAATCATTTGAAAATAATTAAATAATGGTAAATTAATTTTCAAATTAATAAAAAAGAGAATAAATTACTAAATGTCACACAGATGCCAGTATATGCACAAACAAGGAACTCCACCGGTGGCCCTGAGTTGACTGGGAAAACTGCACACTGGGATCCCTGGGAAGGCATCATGGAAGAGGAGAAGCGGGGTCCAGGGTGGCCCAAGTACAACACGTGTCGTTTGAATTCAGGGCTCTTCCCCGTGTCTCAGCAGACAAATAAACAGGCAAACACGAATCTGGGAAGGACCACTGGGACTTCTTTTGTCATGTTGGCATAATGCCCATTTATTCAACGAATCCCTGTGGGGCACTACCACATGCCAGGCATTGGCCGTGCACTGGGGAGAAAGCAGCGGGCAAGACAGACACCTTAGTGCTGCCCTCGGGTGTTTACCATCCAGCAGGGAGACGAATGAACGCGTAATTACAAAGTAGTGTGTAAGTGATAGGTTTAGTAGGAGGTTTGTGGGAGCTCATAGGGGAGAAACCTAACTCCAAGTCGTGGTGGTGAAGGAAGGCTTCCTGGGATAGAAATGTTCAATGAAAGAACTTAAAGGATGAGTTAGGAGCAGCAACAAAAGGATGTTTGAAAGTTGGGGAAGAGAAGAAGCAGATATTTGAGGAACCGAAAGAAATTCAGTAGTGAATTAAACTGGGGGAGTTGGGAAGAGAGGGAGGGCAAGGGAAATGTGCTAAACAGTGTTGGGGGAGCAGTGCAAGCCGAGGCCAGCGAGTGAGGAGCCTTGTAAACCTTAATGGGGATATGTGGACATTATCCTAAGGGTACTGGGGAGCCATTGAAGGATTATGAGCAGGGGTAGTGCCACGATCAGATCTGCATTTTAGGAGGCTCT
This sequence comes from Grampus griseus, assembly GCF_964374135.1. Classification (NCBI taxonomy): domain Eukaryota; kingdom Metazoa; phylum Chordata; class Mammalia; order Artiodactyla; family Delphinidae; genus Grampus; species Grampus griseus. The sequence goes on from NC_139017.1 coordinate 59,877,552, forward strand.
GCCTGTGCCAGGGCCACTGTTAATAAGCCAGTAAAGAATCAGTCTCTCCCTTTAACTGGATCTCTCCAATTTCCTTCCTCCATCCCCAGTCACCAGCTCCCCAGGAAACCCTTTAAAAGCAGAGGTCTCTTTTTAAGGTCAGCTTCACAGGCCAGATAGCAGAGGAGACAGGAACAGCCCAAGAGATGTGATTGTCACAAGCTGGACTGCTCTTCTCGGTGTACCCTGTGGTCCTCACAAAAGGTAATCTCCGGCAAAGTAGACAGGGAGGCAGGGTCACGCTGGATTGAAAGGGGGAGTGGTCTGAACCCCATTTCCTTGGCTGGACACCTTAAGCAACACCCTTGAACTGGTTAAAGGCAGTACAGAGGAAAAACAAGAAACTTGTGAATGGTGTAGAAAATTTATGCAAAATGTACAAAGGCCTTATCTACCTAGGCAACTGCTGTTTTATTATGCTTATTACTGACTTAGGACTTTGGCTTGACCTGCACATCAAAACTCTTAATCAGGCCTCTCATCCTTATCTGCGTGGTAGCCAAGAGGCAGGTGGTGGCAGTAAATCGTAATGACTAGAAGTAGCATAACACTGAGGCAGCTGCTTGAACTTTCCAGTTCAAGTCCAGTGCCATGATTGTTTGCCTACAGAATAATGAGCTTTGTTTCTGTTTTTGTTTTTTTAACCAGCCACTCAGGTCCCTCCCAAAGCATCCTGCACTATATCCTTATTTCCTAAAATGGAGGTTGTACTGGGAACAGCCCTTCGAGTAATACAGGTTCCTCAATTCCAGCCTCTGTGACAGGGAGGCCTCATGCTCAGTTTCCTTTCCTTCAGAGTAAGGAAGAGTCTGTGTGCAGGGCCTGGAGCCTCTGGGCACAAAAATAGACTATCTGAGCGTTTGGATTTTCCTTTCCTGACAGTGAACTTACTCAGGAAGAAGCACTTAAACAAGACTTTTTTTTTCCTCTGCGTTTTTTCAAAAAACACATTTAATGGGGGGAGCAAAACTGTTATGGAGAGAAGACTTTTCAGCCCCTTCTTCTTTGTTCCCTAAACAGGCTCAGGTGAAGCAGTCCTTTTGCCCTTAATTGCCTTTTCTGCCTGCACTCCCCACCTCCAGCCCACTCCCATCCCCCATCCCCACCCCCAGCAATCTTCCAGACCCCTTTGCTCAGCACCCACCAAGTCCTAAAAACCCCACCATCTCTTCCGTTGTTAGGCTTGTAACTGAGACTTCCCACACAGTGATATGAAGAGACATATGATTCAAGCATCCCCATTTCAGAAATATTATTATAGTTGCAGGAAAAAAATAGGGGCCTGCTCCATGTCTGTCACCTGAAATAAACTCCTAGTTCCTTCCCTACTGCTCCCCAGATGCTCAGTTCTGAAGATGATTCCAGCTGATTTTGCCAGCCACCCGCAAGACTCCTAACCCCAGCTAGTGGCTGAGGGAGAGGGAAAAGAAAAAGGGGGCCTCCGAAGTCGGCCACCTCAGGGTATGTGAAACACATGCTTGTCACGTGGAGAAACATGTGCCAGGTAACCTCTAAGACTCCCTTGGGAATCCAAAGTTTGTGTCTCTTTGCAGAGCCCAGAACAGCCTGTCTGTTCTCCTCTCCCTGTTGTGTGCCTGGCGCTTCCCCAATGAGATATCTCCTGGAAAAGCTTTTCCTCTGAGGGGTGGGGAGCTTTTGTTCTCTGGGAAATATGGTACAGCTAATTAAGAGCATTGTCCTGGGAGGGGGAAGGTTTCAGAGACTGTTTCCACCAGGGGTGAGTGCCACTGCCTCTGATCACTGTCATGTTCCTCTTGATCTCTCTGCCCCGCTGGGCTAACCATTCTGGGGGGAGATTGTGATAATGCCCAACAAAATAAAAATAGATATGTGAAGTGAAATCTCCCTCTCTCTCTTTTTAAAAAAACATTTTCTCTGCAATGAATTGAGTTTCTATTATGAACTCATTTCAGAGAGGGACTCTCTGACAGTATGGTTTTTGACCCCTACCCATCTGGTAGAAGCTGGAGGTCCCAGGACTAAAGCCACATTCTGTCTCACCCCGTTTCCTACATAATAACACATAACACGCAAACATGCAGCTAAAGTAAAATTTCTGGCAACGATTTTGATTTAGCTGTTGGTTGTCAGTGTAGAAGTAGTTCAACAACTCTTAGTTCTTGATTTGAAAAACAAGAGTAGCATATTTCATGGCATTTATAGCAACAGCACCACAAAGGTCTCAATATCTCATATAAGCTGTGATTGACCCCATAGTGGCAAACCCAATTTGAAGGGAACTTTGTGGAGGCAGCATTCTGCACTTACCTAGTTTGCTCTCTCCGGATTCTAGAATTTGTATTCCTTAAATGTTACAAATATTTATTGAGCATTTACTATGTGCTCAGTGTTCTGGGGGCTTGTAATACATTAGGAAACAAAACAAGTACAGATTCTGGCCCTGTAGGGCTTATATTCTAGCCAGGGAAGATCAACAATAAACAAAACATAGTAAATAGATTATATATTGAAAGGTGATAAGTTCTTTGGGGAAGGAAAAGAAAAGTAGATCAGAGTAAGAGCAACCGGGAGAGCTGGGGTAAAGGAAATGGGCTGGTCAGAGTAGCCATGAGGAGGTCATTGAGAAGGTGGCACTTGAACAAGGACTTGATGGAGTTGTCCATGTGGATGCCTTTGGAGGACAGCTTTTCTGAAAGAAAGAAGAACCAGTGCAAGGGACCTGAGATGAGAATGTGCCTAGAGCAGCAAGGAGGCTACTGTGACTGGAGTAGCAGAGTACAGGAGGAGAGGGCAGACAGGTGGCAGGTTCTAGGTCAGCAGAGCCCTGAGTGCCAAGGTCAGAACTTTACCTTTTACTCTGAGTGAAAGAGGGAGCCACAGGAGGTTTGGGAGCAAAAGAATGAAATGATTAGACTTAAAATTTTAACGGAATCACCCTAGCTGCTTGGTAGAAAAAAGACTGTGTTAGGGTATCAGCAAAAGTGATGAATCCTAGATATATGAACACATGTTTTTTTCCTGGATGTATTTTGAAAGCAGTCAGAGCCAACAAGATTTGCTGATAGATTGGATGTGAGGTGTGACAATAAAAGTTAAGGATGTTGCCAAGGCTCTTGGCCTAAGCAAATGGAAGGAAGAAATAAGCATCACCTGAGAAAGGAAAAGCTACACCAGGGTCACCTGGGCTCCATTTGATCCGAGTAACTTTTTCTGCTTTCTTATCCAAGTGTGCAAATCAGAATCACATGGTGGCAAGTTTGCCGATTTCACTTGCCCAAGCACCTCCGAGATTCTGCTTTAGTAGATCTGGAGTGGGGCTCAAAAGTATGTTCGATGTACACTTTAGGTTGAGAACCACAGAATCGTAAAATAATATTTGGTGGGTTTTTCTGTTTAAAATTCTGGACTTTATAATGAAACAAATGAAAGGATTTGTAGAAATTCTCCCACTCTCTGGGATGAACTACAGGTCCTCCTTTCCAAATTTATTTCGAATGAACTATGTCTAGCTTACAAAACAGTTAAAGCTTAAGCATACAGAAATGATTAATGATATAGAATGAAGCTGTGAGGTTAAATGTCGATCTTTTTCACTAGAAAATTGGTTATGAGATAGTTCTATCCTGAGTCTGTTTAGGTTCCTTTGATGCTTTTCTAGTGTGGGCTAAACATCAAGCCAATCGCCATCCCTCCAGCAACAAACAAGAAGATGGAACTCCCGGGTGGTCCAGTGGTTAGGACTCCGTGCTTTCACTGCTGTGGGCCCGGGTTTGATTCCTAGTCGGGGAACTAAGATCCCGCAAGCCCCGCAGTGTGGCCAAAAGAAATAAAAAATTAAAAATAAAACAAACAAGACGACAAGGAGAGTATCTCTGGGGAAGTTGGGAGGATGGTTAAAAAGTGGCACGATGGTATCCTCAACTCAGACACTATACGTAAACATTAATCTAAAGGTAAAGGCTACAGATCCAGATTTGAAAAAACTGAGACTCGAGGAGGCCAAGTTCACTTGGTTACACGCAACTAACAATCCAGTGATAGGACTGGGCTTCAAAGCGACGAATCAAAGGCCCGAGTTGCTGGTTCCCAGGGTTGTCAGCACTTCCTTGTCACAATTGGTTCACCAAGAATTGGAATCCTTCAGTGAAAGGAAAAGTTGCATAATGAAGCAGCATTCAATGGGAACCTTCTATTCAGTCTGATTCCCAGCCGGATCATTCTTTTATCCTCGATCATTTTCTCCAACTATTTATTTCTGTGCAGTGATGGTGGGAACATTGACAACAAAATGGCACCTTCTTCCTCAATTTTGCTGCTCCCTGTGTGGATGACTCACACCTGCTGACATGAAGGGGCCTCAGCTTCTTCATTCCCCGAGGAGCTGGAGGTGGATTTTAACTTGCCCTTGCCCTCCCTGTCGTCATGAAGACTGTCAGCTTAGTTCCGATTTAAAAACAAAAACAGAAAGAAACAAAGCAACTCCACAAACCTTTATTACTCAGCAGGTCACTAGAGGCAGAGGGAGAGCAGCTCAATTCTCCAGGCTTGCGTGGAGAGCCCAGTGCTGGCAGCTGAAAAGCCAGCTTTTGACTTGTAAAACAGTAGCTAAATTGGCGGCAGAGGCTCTTAAGCAGGGAGGACCGAGGGCTCTTCTTTTTGTGTTCAACCTTTACGCTAAAAATATTCTTTTTTACTGGGTGGAATATCCTCTTGATGACTTTTATTGGGGGACACAAAGTCCTGGTCTTGTTGAAATCAAGCATTTATTTGACCTGAAAAGTAATGCTCACGTCCAATGATAGTATAGAACAAATGAATGTAATGTGCTGTTCTTATTACCAATAGGCTATGATTGTGAGTTGCTGTTTCCTTTACTCAGTAAGGATCATAGTCTGGCCCTTTCTTAGGCTTTTCCCCATCCCAGACATTCTGGAGGACAGACATTTGCACAACGGCTGGTCCAAGAATAAGGATTGTTCAGAGAGCAAATGTGAGTAGTTACATGTGATTTAAACCCCTAACCTTATTTTCCTTACCACCTTGCTCTATGACACCAAGACAGAGACCCTTTGGCATAGGGATCTATGGAATCTATTTAAATGTAGCCAATCTTGGGAAATAACTTTCTCTGGAAGCAGGGCTCAGGTTACTTTCCCACTGTGTGGGAATATTTGACCTTTACTTGCACACGCATTAAATGGCTAGTGATTGAGCATTTCTGCCTCTCTCCTGGAGTTGCTTTGGGATATTGGGAAAGGGGGCACAATTCAAGAGCAAATTGCTCTGATTAATATTGTATTTATAGTTCAGTCTATCAAGGTCATTTCCCTAGATGCCCGCCTTCCTTTATGAAGACAGAAATACTGTGTCAGTGCCTCTATCCCTAGAAGAGGCAGGAGGCCAGTGAGGAAGGCAAACAGTAATAAGAGTGGGATGCACATGTATTTATATACATATGTATACACACGTACACATATTTGGCAATTTGGTGCCATGCATGTGTCTGGTCGAGCTTTTTCTCCTACTCTGAAACTTCTCTTAGGCCACCTTAGTTCCCTCTTCGACTGTTTCTTTGGAAACAAACCCACCTCTGTTAAATAATTTTATTCTGCTTCTATCTCTCCCCTGATAACTAAGCAGCTGGTGGCACTACTTTCGTTATTAAAAACTGACTTTTAAATCACAAAAGTTTGTGAGGTCTGAACTAAGGTCTAGCTTCTATGACTCTGGGAGGGAAAGCACCCTCAGAACGCAGCCCTTCCCTTGAGCTGGATGAGTGAGATTACAGGTCTGTGACACTGGCAGAATGGAAGGCCCAGCAGTCTTAAATTACTGGAAAACAAGTTAAAACAGTTACCTTGATGTTTCCTTGCTTTTAACAGTCACATTTATGTAAAGAAGACATTACCTCAGGGTCAGTCATGACACCTTGAAGAACCTTGAGGTGTCCCGTTTGATTCAGACCTCCCTCCTCTAGAGAGTATAATTCCCTGAGCACTTGGGTAGAAATAGAATGACCTCATTTCCAAAAAGCTCCAGGTGACCAGCGACCATATTGGTGTAATCTGTATGCACGGTGCTTAGCTTATTTATTATTCACTTTTGGGTTAACATTTTAGATACAAACAAGCTTAGATACAAACATCTCCTTCATTTATTCGTTTCATAAATATTTAGTGAGGAGCTCTATGGAAGTAAATGATACAGTACCTGCCTTCAAAAGTAATAACAGCCCTCTTTTGAATGCTTGCTATGTGCCAGGCGCCATTCAAAATGCTTTACTTAGCTTTTTTCATTTAATCTTAACAACAGTTCTATGAGATGAGTACTTTGTCATCTCCATTGTGCAGATGACAAAACTAAGGCACAGATTAGCAAGTCATCTAATGTCACAAAATTAGGACATCACAGAGTTTGATTTTGAATCCAGGCAATCTTGCTCCACAGCCCAAATTCTTAACCAATGTACTTGATTGTCATGGTCTCAAGTACCTTGGGTCTAAAGAGAGAAAACAGACAAATGTTCTATGATTGAAGGAAGTGTAGGAAATCAGACAGTATTTAAAAGATATATTGACTCAAGCTACCCATCACGATGACACACATTTTTAGCCAAATTCCCTGCTTTGCTTGAGACTCAAAAGCGTGCCTGGGAGAGTACTTCAGCCTAATCCACAAGAGGTAGAAACATGCAGGCATATAAATTAGTGGAGGAGAAATGATGTTGCAGAAGCGGCGTTAGCTAGATTGAGACTAAGGACAATCTGCTAGCAGAGAGACCAGTGTCAGTTCATTGAGGCCAGAGAGAAGACTGTATGGAGGTAGAGGGGACAAAGGAGAGCTTGGTGACAGATGGCCAGGTCACAAGAGGCCACACATGCCATGCCATGAAGTTAGGGTTTTATCTTGAAAATTTTGCACTTAGAAAGATCACCGTGGCTGCAAGATGGAGAATGGATTTGAGAAGGACAAGATTGGATGCAAGCAGACCAGTCAGGAGATGCTGGCAGTAATCCTGGTTAGAGGAGGTGGGGGCTTGGCTTAGTCAGTGGTAGAGGAAAAAATAAGTGAGTGGATTCCAGAGATAGTTAAAGGTATGACCATCAGATGTGACTGAAAATGGGGTACAGATTGAGAAATGAAAAGGACCCTACACAGAACTCCAAGAGAAAGGGATGACCAATGGAAGAGGAGCTTAAAAGAAGTACAGCCAGAGAGGTACAAAGACAATCCAGCCAAGCAAAGAAAGCAGTTCAAGAGATGATGAACAACAGTATCAAACACTGAGAGGGGAGGAAATAAATGGAGTGAGCAGTGTCCCTAGGATTTTGCAATAAGGAGGTCACTGGTGTCCTTGATGATGCAGACAGAGAAAAATGTTGATAGCATGAGCTGAGATGTGGTGAGGGTGAGGAGTGTGTGGGAGGTAAAGAACTAGTGACACCAAGTGTAGACAATTCCTTAAGACATGTGGCTGAGAAGGGGAAGAGAGAAAGAACAGAGGCCATAGGAGGGTGCTTGTTTTTTTTTTTTTTTCTGATTGATTAAGCTGGGACAACCATTTGAAAATATTGATGAAAGGATTTTGTTGGGAGGGAAAGGTGAGCAGTGAAGAGAGGAGGAGAAAACAATACATTCCTGAGAAAGTGGGAGGGTTTGGGATCCAAAGGACGGGTAGGGGCTTTAGCCGCAGAGAAGAGGAAGAGGACTTCCATCGTAACCAAGTAGAAGGCGGATGGGGTATGTCTGGTGGGAGCCAGGCTGCAGGATTTGGGTAGGAATCTGAGGTGCCTATCTAGGGTGGCTTGTACTTTCCCTATCCGTGGGTGTTGAGTCACTTGCTGAGAGTGAAGGGGAAGTGACATGTGTGGGTGGGAAGGGTGGCTGCAGATTTGCGGAGAGAGAAGAACATGTGACGGTCGCTTTGGAGCATGGAAGGGAATATATTACGAGGGTCCCAGATGGGTCCGGAGTGACGTTGAAGAACCTCCCCCACTGTGACGTCTGCTTTTAGCCAAATTCCCTGCTTTGTATGAGACCCAGGAGCTTGCCTGGGAAAGTGTTTTATCCTACTCCACAAACAAGTTTGAAACATAGGTGGATATGTCAGCTACTTGACTGGACTTAGAATAAATAAATATTTCTTGGAATTAATATTCAGTAATGATTCATTTTAGGTCTGTATTTTACTGTGTATAGGCAGACTCCACTAATCGCATCTTTTCATTAGATTCTAATATCACGACATTGGAATAATTGATATAAGGAGGTGATATTGCCTGATAGTTAAAAGCACAGGCTCTGGAGTCAGTCAAACTTGAGGTTCAATCCTGATTAGGCTACCTACCAGCTACATGACCTAAAGCAAGATAACTTTTTGTCTGTAAAATGGGGATAATAAGAACATTTATCTCATAGGGTTTTTAAAGGAGATAATGCATTTGGTGGAATAATATTTTTAATATATTAACTTTTAAGTTATTAGCAAAATCTCTTCCTGGAACTGTTCCTTGTGGTCTACTCCTTGAAGTACAGTGGGGGAGAGAGGACAAGAGAAAAAAGGAGAAAAAAGTATCTGCCTAATTGAGGAGCCCCAAAACCCATTAAGAAGATTATGCCAGGTAATCAATACATCTGAAGCCAATAGCAAGAGAAAGGTTGTCTCACCCAATCAAAAAATGGACAGAAGACCTAAACAGACATTTCTCCAAAGAAGACATACAGATGGCCAAGAAGCACATGGAAAGCTGCTCAACATCACTAATTATTAGAGAAATGCAAATCAAAACTACAATGAGGTATCACCTCACGCCAGTCAGAATGGGTATCATCAGAAAATCTACAATCAACAAATGCTGCAGAGGGTGTGGAGAAAAGGGAATCCTCTTGCACTGTTGGTGGGAATGTAAATTGATACAGCCACTATGGAGAACAGTATGGAGGTTCCTTAAAAAACTAAAAATAGAACTACATATGACCCAGCAATCCCACTACTGGGCATATACCCAGAGAAAACCATAATTCAAATAGACACATGCACTCCAATGTTCATTGCAGCACTATTTACAATAGCCAGGTCATGGAAGCAACCTAAATGCCCATCAACAGACGAATGGATAAAGAAGATGTGGTCCATATATACAATGGAATATAACTCAGCCATTAAAAGGGACAAAATTGGGTCATTTGTAGAGATGTGGATGGACCTAGAGACTGTCATACAGAGTGAAGTAAGTCAGAAAGAGAAAAACAAATATCGTATATTAACACATATATGTGGCATCTAGAAAAATGGTACAGATGAACCAGTTTGCAGGGCAGAAATAGAGACACAGATGTAGAGAACAAATGTATGGACACCAAGGGGGGAAAGTGGGGCGGGTGGTGGTGGTGGGGGATGCATTGGGAGATTGGGATTGACATATATACATATATTAAAAAAAAAACATTATGGCAGGCTGGTAAAGGCTAACCAAATAACCTCATCAAGGGAAAATCTACAGCCTTCATCTGGGTAAAAGCAATCAATTGAAACACTTGCCCTGACAGAGAGATTAATTTTGCTTTTCCAAAAGTATGTTGTGAGCAACCATACTTCCAGGAGATGCTTCCCAAAGAAAGAGCCCTGGGGAAAACTAATTATGGGAAACGCTATATGTTAAATGTATCTTATGATCATTCACAATACATATTAGCATAATAAAAGTTTGTAGTAAAGAAAAAAAAGAGAAGGGTTGTCTCTGGGCAATTGATTTTCCCTGAGGAGTAGAAAAGATTCCCTCCGTCCTGGAGAGAAAGGAGCTGAGGGAGTTTCCTGGTGGTCCAGTGGTTAGGATTCGGCGCTTTCACTGCCGTGCCCCTAGTGGGGCATCTTAGTTCCCCGCAAGCAAGCCACTTGGAGTGGCCAATAAAGAAAAGGAGCTGAAAGAGAAGGGTGTGTGTGTGTGTGTGTGTGTGTGTGTGTGTGTACGGGGAGGAGGGTGTCACTGGAGAGAAGTCAAGACTTACCAGAACCAAGCCCATAGGAATGAGGGATAACTCAGCAAGCTCTCTATTGCTGGACACTCTGCCAGTTATCCATCGTTCTGTAACAATTTACCCCCACACTTAGCAGTCAAAGGAAACGAACAAACATTGATTATTCCGCAGCTTCTGAGTGTTAGGAATCTGGGAGTGGCTTAGCTCAGTGGTTCTCGCTCAGGGTCTCTCACACGATTGCAGTGAAGCCATTGGCTGGGCTGCCATCATCTGAAGACTTAAATGGAGCTGGAGAATCTATTTTCAAGCCCACTTACATGGCTGTTAGCATGAAGCCTCAATTTCTCACCATGTGAGCCTTTCCATCAGGATGCTCAAGACACAGCAGCTGGCTTCACCCAGGATAAGTGATCTGAAAGAGAGAAGAGAGAGACCAAGACAGAAGCCACGGGGACTTCCCTGGTGGTCCAGTGGGTAAGACTCGGAGATCTCAATGCAGGGGGCCCAGGCTCGATCCCTGGTGGGAGAACTAGATCCCTCAAGTGTGACACAGCTAAGGAGCCCATATGCCACAACTAAGAACCCTGCATGCTGCAATGAAGGAGAGCCTGCGTGCCACAACTAAGACCCGGCACAGCCAAAAAAAAAAAAAAAAAAAAGAAAGAAACATACAGAAGCCACAGTGTCTTAACCTTGGATGTGTCATCTAGGATCATTTCTGCCCTATTACATAGATCAACCCTGTTACAATGTGGGAGAGAACTGTACAAGAACGTGACTACTAAAGGTGAGGGCCATTGGGGGTTATTTCAGAGCTTGGCTATCAGAGACACTGTGAGGCATTTGTTGGAACATCCAGGCATGAGTGGGAGCAGACCATGACTTCCCTGGAATTGTGATCAGCATTTATGGCTCTGCCAGCTCAACTTCCTTTTGGCATCATTTGAGGACTTTACTTCCACAGCAGACTTCCCCTTATTTTCCAGGGCCTTCCAGCAGGGGTGATGGCCACCATGTTCGGAGACTGGCTCCTTCCTGCTTACCCTGTGTGTGTGACCCCCACCTTGCCGTGAGCCCCAAAGCAGGAGGCCTGGATTTATTCATGGGTGCGTGTACTCAGGAAACTCCCTCACTCCCCAGGATAGTAGTTAAACATACTGCAACTTCATAATAACAGCTAATCTTACTAGATATTTATCAGACACTATGGAGTCTTTCTGATGAGGAAATTAAGGCCAGAGAGATTAAGTAACTTGGTGAAGGTAATAGCTAACAGGTAGTGAAACCAAGATTTGAACCCTCTAAACCTGGTTCTAAATCTGTGATCTCAATCTCTGGTTCTATATATTCAGCACAGAGCCCAGCGTTAGTAAGTAATCAATAAATGTTGGTTATAATTATTAATTTTTCTCATTGGAGTAAAAGGTAAATTTCTACATTCAAGAAGCTAAAATATCACTCAGCCATAAAAAAGAACAAAATAATGCCATTTGCAGCAACAGGGATGGACCCAGAGACTGTCATATTGAGTGAAGTAAGTCAGACAGAGAAAGACAAATATCATGATATTGCTTACATGTGGAATTTTAAAAAAAGGTACAAATGAACTTATTTACAAAACAGAAGTAGAGTCACAGATGTAGAAAACAAACTTATGGTTACCACGAGGTAAGGGGGGAAGGGATAAATTGGGAGCTTGGGATTGACATATACACACTACTATATATAAAATAAATAACTAATAAGGACCTACTGTGTAGCACAGGGAACTCTACTCATGCTCTGCAATAGCCTATATGGGAATAAAGTCTAAAAAAAGAGTGGATATATGTATAACTGATTCACTTTGTTGTACACCTGAAACTAACACGACATTGTAAATCAACTATACTCCAATAAAAATATTTTTAAAAAATCAAAAAAGGGCTTCCCTGGTGGCGCAGTGGTTGAGAGTCCGCCTGCTGATGCAGAGAACGCGGGTTCGTGCCCTGGTCCGGGAGGATCCCACATGCCGCGGAGCGGCTGGGCCCGTGGACCATGGCCGCTGAGCCTGCGCGTCCGGAGCCTGTGCTCCGCAACGGGAGAGGCCACAACAGAGAGAGGCCGCGTACCGAAAAAAAATAAAAGAAAGAAAGGAAGAAGCTAAAGAATTGGAGTAGTCATTTTAAAAGGTAAACTGTATGTTTTTGTTAATTTGTTACTCTCATTGACAACCCAACAAAGCTTATACAAAGTCATATTTACCAAATAGCCATTTAAAAAAAATAAGTTTATTTATTTATTTTTGGCTGCATTGGGTCTTTGTTGCTGCGTGCCAGCTTTCTGTAGTTGCGGCGAGCGGGGGCTGCTCTTTGTTGTGGTGTGCAGGCTTCTCACTGCGGAGGCTTCTCTTGTGGCAGAGCATGGGCTCTAGGCTCATGGGCTTCAGTAGTTGTGGCACACGGGCTCAGTAGTTGTGGTTCGTGGACTCTAGAGCACAGGCTCAGTAGTTGTGGTGCACGGGCTTAGTTGCTCTGCAGCATGTGGGATATTCCCAGACCAGGGATCGAACCCGTGTCCCCTGCATTGGCAGGTGGATACTTAAGCACTGTGCCACTAGGGAAGTCCCCCAAATAGCCGTTTTGATTGAAGTGGCCGCTGAATTGCTCAGTGGTGGATCTAGATTGGCTATGACTACCATGTGTTTTACCTTCTGTTTATACAGTTTTAATAACCCAGAGTCATTCTTTCAAACATGAATGTCAAGAGGCACCAGTTCTTCTCTTGACTCAACTGTAATCCACACTCCTACCTTCCTTGAGGGGACTGGAAGGAATGTGGATTCTTCCAGGTTTGAATTTGGCCTCCAACACCAGAGCTGTGTGACCTTGGGCAAGGTACTTAATTGTTGCTGAGCTGCTGTAAAATGGGACTGTTGGGAGGATTAAATGAGATAAGATATGTAAAACACTTAGCACAGTGCTTATCACAGAACAGGCTATCCACAGTTAAATGCCATATTCCCTTTCCTTCTCCCAGTAGAGTTTAATTACTCTAGTTGTTGTAGTCCCAGGTCATTCTGATTATGCCAGTTTATCAGATGATATTCAACTGCATGAGTGCCTAGTGACATCTCTATTTTTGTATTTTGTTTAGAGACAAGTCTAATCTCTCCCAACATATTCCCTGAGAGCAGAGGCTATTTCTTATTCATATTTATATTTTTGTTTCCTGTATTGCCTAGCAAAATGACTGGCACATAGTATAGAATTTAATACATATCTGCTGACCTAAACTGAAATCAGAGTGTTTGGAAAGGACTGAAACTAAAACACTAAGAAATGCTTGCAATCGGGCTTCCCTGGTGGCGCAGTGGTTGAGCATCTGCCTGCCAATGCAGAGGACACGGGTTCAAGCCTTGGCCTGTGAAGGTCGCACATGCCGCAGAGCAACTTGGCCCGTGAGCCACACTACTGAGCCTGCGCGTCTGGAGCTTGTGCTCTGTCAACAAGAGAGGCCGCGACAGCGAGAGGCCCGCGCACCGCGATGAAGAGTGGCCCCCGCTCACCTCAACTAGAGAAAGCCCTCGCACAGAAATGAAGACGCAACACAGCCATAAATAAAATTTAAAAAAAAAGAAAAAAAATAAACTTGTTTTTTAAAAAAAAACAGAAATGCTTAGCAATAAAAGACAAAGTAGGGCTTCCCTGGTGGCGCAGTGATTGAGACTCCGCCTGCCGATGCAGGGGACACGGGTTCCTGCCCCAGCCTGGGAAGATCCCACGTGCCGCAGAGAGGCTGGGCCCATGAGCCATGGCCGCTGAGCCTGCGAGTCCGGAGCCTGTGCTCCCCAACGGGAGAGGCCACAACAGTAAGAGGCCCGCATACCAAAAAAAAAAAAAAAGTAAATGGGTTTGGGGAGAAGGGAAATTTCTATTTCTAGGAAATAAATCACGTGCACCGTATAGATTTTCATATTACATTTCATTCAATACCCTCCATGTACATCTTCAAATTCAATTAAGTAACATTTAATGGTGGCAGAACTAGACAGAGATTCACCTTTTGAAAATATTTAATATTTTATTTCATGAGCGTAAATGATATGAACATCTAGTACTGGAGAAATTATACCATTAATCATATTAATGATTTAACTGGTTTCCCAGAGTGTTTCCGTTCTATTATTTCTTAAAGAGAGAGCTCTTATAGAGAAAAAGAATTTGCTCTAGAGGAAGTCAGTTTATATTCTGCATTCATCTAATAGGACACTTGATAATAGATCCCTGATGGATCCCTGATAATATGAGTGAGACAATGGGCCCAAGGCATTTTATTTTCCTTTCCCTATTGTCTAATCACACCTGAATGACAAAATATCAACCCTGGATCAACCCAACCATCGGATTCCTCCATGCCCACATCTGTCACTTGGCAGCCTGGAGCTGCTGCTTCCTGTTTGGGTGGGCAGGGCTGTGGCTCTTTTTAACCTCCTTGCTCAAAGGTACTGTGTTTCATTCAACGGTACATGTCCTGTCAAAGAAATGCCTGCTTAGAGTTACTCAGTTTCCTGGGTATGTCCTATTTATATAGGAAGTATACATGTTATTAAACTTCTGTTTGTTTTTTCTTTTGTTTGGAAAAGAAAAGAAAAGAAATGCCTGGTCATGGCACAGCTCTTGCAAGCTGAGGGGATGGAGGTTTCTCTTAGAGCAGAACTCCTTCAGCCACTTGCAGTCTTGTAGAGATGAAATGACTTTTTTAAGGGGCTGAGACAGATGGGTTCCAGAGCCCAACTACCTTCCTCTTTCTTCAGGTTGTATTGCTGAGTTGGGTCTACTGTTCCAGTCTCCTCCCTCCCTCATGGTGATTTTTCTCCTTTCAAGGGTCCCCCTGTCCACCTCTGCAGTCCAGCTTCTGTTGAAGGGGGTGGGGATGAGATGGAGCCCAGGGAGTGGGTGAGGAGGTCTGTCAATGCACATTACTCGGTAATAACTTTCTTAAACAAAAAGTTTATGGGTTTGTTTTTAGGCAGAGTCAAAATGTTCCCATATCAAAACAGCCACTTCAAGGCAGCCACATCAAGATGTTCCTGGCATCAAAATGACTGTGTCAAAGCTGTGTGTCAGCAAATTGTCTATAATAAAACAGCTTGTATCAAAATGGCTGTAACCTACATTGGCACAGGACTTGCCATCAAAGGAATGCTTTTTAGAATGTCAGTGCTGTTTATAGCAAGGTAAGGTGAAAAGTTGTGTTTCTTTCCATTGATGCTTCAACTTTCAGCAGGGAGCTGGAGTTAACCACAAGGAACTGGAAGACAAAGAGGCACCACTCTTTGTTTCTAGTTATCAATGACTCCTGCAAAAAGGAATTAGGCACAAATTAACAAAGATGATCCAGCTTTTACCATGGAAGTCATGAAACTCCCATACTAATTTTATAATCATGCCTTTACACTTTGTTCTCAACACAAAGATCCTTTGGAATTATTGACTAAGAAGCAGCCAACAAATTTATGTCAATATGAAGGCAGCTTGGAGTCACTTGTTAACTGCCTACTACTACTGTGTTCAATCACAGCCTGGAAGAACCAGAACTCGTGCAAATGCCCTGAGTTGCTGCCTCTTCAGACACCCAATTAGGCTGCAAAACCTTCCCTGGAAGGTTTGATGTTAGAAACCTTTCTTGATGTCTATCTTCAGGCTAAGAAAACTTACAGGTTGGGCAGACTCTCGCACTGGGTATGCAACATAGAGTGAACATGGCTCGTCCCTGACTTAATTGTTGTCCCACTTTTTCTTGACTTAATAATACCATGCTCTCTTGGCTTTAGCTTGCCTCGCTGGTCACTCCTTCTCAGTCCTTTTCGGTCTCTCATTTCTCTATACAACCTCTAAATGTCAGCATGCTTCACTGCTCAGGCCTGGGCCCTCTTCTCTAAGAATAACTCTCTTTCTAGGAGAGCTCATTCAATTCTGTTGCTTTAAATAGCATCTGTGTGCTGATTACTCCAAATACGTTCTTTCCAGCCCTAACCTTTCCCAGAACTCCAGATTCGTATATCCAATATCCACATCTGAATGTCCAAGAGGTATCTTAAATGTATAGGTCCAAAATGGAACACTAGATTTCCCAACCTAAACCTGTTCTTCTAGTCTTCATCTTAGTGTCAAAATGAACTACATAGTTGCCCAAACCACAAACATAGAAATTATCCCTCATTTTTTCTCCCTCTGTCTTTAAATATATACATTATTAGCCAATACTACTATAGATGTACCTCCAAAACATATCTGGACTACATCTCCTTTCTTTTCTCTCCACTGCCACAACCCCAGTCTAAGCCACCATCATCTCTTACTAGGGCTGCTACAATGGCCTCTTAACTGATCTCCCCATTTCTTTGCATGACTAGTTCCTTCTCATGTCTCAGAAAACAGGTCAAAGCTCAAAGAGGACTTCCCAAACTACCCTTTCCTCCCACTTGTTCTCTATTAACTTGCCATGCTGACTTTCTTCATAGAACTCACCACAATGTGTGAATATCTACTTCCTTCCTATTGACTATGCTCCCTGCTAGAATATAAGCTCCAATGGAGCAGGGAGTTCAACTCTTTTCCTCACCGCTCAGTCCCTAGGGTTTACCATACTGCCTGACCCATGGTAGGCTCTTGACAAATATTTGCTGAATATGAATTCAAGTCTTTCCAAAAGAGAAAATCTCTTTGGGATTCCAGAAGTTTAGGAACCATCAATATCTGCTGTTGTTCAGAAATATCCAATTCTGATTGACCACATATACATGTATCAAACACGAGGAATGTTTATTTAAAGGTATTAAGTCAAGACTATTTTAAGGCCCAGTTCAGACATAATTCTGTAAAGACTACTCCTTGGTTTGTCCCAACTTATAAACCAGGATGGTGACTGTACATGTTGGTTGATACCACCTGGCTCAGGCACCAATCATTAGCAAAGGTGTTCTTTTACAAAAGATTTTACAAAAGATTTAATTAGGAAGAAATAATCACATGAATTAAAATGAACAATATTGAATTTTTATCTCTCTGATACGTAAACATATATACCATAAATAGAAATTAGTCAAGGAATGAGAAAATGTTATTTTGTGAACTGACATGAGTTCTTTTTAGGTAAAACTTGTCTTTGTTGAGAGGCGCCTAAGAAGCAAAAGTACAGGCTCTGTATGTGTTGGAAAGAAACAACAAAAAGATCACAAAGTCATTCTGCATAAGAAATTGGGAAATATGAGAAGAAAAAGAAGTAAATGAGGAGGAAGAGTGGGAGAAAAGGTTGAACAAAATGTCAGGAGGCTTAACTTTGGGTTGGTAGGAATAGAGCAAGAAGATCAAATTTTCAGTTTTAAATTGGCTGCTGAAGAGTGCTGCGTATTTGCCATTTAGCCTCTTATCTGGCAAACATTATCTCTGAATCTGCACGAAGATACTACTGCACACAGCTGCCTCTCATGAATTTGGGGTGGGAAATCTAGGAGGAGGGGCTGTAACCCACCCTTGAGTCAGTGCCAAATGAAGATAAAGGAACAGCTGCAAGATAGAGAGCTGAAGAATGGGAATTCAGCAGAAGCTAGAAATCAAATCCTGAGGTTATCAAGAGCATGGGGAGCCCAGAAAAACTGCAGGGAGTTTGGGGAGAGCATTGGTTTCCCCATAAGACATGGGATGGGGTTTTCAGATGAGTTTATGTAAACCTCAAGGTGATATACGACTTTCCAGATAATCCAGGAGACATTAACAGTGTGATTCTACTGATAAATATTCATTACTCCATTACTCCTCACCATAGTATTAGTGAAAACCCTAGTTAGGGATGATAGACAGTATGTGTTCCAATTTGGATCCTCTCCTTTCATCATTGTATCCTACTTTATTTGCTTCTATTCTCCCTGGTGGTTCTCTACTCTAATCTAGACCATATTAGCCACATCATAGGTCACTGTTTTTTTACTATTCTTAGAGTTGGTTATCCAGGGCAAAAAAATTAAATTTATGAAGTCTATGTGGTAGGAAAAGTCTAGCAAAAACTAAATTTTAAGCAATAATAATTAGAAAGACCAAAAGTTTCTGCAAAGAGAATATTCAGTTCAACAAAATCATTTATTCATTGAACTCAACAAATATTTCTGTGCTAGGTTCTCAAACTTTAAATATGAATAAAACCCAATTGCTTCTCTTGATAAGTTCACTGTCCAGTGGAGATATACAAACAGATAATTACAGTGCAATGTGGTAAGTGCAAAATATAGTAAAAACAATGACTTTTATGAGATGATTAAAGAGAGGCACTTAGTGAAGACTGCAGGAGGGGTCAATGTTAGGATGGTTTTTATTTTTTTTTAAGGGAATTCCTTTATTTTTATTATTTATTTATTTATTTATGGCTGTGTTGGGTCCTCGTTTCTGTGCAAGGGCTTTCTCTAGTTGCGGCAAGCGGGGGCCACTCTTCATCGCGGTGCATGGGTCTCTCACTATCACAGCCTCTCTTGTTGCAGAGCACAGGCTCCAGACGCGCAGGCTCAGTAGTTGTGGCTCACGGGTCTAATTGCTCCGCAGCATGTGGGATCTTCCCAGACCAGGACTCAAACCCGTGTCCCCTGCATTGGGAGGCAGATTCTCAACCACTGCACCACCAGGGAAGCCCTAGGATGGTTTTTGAATGAGCTGACAGCTGAGTTGGATCTTAAAGGATGTGGACAGTTAGTCATGTAGAAATGGGGGTGGGGAATTAGATTTCGGTTGGGGTATGTGAGGTGAAGGGAAGTGGAGCTGTGCTTTATAGAAGGAACAACATGGCAAAGGCATGGAAGGAAAAATATGCATAGGCTACACGTGGTTTTGAGTTGCTGGATGCAAGATTAAGACATAAATGAAGCTAGAGAAAAAGATAAGGGCTATATAACTCTGGGATTTGAACGCCATGTTAAAAAATGTAGACCATCCTATCTGCAATTGAGAAACATTAGAGGGTTTTGAGGCAGAAAAGTGCCATGGCAAGATTAGAATTTTAAATAAATTACTTCAGTGACTGTAAAGAGAACAATTAGAAAGTGGTTGTAGTGGTGCCTGTGGTTGTATCTATATTTTTTTAATTAATTAATTTATTAATTTGGTTGCACTCGGTCTTAGTTGTGGCAGGTGAGCTCCCTAGTTGCAGCACATGGGCTCATTAGTTGTGGCAGACAGGCTCCTTAGTTGCAGCTCCAGGTCTCCTTAGTTGCAGTTTGCCAGCTCCTTAGTTGTGGCATGTGAACTTTTAGTTGTGGCATGCATGTGGGATCTAGTTCCCTAACCAGGGATCGAACCCAGGGCCCTTGCATTGGGAGCGCAGTTTTATCCACTGTGCCACCAGGGAAGTCCCATGTGGTTGTATCTATATTTGAGGTAGACAAAACAAAGGAGATTTGTTAGCAAATTTTTGTTCTAGTCCAGGTAAAAGATGAAGAGAACCCTATCTGAGGCATGGATAGTGAAGGTAGAGAGGTGGAGCAGATCAAGTAATGCTGAGGAAGTTAAATAGTCAGGCATGGTAATTGATTGGACTTGTGAAATGAAGGAGAAGAATCCAAAGAATTCTCTCTTGGATGACAAATATGGATAAATGGGTCATGAGCTAAGATTCTGTCTACAGGAGGAGAAGCTAGTTTAATGGAACAGATAGAGAGTTCTGTTCTAAATGTGTGAAGTCCCAGGTGACTTTGGGACAGCCAGAATGAGTCAGGATAAGCTAGAACTGAAGGGAGAGATGTAAGATGAAGGTACAGCATTGAAATTCACCTCTGTACAGGGATAGTTGAAACTTTGAGGATGCGTCAGATCACCTAGGAAACCTTGTAGAGTGAGAAGAGTGCTGGTCAAGGGAGATTCCAGGGAGAAGATAAATAGGCCAACAAAGAAGGTAGAGAAGGAATGCTCAAAGATGCAGGAGAGAACAAGAAGAGTGTTATTAAAATGAAGAGTAAATTTTAAGAAGGAAGAATTTAATTGTTATATGTAACAGAAGCATTGCAATATAGGGCTTTCAATTTATACACTTAGATATCATTTTGAGAGCTGTTGTCATAGAGTAGAAACAGGTTGAGAAGTACGTAAGGAGGCAACCCCCTTGAGTATCCAGGAAGGTTATTCAAGCCAGATAAGGACAGCACCAGAAGGGAAAGTTATTGGTTCGTCTCACATACAAATATAGATACATAAAAATGAAATAAAATATTTACAGTTCATTAAAAATACAATATAATCAAGAAAGGTTTAATCCCAGAAATGGAATGATACTTTATTTTTTGAAATCTGTTAATGTAACTCACTATCTTATCCAATTAAGGGAAAAAACTAAATGATCACCTCAATAAATACAAAAGGAAACATTTAATAAAATTTAACACTCACTTTATGATTTTAAAATATCCTTCTTAGAAAACTAGAAATAGATCAGAGAATCATTAATATCAAAAACTTATAGAAAACATCATAGTTAATGGTGAACTAATGGAAACATTCCCTTTAAAGTCAGAAACAAGACAGAATTAGTGTGTCCATTCCACATTGTCCTGGAGGACCTAACCAATGTAGTAAGACAAGGGGGAAAAAGGGGATTGGAAAGAAAGAAAGAAAATAGTCAGTATATGAAAACAATATGATTATCTACAGAGAACATTCAAGACAATCTTTTGACATGTAATCAATACATATAAGAGATTTTTTTCAAGGGACTTCCCTGATGGTCCAGCAGTCAATACTCCATGCTCCCAACGCAGGGGTCCCGGGTCCAATCCTTGGTCAGGGAATTCCCAAAATCAATGCTCAAAAACTGATAGTGTTTCTATACATAAGCAATAACCAATTAGAAAATATAATAATGATAATCCCTGAATTATAGTGGCAAGAAAGGCCATAATGTATTCAGAAATAAATCTAACAAAAAATCTAATAACTGTATGAACAAATAAAACTTTATTGATAGATATAAAATAGGAGAGAAATAGCTTATTCTTGAAGGGAATACTCAATATTATGAAGAGACAATTCTCAATGTATAAATTTTGTTAAATTTACAGTCAGAATCCCAACAGGGTGTTTTGTGGAATTTGACCAGTTGATTTTAAAATGTGCATGGAATACTTCAGCGCCAAGAATAGGCAAGCTAATTTTGAAAAAGAAAAATAAGGGGGAGAAATTAACACAGTGTGGTACTAGAGCATAAATAAATAAATGGGGACCAATAGAACAGGACAGAAAGCAACACATATGAGAACTTGGTATATAATAGAAGTGAAAGTACAAAGTAATGGGGAAAAACTGGACTATTCAATAAATGGTGCAGGGTCAATTAGCTATCCATACAAGGAAAAATTAGATCCTTCCCACTGTACAGATAAATAAATAACAATTGGATCAAAGACTTCAATGTGAAAGGCAGAATAATAAAGTTTTCAGAAGATAATAGAGCACAATATATTCATTACTTCCAAGTAGGGAAGGTTTTTTAAAATAGTTAATTAATTAAATTTTATTTTTGGCTGCATTGGATCTTCGTTGCTGCGCGCAGGCTTTCTCCAGTTGTGGCGAGCAGGGGCTACTCTTTGTTGCGGTGCGCGGGCTTCTCGTTCAGGTAGCTTCTCTTGCTGTGGAGCACAGACTCTAGGTGCACAGGCTTCAGTAGTTGTGGCTCACGGGCTTTGTTGCTCCGTGGCATGTGGGATCTTCCTGGACCAGGGATCGAACCCGTTCTCCCCTGCACTGGCAGCGAGATTTTTAACCACTGCTCCACCAGGGAAGTCCCGGGGAGGCTTTTTCAAGGCGTGAAAAACAAACCATAAACAAACAAAAAAGATAAATTAAAATTTCTATTGAGAAAGACATCATAAACAATGTTAAGAGACAAGACTAAGAGAAAATACTTGCAAATCAAATAACTGACAAAAGATTAGGGCACAGTGTATAAAGAGAACCTTATAAGTCAATAAGAAACAGACCAAAATGCAATAGAAAAATACCTGTCAATAACTGTGAATAGGCAATTCAGAGACATGAAATCCAAATTGCCAATAACATATAAAAAGATGCTTAACCTCTCTAGAGGAAAATGTAAATGTAAAATTTGACTGTTTTTCATACATATGAGAATGGCACAAATTTAAAATCTGATAATATTTTGGCAAGAATGTGAAATTAGAAACCCTCATACTCTGCTAATGAGAAAGTAAATTGGTACAACTACTGTGGAAAGCAATTTGCCAATATTTTACAGAGTGAAATCAGTGTGTACCCTAATACACAGCAATTCAATTTCTGGACATATATCTAGAGGCACACTTATACATACATATGCACAAGGAGAATTGCCTTAAGGATGGTTACTGCTTTATTGTTTGCAATCACAAAAATTTGGAAACAACCATCAGTAGCAGAATGTATAAATTAATATTGGAATATTTATACAATACAAAGCTACACAGCAGTTAAAATGAATGGACTAGATCCATGAGTATCAATGTAGATAAATCTTAAAAACACAATACTGAATGCAAAAAGTAAATTTCAGTATGTATTCTGTATATGTAAGTTTCATGGAGTCACAAAAGACAAATTCAATAGGAAAAATTATCAAGAGATTTGCATACACACATACTATATTTGGTTTATCACATATCTGTCCATCTATCCACCCATGAACACATCTTATTTTAGTGCATGCACTTTAAAGAAAGTTGCAGACATCAGCGCATTTCATAGGTCAGGAGCTTTTTGATTAAATGGGAGAGATGAACATATAAACTGAGGGAAGAAGCCCTCAATGCTGAAAGTGTGGTTGAAAGAAAAAAAGAAAGAAGATAATTGTTGAGGCTGAAAGAGGTGGGAGAGTTTGACTTTTGAAAAAGAGGAGGGACCACTCATTCTCTGAGACTGAAGGAAAAGATGGTGGTGCGGTGGAGATGTTGAAGGAGATCTTTCTCGGTGGCCTCAATTTTTCTCCTTGATATGGGCGGCAGAAATATTTTGAGAATGAGAATTGGGAGTTGACTAGGTCCTGAGGAGAGAGACAAAGATTAGTGTGTGTATGTGTGTGTGTGTGTGTGTGTGTGTGTATAATTAAACCATGCCACGCATCTTGCAGGATCTCAGTTCCCCCGACCAGGGATTGAACCTGGGCCATGGCAGTGAAAGCACCGAATCCTAACCACTAGACCACCAGGGAACTCCTAAGATTAGGTATATTTACTGGAGAGAATGGGAGAGGGAATTGATCAAAAATAAGTTAAGGGATTGATGGAGTCTCTGAGTGCCCGGATGAGCTTGAATCTGTAGCAAAGCAAGGCTCTAGGTTATGTGATTTTCTCCAGCTCTCAGCTGTTTGAGAAGGAGAAGCAGAAAGAAGCAGACTGTAGGAAAGATCTAGAGTTGATGCTGCAGGACAGGGTGCAAGGGAATG
Source organism: Grampus griseus (assembly GCF_964374135.1). Lineage (NCBI taxonomy): Eukaryota > Metazoa > Chordata > Mammalia > Artiodactyla > Delphinidae > Grampus > Grampus griseus. Next base: position 59,901,003 of record NC_139017.1, read on the forward strand.
GAAAAGACTCGCATGAGAGTATTTCAGAGGAGCAATTCTTAATCCCAAGCAGGGCATGGGACTAAGAGAGTCTAGGAATCAAATAAAGAGATCAACAGATTTGAGTTCTCATGAAGTGGAGAAATGGCCCCTTTGCTGAGCCACAAATTTAGAGAGCTTTTTTCTAACTAGGCTCACTGCTACAACTCCAAACACAGAGACACAATTTGTTCAAGAACAAAGTCTTCATGGCCTCTTTAGAAACTCTGTGGCAGCCCTCACCACATCTCTGCATTTTGACAGAGGCTTTATCCTATTGGGACAACAAAAACTGTGCACCAAAGTGTAATATTTGAAGCCCGTCTCTTTCTCTTCCCTATAATCCTCGTCACTGATTAAAAGAGAAATGCTTCTAGCCACCTATTCTCTTTTACCCTTGTCCTTTTAATGGTTTAGTACTTTCTCACTTTTTCAGCTTATCACTATAAACCCCGTGTTTCTTATTTCTTATACCTATCACTACAAGCCCCTTAATCATCCTTTCCACTGAGTCATATGGATCATTATTCCATTGTAATAAAATACATTCTTATTCTTCTTGGAGGTATGTGCCTCCAAGGTAATTAAGGGAGTTTCCTTCAAGGCTAGGATTTGTCCTGCAAATTCCTCTAGTTGGGGTTGTTCATTTTCTCATACACTTTGTTATGTTGTGCTATAGAGGGAGTTGAGGTGCAGGGGTTGGTATTTGGCTACTTGTAATCCCATTGCTACCTCCAGACCATCACTCTTCAACTCTCATGTAAAAGTTCAACCTTCTCTTAAGGATGATCACTACCCTCTCCTCCTCCCTGCCTCTAACCACCTTCAGGTTGCTTCCTTTCATTCCTCAAAGACTTTGAGACTTAACTCACAGTCGTCCTCTTTATCCCACCTCCTACCCCCATCCTAAAAGTTCAATAACTTAGCTTCCTAATTTTTGTACCTCCTTAACACTTGCAACCTTCTTTTCCACTCTACTTCAGTTATCTACTTCTCAGGACCACATTCTATATCTTGTCATCACTCAGACATTACACCCCAGCAACGTTGAACGGCAGTACCCACTTTCTGACTACTAGCTTCTAACTTCTAGCTCCTCCCTAGTTGTCTTGTAAGGATGTCCTGTTACAGACCAAGTGGAAAATGATCCAAAAAAACTTTCCAGAGTTCTTATTCTCAAAAGCAATCCACCCTGATCAATAATGGTAAGACATTTCGGGAGGTATGACCATGTTAATCCATATTTAGATGACAGCCTTCTAGGGATATATATATATATATATATATTTTTTTTTTTTTTTTGTGGTACGCGGGCCTCTCACTGCTGTTGCCTCTCCCGTTGCGCAGCACAGGCCCCGTGGCCATGGCTCACGGGCCTAGCCACTCCGCGGCATGTGGGATCTTCCCGGACTGGGGCACGAACCCGTGTCCCCTGCATCGGCAGGCGGACTCTCAACAACTGCGCCACCAGGGAAGCCCTAGGGATATATTTTAGGTCTTTTTTGGTCTTTACTCACAAGAGTCATTTTAAATAGGCTCCAACTATTATAACCGATGTCTTAACACCTTTATTAAACTAGAGGCAAAATGAAAATGGGCCAGTGTAGCCTCCACATGTTGACAAATGGTGATAGTATTGCTGTCAGGATAACATAAGGACAGCAAAATCATTTAAAAAATCACCACTCTAGAATCATTTGGCTTTGATTTTTTAAATCGCATTTTTGGGGACTCATTAGAACAAAAATGCTAAGGAAAGGGTCATTTTCTTTAGCTAGGCTGAAGTAATTTAGTGTTTCTATAGCTACTAGAAAAACACAGAAATTAATTTGCTAAAGATTACCCCCTTCATAGATTGTGTTAGTTAATAGATGGTTGGTACTGTATGTTCCAGGCAGAGCTGGAAAAGATACGGTGTTTAGAGCGCTGGCAAAAGCAGGAGTACACAAAAACACACACACAAATTTTAAGAGTTCGATACTTGCCATTTCTAAAACAGGCTCTGTAGTGGTCATCACTGAAAAAAAATCAGCACCTTGTTGCTCTCTCTGACACTTTGCAATGTTTTCATTTTAATTACATGGTATGCAGTAGGGCCCTTTATTATTTTCAGTGCTTAGGATCTCAAAAGGTTTCAATGAGGCCCTGATGTTGGTGGTCCTTGTGGCTCCATCTGAGTGTTTTTATTCTTTTTGCGTTCCTGCAGCTGAATGCTGAGGCAAGGTTATTATTCTGGAGGAGGTTGTACAGAAAAGAAATGACTGGCGGAGCTCTGTTTGGCCTGTTCTGCTGGTTTCCCAAACGATACTGTCATCGGTTGGTACAAACAGTGACTTTCTCTTAGGGCAACAAGGGCCAGGTATAAAAGGGTGCTCACAAACCCCCAGAAGATACCTAAGTTTTTCTTGGTACGGATGAATGTCTAAGATCCAGCAGTTTCTAATTTATAATCACAGTCAAATGTTGCTGTGAGGAGAGTCAGTGTTCCTTCAGTTCTCTACCTCAACCTCAGTTTCCCGTTTAGAATACTCACTTCCTTTCCACCTGACCTGCTTCCAAACTTGACTCATGCCACAGCTTTGGTTTTCATCCAACTCTTTCTACCCAGAATGCAGCAGAATGAATGGCAGCCACCCAACCACTTGAGGCTCGCTGTCCTAGGCTCTTGAATAAAAAGACAGAAAGTAGAGAAATAGTTCCTTTGAAATACAGACCCCTTCTAGGGAGTAGGGAATCTATTTTCTTCCTTTGCATAGGATTCTGCTTAAGACTCAGGATGCAGGATGCTCTCTTGATGGGGGACAGACAAGGCTGAAAAGAGGGACATACTGAGCAATGAGGAACAGCTGAGAGCTACAAAGATAGGGCTGTGCTCATGTATAAATAGAAATGTTGCTGCTACCCTGATGAATCAGACCAGATGTTTCTCTGATGTCTCTGTTTGGTCCTTTGGTTTATAAAAAAAAAGTATAATTTTGCTAAAATTATATGTGGGGCCAGGAATGTGGCACAAATGCTTTAAGCTTAAATAATACGTAAAAGAACAAAATTACGTTACTGAAGAAAACTGTATCAACAAGAAAAACCTCCATTTAGAGAAGGACAGAAAAGAGCAGGAAGGAAACAATCTGTTGATGGAGTTGATGAATTAAGATTCAGGAGATCGGAATTCTAATCCTTCCTCTGTCACTAGGTGTATGACCTTGGGCAAGCCAGGTCATTTTCTTGGGTCTAGCTCTATTTATATTTATTTTTAAAAAATGTTCATTGCAGTATAGTTGATTTACAATGTTGTGTCAGTTTCTGCTGTACAGCAAAGTGAACCAGCTATACATATACATATATCCACTCCCTTTCATATTCTTTTCCCATATAGGTCATTACAGTGTATGAAGAAGAGTTCCCTGTGCTACACATCAGGTCCTTATTAGTCATCCATTTTATATACAGTTGTGTGTATATGTCAATCCCAACCTCCTAATTCATCCCTCCCCCTCCTTTCCTCTCCTGGCAACCACAAGACTGCTCTCTATCTGTGACTCTATTTCTGTTGGTATATATATATTTTTTTAAATGGGGGACGGGCAGGGTGAGAATGGGGTTTCATGGACAGGTTCATTAAATTGACTTTTTTAGGTGTTTTTGCAGCCCTAAACATCTATGAACCCAACCATTTTTCTTTTTCAGTTTAGTTTCTTGTTTCCTGGCTTCTAGTTTCATTGAGGGGTTGGTATGTGAAAGACAAGGTAGGGCGTAAACATGAATTAACACAAGGCCTTTGTCCTCAAGATGCTTATAACATACTAGCAGATATTAGAGTTACACAAAATACTATAAACTGTGATTGATTCCAGAGGCAGACATGAACAAATGCCATGGGAACTCAGAGGAAGAAGAGATCACTGCCAGCTTGGACGATAAGAAATAACTTGCTGGAGGAGGACAGCCGCATTTGATGGGGGAGGGGGTGGGAGCTTGAAAGTTGGTGAGTTTTTAGCAGGCAAAGGTAGAGAAAAGGACATTCCCGATATAAGAAACAAGAGGAGGCAAGGGGCAAGAAAAGTGCTGGATGTATTTGGGGAACATGAGCCATTTGGGGTGGCTGAGCATAGGCTATGAGTCAGGTAGCAATGATGGTTTGGGACCACACTGGGGAGGCCCCCCTTTTTTTTTTTTTAAAGAAGATGTTGGGGGTAGGAGTTTATTAATTAATTAATTTATTTTTATTTATTTATTTATTTTTATTTATAATTATTTATAATTTATTTATTTTTATTTTGGCTGTGTTGGGTCTTCATTTCTGTGCGAGGGCTTTCTCTAGTTGTGGCGAGCGGGGGCCACTCTTCATCGCGGTGCGCGGGCCTCTCACTATCGTGGCCTCTCTTGTTGCGGAGCACAGGCTCCAGATGTGCAGGCTCAGTAGTTGTGGCTCATGGGCCCAGTTGCTCCGCGGCATGTGGGATCCTCCCAGACCAGGGCTCGAACCCGTGTCCCCTACATTAGCAGGCAGATTCTCAACCACTGCACCACCAGGGAAGCCCTGGGGGGGTCCTTTTAATCTTAGTAGAGCATGCATTTTACTTAGTAGGCAGCGGGGAGCTGTCTTTCTGAACTTGGATGTGACCTGGCCTGAACTGTGCTTTAGGATAATTCACCTACAGCAAAGTGTAGGATGAACTGGAAGTGGAAAGGTCTCAGGGGAAGGAGGACAGCTAAAAACCCAATGCATAATCTTGGTGAAAGCTAACCAAGCCTGAGCTAGGATGGTGTCAGTGGGAATGGAAAGCATTTCAAATGGCTTGGATTTATGCAAGCTAGGGAGGGAGGAGGGTACTCAAAGGTAACTCCGTGTTTAAGCAAGTCAGTGGTAGAACCTACTAGTTCTACTAACATAAAAAGGAAATTCAAGAAGAGAAGAGTGTTTGGGTGGGGGAAAGGGGGAAAAAATTCACTTTCCATGCACTGAATTTGAAGCACAGGAAGCATGCGTAGCTTAGTGGAGGTGTTCAACAGTCACAAACTTCTCCTGACTGGACCTCAGTACTGTGGATGGGGCTGGAGATGGGTATCTTGGAGTCAACATTATCTAAGTGAAAGAGCTGAAATCCTCAAAGTGAAAAGATCACCAAGGAATTGGAGAGTGAGGCAGGAAGAAGACGGACAACAGGGTCTTGAGAAATGTCTAAATTCTTCCATTATGATGAACTGGGCATGGCCAATGTTACAGAATATAATCAAGAGAGTGCCACATCATTGTGTCCAAGGGGAAAGGGAATATTGAAAGGGAGTGGCTGGTGAACCACAGTTGCATTACTGCTTGGGAGATTAAGGGTTTGGAGCTAGTGTCTAGATTACCTAGAAGGAACTGGCTATTAAGAAAATAGTTAAGAGCATTTGTGATGATGGAGCCTCTTATGTATGTGTTTTCTGACAGATGAACAGATGAGAAAATTGGACATGTACCTGGTCCTCAGACTGACAGCCAAGATTGCAAATCCTCATCTCTCCTTTATATTGAAAATGTGTACTTAGAACCCAAAACTGCTTTCTTTCTTTTGGAAATCTCAGATTATTACCAGCCTTTGTTTTTCAGACTATGACCAGGGAATTTATTATCTTTTCTCCTCCAGAGTTCCCCAACTTTTAGTTCCCTCTGGTCCTGGGTTTTGGGTCAGATTCTTAGAGTTGAATTCCATTGACAATAAATATGTAGATCACCTCTGGGAGCTTGGTGTCAGAAGCTCTAGAGGGAGGAAAAAGGAGGAGAGAGTAGGGCAGGCAGGGAAATGAGACTTTATTGTATTTCACACACAAAGGCCTGTTTGCAAACTACAATGTAAACTAGACTTTAACAGCAAAGGATTTATCTTCACTTTAAAATCTGGGATTTCACCAGGCAGATAACACTGGTATAAATCCAAGTAGGATTAACTGCCTCCCAGCAATGCCGATTGGTTTAACACTTTTGTTCATTTTATTTTTCTTCAATATTTTTCTTAAGTGATAATAATTTACAAAAACCATGAAATGTTTACTTTTGGCTCCACAACTGTTAGAACAATTCTACCTACCAAAGGGGGGAAACCCCTTAAGGAATCCAGATCCATCAGTGAATTAAAAAATTAGGAAACTGGGGTTTTAATCTATGAACTAGCTATGTTACTTTACGTAGGTTGCTTAATACAATTCTATGCTTCAAGTTTTTTCATTGGCTAAATGATGATTTTAAAAAACACTGGTTAGGCTTATCTCACAGAATTATTGTTCAGGTTGTGAAAGTATTTTCTCTTTAAATTATAAACATTAGATACATTCCAGACATACTGTTACTTAAGCAACTAGATAACCACTGAAGCCAGTCTGGGGTCAGAACGGGGAAGTGAAGGAAGAACTGGGATTTGGGGAAACTGGATGCAGAAAGTAGGATTACTGGGGATTGGCAGAAGCTTTTTTCTTCAGCTCAACAATGAATGACGCTAATGAGAGAGCAAGCTAGGAAAAAGAAAAAAAAACCCACTGTGAATGTTTCATACACCACTCCTAATGCTGCTTTGAAATAACTGCTTGGGTAAATAAATTCCTTATATAGTGACTAATAAAGAGATGCCCAAATTTGTACATCTGATGCCCATTATTCCCTTGCTCTCTGACTTCTTTCTTTCTTCTTATTCTTTTTTTTTTTTTAATATTTATTTATTTATTTTCGGCTGTGTTGGGTCTTTGCAGCCGCTTGCTGGAGCTTTAGTTGTGGCACGTGGGCTTCTCTCCAGTTGTGGTACGTGGGCTTAGTTGCCCGCGGCATGTGGGATCTCAGTTCCCCGACCAGAGATTGAAATAAGCGTTGAAGATGGATTCTTCATTTTTTTAAATTTTTGGCTGCATTGGGTCTTCGTTGCTGCGTGCAGGCTTTCTCTAGTTGCGGTGCACGGGCTTCTCATTGAGGTGGCCTCTCTTGTTGCAGAGCACGGGCTCTAGGCACGCGGGCTTCAGTAGTTGTGGCACGCGGGCTCAGTAGTTGTGGTGCACGGGCTTAGTTGCTCCGCAGCATGTGGGATCTGCCCGGACCAGGGCTCTAACCTGTGTCCCCTGCATTGGCAGGCAGATTCTTTTTTTTTTTTTCAGTGCCCATACATGCATTTATTATCATTATTTTTTTTAACATCTTTATTGGAGTATAATTGCTTTACAATGGTGTATCAGTTTCTGCTTTATAACAAAGTGAATCAGTCATACATATACATATGTTCCCATATCTCTTCCTTTTTGTGTCTCCCTCCCTCCCACCCTCCCTATCCCACTGCTCTAGGTGGTCACAAAGCACCGAGCTGATCTCCCTGTGCTATGCAGCTGCTTCCCACCAGCTAGCTATTTTACGTTTGGTAGTGTATATATGTCCATGCCACTCTCTCACTTCTTCCCAGCTTACCCTTCCCCCTCCCCATATCCTCAAGTCCATTCTCTAGTAGGTGTCTTTATTCCCGTCTTGCCCTTAGGTTCTTCATGACTTTTTTTTTTCTTCTTAGATTCCATATATATGTGTTAGCATAAGGTATTTGTTTTTCTCTTTCTGACTTACTTCAATCTGTATGACAGACTCTAGGTCCATCCATCTCACTACAAATAACTCAATTGCGTTTCTTTTTATGGCTGAGTAATATTCCATTGTATATATGTGCCACATCTTCTTTATCCATTCATCTGTTGATGGACACTTAGGTTGCTTCCATGTCCTGGCTATTGTAAATAGAGCTGCAATTAACATTTTGGTACATGACTCTTTTTGAATTATGGTTTTCTCAGGGTATATGCCCAGCAGTAGGATTGCTGGGTCATATGGTAGTTCTATTTTTAGTTTTTTAAGGAACCTCCATACTGTTCTCCATAGTGGCTGTATCAATTTACATTCCCACCAACAGTGCAAGAGGGTTCCCTTTTCTCCACACCCTCTCCAGCATTGTTTCTAGATTTTTTGATGATGGCCATTCTGACTGGTGTGAGATGATATCCCATTGTAGTTTTGATTTGCATTTCTCTAATGATTAATGATGTTGGGCATTCTTTCATGTGTTTGTTGGCAATCTGTATATCTTCTTTGGAGAAATGTCTATTTAGGTCTTCTGCCCATTTTTGGATTGGGTTGTTTGTTTCTTTGATATTGAGCTGCATGAGCTGCTTGTAAATTTTGGAGATTAATCCTTTGTCAGTTGCTTCATTTGCAAATATTTTCTCCCATTCTGCGGGTTGTCTTTTGGTCTTGTTTATGGTTTCCTTTGCTGTGCAAAAGCTTTGAAGTTTCATTAGGTCCCATTTGTTTATTTTTGTTGTTATTTCCATTTCTCTAGCAGGTGGGTCAAAAAGGATCTTGCTGTGATTTATGTCATAGAGTGTTCTGCCTATGTTTTCCTCTAAGAGTTTGATAGTGTCTGGTCTTACATTTAGGTCTTTAATCCATTTTGAGTTTAGTTTTGTGTATGGTGTTAGGGAGTGTTCTAATTTCATACTTTTACATGTACCTGTCCAGTTTTCCCAGCACCACTGGCAGGCAGATTCTTAACCACTGGACCACCAGGGAAGTCCCTGACTTCTGTTACCATGACTTCAACAGTAATTTAGTGTAAGTAAAAATGCTCTAGCTCTATTCAGTGCAGGGCTCTAAATCTCTAGCTTCAACACTTTCTTTTGTCCAAACACTGAGGGATACGATGGTTAGACTTGGAAGTCTGACTATGGTGTCAGATAGTAAGAAATCAGGGTTCTAGATACTGGAAATGATCACTTCAATACATCACCAAGCCACATATCAACAAGTTTAATCACAAAAGGTTTTTGAGGGAAAGAAGTTGAAGTAACCAATATCATTGAAGCATTGCAGACCTATCTGTATTGGTGGTTGATTTGCCAGGTAACATGGCTGTTCCTCAGTTTTCTCACCTGTTAAACAGGAGGCAGGATGAGATTCTCTCTAAGGTTACTTCCTGTTGTGAAATACTATTACTCTAAATAACAGTTTAGAGAAAATTACAAAACGCCTCCTCATACCTCTTGATAAGCCCAAACAATACAGAAAACAAAAATGTCCCCTTGTAGACCCGTCTCTTTGTGCCAAGTAGGGAGAAACGGGGGACAAACACTAAACACCCCCCCCAAAAGGAGTTTAAAAAAAAACAACAACGCAATGTATACTTATGGAACCCTTGCTAGGTTTTATGCAGCCATGTTCAAGAAACATTGTTGGAGACCTACTATGTGCAAGACACTGTTTGTTACTTTTCAATTTTAAAATCATAATTATTACTTTTCCAGCAACTCAAATCTGAACTGGTGAATATTGCCTTGGGTGGGCGTAAAATTAAACCCAAGGTCAAGGGAGACAGTCTACAGATAGACCAAAAATAAAACGCAAGTGACATCATTAGCGACCTCGGTAAAAAAGCCAACATATTGCACAAAGATCGAAGGCAAAAAAAGAGAAACACGTTTGGTTAATACTAGGCTTTTGAGAGCATTTCATGTGTTTGCGAGGCCCGTCCATCCATCCACACCACACTTCTTAACCATGCTATTCTAAACCGATGACAAATCCAGCTTTAGTGCGGACAGGTCGCAGAGCGCGGTCCCCACACAATCCCACAATCCCAGACCCCGCTGCCAACTCTCCTCTCCGGGAAGGAAGGAAGCTTTTCCCCCAGGGTGACTGTAAAATAAAGCAGCATCTCCAATCTCTCCGTCCAATGAGAAAGAAATGTTGGTCCAAATAAATAAAGACATAAATGCATACATACAAGGAAAAGGGTGGGAAAAGGGGAAAGGGAAGCTCTTTTCCTTTCTTTTTAAATTTCCCGCACCCTTTTTCCACCCCGCCTCTCCACGCCGGCTCCACTTCAAGAAGCAGCTGGGAAGACTGGTAGACCGGGAAACGCACTGCAGGGCGGTGGCGGAGAGGGTATTTGCAAAGTAGGCGGGACTGGCTGGATGAATAACTCGGGGTCCGATTTCTCCTGCCTTCGGCGGCAGTTCCTCCTCCGCTTCGTTACTCTACTGCACACGCGGCTTGGCTCTCGGCCCTCGATTACTCCGGCCTATCACCCTGGGATGCCGCCTGCCGCCGCCACAGCCGCGGCAGCCGGGCTTGTGGGATCCGCCGCGGAGTCGGAGCCGGACCCCGAGCAGCGGAGAGAGCCTTGGCCTGAGAGTTAGAGGGGCGGGCCGGCTCATTCCTGGGGTGGGTGCTGAGGACTGGCGGGCGAGAACCCGGGGCTACCGCCTTCCCCGCCCCCCCCACCCAGGGGTGAGGGAGTGGACACTCGGAGCCCCTGAGGCGGCGGCGGCGGCGGCGGGAGCCGGTCAAAGGGGGCGGCCCCTGGCGGCGACGCCCCCAGCCCAGCCCTGTCTGGCCCCACTCCATCCCCAGCCCCGGCCGGATCGGCCCGCGGGTGACGCCGGCTGGGGCACAGAAAGGCGGCTCCGAGGGGGCGGGCGGGCGAGCCGCCCCTCCCGGGTCTTTCCACGTCCCCTCCCGGGAGGGACCCATACCTGAGCCCGGACCCACCCCCACCCGGGGCCACGCTGGATCCGCCTCCCGGGCTGGGTCCCGCCCTCCGGCTGCAGGTGGGCAGCAGCGCCCGAGCCGCGGGCAGTGGGCGGCGGGGAAGGAGGTGAGCCGCGTCCGCGCCGGCTGCCTCTCGGGTCCTTGCCCCCGCTGCTGCGCTCTCCTCCTCCCCTTCCCGCAGGCAGGGCGCGGAGCTGCGCGCCCGCCCCGCCGCCGCCGCCGCCGCCGCCGCCTTGTCCCTCAGGGGCACCATGGAGCTCTCCCTGTCGTCCGGAGGAGCCGCGGAGGCGCTCTCCTGGCCGGAGATGTTCCCGGGACTGGAGTCCGACTCGCCGCTCCCCCCGGAGGAGCTGGACGCTGTTGTCCCGGTCAGTGGGGCCGTGGCCGGTGGCATGTTGGATCGGATCCTTCTGGAGTCCGTGTGCCAGCAACAGAGCTGGGTCCGGGTGTACGGTAAGGACCAAAGGCCGTCTTAGAGGTTGATGTTTTGTGTCTTTGCTCAGGCTGAAATTCATTCCCTGGTCTCAGTCCTGTTCTCAGTCCCCATCCATCCTGTGTCCGTTTCCCACATCCCTTTTGGTCTGGGGTGCATTTTTGACAAGTTTCTCCAGACTAGGACTTGAGGAGAGAGATGTGACTCAGTATGGTCTTTGGACCTTTTCAGGTACCTGCAGTACATTTAAGGTGGAGTTGGGCTATGTAGACTTAATTCTCAGGTGGTGACTTCAGGGGAAGTGTCAGCTGATCTTCAAGAAGAACACACCGTGAAATCAAATGAATGGCGTTTCACTGCTTTCTCTGGAGTGAGGCAAGGCTGGAAACTAAGATATTATGAAACAGCTTAGCAGAGGTTAAGATAATAAAATAAAAATCAGAAGCATTTATTTGGTGGGAACAGTCTAAATCTATAACCTCTTTCTGAACCTCACTCTCCAAAGGCAAGCATTTAGTCCAAGGGGTGTGGATTGTTTCGGATTGCACTATTGTTTCTGGTGCTCTTTGTAAAGTGACTGGGTTGCTACTCAGCAAGTTAAAAAGTGATGAACACACTAAAACTTTCCCTTTCTGCATTCCTAGTAACCACCTCTTTAATTAAAACTGAATGATGAGATTCTATTAGGGCGAGCCTTGTGGCAGCATTAAAACCATGTTGGTCTTGAAAACCCATAGCCCAAGGATTTATAGCCTGGCATTCAGGACTGAGCTGTGGCTTTCCAAAATATTGAAACGTCAAGGTGTTTATCACTTAGCTCACAGGACTATAAAAGACATTAGTAATGTGACTGAGTATAAGATGGCAAATTTGAAGCACCTGAGATCAACACAATGTTAAGATGTTATCCTGCAGTCATGTGCATCTAAACCCGTTAGTGATCAAGTACATTATGTTTTTTTTTTTTTTTCATCCTGAACAGGGTATGTGTTTAGTATTCAAGAGTGACTGTGACTTTGAAGTTGTCTTCCTGGATAGTTCAGTTGATTTCAAGACTTTAAGTCTATCACCATGAGAAAGATCATAGAACTGGGAGTCCAGAGATCTGAATTTTGGTCTCAGTTCTTCCACTACATGGCTATGTGATTTGGAGCAGAGCAGGTCACTTTTTTGACGTCTCATTCCTCTTCTGTAAAATGAGTGGATTGGATTAAATAATCTCTTAATGGTCCTTGTAGTTCTAAAAATCCATCAATTTTTATAACCAATTCTTAATTGTATTTTGCTGGATGTTTATAAATGTTTCTTGATGTTATTTTAATTAACTGAAAGAATTAAAGCAAAGAAGTGGGAGATGATGCAAGGTCACCCAGTTCATTCTCAGCAGATTAAAAACTTTAGTGCCTGATTTTTCCACCCACCTGCTGTTCCTACTTAGCCGATGGTTTATAACAAAGGTTGGTGGGAATCTGAAATTGAGCTTGAATTAGAGTATATTGTGGTTACAACTTTTTCCTATTCTATCCTTTCTGTCCTTATACACTTCTTTTGCATATTGTTTTTTATATGAAGTTAGAGATAGGGCCTTGTTAACTGCAAGAATATGTATATATGACAGTTCAGTATTTCAGTGTCAAACTATTCTGTCTGGATTTTCTAGACTTAGTATTAACTACCTTCTTTGCATATAACTCATAAACCTATGTGCTTGTTTTTGTAGTCCATTCCTAGGGCTAGGTTTGTGTGTATATTCTTAAATATATATTCTCTCTCACACACACATATATAGTGTGCATTTCAAAGCCAATTTGCAGACTTTCTACTGCATTGTAACTTTTTTGTCTTCCCTATCAATTAACCAGAAGTTTTTATTTACTGTTTAGTACTGCTACTTTCCTTCCTCTAAGGCAGCTCATCTTGGGTACTACTTTATTGTCTTTAGTTTGATGTAAATATTCCAAAACTATCTGAATGACTCTTGGCTTTTCTATGTCCTTAGCTAGTTTTTAAGTTGCCTGTTGTATAGCTCTTTGAAGTAAAAAAAATAGAATGTAGAAAATCAATTTGGAAAACAGTTCGTTTTGGTTTTCTTGTTTATTTGTTTTGTGTGTTCAAAATCCTGATTGTTTTGGAACATCAAGGTTCTTTTACACAATTGAAAGAGACTTTGATAAGTGTACTCAAACGTTTTTTAAAGAAATCCAGAAACTAGTCTAGAGCATGCAACTGGGGGTTGAGAACCTGGGTTTTCATTCTGGCCTTGCCACAAATTGTTGTTTAACTTTGGGCAAGTAATTTTAAGTCCATGGGTCTAGGTTTCTACATAAAATGTGGAATCTGGAGTAATTGTATCTATGGTACATTTTAGTTTGAGTTTTCTGATTCTATGGCCTACCCTATTATTTAACCTACAACTGTGCCTCCCAATTCCACCCTGACTCTTGGGGCCAGGCATCAAGCAAGCCTTTAATACATTTAAATCATGACTATCAGGATTCTGGGGAGCACTTTTATCAAAAGGTCAATGAACTGAGTTTTGAAAGAAGGAATGTTGAGGGCAGATGTATATTTGTTTGGAATGTTTTCACAAGATAGGAAGGTGGGAATGGGGATCTCAAATCTAGCTCATTCAGTTTTGAGACCTAACCTGGAATAGACCTGTGGGTTTTAAAGATAAGATGCAAAGTAAGGAGCTGTATTAAGTGCTCCTGGCTTCTGGCTATGGTTTATATCCTCTTCAATATACTTAAGGTTTGAAATCAGTATGCAAACAAACAAGAAGAACAGAAGTAACCCCTCTCCCCAAATATCTTAACAGAAACTTTTATTTTATTTATTTACTTACAGAAACTTTTGGAAACAATATTTTATTAGTTTGCCTCACAAAATTTGAAGACTGGGCACTGTTTTGAGTTTGCTACTAATAGGTCTGGCTCTTTGGTGGATTATACCTATATTCAGAGTTTTGTGTATTGTCATGATTACAAACTTTTTGGAATATGTCCAGAGCTTTATAATATGTAGACCTATATTTAGAACACAAACAAATGCACATTTTTGAGACACAGCCAAGAGAAAATAGTTATGCTGTGCTATTCTTCATTTTCTTTTAGTTGCAAAGTGTTTCATTTGTTTTATTCCAATATTATTATAAGTTGTGCCCATGCCCATCAAGACTATAATATTTTTGACACCAGGGAATCTGTCTGTCTTGTTTATCTCTGTATTCCTATCTTGCCACTCCCTTCATTGTCACAGTGTCTAGCAGATCGATGCCTCCCCCACGGTAAGTCAGTGTGTGCTGAATGTTGATCCATCTGTCCTTTGACCATCCAGATCTCAACCTGACTGACTGTATGGGTGGTAGAGTAGCTTAAACAAAGGCATGCCACAAACAGCTAAATATGGATGCAGAATCCAAGAGCATCAAATGCAGAACATTTTTCAGATATTTATAGCCTCAAAGTGAAGTCAATTGGCTGAAAAAGCTCAGCAGCCCAGCAAAAGGAAACGGGAACGGCAAAGCCAGCCTCACTGTCTCTGCTTTCTGGTAAACAATGAGGACGTTAAAATTAACTACTTTACCATGAATGGATGGTGAGTGAAGGGCACTATTGGGGGAAATTAAAGATACCAGTCTCCAGCAGTGCCCGCATTGGAGCTCTGCACCCATCAGTACAACAGATCTGCAGGTGTATGCACAGATGTGCTTTTAAATAGCTAGAGGGGAAATATAGTTCTCATGATGAAGTGATCACCAAGAAACCATATTGTTTTTAATTTTAATAGTATGGGCAGGACTTATCTAAAATATTCAGTTAATAAAATAACATCAACATTATTGCCTACCATTAAACTAATATATAGCTCATTGTTTATTAATGATTGATAGGGACCTCCTGGAAAATTTCTAAAGGCTGGTACTATTTCAGCAAGCAGAAGAAAAAGGGAATTAATCATACTGCATCAAATATAATACAATTCTAGAAATATGGCAATGGGAATTTGGTAAGAATTTCTCATGAACTGGTTATGAGTTGACAGGGGCAGAAGTCTTATCTGGTTATAGTAAGTAATATTGCTTATACTTCATAAATTAAAACAAAGGATGATTTAATTAAAAAAGTATATTTTATTGCATTTTTAGAGAACATGTTTCTATGTTTACTTAAAATGTTGCAACCAGTAACAAGTCCAGGAAGTTATTTTATTTTGGTCTAGTATGAATTAGTTATGACTAACTCACTGGCCTTATACAGAAAGTTCTTAGCATAATTCACTTTGAATATTCTCAGCAACTCATTCTTTTTTTTAAAAAAATACTTATTATTTTTTAAATTAATTTTATTTTTGGCTGCATTGGGTCTTCGTTATTGCACGTGGGCTTTCTCTAGTTGCGGCGAGCGGGGGCTACTCTTCGTTGCGGTGCGCGGGCTACTCATTGCGGTGGCTTCTCTTGTTGCGGAGCACGGGCTCTAGGTGTGCGGGCTTCAGTAGTTGTAGCATGTGGTCTTCAGTAGTTGTGGCTCGCAGGCTCTAGAGTGCAGGCTCAGTAGTGGCACACTGGCTTAGTTGCTCCGCAGCATGTGATATCTTCCCAGACCAGGGCTTGAACCCATGTCCTCTGCATTGGCAGACGGATTCTTAACCACTGTGTCACCAGGGAAGTCCCGCAAATCACTCATTCTTACACGTCTTACATATGCACCCCATGACTCCTGTTTTGTGGTAACATGTAGATAAGTGAAATTGCTCAACCAAGACTAGAAGTTTTATGTGCTCTAGCTAATTGATTGCCAGAAGAAAATCAGTGACTATGTATTCAGTATATCCCAAAACATGTTCATGTTACTTAAGTGTTTTAATTTCCTCAAATACTATTAATTGAACTTTTACAAATGAGTATTAATGTTTTAGGAATCCTTGGGATCTTAAGCTTGAGTTCAGTACTCAAGGATGGGGACTTCCCTGGCGGTCCAGTGGCTAAGGCTTCAGGCTCTCAATGCAGGGGGGCCCAGGTTCAATCCCTGGTCAGGGAACTAGATCCTGCACTACACAGCTAAAGATCCCACATGCGGCAACTAAGACCCAGCACAGCCAAATAAATAAATAAATATTAAAAAAATATATTTAAGCCCATTCATTAAAAAAGAAATACTCAAGGATGACTTTGAGTGTTGACACATCATTTTCCCATAATCTCCAATACATTTTATACACAGTAGGAGTAGACAGTTCTCCACTGAAATTAAAGAGAACTTCCAAGAAGGCCTAGGTATATACTGTTTATTTTAAATTATATTGATTTCAAATAGCCCTCCTTTTTTTCCTTCAAGAGAAAATTTATGTATCTCATTTAAATAATGTATTCTACTAATGTTTTAGATGGTGGACAATTTCCTTTACAACATCTTAGTATTTTTCTACCCTCTATCATGTTGGTTTATTGCTATTTCATTTTCAGAGAACGAAAATACTTTTGCAGAATAGAAACTATACATCCACAATCCCTTGTCCAAAACTGTTTGGATTAGAGTGTTTCAAAATTCAAAACTTCTGATTTTAGAAAATATGGTATATATAGTGATATAACCCCGCTAGTGGTGTGTGGAGCAACATCAGTCATGTTAATAGTTCTGCAATTAAACAAATGGACATTCATGCTAAGTATTGTTTAACACTATACATAGCATGGTGTCAGTGCAGGTCAGATTTTACTGCTAGAGAAGTTATGAAAAAAGAGTGTTCAGAGCTTTTTGGGTTTAGGAATTGCCGGTATGGAATTGAGGATCTGTACAAATTCTGTGATGTAAATAATATGAAGTTCTAGATTGCCCCTGTTTATCTGAGAATAGTTTGTTTATAAGGATTGCCTTTATCTTCTTCAGATAATAAGATTCAGTGTATGCACTTTAAAAAATGATGTACAGGGCTTCCCTGCTGGCGCAGTGGTTGAGAATCCGCCTGCCGATGCAGGGCACAGGGGTTCGTGCCCCGGTCCGGGAAGATCCCACATGCTGCGGAGCGGCTGGGCCCGTGAGGCATGGCCGCTGAGCCTGCGCGTCCGGAGCCTGTGCTCCGCAACGGGAGAGGCCACGACAATGAGAGGCCCGCGTACCGCAAAAAAAAAAAAAAAAAAAAAAGATGTACAGTTGTATCCTGTTTATGATGAATGAAATAAAATTTTCTGATTTGCTAAGGAAAACAAAAGGGATTCATATGACAAAGTAGGCTTTACTGAGATTACTGAAGAAATGGTAGCAAGGCAGTGGTTTCTTACACTTTATTAGAAAGAAGGATAAGGTAAATTGAAGTGGAGGGTTTATGTAATTGTTTTTAGCAGTTGCTCTCTGGAGTAGCACAAAGTGATTTGATCACCTTTTAAGTAGGTGAACCACAAAAAAGCATTGAACTAATGACTGAGTTAATCCAGAAAAAATTCAGCTGTCTGCTCCCTTGTCCCACCCTATTGGAATAACTTTTAAGTAACTAGAGAGGTGTTCGGTCTTGTTAACCAGGAGGAGGAGTTTGAAGTGTGCTGAGGGCACTCCGCCCTTGGCAGAGGGATAATTGCTCTCTGATGTTTGTTTCTTCCCAAAGGCTATCAAGTGCTTCTCAAGACCTGTTGGTAGAGAACCTTTTACAAGTTTAATGTAGCTGGTTTTCTTGTGGAAGGCAGCCATCAAGAAGTACATGATATGTAAATAGTAGGGAAAAAAAGATGTCCTGAGGCCCAGCTCAATGGGGTTGGAGGGAATACGGTAAACAAAAGAAATAAAAATTGAGCCCTTGAAAGCAAGCATGACAAAACTTCATTTGCTGCCCTGTGACATAGAAGTTATCATCTTCCTATCTCTATCAGCAGGGTTCAGGTGTTAGGAGTCTTGAGTTTTACCTTCCCTTACTCAATGTAGTTACATTAATTGGTTGTCTGTGGCCACTTTGCTCATAAGGGTCCAGTTTAGATCCTGATTGCATTCTTATTCCCCCATAAATTGTCTTCAACTTGGCTCAAGTTCTGTTCATGTTGTGTCATTTACAGTAGGCTTTCTAAAAGTATCCCCTCCCTGCTCCTAAGTCTAAGACATTGGTAACACTTGCAGATACTGTTTGGAAGAGTGAAAATTTAGAGAGGAAAAATTTAACATGAGGCAAGAAAACAGAGTTCAGAAGAATAGTGTGAAGAGTTAAAAAGTGTAAAAAGTTGATAGTCCTAAATATTTTTCAAAATAATCTTTTAAGTTTCCTCATTAAGTAAACTGACTCAGGAAATTTAGCTTCTTCCCAAAATTGGAGACAAATTCCACAGTTTGTCAGGATTAGAACTCTTAACCTCAGATTCCTCAGCCTCCTGTTATAGCTTCTAGATCTTACTGCTTTCCCTTAGGGAGATGGCCTTTCAAAGCTGAAGGTCAGTGAGAAATACCAGATTGTTAGTTTCACAGTCTTTAAGGGAAATGCTGGAAGTACCATTACCTAGGTAACAGAAAACAAAAACGGTCAAAACATCCAGAAAGTAGGAGGATGAGAATAATCTCATAGTGATCCTTAGGAGGTAGATTAGAGGACAGATTAGATCTTTTCCTAAATTCTTTATTCTGCCATTGGAGTGATGTTTTGAGGAAATTTGAATGTTTCATTTATGATCCTTAGAATCCTGGATAATCCTTAGTAGCTTTATACCTCCCTTTTAATTTCTAACCTCTCTGATTCATATTATTAAAAATTTAATACTATTTTCCTAATTATGAATGTAATCCATGCTTAATGTAAAGAATTTGAATTATAGGAAAAGCCAAAGAAAATTAAAATCAGCTATAATTCCACCTCTTAGAGATAATTCTTCCTTTAATATTTTATTCCAGTTTTTTCTGTGTACAGATATACTTGTTTGTACATATTTGGTATCATACTGCATCTATTTTATATCCTGCCTTTTTCTAATAGCATATTTTCTTATGGCTTTGAAAATCTTTAAAATTTTTTCAAATATATTTTTATTTTTAAATGTAATTTTAAAAATAGGAAATACATTTCCTTCTTTCAGAATTCAAAAGGTATAAAAGGATATGTCATGAGGTCTCTCTCACCCCTCCTCCCCACCCCTCACTTGCCATCTGGCAGGCAATCATTTCCCTCCCACACAATGAATAAATGTTGGAAATTTTTGTGTATCCTTCCATACCTATTCCAGGCATATAGAAATAGATAGATAGATAGGTAAAAACTCTGCCAAGAGTGGGATCCAAGAAATGTAGTTTAAAAAAATTCAGGGTTTGGGAATTCCCTGGTGGTCCAGTGGTTAGGACTCTGCACTTTCATTGCCGAGGTCACAGGTTCAATCCCTGGTCAGGGAACTAAAATCCCGCATGGCCAAAAAAAAAAAAAAAAAGGCTGGGTCATTTTTTTGTGAGGTTAATGAAGTGACTGGAACAAACCCCCAAAGGAAGTTGGTTGGGTGTTCTGGGGGTCTGGAGCCAGTTGTTAATTGCTTAGTATCTGAATTGATAGTATCATAGTTTTTACTGTGTATATGCTTTTTTCTCCTTTTTTACAGAATTGTTAACCCATTATAGGAATTGATCTGGAGTTTGTGTTATTCCTCCCTCGCATCTCCCCTCCACACACACTTATTAATATATCTTGGATATATTTTCCTGTCCATTTGTAAAGTGGTTCCTCATTCTTTTTATGGCTGCATAATGCTTGGATGAATCATAATTTAGTAAACCAATCCCCACATTTTGCTGGTGCAAGTGATAGTGCATGAATAATCTTGGATATAAGCCATTTTGCTTGTGTATATCTATAACAAAAATTCATGGAATTGCTAGGTCAAAGATAGATGTATTTGTAATTTTGAAAGATATTCCCAAATTGCTCTTCTTAGGGGTTGTACCTATTTATATTTCTCCAGCAAGGTATGAGAATGCCCATCTCCCCGTACATAGGGAATTATCAAGGATTTTTAATGTGACAATCTAAAAAATTAGTCTTAGTTTAATTTTATTCTTTCAAATCTTATATTACGTGTGATTGAATATCTTACAGAGCCATTTAAATATACCTTTTATTGTGACTGTACATATCTTTTGCCCATTTTTATTGGGTTGTTGGATCTTTTTCTTAGTGATTTGCAGGAACTTTTAGTATATTAAGAGCCCTTTGTCTGCCATGAGTTGCCGGTATTTTCATTTATCTTTTTTTTTCTTTTCCTCTATGAGGAAATTATTTTTATGCAGTTGAATGTATCAATCTTCTTCTTCTTCTTTTTTTTTTTTTTTTTTTGCCACACTGTGTGGCATGCAAGATCTTAGTTCCCTGACCAGGGATTGAACCTGTGTCCCTGCAGTGGAAGCGCAGATTCTTAACCACTGGACTGCCAAGGAAGTCCCGAATGTATCAATCTTATGGCTTTTTGGTTTTATGTCCTAGTTAGAATGGCCTTTCCTATTCTGAGGTTATAAAATAATAATGGTTTGTCTAGTACTTTCTTGTTTTTATTTTTACATTTAAACCTTTGATCCATTTAGAATTCATCCTGGTATAAAGTATGAGATATAGATACAATTTCACTTTTAGAAAGATGGCTTTCCAGTTATCCTAGCACCATTTATTGAATAATTAATTTTCCCCCACTGATTTAAGATGACTCCTTTATCTTTCATTAGATTGCCATATACATTTTGGTTTATTTCAAGATTTTCTATTATGTTCTGTTGGTCTGTCTATGTTCATGTGCCAGTATCACACAGCTTTATTACTGAGGCTTATATGAAAATATAATTTGTTAATGACTAATTGAACGTAACTGATTTAACCATTATCCTATTTTAAACATTAACATTTTTCAAAAATTTTATATTAGCAGTCTATTGATTCTCTTTGTGCATAAGTCTTTGAACTTCTGACTGTTTCCTTAGGCTGAATTCCTAGAAGAGTATGTTTTTAAAGGCCTGAGACTTAGTGCCAAATTTGTGTGACCTTCTTGGAAAGCAGTTCTTGCCACGAGTATATG
Source organism: Grampus griseus (assembly GCF_964374135.1). NCBI lineage: Eukaryota > Metazoa > Chordata > Mammalia > Artiodactyla > Delphinidae > Grampus > Grampus griseus. The sequence continues at coordinate 59,922,021 of NC_139017.1, forward strand.
AAAGTATGGCTCATAATTTTAAGTCCTACTTCTGTATTGCTACTTTCAACATATTGAAGTATGTTTGCATAGATTTCATGTAGTGCCTTAAATGTTATTTAGCACATGTTAAATGTGCTCAGAGTTCTAATGTTTATAAGACTGACCTTCAAAACTGAGTGTTTTTCCTCAATGGTACTCCCTTTGATTAATGGCATATTTCCAGGTGAATGAGGGGAGCATGAGTATAGAGTCAAAGCAGTTGGTCTGCTAAAGATCAAATCCATGACCATGGCCTTATTTATACTACGTTAGACTCTCCAACTGAAATGACCTGACACAGATGCATAATGTTCTAGATACTCTAAGAAGAACATAGTTGGCGGCTTTCATCTCAGCTGATCGTGTCCTCCTTCTACTCTTTGTTTCTCAGAGTATTAGAAGGAATTGACATCAGTGATTTGAATATAGGTTCATTTAGTTTTAGCTGGATGAATGACTGAGGTGTATACCTTATATAGCACTGTGTTAATGCTGAGTTTTTAGCATGGGATTCATTTAGGTATGTTCTAGGGAAGTTTATAATGTCAGAGCCAAATTTGAGGAATGGCAACAAGAACTAACATTAATGACAAAAGTAATTTAAAATATTTTCTTCAAAAAAAAAGGGCAGGAATAGGAATTGTTTTGAAAAAGCGTAGTTTGTATAGACCATTAAGCAGTTTTCTTTTTTTTTTTTTTAAGGACTTAATTTTTTTTAGAGCAGATGTAGTTTCACAGCAAAACGAGAGGAAGATAACAGATTTCCCATATATCCCCAGTTCCCACACATACATAGCCTCCCCCATTATCAACATCCCCAATCAGACTGGCACATTTATTACAGTTGATGAACCTACATTAACACATCATTTTTACCCAAAGTCTACATTAGGGTTTACTCTTGGTGTTGTACATTCTGTGGGTTTGGACAAATGTAAATGACATGTATCCACCATTATGGATCATACAGAGTATTTTCACTGCTTTAAAAACCCTCTGTGCTCTGTCTGTTCATCTCTTCTTACCCACTACCCCGCTAACTCCTGGAAACCACTGATGTTTTTACTGCCTCTGTAGTTTTGCCTTTTCCAAAATGCTATATAGTTGAAATCATACCCAAATTTTCTTTTATCCATTAGTCATTTGTTTAGCATGTAATAGGAGCACACTTAGAAAGGAACAAAGTAGCTTAACTTTTAATAGTGACATAGAGCAGTTTGAGTGAAATGAAGAATCCTGTATCCAGTTAATATTGTGGAAGTTTGTAGGAGATTTTGTTTGATTTAAATTTGGGCAGGATATACTATATAAGTATCTTGTTCCCATGATTTCCTTAGGCTTGACTCTGTACAATTTTCTATGTATTTGTAGATTTCAAGAATACCCCCGAGTGAGGAAACCCAAGGTCTTTCTAGTGCACGTTCCTATTTTGAAATGGGCCAGTTTTGCCCAGTGGTTGGTGATTAGCCTGTATCAATGAACCTGAAAAAGATGTCCAGCATAGTAGCTACCAACTAAAAAAAGACGTGGTTCAAATCTAAAAAATGACTCTACTTTTTAGTATTTTCTGGCTTCATAAAGACTTCATAGTAGTTTTCATTTTTAGAGAAATGAAGATTTATTTGCTAATTTTTGAATCTTGTTTGATAACATGGTTAAGAAAGGACAATATCATATGTGGTGATTCCTATTGAAATAGAAAGATTCTCTAGAGGATTTAATATGGCCATATTTCTTGTTGTTTTATTCAGGTCAGAAAGTCCTAAGTCATTCTTTTTCAAGCACCCCCTAAATCAGTTTGAGGAAATTTTTAGTTACTTGCACTTTAGGTTATGTTTTTGATGTACATCTTGATTGTCATACCTTGAGAAATAGTCATATTACCTTGTGAAGCCGATAATCTTTCTTTGCCTGTAGCATAACTGGCAATGATAATGTTTCACTTATATAACCAGTAATGTTATTCCATTTACCTGTGAGCATATTCTATAAAATGATACCTTTTTACAAAGTTGCTTTTTTTCTACAGTCTGAAAATACCCTGTATTTTTTTCAATAAATTTATGAAAAATGATAAGTCTTTTCTCCATTTTATTGGGAAGTAATCATGTAAAGTTAGTGATTTAAAGATTCTTGGTGAAGTTATATTGGAATCTGAGTAAGATTGGAACTGAGTTACAATCCAGTACTTTTTTGGGAAAAATTATCCCATCTCTGTTATCCAAGTTCATAGTTACTGTTTCCAGTTTAATATAGTTGTGTTAAAATATATCACGAGCTATATTTTATAAATTAAAAAAATATATTTATTTGGTTGTGCTGGGTCTTAGTTGCAGCAGGCGGGCTCCTTAGTTGCGGCTCGAGGGCTCCTTAGTTGTGTCATGTGAACTCTTAGTTGCAGCATGCATGTGGGATCTAGTTCCCTGACCAGGGATTGAACCTGGGCCCACTGCATTGGGAGCGTGGAGTCTTAACCACTGCGCCACCAGGGAAGTCCCTATCATGAGTTATCAAAGTAGCATCTTTATGCTTTTCTAAGTTCTCTTAGAATTTAGCAGTATGTCTTATCCTAGCTTCTCTGCCTTTTTTGGAGCCTTGTAGGTAAGAATGGGTATTGAGTTCTTTATTGGTGAACTGAAGGAATAAAAGTGAGGATGCTAGAGAGAGTAACCAATTCACTGTACAATTCAGTGACATTAAATATATTCACAAAGTTGTGTAACCCTCACCACTATCTATACCCACTTTTGAGAAACTGCCACTTTTCCACAACATCTGCACCTTTTTACATTCCTACCAGCATTGCACAGGGTTACAATTTCTCCACATCCTTGCCTACACTTGTTATTTTCCTTTCTTTTTTATTAAAGCCATCCTAGTCGGTGAGAAGTGATATCTCACTGTGGTTTTTTTTTAAATTAATTATTTATTTGGCTGCGTCGGGTCTTAGTTGCAGCACGTGGGATCTTTGTTGCGGTGCGCAGACTTCTCTCTAGTTGTGGTGTTTGGGCTCCAGAGCACTCTGGCTCTGTAGTTGTGGCACGTGGGCTCTCTAGTTGTGGTGTGCAGGCTCCAGAGCACCAGGGCTCAGTAGTTGTGCCATGTAGGCTCTCTAGTTGTGGCACATGGGCTCAGTAGTTGTGGCGTGTGGGCTTAGTTGCCCCACGGCATGTGGGATCTCAGTTCCCTGACCAGGGATGGAACCCGCATCCCCTGCATTCCCATGAGGGAAGTACCCTTATTGTGGTTTTGATTTTCATTTCCGTCATGATGAGTGATGCCGTGCATCTTTTCATGGGCTTATTGGCCATTTGTATATGTTTTTTGGAGAAATGTCTATTCAAATCCTTCTTTTATATTAATTCTTAGTAGATATATTTGTATTTTTCAAATTATCAGTGATAAGTGTTAATTATCCTATATAGTAATCTTAACTCTAATAACAGTGACAATCATAAGCATGATTATAACAACAACAATAATGTAAAACTTCTTGGCTGCTTACCATGAGCCAGGCACAGTTCGAGGTTCTTTAGGCCTATTAATTTATTTAATCTTCATAACTACCCTATGAGGTAGATGCTATTATTAACCTCATTTTATAGATGAGGGATCAGAGGCGTAGACATATAAAGGAACTTGGCCAAGGTTATGGAGCAAGTAAGTGGCTAGTGTGAGATTTGAACTCAGGCAGTTCAGTCTTGAGTCTGTGTTCTTAACTACTGTATAATTTCGTTTCTCATATATAAGAACTTTAAACTCTTATTATAAAAAGCATTCACTGTGATATTTGTTAATTTGAACCTTGAAGTTTACCTATGTGTTTTATACAGCACCGTAACTATAAAATAATGACATTTGATGTGCTGGATATGCTTTGGATGTCATGATGCTATTGAACATCTTCGTAGAGGTGTCCAAGTTTTATTAACTGTAGACAACATGAGGAAGCTGTATGTGGGTGAGTGGTGGGAATATTTCTATATTTAAAAAAGGTTACACAAAGTCTATTTGTGATCTAAAATTTATGTATTTTTAGCAGTAATACAAAATATAAAAATAGTGTTTTTTCCCCAATAATGCCTTTGTCGGCCTATTATTGATGTTTGACCAAGCCAGTGAGAATACTGAAATTTAAGAGACCACACATGGGCTTCCCTGGTGGCGCAGTGGTTGAGAGTCCGCCTGCCGATGCAGGGGACATGGGTTCGCGCCCCGGTCCAGGAAGATCCCACATGCTGCGGAGCGGCTGGGCCCGTGAGCCATAGTCGCTGAGCCTGCGCGTCCGGAGCCTGTGCTCCGCAACAGGAGAGGCCGCAACAGTGAGAGGCCCGCGTACCGCAAAAAAAAAAAAAAAAAAAAAAAAAAAAGAGACCACACGATCATAAGAACCATGAATCATATTCATCTGGGGCATAGCTTTATTCTAGGATTTACACTTCAAGTGCCTCTCCCCTTTGATATCAGAAATTCTGAAAAGAGAATCCACTTTCATAGAGCCAGGGAAACCCAAGCATTGATCAGAGCTTGGCCATATAAGAGACATTTTAGGATATTTTTAGAATTCACATGTTCTTTTCCAAAAGCCCAGGAACACTGGATTCTCATCATTCCTGATTTGTTTTATCTTAGTTCCTCTTGAACTTGGTTATCTTTATGGTGCATATGCTTTGTAGTTTAAACATATCCTAAGGTTTGTAGTTCAAGGACTCAGAAACTTAAAGCATGATTTAAACACAGCAAACTGTGAACCAGTTCTGAAATTTAACTTTCCTACTAATGAATTGCAGTTCTTCAAAATCTGTGATTCTTTGAGTTATGGGCATTATAGCAGTGGGAAGTGAGTTATAGTGTTACATTCTGATCTAATTCATACGTCTTAAAAAAACCAATTTGATATAATATATTTGACATACAACAAACTAACATATTTAAAGTATAATTTGATATGTTTTGGAATATATAAATAACTATGAAACCATCACCACAATCAAGAAAATGGACGTCTATTTCCTCTAAAAATTTCCTTGCATCCCTTTGTAATCTTCCTGCTCAATCCCCACCACTGCATCACCAGACAACCACTAAACTGCTTTTTTGTTTTTAATGGGTTAGTTTGGATTTTCAAGAACTTTATATAAATGAAATCATATAACATACACTTATTTCTAGTCTGGCTTCTGTCATTCAGCACATTTTGAGATTCATCCATGTTGTGGCATGTATCAACAGTTAATTTATTTGTATTATCTAGTAGTATGCCACTGTAGATATTCCATGATTATTTATCAGTTCACCTTTTGTTGAACATTTGGGTTGTTTCCAGTTTTTTGGCTATGACAAATAAAGCTTCTGTGAACATTTGCGTTCAAGTCTTTGTATAGACATATACTTTTATTTCTCTTGGACAGATACCTAAGAGTAGAATGACTGGGTCATATGGTAGGTTTATGTTTAACATTTTAAGAAACTGCCATAATTGTTGTCCTAAGTGCTTGTGTCATTTTACCACCAGCAGGATATGACAGTTCCAGTTTTACTGCCTTACCAACACTTGGTATGGTCAGTCTTTTTAATTTAAGCCCTTGTAGGAGATGTGTAGCAATATCCAAAGTGGTCTTAATTTGCATTTTTCCGATGACTAGTAATGTTAAGCATCTTTTCGTATGCTTATCAGACATTCATCTGTCTTCTTTAGTGAAATGTCAAATCAAATCTTTTGTCCATTTTTAAATTGGGTTTGTCAATGGACAACAGGTCCTGCTGTATAGCACAGGGAACTGTATTCAATGTCCTGGAATAAACCATAATGGAAAAGAATATAAAAAAGAGTATGTATATGTCTAACTGAGTCACTTTGCTGTGTAGCAGAAATTAACACAACTTTTAAATCAACTATACTTCAGTAAAAAAATAGATTGGGTGTGCCTTATTGAGTTTATATAAGTTGTTTCTGTATTCTGGATACAAGTCATTAATCAGATATGTGATTTGCAGTTGCTTTTTCCCGTTCTGTGACTTACCTAATCATACTCTTAACACTGTCTTCAAAGAATAGTAGTTCTTAATTTTGATGAATATTTTCTTTTCCTTTTGTGGATTGTCCTTTTCATATTTTACATAAGAAAGTTTTGTCTAGTCCAAGGTTGTAAAGATTTTCTCCTGAGTTTTCTTCTAAAAGTTTTATAATTTCAGGTCTGTGATCCATTTTGATTTTATTTTTGTCTATAGTGCAAAATAAGGATTGAGATTTACTTTTAAAAATATGGATATCTAATTGTTCGTGCACCATTTGTTGAAAAGACTGTTTTTTCTGCACTCAAATGCTTTTGTACCTTTGTTGAAGATCAAATATACATGGGGGTTTACATCTGGTCTTTGGTATATTCTGTCTTTCTACTGTCTATCCTGATTCACAAGCATACTATTTTGATTACTATAGATTTCTAGTAAGTTTTGAAGTCAGGTATAAATCCTCTAACTTTGTTTTTCTTTTTTCAAAGTTATTTAAGCTATTCTAGATCATTTCCATGCCTGAATGAATTTTAGACTCATCTTGTCAATTTTATACAGAAAGCCTGCTGGGATTTTGATTGTTGTTGTGTTGAATCTATAGATCAATTTGGGGAGAATTAATATTTTAATAATATTAATAACAGTATATCTCTGTATTTTGTCTTTTAAAATTTTTCTCTGCAAAGCCTTCAGTGTGCAGGTCTTGCACATCTTTTGTTAGATTTACCCCTAAGTATATTACAATTTTTGATGATGTTGTAGATAGTATATTAAAAAAATTAGTTTCTAATTATTTGTTGCTAGTATATAGAACTATAATAGATTTTTGCATTTTTGTCTTCTATCCTGCAGCCTTGCTAAATTCACTTGTTATTTTTAGTGGGTATTTTGTAGATTCTATTAGGTTTTTTATACAGAGGATCATATATAATGTCTGTAAATAAAGAATGTTACTTCTTTTCGGATCAGGATGCCTTTTATTAGCTTTTCTTGCCTGATTACACTGGCTAGAATCTCCAGGATAACGTTTAATAGAAGTGGTGAGAGCAGACATCCTTGACTTCCTGATCTTAAAAGGAAAGCTTTCAGTCTTTTACTGTTTAAGTGTGATGTTAGCTTTAAGTTTGTGTTTTCGTAGATGCCCTTACCAATTTTAAGACATCCCTTTCTATTCCTATTCTTAATAGTTTTTTTTTCAGTCAGTAATGGATGTTGTCAAATGCATTTTCTGCATCTGTTGGGATGATCATATAGTTTTTCTTTTTTAGTCTAATAATAATTACAATTTTTTTTTTTTTTTTTTGGCTGTGAGACTTGGGGGATCTTAGTTCTCTGACCAGGGATTGAACCCGGGCCACCACAAGTGAAAGCACCAAGTCCTAACCACTGGACCGCCAGGGAATTCCCTAATTACACTGATTTTTGAGCCTTAAACCAACTTGCCGTTCTTGCATAAACCCTTTGATGTATTATCTTTTTATATGTTGCTTGATTTGTTTGATTCGATTCGCTAAAATTATGTTAAAGAATTTTGTATCTATATTCTTGGAGGAATATTTGTGTGGTTTTCTTGTGTTATTTCTCTGGCTTAGGTTTTAGAATGTGCTGACAACATAGTATGTGTTGTGTAAAGTATTTCTTTCTTTTTTGATTTTCTGGAAGAGTTTGTGTAGAATTGGTATTATTTCTTCTTTGTACTTTTGGTACAATTCATCAGAGAAGCCATCTGGACCTGGACTTTTCTTTGTGGGAAGATTTTTTTCACTTCAAATTCAATTCCTTAATAAATATAAGGTCATTTAGGTTATTCATTTCTTCTTGATGAACTTTTGTTGTTTGTGTGTTTGAAGGATTATGTCCATTTTGTCTAAGTTGTCAAATTTATCAGAATAAAATTGTTTATGATATTTCCTTATCCATTTAATGACTTCAGAATCTTTAATGATGTTACCTCTCTCATTCCTGATATTGTAAATTTGTGTCTTCCCTATTTTATCCTCCATCAGTCTGGTAGGTTTAAGTTTATCAAATTTATTGGTCTAAGAACAGCTTTTGGTTTCATTGTCTTTTTTCTATTTTTTCTTCTTTCAAATTTTACTGATTTCTGTTCTGATCTTTATTATTTCCTTTCTTCTGTCTACTTTGGGTTTCATTTGTTATCCCTTTGCTAGTTTCTTAATGTAGAAGCTGAGACCATTGATTTGCAACTTTTCTTTTCTAAGAAAGGCATTTCTATGCTGTAAATGTTCCTCTAAGTACTGCATTAGTTCCATTCCCACACATATGGGATATTTCATTTAGTTCAAAATAATTTTTCATTTTTCCTTTGGTATCATCTTTGACTCATGGGCTTATAGAAGTTCATATAGTTTCCAAATATTTGAGGATTTTCCAGGTATCATTTTGTTACTAATTTCTAATTTGTGGTCAGGGTATACTTTGTATGATTTGAATCCTTTTACATTAACTGAGACTTGTTTTATGGCCCAGAATATGGCGTGCACTTAAATGTGTATTTTGCTGTCGTGGAGTGGAGTGTTTTATAAATATCTATTAGGTCTAGTTGGTTAATAGTGTTGTGCAAATCTATATTCTTCTTGATTTGCTATCAATTATTGACAGATTTGTTGAAGTCTTTGGTATAATTGTGGATTTGTCTAATTTTCTCTGCAGTTCTATCAGGTTTTTTTTTTTTTTTTTTGGCTGCATTGAGTCTTTGTTGCTGCGTGTGGGCTTTCTCTAGTGGCAGTGAGTGGGGGCTACTCTTCGTTGTGATGCGCGGGCTTCTCATTGAGGTGGCTTCTCTTGTTGCAGAACATGGGCCCTAGGCACACGGGCTTCAGTAGCTGTGGATCATGGGCTCAGTAGTTGTGGCTCACGGGCTCTAGAGCGCAGGCTCAGTAGTTGTGGCACATGGGCTTAGTTGCTCCATAGCATGTGGGATCTTCCTGGACCAGGGCTTGAACCTGTGTTTCCTGCATTGGCAGGCAGATTCTTTTTTTTTTAATCTTTAAGATTGTGTTTATTTTTTTAAACAGCTTTATTGGAGCATAATTGCTTTACAATGGTGTGTTAGTTTCTGCTTTATAACAAAGTGAATCAGCTATACATATACATATATCCCCATATCTCTTCCCTCTTGCATCTCCCTCCCACCCTCCCTATCCCCCCCCTTTAGGTGGTCACAAAGCACTGAGCTGATGTCCCAGTACTATGAGGCTGCTTCCCACTAGCTATCTGTTTTACGTTTGGTAGTGTATATATGTCCATGCCACTCTCTCACCTCGTCCCAGCTTACCCTTCCTTCTCCCCGTGTCCTCAAGTCGATTCTCTATGTTTGTGTCTTTATTCCTGTCCTGCCCCTAGGTTCTTCAGAACCTTTTTTTTTTTCTTTAGATTCCATATATATGTGCTAGCATACGGTATTTGTTTTTCTCTTTCTGACTTACTTCACTCTGTATGACATACTCTAGGTCCATCCACGTCACTACAGATAACTCAATTTCATTTCTTTTTATGGCTGAGCAATATTCCATTGTATATATGTGCCACATCTTCTTTATACATTTATCTGTCGATGGACACTTAGGTTCCTTCCATGTCCTGGCTGTTGTAAATAGAGCTGCAATGGACATTGTGGCACATGACTCTTTTTGAATTATGGCTTTCTCAGGGTATATGCCCAGTAGTGGGATTGCTGGGTCATATGGTAGTTCTATTTTTAGTTTTTTAAGGAACCTCCATACTGTTCTCCATAGTGGCTGTATCAATTTACATTCTCACCAACAGTGCAAGAGGGTTCCCTTTTCTCCACACCCTCTCCAGCATTTATTGTTTGTAGATTTTTTGATGATGGGGCAGGTGGATTCTTAACCACTGCACCACCAGGCAAGTCCCTCTATCAGGTTTTGTTTCGTGTATTTTGAAGCTTTGTTATTAGGAGCATAAACATTTAGGTGTGTTATGTCCTCCTGATGAAGACATAATATCATTATGTATTTTATTGTTATGAAATTTTCATCTTTATCACTCGTGATATTCTTTGTTCTGGAATCTATTTTATCTGATTTTAATATAGCCACTCTAGCTTTCTTGTGACTTGTGTTAGCATGGAATACCTTTTTCCATCCTTTTACTTCTAACCCACTTGTCTCTTTATAAAGTGGGTTTCTTGTAAGCAGCATGTAGTTGAGTCTTGATCTTTTATCCAGCCTTTCAGTTGGGGTATTTGGACTATTTATATTTAATATGATTGTACTTAATTATTTATATTTAATGTGATTGGTTAGGTTTAAATTGAGTGGTTGCGTTTAAATCTATTATCTTACTATTTATGTTTTATTTGTCATCTGTTCTTTTCTCTCTTTTACTCTTTTAATGCTTTTTGAAATAAATATGTATTTTTTATGATTCAATTTTCTATTTTGTTTCACTTTAGTGATTGCTTTATAGTTTATAGTATACATCTTTTAACTTATAATAGTCTACCTTCAAGTGATATTACACTACTTCATGTATAGTATAAGAACCTTATAACATTATACTTACAATTCTTCCTTTCTGGCTTTTGTGCTATTGTTGTCATACATTTTACTTCTACTTATAAACCCCACAAAAATATTGTTTTTGCTTCAGTCTTTTAAAAAGATTTATATAATATGGGAAAATAATAATTTTAGTTGTTTCAGACAGAAGGGTAAATCTGGTCCTTGTTAATCTTGACTGATAGAAGTCCCCCCATATCTGGTTTGGACCTGAATGATAACATGTCCTGGAGCAAATTAGCAGTGTTCTTCTTTTCTTTCTGCAGTTTCAAATCTGGTGTTTCAAATCATACCTCTTCAGGGAGGTATGACCTTGAGCTATTGAAGCTTTGACAAGTCGGATTTCTTTAGTGCCTTATACTTATTTAAAGTCAGTGCTCCAATGAGGTCACTGTATCTCCTTAGTGTAGTGTCACCCATATAGCCATCTGACTCAACACAATAAAAAACCTTCATATCTACTTTAAATTCCTCCAGATATGCTGCAAACTATTAATGGCATAAGCCCTGACTACAAATTTCATAGCACACCTCTTCCTGTAAATGGTGGAGTGGAAGTTGGGAATGTTTACCTGACCTGAATAAATCAATGAAATACTTTTTTTCTTTTCTGAAGGTGCTATTTTTGGCAAGCAAAGTCAGTTTTTCCACGTTTAGACTAAACTTCCTAATCTTCTTACTAGCAGGCAATTAAGCTGCTAAATCATGCTTATTATTAGGTCAAAAAATAAAGTAATTTTTGCCAAATAGACAATGGGAAACAAGAGTAGGTGGGAATTGGTGAATGGCCAGAATTTGGTGTACAGACTGCTTGTTGTAGTGTAGTCAGGGCAATGACATCTATACCTGTTGGTTCACCATACATATTTTGACTGAAAAGAAAATGTATTGATATTGACTTAGGAACAAATGTGTATGTTGGCAGGTCTAATTATTTGTGAATCCTGTCCTAATAGTGTTTACAAGTTTAGTCAGGGAGGTAATTATTTATCAAATAAACACAAAATAAATATAAAATTACAATTCTAACAATACTGTATAAGAAAGTACACAGGGTTGGCCCTAAGAGTATATAGCTAAATGATCTAATTTAGTTTGGGAGAATAGAGAAGACTTTCTTAATGAAGTGACTAAGATCTAAGAGGTGAATAGGAGTTAACTAGGTGAGGGGAGTTAGGAGTGGGCAAGTATTCCAGATGAAGAGGGTAGCATGTGCAAAGGTCCTGGTGTTAGTGAGCCTGGCAAGTTTGAGGAACTCGGAATAAAGACAAGAGTGGCTGGGTCACAAATAGTGAGAGGGCACATGGTATAAGATGAGGCTAGAGAAGTAACCATGTGTTAATGATTTGGTTCTGGAAGGTAGTGCCTGGCATATTTGCTTTAGAAAAGACCACTCTGCCTTCAGTGTAGAAGATAGATTGGTGTGGAGCAGGGAGACCAGACAGAAGGCTATTGTTGTAGTTTGGGCAGGAGATGATGGTAATTCAGACTATGGAGATGGTGATGGAGAAGAGAGAAGTGGACAGATTTGAGAGACATTAAGTAGGTTAAAATGGGTAAGATTTGGTGAAGGGTTAAATATGGGGCATTGAGATGTGGGGAAGGATGGGAGGATGTGAAAAGGGTAACTTCTGTTTAATTGTGAATGAATATTGGAGGGATATTGGTACTATTTAACGAGATACAGTTTTTTGTTTTGTTTTTTGGTTTTTTTTTTTCCCCCCCAGTGAACTGGAAGCATTTTTCTTCCAGGGAAATGTGTATTTTATTTAGGGACGTTTCAAAGTCCTCTTCATCCTTTAGGACCTAGCACAAATATGACTTCTTCCCTGACAAAGATGCCTACTTTCCCCCATAGCTAGAAATAACATTTCCCTTCTCTGAACTTCTATTAAACTTTGTTTACATTTCTATTATGGAACTTTTCATCATCTAACTTGTTGTATTCTACTTATTTGTATATGTTTTATTTCCTTTATTGTATTGAAAGCTGCTTATTGAGTGGGAATTTTATTCATTTTGATAGTCTCACAGCTAATAGTAACTGTTTCTTTACTGAACTATTCTTTAATGAATTTGACAGTCTCACAACTAACAGTAATATTTCTTTAATACTATCACCTTAGTAAGGTGTGAGTTCCATGAGGAAGTATACTATTTCAGTTAATTAAAGCTCTTTGTACATTAAGATATCTATATAGGGCTTCCCTGGTGGCGCAGTGGTTGAGAGTCTGCGTGCCGATGCAGGGGACACGGGTTCGTGCCCCGGTCCGGGAAGATCCCACATGCCACGGAGCGGCTAGGCCCATGATCCATGGCCACTGAGCCTGCGCGTCCGCAACGGGAGAGGCCACAAAGGTGAGAGGCCCGCGTACTGCAAAAAAAAAAAAAAAAAAGATATCTGTATACAAGAAAAATTCATTAGGGTAACATAATGGTAGAAAGGTCTTTTATGATTTCATTTTTAGATCTTAGTCATTATTAAACATTACTTTTTTTAAAGAAGGAACTACAGTTAAATCTGCTTTTGCTCAAGTTTTCTTAACAAAATAGGAGATTAATTTAATTCATCAGTCTGCAATTGATGAGCTAAGCATGTTCTTATAAAATACCTAACATTTGTGTAAGACTTAGTAATTGTTCAAAACATATTCACACATAATATGTCTCAATCTAATCCTATAATAGCCCTATTAGGTAGGTAAGATAAATATTGTTCTAATTTTTTAGAGCCATGCCATATATTAAAGGATACTTTTGAAGACCGTGGGGTGAGATTATTTTGTGTTTTCAAAGATCAAAATATTCCTTTTTACTTTCTCTAATACATCTAACTGGAAGCCCTTTGAGTGTTAAAGTCATGATACTTTTGTAAATAGTAATCTTTCGGATGATTTGACGTGAATAGCTTTTTGGGCTGTCATCTCAATCAGGTTCAGTTTCTGAGATGAACTCAACTCTAACCCATTCTGTTTAAACATTGTATGATGTTTTTATATTTTAGTTTAAAAAAAGCTCTTAAATGTGTATTCCAAGTAACTAGTAAATCTGCATTTTAAAATTGATTTACTTATATTAAAAATAAATGTACTTGAGTGAAGGAAATAGTAAATCTTATAAATAAAGCACAATTAAGATTTGGGATATGACAATACGATTCTTTCAAGTTCTTTTAATGTGTTAAAGGGTATCAGAGCAGGATCCCAGAAACCTTCTTTCCCCCAGGTTTTTAAAAATCAGCTGTTTCATTATACATTTTCAGCTTTTTCCAGGTGTCATCAAACTTACTGGTGATTTAGGTTTCTAAACTGTTAGGTTTCTGGGACCTACCCCTAACTCCTTTATGAAAATCAATACAATGTTTTCTTTACATAAGATCACCTTCAGAGTTCTGTGAATAAATTTTTCTCTTTTTCCAATTTCCTCTTAATGTTCCTTTTTAAAAAATGTATTTTGTTCATTAAGGGATTAAAAACTTATATTTGTGTAGCTCTTGGGCATGTAAGATATGCATTTTCCTTTGTGTTCCTCATAGCAATTTTGTGAAATAGGGTGATAGATGAAGAAACTGAGCCTGAAGCAGGTTGGGACTTACTTAGAGACTCCAGTACAGTAGTTCTGCTTTCTCTTGGTCATTTGTTGTCATTACACTCTTTCCCTTCAAACCCTAGATCTCTCTCTGCTTTGTTTTTCTGTAAATTGCTTAAAACAAACCAACAAAGAACAAACCAACAAAAAACCCAGCCTTGTTTTTTTTATCTTTAGCATTTTTCACTAACCTCACCTCATTTTTGGTTTTAGTCTTTCTGATAATGGTTTTCATTCCTGGGTTCCTTTGGAAGCTTTTGGAGATAGATGTTCTTTAAAAGCTAAGCCTGGCTCTAGGACTGCCTCATTTTTATTTATGGTATTCTGTACCTTGAAGACAAAGGGCACCCTAAGTTTGCTCAAAGGAGCATAGAATCCATGGAGCTGACTCCTGTTGTTACTGCTAAAAAAAATCAATGACTGAATGTACCACTAGCTTGAGACTCATGAAATGTTCAACTGAATGGGTTTGGAATGTTAGGTGAAATGTGAAAACATTAGTGTGCTTTATCAGTAATCCTATTTTTATATGGTATAAGAAAAAAATAGACAAGTATGGAATTATTCATCTATTTTATAAAACCAACGCTTTTTAAAAAATTGAATATTTTGGGAGGCACATTAAGTCAAAAAGAAAATAATGCCGTCTGCTTTAACTATGCTTAAGTCAGAAATGGAGGAAAAGAAATTGACATGGCCACTTGCTTAAACAATATTTTCAGGTCTTCAGGAATGAAGACTGTAGCAGGAATGCAGTAAAAATGATTGGATGTCAAAATGACATGAGAAGTCATTTATCTGTTTGCATCCTAGCACGTCATTTTAACGTGTATCCAGGAAGGCAATGAATCAAAATGACTGGTTCGTGAGCTGACTGTACTGTTTGTTAGGGGCAAGTATGTTTGGGGTGCATGAAAAACCTTTATTGGAGGGCTTCCCTGGTGGCGCAGTGGTTAAGAATACGCCTGCCAATGCAGGGGACACAGGTTCGAGCCCTGGTCTGGGAAGATACCACATGCCGCGAAGCAACTAAGCCCGTGCGCCACAACTACTGAGCCTGCACTCTAGAGCCCGCGAGCCACAACTACTGAGCCTGCGTTCTACAACTACTGAAGCCCTCATGCCTAGAGCCCGTGCTCCGCAACGAGAGAAGCCGCCTCAATGAGAAGCCTGCGCACTGCAAGGAAAGAGTAGCCCCCGCTCTCTCTCAACTAGAGAAAGCCCGCACACAGCAACGAAGACCCAACACAGCCAAAAATAAATAAATAAACATATATATAATTAAAAAAAAAGATTAAGATGATAAATTAAAAAAAAAACCTTTATCAGAGAGCTAGAATTTTTATAACCAGTAAAGGTTTATTTATTTTGGGGGATAAAATTATAGCTGCGGTGAGTGTAGTTTTGCATGAGGGAAAAATTGATGATACAAATTTATTGGATTTTATAGCCTAGCCATTCATCATAAAATGAATCTCTGATATTTACTTTTCATTTCTTAGCTCACACACTGCTCTGGACCATTTAATTGTATAGTATTTAAAATCTGTTTTTATCTTTAGATCTTAGTTGAGTCGACCAGAGGCTAGTGGTAATAAATAACAAGTATGGTATAGTCTGTGTATAGAGATTGTTAGAATTTCATGACAGATAACATTGGTGCCACATTCAACATGTCAACCAGTGTTATTAAAAATGAGTCTTTCAGACAATCTACATAAGAATCACTAGGAATGCTTGTTAAAAATGCAGATCTCTGGACCTTTCCTATTCCTGTCTCCCACTAATCAAAATCTTTGGGAACTTTGTCTAGGATTTACATTTTAACAAGCACCCAGGTAATTTGGAGGCACATTAAAATTGAGATCTCCTTTACAGATGTTTTAACATGTTACACATGTTGCTCTTCTGTTTAAGATAGTTAAATTAGGAGATCTTTGAAGGCAGGGGAGAACAAGGATATCTTTTTTTTTTTTTTTTTTTAAGGCCATGCTGTGTGGCGTGCAGAATCTTAGTTCCCCGACCAGGGATTGAACCCATGACCCCTGCATTGGGAGCATGGAGTCTTAACCACTGGACCACCAGGGAGGTCCCAACAGCCTCTCTTTTAGAATCACCCTCCCCAACTTGGGTGGGCAGTTTGCTTTTATTTTAAGACCAGCTTTTATCAGATAATTTGACTTTTTTTTAAAATAGAAATTTTAAATCACCTTTATTGAAGTGAGTTGTCTTTTTTTAAAGTGGAAGTATTTCTAGTTGTAGAATCTTTCTCCATAAACTTGTTCCTATTAATGCAGCAGCATTTTAATTCAGTATTAAATTCTATATACGTTTAGAATGTTGTGTTTCAGTCTTTAAGAAATTATCTCCTACCCTTCTTCTTTTTTTTGGCGCATTGGGTCTTCATTGCTGTGTGGGGGCGTTTTCTAGCGGCGGTGAGCGGGGGCTACTCTTCATTGCAGTGTGCGAACTTCTCACTGTGGTGGCCTCTCTTGCTGTGGCACATGGGCTCTAGGTGTGCGGGCTTCAGTAGCTGTGGCTTGTGGGCTCTAGAGCGCAGGCTCAGTAGTTGTGGCACACGGGCTCTGTTGCTCCGTGGCATGTGGGATCTTCCCGGAGCAGGGCTCGAACCTGTGTCCCCTGCATTGGCAGGCAGATTCTTAACCACTGCGCCACCAGGGAAGTCCTCCTACCCTTCTTAGGTCCTTCCTAACAGCCAGTCCTACAGATATCCTGGGGGAGTTGATGCCCAAATGTTAATTAGAAAAAGTACGTTAAGGAAGTTCTGTTCATCCCAAATGCTTCCTTCAGTGCGTATGTAGCATTTTACCCAGTTCCTGTGACATTATATATTTAATAGGTGTACCACATTTCAGATAACTTTTGCTTTATATTTCAGGGGAAATTGAAGTATCTGATTGTTGAAGAATTTTGGAACGATATTCTTACTATTCTTATCTAAAAGTTTTTCCCTATTTTTTTTCATAAGACAGTGGGACGGTGTCTCTTTATATGAAATGTAGAATATACTTACTAACTTGGGTAAGTTAGGAACCTAATAACTAGGCATGGAGTTTTTCATAAAAGTGTAAAAAATTTAGTACCTCAACACTTTCTATGGATGTAGAAAACAACAGCTAGCTATTAATTTCACCCAGTTTTATGAAGTAGAAACAGAACTCATTTGAAAACACTACCTTTACATACAACAATGCATGACCATCCTGCTTTATGTGGTATTTGGTAATTCTGTGTATATAGGAGAGTGCTTTTGAGTTTGCACTAGGTGGAAACTGCTAGAACTGCCACCTGTGTCTGGTTACTGTGATTTGTAAGATAAGTTCCCAAAGAACTATTTATGTTATGATAACCCATTTTTTTCAATTTATTGCTCACCCTTTGGTTATTTCTAGTGTATTGTCATGATGAACTCAACCCCTTGTCTTAGGAATAAAATGCAAATTTGAAGGATGAAATTAGAAACATGATTTTTACCTCTGTTCTGTTTGAGCAAAGTAGTACAAAATTACTGTTGTCTTACATATTGAATACTTACTAAGAATACTTATTATAGAAGCAGAGATGTTTAAGTTGATCATAGTACTCCAGGCTTTTGCTGTTGAGTTATAATTCACATATAATGGGTACAACTATATGAACTTCGATGAGTAGAGACAGTCATGTAAACTCCCATCTACAGTCGAGATAGAGAGTGTTTCCATCATCCCAAAGGTAGCCTTGTCTCCTTTATAGTCAGTCCCCCTTTCCTACTTTCAGTCCTTGGCAACCACCAATTTGATTTCTGTCCCTGTACTTTTGACTTTTCCAGAATGTCATATAAATGGAATCATAAAGTATATAGCTTTGTATGTCTGGTTTATTTAACTTAGAATGTTGCTTTTGAGATTCTTCCATTTTTAATTTTTAAATTTTTTAATGTGTTAGTATTTTATTTCTTTTCATTGCCGAGTGTATTCTATTATACGAATGTGCCACGGTTTATCTGTTCACTTACAAGTTGATGAATATTTTGTTTTCAGTTTTTGGCAATTATGAATAAACCTGCTGTATTCATTGGCATGCAGGTTTTTGTCTGGGTATATGTTTTTATTTTTCTTGGGCAAATATCTAGGAGTGTTAGATTACTGGGTCATATGGTAAGAGTATATTTAACTTTATAAGAAACTGTCAAACTGTTTTCTAAGGGACTGTCCTCTCCCTCTCTCTCTCTCTCTCTCTCATAATCTATCAATACATACAAACATATAGTGGTAAAATATTAATAAAATTGACAGTTTTAACCATTTTTAAATGTACACTTCAGTAGCATTAAGTACATTCACATTATTGTGCAACCATCACCACCATTCATCTCCATAATTTTTTCATTTTGTCAAACTGAAACTCTGTACCCATTAAATAACAAATCCCCATTCTTCCTCCCCTTAGCCCTGGCAACCACAGTTCTACTTTCTGTCTTTATGAATTTAACTATTCTAGGTACCTCTTATAAGTGGAATCATATAATATTTGTCATTTTGTGACTGATTTATTTCATTTATCATAATGTCTTCAAGGTTCATCCATATAGTAGCGTGTGTTACAGTGTCCTTCCTTTGTAAAACTAAATAATATTCCAGTGAATTATATACCACATTTTGTTTCTCCATTCATTTATCAGTGGACACTTGGGATGCTTCCACTTTTTGGCTTTTGTGAATAATGCTGCTGTGAACATTGGTGTACAAATATCTGTTTGAGTCCCTGCATTCAGTTCATTTGGGTATCTTCCCAGAAGTGGAACTGCATCATATATTAATTCCGTGTTTACTTTTTTGAGGAACCACCATACTCTTTTTCACAGTGGCTACACCATTTTATATTCTCACAGAAATGCACAAAGGTTTCAATTTTTCCACATTCTTGCCAACACTTGTTATTTCTTTCCTCCCTCCCTCCCTCTCTCCCTCCCTCCTTCCCTTCCTCCCTTCCTTCCTTCCTTTTTCTTTTCTTTTTATTTTGATAATAGTATTCTGATGGGTGTAAAGTGGTATCTCATTGTGGTTTTAATATCACAAGCTTTTTTTTTCTTTTGTTACATTGTGAAAAATGTCTCTAAAATATGTTATTTTGTTTTGCTCTTGAAATTAAGAACTTATATTATTTTTCAAAAAAATAACAGTAAACGTTCCTGTATTCTGATAATGTATGTGATATTCTAACCAGTTTAAAATTGGATTGCCCTAGGTTTTCTGCTCTCTCATACTTCATAGCTGGGACTGTCGAACTGAAGAATTTGTTTTGTGCTTAGTAGTTATTTTTTAACCTCCTCCTCAAACTCTCCTAGCATACACATCAGCATTCTCTTCGCTGCTGGTATCATCTTACTCACTGGTCTTATAAAGCTGTGATTCTGGTTCTATTACGAAACAAATGATTTTTTCTTACATCTCTCCCACCCCTAGTGCAAAGTTTTGCTATGACTAATCAGTCATTCTATGCAAACCTCCCATGAATTTAAGTTCTTAGGAACTATATTGTAATGAGTTGGAGCCACAAAGATGATGGTTTGGATCAAGTTTAGTCTCCCTACTACAGCAAAAAAATATAACATATTTAAAATTTTCTATCTTAGTAGTTTGCTATTAAAAACTATGTATGCAAACTAGTCTAGCACTAGACTGAAAAGTAGGGATATATGATGCTATGTTTTAGACTGAGCAAAATATCTTAAACAATTAAAGAAGGTGTTCTTGAACTGTAGAGACTACATTGCTCATAAATTATATGGCTGTGTTACGAGAAATTGTGTTGCTGATAAGAGTTGTAGATTTTTTTGCCAATTAGTAGGTACTTGAACATCTACTAAAGGAGCAAAGCTTGGTACAAGGTATTGTAGGGGGTACAGATAATTATAATAACTAATATTTTATGGTGCTTACTATGTATAGGACACTTTTAGGCACTCAGAATTTATTGCTTATATAATTTTTACAACAGCTGTGTGCTGTTATCTTCACTTTGCAGATGAGAAAACTGAGGCATAGGAAAGATAAATATCTTGGTCAAGGTCACAAAGCTGATGAAAGAGCTTGGATTTGAGCCCTGGTGATATGGTTCCAGAGCCTGTGCTCTTAACCTGTACTCTATACCAGAAAGTAGAAGACATGCTTTTTGCCCTCAAATAACCTGTAGTCTAGTTGAGGTGACATGTATCTAACACATGCAAAGATATATAATATATATTTTTAAACATTGTAGACTGTAAATGAAGGCAATAAGGAGAAAGATGGGTCCAGTTAGTAGTCAAAGATTGGCATAGCAAGGCAGAATCAGAATTCTAGACTCTCGCAGTATTGTTGCATAATATTATGGAGAACTGGGATGGGCTTTCCACTATGTGTATCTACTCTATGTGGGTAAGATGGAAAGAAACACCATTCTTTTAGGCAGTACTTTTTTTGTTTGTTCATTCAAAAATTTTTTTTAGCCATGAATATGTAGTCATATTAAATAGTTTATTAACATTCTTTCACTTGTTTTTGAAGTCTATTTAAATTAAAATCTGAGAAAGCTTCAAGAGCAAGTATATTTTATAACCTAGCTGCCTTTTCAAGGGATTTCTACTTGTACTACCCTTTGAAAGTCATTCTTCATAATCCATGGGAGAAGATGGGGAGAGGGAAGAAAAGAAGGGGGCAGTTGCATTCATCTAACCCCCCATAAATGACTTTTGTTAGCTGTGTTTTAATACTTCACAAACCTGGTAGAGATGATTTTTCTGAATTAACATTAAATGGTAGCCTGGAAAAAAGGATATCCTTTACTAACATGGTTACCTGCAGCCAGGTGCATTTCAAGTGAAGTGTGCTGATGGGGCCCTCTGTAAGCTCAAGCCAAAAAAAAAAAAAAAAGAGAGAGAGAGGGATGGTGGGAAGGTAATTATCACAGAACCTGAAAACAGATGTATGTAAACCTTCGAAGGAGAAAAAGGAGGAAGATCCTGAAGATCCCAAAGGTTCTCTGTGAAACATGCAGCTACAAAATGGGTGACCCTGTCTCAGCTCAGGCTCCGCAGCAGAAGCATCAGGAGAACTGCAGTGATTAGTGTACAGAGGGTGCAGACTGTAGGTACCACGATCTCCGTCACGATCTGCATGTAACTTAGCAAAGGCTCTGCAGTGGGGGAGAGAGCAACACGGCAGAAGAGAATGCGGTCATTTTGGCGAATGCAGCTTGATCCTGAAAGCTTCAGCTGTCTGGATAAACTTGGAAAATGGCATCATCACACTTGCTAATTATTCTCATTTGCTATAGAAGAGAACCTGGTAAATTAAATGTTATAAAAAAAATTATGTGAGGGCTTTGTAAGATATTTCAGAAAATATGAACAAAGAATGCTTAAATTTGGTTCTTCCATAGGTACTGTAATAAAGTCTAAATGTATGTCAAAAACGAAAAACAAACAAACAAAAAACTTCAGGTCTGTGTCATGCATTACACAGTATGCTGTCATGTGCAGTCTGCCTCCTCATGACTGAGTAAATCTGACTCAGTGGTTTGATTGAGGCCTGGCCTCAAGGGAGGCAAACATCCACTTAGAGCAGCTGGAGGATTAAGAATGGTTTTCATTCTTTGGTCCTTCATTGTATAGATAGCTTCTTTTGCCCTCAGTCACATTGTCACCCAAAGATTATAGGTTGATTCTACTCTTATTAGTTTTCTTATTTCCACAGTGTGTCACAGATAGGAAGATAGAGTGGTTTGAAGATACTTAAGAAAGGTTTTTGTTTTTAAAGTAACTTTCTTTCTAACAATCACTATTATCCAGTACTTAATGATACTATATTTAAGTATGTTTAACATTTTCTCTTGACTTTGAATCATTCTTGAGTTTTAGTGAGATATACAGCCTCTTAAAAATTAGGCAGCATAAAAAAAAATGCTTTCTATTCTGAAATGGAAGCATTAAAGACACAAGGAAGTTTTAGTCCCTTTTTTTACTGTGGGAATAACAAAAATAGCATTAATTTTTTTCATCCCCAAATAGTAAGTAAAACTGATTCCTTTGAGTCATTGATAGTGCTTTCTCTGATTTTTAAAATTTCAAGCATAGATTATTTGGGAAGAACACATCTCTTTGGAACTTCATTTAAGATGCATAGATATATGAAACTTAAGACACAGAGGAAATGGAATGAACATTACATTTTGTAACTTTGTTACTTTTAGGCTAGAGATAAATTCCTATAGTGGTGATCTTTGTATAAAAGGCCTTTAGTACATTTGCTTTTCTTTGCTCAATACTTATTCTCAAATATAGACTTTTCTTATGTACATTTCCCTAGCCCATAAACATTTCCCCTTCAATTTCTGATCAGGACAATTGTACATAACTTCAGTTGAATTCTGGCATTGTTACTTTGTTCCTAAAGAATAGAAGTTTGCAATGAATGACTAATGGAAGAGAGGGCCAGACAGAGAGCAGTGCCTCTCTACCCTACCTACTAAAGCACATTAAAAAATTAGGAGGGAACAAATGATTGCCATGGTGGCTATGTTACAGAAAGCTATAGAAAACCTATGGTGAAAGTGTCTGTTTTCTTCAGAAGACATTTTATTTTGTGAAACAGAATTGAAAGGCATTTAAAAAAATTTATGTATGTATGTATGTATATATATATATATATTTATTTATTTATGGCTGTATTGGGTCCTCGTTCCTGCGTGTGGCCTTTCCCTAGTTGCGATGAGCGGAGGCCACTCTTCATTGCGGTGCACGGGCCTCTCACTGCGGTGGCCTCTCTTGTTGCAGAGCACAGGCTCTAGGTGCGCGGGCTTCAGCAGTTGGGGCACATGGGCTCTTAGAGCACAGGCTCAGTAGATGTGGCACACGGGCTTAGTTGCTCCATGGCATGTGGGATCCTCCCGGACCAGGGATCGAACCCGTGTCCCCTGCATTAGCAGGCAGACTCTCAACCACTGTGCCACGAGGGAAGTCCCTGAAAGGCATTTTATTTTAGAGAGACAACCTAGTTCAGTTCTCATTTTTACATAAGGTTTATCAACTTGGGCCTTCTGACCCTGATGAAGTGTTCTTTTTATGTCACTTCTTAGGTATTTATGATCTCTTCAGTGATCTAAAGAATTTCTCCTGTTGAAAACCACAGGATTAAAAACATTGATCCATATAGAAAATGCTTATTGCATTTTATAAACAAATGAAGTACCTATCAAGTTTGTAACTTGAAGTCAGATAAACTAGAGTTCCAATCCTGGTTCTGCAGTTTATTAACTGAATAACAGGTTATTTAATCTTCATGTGTCTAAGGTTCCTGGACTGTGATATGGAGATAGTAATAGAAGTCTAGCTTATTGTAAAGATTAAGTGAATTACTCAGTATCTCATATTGGTAACATTATAACAGAAAGAAGAGACTCATTTTACGTAATTTGAAACATAACACACTTTTTTTTGGTATATCTTTTTTGTAAAAAGCTTTACTGAAGTGTAATTTGCTTACCATAAAATTCACTTATTGTAATTATACAATTCACTGATTTTTAGTAAATTTATACAGCTGTGCAACTGTCACTTCAGTCCAATTTTAGAACAATTCCATCACCCCCAGAAGTTCCCTTGTATCTGTTTGCAGTTAATTCCCACTCCCAGTGCTAGATAACCACTAATCTACTTTCTGACTAGCTAAATTGCCTTTTATGGATATTTCATATAAATGGAATCATATAATGCGTGGTTGGTTTCTTTCACTCACCCTAATCTTTTCAGGGTTCACTCATGTTGTAGCATGAATCAGTACTTCATATTTCATTTTATGGCTGAATAATGTTCCATTGTATAGATGTATCACAGTTTATTGATTCATTAATTGATGGGCATTTGTATTGTTGCCACCTTTTGGCTATTATGACTAATACTGCTATGGATATTCATGTACAAGTTTTTTGTTATTATGTTTTCAGTTCTCTTGGGTATATACCTACAGTTGGAAGGGGTGGGTTGTACGATAACTCTATGTTTAACCTTTTGAGGAAGTGCCAAACTGTTTTCTAAAGCAGCTGCACTGTTCTACATTCCCACCAGCAATGTATGAGGCTTCCAATTTCTCCATATCCTCCCCAACACTTATTTTCTTTGTGTGTGTGCGTGTGTATGTGTGTCTTTTGTATAGCTATCTTAGTAGGTGTGAAGTGGTATCTCACTGTGGTTTTAATTTGCATTTTCCTGATAACCAATGATGTTAAATGCCTATTAGACACTACTATATCTTTTTGTTAGTGAAATGTTAATTCATATCTTTGGCCCATTTTTAAATTGGGTTATCTTATTATTGGGTTCTATGAATTATTGATATATTCAGAATACAAGGTCTTTTTAAGAATATGTGATTTTAAGATATTTTCTCCCAGTCTGTGGCTTGTCTTTTTATTTATTATAATGTCTTTTGAACTGTATAAGTTTTTAATTTTGGCGAATTTGTTTGTCAACTTTTTAATTTTATGAATTAGGCTTTTGGTATCATATATTGTATAAGAACTCTTTGTTTAACCTAAGGTCGTGATGATGATCTATGGTTCTTTTAGAAGTTTTGTAGTTTTAGCTCTTAAATTTAGGTCTTTGAGCCATTTGTAAGTAAATTTTTATATATGGTATCAGGTAAAATTCTTTATATTCATTTTTTTTCATGTTGATATCCAATTATCCTGTCCCCATTTGTTTAAAAAAACTGTCCTTTCCTCATCAGATGATCTTAGCATCTTTGTTGAAAAATAATGGAACATAAGGTAAGACTGTTAGTGAATTTTTGATATGTTGTACGTACATTGAAACATTTTTTTCTTTTTATTTCAGCACAGTAAATTAGAATAATTAAAATAAACTATTATGGCTCATTAGCAAGATTTATATTTTAGCATTAATATAAGTACCAGTATTATAGCCCTTTGCTTTTTATAGGATATGGACATTTGCATAACGGAAGAAGGAAAATCTTTATTTCAAATATAGAACAGGTCTTTTCTGTATTATATCCAAATTTGTCAGGGCAATTTGTAAAAGAAGTATAGCACATTTTAAATTATGGCTCACATTAAACATGATTTGTTTAAAAGATCAGTCCCTGCATTCTTTATTTATTGTCATTCTGGGTCTCTGCTTATTGACTTCTACCCAAATTTCAATACCAGTAATATGTGATTGATAATTGGCAGATCATACAACTTTCAGAGGATAAAAGTCAAAAGAAAAATGCTTAATTAAGTTTCTTTTCTGTTTTAGGGACATTTGCTTTTAAATATTCCTCAGGGCCACACTTATTTTTATTTTCTTTCTTTTTTTTTAACATCTTTATTAGAGTATAATTGCTTTACAGTGGTATGTCAGTTTCTGCTTTATATCAAAGTGAATCAGTTATACATATACATATGTCCCCATATCTCCTCCCTCTTGCATCTCCCTCCCTCCCACCCTCCCTATCCCACCCCTCCAGGTGGTCACAAAGCACCAAGCTGATCTCCCTGTGCTATGCGGCTGCTTCCCACTAGCTATCTATATTACGTTTGGTAGTGTATATATGTCCATGCCACTCTCTCACTTTGTCCCAGCCTGCCCTTCCCCCTCCCCATATCCTCAAGTCCATTCTCTAGTAGGTCTGCATCTTTATTCCCGTCTTGTCCCTAGGTTCTTATGACCATTTTCTTTCTTTCTTTTTTTTTTTTTGATTTCATATATATGTGTTAGCATACATTATTTGTTTTTCTCTTTCTGACTTACTTCACTCTGTATGACAGTCTCTAGGTCCATCCACCTCACTACAGATAACTCAGTTTCATTCCTTTTTATGGCTGAGTAATATTCCATTGTATATATGTGCCACATCTTCTTTATCCATTCATCTGTTGATGGACACTTAGGTTGCTTCCATATCTTGGCTATTGTAAATAGAGCTGCAATGAACATTATGGTACATGACTCCTTTTGAATTATGGCTTTCTCAGGGTATATGCCCAGTAGTGGGATTGCTGGGTCATATGGTAGTTCTATTTGTAGTTTTTTAAGGAAACTCCATACTGTTCTCCATAGTGGCTGTATCAATTTACATTCCCACCAACAGTTAAAGAGTGTTCCCTTTTCTCCACACCCTCTCCAACATTTATTGTTTGTAGATTTTTTGATGATGGCCATTCTGACTGATGTGAGATGATAGCTCATTGTAGTTTTGATTTGCATTTCTCTAATGATTAATGATGTTGAGCATTCTTTCATGTGTTTGTTGGCACTCTGTATATCTTCTTTGGAGAAATGCCTATTTAGGTCTTCTGCCCATTTTTGGATTGGGTTGTTTGTTTTTTTTGATATTGAGCTGCATGAGTTGCTTGTATGTTTTGGAGATTAATCCTTTGTCAGTTGCTTCATTTGCAAATTTTTTCTCCCATTCTGAGGGTTGTCTTTTCATCTTGTATATGGTTTCCTTTGCTATGCAAAAGCTTTTAAGTTTCATTAGGTCCCATTTGTTTATTTTTGTTTTTATTTCCATTTCTCTAGGAGATGAGTCAGAAAGGATCTTGCTGTGATTTATGTCATAGAGAGTTCTGCCTATGTTTTTCTCTAAGAGTTTGATGGTGTCTGGCCTTACATTTAGGCTTTAATCCATTTTGAGTTTATTTTGTGTATGGTGTTAGGGAGTGTTCTAATTTCATTCCTTTACATGTAGCTGTCCAGTTTTCCCAACACCACTTATTGAAGAGACTGTCTTTTCTCCACTGTATATTCTTGTCTCCTTTATCAAAGATAAGGTGACCATATGTGCATGGGTTTATCTCTGGGCTTTCTATCCTTTTCCATTGATCTATATTTCTGTTTTTGTGCCAGTACCATACTGTCTTGATTACTGTAGCTTTGTAGTATAGTCTGAAGTCAGGGAGCCTGATTACTCCAGCTCCGTTTTTCTTTCTCAAGATTGCTTTGGCTATTCAGGGTCTTCTGTGTTTCCATACAAATTGTGAAATTTTTTGTTCTAGTTCTGTGAAAAATGCCAGTGGTAGTTTGATAGGGATTGCATTGAATCTGTAGATTGCTTTGGGTAGTATAATCATTTTCACAATGTTGATTCTTCCAATCCAAGAACATGGTATATCTCTCTATCTATTTGTATCATTTTTAATTTCTTTCATCAGTGTCTTGTAATTTTCTGCATACAGGTCTTTTGTCTCCTTGGGTAGGTTTATTCCTAGGTATTTTATTCTTTTTGTTGCAATGGAGATCTCTGAGAGATTTTCGCCATTTGATATTACGTGGAGCTGGGAGGTCTCTTGTGGACCAGTGTCCTGAACTTGGCTCTCCCACCTCAGTGGCACAGCCCTTATGCCTGACTGGAGCAGCCAGAGCCAGTCCTCCACACGGCCAGATTATGTAAATAATTTGCAAGGCAAAGTTCCAGTGGTATTAACACCTGCTTCTTCCGATGTGTACCTAGTAGTAAATCTTGTTTTGTAATTTGGAGGCATGTGTTAAGGCCAGCAAGCAACCAAATTTAGCCTGCTCCACCGGCTGCGGCGGGGGATGGGGGCCAGGGCCACAGTTATTATTTTGGCATATGAAAGAGCATTTTTTTTTTCCTAAAACATCTTATGTAACCTCAACCACATCACCTCTGTGTGAGAGATAGAATGTATTCTTATTTTTTTTGTATATTTTATACAAGTTAAATCTTGAATACTGTCTTGACTACAGTGTATGTTGACTTGAATAGTTTATCATATGGGAAATATAAGGAAGCCATATGTCATTTACAATATGTCTGATCTATGTCCAGTCTTTGGGTGTTACCTTTGGCGATAAACCTCAAGGTTAAAGATTTTTTCTTTACCTTATTGGGCAGGTATAATCAAATGTTAATTTTGATCTTCTGACTTCGCTTTTCCTGTCATATCTTTCCTTCCTTCCTGTTTTCCTCCCTCCCTTCTTTCTATGCACTTAAAAAATAAAATATTTGTAATTTTGTTTTGCTAGGTTATGAGATGGATTTGTATAATTAAATTTCCATATAATTAGATTATAACCTGCTAAGTGCCAAGATCCTTTCAACGGCAAGCTTCTTGGATGGGAATATTCAAGTTCATTTTCTTGCCCTCTTAGAAAGTAAACACCAAACTTAATTTAACATTCTCGTTATTTTTATTTAACCATTGGGAGTGGTGATGGTGATGGTGTTTTTCAGAAACTTGGCTGAACATTTATATCAACTATCTTATTTTCTCATTAGCACACAAATTAAGTATTAGTATCTTTAGACTAAGGATTAATTGAATCACCCCCAGGGCAGTAAAATAATTGTAACTTGCCAGTCACATGAGTTGTGAGTGGCAGAATGCTACTGTAAATTCTGGGCAGTCTGACCACAGAGTCTGAACTCTTAATCACTATGCAGCATTACCTCTATATCTTTATAAAAATCAGCAGTTATATAGTACTAGAATGCCCTCAGTAAGACTGTTTATTCCTGTATTAAAATCCCAATTTGGCTATTCTTTTTTTGGGGGGGGGTCTGTACATCTGCTTTTCTAGTTTTTGTTTCCTCATTTTATGGCTTCTTTTTCTTCTTTTTTTCTTTTGATAATTTACTACGGTCAAACATACTTGTTTTTATCCCTCTTATTTTTTTTTCTAATCTTCTGTAGGCTTGAACATCAGGTAAACAACCTTGTTAATATTTCTAATCTAAAAGTGAGTAGATCATAAATCAGGATAACATAAATTGCAAGATAAATTATCTCCAAAGATGCAGAGTGTTACTACAATAAAATGTCTTGTGGGACACTCAAGATTTTTTTCCAGAAGGATCAAATACTTCATTATTGTGTTTAAACATAACTTATATTTTTTGTTCCAGTTATCTTCTTGGCACTACGACATGATTTTTGTAGATTTATTCATTTCAGGTTATATGAAATGTATGCAAACAAGCAAGTTTGTTTATTGGAATGGTCAATTCTGGGAATAAATGAACAATAGGTACTTTTTAGTAACAAATCAAATCCACAAATATTTATTTTCTACTGTATGCATGGTGCTGGGTAGGATGCAAATAAATATAAAGCATAGCTTCTTTCTTCAGAAGGAAACAATACAAGTATGTGAAAAGTAAATAATTTCCAGTTTTATGGATACACAGGAAACTTATGTGTCATTTTGATACATCATTGATGTATCCATTAACTCTAGTGAATAGAACTAGGGTCTGGATGTGGGAGAACTTTTTGTATTCTAAAATTTTTGCTATGAGCTTGTTTTATTTTCACAATATAAATAAATGCTTAAAAAAGTAAATAACAATAACTTTAAGTAACAGTTCAATACTATAGTAGAAGCAGTTCCCCAGTGATGAATTGATGAATTGATGAGTGATAGCTGTTTAAAGTAAGGGAGAAATCTCTCTGGGTATTTAACTCAGAGATAGAATTTGAACAGCAGGATGGGTTTTTCTTGAGGTTTGGAGGATGAGTGCTATAACTGTATGATTTGTACATCTTTTATGTTACTTTCATTCATCTTTTGCAATTCGGAAATTTAGATGATAACAGAATATTGATTGGGGCAAGGAAGTGAGATCCATGAGCTAAGAGTACAATTTGATGTCTGTTAGTGCTCAGTGCTCTGTCTGCCATCATCCTTTTACTGTATCCATTCTTTTCCTCTCCTTACTTCCAACCCCTTCATAAACTTGCCTGAGGAAATAGCTTCAGTCTTGTATTTTGCTTTCTTTTTTTTTTGTAGGGGTGTGGGGGGTGTTCTAAGTTCTAAATGGCATGAAACGAAACTGCCTGTCACCTGCCTTTCTATGATCACTTTCGTCTTGTTGTATCAGCCATGAGTAAACCTGACAGTTCTATGAGCAGCAGGACAGACTTGAATGTGGCATGTGTGCAAAGAGGGTATTTACTTTTCTCACACTTAAAAAAGTGCCACCAGAAAACACCTCCCTGTTGGTCTTTTTTTGTTTGTTTGTTTTGTTGTTGTTGGTTTTTAGAGGAGGTTGGGGGCATATTTGGTGGGAGGGGTAGTAATTTAAGTTGTTCTATAACTTACTATCTAACAAAACTTTGAAAATTTGTCTTATATGTAATTAGGTACTTTAATGTATTAGAGTTTCCATAAGAATTCTGGTGGGGCTCATGCTCTCTTCCCTATGCGTAGGGCTCTTGCCCTGCTCCCTATGAAAGCCTTTTCATAGGGCTCATGTGAAAGAGAGAGTAGGGGGAATCCCTCTGAGGTTTAGATAAATCATACCAGTTAGGAAAGTCCTGGGAGAACCTGGGTGCTAAGTCTGACAAATCCTCTTATCTTTCTTACTGTACTCAACATCTAAAGGGCATTTCATTTATTTTCAGATAATTATGTTCTTTATCAGTAATTGTCAAATCAGGGAGAAGTGTGACAGGATCATGTGGGAGGACCTTTTCTAAATAAATAGCTACCTTGCTCCCCAGGATTCTGATGAATGTTGGGAAAGGAAAAAGGTTGAAGCAGATGTTTATTGGTATCAATAAGAGGATTTTAACAGTTGAGAGATTTCTTAATTCTTTATGTATTGCTGCATAACATCCCCCCACCTCCCCAAACTTAGCAGTTTAAAACAATAATGAACACTTATTCTCTCACACAGTTTTGTGGACCAGAAATTCAGGAGCTGATTAGCAGGGTTGTTCTGGCTCAGGGTGTGGTAACATTGTAGTCAAGATGTTAGCCAGGATGTAATCATCAGAAAGCTTGTTTGGGGCTGGAGGATGGCTCACTCACATGACTGTTAGGAGACTTCACTTCCTCACTGGCCTTACTTCCTCACTTGGCAGGAAGCCTTAGTCCCAGCAGAGTGGACATCTTTGTAGAGCTGTTGGAATGTTCTCAGGACATGGCTGCTAGTTCCCCTAGAGTGAGTGATTCAAAAGAGGGAGCAAGGAGGAAGCTGCAGTACCTTTTGTGACCTAGTCTTGGAAATCATATACTGTCACTTCTGCCTTATTCTTTTCTTTAGAAGGGAGTTACTAAGCCAACCCACCCTCAAGGGGAGAGAATTAGGCTTCATATTTTAATGGGAGGAATGCTAAGGAATTTGTGGACATATTTTAAAACTAACATAGGGGATATAAAACAAAATTTTTTTCCCTAATATCTGGCATTAGAAAATATTTTGAGTTGTTCCATTGCAAGGTATTATGGATATATATAGGTTAAAGACTCTGCCCTCTAGGATTTTGTAGTCCTAGTTGGGAAAGTTAGGCATTTATATAAACAACAAGAAACGAAGATAAAATGTATTTCCAGAGTACTTGTGAATTTTTTCAAATTAACTTTTCCTCATATTGTTTCAATTTATTAAGTTTAATTGGAGAATGCTAAAAAATCTTCCCTTCATTAACAAAAAATGTGCTGTTCCTGAGTGTGTGTTAGTTGAACTCTTTAGTGTAAACTCAGGTATTCAGGTAATTTAATTACTTGATTTGCCTATTATACCAACTGTATAAAATATAGAAGAGAAATAGCAACATTTTAAATATATCTCATGAACTCTTTTAGTCTTAGGAAAAATAGCCATTCTCCCTTTAATGATCCTAGTTAGCTAATTGCTAATATAAAAGAAATACAGATACCAAATGAGAGTTCTGAATAGAGTTAATTATCCCAACTGTCAGTTTATAGATCTTTATGTAAACTACGATCCTTTTTGTACTTTGTATTTAATTAAACATTTCTTCCTAGTAAGGTAGTTTCTCTTTAAACAGAGAGGCAATATAGTACAGCAGAAAGATTGTGGGTTTGGGATTAGACAAATTCAGGCTTGAATCTTTGTTTTGTATTACCTGTGTGAACTTGGACCAGCAATTTAATTTCTGAGTCTGTTTTCTCATCTATAAGAACAGTACCAATCTCTTGAGGTTTATAGTGAAGATTAAGTGGAAATCATGTAAAGGGTTGCCCCGTGTTTCTTAGATTCTCAGTAAATTTTAATTACCTTCATTTTAAGGCAGTCAGGAAAGGTTTCTTTGAGGAGGTATGTTTAAACTGAGACCTAAAGGTCCAGCTCTGTCCAGGCAGTGGGGGTAACGTGTGCAAGGCTGTAGGTGGAGACGAGCTTGACAGTTTAGAGAACTAATCAAAGGCTTGGTGCCTGCACAGAGTGGGGATAAGATTGGAGAACTTAGTAGGAGCCAACTCTTAAAGCTCTTTGAGGTTGCAGCAAGCATTAATTTGTATTTAATTCTGAGTGTAGTGGGAGTCATTGGAGAGTTTAAATCCTCAGGGGCTGCAACTCTGATTTCCCAAATTTTGAGACAGTAGGCTGCAGTTAATCCCAGAAGAAGGATTTAATTTTCTTTTATTATTCAGAATCTGAGAATCTAATGTTTATTACTTGGTTTCAAGGTTTTTTTATTTTTTAAAATCCAGTGAATAAAATTTTCTAGAGGAGATCCATGTACATCTAAGATCCTTTCTCAGCAAGAACTTTAAAATAACTGCAGGGACTGAGATAGACTCTCCCCCTCCTCTCTGTTCTGTTTCTGCTCCCAGAATTGAAGTTATTTTTTCCTCTGTCCTCTTTCTTCCCATTACTGCATTTTTAAGGAAGTTAGGAATTGAGCATTTGAAGTGAATTCTGCTGTCTCCCTCTGTTGTTTTTCTGTGGAGTGCTGCACTGTTTTACTGTTGGCTAAGCAGATTATCTGGAACACTTCGAAGGCACATATACTCCCATCCCTTTTTTCTCTTCATGCCAGCAATATTCTATTGCTATGCATCTGGGATATATAGTAGGGAATAATATTGGTGATTAATTTATTAACCTCTGTTAACTTTGAAAGGAAGAATCTTGTCACTGCTTTTAGGAAGAGTCAGCCTTAGATGCTGACTGATGCTTTCAAATAGTCACCTATTTTGACTTTCAAGATAGTAGCAGACTTAAGGATTTTTTGAAATGATTTGTTTGTGGCCAAAATATCAAGGCTGTGACTATGATGATTTGTTTAAACCAATACCAAATACTTTTTAAACTAAGTAAAAATATATAATGTGTCTGTAGCAGGTACAGTTTTTTTCCCACCATTTCTCCTCTTCTGGATTGCCAAAAACACTGTGGAAACAGAGATGCTTTCGCTTCTCTCCCACTCCACACTTTCCAGAAGCGCTCAGGAGAGGAGCTGAGTTTGTTTTCCCACCTTCTGTTAACTATGGAGAAGGAAGAGGAAGAAAATGACTAATATTTAACGAATCTTTAGTGTTAGATAATAATTAATTATCTTATTTAATCCTTATAAACATTTTTATAACACAGGTGATATTCTCTAGAAACTGAAGTTAAAGGATTGAGTAACTTGCCCATAGTCACACATCTCTTAACTGATGCAGTCAGGATTTGAACCAGGTCTGTCTAATTCTGAATCCATGTCTGTCTTTCCTTTTCCATTCCTTTCTTCCCTTCTTCCCTTTTTCTCCTTCCCCTTCCTCCTCTATCTTCCTTCTTTCTTTTCTTCTCCTTCCTTCTTTCTTCTCTTTTCTTTCCTTTTGTTCCCTTCCTTTAAAAAAAAAACCCTTTTATTATTATAGAAGTAATCTAGGTGTGTTGTTGAAAATTATAAAATGCATACATACTTTATATTTTACTTAAATATTTAGATAAGCAAAAAAAGTTAAATTCCCACCATTTAGCACCTACCATTGTCTGAACACTTAATGTTACTTTGCCTTTTTTTTAGCTCTCCCAACATTTCAGTAAATTTTCATCTTTTTTTTAGTGAGCTGATTAACCCCAAAGTTTCCTTTGCAATTGATTTTTCCAAACCGGTATCAGTCGAGTATATGCATTGCATCTACTTGTTACGTCCTTTAAGTAAGATCCCAAATATAGTCCTAGAGAGTAAAGTCACTGGCAAGATTCAGTTGGGAGGAAATTTATATATTATCTCCTAAAGCTGGTTAATGTAAATTTTCTGTCACTTTTATGTTTTTCACAAGTTTTCCATGTGAATGACATGAAGGTTAAATATTTTTAGATATGTCAGTTAAGCATTCACATTACTGTAGGAATAGAAAAATGGTGATCGATGTCTGCATTTGCCTACACAGGGAGGGAATCTGGAATCTGAAGATCTTTTGGCCACCTTTACAAAAAGGGGAGAATAACAACTGATAACCAGTTCTAAACTCATGAGTTAATTCTCCTTAAGTTCCTTTACTTTGTCAGATGAACGATATCATATACTCTTGTACATGGCTGTCATAATTGTGGTTCTTTCATGCCTCATATGGATATATCGCAGCTGTAAAAGTTTTTTACAGAATACTTTTTCAGAATAGTTGCCTGAATTAGAACTGACTTTATCATGCATGTTCTCTCTATAATGCATCACAGACATCTCTGTTGGTCTCTTTTCAGAATGGAGAGTTGTGGTCACATAACCCTGAGCAAATAGCAGGACCTTCTTATTCCGTAGTTCCCTTATCTCTGGATGGAATGGAAATGCCCTGTTTCCTTTGATTCTGAACTGCAAACATTTGTTTTTCATATTCTAAGTGCTCTGAAGTTGGGATGTATGTTTATGATTGCTATGTCTTACTGTTAGCCAGATGACAATAGAGATGAAACTATTTGAAAATCTTTTGTTGATACCTTCTGGTAAGATCATAGCAACTAGCCACCTTCAGAGATTTGATGACAGTACTTACCTCAAAGTGTTCTTTTGAGTATCAAATTAGTTAGTATATACATAAAGCACTTAGTACCTGCTACGTAATAAATGCTGTATGTGTTAGCTATTTTTAATATCTATTAAAAATATAACAACCATGGTTGGCTGATTTATTTATAATTTTAAGATTATATAATACCTTTTCTAGGGCTTCCCTGGTGGCGCAGTGGTTGAGAGTCCGCCTGCCGATGCAAGGGACACGGGTTCGTGCCCCGGTCCGGGAAGATCCCACATGCCGCAGAGCGGCTGGGCCCGTGAGCTATGGCCGCTGAGCCTGCGCGTCCGGAGCCTGTGCTCCGCAATGGGAGAGGCCACAACAGTGAGAGACCCGCGTACCGCTAAAAAAAAAAAAAAGAAGGGGATAAGACCAAAAGACTCCACTGTTCACTTGAACCAATTACATATAAGTAACCTTTCCAGAAAGTCCCACACAACATTTCCACGTGATCTCATTAGCCAGAATTTAAACATGTGGCCACACCTGTCTATAAGAGAAAGTAAACTAGATACATTACTGCCCTAAATAAAATTGGGGCTCCATTATTAAGGAAGGAAGAGTGCGTATTGGATAGGAAAGTAGCATTCTCTACCATAGAGAAGGAAATAATAGCTTCTGTTTCTACTGAGATACAATAGGTAATTCTGAAAATTCTGTTGATTATTGCAAGTTTGTAATAAATTAATTTTAGTCATCTATTGGCAAGGTCTTTCTTATAAATTCCTTGTTGGAAGGAACATGGACGATTGCCATGGACATATATTCAGAGGGCTTTAAAAAGGTACTTCTGGGAAATAAGACAGATTATACTTTGATTTTTCACTATAGAGAGGAATAATCTTTCTTATTTTTACTCTTCATACTCAAGCTCTGGAGTCCTAAAGGGATTCTGACATTATCCTTTGCAAGCTTTATTTAGCTGTTATGTGCATACCAATTCTAGTTAGATTTCATTCTTTGTTTTCTGAAGTTCAAAAAGAAAATTAGAGAGAACTTGGGATATATAAATTATTCCATGAGACACTCAAAAAATATTAGTTGTGCCTATTTTTGCATGCAATCATGTTGTTTTCAAAGCTGTTGCAAGTTTTATTGCTGAGATACTTGGGAAACATGTTCCTGTCTCATTCTGTTATTCTTAGATGATTGAGCTGGAAATGTTTATGCAGCTTTTATAATGGTGACTTATTGGCTGAGTATGTGTGCCTGCTGCTGTCTTTGGCATTTGAATAATGAATTAACTTGTAGGTGGACTTGGGAAGGGAATGTTATGAATGGATTTTGCCTACGCTTTTTTGGTAGCAAATTATATTTGCTATGAGGTTGCTATGCCATACCTTTATTTCTTCAACTATTACAAAGCTATTAATTTTCACAGTGATAGATGGCAGTAACCTTTCCCACACCGACCTAGTCTCAGCATGGCATAATGTCAGGCTAACCTGTGGGTGGAGATGTCTATATAAAGGCTTGGTATGAATGCCAAAGTCACTTAATAGCATAAAATGCTTTCTTTTAACAGTAGCCTTTGGCTGTTTCCAGTTTTCTTAAGATTGGTTCATTTATTCCATACAACTTGGATTATTTATAAAGTTGCACATTATAGCTATAATTAAATCTTCCTTTGAATTGGTTATGCCAAAAGTAGATGCTTATGGTAAATAACTCATTGTTTTATTTTGAACTTTTGTATTAGGATGATTGGATATTTTGTCTTCACCTTTACCTTCCATTCTACTCTCCTTAAGTTTGTTTATAAAAGCAGTAAAATGGGTAAGTGAATATGAACAATCTATTAAAATATATATAAGCTCACAGACTCCCTTTGGCAAATAAATGAGATTATACAAAGCAAGATGTTTTTTCCCTGGTGGTCTGAGATGCAGTAAGAGAACAATGTTGTGTGCATAATGTACAGCTGGAGAAAGCTCACTTTACTGAGCAACTTTATTCCTGAAGTGATGTGGCTTTCATTTTCCAGACTAGCCATAAAATGATTGAGTTGTTAGTTTACCATAAGCATCTGCACTGGAGTAACTGGTATTTCTCTGATGTTCATTTTTTTTTCTTTACTCATTTTTTAAAAAGGGTATAATACCATAAGTAAGGGATTAGATAAAAGAAGGGACAAAAAAGAGTAAGGCTTGGTAAACTGCTTTGACTTTTAATTTTGACCCTTCAGGGGCAAGTTTCATATATACATCTTAAATTGTCCAAAGGAAAACCATTTAGTTACTGTCTCCTTAATGGCGAATTTAAACACAGTCATTTTATTACAAGCATAATCAACAGGCCGACTATGTTTTATCTATTTTATTCTTTACTGTTTACTAGGTTAGAGTTTAGAAATTTGGAGAATTGTCCATGGCTACTTAAAACTGTTACTCTACACTTAAACGAATATCAGCATGTAAATATATGGGTTTATTGAGGCAGTCTTGGAGATTGCCTTTGTAATTTTGCAAATTACATTTTCTTTTACTATAATTTTCCACTTGTCTTCTGTATCTCTTATCTGGAAAAAAACGGGACTACTGGGATGGTTAGGTGCGTGCTTGCTTGTGCCTCTCCCCCCCACCCCACCCCCCGACCTTTCATCTTCCCTTCCTTACTTCTTTTAAATATAGATAATTAAAATTATTTCATTAGGGAGGATCTTGCCATGTGGATGATCTACACCAGTGTAAAAATGTGCTTGTTGAGCTAGGTTATTCTAGGACATAAGCTATATCTAAACTATTCATTAATTTATGTGTTACATTGAGATATGAAAAGTAAGAAGCCTTTTAGCGATTCCTAAGTTATGGAGAATAAAGATAGGAAGAGTTTATGTTCTTAGATATTTTTGAGTATTTGATGTATACAAGGGAACATACTAGGCACTTGTAGGAGTTTTAACCTCTTAAGGAGCATGCCAAAGTCTGATTAAGTAAACATGTATCTTTTTTTTTTTTTTTTTTTGCGGTACGCGGGCCTCTCACTGTTGTGGCCTCTCCCATTGCGGAGCACAGGCTCCGGACGCGCAGGCTCAGCGGCCATGGCTCATGGGCCCAGCCGCTCTGCGGCATGCGGGATCCTCCTGGACCGGGGCATGAACCCGTGTCCCCTGCATCGGCAGGCGGACTCAACCACTGCGCCACCAGGGAAGCCCTAAACATGTATCTTAAGTAGATTTTTTTTGTTTCTGATGGTTGTACACATTGTCAATAAAAGAAATTGCAAAATTCCTGTGGTTTTAACTCGTTTTTCTCCCTTAGCCTAAATATTTCTTTCAGTGCCTCTTCAACCATGGCAGTCTTTCTCTTCTGTGTGTCATCTCTTAATTTTCTGTTATTTGCCTAATGGTGTTTGCTGTCTGTCTTTTTTCCATATTTTGCCTTAATCATTAATTTATCTTTTTGCCAAACATTTTGAGTACCACTTGAAGAGAGATTCCATGTTCTTTCTGTGAGACACATCGGAACAAAGCAGTCACTTTAAAAAGGATGTTCTTTTTTGTATGAAATCAAAACCGTCCTATAGGACTTCCCTGGTGGCACAGTGGTTAAGAATCTGCCTGCCAATGCAGGTGACACGACTTCGATCCCCGGTCTGGGAAGATTCCACGTGTTGCAGAGCAGCTGGGCCCATGTGCCACAACTACTGAGCCCATGTGCAACAATTACTGAAGCTCGCATGCCCTAGAACCCACGTGCGGCAACTACGGAAGCCCATGCAATCTGGGGCCCACCGCCTAGAGCACGTGCTCAGCAACAGGAGAAGCCACTGCAATGAGAAGCCCGCGCACCGCAACTAGAGAAAACCCGCATGCAGCAACAAATACCCAACACAGCCAAAAAAAAAAAAAACAAAAAAAACCATCGTGCTATATTCTCCTTAAACACTTTCCCATCATCCTTCCTTCTACCACCTTCCTAAATGGAAGGCAAATTTGATCAAATAGTGCAGTCTGTTTCTGTTACACTTAAAATAATACATTTAAGATGCAAATAGGATCACTGATTCTTAATTATCTATTGTCTGACCATTGGTTATCCTCCTTCGTTAGCTAATGGGAACAATTAGACTAGGAATGGCTGTTAGTGGATTGGATTTGGAAACTGCCTCAACCCCAGTATATAAACATTGTGAGTTCTGTTAGTGTTGTTTTCTGCTTTAGATGGTTCAACTTGTAATTTTCCCATTTTTAAAAGTATTGTCCTCTTTTGGAGAGTTAGATTGTAAATTAGCTCCTTATTAGGTCATTAGATAAGCTTGTTCCTTAAACTTTTCATCTTTTATAGATTTTCTGAGATGTTTTTAAAAATTAAAAGCTTTGTTTTGTTGTCTGATTCAATTAAGAAATTATAGCCTATTGGACTTAACTGTTTTGTATTTTTAAAGGCAAAATAAGAATCCATTGATTATTTTCTCCATAAAAGATAAAATATCACCTACTGTTATATTAATGGGGACATTAGGGATTAAATTCAAATATCATGATATAGAAATAATAAATACTTGTTGCTTCTATGGGGATTGTTTGTAGTTCAAAATTCTTTCATCATCATTATCATCAGCATCATCATCTGTTTCTTAAACTGTAGTTTAGGATCTCTCAACCTTTCAGTATATTACATTTCCTTGAGCTTTTGGGAGTGGGAGGAAAGGGGAAGAGAAAGGGAAGTAAGATCTGTAAAAATCTGTGAGTAGGGGAGGAGTGATATCTTCACTGGGGATTTTTGTAATCTTTGGCGAGGTGGAAGTGTCAGGCATAGCTGTCTTAGAGATAATTGTTTTGACAGTTAAATATAGATCTCTAAGGGCTGAGGATTCTTGCTATTTTATAATTTATGAGGAAGTAGTAATTGTAAAATTATAGAGTTGGAAGTGTTCTCATTGCAGGTCAACTTTTATATTTCAAAGGTAAGGAAATTGAGGTTTTGAGAAGATAAATAGCTTGACCAAAGCTGGTATAAGCGCTAGTATAGTAATTCATGTCTCCTGAATACAGTTCGGGTTAACAGTGACAGTGGTTTAATGAACACTTGCTTTGAATGGGCTCAACATTTTTAAAGATGTGTAGCTTTCTGATTTTTTAAAAAAATATAGGTTATTGTATCTAGGTTTCAAAATGTGTGAAGTTTGTATGTAAAGTTATAAAGCTATGCTTAGATGGTGATGGTAGTTGGCCCTCTGTATACACGGGTTCTGCTTCCTTGGATTCAACCAACCAGGGATCGAAAATATTTGGGGAAAAAAATACCAGAAAGTTCCAAAAAGAAAAACTTAAATTTGCCCTTGCAGGCAACTATTTACATAGCGTTTACACTGTATTAGGTATTATAAGTAACCTAGAGACGATTTAAAGTTTATGGGAGGATGTACATAGGTTATGCAAATACTATGCCATTTTATATAAGGTACTTAAGCATCTGCAGATTTTGGAATCCATGGGGTGTCCTGGAACCAGTCCCCCCCGTCAGATACCGAGGGATGACTGTACATTTTTTGTGGAATATTTTAATTAGTGCTTTTTGTTTGTTTGCCTGCTTTTTAGTGTTGTGGAGGTTGAATAAAAGGTTATTTAGGTCTTTTGTACATTTTCTGTTTTACAGGTGAAACAATACTTTAAATACTGCTTATAACCCTAAAATGATCATTAGGATAGTTTGGTAAATTTTTTTCTTCAAAAATATTCCCCAGTGGAAAAGAAAATAAACATCTGCATCGAACAAGATGCTTACCTGGGGTTAAAAATAAAAGGCAAAATGAATATTAATAAAAAGCAGCTAGTTACTTCTAAAATTTCAGGGGTATCAGTAAAATTTGCTGAAATTTCTCATGTCAAAAAAGGATTCATTTAATTGGCTCTATATCTCCTTAAGCATTGTAGGGTATTACATTTTAGACCATTCTCCTTAAGGAGTTACTACTTAGTAATCGCAGATGATCACTGAAACTCCCCAAATGGATGTGCAACTTGAAGTAATTGTGCTTTCCATATGAAATTGTGCTTCATTATTCATGGATTCTGTGTTTGAGAATTTGCCTACTCGCTAAATTTTATTTTAAATCAATACGCTGATGCGTTTGTGGCCATTTGCAGAACAGCAGAAAATTTGAGTTCCCGGATGTGCAGGTTCCCAGGTGAGATCAAACAGGGCAACCTTCTACCTTCTTGTTTTAATTCTCATACTGTAAATGTGTGTCCTTTTTGCTGTCTATTTAATTCCACATTTTATCCTATTTTTGTGCTTTTTCTTGGTGATTTTATTATTTAAAATGGCACCCAGGCATAGTGTTTTAAGTGCTATCTTGTGTTCCTGAGCTCAAGAAGGCTGTGATATACTTTATGAAGAAAGCATGTATGTTAGATACACTTCATTGAGGCATGAGTTATAGTGCTGTTGGCTGTGAGTTCAATGTTAGTGAGTCAACAATATATATTAAGATGCTTTAAACAGAAACACACATAAAACAAGATTATATTGATCAGTTGATGAAAATGTTGTCAGCAGAGGCACACAGGAACTTAACCGACTATTTCCCTTAGCAGTAATGGTCTAGTAATCACTAATTCAGTGTCTGCAGTGACTTTATAGAACATACCTACTACAAATAATGAGAATCGATTGTACAGTGTGGTAGCCAGCCTCCAAAATGACCTCTAATGATCCAAGCCTCCTTGTATTCACACCCTAGTATAGTCCCCTTCCACACTGAATCTTGTGTGACCAATAAAATACTGTGGAAGTGATGATTTGTAACTTCCAAGACTAGATCATGAAAGGCATTATTACAAATTTGGCGCTTGGATTGCTCTTTCTTGGGGGAGTCAGCTATTGTACCCAGAAGACATCTATGTACTCTTATAGAGAAGCCCACCTAGAAAGGAATTGAGGACCCCAGCTGAGGTATAGTAAAAATATGTATTTGGTCATTGTCTCTAGTTTCTGGCATAGAGCCCCTAGGACCCTTGGAGTTTCCTGCATGTTAGGAGTGTCTTTTGTTACTCATAATGAGCCACTTTTGATCTCATCTGAGTTTATGTAGGTGAGGTGACTTAGGGTGGGCCACCTGGTTGGCCTCAGGATGGGGCTGGTCACCAGAAAGACCAAGTGATTAAAAGGTGGGAGCTTTCAACCCACCAACTGACCTCCAGGGAAGGAAGGAGAAGCTAGGTATTGAGCTCTTTAGGAGCTTTTGAACAGTGAGATTGGGTGAGCTTCCAGATTGGTAAACACATGGGGTTGCTGAGAGGGTGGTGTGGAAGGGCATGGAAGTTCCACAGGGACTCCCCTCCCCACCTGCCCCATACCTTG
This sequence comes from Grampus griseus, assembly GCF_964374135.1. Taxonomy (NCBI): domain Eukaryota; kingdom Metazoa; phylum Chordata; class Mammalia; order Artiodactyla; family Delphinidae; genus Grampus; species Grampus griseus. The sequence continues at coordinate 59,964,254 of NC_139017.1, forward strand.
CCCATGCATCTCTTCCATTGGGCTGTTCCTGAGTTTATCATTTATAATAAACCGGTAAATGTAGGTAAAATGTTTTCCTAAGTTCTGCGAGTTGTTCTAGCAAATTATTGAACCTGAAGAGGGGGTTGTGGGAACCCCCAGTTTAGAGCCAGTTGGTCAGACGTATGGATGGCCCCCTGTAGACTTGTACCTAGTACCTAGCAGTCCTGTAGGACTGAGCTTTTAACCTGTGGGCTCTGTGCTAACCCTGAGTAGTTAGTGTCAGAATTGAATTGAATTGTTGGACACTTGATGTTGGGGAATTGGTGTTGGAAAAGACACCATATATTTGGTGTCAGAGATTTAAAAAACTGTACACAGCTGTAGCAACAACTTGCCAGTCAGGTGAGTGACACCTTGGAAATTGATCTTCCATATCCAATCAAATGTTCAGTTGGATGTAGCCTAAGCTGCCGTCTGACTGTAACTACCTGGGAGACCCCATGTGAGAATTAACTGGCAGAGCTTGTCTCAAATTCCTGACTCACAGATCCTGTGATACATGATTACTGTGATTTTTAAGCCTCTAATTTTTGGGATAATTTGTTAAGCAGGCATAGAAACTGATACATCTCTCTCTCTTATTTTTAACCTTTTTGATAGAAAATTTCAAGCATACACAAAAGTGGAGAAAATCATGTCATGAGTCCCATGTGACCATTAGTCAACTTCAACGATGATTAACTCGTGGCCAATCATTTATACCAGTTTACTCCCCAGTCACACTTCAGATTATTTTGAAGCAAATCCCATACATTTTTTTACCCATAAATATTGCAGTATGTATTTATAAAAGATAAGAACTCTATAAATCATTATTATATCCCTCCAAGTTAATCATTTCTTAAAAATCATCTAATACCCAATCACTATTCGTATTTCCCTGGTTTTATAATTTCATTTTGCATTTAGTTTATTTGAATGCGATCCAGATAAGTTCCTGCATTTTAATCGTTGATATATTCATAAGTCTCTTTTACTTTGTAGGTTCTTCCTGTTTCTCTCTCTTTCTCCCCGCCCCCCCCTTGCAATGTTTTGTTGAAGAAATAGGATTGATTCTTTTTTGCAGTTTCCCACAGTCTAAGTTTTGCTGATTGCATCCCTGTGGTGTCACTACCATGTCATCTTGCCCCTGCACTTCCTAAATATTTGTAGTTAGATCCATGGGCTTGATCTGATTTAGATTTTTTGGCAAGACTGTTTTGTTAAACAGCCTTATTGAGGTATAATGTACATAATGTAAAATATTACTAGCTTTAAGTAAACAATTCAATGAATGTCTATATTTATAGTTATGCAACTATTATAACAATTTTAGAACACTTGCAACACACTAATCATGCCCATTTATAATCACTTCCCATTTCTGCCCCTGGCTTTTTTTTTTTGACATTTCATGTAAATGGAGTCATAGAAAACATGTTCTTTTGTGTCTTGCTTCTTAGTACAGAGTATATTTTTGAATTCATCCATGTTGTGGTATGTATCAGTAATTAGTTCTTTTTTATTGTTCAATATGGTATTTCATTATATGGATATATCACATTTGACCATTCACCAGTTGATGTCTCTTAACAATAATGTTGCCTCATACAACTCAAAGCAGAAAAACAAAAACAAAACACAAAAACGATCCAATTAAAAAATTGGCAGAAGAACTAAATAGACATTTTTCCAAAGAAGACCTACAGATGGCCAACAGATACATGAAAAGGTGCTTAACATCCCTAATCATCAGGGAAATATAAATCAAAACCACAGTGAGATATCACCTCACACCTGTTAGAATGGCTTTTATCAAAAAGGCAGATAATATGTGCTAGTGAGGATATGGAGAAAAGGGAACCCTTGTACACTGTTGGTGGGAATGTAAATTGGTGCAGCCACTGTGGAAAACAGTATGAGGGTCCTCAAAAAATTAAAAATAGAATTATCATATGGCCCAGCAAATCTACTTCTGGGTATATATCCAAAGGAAACAAAATCTTATCTCAAAGAAATATCTGTACTCCCATGTTCATCACAGCATTATTCACATTAGCATTATTCACAATAGCCAGGACACAGAAACAACCTAATATGGTATATTTTTATACAATGAAATATTATTTAGCCATAAAAAAGAATGAAGTCCTGCCATTTGTGACAACATGGATGGACCTTGAAGGTCCAAGTAAAATAAATCAAACAGAGAAAGACAAATACTGTGTGATCTCACTTTTATGTGGAATCTAAAAAAAACTAAAGATAGATAACAGAGAACAGATTGGTGGTTGCCACAGGCAGGGGGATGGGAGAATAGGGGAAATGGGTGAAGGTGGTCAAAATGTAAAAAATTCACTTACAAGTTAAAGAAGTTCTGGGGATTTATAATACATAGCATATTGACTATAGTTAACAATACTGCATTTATATTTGAAAGTTGCTAAGAGACTAGATCTTAAAAGTTCTCACCACTGGGAAAAAAATTGTAGCTGTGTGAAGTGATTGATGTTAACTAAACTTATTGTGGTAATCATTTAGCAATATATACATATATCAAATAATTTTGTTGTACACCTTGAACATATAATACAATATTATATGCCAATTATATCTCAATAAAACTGGAAAAACTGAAAAGAATAATGCTATAATCTTCTAAAAATAAATTTATTTGTTCGCTTATTTATTTATTTATTTATGGCTGCATTGGGTCTTCGTTGCTGTGCGCAGGTTTTCTCTGGTTGTGGCGAGCAGGGGCTACTCTTCGTTGTGGTGTGTGGGCTTCTTATTGTGTTGGCTTCTTGTGGAGCACGGGCTCTAGGCGCGCAGGCGTCAGTGGGCTTCAGTAGTTGTGGCTCGTGGGCTCTAGAGCGCAGGCTCAGTAGTTGTGGTACACGGGCTTAGTTGCTCCAAGGCATGTGGGATCTTCCCGGACCAGGGCTCCACCCCGTGTCCCCTGCATTGGCAGGCAGATTCTTAACCACTGCACCACCAGGGAAGTCCCACCGTTATAATCTTTTGTATGTAAGTTTTTGTGCAAACATATGTTTTCATTTCTCTTGTGCAGACACTTAGGAGTGGAATTGCCAGGTAATATTATAATTCTATAAGTAACCTCTAAAAAATCTGCCAAACTATTTTCCAAGATATTGCCTGTCTTTATGGCATACCAGTCATTTTAGTTGTCTAATGTTCATTCTGTAGTTGCACGACCAAAAACTAGCAACACAGCTATTTAAATTAATTAAAATAAAATTAAAAATTCAGTTCCTTTGTCACGCTAGTCACATTTCAAGTGCTTAATAGTCACATGTGGCTAGTGGCTACTATATTGAATAGCATAGAAAGAACATTTCCATCATTGTAGAGACTTTTACTGGGCAGTGCCAGTTTATAGTCTGTTTTCAGGAAGGACTCAAGGAAATTATATTCCCTGGGCTCTTGCATGTTCATAAAAATATGTGCCAATATACTTTAAGGTCAGTTTGTGTTGCTATAGAATCTTTGGTTATACACATCTTGTAGCTGTTGGTGTTATTGCCTTGTTTGCTTATATTTTGAGGTTCGTGGGAATTTCACTTTATCTAATTTTTAAATAAATGTTGTTTGTGAATTATTGGTTTAGGTATCCTAGTTGTTCTGTTTTCACAGGGAAATTTAGGGAAATTCACAAGTCTGCAGCCTTCATCATCTTCCCCAAATCCCTTCACATTTATTTTACTTGTACCTGTTACTGAGAATTGTAAAGGGTTAGGGCTAGGAAGAACTGGGAGGTCATTTAGTCTCTAAACTTCATTTTAGAGATGCAGAATCTGAAACTTGGAGAATTGTATGGTTATAAGCAGAGTCAGGTTATACCCCAGTTTGCTTGACTTTCATCAGTGCTCTTCCCCACATCTGTAGCACTGAGACAAAGGATAAATTAAAGGGGAAGTCAGATGACTTACAAAGACAAAATGGATACTTGGGTTTAATTGGCTCATAAGGTTAAATGAAAAGAAGGAAAGGGAAGCAGCGTAACCAACTGAAACAGTTATAAAGAATCAGATATAATATTCAGTATATGAATATGTATTGTGTGTTTATAAATACAATTTTAAAAATTTAAGACCTTTTTTAAAGAGCAGTTTTAAGTTTACAACAAAATTGAGAGGGAAGTATAGGGAGTTCCCATATACTCCCTGTCCCCCACATGCATCCTCCCCCCGCCCCCCCACCAGAATGCCAGAATGGTGTATTTTTACAAGGATGAGTCTACACTGACACATCACATAGTCTACCTAAGGTTTCACTCTTGGTGTTATATATTCTGTGGGTTTGGGGAAATGTATAATGATATAAATCCATCATTATAGTATCATACACAGTATTTTCACTGTCCTAAGAATCTGCTCTGCCTGTTCGTTTCCCTCTCCTACCACAGCCACTGATCTTTTTACTGTCTCTATAGTTTTGCCTTTTCCAGAACGTCATATAGTTGCAATTATATAGTATGTAGCCTTTTCAAATTGGCTTCTTTCACTTAATACGTATTTAAGGTACTTCCATGTCTTTTCATGGCTTGATAGCTCATTTCTTTTTAGTATTGAATTAATATTCCATTGTCTGAATGTATCCCAATTTACTTATCCATTCACCTACTGAAGGATATCTTGTTTGGTTCTAATTTTTGGCAGCTATGGATTATGCTTCTGTGAACATCCATGTGCAGGTTTTTCTGTGGACATAAGTTTTCAGCTATTTTGGGTAAATACCCAGGAGTACAATCGCTGGCTTATATGGTAAGAGTATGTTTAGTTTTGTAAGATAGTGCCAAACTGTCTTCCAGAGTGTCTGTGCCATTTTGCATTCCCACCAGCAATGAATGAGAGTTCCTGTTGCTCCACATCCTTGCTAGCATTTGGTATTGTTAGTGTTCCAGGTTTGGGCCTGTATAGGGGTTAGTGGTATCTCCTTGTTTTAATTTGCATTTCCCTGGTGATATATGATGTGGGGCATTTTTTTCATATGTTTATTTGCCATTTGTATATCTTCTTTGGTGAGGTGTCTTTTAAGGTCTTTGGACCATTTTGTATTCATTTTGTCCTAGTCTGTGGATTGTCTTCTGATTCTCTCTATATTGTCTTTCAAAAAGCAGAAGTTTTAAATTTTAATGAAATCCAGCTTATCTCTTTCATGGATTATGCCTTTGGTATTGTATCTAAAAAGACATCACCATATCCAAGGTCATTTAGGTTTCCTTCTGTGTTATCTTCTAGGAGTTTTATAGTTTTGCATTTTACAGTTAGATCTGTGATCCATTTTGAGTTAATTTTTGTAAAAGATGTAATATCTGTGTCTGGATTTGTTTTTTACATGTGGATATTCGGCTGTTCCAGCACTATTTGTTGAAGAGATTTTCTTTTCTCCATTGTGCTGCCTTTGCTCCTTTATCAAAGATCAGTGGACTATATTTATATGGGTCTGTTTCTGGGTTCTCTATTCTATGCACTGATCTATCTGTCTGTTCTTCTGCCAATACCACAGTGTCATTATTCTTGCATCATAGGGAGTCTTCAAGTCAGGTAGCATCACGCATCCAGCTTTGTTCTGTTCCTTCCGTATTGTGTTGGCTATTCTGGGCCTTTTGCCTTTCCATACAACCTTTAGAACCAGATTGTTGATATTCATAAAATAACTTGGTGAATATAATTAAAATATTTTTAAGGTAGGTAGTTAGAAAACTATTTGTCCATTAAAATGTACTGAAAAAGCCTCCTGGAAAAAGGAAGAGTAAACATTCCATGGAGGCTTCTTAGGGTGTGTTGATAAGATTTGGTAATTCTGTGATCAGCTATCCTCTTCTGGGTCAGCTGTGTGTTTACTGCAACATTTTATAATGTCATCATTTGTAATTGTTGAGAATTGTTATTACTATTTTCAAGTAAAAACAAAATTAATTTAGACTATTAATCGTTGCCAGAAGTAGATACAAATAATGGGAAATATAAGATTGCTTTATTATACAAATATGATCAGATATTTAGGAAGTAAAGGAATCAGTTGAACAAAACCTATGAAAATTACTAAAAAGTTTGGCAAAGTGATAAGAAATAAGATAAAAATACAAAACAAATAACCATTATTTACCTAACAAGATTGTAATCTTTCTAAAAGCAAAATCCGTATTTCTTTTTAAAAGTCCTCCATTATTGCCCAGTTTTATTACTGAATTTAAAAACTTTCTTAACTTATCATTGGTATATGATTAAAGATTAAAAATAAGTATCTCTATCTTTTTTGACCCACCTCCTAGAGTAATGGAAATAAAAACAAAAATAAACAAATGGGACCTAATGAAACTTAAAAGCTTTTGCACAGCAAAGGAAGCTATAAACAAGATGAAAAGAAAACCCTCAGAATGGGAGAAAGTATTTGCAAATGAGTCAATGGACAAAGGATTAACCTCTAAAATATATAAACAGCTTATGAAGCTCAATATTAAAAAACCAAACAACCCAATTAGAAAATGGGCAGAAGACCTAAATAGACATTTCTCCAAAGAAGACATACAGATGGCCAAGAGGCACATGAAAAGCTGCTCAACAGCACTAATTATTAGAGAAATGCAAATCAAAACTACAATGAGGTATCACCTCACACCAGTTAGAATGGGCATCATCAGAACATCTACAAACAACAAATGCTGGAGAGGGTGTGGAGAAAAGGGAACCCTCTTGCACTCTTGGTGGGAATGTAAATTGATACAGCCACTATGGAGAACAGTATGGAGGTTCCTTAAAAAACTAAAAATAGAATTACCATATGAGGGCTTCGCTGGTGGCGCAGTGATTAAGAATCTGCCTGCCAATGCAGGGGACACGGGTTCAAGCCCTGGTCTGGGAAGATCCCACATGCCGCAGAGCAGCTAATCCCGTGTGCCACAACTGGTGAGCCTGCTCTCTAGAGCCTGTGAGCCACAACTACTGAAGCCTGCGCACCTAGAGCTGGCAGTCCACAATGGGAGAGACCACTGCAGTGAGAAGCCTGCACACCGCAACGAAGAGTGGCCCCTGCTCACTGCAACTGGGGAAAGCCCGTGCACAGCAATGAAGACCCAATATAGCCAAAATAAAAATAAATAAATAAATTTATTTAAAAAAAAAAGAATTACCATATGACCCAGCAATCCCACTACTGGGTATATACCCAGAGAAAACCATAATTCAAAAAGACACATGCACCCCAGTGTTCATTGCAGCACTGTTTACAATAGCCAGGTCATGGAAGCAACCTAAATGCCCATTGACACACGAATGGATAAAGAAGATGTGGTACATATATACAATGGGATTACTCAGCTATAAAAAGGAACGAAATTGGGTCACTTGTAGAGACGTGGATGGACCTAGAGACTGTTATACAGAGTGAAGTAAGTCAGAAAGAGAAAAACAAATATATATTAACGCATGTATGTGGAATATAGAAAAATGGTACAGAGGAACTGGTTTACAAGGCAGAAATAGAGACACAGATGTAGAGAACAAACGTATAGACACCAAGTGGGGGAAGCAGGTGGGGGGTGATGGTGGTGGGATGAATTGGGAGATTGGGATTGACATATATACGCTAATATGTATAAAATTGATAACTAATAAGAGCCTGCTGTATAAGAAATAAAATTCAAAAAAAAAGCAAGTATCTCTAGTAGTGATAGAAGGTTAGCTAAGCAGTGTATGGCTGTTTTGTAGATGCCTTTTAGTGATAAGCTTAGTGATAAATAATATTGAGGCACTGAATAGTCATTTATAGGTTTGAGTGTGTAGTTTTTGAATAGGGAGGTGGTATAAATTAAGATTGATCCTTCGATATGTATCAGATAAATTGGAGAGGGCAGATCCTAAAGACATGGGAATCTGGACAATCTCAGTAATAGTGATAAGGGTTATGAGTTAGGGTAGTGGCTGTCTAAAAGTAAGGGAAGATGTGGTTAAGAAATTGGAAAAAACCCCTTTATTTTGAAATAATTTTAGATTTACATGTGTTGCAAAAATAGTACAGTGAGTTCCCAAGTGTTTTTTTCCTAGCTTCCCCTAATGTTAATATCTTATGTAACCTTAAATCAAAATGAAGAAATCAACATTGATACAATACCATTAACTAAACTACAGACTTTATTCAGATTTCACCAGTTTTTCCACTAATACTTTTTTTCTATTCCAAGGTCAAATCCAGTATATCATGTTGCATTCAATTGTCATATCTCCTTAGTCTCTCCCAATCTGTAATGCTTTCTCAGGCTTTCCTTGTTTTTCATGACCTGATACTTTTGAAGAATACTAGTTACATATCCTGTACAGTGTCTTTCAATTTGGGTTTGGCTGATGTCCTATCATGATTAGACTGGATTTATGCCTTTCTGGGAAGAATACCACACTTGTGAAGAACCCTTCTCACTGTGTCATATCAACAGGTACATGATATTGGACTTCCCTGGCGGTTCTGTGGTTAAGACTCTGTGCTCCCAGTGCAGGGGGTATGGGTTCCATCCCTGGTCGGGGAAGATCCCGCATGCTGCGTGGTGTGGCTTAAAAAAAAATAAAAGAGATACATGATATCAACATGACTTACCACTGGTAATGTTAACTTTGATCACTTGGTAAGGTTTCTCCACTGCCAAGTTGCTATTTTTCTCTTTCCATAATCTGTTCAGTAGAAGCAAGTCACTATTCAAGGGGAAGAGAATTAAGCTCCACCCCCTGGAAGGAGGCATATCAAAGAATTTGTGGACACATGTTAAACCTACCACGTAATTAATCAGTATTTGAGGGAGATATCCTGAGGCTGTGCTAATTAGTAAGGAACATTTTGAGAGAAGAGTTAGTTTTTAGTGATCGATTAATTATATGACATAAAAGAAAGGGAAAGGAACTCCCAGATTTTGAGTCTTGGTGACTGATTGATATATTGTTGAAAGAAATAGTCATTCACTTTGGTTCTTTCATTGATTCAGTCTTTTTTACACTAAAATCTAGTTCTATAAAGTATAAACAAGGGTTTAGACAGATAATCTAGATATAGTACCAGGAAATAGGACCTTGATTCTATATTCTTCTCTGGGCCCAGAGGGCATTAGCATATTTCAGGATATAGATGCCATTCTGATGTAAATGACTCGGTTCTGAGTCATCTTCATCTGGTTGCATGCTTTGTCTTCTAACAAAATTTCTTGATTATAATTTATGCATTTTTTCCCCTGATAAACTTGCCCTTTATTTTTAAAATTTAAGACATTTTTAGGAAGTTTTTCCCTGCCTTGAAGAACATAGCTCAGTACATAATAACCCAGGGGGGAAAAAAAAAAAAGATTAGAAATGTGGTGACATCCTATTGTTATAATTTACATGTTACCTTTAAAAAATCTGTTAATGTCTTCCAGGAGATTTTTTTAGTAAGTTCTAAAGCAGCCTCCTACATCTTTTATATAGCACAGGAGACAGATTTTGCTGGATCGCCGTCATCTTGCCAGCCTAATTTTTTTTACTTTTATGCAGAATATGTTGGACTTCCTCTGTTAGTTCTACTTAAAGCCCCCGTGAATGACTGGTTGCCACTGATGACTGTCTTTCAGCAGACTGTGGGGTATGCTACAGGGCTTTTTTTCTAGGCAGGGAACAGTTTAGTTAGGTGCTATTACATCTGTATCTAAGTTGTTACAGAGATCTTAGAACCAAGATCGCTTCTCCTTCCTGGTAATTAGTAATCTGCCAGTTGAATTCATAGTTTCCAGAAACTTGTAAAATCGTGCTTCATTGATCCCCCACCCCCCCATAAACCTTATATTTCTTGCCTTGTTTAATGATTACTAGGTATTTTATTGCGAAGAGTATTTTTTTTTTTTTTTGCGGTACGCGGGCCTCTCACTGTCGTGGCCTCCCACGTTGCGGAGCACAGGCTCCGGACACGCAGGCTCAGCGACCATGGCTCAGCGACCATGGCTCATGGGCCCAGCCACTCCGCGGCATGTGGGATCTTCCCGGACCAGGACACGAACCCGTGTCCCCTGCATCGGCAGACGGACTCTCAACCACTGCGCCACCAGGGAAGCCCACAAAGAGTATTTTAAGAAGTTCTGTTTAGGTAATATGTACTTCACAGCTGGGAGCTCATAATTACTCCTTATAATAGAAACTTGCAGTCCCCAAATTTCTAACTGGAGGTTTAAAAATGATTTCATTTGAGGCGTATTAAACACTGGAATTGAGCCACCAAATTATTCACTATTTGCTGTTGAAAGCACAAACATAAATGAGAAGAAATGAAGCTATTTATTTAGAAATGATAGTGATATAAATTATTGTTTGTTTTGAGAATTTTCTCTCATTTACCTGAATTTAATTTTCATTTTGTACATTATAAAAATCATTAATCTCTAAGTAAGCATTGTGTGATTTCTGCCCTCTTCCCCATTTTATTATATCAAGTAGTTCTAGGATGAATATGAGTTATGCGTTAATTTAGTGGATTCCTTGTAAACAGTAAATTTAAAATATGATATGAATGTTAATATGGAACTTTGGTGGTTATAACAGTAAATTGTGGATGGGATTAGGGAATATGTATTTTTTTTGTTGTCAGAATGTCAGCTGTGCTCAGATGCATACTTTTTTATTTGAAAGAAATTAGAGCGGCTAAATTATTAGTGTTAGCTAAAGTACTAGACTTTTTTAGAGCCATTTAGAAATTCTGTTTAGAAGAGTAAGTGATGGAGTTTTGGATGATTGGCATTTAACAGGTCTTGTATTAGACTTTCCAGTAAATGCTAGTCTTAAAAACACAGTGAAAAATGTCAGTGTTAGAAACCTGATTCAGTGAATGTGTATAGATAGATGATACTAATTAACATAAAATAAAATAAACATAAAGTTAGGACAGGTTGGAAAATGTGATAATGTATAAGACCCTTGGCAGAGTCATTTTTTGAATGCCTAGAATGGCATTTCATCTATAAATCCACAATTCTATTTAACCTAAATACCTACTCCCTAGTATCATCTCTTCTTATAATACCTGACATTATGGGTAGCCTTCTTTGTGTATATAAAATGATAGTACATATTTGGTGGGCCTTGACTTTCATAAAAGTCCTATTTCTGAACATTATATAGACTTCCTGAATTCCTTTCTGCATCCCCATCGTCCATATTCTGTTTCCTGAATCTTGATGATTTTGAACTATTGCATTGTGACACTTCTTGCCCCAGATCATTCACAATGTTTTTTAGCTTAGTGTGACTGGGCTGGCAATAGTTTAAATATTTTCAGTGCGTCCTGACTTGTAGAGAGAGCCTCCCAGAAATTTTACAGTGCCAGGTGCTTCCCTGGATCACCGCACAGCCAGAGCCTAGAATTTGTTTACAGTGGTGCCCATCTACTCAGGGTTCCCCCATGTCCTGCCATTCCCTTTCTGTCATCCTTCTGCCATTTTACCACCCAGTTTTTATTCTTGTGGTGATTGGGGCTTGGTCAGTGGAAGGGCTGTAGGCCTGTAGGAAGGAGAAATACCTGGTTCTAATTCGCAAGGCCAGAGATTATTGAGGTGCCTCTGAGGGTTATCTGCTGCTCCCTGAGTAGCTGGTTCAGGTAACAGGCTCTCAAAGCCTTAATTAGGGATACGATTATATCTTTTAGTACTCTGAGAATATTACCACCATTATAGCATATATATCTATTTTTAGACTTGTACACATTCAGCCTTCAAGCACATCTTTGTAAATGTTAAATATAAAAGTAAGGGACAACCAGTATTAAGTGATGCTTTAGTAAAGAGTTTATTATTGCTACCAAGTTTGTATATAAGATTCAGAAGTTAAAGGAGTTATTTAAAAAGTCAGTCAGTGTTTTATTTTATTTAGTTCAGTGTTAACTGGTTTCAACCCTACACATCTCATATGAAAACCACTAATTTTTCAAAAAATACTTTTTTATTCGGATTGCTTTTCATCTTTTGCTGATTTCTAAATGGTAATTTTCTTTTTTACATGTGTCTAGAAAATTAGTAGCTAGTGGATGTATTTTGTTTGGCTGCTTTCTTATGCTTGCACAATATACATCAAGAGGCCAGATTGGGTTAGGCAGGTGTATGCTTGGTTGCAAAGCTACCTTATTCTCTATTTGCTTTTTTTTTTTTCCTCTATTTGTTTAACTCACTGCATACATTTTATTTTAATTGCAGTCTCCTGTTGACATTTGAGTTTGCAACCCTGCTTTATAACAACAGACATCATAGTATAGTGAAAGGATAGGTTTTGGAATTAGATCAACTTGGATTCAAAACCCCACTCTGCCTCATATGTTGTGTGTCCTTGGACAAAGTAGTTGACAAAACCTTATTCACCTCATTTGTAAAATGGGGAAAATAATATTCTTTTTAAGGATTTAATTTAAGAGACAATTTATATGTAGCATCTGGCACATGGTAGGTACACCATAAATGGTAGTGATTCTTACTGTAGACAGAAGAACCACTAGTATCACGGTAGCTTTCTCAGAATATTAGTAGTACCTATTACTTTGATCCCCCATCCTTTTCTACCTTATAATTCAAATCCCCAAGTTCTTTGTGGAAATATTTAAATGGATTTCTCCCTTAAAATTTACTTGATGTTTCTCTTAATAGGTATCCATTTCATCCCGGTATTTCTGAGGTCATAGAACATGGGACAACATGCAAGTGTTAAAAAGTATTGTAATAAAAATGTTTCTTGATGACGTCTAGATTGTAAGGCATAAATTTAGATTACTGGATAGTACTTACCTTGTGAACTCTATATTGCCAAAATATAGGCTTAAAAAAGTATTAATCATACTGGAATCATACTGGAAGCAGGTAAAAATGTAACCTGAAGTTTGGAATATAAATAGAATAAATAATAGAAGACTTAATTTAGAAATTATTCTTGGAAAATAAAATATAGTTTTAAAAGAGTGAAAGTTTAAGCCCGTACTTGGTGTTTCCAACTAAATTGTGCAAGTTAGTATTACACTGGATATGTTGGGTTTTTATTTTAGAATTCTTTATCCTTCATATTTTTGTCTTTTCGATTTAGCATGCACATCATTGCCACAAGAAACATTGCTCATGAGATATGACCCCATAGCATCCATATTGATGATGTCTCTCTGACTATCATGTGTATATACATCCTCTAACTAGGCCAGTCACATAATACAGGAGGGTAGACCTGGCATATCTTATTTCAAAGTAGTGCCAAGGCTTTGTCTTGGCTAACCAGACAGTCTGCTTAACAGCCTAGTAGTTTTCAGATGCCCTAGAAAATAAAATTAAACAAAACAAAGTGATGCAGGGAAAGTGTTTCAAGACAAACTGATTTACACATCCACCTGTTCTTCTCTAAGATGCTTTCACTTATTAGACAATTATTGAAAAATAAGAAAAAATTTCTTTCTCTTCTGCATGTATTCCATAAAATACCACTTTGGATGAGTGTGGGCAAAGCAAAAATCAAAATGATCAGAACTTTAAAATTTCTAGTTATTTCTGGGAAAGTTTTCTGTAGTTTTGAAAACTACAGTAGAACTTGTCCAGAGGAAAAAAAGAAATAACTTCATAAAAATAATAAAGTAATAAAATTATTACTTTATAAGATTGTCAAGAGAATAGATTTTCTTTTAATAACTAAACTCATGAAATGAGATCAGGGTCAAGGTTGGTAATGAAGGGATCCCATTTATATTAAATTTTTTTATTTTTTTAAATTTTAAAAAATTTTTTTTTATATTAAATTTATTGAGGAAATATTTACTAAGCCTGTCTAATGAAGAAAAGGTCAATCAGACAGTGAACAGCCTGACTTATGGAACATTTTGAAAGAAGATAGCTTGATTGCTTCCAATAATGTGCAGGATTAGCCCACACTAGAGAAGGAAGAAGGAGTAGTAACCAGGCTTCTTTTGTAAGAGAGAGAACTTTTAGACTGGGTGAGACTTGTATTAAGCGTGTTCATCACTCAGAATCAGTTGCCAAAGGGATTTGATGCTGTTGACTGTGGTGTTCTCTGGGACATAATAAACTCCACATTCTCTCTGATTGCTTCTCTGGCCTCTTTTTCCTCTCTGCTCCATGTAGGTGAGGGTTCTCCCAAGTGTCTGTCCTGCTGTTTTTCTTTCTCTTTTTACTGACAAAGGTCTCAAACACATTTTTTTCTTTTTTTTCCCCTCAAATAATTAAAAAATTGAGATATAATTTACATACCATGAAAGTTACCCTTTAAAAATGTATAGTTAGGTGGTTTTTAGTATATTGCTCAATAACTTGTGCAACCATCACCTCTGTCTAATTCCAGAATATTCATCACCCCAAAGAGAAACCCTCTATGCATCAATTGTCACTGCCCATTTTCCCCTCCTCTAGTCCTTGGCAACCGCTAATTTACTTTCTGTCACTATGGAATTGCCTATTCTGTACATTTCATATATGTGGAATCATATAATGTGGCCTTTTGTGACTGGCTTATTTTACCTAGCATAATGTTTTCAAGATTCATTCATGTTACAGCATGTATCAGTACTTCTTTCCATTTTATGACTGTATAGTATTCCAATGTGTGAATATACCACATTCATCAGTTGATGGACATGTAGGTTGTTTTCACTCTTTTTTTTGTTGTTGTTGTTGTTGTACGCGGGCCTCTCACTGTTGTGGCCTCTCCTGTTGCGGAGCATAGGTTCCGGATGTGCAGGCTCAGCGGCCATGGCTCACGGGCCTAGCCGCTCCGCGGCATGTGGGATCTTCCTGGACCAGGACATGAACCTGTGTCCCCTGCATCGGCAGGCGGACTCTCAACCACTGCGCCACCAGGGAAGCCCATTTTCACTCTTTGACTATTATGAATAATGCTGATGTGAACGTTTGTGAACAAGCTTGTTGATGGGTTTTCAGTTTTCTTAGGTATATGCCTAGGAGTGAAATTTCTGGGTCATATTGTAACTTTGTGCCTAACTTTTTGAGGAAATGAAGAAATGTACCATTTTATATTCCCACCAGTGATGAAAGAAAATTCCAGTTTTTTCACATCCTTATCAACACTTGTCACTGTCCATCTTTTTCACTATACCCACCCTAGTGGCATCTTTTTGTGGTTTTGGTTTGTGTTTCCTTAGTCATTGATGATGCTAAGTGTCTTTCCATGTGCTTATGGGACATTGTATATCTTCTTTGGAGAAATATCTATTCAAATCCTTTGCCTGATTTTTAAATTGATGGTTGATTTGTAAGAATTTTGGATACCAGACCCTATCAGATATATGATTTGAAAATATTTTCTCCCATTCTACAGGTCGTTTTTACACTTTCTTGATGATGTCTTTTGAAGTATGAAAGTTTTAAATTTCAGTGAAGTCCTGTTTCTTTTTCTCTCTCTCTTTCTTTTTTTTTTTGTGCTTTTGGTGTCCTATCAAAGAAACCATTGCCTACTCCAGTGTCACACAGAATTATGCATATGTTTCCTTCTAAAAGTTTTATAGTTTTAGCTTCAAAAGATATCAGGAAAGTGAAGAGACAACCTGCAGAATGGAGGAAAATATTTTTAAATCATATATTGATATAAGTATACTGATAAATGAACTAATGTCCAGAATATACATAGATCAATGTTGAGTCAATTTTTGTGTATGATATGAGGTATGAGGTCCAATTTCTTATTTTTACATGTGGGTAGCCTGTCATTCCAGCACCACTTTTTTTTTTTTTTTTTTTTTTTTGCGGTATGCAGGCCTCTCACTGTTGTGGCCTCTCCCGTTGCAGAGCACAGGCTCCTCCGGACACGCAGGGCTCAGCGGCCATGGCTCACGGGCCCAGCCGCTCCGCGGCATGTGGGATCTTCCTGGACTGGGGCACGAACCCGTGTCCCTTGCATCGGCAGGCGGACTCTCAACCACTGCCCCACCAGGGAAGCCCCCAGCACCACTTTTGAAAAGACTATTCTTTCCACATTAAGTTGTCTTGGCACCCATGTCAAAATCAATTGTTCTTAAATATATGGGTTTTTTCCATTTCCTTGATCTATTTGTCTATCCTGTGTCTGTACCACACAGTCTTAATTACTAGCTCTGTAGTTAGTTTTGAAATTGAGAAGAGTGTGTATTCTAATTTGTTCTTTTTCTAGATGTTAAGTTCTAATTTCTGACAGCTAAATTGTCTTAGCTATTTGGGGGTTCCTTGCAATTCCATGAGTTTTAGAATAAGCTTATGAATTTCTGCCAAAATATAATCAGCTGGAATGTTTATTGGGATTTTGTTTAATCTGTAGATTAACTTGGGTGGGGGACTATTGCCATTGTAATGATATCCAGTCCATGAACATGGGATATCTTTCCATTTACTTAGGTCATCTTTAATTTCTTATACTGGTGTTTTATAGTTTTCAATATACAGGGCTATCACTTCTTTTGATAAATTTATTCCTAAGTATTTTGTTCTTTTTCATGCTATTTTGTTAAAAAAAAGAGAAAATGATAAAGCATATGTAGTAAAATAAGAACATTTGGAGAATCTGGGTGAAGAGTATATGAGAATTCTTTGTACAATTCTTTCAACTTTTCTGTGAATCTGAAATTACTTCACAAAAAAAGTTTTAAAAACATTACATAAAAGGAAGATAAGGCAACTGATAGATACAGGAATTAGCTCTTAGATTTGCCAATAATTTACTATTTGGCAGTACTGGGTGGGGTAGGCAAAAATAGAGTGCATTTCTGAGTTCAGGACGCCAATTATAACATCTTCTGTTTTGGCAATTATTATTGTGCCAGCAATCAGATAGATTAGTGTCATTTCTAATTCTAAATTCTAATTATTTAAAAAGTTGGTTCTTTCCAAACGGAACAGACTCCAAATCTTCATGGGAAACATTTAATTTTTAAGCATCTAAGCAAGAATTACAATGATAAATAGCATTGTGGTCTGTATATATGTGTATGTGTGTGGTGTTTAAACCATATTTCTCCTTCCTTGTTCTAAGTGCTTTCCTGAAAATAAGCTATCATTAAATTTGTTGATGTCGTTTTCCTCTAGGAATGCAGGATTTTTGTCTTCTTTAAAGGAGGCAAAAATATGTATGGCTGGTTATTGAGCATGGTGTTAAAAGCTTGATCTTGGGCAGTCCTGTGCTTGATAAATTACTTATTTTAGTGGAGTGATATATTGTCATTTTTACTTATTTTTCTCATTTCATGAGACCAAAGTTTTAAGTTTTTTCAGAAGACATGCTTTTGTTCTTCAAACATTTCATATATGTGTGTGTGCGTGCATGTGCACGTGTTTGTGTATAAAATTATTTAGAAACAGTGCACATGGTGCTTCAGTTTTTAATCAAATCAGCCTTAGGTCCAGAAGTATGTAGTTACAATGAACATGGTGATTGAGTTTTTCATCAAATCATCCTTAGGGCTAAAACTATGTTTTATTCATTTTTATGTTCCTAGTAATTGATATTCAATGAATATTTGATTTTTAGAACTGAAAGGAACCTTTAAACTAGACCTCCTGCCTAACATTAGCCTAATATTTGCCTTTTGCTCTTTAAAGGCTTTAGTTGTAAATGAGTGAGATGGTAGAATTGCATTCACGATCTTTCCCCTTCTTTATGCACATGCACACACATGCATACTCATACACAGTTCTCCAAATTCACTTTATCCCCACTGCAGATGCCAAAAAGCCAGTTTCGCATAAGTGTTGCCTGATCTCACCAAAGCCAAATTCATCTGTTTTCAGCTTCCTGAAAGTAAAACAAGACTTTGTTTCCTAATGGTGCTAGAAACAGAGAAGATAGGAGGATTTTTTTTTAAATGGGTTGTGTGCTGTGATCAATCTCAGTGTTGCAAACTGTGAAAATAATTGCTGTGTGACAATACCAATGTGGTCACTTAAGGGATTTTTCAATTAAATGCACTTAAAAAAAATCAAAGCATGTTATCAACAATTTTAAGGGGAAAGTTTTTAATGAAATGACAGACATACTTATGGAACTAAAATCAGTAGGTGCCTTATATGAATAAGACATGGCTAAAAGTTCTATATAGTTTTAAAAGACAGAGGTAGATATCTCATTATTAGTATGTTTATTCAAAAAGGAAGCAAAAATAAGAAAAAAATCAGTGAATGCTGGTCACTTTTTAGTTTAAAATTTTAGTCATTTATATGGATTTTTTACAGTTTTATTACAGTTCTTTCTAGCTTCTGTTCTGAGGAATGCATTTCCAGTTGTTAATCAAAACAATCAAACAAAAAACTTCCCTAATTGATACATCCAACAAGATTTGTTTTTCCTTCCACCAACATCTGGCAAGATATTTTCCATCTTTAGTGGGTTTTTTAAGACTTTTAGTAGTATGCACACTAAGAATGTGCATATGCTACTAGTTATTAGTATTTTATGCTATTTAAACACAATGACAGAATGACAGTGGACTTTAGCCCAGAAGACTTGAAGTTTAAATTAGAGAGGCAGATAAACAACAGAATGAGAGAATGAAGATTTATAGTTTCCACTTAACTGTTGTGAATCATAGTCACGTAAATGATTTTACTTTGCCTTTTTCTTGTCTTATTGTTGATATCTGTACCATACAAGAGAGAAATAATTTCCAGTATAAAAGATGAGCTTGTTTTTCAGATAATCAAAATAATAGATTTTCAGTTACTTGAGAGTACTATTTTGAAATCAGCAGTTTGCATAATTCAGTTCTTTTTAAATTAGTTGTATGAGAAAAAAAGATATAAAAACAGACAGCTGCTTTTAAAGGGGGAAACAAGTTTTTAACTACATCTAAGAGCATTTTTAAAAATATCAGTTCATCTTGGATTTAGAGTGTGTTTTCAATGTTAACTAAACAACCAGATTTTCCTGTCAACTTTGGAAACTGCTGAGGGTTAGCTTGATTCATGGCACAAGCAGATGGCATCCTGCTTCTGGCAGAATGGGCAGAAAATTCCTCAAGCACCCACCTGCGTATGTTCTAGTATTCATAAAATCCTGTGCACTTTTAAACTCAAATACTCTCTACAGTTTTAACACATTGATTGAAGTTGAAATCAGAGATAGCGCACAAATAGCTAAGATTTAGTCTTATTTCAGATCCTGTGACAAACTAAAAAGTGAAAATGGTAGACCAGAAAGTTGACTGTCTTATTACTGGCAAAATACTACATATTTAGTATATGTAGATGTAGATGTATCCTCCAAGGAGAAAATTCATCAGAAATCTTATTACTAGACACCTTCTTTTCTTTTCACACCTTTAGCTTAATTTCCAGAGGTAATTCCTTTAAAGTACTTTATAAAGGACCGATTTGTAATCAGAAGTTTTCACTGGTAATCTGTGAGAGAGCACTTCTGTTCTGAGTATGATATTTTCTACTCCCACTTTACTGTCTCATTTTAAAATTTGGGATTGTGGTATGTTCTGCCTTTAATGTGGCCCGAAGGTCTTAGCAATAGCACTGCTAGCTTTGGAAGCTAGTGGAAATGCACACTGGGCTCTGCATTTATGAGATTTTTGCCTACAAGCTTATATTCAACCTCACAACAGTCAGTGGGGCTGTCTGTGCCATCACGTGAGCAGTGGGTAGTGGGTCACACAGAATGAACTCTTTTTTTTTTTTTTTTTTTTGCGGTACGCGGGCCTCTCACTGTTGTGGCCTCTCCCGTTGCGGAGCACAGGCTCCGGACGCGCAGGCTCAGCGGCCATGGCTCATGGGACCAGCCGCTCCGCGGCATGTGGGATCCTCCCGGACCAGGGCACGAACCCGTGTCCCCTGCATCGGCAGGCAGACTCTCAACCACTGTGCCACCAGCGAAGCCCCCAGAATGAACTCTTTTATAGTCATGTTTATGTCAAATGTTATACAGCTCATATATGGAAACCAAAGTCTTAATATTTTTTTGAGCATGTACGGTAATGTTGAAGTTAATTGTGGCTCTATAAATTTATTCTTTTGACTACCAAACTAATTTTCATTTAAATTTAAGATTTTCAAGACAATGAGGAAAGATCAATGAAATTATCCTTAGTTTTCATCTTTTATTAGGGCAGTAATAGAGCAATAGAAGCTATAATCTTTAAAAATTATTTTTAGCATTGGTATATGCAACTGCATATACCAGTTGTCCACCTGCCCTTTAAAATGTAACATTTGTCAATTTTTTGACATTTTTATGATTACCTTTTTATTTTTTTAAGCCAGTGTGTACTCAAAGAAAACAGCCTAATGTCTATTTATATTTGAATATCTCCAAGTCTTACTTAACTGTAATGGTTACTTTTTTTCCCTCTCTGATTGACAAGTTGTATTCACAATTTAGAAAAACCCAAAGGGATCTTTGGTGACCGTTGTTATTAGAAGATTTTATTTTGGTGAAGTGTTCATTTATTTTTATATGTCTTTCAGATAAGGCTTTTCAGTAGGTTCATTCTTGGATGAGTTCATTTTTGAAAGGTTTTTTTTTTTTTTTTTTTTTTTTTTGCGGTACGCGGACCTCTCACCGCTGTGGCCTCTCGCGTTGCGGAGCACAGACTGCAGACGCGCAGGCTCAGCGGCCATGGCTCACGGGCCCAGCCGCTCCGCGGCATGTGGGATCTTCCCGGACCGGGGCACGAACCTGTGTCCCCTGCATCGGCAGGCGGACTCCCAACCACTGTGCCACCGGGGAAGCCTGAAAGGTGTTCTTTTTAATCACTGCAGTTGACACTAATTGCCTGCTTTTTTGGGTGTTTAATGAGGATGCTAACTTTTGAGTAGATCCAAGAGATGGTCTTTATCTTTTACCCATAGAGGAGGTATAAGGCAAGAGATATGCAGAAGTCTTATTGATCTTGCTTATGACAAAATTATTAAAGATTCCTCTCCACAATTCTCAAATTTGTGGAGAATTATTTTTCTTACCATTTCTTTTTCTTAACATTCTATTTATGATTGAATTTGCCTTTTAGGGTTTGCAACCATATGTTGAGTTCCAAATGTAGAGAACAGTTTGAAGTTTTACCTTTAAAATGAAGGTCATATTATTTAATTATGGGACAGCACAGTTTTAAAATGGGGATGGAGTTAGGTGGGTGGTGGGCCTTTCCAAAAAGCAACTTGTAAAAATTACTAGGGTGTTTATGCTTGCCAGAGTGCTGCCTTCTTAACATTCCACTTTTATATTTCAAAGAAATACATGTCATGGAAGAATGGAAGTTTTAAAATAGATTAGCAGTTTGGCTAAGTGATTATGAATACATTTATTTTCACTCTTAAAATACTTAGTGTGTGACTTTGTCCTTCCCCATCCTCCTCACCCTGACTTATTTTAGATTTGTCTTGTTTGGTTTAAACTTTTCCTCATTTCTGAATATATAGGTTGAAAATAGGCAATACTTTCTATTACTTGGTTGCTAAGAAGGATTCCAAGACATTTGAAAGTGGATTTTCGACTTGCATTTTATAGGGAATAGAGTGTTGACCAGAGAATTAAACATTTATGGAGTAGATTAAAGGATTTCCTCTCTATTTTAACATAGAAAAAGATACAGTAAATTGTATTAGGAACTAGCTAAATTGAGATACAGAAATTCTGTGGTCTTTCCCCAGAAGAAGTATGTTAAGACATAGTATACATATGTTTTGGTAGGAGCATAAAAGAGGAAGCTGCTAAGTTAAATCTAACAGCTGCTATTGTGGGAAGAGTTAAGTCATAGTTAATTCCTCCATTGCAATAAAATATATAATCAGAAAAGGGAATATCTAATTAGAAACATGCTTCTTAGGAGGATTAAAATATTTTTAATATTCATTCACATGTGCAACTATTTAAAATTTTCTCTCCTGTTTTACAGCATACTTTTCAAGAGGAGTTCTTTGGTGGTTCTTTTTTTATGGTTGACCCTTCTGTGTTCACTTTTTAAGCTGATTCAGTTTGCTTTGTCCTTTGAAAGACATGCTGTTTACTTGTATTTCATGCTTTTTTCACAGATCTTATTTATTCAGGAATTCTGCTCTATCTTTAGCCTTTTTTCAGGTCTTCAGGTTTCAAATGTTAATCATTCATGTATCAGCATCTGTTTACAATTAAGCACATACACACATATACACACACACACTTATGCATGCATGCCCATATGCACATACATAGCAGCCTGGGTGTTTTTCTGTTTAAAATGATCAGTTCTTTTTTAAGTTTTGTTGCTTTGAATTGTTCATCATTCCATTTCTTCCTTCATCATTTCTCATTGGTTTTTAATGACATTTTATCTCAGCAAGTTTGAATGGGAGCAGTAAATTCATTTTGGCTAAGTTTCTTGGCATATGCTCTTGTTCAACATAAATTTGCTTGTCTTTATGTCTTTAATAAGTTAATAATTAATATTTACTTAATCAGCAGTCAGTAAATTCATACACAACTATACACCAATTGTTCCTGAGAGTATGGAGCATTTTTATCCACATACTACATCTCTAGGCCATCCAAAAGCAATTTCTAATCCTGAAGATATGAGTTGAAAAGATAAGGAACAAAACATAAGCCTTTTAAAGTAATCTGATCTATCAGCATATTGTTCCTCCTCATTCTTACCCTCACATTGGTCCTGGTTTTGTTTTGAGAAGCATCAATACCATAGAGCTCAGGCAGTTTAACCAGTAACTGGTTTCTGTCCACAGGGTAGAGGCTAAGGAAACATTAATAAAACCTGCAAACTCTAATATTATGTGAGCAGCTTTCTCTACAGAAGAATGAAAATAATAATTGAAACTTGAGTAACTTGCGTAAAATATTGGTCTGGGAAATTCAGTCTTGAAGTCTGAGCAGTTAGTGGTTCTGAGGGAAGCAAGGACTATTTGAAAATGGGGTAGATTGTACTTTGTCCTTTCAAATGATATTGTACCCATGGAATTGGAGTGAACCGGTTCTACTGTTCTGTGGAGCTTTTGATACTTTTATAATTGGTCGATCAGATCCTCATAGAAAGAGTAGATTGTGAACGGTTTCTGTGGCAAAAGTTCTTTACCCAGTACTTAATATAAGCTGTTTTAATCAAAGTTTAAGCTATTTTAATCAGATGGCTTATTTGGAGATATTTTACGAAGTTTTGGCCTGGGGGGAGATGTGAGACTGAAGTGCTAGGAGCGGGAACACCCCCCCACCCCCCGCCCCCCCCAAATATTAATTGCTTTGTTTTTTCACAGTCTTTTACGGGAGTAACCCTGTCCATAAATTTACCCTCTTACTTGCTTGGATCATTCAAGGGTTTTAAAAAAGATTTATTATGCCTAAGATTGTTTTAATCATTGAGAAGTTTATCGGCATATAAATTTTATCCATTCCTGGAGAGCCTTTTTCATCTTCTGTTTCATGTGTAGCCTTACCAACCTGAGCAAGGTTCTTTTTTCCTTTTCCCCTTTTTCCATTCTTCTCTTCCTTAACGTTCATTTATGACAGCCCTTTTCCAAATTTGAACCTGGTCAAGGCCTGACTAAATTTGAAACTATTATTGACTGTGCCCTGTTTGGAGAAGTTGTCAAAGAAAAATTGATACATGAAAGAGATGTCTTTTTAATGAATTTGCAAGTCCTTTTAATCTTTTTTTTTTTTTTCCCCTCATCCAATTTCACAGAATCAAGTATACCTACAAATTGGCCCAGGTAATAGTGTGTCAAGGGTTCAGGTGAGAGGAAGGACTACTTCTGACTATGGCCTGCGTAACTTGTGGAAATGGTGGTAATCTGACTATAAACCCATCCTCTAGCATAATGAGATGGATAAAAATACCCATAAATTAATCCTATAAACTATCATTTAACAATATTCAGTTTATAAAGAAGCTTGACAGTTTTCCCTTTTAAATGTAATATTGTCATCCCTAGATCAATGATTCTCAACTCTGTCACACTCACTGTCTACTTCTTACAGCAAACATTTTATGATATTCTCTTTACCCTATCCTGTGTCCTCCTGGTAGTCTTTTTAGAATATCTGTATCTCTTATCTGTCTGTATCTTTCTATGTCTTTACTATTTGGGAATTGGTATCAGGATTCTCTCTTCTAATATTTGTCATATTTCCTTTTTAATTTGCCATCAAAGATTAATGTTTACCTGATAATAGTTTCTACTGTATTAATTTGGAAAATTCTAAAAGCATTTATCAATTTTTGCTGAGACAAAATGTGTCTTCTCTAACACATATAATCTGAATGATGCCATAAAATATCTTTCAAGTAAGTATATCATTGGGGGAAGAAGAGTTAATGGGGGCTTCTCTTATCAAGGTGGCACCTAGGTTATGTATTCCATAGGTTAGATGAAGTTAAACTGTTTCTAGGCCAAATTCCCTAAATGATTAGGTTGTGTTGGAGATGAGTTATAATTAGGTCAGACAAGAAGGCCTGAACAGATAATAAATGAGAGGCTAATTAGTTTCCTGCCTCTGCTTCTGGATTTAAACAGTCTAAAGAGTTCATGCATGAACCCTTTGACTTTGGCATTTACTTTCCAAGGACAATTGCAGGCAACAGCTAGTTCCTTGATGAGCTAAATTCAGCTCCTTCCTGAGCTCACTTTAAAAAATAATCATCCTTGCCAGATTTCAGCGTGAGTTGCCTGTTTTCAAATCAGTAAAAATTATTGTCAAATCCTGATTGCTGTATATTGCTTACCTAGAGTCAGTCAAGAGACACTTTTAGAAAGGTTTCTACTGTTCTGTGGAGCTTTTGATACTTTTATAACTAAGATGAGATAGAATGATATAGTACTTGGCACATTACTGAGAATAGGGAGGTTCTAGATTTTAGAGCTGATGTCACTGACTTGACTGCTGAATTTAGGAGAACAACATTTTCTTAATTGTTGTTTCAGTTTTCTCATTAATAAAATGCAGAGAGTAGTCTCAGGTCCCTTTTACTTCCATGATTCTAACATTTTTTTCCCTTTTAGTTAAGTTATGGGAATGATTAATTATTCCCACTTAATTCCATTCATTTGAGTTGACTGTTGACTTTAGGAAAACAACATTTTCTTAATTGCTGTTTCAGTTTTCTTATTAATAAATTGCAGAGAGTAATCTTAGGTCCCTTTTACTTCCATGATTCTAACATTTTTTTTCCCTTTTAGTTAAGTTATGGGAATGATTAGTTATTCCCACTTAATTCCATTCATTTAACTTAGAAAATTTTTATTAACTTTTTAGGGGGGGAAGTCATATGAGTATGGAAAACATTATAACTACAAGAAAGTATGATGAAAGGGAAGTCCACTTCCTCCCCTAGACTCTCCCAATTTCTCAGGCCTCTCTCCCAGAGCTAACCATTAATGCCATTGTATCCACTCAGAAATATTCTATGCATGCATGAGCACATATGTGTTTGAATGCATGTGTGTGCCCACTTTTCACCAAACATATTTTATATTTTACTTTATTTTTATATTTTATTTTGTATTTATTTATATTTATTTTAAACACTTACATTCTTTTGAAATAGATTATACATAAATAATAATGGCTATAGAGTTTTACAGTTATTTAATAACTAACTTATTTACTTAATGCAATTTATTTTGTTAGACCATTACTACACTTTGATCCTTATTAGAAAATAATTTATGATCAGTTAGTACTTTTCTTCCATTTTAAAGATGGTGAGAAGGTATGTGATATAATTTCAAACAACAATAGTAATGGTGATAGTGCTTTATATTTTATAATTTTTTTCCATTTGGTTCACATGTTTTAAAAACTTACTGTGTCAAAACTTTCCATTTTCACATGGCACTGAAAGTGGGGTGTTATTTTCAGAGTGGAAATATTCCATGCCAAGGTTTCCAAGTCCAAGAAACCTGTCAGAACTAGTAATGTAGTTGAGGCCTCTCTGCTTTGTCTAGGCAATCAGTAATTTAGGTAGTTACAGCCTCTTAATACACTGTCCTTTTACCTATGCTCTTTTCCCCTACTGGCATTTAGTCCAGTTATATATTCAGATAAACAAAATGTTAATGTGATTCACAAAATACATAAACATTTTAAATTCTCTCATAAATAAAATAAATCCATGCCATTTAACTAGGATGAGCAAATTCATTACATATATGCCACTACTCTCCTGGGCTTTTGCACTCCTGGCTGATACTTCATTAATAATCCTTCACAATTCTCTTTTCTCTGAGCTTAGACTCAGCCTCAGGATCTTTCCTTTTTTAATTTTATTTTTAAATTAAAAAATTTTAAATTTTATATTGGAATATAGTTGATTTATAATGTTGTGTTAGTTTCAGGTGTACAGCAGAGTGATTCAATTATACATATACATATATCTACTCTTTTTCAGATGCTTTTCCCTTGAAGGTTATTGCAGAATATTGAGTAGAGTTCAGGATCTTTCTTAATATATACTTTAGATAGTCAGTGTTGACTCATCAGAGTTGGTTAATCATATAACATTAAACCACATATAAAATTAAACCATGTAAAATTAAACCACTGTAATTTTAAAGTTCTGTTTGGAGCATCCTATCAGTGTAGACCATTATATGGAAAACGGATCTAAAATTTGCTATCTCTAGAATCTCCTTCCTCTGAATATTTCCTTCTTCTTTTTTTTTTAAAGGAACAGTGGGTAACATGAGTAGGTGAGAGAACAGTGTCATGAATACAGCGTGTGATACTGCCTGAGAATTACTCAAAGTCTCCCTGCTACTGGAAAAAAAAAATGCCTGAGTGATGTCTTTGGAAGCTGATATATTTAGTGGTATCAGTAGGCTTCAGTATGATCTTTTTCTTAAGTTTTGATAATGCTGTATCCACATCGGTATTGTTTGGGATTCAGTAACTATACCGTGATCTTGAATTACATCTACTGTGGATTAATATATCTTGAAACTTAATTTGTATGTATCATTCATTCATTCACCTGCCATGTGCCAGAGACCATGCTACATCCTGAGGTTATAATGGTGAACGGGAATAGACAAGGTCCCTGCTCTCATGGAGCCTAAAGTTTAGTGTCACAGACAATGAATGTATAAATATAAACTGGTAAGTTGTGTCAAGAAAAGGACTGTGACTTTCAGTGGGAGATAAGGGAAGATTTCTCTGAGGAAGTGATATTTGAATTGGGATTTAAAGTGGAGGGAGCACTGGGAGAACATTCCAGTCTGAAGGAACAACATTGGAAAGGCCCTTTGGAATGAGGAAGGATAGTGTATTAGAAAAACTAAAGAAACCAAATAATGCTGGGTGTGAAGGGTCATTGATGGTGTCAGATTGTTCCAGAAAGTAGGCAGGGAACAGGCCTACAGTAAAAATAGCTAATGTAAATGACTACAGGACTTGATTAATTCTAAAGTGTTCTGTAAATACTTTTTGTAGTTCATAATAGATAATGCCCCATACTACCATTATAAATGTTCTAGACTAGAAAAACATTTCTAATCTCGATGTTAATTCCATAAAGTTTCAAACTATTCATAGCTAAAACCTGAATCTCATATTGAAGAGTTTTATCTGTCTTGTGATTACAGTTTTCAAATTTTGTGTTGAGTGTTGCTTATTGAGTTGATTTTTGGCTTTAGGAGTATTAGCTATCATAAGACTTGTGTCAGTGATAAGAAAGGAATTTGAGAGCTTCTGAACACCAGTGTAAACATTTAGACATTAGATTACCATAAAAAAATTAACTTCAATACAAGTAATAAATCAGCATCAGAGGACATATAGGACTGAGTAGGAAATGTGAGTAGTAACCACTTGAAACAAAGAATGTGAAAATAAAAAATTATTTAAATGATTTATTTCATTTATGTTTGCAACATAGCGATAATCTGAAATGAAGAACTGGTATTTATTTATAAGAGCTGAAGTAAAAAACCACTCAAATCATTATTTAATGAAGGAAGAAAAACAATATCTTTCTAGACAGATTTATAAACACTTTTTACTCTGAGACACTTGGAGGCCTTCAAGTGATCTTTTTAAATGAAGTATGGTAAGTCAGTTTATTATGCAGAAGCTATAGGCAAGAGATTTTGCTCAAATTTCTGAAGCCTTCAGTAAAATGAACTGTGAAAGCCTCAAACACAAGACCCAGAAGTAGGGATTACAGTCCAAGATTATTGGTCACAATAATCCCTTCTCTTCTGCCTCCTTGTTTAGGAGAATGTCACATTTATTAAAAAAAAAAAAAAATTCCACTTTTTCTAGTGGAAGCCAAAATCTTGGTTCAGTGTCAGAAGAAATGGTAAACAGGTGATCCTAATGATGAAACTAAGAGTTTTCTTTTTTGGTTTGTTTGTTTTTTTAAATAAAGCAGGCATTTATTTTCAACTTGGTTACATGTATGTAATGCTTATCTTTTTCTCTCCAGTTGCTTTTTTTTTTTTTTTCCCCGGTACGCGGGCCTCTCACTGTTGTGGATTCTCCCGTTGCGGAGCACAGGCTCTGGACGCGCAGGCTCAGCGGCCATGGCTCACGGGCCCAGCCGCTCCGCGGCATGTGGGATCTTCCTGGACCGGGGCACGAACTTGTGTCCCTTGCATCGGCAGACGGACTCTCAACCACTGCGCCACCAGGGAAGCCCCCTAAGAGTTTTTTTATACGCTTAATTACAGTTACTAAATTACCTCTATTTATGACTTCCCACTTAGGTACTTCCTCATAGTCTTGTGGCTTTCTGAATCCTTCCAAGTCACTACTCAAAAAGTCTGCATTTATATGATATGTAGTGGTGGCTGACAACTTGAACAGAGGTCATAATTAAAAGTGAACCTGGAAAATCGGAGTAGATGCAAAAAAAAAAATTTGTTCTCATTAATTGAGGGGTATTGTATGGAATACTGTGCTAATTTTTTCCATTTATAAATTCTGAAAGATCCAACTGCCCTACTAAAATAAAGTTCAAGTGTTTTATTATACTTTTTCATATTGATTTCATGGCTTATATGTTTTTTTTAATGCTCTACTTTCAGATAGCCAGACTCTGTAATACCATAACAATGTTGCCATCTACCACATACTAAGTGCCTTATATGTGTCTGGCATTTTGCTAGGTGTTTTATTTATATTATTTGAAATTCTTACAACACATTTTCAGGGTTCACGTTATCGGCCTGTTTGAGAAGTGTGGAAACTAAGCCAGTGTTCAGTGTTGTGTTGGTGAATGTTCAACGACTGGCTCCTTGGTTAAAAAAAAAAAAAAAAAAGCCCTGATTTGAAGCATTTGCTGATTTCTGTGGGGTAAATGCTCCCACCATGGCTGATTTCAAGTTATCTATCAGCTGACTTCAGATGAAGTCCGTGAACCACTGACTGAGATCTTAAAGACAAAGTAACTAATTTGATAAAAGCACAATTCACACTCATATCAGTCTGATTCTAAAGACTGTACTTTCTCTAGAATACTCCTTTTCCTTTGTGGATAAAAATTAGTAGAATACTGCCCTTTTAACTTGAGGAAGACAAAGAATTGGAAGAGATGGGAGAGAAAAGGGGGAGAGAGGGGAGAAGGAGGAAGAAAGGAGCTTTAAGACTGAAATTTGAGAGCAAATGATTCAGACCATGTTGGAGTGGGGGAAGAGAAACATAAGTCTTAGTTAAAGTGGTTACTTAAGTTTTATCAAAATGGTAGCAACCAACTGTGATTTTTTTCACTCTCAAGAGGCTGCACAGAATATAGAAATGATAATAATGGCTACCATATCTTAAGTGAGATTGTGTTCAGACAACCCCCTTCCTGTAACTGATGATCTATTCTTACCGCTCTTATTCACACCATCTTCAACCAGTGACCATACCATTGCACACAAAAACAGTCCAACAAAGTAGCTAATGTAGATAATAAATAACAATCTCTTATTCATATGACACAGAAAATGATCACAATTTTCTGGGGTAAAAAAGAAAGCCAAATATGCTGTTGTATATTCAGCATTTGCAAAAATGCTTATTGTTATAAATAACAAGGGGAGAGAGGGTTTTCGAGCACATCTAGAATGAGTGTTCATTCACTTGAATTTTACAGAAACTGATTATGAAATATGTATTTCATAATATTTCTATTTCATAGAAATATGTCTATCTACAGTAAAATCCTATTACTACATGTAGCTTTGAGATATATAAGATGCCAGATTAAAAAGTTTTTCTGTATGTTTATAACCAATCACTTAAAAACCATGTATTTTACTGAAATGTTCTGAGTTCTTTTAATGGTATTTAGATTCTTTCATGAAGCATATAAAGGCTGAGTTGAGCCAAGTAACATTAACACCCAACAAGAAAGACAACACATTATTAATTTTATAAATCTTTCCTTTTCCCACTCTTGTAAAACATTTGGTATTAAAAATAGGATATGGGAAAAGAAGAAAAGAAGGCACCATTACCCTACCTTAGCCACAAATTTTATAGTTAGTTTTGCAACTAGAAGTATCTAAAATGTTTATTCAAGAAAATACTAAAATAATCCTGAACAGGGACTTTATAAAAAACGGACGTAGTATAGTAAAACACACTTTACTTGTGTATAAATAATTATAGCTTACAACCAAATGTACCTATTGAAGCTGGAAAGAAGAAACCACTGAAATTTAATTCTACTGGACAGTTTTTTTTTTGGAAACTTTAATTTTTTTAAAAAGTTTTATTTTATTTTTTATATAGCAGGTTCTTATTAGTTATCTATTTTATACATATTAGTATATATATGTCAATCCCAATCTCCCAATTCATCACACCACCACCCCCCCGCCACTTTCCCCCCTTGGTGTCCATACCTTTGTTCTCTACATTTGTGTCTCTATTTGTGCCCTGCAAACCGGTTCATCTGTGCGATTTTTCTAGATGCCACATATATGCGTTAATATACAATATTTGTTTTTCTTTCTGACTTGCTTCACTTTGTATGATAGTCTCTAGACCCATCCACATCTCTACGAATGACCCGATTTCATTCCTTTAATGACTAATATTGCATTGTAAATATGTACCACATCTTCCTTATCCATTCATCTGTCGATGGGCATTTAGGTTGCTTCCATGACCTGGCTATTGTAAATAGTGCTGCAGTGAACATTGGGGTGCATGTGTCTTTTTGAATTATGGATTTCTCTGGGTATATGCCCAGTAGTGGGATTGCTGGGTCATGTGCTAATTCTATTTTTAGTTTTTTAAGGAACCTCCATACTGTTCTCCATAGTGGCTGTATCAATTTACGTTCCCACCAACAGTGCAAGAGGGTTCCTTTTTCTCCACACCCTCTCCAGCATTTGTTGTTTGTAGATTTCTTGATGATGGCCATTCTGACTGGTGTGAGGTGATACCTCATTGTAGTTTTGATTTGCATTTCTCTAATGATTAGTGATATTGAGCAGCTTTTCATGTGCCTCTTGGCCATCTGTATGTCTTCTTTGGAGAAATGTCTATTTAGGTCTTCTGCCCAGTTTTTAATTGGGTTGTTGCTTTTTTTAATATTGAGCTGTATGAGCTGTTTATATATTTGGAGATTAATCCTTTGTCCGTTGACTCGTTTGCAAATATTTTCTCCCATTCTGAGGGTTTTTTTGGTCTTGTTTATAGTTTCCTTTGCTGTGCAAAAGCTTTTAAGTTTCATTAGGTCCCATTTGTTTATTTTTGTTTTTATTTCCATTACTCTAGGAGGTGGATCAAAAAAGATCTTGCGGGCTTCCCTGGTGGCACAGTGGTTGAGAGTCCGCCTGCCGATGCAGGGGACACGGGTTTGTGCCCCCGTCCAGGAAGATCCCACATGCCGCGGAGCAGCTAGGCCGGTGAGCCATGGCTGTTGAGCCTGCACGTCCGGAGCCTGTGCTCTGCAATGGGAGAGGCCACAACAGTGAGAGACCCACATACTGCAAAAGAAAAACAAAAAGATCTTGCTGTGATTTATGTCAAAGAGTGTTCTTCCTATGTTTTCCTTTAAGAGTTTTATAGTGTCTGGTCTTACATTTAGGTAATTAATCCATTTTGTGTTTATTTTTGTGTATGGAGTTAGGGAGTGTTCTAATTTCATTCTTTTACATGTAGCCGTCGAGTTTTCAGAACACCACTTATTGAAGAGACTGTCTTTTCTCCATTATATATCCTTGCCTCCATTGTCATAGATTAGTTGACCATAGGTGCATGGGTTTATCTCTGGGCTTTCTATCCTGTTCGATTATTCTATATTTCTGTTTTTGTGCCAGTACCATATTGTCTTGATCACTGTAGCTTTGTAATATAGTCTGAAGTCAGGGAGTCTGATTCCTCCAGCTCCTTTTTTTCCCCTCAAGACTGCTTTGGCTATTAGGGGTCTTCTGTGTCTCCATACAGATTTTAAGATTTTTTGTTCAAATTCTGTAAAACACTGCAACTGCTAATTTGATAGGGATTACATTGAATCTGTAGATTGCTTTGTGTAGTATGGTTGTCTTCACAATATTGATTCTTCCAGTCCAAGAACAAGGTATATCTCTCCATCTGTTTGTGTCATCTTTGATTTCTTTAATCAGTGTCTTATAGTTTTCTGAGTACAGGTCTTTTACCTCCTTAGGAAGGTTTATTACTAGATATTTTATTCTTTTTGTTGCAGTGGTGAATGGGATTGTTTCCTTAATTTCTCTTTCTGATCTTTCAGTGTTAGTGTATAGGCATGCAGCAGATTTCTGTGCATTAATTTTGTATCCTGGAACTTTACCAAATTCATTGATTACTTCTAGTAGTTTTCTGGTGGCATCTTAAGGATTCTCTATGTATAGTATCCTGTCATCTGCAAACAGTGACAGTTTCACTTCTTTTCCAATTTGTATTCCTCTTATTTCCTTTTCTTCTCTGATTGCCATGGCTAGGACTTCCAAAACTGTGTTGAATAATAGTAGCGAGAGTGGACATCATTGTCTTGTTCCTGATCTTAGAGGAAATGCTTCCATTTTTTCATCATTGAGAATGATGTTTGATGTGGGTTTGTCGTATATGGCCTTTATTATGTTGAGGTAGGTTCCCTCTATGCCCACTTTCTGGAGAGTTTTTATCATAATTGGGTGTTGAATTTTGTCAAAAGCTTTTTTTGCTTTTATTGAGATGATCTCATGGTTTTTATTCTTCAATTTGTTAATATGGTGTATCACATTGATTGATTTCCATGTATTGAAGAATCCTTGTATCCCTGAGATAAATCCCACTTGATCATGGTGTAGGATACTTTTAATGTGTTGTTGGATTTGGTTGGCTAGTATTTTGTTGAGGATTTTTGCATCTATATTCATCAGTGATATTGGTCTGTAATTTTCTTTTTTTGTAGTATCTTTGTCTGGTTTTGGTATCAGGGTGATGGTGGCCTCATAGAATGAGTTTGGGAGTGTTCCTTCCTCTGCAAGTTTTTGGAAGAGTTTGAGAAGGATGAGTGTTAGCTCTCCTGTAAATGTTTGATAGATTCACCTGTGAAGCCATCTGGTCCTGGACTTTTGTTAGTTGGAAGATTTTTAATCCCAGTTTCAATTTCACTACTTGTGATTGGTCTGCTCATATTTTCTATTTCTTCCTGGTTCAGTCTTGGAAGGCTATGTCTTTCTAAAAATTTGTCCGTTTCTTCCAGGTTTTCCATTTTATTGGCATAGAGTGGCTTGTAGTAGTCTCTTATGATGCTTTGTATTTTTGCGGTGTCCATTGTAACTTCTCCTTTTTGATTTCTAATTTTATTGTTTTGAGTCCTCTCCCTCTTTTTCTTTTCTTTTCTTTTTTTTTTTTTTGCAGGATGTGGGGCCTCTTGCTGTCGTGGCCTCTCCCGTTGCGGAGCACAGGCTCTGGATGCGCAGGCCCAGTGACCATGGCTCACAGGCCCAGCCACTCCGCGGCATGTGGGATCTTCCCAGACCGGGGCACGAACCCATGTCCGCTGCATCGGCAGGCGGACTCCCAACCACTGCGCCACCAGGGAAGCCCTCCCTCTTTTTCTTGATGAGTCTGGTTAAAGGTTTATCAATTTTGTTTATCTTCTCAAAGACCCAGCTTTTAATTTTATTGATCTTTGCTATTGTTTTCTTTGTTTCTATTTTATTTATTTCTGCTCTGATCTTTATGATTTCTTTCCTTCTTCTAACTTTGGGTGTTGTTCTTCTTTCTCTAGTTGCTGTAGATGTACTGTTAGATTGTTTATTTCAGATTTTTCTTCTTTCTTGAGGTAGGATTGTATTGCTATGAACTTCGCTCTTAGAACTGCTTTTGCTGCATCCCATAGGTTTTGGATCGTCTTTTCTTTGCTGTCATTTGTGTCCAGGTATTTTTTGATTTCCTCTTTTATTTCTTCAGTGACCTCTTGGTTATTTAGTAATGTATTGTTTAGCCTCCATGTGTTTGTGTTTTTTATGGTTTATTCCCTGTAATTGATTTCTAATCTCATAGTGTTGTGGTTAGAAAAGATGCTTGATATGATTTCAATTTCTTTCTTTTTGATTTCAATTTCTTAAATTTACTGAGGCTTGACTTGTGACCCAAGATGTGGTCTATCCTGGAGAATGTTCCATGTGCACTTGAATAAAAAGTGTAATCTGCTGTTTTTGGATAGAATGTCCTATAAATATCAATTAAGTCCACCTTGTTTAATGTATCATTTAAAGCTTGTGTTTCCTTATTTATTTTCATTTTGGTTGATCTGTCCCTTGGTGAAAGTGGCGTGTTAAAGTCCCCTACTATTATTGTGTTACTGTCTATTTCCCCTTTTATGGCTGTTAGCATTTGCCTTATGTATTGAAGTGCTCCTGTGGTGGGTGCATATATATTTATAATTGTTATATCTTCTTCTTGGATTGATCCCTTGATCATTATGTAGTGTCCTTCCTTGTCTCTTGTAACATTCTTTATTTTAAAATCTACTTTATCTGATATGAGTATTGCTACTCCAGTTTTCTTTTGATTTCCATTTTCATGGAATGTCTTTTTGCATCCCCTTACTTTCAGTCTGTATATGTCCCTAGGTTTGAAGTGAGTCTCTTATAGACAGCATATATATGGGTCTTGTTTTTGTATCCATTCAGCGAGCCTGTGTCTTTTTTTTTGCGGTACGCAGGCCTCTCACTGTTGTGGCCTCTTCTGCTGCGGAGCACAGGCTCCGGACCTGCAGGCCCAGCAGCCATGGCTCGCGGGCCCAGCTGCTCTGCGGCATGTGCGATCTTCCTGGACTGGGGCACGAACCCGTGTCCCCTGCATTGGCAGGCAGACTCTCAACCAATGCGCCACCAGGGAAGCCCAAGCCTGTGTCTTTTGGTTGGAGCATTTAATCCATTCACCTTTAAGATAATTATCCATATGTATGTTCCTATTACCATTTTCTTAAGTGTTTTGGGTTTGTTTTTGTAGGTCCTTTTCTTGTCTTGTGTTTCCCAGTTAGAGAAGTTCCTTTAGTATTTGTTGTACAGCTGGTTTGGTGGTGCTGAATTGTCTTAGCTTTTGCTTGTCTGTAAAGCTTTTGAGTTTTTCGTCAAATCTGAATGAGATCCTTGCTGGGTAGAGTAATCTTGGTTGTAGGTTCTTCCCTTTCATCACTTTAAATATATCATGCCACTCTGTTCCAACTTGTAGAGTTTCTGCTGAGAAATCAGCTGTTAACCTTATGGGAGTTCCCTTGTATGTTATTTGTCGTTTTTCCCTTGCTTCTTTCAATAATTTTTCTTTGTCTTTAATTTTTGTCAGTTTGATTACTATGTGTCTTGTCGTGTTTCTCCTTGGGTTTATCCTGCCTGGGACTCTCTGCACTTCCTGAACTTGGGTGGCTATTTCCTTTCCCATGTTAGGGAAGTTTTCGACTTATAATCTCTTTAAATATTTTCTCGGGTCCTTTCTCTCTTTCTTCTCTTTCTGGGGCCCCTATAATGTGAATATTGTTGCATATAATATTGTCCCAGAGGTCTCTTAGGCTGTCTTCATTTCTTTTCATTCTTTTTTCTTTATTCTGTTTCACCACGGTGAATTCCACTATTCTGTCTTCCAGGTCACTTGTCCGTTCTTTGGCCTCCATTATTCTGCTATTGAGTCCTTCTAGTGTATTTTTCATTTCAGTTATTATATTGTTCATCTCTGTTTGTTTGTTCTTTAATTCTTCTAGGTGTTTGTTCCTTAATTCTTTTAGGTTTTTGTTAAACATTTCTTGCATATTCTCTATCTTTGCCTCCATTCTTTTTCCGAGGTCCTGGATCATCTTCACTATCATTATTCTGAATTCTTTTTCTGGAATGTGGCCTATCTCCACTTCATTTAGTTGTTTTTTCTGGGGTTTTATCTTGTTCCTTCATGTGTTACATAGTTCTCTGCCTTTTCATTTTTTTTTTTTTTTTTTTTGTGGGACGTGGGCCTCTCACTGTTGTGGCCTCTCCCGCTGCAGAGCGCAGGCTCCGGACGCGCAGGCTCAGCGGCCGTGGCTCACAGGCCCAGCCGTTCGCGGCATGCAGGATTCTCCCAGACTGGGGCACGAACCTTTGTCCCCTGCATCAGCAGGCGGACTCTCAACCACTGCGCCACCAGGGAGGCCCCTGCCTTTTCATTTTGTACATCTTTCTGTGAATGTGGTTTTCGTTCCAGAAGCTGCAGAATTGTATTCTTCTTGCTTCTGCTGTCTGCCCTGTTGTGGATGAGGCTATCAAAGGGCCTTGTGAAAGCTTCCTGATGGTAGCGACTGGTGGTGGGTAGAGCTGGGTGTTGCTCTGGTGGGCAGAACTCAGTAAAACTTTAATCCACTTGTCTGCTGATGGGTGGGGCTGGGTTCCCTCTCTGTTGGTTGTTTGGCCTGAGGCGACCCAGCACTGGAGCCTACCTGGCTCTTTGGTGGGGCTAGTGAGGGACTCTGGGAGGGCTGATGCCAAGAAATACTTCCCAGAACTTCTGCCCCAGTGTCCTTGTCCCCATGGTGAGCCACAGCCACCCCCCGCCTCTGCAGGAGACCCTCCAGCACTAGCAGGTAGGTCTGGTTCAGTCTCCTATGGAGTCACTGCTCTTTCCCCCAGGTCCTAATGTGCACACTGCTTTGTGTGTGCCCTCCAAGAGGGGAGTCTCTGTTTCCCCCAGTCCTGTCGAAGTCCTGCTGTCAAATCCTGCTAGCCTTCAAAGTCTGATTCTCTAGGTATTTCTCCTCCTGTTTCCGGACCCCCAGGTTGAGAAGCCTGACGTGGGGCTCAGAACCTTCACTCCAGTGGGTGGACTTCTGTGGTATAAGTGTTCTCCAGTTTGTGAGTCACCCACCCAGTGGTTATGGGATTTGATTTTGTGATTGCACCCCTTCTACTGTCTCATTGCAGATTCTGCTTTGTGTTTGGATGTGGGGTATCTTTTTTGGTGAGTTCCAGTGTCTTCCTGTCAATGATTGTTCATCAGTTAGTTGTGATTCTGGTGCTCTTGCAAGGGGGAGTGAGTGCATGTCCTTCTGCTCTGCCATCTTGAACCAGTCTCTCTACTGGCCAGTTCTGGTATCTCATAAGATATACATTCTGTTCTAAGTTGCTGGATTTAATGACATAATGTTATTTATAATATTTTCTTACCTCTTTAGTGTCTCTAGACTCTATAGTGACGTCTCCATTTCATTTGTGATATTGGTAGTTTGTACCTTTTTTTCTTGGTTAATTTGATTAGAGGTTTTTCAACTTTATTAATCTTTCTCCAGAAAACCAGCTTTTTGTGTCAGTGATGCATAAAATTTTAAATTTATTTATTTACTTTTGGCCATGCTGTGCGGCTTGCAGAATCCCATTTCTCCATCCAGGGATCGAACCTGGGCTACAACAGTGAAAGCCCGGAATCCTAACTACTAGGCCACCAGGGAACTCCCAATTTATTTTTTAAATTGCACTATATTTGACATATAATGTGTAAGTTTAAGGTGTACAACGTGTTGATTTGATACATTTATATATCGCAGTATGATTACCACTGTAGCTTTAGTTAACACCTCTATCACATCACATAATTTATCATTTTTTTGTGGTGAGAAAATTTAAGTCTAATTTCTTAGCAATTTTGATGTTTATAATACAGTATTGTTGATTATAATCTTTATGCTGTGCACTAGGTCTTCAGGACTTAACCATCTTCTAGTTGCAAGTTTGTACCCTTTAATAACATCTTCCCAACTCCCTGATCAGGGGAAGATGTGTTTGGGACATCAACTACTCTTTCACTTCCCTTCTCCTTTTCATATCAGGTCAGCTGCATTTTATCCTCCTACCCCAAATCCCTACACATTGAAAATGCCCGTGATACGTTGAAGACTAGAAAGAGGTAGAAATCCAAGGTAAATGGCATCTTGATCATATCTGTATTTTGTGCACTGCATTATTTTTCCTTCATAATTTAGTGCCTGTTCCAGAAAAAGAGTTGGAGTGTATTTGTTGAGAGGGGCAGTCAATATGCGTAGTTACTGATGTTGTTACATTTTCTTTAAACAAACTTTTAATAA
The DNA here is from genome assembly GCF_964374135.1 of Grampus griseus. NCBI lineage: Eukaryota > Metazoa > Chordata > Mammalia > Artiodactyla > Delphinidae > Grampus > Grampus griseus. Next base: position 60,002,741 of record NC_139017.1, read on the forward strand.
TAGAATAGTTTTAGATTTATACAAGAATTATGAAGATACTACAGCATTCCCATATACCCCACACCTATTTTCCCCTGTTATTAATATCTGACTAGTGCACATTTGCCACAATTAATGAACCAATATTGATGTATTATTATTAACTATAGTTCATACTTCATTCATATTTCCTTATTTTAAAAAAAAATTTATTTGGTTGCGCTGGGGTTAGTTGCAGCAGGGAGGCACCTTAGTTGTGGCACGCAGGCTCCTTAGTTGTGGCATGAGAACTCTTAGTTGCGGCATGCATGTGGGATCTAGTTCCCTTACAACAGATCGAACCTGGGCCCCCTGCATTGGGCGTGTGGAGTCCTAACCACTGTGGCACCAGGGAAGTCCCTCCTTAGTTTTTCCCTAATGAGTTTTTTCCATTCCAGGATCCTATCCAGGATACCACATTAAATTTAGTTATCATTATCTCTTTAGGTGTTTCTTGGCTGTGACAGTTTTCAGGCTTTCCTTGTTTTTGATGACCCTGACAATTCTAAGGAGTAAGGGTCGGGTGCCTCAGTTGAGATTTATGTATCATTTTTCTCATGATTAGATTTGGGTTAGGAGTTTCTTGGAGAGAGATGCAGAGGTAAAGTGCCATTTTCATTACATCATATCAAGAGTACATACTATCAATGAAACACTTTTTTTTAAGCTTTATTGAGGTATAATTGACAAGTAAAAATAGTGTATATTTAAGGTATACAAGTTGATGTTTTGATATACATTGTGAAATGATCACCTCAGTCAAGCTAATTAACATAACCATCACCTCACGTAGTTGTGTATGTGTGTGTGTGTTGAGAACACTTAAGATCTACTGACTTAATTTCAAGTATACAAAACAGCATTATTAACTATAGTCACTATACTGTACAATCAACTGAGTTTATTCATCTTGCATAACTGAAACTTTGTGCTTGACCAGTATCTCCCCATTTTCTCCACCCCCCTAATCTCTGGCAACCACATTCTGCTGTATGTGTATTTCAGATTCTACATGTAAGAGAGATCATTCAGTATTTGTGTCTCTGTGTCTGACTTAATTAGCATAATGTCTTCCAGGTTCATTTATGGTGTTGCAAATGATAGGATTTCCTTCTTTACAAAGGCCAAATAGTATTCCATTGCATATGTGTGTGTATGTATGTATGTGTGTGTATATATCTCACATTTTCTTTATCCATTTATCTTTTGACGTTTAGATTGTTTCTGTGTCTTGGCCATTGTGAATAATGCTGTAATGAACATGGGAGTGCAGATATCTCTTCGAGATCCAGGTTTTATTTCCTTTGGTTATATACCCAAAAGTGGGATTGCTGGGTCATAGGGTAGTTCTACTTTTAATTTTTTGAGGAACCTCCATCTTATTTTCCACAAGGCTGTACCAATTTACATTCCCACCAACAGTGTACAAGGGTTCCCTTTTCTCCACATTCTTACCAACTTATCTTTCCCTTTTTCTGATTGTAGTTATTCTAACAGATGTGATGTGATATTTCATTGTGCTTTTGATTTGTATTTCCCTGGTTATTAGTGATGTTGAGCACCTTTTCATATATATTTTGGCCTCTTGTATGTCTTCTTTTGAAAAATGTTTATTGAGGGCCTTTGTCCATTTTTTACATCAGTTGTTTGGTTTTTTTGCCGTTGAACTGTTGAAGTTCCTTATGTATTTTTGATATATATATATTTTTTAATTATTAAATGTATTTTTTATTTCTAAAAAATTTATTTATTTACTTTTGGCTGCATTGGGTCTTTGTTGCTGTGTGCTAGCTTTCTGTAGTTGCTGTGAGTGGGGGCTACTCTTTGTTCCAGTGCGCGGGCTTCTCATTGCGGTGGCTTCTCTTGTCGCAGAACTCGGGCTCTAGGTGCACAGGCTTCAGTAGTTGTGGCACGCAGGCTCAGTAGCTGTGGCTCATGGGCTCTAGAGCGCGGGCTCAGTAGTTGTGGCGCACGGCCTTAGTTGCTCCGTGGCATGTGAGATCTTCGCGGACCAGAGCTCAAAACCATGCCCCCTGCATTGGCAGGTGGATTCTTAACCACTGCACCACCAGGGAAGTCCTATATTTTGGATATTAACCCCTATCAGATACAAGGTTTGCAAATATTTTCTCCCAGTTTTAGGTTGTCTTTTCACTCTATTGTTTCTTTGCTTTGCAAAAGTTTTTTAGTTTGATGCAATCTCATTTGTCTATGTTTGCTTTCGTTGCCTGTGCTTTTGGCATCATATCCCAGAAATCATTGCCCAGACCAATGTCAAGAAGCTTTTTTGCTATGTTTTCATCTAGTTTTACAGTTTCAGGTATTACATTTAAGAACATGATTTAACACAATTGATGTTGACCTTGATCAGCTGGCTGAGATAGCATTTGTCAAGTTTCTACACTGTGAAGTCATTCTTTTCCCCTCTTTTTCATGTTGTATTTTTGGGAAGGAAGTCCACTGGTCAGCACACTTAAGGAGTGATGAGTTATGTTCCAACTTCTTGAAATTGGAGTATCTACATGAATTATTTGAAATTGTTTCTGCACAGGAGATTTGTCTATTCCTCCTTGTCTCCCCCTTCTCCGCATTTACTTATTTATATCACTATTTCAAACTTTGGGTTACAATCCATACTCTTTATATTTTTTCTTGTTCATATTATTCTCACTTTAGCCTTTGGGAGCTCTTTCAGCTGGCTCTTTGTCCTTTTGACATACCCCATCATTGTGCTTTTGTCTGAAAATGTTCCTTACTTTCAGGAACTACAGGATGCTTCCGGCCCATCTTACATATTTTCTACCCCAGTCCTAGAATTAGCTATTTCTCCAAAGAGCCCTGGTTCCTTTTTTTTTGTTTTTGTTTGTTTTGGGTTTTTTTTTGCGGTACGCGGGCCTCTCACTGTTGTGGCCTCTCCCGTTGCGGAGCACAGGCTCTGGACGCACAGGCTCAGCGGCCATGGCTCACGGGCCCAGCCACTCCGCGGCATGTGGGATCTTCCCAGCCCGGGGCACGAACCCGTGTCTCCTACATCGGCAGGTGGACTCTCAACCACTGCGCCACCAAGGAAGCCCCTGGTTCCTTTTTTTATTGGAGAATGATATTAGGACTCAAGATCTGGGCACTAGGTGTTCTTGTTTATACTGGGGCTCTGTTGCTTCTTGGCTTTCTAAGCTGACAGAGGAAGGACATATATGAGTGTATATTGACCTGTGTATATACACATATAAATAAATATTTTTAAATGTAATCATCTGTATCTATATAAGCTAAAACATAAGTTCGTACTCATGTCTCTGTTTTCTGTTACCACATGGATCAGTCTGCCTTCCTTCCATGGCTTATCTGTGAATTCCCACTCCAACAAGGAGAAACCTGGCTCCCATAGTCTGACACCCATTTACTTAATTGTTCAATTTCAGTATACCTGTGTAGGGGTTTCAGAATTGTTAATCCACATCTGTGGGAAATACCTTCATCATCTAAAGTAGAGTGCTTATATATAATTTCTTTTACTTTTAGTCTTACAGACTCCAGAGTTACTTACAGTAGCACTTGTTATCCCCACCACCTAAAGTGAGATTGTTTCATTTGTATGAGAGGTAGTTTGTTTTATCAGATTCTGCATTCAATCCTGGGATCCCCCGACTTCCTAAATGATTTATTTTTAGTTTGTATCCTTTAAGGTGCAGTCTTTTATGCTATAAAGTTCTATGGGTTGACAAATGTATAGTATCATGTATCCCCCATTGCAGTATCATAGCGAGGAGTTTTGCTGCCTAAAAATATTCCCTGTACTTCACCTGTTCAACACCCCTGTCCCCTCTTACCCTGGCAACTATTGATCTGTTTACCATCTTTATATTTTGCCTTCTCCAGAATGTCATACAATTGAAATCATACATATTATATAGGATTCCCAAACTGGCTTTGTTCACTTAATAATATGCATTTAAGATTTCATGTCTTTGTGTGTCTTGATAGCTCATTCCTTTCTTTTGTTTAATAGCTTATTATTACCACTGCCTATTGAAGGACATTTTGGTTGCTTCTAGTTTTAGTGATTATAAATAAAGCTCATGCTCATCTGTGTGCAGGTTTTTGTGTGGATATAAGTTTAAAACAGTTGTGTAAATACCTAGAGGCATGACTGCTAGGTCATATGACTATATAAGACTATGTTTAGCTTTTCAAGAAATTGCCAAATTGTATTTCACAGCATCTGTACCGTTTTTCATTTTTACCAACAATGATTGAGAGTTCTTGTTGCTCTGCATTCTTAGCAGCTATTGGTATTATCAGTGTTTTGGATTTTAGCTATTCAAATAAGTGTGTTGTGGTATCTTACTGTTCTTTTTTTAAATGAAAAAAATTTTTTTAAATTGAGGTATAGTTAATTTACAATGTTTTAGTTTCTGGTGTACAGCAAAGTGATTCAGTTATACATATTTTTTTTCATATTCTTTTTTATTACAGTTTATTACAAAACATTGAATATACTTCCTTGTGCTATACAGTGGGACCTTCTTGTTTATCTATTTTGTATATAGTAGTTTGTATCTGCTATCTTATTGTTGTTTTAATTTGAATTTCCTCAGTGACACATTATCATCTTTTCATATGCATATTTGCTATCTGTATATATTTTTGATGAGGTATCTCTTCAGATCTTTTGCCCATTTTTTAATAGGTTGTTTATTTTCTTACTGTTGAATTATGATTATTCTTTGTATATTTTGAAGACAAGTCCTATGTCAGATACGTGTTTTACAAATATTTTCTTGTAGAAAATATGGCTTGTCTTTTCTCTTAGAGCTATCTTTTGCAAAGCACAAGTTTTTAATTTTAATAAAGTCCTACTTAATCAATTTTTTCTTTCATGGATTATGTATTTTTGATGTCATATCTAAAAACCAAACATGAAATGCCAGGTCACATAGAATTTTTCCTATGTTCTCTTCTACAAGTTTTATAGTTTTGCATTTTGCATTTAGGTCTGTGTTCTATTTTTAGTTAATTTTTGTGAAAGGTGTGTTAGATCTGTGTCTGGGTACATTGTTTTACATATTTGTTGGAAGACTATCCTTTCTCTGTTGCATTGCCTTTTTGCTTTTGTCAAAAATCAGTTAACTATATATGTGTGGGTCTCCTTTTGGCTCTCTATTCTGTTCCATTGATCTATTTGTCTCTTCTTTTGCCAATACCGTGCTGTCCTGATTTCTGCAGCTTTATAGTTAGTCTTAAGATCTGGCAGTGTGATCCTTCATCTTTGTTCTTTTTTAGTATTATATGTTGGTTATTCTTAGTCTTTTTCCATTTTATAAAGCCTTAGAAACAGTTTTTTGGTATCCACAATATACCTTGCTAGGAATTTGATTGAGGTTGTGTTGATATATATAGATCAAGTTTGTAGAATTGACACTTTTTCAGTAATGAGTGTTCCAATACATGGAATAGCTCGTCATTTATTTAGATCTTCTTAGATTTCTTTCATCAACGTTTTGTAGTTTTTGCATATAGTTTCTGGTCATATTTTGTTAGATTTATACCTAAGTATTTCTTTTCTTTTTTGGAAGAGGGTGAGATGCTATTATAAATGGTATTTTAAAATTTTCTAATTACAATTGTTCTTTGTTGGTGTATAGGGAAGCAATTAATGTTTGTTTAACTTTGTATCCTGTGACCTTGCTATAATTGTTTACTGGTTCCAGATTTTTTTGTAGATTCTTTGTTTTTTTGTCCACAGATATCCATGTCATCTGCAAATAAAGACAGTTTTATTTCTTCCTTTCCAATCTGGATGGCTTTTATTTCTTTTCTTGTCTTAGTGCAGTAGTTATGACTTTTAGTAGGATGTTGTGTAAGAGTGGTGAGAGTGCACATCCTTGCCGTATTTCCCATCTTAGGGAAAAAGTGTCTAGTCTCTCACCATTAAATATGATGTTAGCTATGTAAGTTTTTTTGTAGATATTCTTTATGAAGTTGAGGAAATTTGCTGAAGGTTTTTTAAAAATTCACGAGTGTTGGATTTTTTTCCTTTTTTAAATTGAAGTATAGTTGATTTAAAATATTATATGGATTTTCCAAGTCTTTTTTTTTTGTCTTCAGATGATTTTATGATTTTTCTTCTTTATCCTGTTCATATAGTGGATTACATTGATTATTGATCTATTCTTTCATGCTTGGAATCCTACTTGGTTGTAGTGTATAATTCTTTTTGTACATTATTGGATTTGATTTCTAATATTTGTTGAGGATTTTTATGTCAATGTTTATGAGAGAGATTGTTCGGTCGTTTTTTTTTCTTCGTTTTTTTGCGGTACGCGGGCCTCTCACTGTTGTGGCCTCTCCCGTTGTGGAGCACAGGCTCTGGACGTGCAGGCTCAGCAGCTGTGGCTCACAGGCCTAGCCGCTCCGTGGCATGTGGGATCTTCCCAGACCGGGGCACGAACCCGTGTCCCCTGCATCGGCAGGCGGACTCTCAACCACTGTGCCACCAGGGAAGCCCCGGTCGTTTTTTTTCCCTTGTAAAGTCTCTGTGGGATTTTGGTATTAGGATAATTCTCGCTTCATAGAATGAGTTAGAAGGTGGTTTCTCTGCTTCTGTTTTCTGGAAGATATTATGGAGAATTAGCATTGCTTGTTCCTTAATGTGTTCGGTAGAATCCACCACTGAAACTTTCTAGACCTGGTTCTTTGTTTTTAGAAGATTATTATGTTACCCAGTCCAAGCTTGTATTGCTCTCCACACCACAGGCCAGTAAATCAAGAGAAACGGTATTGGGGCAAGGAATAATGATTTCATTAGCAAAGCCTGCAGACCGTGAAGATAGTGGACTAGTGTCCCAAAGAAACATTTTATCCAGGTTTGGATGCTAGTTTCTGTTATAGAGCAGAGATGGGGAGGTAAAGTAAAAAAGATGATAAGCTGTTGCAAGTATTTCCTGGTTCCGCCAGACTCTACAGGGCCTGTGTTAATTTCTTCTTTCCTGCCACCATGCACAGGTGGGCCAAGTCAGGATGTTTCCTGTGACCTTAAACAAAGGTATTTTAACTTAAAGTTCAGGTGTGGGAAACAGGGTTCCCTGGAGATATGGGCCATTATGTATGCGTTAAGCTATAGGCAACATCCCTTCAGTGATTAATTTGTAGCAAAAGCAGTAGAATACAAACATTAAAGTAAAAGAAACAGATCCAATATGGAGTCAGATTTATTCTTCCCTGTTTTAATTATTGATTCATTTTTTTAATATACATAAGGTTATTAACGTTTTTTATTTTTGTGTGAGTTTTGGTAAGTTAGGTCTTTCAGGAACTATTTCATTTAACTTTTCAAATTTATGGGCAGAGTTGTTTGTAATATTTATTATCGTGTAATGTCTGTGTGATCAGTAGTTATGACTTCTCTTTTTTTCCCCTGGTAATTGATAATTTGTGTTTTCTGTCTTTTTGTTTACCTGTGGTAGAGATTTAGAAATTTTATTGATCCTTTCAAAGAACTAGCTTCTGGTTTTGTTGATTTTTCTCTATTGATTTCCCATTTTCAGTTCCATTTATTTGTTTCTTTTCTTTTTTTTTCCCCTGCTTGTTTTACACTTAAGCAAGCGCTAAATGAATTCACTCAGCTCTATTTCCCCCCAAATGTCTTTTCTGTCCCCCCTTCATTTTTGAAGGTTTTTTTTCCCCCTAAATATAGAATTCAGTATGACAGGGTGTTTTTGTTTGTTCGGTGTTTTTTTTTTTTTTTCTCTCCTGCTCATAGAAATGTTGTTCCATCATCTTGAAGTCTGAATTTTTTCTGATGAGTAATCAAGTTATTCTCACGTTTGTTCCTCTTCATGGTATATCCCCCAACCCACTGGCTCACTTTATTATTTTGCTTTTTATAACTAGTTTTCAGCAATTTAATTACAGTTGACCCTTGAACAACACAGGTTTGAACTGCAGGGGTCCACTTACATGTGGATTGTTTTCAGTATATATGTACTAAGATCTGTGGTTGGTTGAATTGGTGATGTGGAACCAGGGATAAGGAAGGCTAACTGTAAAGTTATATGTGGCAGGGTTGACACCCCACCTCCCTGTGTTTTTCAAGGGTCAACTGTATTGTGTGTCTTGGTGTGGTTTCCCTGGCTTTATCCTGCTTGGGATTTGTTGTTGGTTTTATGGATTTTTAGTTCAAATTTTTACAGATTTCAGACTTCTTCAACTTTATTTCTGTCACCTCCCCTTTTATCCTCTCCTTCAGGAATTGCTGGATATGGTCCCACAGACTACTGGTCATTATTGTCAGCCTCCTCTCCCACGTCTGTTTTCCAATTGATATATTTTGAATTGCTCTCTCTTCATGTTTAACTATATTTTCTTTTGTGGAATGTAATCTGATCTGCTCTTCTACCCATCAAGTAAAATTTTCATTTCAGATATTGTATTTTTCAGTTTCATAAATTCCATTTGGTCCTTTAAAAAATTTCTTCCATTTCTTTGCCTCTTATCTTGTCTTCCTTCAAGTCCTTAAACATATTTTAATAGTACTTTTATAGTCTCTATCTGTTAAGTCCATCATCTCTTTCATTTCTGGTATTATAACTACTGACTAATTTTCCTACTGGTTATGTTTCACATTTTCCTACTTCTCAACATGGGTAGTAACTTTTTTTTTTTTTTTTTTGTGGTACATGGGCCTCTCACTGTTGTGGCCTCTCCCGTTGCAGAGCACAGGCTCCAGACGCGCAGGCTCAGTGGCCATGGTTCACGGGCCTAGCCGCTCCGCGGCATGTGGGATCTTCCCGGACCGGGGCACGAACCCATGTCCCCTGCATTGGCAGGTGGACTCTCAACCACTGCGCCACCAGGGAAGCCCGGATAGTAACTTTTGATTGGATTTTGGACAGTGTGCATTTTACATTGTTGATTTTTTGCTCTTTGTTGTCTTCCTCTAATTATGATTGAATTTACATTTATTGAGAATCAGTTTGTTAAGTTTTGAGGTTTGACCTAAAGCTGTGTTAGGATGGGTCTAAAGTAGCCTTTTTTTCTTGGGCTAATTTAGTCCTGCTACCAATGCATAACCTTTGGGGATATCTACACATGCTTTGGGTATTAAACAAGATTTCTTCTTTGACTTGAGGGATCTCAAATATCTTCCAGACCTGAGTTGTGAGGATTTTCCAGTTTATAGCTCCCTAGTAGTTTTCTTGGCCAGTAGTCATGAAGTTTAATCCTCCACACATGCAGCTTAATTATGTAACCAGTCACTCAAAGGGATCCCCATGCAGATTTCTGGATCTCTTTCTCTGTGTAATTTCCTTTTCTCTAATACTTTACCCACAAATTCCATCAGTCTCAATCTCCCTGAACTCCCATTTTTGTCTCCTCAAATTTAGTGAGATGATTGTGTTCTGCCTGTGTTCTGGCCTGTGCCAATATTCAGAAAATGCCTCCAGTTTAAAACCCAGGATTGTCATAAGGCTTATCTGACATGTTTTCCGTTTCCTAGGCATCACAGTCCTGTGTTTCCTGTTTTCTAATATCTGAAAAATCTTATTTCGTATATTTTGTCTGGTTTTCTAGTTGTTTACAGCAGGAGGGCAAGTTCAATATCAGTTACTTGGTCATGGCAGGAAATGGATGACTGTAGTTTCACTTTTAGCACAATATTAATTATGTCACCAAAAAGTCTACCACTAAAGTAATTTTACTTAACAGATAATTTAAAATATTTCCTGTCACAAAGCATGTTTAAATAAAACCTAGAAATAGTAAAATCCTTAAACTTACTTTCTGATTCTACGTTTAATTCTAATTCAACAAACATTTATGGAGTATTACTATTTAGAAGGTAAATTATATTTAGTATTTACAAATATCTGTATAATAGCCTAAATATGAACTAAACTGCATTGTTCTAGGGTGAAGAACTCTAGGAGTCACTGAAAGTACTTAATTTCTCAATTATATAAGCCCCTATTCCTCAGACATTTCTTCTGTTTTGATTCATAGATGGGACCACTAAGTTTGCTTAATATGGAGCCATATTCACTTGCACCAATTATAAAAGAAAGACCTATATGGTTGTTAGAAGCATCCAAAATATAGGCACGTAACCATAGCAATTATTGTCATCCACTTCTAATGTTTATCTATGTTACCTTTGTAAAATCTGGAGCGATCACACAGATATCAAAGCATCATTATCAACCATGAGGCACCATAAGTAAACGATTCATGATAGTCTCCAAAACCATGTGGCGAGATCATTATGGCATAAATAAGAGACTTTTAGCAATAGCTATAATTATAGTTCTTATATTCCCTGGTACATATACCCCACATAATTTTAATAAAGATTGATTATCATGTAAGGATATAATAACTAATTCCTGGTCCAGTATTGGAGTCGGTTGAAAATAAGGGTTGTGGAACTTTGTGGTAACTGGTAGGAATACTGCATCTATCATTTTTTGAACTAATAATATGTACAAGTATCAGATATAGGAGAAGGAAAGATCATAGGCAACCAGAGAATTCATCCTGAGTCATTGGTCTCAAGATCATACTTGTTAATAATATCAAGAATTTAATTAATACAGTGTCTTGAAAGCTTTAGAATTATTTCATTTTCAACAAAGGTCGTAATAACCTTTTATACCATATATTAGAGTTATATTAACTCTGATTGTCTCTAAGTCTCAGTATAGATCAGTAACTGAGCTAGCAAAAGAACCAAATCTCCAATCTGTGAATATAATCTATACCAGTTGTCTCAAAAGTGTGGTGTGTATATCCCTGGGAGTACACAAAATAATCCTCTGGGTTCAGGTCTTAAAAGTATTAGCACTGCTATTGATATTTTAAAATCTCATTCTGCTTAAATTTATGCTTTACAATGTATGTAACATTAGTAAAATAGTCTATGTATGTAATTTATAAATAAATATAACTAGATAGAGATGCATGCTCAAATTTATTTTTTAATGACAGTATGTGTTGGCAAAAAAAGTTTGGCGCTATTATTCTCTACTGTCAATCAGCGGTTCTTAACTGGGGGCAGTGTCTGGAAACATTTTTGATCATCATGACTAGGGAGTAAGGGTAGCTTCAGGGAGCTTCTAGTATCTAGTGGGCAGAAGCCAGGTGTGCTGCTAAATGCCCTTCAGTTCATAGAACAGTTTTCTCTGCTAGCACATGCCACCGAACACACACACAAAGAATTATCATGTGGTCTAAAATGAATTTGAGAAACCTTGCTACAGGCTGTATTTCTTCTTCCTTGAGAGATGGATAACAAAGAAGTGAGTCTAGCCCATTTTTCTTTTTCATCTCACCTTAGACTAATACTGGGCTTTCCTGTGTGTATGTCTATATTTTTAGTATCTCAAAAATAGGCACCAAAAGAACTGAAGGTACTTGTAAGTATCCAGACTTTTGTAAAACCAAAAGGATAATCTAATTAATTAGAGGAAAACAAGTAAGAAAATGTGTGAAGGCCCACATAGTAGTATCTTAAATATTTGTGTGTGATTTTACACTTCATCAAATTCTACTTTGTATGCTACCAAACCTTTTGATATTTTATAAATTAAATTGGTGTCCTGATGCATTGAAATCTAAAAAGAAAGTAGCTACTGATAAGACTGAGAGGAGAGAATCCATCATCAATTAGAATGAACTGTTTTGCAAAGTAAAGAACAAAGACTATATGGTCTAATGATTTTGGTGAAAGATTCTGACTTGAAATTTTATTTCTGAGTTTATGTGCTTTCAGTACATTATTCTTTGCATATTAAACTTTATTTTGGTTTTTACAGCCTAGGGATAGAAAAAACCCTTTTTATAGTAGGAATAAACATTCACTGTGTGTTTTCCATTTCAGAGCACAATTTTTTAGATAGTGAAGACCTGTCTTTATTTGCATTTATATCTGAATCAAATGTGTCTTATTTCTATGTGTACTTGTGTGCTTTGAATTAAGACGATTCCAAAGAGGTGCAAGGCTGGCCTCAAAAAAGAATTGTGTAAGGATTAATGGCTTCAAGTATTAGAAAAATGAAATAGAACAGTATTCTATCACCATCTAGTTGCTTCTACTTTTGATAACATATGCCAAGAATATGAACCAGCTGTTCCTCACTCTACTAAGATGCTTAAGGAGTTTGGTCAGCATAGCTGAATTGTTAGCATGATTCTTAATTAAAATGGATCATCATCTAATTGATATATGAGGTTCTCCCTGAAGTCAGGGGATAAGCCTCTCGAGTTCCCTCTAAATCCAGAAAGAAGCTTTAAAGAGGGAGCAACTGGAGAGTTATAGTGAGAATTAGATACATTTAATATCAAACTATCTCCATCTAAAAAATTTTTTCAATCTGTTGTGTACCAGTACTTTAGCAAAACACAATAAAAATGGGTAACTAGAGAAATGAAATAAAAAACAAGCTGTAATTTTTATTAGATTCAAGAGATATAAAATTACTCTGTCAAATTTCTGTAAAGCTTTCTAAACACTTGTTCTCGATTTTTGTATTCATCTTGACACAGCCTTATAGCAGTTTGTGGACCACCAGAGGTCTGAGAACTAAGTTTTGAATAGGACTGATTTCAATAGAAATTATTTGAAATAAAATTTCCTTTTTTACTGTTTGCAACTTAGCCTTCACTAAGTACAAATTCCTGCCTAATCTCAGTTGAAGTATGACCTTCTCTGCAAAGCTTTCCTCGACTTACCCAAGCTGACTTGGGTAATCCATCATCTGTACTCTCACTTTACTTCAAAGGGGGCTTCATCTTATCAACTATTTTATTAATTCATTTATTTTATTTAAGGAAAATGTAAAAACAATCCTTAAGAACTGGGGATTTAGGAAGGTTTGTGGCACATAGCAGGCAATAAGTAAAAATTTGCTCGATGAATGAAATAAGAATTGAATATATAAATGCAGCAAAATCCTAAGGCTCCAAATGTCAGTACATACTGGGTGGAGGAAAACTTCATTTTCTGGAAAGAAAAGAAGACAGCTTATTAGTCTCAAAAGTTAGACTAGTAATTTTATGTCTGTGTGAATCAAATTTTTTTTTTTTTTTTTGCGTTATGCAGGTCTCTCACTATTGTGGCCTTTCGCGTTGCGGAGCACAGGCTCCGGACACGCAGGCTCAGCGGCCATGGCTCCCAGGCCCAGCCGCTCCGCGGCATGTGGGATCTTCCCAGACCGGGGCACGAACCTGTGTCCCCTGCATTGGCAGGCGGACTCTCAACCACTGCACCACCAGGGAAGCCCTAAAAATAATTCTTGATAGAAAAGCAGACGAATACATACACGCATTTTGTAACTGTATAACACAGACTGGGAGGAAAAAAAGAACTTAAACCACTTTAACCTGCTAGCAACACTGTTTTAAACAGTTTTTGGCAGAGGAGGAGGATGTTAGGATGGGGAAAGGGCTTGAAAACTAGTGCCCTAAGAGTTTGAAGGTTACTTTGTGCTATACTGATACCTTCTTCTTGCTCCTGCAACTTGGTATCCCATCATACTCTTTCAATTTATTTTAATGTATATTTGATGATACCTTACTGAGTACTCTGCTAGGCACCTTGGAAAGTACAAAGGAACATGAGCGTGAGGAGATTAAAATCTGGTGAATAAGTCAAAATATATAAAACTAACTAAAATACAGAGTAAAATGCATTAGATACTGCAATAGAAGAGTAATGAAGAAATTTAAAATATGTCTACATTATTTTAAAATTAAGTGTTTATAGATGACACATCTGTATTGAAGTAGATTTAATATTTTCTTTAAATAATAAAATCGATAATTTAGAGAAAGGTGGTTGGATAGATAGACCAAATGGAAATTTAAATTTAGCCTCTAATCTACAGGAGATGAAAATGGTGAGGAATTTAGAGGTATACAGTCTTTTGCCTTGAAAGTGTGACTGAGTAGGCAAATGAGTGTATAATTTTCAGGACTTCCTCCTGTGAGGCTGCACAACTATTTCCTTTGCATTCCGTCTCTGAGAGACTGATTTAGGAGAGGGAAGAAGTACAGAAGTCTGAAGTCCTAGGATGCTGGCACTGCCCTCGGGGAAAGTTCAGATCTTGCATCACTTCTTGGGTATGCGCACATTTCCAGTTCCCACAGAGAAGCTGATCCTTGGCAGGAGGCAGATAGACACAGCCAGACTGAGTCACAACTTGAGAATCAGGAAAATTACTTTTTAAAGGAATAAAGGCCCTTAGTAGGATCAGATTTCTTCAGCTAAACAAGAAGCAATGAAAAAATATATTTAAATCTGGATCACATTTGAGGGAACCCATCCCAACAATTTCAAATTATTCTGCCATGACCTAAATCAGTGTGGATTCATGTGGCAATTACCTTTATTGATGATCCTTCACAAACATTGACTGATAATCTTCTGTTGTGTTTTAACCCCACTTGCCAACTGTGTAATGTTCTCTAAATATGGTTCATAGGATAAGAACAGGTCATGTTATCAAGCGAATGTTGAAGTCCACAATAAATGCCATAGACCGTCTTTTCCATCCTTCCTGATGAGAAGTTTGTTGGAAAAGTCTTAAAACGGTAAAAATAAATTGCTTTTGCTTATAATTTTATGAGTCCTCTATATTGAAAAGAACAAAAATTAAATAAGCTAGCACTGGCCTAAAAAACCGAGGACATGGTTTTATGACATCATGCTTCATAAAACTTAATTCTGTTTGGAAATTCTTTAACCTTTTTTCATTTCTTTAACTTTTTACTTCTATCTCTTTTCTCTCTCCCCCAACCACCGACCCCCGACTCCTGCTCAGCAGCTAACACAGGTACTTAATATATCACTTCTTTACCTAGATTTAAATGTCCTCTTTGGAGGGACCTAATCTTTGTTTCCTTGTAGCTAACAACTTATATTGCCTCATATATGTATGAAACTGAAACAAATCTAACTATAAGGACTTGACACAAAGAATGTTTTTAAGATTTAAATGTAGATATTTTTGGTTCAGTATGCCCACCAAATGTTTGCCAACCATTTTTCTGTTGGTCTACCTGCCATAGTCAATTGATGAAAAACAAAAATAAAAATAGTTGTGTAGGACACTGTAAGAGATAGTACTTCTGATACTGTAGTTTGAGTAATTTAAAAACTTTCAAGGGTAATTTTTGACTCCACCCAATTTTAACTTTTACTTTGAGAGTTAACTCCACTCCTGCTTTCATTTCACTCAGCTCAGATACACATACACAATTCAATTCCACTATAGTCCCTTTTTTATTTGAGTAAAGTAAGGCCAAGAGATATTAACTGATTTGCTCAGGGTCAGCCAGCTAGACTGTCGTGGGTGGGACCAGCTAGACCTCATCTTTTTTCTGATTGTAAAGCTTATATTCTATCCTACAATCCAGACCTCTTCTACTTTGCCAGCAGTCAAGACACTACTTTCCCTATAGTAAAAGTTCATTAAATATTTGCTATTTGGGCTTCCTGGTGGCTCAGTGGTTGAGAGTCCGCCTGCCGATGCAGGGGACACGGGTTCGTGCCCCGGGCCGGGAAGATCCCACATGCCGCGGAGCGGCTGGGCCCGTGAGCCATGGCCGCTGAGCCTGCGCGTCCGGAGCCTGTGCTCCGCAACGGGAGAGGCCACAACAGTGAGAGGCCCGCATACCGCAAAAAAAAAAAAAAAAATTTGCTATTTAATTAATTTCACTTGAACAGCTGATTATTATCTTTTCAATAATATGCAACTTTGGTTATTACGAGGGTTAAGAGTTACTAGGCTTGTGTTGAATTATTGTTCTGCCTCCTGCTGAATATTACTCTACCACTTAATAACTGTGGCTCTGGTACCTAATTGTGTGGCTTTGGGAATTAGCCTCATTTTCTTCATCTATAAAATGGGAATAATACCTACCTCACAGGGTGCTGTGAGAATTAAAGAAGATAATATAAGATGTTAAGTATTCAATAAATGGTATGTATTATTATCCTTTAGCATACTTGCTATTTTCCCTCTCAAAAAACTGCTGCAGAAGATGGATCATTTTTTTATGACGTCAAGACTAAACAGAATTATTCATCAAACTACACATTATTTTCTGGATAGAACTCTTCAAAGCATAACATATATACCCAGGACAAAAAAATAAGCTAATTATGGTGGGCTCTGAATTAAATATATTAGATTCCTTATTCCATGGCTATTATTGTGATCATAAAAAAATAGGTTACTGACAGTTTCCCCTCAACTCATACCATTCACATATGTATATTCATATTTTTCCATGTGATTAGTATATATTGTCCACACTATTCAAGTGACTTATGTAAATCTTAGGATTCTGTAGCATATTAAAGATATAAATCCACTAACCCGAGATCAAAGACTTAAGAGGATTCTAGATCTCAGAAATACTTGAGGATATCAGTATAACCATAGTAAATAAAAAAAAGGAAAGAAGGATGTAAAATAGTATAGGCTTTTAATATAAGAAGTAAAGTAGATAGACTCTTTAATTCTCAAAAGCCTTTTTCTCTCTTTGTGATACTTGTTTTCATTGATTAAAAAAAAAAGTGAGGACTTCCCTGGTGCCGCAGTGGTTGAGAATCTGCCTGCCGATGCAGGGGACACGGGTTTGTGCCCCGGTCCGGGAAGATCCCACATGCCGCGGAGCGGCTGGGCCTGTGAGCCATGGCCGCTGAGCCTGCGCGTCCAGAGCCTGTGCTCCGCAACGGGAGAGGCCACAACAGTGAGAGGCCCGCATACCGCAAAAAAAAAAAAAAAAAAAAGTGAATAGTTGCCAGTGGTATCATATATGCCTAAAAATGTTGCTTTGCAAATTTGGGGGGCCATTCACACTCATTAAAACCATGTTAAAAATTAACTATAACACTATAAAGAGAAGGAGAAGCCAAAGAAAAGTCAAAAGTGAGAGAAGATATTTGCAATGTATCAATATAAAACAAAGCATTAACATCTAAAATAAAGAACTCCTATAAGTTAATAAGGGAAAGATAAACCACCCAATAGAAAATTAGTAGACTTCAAGTGACATCTCACGAAAGAAGAAACAGAAATTGCTAGTAACTAATCAGGAAAATGCAACTTAAAATATAAGGAAACGCCATCACACACCATCAGATCAGTAAACATTTAGAATTAATATTGAAGGAGATATACAGCAATAGGAATTCTTATTTAATACATCTCATGGGACTGTAAATTGGTACAGCACTTTAAAAATACTCTTCAGCTTTACTTGCTAAAGTTAAACATGCTCATAGCCTATTATAGATACTCTTGTAATTTTTTGGAGGCAAAAATTCTAGCCTCAACTACCTGGAGGCAGACAAGAGGGAGCCCGACCCTGCACTAAACAAATGTAGCCTTCTACTAACACTTTCCCTCTTCTCTGCACCTCTGATAATTTCATTCTGTTCCTCAAGCATATGTAGAACGCAGTATCCTCCTAAGGGGGAAATACAAACTGGAAGATTTTTGCATTTTTAAAAATGATCTCCAGAAGAAAGCTGCTTGCTGATCTTGATGGAGGCAGAAAATTGAAAGAGATGGTTCTTAAGCCAAATATTGAAAATTTCCACAAATTAAAAAGTACAACACTGTATTTTGAGAAACCTTGACGTTAAAATTTGATTAAATCATCCTATAGTCTATACAGAAAAAATAAAAGCCCTTTATGAAATTGTTTCATGGGTTTTTCCAATTCGTTTATAAAATGCTTATACAGGGCTTCCCTGGTGGCGCAGTGGTTGAGAGTCCGCCTGCTGATGCAGGGGACACGGGTTCGTGCCCCGGTCCGGGAAGATCCCACATGCCGCGGAGTGGCTGGGCCCGTGAGCCATGGCCGCTGAGCCTGCGCGTCCGGAGCCTGTGCTCCGCAACGGGAGAGGCCACAACAGTGAGAGGCCCGCGTATCGCAAAAAAAAAAAAAAAAAAAAAAAACTAAAATGCTTATACAGTTAAAGACAAATCATTTGCCATTTTAATTTCAGTTACAATTTATCATGTACTTTCTTCCAGAAAATGGAATATAATTGTATTTCATAACTGGGGGAATATATAAAGGCTTCCAAATTCATTCCTGACCAATAATTAGGGCCTAAAATATCCATGATAAAAAGGGAAAAGAAATATTAGAATTACTAGTTAAAAATGTATAGTCAAGCAATTAGTAAAGCCAGTTATTTAGAATCCTTTTTGTCATTCAGATACTGTCAAAAATTGGTTCATGTTTATGGAAAAATAGATGCTTATGTGATTTAACAGGCCATATCAGATCTTATACAATTTTTAGTAAAGTGGTTTTTTTCCCTGAATGATTTAGTTAAAGGCCAGAAACAGAGTTACTTCTTAGCTTATTGGAACCTGACATCTATACTTAACATTTTACTGAAATCATGAAGGTCCTAGTTGCTAAATCTAATGGCAACTTCTAAATCCTGGACATTATTGACTTCTGTTTGATGCTTAACCGTACTGTCCTTGAAATTCTTTCTTCTCTGGTTTCTTTAACGTTACTGTACTAATTTTGTTTTTCTGACTGTTCCTCAGTTCTAGTCCTTTTCCCTTCCCTTAAGTATAAAATTCTCATCAGTGTATTTCTCTTGCTCTGTGTACTCTGTTCTCTTTATACTCTTGTATACCCAAACAAGCCAGCTTAGATGAAGGTTTCAGGAAAGATAGGAATAAAGAAAGCCAGAGAGGAAAGAGGAGTAGCATTCTGTTCTATTCTTAAAGATCTTGTTTTAGAGACCAAATGGCTAAGCTATACTTTACCTCTACCCTTCCCTTTCCCTTCCTATTCCCTACTAGACCTTGCCACACCAATGCTTTTCTCTCTTGAATATTCAACCATTCCCTTTCTACTTTGTCAGACTCTCAGCTAAGAGTTATTGACAATACTTGTGTGTGACACTGTCCACAAAAACTCTGAGAGAAGTATTATTTTCATTTTAGAAATGAGGAAACCAGTTAAGTGACAAGCCCAAGCAAAGTTACACAGCTAATAAGGAATGGAACTAATACTGGATGTGGAAGGCTGTCTGGCTATAAAGCCCGTCCATGTTCTTTGCAATTCACCATTATCTTCTTTTTCAGTTTAAGATCCCATCCTAGTCACTACTCTTTGGTAAAAGTCCTTGAACCGTGAATTCTGTTTCTAAAAATCTACTCCAGAAAAGTAAATATTGGAACAAAGATCTGTACTAAGTTGTTTGTCACAATGTTACTTTTAAAAGCAAAGATAAACTGATGAAAAATCTGGAACAACTAAATGTCCATCATTAAAGAAATGGCTGAATAAATTATGGTGATCTATTCAATGTAATATAATATAGAAAATAAAAGTAATGAGCTTAAAGCATTTTTAATGATGACTGGAAATGTGTTATATGAAAACATTATGATTTTGATTATAAGGAAATATACATATACCTAACCCATATACACATTAAAAAAATACCAGAAGAGAATAAACTAAAATGTTCATTGAGTGGTGAGATATTAGATTATTCTTTTATTGCTAAACAGACTAATGTATGCCTATGGTTAATAACTTACAAGGCTTGTAATGAAAAACAACAGTCCCCTCCTCCCTCCGCCTTCTCACTTCCAGAGCAACTACTTTTAATTTCTTTAAATGGTTTACTCTGGGTTTTCTCAAATAAGTAATGTGACAATATTTTCTATTTCTTGATCTTAGATATTATATATTTAATTCTTCCTCTTTTGAGACATTAGGACTCTTATACCACCCACTTTCACTACAGCATCTCCAAAATAGCTGTATATTGTTTAGTCAAATCAGAAAAAAGTGTTTTTTTTAAACATGAGACCATACTTTGATTATATTCTTTTCTGCTTTGTGACCTAGTTTTGGGACTTTCTCTAATTGCTTTCCAGGATTAGATACCCTATATCCTAGATCTAATGTATTCCTCTTTCTTGAATTACTTCTCATTTTGCTGAGGCATATCATCAAGTAGCTTCCTAAGAAATGATGCACTGAGATCAAAATTTCTGAGTCCTTGCATGTCATTCTGGTCTAATAACACTTTAATATCTTGAAGGTATTCACTGTGGCTCCTGAAAAGTCCAGTGCTTTTTCATTTTCTTCATTCCTTTGTAGGTGACATTTTTATCCCCCTTCCTTTAAAGTTTTAAGCTCATCTCTTTATTCCCAATATTCTGAAATATTGTGATGATGTGCACTGGTTGGGTCTTTTTTCATTCAATAATTGGTAGGTTCTTTTAATCTAAAGACTTGGCATTTCAGTTCTGGAAAATTCTCTTTCTGTTTCTTTTATATAACAATATCGTCCTGTCCATTTTCCCATTCTTTTTTTCTTGGATTCTTATTAATTAAATGTTAGACCTCATAGATTGATCTGTTCTATACTGTTCTATACTGATCTATACTGTTTTTTGGTCCTTATTTGTAGGACATTTTCCCAACTTTACTTTTCAAGTGATATTTGAGAATTTGTTTTTATCTTTTAGTTTTGTTTTGGCTAATTTGAATTCCCAGCAGTTCTTTCTTGTAATATAATTGCTTTCTTTCCACACTGAGATAACTCTGGTCATTCTAACATAGAATAATTGCCAAGATATGTTGGAAATAGTAGAAAAGAAAACAAAGTCCTGTATAGTTTTTATATCATGTTATCACCTGAGGGAAATAAAAAGGAGGCACCTACCTAAATGCTGGGTGTGCATTGATTAGTTCTAAAAGGATATAAGAAACAAGTCATATTGTTGACTCTTGGAAAAAGCACTGTGGGACAAGGGTGGGATATAGACCTCCTTTTTACTGTGTGCTCTCTGTAACATTTGATATTTGACCATACACATGATTTTTTTTTTTTTTTTTTTCTGTACACGGGCCTCTCACTGTTGTGGCCTCTCCCGTTGCAGAGCACAGGCTCTGGACGCGCAGGCTCAGTGGCCATGGCTCATGGGCCCAGCCGCTCCGCGGCATGTGGGATCTTCCCGGACCGGGGCACGAACCCGTGTGCCCTGCATCGGCAGGCGGACTCTCTTCCCTGCGCCACCAGGGAAGCCCCATACACATGATTTTAAAGATACAACAATTAAAGTCTTTAAAAAAATTATTTTTATTGGAGCACAGTTGATTAATGATATTTTATTAATTTCAGGTGTACAGCAAAGTGATTCAATTATACATATACATGTATCTATTTTTTTTCAAATTCTTTTCCCATTTATATAATATTCCCAGATTATTAAGCAGAGTTCCCTGTGCTGCACAGTAGGTCCTTGTTGGTTATTTATTTTAAACATAGTAGTGTATATTAAGTGAAGTAAGTCAGAGAGTGAAAGACAGATATCATATGATACCACTAATATGCGGTATCGGAAAAAAATGATACAAATGAACTTATTTACAAAAGAGAAAGAGACTCACAGACTTAGAGAATGAACTTATGGTTACCAGGGGCGAAGGGTGGGGGGAATGGATAGATTGGAAGTTAGGGAACAATTAAAGTCTTAATGAGGTTGCATAATACAGTTGCCCATTTTTCTATGTACAAGTGTTTCAACTGTTTTGTTTGTGTATTTTTAGTGGTAAAAATTGAGGCAGGAGTAATATGACTTTTACTTTTGACCCTAAGATTCTTGGGCAATTTTATAAACCAAATGAAGGCTAATTTTTTAAAAATTGCTTTTTTTCTATAGCATCCTGTTTTTCTTTAATGAAGGCACATATCTGCATGAATCATTCTGAGAGCAGTAATAAGAGGGCTTATTATTTATCTTAAAGCTCAAAGTTAGGGCTTCCCTGGTGGCGCAGTGGTTGAGAGTCCGCCTGCCGATACAGGGGACACAGGTTTGTGCCCTGGTCTGGGAAGACCCCACATGCTGCAGAGCGGCTGGGCCCATGAGCCATGGCCGCTGAGCCTGCGCGTCCAGAGCCTGTGCTCCGCAATGGGAGAGGCCGCAACAGTGAGAGGCCTGCGAACCGCCAAAAAAAAAAAAAACTCAAAGTTACATTTCCTGGATTTTAAAAAAATATTATTTGTTTGACATTTTCAAACTTCCTAAAGCTGTGGATTGATATCTTTCATCAAATACGGAAAATCCTTAGTCATTACCTTTCAAACAATACCTGTCTTCATTCATTCTTCTTTTGGGGGCTCCAATTTAACGTGTTAAACATTCTCCTTGTAACTTCTAGGTCTCTTTACTCCTATATTTTTACTCCTGAATACTTTCTATATTTTTATGTTTTTCATGTTTTTGTATTTCCATGCTTTCTTCTGGATAGTTTCCCCTGACCTAATTCTCTCTTCAGCAGTATCTAGTAGTTTTTCTGAGATCTAGGACTTCTATTTAGTTCTTTTTCTGATCTACTATGACATTTTTATAATTTGCAATGTTTTGCTAAATCTCAAAGCTTGGATTTTATTGTCCTGTATATTGTAGGCATGTAATTATATAGACTTGGTTTTGCAATTCAAGTCCATACCTCTATTAATGACTCTGTTAGATATGTATGTTTTTATTACCTGTTCGTTTTACTTGTTTGTGCTCATGATTTACTGCCTTCTCATGTGCATTGTTATCTTTTATTTTGTGCTGAGCATTATATAGCATTAGAGTCCTTTATCTACAGAAATCCAGAAAGCTCTGCAACTAAATTTGTTTCATAACTGATTTATTGTCCAAACCTGCTGTGAAGTGACACAAAGCTATTTAATCTTATCCAACTTAGTGTAAATGTTTGTACTTTTTGTGTCAGATTGATAACAGGGTGATGCCCCATACCCTACTGATGTAACAATACATGGTATATGTACCATATTATCTTTCTAAAATGTGAAATCTTCCAAATTCTCAAACACATTTAGCCTGAAAGTTTAGATAAACAATAGTGGACCTATTTGAAAATTTATTTCTAGAAATAATTTGAGACTTGGGATAATGTTATATTTCTCTCAGTAAGATTTTTATTATTTCCTGCCAAACACCAAAGGTTCTAACAAACTGGAATAATCATATCCAATTTCAATTCTTGAGTTTTTTTTTTTTTTTTTTTTTTTGCGGTACGCAAGCCTCTCACTGCTTTGGCTTCTCCCGTTGCGGAGCACAGGCTCCGGACGCACAGCCTTAGCGGCCATGGCTCACGGGCCCAGCCACTCCGCGGCATGTGGGATCTTCCTGGACCAGGGCACGAACCCATGTCCCTTGCATTGCCAGGCGGACTCTCAACCACTGCGCCACCAGGAAAGCCCCCAATTCTTGAGATTTTTGATGAGCTAACCTAAAAGAGTAAAAGCCAAGCTCTTTACAAATCTGGTTTACTTGTAATTCACTTTAGTCCTAGGGTGACTCTTTGGAGTCCCAGTCCAAAGTGGGCTAAAGAGAAGGAGATTAGTAACCTGGGTTTCCAACCCTGTCTTTCCCTGGTCTCTGACTTTTTATCTCTTTAGACCCTTTGCCTATTAACAACATAGCTCAGTTTCTCAGGACCTCTTTTTGGTAGCAAAGGCTTTCAAGTAGGAACTGCTTCCAGTGCCAGGCTTACTCCTCTGGATTGTTGTCTCATTCAGGTACTTCCTCACCATGGTTAGTTGTTTTATAACATGAAATCTTTGGTAGGTCTTGGAACCAGGAATGGGATCATTAACCCAATTGTCTCAGTTCAGGTTCTCATTATTTTACTTCCAGTTATATTCTAGCTGGTCTCTCTCCATTGAGCCATGTCCCTTGCCATCTAACTTCCTGACCATTATTACCAGAAGTAGCTTTCTAAAAAAACCCAAACACAATCACATTACTAGCTCACTTAAACTTTTTTAGTAGCTCTCATTATTTATAAGATGAAGAAAAAAAGTGTCTCACTAGTCCTCCCTTGGCCTACCTCTACAGTAGTGTTGTCTCCCATTGCCTTTCTCTTTGTACTCTGTATGCTAATCTTTGCCTGAAATATTTTATGTCTTTGTATCTTTGCCTGTACTTTTCTCTTTGCTAGGAGTGCCTTTCTTCTACCCTCAAACACTGTCCCCTTGACCTGAAGAACTTCTCATCCTTTAAAACCTGGGAAAATTGTTGTTTTTTTTTTCTGTAGAACTTTCTTCATGTATTCTCTTATCACCTCATTTTCCACAGAGTAGACTGTGGTTTCCATTTTGTCCCTATTATATTCCATATGTAGTTAATACTTTTGGACTAACCAACCTATCTTAGCAGTTATTAGTGTCCATGTCTGTTTCTCCTTACTAGACTCTAAGGTCATTGAGAGGATATAGAATGCATTGTAACTTATGTCCATTCCTTAGCCTAACTCTGAGAATACAATATGTGCCTTAAAAATGTCTGCTGAAGTAATTGAATGAATGTTTTGACCTGAGCAGTATTGTAAAATCTTTCTCACTTGGTATTCATAATGAACTATAAAATGAAGAAGTACATTATATAGTTTCTAGAGTTTTATCTTGTAGAATTCGAGTATCCTATTACATGTTGAGATGATCTACAGTTTGGAAAAGGATGTCTAAAAGTCCCTGTAAAATTTTGGAGGTCACCAAAAACTGGCAGAGTACATGTTCAACTAGTTCAGTTCATCATAAGGTAGTAGGCATTCAGAAAGTGTTTGTCGAATGAGTGAATTACAAAAGAACTCACCCAACAAATAATATGGTGAACCATATAATAAGTTGAAATAACTAAACAAATATAAAAATAGCATTTTCAGATTGCTGTCTGTATGGTTCTTTTATGTGAATTCTATGACCTACTAAATGGCTCATGCCAATTAGCCCATATAGGAACTGGTACTAGGATATGGCAGCAGTATAAGAAATAATCCCAAGTAGGGCATTTGAAGAACTGCATATCTTTTTGTGTGTGTGTGTGTGTGTGTGGTTTGGTAATTTTTAGGTTTATTTTATTTTTTTTTAACTTTTTATTTTCTGTTGGAGTATAGCCGATTAATGATGTTGTGATAGTTTCAGGTGCACAGCAAAGCAACTCAGCCAATGTATACATTCTCCCCCAAACTCCCCAAGAACTGCATATCCTTGTTGGTTGCTAATAGCCTGAGGGAAAGGATGACTAGGAGAAATAAAGATATTTAACATTATTACTCACATGCTTGAGGTCTGTATGGCTGCCATTAAGAGGTGATGGCCCATCACACTTACAGGTAAGATACAGTTTGAGTGATGTAGCTTGAGTTTTTGTTTTTTTGTTTTGTCTTGTTTTTTAAGTATGAAACATACCATGAAAGAATAGGAATAAAAAAAATGGGAAAGCGTTGATTTTTAGCTGACAGAAAAAAATGTTGACAATAACTATGTAATTGTAATTTAAAAAGCTTAGGAAATTGAGATTTTATTTAAGTGTAGGAATTATGTTGATATTTATATTGACAAACAGTTGTAGAACATTGCTACTAGTTGTGAACTATACTACTTAAGAGTGATGTGGTAAATTTCTGGATGTAAATCCTAGGAGAATTATAGTAATAATACAGACCTATGTAAAAGAGAAGCCTGAGGAATTATCTCATGTAGAGCATCAAATAGGTGTTGGCTTTTATGAAATGCATGAGATTTTATAAAATTCCTGTATGAACTAAATGAGAAAATGAGATCAGACTTGGAAAGTGACCATCTAGCTAGGCTTCTCATTTTTGATGGAATTTTCATTATTTTGATCCAGAGTATCAGCTCCTTTGTTCTCGTTCCAGAATGTGGTTGGTTCACTGAAGATAAAGGCAGAGTCTGATGAAGAGGAGCTTGGGCTTCTTTCCATTACCCAGACTATATCTCAATAGAATTTACTGAGTATATGGTTGTCATCACTAATTCCTTATTTGCCTAATGATGTCGCTGTACTTTCAAACACAGATGCAAAGTATGGGAGGAATCTTTTACTTTCAGTTGATTAATGGGCCTTTGAGATCAAGGAATTTCAGCTCCATTAATACAGGGATAACCTGACAATCCTGTATTTCCAGGGACCAAATACTTCAGGTTTTCCAACTCCTGTC
Source organism: Grampus griseus (assembly GCF_964374135.1). Taxonomy (NCBI): domain Eukaryota; kingdom Metazoa; phylum Chordata; class Mammalia; order Artiodactyla; family Delphinidae; genus Grampus; species Grampus griseus. Next base: position 60,028,796 of record NC_139017.1, read on the forward strand.
AGAACAGTACAACTTGGTGGAGGCTCTCCCTAGTGCTAGGATTGGCCTAGCTCAAGGTTACCTTTCTTCTTGGAATTAGACCTCTTTGAAAGGTAGTCTCTCCTACTTTATCTACTGTCTTTATCATTTTTTTTTTGAGTCATGCTGAGGGTGATATGTCTGACTTAGACTGTTATATAAACCTTTAAATAGCATAGTTTTGAAATATTTGAGTTTCACTTTTGCAATAAGAATTATATTTAGACATAATCACTTTGGATTTAATTTCCTCTTCTTTTTCTGGTATCCTAGGTGGAAGCTTAGGTTACTGATTTTAGATTTTTCTTCTTTACTAATATATGCATTCAGTTTCCCTCTAGGTACTTCTTTGTTACATCCCACAAATTTTGATGTCTTATTTTCATTTCCATTTAGTTCAAAATTTAAAAAAAAATTCTCTTGAGATTTCTTCTTTGAGTATTGTTTAATCTCCACATATTTTCAAAATTTCCAGCTATCTCTCTGTTACTGATTTCCAGTTTATTCTTCATGGGTCTGGGAGCATACATTGTATGATTTCTAGTTTTTCAAATTTGTCAAGGTATGTTTTATGGCTCAGACTGTGATCCATCTTTTTGAATGCTGCATGTGAGTTTGAAAAGAATGTGTATTCCATTGTTGGATGAAGTAATCTATAGGTATTAATTATACCTGGTTGATTGATGGTGCTGTTGAGTTCAGCTGTGTCTTACTGATTTTCTGCCTACTGGATCTGTCCATTTCTCATAGAAGGGTGGTTGAAATCTCCAGCTATAATGGAGATTCATCTATTTCTCCTTGCAGATTTTACCTCATGCAGTTTGACACTCTGCTGTTAGATGCATATATATTAAGGATTCTTATATTTTCCTAGGGAATTGACTCTTATCATTACATAAGCCTTTATCTATCCTTGATTCTTCTCCTTGCTCTGGATTCTGCTCTGTTTGAAATTACTGTAGCTACTTTAGCTTTCTTTTGATTAGCATGTTATATGTTACATGTGTTAGCATACTACATCTTTTTCAATCCCTTTATTTTTAATATATTTGTGTCTTTATATTTAAAGCAGGTTTCTTGTAGACAACATATAGTTGGGCCTTGTGTTTTGATCCCCACTGACAATCTCTATTTTTTTTTTTGTTTTTTTTGTTTGCGGTACGTGGGCCTCTCAGTGCTGTGGCCTCTCCCGTTGCGGAGCACAGGCTCTGGACGCGCAGGCTCAGCGGCCATGGCTCACAGGCCTAGCCGCTCCGCGGCATGTGGGATCTTCCCGGACCAGGGCATGAACCCGTGTCCCCTGCATCGGCAGGTGTACTCTCAACCACTGCGCCACCAGGAAAGCCCTCTGTCTTTTAATTGGTGTACTATTTAGACCATTTATGTTTAAAGGGATTTTTGATATAGTTGGGTCAATATCTATTATATTTGTTACTGTTTTCTAATTGTTGCTCTTGTTCTTTGTTTCTGTATTTGTCTTCCACTTTTTTTGCCTTTTGTGATTTTAATTGATTATTTTATATCATTCTATTTTTTTTCTTTCTTACTTTTTAAAAAAAGTTTTTAAGTGTTTGCCCTAGAATTTGCAATATATATTTACAGTTAATCCAAGTCCACTTTCAAATGATACTATATTGTTTCCCAGGTAATGCAAGTACCTTATAATAATAAAATATTCCTAATTCCTTCCTTTGGCATCCCCAATTTTGGTGCTTAGCTAAGTCTACCTTAGTACAAGCTGCTTGGTTATTTATCAGATGTACAATGCCGATATTTATTTCAGATTATCAGAATGTTGTTCATTTTCCAAGTATATGTTCATTAAGAATGTATATAACTTGTTGAGTGCTTGTAGTTATCTTTTTTATGCTTTTTAAAGATTTTTTGCAAACAGTGATGCCAAAATTTTTCTTAAAAATAATTTTTAAGAAAACCTAGAAAAGCCAGATAATGGTTTCTGCATCAACTAAATTGACATTTCTGGAAAAAAATTTCTTAACAATTAAAGCAATATTTCCTGCCTCCCTTTTGCCCTCTTCTCATTTCACAGAATTCTTTTATTTTTCCTTGTTTCAGGGAAAACAACTCCCTGGAGTATATCTGACTATCTTCTTTCCCCTGTCCCCCTCCCCCATCGTGTATTTTAATGTGATCTTCCTGGTATCAGAGAAAATGTTAAACTCAAATAGGTGATCACTGACCCTTCTTACTACTAGTCTGAAGTTAGGTGCTTTTAGTTTAGATCTTTCTCAGATTTTATTAATGAATTCAACAAATATTTATTGAGTGCCTATCATATGTCAAGCATCGAGAACTCTGTGGATAATAAAACAGACATGGAAATGATAGTTTTGTGGGTAAAACTGTCATTGATTAATAATCTCACAAGGAAATATCCAAATATATCTATAACTGTAATAGGGAGATAAATGGGACTGTAAATGCCTATAAAAGGAGATTTGACCTAGTCAGGGAGGTCAGGAAAGGCCTCCCTCAGGAAGTGGTAACACTTGAACTGAAATGTGAATTATGAGTAGGCAATAATGAGGAGAGAAAGATCCTTCCGTGTAGAGGGAGCAGTGTGGGCAAGAGCCCTATGGCGGGAAGGAGAGTAGCTCGTATGAAGGACCAAAAGGTTTCAAGGGAGGCTGAAGGGGTGGGATAGGTAGGGACCAGCCTTTGTTGAGGAATTTTGTTTTGTTTTGTGTTGTTTTCATAAGAGTATTGGGAAGCAATTGAAAGGTTTTAAACAGTATGCAGTAAATTTGTATTCTGAAAAGATTATTCTGACTATAGTGGGAATGATGGTTTGCAAGGGGCTGTAGTAGATGTAGGTAGACTTAATTTAGGAGGCTGTTATAATCTAGGTGAGAAATGATAGTAGGTTGATTTAGAGGAAATGGTGAGAAGTAGATAGATTAAATAATACTTAGGAGGGAAAATCAGTGAGTCTTATGGAATTGATATTAAATGGTAAGAGAGGGAGAGGACTAAGGTTTGGGGTCTGTACAGTGGAGTGGATGCGGTGCTTTTTATTAGAATAAGCAACACTGGAATGAGACCAGATTTTAAAGGAAAGATCACAGGTTAAGTGTTATACATTTTCAATTTGAGAGGCCACAAATTGTCAAATTGAATATATGAGTATGTTGCTCAAAGGAGACAAGGTCTGAACTGGAGGTATAAGTTGCTGTGGTAACTGTGAATGATGATGTGCATGGTGAGAATATGGAGAAGGGGGTGCCTAGGACCCAATTTGAAGAACTAACATTTAGAGACTAGATAGAGAAGAATGCACCTCAAAGGAGACAGAAAAGGTGTGACCAGAGAGTTCAGAGGAAAAGCAGAAGTTTTTTTTTTTTTTTAAAAAGACTTTAATAATGGCATTAGGAGTCATCTATGTTTTTGTTTTCATTTTACAGTGTTTTCTTATTAAAAAATTATTATCGATTCCAGAAGTTGTCTGTTAAAAATAATCTTTATTTAGTGCTTTTAGACATATCTTTGTCTCTTAAATGAAAAGCAGTTGTGTACGTGTCAGGTGTGTCTTTGAGTTCTACTACTTAGAAGGGAGGTAGTTTTTGCCACAGGAAGTGTTTCATCGGGAAGCAGATGTGCTCCAGTGATAGGAGATGGGAAGGGGATGTTTTGTTATTAATTACTTAGCTTTGTATAAACAAAGACTTTGTATTTTTAAAAGATGTCTTCTTCTGGTTTATAGAAATTAATCCTATTTTTAAAGTTTTTCATGAGTTGATCTAAGAGGTATGTACTCTCTTTTCTGATAACAGAACTCCAGAACTCTTTGTTAATTGTAACATGTGTTATGTCTTCTATTATAAAAGAGCATGTGGGATTTATAGTATAGAATTTCATTATAGAAAAGGTGTGTCTTAAGAAAGGAAGTGGTGGCAGACTAGTATTTGTAAACTGAGAAAGCTCAAGTTTTGCCTTTTCATCTCCACTTGCTTCCCTTAGTTGAAATAAATTTTAAAAAGCCATTTTAATGAGAAACTGATATCCTATTTTAACCTTTAAAAAAGAAAGAATTTTAGCATTTAAACGAAATAACACTATAATGTCTGGCCTTAATGTCACAATTATGCTCTGTAAGCCTAAATTTCTCAGCTACGTTCTGTGGATCGTAATTTGGAAAATGCTAATTTAAAGAGGTTTTGGAATCCTGAACTGGGAATTAGGATACACCTGTGTTCTTCCTTTTGTTTGTTTGTTTTGTTTTTTGCTGTTAACTAAGTAGTCATGGACAAGTTCTTTTCTCTGGTCTTGTTTGCTTATATGAAAGAGTTGGTTAAGTTAATCTGTGATGACTTGTTTAGTTTTCTATTCTCTAATTCTGATTCTGTGGGTTAACATTAAGGCTTCCTTTTTCACTCTGGATAGATTTAAAAATATATTTATTTAGGGACTTCCCTGGTGGTCCAGTGTTAAGACTCCATGCTTCCAATGCAGGGGGCGTGGGTTCGATCCCTGGTCAGGGAACTAAGATCCCACATGCTGTGTGGTGTGGCCAAAATAATAATAATAATTTAAATTTTCTGCATTCAAAAGGAATAAAAATACCCACTTGTTGTAAAATTTCATATATTACAGAAATTAATAATATAAAAAAAATCTCCTGTAGTAACAAAAATAACAACAGATTTTATTATTGTTAAAAAAGAAAATATTTAAAAGAAATAGCAACAGATTTTTCTCTCCGTGCATATTCCACCATGTACGTACTGATGTATTAATGATAATCTTCAGTAAAAGTGGGATCATGATCTACTTTTTTATAGTATATATTGCTTTTCTACCTTATCTCTTAGACCTCTTACCACATAAATTTCTGTTTAAGTTTTTTCTTACTATTATGACTATAGTATATACTTAACAATTAAAAAATAAAACTTAAAGGATCTAAGGTGATTTCTCAGTTGTACTCCTCACAGGCATCACTCTTTAAAAATGTGTGTCTTTGTAGCTTACCCTAATATATGTGTTTGTTTTTACATAGTTCTGTACTGTGATTTATTTGTCACTCTCCTATAGATGGTCATTTACATCTTCCTCCCTTGCTTCCTTCCATTAAAAAAATGCTGCAGTTCATAAAGTGCGGAAGATTGTTCAGTTTTTAATTGTGCTTTATTTATATGTTGTAGATAGTCTTTGCTGTCTCCAAGGAAGAGGTTTGGATTACTGTATATTTGATTCTCAGTACACTACCATGAGCTAAGTCTCTATGTGATGTATATGCTCTCACAGAATATTTCAGGCAAATGTTCTTTACCCTCAATCCCAATACAATTTTTTTATTTTGGTGAACTTGACTGAATCTTATGGGAGCCTTGAGAATTCCATTAGTCCTTTTATTTAAAAATCTGTCTGTAGTTTTTTATTCACAATTTGGCCCATGAATCAGCATAGGTATCACCTAGGAACTGGGTAGAAATGTAGAATCTCAGGCCCTCTCCCACATGTACTAAAGCAAAATCTACATTTTAATTCAATCTTGTGGTGATTCATCTACATGTTACAACGTGAGAAGCACCAATTTAGAAGCAGATCTGTTGCATTACCTTTTTATGCTTGGTCCTCTATGCCCACATCATGAGTTTGATCCTTTGGTTCTTATTGTTCTGATATAGAGAGGAGGAAGAAAAGAAAAAAATGAAAAGTTTAAACTAAAGAGTGGAATTTACTAAGGATAAGAGCTATTTCCCCTCTGCTTTTATTGTGCCTTTCAATGGTAAGGTCTCCTGTTGATTTTTACCTGTTTTTTTACCATACCAGTTATATGGAAAAGAGAAAATATAGTCAGTTCTACTATCATGCTTGGTTTTGTTTTTGTTTTTGGTGTTTTAAAAATAAAATTATTTTTTTATTATTATTTTTATTACATGTTTTATTACATGTTTTTAAAAAATTCTTTAAACTAAATTTTATTTTATATCACGCTTATTTTGAAAATGAGGATTTGTACCATATGATTGATAGTAGGGAACAATTTGAGCATTACATGAATTTTGTGTTTGCTTATGTGCCATTTGTTTGAGAAACGTTAGCTGAATACAGAAAACTGTATCCAAGTAAAGCATCGTGTTGTAGCAAATACTGAAAGGCATACATCTCGACCAACTACTGGCTGCCTCAGTTCCCCATACTTGTTATGAGCCACATCCATCCACTTAAGTGTTATAGCTGTCCTTCAGATTTCAGATAACCCTCCTTCCATCACTTCACAAAAACACAAAAGCTACAACCCTTCTGATGCCCACTGCAAACTTCAGGGTTTTTTCAAAGTAGCGTGCTATATTTATTTTGGCATTTAGGTGTTTCTTAACTAACCTGTGTAAAATGGTCTACAGTTTTTATTAGCTTCTTATCTTTTTTTATGTGTCATTGTTTCTGAACGTTGCTTCCCAACCCCACTTCCTCATAAGTCTTGAAGTTTTATTATGCAATTTTGTATAGTGTGATGATTTTTAGAAATGCATGTCCCATTATAGCAGAATTGAGTATAACAATAGAATCTCAAGATTAAGAGAATCTCAAAAGAAATTGTTTCCATCCCTTATGCCTTAGACATGGTTCAAAATTCCCTTACAAATCACTTCCCTAACATTCTGTAGACCCCCCTTCCTAATGTCAGTCTTTCCTAGTCAACTGGCAGTTCCAAGAGGGCAGGGACAGTGTTCTATTCTTTTTTGTTCTTCTAGTATTTTTTTTTTAATAAATTTATTTATTTTTGGCTGCGTTGGATCTTCGTTGCTGCACGCAGGCTTTCTCTAGTTGTGGCAAATGGGGACTACTCTTCATTGCGGTGCACTGGCTTCTCAGTGTGGTGGCTTCTCGTTGCAGAACACAGGCTCTAGGCGCGTGGGCTTCAGGAGTTGCGGCTCGCGGGCTCTAGAGCTCAGGCTTAGTAGTTGTGGTGCACAGGCTTAGTTGCTCCGCGACATGTGGGATCTTCCCCGACCAGGGATCGAACCCGTGTCCCCTGCATTGGCAGCGAATTCTCAACCAGTGCGCCACGAGGGAAGCCCCTCTAGTCTTAATACAGTGCCTGATACATGGCAGGTACTCAATAACAATTTAAAATATGGCTCTATGTGAATATAAGTACTTGTATATTTATTTAGAGAATTCAGATGTTTCTTTTGATTTAGCAACAGAGTGGTTCTTAAAGCTGTGCTTTAAATATTACAGATTTCTATTAAGAAAATTAATAATAATTAGTTGATACTTGAGATGGCAGTAATGTTCTTGTTATGACACTTCAATCAGCAGCCAATTTTTATATTAGGATTCATAATGAATGTGGTAGTTCAGTGGCACTAGTGTCATTGTTTCTAATTTTAAAAATTATAAAACCTGTGAATATTTTCTTAAAAATTATAAATTCATTATATATATTTAATAAAATTCAGAAAACGAAGTGTCAAGTTGTCTTATATTCAGATGAAAGATAAAACTTGGAGAAATAACTAACATAAATGATGTTAGGCTTTCATAATGATAGAAGATAATTTGAAGCATTTGCCAAATCCACCTTTAGCCAACTGTGAGAGAGGTGAATCTCTTCATTTCTTTGATTATTCCTACTTAGAGACTGTCACTTCTTCAATCTATAGTTCTTTTGCTTTCTGATTTCGCTTGAATGTTTTTCTGTGCTGTTTATTATTTTCCATTTCCATATTCCTTAAATAGGGAAGTTTATGGTTAGAAGAATTGTAGTAGTTCCTTAGAAACTATGGCAGTTATTTTTATGTTACCTATTTAGTGTGTAAAAGTATTTCCTCATTTAACATTGAGTCTCTGAATTTTACAATGTTGATTATGGGGCTCAAGTTCTACTCCTGTGGTGCAACTTTTCTCAAAATTGTAGTTTTAATTTAATTTTTCACTGAGGTATTTTAATAGGGTGATCTTGATTAAGTTCCCTCTCATGAAACCTGTGAAACTAGATACTTTGTTATATGTATTACTCAAAAGATACTCTGAAATAGTATTAATAATATTACATGTAATATTAATAATATTACATTATTAATAATAAAAATATCTTACAGACCCAAAGGAAGTAGTTTGAAATTTAAAAAAATTTTGCTTGTGTAATGTCTTATTTTGATGAAATTTCAAACCTATAGAAAATTTGCAGGCGTACAAGAAACTCCCATATACCCTTTACCTAGATTCAATAATTGTGTACAGTTTGCCCCATTTCTTTGGTCATATTTTATCTACCTTTACATGCATAGTTTTTTCCTTGAGTCATTTGAGAGTAAATTGGAAACATCATGACTCTAGATCCCTAAATACTTCAGTGTGAATTTCCTAAGAATTAGAACATTTTCTTTCATAATCAAAATCAGGAAGCTTAATGTTGGTATGGTTCTATTATCTAATCCATACTCCATATTAAAATATTGTCAATTGTCCCAATAATGTTCTTTATAGCTTCTCCCCCCCCACTTTAGGATCAAATCCAAAATTATGCATTATTTTTAATTGTTTCGCCTTAGTCTCCTTTGATTTACAACAGTTCTATTGCCTTTCTCTGATTTTCTTGACCTTGACATTTTTGAAGCAAAGGATACAGTTATTTTGTAGATCTTCTTTAATTCAAGGTTATCTGATGCTACTTGTGATTAAATTTAGGTTATGCAATTTTTTTTTTTTTTTGGCAGGAAAAAATCACAAGCTATTCTTTCACAGTTCATCATATCAGGAGTTGCATAATATTGGTTTGTTCCAGTATTGGTATGTCTGTCTGTCTGTCTGTATGTATTCATTCATCCATTCATTCATCCTCTTCAATGTATTTACTCCTTTCCTCAAGCCTAAAATACACAGAAAGTGCTTTCAGAGTTGCTAACCCATTACACTGGATAAGTAAACTTACTAACTAGAGTACAGTATTTACAGTTTTTTAAGGTAAAATTTAATTAAGGAAAAATGCATAAATGTTAAGGGAACAGTTGGGGAATTTGACAAATAAACACACCCATACTCACATGTACATCAAGACTTAGAAAGTTTCCATCACCCCAGAAAGCTTCCTGGTGTCCTTTTCTTGTTAGTAATGCCTCTACCCCTGACAACTGCATTCCTGATTTTTTCCCCCATTGTAGATTAGTTTAGCCTGTTTTAAAACTCTGTCGAAATGGAATCATATGGTATGTGCTCTTTTGTGTCTAGTTTCTTTTGTTGGCATAATATCTGTGGTATTCATTCACATTGTTTTGTTATTAGTAGTTTATTCTTTTTATAGCTGAGTTGTATACCGTTGTATGAAAACATCACAATTTGTTTATCCATTCTACTGTGATGGATATTTGGGTGGTTTTCAGTTTATGGGTATCATAAATAAAGCTGCTGTGAAGATTGAAGTACAAGTTTGTGTATTTTCATTTTTCTTAAGTGCCTGTGAGTGGAACTGATGTGCATTGGGTAGATGTGTGTTTATCTTTGTAAAAAAATTTTGTCACGTTTGTTCCATAGCAATTGTATCATTTCATACTAATTTTATTACTAATTATGAGATTTCTGGTTGCTCCACATCCTCACCAACGTCTGGTGTTATTAGCCCTTTAAGTGTTAGCCATTTTGGTGAATGTGAGTGATATCTCATTATGGCTTTAATTTGCATTTCTCTAAATCCTAATGAGGTTGAGTACTTTTTCCATATGCTTATTGACCATTCATATAGCTTTCTTTATGAAGGATTTGTTCAGCTCTGTCTGCCTACTTTTAAAAATTGGGTTTTCATTTTATTAATAAGTTGTAGGAGTTCTTTATATCTTGTGGTACAAATTGTGAGATGTTTGTATTGTGTATATTTTCTCCCATTTTGTAGGTTGCTTGTTGATTTCTTAATATGTCTTATTAGACATATTAAGGTTTTGATTTTTATGAATTCATATTTATTAATGTTTTCCTATCATTGTTATTACGTTTTGTACTCTAAGAAATCTTTGCTTACCTTCAGTTCACAAAAATATTCTCTTGTGATTTCTTTTACAAGCTTTATCATTTTATATTTTACATTTAGGTTTATTTTCCATCACAGATTAGTTTTTGTGGATTGTGTGATGTGCCATAAATAGAGATTAGAATTTAATGTTTATTGTTTTTCTCTTTATGCGGATTGACATTTCTAAGTATTTTTTTAAAACAAGGGAAAATTTTACAATTGTAATACACTCTAGTTTGATATATTATGCTTTTGGGAAAGCCAAGTTCTTCAAAACTTCTTTAATATAGAAATGTGTAAATTTACAGACTATATAAACAAATGAAGATGAGATTATTGCTTTATGATAATGGAAATAACGAGAACATTTTAATATGTTTCAAAGAATAGGTATGTTACCAACTTTACTATTTGGCAGTAATAAGAAAGAGACGTAGTGTAAGAACTGTTTTTCATTGTATATATTCTACAAATAAATGGATGGTTTTTTAGTTTTCCACATGAAATCATCATTTTTTTATACAACTTGCGAAGTGATTTGATTGCCGTGTTATATCTCTTTTATTGGTGGTCTAAAGTCTGTCAGGCTTTCCATTCGAAACCCCTATTTTCAGGAGTTTATGAGCAGACAGTTGAAAAAAAAATTAACCAGCCAAAAACTTGGCATTCATTATCTTGGTTCAATATGAGGTACTTGCTTTAACAAAATTTTAGGTAGTCAGCTCTTTTTTTTTTAACTTGTAAATAGCACAAAGAGGAATAAAGGAATTTATTTGGTTAAATAGATAGGGAATATTTTTCCAGACAACTTATCCCAATTACATTTTCAAAGCAAACTTTTCCCTTCTAGAAATCATTTAAGTATGTACTTTCCTGTGTTCCAGTTTCCACAAGATGTTGCCTCAAAACTTTCCTTTTCCTTTGCTATAGTTCATAGCAAATATCCTCTATCCCTTTTTTTAAATCCATTTGTGCTTTTAAAATTCTCCCTAGTATGTTTACATTAAAAATAGCTTTATATTTTGACATTCTTTTGTCCATTTTTCCTCATCTTTGCAAATGCCTACTTGCACAAAACAGTATATGACTTTACCTATTAGTTTAAAAACAGTATTAACTTTGAGAGAAGTTGTGGTGTAAATAACAAGGATTTTCTTGAAATGCAAACTTTAAAAACTATTCTGAAGAGCTGTCACTTAGAGAGCAGGCTTTTAGGCAGATTTTTTTCTTCTTCTTCCGGAAAGTGTGGATGTCAGCTTGAGTACTTTCACAATCTGTTTTTAACCCAGTGTCATTCACATAGTGAACACTTAACTGCTATTGGTCCATAAAGGTGTTTGTGGCTTTTTTATCGCTTTCATTTCACTTCTCATTTTTTAAAAACACCATTTCCTGAAAACTCAGTGCAGAAATATAACGTACTGCAGGAAGCGAGATGATCTTCTTTTGCTGTATTATGAAGATAATTTGCTTCAGACAGGAGGTTTTTGGGTGCTTGCTGAAATTTCGGAGATCTGGGAAAATGGGGTAATAACATGACACCAGCTCTTAAGCAGCAACATCTGCTGTGGTTCAAAGCCGCACAAAGAAAGCTGCTTAAGCAGTTGAATGTTTTGGACTGCACGGACAAGTGTGGTTCAACTGCAAAGACTGCAGAGCAGTGGAAATTTAAAGTTTCGAGAAGTTGTTAAAAAATGGAGTCATGGAAGATGAGCATCTTTAGGAGACAAACATCACCGTGTCCTCCGAGCTATCGAAGATCTTTGTCAGAACCTGATTATGCACATTCAGAGATAGGAACAAGCGTAAAGAGTTATCCATGGTGTGGTCCAATGAAAAGCAAGAGGAAGAAAAATGAACAGGCTGTTTCCAATCTAGGAAAGCCACTGGGTGCTTATCGGTGGCAAACACATCCCAGCTTTAGGTGGAAAGGGGACAAAAGGGAGCAATTGCAAAATAATAAAGGAGGCTTGGATGAACCACAACAAGAGGTCCTGCCAAAGATGGTTGGGGATAATGTTTCTTCCTCTGCTAATGAGGTCCTTGGAACATCAATGGAGAAGCAGAACCTGGTCAACACTCGGTCACTTCGGGTTCCATTCAGCAGATCTCTTTCAGAGCCAGAGCACCGCTGCAGTATCAGATTTGTTAGACGGTGGCCGACTTCAGTGGGGTCAATGGAGTCTGAGCAGCAGGGATATTTCATCCGTGGCATTTTCTCTACTCTTTCCAGTGGCTTCTCCAGGATGCTGAGTCTAAAAGGAGAATCAACCAATGAGCCAGTAAGAGAAGGTATATTGTGATGAATAAGGGGAAAGTGGGAGGGCTCAAATTTAATGACTGTTGGAATTTTAATATTTGTGTTTTATAATAAACCATTCTGTTTGCTCATTATAAACTAATTTACTTAATTAGTACAGTTTTTAGAAAGTAATAAACACTGTTTTAGAGACTCAATGAATGATAGTAATTAATAGTAAAAAATGGATTTAGAAGAAATTTTTTATTACATTATACTCTTGAACTCTATTTTGGGGCCTGTGTAAAACTATTTGTTTTGTTTTGTCTTTTACCCTTTTTCATCCCGTTGATCTACTTTTGTACATTAAATGCAATTTAGAGGGAGAAATTATCAAATCATCTTCTCCTGACAAAGTTGAGAATTAAAAGGCAGAATTTCTACTATTATCTCTTCATAAAAATTGACAAATGTTATGAGAGAGAACTATTTAGAGCTGAAGTGTATTGATAGCTTTTAATAAGTGGGGCTTTTGATTTGCTCATGTCATAGTAATACACAATTTGAATGTGGAAGCAGAAGATGCAAATCTTGAATATTTCTTTAGATGACAAAATAGAAATTCGTGTTTGATGCGTTTCAGATAACAGAGTCTTCAACATTTAAAAAAACTCATTTAGGACTTGTTTAAATTTTAAAAAGTTTTATATTGAGATAGCATTTTAAACTACAAAAAGAACTTAAATTTTTATCTGATTGCCTTAGAAATGATTGACCTTATCTGATGAAGTATTCCAATTATGAGTTAGGACCTATGTTTGTTTTTTGTTTTTGAAAACCTTAACACTGAAACTTTTGAAACTTTTGAAAACCTTAACACTGAAACTTTACCTTATCTTTGTTATGAGATTGACCACATCAGCAGAAGTTTAAACTCTTTCTAAAACTGTGGGAATTGTTGAATAATTTTCTTATTGGAGTACAATTTAATTTCTTTAAAAATAATATAAGTGAAAAATTGAGTAATTTTTCAAATATATTTGTGCCAGAAATTCAGTATTTCTCCTAAACCTTGTCCTCCCTTAGATTTCCCTTTGCCCGATGAGTTTTAATTATACTATTAAGTAAATATGTTTTCTTCTTACCCTTGACTTATAGATAATTACCAAAAGAATAAAGTCTTTCTTGATGTGCCTCTATTAACATTCTGCTAAAATTTTTGAAAGGCTAGGTTGTTGCATTTCCTTGGATACTAGTATGTCTATTTCCTTTCCAGGTGATCATAGGATGATCTAAGTAAAGGAGCATCAAAGGAAATAAAGAGTTTAAAAGAAATTCTTAGAATCAGTGCCTCTCAGTGGTTAACATGTATACATTTGACTAAAGAAATCTATAGGTTTTTGAGGTTTTTTTGGTATTTGTATTTACAAACATTTTTGGACTTTCGTAGTTAACTTTCAGTTTTTAGCAACTATGCCAACCTATTGGTAGCCCACTTATGTGTGAGGTGCTCTGAGAATGTGTCCCTGCTTCTTACACATTTATGGTCTACTTAAAGTGATATAAAATATTCTATATTTATTACTTCATAATATCTTATACATTCTAATCATATAATAATTATGCAAATGGAGGCTTAAACAGAGTTTAAGGTGCTATTGTAAGGGATTTCGGGTCCAGGAAGTAAAGAACAGTACATAGTGTTCCTACCAGTCAGATCAGCAGTTTTTATTTAGCAGTAACTATGATATCTCCTAAGTGCTTCACTAATGGAGAGTCAAGCTCTTAAGGCAGAAATATACTGTTTAATACAAAGACTGGAGCTAGTTCTTGTGTAGAGATTTCCTTTTCTCTTTGGGCAGTAGCTTCTACCCAGCCTAGCGTCTACGTAAGTGGTTTTCTAACTTTCTGCAGTTGTGAACCTTTCCTCATTTCTCATTCCCCACAGGGGAAAGAATACATTGATCCAGGAGACCTGAATTCTACTTCCATCTATGCCAATTCTCATTTTTGAAATTTAATCTCTGAATTTCTGTTTACACTTTTATGGGGTAGTAATTTCTTTCTTACAAAGTGATAAATGAAATTTGGAAACACTATGTAAATTATAGTTTATGTAGCATTTATTCACAAATGCTGTGTGAGTAGAACGTGTTCTTATTAGAGTTGCTATTATAGTATTATGGCAAGGTGTGAAATTATTAAAATATAGATGTCTTTAAGAAAATCAATATATTTTAAAATTTGAAACCCACTAGTGTTTGTTACTTTTCTTGTTTGATAGGAATTGCAGCATATGAGGGGCATTAAATAATATAGTATGTATTTAAAACATTTAAAATAGTGTTTGGCACATAGCCAAAAATATATATATATATATATTTTTTATTTTTTTAATGTGTTTTCAGTCAAAATGTTTTTTTCCATTTTTTTGAAGTATAGTTGATTTACAGTGTTCAGTATATATTTGATATTGTTTCTATTAAGAAAGTGAACTTATAGGGATATAGTTTTAAAAAAATAGGAAAGAGAAAGAGGATACCTGATCATTGAATTTGTTATAATTACCAAACGTAAATAAATTGTAATGTGCTAGTCTTAAATTCTGTGAATCTAAATCTGTTCTGAGCATGTGTATGTCTGAGTATATATAAGTAACAATTCTTTGTGTCGTAGCTGAATACAGTTAATCTCATGCTTAAAGCAATGAAATATACCATACTCAGGATTACTAACCAATTGAAGAGGTAAAAGCTCAGAGGTTTCACTACTGTACTATGTTTAACCCTCCAGCTATACAGTATGTATTCCTTCACCTGCTACAATATAAAAAATAAAACTTGTGCTTCTTATGGCTAAAAGTAATTCCAACTGCTTTGGGCCCATGTCTAATGGTGTCTCCATGCTTGCAATAGTGGAAATAAATTGAAACACCCAATAAAAGAGGATTAACTAAACAGATTATGACATATAAAATCAACAGAATACCATATAGTCTACATAACTGTCACTTATTAGCTGTGTGAAACTCAGAAGAAACTATAAAATATAAATATACATGGGATGTAAACTATATATATCCCATGTGTATAACACTTAAAAGGAGGATTACTGGGAAGCAATTTTATTCCTAAATTATTTTTCTTCCTCTGTCAGTAGGTATAGATAGGACTGAAAGCTTAAATAAAAAAAGTAGGAAAAGAAATTAAATATACCTTATGTAGTTCTCCTTTCTGGTTACAGTTAATATGTTGTCTTTATCTATAATGTCATAGTAATAACAATATCCTCTCTCCCCGTGTTACATTTTTAAAGACCTCCTAACTTAGGAATTAGAAGGCTTTACTTTTTTCTTCAAGATAATTTTCTTTTAATAGTCTCATTCAAATTTAATCAACTTATTAATAAAAAATCTAATTCAAAAGGGCCTTACACATTAAATCAACAGATACTGCTCTTGGTACTGGGAACACAGCACATTATTTAATTAAGTAACTGGTGACTTCCTCACTTATTCTAGGGAGTCAGTACCTAAATTAGAAAAAAAAATAGAGTACTCAGTTCATAAAATGTACATATAATACCTCAGATCTTGTCTGTCTATTTGCTTTATATCGTAATGAATTAAAAGAGACCTCTTTGCAAAATGCAGAGAAATATGTTCCTTTCCTGCCATTTCTCCTAAGAATCATTGCATTTCAGTATGCATAACCCCTACCCAGCTAGCAGTTTGTCACTCATCTGTTGCTTTTAAGCTGTCTTGCAGCTGTCAGTCCAACGTTTTGTCACTTATGATATTTATGATGTCTATTGTTAAGCAACTTTGAAGTTAATAAATATATTTTTAAAAACTTAGGCAATGAACTTTAATAATTTATGCTATTTACATGTAACTTTATTGTATTTAAAATTATCCAACATATCAGTATAATTCTTCTGTTTTTAAATAAATGTATTCTGGGTGTATTAGTCTGCAAGAGCTTCTATAACAAAATACCACAGACTAGGTGGCTTAAAAAAACAAATGTATTTTCTCACAGTTCTGGAGGCTAGGAGTCTAAGATCAAGGTGTGGTTGGGCTGCTTTCTCCTGAGGCTTCCTCAGCTTGTAGACTGGGCTATCTTCTTGTATTATCACTTGGCCTTTACTCTGTGCACAGGCAACTCTATTGTCTCTGTCTCTTCTTAAAGGGACACCAGTCCTATTAGATTAGGGCCCCACCCTTATGACCTCATTTAACCTTAATGACTTCCTTAAAGGCCCACAGTCACACTGGGGCCTAGGGCTTCAACATACGAACTTCAGGGTCACACAGTTCAGTCCATAACATCAGGGAACAAAGGTCTCATCAATTATGAGGTCATTAATGCAATATACTAGCATAAATTTTAAAATGTTATATGACATAGTCATATATATGCTCAAACTTAAAATAATTTGTTATGAAGTTAAGTAGCTTTAGA
The DNA here is from genome assembly GCF_964374135.1 of Grampus griseus. NCBI lineage: Eukaryota > Metazoa > Chordata > Mammalia > Artiodactyla > Delphinidae > Grampus > Grampus griseus. The sequence goes on from NC_139017.1 coordinate 60,045,492, forward strand.
GAAAAATAGGCTATGTCACTTTAAATTTGTCTTATTTTTCTCATTGTATATGTATATTTTTAAAATGGTTATAAACAGTGTAAGTTGTATTCCTTTTTTTCATTTAAGACTATTTCATATACATTCCCGTCTATTGACCAATAATAATGTTGAGGATGTGGGATACTCTGCTAATCTATTACATTGAAATGTTGAAGTAGGCTCTGTTGGACACTTCAGTTGTTTATAGTTTTTTTCCATTACAGTTTCTCCTTATGGATATGTGCCCCACCCCCCTTTCCCCGATTTTGCTTATTTCTTTGGGGGTATACTAGGAATGATTATACTGCAGAATATGACTATCTCGTAGCTCATTATATATTATAAGATTTTCCACTAGAAAGATATAACACATTAATAATGCCCATAACAATTTATGAGTACAATTTCCCCCCATGACTTTACCAAATCTGGGCTTAAGCATTGCTTTATTATAGTTCTGTGATTTGTGTTTTACTCATAGCATAGAATGAGGAAAAAGAAAAGATCTTTAGAGTTGGATGAGTAGGTTCAGGTTTTTACCCATGCAGTTGTCTAGTTTTATATGACTGAGAAAGTTTCACATAACCTTTCTGAGCCTCCATTTTCTCATCAGTAAAGTGTGGAATGGTGATAACATCTTGTAGGGTTATTATAAATAGTAACTGAAACAAGATATCTAGCTCTTATTAGGTACTTAGTTAATAACATTTTTATGATTATTAGTTTAATAGGTATATAATATTACTATTGTATTTTTATTTTATTAGTGAAGTGGTATATTTTTCTGTAAAATAGTTTATATTTGTAATATAATATTTGAGTATTTTTCACATAGACCCTCTTGTTTCTTTTGACTATCAAGTGGAATCTGAGTATATGTAGCAATATTTCATTTATTTTCAGTTACTCTACATTGTAGCTTTTAAAATCATTTACATTTATCCCAGATATTTCTGTTTTCAAACAAAATTTGTGCAGTTTAAAAGACTTATTCAAACCTTAAAGCATGTTTGTGATCCTTCTTCATTTCTTGACTATTTAGAAAATTTATCTTAACAGTTAGTACAAATATATCCTTATAGTTAATTATTTTAAAAATTTGTTTTGCTAATGCTTAATTATATTCTATCTGGGATTGATTTAGTTGTATGAAGTGAGGTATAGAGCTAATAAGCAAATTATTTGTAACTTAAAACCTTTGTAACAAATTATTTCTTTCTACATGATTTCTATGTGTTTAAAATATTCTTTTTTATTAAAAATTAAAAAAAACTGAAGTATAGTTTTTTGGTGTTTTTTTTGCTGCGTTGGGTCTTTGTTGCTGTGTGCAGGCTTTCTCTAGTTGCGGTGAGTGGGGACTACTCTTCATTGCGGTGCACGGGCTTCTCATTGCAGTGGCTTCTCTTGTTGTGGAGCACAAGCTCTAGGCACACAGGCTTCAGTAGTTGCAGCATGCAGGCTCAGTAGTTGTGGCACGCGGGCCCTAGAGCGTGCGGGCTTCAGTAGTTGTGGCTTGCGGGCTCTAGAGTGCAGGCTCAGTAGTTGTGGTGCACAGGCTTAGTTGCTCCGCAGCATGTGGGATCTTCCTGGACCAGGGATCAAACCCATGTCCCCTGCATTGGCAGGTGGATTCTTAATCAGTGCGCCACGAGGAAAGTCCCTAAATTGAAGTATAGTTGATTTACAATGTTAGTTTCTGGTATAAAACAAAGTGATTCACTTTTATATATATATATTGCTTCCATGTCTTGGCTATTGTAAATAGTGCTGCTGTGAACATTGGGGTGCATGTATCTTTTTGAAATAGAGTTTTCATCTTTTCTGGACATATGCCCAAGAGTGAGATTGCAGGGTCATATGGTAACTCTATTTTTAGTTTTTTAAGGAAACTCAATACTGTTTTCCATAGTGACTGAACCAATTTACATTCCCACCAACAGTGTAGCAGGGTTCCCTTTTCTCCACACCCTCTCCAGCATTTGTTATTTGTAGACTTTTTAATGATGGCCATTCTGAGCAGTGTGAGGTGATACCTCATTGTAGTTTTGATTTGCATTTCTCTAATAATGATGTTGAGCATCTTTTCATTTGCCTATTGACCATCTGTGTATCTTCTTTGGAGAAATGTCTACTTAGGTCTTTTACCCATTTTTTGATTGGGTTGCTTGGTTTTTTGTTATTGAGTTGTATGAGCTGTTTGTATAGTTTGGAAATTAAGTCCTTGTTGGTTGCATTGTTTGCAAATATTTTCTCCCAGTCCATAGGTTGTCTTTTCATTTTGTTTATGATTTCCTTTGCTGTGCAAAAGCCTATAAGTTTGATTAGATCCCATTTGTTTATTTTTGCTTTTATTTCTATTGCCTTGGGAGACTGACCTAGGAAAACACTGTTATGATTTATGTCAGAAAATGTTTTGCCTATGTTCTCTAGTAGGAGTTTTATGGTGTCATGTCTTATATTTAAGTCTTTAAGCCATTTTGAGTTTATTTTTGTGTATGGTGTGAGGGAGTGTTTTAACTTCATTGATTTACATTTACATTACACCACTTGCTGAACAGACTTTCTTTCCTCCGTTATATATCCTTGCCTCTTTTGTCAAAGATTAATTGCCCATAGGTGTCTGGGTTTATTTCTAGGCTCGCTATTCTGTTCCTTTAATTCATATGTCTGTTTTTGTGCCAATACCACGCTGTTTTGATTACTGTAGTATTGTCTGAAATCTGGGAGGGTTGTGCCTCCAGTTTTGTTCATTTTTCTCAGGATTGCTTTGGTAATTCTGGGTCTTTTATTCTCCCATATAAATTTTAGGATTTTTTTTGTTCTAGTTCTGTGAAAAATGTCATGGGTAATTTGATAGGGATCACATTAAGTCTGTAGATTGCTTTGGGTTGTATGGCCATTTTAACAATATTAATTTTAAGAAAATTAATTCTTCGAATCCAAGAGCATGGGACATCTTTCCATTTCTCTGAATCATCTTCAGTTTCCTTTAGCAGTGTTTTGTAGTTCTCAACATGTAAGTCTTTCACTGCTTGGTAAGGTTTATTCCTAAATATTTTATTTTTTTGATGTGACTTTAAAAGGGATTCTTTTTTTACTTTCCCTTTCTGATGTTTCATTGTTAGTGTAAAGAAATGCAGCAGATTTCTATGTGTTAATCTTGTATCCTGCTACCTTGTCGAATTCATTTATCAGTTGTAGTAGTTTTTGTGTGGAGACTTTAGGGTTTTCTATATATAGTATCATGTCATCTGCATATAATGACAATTTTACCTCTTTCCTTCCAGTTTGGATGCCTTGTATTTCTTTTTTCTTATCTGATTGCTGTGGCTAGGACTTCCAGTACTGTGTTGAATAGAAGTGGTGAGAGTAGGCATCCTTGTCTTATTCCAGATTTTGCCAGGAAGGCTTTCAGCTTTTCACTGTTGAGTATTATGTTGGTTGTGGGTTTGTCATAAATAGCTTTTAGTATGTTGCGATATGTTCCTTCTATACTTACTTTTGTAAGAGTTTTTAATCATGAATCGATGTTGAATTTTATCAGATTCTTTTTCTGCATCTATTGAGATGATCGGGGAGTTTTTGTCTTTTCTTTTGTTGATGTGGTGTATCACACTGATTGATTTGTGTATGTTGAAACATCCTTGTGACCCTGGGATGAATCCAACTTGATCGTGGTATATGGTCTTTTTTATGTGTTATTGGATTTGGTTTGCTAATATTTTGTTGAGAATTTTTGCATCTATATTCATCAAAGATATTGGCTTGTAATTTTCTTTTTTTGGTAGTGTTTATATTTAAAATATTCTGAATATCTCTATGTCTGTTTTTAAATGTTCCCTGGAATTTCTCTTATTTCACAGATTTTTCTATTTCTAGAAGCAATAAGGTGTTTTTTTTCCTGCAAAATGAAATAGCCTTTTCTCCAATTATAAAAGTAAAAAAAAATTTTCTGTTTAAAGTTTATGCATAACCTATCTGATTCTCTATTTTCTTTACGATAAAATAGAGCTAGTATTACAAATGTCATGAAGTTATTATAAGGATTAAATCAGATAGTATGTGTCAAGCACATTACCTAACTTATAGTAAGAGCTCAATTAATGGTTTAAAATAATAATAATGCTGTATGTTCATGAAGGTACACCTTGGAATCTTTTTTCAGTAGACTTAATAAATAAAAATGTTCCAATCTTAGTTATATATTTATAAATCAGTTTTGTCTAAGTGTTATTTTCTAAATGTGTTCTTAAATTCTGGGAATACTTTACTTTAGCTTCCTGTTTGCTAACTGTTTAATTAATAGAAGAACTATTGCAATTTTTTACAGTATGTAGTCTTCCCAATCAAGAGCACCACGTGCGTGTGTGTGTGTGTGTGTGTGTGTGTGTGTGTATACACTTCCATTTGTTCTTGGCTTCTTTAATTTTTTCCATTGGAATTTTGCATATTATTTTTAATAAGAGAAAAAAATTAACCTTCAAATATTATTATACTTATGATTGGGCTCTGTTTTTATTGCATATATTACAGTTAATTTTAAAGATGGTAAGGAGGTACATTGATCTTTATGGTGAGCTCTAGTTTATTACTGATTAATTATCTGATATTTAAAATCACCTTATTTTTGAAGCAGAATATTTTAGTGAAAAGATTGGTCTTTGGAGACATAAAAACCTGTTTTCAAACTCTTTTTATGTCATCTATTTGCTAAGTAATTCTTGGTGAGTTTGTTTGACTTTTTTGAGCCTTAATTACCTTCCTCATATTTAAAATAAGGACAATATCTATATTGAAAGATTATTAAAAAGCAACGTAATGCAGTTGTCAAGAATCTGAGGTTTTCTTTACAGATATTTGGGATGTAAACCTGGCTTTAAAGAGAATAATTAACACCAACTTTAGGATATACCTTTGCTGGGGAGAACTAAGCAGACTTGAAGGGAAGGAATGCATAGGTTGATGTAAGTCACTGGTATTGTTTTCATTAGGGGTTGAATTATGGTTTTACCAATATATGTTGCAGTACAAATAAGGAGATAAATGGATGAGTTGATTAATTTACATATCAGGCCATGCATGACTCCTTAATAACAATAGGTCATGAATGAAGAATGATAATTAAAGTGATTAAAGATATTCTTAAATTCTGCCTCTACCACTCGTTAGTAATGTGACCTTAGGCAAATTACTTTATCTCCCTAAGCCTCAGTTTCCTTATTTGTAAGATGAAGTAATATCTACTTTGTATGTTGTTGTGAGGGTCAAATGAAAGGGGATGTGTAAAGTTCATAGCATGTGCTCATCAGATAGTAAGAGCTCAATAAGTTAATACTCAGTGGTTTGTTGGAGGCAGCAAGCAGAAGCCAGTTTTGTGCATCTGTTCCCAATTCCCATAGTGACATGGCAATGATAGCTTTAAATTAGACATGGTGGGACTATTTATACTCCAGAACTGTTACAGATCAGAGAGGGGTGGTGGTTGGGGTGATGGTGGTGTTTCAGGAGCCGCAGTGTTAAATGTTTAACAACAACCACTGTTAACTCCTGTTATTATTTAAATATTTAGAGTTAATAACTAGCATTATTGAAGAAAATATGATTTTGACTCTAGAAATAAATATGCTTTTTCTCACATGAAGAACTTTTATATTTGATATTCTATAGTATCAATTAAAGTTGAATACTGAGTTGTTATTAAATGCCTTATTGTCATCTACTGAGATCTATTTTTTTTATCATTCTTTTTCTATTATTTTACTAACATTGAAAGTCTAGGATAAGCTATGTATGGTGGATAATTGGTTTGAGGTATTTTTTGCTGAGGTATGTTAGCCCTTTTTCTTTTTTTGTAAGTCATCTGTAACTATGTTTCTCTTTGAGATTGCACAGTAATTTTTTAAATCTTATTTTGAGTGATTTTGTGGTCAAAACTATGTATTAGTTTTTAGCCCCTTGAATAAAGTATAATCCTTTTCTGAATATTAGAATGATATATAATACTTTGGAAATTATCTCTAGTGAATTCATTCATGGTGCCTTAATTATTCAGTGATATTTTTAAAAAGGTGATTTAATATTTTGCATTCCCTATTATTGATAATTGTTTTTCTACCTCTTGTTTCACTTTGGTACTTTCTGTTTTTAAATTATGTTCACGTAAATTTTCAGTATATTAATATGTGCTAAGTAAAATAACCTCCAACATTAATAAAAATTTTCATTTATTTTTGCCTCATATTTAAGTAAATCCAATTAATATAAATGCAGCTAATTATTAGGTATAATCAATAAAAAGAACTTGCTTGAATATTTTAGTTTATTTCCCTCAATGAATTTGTATCAAATGCTTCAATGAGTCTATTCTTTTTTAAAAATTTTATTTATTTTTTTTATTGATTTACAATGTGTTAATTACTGCTATACAGCAAAGTGATTCAGTTATACATATACATACATTCTTTCTTATTTTCAACGAATCTATTCTTGAAAGTAGAATTTTCTTGTCCTTTTTGTCTCATGCTTAAATGATCAGATTTCACTCTTTCCATGTGGTTATGTAATTTCTGAGCAATCTGAATAATAAAATGAAAAAAATATGTGCTTTATATGCAAAGACTTTCCTTAACAAATAACTGGTTTGATTTTCTTATCTAAAACAAAATAGTTTAACTTAAATTCATCAAGTCAGTAAGTAAATCGATAAATTTATAGAGAGCCAGCATCCTAAGGAATAAAATCTCCTGGCTATTTATTTATTTATCTAAAATATCCTAGTGTGTTTTCAAAAAAAAAAAAAATTATTCAGCTGTTATCCCACCTTCTCCTGGCCGTCAGTATCTTTTTTCATGCTCATTTTGTAGAAATTTAAGTTAGAGAGCCATTGATTATCAAACCCTTAGATAATCAGAAGATATTCTTTACTGAGATATTAGGTCCAAATGGTAGTTAATGGTGACATCAACCATATAGCAGTTTTTCTAGTCTATGCCCAATAATCTTGAGTGCTGAGCTACCTCTAACCTTGAATAGAATTTATCACTTCATAGGTATGTAATCTGGACCTGTCTTTCAGCGTTAGAATTTGTTGATAATCTCAGTTTCCAAAATCAGAGATTCTAATTTTTGACATAAGCTGAAAGCTAGTAGAATTCTCAATAACCATTCTAAAACTTGCTTAGTCATCCAAGTAATAATATATTTTTTTATATACTTGCAGCGGGGTCATTTTTTGCTCCTTAAGCCTATAAAGATTAGTAATTCCTTAGTTTTCAATTGCTCATAGTTTTCCAGTAAAGTCTTAACAAGCAAAGTAAAGCAAAAAGAAAAAAAATCAGAAAGAATTTGGTTTTAAATATTGTGATTAATAGTTTATTTCACTGGTTGGAACTTTATGTTGTGACTTTCACCAAACACTAGGATCTCTGGCATTTACCTTGGAGCAAAATTAACCTGTGACTTTTTATATTGGGCTCTGATACCTTAATGTAACTGGATCCAGATCTTCCATTCTTTATTGACTTCCTTCATTTTTTCTTCATCACCAGCCGCTGAGGATGATACAGAAAGGAATATAGCCCATTATCCATACTCCACACTACTTTACAACATAGTGAAGAGGCAGATATGTAAACAGATAAATAATAGTCCCTGAGAAGATGTCATTTGAAATAGATTTGGATGAATAAAAGTCTCCCAAGTTAAGTAAAGGAGTTAGGGGTATTCTAGACAGAGGGAACAGTGTGAAAGCCAGGAGTACATCTAGGGAATGGTGAGAAGTTCGCAAGGTAAAAAGTGTAGAGTATGTGAAGATGAGTAGATGTGACTGGAAAGGACAGTGGAGGGTCATTGTTTGAAGCATTCTATGCTGAGTACCAAGCTAAAGTTTGAACAGATATTTTAAAGTAGGAGATAAGCAGGAAGATAATTTTATGTTAGCATGGAGGGTGGACTAATGATGGAGAGATACAATTAAATTGTGCCAGAATGAGACATGATAAAAGCCTAAATTAAAGTGTTGATAATGACTGAGGGTAGAGACTTAAAAAGACTTTTCTGAGGTAGATTGACAGAATATGAAGAATAATGCAAAAGACAAATAGGAATCAATAGTAACAAATTTTGTAGATTTGGAAAATGGTGTCCCCTTTAACTAAATTTGAGAATAAAGCAGAACAAGTTCGTAGGGGAAGTCAGTGAACATGTGTTCAGTATTTTCTATATGCTTGGTTTTTCAACCTCCGGGTACTTTATATGCATTTATCTGGTTTAACCCTCTGAATAATCCTGTGAGGTAATTATTCTCATTTTAAAAGTAAGGAAGTAGAGGCCCAGAAAGGTTTAGTTACTTCCCTTAGACTATGCAGCTAAGTGGTGTCTCAGCTAGGTCCAGGTCTCTCTGACTTCAAGCTCCTGTTCTTACCCTCCATTTTGTGATGTGATGTTTGAGAGTTTTTCAAAAACCTGGGAATAGCTGTCCAATGAGCATTGAGGAATAAAGGGGCAGGAGTTCAAAAGTAGAGACCAGGTCCCATATGAAGATATACAAGGATGTTGAAGTCACAGGAGAGTATGAAATCACTCAGTGGAGGATGTAGTGTGAGGGTAATGAGTGTGTCAAGACTAGCACCCTGACCTTGGCACATCCGGCTATCTTACTCCAGGCTAACCAGAGTCTATTAGCAGAGCCACTCAACTTTTACAGTTATAGACTTGGAGTTAACCTATCGTGGTGGCAAGTTTAACATTCTTACTTTTATACCCCACACAACTTATTTATTTAACAGCTTATTGAGATATAGTTCACATACCATACAAATTACTCATTTAAAGTTACAACTCAATTGGGTTTTTTTGAATTGTGGTAACATGTACATACCATAAAGTTTACCATTTTACCATTTTAAACATTTTATTTTTTAACAGTTTTAAGTGTGGGGTTCAGTAGAATTAAGTACATTCACATTGTTGTGCAGCCATCACCACCATTCTTCTCACAGTATTTCATCTTTCTAAACTGAAACTCTGTATCCATTAAACAAATACCTCCCTATTCTTCTCTCTCCCCAGCCCCTGGTAACACCATTCTCCTTTCTGTCTTGATGAATTTGACTACTCTAGGTATTTCATGTAAGTGGAATCACACAATATTTGCCCTTTGGTACAATTTAGTTGTTTTTAGTATATTCATGGTGTTTTGCAGTCACACGGCAATCAATTTTATAACATCAAAAAGAAACCCTGTACCTATTAGCAATCACTTCTCAAAGCACCCCCTTCTCCCCCTGCCATAGGTAACCACTAATGTGCTTTGTGACTATAAATTTGCCTTTAGATTTCATATAAATGGAATCACTCAATATATAGCCTTTTGTGTATCGCCTCTTTTACTTAGCATAACGTTTTCAAGGTTCGTCCATATTGTAGCATCTATCAGCGCTTCTTTTAATGGCCAAGTAATATTCTCTTATATGGATATATCACATTTTATTTATGTATTCACCAGTTGATGGACATTGAATTGTTTTTACTTTTTGGATATTATGAATTATGCTGCTTTGAACGTTCATGAACAAGTTTCTACGTGGACATGTTTTCATTTCTCTTGGGTATTTACCCTTCTATTCTTGAAGGACACATCCTGCGTCCAAGATAATGGATTAGTGTTTTGAGACTTTAAGTTACATTTAGTTTCCCATCTTTTATCTAAACATGTAACAATTTTGCCATTTTATTTGTGTGTTATATCTGTATATTTACTCAATAAATATTTGTATAAGGTATTTATAAGATTCTAGTCTTAATTGAATACTTTCAGTAATTGGCAATTTCCTACATGGCATATCCTACAATTACTTTCAGTAACTGGCAATTTCCTACATGTGTAATGAAAACATAAACGTAAGTATGTTTTTAGTTTAGTGTGATCTAGAGTTTTCTTTTGGTAGCTTGACTGTAATGAACATGGTGATTTGTCTTCATTGCCAGGATGATTGTCATGTTTTTATCTGCCTGAGGCAGTTTTCATTTAATTTCTCATGCTCAAGGTCGGTATATCTTTTTGAGGAAGCAAAGAGAAGAGTAAAATGAGTAATGACTCTGAATCTATGATTATGAAACCTCATCCATATGAGTATACAGGTTCGTAGTTACTGAGCTTTAGTCAGTAAACCACAGGCATTTTTCCTGTCATTTCTTGTGAATTTTCTCATTGAGATATCCTTAGTTTCTTTTTCTCTTAGTTTATTTCTGGATTCAATGATGATTATTCATTTGCCTTTACAAAACAGAAATCCTGTGTTGTATCCATGTTTTTAGACATTGTCACCAAAATGTCAAAGTAATTTGAAGCTTAAGGGATACCAATTCAATTATAATTTAGCACAGTATAAAACCATAACCGTGGTGAAAATAAAGGATATTTTGAATGCTATGTGTGTGGTTTGTTGTTCTGGAGAAAAGTGGTATCTGGTGGCAAGAACATAAGAGTTGTTGTCAGCATTTGTGGGTTTATTCTCAGATCCAAGCTTTTTTTTTTTTTTTTTTTTGAAGAGAGAGACTATGCTTGGTATATGTTTAGTACAGTGGTTTATATACTGTAAATACATTGTAACTAGTGAAGATTTTATACTGTTGGCAGAATAATATACGACAACTTACTGATAGTATAGGTAAAATAATGATAACTGTCATGGGTACTTTGTGATTCCATTCTTTAAGCTGTCTTCAAGAAAAACATGATTAATATTCCTAAGTACTAGTGATGGTATTTTAAGCAACTTATAAAGAACATTTTTTTCAAAGTATTTAGACATTACTCTCCCCAAGGGACTGCTCAAAATTCTACCTAGTAGAACTCATCCATTTCACAGAATTATTTTCCAGAATCTCAGAGTAAGAAACATGCTTTAAGATTGTGTGATGATTCTAATATGTGGAGACGAGGCACTGACATTCTAGTATTTAAGTTTTATTTACCTCCATCCTCTTGACAGCCTCCTAAACCAAGGGTTTTAAAAAATAAGCCTTCTTGTATTACTACTGGTCCTTGAGCTGGATGGAGGTGTTGTGCCCTTAAAATAAGATACTAAAGATCTCTTTCATTGAAAGATCTCTTTCATTGAAAGATCTCTTTCATTGTTCTAATTTAACAACATTGTTTTAAAATTAAAGTGCAAGACATCAAGCACAAGGAAAAATTCTGAAGAAAGAATAGTTTACAATTTATAAATAAAATTTTAAAATAGAATGAATTTATGAATACACCTGAATATCTAGGTGTTGATAATCATGCTTCCTTCTGGAGTGCTGTGTATTTAGAACTTACATATCCTAAAGGAGTATTATTGATATAAATCTTGTCTGTCCTTGGTATAAAATGCAGAGTGCTGAGTAACTGTATTAAAGAATAAAGTGCTCTCTATGTACAGACATCAAAAGATCTCCGAGCTGTATTGCAACAGAAGTACTGTATATTTTGGGGGTTCTTTGTAGTTTTCAAACCCTATCACATGTGTTATTTGATAAGTACATTGTGGAGAAAGTAGTAAGTTCACTTTATTATGGGGAAAAACACTTTATATATGGAGATAAATATTGTATTTCCAGAAGGAAGCTCTTTCCTCTTAAAAATGTGGCTGTGGATTTGAAATTGAGAAATGGGAGATCCTGAGAGTTAGACCTGAATCCTCCACCAATCTGATATCTCTATCCTTCTATCTTTACATTAATTTAACTAGAATAAGTCTAGCGTTGATCATGAGTGAGATTCAGTAACCTTTACTAATACCTTTTCTTCCTCTGCCAGAGAAGGATGACCAAGGTTGTACTGGGCAATGAGCCAAGGGTGGCAAGCAGCCTCCTAACTTATCATTGCAGTATCTTGAACAACTTTACTCTTCATCTGGTTAACTGATACATGCAGATAATAGTACAGATGAATTACACCCCCCACCCCTGTCACATACATACATATGTAGAGAGGTACATGCAGAGGCTACAGTTGGACTGCTTAGTCTGGAAACTTCTTTCCATATGAAGATTTTATATTCTCTTGCTATGGTTTTTACCTTTAGCTGTCTCCTCAGTTCACCTGGTCACTCACTCATGGAGCACTATTTGAGCACCAGGATAGAGAACTGCCTTATTTCACCCACAGGTTGTTTCTTGATTTGTTCATGGTGTTTTTGAGTGTATCTCTTTGTATAGTTTTCTTAGTGGTTGCTCTAGAAGTCTTACAATATTCATATGCGATATCACAGTTTACTGGTATCAACATTTTACCACTTTGAGTGAGTGAAGTGTGGAAATCTTACTTCCATTTAAGCCCCTCCACTTTAAAATAACATTTTCTTGAGTATCAGATGGCATTGTAATTTTTGCTTCAATCAATAAATATTTATAAAACTCATGAGGAGGGTAGAATATTATATGTCTTCATATTTCTGCACTTACCATTATTTTTTTCTTTCTTCCCGATGCTCTAAAATTCCTTCTTTTATAATTTCCTTTCTGTTTGAAGAACCCTCTTTTGCTATTCTTTAAGGGTAGGTCTGCTAGTGATTTTCAGTTTTCTTTCGTCTGAGAATGTCTTTATTTCCCTTTCATTTCTGAAGGATACTTTCACCAGGTATAGAATTTGCAGTTGACAGTTCTTTTCTTTCAACACTTGAAACATTTTGTCCCACTTCCTTCTGGCCTCTGTGATTTCAGATGAGAAATCCACTGAATTCCCTACAGGTAATAAGTCATTTTTCTCTGGACGCTTTCAAGATTTCTTCTTTGTCATTAGTTTTCAGAAGTTTAATTATGATGTGTCTTGTCTTGGATTTTTTTTGGATTTATCCTATTTGGGTTCATTTAGCCTCTTGAATGTGTAGGCTTATGTCTTTGCCTACCCTTTGGGAGGTGTTCAGCCATTGTTTCTTCAAATACTCTTTTATCCCTACTCCTCTCCTGGGACCCTGATGATACAAATATTGGATCTTTTGATATTGTCCTACAGGTCTTTATTCCTTTTAAATTATTTTTTTCTGTCTATTTTATTATCTCTGTTGTTTATTTTCAGTAAATTCTGTTGATCTGTCCTCAAGTTTACTGATTCTATCTTCTGTCGTCTCCATTCTACTGTTGAGCTATTCTAGTGAGATTTTTATTTGTTATTGTATTTTTCAGTTCTGTAATTTCCATGTGGTTTATTAAAAATAATTTTGATTTCTCTGCTGAGATTTTCTATTTTCTTAATTTGTTCTAAGAGAATTTATAATTGTTTGCAAAGCATTTTATGATGGCTGCTTTAAATTCCTTCTCATATAAGTTCAACATCTGATTCATCTCAGTTGATTTTCTTTTCATATTCGAGTTGTGATATTCCTGTTTCTTGGTATGATGGATGATTTTTTCTTTTTAATTGAATCTTGAGCATTTTGACTGTTACATTAGGAAACTCTGGGTTTATTTAAATCTTGTATTTTAGCAGGCAGTCACCCTATTTAGATTTACCATGTAGTTTTAGGCCTACCATTGAGGGGCATGGTTCCAATGACAATTTAATTTTCAGATCCTTTGCAGCACTGTTTTAGTCTGTTTGGTTTATCTGGACCTCCTACTGGTCCCTGCTAGTGCTGGTTGCAGGGAATGGAATGAGCTTCTCCAGAATATGCCATCTGTGCTTCTAGAAGGGAGAAGGGAGTCTCCAGCTAGTGGATACAGAGAGGCTTTCTGGGCTGGGCTGCTGTGGTAGGATCCCACTGTCTGTAGGAGATGGAGAACAATTCCCAGGCTGAGCCCTTGTTGTGGTAGGTCCCTCTTTCCAATGCCACCTTCAATACCTCGACCTAGTGTGTCAGTGGGAGAGGGGAAGCTCAGGTCTGGGGGGGAATGAGAGTGCTTTCCTTGGCCGCTCACTGTCTGTAGTCCTCCCTATCAATACCCCCTTACCAGTGCTGTTGGGCTTGCCTAGTGTCATTGAAAGTAATGAGCCTACCTAGGGCACTGCCTGTTATTAGGTTTGGGACAAGGTCTGGGTCAATTTCTTTTGTTGAACCTGGGGTTGTAAGATGTTCTGCCAATTCAGTGAAAATTAGAATTATCTACTTTACATAAATAAGTCAAAACATATGAACCAAGCAGCCCTTACACTTACCATCAGTTCCACAACCCCAGAGATTTGGGAATATCCCATACCAGAGCACCCATAGGGCACATCTTGTTCTTTAGGAGTTCCTGCATCTCTTCTTCCTGGGCCCATCCTTTTCTGTGATACCCTATGCTGTCCTCACTGCAGCATGGAAACTAGACTGTCTGCATTCACCAGGTTGGTACAAACTTATGGTTTAATCCAATTCCTGTAGCCTTTCTCCCATTTCTCACACTACCCCTTTTGGGACATACTTGAACCTTTGTTACTGAAGCTAATCTAAGAAGCATTCCATTCCGAAGACATGTAACAAGTCAGCCTTCTTTCTATTTTCAGAGTCCTATGGCTACCTTTTGAAGTTCCAAAGTTTATAGTTGTATTTAGCAGGGAGCAGCAGCAAGACAGGAGTCTGTGTCATCTTGTCTGGTCCAAGACTCATTCTTAATTCTTTGTTATTCACATTTTTGTTTAGAGTGCCTAACCTGTGATCATCTATGTCAATTTTCTTCAGTTGTTCAACAATATAAATCTTCTGTATCCTGTCTTATAAGAACTTTTACTTGGAATCTGAGTTCTTTCCCAACATAGCTCTCATCAGCTTTGTGAAATTCTATCTCTTTTTAACAAGATTAGCAGTTTGACTCTGTAGTTATTTTGCACTCATACAGTATTCAACAGTGATCAACAAAGGTTTAGGGACGATACTGTTCAAGTGGCGATTGAGTTTTATAAGGAGTCAGTTAACTAGTGAACATTTTTGTGTTTGGTAAACTTTTATTTCTCTATAAAAATTTATAACTGTGAGGACTACAATGAATACTTATATAAGCAAAAACCTTCCTGTATGTTTATGTCATTTTACTTTATTTTGTTATATTACTTTAGAATTTAGAAAGACCTTAAAAGTCCTCTTGTATCTTTATTTTACACACAGGTAAAATATTAAAGACATGCCTAATATTAAGATGACCTTGTAATTTGTAATCTAAACAGAGAGACTTTTGAAGATTGAAAGGGGGCATTATTAACAATTACTTCAGGACAACAGGTATAATCTGGGACATGTGGTCATACTAGTAATGATCAAATTGCTAGTAAGTACATAATTTAGTTTAATGAGATCCCAAATCTCCTGACTCCTGTTGGGTAGCCCTGATGTAGCATAGCATTATGATTATGATTGTGGGCTACAGAGTCAGACTACTTTGGTTCATATCCTGACTTTACTCCCTACTAACGGTGTGACTGTGATCAATTTGTTCAAATTCTCTGTGCCTCAGTTTCTTTATGTGTAATATGCAGGTATAGTTCCAACGTTGCAGGGATGCTGTGAGGCTTAAATGAGATTATGCCTATAAAGCCTTTAGTACAGTAGGTGGCTAGCACTTAGTAAGTATTATGTTTGCTGGTGTTATTACTACTGTTATTTTGTAAAATCCTAAGATCAGAAAAGGTAAGGGTTAAGTGAGGTCTGGTAGCTTCAGTGTGAGATTAAGAATCAGGAGTTTGGGGTTCTATTTCTGTTTTGTTCCTGACTCACTTGGACTCTTTGGGAAACTGCTTAACCTTTTTGTGTCTAAATCTTGCAATCTAAAGCTAGAAGAATCTTGCCATCTGCTCACTTCATGGAAGATGGTAAAAAATTTTTGGAAAATGCTTTGAGATCTGTGGGAGAAAGGTGCTATATAAGCTTATAACTTTATTCATCTCTGCATTGACATTCACTTGCTCATTAAATATGTATACAGTTTTTCATCAGCATAAATAGTAGTCCAAAGTTACTATATATGTATAATGTGTGGGTGATGATAATTCTGTTAGAACATTTTCTTTTGTGTTTTCTTCATCATTTAAAAACATAGATCCTCCTTGCCACATTATATTAGAAATATATATATATATATAAGATGTATAAATTATGGATACTGACCAAACAATAATTTCTCATTTTTATACTTAGTTTTAATTATAATGTAGATTTGAGTCTTTTCAAAGAAATGAAAAAGTATGAAAATGGGGGCAAAGAATGGTTCGTTGATTAATTATAATGACAATAAAATGGGCTAAAGGTAACTTGTAAGAACATTTAGTCTCTTCTTCTGCTACAGTAGAATTGTTTTTTTGTTTGTTTTTTTTGCGGTACGTGGGCCTCTCATTGTTGTGGCCTCTCCCGTTGCGGAGCACAGGCTCTGGACGCTCAGGCTCAGTGGCCATGGCTCACAGGCCTAGCCGCTCCACGGCATGTGGGATCTTCCCGGACTGGGGCACGAACCCGTGTCCCCTGCATCAGTAGGCGGACTCTCAACCACTGCGCCACCAGGGAAGCCCTAGAATTGTATTTTAATTAATTCAATTCAGTAATTATTGATCAAGTGGCTGTTATGTGCATGGAAAAAGGTAAGACAGTTCTTTTCCTTACATGCTTACATTCTATTAGGGAAAATTAAAATGTAACTGTTTACCTTATTCTTACATTATCTTTAACATTGTAGCTGATAGTGGTTGCAGGTAGAGGCAGTATATGAAATGAAATGTTACACAAGATTTTGACTATTTTAAATTAGTGAGATTTAGCTAAATATTTTTATAAGGTTCAAAAGGTCAAATGGTCAGGTCAGAAAAGGTATTAAATTTGCCAAGTTGATTTCTCATTGTAGTCCAGATTCAGTGCTAATTTATATTTTTTAAATAAAGGAAAAAGTTATGTATTCAGGAGAATAAAGTAATTGGAAACTTGTGTAATCTGAAAAATTATTTTAGGTAGCTTTTTGTTCCTTACAATTCACTTTGAGATTTAACCTGAACGATTTTCACTTCAAAAGTAATTCTGAGGAATTGAAAGAAATTCAAGATTTGAAAATAAAATTAAGTGAAAACTTATATTCTAAACCTATGAATTACATTTTAAATGAATTTACATTTTAAATGTAAAATTGGAATAATCCAGGTATAGATTATGAATATTCAAATAGTAAACTCACCCTAGGATCTTGCTACTCACTTATTCTTGGAGGAGAATAGTAGGATAGGACTACCTTATCCCAGCAAGATCGCAATATGAACATTGATATTTAAATAAAAAGTAAACTGTATTTTAATGTTTGTAGTTACATGAAGATGAGAAAATGAATGATAAGTTATATTTTATTTTTAAGGGGACTCTTTAGTGTGATGTTTAGGAACTGGCAACCAGTTTCTCTTAGTCTTTTTCCTTCGGTTGCAGATCTCTGAAATGCTACATAGAAAGAGGAATGAAAAAGTCTATTAATTATTAAGATTAGAACTCAAGCATTGGCCCAGAAAGCTCAAGAACAAATTTTTAGATAAAAGTTAAAGGCAAAAAGTTTACAATGATATTTAGAAAAAGGATCAAATGCTAAGAAGCATTATGAAATCACAATCTACCATCTAGTTTGGTAGTCCAGAAACTGAGGATTCTTCAATAACACCTTGTTTTCCCTTTCTGTTACCAAATCCAGTTCATCATCAAGTCATGTCCTTTCTACCACTTAAATATTTCTCTAATATGACCTTGCTTTATTTCTTTTACCACACACTGACCCCAATCTACCATCCCTCGTGCCTGGATTACCATAATAGTCTCTATGTTGGTTTCCTAGGACTGCTGTAACAAATTACCCTAAACTGTGTAGCTTAAAACACAGGTGGTTTTCACACAATTCAGAAGACCAAAAGTCTGAAATCTAGGTGTCAGGGAGAATTTGTTCTAGGCCTTCCCCCTAGCTTCAGGTTGTTGATTGTTGGTATTCCTTGGCTTTTAGCTTCATCACTACAGTCTGTTTCTCCATCATCACATGGTTCTTTTCTTTGTGTGTCTCTTCTGGGTCTTCAAATCTCCCTCTCTTTATAAGGACATGATTCATACTCCAGTATGACCTCATCTCAACTTGATATTTTACTAGAAGTCCTAGCCAGGGCAGCTAGGCAACAGAAGGAAATAAAAGGCATTTAGATTGGGAAGGAAGAAAGAAGTACAAATATCTCTATTTGAAAATGAAATGTTCAAGTATAATATCCTAAGAAAGCCACTAAACTTTTGTTAAATAAATGAGTTCAGCAGGATGCCAGATAAATATACAAAAATCAGTGGTA
The DNA here is from genome assembly GCF_964374135.1 of Grampus griseus. NCBI lineage: Eukaryota > Metazoa > Chordata > Mammalia > Artiodactyla > Delphinidae > Grampus > Grampus griseus. Next base: position 60,063,763 of record NC_139017.1, read on the forward strand.
TTGCCATAAACTTGCAATGAATAATACAAAAATGAAACCAAGAAAACAACTTCATTCACAGTAGCATCAGAAAAAGAGCAAAATTCTTAGGAATGAATTTGACAAAAGAAGTGCAGAACTTTTACTCTGAAAAACTTCAAAATGCTATTGTAAGAAACTAAGGAAGATCTCAATAAATGGAAAAATATCTCAAGTTCATGAATTAGAAGACTTAATATTGTTAAGATGGCAGTACTCCCTAAACTGATCTGCAGGTTCAGTGCAATCCCTATCAGAACCCCAGCTGACTTCTTTGTGGAAATGATACACTAAATCTAAAATCTATACGGAATTCTAAGAACCAGAATATGCACAACAATCTTGAAAATCAAAAATAACCAAGTGGGAGGACTCATGTTGCCCAATTTTACCACTTATTACAAAGCAGCAATAATCCAGACAGTGTGTTACTGGCTCAGGAACAGAAATATATATCAGTGGAATAGAATTGAAGTCCACAAATAAAATCATGTGTTTCAGGTCAACTATTTTTTCACAAGGGTACTAAGACCATTCAGTGTGGGAGAAGAATAGTATTTCGAACAAATGGTTCTGGGACAACTTGATAGGCAGATACAAAAATTGAAATTGGACCCTTACCTCACACCAGATACATCATTTACTCAAAATGGATCAAAGACCTACACATAAGAGCTAAAACTATAATACTCTTAGAAGAATTATTATGGAGGTATATCTTCATGATCTTGGTTTAGCAAAGGATTCTGAGAAATGATAACAAAAGTAGGAGCAACAAAAGAAAAAATAGATAATTTGAACTTAATCAAAATTAAAACTTTGGTGCATTAAAGAATACCAGCAAGAGAGTGAAGAAAAGACAACCCCACAGAATGGAAGAAAATATTTGAATATCAACTATTTGATTTGGATTTTTATCCAGAATATATAAAGAACTCCTACATTTCAAAAATAAAAAGACAACCCAGTTTTTAAAATGGGCAAAGGAATAGACATTTCTCCGAGGAAGATACACTAATGCTAATAAGCATATGAAAAGATGTTTGAACAAACCCTAATACAGGGGGAAAAAAAAGATGTTTGACATCATTAGTCATCAGGAAATGCATATCAAAACTACAATGAGAGAGACATCACCAAGATAGCAACATAGGAGGCTCTAACTTTCTCTTGCCATGGACACACTGAATACACAGCTACACACAGAATGATTCCTTCTGTGAGAAATCCAGAAACTAGCTGAGTGCCTCCTATATATTGGGTAGCTGAGAAAAACTCATATCAAAACAGGTAAAAAAAGCTGAGACAATCCTTGCCATAAATCTCATCCCAGATGTAGTACCATATTGTGAGGGAAGCCTCAACTCCCAGCTGCTCCCTGAGGAGTGAAGGGTTTAGATCATATATCTAGGACCCAACTTTTTTTTTTTTTTTTTTTTTTTTTTTTGCGGTACGCAGGCCTCTCACTGTTGTGGCCTCTCCCATTGTGGAGCACAGGCTCTGGGCGCGCAGGCTTAGCGGCCATGGCTCACGGGCCTAGCCGCTCCGTGGCATGTGGGATCTTCCTGGACCGGGGCACGAACCCGTGTCCCCTGCATCGGCAGGCGGACTCTCAACCACTGCGCCACCAGGGAAGCCCCAAGGACCCAACTTTTAAAGCTGAGGGACTGGCCCCCAAATCACCTAGCTCTGAAAACCAATCGGGCTTCCACAGGAGTATAGCAGACAAAGAAGTAGTTACTAATGAGTGTGTGAGCACTCACTGCAGCTATTCCCCTGGGGCTCAGTGCAAAGGGAACAGGGGAAAACATGCCCATCTCCCAGTCTTTCCCTGGAAGGGATTTGGCTGCATACTTTAAAAGCTGCTGCCTGAGGGTACAGCTTCTAATTAGCATGCATAGAGGTACTGACTGTGATCCTCCTGGGAGACCGAAAAAGCCAGTGGGTACTTGCCCTGCATTCTCCCACTGGCTTGCTCTTATTTTAAAAAAAAATTTTTTTTTAGTTTCTACCTGGAAGGAGCATGTCCACCTGTCTAGTGCCCACATTTTTACAGCTGCCACCTGAGGGACGGGCTATCATATCTCCTATCCCTGATAACCAACAGGACTTGGCATTCATGAGTCCCACAGGACCATAGTAAGCAAAACAAACAAAAAACCCCACAGTTTTCAAATGGGTGCACATGCACTTCTTGCAGCTATCCTTACCCCACCCCTCCACAGTTAGGGTGATGGGGCTCAGCCAGAAAGTCAGGCAAAAATGGCAGTTTCCCAATTTCTGCCTGGAAGGGATTTGACTGCATACTTTCCTAGTTGTTGCCTGAGGTTCCAGCTTCTAATCAGGCTGCATGTGCTAACTGAAATACTAGAGGGGGCCCGACAGACCTGGTGGGCACATCCCCCGCTGTTTCCAACTGTCTCACTCCAACAGTTAAATCAAGTTGCCAGCTCCCTGGAAGGAGCCTGTCTACACATCTAGTACCCAAACTGTTAAGGCTGCCACCCAAGGGCCTGGCTCCTAAATCACATCGCTCTGGGAACAGGCTTGGCATTCACAGGTACCCCAGGACTAAAACCGAGCAGGACCCTGTGGGGCTCCTGGGCACAGAAACCTTTCCATGTCTCTCGTTTCTTGTAGGGAACAGACTCCAGCCTCCATGATGTTCCCTGAGTTCCAAAGGGCAGATTCGAACAGTTGCTAATCTGGGAAAGGAAGGGAGCCAAGAAACAATAGTGCAGCCTTGGGGCAGCGTCCTGGTTCCATCTCAAAGGATACACATCACAAATTCTTTAAGCTCTTTATGGAATTAAAACCCAACAAATGGAAGCTGTCAGCATTCTTCATACCAGAGAAGACCACCAGAGGCCAGGAACCAGAGAAGCTCATCAAGAAGATTACCTGAGACCAGATTAGAGGAGTGCAGGCCCTGCATACACCCTAATCTTATCAGTAACCCCACCGTTGAACCATTGCTATAAAATTCCTTATCAAATCCTCCCAGGTTGGGACACATAGTTTTTGGGGGCAGGAGCCCACTGTGTCCCCATTTGCCTGGCAAAGCAATAAAGCTACTCTTTTCTACTTCACTCAAAACTCCGTCTCTGAGATTTGATTTGGCACCGGTGCACAGAGGCCGAGCTTTCAGCATCAGGACCACAAAAAACAAACGTAGAGGTGGTTCTATTTGAGTGCATAAGCACCACAGAGTGAGTAAGCAAAAACGCCCAACTCCCAGCTTCTCCCTGATTGGAATTAGATTATTTATTGAATGTCCTGATTCTCCCAGCCCCCACCTGAAATGTTTCTAATTAGCCTACATTGGGGAGCCGAAGGGTCAGTCAGTTTGTAGTCCCTGGGAGCCTGTATGGGCAATTCTCACGCCTTGGAGATACTGATGGGTCTTGGCACACCCTCAATTACTGGGAGCCACTAAGAAGAAAGAAGGTGCTTTGGACAATCACAGAGGTTCAAGAGACAACCAGGAGCTGATTGACAAGATTTATCAGATTGGGCTGATTGACAAGATTTATCTCTTACACAAGACCAGTAGGTTAAGACTTTGAGGAGTGGCTTGAGAGGTGACTGTTTTATCTAATGTGCAAAAACCTTGACACGGAGAGTCAAGGAAAATGAAGAAACAGGGAAGTATGTTCCAAACAAAAGAAGAAGATATATCTCCTGAATCTGATCTTGTGAAATGGAGATAATTGATTTACCCAATAGAGAGTTAAAGTTAATGGTCATAAAGATGCTTACTCAGGTCAGGAGAGCAATGCATGAACAAAGTAAGAATTTCAACAGACATAGAAAATATTAAAAAATACCAAACAATTCATAAAGCAAAAGAATAAAATAACTGAATTGATAAATTCAGTAGGGGGGTTCATCATCAGACTAAATCAAGCAGAAGAAGGGATCAGCAAGCTTTAAGACAGAGGAAAAAATAATGAAAAAGAGTCAAGATAGTTTAAGGGACTTATGGGATACTATTAAGTGGACCAATATATGCATTATAACAGTCCCAGAAGGAGATTAGTGAGAGAATAGGACAGGAAGCTTATTCAAAGAAATAATGTTTGAAAACTTCCCTAACCTGAGGAAAGAAATAGACACTCAGATTCAGGAAGCCAAGAAAGTTTCAAAGATGATGAATCCAAAGAGACCCACACTGAGACATGTTATAATTAAATTGTCAAAAGTTAAAGACAAGAGGAGAATCTTAAAAGCAGCAAGAGAAAAGCATCATGTTACATACAGGGGAATCACCATAAGCCTTTGAACAGATTTTTAGCAGAAAACTTGTCAGCCAGAAGGTTGTGGGATGATATATCTTAAATGCCGCAAAACTTAATGGGTTGCAGCAAAAGCAGTTCTTAGAGGGAAGTTTATATTGATAAATGCTTATATTAAGGAAAAAGAAAGATCTTAAATAAATAACCTAACTTAATACCTCCAGGAACTAGAAGAAGGATGGAAGTAACTAATCAGAGTGGAAATAAATCATATAGCTACTAGAAAGCAATAGAAAAGATCAGTGAAATTAAGAGCTGCTTCTTTGAAAAGTTAAACAAAATTAACAAACCATTATTAGCTAGATTAAGGGAAGAAGAGAGAAGACTCAAATAAAATCAGAAGTGAAAGAGGAGACATTACAAATGATACCACAGAAGTACAAAGGATCAGACGAGGGTACGAAGAAAGATTATATGACAACAAATTGGATAACCTAGAAGAAACAAATTCCTAGAAACATACAACCTACTAAAACTGAATCAAGAAAAATAGAATATCTGAACAGACCAATTACTAGTAAGGAGATTGAATCAATAATCCAAAACCTCCAAACAGAAGTCCAAGACCAGATGACTTTACTGGTGAATTCTATCAAACGTTTAAAGAATTAATACCATTTCTTTTCAAACTCTTCCAAAAAATAAAGAGCAGGGAAAACTTCTAAACTCTTTTGACAAAGCTAGCATTACCCAGATATCAAAACCAGACAATGACACCACAAGAAGAGAATATTACAGGCCAGTATCCCTGATGAATATTGATGTGAAAATCTTCAACAAAATATTAGGAAACAAAATTCAACAGCACATTAAAAGGATTATATACTATGATCAAGTGGGATTTATTCCTGGCATGCAAGAGTGGTTCAAGATATGCAGGTCAGTGAATGTGCTACATCACATTAACAAAATATAGGCTAAAAAATATCACCTCAACAGATGCAGAGAAAATATTTGACAAAAGTCAATATTCTTTCATGATAAAACCTCTCAACAACATAGGTATGGAAGAAATGTGCCCCAACATAATAGAGGGCATATATGACAAACCCACAGCTAACATACTCAATGATGAAAAGCTGAATACTTTGAGATTAGGAACAAGACAAGGATGCTCACTTTCATCACTGTTATTCAGCATAGCACTGGAAATCCTAGCCAGAAGAATTAGGCAAGAAAAAAAAAAAGACATCCAAATTGGAAAGGAAGAAGTAAAATTGCGTTTGCAGATGATATAGTCTTATAATATAGAAAACTCTGAAGACTCTAACAGAAAACTTTTAGGACTAATAAGCAAATTCAGTAAGTTCCGGGATACAAATAAATATACACACACCCCATTTTATTGTGTTTCACTTTATTACACTTTGTAGATATTGTGCTTTTTACAAATTGAAGGTTTATGATAACCCATGTCAAGCAAGCCTATTGATGCCATTTTTCCAATAGCATTATTTTAAAATTATGGAATATACATTTTTTTAATTGCATAGTGCTATTGCAAAGTCGGTAGACTACAGTATAACATGAACATAACTTTCATATGTACTGGCAACCAGAAGAATTTGTGTGACTCACTTTATTGCAATGTTCACTTTATTGTGGTGGTCTGGAACCAAACTCACAATATATGTGAGGTATGCCTGTATACAAAAATCAGTTGCATTTCTATACACTAATAGTGAACTATTGGAAAGAGATATTAAGAAAACTATCTCATTTATAATAATAGCATCAAAAAGAACAAAATGCATAGGAATAAATTTAACCAAGGAGATAAAAGATCTGTAAATTGAAAAATAGAAGAGATTGATGACAGAAATTGAAGAAGACAAAAATAAATTGAAAGCTATTTTGTGTCATGGATTGGAAGAATTAATATTGTTAAAATGTCTATGCCACTCAAAGTGACCTACAGAGTCACTTTGCAATCCCTATCAGAATTCCAATGGCATTTTTCACAGAAAAAAACAGTCCTAAAATTTATATGGACCCACAAAAGACCCCCCAATAGCCAAAGTAATCTGGAGAAAGAACAGCAAAGCTGGGGGACATCACACTTTCTGATTTCAAACTATGCTAGAAAGCTACAGTAATCAAAACAATGTGATATTGGAATAAAAACAATGGCATAGATCAATGGAACAGAATAGAGAACCCAGAAATAAAACTGTGTATATATGGTCATTTAATTTTCAACAAAGGAGCCAGGGATATACAGTGGGGAAAGAATAGCCTCTTTAATAAATGGTGTTGGGAAAACTGGACATCCACACATAAAAGAATGAAACTGATCTTCTATCCAACATCATACATAAAAACCAACTCAAAATTGGTTAAAGACTTAAATATAAGATTTGAAACTATAAAACTCTTGGTAGAAAACATAGGCGGTAAGTTCCTTGACATTGGTCTGGAAATGATTTTTTTGGATTTGACCTTAAAAGCAAAGGCAACAAATGTAAAAATGAACAGGTAGGACTGCATCAAACTAAAAATCTTCTTCTCAGCATAGGAAAGCATCAACAAAATGAAAAGGCAACCTATGGAAATGGGAGAAAATATTGGCAAACCACATATCCAATAAGGGATTACAATCCAAAATATACAAGGAACTCATACAAATAAATAGCAAAAAAATAAACCCAATTAAAAACTGGGCAAATAATTTTAATAGGTACTTTCCAAAAGAAGACATACAAATGGCCAACACATATATGAAAAGGTGCTCAGAATCACTAAAAATCAGGGAAATGCAAATCAAAACCACAATGAGGTATTGCCTCAGACCTGCTATGATGACTAGCATGAAAAAGACATGAGGTAACAAATGCTGCTTAGGATGTGGATAAAAGGGAACCCTTTTTTTTTTTTTACATCTTTATTGGAGTATAATTGCTTTACGATGGTGTGCTAGTTTCTGCTTCATAACAAAGTGAATCAGTCACACACACACATATGTTCCCATATGCCTTCCCCCTCGCATCTGTCACCCTCCCTCCCTCCCTATCCCACCCCTCTAGGTGGTCACAAAGCACTGAGCTGATCTCCCGTGCTATGGCGGCTGCTTCCCTCTAGCTATCTGTTTTACGTTTGGTAGTGTATATATGTCCATGACACTCTCTCACTTTGTCAGAGCTTACTCTTCCCCCTCCCCATATCCTCAAGTCCATTCTCTAATAGGTCTGTGTCTTTATTCCTGTCTTACCCCTGGGTTCTTCATGACATTTTTTTTTCTTAGATTCCATATATATGTGTTAGCATACGGTATTTGTCTTTCTCTTTCTGACTGACTTCACTCTGTATGACAGACTCTAGGTCCATCCACCTCACTACAAATAACTCAATTTCATTTCTTTTTATGGCTGAGTAATATTCCATTATATATAGGTGCCACATCTTCTTTATCCATTCATCTGTTGATGGACACTTAGGTTGTTTCCATCTCCTGGCTATTGTAAATAGAGCTGCAATGCACATCTTGGTACATGACTCTTTGTGAATTATGGTTTTCTCAGGGTATATGCCCAGTAGTGGGATTGCTGGGTCATATGGTAGTTCTATTTGTAGTTTTTTAAGGAACCTCCATACTGTTCTCCATAGTGGCTGTACCAATTCACATTCCAACCAGCAGTGCAAGAGTGTTCCCTTTTCTCCACACCCTCTCCAGCATTTATTGTTTCTAGATTTTTTGATGATGGCCATTCTGACTGGTGTGAGATGATATCTCATTGTAGTTTTGATTTGCATTTCTCTAATGATTGATGATGTTGAGCCTTCTTTCATGTGTTTGTTGGCAGTCTGTATATCTTCTTTGGAGAAATGTCTATTTAGGTCTTCTGCCCATTTTTGGATTGGGTTGTTTGTTTTTTTGTTATTGAGCTGCATGAGCTGCTTATAAATTTTGGAGATTAATCCTTTGTCAGTTGCTTCATTTGCAAATATTTTCCCCCATTCTGAGGGTTGTCTTTTGGTCTTGTTTATGGTTGCCTTTGCTGTGCAAAAGCTTTTAAGATTCATTAGGTCCCATTTGTTTATTTTTGTTTTTATTTCCATTTCTGTAGGAGGTGGGTCAAAAAGGATCTTGCTGTGATATATGTCATAGAGTGTTCTGCCAATGTTTTCCTCTAAGAGTTTGATAGTTTCTGGCCTTACATTCAGGTCTTTAATCCATTTTGAGCTTATTTTTGTGTATGGTGTTAGGGAGTGATCTAATCTCATACTTTTACATGTACCTGTCCAGTTTTCCCAGCACCACATATTGAAGAGGCTGTTCTTTCTCCACTGTACATTCCTGCCTCCTTTATCAAAGATAAGGAGAACATACGTGCGTGGGTTTATCTCTGGGCTTTCTATCCTTTTCCATTGATCTATATTTCTGTTTTTGTGCCAGTACCATACTGTCTTGATTACTATAGCTTTGTAGTGTAGTCTGAAGACAGGGAGCCTGATTGCTCCAGCTCCATTTTTCTTTCTCAAGATTGCTTTGGTTGGGGCTTCCCTGGTGGCGCAGTGGTTGAGAGTCTGCTTGCCGATGCAGGGGACGCGGGTTCATGCCCTGGTCTGGGAGGATCCCACATGCTGTGGAGCGGCTGGGCCCGTGATCCATGGCCACTGAGCCTGCGCGTCCAGAGCCTGATGCTCTGCAATGGGAGAGGCCACAACAGTGAGAGGCCCGCGTACAACACACACACAAAAAAGATGGCTTTGGCTATTCGGGGTCTTTTGTGTTTCCATACAAATTGTGAAATTTTTTGTTCTATTTCTGTGAAAAATGCCAGTGGTAGTTTGACAGGGATTGCATTGAATCTGTAGATTGGATAGTAGAGTCATTTTCACAATGATGATTCTTCCGATCCAAGAACATGGTATATCTCTCCATCTATTTGTATCAACTTTAATTTCTTTCATCAGTGTCTTATAATTTTCTGCATACAGGTCTTTTGTCTCCTTAGGTAGGTTTATTCCTAGATATTTTATTCTTTTTGTTGCAATGGTAAATGGAAGTGTTTTCTTGATTTCACTTTCAGATTTTTCATCATTAGTGTATAGGAGTGCCAGAGATTTCTGTGCATTACTTTTGTATCCTGCTACTTTACCAAATTCATTGATTAGCTCTAGTAGTTTTCTGGTAGCATCTTTAAGATTCTCTATGTATAGTATCACGTCATCTGCAGACAGTGACAGCTTTACTTCATCTTTTCTAATTTGGATTTTTTAAATTTCCTTTTCTTCTCTGATTGTTGTGGCTAAAACTTCCAAAATTATGTTGAATAAGAGTGGTGACAGTACCATCTCAAGTCAGGGAGCCTGATTCCTGCAGCTCCGTTTTTCATTCTCAAGATTGCTTTGGCTATTCAGGGTCTTTTGTGTTTCCATACAAATTGTGAAATTTTTTGTTCTAGTTCTGTGAAAAATGCCAGTGGTAGTTTGATAGGGATTGCATTGAGTCTGTAGATTGCTTTGGGTAGTGGAGTCATTTTCACAATGTTGATTCTTCCAATCCAAGAACATGGTATATCTCTCCATCTATTTGTATCATCTTTAATTTCTTTCATCAGTGTCTTGTAATTTTCTTCATACAGGTCTTTTGTCTCCTTAGGTAGGTTTATTCCTAGATATTTTATTCTTTTTGTTGCAGTGGTAAATGGGAGTGCTTTCTTGATTTCACTTTCAGATTTTTCATCATTAGTGTATAGGAATGCCAGAGATTTCTGTGCATTAATTTTGTATCCTGCTACTTTACCAAACTCACTGATTAGCTCTAGTAGTTTTCTAGTAGCTTCTTTAGGATTCTCTATGTATAGTATCATGTCATCTGCAAACAGTGACAGCTTTACTTCTTCTTTTCCGATTTGGATTCCTTTTATTTCCCTTTCTTCTCTGATTGCTATGGCTAAAACTTCCAAAACTATGTTGAATAAGAGTGGTGAGAGTGGGCAACCTTGTCTTGTTCCTGATCTTATTGGAAATGCTTTCAGTTTTTCACCATTGAGGATGATGTTGGTTGTGGGTTTGTCATATATGGCGTTTATTATGTTGAGGAAAGTTCCCTCTATGCCTACTTTCTGGAGATTTTTTATCATAAATGGCTGTTGAATTTTGTCGAAACCTTTCTCTGCATCTATTGAGATGAACATATGGTTTTTCTTCTTAAATTGGTAATATGGTGTATCACGTTGATTGATTTGCGTATATTGAAGAATCCTTGCATTCGTGGAATAAACCCCACTTGATCATGGTGTATGATCCTTTTAATGTGCTGTTGGATTCTGTTTGCCAGTACTTTGTTGAGGATTTTTGATCTATGTTCATCAGTGATATTGGCCTGTAGTTTTCTTTCGTTGTGACATCCTTGTCTGGTTTCGGTATTAAGGTGATGGTAGCCTTGTAGAATGAGTTTGGGAGTGTTCCTCCCTCTGCTATATTTTGGAAGAGTTTGAGAAGGATAGGTGTTATCTCTTCTCTAAATGTTTGATAGAATTTGCCTGTGAAGCCATCTGGTCCTGGGCTTTTGTTTGTTGGAAGATTTTTAATCACAGTTTCAATTTCAGTGCTTGTGATTGGTCTGTTCATATTTTCTATTTCTTCCTGATTCAGTCTTGGCAGGTTGTGCATTTCTAACAATTTGTCCATTTCTTCCAGATTGTCCATTTTATTGGCATAGAGTTGCTTGTAGTAATCTCTCATGGTCTTTTGTATTTCTGCAGTGTCAGTTGTTACTTCTCCTTTTTCATTTCTAATTCTATTGATTTGAGTCTTCTCCCTTTTTTTCTTGATGAGTCTGGCTAATGGTTTATCTATTTTGTTTATTTTCGCAAAGAACCAGCTTTTACTTTTATTGATCTTTGCTGTCGTTTCCTTCATTTCTTTCTCATTTATATCTGATCTGATTTTTATGATTTCTTTCCTTCTGCTAACATTGGGGTTTTTTTTTTTTGTTCTTCTTTCTCTAATTGCTTGAGGTGCAAGGTTAGGTTTTTTATTTGAGATGTTTCCTGTTTCTTAAGGTGGGCTTGTATTGCTATAAACTTCCCTCTTAGAACTGGTTTTGCTGCATCCCATAGGTTTTGAGTCATCGTGTCTCCATTTTCATTTGTTTCTACGTATTTTTTTATTTCCTCTTTGATTTCTTCAGTGATCACTTCATTATTAAGTAGTGTATTGTTTAGTCTCCATGTGTTTGTATTTTTTACAGATCTTTTCCTGTAATTGATATCTAGTCTCATAGCATTGTGGTCGGAGAAGATACTTGATACAATTTCAATTTTCTTAAATTTACCAAGGCTTGATTTGTGATCCAAGATATGATCTATCCTGGAGAATCTTCCATGAGCAGTAGAGAAAAATGTGTATTCTGTTGTTTTTGGATGGAGTGTCCTATAAATATCAATTAAGTCCATCTTGTTTAATGTATCATTTAAAGCTTGTGTTTCCTTATTTATTTTCATTTTGGATGATCTGTTTTTTGGTGAAAGTGGGGTGTTAAAATCCCCTACTATGAATGTGTTACTTTCGATTTCCCCTTTTATGGCTGTTAGTATTTGCCTTATATATTGAGATGCTCCTATGTTGGGTACATAAATATTTACAATTGTTATGTCTTCTTCTTGGAACAATCCCTTGATCATTATGTAGTGTCCTTCTTTGTCTCTTCTAAATGTCTTTATTTTAAAGTGTATTTTGTCTGATATGAGAATTGCTACTCCACCTTTCTTTTGGTTTCCATTTTGCATGGAATATCTTTTTTCCATCCCCTCACTTTCATTGTGTATGTGTCTCTAGGTCTGAAGTGGGTCTCTTGTAGACAGCATATATATGGGTCTTGTTTTTGTATGCATTCAGCCAGTCTGTGTCTTTTGGTGGGAGCATTTAATCCATTTACATTTAAGGTAATTATCGATATGTATGTTCCTACTCCTATTTTCTTAATTGTTTTGGTTTTGTTATTGTAGTTCTTTTCCTTCTCTTGTGTTTCTTGTCTAGAGAGTTCCTTTAGCATTTGTTGTAAAGCTGGTTTGGTGGTGCTGAACTCTCTCAGCTTTTGCTTGTCTGTAAAGGTTTTAATTTCTCCATCAAATCTGAATGAGATCCTTGCTGGGTAGAGTAATCTTGGTTGCAGGTTTTTCTCCTTCATCACTTTAAATATGTCCTGCCAGTCCCTTCTGGCTTGCAGAGTTTCTGCTGAAAGATCAGCTGTTAAGCTTACGGGGATTCCCTTGTGTGTTAATTGTTGTTTTTCCCTTGCTGCTTTTAATATGTTTTCTTTGTACTTAATTTTTGACAGTTTGATTAATATGTGTCTTGGCATGTTTCTCCTTGGATTTATCCTGTATGGGACTCTCTGTGCTTCCTGGACTTGATTAACTATTTCCTTTCCCATATTAGGGAAGTTTTCAACTATAATCTCTTCAAATAGTTTTTCAGTCCCTTTCTTTTTCTCTTCTTCTTCTGGAACCCCTATAATTCGAATGTTGGTGCATTTAATGTTGTCCCAGAGGTCTCTGAGACTGTCCTGAGTTCTTTTCATTCTTTTTTCTTTATTCTGCTCTGCAGTAGTTATTTCCACTATTTTATCTTCCATGTCACTTATCCATTCTTCTGCCTCAGTTTTTCTGCTATTGATCCATTCTAGAGTATTTTTAATTTCATTTATTGTGTTGTTCATCGTTGCTTGTTTCCTCTTTAGTTCTTCTAGGTCCTTGTTAAATGTTTCTTGCATTTTCTCTATTCTATTTCCAAGATTTTGGATCATGTTTACTGTCATTATTCTGAATACTTTTTCAGGTAGACGGCCTATTTCCTCTTCATTTGTTAGGTCTGGTCGATTTTTATCTTGCTCTTTCATCTGCTGTGTGTTTTTCTGTCTTCTCATTTTGCTTATCTTACTGTGTTTGGGGTCTTCTTTTTGCAGGCTGCAGGTTCGTAGTTGTGGTTGTTTTTGGTGTCTGTCCCCAGTGGCTAAAGTTGGTTCTGTGGGTTGTGTAGGCTTCCTGGTGGAGGGGACTAGTGCCTGTGTTCTGGTGGATGAGCCTGGGTCTTGTCTTTCTGGTGGGAAGGTCCACGTCTGGTGGTGTGTTTGAGGGTGTCTGTGGACTTATTATGATTTTAGGCAGCCTCTCTGCTAATGGGTGAGGTTGTGTTCCTGTCTTTCTAGTTGTTTGGCAAAGAGTGTCCAGCACTGTAGCTTGCTGGTCATTGAGTGAAGTTGGGTGTTGGTGTTGAGATGGAGATCTCTGGGAGATTTTTGACGTTTGATATTAGGTGGAGCTGGGAAGTCTCTTGTGGACCAGTGTCCTGAAGTTGGCTCGCCCACCTCAGATGCACAGCACTGACTCCTGGCTGCAGCACCAAGAGCCTTTCATCCACACGGCTCAGAATAAAAGGGAGAAAAAGTAGGAAGAAAGAAAGAAAGAGGATAAAAGAAAATAAAGTAAGAAAAAATAAAGTTATTAAAATGAAAAATAATGTAAGAAAAAAAATTTTTTTTAACTGAAAAAAAGAAAAAACGGACAGATAGAACCCTAGGACAAATGGTGAAAGCAAAGCTATACAGACAGTATGTCACACAGAAGCATACACACTCACAAAAGGAGGAAAAGGGGAAAAAATAATAAATTTTGTTCTCAAAGTCCACCTCCTCAATTTGGGATGATTCGTTGTCTATTCAGGTATTCCACAGATGCAGGGTACATCAAGTTGATTGTGGAGCTTTAATCCGCTGCTTCTGAGGCTGCTAGGAGAGATTTCCCTTTCTCTGTTCGCACAGCTTCCAGGACTCAGCTTTGGATTTGGACCCGCGTCTGCGTGTAGGTCGCCAGCGGCGTCTGTTCTTCACTGAGACCGGACGTGGTTAAATGAGCCGCTGATTCGGGGGCTCTGGCTCATTCAGGCCGTGGCGGAGGGAGGGGTACGGAGTGTGTGGCGAGCCTGCGGTGTCAGAGGCCAGCATGACGTTGCACCAGCCTGAGGCACGCCGTGCGTTCTCCCGGGGAAGTTGTCCCTTGATTCTGGGACCCTGGCAGTGGCGGGCTGCACAGCCTCCCCGGAAGGGGGGTGTGGATAGTGACCTGTGCTCACACACAGGCTTCTTGGTGACAGTGGCAGCAGCAGCCTTAGCGTCTCATGCCCGTCTCTGGGGTCCGTGCTGTTAGCCGCGGCTCACGCCCGTCTCTGGAGCTCCTAAGCCGTTCTCTTAATCCCCTCTCCTCGCGCACCAGGAAACAAAGAGGGAAGAAAAAGTCTCTTGCCTCTTCGGCAGGTCCAGACTTTTCCCCGGATTCCCTCTCGGCTAGCCGTGGTGCAGTAACCCTCTGCAGGCTGTGTTCACACCGCCAACCCCAGTCCTCTCCCTGCGCTCCAACCGAAGCCTGAGCCTCAGCTCCTAGTCCCGCCTGCCCCAGCGGGTGAGCAGACAAGCCTCTCGGGCTAGTGAGTGCCGGTCGGCACCAATCCTCTGTGCGGGAATCTCTCCACTTTGTCCTCCGCACCCCTGTTGTTGTGCTCTCCTCCGTGGCGCCGAAGCTTCCCCCCTCCGCCACCCACAGTCTCCTCCCGCAAAGGGGCTTCCTAGTGTGTGGAAACCTTTCCTCCTTCACAGCTCCCTCCCACTGGTGCAGGTCCCGTCCCTATTCTTTTGTCTGTTTATTCTTTTTTCTTTTGCCTTACCCAGGTACGTGGGGAGTTTCTTGCCTTTTGGGAGGTCTGAGGTCTTCTCCCAGCGTTTAGTAGGTGTTCTGTAGGAGTTGTGCCACGTGTAGATGTATTTCTCATGTATCTGTGGGGAGGAAGGTGATCTCCACGTCTTACTCTTCTGCCATCTTCCCCCTCTCAAAAGGGAACCCTTTAATACTGTTGATGGGAATGTAAACTGGTACAGCCACTAAAGAAAATAGTATGGAGGTTTCTCAAGAAATTAAAATAGAACTACCGTATGATCCAGCAATCTCACTTCTGGATGCATATCCAGACGAAAGAAAATCATTTTCTCAAAGATATATCTGTACTCTCATGTTCAGTGCAGCATTATTCATGATAGCAAAGGTATGGAAACAACCTAAATGTCTGTCTATGGATAATGGATAAAGAAATAAATACACACACACACATACACACATATATATATAATGGAATGTTTTTCAGCTTTAAAAAAGAAGGAATTCCTGTTATTTGGAACAATATGTATGAAGTTGAAGGGCATTTTCCTAAATGAAATAAACCAAACAGAGAAAGACAAATACTTAATGGTATCACTTATATGTAAATCTAGTTTAAGTAAAAAGAAAGTTGAGTTTATAGAAACAGAGTAGTAGTATGGCTACCAGGGGTCAGAATTGGGCTAAATAGGGAGAGTTTGGTAAAAGTATACAAACTTTAAGTTATAATATGAATATGGTATGAGGATCCATGTATAACATGGTCACTATGGTTGATAATACTATATTGTACAATTGAAGTTTGCTAAGAGAGTAGAGCTTATGTATTTCTGTAAAAAAGAATTAAAAAGTCAGATAAAAACAAATACTAATGATGATGTAGAGAAATTGGAACCCTTATATACTGATGGTAGGAATGTAAAATGGTGCAGCTGCTTTGGAAAACAACCTGGCAGTCCTTCAAACAATTAAACATAGAATAACCATATGACTCAATAGATGGACTTCTAGATAACTACCCAAGATAAGTGAAAACATATGTCTGTATAAAAATGTGTACATGAATGTTTTTATAGCAGCATTATTCATAAGAACTAAAGGGCAGAAACAACTTAAATGTGTATCAGCTGATGAATGGATAACCCAATTTGTATATACATGCAATGGTGTACTAATATATGCTACAACATAGATGAGTCTTAAAAGTGTTATGCAAAGCCCACATATTATGTGATTCTAGTCATGTGAAATATCTAGAATAGTGAGATATAATGGAGGCAGAAAGTAGCTTAGTGGTTGCTTAGAATTGAAAAGGTAAGATTGAGTATGATAGTTAAAGCATGATGAAACTTTTTTTCAAGGTGATGAAAATGTTCTAAAATCAATGGAGATGGTAGTTGCACAGTTCTGTGAGTATACTACAAAGCGTTGAATTATACACGTTGATTTTATTCTATGTGAATTATATTTCAATAAAGCTACTATAAAAGAAATGTCTATCTCCCCAGGTAAATTACATGTGTTTTGGTATCACAGATATTGTTTATTTTATAACCATTATATTGCTTTTTAGACTTTAGAGTGTAGCATACAGCCACAAACAGCCTTTTAGTGATTTGAGTTACTGAAAAAAAATCTTCTATTTTAGACTGAGTGATATAAATTGTCTGAAATGGGAGGTTTGCTTTGCCTTCATAGTAGATGTTAATTTTGTTATCTTAAAAATAAATTTATAAAAGTTGTTTTAGCACATTTGGAGATCCAAAAAAGATTGATGTCTTTTATCTTGTATGTATATGTTCTAGCTTTATCTTCCTCTACAGTCTTAACTTTTGTTAACATTTTTAGAGTTCGCATTAAGACTTCTGCTCAGTATAAATCAAATTGTGTCAAACAGTGACATGAAAAATGTCTTTTTCCAGGTAGAAATTACAACCTGAATATGAAATATGATATGATAGTAAACCAACGAAAGACATGAAAGACGGTTGTTCTTTAGAAAATGGACTTAATAGGGAGGTTTCCTTCTTAGTTTTAGTTTTAGGGAAGGGAGAAATGTAATGGTAGGTTCTATGATTTTAGGATCCTTTTTCTAAATCTTATTCTTTTTTTTAAATTAATTATTTGGGTGTGCCAGGTCTTAGTTGCGGCACACGGGATCTTCATTCCTGCGTGCGGGATCTTTAGTTGCAGCATTCAGGATCTCTTTTTTAGTTGCGGCATGTGGGATCTAGTTCCCTGACCAGGGATCGAACCTGGGCCCCCTGTATTGGGAGTGTGGCGTCTTAGCCACTGGACCACCAGGGAAGTCCCTCTAAATCTTATTCTTAATTAAGTTGATTAGAATTATATTATTTCAATATTTTAAATATTAAAAATCTTCATTTTGTTTAACATTATGACTTTTGCTGTCAGATTTTAAAGTCGATTAATTATACAAAGAAGAAAAAACAAGTTAGCTTACATATAAAATTATTTTTCATTATTTTATTTCTTCTATAATTTGAAGTCTTTTTGTAGCCTCAATAAGTAGCATTGCTAAAATAGCTGGAGCATTTTATAAAAGACTTGGTGGATTAGGTGATATGATTAATCCCCCAAAACTCCCCATTCCTTCTGTGAAACCTTGTGACTGTCGCTCAGGACGCCCTGGACATTTGGGGCTTAAAAGGCTGCTCTCCAACATGCACCCTCACTTATGTACATTTCAGTGAAGTTGGAAGCTTACCAAGAATCAATGATGTTTCTTTGCAAACCTGCCAGTTTTATTTTTGTTATTGGAATTACATTAAATTTTCATGTTTTGTAAATTGATGAAGTATGAATGCAAAAATTTGTTTCCATTAAATTAAATTTTCATATTTTGGAAAGAATAAACAGAGGTTGTTTACAAATGTTCTTAATCTGATGATCAACTATAAAAAACTGGGGAAAAAGTTTGGAAAGATTCTGTGTTCCAGTTATTTCATCAGTGTCTTCAGGTTTTCATTAAATAAAAACAATAACCGGAAATCATAGTTGGTATATAATGGGTGTGGTTTGTGCAAAAATACTGTGCAGTCTATGAATCAGTAGACTTACATTCTAAAAGAAGGCTTGGCTCTGTAACAAAATATTGGCCAGTGGTTTTGCACTTATATGTGTGATTTTAAAATATACTTTTTAAGGCATGCAAGTACAACTTAAAAAAAATTCTTTATTTAGCTGACAATGGCTTTCTAAAGTTAAAAAAAAATGATCACATAAAAAGGTATCTAGTATACTTTGGGCCTAGTTTCCTAATAGTCATACATACCATCATTTACAAGAAGGTTGCAGTCAAGTTGTTGTCCTCCCTATCCTTAACCATTGATAAGAATAAAATATCTTCTGTTCCATCTCTGGATACCTGCAACTGTTAAATTTAATAATTATTCCCTCTGTCTACCCATAGAACTTAATTCTTGTTTTTCTTTGTGTGTATCACATTGTATTGCTAATATCTGATTATGTGTCTATCACAATGGACTCTGTACTTTTCTTCCTAATGTCTAGCACAATGATTTGCTTAAAGCAGTACTCAATAAATGTTTAAGATCATACATTTTTCTACCCTTTAAAATTGATAGATTTAAATGACATGCATTTTCTTCAAGATGTGTCGAAATGGATGTCTTCATTTTCTGCATTGGAGAGTATAAGTTTGTACATACATTTTTCTGAAGGATTGTTTGGAAAAATGTGTATAAGAGTCTTAAAAACTGTAAACCTTTGATTCAATAATTACATTTCTTACAGCTTATTCTAAGAAACAATCAGAGATACATACAAACTTCGGATATAATATTTGTTGTGAAATTATTTATAAAATCGAAAGATTGGCACAAACCTATATTTTCAACATAAGAAATTCACTCGAATTTTGCTACATCTATATGGTACAATACTACTTTAAAAATAATTCTCAAAGATGATAAAGGACATCAGACAGTGCAAACAATATATTATCAATAAATTATAGCTTATTAAATTTGGCACATTTTTTTAATCATCATGATAATTTTGGACCCTGATTGTGTGTCCATCATATGTACCATTCCACTCAATTCTGTGTCATCAATAAATTAATATGTATGCCATCTTGTTTATCTAATTTATTGTAGGACTGAGAGTTTATATAGTAAACCACTAGAGATTGGGCAGGTTCATATGCTTCACCCTCTTGATCCAGATAATCTTCATGTGCTTGTGCTTGGCATAGTTATGAAAACATACAGTTTGGTCTTTGGTCTGCATTACTAGAGAAACATAGTCTGGTCTTTGATCTGCAATGGCTACACTATAGTAGTAATATCCTGCCATTTCTTTCTTTGCTCTCTGCTTCAGTGGACATTGCTTCTTCCATTTGTCCTGCTATAGGCTCCTGGCCATTTTATCCCACTCTTCCTTGTTTCCTACTTGGATATAATGGAAAGTATGAAATTATAGGAGTTACTGAGTAGCTTCTTAGCTACTTATCTCAAACGCTTGACTAGATTTGACAATTTGAAAGCACTGTCATTAATGATAAAACTGGCTTTTAATCAATGAAATTAGGTACTTTTACAATAAGGTGAGATGATTCCACTTGAAGAATTACTTTTAGTAGATACCCGTTTTGACAGAATTAATTGTGATTTATTATAAGCAAAATATGTTTAATCACATCTTACGATCGTCGTCTTTTGGACAAAGAAATGCACCTGCATGTAAATCTTGGCTTGATAAAGATGTACACAGTCACAAAATTCAGTTTTATGCTTGGAAGGCACAGAACCCATGATCTGGTTCTTTGTTGTAATTATTGCCATTGAGAATTGTACTTTAAACTTTCTTTTGCTTCAGATTTGTACCAGTGCCTTGCTGAATTTAATAGATACTTTTCTCTACCCTTCCTCGTTAATTGTCATGTGGACACTGATGACTAGGCAATATTTCCTACTTTTGGAGGCTCTAAGGGACTTATATAAAGCTCAAGTGGCTTTCTAAAGTTAAAAAAACTTTAGATTTTATATCTCTCTCCTGTATTTTGAGCATCATGTAGTTGAGCCTTTATATACATCATTCTTTACATTACTTTTATTGAAAAGGATTTTATGAATGGTTAAATAAGTCACTGGCATAAATTTTTTTCACTAAGATTCTGACTTTTCTAAGGATTAAAACAATGTAATATATATCTTCAAAAGTACCAAGCAATGTATAAGCTCCCTAAAATAAGCTCAGTACTTAATTACTTGAATTAAGATAAATAGACATCTAATAACTTGAATTAAGATAAACAGGCATCTAATATTGGGTTGGCCAAGAAGTTCATTCTGGTTTTTCCATAACATCTAACAGAAAAACTCAAAACAAACTTTTTGGCAAACCCAATACAACCTTCCCCCAGAGGAGTTATTTTTTAAAAAAATAACGATGTTATTTTTTTTAAAAATCAACAATGTTATTTTTTTAAAAAGTACAAAAATGACTAAATAGAGAGAGAGTCTCTTTCTTTGCCCTGTAATCTTGGCATTGTAACAGTCCAAATGTGAGGTAGTATAATGGAGAAAAACCACAAGGTGTGGCTTTTCATTCTTACAGCTTCAAACTCCCTACTTGCTTCCATCCTCTGTAAACAGCTCTTGGGAACTCTCTAGCTGCAGTCTCCGTGAGTTCTCCCAATTTTCCTTGTACATTTCCAGCCAGCATTTGGAGAAATACTTGCTTAAAATATTTATCTCCTAAATAGAAAAATAACTCTGGAACTGTTCAAAATCTCAATGGTACACGTAATTAATGGAAAACATTTCACAAATAAAGTTGATGTAAAGATAATATAAGTACTTAGGTTTAACTCTGGATAGACAGATATTAGAGACGAGCTTACTATAGACCTTTTATAACAATTTAGCCCTAAACTACCGCTTTTCTAAAGAGTCCTTTATAAAAGATTATAAACTTGTTTGACTTTTAACAATAATATAGTTAATCATAATCACCTCACACTTAGCCTGTGTTTCTATGTTGCAGTAGTTATTCTAGCTAGAATAAACAAGTTTACATTCTAAAGTCATATGTGTGAGCTAAAGGCTAATATTAAGGAAAAATAACTTTTCCAGGAAAGGTACACAAGGAAGAAGTTATTTTACTTTTACTAAAAGAGTACTCTGTAACACAGAGGAACATTACTGTAGAGAGTAATCAGAAGTGTTTATGTGCATTCCATTTTAAAAATCAGTAGTGTGATTTCATTAAAGATACCCTAGGCTGGCCTTTTGAGAATCTCTCTATTAATAGGGCTATGTAAATTCTTAATCCTCTTTTTTGCTGTCATTATATTGAGAGTATAAAAATGAATAATTGAATGATTGAGGAACGTTCTTGAGACTATTATTTGGAAGAATTATTGGGGCAGAATCAGTGCCTTTTCTCTGCTGGAAACAGTGACTAAAAAGAAAGTGTGCAGGCTCCTGGTATTGTTATGAAGGTCGTGCTCCTGGGCTTTGTATAACTGCAGGGTATTTAAAGTTCCTGGTATCCTTGGAAACACAAACTGTTTGTGATACCAATTGGTGCTTGTGTTTCAATGATGTCACACAATTTACAGATCCACACAATGGATCTCTTGTTTGTGGACCTGCAGAGGAGTTCAGATAGTTTTGGAAAAGCACCTGAAGAGAGAGACAGTTTTCTCTGAGGCTTTAATTTTAAGAACCAGTGACAATCTTACTATCCATTCCTTAATCTTTTGAGTTTGGATTCAACTTTTTTAAAAAAGAAAAAAATATCACCTGCTAAATTTCTTTTTATATGTGTGTATGTATATGTATATATAGATATATATGTCTACATCTATCTATCTATATATATTTTGGCTACATTGGGTCTTCTTTGCTGTGCTCAGGCTTTCTCTAGTTGTGGCGAGCTGGGGCTACTCTCTTTGTTGTGGAGCACGGGCTCTAGGCATGCAGGCTTCAGTAGTTGTGGCATGTGGGCTCAGTAGTTGTGGCGCATGGCCTTAGTTGCTCCGTGGCATGTGGGATCTTCCCGGACCAGGGCTCAAACCCGTGTCCCCTCCACTGGCAGGTGGATTCTTAACCACTGCGCCACCAGGGAAGCCCTAAATTTCTTTTTGTTTCACATTCTTGTGATTGCTTTTGAGGAGTATATACATGTTTTTGTGCTAATTGAAACCTGTAGAGAGACAGATGAGAATTAATTGCTACTCTCAAGTTTAGCCATCAGCTGTGCAGTGGTAAGAGGCTTATAGAGCTGAGAGTATTTGAACTAATTGGTTAGAATAAAACAGTGCCATTGAAAAGATTATTTTCTTTTTTCTCCTCCCTCTCTTTCTCCTTCCCCCTTCCCCTCTCCTCCCCCTTCCCTTCCCCTCCTCCCTTCCCTCCCCTCCCCCCACTCCCCCCACCTCAGACGTAATTGGTAGGCTGACTTAAATGATGTACATTAATTTGACCAAACCAGTCCAAAAACAAGAATGTGTTTCTTCTCTTACATTCACTTCTGCTTATAATTGTTTCTATGGCCAAGTGGCTATAGGTTTATTGGCTCTTCCTTTGTAAAGTTTGCATCAGGAATGTTGTGTATATTCATGTTGCAGTGATCTACCAGAACCTGTCCAATGATAACAGATGCAAACCTGTGTAGTTTGTTTGTTTCCCCAGAATATTTCCATGGAAAAATTTATTTATATATATCATATAATCCTGATGATCATTCATAGTTTAAATTGTTTTTTCCCCTCATTTTTTCCCAATATTTTTAGCATCAGTAGTTTTGAATTGGATTAAGAAATGACTCCATTATTTCAGATACATGATGTAAAAAGAATAATAAGAGCTTACATTTACTGACGTCTTACAATATGCCAGACACTGTCTAAATGCTTGACATTTCTTATTTAATCCTCACCACTTCCCTGTGAAGAGAAACCATATTGTTCCCATTTTAAAAGTAAGAAAACTGAGGGCCTGAGAGGTTAAGTATCTTGACTAGAGTCTCACAGCTGGTAAACCATGGGATTCCTTATCAAGCAGTCTTAGAGTCTGTGCTCTTAACCCCTCGAAAATATGTCTCTCAATAACAGTGACAATAATGAGAACTAATATTTATTGAGCCAGAATTTCTTCCCTGTGCCAGAAATTGAGAAATTGTTCTCAGCTTTTTCTAGTGTGTTAACTTAATCAAATAACCTACGCTGGGGACATGGGTCCTGCCATGACTCTGAGCCTCACTGCCAAATTTCTGGTTTTAGTAGTCTCTTCTCAAAGATCTTTGTAAACAATTCAAATCTGCTGAAAATCAGGGTTGAGTTATGCTAAGCAGCTCTATATAAGAATCCTAGCCGAGGTCAGTATGTGCCAGGGCACTGTGAGTTAGTATCACCTTCCTGTATATTGAAGTACTTTATTACTTATCTTCCAGGGGAAATTAAAACCTTAGAGAGTCATATGAAGAGTATAAGTTTCAACTCCATGTTCCAAATGCTATATATATATTAAAGCCTTATAGCCGGCATTTCCTTTTTGATTCCTAGGTTCTTTAAGTAGACTTGAACTAGTTAAAAATAGGTGGTTCCCTAGTAACAGGTGGTTCTGTAATGGCTTTTTTTTTTTTTTTTTTTGGTTCTCTGACTATTAATAGAGGAAGTTAAGAATCTGTGGACTCAAAGTTAGCATTTCTATGCCACCCACACTCTGTACCACGATAGAGAAGTTGAATTATGGATGTATTGAAGTGCTTTAAACTTTGTCTTGTTTCTTGTCCATCAGCTTGATAATTGATCAACTTAAGTTTGGAGCTTGCCTTTAATCATTTTCTAATTTGGTAGTATCTAACTATATATTTTTTATTGAATAAAGTTATTTTAAAATTTAATCTTTTTAAAATTAATTTTTATTGGAGTTAAAATTTAATCTTAAAGTAGTAGATGTATATAGTTACAAGTGGGTACTACAAGGACTGAAATGCAAAAGAGTGGCTAGCTTCCTTACCCATTGCTGCAGCTAGTTTCTGTTCCATGCAGGCATCCACTTTCAGCTCCTTTAGAGGCTTTTTCTACTACTTACCTTCATATTTTAAAATAATTCATGATTCACACATACTCATATGAAAATATAGATAGACTTACATAGTTTCAAACACTCTTTGTTTGGAACTATCTTCCACTTTTAATCTATTTTAAAAATTATCTCTACACACACACACACACACACACACACACACACACACACGACACACACACAATACCATGATCTTATTCTCTTTTATAATTGAGAAAGGAGGATCAGAGAGGTTAAATCATTTGCCCCAAATCATAGAAGTAGTAAATAGCAGATTTGAATATAATCATCTGACTACACAGCTAAATTCATGTTTCATATGAGTTAGATTTGTTCAAAATGGGACCATATAGTGATTTCCCCTACCTTTTTAATGCCCAGGTGGTTAATAATAATACTAACAAATAAACTTTTATTCTGTGCTTAGTATGTGTGAGGCATTTATGAAGCACTTGATATGTATTATCTCATTTGAACCTCACAGAAATCCCTAAGAGAATAGTTGTTTTGTCATCCTTATTTTAAAAATGAAGAAATTGAGGTTTACTTAGGTTGAGTAGTTTGACCAGTCACACAACTTATAAACAGAAGATCTAGAATCTTTTTAAAGATAATTTTTATTGAAATATAATGTACACAGAGAAAAGTGCACAAATCCTATAGCTTGGTGTATAGCTTGATGAATTTGCATAAAGACAACATACCTGAGTAACTTGGACCCTGCTGAAGAAACAGAACATTACTAGCGTCCCAGGAACTCACTTATGTCCTTTCTCAGTCACTGTACGTCCAAAAACTAACTATGATGCTGAGTTTAATATTGTAGGTGAATTTTACATTTTTGAACTTTCCATAAGCCATTATATGGCTTTTATGTCTGAATTCTCTTGCTCAATATTTGTGAGCTTTATATATGGTGTTACATGTAGTTGTTTTTTCACTCTCATTGGTATATAATATTCCATTTTCTAAATTTTCACAATTTAACCATTCTGTTTGTGGTCATTTTGGATTGTTCCTAGTTTTTACTATTAAGAATAGTGCTGCCGTGTGCATTCTGACACGTCTTTTGCTGAATAAGTGTCCACATTTCTCTTGGGTATATATCTAGGAGTAGAATTGCTAGATATGTATATGTTCTGTTTTAGTAAATATTGGCAGTTTTCCAGAGTGATTTTACCAATTCACACTCACACCTGCAGTTACTTTACATCCTCACCAACATTGTATCTTTTTCATTATAGCTATTCTGGTGGGTGTGTAGTAATATCTCACTGTGGTTTTAATTTGCATTTCCCTGATGATTAATAAAGCTGGGCAACTTTTTACATGTTAAGTGGACATTTTGATACTCTTTTTTATGAAGTGGTAGTCATGTCTTTTGCCCATTTTTCATTTGGATGTCTGCCCCTTTCTTAACAGAATATATTGGTTTTCCTTACCTCTGTCCCCTTTTTCTGAGTCATGAACTTCTGACTCTTCTAGTTTTTATTCTGGCATTTATACATCTCTTTATTCTGAACAATATGCATATACTACTGCATTTTTATTCGTCAATTTTAGAGCTTTTTGTTGATTTTCTATTATGATAGATGAGGATTAAGCTGTCATATACAGTCATCCCAACTTCCTTATCATAGTTATCTATCTATCTATATATTTAAAAATCATTATTCAATATTCCTTTTTTCTTTTCCATCTCTTTGTCTTTTTGTTCTGCTCTCTGGGATTATTTTCTGAACCTTATCTTCCACTTGTACTGTTGAATTTTGTTTTATATTTTTTTCTATCATGTTTTTAATATCAGGAGCTCTTTTTAGTTCTATGAATGTTGTTTTTTATGAAAGGTATCCTGTTTTTGTTTCATGGATGCCATTACTTCTCATGTCTCTTTGAGGATAATGGTGGCTGTTTGGTTTTTTCCTCCTATATCACTTGTATCTCCTTCAAGTTGCCTTTTTCTGTTTGTTTTGATCTCTGTTTTCTCATGCTAGAGGCTTTCCTCTGATCTCTGGTAATCCTTGTTTGTCTGATTCAGATTAAGAATGGATTATAAGAAAATTGCCTGGAAGATCTGAGTATGAGGTTGGGCCTTGTCCACTGAGGGCTTTATCGTAAGGTGATCTGGGTGGCTGTTTGTTGGGAGAGCCCCTTTGGTTAGTATCTTTGGTTCTTTCCTCTTGAGCTGATCGGATTCCCAAAGAGTGCTCTTCTAATTGCCTGCCTGGTGAGTACAAGTCTATCTGCCTGTTATGAGAGTCAAATGGGGGGTGAAGAGAACTTTGGAGGAAGCACTTCTAAGCATTCCTTGAACATTTCCAGGATGCTCTTCTCAACTGTGACAGTCATCCTTTAGTCCACCCCTTATTTTACCCTTCCAAGCAAGCAAACCTCTGTTCTTTTACCTGGGTTGGGGAGATAGTTACCCATTAAATAGTCAGAGAGAGAATCTTGGGACTCTGATTCATCTTTTTTTTTAATTGAAGTATAGTTGATTTATAATGTGTTAGTTTCAGGTATACAGCAAAGTGATTATACATATATTTACATATTATATATATATTCTTTTTCAGATTCTTTTCCCATATAGGTTATTACAAAATATTGATATAGTTCCCTGTGCTAAACAGTAGGTCCTTGTTGTTTATCTGTTTTATATACAGTCATGTGTATATGTTACTCCCAAATTCCTAATTTCTACCCCTGCTCACCGCCCCCCCCTTTCCCCTTTGGTAACCATAAGTTTATTTTCTATGTTTGTGGGGACTCTCATTCTTAAATCAGTTTTACCCAGTTCTTGTTTTAGACCACCCCTTCTCCCCATTGAGAGGTACCTAGTGCTGGCCTATCCCTGAACTTTTTGAGGATTCTCTAGTATAAATTGGGTTGGTTCTTACATTTTCTCACTCTTATCTCAGGATTCAATTTTCTCAGGTCTGGTTAAGTCAGTTAACACTTGAATGTATTCTTTATAGCTTCTAAAATTTTTACTTATTTCCTCTCTCCGTTTTCTCTGTCATTGTGGGTTATCGTCACTGTCTCTACATATAAATATAAATTTATCTTTACTGTAGTTTCAGTGGGGTTTTGAGAAGGACTGAAATTATATGTTCAGTCTGCCATTTTATCCTAGTAGCTGCCATGTATTTCTTGAAATGAAATTTGAATAAGGCATTTGTGGACCTCTTGAAGTAATTCCGGGTTCTTTTGTAGGCCAAGGTTAGAAGTCTTAGACCTAGATAGACAGATCCTAGCTTTTGACTGATTTTTTTTTTTTTCCTGATGTGAACCAAACTAAATTCATCAGCTGCTCCCTCAAACCTAATCTTCTTCCAGAATTCTTTTTTTTTTAACATCTTTATTGGAGTATAATTGCTTTACAATTGTGTGTTAGTTTCTGCTTTATAACAAAGTGAATCAGTTATACATATATATATGTTCCCATATCTCTTCCCTCTCGAGTCTCCCTCCCTCCCACCCTCCCTATCCCACCCCTCTAGGTGGTCACAAAGCACCGAGCTGATCTCCCTGTGCTATGTGGCTGCTTCCCACTAGCTATCTATTTTACATTTGGTAGTGTATATATGTCCATGCCACTCTCTCACTTTGTCACAGCTTACCCTTCCCCCCCCAATATCCTCAAGTCTCAGTAAATGAAACCCCCATTCACCTCTTCACACAAATGCAAATCAGCGGTGTCACTCTCCTGTTAAAACATTTTGGGGGCTTCCTTTCCTTCCTAGGATCAAGATCAACATCCTTAACTTGGTTTATAGGTCTCTGGGTGTTCTTGGCCTGGACTATTTCACCAGCCCCCTAACTCTGCGCTTACCTTCTTGCTCCCCATGCATCAGTCATAGGGGCCTCCTTTTCAGATTGTTAGAGGAGCAGAACCACTTTATTCTTCAAGAACTTTTGGGCCTGTGATTTCATTTGTCTGAAATGCTAATACTTATAGTCCTTTCCATACTGACACACCAGTAACCATGCTCCCAGCTGCAATAATACCCCAGACTAATTCCATAGCTCTCATTCTGTGCTCCCACAGCACCCTATACTGCTTCTTTATAGTGTGTATCATAATTATTTAATCGTATGCTAATTGTACAGTATTTGACCCCTCAACTAAATTTAAATTCCATGAGTTCAGTGGCTTAGTCTGTCTTGTTCACTGTTAGATCCCCAGCATTGAGTACAGTGCTTTACACACAGTGCATAAATACTTACTGAATTACAACCAAAACCAAATGAAACAAAAAAACAAGGAGAAGCTTTATGATATGCTAGAAAAAATCCTAGTTTATATATCAGACTAAATTCTAAGATAACTGTGCTAGATGTGTCACTTTGAACAAGTAATTTTATATCTCTGAGCCTCATTTTATTAATCTATGAATTGAGGAAGTGTGATTTACTGACCTTCAAGATCTTTCAACTCTGATTTGTTTCCCAAAGGGTCTCCTTCTTCCTCTTCTATGCATTTCTTATCCTGTTGACCTTTATTTTTTAAATTTCTTCTCCCACTTGATTCTCATCATTATTTGCTTCCCTATATTCTTTTTTTTCTCTTTACTGTCTATAATGTGAAATGTATCCCTCGATATCTGAACTCTCACCATTTAAATATTTGCTACGATCTCTTGGAAATTTTTAACTTAAAATTGACTATTCACATTGAAATATCATTAAAAGAAACTTGCATGTATGTTCCGGCCAAAAACATTAAGTTGCACGTTAATCTGAGTGAGAGAATATGGAGTAGACTATTGTCCGTGAATCCGTTGTTTTCACAACAGGATTGTGTTTCGTGATAATGTTGTTTAAAGGTTTCATGCAATCTAAATTATCTTTTTTTAAAAATATCTTTATTTATTTATTTAAATAAAAAAAATTTATTTATTTTTGGCTGCGTTGGGTCTTTGTTGCTGCGCACAGGCTTTCTCTAGGTGCGGTGAGCGGGGGCTACGCTTCGTTGCGAAGTGCATGCTTCTCATTGTGGTGGCTTCTCTTGTTGCGGAGCACGGGCTCTAGGCACGCAGGCTTCAGTAGTCGTGGCATACGGTCTTCAGTAGTTGTGGCTCGCGGGCTCTAGAGCGCAGGCTCAGTAGTTGTGGCGCATGGGTTTAGTTGCTCTGTGGCATGTGGGATCTTCCTGGACCAGGGCCCGAACCCGTGTCCCCTGTATTGTCAGGCGGATTCTTAATCACTGTGCCACCAGGGAAGCTCCAATTATCTTTTAAGATAATGGAAAAGCCTGTGAAAAGTACGTGAGCCTAGGAGGATTAGAAAAGCTCTTATGTTAGGAAATGATAAAGGCTGAGAGACAAAAGACAAAAAGTTAAAAGATATAAACTTGGCTGTGCACATGTTCCAATGTATTATACATATGATTTTTACCTATTTGTGAGAAAAAATAAAATTATGAAAGTGATGTTAGTTTTTGAAAACTCATAGTTAATTTAATTTTGTTGTGCTATTTGCATTCATTATGCATCTTTAACAGATAATTGTTTCTTTACATTATAGAACACGTTTGCAGTAAAAAAGGAAGATGTATCTTGTATCCAATACCGTATATATGTGCAAATGTATTCACTAACAAGTTTATTAAATATTAAATGATTTTATAAGTTTAGTTTTAATTTAGAAATTTTTGGTGGATTGTATAGGGGGGCTTAAGAATACTTAATATTGGGGGAAATTAATTGGGAGTTTTAGATGGGCTTGAACTGAATTATTCTTTTTCCACTTAAAATCAGAATATAGTCTCCGTTATGTGAAAATTTGCCATCCAGCACATTTTCAGAAATGGACTAGATTTAGATAGGAGGGATGTACGTTCTATTTGTGTTGATTGTATTGAAGAGAAAATGTGAAATGCTTCCTTTTACTGCTTTATAGTCTCATATTTTAGTTGTTTGTTTCCCCTTACTCATTTGAGGTCATTGGTTTTTTGATAACAGGAAAGGTTTTTCACCTCTCATGTAAGTCAGCTGAGTTGTGTCAGGACCTAGCTGACTGAATTGGCTTGGTGACTTAGCAGTGAGTGACTGATAGGATTCTTTAGAAAAGAATCCTATTCTTTAGAGAAGCCTGCACATATTATCTCCTTGATAATTTTCACTGTAAGCTCAGTGATTTGTGGTTCAAACAGGTCACAATTCAGAAAAGATGCAAATTTAGGTCTGTGTTCTATTCCATTTGATACTGTAGAGAGAGGTAGAGCTATTAAAAAATTTTTTAATGCTGCCAAACTCTTGATAAGTTTTATTTTTTAATGCAGTCTGCCTTCTTCTACTCCGCTATATGAGATAATGACACAGTATTGGCAGTATAACCAATTGTGAAAACCCTAGAAACTGATCTCTCAATAGTGGTAAGCTATTTACTTTTTTTCCCCTTTCTCCTCTAAGAATCACATTCTTTTAAAAGCTCTACTTCTTTCCCCACAGCAGCTGCTCCTAAAGGAAAGTGATGAGATTCAATTCAAAAAGAGGCAGGCATGGGGGATATATTAATATAGGAAGAGGTACTAAATATAACAAGAAGATTGAGTATTACATAGTGTTTGAGATTAATTCTTAGTATAGTTTGTTTTTCTACCAGTAACAGGAACATGAGCTACAAAAAGGATCTTGAGTTTTGATCATTTATACAACACCATGGTTATGTTTTAAGTGGCAGACTTATATTTTCTTACACTTTTCTTATATTTGCACAGTGCTTGACTGTTTAAGAAAACTTGCAATAGACCCCCTTTTTTTCCTTCTAAGGATGAGTATATAAATGAATTATTTTATTTTGAGTATTTTCTGTTTAGATAAGAGTATGAACTGTAGATGTGAGTTGTCTATTAGGATTGAAGAGCAAGCTGTGATTGACTGCCATTTGTCATCTTAACATGGCATCATTCATAACATTCCATTCAGTTACCCAAGCCATATAGTTGCTTTAGCTGTGCTTGGCCCAATGTGGCAATTATGGGACTTATTTCTTCTAATGCGTATCTAAAAAGTGAAGGAAAACGAAATGATCTGCTCTGCCTGCTGTTGCATGGCACAAGTGATAAGGTGCAATGCAAACTGTGTACTAGTGATGTGGAAGGGAGAAGCAAGGTGGAACCATCATAGGAATGGCTTCCCAAACTAAAATTAGTTCTTCTGCAAAGAAAAGTGTTACCTTTATCAAGGAATAGTTGATAAAGAATATTAAGTCAGTCATGCCTTTAAGGAACTTATTACGTTGTTTTCAGTTAAGTGTGATGGAGCAGAGTTAGAATAACCCCTGTGCTTAGCCCCTGGTGCTGCTGAGACTGAGAGTAAGGCAGCAGAAGAGCTGTTTGCAAACCTTAGGCTAAAGGAAATAATTCACCAGAAAGAAGAGTCATATGTTATCTCCTGCTTGTCTTCTATTCTCTTAAAAAGGGTGATGGTGAGCATAGGGGATTTCCTGACTAGCCACAAGTGATCCATTTTCTGGAAAAAAAAGACACAAACCTGTCTCTTAAGGGGAAAAAAACAACAGTATTTATTGACGATGATAAAATTTAAGATCCAAAACAAAGATCAGTATTTTGGAAAACTTGAATCTGCCACATGGAGCTTGACAGCTTCCCAGTACTTATAGACTTTTCTGATGACCAAGACTTTCTGAAGATTAATGAGTGTGATTTTTTGATATTATGTAATGAAAAGTGTCAATGTTTGGAAGATCTGCAAAACTAAGTGAACCGTTTTTTCCTATATGATCAGTGCAGAGTGCCCCAAAATCATGCATATGGGTAAAAAGATCCATTCAAAGGGCAAGGTAGACCAATGATTTTTAACTTAACAGAGTATGAAAAGTTTATTGAAGTGGTGTCAAATTCCACAATTTACTTACTTTTAAGGAGCAACTGCTTGCCAGTTTTTGTTATAGTATTAGAAAAGGTGAGGCACAGTTACCTGAAAATGCTATTAAAATACTCTTTCCTGGGCTTCCCTGGTGGCGCAGTGGTTGAGGATCTGCCTGCCAATGCAGGAGACACGGGTTCGAGCCCTGGTCTGGGAAGATCCCACATGCCGCGGAGCAACTAGACCCGTGAGCCACAACTACTGAGCCTGCACGTCTGGAGCTTCTGCTCCACAACAAGAGAGGCCGCGACAGTGGGAGGCCCGCGTACCGCGATGAAGAGTGGCCCCTGCTCACCGCAACTAGAGAAAGCCCATGCACAGAAACGAAGACTCAACACAGCCAAAACTAAATAAATTTAAAAAAAAAATACTCTTCCCTTTTCCAACTATATATCTGTGTGAGTCTAGATTTTCTACTTATACTTCAACCAAAACAACATAAAGCAAGAGATTAAAAGTTGAAACAGATACAAGAACCCAGCTGTCTTCTATTCAGCCAGATTTTAAAGAGATTTGCAAAACTTCAGTGTCACTCCTCTCACTAATTATTTTGTTTTGTTTGGAAAATAGTTGCATTTCATCAAAAATGTGTTATTTATGTTAACATGCAGTAGGTTTGTTATTGTTGTTAAATGAGTAAATATTTTAAAAATTTCTCAGTTTTAATTTCTAATATGGTAAATATTGATAAATATAACCCACATAAATAAAATCTCTTTGAAAACAAAGAGAAACAAAATCTCAATTTTAAAAGTCTAAAGGGATCATGAGATCAAAAAATTTTGATAATTACTAGTCTACATGGTAATATCCAGTCTCAAAGAAGCACTCTCCAATGGGATTCATTGAGTAACCGCTGATTCTTTTTAATGTTTCTAAAATTATTCAATTTTTGTAATAAGGCCAGCATCCAATATCCTTAGTATCCTTATAGGAATGGGACAGCGCAAATATAAAATTTTTTTCCAGTTTTGCTATTAAGATTCTTATTTGTAATTCTAAGGTAGTTATCATATTCTGTAGTGAATTTTAGATACTAAATGTAATTGCAAGTCAGAAATTAGAAGTGTGTCACCAGAGTAGGAGAGAAAGAGGGTGGGAGGGAGGAAAGGAGGGAGGGAGGGGAGGACTGGTAGAATTGGTAAAGTGAAATACGGCAATAATCTGAGTTTGTCCTGTTAATATAGTCTCAGTAAACAGGCTTTACAAGTGTACTATTAAACCTTCATTTAGCCATGGAAATGAGGACAAGATAGAATGAATAAATTAAATTTATAGGTTTAAAAAAAATTATTTAAATTGTTACTTAAAGTGCCCTTCAAACCTTAATCCAGAAATGCTAAAAAGAACCAAAAAAATCCTACTTATTCTAACTTCTTTCTTGTTTTCTTCCTTTTATGCACTCTTATAAAATGATCAAAATATGGATAATAGAGAGTAGAAAAAAATGTGAAACTATAAAATTTATAATGTGGCTAATCAACCTCATAATTTAGACTGACAGAAAAATGTAAAATATAGAAGTATTGCTCCCTATTTCATTCTACCTTTAGCCTTGGAGAGGAGTAATTTGGGGTCCCCAATATGCTTTATGAGACATTGTCTCATTTCACAATACCATGAAGAAACTAGGAACAAAGCTGCAGTTGGAGAAGGGGAGAGCATTAAGGGAGACTGTAAGAGAATTAACTCAGGATGACACAGGGAAGATAATTTAGGTTTTCTTAAATTCAGTGCTGATGCAGATTTATATTTTGTCAGGAAAACTGGGTTTCCTGCTGTAATACAGTTTCCTATATTCTAATTTTATGGACAGAGTCTGTCAATGTCTTCTTGCTCAGTGTGGATCATAAGATTACTATTCAGATTAAATTGCAGGGGGCAGTTTAGGTCACCCACGGCCAACTTACATAAGAAGGTTAGTCATTTGAATGAAAACTTGTCTAGGCCACAAAACCACCACATTTCTACATAAAGTAGGTGCATCCCTCTCTGTTGAAGTGGTCTTGGTATTCGACTCTAAAAATAGGCCTACACTGTGGTAAAAATCTAACCCATTTGTTTATCCAAATCATGTGAAGAAAATCAGCTTTGACATGGCTTTTAAGTTCAGGCAAGAATCTTTTATCTGTGTCAAAAATGATTGAGTCAGTTCCTTTAAAGCTTTTTGTGATAATTTTAGGAAAATTTGACATATAAAGAAAACTTTAAATTAATTTAAATGCTTGAAATAAAAGAGTTAAGGGGGCTTCCCTGGTGGCACAGTGGTTGGGAGTCCGCCTGCCGATGCAGGGGACACGGGTTCATGACCTGGTCTGGAA
This sequence comes from Grampus griseus, assembly GCF_964374135.1. NCBI lineage: Eukaryota > Metazoa > Chordata > Mammalia > Artiodactyla > Delphinidae > Grampus > Grampus griseus. The sequence goes on from NC_139017.1 coordinate 60,098,027, forward strand.
AGATCCCACATGCCGCGGAGCGGCTGGGCCCGTGAGCCATGGCCGCTGAGCCTGCGCGTCCGGAGCCTGTGCTCCGCAACGGGAGAGGCCGCAACAGTGAGAGGCCCGCGTGATGAGAGAGTTGGCGTAGAATGGAAAAGCTATCGATGCAGCATGTACCGGTTGTGCGAGGTTCAGAGGAGATAGAAGTGGAAAAACAAGGGGAAAAAGGAAAAACAGTGGACTTCTAAGAATTAGTAACATGTCAAGCCAAGCCCTGGTAATGTTATTAGTTCTTGAATTTTGAGTTATTTTGGAGGGTAGTTGGTAAGTTCCCCAAGCGTGCAGAGCAACAAGTTTAGATAGACTTTTAGAGAGCAAAGAAGTTAAGCCAGAAGGAGCACTGAAGATAATCTTGGGCACATAAGGGGATGCAAGAAAGGAGACATATACCTAATGCCCTAAGTACTAACTTCTTTACTTTCTACAGATCTCCAGCTATAGGTATGCATATTTGAATAATTATAGCATAAAAACATCTAGGAAATCATTTGAATTTCCTTGAAGTCAGTCAATACCAGGAATACCTATCATCCTGTGATAAAAAGACTAAAAGTCCTTAGAAAGTAATAGTAATGAAGATTCTCACCTAATAGGTAAAATGTGCTTATTTATTATTACAACTCTCCTGCACTCATGGGTGTTTGTTTTCTAATTTCTTCAGTTTGAGGTGCTCCTCTAGTGTAATAATTAATAGTAATAAGTAATGTATTTTACTGTTTCCTGCAGTATATTCCTGAGAGGAATTAGTCCTTCATGGCTAAAGAACTTTTTTTTTTTGGCGGTACGCGGGCCTATCACTGTTGTGGCCTCTCCCGTTGCGGAGCACAGGCTCCGGACGCGCAGGCCCAGCGGCCATGGCTCACGGGCCCAGCTGCTCCACAGCATGTGGGATCCTCCCGGACCGGGGCACGAACCCGCGCCCCCTGCATCGGCAGGCGGACTCTCAACCACTGCGCCACCAGGGAAGCCCCTTAAAGAACTTTTAATATATACTGAACTGTCATAAAAGCCTTACTCAATGGATCTAATGTGTACTTATGGTTAAATTATGTTCCAAGTTTTTCAACAGGCCAAATGAACAAACAGATCATATTAAAGAGTTTTTAATTGATCTTTTTGGATCTGACCCCTAAAGCAAAGGTAAAAAAAGCAAAAATAAACAAGTAGGACTATATCAAACTAAAAAGCTTCTGTACAGCAAAGGAAACCATCAATGAAATGGCAGCCTTCTGAACTGGAGAAAATATTTGCAAATCATATATCTGATAAGGAGTTAATATCCAAAATATATGAAGAACTCATACAACTCAGCAAAACAAACAAACACCCAAAACAGTCTGATTAAAAAATGGGCAGAGGATCTGAATAGACATTTTTCCAAAGAAAACATATAGATGGACAACAAGTATATAAGGTGTTGAACTTCCCTAATCATCAGGGAAATGCAAATCAAAACCACAATGAGATATCACTCACACCTGTTAGAATGGCTATTATCAAAAAGACAAGAAATAGCAAGTGTTGGCAAGGATGTAGAGAAAAGGGGAGCCTCGTGCACTGCTGGTGGGAATGTAAATTGGTGCAGCCACTATGGAAAACAGTATAGAGGTTCCTTAAAAAATTAAAATGGAACTACCATTCAATCCAACAATTTCATTTCTGGGTGTTATCCAAAGAACATGAAAACACTAATTGGAAAAGATACATACAGTAGCCAAGATATGGAAACAACCTAAGTGTCCATTGGTGGATAAGTAGAATACTACTCAGCCATTGAAAGAAATGAAATCTTGTCATTTACGACAACATGGATGGACCTTGAGGGTATTATGCTAAATGAAATAAGTCAGACAGAGGAAAACTAATACTGTATGACCTCACTTATATGTGGAATCTAAAAACCAAAACAAACAAACAAAACAAAACTCAGAGATTCAGAGAACAGAATGGTGATTTCCAAGAGGAAGGGGTGGTGGGTGAGGGGGTGAAAGGTTTTAAGAGGTACAAATTTCCACTTACAAGTCATGGGGATGTCAACTGTAGCATGGTGATTATAATATTGTGGTGTATATTTGAAAGTTACCAAGAGAATAAATCTTAGAAAGTTCTCATCAGAAGAAAAAAAATTTTTTTGTAACTTTTTATGGTGACAGATGGTAATTAGACTTATTGGGGTCATTATTTTGCAGTGTATACAAATATTGAATCATTACATTGTACACTTGAAACTAGTATAATGTTACACATCAATTATACCTTAATAAAAGAAAAAAAACTAAAGTAACAGGAAATGAGACGTTTAGAAGAGTTGAAACATTTAACTTTGATATTGTGTGCCTCCACCTTTAAGAGACATGATGGTAATATGTTTAGATCTTTCCTTGAGGAAATTGCCTTCTATGTTTTTAAGATCTTACTGGCCTCTAGTGGTAATATGATGCTGTAGTTTAACCATTTCTAAATCTTACAACTGACTAGAAATAAAGTTATTTTGAAGACATAGGCTGCCAATAACTCACTCCTTCAGTACTGGATCAGCAGCACTCTTGAGTGTACATGCAATATCATCTTCTTCCTAAAGATAGTCTATCTTTTGTTCTTGTCTCTGAGTCATGCCCACCTCTTTGTTTTGAATGATAGTAGTTTTGCTCTGAAGTGACCTCTCATTATTTTAGTGCATGCACAGTGGTGATTACTATGTCAAGTTTGTACTAACAATTCTTCCTAGTGTCTCAGCCCTCTTTTCTGCGGACTATGGGGCAAAATTTTCCCTCTGTATATAACTTTTTATTTTCGTCAGAGGAATTTAAGTTTTCAGTTTACCATTTAGATTTATGTTTAGACCTCCTTACTTTGATTTTGAAGAATCTTACATTTGAACTACAAGTTTACCAAACATGGCAATGATTTGTCACTTTTGTTTTTTGTGTTTGTCACACAGATGTGAAAGGGCCACCTACCCATCGTCTGTCTTGTGGCCAGTCACCCTACACCGACACAACAACATGGGAGCGGAAGTACTGCATCCTTACAGACAGCCAGCTGGTGTTGCTCAACAAGGAAAAGGAGGTGAGGTGGATATTACGAGGAAAGCTACTTCCCTTTTCTGACCAAATTCCTGAAATAATCTAGTTTTTATTTGCATCTTGATGAGTTGCATTTATGAAAATGGAGACTTTATGAAGGACACACTCTAAGTGGGTCTAAGGGACTGCTGATGTCATCATGATGATACGTTATTGCCGCAAAGGCGTGACGTCAACAAAACAGGGCTGGATTTTCACTAAGGAATAGTGAAAGAGATATTGAGTTGAGTAATTTGGAATGAGAATGGGTTGGATTGTGTAGACCTGGCCCTGAAAGTGGTCCAGAGAGGCTATTGGAAATTGTATCAGTCTAGCTCCTCGCAAGTAACAAATAGCATAGTCAGCAGATTAATTGAAAGCGGTTTAATGAAGGGACTATACAGAGTCATGGGCAGCATAGGGGACCCATCAGAGGGGGATAAAGTACACATGAACTGGCAACAGCAGAAAGCAGTTGTCACCCTAGACCTTCAGGGCAAGGGAAGGGAGCAATGTTTCTGGAACCCAGAGAACTGTAGTTGCATGAAAGGACTGCATAACAGTTGCTATGGCTATACACAAAAGAACACAGCCTCTACCAAAACAAAAATGGCCAGCAGGGAGGAAGCAAGGGAGAACAGACACACCAGGTCTCTTTCCTGCTTTCTGATTTCTTGCCAGTGTTACCTACTGGCCAAACCTAACTTGAAGCCAAAGGAAAAGATTGCTTTTGATGTGTTCTGTAGAGATTTGTTTCCTGAAGCACAGCAAGGGAGAGAAGGGCAGAGAGTAGATCTGGAGAGGCAGACAGAATGTAATTATTACAGACATCTAGTTCTAGGTAAACTTTCTGTCCCTCTAAGTGAAAAAACCCTTGAACTTATCATATACTATTACTACTTTACTCCTCAAACTATTACAGTGTACAAATCCTTCCACATCCAAATAATTCATTTGCTTATTGGTGATGTATTGGATAGTTGACTTGGTAAGGCCAAAAAACCATCCTACTCCACAACATAAAAAAATTAGTATGATCTTGACAAGAAGAGGGATAATGGGAGGGAAGGAGAAGAAGAGATCTCATTCGATGAAGGAGAAAGATTAATTGCCAAAAATATATATAAATAACTAGAAAACTGTAGGTAGAATATCAATTTCATAAGCCATCCCTCTGGAAAAGTTAGTTCAGAGGAAGCAGTGCGCAGAAAACACATTTCTTAATTCTAGTCTGTGGATCTCTACCTCCCTTTTCTCTTCTCTCTCTCCTCCCCCTCTGTCCCTTTTCTTTTGCATCTCTTCTCTTACTTACCATTCTTTAACATCGTAAAGGCAAGGTCATAGCAATAAAGCAATTTCAGTTTCTTCTTTTATTTTCATAGGCAATTCTTACTTGCAAGGACCTGGCTAATGTGCCCTCTATGAACTTGGTTATTCTTTTTCTCCAACCATTGAAAAATGTCCCTTACTTTTGTTACCATCTCCCTACCCATGACCCTTTTCCAGTATTGTAATATAATTAAACTTAATTTTATTAAAATAATTCAATAAAGGTGAGCCCTTTCTGGAACAGTATAGTACATGTTGCTTTGTTTCTATTAAGTAGATACATAATAAAAATTGGTAGAGTGAATATTAGTGTAGAATATTTCTAATTATCCAATTTGAATAGACAGATAATTTAACATGTGCATTTAAACCAATCGACTCTGTCAGCAGTCTTTTATCAGAGCTGTTAATAAGGAGTGATATGAACATATCATCTGCCATCTTTTTGCCCTTACCTACATTTTATTCAATTAGTAATGTAAGAAATTAAATAGCCTAAAGATAGATAGCATAAGGTCAAGAGCATTCCTTATCTAGAACCAAGATATAATGCATGGATTAAATAATACTGATCAATTGAGTAATCCAGGCTTGGGCTCCCTTTAGTCCCATAAAATAACTGTCCATGATGAATGATTTCTAAAACAATTTCTTATGTACTTTATCGCTTTTTATGCCAGCCATCAAGATTAACCCTAGACACCTGGGGAACCCCTCATTTTCTCGTCTACATATCGCTCTGTATATCCTCTTTTCTCCTTTCCCACCTTTTGAAACCCTTTGCCCTCTGCAACTCACAGTCCATCATCAACCAAATCAGCTGTTTCTTCCACCCCTTTTCTGAAGCAGTTCCTTAACTTCTTGGTCTCGTGAGAACCTGTAGCTTTCCTGAGGACACTGTCATCTGTGAAGTCCTGTCAAGTGATGGCTGTTTTTTTCCCACAGCCTTCATACCATGCTGCCTACAGTAGGCATCCTTCTCCTTTCATGGCTGCTTCCTGTCTCTTCTCCCTCATTTTCCCTATAAAGCCCAGACTCTGAGTCCCATGTTGTAGTCATCTTCCAGCCCCACCCCCGGCCCCCGTCATTTCTTGTTGATTTTAGCTTCTGGCTCATTATCATTATTTCCAGCACTACTCCAGCCTTAACTTGTGATGATTCCAATATCTGCAGAGATGATTCTTTCAACACACTGACTCTAAGTTCCTTGAACTCCTCTCCTCCAAGAATCTCTTCCTCTACCCTGCCTCATTGCTACAACTTCTCAATATTCTCAATTGTGTGCATCTTACTGTCTGACCTCATATCTTTCTAGCTCATCCCTTTTTCCAACAATTTTTCAATCCTTTGGGACCTATGGGCCATTGATCTTGTCACCTTTTCTGCCCCTCATACCTCTGATACCCTCCCTTCCCTCTTCTCCCAGCTTGAATTCCATGGTCAGTCATTTTCATCTTTGCATACTATTTCCTTGCCCTTTTTTGCATCATCATACTCGCTTGGCAATGTGATAGGTCAGTTAAATCCTGCTCCTCATCTATCCTGCCCTGCTTCCATGCAGCATAATGTGTCTGGAGAAAATCACTCCACCCTGCTGACAGTCTTTAAACTAATGTTTACAAATCTCATGTGAGCCTCTAATGCTGCTTGGCAATCACAAAACATTTCCTAGTCCAGTTGCTTTCCAACTCTACTGGACTAGTGCTTCTCAGTCTATGCGTGGTAAAGGACCAAGTTTTTCCCTACCTCATCATGAACAATAAAATACAATAATATGAATTGTGAAGAAAAATGAAGTTTTAAAAAGACAAAAATCTAAGTCCAAATTTTTTATTAGATTGAACAAAAACGAAATTACAGTTCAATAATAATCATACATAGGAAAATAAGGAATAGAATTACAAAAATTGTACATGTTCATGGAGAGTGTGCTGTACAATGAGATGAATCCACTGATCACACGAGGCACAATTCTCAATTTCTGTGTTGCTAAATTGTTTATTGTGGACCATTAACAGTTTGCAGAACAGCACAGGACCTTGGAGTAGCACAATCCAGGATGATTTCTAAGATGATTTTTTCATGCTTCCTCTTCCATTATAATTCCTTGTCTATTACCCTCACTTATAGCTGATTACTTTGCTGCTTATTTCACTGAGAAAATTCAGCCACTCAAAAGAGAACTCTTTTACCATGTCTACCCATCCACCAGCAACTATTTCCTTATACTCTGATTTCCCTCTTTTCACTGTGGTTTGATTGCCTACAGTCCAACTGTCAGCCCCTCCCCTTGTGCCCATTCTTGCCTATTCAAGGATGTATCAATAGCAGTTCTCCCTTACCTCTTTTACATCTTCAGCTCTCTGCTCTCTACTAGATCGTTCCCATCAGCATGCTATTATTTCTCCCATCTTAAAAGAAAAAATGAGCCTGCATTAATCTCACTTCTACCACCAGTTACTACCCCTTTCTTTGCTTCCCTTACCAGCAAAAATTCTGGAAACTTCTAAACTCACTGTCTCTAATTCTTCTCCTCTCATTCTCTCTTAAACCTACTTCATTCGTACTCTGACCTATATCACCTTGTGAAAATTGCTCTTGTTAAGCTCACTGGTGACCTCCACATTGCTAAATTCAGTGGTCAGTTCTCACTTCTTGTCTTACTTAATCTGTTAGTGGAATTTAATGCAGTTGATCACTCATTCCTCCTCCTAGAACCACTTTCTTCACTTGGCGTCCATGACACTGTGCTGTCTTAGTTTTCTTCCTGTCTCTCTGGCAGTTCCTTCTGAGTCATCTTTGCAGATTTCTCTTCTACTCTCCAAATCTCAACAGGGGAGTGCTACAGAGTTCAGTCCGTGGACCTCACTTCTTTAGGAATCTCATCCAATCTTATGACTTCAAATACCCTCTAAAGCTGATGATCTTAATTTTTTATCTTAAGCCTACACATCTCTCTTCTCTAGACTCATATATCCATCTGTCCATTATACACTTCTACTTGGATATGGCTTTGTCACTGTTTTAAGCACATCAGGCATGTTCTTGCCTCAAGACCTTAGCCTTGGCTTTTCCCTCAGATATTTGCAGGACTCACTTTCTCACCTCCTTCAACTCTTTGGTTGCATATCACCTGCTCAATAAGCCCTACTCTGACCAACTTATTCAAAATTGCAACCCCTCCCTGTATCTCCATTCAGAACTTCCAATCTAATTACCTGGCTGTATTTTTTTTTCCCCTATAGCATTTACCACCTTCTAAAATGCTATATAATTTATTTATTATGTTTATTGTCTCTTGTCTCTTATATAAGCTTTTAGGGCAGGGAGGATTTTATCTGTTTTTTTCAGTGCTATATCCCTCAGTGCTTAGAACAGTTCCTGACACATAAGTAAATTCTAACAAATATTTGTTGAATAAATTTTGAAAAAGCCAAATTATAAACTTTGATTCCTGAATATCCATTTTTTCAATTTAAGTTTGAGAGGAGACGAACCTTCTATCTTTTCTTTTTTATGTGATAAGTCTTCCCACAACAAGAGGTGTAATTACATATTTTTTCTAAGACTGGATAATAAAAGAGGGGAAAAATAATCCATAAGATGCTTTTCAATTGTTGAATATGAAATTCCATCTTTATTTATTGAGCATCCGTTATGTGTAAAGTATTGTGGTTGCAAAGATGCAGTTTGTTGGGAACACACTGAGGTAAATTAAAAGTTAAAACTGTTTAGAACTAGATACAGAGGTGGTGGTTGCACAACATCATGAATGTACTAAATGTCACTGAAGTATTCACTTTACAGTGGTTAATTTTATGTTACGTGAATTTAACCTCAATACAATTTTTTTAAAAAGATTATTACATTACCACAAGGGAAAGATTAACTAAGATATTGCCTGGGGTGGGTTATTGTTTAAAGTAAAGAATGCCAAAAAAGTATCTACAGATAAATTTGTGATTAAGCCATGTCTTTAGGGACAAATAGAAGCTCACTTGGAGGAAAAGAAGGGAAGGATATTCCACGTATATATAAAGATACAAAGTCAAGAAACATCTTATATCTCTTTGGCAAACTGCAAAATGTTCAGAATTCTTGGAATATAATTTGCAAGAGGAAAAATGATAGCTGGCAAGAGCCGAATAATAAAGTGCCTTGAAGGCCATGCTAAGGAATTTGGACTTTATTCTAGAAATGATTTGGACCATGGAAAGGTATTTAACAGGGCAATGACATCATCACATTTGCTTCTTAGAAAAGTAACTCTGTTGATCACGTGGAAAATTGAGTGAAAGGGATTGGAAGGAAGTAGATGAGTTACGTTATTGCAATAGACCAGGTAAGGGATGACAAGTTTACGCAAACAGTTTAATGCCCTGAGACGGGTATGTTCTACCACTATAAGTTGGAGAAACTGGATTAAATCTCTAGGATAAGAAAATGTTAAGGCATTGTTACACCTGCTACTTGAATTTTATTTAATATTCTGTTAATTTTATGATAGGAAAAGTTTAGAAATACTTTTTTTTTTTTTTTTTTTTTGTGGAAGGACCAGAATATGCTGTCACTCTTTTTACCTTCCACCCACACTATCATGAAGAATATAACTCTTATCTTTGGAGTTTTGCATTGAACAACTTAGAATTCCTTGAAACAAGGAGTTTAAGGAATTTCCTGCTAAAATTATCTTAAAAAGCTGTTTTAAACCTTAATCAGTGAATCACAGGGGTGTTTATTGCTGTATTAATAAGATCAATTAAGAGGGTTCTGTAAGGGTTTAAACTGAATCCTTAGCCAGGCAGTGTTGGAATGTGGGAGGATTATATTAGTCTAGTATCACTCATGTATTCACTGTGTGGGATCTTTTAATGCTCTCCCTTAACTCTGCATGTTTCCTGTCAGAAATGGGAAAAAGGTTGCTTGGGCAATGTACATGGGAAGAGTGTTAAGTATACTAATTACCAAAATGGGAATGTAACAGAAGAGTAGATCTGGGCAGAATGCTGAAAGAGGTGCCAGGAGTATCACCTTGAGAAATGATTCACTGATTCAGTAAATTGCTTCATGCAAATTGTGCCAAATAGACATTGCTTATGTGTTATGAATTTACTTCCCTGTCCGGATGCCAGGATAGGCCCCAGCTGGCTTGGCACCAACCCGTTCAAAGAGGACGTAGGAGGCCATTTGAATTCCATTTTGCTTGCAAGAGATAAGACCAAGTAAACTAGAGATTAAGGAGTTGAGGGAAATGGTAGAGAAGATAATCATGAACTCCCCAGTGTGCAGCCAGTATAAAAATATAAAAGAAAGCTGAATTTGTGAGTTCCTTTCTTTTGGCAATAACAAGGCATTAAGAATGGTAAAAGTGGCTCCTTTTTTCTTCAGTCAGACTCTACTTTCTGTATTTGGAATTTTAAAAGCTTGATGCTAGTGTAAAGGCAGCAAGGTAGTAATAATGCAATTTCAAAATATTTTAAAATATTTTTCATGATTTTAGAAAACAGTATTTACACTCAGATATATTGATGAAAATAGCAGTTAGGCTTTGTGCAAACAGCTAAAATCAATTGTTATTTATCCTGGGGTAAACTACCCATGGCATATTTCATTCAGAACTACTTTCAAGTTATTCAGCAGATACATAATGTGCCCCTGTATGTGAATTCACTGATAGGAGTTACAAAGAATAAGACACAGTTCTTTCCCCTCTCCCCAGTACCAAATTTAGTTGTGGGAATAGGAAAAATAATTTTAAAATGGAATTTGATAAATAGCACAAGTAAACTGGATAGAATAAAAGAAAGAAATCCATTTATTCTAAAGCACTGTAGTCTCTGTCATTAAGATGCTATTGACAATGGGCAATTACCAAAGGAAGCTTAAGAAAGGAAGGGGATCAAAGTTATGTGTTATGAATATTAATCTGTAAGATGTATTGGAAGAGGGAAAGGTAGGCAGGAGACAGACCAATTACAAGACTACTATTCCTCTGATCTAAAAACTTGAATTGTTTCCCAGTGCTTCCTGAATTATTCATGGCCTGGTATTAAAGCCTTCCCATGTGGTTATAATATATTTTGGTGTTCTCCCACTTCTCCCCCTTAAGAGGCTCTAGCTAAATTGGCCTACTCCTGGTTCCAAATACAGTAAAAAAAATAGTATGCGTACCAACTTCTTGGCTGATGTTATGTTATTTCCTTTGCCTAAAATGGCCCCCATCTCTACCTATCAAATATTCATTTATTCATTTGTGAGTTGGAGCTATTTTAAGGTTTGGAGATTGACTGGTAAGTTAAGCTGTTAACGTATGTGGAATTAGTTGCACAAATGAATAATTATGAATCCATGTATAAGTATAGTGCCAGAGAAAGATTTGTTATTGGAGGAACCTCAGGAAGGTGTACCTTAACCTCCCTTAGGGAACTGATAGAAAGGAAGATTCCTGGAAGAAGCAATGCCTGTCCTAAGCCTTAGGATGGTTAGGAGTTTACCTTGCAGGTATAGAATAGAAAAGAAAGTGAGGGAAAATATTTCAGTCTGAGAGAACAAACTAAGCAAAGGCACTGAACTACAGCATGAGGAATATGTTAGGGAAATGCAAGCAATTTGTTGTTCCTACTATGTAAAGTCTAAAGCTGGTTACTTACACAGTAGCCAGATTGTGGAAAACCTGGTATACTATATCAGGGAACTTGCACTTGCTCTGTAAGATATTAGTTTTAAAACTCTTTTAGCAGAACAACGCCTTTTGTAGAAAAGCTCATGCAGAAGCCCTGTACAACAGATAAACTCAGAATTATGCTCTGGTTGAAGCAGAGAGATAAGTCCCTTGTCACATGCACACACAAACATACCATCACTTCTTTGAAAAACACTGCAAAGGAGAGCAACTGAAGGCCTTTAAGTCTCAGAATGACTGGTAAGTTAAGCTGTTAACTTATGTGGAATTAGTTGCACAAATGAATAATTATGATTAATTATGATTCCATGTATAAGTAAAGTGCGAGAGAGAGATCTGTTATTGGAGGAATCTCACGGAGGTGTACCGTAAATGATTATAATTGCATTTTAGAAATATTCTGGAAACTATATAAAGGATAGATTTAAGGGGCAGAATATCACCAATGAAGAGACTGTATTAGTAGTTTGGGTAAGAGAGAATAAGAGGCTTTTGACACCAGCTGTGATGGAGTAACTGGTACAAGACTAGCCCTCCCATTGCAAACAAAATAAGACTAGACCAAAAATATATATATAGCAGCCAGAGATTGGTTCAAGATGGTGGAGTAGAAGGACATACGCTCACTCCCTCTTGCAAGAGCACCAGAATCACAACTAATTGCTGAACAATCATCGACAGGAAGACACCGGAACTCACTAAAAAAGATACCCCACATCCAAAGACAAAGGAAAAGCCACAGTGAGACGGTAGCAGGGGCGCAATCACAATAAAATCAAATCCCATAACTGCTGGGTGGGTGACTCACAAACTGGAGAACACTTGTACCACAGAAGTCCACCCACTGGAGTGAAGGTTCTGAGCCCCACGTCAGGCTTCCCAACTTGGGGGTCCGGCAATGGGAGGAGGAATTCCTAGAGAATCAGACTTTGAAAGCTAGTGGGATTTGATTGCAGGACTTTGACAGGACTGGGAGAAACAGAGACTCCACTCTTGGAGGGCACACACAAAGTGATGTGCGTATCGGGACGCAGGGGAAGGAGCAGTGACCCCACAGGAGACTGAACGAGGCCTACCTGCTAGTGGTGGAGGGTCTTCTACAGAGGCGGGGGGTGGCTGTGTCTCACCGTGAGGACAAGGAAACTGGCAGCAGTTCTGGGAAGTACTCCTTGGTGTGAGCCCTCCCAGAGTATGCCATTAGCCTCACCAAAAAGCCAGGTAGGCTCCAGTGCTGGGTCGCCTCAGGCCAAACAACCAACAAGGAGGGAACCCAGCCCCACGCATCAGCAGACAAGCAGATTAAAGTTTTACTGAGCTCTGCCCATCACCACTCTCTCCCATCATGAAACTTGCACAAGCCTCTTATATAGCCTAATCCACCAGAGGGCAGACAGCAAAAGCAAGAAGAACTACAATCCTGCAGCCTGTGGAACAAAAACCACATTCACAGAAAGATAGACAAGATGAAAAGGCAGAGGGCTATGTACCAGATGAAGGAAAAAGATAAAACCTCAGAAAAACAACTAAATGAAGTGGAGATAGGCAACCTTCCAGAAAAAGAATTCAGAATAAAGATAGTGAAGATGATCCAGAACCTCAGAAAAAGAATGGAGGCAAAGATTGAGAAGATGCAAGAAATGTTTAACAAGGACCTAGAAGAATTAAAGAACAAACAAACAGAGACGAGCAATACAATAACTGAAATGAAAACTACACTACAAGGAATCAATAGCAGAATAATGGAGGCAGAAGAACAGATAAGTGACCTGGAAGACAGAATGGTGGAATTCACTGTTGCGGAACAGAATAAAGAGAAAAGAATGAAAAGAAATGAAGACAGCCTAAGAGACCTCTGGAACAACATTAAACACAACAACATTCGCATTATAGGGGTCCCAGAAGGAGAAGAGTGAGAGAAAGGACCAGAGAAAATATTTGAAAAGATTATAGGTGAAAACGTCCCTAACATGGGAAAGGAAATAGCCACCCAAGTCCAGGAAGCTCAGCGAGTCCCATACAGGATAAACCCAAGGAGAAACATGCCAAGACACATAGTAATCAACTGGTAAAAATTAAAGACAAAGAAAAATTATTGAAAGCAGCAAGGGAAAAACGACAAATAACATACAAGGGAACTGCTATAAGGTTAACAGCTGATTTCTCAGCAGAAACTCTACAAGCCAGAAGGGAGTGGCATGACATATTTAAAGTGATGAAAGGGAAGAACCTACAACCAAGATTACTCTACCTGGCAAGGATCTCATTCAGATTCAATGGAGAAATCAAAAGCTTTACAGACAAGCAAAAGCCAGTAGAATTCAGCACCACCAAACCAGCTCTACAACAAATGCTAAAGGAATTTCTCTAAGTGGGAAACACAAGAGGAGGAAAGGACCTACAAAAACAAACACATAACAATTAAGAAAATGGTCATAGGAACATACATATCGATAGTTACCTTAAACGTGAATGGATTAAATCCTCCAACCAAAAGACACAGGCTTGCTGAATGGATACAAAAACAACACCCATATATATGCTGTCTACAAGAGACCCATGTCAGACCTAGGGACACATACAGACTGAAAGTGAAGGGATGGAAAAATGTAGTCCATGCAAATGGAAATCAAAAGAAAGCTGGAGTAGCAATACTCATATAAGATAAAATAGACTTTAAAATAAAGAATGTTACAAGAGACAAGGAAGGACACTACATAATGATCAAGGGATCAATTCAAGAAGAAGATATAACAATTATAAATATATATGCACGCAACATAGGGGCACCTCAATACATAAGGCAACTGCTAACAGCTGTAAAAGAGGAAATCAACAGCAGCACAATAATAGTGGGAGACTTTAACACCTCACTTACACCAATGGACAGATCATCCAAACGGAAAATTAATAAGGAAACAAAAACAGCAGATTACACTTTCTTCTCAAGTGCGCACAGAACATTCTCCAGGATAGATCACATCTTGGGTCACAAATCAAGCCTCAGTAAATTTCAGAAAATTGAAATCATATAAAGCATCTTTTCTGACCACAACGCTGTGAGATTAGAAATCAGTTACAGGGAAAAGAACACAAACACATGGAGACTAAACAATACGTTACTAAATAACCAAGATATCACTGAAGAAATAAAAGAGGAAATCAGAAAATACCTAGAGACATTATAACAAAAACACCACGATCCAAAACCTATGGGATGCAGCAAAAGCAGTTCTAAGAGGGAAGTTTATAACAATACAAGCCTACCTCAAGAAACAGGAAAAATCTCAAATAAACAATGTAACCTTACACCTAAAGGAACTAGAGAAGAAGAACAAACAAAACCCAAAGTTAGTAGAAGGAAAGAAATCATAAAGATCAGAAATAAATGAAATCGAAACAAAATAATAGCAAAGATCAATAAAGCTAAAAGCTGGTTCTTTGAGAAGATGAACAAAATTGATGAACCATTAGCCAGTCTCATCAAGAAAAAGAGGGAGAGGGTGCAAATCAATAAAATTAGAAACGAAAAAGGAGATGTTGCAACAGACACTGTAGAAATACAAATCATCCCAAGAGACTACTACAAGCAACTCTATGCAGTAAAATGGACAACCTGGAAGAAATGGACAAATTCTTAGAAAGGTATAACCTTCCAAGACTGAGCCAGGAAGAAATAGAAAATATGAGTAGACCAATCACAAGTAATGAAATTGAAACTGTGATTAAAAATCTTCCAACAGACAAAAGCCCAGGACCAGATGGCTTCACAGGTGAATTCCAACAAACTTTTAGAGAAGAGCTAACACTTGTCCTTCCCAAACTCTGCCAAAATAAAGCAGAGGAAGGAACACTCCCAAACTCATTCTATGAGGCCACCAACCCCCTGATACCAAAACCAGACAAAGAGACTACAGAGAAAGAAAATTATAGACCAATATCACTGATGAATATAGATGCAAAAATCCTCAACTAATACTAGCAAACAGAATCCAACAACACATTAAAAGGATCATACACCATGATCAAGTGAGATTTACCCCAGGAATGCAGGGATTCTTCAATATATGCAAATCAATCAATGTGATACACCATATTAACAAATTGAAGAATAAAAACCATTTGATCATCTCAATAGATGCAGAAAAAGCTTTTGACAGAATTCAACACCCATTTGTGATAAAAACTCTCCAGAAAGTGGGCATAAAGGCAACCTACCTCAACATAACAAAGG
The DNA here is from genome assembly GCF_964374135.1 of Grampus griseus. Taxonomy (NCBI): domain Eukaryota; kingdom Metazoa; phylum Chordata; class Mammalia; order Artiodactyla; family Delphinidae; genus Grampus; species Grampus griseus. Next base: position 60,113,376 of record NC_139017.1, read on the forward strand.
CCATATACAACAAACCCACAGCAAACATCATTCTCGATGGTGAAAAACTGAAAGCATTTGCTCTAAGATCAGGAACAAGAGAAGGATGTCCACTTTCGCCACTGTTATTCAACATAGTTTTGGAAGTCCTACCATGGCAATCAGAGAAGAAAAAGAAATAAAGGCAATACAAATTGGAAAAGAAGAAGTAAAACTGTCACTGTTTGCAGATGACATGATACTATACATAGAGAATCCTAAAGATGCTACCAGAAAACTACTAGAGCTAATCAATGAATTTGGTAAAGTTGCAGGATACAAAATTAATGCACAGAAATCTCTTGCATTCCTATACACTAACGATGAAAAATCTGAAAATGAAATTAAGGAAAGACTCCCGTTTACCACTGCAACAAAAAGAAGAAAATCCCTAGAATAAACCTATCTAGGGATACAAAAGACCTGTAAGCAGAAAACTATAAGACACTAATGAAAGAAATTAAAGATGTTACAAACAGATGGAGAGATATACCATGTTCTTGGATTGGAAGAATCAGTATTGTGAAAATGACTATACTACCCAAAGCAATCTACAGATTCAATGCAATCAAATTACCAATGGCATTTTTTACAGAACTAGAACAAAAAATCTTAAAATTTGTATGGAGACACGGAAGACCCTGAATAGCCAAAACAGTCTTGAGGGAAAAAAACGGAGCTGGAGGAATCAGACTCCCTGACTTCAGACTATACTACAAAGCTACAGTAATCAAGACAATATGGTACTAGCACAAAAACAGAAATACAGATCAATGGAACAGGATAAAAAGCCCAGAGATAACCCAATGCACCTATGGTCAACTAATCTATGACAAAGGAGGCAAGGATATACAATGGAGAAAAGACAACCTCTTCAGTAAGTGGTGCTGGGAAAACTGAACAGCTACATGTAAAAGAATGAAATTAGAACACTCCCTCACACCATACACAAAAATAAACTCAGAATGGGTTACAGACCTAAATGTAACAGTGGACACTATAAAACTCTTAGAGGAAAACATAGGAAGAACACTCTTTGACATAAATCACAGCAAGATCTTTTTTGATCCACCTCCTAGAGTAATGGAAATAAAAACAAAAATAAACAAATGGGACCTAATGAAACTTCAAAGCTTTTGCAAAGCAAAGGAAACTACAAACAAGATGAAAAGACAACCCTCAGAATGGGAGAAAATATTTGCAAACAAATCAGCGGACAAAGGATGAATCTCCAAAACATATAAACAGCTCATGCAGCTCAATATTAAAAAAACAAACAACCCACTCCAAAAATGGGCAGAAGACCTAAATAGACATTTCCCCAAAGAAGACATACAGATGGCCAAGAAGCACATGAAAAGCTGCTCAACATCACTAATTATTAGAGAAATGCAAATCAAAACTACAATGAGGTATCACCTCACACCAGTTAGAATGGGCATCATCAGAAAATCTACAATCAACAAAGGCTGGAGAGGGTGTGGAGAAAAGGGAACCCTCTTGCACTGTTGGTGGGAATGTAAATTGATACAGCTACTATGGAGAACAGTACAGAGGTTCCTTAAAAGACTAAAAATAGAATTAGCATATGACCCAGCAATCCCCCTACTGGGCATATATCCAGAGAAAAGCATAATTCAAAAAGACACATGCAACCCAATGTTCATTGCAGCACTATTTACAATAGCCAGTTCATGGAAGCAACCTAAATGCCCATCGACAGACGAATGGATAAAGAAGATGTGGTACATATATACAATGGAATATTACTCAGCCTTAAAAAGGAACGATGTTGGGTCATTTGTAGAGACATGGATGGATCTAGAGACTGTTATACAGAGTGAAGTAAGTTAGAAAGAGAAAAACAAATATTGTATATTAATGCATATATGTAGAAGCTAGAAAAGTCATACAGATGAACTGGTTTGCAGGGCAGAAGTAGAGACACAGATGTAGAGAACAAGCGTATGGACACCAGGAGGGGAAAGTGGCAGGGGGTTGGTGGTGGTGTGATGAATTGGGAGATTGGGATTGACATATATACATTAATATGTATAACATGGATAACTAATAAGAAACTGCTGTATAAAAAAATAAAATGCAAAAATTCAAAAAAAATTATATATACCAGCTATTTTCAGGCATTGGACAATAGGCAGCCAAAGACAGTGATGGTCACCATTCTCCCTGAAGAAAAAGAAGGCTCAGAAGAAGTATCATACAAGGCAAAAAGGTTTAAGAAAAAAAAAGAAAAAGAAAAATTTCTCTCATTACCGAACCTGAAAGATATACAATTTTTAGACTAATTTAGTGTAAACAAGTGAATGTGAAGTAGTAAACTAAATTAGGACAAGCAGAATGGACAGAATCATTTTTCTAAAATTGTCTTTTCTAAAACTGATTTTCTTTGGCTGTATACTAAGATTTGTAAACTCCAGCTTAGTTCATTTGAAGATACTTGAAATATTATACTAACTTTTAAGAAACAGGTCAGTGTCTTTAAAAGAATTATTTATGTAAGAAACAGTCAGTGGTGGTGTAAAAGCAAATGATTCTTAAGAAACACACGTTTAGAATAAAAGTAAATACTATTCTCCCTTATATTCTGAGTCAGAGATAAAATGCCCTCAACTTTAAGAGTGATACTGTGAATAAAACTGTTCATCATATTTTAAGTTTCAACAGTGGGAAATGAAGAGTCTACATTGAAACTTTGAGAATATAATTGTGAGTGAAGTTTAGGCCCAAATAAGAAGTTTGATATATTTTATTTATTCTCTTCTTAGATATGATAGAGACAAAGTATAATGATAATAGAAACCATTTCTTTATTTTTCCTGGATATGGCCTTTATAAATTTCCACAGATGAGATTGTAGCTCATTCCCTCCTAAAATGTCAAAAATAGCTCCTCTTTTCTCTATGGCTTAGGCCTTCATTATTTCAGGAATAGGAATTTTGGGGGAACTATTACAAAAATAGTTATGTTTATTTATGTTCATTGTTTGTTCAAAGATCCAGACTACTTTTTTTTTTTTTTCCAAATTTACCTCCCTTCTTTCCTAAGGCAGGTAGAGGATACATTTTTACCTTTCTTACTAGGAGGGAGTTATTTAACCTCTTGGTGCTACTCTTTTAATTATTTATGTAGAGATCATTTCCATCCTGAAAGGGGTGGATGACTTAGATTACTGTTCTTAAAGTTTTATATTACAGAGAACTTTTAGAAGACTTATTAGCTTTACTGATGCTATTATTTGATATTCCCTTATTTTTTAGAATTTTACCTTTCTTAATTCCACCATTTGGTTTCTCAGTGTGCAAGCAGTAACAGTAGTTATGGTCATGAGGAAATGAGGAAAGAGTATGAGAATTTTCAGTCCTTATGAAGACATTAGAATTTTGCTCTTCAAATTCTCAGTAGCACAGAGAAAACTTCCCTTGGTATCATCCCCTTGACCCCACCCAGTCTTAGGAGTTGGATTACTGAGGCAAAGCAGAAAGCATGTACATTTAAGCCCGTATCTATTCCAGTTTTGCTGTATCAATTGATATGCCCATAGTAATCATCTGGAGAGATAAATTATTCCTCATCTGTAAAAAGGGGATAATAATAATGGCTTCCTCATAATGTCACACATGTAAATTCCTTAGCCTTGCACATACTAAGAATTTAATGCTAGTCATTATTATTGAAATTTGTTAAAATTGCCTGTATTGGAGGCATAAGAATTAGAGACTATGATTAATTGTTACCGAATTGGTTGCCTGGACCCGCACCAGGGTCCTAGCCTAGGCCGAGGGGTCTCAGCCGGAGAGGTTCTTTTTCCACTCAGATTCACACAGCCAATAATGAAACTGGCCAAAGAATGGAAGAGTGTAGGAATTTAGTTCGCAAATCAACTTCTCAACCTGATTAGGGCTGAGACACCATGTATATAGAAGGGTCCAGGTAAAAGGGAAAGAATTGAGTAAATAGAAGGAGTATTCATAAGATATCTGAGAACAAGGCTGTGGTTTGGACCCAGAACTGAGGCAACACCCCTTTTCAGTCCTTGTATGGACTTTTCCCGTTGTCATGGCAATTGTCAACTGTCATGGTGCTCATGGTTGTGTCATTTAGCATGCTAATGTATTACAGTGAACGTACAGTGAGGCTCAAGTCCACTGGAGATCAGGTTTTCTGCCATCTTGGGCCTAGCTGGCTCTAACCAGTTCTTGTTTTTCTGTTTGCAGCTTCCTCCTTTTGTAATTGAGCATGAAACTCAGATAAGGGTAGTTAGTTTCCATTGGAGGGAGGGGAGGAGGTATGATTCCCGGGCAACTGCCTTGATAACATAATTCTTGACATATTTTGCCAAACTATTTCAGATGTTACAAATACTATTCTTGATTCTGATAAAGGTTACTAATAAAATCTCATTGTGAAAAGTCTTTGCCCTCTACCCCCAAAGTAAGATGACTTGGTCTTTTAGAATTACCGAAATCGAAAAGAAAAAAAAAAAAGCAACTTAGAGCCATCCCATTACTCTACAGTGATAACCAGTGTGTAAATTGTAAAATATTTAATGGAATTAGAGATCTTTTGTACCATACATAGTTCTTATTCCACATGTACAAACAGAAAAAAAAGTTATGCCAGAAAAACTATTTTTTAGGATTTCAAAAACTAATCTCACTTGTGGAATAAAATATGCCATTTTATGTATCAATTACTATCTATACACTAAAAACATGTATAGGTAGTATAGTATTTCATTAACTATCTCTAAGTGCTTACTTTTAAAATTGGAGAAAATTTGGTTGATTTTACTCCTTTTATCTAACAAAACCTTCTTTTAAGAGAATTTTGGAGTGAAGTCTTTCTGGTCAACTTTTATTTCCATTTACCTACGATTGGGCAGGAATGGGACTTGTGAACCAGTTTCTGATGTAAAGGAATCTTATTTGTGTGGATGTTTTGTTTTCTGAGCTCCCTAAGCAGGTACACAACTGGATGTGATTTGTGCATACTTCATGTAAGTTAATTTGCATACTCACCTTTCCTGATCTTTCAGTTTTCTTTTTAAAGAAAAGATTCCTGAATAAAGGGTTGGTAATAACTTTAGCCTTTGTGCATACATTATTTCTACATTTCTTCTGTTTTGCTCTGATGATTACACACTCCTACCTTCATCAACTAAAAACGTTATTCAATCACAAGGTAGTTATGGCACTATTAAGTTTCATCTCTTTCTTGGTTTACTAGATACCTGTGGAGGGAGGACAGGATCAGCAGACAGATTCCACCAAAGGGCGATGCCTGAGGAGAACTGTCAGTGTCCCTTCCGAGGGTCAGTTTCCTGAGTACCCACCAGAGGGCGCCGCTAAACTGGGTAAGCTAATGTAAAAGGAAAGAAATTCCTAGTTTTTATCCGGTAATTTATGGACTTGTTATTGAGTGTTACAATAAAACAAAACATCCTTCATTTACTGTTAAGTAAGTACTTTAAAATATAGTATGTTAACCAAGAATTAGAGGTCATTAGAAAGTTTTATTCTTTATAACCAAGTGGCAGCAAAGTTATTTTGCAGAGAGAAAATTTATCTGAGTGCTAGTTGGTTGCTGTAAACTCCTGGGCACGCCGGATGATATGTTGTTTCTGATTTTACTGCTTGGCTTTAAATTTTAAAAGAACATTAAGTGATCTTATTGAGGCACTGAGATTCACTGGGGAGCCAGTTTTGGTTGGAAACTTAGTATTAAATGGTTTGTGCCCTGTTCACACAGTTCCTGGTGTTGTCTTGTATAATGTAATGTCAGATTAGGCTAGTTTAGCTGAGCTAATTTTATATGGCCCATGTAAGTTATATTCAGGACTGTGGTTGGAGTGGGTGACAGAAGGGATACATCAGAAAACCCCACTTGAGTTGTTATATACTAAAGGAATTAATGTCAGTATCAAAGCTGCTGTTTCCCTGTTTCCTGCCAAATGATTCTGTTTGGTGTTTTGCATGCTTACCAATGGATATTTAAATAATTAGACCAGTCAGGTAATTTTAAGTGAACATAATTAAGATTAAGTAAAATAATGAAAGAATTTGAAAAGTAGGAGTTGCTCTGGTGTTTTGCATTGTGGTATTATTCTTTGCTTAATGGACCTTGACATTTAGTCATAGACATTTAGTAGGTAGATAAAACGGATTCATTTATTGTCTCTATATTTGTTAGTATGGATAATTTTGTGATTTTGTTGTATTTTTGAAAATCAGGGTTTTGGTTTTTTTGTTTGTTTTTGCCTTTTCCTTCATTTCCTTTCATTTTCTAAATGGAGCTCAGGTTCTTAGTCAGAATTTGAATCCTTTAGTTCTCTTTTTATCCTGTGACATTTATTGCTTTTCTAGACATTAGTCAGGTTAGCAAACACTTTTCTCCAATGGGTCATACTTGGAAAAATCAAATATTCCTCTCATCCATTGTACTTCTTTAGCATGTGTTGAAACCAGTTTAGGTGTGGGCTTAAATTATATTGCAAACCTTCCTGGATGTAACCATTTTATAGCCTGTTTGTATTTCACATACAAGTTCTATGTGAATTGGACTAGCTCAGAGTCACCTTCTTTCAACTCCTTTGCTGTCATTATTTGTAATGTTAAGTTGATGACTCTCTTTGCCACTTCTCTAGGGTCCTTTGACTATTCACACTTTGATCCACAAAAGTCAGCTGATTTTTGAGGAAGTGTAGTTGTAGTCTGAATAATTATTATGATCTTATAGGAGAGAAATACGTAGTAAATTGTTAAATGTCTCCAACATTCCAGGTACAGGTCCGAAAGACAAACTAAGATGAGCTCTTTGGCAAGCAGATCATAAAGGTTTTGTAGGTCATCGTAGGAGCTTTGGCTTTTACTCTGGGAGGTGGGGAGCCACTGACCTCTATACTGAGACTAGGGAAGCAAGAATGGGAGTTTAGAAACTAATTAGGGTGCTATTGCAATAATCTAGACAAGACATGGTAGAACTTGGGCCATAATGGTATTAGTGGAAGGGCTGAGAAGTGACCAGATTATATTTGAAGGTGGAGCCAACAAGCCAGTTCGCTGGTTGGATTGGATGTGGGAAGTGAGAAACAGAAGAGTGAAGAATTTAGGCTAGAGCAGCCGGAAGAATGAATTTATTTTTTAAAATAAGGAACACTGGGAGAAGCAAGTTTGAATGTGGGACTGACCAGGAGCTCAGTTTGGACATCTTAAGTTTGAGGATCTTATTAGATACACAGATAGAAATAAGTGAGTCTGGAAATTAAGGGAGAAGTACAGACTGGAGATACAGATTCAGGCTTTTAGCAAATAGATGGTGTTTGAAGCCATGAGATTGAGTGAGATCATCAAGGGAAGTGTATTTAGGTAGAAGAGAAAAGCTTAAGACTAAGCCCTGGAACATTTAGAGATTAGGAAGATGAGGACGCATTAGTAAAGGATGGACCAGAGAAAGAGAATGAAGATATAGAATTTTGTTTCCAAATAAGTAAGTCAAGTGTGTGGGGAAGCCCTTCTGTTTTTGCAGGGTTCTTTCCCTTTGCAAGCTCTGCATTCTCTTTGTTCCTCACCAGTAGAGGAACCCCAAGGAGGACAGATCAGTTTTTGCAGATGTAAAACCATGGCATACATTTTGATTTCAGGTGTGAGGCAGTCAGCTATGGAGAAATGCCCACTCATGAAAAACATGCACCTTTTATTCTACCTCAGAGAATTCATAAAAGAAAAGAGCCCTGTGAATATAAAGGATATGTGAAGAACCTTTGTTAGTGGCTGCCAATTTACCGTCCTTCAGAGATTTCAAGCTGGTGAAAAAACATGAATGTAAAAAGGATAGGAAGGCCTCTATTTCTGCCTCACACATTGTTCAACATGAGCAAATTCATAGTGATGGGAAACCTAATAAAGGTCAAGAACTTAGAAGAAAAAAGTGTGTGTGAAGAGGCAGAGTGGGGAGTGGTTAAGCCCAGAATGTACTTCTCACTCGCTAGTTCTCAGTCTCTTGCATTCAGCAGCTTTCAGATTACCCAAAATACAAAAAATTTATATTTACCCTGGCATTTGACACAGATTTTGATACAGCAAATTCTTTTCCATTGAAAATGAGATGTTTTCTTAAGGCATATGAACATCTGGCCTGAAGCACCCATTTCCAAATTTAGAAAACCTAGAAAAAACTATTTTCCCCTGGTAACAATATCCAGATTTTAATTTATTCATTAAAAAAAGATCTGTCAAATTGAAACCATGCAAAAGCATGATTTACTGAATTTTCAAAAGGAAATTACTTCTTCAGATGGTAGGGTCTTTGCATACAAACAATACATGGAGGTATATAAATTGACCACATGAACTAGAACGAGTAAATATTCATTTTCAATGTAAATATAACCTACGTGAATTCAACTTTTTTTAAAAAGCCACTGGACACCTTTCAAGAACACTATTAAACAGAGGAAAAATGAAAGCTGAACAGTGGACAACATTTTTGTGACACATACATTTATAGAAGAAAATGTGTCTCTACTACTGCATGTTGTCTGCTGCCTGCCTGGGGGATAGCACAAAGGTGAATTGAGAACCTTGTCCAGTCTGGTTGTTGTGTTTCTTTGACATTCCAGTAAAGTTAATGCTTTGATGCCCAAATGGGCAAAGCAAAGTCAGAGCCTGAAGTGAGCAAGAACCTTGTTTGCAGGTGATGTCAGAAACGTGATCATAAAGCTGGTTTAATTAGAAAGTGCAAACACTCATAAGTGCATGCGTTCTCAATTCTCAAAAACATCGTTCAAATTGAACTGACACATTCAAAACCAAACATCTAGTAATTCAAGGCTGCAGAGATCTCCATGCCTCTATTTTATTACATTGAGATAAAATCTTAAAAGTATCCCATGATCTTACTTACAAAATCTCTGGATTTTTAAAAAACTGTGCCTATGATATCACATTTGTTTCATTATCATGGAGTCCTCAAAACCCAGAAATATCTGGTAAACGTACTTAAAATTATAATTTCACATAGTATGCTTTTGATACCTGTTAGCAAGCATAGGAAAAAAATACTAGAAGTCTTTTGGAGTCAGAGGCAGCTGTGCAAAATTTTCATGTTTATGTAAATGAAGAAGTCAAACAGAAATCTAAAATAACACCACCAAAAAAAAGGGAAACTAAACTGGAAAAACTTTGAGGAAAAACCAGTCTTGCATCTATGTTTTCCTAAGTTTATTGACCCAAGTGATGAAATTTTGAGGAAATTTTTAAAAAAAGGAATATTAAAAAGCAGCATATACTAAGACATTTATAAAATTATTGAAAAGGATAACTCATTTAGTCAAAATTATTAGAGGATATTGATTACTCAAATCTAGCTTTAACCCTGACCGTCTCTGTTAAATTAGGCTGAGGTCTAACTTTATGTGTAAACTAATGACTCTTTTTATTCCCAAGACGTTCACTATTAGGAGGATTGAAGTATTTTCAAGATGCTAGAATCTTTTATAAAAATACAGGGTGGTAATGATAATATTGAAAGAAAGGGAAATGAGAGTAATGAAGATTTAATATTACAAGAAACATATCCTTCTATTTTTCAAATAATAGAATTTTATTTTTTCACATTAATTTTATTTTTTTAAATTTTTATTTTGTATTGGTACATGTTTGATTAATAATGTGTTAGTTTCAGGTGTACAGCAAAGTGATTCAGTTATACATATACATGTATCTATTCTTTTTCAAATTCTTTTCCCATTTAGGTTATTGTAGAATATTGAGTCATGTTCTGTGTGCTATACAGTAGGTCCATGTTGGTTATCTGTTTTAAATATAGCAGTGTGTACCTGTCAATCCCAAACTCCCAGTCTATCCTCACCACCCACCTTTCCCCACCGGTAACCATAAGTTCGTCCTGTAAGTCTGTGAGTCGGTTTCTGTTTTGTAAATAAGTTCATTAAATAATAGAATTTTAAATGGTGATAAATAATGACTGTGTATAGTAGCACTCAATATTTAAATTGACTATTAAATTTATATATATAAAAGTATATGTGATTATATATCCTTCGCTGTGTAAAAAGCTTTTTAGTTTGATGTAGTTCCATTTCTTTATTTTTGCTTTTGTTTCCTTCGCCTAAAGAGACAGATCCAACAACTGCTAAGAACAATGTTAAAAAGCATACTGCCTATGTTTTCTTTTAGCAGTTTCATGGTCTTAGGTCTTACATGTAGGTCTTTGATCCATTTTGAGTTTATTTTTGCATATGGTGTGAGAAAGTAGGCCAGTTTGAATCTTTTGCATGTGGCTGTTCAGTTTTCCCAACACCATTTATTGAAGAGGCTATCTTTTCCCTATTATATATTTTTGCCTCCTCTGTCATTGATTAAGTGACCATATAAGCATGGGTTTATTTCTCTTACATTGATCTATGTGTCTTTTTTTGTGCCAGTCCTATACTGTTTTGATTGCTGTAGCTTGTAGTATAGTTTGAAATCAGGGAACGTGATACCTCCAGCTTTGTTCTTTCTCAATATTGTTTTTGCTATTTGAGGTCTTTGTTTTCATACAAATTTTTGGATATTTTGTTCTATTTCTGTGAAAAATGTCATTGGTATTTTGATAGGGATTGCATTGAATCTATAGATTGTTTTGGATAATATGGTCATTTAAAAAATATTAATTCTTCCCATCTGTGATCACGGTATATCTTTTCATTTGTCCATGTTGTCTTTAATTTCTTTCAGCATTATCTTATAGTTTTCTGACTACAAGTCTTTTAATCCTTAGATTAATTCCTAGGTATTTTATTCTTTTTGATACATTGTAAATGGGATAGTTTTCTTAATGTCTCTTTCTGATAGTTCATTATTGTATAGAAATGCATCATATTTCTTATGTTAATTTTGTAGTCTGCAACTTTACCAAATTTATTTATTAGTTCTAATAGTTTTTTCTGGTGGCATCTTTAGGATTTTCTATATATAATATCATGCCATCTACAAGCAGTGACTGTTTTACTTCTTCCTTTCCAATTTGGATTCCTTTCATTTCTTTTTTTCTTGCCTGCTGTGGCTGGGACTTCAAGTACTGTGTTGAATAAAAGTGGACCGAGTGGGCATCCTTGTCTTGTTCCTGATCTTAGAGGAAATGCTTTCAGCTTTTCACTATCTCATATGATATTGGTTCTGGGTTTGTCATATATGGCCTTTATTATGTTGAGGTATGTTCCCTTTATACCCACTATGTTGAGAGTTTCTATCATAAATGGATGTTGAATTTTGTTGGAGCTTTTTCCTGCGTCTGTTGAGATGATTGTATACTTTTTATTTTGAGTTTGTTAATGTGGTGTATCACATTGATTGACATGCAGGTATTGAACTATCCTTGCTTCTCTGGGATAAATCCCACTTCATCGTGGCATATAATCCTTTTATTGTATTGTTGAATTTGGTTTGCTAATATTTGCCGAGGATTTTTGCATGTTACATTCATCAGTGATCTTGTCCTGTAATCTTTTTTTTTTCTTTTTTTTTGGTCGTGTCTATCTGATTTTGTTATCAGGGCAATGGTAGCCTTGTAGAATGTGTTCAAAAGCATTCCTTTCTCTTCAATTTTTGGGAATAGTTTAAGAAAGGTGTTAACTCTAAATGTTTGGTAGAATTCACTTGTGAAGCCCTCTGGCCCTGGACATTTGTTTGTTGGTAGTTTTTAAAAAATTACGGATTCAATTTCCTTCCTGGTAATCAGTATGTTCATATTTTCTGTTTCTTCCTGATTCATTCTTGGGAGATTGTACATTTCTAGGAATTTGTTCATTTCTTCTAGGTTGTCCATTTCATTGTCATATAATTGTTCATAGTAATCTCATGGTCTTTTGTATTTCTGTGTGGTCAATCATAACTTCTTTAATTGCTAATTTCATCTGTTTGGTACCTCTCTTTTCATTCATATTCTTTATGAGTGTGGCTAAAGGTTTATCAATTTTTGTTTATTTTTTCCAAGGACCTTCTCTTAGTTTCACTGATCTTTTCTTTCTTTCTTTTTTTTTTAGTCTCCTTGTATTTCTATTCTGATCTTTATGATTTCTTTCTTTCTCCAGTCTTTGGGTTTTTCTTGTTCTTTCTTTTTTCCTAGTTGTTTTAAGTGTAAGGCTAGATTATTTATTTGAGATTTTTCTTGTTTCTTGAGGTAGGCTTGTATCACTGTAAACTTCCCTCTTAGAACTGCTTCTGCTGCATCCCGTAGATTTTGGATCATTGTGTTTTCATTTTCATTTGTCTCCAGGTATTTTTTGACTCTGATTTCTTCAGTGATCCATTGATTGTTTAGTAACATATTGCTTAGCCTCCATATGTTTGTGTTTTTTGCAGTTTTTTTCTTGTGGTTGATTACTAGTCTCATACTGTTGTGTTTGGAAAACCTGCTTGATATGATTTCAGTCTTCTTAAATATAAAATATCTTAAATATATTTGTTTGTGGCCTAGGATGTGATCTATCTCAGAGAATGTTTCATGTGCACTTGAAAGGAGTGTGTATTCTGCTGCTTTTGGATGGACTATTCTATGTATGTATCTATTACATTCAAATAGTTAATGTGTTATTTAAGGCCAGTGTTTCCTTATTGATTATCTGTCTGGATGATTTATCCACTGAGGTATGGGGTATTAAAGTCTCCTACTATGATTGTCTTACTGTCATTTTTCCCTTTAATGTTTGCTAATATTTGCTTTATGTATTTAGGTACTCCTGTGTTGGATGCATATGTATTTACAAGTGTTACGTCTTCTTGTTGGATTAATCCCTTTATCTTTATGTAATGTCTTCTTTGTCTCTTGTTACAGTCTTTGTCTTAAAGTGTAGTTTTTCTGTAAGTATTGCTACCCTGGCTTTCTTCTCATAGAATTTAGTGTTTTGTTTGGATTCCTTTCTCTCCTTTTGGTGTGTATCTATTATATATTTTTGGTTTGTAGTTACCATGAAGTTCATATGTAACAACCTGTCTATATGTGATTATTTTAAGTTGATGGTCTCTCTTTTTTTTTATTTTTTTATTATGAGAATTTTCAGACACAAAGTTGAATAGTGCAATACACATCCATGTGCCCATTACAGAACTTCATCAATTGTCATCATTTTGCTAAACTTGCAGAAACGAGTGTTAATTATAATCAGAGATAAAACAGGATTCAAACTTTGTGCAAAAGAGTAAAATATAATTTTTTACCAACAGTCAAATGGTGAAGGTGGGCAAAATCATCGCATGGTGCAACATGGTAAAGTAAATAGAGGGTTAAGGTCCTTAACAGAAGGATGCATCTTGCATGAAAGGAGGTGGGACATATTTTATAGCCCCCTGTTCATGCTGCAGGAAGATTAAGTTGATGATCTCTTAAGTTCAAACACATTTTAACCACCCTACATTTAATACTACCGCCCGACATTTAATGTTTGTGACATCATATTTTACATCTTTTGTTTTGTCTATCCCTTAACTACTTATTGTAGATATAGATGATTTTACTACTTTGGTCTTGTAACCTTCCTACCAACTTTGTAAGTGGTTGATTTACTACCTTTACTGTATGTTTGCCTTTACAAATGAGATTTTTCCTTTTGTAATTTTCGTATTTCTAATTGTCATTCTTTCTTTTCCCCTTAGTAAAGTCTTTGAAACATTTTTTGTAAGGCCAGTTTAATGATGATGAACTCTTTTGGCTTTTTCTTTTTTGTAAAACTCTTTTATCTCTCCTTTAAATCTGAATGATAACCTTGCCAAGTAGAGGATTCTTAGTTGTAGGGTTTTTTTTCCATCACTTTGAATATATCATGCCACTCCCTTCTGGCCTGCAAAGTTCTTGCTGAAAAGTCAGTGTAATGCAGGGGTCCCCAATCCCCAGGCCACGGACCGATACCGGTCCTGGCCTGTTAGGAACCGGGCTGCCAGCAGAAGGTGAGCGGTGGGCGAGCAAGCGAAGCTTCATCTGCTGCTCCCCATGGCTCCCCATCACTCACATTACCACCTGAACCATCCCCTGCATTGCTCACATTACCACCTGAACTACCACCCCCCAATCCATGCAAAAATTGTCTTCCACAGAACCAGTCCCTAGTGCCAAAAAGATTGGGGACCACTGGTCTAGTGGTTGTTCCTTTGTACATAACTAGTTGCTTTCTCTTGCTGCTTTTAAAATTCTCTTGTTACCTTTAATTTTTGCCCTTTTAATTATAATGTGTCTTGTTGTAGATCTCTTTGGGTTCATTTGTTTGGGACTCTCTGTGCTTCCTGGGCTTGGATATTTGTTTCCTTTCCCAGGTTAGGGAAGTTTTCAGCTATTATTTCCTCAAATAGGTTCTCTGTCCCCCTCTCTTTCTTCTCCTTTTGGTACCCCTATAATGTGAATGTTAGTATGCTTGATGTTGTCTCAGAGGTATCTTAAAAACTATCCTTATTTTTTTTTATTCTTTTTTGTTCAGCTTGGGTGATTTCCAGTACTCTGTCGTTCAGTTCACTGAGCTGTTCCTCTGTATCATCTAATCTACTTTAGATTCCTTCTAGTGTATTTTTTATTTCAGTTATTGTAGTCTTCAGCTCTGTTTGGTTCTTCTTTGTATCTTCTAACTCTTTGTTAAACACTTCACTGTGTTCATCCATTCTTCTCCCAAGTTCATTGAGCATGTTTATGATCATTACCTTGAACTCTTTATTGGTTAGATCGCTTATGTCTTCTTTGGTTAGTTTTTCTTCTGGGATTTTTGTCTTGTTCCTTTGTTTGGAACATCTTCTGTCTCCTTGTTTTGCCTAATTCTCTTTCTCTGTATTAGGTAGGTCAGTTACATTTCCCAATTTTGGGTAAGTGGCCTTATGTAGGAGACATCCTATGAGGCCCAACGGGACACTCCCCTCTGGTCACCAGAGCTATGTACTCTAGGGGTGTCCCCTGTGTGGGCTCCATGGGCCCTTCTGTTGTGTTGGAGCTGACAGCGATGGGTGGGTTGATAGGTAGGGCTGGCTCTTAGCCCAGAAGGCTGCCAGGCCCTGCCTCATTCAGTGGCTCCCAGCCTGTTGGTCCTAAAGCCATTTTTTAAATTTCACTCTTATGAGCTAGATTTAGATTAACAGCTAAACCATTTCTTAAATGAGGAAATCGGTTCTAAGTCAAGGTATCAGACCACAGTCTCTTATAAGTTATAAGAGGATGTTTAGATTCCTGATTTGCTCTTTTATCTTCCTCCCCACCCTCATCATGGAATAGTACAGATTAGTTCAGTTTTGTGAAAGGTGATTCCAAGGCAGTGCTGCCCATCTGGTGGTGCAAATTATGTGTTGCCCAGCAACTAGGGGTACATGTCATCTAATTCTCATTGTTGATTTGTCCTTATTTTTTTAAATGTCCGGCAGATGGCAGTAGGGTGTCTTAAATAAAAAATTCCTTTTCTGATTCAGTTAAGTCATTTGTATAGGCTACTGTCAGGGTTGCTGTAAATCCAGAAGACATAGGGAAGGAGAGATCATGAAGGAAGTCAGTGTTTAACTGTGGACTAGCTACTTGCTAAGTTTAGAAACTGTATCATATCTTAATATTTAAGTTAGTCTAACAGACTTTTTTTTTAACTTAAATAAAATACATTCTGTTCTTGAACTTTGACTATATACTTTTATAACAATCTGGAACGTCAGGCTAGAATTTTCAAATTTGGTCCCATGTCATGAGAGACCCTACAAACAGGCATGTGGACATCCTGGCTGATACATTCAAGCTCTGTTGGGGTTGGTGCTACCAACCAAGTAGAGCCCTCTAAAATGTGATGCCCAGGTGAGGGGCCTCTCTCGACCAGTCTTAAGGCAATATTAACCTTAGTAAACCACTATGGTAGTTGGAGAATTGGGTGGGAATAGTAATGAGTGGCATCAGGAATGGTTTTTGATTCAGCCTGGACTTCTGAAGAGAAAAATGGTGGATTGAACATAAGCATATAATTTGTATTCCTCGCAGAAACCCCACTACAACTATAGTAAAGGGATATTCTTTTAAAGACATGATCCTTCAAGGATAAGGAGAATGGCAAAGAAGAAAACAACCACAAAAAACAATAATACATAATAATAAATTGAAAGCTGGAAAGCAAATGGAGTGTGGTAAATGTCCTAGCTGACCTGAGAAAGCCAAATCTTAATCTAGCAACGAAGAAAGCCAAGAACCAACCAGATTTTTACCGCAGAATCTTCAAATAGCTCAGGAATCGATGGCAGCAGGAACACATAGTAGTAGATCCCTCAGTCTTCTCCTCTCCCCCAGACCACTGAATCGTTGCTCTTCCTGCCCCTATCTCTACCCTAATGGAAGGCTGTAGGTTAATTCTGTGGGGGAGAAAACTCAAGGGTCTCTGGACTGGGTTACACCAGGCAAAGTTGAGAGCACAGAGCACTTTACCAAATACGAGGGAATAAAATGAACAGCTGCATACTGAATGATGAGACCCCTCCACCTGTCTCCCTCACTTGCCTTTTACCCTCCAGGCAGGAGATCAGTGCCATGGGGATATTTAACCAGCCCAAGAGGAAAGACCTAAGGACACTGACATTCCCAAAGCTAGTAGTCATCAGAGGGAAAGCCTCTAGCTTGAAAGAAAAAATCCAAAACAAATAAAAACAAAAGGAAAAAGAAACTTGGAGGAACAGAGGTATGCAGGGAATAGAAAACTTAAAAAAAAAATTATGATTATCTTCAGAGAGAGAAAATATTACATATGTGAGACAAGAACTGAATGTTACACAAAGCCAAAATGCTGCTGTGTATTAAAAAAATTTTAACAGAAATAAAACTCAATAGAAGTGTTGGAAGATGACAATGAGGAAATATCCCAGGAAGTAGAGGAAAAAAAAGATAAAATAATTAGAGTATCAGTTTAGGAAGTCAAAACAATGAGTTCCAGAAAAAGAAAAACAAGGGGAGGAAATCACTAGCAAAATAATTTAAGAAAATTCCCACAACTGAAGGATATGAGGTTCCAGATTGAAAGGAATTACTAAGTGCCTATGACAAGGCACATTTTCGGGAAATTTCAGTTTGTCTCTGATGACAAAGAGGCCTTTTTACAAACTGCCAAAGAAAGGAAAAACAGATTACAAACTAAGGATCAGAAATCAGAATGGCTTCAGACTTCTATCAGCAGTTTCAGAAGCTAGAAAACAATGAGGAATGCCCTCAGTCTTCTGAAGGAAGATTATTTCAATATAGAATTCTGTATTTAGCTGTAAGTCATTAATTGCACATGAGGATAAGATAAAGACATTTTCAGACATACAAGGTTAAAAAAATTACCTCCTACATATCATTTCTCCTGAGGCTAATGGGATACATTGTTAACCACGAACGAGCAAGATGTGGGATATAGGATAGGAGATCCAGTTCAGGGGAGAGACGGAGGGTGCAGCGGGAACCCGGTTACATAGCTCGGTAGCAGCCACAGAGTGATGACAGCCAGTTCAGACTGGAGCAGTCAGAAGGCTGCCGTGAAGACGCCTCCAAGAAGACCAAATTGATATAACTGAATTAATTGAAACAACAGGAAACGAATTTGGGATCAAATTGACAATAAGGACATAGAAATCTAAGCAAATAAATGATGACAATAACTAAAGCAAGTTTCCATGCTTGTTCAATACTAGTTGTAATATCCTCTTAGACTTGAGGTGATAAGCAACATAGATTAATGCTTTTATGACTAAAGCCAGCTTCTTCCCACTTTATTATAAGTATTTAATTCATAAAATTTACTCTATTTTAGAAGCTAGATAAGTTAAAATCAAAATAGCACACTTGAGTCATTCCTAGTTCTGCTCTCTCACTGATTCACTTAACATCCTTCTCCAGTAACTGTCACATTCTAATTTTTAGTATATTATCTGGTTCTAGAACTGACTATAAGTTAGGACACTTTAGGACTAGTTCAGTTCTTCATCAACCTTTTCTAAAAAGCAGTTTACTCATATTTTTCTGTACCTTGAAATCTGATTTCATCTGCCACTGAAATTTCTAGCAGTCTCAGAGCTGTGATAAGCTCCATAACTGCTGTCCTCTTCACCTTCTAACTCTCTTCAGAGTTTGTAATGGTTGACTTCCTTCCCCTCTTTAGAGCTCTCCTTTCTTGACTCCTGTAACTTTTTTTCTCTTGGCTGTGTTTCTCCCTCGCTGTACCTTCTTGACTATTTCCCTCTTTGTAAGTGCAGGTATCTAAAGGTCTTATCCTTACCCTTCTTCGCTTGCTTTGTCCTTTCTTTGTAGATGACTTCACCTATTTTCATGTTTCCAGATATCATCTTGGTGCCAATAACTTTTAAGTCCCTATTTCTGGCTTTAATTTCTCAGTTCCAGACCTGAATTCCCAATTGGTCATCTGAACATCTCTACTGGAATGTTCAAAACTGAAGCCATTCTCTTTGTGTAGTTCCCTTCTTTATTCCCTCCTTTCCCCACAGCCTGTTGTTCTTATGTGATTGCTGTTTCTGTTAATATGACCACCATCCTTCTGGTCCTTCTAACCTTACATTACTCATTTGTTTCTACCTAGTTGTCTTAATAACTACCCATCTATCTCTTCTTGGTTCTGTCTTCTTCCTTCATGCTACTCCTTTCACTGCTTGTTTGGCATTAATCTTCTTAAAATCACTATTGAATCATATTACTTTATTTCTTTAAACACTTTTGCCGGATCTCCATTATCTATAGGATGAAATCCAGATTTGCGATAACACTACAGGTCCTCTGAATTCTGACCCAGACTTAGCTCTCTAACTTCCTCTTTCTTTACCCACCACAGATATTCTGGGTCCAGGTCATAGAACTGCTTCAGGTTTCCCGGGCATTCTCACACCTGGGCTTCTGCTCACATTGGGCCATCAGCCTGGATTATCTTGCTATGTTCTCTCACTCCACCACCCTCATCTATGATAGTCCCATTTGTCCTGAAGCCCAATTAGATATCACCTCTTGGCAGTTTTTCCTTTTATTCCACTAATCCGAATTCACAGCATTTATCTCTGATAAACAGCTCCTTTTTTACCTCTAATAATGAATGTATGTCCTTACGCTTTTAACAAGTTGTTGGTGTGTATCTTCTTTACTAGATTGGAACCTCTTAGTTGACAACACTATCTTCATTTTGGTGTCGCCATGGCAACTAGCAGGTTGTTTTGTGCATGGTTGCAGGTTGAGTGAGTGAGTCAGGTTGTTTTGTGCATGGTTGCAGGTTGAGTGAGTGATTGTTGAGCAAATGACTGACACATTAGAGAAACCTTTGCTTGACTTTTTCAGGTGAGGCACTTCAAAGTGAAAAGTAATCTTAGGTGTGGGAAGTATTTCCCCTCCACCCCCATCCTCTGCAGGGAAAACCACATCCACTTCAGAGAAATATTTTAGGAACGAAATTAGAGAATTAGTATCATTATGCGGCCACAGGGACTATAAACAGTTATACAGTCACAACTGTTGGTTCTGATAAATGCAAAGTTGGTATGCGCCATTGTCCAAGTTAACAAATCATAGCGTCGAGTGTACCTGGTTGCAAATGTCAGATCTGAACTCTTAGATTGTGCTGCTGGTTAATATTGTAACCATAGTTGTGTTAGTGAGCACAGCATCTGTGCTTTTTTTTTTTTAAAGATTTTGTTGGTAGTAAATAGCTTTTATTAAATATTTTCTTGTTCCTATACAGAATGGTAAGATAAAATATGTTCTTTTAATAATAGAAAATGATCTTTTTATCCTTTCTGCTGCATTTCAGGTTGATAGCATACACATGTGTGCTATTGTTGGAGTTTTGGTTAAGAGATTAATTAGTCTATCAAAATCACAGGAGCAGATTTAGCAGTTATCTCACAGGTAGGGAGCTTACTGCTTTAGGAAAGAAAGTTCATACCTGTGACTGGAACTCTCCATTCTCTCTGAAAGGATTGCGTTTATCAGAGGCAGTTGTGAGGCAGTGGAAACGGCACAAGCTTTGAAGTTGCGCTAACTGGATTCCAATTCCATTTCTTCTCATCATTTTTTTTTTTTTTAAGATTTTTTTTTTTGTGATGTGGACCATTTTTTTTTACATTAATTTTTATTGGGGCATGGTTGCTTTACAATGTTGTGTTAGCCTCCACTGGACAACAAAATGAATCAGCCATACACGTACAGATACCCCCTCCCTTGAAGTGGACCATTTTTAAAGTCTTTATTGAATTTGTTACAATATTGCTTCTGTTTTATGTTTCGGTTTTTTGGCCCCAAGGCCTGTGGGATCTTAGCTCCCCAAACAGGTATCGAACCCACACTGCCTGCATTGGAAGGCGAAGTCTTAACCACTGGACCACCAGGGAAATCCCCTCTTCTCATCATTTTTAACCGTCAGCCTCAGCTTCCTTATCTGAAGAGATGTTTATTATGATTTGAAAGAAGAATGCATGACCAACAACATAAATTTTGATTTGAGACAAACTTCAGTTCTCTCTGACTCATGGAACCAGTGAGATAATAGAAGTGTTAGGTTTCTTATTTTATGTTTCCCATTTTGCTTGGATAGGTTTAAACCAACCCAATAAAGAAGTTTCAGGTATGGCATCTTAGGAAGCATCCTGTCTCTGTATCTCATGACTTTACTCATTTGTTTTTTCCATTTTTACTTGCACAGTTTGGCAAATTCCTTTCTTCTAAAGTACAGTCATAATTCACCATTCTGTTATGTAACTTGAGGTAGAAAGATGGGAGTGGAGTTGTTTATAGTGCATCTTGAGATTTATTTTTGAGACTTGATCTAGGCTCTTGGCTGCTATGGAAACTTTCCCAAAAAGAAAAAATATATGATTCAGATAAGTTGAGCAAAATTATCTAAACATTGCTTACTTTACTTGCACCAGCAGTGTCTCCCTCTCCTCTCTCCTTCCCCCCACCTCCCCAAACCTTCCCACCCCCTCCTCCTGTTCTTTTTTTTGGGGGGGGGCAGGGAGCAGGTTTGGCTCAGCTATTTACTGAAGCCTTTTTAGTTTATATTTCAAACAGAAGGATTTGTAAATCAGAGAGGTGGAAAATCTAGTTGAGTTTGTATCCAAAACAGACTGGAGCTGCCTCCAGGGATGAAGCGTGTTTTGTTATGACCCTCTTGGCACTCCCCTGCCATCTAATTTCTATAGTAACAATACTTAAGAAAGGAAGCTCCCAAGTTTCTCATAAAGCTGTTGTGTCTGCTGGATTGTTCTGACTACTTTCTTTTCTCTGAAATGTACAGCCTATTTACTTTCCTGTTGTCTTCAGAAATTTGCACGTTAACTTTTTCCCATTTCAATTGACAGTTAATATATCACAACAGGAACTTCCCATCCATTTCATTTTTTTCCTTTGCTTACAAAATAATTTTTATTTTGTCTGTGTTTGCCATGTTATTTCTAACTACAGAGTAGAGAATAACAGGAAAAATTCAAGGTAGAAAAAAGTAAAAAGAAGATGAATTCTTGGGATAGGAAGGAAGTGGAAGAGACTGAAGTAGAAAGAGAACTGGTAATAAAGGTTATTATTTTATGTCAGTTCATTTTTTTATATCTTAGAGCCCTTTGGGTTTTTTTCCTTTTCCTTTAATCAAAGTTGTGCCATCAAAGAGTCAAAAACATTTAAACAAACCTTTTGTAATTTCTAAAAGTAGGAACTGTAGGGAAGTATTCAGATGTGTGTATTAGGAACCAGATGAGCTAGGGAGGGAGCCTGTGAAATAATACATTGGGAGTGACTGACAGCAAGAGAGAGAAAAATATATTTAAAAACAGAGTATCATCAGCAGTGCACAAAACAATTAGATAAAAATAGCCTTGGAGTAGCTGCTCAAAGCTAGAAAGTTCCACTGTGGTAGGTAAGCCTTCCAAAAAAGAAACCACATGCAAAATAGGAATGAGGAGAAAATGTGGCCTCTTCTAATAATGTTTAATGTCAGTGATATAGCATAGGGTTATTGATAAAGATGAGCTTTTATAACTAAATGTGTTTCTATGGTTAATAAATTAGAATTATACTAAAATTTCCATAAGCTTTCCCAAACTTAGAAATGAATTTAACTGCTCTGTTGTATTTATGCCTAAATAATACATTCTTACATAGTACTTGTCTTAGTTCCTGCTGCTATAATAGGATACCATAGACTGGGTGGTTTAAACAGCAAACAGATTTGATGTCTGCTAAGGGCCCTCTTCTGGGTTGCAGACTGCTGCAATAGGGTTGTTTGCTTTTTTTGTTTTTGTTTTTGATAAATTCAATAAATTCTTGAATAAGTATGCTGTGTAGACTTTATCTCACCTCCTATCATGTTTTTTGGATACAATACCATGAACTGGCTATTTTAAATGTGAATCTCTGATTCTTCCTGTTTCTTAGTATCACTGATTGCTCTATCAGTTTTATCTCTTTATATTTTTAGAATAAAAATAAAGAATAGTTATGAATATGAAGAAACAAGTGTGGCCAGATAGACACAATGATGACGAAATAGTGACCGTGCTGGGCATCCCTGGTGGCGCAGTGGTTGAGAGTCCGCCTGCCGATGCAGGGGACACGGGTTCGTGCCCCGGTCCGGGAAGATCCCACATGCCGCGGAGCAGCTGGGCCCGTGAGCCATGGCCGCTGAGCCTGCATGTCTGGAGCCTGTGCTCCGCAACGGGAGAGGCCACAACAGTGAGAGGCCCGCGTACCGCAAAAAAAAAAAATAATAATAATAAATAAATAGTGACCATGCTAAGGACTGGCTATGCATTCTGTCATCTACTCCTGGCAGTAGTCCTGTGAAACAGACGCTGTTATTATCCTCATTTTATAGACAAGAATACTGATGCCAAGTGAATGGCAGAACCAAAATTCAAACCCAAATATGTATGACTCAAAATCCAGTTTATTATGGTGCTTCCCCATCCCTTTGTACAAATCGCAATTACTGATTGGCTATTTCTTATTTTTAAATGACTTAAATTACTGACAAATGGCTGTGAGACCTTGTCTGTCTTTTCTCTCTTCCCAAGATTTTGTTCCCGATTCAAAGCCCTACAGAGTGACTGACTTAGCAAATTACCTTTCCTTATGCAGATAATCCTTTCATTAATCATATATATTTTTAAAATTTCTGTTATGTGCTGCACACTGTTCTGGCCTATGTGAATAAAGCATTCAAAACAGTCAGCAGTGCAGACCAAAGCCCCTGCCTTCATGGAGCTTACATTCTGGTAGAAGTAGACTGACAAAGATAGACAGCTCTACGTTATGTCATATAGTGATGATGAATGCAGTGGGGGAAAATTGAGGTGGGGTACAGGATCTAGAAAGTACTGTGGGTGGGCAAGAAGGCAGAGGAACATTATTCTATATGAGATGACCAGGGAAAATCTCACTGTTTAAGGGACATTTGGTCAAGATCTGAAGGAAAAATTCCAAGAACTGAAGGTTATGAGTTTCCAGGTTAAATGAAGCTGTTAAGTGCTCAGCAACGTAAATAAAGACCTATTTCAAAGCACATCTTCAGGAAATTTCAGAACATCTGAGATAAGGAGAACCTCCTAAAAGTTTTCAGGGATTTAAAACAGAAACAAAAATATGCTATACAGCATTCGAATAAGAGTGGCATCTGAGTTCTTGACAGCAATGTTAGAGGCTAAGACCATGGAGTAGTGCTATTAAAGTTCCAAGCGATCATGACTCTAAACTGAAATTGTATTCCAAGCTAAATGATCTGTCAAGTAACAGAAGGGGTAAATCGAAAAGGACAAGAAGAAGACAAAGGGAATCCCCAGAATACTGGTGAAGGGATGTCCCGGGATGGCAGCCATGTAGCTGGCTGAGAGAGTGTCCAGTCCAAACTGAGGTAAGAGGATAGAAGGCTTTTAGGGCCTTCTCAATTTAATCTCAACATATCTAAATAATATTCTTATACCACTAGGTTTTATTTAGAAATGTTGAGATAAATACCAAAAGACAAGGCTAAAAATTAAAAGAAGGAATGCCTTTGATGGGGTGGATTATGGGGTTGCTGTTTTTTTATTAGCCTATTTGATTTTAAGTATAGTTGAGATTTTTCCCACAGTGTACATATATTACTTAATAAAGTAATGTGTAATTTAAGGAAACAACCTTCTGAATGTGTAAAATCAGCATGATAGTTACTACTTTACAGGGTTGTGAAAAATAACATGTTAAAATTAAGTTCCCCAGAAGAATGCTGGCACATACTGGGTGCTCATTAAATGTTTGTTTCTTTCCCTCTGCCAGTTTTGCTGTATTTTCTGTAAGAAAAGAAATCTTGAGTTCCATACAATCGATGTATGAACACATTTAAAATCCAACTAGTTTTTAAGTAGGGTACTGAAATTTCAGACTTTAAGTACAAATTATGCATAGTTTAATAGATTATGACAAACATTCTAGATGCCAGATTTTTCATGAGAACAACTCCTTTCATTAAAAAACAGTCACAGATAGTAAATATGTAATCAGAAATGAAGTACACAGCAAACAATTAATTTGACGAAATTTAATGCCCTTTAACCACTTTGGATGTACTTCTTACTATCAACTGGACAGGGAAATCTATCTCCAGCAGTATTTAGATCAGTATTTATTATACATTCAATAAATCTTGGTTGATAATATTGTTGACTAAATTGCCTTAAGTTATCAGAGTCATTTGTGGAAGGAAAAGTATAAATGTTGTTGACTGCTAAAGTGAAGGCACCAGTTTATTTCAGTTCCACTTTATTACAGCATTACTATCAGGTGACTAGTAAACCCTGCACAATCTTTTCTCAAAATTATTTCATTGAGTAAGTCCAGAAGATTGAGCTAATATTAGCCCATAATATGAGGAACATAAGTGATGTGTTAGTTTGTTTTACTGTTGCTGCTTGAAATATATGCCCAAAGTTCTGTAAGCTACTATCCTACATACCTACTGAGAAATTATTTCACAGAACATTTCATTTGTACCTCTCCTTGGGTAATTTATAATGTCAGCATTTTCTTATCGAGGCATCTACTATTACAGTATAGGGTATATGTAGTGTCTTATATCTAATAGTCTTGGTAAGAGTAATTCTTTTTTGACAAAGTTACAGACTTCTTCACATGATTGTAGTTGCAGGGGGATGTACTCTAGACCATGTAATGAACACATTAAAAGTGATCTCTGGTAAAAGAATTAAACATTTTTATAAATGGAAGGAAAAGAACCATTTAGAGAATCCAAGGTGATGATAGCTTGTGAGTCCTGGTAAATGAAGAAATCCATAAAGATATTTATCACAAGAAGGTGAGCTTTTTGAGGGAAAGAATGCCATGTCAAATCAGGGATGAATGATAAAAACTGTTCTCATTCCCACCCCCCTCCTTTTTACAGCCTCCCTCCCCCAAACACACAGAATACTATTTTTATTTTATTTTATTCAACAAATGCTTACATAGTGGTTTGTGCCAGGAATTGTTCCAAGCACTTCGCAAATAGTTACTTACTTTATGAGCTAGGTACTATTATTATCTCTGTTTGTTTACTTTTTTAATATTTAATGAAACCAAGGCAGGGCTTTTCCAAGACTCTGTAAGTAGTAAATGGCACAGCTGGTATTTGAACCTGGTAATCTCACCTACAGTTAGTCCTCTGAACTTCTATGCTCTTTCTGCTGCTCACCTTAGAGTGGTGAGCAAAAGAGGCTGAGTTCTTAGGACTTCCCTGGTGACGCAGTGCTTAAGAATCCGCATACCAATGCAGGGGACACAGGTTCAAGCCCTGGTCCAGGAAGATCCCACATGCTGCGGAGCAACTAAGCCCATGTGCCACAACTACTGAGCCTGCACTCTAGAGCCCATGAGCCACAACTACTGAAGCCCACGTGCCGCAACTACTGGAGCCCGCGCACCTAGAGCCCATGCTCCGCAACAAGAGAAGCGACCGCAGTGAGAAGCCTGCACACCACAACAAAGAGTAGCCCCCCGCTCACCGCAACTAGAGAAAGCCTGCGCACAGCAACGAAGACCCAACGTAGCCAAATATTAATTAATTAATTTTAAAAAAATCTCTTCTAAAAAAAAAAGAGGATGAGTACTCCCGAGTCCTATGATGCTGTCAACGGTTATCTCCTTATACCGTTAAAAAAATAAATTTATTAGCAGAGTTGTCTGTTTTACCATCACTTAGTGGAAAATAATGTGTAGTCATTTATTTGAAAATATGAAAACAAAATATATAGGTTTCTTGTTGCTATTGGCAATCTTAGGAAAAACTGTGATGAATGAAATTCTGTTTACTTAAAGATGCAACTTCATGCATCATTTAGAGAACTTCTCTACCAAGAACATGTTTGGCACTTAATAGCCCTCAATAAATATTGAGCCTAATTAAACAGTGAACAAGGATGCACAATATATTTTCAGCATTTTCCAGTTCATCATATTCTTTTTAATTTCATGTGACATAGAATTTAAAATATGTATCATGAAAACCTTAGGAAATTTTGAATGTTTTATAGGAGATCATTTTAATCATGCAAAAGCTGACGGTACAGGGTAAACCATGATCCATAATAATCACATTTTACAAATTCAAGCCTAGAACAAAGGACAAAGGACAAAACTATATCCTTAAAAGCAGTGTTGTGATCTTTCTCTTGCCAATGAGATAGAAACCATTGTATTTATTTCCTGACATGAAGGGGAAAGGGATATTTCCATTTCCCATACACAAATATCCCTGTTCTTATTTCTCTGGATGGCCTCTTGAGAGATCTAATAGTGGGAGTGTGATTCTGCCCTTAGTCACCAATGACTATTTCCTTAGCAAATTCATTAACCCCTCTTTTATCTCTCAGTTTTTGTCACTTATAAAATATCACTGAAGTATTAGACTCCCCCTAAATATAGCTGTTTTTCACTTATTTTTGTTTTCTATCAATATGACATTTTAAGACCAGCATGTTAAGTACATTATTTAGTTTTAAATTAGTTCATAAACCCAAGCCATAGGCGCTCTAACTTTATTATATCCTGGGGCAGATTTATCTGTTAATAGTAACCATTATTGAAGGTATGTTAAAGAATAGTACAGGCACATAATCATAATTCTTGAATATGTTAAAACCCAAATTTTTGTTTTTTATTGGGGTTACATCACTCCTATCACTGAAACAAATCTCTCATAGATGATTTTCAAGTTTTTCATTGGTTTTTAGCTTCAGCAATAATAAAGTTAGATGCCATATTCTATTGCGGAGAGAAAATACGTTATCCGTTGTGACGGATCGAAAAATTTGTTATTAAAGCAAATGGTAAATCAATCCTTGAATGCAGTATTTTTGTTGCTGAACTACATGGTGCTTTCTTTGTAGGATTGCTGGTTTGGAATTGACTATGTGCCTTGTCTCATAATTCTGTACCTTTTGTACCATTGCTTTTGCCTTTTCTGGAAGACTGTCTAATTTATTTCTTATTATGTAGAACTTTATTCAGTAACTATAAAGAATTTTTTTATACTGTATGTGCAGAAATTTAGAAGGAAGTTTAACCTCTTGAAAGTTATTTTTCATATTTACTGATATTTTCTGAAACTGAATATTTATGGAGTTATTTTTCATGTCCATAGTGTTTTACACTTGACTTTAACAGATTGGCGGATCATTCATCTCACCTTTTAAAATAAGAAAAAATCTCATATCATTACATAGGAACTTTCAAAAATAACCCTTTTCAAAAAAATAGGGGAAACATGTATGTATTTCAAAATGTAATATTTGAAATGAAAATGTTATAACACTAGTATCATAAAGTGGAACAGAGATGCACTCTTGGAGCCTAGAATATAATTGAATAAAAGGGTCTAATTTTTATTACTATCACCATCCTAATGGTTCAGAAGTAATGACTAGAAGTACCACACATTAATTTTCCCCTTGCTTAATAATTTCAATTTTCCTTTGGGGAATGGATTTTTCTATTAAAAAATAATCAAAGAGGGAAGAGATATGGGAACATATGTATATGTATAACTGATTCACTTTGTTATGAAGCAGAAACTAACACACCATTGTGAAGCAATTATACTCCAATAAAGATGTTAAAAAAATAATCAGAACCATCTTTTAAAAAATCAAATATATTTGACACGTAACATTATATGAATTTAAGGTGTACAACATGTTACTTTGATACATTTATATATTGTAATATGATTACCGTTGTAATGCTATTTTCACATTACCTAATTGTAATATAATTTTGTTGTCTGTAGTTATTACATTGTGCATTAGATCTCTATGGCCTATTTACTATCCACTGCAAGTCTATACCCTTAAACAACATCAGTTTTGTCCCCCCAAACCCATCCCCTGGTAAGCACCATTTTACTGTCTGACTTGTTTTGAGTTTGACATTTTAGATTTCATATATGAGTAATGTCATACCATATTTGTCTTTCTCTGTCTGACTTACCTCACTTAGCATAATGTGTTCAAGGTCCATGCATGTTGTCACAAATGGCAGGCTATCCTCCTATCTCATAGCTGAATAATATTTCATCGGTATATAAATTGTATCTTTTTTACCCACTCTTCTGTTGATGGGCATTTAAGGTTGTTTCCGTATCTTGGATATTGTGAATAATGCTGCAGTAAACATGGGAGTGCATATATCTCTTTAAAATACTGTTTTCATTTCCTTTGGGTATATACCCAGTAGTGGAATTGCTGGATTGTATGGTAGATCTATTTTTAATTTTTTGAGGAACATCCATATTATTTTCCATAGTATTGGATCAATTTATATTCCCATCAGTAGTGTATGAGGGTTCCCTTTTCACCACATCCTTACCAGCACCTGTTGTCCCTTGTCTTTTAGATGAAAACCATTCTGACGGGTGTGAGGTGATAATATCTTATTGCGGTTTTGATCTGCATTTCCCTGATGACTAGTGATGTTGAGCATCTTTTCATGTGTCTGTTGTCCATTTTGATGTCCTCTTTGCTTCATGATTTATCTCTTGGAGTTCTACTAGATTTTAGCTTGCTTTAGTTAGTTGTAAGAGAGTAATGGAAATTGAGTGAAGTGGACTTTACCTGCCGTATGCACTAGTGTTTTCAATTATATAGTACATATATATGTTGTTGTATCAGTGGTATGCCAAAGATGACTGTACCATAACATCTTTGCTTTTTATAAGTAGACTTATGGAAACAGTAGCCCACACTTGCAAATATTCTTTAAAACTAAGGCAAAAATAAATGCCTAATGACATATTTTTACTGAAACTGAAGTGTTATCTGCATTATATGGGAAAGGTGGACTAATAGTACTTCAATTGTGACAGCAGATTAGCTTAACAGGAAATCAACAAGCCAAGCGGTGCAGATAGTTATATATGTATTTTAAAGCCACTGAAGAAAATGAGTTTTTGAAGGCTTTATTAAAGTTCAGTTTAAGCTCTTCTTTTAAATGAGGAGGGCCAGTGTCACAGGCATGTCCTTGGCTCTGTGAACACATTGAGATATCCATTAATATCCAACCCTATCCCAGAAAGCTTTTAGTTGCTTCTTACTGTTTATTAATGATTTTTTCATAGAAATAGAAGTGTTCCTTTTGTTTCTGTAGTATATTATTACTCATACACTGAAATAAAACTAGAAAAAGATTTGCCTGGATTTTTCCACAAAGGTTTTACTTATTTTTCTTTGAAGTACGGTCCTATTCATATGACAGCCTGAGTATTGAGAAGGGTGACTGATGTGTGATTTTGTCTGCTCTTTGTAATGCTTTCTCCTGACCAATGGCCATTTCAGGTAACCAAGTGCAGTCTACTAAATCATCTTAGCTGGAAAAGCAAGGCAAAGCTCTAATGCCTAGCCAGAAGTTGTAAAAACGTTGTGTGGCCATCAAAATTGTCACTTGTCTGGCATGTGCCTTTTCTAAACACTCTGAGTACTTTGCTAACCATATGACTAACAGATCCTTCGGTCTTTATAATGCCTTTTTATCAGAAGAGAAGCATGCCTTGTGGTCCCATCATATAGAAATAAAATGGAATAAAAATTAGAATTTCAGTGGCATTTCTGAATAAGTGGGTGACTTTAGTGTTTGTCATTCTAGTTATAAACAATGGTTTCCTTTTCTAATATGAACTCTGAAAAGAATGCAGTAGGAAGGCCACAGCATCAGAATGTCAGTCTGGTTTATGGGGAGACATTAACAGAAACTGTGTTTATGGTTAGAAGAAGCTGTGTCTCTGATCATCTGCTGTTCAGAAGAGGGAGCACACGTACAGACTGGTGTACACCTCAGTTTGACTGCTATCAATATGTGTATCTGCTTGGAGGAGGAGATGACATGTATTACCAGGATTTTTTGTTTGTTTGCTCATTTGTTAATTTGTTTGATAAGAAAGTAGATGTGCAAGTAACTTTTAATTATATGCAGCTAGCTTTTTTGTGTGTGCCCTTTGATTTTCAGAAAATCATGCATCTATAGTTTTAGGGTTTCTTAATGGCTGTTACATTGACTTCTATACCTGTACCAAAGTCAGAATTCCATAATTGCTTTTGTAAGGGGTAGGGAGAAAATGTACTATCCATATTCTTCCAAGTTCACAAAACATACTGTTTGATTCATAACTAGAAAAAAATATCCTAGCCTTTTAGAAACAAAACCAATATTCGTTGACACTGAACTTGAAAACTCACATAGAGACAGCCTTCGGTAGTCCATTTATACCTGTTTTCAAGCTATTTGTTTATTTAGCAGATATTTATTAAGCATTTATTATGTGGCAAACATTATATAAGTTCCAAGAAGGACAAGAACAGAGTGCTGTGTTAAGTTATAATAGGACCATAGTTTGACAGGGTGGTGACCAATCTTTAAATTTGATTGATGTTCTTATTTATGTTTGAATTATAATATGGAATTCCAGAACCAGAAGAGACATTTAAAATTATCTACTCCAGCCCTTCATTCAGTGTTTGAATCTTTCTTATTATTCATTTGATCATTGCTGATATTCGACTATTTTTGACTTACAAAAATGGCATTTTCACGTAGTTCAACCTAGTAGAACCATTTAGTAAGTACAGTGCTGGATCATGACTGCATAAGATGGATTAGTCAAGACAACCCTATCCAACTCTCTGTATAGAGGAGAAATGTGAAACCAGATATTGACAACATAGTGACCATTTGCAAAAATAAAATGGCTCAAGTGCCCTCATCTAACCAAAATGAATATGCTGGGTGCTGAATTGAGCTTTCTAGTTATGTGATCCAATATATCATTTCAAAATGCCTTCAGACTCTATGAGTCTCTTCTAACCCATGAGGGATTTTCTGCATGGACATGGATTTCAGTTACTTTGTAACTTGAGCTCATGGCTGGAGTGTGAGCCATTTACTCGTGCTTCTCCAGCTTCTTAGAGAACTCCTTCTTAGTGTCGTAGTTTAAGATTTTATCAGTCTCTTCAGTGTCTACCTCAAAAGCTGCATTTCTATGATCAAGGCAGCACAACACATGGCTGTGGGTTCAGAGACATTAAAAATTATTCCAAGAAGCAACGTCTAGGGATCAGGATTTCACCTATTATAAGTAGGTCCTAATTGGGTAAATGATGAAATGACTATTTTCCCTTCGTATATAATTCGATTGGCTTCAATTAGTTAACTTGAAATCGCACAAACCTGAGACAAATTCCTTTATATTCTTGTTTCACCGCATGTACATATACAGTGCTAGGCTGTGGCATCAGAAAATGGATATGCTATGGTCCCTGTCCTCAAGTTATTCTAAAGCACTCCTCAGTGTAAGTACTTACAAAGGTTTGGCAATTGAAGTATATTTTTTCATCCATCCATCCATCTCTCCATCCAGGCATCACTGATTAAGTACCTATTAAGCCAGGCACTGTTCTAGGCTCTAGCAATAAGCTGAAAACAAGACAAAGCCCCTCCCTCATCTACCTCATGTTCTGGTGGGGAAAAGAGACATTAAACATCAGTACATAGTATAATGTTAGAGAATGATGAAGGCTATAAAGAAAAAAAAATAGTGGAGAGTAAAAAAAAAAAATACAGAGGAGAATGTAATCAACTCTGGTAGGAAATAAGGTAAACCACACTAAGAATATAATTTTAAATCTGGGTTTTGAAGGGTAAATAAGAGTATGACAGGCAGACCAGGCAAGGAAGGAACTTCTAGATAGAGAAGCAGCAACATCAAGGCTAGAAGGCATAAAACGGGATTATAAATAGGAATGCATACTTGTGAAAAGATTTAGTATAGAAATTAATAAAATATGGTGTATAATATCCTTTGAACAGTGTTGACTAATGGAATAACATCATATTTGGGTATATGAAAAATTGTTTCCTCAACAGTGCTTCTCAGATTTACTCAAGTATCAGAACTCTAGGTAGTGAAAGTGCTTTTTGCAGAACACAATAAATTATTGTTATAATTCACCTTCAAATATCTGAAAATGTCATTATCGATCTGAATTTGGAACTATTCCAGGCATCTTTAAGGTTAATTAACAGCAACAGATTCTAACATTTTAAAATATATTTAAAAAGAAAAAAAATCACACTTGAGAAAATCGTATACATGAACTTTCTCTGTCATGTCACGGAAGATTGCTATTATTCTTTTTTATCATCAGAACACGAGTTCAGTAGCATAGTTTGAAAGCTGCTGCACTACAGTTATTCATCAGATGGGCTGCCAACCCATGTGGGAAGAGTTAGGGCGTCACTACCTCTTGTAGTAGGCAGCCCCTTCGGAAAGCGCCTTGCAATGGCTCTGACTTCCTTTTATTGAGCTGAAATCTCTTTCCCTGATAATTTAGACTCACTGCTTAGACTCTAACTTAGACTCTGACTCTTGGATAGAATGATGGAAATCATGACTTTTTTTGTTTGTTTGTTTTTTGCGGTACACGGGCCTCTCACTGCTGTGGCCTCTCCCGTTGCGGAGCACAGGCTCCGGACGTGCAGGCTCAGCGGCCATGGCTCACGGGCCCAGCCGCTCCGCGGCATGTGGGATCTTCCCGGACTGGGGCACGAACCCGTGTCCCCTGCATCGGCAGGCGGACTCTCAACTACTACACCACCAGGGAAGCCCCATGACTTATTTTTTATAAATATTTTGAGGAATAATAAGTAAAAATAATTTTGGTATACCTTGCACTATTTTAGGGTTAATTATAAATGAGACAAATAATGATAAAGCTTAAGGCTCACCTGAGTGAGAAGAGGGTAGGGGTTGTTTGTGTTTTGTTTCATATAGGGCAGGGTGGGAGTCTGTGGTCTGTAAGTCTTCATGGTCAGATCCTTAGTTTGTTCTTTTCTGTATAACTTTTTGTTTATGTCTTTTCCCCCTCTATGACTCTTACTTGAGTAGCAATAGGATTTATAGGAATAGTTCTTCTGAAGTAGAAATAGAAAACTCAAAGTAAAGGCAGAGGAAAATGCAATGTTAGAGTATTATGATCCTTGAAAGAAAATGAAAGCAGATAACGAAAACCAAATTATGATGGAATTAAAGGAGACTTTAAATGTGAATCATTGAGACTTGGAGAGAAAAAGTGGAGGGAAAAAAGGGTGAAAGATACATACATTCACACTCATCACACATATGTATGTATGTGTACATATACAAATATATCTGTGTGTAAATGTATATCTAGATAGTATATGAGAGAGATATATAATACATATATATAAATACATAAATAGAGATAGAGTATACTTATTTCCGTCAGCTGTTTGTTAAACGGTAGATAAAAGATTGAAACCTGGCTCTTCTCATGTCTGTCCTGTTCTACTGTCTGAAGTGGCAGGTAGAATCTGCTCAGTGATTCAAACAGTGAATTTTTTAATTGCTCAATGCTGACATGCTAACCTCAGCAAACGAGCAGCTGCAGAATGTGTTAGGTCACCATACCAATAATGAAGATTACATCATTGACCTGCCTTCCTTTTTTGGAATGTAGAAAAAAACAAACCCTAGAAATACGTCAGATTTGAAAACAAACCCAAAATAATGACTGAGAATAGTGATATTATCTATAGTTTCATCACAACTAGTTGACTAATCAGTTAGGAGCCATTCTGTTTATAGAATTAATTTTTAATTATTCTTTATTTTTAAAGTGAAGTTCTAGCTTAAGACCTGAAAGATTTCGAGAAATAAAAATTTTCTTTTCTGAATTTAAAATATTTCTATTGCGATAAGGTGACACACTGAGTGACTTTAAGATAACAATATTTGTGTTAACACACTTCTATATATACATCAGCTGTAAGATATTTCCCTGGGTTTTGTACTTAGAAAAGTTTATGTTTTAATTCAGCACAATAACACTCAAAATAAGAATCTCTGAAATTTGTTTTATTTTTCTATCCCTAAAATAGGACAGATTTTGAAGTAGATTGCTTAAAAAAAAATGAATCACTTCTTAAAACACACAGATGTACTCATCCACCCTTGGGACAGAAGAAATGAATTACCTCGCTTGGTAAATCGCATTGCTTCTCCTGAACTAGGTTGCCTCCTGCATCCAGTGCTGTGAAAGAGAGGCGCTCTGAGCAGGAAGGATAGCCATTGTTCAGTACTCTCTAGCAAAAGAACTGGGCGGGGAGGGGTGTGGGGGGGGATGGAGTTTGACTGGCGTTGGCTCTGGCTTTTCTACATTCCAATCTGTCTGAGGCACAGAGCGAGAGCAAAAAAAAAAAAAAAAAAGTGGAGAGAGAGAGAGAGAGCGCAAGTGAGCAAGCACGGTGACCATACGGTATAGAAAGTGTTTTGACTGGCATGCCGGAAGGATCATGTTAGCAACACCCAGAAACTTCACGGAATGCAGACCCCAGGTAAGAGTTCCTAGAGTCTGTCTGAGACAGAAATTGAAAGTTCGTACATATTTAAAGGGAATGTGTGCTTTTTCAAAATTACACAAATGGATTGACTGTTTACTTTTGTGCTTATTGGCTTTAAAAAATAGGTTGTTTTTCATTACTGTGAGTTCACAGGAATACTGTGTGGAGGCTGTCAACATCCAGTACAAAATCCAGCTCAAGAATAGCCTTCTGAGAAACTCAGATAAATTAAAGGTGTAATGATCATAGCAAAATACTAACACTGCAACATTTACTTGTTCTTTTAATAATTTGAAGTGGATTTCTTATTCTGTATCTTCCCCGGATTCTTTATGAAATATTAAGATACCTGGGAATGGATACAGCCCATTTCTCTCTGAGGGAGACAAAATATATTGACCATTAATAATATTGTAACAACCGTGCTTGAATCTCAGTAGCGTGTAGTAAATCTGTTTAATTCGGAAAGCTCAACAGGTTGGATCCATAGACAATGAGAACTTTGCTTATTTTTTGTTTTTTGTGGGGTTTTTTGCCCAAGCAGGCTTTTAATATCCTCTGCCAATAGATGACAAGTTAGAAACTTTAATTAGCTCATTGAAAGTTAAATCTGAAAGAGACTTGAGAGATGTCTACTGCAGTCCACTCTCTCCATTTTCAATGAGAACATTGAGGTCTAAGGGAGTTGGTGCTTGCTCAAGATCACAGCATTACAACAGAATTGAAAAGAAAATCCAGGTCTCATGATCTGCAGTTTACTGGTTTTTTCATGGTACCAACTATCAATACATTTATGCTTTATACTTTATCCATACCGTATCTGCTGGCTCAGGTACCATGAATTATTGCCTAAAGACCAAATGCATCATAAACCTAGATTGAAATCTTATGGGAAGGAAATATTGGGGGATGGATGTCATCAATATTGATATATTCTTGTTCAAAACCAAAAATATATAACAAAATATTTATCAGAAAAATAGCTTTCAGTTAAGGAAAATAACTGTAGTTTGAATGTTGCTTTTATATAAACAATTACATAGCTGTGGCATGTTCTGAATATCTGTATATGAAATTAAAATTCAAATTGATTTTAATTTCTTTTAAAGACTTTGGGACTTAGCAACTGTATAATTTAAGTTAGTAAAGCTGTTTGGGGTAACTTGTATCTATTTACTGGAAGCAAAACATCATCCCATATTCACTGCCTTCTCTATATTTATATTTTTTAATGTAAGATAACATTTTAAAATTATCCAACTGTTTGAACCAGTTGCTTCCTTATCCAAGGTCCAGCTCTGTTTCCTCCATTTATAAGGGTCCTCTGTTACTTCACCTCATGAATTATGTGTTAGAGGGTAACTTAAGTGGAGGATCTTGAGAGTGACAACAGACAGTGAACATCTGTCTTCATACATTTTCATTTAGTCCCTAAAAAGGTTGCTGCCCTTTCCATTTTTCTGGAGACCATTGTGGGGTTGAAAGAGACCACACTATTCTAGTGAGCTAAATAGTAAGGATAGCCACTGTCAAAAGGATCTGTCATGGCTCTTTACAATTCCTGGGAACAAGTTAGCTTGATTTGGCTATAAGCACAGTGAAGGGATGCAGTGTTTTTGTGTTAAAGCTTGACCTGCTATTCCAGTTTTTGACTAGGTCTGTGTAGATGCAGTTGTGATTTATAAGTTTGTGAGGGATGAACAATAAGCTGTAAGGAACAGTTTCACTACTGCTCTCAGCTATTGTAAATCAAACTACAAAGTACATTCTCTACCCAGAAGGAAACAAGAGACTGTCTTACTGCCGAATCCATTATTAAAACACACTGTTTATAAAAGGACCGATGGCTGTGAGAATGAGGACATAATGCTCTATCCAACTTAACAGTGTTCATGTTCTGTTACCCAGGGCTTAGCTTTTTTCTCTCATCTTTTATCCTGCTGGAGTATGTGAAAGGACTGCCACGATATATGTGTGTATATTATGTTATGTGTGTATATGGTGGGTGGATGGATGGATGGATGGATAAAGATGGACATTTGGCCTTAGTGTATTTCCCCATGTTAGAAACAATCAAGTCATTAATCTTTTGCTGGTATTTTACTGACCTAACTTGAAAGAAACTAATTTATTAACCAATCTGATAATTATAAAATTACTACCATGCATTGGAAAGAGAAAAATATTAGAAGGAAACACATACTCCTTTTTCTGTCCTGAATACAGATGTCAGATTATGCAGGTTTATACTTTCTCTGTTAGAGAAAAGCAGTGTGCTAATAAGGTGCCCATTTTATGACCAAAGACAGATTGTAAATGGGAAGGGAGTGGGTAGGGTGAAATGAATGACATCAGGAAAGAAACTCCCTTATGTATGTGAAACAATTTTCTTTTGACCATTGATATTTTGAAGGCAGGCCCATTTTCACTGCTCTTGATTTTTTCTCCTTGATACTAGTTTCTCTAAATTTTTTTCATGAAATATATGTCCATATAGTTTATATATTAAATTAGCAAAGAAGGTAAAGAGCTCTGCATCATAGCCATTGACATTTTTCTGATAAAAGTTTGGCTATAGTTGATCAAAACTTTTGTCTCATTCAGAGGAGTTACTTCTTTCTCGCTGCAATTTCTTGCTACTTCTTGGGTATAATTCAGTGTTTTGTAATGCTCTGAGTTGTCAGGTTAATTCTTTACTCATAAAGGTTACCTGATTATCCACTCAAAACTCTGGGAGTCTTATTATGTAGACCACATGGTTGTGTTGCCCCTTCTGCTCCGGTCTTGACCTTCCTCAGCAGCCTGTAAAGAGGAAAAGTGTTATGCTGGTTTTGTTCTTTCTGTTCTTTCACGCTCTCTAGTGGTTGTTTGTGGTTGTTCTTGTTTTCAGTTCCCTATCAGTTTTAGTGAAGCAGGTGACTGGTGAAATCAGGTTCAGCAGATTCTTACACTTGAGGTGCATGAACTTTCTAAAATATCTAATTCTTTAGGGCAGAAAGAGAAGAAAATTGATTATGTCCTGTTGTTTCCTAGTGAACAGTGAGTCAAGAAAATGAGTTATGACTCAGCAATATGAATCCTCTTATAGCTGTCTTTTCTTTCTCTTTATTTTTGTCTTCCTTTGTATGTATGTGTGTGTATGTGTGTGTGTGTGTGTGTGCGCACGTGCGCGCTGATGGGGATTCAGTCTATCAGAGTTTCACATGTAATTATGGGTATGATATCTGCTTGTGTCTGGAAGCCTTAAGCGTTGCCACTGAGAATATTTTCTTTGTGCATACTTGACAAGTAGGAGAAACTTACTGAATCATCATTAAAATTCAGATGAAGGTCTTTATCTTCTCTGGTACCTTCCTCACTCCTACTCAGACTGTACCATTCTGCTGAATGAGGAGGTCTCTGAACTTAAACACATGGAGAGGGAACCAGTGAGTTCTTATCAATAATTAGACTCTATAAAACTCCACATTTCTGTCATTCTTAGGTTTACGGTATTTTATAAATAAGTGAATTGCTGAAACAGCAACTTGTAAAGTTAGTTCAGGTTAATACAGTTCTGTTCTTTGAAGAATAAAAATAACCTGGTTCTGCTTGCCCTTCTTTGTCAGACTTTCAAAAGTAAGTAAGCAAGCCAGTTTAGCTGCCAGGATCAAGACGGTGTCATTCAGGATCAGGTGTCACCTAGGATAGCCAGCCTGTTGGACAATTTGCTTACTCTGATTATTACATTTAATTCGACAGACTATAGAGTACCTTTGGAAAAACTTAGCAGCACTGTTGTGTAGTTAACTATTCATAGATATTACCTTTAGTTAACATGAATACTAGAAAAACTGGATATTCTTTCACTTTTTAACACTCTGGTTTGTAACTTTCTTGCTAAATTACATTTCAAATGGGTTGTGTGTAGTTGATTTGATTTCTGGTCTGTTGATTCAGATAGGAGAAGATAAGATGTTTGGGTCCCTACTTCAATAATCCCTTTTTCTAGGAACACCTAGACTGTAAAGCATCAGTTAAATAAATGAAATAATTTATTTCATTTGTTTAAAAAAGGAATAATGTGTCAAAGGTAGTGCAAGAAGAGCCACAAAAAAATCTAGCCTGTGTGAATACATTGAAAGAATTGGGTTTGCTCAGTCAAAGGACAGGACAAGATGTGATGTGTCTGTGAACAGGGAAGGATAATCATCTTTTGTGTACCAAGAGCTCATTATGAAGAGCTCATTTCTAAGATTTTGTTCAGTATGGTTATATTTCTTATTAGCATTTTCTCAAAGTATGGGAAACAAATCACTCAAAGAAAGGGTAATAGATTATTTACCTTTTGCATATGGTAAAGGAAACTGTATCACAGTATTTGGTCTGATTTTTGTGAGTCTCCATTATACAGCTGAAATAAAAGGATATTTTTAATGAATTAAGATCTTTATTTTATCTTCCATACAATTAGCTTACGTACATCTTGAAATTTTTCTTGAAGCATTTTTGCCTCCACTTAATACTCAGTGAAACATCATGGTAGTTTCCTGAAACAATAAATGTCACTCTGTTTTATGAGTACCATTTTTTACTTGTAAATATTTGCACAGTGACAATTGCTAAAATTATGAAATATATTTTTAGTAACTTTGGTTTTATTCATTTCCTTTCCTTATAAATACAGCACTCAGTAAATACTTGATTGATGATCAACTTTTAAAGGTAAATTTTCCGAAGAAGTAGCTTTTTTCATTTTTTTTTTCCAGTTGGAACCAGTGTTGACCATCTTTATTAACAAAACCAAAAACATGGTGTAAGGAAGAAATCCAAGGAGTTATTGCTGTCATTACAAAGAATGAAAACCAGTCTCCCTTGGAAACATTTTTATTAACAAAACCAAAGTGTACTATTCAAAGGGAATTTATTGCAATATAAAAGGCAGAAGTCTTTTTAGAAAGTTTAGAAGTTACTTGTTTGTTTTATTTGTGAATGGAAGGGTATTTAAAACCAGAAGCTAGGCTTTCCTCTGGTCCTTTTTTAAAAAGAAAATCCAACCAATTATTTACCAGTTTTTCTCAGAAACATATCTTCTGAGAAACTGCAAAATGTATTTGACAATCAAATTTTAATTAACAAGAAATAGTGAGCTTCGAGGACGTGACTCTTTTATTGCTATAAAATACTGTGATTTATGACAGCGTCAGAAATTATAAGCCCATTTTTCTTCCAGTGTCAGAAATTATAAGCCCATTTTTCTTCCAGTGTCAGAAATTATAAGCCCATTTTTATTTTGCTTAGTTCTTGAATTAAATATTTAAAGGTAGACTTTTTGTTTCTCTTTTCCCTTGTCATAACTGTGTTACAGGAGAATAGAAACTGTTTTTTTTTTAAGGCTTTCCAGGTTTAGTCCAGATGTTGCTTATGTTACATTTTTCTCTGACAATCTGAAAAGAAATATTTTTAAATTTTAATATCCAATCATAATATATAACAAACTTCTACACACCTATGAGAAAAAGGCAAGACTTCAATGCCCATTTTACAAAAGAGCCTATCCAAGTGGGTCTTCAGTATATGAAAAGGTGCTCAGTTTCATTATTCATCAGGGAAATGCAAATTTAAACCAGAATGGAATTGCATAACCATCAGAATGTCTAAAATGAGAAAAAGAGAAAATACCCAATGTTGACAGAGATCTAGAACAAAAGGAATTCTCACACACTACTGATGAAAGTATAGACTTGTACAACTACTTTGAAGAACTATTTGACAGTATCTACTAAAGCTGAACAATGCTCTGTGACCCAGCAATTCCACTCCTATATATGTACCCAACAGAAATGCATACATAGGTTCACCAAAGCACCTGTACAAAAAATGTTCGTAATAGCTAAAAATTAGAAACCACCCAAATGCTCATTAGTAGTAGAATGGATAAATTGTGGTTTGCTTACACAATGGAATTCTATACAGCATTGAAAAGAACTACTGCTTCCTGCAACAGAATGGATAAATCTCATAAGTGTATACTGAGCATGAAAAGTTAGTCTCAAAAGAATATATACATTGTTTGATTCCACTTTTGTATAGTTCAAATTCATCTGAGGTGATAGAAGTCAGGATAGTGATTATTATGGGGTAATGACTGGAAAGGATGTATAAAGGAGGCTTCTGGTTGCTGGTAATGCTGTTTTGTTTTGTTCTGTCCTGTTTTGTTTAATCTAGGTACTATTTACTGGGATGAGTTCCATTTGAAAAACTTTATTGACCTGTGCACTCATTATTTATACACTTTTCTGAATGCATGTTATCCTTTAGTAAAGAGTCTGCGAAAAGATATTTTTATAATCTTTCCATTTTGCTAAAACAAAACCACAAAATAGAAACAAAAAACAGTAAGCAAGGGCTTCCCTGGTGGCGCAGTGGTTGAGAGTCCGGCTACCGATGCAGGGGACATGGGTTCGTGTCCCGGTCCGGGAAGATCCCACAGGCCACGGAGTGGCTGGGCCCGTGAGCCATGGCCGCTGAGCCTGCACGTCCGGAGGCCCGCGTACTGCAAAAACAAACAAACAAACAAAAAACAGTAAGCAAACTTCCAGGATGATGGTAAGATATTCTTTGAAAGTCCATTTTGTTTACATAGAGGGTGAGGAATGACCCCATGTTTATTCTTAAATTGTAAGGTGCCTAGGGAATTCCCTGGCAGCCCAGCAGTAAGGACTCAGCACTTCCACTGCTGAGGGCATGGGTTCAATCCCTGGTTGGGGAACTAAGATGCAGCAAGCTGGGTGGTGCAGCCAAAAATAAAGAAATAAATTTGCCTGGTCTATGTGTGCAGTCAGGGACTTTACATTTGGAGTCATTTAAAGGGTTAGATGGGGAAAGCCTCAGATAGACTGGGCTTATAAGTGCATCTTCAAAACAAAATTGCAGGATGTGAATAATAGAACTACCAGGCTTTCCATAAACTTTCAAAGTACCATTCATAAGCATTCAAAGACATATAAAACACTAATTTTCATATGACTTAAATATTTTATAATAGTAACAATTTATATATATATTTCTGTAGTGTATATAAAGATATAAATATACTCATACCAAACACATTAATTTTTACATATAGTTATTAATTAGTTCTAGATACAAATTTAATACGAGTTTTCTGTACCTTTGGCTTTAATATCATTTTGCTTTAAAAACATTTCTATGCTTTTAAAGGATATGTGATTACTTGTTTTATTGGACGAAAAATAATACTTTTTTAACATTTTTATTGGAGTATAATTGCTTTACAGTGGTGTGTTAGTTTCTGCTTTATAACAAAGTGAATTAGTTATACATATACATATATCGCCATATCTCTTCCCTCTTGCGTCTCTCTCCCTCCCACCTTCCCTATCCCACCCTTCTAGCTGGTCACAAAGCACCGAGCTGATCTCCCTGTGCTATGCAGCTGCTTCCCACTAGCTATCTATTTTACATTTGGTAGAGTATATATGTCCATATATACACTACCACTCTCTCACTTTGTCCTAGCTTATGCTTCACCCTCCCCGTGTCCTCAAGTCCATTCTCTAGTAGGTCCGCATCTCTATTTCCGTCTTGCCTCTAGGTTCTTCATGACTTTTTTTTTTTCTTTAGATTCCATATATATGTGTTAGCATATGGTATTTGTTTTTCTGACTTACTTCACTCTGTATGACAGGCTCTAGGTCCATCCACCTCACTACAAATAACTCAATTTCGTTTTTTTATGGTTGAGTAATATTCCATTGTATATATGTGCCACATCTTCTTTATCCATTCATCTGTCGATGGACACTTAGGTTGCTTCCATACCTGGCTATTGTAAACAGAGCTGCAGTGAACATTGTGGTACATGACTCTTTTTGAATTATGGTTTTCTCAGGGTATATGCCCAGTAGTGGGATTGCTGGGTCATATGATAGTTCTGTTTTTAGTTTTTTAAGGAACCTCCATACTGTTCTCCATAGTGGCTGTATCAATTTACGTTCCCACCAACAGTGTATGAGGGTTCCCTTTTCTCCACACCCTCTCCAGCATTTACTGTTTGTAGATTTTTGATGATGGCCATTCTGACTGGTGTGAGATGATATCTCATTGTAGTTTTGATTTGCATTTCTCTAATGATTAATGATGTTGAGCATTGTTTCATGTGTTTTTTGGCAATCTGTATATCTTCTTTGGAGAAATGTCTAAAAGAGCTTTTTCATCACTGAAATGTGGAAGTATCCAACACAATAAATGGAAGATACTTAATAAATGTTAATTTCCTTATTTTTCTTTGCAAAAATACAAACATGATATATTCTTGAGCATGCCTTTCTTCTCTTCTCACATAAATCTCCCCCCTCCATCTTATCCTTCCAGTTCTGAATCATTAAAATGCATGTGTTTAGCTCTTTATGGATTCATTTACAGCAATCTTCTCCACTAGATCCTTCATATTTCACGCTTTACTCAAGCTCAGTGTTTTCATGTTAGCATACTAAATTAGCTTTCTATTGCTGTTATAACAACCATACACTCGATGACTTAAAACAACACCCATTTATAATTTCACAGTTTCTATACAACCAAAGTACAGGCAGAGCGTAGCTGGTTGCCTGCTCAGCGTATCACAAGGTCAAAACCAAAGTATTAGCAGGCTGCATTCTCATCTGGAGCTCAGAGTCCTCTTGTAGTTGTAGGAGTGAGAATCCTGTTTTCTTGCTGGCTATTGGCAGGGAGTCATTCTCAGCTCCTAGAGACCACCTTTGCGTCTCATTCCTGTGACACTCCCAGAACATGGCAACTTACTTCTTCAAAGCCAGTGAGAGAACCTTACTCTAGTCTACTATGATGGAGTCTGGTATAATATGCAACATAATCACAAGAATGACTATACCATCATCTTTGCCATATAATACAACCGAATCAAGGGAGTGACTATCCCATGATATTAACAGATCCAGGGCCCCACCTACACCCAAGGGTAGAGGATTATACAAAGATGTGAGT
The DNA here is from genome assembly GCF_964374135.1 of Grampus griseus. Taxonomy (NCBI): domain Eukaryota; kingdom Metazoa; phylum Chordata; class Mammalia; order Artiodactyla; family Delphinidae; genus Grampus; species Grampus griseus. Next base: position 60,157,317 of record NC_139017.1, read on the forward strand.
ACCATATATACCCACATCATAAACACCAAAGCCTTTGTGCACGATTCTTAATTGTGCTTTTTCCCCCCCTTTCATATCGAATGTAGACTATTCATTGAAATTAATGATTCTCTAGTTCTGGCAGGTTAACAATCTCATCTTTATTTCAGTTAAATTAATATTAGTTTTATGAGGCCTATGCTTCTTTTCTGTGATAGCAGCATTTTCATTTTCAATCTGCCACCCATTTTTAATAAAATAAAGGAAAACACAATATAATCATGCAAATATTGCCAAACAGATTCTGATGCCAAATAAACTGTTGATGAACATGTGACCCCACCTCATATTTATCATCAACTGGTGAATGACAGTCCTGAATTTTTAAAAATTTCTGAATTAAAAAGTTACAGACCTATCCATTCTTAAATTATTTTGCTGTTGAAGAATGATCTGAACTCTAGGGAACTCCCTAGGCCTCTAAAGATGTTGTATATCCTGCCCATCATGACAGTTTCCTGCCCATTTTCAATCCTGCCTTCTAATTATAGATCTTTCCAAATGCATATCTTTTAATGCCTCATAATTCTTGGTAACCTGTGCCGCTCTTATTCCTTGAACTTTTATTTATTTATTTTTATTTTGCTTTGTTTATTAGATTATGTTTTTAAACACAACATGAGATATTAAGTTATTTTCCGTTTTAATTTGTAGTCCTTATTAGAGTACTGTGTTCTCTTCTGTGTGCCATATCTAAAAAATTTGGGATGTGTTTTCAGTGATGGAAAGGCTAGAAAATAAGATCTTGAAGAAAACTTAGACATTAAGGTTGTTCAGTGTGAGGAACACAGTAATCCAAAATATATATGAAAACATTGTCACAAACTATTTTCCCTATCCATTAAGAGGAGAAAAAAGAGAACGTGGCAGTATGTAGAATCTGAGTGAAATAAAAGTATGTAGGTTTGGGGCTTTAAAACTATGACTCTTAGGATCTTCTTCTTTGTGAGACATCATAAGTTAAATCTTACTTTTCCTGAGGTCAAATAAATCCTACTTGAAAACCAAAAAAGTTAATTGAATAAAGTTTCAAGTTCCGTGCTCCCTTGATTATATATAATTTTCTAATCCATTATAATAATTGAAGTATTATGTGGATCTATTTTAAATAAAATCTTAATTAAAAAAATAACATTAATAGCTGACATTCCTAACAGTTCAAACCAGGACCGGGTATAAAAGCTCTTCCTTCTCCCACACTCCAGGAATTCTATTATTTTCTGCACATATAACTAAAATTAACAATTAGTATTTATCCTACCAGACTCTCTATATGTGTGTGTGTGCGTATATGTATGTGTGTAAATAGCACATGAACATAGACAATTTTTCTGTGTTTTCAGCAGGATCAAATGATACATGTTGTAGTTCAACCTGTGTTTTTCACTTAAGAACATATTATAGGCTCTTTGTTTTGGTAATGGTGGGCTAGGTTTTCTGAATAACCCTCCTCCTGAAAACAAATAAGTGAGATAAATGTATTTTTTTAAAAAACTGTCTTCTTAAAAGCATCAAAGAGATACTTCTAAATAATCCACAAATCAATGAAGAAATCATAAGAGAAGTTAGAACCAAATGATACTGAAAATATTATATATCAAAACTTGTACGATTTAGCTAGAGTAGAACTTGAAGTTAGAAAAATAGTACCATAGTAAAGAGCATAGAAGAAAAGAAAAAAGGATTAGAATAGGAATTAATTAAACAAATCAAACATACAGTGGAGAAAATCAACAAAGCTAAGAGTTAGTTATTTGAAAAGACATACAATTGACAAACCTTTGGCAAGACTGATCAAGAAAAATACAATTATTATCCGGAATGGAAAAGGGTATGTTGCTATCAATCCTGCATACAGTAAAAAATACTTACAGAATATTATAAACAATTTTATGGAAACAAATTTTTAAATTAGATGAACTAGTGAAACTTTTAGGAAAATACAACTTGCTGAAAACTGACACAAGAAGAAGATCCTAATATTGTTAAAGAAATTCAATCTGAAATTAAAAGCTTTACCTCAAATAAAAATCCAAGCCCAGAAGACTTTGCTTAAGTATTCTAGCAAACATTTAAGAAAGATATAATTTCATACAATGGAACACTACTCAGCAATAAGAAAGAATGAAATTTTGCCATTTGTGGCAACATGGATGGACTTGTAGGGCCTTATGTTAAGTGAGGTAAGTCAGGCAGAGAAAGGCAAATACTGTATGATGGCACTTATATGTGGAATCTAAAAAATACAACAAACTAGTGAATATAACAAAAAAGAAGCAGACTCGCAGATATAGAGAACAAACTAGTGGTTACCAGTGGGGAGAGGGAAGAGGGGAGGGGCAATATAGGATTGGGGGGAAAGGATTATTATGGGATTACAGTAAGTCCCCTACATACGAACCTTCATGTTGTGAACTTCTCAAGGATGCGAACGTGCATTCCATCAATGTCAGACGTGCGTGAAATTGCGGCTTGCCCTCCATCTCCTATTGCTGACAGCCCTTCAGCTCTACCATCTCCCACCTCCTCTCCCTCCTCCAGTCAGTAACTCTTCTTGCCTGTTCACTCGATGCCAGCCCCTATATGCCAGCTGTTGTACTGTACTACTGTGTACTTTTCAAGGTACTGTACTGTAAGATTAAAAATGTTTATTTTTTGTTTGTTTATTTTTATGTATTACTTGTGTGAAAAGTATTATAACCTATTGTGGTACAGTACTGTATACCCGCTTGTGTTAGTTGGGTACCTAGGCTAACTTTGTTGGACTTACAAACAAATTGGACTTAAGAACACTCTCTCAGAATGGAACTTGTTTGTATGCGGGGGACTTACTATATGAAATTGTGTGTGCGAAACTTTTGAAAATTGTAAAGCACTATAGAATTTAAAGAATGTTTCACTCAATTAAAAAAATTGAAAAAAGATATAATTTCAGATTACACAAATTCTTTCTGAAAAAGAAAAGAGACTGTACACATTAGCTAATTTTATAACACTGGCATCACTTCTATACCACCTGACAACAACATTACATGAAAGGACAATTATAGGGCAATCTTATTCATTATCACAGATGCCAAAATCCTAAACAAATATTAGTAAATAGAATAACACATTATAACAAAATTGGGTTTATTATACCAATGCAAAGTTCATTTAATATTTAATAATTAGTATAATTCACTATCAGTGGACTAAAGGAGAAAAACTTAAAATCATCTCAATTGTGCAAAAAGCATGTTTGATAAAATTTAACAACCATTAATAATAACTCTTAGCAAAACAGGAATAGAAAAGAACTTCCTTACTCTGATAAAGGGTATCTACAAAAACCTCTCAACAAACATACTTAATGGTTAAAAGCCCCCCTTTCAGATGAGAATCAAGGCTAGGATGTCCACTGTTACTTCTGCTATTTCACATTATACTGGAGGTCCTAGTTAGTATAGCAAGGCAAGCAAATATTATAAGGGTTGGAAAGATACAAAATTTTAATAATTTGCTGATGATGTAATTGTCTGTTCAGGAAATTAAAAAAAAAAGAACCTTTACAGATAATGAGTTTAGCAAGGTTGATAGATACAACATTTGGAAACAAAAATCAATTGCATTTCTGTATCAACAACAAACTAAAAGTGAATTTTTTAAAAAGATAACTATTTACAATAACATAAAAAGTAATTACCTAGGAAATAAATCTAGTAAAAGATGTACAAAACATCTAGAAAACTATAAACTTTGTCATTTTTTTATTGCACTTTGCAGATAACTGAGTGTTTTACAGATTGAAGGTTTGTGGCAACCCTGAATCAAGCAAGTCTATGGTGCCATTCTTTTTTTTTTTTTTTTTTGCGGTACACGGGCCTGTCACTGCTGTGGCCTCTCCCGCCACGGGGCACAGGCTCCGGATGCGCAGGCCCAGCGGCCATGGCTCACGGGCCCAGCTGCTCCGCGGCACGTGGGATCCTCCCGGACTGGGTCACGAACCCGCGTCCCCTGCATTGGCAGGTGGACTACCAACCACTGCGCCACCAGGGAAGCCCTATGGTGCCATTCTTCCAACAGCATTTGCTCACTTCATGTCTCTGTGTCACATTTTGGTAATTCTCACAACATTTCAAACCCTCCACCAGCAAAAAGATTACAACTTGCTAAAGGCTCAGATGATGGTTAGCATTTTTTTAGCAGTAAAATATTTTTTATTGAAGTATAGTTGATTCACTTTGCTGTACAGCAGAAATATAAAACTTTATTAAAAGAAATTAAAGAATAATTGAAAAGGGGCTATACCATATTTCTAGAATCAGAATATTGGTTTGTAGGATGTTAATTTTCTGTCACATTTCTCTATACATTCAATACAATCCCAGTAAAAATCTCATGAGTGTTTTATAGAAGAATTTTACAAATGGGTTGTAAAATTTATATGGATTATAAAATTATACAAAGGCCCGAGTATAACCAAAATCTCTAGAAGAAATATAAATTGGTAGGACTTGCTCTATCAGCTATCAAGACTTTTTATAAAGCTATAGTAATTGAGACAAAGTGATATTGGTTTTAAAAATAGACCAGTGGAACAAAGAGTCTTAAAACAGAACTGTACATATATGTACATTTTATTTATGATAAAATTGACACTTCAGAGTGGTGGTGAAATTATGGTCTTTTCAATAAATGGTACTGGCTCAACTAGTTATTCGAATGAAAAAAAAAGAAGTGATTCCTTCTTCACATGTTAGTTACACAAAAATCAATTTCGTATGGATTGTAGACCTAAATGTAAATGACTAATAACATAAAATATATCATATTTTTTAATTGAAGTATAATTGATTTACAATATTGTGTTAGCTTCTGGTGGACAGCAAGGTGATTCAGTTTTGTGTGTGTGTATGTGCATATTCTTTTTCACATTCTTTTCCATCATGGTTTATCACAGGATATTGAATATGGTTCTCTGTGCTATACAGTAGGACATTGTTGTTTATCTATTTTATATAGTAGTTTATATCTGCTAATCCCAAACTCCTAATTTATCCCTCACCCCCCCTTTCCCCTTTGGTAACCATAAATTTGGTTTCTGTGTCAGTGAGTCTGTTTCCGTTTTGTAAATCAGTTCATTTGTATCACTTTTTTAGATTCCGCATGTAAGTGATATTATATGATATTTGTCTTTCTCTGTCTGGCTTACTTCACTAAGTATGATAATGTCTAGGTCTATCCATGTTGCTGCAAAGGGCATTATTTCATTCTTTTTTTATTGGCTGAGTAATATTCCATTGTGTATATATTCCACATCTTCTTTATCCATTCATCTGTCAGTGAACACTTAGCTTGCTTCCATGTCTTGGCTGTTGTAAATAGTGCTGCTGTGAACATTGGGGGTGCTTGTATCTTTTCGAAATAGAGTTTTCTCCAGACATATGCCCAGGAGTGGAAATGCTGGATCATATGGTAACTCTACTTTTAGTTTTGTTTTTTGTTTTTTTGGTTTTTTTTGCGGTACGCGGGCCTCTCACTGCTGTGGCCTCTCCCGCCGCGGAGCACAGGCTCCAGACGCGCAGGCCCAGCGGCCATGGCTCACGGGCCCAGCCGCTTCGCGGCACGTGGGATCCTCCCGGACCAGGGCACGAACCCGCGTCCCCTGCATCGGCAGGCGGACTCTCAACCACTGCCCGACCAGGGAAGCCCTACTTTTAGTTTTTTAAGGAACCTACATTCTGTTCTCCATAGTGGCTTTACCAATTACATTCCCACCAACAAAGTAAGGAAGGTTCCCTTTTCTCCACACTGTCTCCAGGGTTTATTATTTGTAGACTTTTTGATGATGGTCATTCTGGCTGGTGTGAGATGATACCTGATTGTAGTTTTGACTTGCATTTCTCTAATAATTAGTGATGTTGAGCAGCTTTTCATGTGCCTCTTGGCTATCTGTATGTCTTTTTTGGAGAAATATCTATTAAGGTCTTCTACCCATTTTTGATTGAGTTGTTGGGGTTTTTTGTTATTGAGTAGTATGAGCTGATTGTATACTTTGGAAATTAAACCGTTGTCGATCATGTCGTTTGCAAATATTTTCTCCCAGTCCATAGGTTGTCTTTTCATTTTGTTTATGGTTTCCTTTGCTGTGCAAAAGCTTATAAGTTTGATTAGGTTCCATTTGTTTATTTTTGCTTTTATTTCTTTTGCCTTGGGAGACTGACCTAAGAAAACATTGGTACGATTTATGTCAGAGAATGTTTTGCCTATGTTCTCTTCTAGGATTTTTACAGTATCATGTCTTATATTTAAGTCTTTAAGCCATTTTGTGTTTATTTTTGTGTATGGTGTGAGGGAGTGTTTTAACCTCATTGATTTACATGTGGCTGTCAAGCTTTCCCAACACCACTTACTGAAGAGACTTTCTTTTCTCCATTGTATATTCTTGCTTATATCGTAACGTCTTTATGGCTTTAGGATAGAGAAATAATTTTTAAATCAGACAGAAAAAGCACTAACTGTAAAGAAGGAAAAAGTGATCAGTTTTACTATTTTAAGGACTTCTCTTTATCAAAATACACTGCTCAGAGAGCAAAAAGGCAAGCTACATAAACCAACAAAGAAAATAATACGAGAATATATCAAGCACTCCTACAAATTAATAAGAGAAAGCTCAATAGAAAAGTGGACAAAAGACTTGAATAGGCACTTCACAGAAGAAGATAACCAGATGGTCATACACATTGGAAGAGGTGCTTAGCCTGATTAATAATCAAGGAGGGGCTTCCGTGGTAGCGCAGTGGTTGAGAGTCCGCCTGCCGATTCAGGGGACACGGGTTCGTGCCCCGATCCGGAAGGATCCCACATGCCGCGGAGTGGCTGGGCCGGTGAGCCATGGCCGCTGAGCCTGCGCGTCCGGAGCCTGTGCTCCACAATGGGAGGGGCCACAACAGTGAGAGGCCCGCGTACCGCAAAAAAAAAATAAAATAAAATAAAAAATCAAGGAAACCCAAATTAAAACTACAGGATATCACCGTACAACCTCTAGGTTGGCTGAAATTTAAAATCTGATGAAACCAAAGTTGTCAAGAGTTTAAGAGCAATGGGAGTTCTTACATTGCTAGTATGAGTGAAAATTCATGCGGTTTCTTAATGATTTTTTTTTTTTTTTTTTTTTTTTTGCGGTACACGGGCCTCTCACTGTTGTGGCCTCTCCCGTTGCGGAGCACAGGCTCCAGACGCGCAGGCTCAGCGGCCATGGCTCACGGGCCTAACCGCTCCGCGGCATGTGGGATCTTCCCGGACCGGGGCACAAACCCATGTCCCTTGGATCGGCAGGCGGACTCTCAACCACTGCGCCACCAGAGAAGCCCATGCAGTTTCTTTAGAAAACAATTTGGCATTCTCTAGTAAAACTGAAAATAATGCTAACCCAGTAGAAATACATATTTATGTACATGATGATACATGTACAAAAATAAAAAACATCCATAATAGCCCTCAAATGGATACAACCTGGAAAAAAATCAGTAAATTGGGATTTTTAAAAAGTTTTATAGTCATGCAGTAGAATACAGCAATGAAAATGAAAAAGCTATAGTGACACACAACAATATTAATGAATCTTAAAAATATAATCTTGAGCAAAAGAAGCCAAATTCAAAAATACATACGTTGTGTTATACCATTTATATAAAATTCAAGAAAGGGGAAAACAAAACTGTGTATTGAAGAATACACATTTGGGTACTAAAACTGTAAATAGACACAAAGAATGTTTAGCACAGAAGGCAGGACTGTGGTTATCCATTGGGTAGGGGGAATTGGGATCACATGGAGTATTTGGGGACTTACGGGTTGCTGGCACTGTTCTGATTTTTGCTTTGGTGGTATTAGATAATTCATTAAACTCTACACTTAAATTGTACGCTATTTTAATATTTCAAATAAAAATAATATGTTGAAGACATCTTTTCATTTCATTATATTTACATCTGTAGATCCTTAAAGGCTGCATATTATTCCATTGTAGATTTATCTATTCCCCTACTTAGGAACACTTATTGTTTTTAGTTTTTGCCATTACCAACTTTTTATTAAACAACGTTGTACATATATCTATGATCAATTGCTTGTGCTGATATTTTTGTAGGATTGGTTCCTAGAAATAGAATCAAAGGTAGTTTACATATCATACTTGATAGATACTGTTAACTAGCCTTGCAAATTTGTTCAAGATGTCTTTTTCTTTCCTATTTGAAGCTTTTAATTTTTATGTTTTTCTTTTCTTTCTTTATTTAAAAAAATTTTTTTTTCTAAATGGCTTGATACAGGAGTTTATTTACCTTTTACATCCAAACAATGGTGTATTGTATCAATGTTGATCCCGGTTGTGGTATTTTACTATACTTTTGCAAGATGTATCATTGGGGAAAACTGAGTAAAGGATACAGTTTTCCTGGGAGATCTCTTTGTATTATTCCTTCCAACTGTATGCAAATCTATCATTGTCATAAAATTAAAACTTAATTTAAATGGAGATATGCACGTGGGTGGTCTTCACAGGCCAGGCCTAGGAGAGGAGCAAGTCACGACTGCTCACATCCCATTGGCTAGAACTTAGTTACCTAGCCATACCTAACCACCTGTTTTTGTTTTTTTTTTAATTTTTATTTTTTTTTTATACAGCAGGTTCTTATTAGTTATCTAGTTTATACATATTAGTGTATATATGTCAATCCCAATCTCCCAATTCATCCCACCACTCCCTGTTTTCCCCCCTTGGTGTCCAGACGTTTGTTCTCTACATCTGTATCTCTATTTCTGCCCTGCAAACCGATTCATCTATACCATTTTTCTAGATTCCACATATATGCGTTAATATAGGATATTTGTTTTTCTCTTGATGACTTACTTTACTCTGTATGACAGTCTCTAGGTCCATCCACGTCTCTACAAATGACCCAATTGCATTCCTTTTTATGGCTGAGTAATATTCCATTGTGTATATGTACCACATCTTCTTGATTCATCTGTTGATGGGCATTTAGCTTGCTTCCATGACTTGGCTTTTGTAAATAGTGCTGCAGTGAACACTGGGGTGCCGTGTCTTTTTGAATTATGGTTTTCTCTGGGTATATGTCCAGTAATGGGATTGTCGGGTCATATGGTAATTCTATTTTTAGTTTTTAAGGAACCTCCATTACTGTTCTCCATAGTGACTGTATCAATTTACATTCCCACCAGCAGTGCAAGAGGGTTCCTTTTTCTTCACACCCTCTCCAGCACTTGTTGTTTTCCATCAACAATGTATATGAACTCCTGAGAGATCCACATTCTGCCTAATACTTGATATTGTCAGAATTTTAAATTTTAGTCTTGTAATGAAGATTAAATGTTTGATTTGCATAACCTGATTGCCAGTGATACTTAACAGTTTTTCATAATTCTATGGCTATATATGTTAATGCTTTGGTTATTTTTCTCTCTTGCTCATTTTTCTATTGAGTTGTTATGCTCTTTCTATTAATATGGAGGAGTTCTTTTTATGTTCTTGATAGTCACCCTTAACAGTTTTGTGTATTGTGAATATATTCTCAATTTGTAGCTAGTCCTTTCACTTTCTTTTTTTAAGATGATTGGATGGACAAAAGTTCATAACTTTTTAAAGACAAACCTTTCAATGTTTTATAGTCAGTATTTCTTGTTTCTTGTTTACAAAATTATTTCCTTCCCCAAGGCCTCAAGATATTTTTTATTAGGAGTTTTAAATTTTTGTTCTTGACATTTAAGCCTTACTCCACCAGGAGTTGGTTTTTATATGTTTACACTTCTTTCATGTTGAAACTTTTTCCTGCCATATTTATTGAATAGCCTTTCTTTTCCCTCATGGATTTAACAGCACCCCTATCTGTCATATGTAAAGTTTCCTATTTTTCTGCAAATGTCTTAAATTTTTCTTATTAAGCTTATCCCTAGTTTATAGTTTCCTTCTTTTATTTTTTGAATGGGATCTTTTCTTTCTTTAATTTTTCTAATTGGCAGTTACTGATGTATAAGGAAATTCTCAATTACTGTATATTTATCTTTATTCTAATCATCTTACTAAATCCTTTTATTGTTTTTCAATTGATTGTCTTGTCCCCTGTTGCCATCCTCACCTAGGGATACATCTTATTTTCTGCATATACTTATCATTTGTTTCTTTCTTTTTGATATTTATATTCCTTATTGCTTGTCTTGTCTTAACCACATTGGCTAGAACCTCTTAGCAGTAACATATAATAGACCCTGGCAAGCCTACATCCTGTTAAAAAAGTGCTGATTATGGATATCTTTATGTTGATCCTAACCTTAAAAAAAATGTTTTTAATGTTTTAAGCTTATATATAATAGAACTACTGGTTTCTATATCCTTTTTTAAGTTAAGAAAGTTCCAGTCTATTCCAAATATTCTAAGATTACTTTCAGAAGGGGTACTGGATATTATCACTTGCCTTTTTAGTATCTCTTGATGTGATCATTTGGTTTTTATCTTTTAATCTATCATAATAATATATTAAAATGTTTATTTATTTCTCCCAAGTCACAGGTATAAAGCCAGGAAGACTAAATCTGGTAGGTCATTGGCAATATAAATATTATCCTTTCTATTATTCTCAAAACCCCTTAGAATATTTAAGTATTTGTTATCCAGCATAGTGACCTTGTGCTTATCCTTTTACTCTGCTTATCTAATTTTATTTTATAAAACATCACTAATGAATTTCCCAAGAGATTTAAAGTTTTGTTATTTTTAAATTATCTGCAGAAAAACCTGGGAATCTTTCTTCATGCTGACTAAATAACATCACTGCTGAAACATAAGGATACATTTAAGGAAAGCAAGGCAGTGACTTATTACCATAGATTCCACACCAAAGCCAAATGATGTTATCTTTCGGTGAACGGTGAATGATTCTCTTATAAATGGCTGTAGGACTTTGACAAACCTTTGACTGTGTTACTGTTGTTGAACTAAGTTCTTTTATCTGTCAGTTTCTTCTGCCCCAAACCTCAAGATCTTTTCAGTATGAGACCTTAATAAAATAGAGAAAACAAGAAAAGAGAGATTTGTGTTTATAATTTTGTAATATTTTTCTGACAGATAGCCCACAAATTGTACAAGCTTCAGGCCCCCCTCAGCCCCTAAGTCTGCCTCTGTGTGTAAGCCAAGATGAGCAGGAATGGGTGTTGTTTTCTCCAGTCCTAGCCCCCACCTATACTGTAAGTGCTAGAAAGCTGATCTCTAATAATATGGTAGGGAACCAATAGTTTTTTGGTTACTTTCAGTAATTAAAAATGCCCCTCCCACCACCCTATCTTGAGTGGGAGATACCCAGCTGATTCTTTCAGTCCTTCCGCCCCCTCCCTTCCTTTTCTGGTTCTAACTCCTCTGATGTTGGAGCTGGGAAAGGGGATTAAGAAAAGGGACACAAGTTTTTACTTAGCTGAACATACAATTACAAGGCTATAAGCTGCTCCACTGCTGCATCTTGGTCAGTGTATTGTTTTGCTAAGGCTGCTGTAAAAAATTACTACAAACTGGGTTGCTTAAACAACAAAAATGTATTGTCTCACAGTCTGTAGGCTGCAAGTCCAAGATTAAGGTGTCAGCAGGGTTGCTTCCTTCTGAGGACCGTGAGAGATGTTATTCCTTGCCTAGTTTGCTGACAATCTTTGACATTCCTTGACTTGCAGGAGCATTACCCCGATCTCTGCCTTCATCTTCATATGGTGTTATCTCTGTATGCATGCTTCTGTGTCCTAATTTCTCAATTTTATAAGGATATCAGCAATATTGGATTAAGGTCCACTCTAATGATCTCATGTTAACCAGGTATGTCAGCAGTGGCCCTATTTCCAAATAACGTCCTGTTCTAAAGTATTGGTAGTTAAGACTTCAGTCTATGAATTTTTAGGAGACACAATTCATACCATGTTTTTTATTCTCCCCTCCCTCCCCTGCCTTTCTCCAGCAGGTCTACTGCCTCAGCTCTTTAACCTAGAATGAATTACTAGTCAGATACACCCAGTCTTTATAAGTGATTCTTTTGGTGCTTCTTTATTAGGTTGGTGGGGTGGGGATAGATAGGCAGGGAAAGTACTCCTTTCTAGACCAGCACTGACATTTTGGAAGATAATCTTTGAATCCTCTTTGCCCTGCTTGTAAAGACTGAGAACTTGAGGAAGCAGAGAGGCCACCTCCCAATAACCCAGAGGAGGTATCTGGCTCCAGTTGTTTTCCACTTTCTTTGAAATGTAGGGATACTTAATCCACTTTGGGTTTATTTTAAATGTGGGAGGCAATAGGAAATAACCTACTCAATGTTCTTTTTCGAATAGAGGGAGGGGAAGAATCATTTCAGTCTGTGCACAAACTAAGTAAGGGAGTGGATTGTTCAGGCAATTATAACCTAAAATTCCTTCAAATAATAAAGTACTATCCCCTTACCCTTCTTTTGGTTGTACTTTTTTTTTCTTTTCTCCTTTTTATTTTTTTTTAATGTACTGTTCACTAAGGATCAGCTTAGTTTAAATGAGAAAGACCTTAAGGATACTTTGTCTCTTTAAATCTGGGTGGTAAGGGTAGATCATCAGAGAAGTATAGACCATGAGCTTCTTGAGAACAAGTTCTTTTTCTGATTCATCTTTAGATGCCAGAGTTGTATGTGTTCCATTTTTGTATGAATAACCTTCCCGGGTAGATAATAGTAAAGAAGTTCTGCCTTTTAAACTCATTTAATATCAAATGGAGCATGTTTTGCATATCTGTTGAGGCAACTGTTTTGTTCCAATTCATTCTTATACGAAAGCCCAATTTGCAACACATTCAAATATTAACCAAAAGGAAAATAAATAGGTGACTGCAGTGGTTGTTTTTTGAGCATATCTATGTATGGTGATTTAACAATCCAAGTGAAAATAAACTTATTAAAATTTTTGATAGTTACTGGGGTTTTTGTTGTTGTTGTTTTTTTTTGTTTTTTTTTTGTGGTACGCGGGCCTCTCACTGTTGTGGCCTCTCCTGTTACGGAGCACAGGCTCCAGGCGCGCAAGCTCAGCGGCCATGGCTCACGGGCCCAGCTGCTCCGCGGCATGTGGGATCGTCCCAGACCGGGGCACGAACCCGTGTCCCCTGAATTGGCAGGTGGACTCTCAACCACTGCGCCACCAGGAAAGCCCGATAGTTACTGTTTTTAATGTAAAAAACTAGATGTGAAACCACTTGATTTTTTTTTTTTTTTAATTTTTTGGCTGCGTTGGGCCTTCATTGCTGTGTGCAGGCTTTCTTTAGTTGTGGCGAGCGGGAGCTACTCTTTGTTGTGGTGTGCGGGCTTCTCATTGTGGTGGCTTCTCTTGTTGCGGAGCACAGGCTGTAGGCATGCAGGCTTCAGTAGCTGCAGCATGCGGTCTCAGTAGTTGCGGTGCGTGGGCTCAGTAGTTGTGGCTCACAGGCTGTAGAGCACAGGTTCGGTAGTTGTGGCGCACAGGCTTAGTTGCTCCGTGGCATGTGGGATCTCCCCAGACCAGGGGTCGAACCCGTGTCCCCTTCATTGGCAGGCAGATTCTTAACCACTGTGCCACAAGGGAAGTATGAAACCACTTGATTTTTTGAGTTGCCAAAACATTTCTGTAATAATATATACAGTCATTGTCATAATAATCATTATGTACCCATAATGTTTAGTACCCATTAATTTTTATTAGGTACCACATGTCCAAAGTTAGGTTTTCTCTTAAATCCACCAAACATTATATTTTTTTCCTCCAAGCATGTTACATTCTCTAACTTGAAAAAACTACTAAAATGATGAATAAAAATTGACGTTTTCCATTGTAAAATTAGCGGTAACAAATCTGTCAAGCACAGCATCAAACAGCCTCATTAAAATGCCTATAGGGTCAAACAACCATGTCACATATCCTGATCAGGCATGGAAAATATTTTTAGTTATTCATTCACTTAACAAATATTGAGTACTTACCCTGGGCCAAGCATTGCACTAACTTTCCTTTTGTTAAGAGATACTTGTGAAAAAACAATCAGATTATCAGAATCACTTATTGGTAGAAAGGAATAAAACAAATGTCTGTACTCTATGAAATCCAAGTTGATCTTTTCATACCTTCACTTTAGGAACTATGGGATTTGCCTTCCTGATTTTGCTGGGATCTTTAGATTCCTACACAATTTATTTACCCTTGTTGTACTATCTCAGATCATTGAGCAATGAAAATAATTTTACTTCCCACTTAATGACTGTTCACCTTTCAAACTTTTCCCAAAATGTCTAAAAATTTTATGGGAAAAGAACCTCTAATATGGAATGTGGTAAAGAGGGTCAGCTCTGGAATAGGAATGTGTAAGTCCTGGCACCACCCACCTCCAACCCCTTATTGGCTATATGACTTTGTCACTTCTCTAAGCCTTAGTTTTCTTTAAACCTTAGTTTCCCCAGATATAAAATGAGGAAAATATTACTACCACACAGGGTTGTTATGAGGAGTAAATGAGATTAAACATGTGTTGACTGAAAAAAAAACCCACAATATGAGAGTTGTGAGTTGTTTTATTTGGAGCAAAATGAGGACTATAGCCCGGGAGACAGCATCTCAAGATAGCTCTGAGGAGCTGCACTGAAGAGGTTGTGGGGGGAGGATCAGTATATATGTGATTTTGGTGAAGGGGAATACATGCAGTCAAGCACACATTTTTGCAGAAGGCTGCTGCTAGTCTTGTGAAGGTTACTGCTAGTCATGAGGAGCAGATATCTCTGTTAAGGATTTTAGTGCTTTTTTTAGATATGAGAAGATGAAAGAATTTGGGCTCATAAAATCTTCTCCTGAGAATATCTAACTATGTGAAGGCCTGTTCTGCCAGTTTTTCCCAGAGCACAGAGTGCCTCATTCCTGATCTCCACCCTGAACGCCTTTCAGAGTGTGTTGAAAGTCAGCAGCCAGCTGCAGTGGCTAGTGGCTTAACTCTTGTAGAGGCAGATGGCAAGTGCCGATTTTCAGTTGGCACATATAAAGCACTTCGTGTACTACCCTTGTAAGTGCACAATATATTTGATCTTTTATTATTCACGACAAATGTTCAAACTATTATTGGTTCTAGAGACATTAAATAAGATATTTTCAGTTTACTTGCATAGCAGTGATAATCTTAGATGTGTAGGTTTATCCATCCATCTACCCACTCACTCAATAAATATTGAGGGTCTATTTGCCTGATATTGTGTTAGATACTAAATAAAAGACTCCAAGAATTGCTTTGAGTACAGTTAGTTGCAAAGTTTAACTTTTTATTTTAAAGAAAAGTCATTTAAGAATAATTATACATTATCCACTTTCCAGATCTTTTTGAGAAAGAATTATTTGTTCATTAACTACAGCTGTCACTTTATTTACATTTTTTCCTTAAAAGAATAGCTTTAGTGTTTAAGGAATCTGATTATCATTAATTCTAGATAATCATCAACTTCCTCAAACAAAATCTGCCATTAATCTTTGACACGTTACTTTTAAGCTTCTGTTTCATGATAGTGTTACTACCTTTTTATTTTTTTTTAAACTGCTTTACATTTTGATACCACTTTTCACTGGAGGATGTCAAGCACCTTCTATTACATGTTTTAAATAATCATACAATAGGAATGCCTCTCATAATATTAACATCCTTATTTCTCTGTGGCTTCACATGTCAAAAATGCTGCTTTCTAAATCCAAATGGATGAAAATTCAGCTTAGCTTCATTATTTCTTCAGCTCTAGTCATAACATAACATTTCTGACAAGTGAAAACAATGGTTGAGTGCATTCATTGATATATAACTTATAATATGTAAGTGGTTTGACAAATATATATGTATATGTGTGTGTGTGTGTGTGTGTGTGTGTATGGTAATAGTACTATTTAATGTATTGCCCTGAAGATTTTGTAAAGGTCAACTCTATTCCTATTACAGTAAAATATCTCCTCACCAAAATATAAGGAAAAGTTATGGTCTGACATTCACTTGAAGCTCTTTAGTGGTAAAAGTTTATACATGTCCAAAAGAATATCAGGATGGAAATGCAATCACTTTATTTATCCTTTAGTTGCCTTTTTTGAAAATTAGTTATTTCTACTTCTAGTCCTTTATCACAACAGTATATTGAATGTTAATAAGTTCAATAGTAATCCTTCAGAAATATAATAGGCATTATTTTAATAAGATATAGACTCTTACTTTGAATTAATTATTACTTGCAGTCAGTACCTGTGATTTCTCAGTCACCATTGCTTGAAGACAATTTGTTTTTCAAATAAAGGACTTTGTATGATATTGAAATAGAATTTGTATAGTAGATTTTACACATAGAGGCATATTTAATTTTATCCTTAAAATATCAACCAACAACAGTTTTAAATGTACTGATTTTGGTAATTGTTCTGGATTATATAAGAGAATGTCCTTTGATTTCGAAAATACACACTGAAGCCATTGGCAGTAAAGGGCATAATGTCTCCAACTTTTTCAAATGGTTTCAGAAAAATGCATATATATCAATATAATAGTAATATACACAGGAAGAATGATAAAGCAAAGGTAACAAAATGTAAACAATTGGTGAATCTGGCTAAAAGGTATATAAGGGTTCCTTGTACTCTACTTGTACCTTTTTGTAAGTTTTAAACTATATCAAAATGTAAAACTACCCCCCCAAGAAAACTCCACCAACTTTGCCAACTTTAGTTATCAATTTACGAAAAGATCTATTTTCATATATTACTTGCCTTTGTTCATTCCTGAGTATCTAGCATTAATCTTTTCCTGTGTGCAAGAACAGTAGAGTAGGAGAAAAGAGACTGATTCAGTAGTTTTGGTTTCTTCAAGAAGGATGGAAATCCTAGAAGAATTAGGAGAAAAACCTGGTACTTGTAAAATTAGAAAATAGCTCTCTTATGCTGTAGCATTTTAAAATTTCTGGTGTAGAAAAAGCAGATTCTATGATACATCTTATTTGGATATCCTTTTAAAGCATTAAGGGTTCCATATGAGGACTTGTATGAGAACGTTCGTAGCAGCATTATTTATAATATTAAAAGCTGGAAACAATCCAAATGTCTGTCAGTGGAATACTATTCAGCCATTAAAAAGAATGAAGTAGTGATACATGCTGCACCATGAAAAAAACTAAATGAAAATCAGGCACAAAAAGTCACATATTATATGAGTTCATTTGTATGAAATGTCCACAATAGGAAAACTCATAAAAGGAAAACATAGATTAGTAGTTGCTAGGGGCTTAGAGGTTGGGAAGAATGGAGAATAACTCCTCATGGGTGCAAGGTTTCTTTTTGAGATGAGGAAATGTTCTGGAATTAAGTTGTAGTGATGGTTACACAACTTTGTGAACATATTTAAAACCACTTTTAAAAAATGAACTTTATGGTATGTGAATTATATTTCAATAAAGCTCTTATATGAAAAAAGGCCTAACATATCACTCCTGCCTCAAAGTCGTTCCATCTAAATAATGAGAAGGGCCAAAGACCCTATAACCTTACATGATCTGGCTTCCTATTATTTCACAGACCTCATCTTCTTTTATGAAGATGAGGGTCATTCCAATCTACCTGCACTGGTCTCCTGACTATTGCCGCTTCTAAGCCTTTTTATTGGTTTTTCCCTCTTCCTAAAAACCTTGCAACCCTTTACTCAAAAGTCAGTCTCGCAGAAATGCCCTCCCTGGCTACCCTCTAAAATTGTATACCTCTCCAATATTAGCTATCCCTGTTCCTTGCTTTACTCTTCTTCTTGGCATTATTCACCATCTAACACAATATATATTTTACTTTTTAATTTTGTGTATTGTTTATCTCTTCCCCCTAGAATATAAACTCCATGAGGGCAGAGATTTTTTGCCTCTTTCATTCACAGCTGAATCCGAGGGCTTAGAACAGTCCTTGGCACTTACTAATCACTAATGTTGTCAAATAAGTGAATCTGAAAGCATAAGTACAGGCAGCTATAAGAAAAATCAGGAATATTAAGTAATTGAAGAGAGAGCTACATGTTTTATACTCTTTATTCAAATAAAAATTGTTTCCTATAGGACCATGAGACTAAGGAAGTGGGAGGAAAGAAATGACTTGTGTTTAGTGTCTTGAGAGTAAAATAATAAAGACAATTATTCAGTTCTTAAAATAAAACTTTTTTAACCCAGGCAAATAATTCTTTTACTTTTTTACAATCATAAGGACCTGGCAGAGATCTACACATATATTAATTACTTAAAAAATATTGACTGAATTGACAGTGTGGGCCTAAATCAGGAGTCAGTAAACTACACCCCACAGCTTTTTTTTTTTTTTTTTTTTTGTAAATAAAGTTATATTGGAATACAGCCATGCCCATTCATCGACATATTGTCTATGACTGCTTTTGGGCTCTAATAGTAGAGTTCAAATAGTTGTGAAAGAGACTGTATGGGCCACAAAGCCTAAAATGTTTACTGTATGACCCTCTATGAGAGAAGTTAGCTAACACCTGCCTAAATTAGTCCTTTTAGTATATAGATTATTATAGTAGGGAACCTTGGCCAGATATTGAGAAGTTCAAATTTCTCTTCTTTGACTACCTGTGTTACCTTGAACAAGTTTAAGTTTTATGATCTTTGGTTTCCTCATCTGTAAAATGAAAATAATACCCACCTTACATTGTTGTTTAAGAATTTTAAATGAGATATTATACGTAAAGCACTTAGTGAAGTGACCAGAAAATACTTCAGTAAGTTGTAGCGCAGTAAGTGGCGTGTGCATGTGCACGCATGTGTGCGCACACACCCGGAAACATAAATGCCCTCAAGTAGAAACTCTTTCAATCACATTTTCCAGGTACTTTCAATATTATTAGGAAAATAATGAATAAAATAAATTCAACAAATGTTGATTAAGTCCTTACTACACTTCAGGCACACAATAAACAGCCAAAATCTACAGGATTTGGTCATTTGTTGAAAAGATTATAATCAAGCATTGTTTCTTAACTGTGAGTCCTACTCACAGTATTTCGTGCCTTTGATTCATATTTTAGCAAAATGTACAGTCCACTATAAAAATTGTTACATTGTCAGGTAAGTTTCATTGCTTTATCTGTAAGGAAAATTTTACATAAGGAGGACTAATACATATTTTTATGAAGATGAGGGTCATATCAATCTACCTGCACTGGTCTCCTGACTATTACTGCTTCTAGGCCTTTTTATTGGTTTTTCCCTTTTCCTAAAAACCTAGCAACCCTTTACTCAAAAGTCAGTCTCTCAGAGATGCCCTCCCTGGCTACCCTCTAAAATTGTAGGCCTCTCCAACATTACCTATCCCTATTCCTTTCAGGAATGTATGGGATTCTTTTGTTTTAATCTATCTTTGGCATATAGAATCACAGTCTTACTTTCAGTAATATATCATTCAATTAACATTTATTAATCATCCACTATATACTAGGCATTAAAGTTTTTTTTAATTAGTAGAACACACTTTTTGCCTTCTAAATGTAAAGTGGAGGAAATAACTACCTAAACAAATAATTTCAGTAAAGTACTAGGAGCAATAACCGTGCAAGTGTGGATGAGAAAGCTATTAACTCCGCATTAAAGTGTCAGGGAAGACCTGGAGAGGTGATATTTGAGCTGAGCCTCACTGGATCAGTTTGATGTTGTCAAGTACATATGGTTGAATGATACCTCGCAGAGGAGGTACCAAAATCAATCAACAAAGATTTTTGAGCACCTACTGTGTGCCAGATAATGCTCGTACTGGAGAAATACCAATGAACAAAGCAGGTAAATTTTTCCTGCTCTTGTGTAGATTACTTTAAGTGTTACATGCGAAGGCATGGGAGTGAGGTAAACAGTAACGGGTTGAGCCAAGGAGAGTTTGGGGGCCCCTACCAAGAAAAAAACAGGAGCCATATCACACCAGAAAGTTGGAACTCAGTGCTCTAGGCCAGTGGTTTCAACCTGAGAGCTCCAGAGATACTGATGCGTTATAAAGTTATTACAAAGGGATTATCAATCCATGCTTAGATGCTAAACAAGCAAGACATTTCAATAAAATGTCTTCTATATGTATTTATCCCTACTTTTCAATTTTATATAGTTATCTTGAGTAATAAAATATAGATTTATTTAAACATGAGTTCATAATACCCTTTTTTTTTAACATCTTTATTGGGGTATAATTGCTTTACAATGGTGTGTTAGTTTCTGCTTTATAACCAAGTGAATCAGTTATACATACACATATGTTCCCATATCTCTTCCCTCTTGCGTCTCCCTCCCTCCCACCCTCCCTATCCCACCCCTCCAGGCGGTCACAAAGCACCGAGCCGATATCCCTGTGCCATGCGGCTGCTTCCCACTAGCTATCTACCTTACGTTTGTTAGTGTATATATGTCCATGCCTCCCTCTCGCCCTGTCACAGCTCACCCTTCCCCCTCCCAATATCCTCAAGTCCGTTCTCCAATAGGTCTGTGTCTTTATTCCTGTCTTACCCCTAGGTTCTTCATGACATTTTTTTTTCTTAAATTCCATATATATGTGTTAGCATACGGTATTTGTCTTTCTCTTTCTGACTTATTTCACTCTGTATGACAGACTCTAGGTCTTATCCACCTCATTACAAATAGCTCAATTTCGTTTCTTTTTATGGCTGAGTAATATTCCATTGTATATATGTGCCACATCTTCTTTATCTGTTCATCCGATGATGGGCACTTAGGTTGTTTCCATCTCCAGGCTATTGTAAATAGAGCTGCAATGAACATTTTGGTACATAACTCTTTTTGAATTTTGGTTTATATGCCCAGTAGTGGGATATATGCCCAGTAGTGGGATTGCTGGGTCATATGGTGGTTCTATTTGTAGTTTTTTAAGGAACCTCCATGCTGTTCTCCATAGTGGCTGAACCAATTCACATTCCCACCAGCAGTGCAAGAGTGTTCCCTTTTCTCCACACCCTCTCCAGCATTTATTGTTTCGAGATTTTTTTGATGATGGCCATTCTGACTGGTGTGAGATGATATCTCATTGTAGTTTTGATTTGCATTTCCCTAATGATTAATGATGTTGAGCATTCTTTCATGTGTTTGTTGGCAGTCTGTATATCTTCTTTGGAGAAATGTCTATTTAGGTCTTCTACCCATTTTTGGATTGGGTTGTTCGTTTTTTTCTTATTGAGCTGCATGAGCTGCTTGTAAATTTTGGAAATTAATCCTTTGTCAGTTGCTTGTAAATTTTGGAAATTAATCCTTTGTCAGTTGCTTCATTTGCAAATATTTTCTCCCATTCTGAGGGTTGTCTTTTGGTCTTGTTTATGGTTTCCTTTGCTGTGCAAATGCTTTGAAGCTTCATTAGGTCCCATTTGTTTATTTTTGTTTTTATTTCCATTTCTCGAGGTGGGTCAAAAAGGATCTTGCTGTGATTTATGTCATAGAGTGTTCTGCCTATGTTTTCCTCTAAGAGTTTGATAATTTCTGGCCTTACATTTAGGTCTTTAATCCATTTTGAGCTTATTTTTGTGTATGGTGTTAGGGAGTGACCTAATCTCATACTTTTACATGTAGCTGTCCAGTTCTCCCAGCACCACTTATTGAAGAGGCTGTCCTTTCTCCACTGTACATTCCTGCCTCCTTTATCAAAGATAAGGTGACCATATGTGTGTGGGTTTATCTCTGGGCTTTCTATCCTTTTCCATTGATCTATTCTTCTGTTTTTGTGCCAGTACCATACTGTCTTGATTACTGTAGCTTCGTAGTATAGTCTGAAGTCAGGGAGCCTGATTCCTCCAGCTCTGTTTTTCGTTCTCAAGATTGCTTTGGCTATTCGGGGTCTTTTGTGTTTCCATACAAATTGTGAAATTTTTTGTTCTAGTTCTGTGAAAAATGCCAGTGGTAGTTTGATAGGGGTTGCATTGAATCTGTAGATTGCTTTGGGTAGTAGAGTCATTTTCACAATGTTGATTCTTCCAATCCAAGAACGTGGTATATCTCTCCATCTATTTGTATCATCTCTAATTTCTTTCATCAGTGTCTTATAATTTTCTGCATATAGGTCTTTTGTCTCCTTTGGTAGGTTTATTTCTAGATATTTTATTCTTTTTGTTGCAGTGGTAAATGGGAGTGTTTTCTTGATTTCACTTTCAGATTTTTCATCATTAGTATATAGGAATGCCAGAGATTTCTGTGCATTAATTTTGTATCCTGCTACTTTACCAAATTCATTGATTAGCTCTAGTAGTTTTCTGGCAGCATCTTCAGGATTTTCTATGTATAGTATCATGTCATCTGCAAACAGTGACAGCTTTACTTCTTCTTTTCCAAATTGGATTCCTTTTATTTCCTTTTCTTCTCTGATTTCTGTGGCTAAAACTTCCAGAACTATGTTGAATAAGAGTGGTGAGAGTGGGCAACCTTGTCTTGTTCCTGATCTTAGTGGAAATGCTTTCAGTTTTTCACCATTGAGGATGATGTTGGCTGTGGACTTGTCATATATGGCCTTTATTATATTGAGGAAAGTTCCCTCTATGCCTACTTCCTGCAGGGTTTTTATCATAAATGAGTGTTGAATTTTCTCAAAAGCTTTCTCTGCATCTATTGAGATGATCATATGGTTTTTCTCCTTCAATTTGTTAATATGGTTTATCACACTGATAGATTTGCGTATATTGAAGAATCCATGCATTTCTGGAATAAACCCCACTTGATCATGGTGTATGATCTTTTTAATCTGCTGTTGGATTCTGTTTGCTAGTATTTTGTTGAGGATTTTTGCATCTATGTTCATCAGTGATATTGGCCTGTAGTTTTCTTTCTTTGTGACATCCTTGTCTGGTTTTGGTATCAAGGTGATGGTGGCCTCGTAGAAGGAATTTGGGAGTGTTCCTCCCTCAGCTATATTTTGGAAGAGTTTGAGAAGGATAGGTGTTAGCTCTTCTCTAAATGTTTGATAGAATTCGCTTGTGAAGCCATCTGGTCCTGGGCTTTTGTTTGTTGGAAGATTTTTAATCACAGTTTCAATTTCAGTGCTTGTGATTGGTCTGTTCATATTTTCTGTTTCTTCCTGATTCAGTCTTGGCAGGTTGTGCATTTCTAAGAATTTGTCCATTTCTTCCAGATTGTCCATTTTATTGGCATAGAGTTGCTTGTAGTAATCTCTCATAATCTTTTGTATTTCTGCAGTGTCAGTTGTTACTTTTCCTTTTTCATTTCTAATTCTATTGATTTGAGTCTTCTCCCTTTTTTTCTTGATGAGTCTGGCTAATGATTTATCAATTTTGTTTATCTTCTCAAAGAACCACCTTTTAGTTTTATTGATCTTAGCTATCGTTTCCTTCATTTCTTTTTCATTTATTTCTGATCTGATTTTTATGATTTCTTTCCTTCTGCTAACTTTGGGGTTTTTTTGTACTTCTTTCTCTAATTGCTTGAGGTGCAAGGTTAGGTTGTTTATTCGAGATGTTTCCTGCTTCTTAAGGTGGGCTTCTATTGCTATAAACTTCCCTCTTAGAACTGCTTTTGCTGCATCCCATAGGTTTTGGGTCGTTGTGTCTCCATTTTCATTTGTTTCTACGTATTTTTTTATTTCCTCTTTGATTTCTTCAGTGATCACTTCGTTATTAAGTAGTGTATTGTTTAGCCTCCATGTGTTTGTATTTTTTACAGATCTTTACCTGTAATTGATACCTAGTCTCATGGCGTTGTGGTCGGAAAAGATACTTGATACAATTTCAATTTTCTTAAATTTACCAAGGCTTGATTTGTGACCCAAGATATGATCTATCCTGGAGAATGTTCCATGAGCACTTGAGAAAAATGTGTATTCTGTTGATTTTGGATGGAGTGTCCTATAAATATCAATTAAGTCCATCTTGTTTAATGTATCATTTAAAGCTTGTGTTTCCTTATTTATTTTCATTTTGGATGATCTGTCCATTGGTGAAAGTGGGGTGTTAAAGTCCCCTACTATGAATGTGTTACTGTCGATTTCCCCTTTTATGGCTGTTAGTTTTTGCCTTATGTATTGAGGTGCTCCTATGTTGGGTGCATAAATATTTACAATTGTTATATCTTCTTCTTGGATTGATTCCTTGATCATTATGTAGTGTCCTTCTTTGTCTCTTCTAATAGTCTTTATTTTAAAGTCTATTTTGTCTGATATGAGAATTGCTACTCCAGCTTTCTTTTGGTTTCCATTTTGCATGGAATATCTTTTTCCATCCCCTTACTTTCAGTCTGTATGCGTCTCTAGGTCTGAAGTGGGTCTCTTGTAGACAGCATATATATGGGTCTTATTTTTGTATCCATTCAGCCAATCTGTGTCTTTTCGTGGGATCATTTAGTCCATTTACATTTAAGGTAATTATCGATATGTATGTTCCTATTCCCATTTTCTAAATTGTTTTGGGTTCGTTATTATAGGTCTTTTCCTTCTCTTGTGTTTCTTGTCTAGAGAGTTCCTTTAGCATTTGTTGTAAAGCTGGTTTGGTGGTGCTTTTGCTTGTCTGTAAAGGTTTTAATTTCTCCATCAAATCTGAATGAGATCCTTGCTGGGTAGAGTAATCTTGGTTGCAGGTTTTTCTTCTTCATCACGTTTAGTATGTCCTGCCACTCCCTTCTGGCTTGCAGAGTTTCTGCTGAGAGATCAGCTGTTAACCTTATGGGGATTCCCTTGTGTGTTATTTGTTGTTTTTCCCTTGCTGCTTTTAATATGCTTTCTTTGTACTTAATTTTTGACAGTTTGATTAATATGTGTCTTGGCGTATTTCTCCTTGGATTTATCCTGTATGGGACTCTCTGTGCTTCCTGGACTTGATTAACTATTTCCTTTCCCATATTAGGGAAGTTTTCAACTATAATCTCTTCAAATATTTTCTCAATCCCTTTCTTTTTCTTTTCTTCTTCTGGAACCCCTATAATTCGAATGTTGGTGCCTTTAATGTTGTCCCAGAGGTCTCTGAGACTGTCCTCAGTTCTTTTCATTCTTTTTTCTTTATTCTGCTCTGCAGTAGTTATTTCCACTATTTTATCTTCCAGGTCACTTATCCGTTCTTCTGCCTCAGTTATTCTGCTATTGATCCCATCTAGAGTATTTTTAATTTCATTTATTGTGTTGTTCATCATTGCTTGTTTCATCTTTATTTCTTCTAGGTCCTTGTTAAATGTTTCTTGCATTTTGTCCATTCTATTTCCAAGATTTTGGATCATCTTTACTACCATTATTCTGAATTCTTTTTCAGGTAGACTGCCTATTTCCTCTTCATTTGTTAGGTCTGGTGGGTTTTTATCTTGCTCCATCATCTGCTGTGTGTTTTTCTGTCTTCTCATTTTGCTTATCTTACTGTGTTTGGGGTCTCCTTTTTGCAGGCTGCAGGTTCGTAATTCCCGTTGTTTTTGATGTCTGTCTCCAGTGGCTAAGGTTGGTTCAGTGGGTTGTGTAGGCTTCCGGGTGGAGAGGACTAGTGCCTGTGTTCTGGTGGATGAGGTTGGATCTTGTCTCTCTAGTGGGCAGGTCCACGTCTGGTGGTGTGTTTTGGGGTGTCTGTGGACTTATTATGATTTTAGGCAGCCTCTCTGCTAATGGGTGGGGTTGTGTTCCTGTTTTGCTAGTTGTTTGGCATAGGTTGTCCAGCACTGTAGCTTGCTGGTCGTTGGGTGAAGCTAGGTGCTGGTGTTAAGATGGAGATCCCTGGGAGATTTTCGCCATTTGATATTATGTGGAGCTGGGAGGTCTCTTGTTGACCAGTGTCCTGAAGTTGGCTCTGCCACCTCAGAGGCAGAGCCCTGACTCCTGGCTGGAGCACCAAGAGCGTTTCATCCACATGGCTCAGAATAAAATGGAGAAAAGGTAGAGAGAATTAGTAGAAGTAGGAAGAAAGAAAGAAAGAAAGGAGGGAGGGAAGGAAGGAAGGAAGAAAGAAAGGAAAGAAAGAAAGAAGGAAAGAAGGCAAGAAGGAAAGGAGGGAGGAAGGAAGGAAGGAGGGAAGGAAAGAAAAAAGACAGAAAGAAAGAAGATACTGTAAAATAAAATAAAGTATAATAAAGTTATTGAATTAAAAAATATTTAGAAAAAAAAAGGGACGGATAGAACCTTAGGACAAATGGTGGAAGCAAAGCTATACAGACAAAATCTTACACAGAAGCATACACATACACCTTCACAAAAAGAGGTAAAGGGGAAAAAATCATAAATCTTGCTCTCAAAGTCCACCTCCTCAATTTGGGATGATTCGTTGTCTAAAGGAGGGAGGGAGGGAGGGAGGGAAGGAAGGAAGGAAGGAAGGAAGGAAGGAAGGAAGGAAGAAAGGAAGGAAGAAAGAAAGAAGGTACAGTATAATAAAGTTATTAAAATTAAATTAATTATTAAGAAAAAAATTTTTTAAAAAAATGGACGGATAGAACCCTAGGACAAATGGTGGAAGCAAAGCTATACAGACAAGGTCTCACACAGAAGCATACACATACACATTCACAAAAAGAGGAAAAGGGGAAAAAATCATAGATCTTGCTCTCGAAGCCCACCTCCTCAATTTGGGATGATTCGTTGTCTATTCATGTATTCCACAGATGCAGAGTACATCAAGTTGATTGTGGAGCTTTATTCCGCTGTTTTTGAGGCTGCTGGGAGAGATTTCCCTTTCTCTTTGTTCTCACAGCTCCCAGGGGCTCAGCTTTGGATTTGGCTCTGCCTCTGCGTGTAGGTCGCTGGAGGGCATCTGTTTTTTGCTCAGACAGAACGGGGTTAAGGGAGCCGCTGATTCGGGGGATCTGGCGCACTCAGGCCTGGGGGGGGAGGGGCACGGCGTGCGGGGCGGGCCTGCGGCGGCAGAGGCCATTGTGACGTTGCACCAGCCTGAGGCCTGCCAGGGGTAGTTGTCCCTGGATCCCCTGAACCTGGCAGGGGTAGTTCTCTAGGGGTAGTTGTCCCTGGACCCCCTGAACCTGGCAGTGGCAAGCTGCACAGGCTCCCCGGAATAGGCGTGTGTATAGTGACCTGTGCTCGCACACAGGCCCCTTGGTGGCGGCAGCAGCAGCCTTAGCGTCTCCCGCCCGTCTCTGGGGTCCGTGCTTTTAGCCACGTCTCGCGCCCATCTCTGGGGTCCGCGCTTTTAGCCGCGGCTCGCGCCCGTCCCTGGGGTCTGTGCTTTTAGCCGCGGCTCGCGCCCGTCTCTGGAGTTCCTTTAAGCAGCGCTCTTAATCCCCTCCACTCGCGCACCAGGAAACAAAGAGGGAAGAAAAAGTCTCTTCGGCAGGTGCAGACTTTTCCCCGGACTCCCTCCCGGCTAGCCGTGGTGCACTAACCCCTTCAGGCTGTGTTCAAGCCACCAACCCCAGTCCTCTCCCTGGGCTCCGACCGAAGGCCCGAGCCTCAGCTCGCAGCCCCGCCCGCCCCGGCGGGTGAGCAGACAAGCCTCTCGGGTTGGTGAGTGCCGGTCGGCACCGATCCTCTATGCGGGAATCTCCCCGCTTTGCCCTCCGCACCCCTGTTGCTGTGCTCTCCTCCGCGGCTTCGAAGCTCCCCCCTCCGCCTCCCGCTGTCTCCGCCCGCGAAGGGGCTTCCTAGTGTGTGGGAACCTTTCCTCCTTCACAGCTCCCTCTCACTGGTGCAGGTGCCGTCCCTATTCTTTTGTCTCTGTTTTTTCTTTTTTTTTTTCTTTTGCCCTACCCAGGTACGTGGGGAGTTTCTTGCCTTTTGGGAGGTCTGAGGTCTTCTGCCGGCATTCAGTAGGTGTTCTGTAGGAGTTGTTCCACGTGTAGATGTCTTTCTGGTGTATCTGTGGGGAGGAAGGTGATCTCCGCGTCTTACTCTTCCGCCATCTTCCCCGAGGTCTAATACCCTTTTCTTTTTTTTTTTTAACATTTTCTATTTTCTCAATCAATTGGTACTATTGCTACAACGACTTTTAAGTCACTGTCAAAATGACTGATTTTAAAAAGAGATCGTAAAATATCCAACCTGAGACCTCCTGCCAATGTGGAAGCTGTTGAAGCTTTTAGAGCAGCCAACCAAAACTTCAGTAAATACTAAGTGCACTCCCAGGCACTGCTCTCGCCGTCAGGGTTACAAAGCTGTGTCCTCAGGGAACTTACAAAGTGAACAAGAATCCAGAAGAAGAATAATGAAGTAAACATGGAGAGGAGGGTATGGATTCACTATATATTGAGATAGTAACCCTTAAGCAATAAGAATTCACTCTGAAGGCAGATTTCTAGAATAGAAAGAAAGAGTAGAATATTGGGAAAAGAGCTAATTTTTTGCTAATGCAGGGGAAAACTGTTATCTTTTCAAGAGAGTTTTTTTTTTCCTCATAGTAACAAACCCAATCAATCTCCAGAGAACCGGGATATTAGGTCTCTCAAAATACCTCTTCTGCTTGATTTTTCTCTGCCTATTAATAAGGTGTAAGCCTGTGAAATAATCCTAAATCAAACCATGTAAATACATAATGTAAATCACATTAAAAAATCCATCTGGATCTGACTCCTTCACAATGACATTGTAAGTGTGACAGGAGTTGAAGGACAGTTGTTTGCTCCATTAATGGTCTTTGAATCTTCAGCCCAACAAGCTCACTTCTCTTACTTCTTTCAGATTTCAGCCTTCTTTCCTTTACACACACACACACACACACACACACACACACACACAGACCCTTTCCTTTCTTGCTAAGAAAGACAAAGCTATTGACTACAACCCCAGAGTTGCCCCCAAGTTCCGACCACCGGCTCGAATTCTTATGAAGTGGACTTGTAATATCCTTAATGTTGCTGTTGGCAGTCAGTTACAGATTCCATTATTGTCGATCAATGCAGTCGCCATGCGAGGTGGGGGGAGGGATGGAGGAGGAGCAGAAGAAAGGAGGGATGAGAGCTTCCTATTCACAGATTTATCAACCTGCCTTTGCTCACAGGAAATCTTCATAAAGGGGGCTGGGATGCTGTTGAAACAGCTAAAGCAGGAAGGGGTTGGGGGCTGCAGTTCTTTCCGGCTGACTGAAAGGAAATTTGAAAACCTTTCTTCTCAGAACAAAACAAAATGCTGAAATTGTTCTTTTGCCTTTGTTTTTGTTTGATGATATGATTTACTTAACTGATTAGCTATTGTGCTGTCTGGTTATCTAAGCTGCTTCAGTGTAGGAACCTGTTTCTTTTTCTTTGAGTATCTTTATTCTTTATTTTCCTTTGCTGTCTCCTGACATTGAACACAAATCATTATTCAGTTTTTTCCTGGCTTTTCTTTCAGGCTAAAGCTTAACACCAAGAGACTGAAGGACAAATCTCTCTTTCCTTCTCTTCTATCACCCTCTTTTAACCCTCTCTATTTCCTTCCCCCTCCCCCCCCCCCCGTATTAGATTGGTGTCACAGAGACAGAATTCAGAGTAGAGGGAGGATCACATTTTCTCTCTCATTATTACAGCCTAGCCAGCAATTTTAGTATTAGACCCCCAAGAATTTAGTCTCTGTATCTTTCTTTTCCCGCTCCATCATTCAGTAATTGTGCTCTGTATGGAAAAGTTTTCTGGCTGGAGAATGAGTCTCCTTTCCCCCGGTGATGTGGCCGAGTGGTTGGATAGTAGCACGGAAGAGGAGAAGAGCCTTCTGTCGTTTCTGGGTACGGTAGGGCTCTGCTTGTTCTTTTAACCCTTTGTTGTCTGAACTTCTCTTACTTTGGGGAGTAGGACCCTGAATTTTCTAAAATCCACTTCTGTATTTTTAAAAGGGGGAAGAGGAATTAACAGAATATGTTTAAGTTGTTTGCTTTTCAAGTTTTATGTCTGTAGAAATAGTGCCATCAACATTGGCTATGAGAAATAAGAGACAGTTTGCTTGGCTTTAACAAAGAGTGCCAGCTCCATGCAAGCCTTACCATGTCATCTGGTCAGCTGTTCGTGGTATTTAGAGAACTTCTACTAGCCCAAATGTATTATTGTTTTACTATACCTTTCAATACAGTGATGATGAGGCTTGCCGCGTGAGAGTGGGAGGAGGCTTTGTGTGCAAGAAAAGCCAACATATGGATTGAGAAGTAGCTTTTATGCAAGGTTTAAAATATTTGGAATGTTCATATATAAGATTTTGACTGAGTATATAAAATAGGACACATGGACCAGCTATTACTTTAACTTTCCATTTACAGGTGCTTTCTAATAAATTTCTAAGTAAAGCAATTATTGGTTATGGAATTATTGATATAATAAACAAATTCCTAGGAAAGTTAGGTTGTAAATTCAATTGTATCTTAAGTTAATAGGAGAGCTTGATACTTATAAAAATCTTACTTGTGAATACTTTTGTTAGATTAATAATTGCCTTCAAATTTATCATTTTTATAAATTTGATTTATCCTATATTTCCTTAAATATACCTTTATTATAAATGGGCAGAATTTATGGTGTTCTAATTTATTACTCATAAATATTCTCTATGACCTATGAAAAGTCTTCTGCCATTCCAAAAGATATCTGTCTTATTTTACTCTCTTTTATTATATTTAGCATATAAGTTTCTGTTTTATTAATTCAATTATGTTTTCAATTTTAACATTCCATAAATGATTTCTTTTTTTATGCAGTTTAGATGTAAAGAGTCATCCTAATCAGGTTTTCTTTTTTTTTTTTTTGATTCTATAAAGACTCAGATACATATATTTAGATATTAATCCTATTCTTAATTTGTTTATCATAGCTTTGCTTATCTTGGGCATTTGGTGACTTTAAGAAATACATGTACCTCTTAACTCCTCATTTCTCTGAAGCTGCTCTAAGTCTACTTGCTTCACATTCCCTTCCCCCACACACATACAGAAATATCAATATCCCTGAGTAAAACCAACCACTTAGACCCTACTGCATCGTGGGCAAGAAAGGTAATCATCACTAAAGATCTTTCCTTTGCTCTTGCATGATATTTTTTATGAATTTTAATTATCAATCCTCGAGATTAATTCATTTCTTTTTTTGGCTATTTCCCTACTATGCCTAAAAAGGATTTGATCAAATAAATAGAGATGGGCAAATAAAAAGTACTACAGTTTGTGCCCCCTCTCACCCACCCCCACTCGCATTCCCCTTTATCCACAGATGGGGATAATAAAGACAAAGGATGTTAGGACATACTTAGAAGAAAAGTGCAAATTCCTACAAATTATCCACCTAGTGGAAGGAAACCTGAGAATATATAATAGATAAAACACAGGTAAGTCAGAGTCATGATTCTGCTCAAGGGCTGTAACAAGAAGTTAGTTACTGAGTGAATAGAAGCTATGTATCCCGTGCTCTGCTGTGGCAGGGTTGAGCCCTGGATGTCAGCAAGTCTTAGTTTAGGGATTGAAGCTCAGTCCTGAGCACAGGTAGCAAACACCTCCATCTGTGGATAAATAGGAATTTACTAAACTCCAGGGGAACTAGGAGCAAACTCTCTTTGATATAGCTTGGAATAACTTGCAGTGAGTCATTTGCTAATGTAGTTACCATTGATGAGAACGTGCTTTTCCCAAGGAAGATGCCAAGAGAAAACAGTCTACTTTATGGTGAATCTAGGATAAGTGGAACTGAAAGGGACATTGAATCAGATAACCTATGCAATTGTGCTTTCTTTACCTAAGGAATTTTATGGCAGATATCCTTCTAGGAGAGGAGATGAAAGAAAAGCACTCAATGCTGGTTAGGCTTTACTACTTCATCTTTGCACAATAGCCACTTAAGTGATGTTCAGGCCTTCCTATTAATTTAGTGCACTGCTGGTTTGATGAAATTTCATGAAACTGTGCCCTCTTCATTAGTCTATTTAAAAATTCCATGGCTCCCTCATCACCTATCAGATAAAACACCTTACTGTAGAACTTATTCTGGCCCTTCCACCTGACATTCCAGTATTCCTTTCGGCAGTGGTAGGTCAGAGGTAGGGAGGACCCTTCATTCCACCAAATTCATTAACTTTCTCTACCTTGGACAAGCACTGCCCTTTCCTACCTTTGCATGTGCTGTTTCTTCTATCGGCAGTGTTCCTTCATCCAAACTGAACTTTCCAAGACCCTACCCCTATTTCAAATCTTGCTCATGAACAAGATACTGTGCTAGGTACTATGGCTGGATACAAAGAAGTATAAGATAGAGCTGCTTGTGAGAAGCATAGAATTTGGTTGGGGAGAAAACATGAACTATGTACAATTAAGTGAGAAAAAATTAATGATAATTCAAGACAACAATGGAGAAAATAAAATAAGGCAGGACCTGATTGTGAGATGATTTATCCAGGCAAAAATTTCTTTGAGGATTTAAAGAAGGGAGACATCACTTTTGATTAGGAACACTGAAGGTTGCCTTATAGAGATAGAATTTAACCTGGATCTTAAATGATAGAATATATTTTTATGGAAATGGTGGAGTTTGCTGTATGAAGGGAGTGTCATGAGGAATATTAAATTATTTTCATGTCCGAAGAGTAAACTGATTTGAAAAGAATGGAAAGTTCATGTAAAGAAGTGGTAAGATAAGAGATAATACTTGAAGGATATTTGGTGGCTCACTGTTTAGGATCTTTCATGGCAGGCTAATTAGTGACAATTTTATCCTGAAAGCAGTTGAGAAGAATTAAAGATTCTTGAGCAAAAAAAAGATATGGTCAAAATAGTCTTTTAGGAAGACATATCTGAAAGTGTCACACTAGGGGAAGAGCCTAGAAGTGGTTAGACCTCTTTGAAAGCTATTACAGTAGTCCAGGTATGAAATAAGTGCCTCTATTTTAAGATTTAACCCTCTATATTATAATTAGTTGTTTATTTATTATTAATCTCGATCGTGAATGCCTCCACAACAGGGGCTCAATCCTCTGTCTTTTCAGCACCCAGTACACTCCAGATGCACATGAATATTTGCACAGCTCAGATGAATAACTGAAATGAAAATATGGAGAGATTATAAAGGATCTATCAGCAGAATTGGTGACCGATTAGAGGAATGGGGAACAAAATGAATCAAAGACTGTTTTTGAAGTTAGAAGGCTGATGGTACTACTAACAGGAATAGAGAAGTTGGGAAAGGGAGCCAGATTTTAAGGGAAGAGGGTAATTTCTATTTAGATATATTGAGTTTGAGGTGACTAGTACACATCTGGATAGAAATATAGTTCTGATGATTGGAAATGAAGTCACAGGTAGAGAGCAGCGTCTGGGAGCCATCTAGAGAAGAAAGATTGTTGAAGCATTTGTAGGTTATCTACTGTTGAGAGACTGTCAAGAAAAAGTGGAGAGCAGGGGCTGAATCTTGAAGAACACCAAAGGTAGGGGTGGGGTGGGGTAGAGAGGAAGAAGAGATACAGAACAATCCTAATGGAAAGATAGAAAAGGTCAACAGTGTGGTCAATAGTGTCATTGGTTACAAAAGCCCAAGAGAAGTCAGAAACTATTGTACACTGAATTAGACAATTGGGAGGCTTTTAATAACCTGTGAAGGTATCGATGCTATTTCATTCATTAGATTTAAGGGAGAAGAAATCAGATTTTATAATATTGAGAAAGACAGCAGATGGTGAGATAGTGAGAGCCACGGGTTAGGTCTCTGGTCTGGAGAAATCTGTGACTGATAGAAAGGAAAAGGTACCTTTTTTTAAAATTGGGGAGACGTGCATATTTTTAGGTGGAGGAGAGAACAAGATATTGAACTTACAAGAGAGGAGGATAACTGAGAGAACAAAAATCCTTTATGGTTTTGAGGGTGAGGGTGGGATTAAGGGCACACAATTAACCTTTTGAGGGGGAGAAGGGAGAAACTCATACAGGAATCAAAGATGCATGCAGAGATTTAGCCATAGAAAGTAGGAAAGATGAGGGAGATAATAGCCATTGTATTAATCTTATGGCATTTGTCTTATCCAGACTTGCATTGTAGTTAGTTATTTGTGTATCCATTTATGTTGTTATTTGTGTACCCATCCAGCACTCCCCTGCTACTGCAGGGTAGGGATCTTAATATTTGGCATTTTCCAGAATAGTAGTAAATAGGTGCTTAATTAATACTACTTAATAAGTACTTTTTTGAATGAATGAATGCTGTTCAGATACCCACAAGTTTGAGATTCAGCCATTTTCACAGTTATCTAAATTATTCTGGCAGATCTACCTTTTACTACTATTCTCTATTCTCATACCTACAAGTACCATTTAGGGTACATTGGTAGTGTTTGCAATTATTATTCAGCGCATTATAAATTGGTTTTCCAAATTCTAGAAAAAAAGAAAATACTTAACAAATATTTTGTACTCCTTTAAATTTTCTAAACTGATATACATGAATTCATTTCATTAAGTCATTCAAGTAATAGGATAATTCTATAAAAGAGGAACATGATTTTTATAAAATCTAAATATATTTTTAAGTATCTAAGTGACTCTACTAACTATAGTTAATAATTTAGCATTAGCAACTATTATCTGATTTTTTTTAATTACACCTAACATCGGTGGAAAGCATATTCAAAAATTAAAACTCTCATTTCTGGCAATATGTCAGACTAGATATCCTGAAAAATAATACGGAAACAACTAGAAATGTCATATTAGTGAAAATTTTATTTTATTTTTTTAATTGAAGTATAGTTGATTTACAATGTTGTGTTAATTTCTGCTGTACAGCAAAGTGATTCAGCTAGACATATTTATACATTTTTTAATATTCTTTTCCATTATGGTTTATCACAGGATATTGAATATAGTTCTCTTTGCTATACAGTAGGACCTTGTTGTTTATCCATTCTGTATATAATAGCTTACATCTGCTAACCCCAACCTCCCACTCCATCACTCCCCCAAACCTCTCCCCCTTGGCAACCATAAGTCTGTTCTCTGTGTCCTGGAGTCTTTTGAAAGAAACATTTAAAATTAAATGGCTGAACTCTCCTCTCAGGAGGGAAAGGAAATTCCCAGGAAGAGAACAAAAGAAAACAATTAAAAATCCAGGTAGTGAATTGCCCTGGGGACATTTGCCTGTCTCAGAATTCCAAAAAGTTAAGGTTTAATGGCCACAAGATAGGAGATAGATTTAGGGACCAAACAAAGAGAGGAATTAGAACCGAAAGCCCCACCCCATTGTTCCCCATAGGACGGGGTTACTTGTAGAGTGAAAGTGGAAATTTAAAATCTGCTCACTGACAAAATTGATAAATCTTACTTAGCTTAGACTGGACTGATGGGGGAGGGAGGAAGATAAAAATCCCCTGAGAATTCATAACCACAGTTCTGATAAGGTAAATCAGAAATAGTGGACAACAATAATATGTCAGAGATAGGAAGGGGGTAATTGAAATTGAAGCATTTTAAGATCACTGAATTATTCAAGAGAAGGATAGAAATCAGGATTAGCTTTAGGTTTTAGGTACACATGTTCAAAAATGTTAAGGACAACTATTAAAAGAATAAAAATACAGTGCATAATTTCAAAAACAGTAGAGGAGAAAATGAATTTTTAAAACTTGATCAATCTGAGAAAAGACAGAAAATCAGAAAAAAAAGCATAGAAATAAAGTAAACAGAAAACACATGGTAAAAATAAAATCCAACTATATCAGAAAACAATATATAAAAATGTTAAAAAGGTAAAGTATGTTAGACTCAATTTTTTAAAATGCTGTGAATAAGAGAGACATAAGCAGGACTTCCCTATGATCCAGTGGTTAAGACTTTGCACTTCCCCTGCAGGGGGCACAGGTTCCATCCCTGGTCGGGGAGCTAAGATCCCATGCCATGTGGTGTGGCCAAAAAAAGAGACACACACACAAGGACCCAAGAGGGTTAAAAGTAAAAGTTTT
Source organism: Grampus griseus (assembly GCF_964374135.1). NCBI lineage: Eukaryota > Metazoa > Chordata > Mammalia > Artiodactyla > Delphinidae > Grampus > Grampus griseus. Next base: position 60,193,227 of record NC_139017.1, read on the forward strand.
GGTGGTAGGAGAGGGATAAATTAGGGGCTGGGATTAACATATACACACCACTGTGTATAAAATAGGTAACCAACAAGGACTACTCAATATTATGTAGTAACCTAGAAGGGAAAATAATTTTTAAAAAGAATATATATATGTATGTATAACTGAATCACTGTGCTGTACACCTGAAACTTACATGATATTGTAAATCAACTATACTTCAATAAAAAAATAAATAAAATTTTAAAATATTTATTTCCTCCAAAAAAAAAGTAAAAGTTTTGGGAGAAGATATATCAGGCAAATACTAATTAAAAGGAAGCTATACCATAGCCATTGAAAATGAAATCAAATGGATCTTTATGTCAGAAAGTGTTACTAGAAATAAAGGAGGTCCCTATGTAATGATAACATATAAAAATCACTAGAAAATTATAACAATCTTACATGCACTCAATAACAGAGCCTTAAAATTTATAAGGAAAAATTGACAGAAGTATAAGGAAAAATTGATAAATCTACAATCCTATTTATAAAAATTAGTAAGGGTATAGAAGATATAAAAAACAAAATTAGCTTGAGTTAATGAACATGTATAGAATCCTGAATCCAACTTATATAGTCTTCTCAAGTACACATGGAATCTTTATGAAAACGGACAGTGGATTGGGGCATAAACAAATCTCAACAAATCAAATTCTTTATATCATACAAACGTATTCTCTATTTTTTTAATCTTTCTTTCTTTCTTTTTTTCTTTCTTTCTTCCTTCCTTCCTTTATTTGGCTGTGTCAGGTCTTAGTTGTAGCATGCGGGGTCTTTCGTTGACGCACACAGGCTCTTCTTTTCGGTGCACGGGCTTCTCTCTAGGTGTGGCGCAGGGGCTCCAGAGCACGTGGGCTCTCTGATTGTAGTGCACAGGCGCAGTAGTTGAGGTGGGCATGCTTAGTTGCCCCACGGCATGTGGGATCTTAGTTCCCTGACCAGGGATTGAACCCGTGTCCCTTGCATTGGAAGGTGGATTCTTAGCCACTGGACCACCAGGGAAGTCCCCCAAACATATTCTCTTGATCTAATGAACTAAGTCAGAAATTAGTACCAAAAAATTTACGCTTAAAATTTTTCTTTCTGGAAACTTTTAAAGTTACTTATTATAACTCTTTAGTCAAAGAAAAAAATAACAATGGAAATTATAAAATATTTAGAACTAAACATCCTGAAAATAGTACATATAAAAACTTGTAAAATATTGCTAAAATAGTTACTAAGTGAAACTTACAGCCCTAATCTTTTATATTGAAAAGGATAAAATTAAATGAGCCAATTAAGCATTCAGCTCAACAAGGCAGAAAAAGAAAGAATAGAACCAAAGAACGTTTAGGGAAAGAAATAATGAAGATAACAGCAGATGATAATGAAATAGAAGACAGAAATTAAACATAATAGTATCAATAAAGCTAAGAGTTGTTTCTTAAAGAAGTCCAATGAAAATAGATAAAACTGGGCTTCCCTGGTGGCACAGTGGTTGAGAGTCCGCCTGCCGATGCAGGGGACACGGCTTTGTGCCCTGGTCCGGGAAGATCCCACATGCCGCGGAGCGGCTGGGCCCGTGAGCCATGGCTGCTGAACCTGTGCGTCCAGAGCCTGTGTTCCGCAATGGGAGACGCCACACAGTGAGAGGCCCGCATACTGGGGGAAAAAAAAAAAAAAAGATAAAACTGTCAAGATTTGACCAAGACAGAAGAAAAACCACAAATAAACAATGTTAGAAATGGGAAAAAGGACACAATTACAGAAAATCAGAGACTTAAACAATAAACTATTGAAGAAATAGAAAACTGAAGAAAATGGACATTTTAAAGAAGGATATAACTTATTAAAATTGGCTACAGTAGGAATTAAAAAAATGTAAGTAGGGCTGCTACCTATAACCATTAAAGAAATTGAATCAATAATTTAAAATCTACCACCGATTGTGGTTTGATTTCTCATATAGCTTGACTTCTGAAAAAGAATAAACGCTGGATCACACTTGCATTAATATTTACATTCAGTGATAGTTCAGTTTTTCATTGCAAGTGAATAAATGGTATCTAATTTGAAAAAACAAATGCTAAGAACCATGCTAAAACCTAAGCATGGCAATTCATATTGAACCCCACAGGTGGTCATAGTTACCTTAGAGTTTTTAAGTATTACATCCTTTGTTGAGGGGATATCCTTAGAAAAGGAAAAAAAAAAAAGGAAATTCTTTCAAAATTTGTCCTTATAGGGATATGCAAGTAAAAAACTAAAGGAAATCAAGGTGAACAGATATCTCAAGAAAATAGAAGTTAATAAGAAAATATCAAGACATAAACCTGATTAATTTATGTTTAATTGTGCTTCTTAATAAAACCTGAAAATTTGTGAATCTTTAAATAGAATGATGCATAGAAGGAAAAACTTAATCTCCCATGAAACTTCTTTATCAAAATCTCAATTATAGTGGAAGATTCAATTTAATAGACATAAAATGAGTGATTCTTAAACTTGATTAGTGATACACTTTAATGCCATATGTGAATTAGAAATAACTAGAAAATTTATTAATAATTTTATTATGAATTAAGTTGAACCATATGAAATTGCTGATATTTTTCCATTTTAACATACAAAAAAAAATGGCAATTCTATACAATCACATGTGTTTATTAAAGGAAAAAAAATGGTGACCAGACTATGCTGAACTATTTTTTAGTTGTTTAGTTAAAATTTATTTGTTACCAATTATCTTTTATTCTGTTTCAGTATTCCCTGCGAGACAAGCAAGAATGGGTGCAAATGGTTTATGGAAACATTGTGGGAGAAATACTTAAAATTCAGAGAATTCTATTTATTAAAATTTATTTTATTTGAAAATTTAGACAGGATCACCACTGTTCAAATCTTGCAGTGCAAGACCTGAATTCACGTAGTTTGGCATCCAAAACTAGAGAACCTATAATCAAGTAATGTGAACTTATACAAATATATTACTTGGAAATCAAAGAAATGTGAATAATTAGGCCTGGTTTTAGGGAAGCAGATGAATTGAAATTGGTATTGAAGGTTACCTAAGATTTGGCAGATAGGTGAAAACCATTAGCAAAGACAGACACAGAGGAATTAATATGGCCCGTTTAAGATCAGAGATCATCTGACTAAGGCAATTTGTTGGAAAGTGTTGGCAGAAAAGAGTGACTCTGTAAGGTGGGGGCTAGGTGATATTTTTTCAATGCCTGATTGTCTATCTTTAAGATTTCTGGGAAGGTAATTACATTAAGACAGTACTGTTTGAGGGAGATTAATCTGGTAATGGTGAGCAGGATAGCTTTAAGCAGAGAGAGACAGGAGTCAGTGAGATTAGTTAGGAGGGTCCTGCCGTAATCTACATGAGAAAATAAAAAATCCTGGACTAGAGTGATATATGGTAGTGGAAATAAAGAGAACAAAATGAAGTCAACGTTCAAAGAGAGACCTGACAGTGTTTGGTGGCTAAAGGGGTACCAATCAACATTACAGGCTCCTCCTGTTTCTGCTACTTTCACTAGTAAGTGAGGTCCACTGTAAAGATTTTTTGTTTTTTGTGCAGCGCCGCATGCATATTTGGTCCTCAGTAAATGATTAAGTTCTCATCTTTATTAGAGGCTTAAATATTTCTATGTTTTCAGTACTTTCAGTGCTTTCTATTAATGTCTGTTTTGGAATAAAACCCAAATTAGTCTTAAAAGACCCTGGCATGATCAAGGATCAGATCTTTTGAAAAAAGATTTTAGAGATGAACAGTGAAATTATGTATGAATAAATCAGATTTACCCAGAATTATATTTGAAACATACTAATAAAGTCAGTTATAGAAAAAGTTTAGATAAAGGTCTTAGAGCATCTCTGTAAATTAGAAGATCTATTGTCTTCCAGAGTTGAAGACAAAATATTATTCACCAAAATGAAGCTATGAGATTAAGAAAATCTCATAAATAACTAGATTGAAATGTTCAAAACAGTAACTTTATGCTGACCAATGCTTTTTATCTATTTTTGTCTCATAGAATTGGCCTAAGTAGTTATCTTTCCACTTAGGTGTACTGAAGATTGCTTTATGAGGATAGAAGGGCAGGTTTTCTTTTTTTTTTAAGACTGTTCTTTTAGAGCAGTTTTAGGTTCACAGCAAAATTAAGAGAAAGTTACAGAGATTTTCCTGTGTACCCTTGTCCCCACAAATGCATAGTCTCCCCCCATTATCAGTACCCCCACCAGAGTAATACATTTGTTACAGTCGATGAACTTACACTAACACATCATAATCACCCCAAGTACATAGTACAGTAGGACTCATTCTTAATGTTGTATATTTTGTGGGTTTGGACAAATGTGTAATGACATGTACCCACCCTTACAGTATCATACATAATATTTTCACTGCCCTAAAAACCTTTGTGCTCTGCTTATTCAACCCTCCTCCTAAGGGTGGGTTATTTTTTGGAGGGTTTTTTGTCACTTTTTAATTCAAGGAATCAGTGGTAGATATTCTTTATAGCTTAATTCCTATTTTGTTCAAATTTTTTCACCATTAAGTTAAGCAAGTAACTTTTCTCCTTCTTTACCACATTGCCTCACCCCTCTTTGTTTCTTGATTATAATGTTCTTAATAGCATTAGCATTCCAGGATTGAGAGTTTTCTTTGATGGGGTTTTGTTTGCAGTAAATTATCCCCCAAAGAGTATGATTTAATTCTCTTTAAAATATGAAGAATCATGTGCACTTGTTAAAGTTCTTTGAGTTATTTTTAGGAAGAAGTAAGAAAATTGAAGTCTCCATGATTGTTTACCTTATTTTTCTTCATTACAATCCATTATACAAAACACAAGGAGAACAGGATAGCATGCGTGGTGATTAAAAGTATAGCCTCTAGGGCTTCCCTGGTGGCTCAGTGGTTGAGAGTCCGCCTGCCGATGCAGGGGACACGGGTTCGTGCCCCGGTCCGGGAAGATCCCACATGCCGCGGAGCGGCTGGGCCCGTGAGCCATGGCCGCTGAGCCTGCGCGTCCGGAGCCTGTGCTCCACAACGGGAGAGGCCACAACAGTGAGAGGCCCGCGTACCGCAAAAAAAAAAAAAAAAAGTATAGCCTCTAGATTCAGATTGCATGCGTTCTAATTCTGATTCTGCCCTTTACCAGCCCTGCAAACATGGGCAGAGTAATAGAACATCTTGCTTCCTCATCTGTAAAATGGGGGCGATAATTCCAATTCCAGAGAATTGTGAGGATTGAAGAGAAAATTAATATAAAACACTTAGCATGTAATAAGGAATAAAAATGTTAGTTTGGTGTTGCAGTTATCCTTGTTATACTTTTATTATTACTACTAAGATCCCTGGTTGTTATCACTAAGAACCATAGATACGCTTTGTATTTGAAAATTAAGATAACCGTATAAATATCCATCAACTGTGTCTTTCCAGTTGACAGTGAAAAGTGTTCTCTATCATCTCATCCAGTATAATCATGTGAAACCCTAAGTTGAAGAAATGGAATACTTGCTTGACCAGAGAGAAATCTGTTCTCCTACTATATTAACAAGAAGAATTTTTAAAAAATAATAATAGGGAATAAATTTGTTGAAGTAAAGAAAAGGTGGGGGAGACTAGCTGCCTTTACTTTCTGAGAATTCACCACATTTCTGTACTTAGCACCAATTTGTATGTATTGAAAAGTGTCTAGGGCATGCAAACTTGAAAGGACTGCTTGTTTGAGTGAAGTACTGCCGTCTAAGTGATACAAATTGGATGAATTAAAGTGGCTCTGGGGATTTGTACTCCAGAGGATCTGAATGGTAGTGACTGTCAGTGCCTCAGCTTTACAGCAGTAAAAGTGAGATACAGCAGAAAATGTCCTACTGAAAATCAGGTGGTGAAGTCTATAAAACACCCAGGTGCTATGTTGTTAGCAACTATATAAATGCAGGATGTAATTTTCTCCTCTTTGCTCTTGTCACTTTTCCTTTATAAAATTCTTCTCTACCTTCATCTTTAAGCTCTCATTGCCTTTAAGGGATCCTCCAACAAAAAGTATGAAACGTCATGAAGCCTTTTTTTTTCTTTCATGTTTGCCATTTGTTATTAAAGGCCCTCTTGATAAAGAGGTACAAACCCATTTCCTAATACTATTCCTTCCTTCCTATTCTGTTCCTTAAGTGTCTTCTGTGCCTCCTGTGGAAGAAGCATTCTCCTAATTTAGAATTCACAGCATGGAGAAATAAGTTATTTGCTTATTAACTCATTCATTAATAACTTGAGCCATGGACTTATCACATCCTATTTTGTCATCATTTTTGCAATATAAGGGAAAATAGATGATAGCGAAGTGGATTCATTCACAGCAACACTATACACATTGAAATTCCAGTGACTTGAATGGGTGACCAAACATTCTGGTGTGTATTTAATTTTTTATCATGCTTTGTTGAAATGTTTTTGATTTTTGAAACGGTTTTTGAAGTGAACTAAAGAATTTCCTTTTGATAACAATAGAGAACTTGTTTCCTAAATATAATGTCAAAAATATTAATGGGGCCTGTGAATAATTATAATTGACAGAGCATTCGCATTCATTGATGTTTTATAATTCTATACACAAAATTACTAGGAATTGGCTTGGATTGCTGTTAATGTGAAGTATTTAGACATACTGTATATGCCATCTGACTGCATCTGTGAACATGTAATGTTTTTCTGGTCTGTCATAACTAGAGAATTTTGCTGTAAGGAGGATATTTTGGTTCCTTACATCATTGTCTACCAAATCGAAACTTTATAAATATCTTTCTTCGGTCTGTTTACCATTTGTTTTGAATTTTCTGAAATTACTTTCGCATTGGTAAGGTTATTCTCTTCTTTAGATTTTGCCTCCACCTTCATCTAAGAGAGTAATAAATTGCTACTACCTCAGGGGCTACCACAAGAACTAAGTAAGAGATACTAGACCCAGTGGTTAGCACATAACAAGCATTTAACATTAACTCAAATTATCATAAAAATAGAAAAATATTTCTGCCTTAGACAAATTATTCACAAAAGAGGTACTTAAATAATTTTGAAGTACATCTTTTTCTCCTAAAAAAACGTATTTTTGAATCATCTCCTCTACTTCAAAAAAAAACCATTGTAACTTACTCTAAGTAATAGACATTATCAGAATTCATGACAGTTTTAGCTATGTTGTTTATGTTAAGTATATGCATGTATGACATGACAGTATATGAAATTTGGTTAAATGTGACTGAACAAAAAGTAAATATAGTTGATATTTATAGATATTTTATCATAATGACATTACATAATAGATACTTTTCTCATTTATTTGTAGAGGCTTTTAGAACCTAACCCTCAGTTAATATAAGCATTTTCCTTACTCTCTTTCCAAGCATAATAATATTCTAGAATCATTTCAATCACATTCATTATTCAAAATCCTAAAAAAAAAAAAAAAAAATTAAGAAAGTGCCAGTAAGTGTCTCTCCATAGTATTTCTTTGTGACTTGTACCTTTGGATGAAGTGCATTTCACCAGGTGGTTTTTCTTTCAGAGTAAAAAGCCAAGTCCTTATGTGTAGGCCTACAAAGCCTACATGATCTGAGCACGCCTGCCCTAATTCCTCTTAGGCCTTCTGCTATTATTTGTCCCCACTTACCGACAGCAGCCCCACTGGCCTCCCAGCTGCACTTTACCCTAGAAGCTCTGTATTGTTCTCCCTCTGTCTGCAGCCTCCCTCCCTGATAAATCTACAAGCCTGACCTCTTCACTTCCTTAAGTATTGGCTCTCACTCACCTTCTCAATGCATCTATCTACCTATTCACTATAGTTACTGTAGTGAAATTATTGTTCCTACTCATCTCCCTTTCTCTGTCCTCTTCTTTTTCCCTCCCTGAAACACCATTTGTTACATTGACTTCATTATAAATAAACTAAAGGCCATGAACACACTATTAGGTCTGAAAGGCAGAATTGAGTTCTGTTTGTCAGATAGGCACATCTTCCACCAAAAGTGCCTTTGCCCTTATAATTATCTAGTTGTCAATTACTTTGCCACACTTTTAAAACAAAGCACACTGACATAGAAGAAAATGTGTATTTTGAGGAAATGACATTGTAATAATGTATTTTGGATTTAGAGAGCCCCATTCTTCCAAAAAGCTAATTTTGGGTCAAAGCATATAAACTGATTCATCTTGTCTTCATCTCTGGTTGGTCTGAATAACCCAGTTTATTAATGCAGACCAGAGCAGGAAAGGTTGAAATGGCTTACACGTAATCACACAGATAGTTGGTAGAGCTGCTAAGAAAAGCACCCAGATGTTCTCTTTGTTCAATACATCATCCTATGTGGAGCTGTATTGGAGGTTATCTCGCATTATTATAAGTTGTCACCTCATCTCAGTTCATACCCAATGGCAAAGGAAATGAAGAGATAAATTTAAAACTTAACTGGACTTTTTATAACTTTTTTTGCCTTTCAATCTGAAGATGAAAAATATTATTTTTAGAGGGTGAGAAAGTGAACAAATTAGTTTTAGACCTTTATCTACCGAAACAATATCATATGCCTCTTGTCTTAGAGAGAGAGCATATTTTAAAATGACTATAATTTAATACTGTGACTATGAAAAGAATATTAATTTTTACAGCAAGTGAAAATAATGCAGTAGTATGTAGAATGGGCCGGGTAGGATAGAAAGCTGTCTAATTTTGGTCTACTGGGACTGGTATAGATTTTCCATCCAAATCAGCAGAAATGTAGCTTTAAGAGCATAGTAGCAGCTTTCCTTTTTGCTTGAAGCTTTAAAGTCAAAGGTAGCTGGACGAGTTTAACATGCAGGCCAGCCTGTGACTAATCCAGCAAGTTGTTAATTCTGCTCTTCCTGATGCTGCTCCCCTGTTTCTAAGTGGTCATTAGTTCTTTGGGTATATGTTCTTCTCTCAGCTTTCAAATAGTTATGAATCTTCTGAAAACTAAGCAACCCTAACATTCAAAGACATCAGCAGATAAGTTGCACTGATGTGAGGGCTGGGAAAGTCAAGAAGTGTAGACTTCCTCCTCTTATCATTAGTTGATTTAGCTTATTTTGTTTCCTTGCTTTTCCCTCTTTAATGGCAGTTGTTCAAACTTCAAAAATAATTTAATTTCTTCTTTTTGAACCCAGTGACATTCTTTTTTTTTTTTTTTGCGGTACACGGGCCTCTCACTATTGTGACCTCTCCCGTTGCGGAGCACAGGCTCCAGACGTGCAGGCTCAGTGGCCATGGCTTACGGGCCTAGCCGCTCCGCGGCATGTGGGATCTTCCCGGACCGGAGCACGAACCCGTGTCCCCTGCATCAGCAGGCGGACTCTCAACCACTGCGCCACCAGGAAAGCCCCCAGTGACACTCTTTAAGCTATATCAGAGTTGTGATTTTTTTTTTCATGATACAGAAAGAGAATCTAAAGATAAGTATAACAAAGAACATATTGTTAGGGTTTGAAATGTGGTTGCTCATTATAGCCAAAATAATTTCAAATAGCTAAAAGCACTGAAATATATTTACGTAATGAGTTCATATGCCTGAAAACTAAAATTAGATGTTTGGAAGACAGTAAGGAGATAAGTTTCTTTTCCTTCCTTAGCCAGAACATTGCAAATTAAGGAAAACTGTTTACTAGATCATTTTATCCTTGCTAATGGAACTTATTTTTCTCCCAATATGGTTTCTCCATCAATTATTCAGAGATTAAAATATATTATATTATAATATTCAATCTCATGTATCTTCTAATGATCAGTAATTATCAGACGAAAGATGAGATCTCCTTCTACCTTCAACAGCCCCTATCCCCACCTGCCTGCCCCCCATATAGAATTGCCTGACTTAGATAATCACCCTTTAAAGTCATCTTCCTGGAGTCTGAAGGTCTTGTTGTTCAGTGTGCTCTGACAAACTGATTTGTTTAAATTCAGTGCTTTGTGCCATTCCTATGAATTTTAATTATAGTACCATTTTTTAGAAATGTGCAGTAGAATTCATGTGTGCCTAATTCTGAAAATGGCTTTGTACATTAAGGCTCATTTAACCACAGATGGTTAGAGAGAAGTTGAGAGGCAGTTATTGGTCATAATTTTAAAACACAGTAATAGCATGGAACTTCCTTGTACTGCATGCATTTAAGATGCTGTGTTGTCAACCTCTCGGTCATTAGGCATGTTGCGATTTGGCTTATGTCTTACTGGTCAGGATGTCACAGTGAAGAAATGTTTAGTCACGGAAGAAAATCAGTGTCCAGCACGCAAAGATAGTAATAGGGTAAGCACTCCCAACTGGATTTTCATAGGAGGGATTGATTTGTGTGTATTACTGGGTCTGTGTAAAATGGTGTCCTTTTGGCACTAGATGAATATAAATTTCAGGAAATGTTTTTTCTTCTGCAGATTAGTGTAATACTGTGAAATTTGCTGTAACTGAGGGGAGGCAGTGGTTGGGCGTCTGCTAATAGCCTGAAAGTAACTAATGAGGATGTGCAGTCGGAACAATTGATTGAATAGCTGCAGTCCTGTGTGTTGCTTTCTCGCTTGCTCTCTCTGCAAGCTGTAGAGAGGGAGGGGGAAGAGCAAGACACAGGGAGGGAGCGAGAAAAAACGCTTTCTCTTAAGTGGAAGTAGCACGGATCCCAGGGGCCAGGAGGCCAGAAATGGAAGTTTAAACTGCATCTATCTTTTAAAGGGAGAACAGCAGGAATCAAAATGTCAGTCTCCGGAGTCACGATTTACTCCTTATTTTTTAAGATCTGGAAGATAACACAGAATACTCTTTTTAGGATGTGTTTTTTTTTTTCCCTTGTCCATGTTGAGATTATCTAATGTTATCTGAGAAGCTGGATTCCTATGTCTGTCAGTTGAAGTGGAGATGGGAAGCAGTTGTGATAAAGGTATAATGTGTATATATCTATCATCTGTGTGTGCGTGTTTATGTGCATATATATATGCATATATATGTATATCACTCTATAAAAATTTTTAATGTAACCTTAATATAGTGTATAGTAATTAAATTGGAGAATACCACATCATCTGCAAAATCTGAAGCTTGTTAGGTCAGTTTGAACAGATTTAGGATTCCAGAGTAAGATCTTAGTGAGGTCATATTGCCAGAACAAGGAGAAGCTGATCTATTTTTATATCAGCATAGGCATATATGTTATTTTATCCTAGCAGCAGCTTTTAGTCTTCTCATGGACCTTTGGCTGCAGGCTAGTGAATCATCTTATCTGCACAGAACTGAACTTTGACCTTTGTGCAGACACCATCAAATCATGTTCACTAGGCAAAATTTGTTCACAAGAATATGAAAAAATTTCACTGGATTATATTAACTCCTATATTGCTGACATAGAGAAGTAGATTCATATACTGAGATGCAAATATTAAGTGAACTTAGAGATATTAAACATAGCTCAGAGGAAATTACTTTTTATATGTGCATAAAGATATAAGCTGTCACAGTAAAGCAGATTCTTAACAGTGACCAAGTCTCCCTAGTGTCTCAATAATATCTCTTTAGAGATAAAGAAACAAATTATGTAGAGATAGAATGTAATGTATCTTTAAAGCAGACTGATTTTTTGTGAGAAAAAAATCAATAATTTTACAGGTTAGCGAAAGATCCTAAATTTGGGTTTTTTATGATGTTCTTTTTTTCTTTTCCAGAGGTGCCAGCAGAAAGGTCCCCCCGCAGACGGAGTATCTCAGGGACCAGTACATCAGAGAAACCCAACTCTATGGATACTGCAAATACCTCACCCTTCAAAGTACCAGTAAGTGTTTCTTTTCTCTAAAAGATTACTTTACTTTTCTCCTTTCTTTTTAGAGTTAGAGACAGTTGCTAAGAAATCAAAACATTTTGTTCTTCAAGAATTTCTTTATCAAGTTACTAACTAAAACCTATCACAATTTTATGAAGATGCTGGTAGGAATTTTTTTTTTTTAAAGCACGGCGTATAGTGTTTTTAGTGATGGAGCCTAAGCAGAGAATGGTGAGACTCATAAAGTTGCAGAGCAGAAAATCAGAAAATTAGATTAGAAAATTAGACAGTTGTGAGTTCTAATCCTGAAACCTGGCCTATGCTTTGCTTAAGCCATCTTTTAGATGACTATATAAGTGCTTAAGAAATACCCTGGAAGAAATATTCCAGTTAAAAATACTCCTTAAACTGACTAGGCAGTACTGAGAATCAATATTAAATATGAAGGAACGCTGAGATGGAAAGTCTGTAAGTGATCAAGTCAGGTGACTACCAGTTGCAATTTGGACCTCTTTGATATAACTTGGAGTAGCCTAGATTTTAATTCATCCATTTTCTTTGTTTATTGAATAAGAAATATACTTACTTTCTATTCATATCATTTTATTAAAATTAATTACTTTTAAACTTGAAAAGAATTACATCTGTGAAGTTAGTCATTATTATAGGTACACTGGAAATCAGTATAAAGTAGAAATAGCCTTTTCTATTGGGAAAAAAAGGATTTTTTTTCTTTTAATTCAGCCAAGTTAATACGTTGTGTTCTTTATTCCAATACAAGTTTTTAAAGTTAGGATGACCTTTTAAGTAGAACTGGTATTTTGAGATATAAAGCTGGCATTCACTTGTAAATTAACCAAAGTGAATGTTTTATTTTACATTAATCCTGAGAAGCAAGATTTCCCCTTGTTATATCTAGGTGCCTTGTAGAGTTTGTGAATATCTATTATTGTGACACCTTTCAAATTTTTACAAATCTTCTCATTTTTAAAGACCACAAGCAAGTGTTGGATTAATATTCTAACCAAATCGTGACAGGAGTTTTAAAATACTGGATTTCATGCCTTTTACTAAATTTCTTTATTCTAATAGACATAACTATCTATTTAAAATTTGTTTTCATGAATGAAAAAAGCATCTTTTCTCTCCCTTCCCCTTCTTATTTTCCTGATGAAACCAATCAAATATAGTGAAACTAACTATCTATATAAAGAGTTTGGTGAAAAGGTTTGAGTTAGAATTTGAATTTTTACTACTGTCATGCTAGAATAGAATGGTGAATACTTAATTTTTTTTTTTTTTCAACATCAGTAGCTGAAGAAGAATATTCCTCTGCAATGTGGTAACTTTGAAATACTTCCTATATTGAATCTGAAGTTCATGACTGGCCTTTTAAAATTTGAATTAATTAGAAATAACAATTTTCATTTATATTTAAACAATAAATTGACAGCTAATTTAAGGTTTACCTTAATAATAAGGCTAATTATTTTTGAGTAAAAGTAATAAACCAATGGTGCATATACATGAAGACTAGCACTACTCACAGACCACTTACTCAGGGATCGAACCCAGGTCCCGGCAGTGAGAACGCTGAGTCCTAAGCACTGGACCGCCAGGGAATTCCCTCATTTGTTATTCTTTTTACAATCTCGGCCACGTCATGGATTTAGAAATACTGAGGGAAAGAAGGGTCCCCTGATTAGCAAATTGCAGTCACAAAGCCCATGCACTTAGCTCTCTAGTAGAATTTAGCCATTCATAAGCCTTCATCTAGACAATTGTTTGGAAAAATAACCATGCAAACACACTGACTGCAATTTTTTTTTAATGGCAAAAAAAAAAAATGTCAGTGAGTAGAGGGAGGAGGCAGAGAAAATGAAAAACAAGGAGTCATAAAAACAATCTGAATTCATTTAGGATAAAGGCAGATAGCCTTATACTTATTGATAGTCCTTAAGGGTACCATCGTATTACAGGATGGATGGTGCATAGTGTAGTAATTGACATTGATAATAATAGTCCTGAATCATCAAGGAAAAGTGAGATTATATTGTTTGTACCAGGCTGTTTTTTAAAACTGGAAACTGTGTAATATTGTGTGATATATATCCATTGAGAATATTTAAAATCTTAAAGATATGTGAAGCTTTATAAAAACTGCTATTCCGAAAAATCTAGTTTGTGAAGTTCCTCACTCCTTGATAATGCTAGATAAATAATTTATATTCTTTTAAGAGAAACCAAAATATGCTGGCTAAATGAGGCACTGCAGTACTTGGATGTCTGTGGAAGTACATTGTATTTTTTAAATCTCCATATGATACCAATAGCTAATGTGACTTACATCACTTAAATGTATTGCCAGAAGAAGTATGTCTAGTTTCAGATCAACACAAAATATTTTTGTAATAAATATCACAAAAGACTTTCTGAATATGGGAAAGCAGTACAAAAAGGAACCTAACTGAGATACTTAACTTTTAGTTACTTATATAGTACCTCAAAGATCATTTTCATGTTAACTTTATGAAGGGGCAGGGGTGAGATTTAAGCACAAGTACTTGTAGTTCAGAGACTCAGGTGTCTTTGCTGTGGTGAACAGCAGGTTCACTACCCATCAGGAGGACCCAAAAAGGAGCTAGTTGTGGACTCTCCAAAAGGGCCTTATTCTTCCTAGATCTATTTTCAGGCTTCCTGAGGGCAGATGAAATAGATTTTTAACAAGTCTTGATGGAAATTCTTGACAGTGACACACTTAATGAATGCTTACTTTGGGCAAAGTATTGGTGATTCACCAATTGATATTGATGAGACTATTGATGCTTTCTTGGCACTCTACTTGGTACTGGGGAAACAGAAATGAACACAACAGAATTTCCATACAAGAGAACTTATAGTCTAGTAGCAAGAGACAGAAAAATGACCAGATTCGTAAGGAGGTAGATGAGCATGGTGACACTGGTTTTTAACAATGCACTGTGTAAGCTAAGGCTTTGTCAAGGAGCCAGTATTTCAGCTGCGTTTCAAAGGCTGAATGAAAATAGTTGAGAGGGGAAGGAGAGTATTCCATCTTGAGGGAATAGCATTTTGGAAAGACACACTTCATAAGGTGACTCACGCTTCAAGGGAATATGGGAAAGCATTTCCTGCTTTTCGAGGCAGGAATTGAAAAGCATGTAGGCAAAAATGGCTAGAGAGAGGATGGAGAGGTAGGTTGGGGCAAGACTGTGAGCCGGTTTGTTTGTCAAGCTTAACTAAATTTTGCTGGCCACTAAAGCATTAAAGATTGGTTTAATTGAAATATTTGTCTTGGCTTAAAAGCTAAACCAAGTTATATAAATACTGGGACATACTGGTAAATTACTTGACTCTAACCTAAGTGACTCTTCTTGCTATTACTATCTGAACTCAGGGTGATAGGTAAGGGGCTATCATTCAATAGGCCAGTCCAGCACCCACCCCTGGCTATCAGCTGACACTGCTTGTAGTTCTAGAGTAGTGGTTAGCCTTTGAGAGATCCCCAGAAGCCAATGGATAAGAGTTGTTTGTATCCTGCTGACTGCTGCTAGATAAGGCAGAAAGGATATATATCTTTGTATATCTTCCTTATTCCCCCAAACTTATATTTTCTAAACTTAAAATGGATAACTAGTAAGTAGTATATTCATGTATATTCCTTACTTAGTCTAATCCATCTTTATGCAGATAGACAGCAGAGTCAATAAGTTTAAAAATAAGAATGTAAGAAATGAAACAAGGAAGTCATGGCCACTGAACCTATAGGTTAAGTTAAGGTCTCAGCTTTTGGGAATGTTTAAATGTATTTGTACTTATAGCTAATCATAGGCATAAGAAAAGCAGAGATCTGCAGGGTAGTTATTCAGTTCTTCCTCCACTCTGATTCCATATCTCTTCACCTTAATTCCAATTGCAGTTATTTGTTTGTAGGTCTGTGTGCCTCATTAGACAATAAATATCTCTTCTACTTAACTTTTTTTTTAAATTGGAGTATAGTTGCTTTACAATGTTGTGGTAGTTTCTACTGTACAGCAAAATGAATCAGCTATACGTATACATATATCCCCTCTTTTTTGGGCTTCCTTCCCATTTAGGTCACCGCAGAGCATTGAGTAGAGTCATCTTTGTAGCTACCCCAATGTCTAACGACAGAGCCTTGCATATAGGAAACACTCAACAAGTAGTTGTTGAGTGGATAAAATATAAATGAGTTATCTAAGAACCTGAATCAAGTGACTATGTTTCACACTTACTCTCTTGGTATTACAGATGATGTCTCTAGTCAAGTGGATTACTAAACCATTTAATAACTACTAAGAGATCATTTGGAGTAAAGGAGGGCACCTGCGCAAAATAGTTACCTTTTTTTTTTCTCTTCAACAAAGAGAGATCTTAATTTATATTTGGAATCCAGGGCTATGGTATTTTATGTATGTAGTATATACTCTTTCTACTTAGGTTGGGAAGTGAAACTAGGTAGGATTCTTTATTTAATGATTTATCTCTGTGGATATTTCTTTGAACAATTTAGGTGTCAGATATACGTATAAGCTGGCAATGTTTTTGCAGATTTGAATTTTGACTATTACATTCTTCAAGAACAATTTTAGTCATTTGAATAGTTTTTTGCCTCTTTTTAAAGATACTATTTTTCATTTTTTCTTTAACATCCTGCTAGACTTTTTGCCTTTGTCATATTTGTGTTTTAAACACAAATAAAATATCCATTGTATGGTTTATATATTGTTAAAACTATATATAAAACTATATTTTAAAATAAAATATCCATTGTATGTTTTATATATTGTTAAAACTACATTTAAATGATGTTACAAGAGTGACTGGAAAGGAATGAGTAAACTAATGAAAAGTTATCCAGGTACTTAAATTTAATTCAGAAAGGGAATATGCTAACATCTTGTAATTGTATATATTTGTTTCACATTGCCTGAGTTTTTGCGACAGGCTTCTTTCTTTAATATTCTATTTATAAAGTGACTATTGATATTTATGATTTTTGTATCACTTCTCCTTAGACGTTGCCATCAATTTAGCTTTGGCTGAAAGAAAGCTGCTGTGTACTGGGCCAGGTGCTTCGCTTAGTGTTTTCATTTCCATAACACAATGGTCTGAGTTGGCCTTCCCTGTGAATGTAACACAATGCAGTCGCAGCTGCTTCATTTATATTAGCCTTGAGCTTGGCTCTGAAAGAATTCAGGCACTAAAATACATGCCAAGACAACCAGAATGCAAAGTTGAACTAAAGCAGTAACCGACTATTCCTATGTAACCCTCCTTGTGTTCTTGTCACAGTGACTCCTGAGCATTCCCAATCAGACATACTAGGTACAAAAGACTGTCAAAAGATGGAACCTTTGCATAGTTTTTAGAAGAAAGTAAAGCTTTAGAGGAATAAATGTAGACTAAGTTAAATTCTGAAAAAAAAAAAAAAGTAACGTTACAACCTTCCTTAAGTATTGAGATAATCGGGCTCAGTTGGTATTAGCCGTTGTTTTGAATAGAATCCTCAATAAGATCTTTGTTTTTCCAAGGTAAACAAAGAGACAGAAAGCTTCATGCCCACTTAATAAAGACCAGAAAGTGTTCATTGTCTAAACCAGTGGTTTTCAACTCTGGCTGTACACAAAAATCATCTAAGGAACTTCAAAAAATACTGCTGCCTGGGCTCCACCTCAGACCAGTTAAATCAGAATCTCTGGACTAGAACCCAGTCTTCTGTATTTTTTAAAACCTTTCCAGATGATTCTAACATGCAACCAGGGTTGAGAACTATTTGTCTAAATGAGTGGTTAAAGTATTAGGAACCCACTTAGTCAATGTATTCCCTGTGGACATCAGTGCCTTCTTTTGTACCTTCAAGTCTGCCATAAAAAACTAGCAAGTGATAGTTTCTCAGTGGCATGCTATCACTCACAAACAAGTTGCTGTGTTGTATATTAGTTGCCCTTCTGAGTGTTTACCACAGTCAGTTCAGATGACCAGTCTAATTTTACAAAATACTTGCTTTATTGTGGCAGAGTGGCCTTTGACCAGCCTAAGAATCTGTTTTAGCAGTAAAATATTCAATTTGAATTCATAGCACCTGAGCTACAATCCTGTTTCAACTTTTATATTCTCATTGCTGTTGTATTCCAGGACACTTAAAGTTCTTTCCTCTGCTGCTTAAAGATTCTTTATTCATCTTTCTTCTCTTTCCTGACCATCTGCATGGAGTTAAAATAGTAGGATTACCCTTCAGTGATACCTTTTCAATAAAGAGAACATTTGTATTCATGTATATATGAATACATATTCATATTATGTGTCTATCAAAATATTACTACCAGAGGTAAAAATAATATAATAAACATAGGGATGTCTGAAAAGAAAAATTATAGTCTGAAGATATTAAATATTAACTATACCTCTAAATCATTTTGTAATCAGAACGGGTGTAATTTTAAAATCTTTTAACAATAAACACCCTAGGAAATGTAAAATTTGGAGAAAAGAAAAAAGGATTAAGGATAGATACAACCCCTTAAGGAGGATAGAAAGCAGATAGCAAATACCTGGAGGAAGAGAGCAGGAATGGCAGGGAATATTGCCAAGATCCTAAACTTGAAAGAATCAAAGAATGATGGAAAACCTCCTCAATCTATGGTTATTCCTAGAAATAGGTTTGCAATAGTGCTAACTAGTGGAGATTCCAACTTATCCTGTCCAGGAGAAGAGGGCTGTTTGAGGGAGAGGACAGGATGAACTCAAATATAGTTCTTTCTTAAGGATAGTGTACTATAAGGCCATCTCCTCAAAGCCAAGATATTTTTCTTCTGTTTTAATGGGGAAGTAGAGGCTTAACTACTTTCATATCACAACCAGAGATAAACGTTTTGAAGGGCTAATACTCACTTAGGGGAGCATATAGTTAACCACTAAGTATAACTGATATCAGATGCTTTCTCCTTTCAAAGAAGTTAGGAAGTTAGAAATATACAAAGGAAACCTTGCCAAATTCTTGATTTGCTAGGGTTAGCTGTACAGAAAGGTATTTTTGTACTTCTTAGCTGTACCTATAGTCAACAAGGTACAAGCATTACTGGTAAACAGTAATACCCCTGAGGTGCCTTCCTACCATCAGGCCATTTAATTTTATAATCAATGCCAGTACCACTCCACTGGATCTTTAAATGGTTTGTTTGTTTTATATTAAACATCTATGTATTTCAATTTATCATTTACTTATTTTTTAACTGAAAACTAGTTGATGTACAATATTATGTTCTTTTCAGGTGTACTGCATAGTGATTTGACATTTGCATACAATGAAATGGTCCCCATGATAAGTCTACTAATGATCTGTCCCCATACAAAGTTATTACAATATTATTCACCATATTCCTTATCCTATATATTACATCCACATGGCTTGTTTATTTTATAACTGGAGGTTTGTACCTCTTAATCCCCTTCCTAATTCACTCTCTCTTCTCTGGCAACCACCATCTGTTCTCTGTATCTATGAGTCTGTTTTTCATTTTGTTTTATTTGTTTGTTTTGTTTTTACATTCCACATAGCAGTGAGATCATACTGTATTTGTCATTCTCTGTCTGACTTTATTTCACTTAGCAAAATATCCTCTAGATCCATCCATGTTGTCACAAATGGCAAGATTTTGTTTTATTTTTTTAATGGCCGACAGTCTAGTGTATGTGTGTGTTACACACAAACATACACACACATACATACTACATCTTCTTCATCTATTTATCTATCAATAGATACTTAGATTGTTTCCATATCTTGACTATTGTAAATAATGCTGCAGTGAACATTGCTGTGCATGTCTTTTCAAATTAATGTTTTTGTTTCCTTCAGGTAAATACCCGGAAGTGGAATTGGTGGCTGTTATGGTAGTTCTACTTTTAATCTTTTGAGGAACCTCCATAATGTTTTCCATAGTGGTTGTACCAATTTGCATTCCCACCAACAGTGTATAAAGGTTCCCATATCTCTACTTCTTTGTCACCACTTCTTATTTGTTGTCTTTTTGATGATAGCCATTCTGACAGGTGTGAGGTGTTATCTCATTGTGGTCTTGATTTGTGTTTCCCTGATGATTAGTGATCTTGAGCATCTTTTCAGGTGTCTGTTGGCCATCTGTATGTCTTCTTTGGAAAAAATATCTCTTCAGGTCCTCCACCCATTTATTAATCAGCTTGTTTGTTTTTTTGATGATGAGTTGTATAACTTCTTTGTATATTTTGGATATTAACCCCTTATTGGATATATTGTTTGCAAATATTTTATTCTATTCAGTAGACTGTCTTTTTGTTGATGTGCGAAAACTTTTAAGTTTGTTGTAGTCCCACTTGTTTATTTTTGCTTTTGTTTCCCTTGCCTGAGGACACAGCTCCAAAAAACTATTGCTAGGACTGATGTCAAAGAGCATACTGCCTATATTTTCTTCTAGGAGTTTTATGGCTTCAGGTCTTACATCTGGGTCTCTAATCCATCTTGATTTTATTTTTATATATGGTGTGAGAACGTAATCCAGTTTGATTCTCTTGCATATAACTCTTCAGTTTTCCCATTTATTGAAAAGGTTGTCTTTTCCTTATTGTATATTCTTGCCTCCTTTGTCATAGGTTAATTGACCACATAAGCATGGGTTTATTTCTGGGCTCTATATTCTGTTCCATTGATCTGTGTGTCTGTTTTTATACCAGTACCATACTGTTTTGATTACTGTAGTTTTGTAGTATAGTCTGAAGTCAGGGAGTGTGATTCCTCCAGCTCTGTTCTTCTTTCTCAAGATTACTTTGGCTAGTCAGGGTTTTTTATGTTTCCATGCAAATTTTAAAGTTATTTGTTCTAGTTCTGTGAAAAATATCCTTAGTATTTTGATAGGTATTACATTGAATCTATAGATTGCCTTGGATAGTATGGTCATTTTAACAACATTAATTCTTCCCATCCATGTACAGGTCGTTTACCTCCTTAGGTAGGTTTATTCTTTTTGATGCAGTTGTAAATGGGATTGTTTCCTTAATTTCTCTTTCTGACAGTTTGTTGATAGTGTATAGAAATACAACAGATTTCTGTATATTAATTTTGTATCCTGCAACTTGACTGAATTCATTGATGACCTCTAGTAGTTTTCTGGTGGTATCTTTAGGATTTTCTACATATAGTATCGTGTCATCTACAAACAGTGACAGTTTTACTTCTTCCTTTCTAGTTTGGATTCCTTTTTATTTCTTTTTCTTGTATGATTGCTGTGGCTAGGGCGTCCAACGCTATGTTGAATTAAAGTGGCGAGAGTGGGCATCCTTGTCTTGTTCCTGATCTTAGAGGAAATAATTTCAGCTTTTCACTGTTGAGTATGATGTAAGCTATGGGCCTATCATATATGACCTTTGTTATGTTGAGATATATGTTCCCACTATGCCCACTTCCTGGAGAATTTTTATCATAAATTGATGTTGAAATTTGTCAAAAGCTTATTTTGCATCTATTGAGATAATCATGTGATTTTTATTCTTCAGTTTGTTAATGTGGTGTATCACATTGATTGATTTGCAAATACTGAAAAATTCTTGTGTCCCTGGGATAAATCCATCTTGATCGTGGTATGCGATTTTTTTAATGTATTGTTGGATTTGGTTTGCTAATATTTTGTTGAGGATTTTTGAATCTGTGTTATCAGTGATCTTGGACTGTAATTTTCTTTCTTCCTTTCTTTCTTTTTTTCTCTTTTTTTTTTTTTGATATCTTTGTCTTGTTTTGGTATCAGGGTGATGCTGGCCTCATAGACTGAGTTTGGAAGCATTCCTTTCTCTTCAACTTTTTGGAGTAGTTTGAGAAGGATAGGTGTTAATTCTTCTTTAAATATTTAGTAAAATTCACCTGTGAAGCCATCTAATCCTGGACTTTTGTTTATTGGGAGTTTTTTAAATTACTGATTCAGGGAATTCCCTGCTGGTCCAGTTGTTAGAACTCAGCACTTTCACTGCCATGGGCCCAGGTTCAGTTTCTGGTTGGGGAACTAATATCCCACAAGCCACACAGCATGGCCAAAAATAAATAATTTAATAAATTGATCAGTAACTGGTAATAGGTCTGTTAATAGTTTCTATTTCTTCCTGATTCAGTCTTGGAGATTGTACGTTTCTAGGAATTTGTTCATTTCTTCTAGGTTGTCCACTTTATTGGCATATAGTTGCTCCTCTTAGTCTCTTATGATCCTTTGTCTTTCTGTGCTGTCAGTTGTAACTTCTCATTTTTCACTTCTGATGTTATTGATTTGAGCCCTAGCTCTTTTTTTCTTGCAGAGTTAAGTTTATCAATTTTTTTTTATCTTTTCAAAGAACCAGCTCTTAGTTTCACTGATCTTTTTAATTGTCTTTTTAGTCTCTATTTTATTTATTTCCACTCTGATCTTTATTATTTCTTTACTTCTCCTAACTTTCAGTTTTGTCTGTCCTTCTTTTTCAAGTTCCTTTAGGTGTAGGGTTAGACTGTTTATTTGAGATTTTTCTTGTTTTGTGAGGTAGACTTGTATCACTATAAAATTCCCTCTTAGAACTGTTTTTACTGTGTCCCTTAGATTTTAGATCACTGTGTTTTCATTTATCATTTTTCTCCGGGTATTTTTTAATTTCCTCTAATTTCTTCGGTGACCTGTTGGTTGTTTACTAGCCTGCTGTTTTTGGAGTTTTTTCCCCCTAGTGTTTGATTTCTAGTGTCATACCGCAGAAAAGATATTTGATGTGATTTTAATCTTCTTAAATTTATTGAGAATTGTTCTGTGACCTAGCATGTAATCTATCCTGGGGAATGTTCCATGTGCACCTGAAAAGAATGTGCATTCTGCTGTTTTTGGATGAAATGTTCTCATTATATACCTATTATTCCGTCTCGTCTAATGTTTCATTTAAGGCCAGTGTTTCCTTACTGATTTTCTGTCTGGATAATTTGTCCACTGATGTAAGTGGGGTATTAAGGTCACTTACTATTAGTGCCTTACTGTCAGTTTCTCCCATTATGTTTGTTAATATTTGCTTTATGTATGTAGGTGCTCCTCTGTTGGGTACACATGTATTTACAATTGTTATATCTTCTCGTTAGATTGATCCCTTTATCGTTATGTAATGTCCTTCTTTGTCTCTTGCTACAATCTTTCTTTTAAAGTCTATTTTGCCTGATATAAGTATTGCTACCTCAGCTTTCTTTTCTTTTCCATTTGCACGGAATACTCTTTTAGCTTTCATTAGTGCTGAGATCTTCATATTAGAGGGATGCTTTTATGACTTTTTATAGCAATGTAATTAATGATCCACAAATCAGGGAATATAAAGTGATATTGTTTTGACAGCCTTCTAAACAGTCTTCTGTTAGTATTCTCCTAAGGCCTAGTTCCAGTGTCCCATAGTAATTTAAATTTAGCTTGCTCCAAACTGTACCCACTTATGTTTTTCCCCAAAACTCTTTTCCCTCTGAATTTCTAACTTTGTAGTACTACAAATTTCTTCACTTCCCAGAGCCAAAAACCTAAGAGTCAGGCTTGGCTTCATGAGTATGAGACCAGTGCAATGCACAGGGCCTGCACTCAGGAAGGTCCTCTGTATGGAGGTTAATGCTCAGTGGTTGACATCTCAAAATTCTTAATGATTCATTTTTGGATTTGTGATTTGTGTTTTGTAAGTGAAGTCCAATGGGATAATGGAGCACGTACAGGGACTTGGAACCAAGGCACAGTACCACCTCCCACTGCCTCTCTGGGCTGGATTCTACATTTCCCACTTTCCCACCAGCCTCCCTTCTTCTCTCTGCCTCACCCAGCCACAGCTATCACCCAAACGGGGCCTGTGCACAAGCATAAGAAAGGTAGGGATTAGGCTGTGCACTCTTGGCAGGGCTGTCCTTGCCCTTACCTGTCCTCTTCACTGGTGTCTGACAGGTGGCCAGAGACCACAACCCAATTGAGGCAAGACTCTGTTCATCCCCAATTCCAGGTACCTAGTGAGTTGGAGTGGCAGCCATGGGAAGGGAAGAAACCTGGCTCAACTTCACTGCCCTGGGCCAGGGCATGGCACATGGGTTTGGTGGCTGGGAAGGGGCAACCTAATAGCCAGTGGGTCACCCACACAGTGAGTTGTGGGCTAGGGCCCCAGGCATCTGTGAAGGTCTGCACTTCTTGCCTTGGCGCCCGAGGGAACATGACATTAAATAGCAAATGAAAAATACCATAGCAGATGGAGAGAGAGACCGTTGGGAAACATTTTCTATTTTAGTACTTAACGGCACTGTTTTCCTGCTTTTTGAACAAGGGCCCTAATATTTTGTACTGAGCCACTCAAAATATGTAGTTGGTCCCTAATACAGTGGGGATTTTGACTCATCTCCTGGCCTCCGATTCCTCCTTCACCCACTTTAGCTTTCACACTGCTGCCAGAGTGGTCTCTTTAAAATTTAAATCTGATCATTACTTGACTCTCCCTTGGTTAAAGTCCTTTAGTGGCTCTGTATGGTCCCACACCCATGGACGTGAACAAATTTTGTACATTTTATTTGGCTTGCACAGTAGGTTCTTTCCACTCTCCTCCCTCTTTCCATTCTTCCTTCCCCTCATTTGAATGTCTTCAGACATAGCTAGCTTTTCCTTCAAAAAGCATCAGTTATGTGCTGAAACCTTTTGCGTTTAACTTGTATTTTACTGGGTGATCAAAACCAAAGTTAACTTGGCACAGAGAGCCTTTCATTATCTAGTTTTCTGCTGCCCTTCCAGTCTCATTTCTTTATACCCAGTACCCCCTTCCCTACCCCCAGTTCTTTAAGCCTCCAAACTTAAAGAGTGCTCCATCTTAATCAAACTTAAGTTCCTCAAACAAGTTTTCTCAGGTTTCTTTGCACATTTCTGCCTAGTAAGGCCACCTTCTGTACTCCCTAAAAGTATTCTCATCCTTCAAAACTCAGCTCCAGTGTCTCCCTGCCTCTTGTAGGCAATATTAGCCTTGACCTCCTCTGTCCTTCCTTCGGAATGTGCATTTACCCATTATAATACTGATACCACTGTATTGTAGGGCCATTATGTATATAGTCGCCTTCCGTGGTCTATGATATTCTAGTCAGTAGTCTCCAGAATGGGGTGTACATACCTCAGAGGGTACACAGAACAATCCATTTGGGTTGCAGAAAGAAAATAATAAATGTTTGATTTTTTAAATTTCACTATTTAAAATTTTTACGTTCTTGATTGTTTTATAGTCATACATCAGAACATTCTTATATTTTATAAGTAAACAGTTTTAGGAATGCACACCAACAATATTTTACTCATTTGATGCATAGTCCAGACAATTTAAAAACTACTCTTCTAGGAGGGTTCCTTTTTCTCCACACCCTCTCTAGCATTTATTATTTGTAGACTTTTTTTTTTTTTTTTTTTTTTTTTTTTTTGCGGTACGCGGGCCTCTCACTGTTGTGGCCTCTCCCGTTGAGGAGCACAGGCTCCGGACGTGCAGGCTCAGCGGCCATGGCTCACGGGCCCAGCCACTCCGCAGCATGTGGGATCTTCCCGGATCGGGGCACGAACCCGTGTCCCCTGCATCGGCAGGTGGACTCTCAACCACTGCACCACCAGGGAAGCCCTATTTGTAGACTTTTTGATGACGGCCATTCTGACTGGTGTGAGGTGATACCTCATTATAGTTTTGATTTGTATTTCTCTAATAATTAGCAATGTTGAGCACATTTTCATGTGCCTTTTGGCCATCTGTATGTCTTCTTTGGAGAAATGTCTATTTAGACTTCTTCCCATTTTTTGATTGGGTTGTTTGGTTTTTGATATTGAGCTGTATGAGCCGTTTTTATATTTTGAGATTAATCCCTTATTGGTTGCATCATTTGCAAATATTTTCTCCCATTCTGAGGGTTCTCTTTTCGTTTTGTTTGTGGTTTCCTTTGCTGTGCAAAAGCTTTTAAGTTTAATTAGGTGCCATTTGTTCATTTTTGGTTTTATTTCCATTACTCTAGGAGATAGATCCAAAAAGATATTGCTGCGATTTATGTCAAAAAGTGTTCTGCCTGTGTTTTCTTCCAGGAGTTTTATAGTATCTGGTCTTACATTTACGTCTTTAATCCATTTTGAGTTTATTTTGTGTGTGATGTTTGAGAGTGTTCTAATTTCATTCTTTTACTTGTAGCTGTTCAGTTTTCCCAGCACCACTTATTGAAGAGACTGTCTTTTCTCCGTTGTATATTCTTACCTCCTTTGTCTTAGATTAATTGACTATAGGTGCATGTGTTTATTTCTGGGCTTTCTGTCCTGTTCCATTATCTCTGTTTCTGTTTTTGTGCCAGTACCATACTGTTTTGATTACTGTAGTTTTGGTAATGTAAATTAGTACAGCTACTATGGAGAACAGTATGGAGGTTCCTAAAAAACTGAAAATAGAGCTATCATCTGATCCTTCAGTCCCACTCCTGGGTATATATCCAGAGAAAACCATAATTCAAAAAGACACATGCACCCCAATGTTCACTGCAGCACTATTTACAATAGCCAAGACATGGAAGCAACCTAAATGTCCATCAACAGATGGATACATAAGGAAGATGTGGTATATTTATACAATGGAATAGTAGTCATAAAAAAGAATGAAATAATGCCATTTGCAGCAACATGGATGGACCTAGAGATTATCATACTAAGTGAAGTAAGACAGAGAAAGACATATCATATGATATCACTTATATGTGGAATCTTAAAAAATGATACAGATGAACTTATATACAAAATAGAAATAGATCCACAGCCATAGAAAACAAACTTATGGTTGACAAAGGGGAAAGGGGAGAAGGGGGATAAAATAGGAGTTTGGGATTAATAGATACCCACTACTACATATAAAATAGGTAACCAACAAGGATTTACTGTATAGCACTGGGAACTGTACTCAATATTTTGTAACAACCTATAAGGGGAAAGAATCTGAAAAAAAAATAGATATATATGTATCTATAACTAAATCACTTTGCTGAAACTAACACAACATTGTAAATTAACTATACAATAAAAATAAAACTTTAAAAAAATGACAATATTTTTTAAAACCGCTCTTTTAGAAAATCAAGACTGTATCTTATTCATCTTACAACTCCAGCAATGACATTTTCTTTTTCTTAATCTGTTTATGAAAACTCAATAAATAGGTGACATTCATGATTGCCCAGCGTATGCACATTGTAAAGACATTAACCTTTTATGCCATAGCATCTTCATCATTAGGTGATGGTTTTAAATTAATCAACATTGTATACTGGATTTTTAAAAAAAGATTCTACATTAATCTGTTAAGTAAAATAGAATTAAGGGTGGAATACAGTGAGTAGAAAGAAATAATTTTCTTTCACTGAAAGCCCTATTAGATTAATGGTAGAAAGAATGACTCATGGGGACTATCTTAGTTCGCTTCTCACTCAAAGAATAATTGGAGGTGTAGTAATATGGTCTTCTCTCAGCCTTTTAAAAGTTAAATGAAAAAAAAAGATACTACATCTGGCAGAAGTGAAGGTCAAAACCTGATGATCTGTCCTTGGCTACGTGGGCTCATATCTTATGCAGTCAGTGAGACCATCACTGTCACTCAGGAGAACTTCTCCATTAAAATCAGCTACCTGCAGTTGAAAAAGGCTTTACACTCTTCTGTCCATGTGATCTAGGGCCAGTGTTACCTGCATTTTTTATTATGCCAGAGTATCAGTACAAGGACTTCATATTATAAGCATTTAAGAATTTGGACATAGAACAGGGAAAAGAGTGGTAAGAACTGTATTTTTTAATGTATGTTCAGCTAGCATCTCCCTTGTGTGACCAAGAGCAAATTGTTTGACTTCTTCTAAGGCCTATGGTGCCTTTTTTATGATAATGAAATACCACACAAATATTTTAAGATCTTTTCAGGTTTGCAGATTAAAAGGTATCATGTACTAAGAACCAATTTGTTAATATTTTGGGGCCTGAATTCATAATGGAAAAAAATCTTTGCAGCATTAGAAAAGAGTACAGTTAGGAAATAGCCTCTAGAAGTTATATAAATATGCCTAGTAAAATCTTTTCCATTGTGCATTTCTCCCTGCCTTCCCCCACTTTATTCTATACTTTAAAAATAAATAAATAAAAGCCTACCCTGATAGGCATTAGTAAAGAGTAATTACGTTGTTTTACTTGTACCTTTTGCTCACCACCATTTCCATAATACGGGTTTTAGGCGCATTTTGTTTCACCAGCGGCAGGAAGAATTTTATTTTTTTAAACAACTAATAGGCTCCAAAGCTCCCCTTCATCTATGATGCTGTTATTCTTAGAGTCCTAGAAATGAGAGCTAGAAAATTTCAATTAAATTCATCTAGTTCATCTCCCCTGACAATGAAAAAACGTCTTTCACATTATATGATACTTTTTCAGGCTTCCATGATAACCTCTGGGAGACTATCCAATAGACTAATAGTCCTCACTTAGGGGGAGTGTTATCTTTCTTAGGTTTGACCCTTCGTTTCTCATTATTTTATCCCTTAAAGCCATCTTCCTTAATAGTCATACTCTGTGAACTTGAGTAAGATCAGCAGTCTCTTCTAGTCATAAGAAAATCAACATATACCTCATTAGCAGGAACTAAGGTGGTCTACAGAAGTGCGTATTTCAGATACTAAATTTTCCCTCTTTAAACACCAGATTCGGTTTTATTTTAATAATGTTGAGGGTTTTTTTTCCTTCAGATGTATTAGATATTTTCCCTACTTTCTTGAGTGAATTGGAATTTTCTTAATAATTCCGGTTAATCATTATTAGCGTTTAGCAAATATATATTAAGTAGCCCATTGTGTGCTAAGCATTGAAGAAATACAAAGATGAGCTCAGTAATGTTTGCCTTTAGGAGTTAAGACTCAGTAAGGGATATAAAATAGGAATAGAACTAATTACTGGTCAAACAGAAAGAAACAGTAGTATAAACAAAACATCTTACGTAATCAGAAGTGAGAGACTAACTCCTATTAGAGAAATCAAGAATGGTTTTCAAAACCATTGGTATTCAAACTAAATAGTATTTGGTATTCAAAATAAATAGTGTAGGGACAACTGAGTGGCCATTTGGAAAAAAAGATAAAATTAGATGTAAGGTGTATCTGCTACCTTACACAAGCGTAAACTCCAAATGGATTAGGGATCTAAGTGTAATAAATAAACAAACAAACAAATAAATAAATAAACGATACAACTACTAGAAGAAAACAGAGGAATGCCTCTTTAACCTTAAAAAATATTCTTCTGTAATGAATGGTTACTGAAAAGACAGAGACAAAAAAAAAAAAATTTTTTAAGTGCATGGTAAAAAACATCATAACAAAGTTAAAAAACAGGGACTTCCCTGGTGGCGCAGTGGTTGAGAATCTGCCAATGCAGGGGACACCGGTTCAAGCCCTGGTCTGGGAAGATCCCACATGCCAAGGAGCAACTAAGCCCATGCGCCACAACTACTGAAGCCTGCGCAGCTAGTCTGAGCTCTGCAACAAGAGAAACCACCACAGTGAGAAGCCCACACACTACAACGAAGAGTAGCCCCCGCTCACCGCAACTAGAGAAAGCCTGTGTGCAGCAGCGAAGACCCAATGCAGCCATAAGTAAATAAATATTTTTTTAAAGTTAAAAAACAACCCCGAAACGAAGAGTAGCCCCCGCTCGCCACAACTAGAGAAAGCCCATGCGCAGCAATGAAGACCCAACAACGAAGACCCAATGCAGCCATAAATAAATAAATAAATAAATTTATTATTTTTTTTAAATTAGAAAACGACTGACTGACTGGGAGAAAATATTTGTAACATATAAAGCGTTATTTAAAAATGAAGGACAGGGCTTCCCTGGTGGCACAGTGGTTAAGAATCTGCCTGCCAGTGCAGGGGACATGGGTTCGAGCCCTGGCCTGGGAAGATCCCACATGCCGTGGAGCAACTAAGCCTGTGCACCACAACTACTGAGCCTGTGCTCTAGAGCTCGCAAGCCACAACTGCTGAGCCCGCGTGCCACAACTACTGAAGCCCACGCCCTAGAGCCCGTGCTCCGCAATAAGAGAAGCCACTGCAATGAGAAGTCTGCGCACCACAATGAAGAGTAGCCCCCGCTCGCCACAACCAGAGAAAGCTCGTGCACAGCAATGAAGGCCCAAAGCAGCCAAAAATAAAAATAAATAAAATAAATTTTTAAAAATTAAAAAAAATAAAAATGAAGGACAAATGACCAAAAACCCAATAGAAAAATTGAAAAAAAGATATGAATAGGTAATGCTCAAAAACTGTAAAAATTGTTTTGAACGTATAAAAACAATGTTCATAGTCACTTATAACCAGAGAAATGCAAATTAAAACAACATAGAGATACTACTTCACCTTTTAGGCTAGCAAAAACTCTAGACTATGACAAATTAAGTTGGCAAGGTTATGGGAAACAGACACTCTCATACATTGTTGATAAGAATGCAAACTGGTACAGCCTTTCTAGAGGGGATTTTGGCAAAGCTACGCATGCATTTACCTTTCCACCCAGCAATCCCACTTTTAGCTGTCTACCTTCAAAATACAACCTCCATCAGTATGAAAATACATACATACAAGGTATTCCTTGCAGCATTGTTTTTAATTGCAAAATACTGGAAACAACCTAAATGCCCACTCATAAGAAATTAACTACATCAACTACGTATGCAAGGTAGAGTAATGGCCTTTCAAAGATGTACACATCCTGGGCTTCCCTGGTGGCGCAGTGGTTGAGAGTCCGCCTGCCGATGCAGAGGACACGGGTTCGTGCCCCGGTCCGGGAAGATCCCACATGCCGCGGAGCTTGCGCGTCCGGAGCCTGTGCTCCTCAATGGGAGAGGCCACAACAGTGAGAGGCCCGCGTACCGCAAAAAAAACAAACAAACAAACCAAAGATGTACACATCCTAATATGCAGAATCTATGAATATGTAGTCATACATAGCAAAAGAGACTGTTGGCAGATGTGATTAAGGCTAAAGACCTCAAGGTGGGAAGAATATCCTAGATTATCCAGGTGGGTTCATTATAGTCACATGAGACCTTAGAAATTGAGAACCTTTCAGAGAGATGCAATATTACTGGCTTTGAAGATGGAGGAAGGAAAGGAACCATGAGCCAAGGAATGTGAGTGGCCTTTAGAAGCTGGGAAAGGCAAAGAACGCATTATCCCATAGAGCCTTCAGAAAGGAATACAGCCCTGCTGACACCTTGATTTTAGCCAGATGAGACCTGTGTTGGACTTCTGACCTACAGAACTATAAGATAATAAATTTGTACTGTTTAAGCCACCATGTTTGTGGTAATTTTTTACAGTGGCAATAGAAAACTGCCAGTGATAAAACTGGTGAAATTAGAATTAAGTCTGTAATTTCAGTCAGTATGTTACCCACCAGGGTTCTTGGCCTCCTTAATTAATAGAAATTGGTAAGAGGCCAGACAAGAAATTCAGGCAGTGGTTTATGGGGGCCCCTTCTGCAGCAGGAGGGAGCGAAAACAAACAACAGGTTCCCTTGCTCGCTCCCTAGGGGGAGGCGAGCTGATTCCTTATATGGGATGAGGGTAGGAGTGAGTACAGGGGTCGGGTCAGGCTGGAGGTGTGGCTTAGGTGGTCTGCCCACTCCTTTGGTGGTGCTGTGTGCAGGGCACTTTTGCTCCCAGCTCCTCAGAAGTGGCATTTGGGTTTTTGGTCTTTTTGTATCTTGTTCATAATTTTCCCCAACTGCGCATGTACACAGTTATTTTTAGTTCCTTTGTATTTTGTTGCTGGAGGAGACGTTTGTCCAGGTGCAAGCACTACAGCAAAGGGTCCCAGGTCCCAGGTCCCAGCCTGTATCAAGTATGGTACCTATGTTCATTCCTAGTTTTCATAATTATACTATGGTTACATACGATGTTAATGTTAGACAAAGCGGGGCAAAGGAAAACTCTCTGTTACTATTTTTCCAAATATAAAGGAAAAAATATCAGAGATTCCTTCCCTTCTCAAGATGTCTCCCCCACTCACCTCATTAACATCTTAATGTTAGTTGCCATTTCTTTCCTGGTATTCCTTTGTGAATTTCCAACTAGGCTTTTAACTCATGTTAAAAGTACAGACTTGTTCACAAAAAATTTTAGCAGATTTATTCTTAATAGATACAAACTGGAAACATCCCAAAAGTCCATCAGTTGGGAACGGATAAACCAATTTTGGTACATCCATACAGTGGAATAAAAAGGAACCAACTACTGATACATGCACCAACATGGATAAATTTCAAAAACAGTATGCTAAGTGAAAGAAGACTCCCTACTGCATAATTCCATTTATATGGAAGCAGATTAGTGGTTTTTAGGGGCTGAGGGAGGAGGAAGGGATTGACTATAAAGGGGCATGAGTAAATTTTATTTATTTATTTATTTATTTATTTATTTATTTATTTATTTATTTATGGCTGCATTGGATCTTCGTTGCTGTGCACGGGCTTTCTCTAGTTGGGGTGAGCAGGGGCTACTCTTTGTTGTGGTGCGCAGGCTTCTCATTGAGTTGGCTTCTCTTGTTGCAGAGCACAGGCTCTAGGCGCATGGGCTTCAGTATTTGTGGTGCGTGGGCTTCAGTAGTTGTGGCACACAGGCTCAGTAGTTGTGGCTCATGGACCTAGAGCACAGGCTCAGTAGTTGTGGTACATGGGCTTAGTTGCTCCGCGGCATGTGGGATCTTCCCAGACCAGGGCTCAAACCCATGTCCCCTGCATTGGCAGGTGGTTTCTTAACCACTGCTCCACCAGGGAAGCCCAACGAATAAATTTTTTGAGTGATAGAAATGTTCTATATCTCAATTCTGGTAGTATACGTTTGTCAAAACTCATCAACCTATACACCTAAAATAGGAAAGGAAAAATAGTGAATTTTTCCTTTTATAAAGTATACTTCAATGAACCTAATTTTTTAATAGAAAAGATATATTTGAAACATAATATATAAAAGTTGAAAATAAAAAGTTAAAAAAATTTTAACAAGAAAATAATCAAAGGAAATCTGGCATAACAGTGTTCTATCAAGTGAAAATGAATCTTTAAGACAAAGAATATCATTAGGGATAGAAGAGGCGTGCTTAATATCGTCTGTTTGGTCCCCTAGTAAATCAGCATATCAGTAAGTTATATTATGATGTTATATATAACAAGATAACATATGTTATATCATATAATATACATATTTTACTTTTACATTTTAATATAACATAATATCAATATGTTAGCATTGTTTAGATCTGATTAACGGGTGTATGTTTACTGTATTAACTTATGTGCTTTTGTATGTTTAAGAGTTTCATAATAAAAGTTCCACTTCATTTAACAAAAAAATCATTGGATGCTTCTAAAAATGGAGATCACTGCTTCATATCAAAGAGTCTGATTCATCAGCCCTGGGCTAGAAAAACAATTGTAATTTATGATAGAACCTTTTCTTTTCCCCTGTGATGCTTAAATTTGCAAACAAACATAAACAAAACAAAAAATCCAAAATCAAAAAGCCCCACTAGAGGAGAAATTACTCACATTGAAACTGCTTATTAAGTATAAAGCACTTTGTAACTGTTTGTGGTTTTGTTATTATTCTTGTTACCTAGAGTTTCCCCTTCTGTTTAGACTTCCAATAACTGGAAGATAAACTAGGTAAAATATGATAACTGAAAAGTAGAGTTTGACATTTTCAGTTACCCTTCCTTTTCCTTTTTCCTTGTTTTCTACAATTAGATTTTAGCATTTATCAAACATCTATATGTTCCTAAGTTATATTAAGAAAACAAGGGAGGGAATAATTTATATATGGCCCAGCCCTTCTTCTCAGGTAATTACAATCCATAATAATATGAACTGCTAAAATATGCAAAATACACAGGTTAAGTTAGTAATTAAACTATAACTTAAAAAGCAAGAATAAAAACAATTCTCACCTGGGTTCTTTCTAGTTGACAAGGTGGCATTTTCTTAATGTGAGTCATATGACATTTTAAGGAACTGCTATTAAAATTACTTAATCACCTAAAATTGTTTAATCCCTTGTGTGGTCACTGATATGGAAAAGTCTCAAACAGGATTAAAGCAGGATTCTGTTGCACATCACTGTGTTTTTGTGTGAAAGGTGATGACATGTTTCTCTGCCTCTTCTCCATGTCTTAAGGGAACAGCAGCAGCACTAGGATGCTGGCAAGTCAGTGTCTCTGATTACCACCACTGAGGCTTCTGAGAGCAGTTGCATAGCAGCAGTCTTATTTCAGTTACCAATCATGCCCTGATAGCCAAGTTCAGCCTTCAGGGGTTACTCCAATTTGCAGGTGGTGAACAACTTTTATTATTATCTTAATATTTACCAAGCTCTAGAGAAAGACACCATTTGGCTTTTTATCTTTCACTGGCAGTTGCTAATTTTAAGCCTTATTTTGACCAAAAATAGTGAGTACCAACTACTTAAAGTAAGTCATTTTAGTTGTATCAATTGCTATGATGATATAGTTGTTTAAAATGATACGCTTTTTATTATTTTTAAGAATTGTAGATGGTAGCAACAGCAATCCAAAGGAGAATTGTATGAAGTAGGATTTGTTTGGAGGGTTTTATTTGTGTTCTTTCAGATTAGGTTGGTATCAGAAGGGTGAAATCAAGTTTATTTGTGGTCTTCTCCTTTGTTTCAATTTATGATACAGGATTTTTAGGGTACATTTATAGGAGCATCATTTACCCTTCAAATTAACATAAGACAGAGATATCATAACTTTTTGTGAAAGAGAGAGAAACATTTTCCTAATTGGCATCCATCTATTTTTAAATTTTATATTTGGGTTTTTCTTCTCAGTGACCACAGAATCAGTTACATATAAAAGTAATTTCAAAAGGATTTCAATTTTACTCTAGTTTAATTATAGAGATAGGAGCCTTAGGAGCAAATTTTTCTACGTCACATGTCACATTAGTGGGGTTTTTGGTTTGTTTTCCTTTTTTCTCTCATATTTTTGAAATGTTATACTGCATTTTTGCCTCTTTGTGGTATATAATTCTATAATAAGATGTGTATAGAAATTAAGTATAGTACACATGGGGGAAATGCATTATATTATAGTGCCTAGAATATTTGAAGAGAAATTAGAATGTGGAGAATTAGTACAGTATGATGGTTAAAAAGCAAGCATTCCAGAGTCAGACTGCCTGAACTTGAAGTTTTACTTTGCGACTTAGCAGCTGTGTGACTCGGGAAAAGTCAAATAGCTTCTCTGTATCTCTGCTATTGATATATAGTTGATGAAGAAAATGAACTCTTCATATATTGTGCATTCTTGCTCAAAATTACATTAAATTTTCATAGGTAAAAAGTATTTCTCTCAGAAAAGCAAATGCTTATTTATTTATGACTGCTTGGAATGGTCTTGTCTCTCATTGTTATTTCCTTAGAAGTCAGAGTGAAAGGTGAGGTCCTTACTGTGGCCTACAGGATCTGCACACTGTACCCCCTACCCCAGTACCGGGACCAACACCAGCCTGTTACCTCTCTGACCTCATTTCCCACAACCCTTCCTACTGCTTTCTCCATTCCAGCCACACTGACTTCTTGGCTCTTTCTTGATCACACTAGGCATACTTTTGCCTTAAAGCCTTTGCTGAGCCTAGTCCTGTTGCCTAGAATGCTTTTCCCTTCCAGCATCTGCTAACTCAAGGCTAACTCACCTCCTCTTCTTTACTCAATATAATCCTTCTCCATAAGGTCTACCGTGACCACTTTGTATTCCCAACCCTCTTTACACAGCTCTGTTTTTCTACAGTGCTTGTCTTTTGCTAACTTATTTTGTTCTTTGTTTATCGTCTGTCTCCTTCCACTGGTATATAAGAATAATGAAAGCAAAGATTTTTGGTTGTTCACTGATTATCTCAAGTGCCTCAAGTATCTGGCAAATAAATATATGCACAAATGAAACTTTTTAAGTACTAGCAATATATTGGGTTTAAATTCTAACTGCTCACCTATTAACTGTGTTACCTCGAGCAAGTTACTGAATACCTGCTTTGTGGAGTTGTTACATGGATTAAATGGTATCACATATTGGAAAGCACCTGGCCAGTGCTTGATAGCCAGGAAGCCTTCAGTAAATTCACTCAGCCAACAAATGTTTTTTGAACATTTAGGATATACCAAGTATCATTTATAGGCACTGGCATACGTCACAGAACAAAATAGCCCCAAATCCCAGATATTGTGGAATTTTTTTCTAGTTTCCTTCCCTTCCTTTGTTGTGGTAGTTTCTAGGAGGAAAGACTCATGATTTCACCTAGCCTGTTCAGTAGTCTCTCATCCTAGATTTATATTCAATTAATACTTATAGGTACCCTTTTTCCATTATTTTAAAACTACTTTTGCATTCAGTTATCTTATTCTTTGGGATGGCCTTAGGAAGAGGATTTTTTAATCCTCATTTTACAGATAAGCAATCTGAAACTTAGAAGCTGTGACTTATCCAAGGTCATTCAGCTAGGAGAAATTGGAGCCAGGATTTGAAGCCACACTTCCTGATTGAGTTCCCTGTTCTTTCTGTGGTGGCAGTTGTAGCAGAAACACCATGATGGCTTTTATTCATTTCACTGCCTATTTTATTTCAGTTCTACAAACATATATTGAGCCCCTACTAAAGGCCAGATATCAGCCCTGCCTTGGGGATGCAAAAATTGTTTAGTCCCTGTCCTGTGGAGTTCAGAGTTTAGCAGGGAAGTCTGTTGACACATCAGTGGGAATGCAGTGTGCTAAATGTAAGGCTGGCTCTATTTATAGATTCTTGGAAGCACGTAGGAGGGGCACCTAATCTAGAGCAGGGTCAGGACATGCCAAAATAGACACCTTAGAAGAGATCATGCCTGAGCTGAGTCTGAAAGGATAACTTAACCAGGAAAAAGAGAGGAAATATGAACAGTAGCATAGATTCATGATGACTATAGAGAATTGGAGGCTTTTAGGTTTGCTGGCGTGTAAAGCATGAAGCAGGGAATGGTCAGGGGTCGGCTAGAGAAGTTAGTAGCTACCAGATGATACCGTATTCTACAGGGAGAACTCTTACCAGGACCACTCTTTTAGGTACCTATAGGTCAAGTATCTACCCTGGTCCACTCAGCTATAGCCAGGGCTCTTCATGGTACAGAGCATACTGACCTGTATGTAAGGAATTGCTTAGAAGGGGCCTGTGGGAAAGAGGGCATACCATATACTCTGAGGCTTCCCAGAGGGAATAATGTTGCTGGAAGGCTCAGTGCATGGTTGGTCCAGGCAGAGGCATAGTAAAAGCCAAGCCAAGCTTGGAGATAGTGAATATTTAGTGGCATCAGCCCATTCAGCTATGTGATCTTCCTGGACAGCCTGATCATGGGACCAGATTTTAAACATTGATTCAGTTTTGATTTTGAATAGCTGATCATTAAGGGAATGGAGGTTATTGGTGATTAAATAGCTTCAGATAATTGGTCCGGGAGTCTTGGTTGAATAGAGAGAAAAGCAGGGTCACGGGGAAAAATGGGGTGGTCAAGAGACTAGCGGTTTCTGTGAGGTTGGAGAGTAGATGTATTTGGAGAAAGACATACCTGGTCCAGAAGAAAAGTCAGAAAGAAGAGTATGACTGTCTAAGGTGTCTGAGGTGAGGGATCTGAATAATGATAATATCTAGGGCGTGGTTCTAGGAGTGAGTGGCTGGAGAGGAGGTTAAACGTTATTGGAGTTAAGGAATTGTGAAGCTAGCATATTAGATGGATCACTACGCAGTTATTTACTAGCATGGTGTTAGGAGCTAAGAGACAGAGAAATATTGCAGGCTGGGGGCTAAAATCCTTAATGAATAAAGGAAAGTGAAAGAGAGATTAATACATGAGAACGGCAAAGAGTGTGATAAAGGGTATTAAATCAAGGTCATATGAACCTCAAAGAATATGCTTTACTCCAAACCATTATTTTATGGAATAAAGGTTTGGAAGCAGTCGTAATAAGCTAGGAAAACCCCAGCTCCTCTTTCTAGTACCATTGAATATTGGTTAGGGAGAATGGAAAACGTCTATCAAATAGGGCTGTAAGCTAAACAGTCTTCTCGGGTGAAAACCATGTTTCAGTTATATCAAGGAAATGAAAACAGAATTTTGTAGTAGATTCTACTACCTCCATGAAATATCACTGACCACTTAGGGCAGTCTTACACTTTCCCTTATCTATATTCCTTAAACAACCATAATTTTATGTATATACTTCTGAGGTATTTACTGAGCACTTATTAAGCTTTAGACTCTGTGGTCGATGTTAAGATAGATATAGCATTATACCTTTCCTCAAAAGTTTAAGGGCCAAAGGGAACAATAATTATACATGAATAGCAGGACAAATCACCTTTCCAATCTTATTTTTCACTACTACTAATCATTCACCCACCAAACTAAATCTACTTAGTGTATACCCTGTGTATTGTTACCTCCATGACGTTTTTCATTTGGTGAAAATGAAACCATTTGGTGGTGCTGAATTCTCTTAGCTTTTGCTTGTCTGTAAAGCTTTTGATTTCTCCATTGAATCTGAATGAGATCCTTGCCAGGTAGAGTAATCTTGGTTGTAGGTTCTTCTTCCCTTTCATCACTTTAAACATGTCATGCCACTCCCTTCTGGCTTGTAGAGTTTCTGCTGAGAAATCAGCTGTTAATCTTATGGAAGTTCCCTTGTATGTTATTTGTCGTTTTTCCCTTGCTGCTTTCAATAATTTTTCTTTGTCTTTAATTTTTACCAGTTTGATTACTATGTGTCTCGGCATGTTTCTCCTTGGGTTTATCCTGTATGGGACTCACTGCGCTTCCTGGACTTGGGTGGCTATTTCCTTTCCCATGTTAGGGACATTTTCACCTATAATCTCTTCAGATATTTTCTCTGGTCCTTTCTCTCTTCTCCTTCTGGGACCCCTATAATGTGAATGTTGTTGTGTTTAATGTTGTCTCAGAGGTTTCTTAGGCTGTCTTCTTTTCTTATCCGTTCTTCTGCCTCCATTATTCTGCTATTGATTCCTTCTAGTGTAGTTTTCATTTCAGTTATTGTATTGTTCATCTCTGTTTGTTTGTTCTTTAATTCTTCTAGTTCTTTGTTAAACATTTCTTGCATCTTCTCAATCTTTGCCTCCATTCTTTTTCTGAAGTCCTGGATCATCTTCACTATCTTTATTCTGAATTCTTTTTCTGGAAAGTTGCCTATCTCCACTTCATTTAGTTCTTTTTCTGGGGTTTTATCTTGTTCCTTCATCTGGTACATAGCCCTCTGCCTTTTCATCTTGTACATAGCCCCTCTGCCTTTTCATCTTGTCTGTCTTTCTGTGAATGTGGTTTTTGTTCCACAGGCTGCAGGATTGTCATTCTTCTTGCTTCTGCTGTCTGCCTTCTGGTGGATTAGGCTATCTAAGGGGCTTATGCACACTTCCTGATGGGAGGGACTGGTGGTGGGTAGAGCTGACTCTTGCTCTGGTGGGCAGAGCTCCGTAAAACTTTAATCCACTCGTCTCCTGATGGTGGGGCTGGGTTCCCTCCCTGTTGGTTGTTTGGCCTGAGGTGACCAACACTGGGACCTACCCGGGCTCTTTGGTGGGGCTAATGGCAGACTGTGGGAGGCCTCACGCCAAGGAGTACTTCCCAGAACTTCTGCTGCCAGTGTCCTTGTCCTCACAGTGAGACACAGCCACCCCCCACCTCTGCAGGAGACCCTCCAACACCAGCAGGTAGGCCTGGTTCAGTCTCCTACGGCTCCTTCTCCTGGCTCCCGATGCACACACTACTTTGTGTGTGCCCTCCAAGAGTGGAGTCTCTGTTTCCCCCAATCCTGTTGAAATCCTGCAATCAAATTCCGCTAGCCTTCAAAGTCTGATTCTCTAGGAATTCTTCCTCCCGTTGCCTGACCCCCAGGTTGGGAAGCCTGACGTGCGACTCTGAACCTTCACTCCAGTGGGTGGACTTCTGGTATAAGTGTTCTCTAGTTTGTGAGTCACTGACCCAGCAGTTATGGGATTTGATTTTATTGTTATTCCGCCCCTCCTACCGTCTCACTGTGGCTTCTCCTTTGTCTTTGGATGTGGGGTATCTTTTTTGATCAGTTCCAGTGTCTTCCTGTCAATGATTGTTCAGCAGTTAGCTGTGGTTCCAGTGCTCTCGCAAGAGGGAGTGAGAGCATGTCCTTCTACTCCGCCATCTTGAACCAGTCTCCCTCAAATTACTCTTTTATCATATGCCATTTGTCATCAACATTTTTGAAAGAAAGAATATATCATGGTATTCTGTGGAAAAACATGAACAACAGGTACTCTGAGTCA
Organism: Grampus griseus; assembly: GCF_964374135.1. NCBI lineage: Eukaryota > Metazoa > Chordata > Mammalia > Artiodactyla > Delphinidae > Grampus > Grampus griseus. Next base: position 60,233,525 of record NC_139017.1, read on the forward strand.
AAATATAGTTCAGAAGAATGAAGATGCATTAGGGATACCTTAACTGATTTTGTATATATTCTTTTTGTGTGTACACTGTGATATATGACAAAACCAGCCAAAGTAAGTCTTTAAAAAACTTATTTAATACAAAATAAAAATTTTAAGTGGTAAGGCATTGTGTTATAGTTTAATTGGCTGCTTTTTTCTTTGTATACATAAAATAATGGTGTGACTTACAATCACTGGTGTCCTAGATTCAAAGAAATATGATAGTGTTATTTTGTGATTAAATATGCCAGGCATTAAGAGCATGTACCTTCCCAATACATGTTGTGTCATTTATATTTGTATTTATTTCTAATCTTATATTAAACTACAGGCTCTTTGAGGGCAGAGTTTGTGTTTGTTTTATCTTTGTTTCCCTTACAACACCTAGTACAATGCTTTATAACATATACACATAAAATAAATAATAAATAAATGGATTAAAATATGAAGTATTATACAGTAAGTGCCACAGGAAGGTAAAGTACTATATGAGTGAACATCTGCTAGTAAATTCTCAATTAACTGCTTAACTGTAGTGTGTTAGAACTGTATTTATATATGGTATTTGGTACGGTCCTTAGGTTGAATCTCAACTTAGGCCAGTGGTTTTTGAACCAACTATAAATGATCCTAATAGAATTCTATAAATTTAGGTCTGGTTTGCTGACTACATTTACAAGGAAATGTGGTGACTCATCTTGATTGAATCATAGAAAGTAGTAAATAAAGCCTTTGCCTTAGAGGACAGATGACAGTGACTTTCTCTAATGATGCTAAGATTATACAGGAGATCAGGCAAATGCCTGTCTCTAAGAAATATAGTACTTTTTTTTTTTTTTTTCCGGTACGCGGGCCTGTCACTGTTGTGGCCTCTCCCGTTGCGGAGCACAGGCTCCAGACACGCAGGCTCAGCGGCCATGGCTCACAGGCCTAGCCGCTCCGCGGCATGTGGGATCTTCCTGGACCGGGGCACGAACCCGTGTCCCCTGCATCGGCAGGCGGACTCTCAACCACTGCACCACCAGGGAAGCCCAGAAATATAGTACTTTAAAAAATAGCCCTGTTTTTTCTCCCTCCAATCAATCTCAATACACCTACAATAAAAAACAGCCTGGGGAATAAAGAACAGCTTAAGGAATTATGTCTATGTGATATTTTCTAGTTTTTACCCTTATTCTTTGGGCTATAAGTACAAGAAATAACATAAGCATTTTTCTTCAGTCAGCTAAATAGCTCTACTTCTGATTCAAATAAGTTTGTTTCCATTTTTTCTCTAGCAGTGCTTGTGTGTTTACTTGGCATGGAAAAGCACTGTGGTAGTCCACACTACTGTTCACCAAATATCTCTTTCTAGATACATTATAGGATTGTACATTCTTTCCCTGTTGATGTTAGGTGTGGTCATGTGACTTTTTTGTCCAATAAAATGAGACCACTAATGACATGAAGCTTTAAGAGCAAGTACAAAATTTACCACACTTCCTTTATCCTGAGGCAGCAACTAATAGAAACACAAAGATGGAGCCTCCCTTAGCCTAAGTCCCTGAGTGAGGACAGCATAGTGCCAGGTCCCCGTCATATTTGACCTGCTCATAGACGCATAGTACATTTTGTGCCAGTAAGATTGTGGGGTTATTAGATAAGCATAACCTAGCTTATCATGATTAATATAGTCTTCACCCCAAAACAGTGGGCTTTAATGGTAACTAGAAGAATACAACAGATTTGATGTGCTGGTATTGGCCTAGTCTTTTTTTTCCTTCCTTATGGAAATATTTATTATACACAGCTTCTATAAGCTAATATTCATTACAAGGTGATTAGAGTCAATTCCATACATCAAAGTACTTTTCTTTGAATTATAGTCTTTTGTCAAGACATTTTGATATACTTCTATAAGATGTCCTTTCATCTGCCAACAGTAGAACTGCCAATTCATTCTTGCATTTATTCTTTTATTCAACAAACTTTTTTGAATGCCCATTATTTGCCAGGTGCTAAGACTAGGAAGATGTTCGAGGCACTCTAGATAGTTTGGTGGAAGTGGCAGAAGGTAAGCAGGGCTAAAAACTACAAGGCACTTTGTTCTTCTGAAGTCTGGGTGCTTCACTGGTTTCATACATGATACATACCTGTTTCATTTTAAAATAGTTAAACTACATTTAAAATTTAACTTCACAAGTACCATATCCAAGGTGACATAGATCAGATTTTGCCACTGCTGAGACCACCAACATATTACCTTAGAAGTTAGAAGTTTCTTTACCATAGCTAGTATAGAAACTGTTTAAGAAATAAAGTGCCATCTAAAAGTTTAATTCTTGGGCTTCCCTGGTGGCGCAGTGGTTGAGAGTCGGCCTGCCGATGCAGGGGACTCGGGCTCGTGCCCCGGTCCGGGAGGATCCCACATGCCGTGGATCGGCTGGGCCCGTGAGCCATGGCCGCTGAGCCTGCACGTCTGGAGCCTTTGCTCCGCAGCGGGAGAGGCCACAGCAGTGAGAGGCCTGCGTACCGCAAAAAAAAAAAAAAAAAAAAAAAAAAAAAAAAGTTTAATTCTTGACATATATACACCATCAAATGTAAAATAGATAGCTAGTGGGAAGCAGCTGCATAGCACAGGGAAAGCAGCTTGGTGCTTTGTGACTACCTAGAGGGGTGGGATAGGGAGGGTGGGAGGGAGACGCAAGAGGGAAGGGATATGGGGATATATGTATACATATAGCTGATTCACTTTGTTATACAGCAGAAACTAACACAACACTGTAAGGCAATTATACTTCAATAAAGATGTTTAAAAATAAATAAATAATTGTTTAAAAAGTTTAATTCTCCCAGTTATCATAGAAGAAAAAATTTTTTATCACATTATCAGGTAGTTTCCAGCAGCTATATTTTACAAATTAAAAAATTAAAAGCTGAATTCTGTTTCTGGTCTTCATTATAAGAATCTGAGTATCTTTTGCAAAGGCAGTGCAGATGAGTTAGGAGACAGCAAGGTTCCCTTTTGATTCTTCTTCCCATCACTTTCTGCCTTTTCATTCTAGGGGTTCTTCAGCAAGCGCCTGAAAGGCTCCATCAAGAGGACCAAAAGCCAATCAAAGCTTGACCGAAACACGAGCTTTCGGCTTCCCTCCCTTCGCAATACAGATGACAGGTAGGAGTTCACTTGCTTAAAACAAAGAAAGAAATTTTACAGTGCATTTTGGTCTTCATTAACTTTGCATCAATGATAGTTGGAAAGATCCGATACAAAATTTACTTTTTTGTCTTGCTCATATTGAGGCAAGGTACAAAATATTGGCTTAAATATCCAACCAGTTTAAAAATCTTACAATATTGGAGACTGTGTGGATACCTAAGAACTAATTTAAGAATCGGTTGTGCTGTTTCTGTCGAATCAAGATCTAGTGGTCAGAGGTGTATCTTTCTTTAGTAGGATGACCATAAGGGATGACAATGGCTATAGCTAACATTTTTTGAGCACTGTACTAAGTGCTTTATATTCATTTTCTTGTTTAATCTTAATAATAACCCTGTAAGAGAAATATTAATATTATCACCATTTTATAGATGACAAGTCTGAGGAACAGAGAAGTTAAGTAATATTGCCCAAGGTTATACTGCTTAGTAAATAGCAAAAATGGTATTTAAACTTGAGCAATTTGGCTCTAAGAGTCCATGGTCTTCACTGCTGCATTGTTCATTGTGTATAGTATATGGACTCAGCCTCATTAATTTGCAGTCACATCTAGAAGATATGTATGAAAAGGAAGCCTGGATTTCAATAATTAGGACTACCAGCTTAAGCAAACCTCAAATGCATGGCTTGCTAAGGATAACAACCCTCTAAAATGATTGAATGTATGCTAGGACACATTAGTAATACTTCACATCTCTACAATGTTCAAAATTTAGGAAATGGTACTTGTTGTTTCTTGACACGTCACCACCATCACCAGTATTTATTGAGTGCTTACTCTGTGCCAAGTATTTTTAATGTAGTATCTTATGTAATATAGCCCTAGATACTATTATTATCCTCATTTTACAGATAAGGAACTAAGGCAAAAGAGATTGAGAAATTTGCCCATGGTCACACAGCTAAGAGTAGAGCTTTGATTTAAACTCATGTCTGCCTTTCATAATTATACTCTTATTTATACTTGGGTGTATGTTTGTGTTTTTTTTTACTTTTGGTAATAAGTCCATTATTTCCAGTTATCTGCATAACAAACAGAAATATAGATTATAATCTCTATAATGGCAGATTATAGATTTGCCAGGCAGAGAATTACTCTCATTTTATATGTGAAGTAACTTGTCCCCCATACTGAGTTGATAAGAGGCTACTGCTTTATCAGCTCTTCTTATCCTTGAACCACGTTAGAGGTGTTCTGTGAAATTTGGAAGTATGTTCAATTTGCAGTGTAATTGTATTGTTAAATATGTCTTTTGTACCTTTTTGTTTTAAGGTAATCATTAAAAAAAGATCTTTTATTCTCATATTTTTCCCTTAGATTTTACTCTATAGCACAGGGAACTATATATATATAACTGAATCACTTTGTTGTACAGCAGAAATTAACACATTGTAAATCAACTATACATCAATTTTTTAAAATTACTTTTATCATTCACACAACCATTTACATTTTATCAGTATGATGGATGAATAGTAATAATAAACACATATACAGTATGTACTATGTGCCATACACTGTTCTAAGCACTTTACATAAATGAAGTCATTTAATCAACACAACAACCCAGGTTACAGTCATGACCTCATTTTGAAGATGAGAAAACTGAAACAGAGAAATTAGTAAATTGCACAAGTTCACACAGCTTAGAAGATGGCAGTACTGCGGTTCCAATCCAAGAATTCTAGCTCTTAAGTCTACATTTTTTAATTTATCCTATATTGCCTCTCACAAAAAAGGCAGGTGGGGAGCATTTCTTTGTTTTAATTTGTAGTTACCTAATGCCTGCTAAGTTGAACATCTTTTCACAAGTTTTCTTCTTCTATGACTTGATTATTCATCCCTTTGCCATTTTCTGTTGAGCTATTTGTCCTTTTTGTTATGCTTTGAAGTAGTGCTTATTATTACTAGGGATTGTAAGCCACTATTATGCACGTTGTTAAAATTTTCTTCCAGTCTGTTTCTTGTGTTTTTAAATCATGTCTCTGAATTATATAGAAGTTTTAGATTTTCATTTGGTCCAACATGTCAGTCTTTTTCTTTGTTGGCTTACCTGACCAAATTTGACCAGAACACTGAACTCAAGAAGCCAGGGATCTCTTTCTCATTAAATTTCTCATTATGATGCTGTTCAAATCACTATATCTTACTTCTTCAGGAGGAGGAAATATTCTGCCTGGGGTATTAGGAGGATAATGAAGTAGTGATCATGATATTTTGAATTCTTCAGGCTTTTTGATAACAACAAACCTTATCTGCACTCATTACATTTTAAAAAGATAAAATTATCCTCATGAGGTCTGAGTTACTGCTTTCAGATGGCAGAAAAACAGTTGTAAATGAGTTAATTTCATCTAAAGAAGGTTTACTACATATGATAAGTAAGCTTTTCTGTGCAAAAGAACATAGGGTATTTTAACATGCAGACTTAATTGATCAAAAAGACCCTCCAGGTTTGTCTAGCCCAGTGATCTGCAAGTTGTAGACTCTGCTCTAAGGCCCTGATGGAATTTGGTACCAATGTTGCTTTGGGGATCAATTTATGATGATGCTTAAACTCAGAATTTCCTTTGTGAAGTTGTGGGGCATAGGCATAAGGAGTAAAACTTTGCCAAATAATATTTTTAAGAACCAAATTTCTTGATACACAGTAACATATCTAATTGTGACAGTTATGTACAGACTAGAAAGCCATTTGCTACCAGGGAATATAGAGTAACTAAAGACACAGCCCCAACCTCAAGGTGTCCAGTAGAAGAAGTAAATACTCAGGAAGAAATGGTATAGGGGAGGTGAGATTACTTCTTGTTAGGTGGACCAAGAAAGACCTTAGAGGGCAGTGGCCTGTGAGTTGAACCTTAAAAAAGCAGGTATAATTTGAACTGAGAAACAGACACATGGAGAGAGCATTCCTCAGCATGGAAATAATGAGCAAAAGAAGAAAACAGGAAACTACAGAGCTTGAAAAGAAATACTGAGTAGTTCATGGTATATAAAGGAGTGAGGTAGGAAATGATTGGAAAGGTAAAGTTCCAATTTTTACATTGACAGGTAAAATACTTTGTGTGTTTTTGTCTTAAAAATGACTCAGTATAAGAAACAGAAATATGAACTCCATCTTTGATGAAACTAGGATAAATTTGAATGATAGATTACTTAAAACTAGAGGAAGATCAGGGCTTCCCTGGTGGCGCAGTGGTTGAGAGTCTGCCTGCCGATGCAGGGGACACAGGTTCGTGCCCCAGTCCAGGAGGATCCCACATGCCGCGGAGCGGCTGGGCCCGTGAGCCATAGCCACTGAGCCTGCGCGTCCGGAGCCTGTGCTCTGCAACAGGAGAGGCCACAACAGTGAGAGGCCCGCGTACCACAAAAAAAAAAAAAAAATTAGAGGAAGATCAGACGTAGTTGCCTGCAGAAGGAAATTCTGAAAAAAAGTCTATCGCTTAATGATTCAGATCAGTTGCTAATTAACAGATACTCAAAACGGTAATGGCTTAAACAAAGTAAAGTTATATTTTCTTCACCTATAAGAAGTCTGAGGGTGGGCAGTCTAGGACTAAGGGTTCAGGGCTCTTTGTGGGCTTTTTCCTCTGCCATTCTCAAGGTCTTCAAGGATCTCTTTAGGAACACAAGTTAGCTACTGGAGCTCCAGCCATAGCATCCATGTTTCAGGTACCAGAAAAGAGGGGCCCATAAAAGGACACCTGTCTTCCAACCAAGTTATCTCCTTTTAGAGCAATTTCCCTGAAACCTCACCCAGTGGCTTCTCATTGTCACTTTTATCTGCAAGAGAGACTGGGAAATGTTATACATGGGTACGTTGTTGCCCCCAATAACACAAGAGTCTGTTATTAAGGAAGGAGGAAAAGATGGGCATTAGGAAGACAGCTAGCATCTCTAACAGAAGAAAAAGGTTGATTTACCCACTCACCCCCAGAACTCTGGAAAGATTCAGCTCCCACCCAGCTCTAGCAGGCCAGCAGCCAGGCGTACATTCATCACACAGCAAATTTGAGAAACTGAACCAGATAAAAAGACCTACAGATACCAACATTTATGTTCCTACGTTACAATGTCAGCTGGTAATTCTACTCCTAAGTATATCCAAGAGAAGCGAAAAACGTATGTCCCCACAAAAATTTGTAACATGAATGTTCGTAAACATTGTTTATAGTAGCCCCAAAGTGGTAATGACCCAAATGTCCATCAACTGATGAATGGATATACAAAACATGATATATCCATGCAACGCTGTATCATTCAGTCATAAAAAGGAATGAAGTACTGATACATGCTACAACATGGACAAACCTTGAAAACTTTATACAAAGTGGAAGAAGCCAATCACAAAACACCATATAATGTACAATTCCATTTATGTGAAACATCCAGAATAGGCAAATCTATGGAGACAGTAGATTAATGGTTGCCAGAGGCTGGGGATATAGAGCAGGGGAAAGTGATGAATGAAGAATGACTGCTAATGGACATGAAGTTTCTTTTTGGAGTGATGAAATGTTTTAAGCTTAGACTGTGGTGATAATTGTACAACTCTGAATATACTGAAAATGGTACACTTTAAATGGGTAGATTTTATGGTATGTTAATTATATCTCAATAAAGATGTTAATTTTTTTTTAAAAAACAACAGCTGGCCAGGAAGTACTCTGCAGTGAAACTCACTAATCTGTAAGCTCTATTCCAGCACACAAAGCTTCCATTGAGTTCTTTAGTGCTTTAATCTTAAATATAAACAGATGGCCAAGAATCTCCAGATATTTGAGGAAATTCTTCAACATGAAAGGCAGAGAGAAAAACAAATAAATAGGAGAGAGAAAAAAGAACCCGGAAGAAACAGAGACAATGCATAGAGCCAAAAACAACTTCAAAGCATAATAAATATTTTCAAAAGATAAGATAGTGCATCTATGAAACAATAAGATGCTATAAGAAAAGGAACCTCAAAGAAACAAGAAAGAGAGCTTGGAAATTGAAATATAAAAGCTCAAGTCAAGTCAATCTCCCAGAAAGTAGAACAGAAAATGAGAAAATCAATCCAGAAGGTTCTAGTAAAAGAAAAGTTTTATTAGAAAACTTTAGAGAGGAAATTGTCAAAGAAATAATACAAGAAAATTTCCCAAAACAAGAAAATATAAATATCCAGATTGGAAAGGCCACCAAATTCCCAATACAGTGAATGAAAAATGACAAAAGACTTTCCAACACACACACACACACACACACACACACACACACACACACCAATTCACATCATCATGAAAGAACACACCACCAAGGCTTTAAAAAAAAAATCTTAAAAGCTTCTAGAAAGAAAAAATAGGTTACATACAAAGGAGGTATGAAAGGATTGCATTGGAATTCTCAATAGAATATTGAAAATCAAAAGTCAGTGGAGCAGTGTTTTCAAAATTCTGAGTGGAGGTTATTTTCAACGCAGTATTCCATACACAGGACAGTCCTTGAATGTCAGATGAGGAGTGTGGATTTTATTGTATAAGCAATGGGGGGTCTTTAAACATTTTTGAGCACGGAAGTGACCTAATCAGAATTGTGCCAATTATAGATTAATCCAACAATGGAATTTCAAATGACTTGGTTTACAGAGACTAAGTTTGGGAGACCGATTAGAAAAAAAAAAAAAAGCTATTGTAGGAAATAAGAAAGACTCTAAAGAGGGTAGTTGGCAGTGGGAATGAAGAGTCAGTGACAAGATAGGAGAAGCATTTTAGAGGCAAAATCAATAGGATGTCACAAAATCATCATTGTTCCAAAGCCATCTAATCAGATAAAAGCCAGTAAAGTGATTTCCTAGAATCAATATTGGCAGCATTTTCACATTAAAGCCATGTCATGTGGAAGGGTGTTGGGACAGGAGAAGACTCTGCCTTATTTCTGCCTTATATTGAAATGCACTTTGAAAAGTTTGAAAAACTAGGAAATACTGAAAACCCGTGGTTATACAGGATTGTCAGGCATTCCAGGATTTCGAATGCCTGTCAGGTTGCCAACCTTACTCTGGAAGTGCTACTTAAATTTACCAAGTCTTGAGGTAAAGATAAGCACATGGAATAGAATTTTCTCAACTCCTTCAAACGTCCTTCAAGTAAAAACCTTTGCAGTAATGTCTTCGATTCTGAGGCTCACTGACAAAGCATGGTTTTAAAGTAGTCCGCTTATTCTTTGTCAGGAGGATACCTAAGAATAAGTGTAGTGTTCATTTGTAGGGTGTATATACTCAGCTTCTTGAGTTTCTCCTAATTAGAACTAATTTTTTAACTCTCTTTTTTTTAAATTTGTATACTCACAAGAAGTTGTAGAGTCTTGCAAGCACTTCCCCCAATAGTGATATCTTATAACTGTAGTGTAATATCAAAACCAGGTAATTGACATTGGTACAATACTGTTAACTAGACTACAGATTTTATTTTTCACCAATTTTTATGTGCACTCATTTGTGTGTGTTTATAATTCTATGCAATTTAATCCTATGTATAGATTTGTGTAACCACCACCACGATCAAGATACAGAATTATTCCATTACCAGAAAAGAATCCCTCTGCTACTCTTTACAGTCATACCCACCTCCCCACACCCATCCCTGTCCCCTAGCAACCACTTTTTGTTTTCTACCTCTATGGTTTTGTTATTTCAAGAATGTTATATAAATGGAATCATATAGTGTATAACCATTTAAGATTGGCTTTTTCTTTCACTAAATAAAATGCCCTTGAAATCCCTCCAAATTGTTGCATCTGTCAATAGTGTGTTTCTTGTTATTGCTGAGTAGTATTCCATTTTATGGATGTATCAAAATTTGTTAACCAATCACCTACTGGAGAACACTGGTTTCTGATTTTTAGCTATTAGGAATAAACTGCTGTGAACAGTTGTGTACACATAAGTTTTCACTTCTCTGCAGTAAATACGCAAGCGTGCAATTGCTGGGTTGTATGATAAGTACTTGTTTAGGTTTAGAGGAAACTGCCAAACTATTTTCCAGAGTACCTGTACAATTTTACATTCCCACCAGCAATCTTTATGGGTTTTGTGTGTGTGTGTGTGTGTGTGTGTATGTCCCAAGACATTTTCACCTGTTTTCTTTTAGAAGTTTTATGATTTTTAGCTTTTATATTTAGGTCTATGATCCATGTAGCTAATCCATGGTTACTCTAAATCAAAGGTGTTGACTCCGAGCCTATTGGTGTTCACTTCGAGATAGTAATCAAAACTTCATACTTAGCCCAACCAAGCCAATTGCAGACAGTCTGCTTTTGGAGAAGGGAGTATTATAAACTACTTACTTCTCTCTTCGCATCTACTCTTCACATCCAGCTTAACTACCCGTGGTTTTAGGTGCCCTCCAGATTTGGGGCAAGGGGAGAGACAGAAAGGAGGGGAAAGGTAATAAGAAAAGTTTTAGTACTATCTTAGCCTTCCATAATGCTCTCTGAGTCTGGCAGATGTTTAAAGCTGACTCTTCTATCATGAGGTACTTTGAAGAATTCTTCAGAAATGTCTCATCTTTGAGGAACTCTCATCTATGGTTCTTTTGAGTTTCCTGGGTACATTTCTATTCTAGGTGTTCACTTGCAACTCCTTCCACAGTTTCTAGGAAGGAATTTTTGCTGTCTAGTCTTCACCCTTCCAGTCCTCTGGTCTACAGGAAATATTCACACATCCTTTGCCCTGACAAACCTCTAGGAGTGCAGCCTAATCCAAAAGTATCAACTTGGGCTGTGCTACCAACAGTTAGTCATTTCTCATCCTCTAGATTTCCCAGATAAAATCAAACTCCACCTTGTAGGCATTCCCTACCAATATCCCTTGTGTGTGTTGGGGGGAGGGGGGGATGGGAGGGATGAGCCTCACAGCTTTCTCCAAAAATTATCTCTCACAAAATCCTTTCCCTTCTCCATACTGTCACCACTTTTTATAGTCCTGCTCTGACTGAAAGGTTCAAGGTAATGGAATAGGTTCCAAAACATTTCCTTTGTAGATTCTACAGTTTGGTACTTCACTGCAGCATGCACCTGTTTTACCTTAGAGTCTCAATTTGAAACTTCAATTTTAATATCTCATCACATATGTATATAATACTTTTACTAATCTACAGTCTTGAGCATAACATACAAAATGGAACATGGCTCTGTCCATTCCCTAACTCTCAGCATTGTCTCCTACCACTCCTACCAGAAGTCCATCATTTACTTACTAAACTGTTTCATATTTCTCTACTTTTAATCTTGCTGCCCTCTCTATCCCAAATACCATATCCTATTCCTACACCGTGTCCTTTGATATGCAGCAGTACCCAAGTCAGGAGTCATATGCTCCCTGACTTCTTTTCCTTGTTCTTCCTGTGCATCATTCTAGACTAAGCATCTGCCCCATATACCCTACCCACCCATGGCCAACTGTATACACCTTATTATAGGACTGACTGCTTTCTATTGAATTTATTTTTTCATGTTTCTGCTTACTGCAGCAGATGGGAAGCTCCACAAGTGTACAATCTTTGTATCCCCACCCCCTACCACCTGCCTGTCCTATTAAGGAACTTAATTTCTTGGCCTGAAACAAAAGGGAAGAATCCAAACAAATTCCAGATAATAGAGGTGAAGAATCTCCTTCACTCTGGTGTACTTGGATAGAATGACAACTTCTCAGAAATTATTGGATTCCAGGCCATTAATTAATCAATACAGCCTAGCTGTATTGATTAATTGAAACTAGATTATAGTTTCCCTTACCAGTGTTTACTGATATGGACCAGTTAAGGAGCCCTTAGTTTTGTGAACTAAAATACAATTGAAGTTTCTAATTATGTCATGATAGCATTTTAAATTCATTAGAATGCTTTATCTTAATAGAAAAAAATTATTTCCATACATTTATACCTTCTATCTTCATATTCTTCCAGCAAGGAATATATTTGAGAATAGCTATCCTAACCTAATAGTTTACATAAAATGAACTAATGCTTGTCATATCACTTTGAAAAACTATGTTTGCAATGATAGTCCCATTTGTATGGTACTGTAGTTTATGAGATATTTGTAAAATCATAGATGATTGTGTTTGATTTTCACAATAACTGTGGGAGGTATAGGAACAGAAATCATTATCCACATTTTACAAATGAGATAACTAAGGTTTAGAAGGAATAAATTATTTGTTCCACATCACATGGCTAGTGAGTGATTTGAGCTGACATGAATACGTAGGGCTTTTGAGTCCAAGTTGATTGCCTTTTCCATTATCCTCTTTGTTGCATGTGTTGATAGGAAGCCTAACCTGCTGAGAAAATGATTGAGAAAGAAGGAAAGATCAAACGGAAAAGTCATGCATACACATATATATACACACAAACATATTCAAACAACTTTTTTTTTTTTTTCCCGTACGCGGGCCTCTCACTGTTGTGGCCTCTCCCATTGCGGAGCACAGGCTCCGGACACGCAGGCTCAGCGGCCATGGCTCACGGGCCCAGCCACTCCGCGGCAAGTGGGATCTTCCCGGACTGGGGCACGAACCCGTGTCCCCTGCAACAGCAGGCGGACTCTCAACCACTGTGCCACCAGGGAAGCCCCAAACAACAACTCTTAATAAGAGTAGAATACTATGCAGTAATAATCAGTGAGTCAATTTATGGTCATTATATTTTCACGATTTGGTAAAATATAAAGCAAACTCCCTACTATGCTCCTATCATCTTCCCTTCCCTCCAAATCCAAGTGGTTTGGATGAAAAATTAAAATAGAATCAGTAAAAGAAAATATAGCTGGATTTCTTATGCTCTTGGAATGGAAGAACCTTTTCTAAGCATAAACTGGGGAAAATAATTACAAATATGACAGAAAAAGTACTAATTTACTTAATTTACGTAATATTTATCAATACATATCAGTTGTTAAACAATTAGAAAAATGGTTTAAGAACATGAAATAACAGTTCATAATTCACAGAAAAGAGAACTGAGATTGCCAATATACATGTTTAAATGTTCTCAACCTCATAACTAAAGAAATTCATACTAAAGCAATAGTATAGAAATGAAATACCCTTTTTTACCAATTATACTGGCAAAGATGTTTGAAGTGTAGCCATATCTCATTTTGGTGATAGTGTATAGAAACATGCACTATTGGTAGGACTTTAAATTGATGCCATCTATTATGGAGGATAAATTAGCAATATCAAAACTTTAAATGTATGTGCCCTTTGATCTAGCAGTTTCACACCTGGAAATTTAAAGCATGAATACGTGCACATGTGCTTCAAGGTATATGTACTAAGATACTTTTTGAACGTTGGTGGTGATCACCAAAAAAAAAGAGAAAAGAAAAGAGACTTAGATGGTCATCAAGGATTGGTTAAACTTCTATAGACCCATATAAGGGAATTCAGAGTGATCATTAAAAAGCGGCAATTTATATCTATATGTTCCAGTGTAGACAAAATTCCAAAATATACTCTTAAGGAAAAAAAGTATGGTAGAATCTCATTTGTATGTGTATACATACATACACACACACACATACACACACATATATGTATATGTATAATATTTGGTTGTCTGTGTACAAAAAATTTCTGGAGGGGTCACAAAAATCATTAATAGTATTTTCCGTAGGAGATTGAGGGAGGTACCCTTATTTTTCACCTTCTGTCCTTCTGAGCTCTTGGCATTTATTACCGAAAGCATTTATTACTTTATTATTTAAGGGGAAAAAATAATTAGAGAATACCTCCTTCAACCCCATTTCAACCTCATGCCTCCCTGTAGCTGTTTCCCAGTTGTCACCCCTTCACCATCAGACTTTATGAGTTAGTCTCCACTTTCTCATATCCCATTCATTTTCTCAACTGTCTGGAGTCTCATTTTTGTCCTCGTCATTTCACTGAAACTGCTACAGTTATCTCCAATTATCTCTCAGTTCATATACCCAGTGGCTACTGTTAATATTTTAACACACTCTATCTTCTACAGTAATGGACAACCATCCTTTTAAGAGTTCTCTTCCCTGGGCTTTTATGATACTTGAGTCTCCTGGTTTTCCTTCTGTCTTTCAGATTCTTCAGTCTCTGCTGTCAGTTTTGTAGATTTAAATGTTAGCATTTCTCAGTCTACATGTTCTATTTCAGTATTCACATTGTCTTAGTCTGTTGAGACTACAGTAATAAAACATCATAGACTAGATAGCTTATAATCAACAGAAATTTATTTCTCACAGTCCTGGAGGCTAGGAAGTCCAAGATCAAGGTTCTGGCAGATTCAGTGTGTGGTAGGAACCTGCTTCTTGGTTCAAAAGGCTTCCTTTTCTCTGTGTCCTCAGATGGGGGAATGGGTGATGGATCTCTTTGGGGTCTATTTTATAAAGGCACTAATCCCCTTCACGAGGGCTCCACCCCCCTGACCTGATCACCTCCCAAAGGTCACACTTCCTGATACAATCACATTGGAGGTTAGCATTTCAACATACATTTTGGGGTGAGACATTCAGTCTGCGGCAAACATCTACTCCCATAGGAACCTCAAACTTGTACTAAACTTGATTTTATTTCCCCCCTTGGTTCAACCAACATTGCCCCTCACTTCCCATCTCTGTAAAGGACATTACCATCTTTCTACCCAGTGGCTCAACCTTGACTCTATCCTCTCCCTGATGCCTCCAGCATTGCAGTCATTAAGGCCTATTTACTGCCTAATTACCCCCAAATCCATCCACTTCTGTATTTCTGCTGATCTAGTTTGTGATCTTTACTCAGGTTACTATCATAACCTATGAACCAGTCTCTAAGTCTTTCATTATTTCTCTCTCCTCTGTGTACCCCTCTCTTTCTCCACTTTTTAGCCAAAGTATACTCTTGCCAAGGCACACATCTGATCATGTCATTCACCTTCCACCACCCACAACCTTTCTATGTCCATCCACTGGCCTTGTGATCAAATTGGAACACCCACGTTACTACGGGTCCCATCATGGTATCTCTCAAGCCTCATTATTCCCCATACCTCTTCTCTCAGCCCCAACACACATCCACACTGCACCAGAGCCACACCGCTGAATTCTTTTCAGTTCCTCAAACACCCCAGATTTGTATGTTCTCACTACAGGCCTTCTCACATGCTGGCCATTCCCTCTAGAATGCTCAGTACCTCCACATCCTCATAGAGCTAATTCCACTCCATCCTTTAGTTCACAACTTCACATTACTTTTAACTCCAAGAAACTTTCTTTGAATCCCCAGCTGAAGATCCAGGACCCCTACTAAGTGCCCACAGAGCCACTATTGGATCCTTTTTCCTAGATCTTATCCCATTGTATTATAATAGATTTTTAACTCACTAGATTATAAACTGTGTGTGAGTACAAGGACCTTGTCTTTCTTCTTCACCTTTGTTTCCTTGCGTCGGTATCTAGTATAGTGCCTGGCACATAATGTACACAAAGTAACTATTGAATGGATAGATGGATTCATACATATATTCATTTATTCAACCAAATAATGGCTGAAACTAATGGGAAAGCAAATAGTCATGAATTTAGGGATGATTAGAAGTAAGTGTCATTGAACTTCATCCGTGTCTAACTTCTTTTTTTATTTTTTTATTTTTTTTGGCCTCGCGGCACGGCTTGTGGGATCTTAGTTCCCTGACGAGGAATTGAACCCATTCCCTTGGCAGTGAAAGCACAGAGTCTTAACCACTGGACCACCAGGGAATTCCCTCTAACTTGCTTACCCTCTTTTCACCCATACTTAATTTTACGGTAATGATGAGGCTGAAAGCCTAAATTCAGAAAAAAAAAAAAACCTAATCTTTCCACTCACTCTTACACTAGTAAGTATGTTAATTGAGTGGTTTATGAGTGTGGTTTGGTTTAGTTTCATGGTTTTTTTTTTAATTCAGTATAGTTGTGTTTACATTGAATTTGTTTAATAGGCACTAGTAGATTTTATTCCATTTGCAATTTAAGAACAAAAAAGGTGTGTTACAATATGGTACAGTTTCTGTAAGGAGATTGTTCCCTAGTGCCTGTCATATTGGAGGCTGGTTGAGTTTTCTGCCCTTCAGAACATGTTTTAATATTTATAATCTTGTCTTCATTCTGTGCTTGTCTTAATTGTCTGTATACATGTATATGTACCAAAAATAGGTTGAATGTCGTTTTTGACTGTGATGATAAATTTCCTTACCATGAGTTTAAGTGAAAACTCAGACTGACAAACATCCTTCTTTACCATTAGCAGCTGGGTTCATTAGACTATCCTGTCAGAACAGAGGCTGAGAACAGAGAGAAGGAAGATCAGCAGTACATGTTACGTTTTCATAATAGCATTTTTTTTTTTTTTTTTTTTTTTTTTTTTTTTTGCGGTACGCGGGCCTCTCACTGTTGTGGCCTCTCCTGTTGCGGAGCACAGGCTCCGGACGCGCAGGCTCAGCGGCCATGGCTCACGGGCCCAGCAGCTCCGCAGCATGTGGGATCTTCCTGGACCGGGGCACGAACCCGTGTCCCCTGCATCGGCAGGCGGACTCTCAACCACTGCGCCACCAGGGAAGCCCCCATAATAGCTTTTTGTGTGAGTGGTTGTATGGTATTTTTTTAAGTAAACATAAAAACCAGTGAGTAGTATAAGCAGTAAGGACTGGCTTTAACTGCAGCAGGTAAATCAGTGCAGCTAGGGCTGTCAGGATCCTCGGGGGCACATTTTTTTTAGCACACAAGCAGAACTCTGATGAATGAGCTCTAATTTCTTTCTTTTCTTTTTTTTTTTTAATCCAGGTAGGAAAAGCTTTATATTCAGTACTATAGGAAAGGATCTGCTCTTTCAAACAGAAAACATCAGTTGGATAGTTTCACAGATACGAGGTTGAAAAACAATAAAATCTGGGGAGCAAGTAAAGCTGCCTTTTTCCCAAAGTGAAAGCTCAGATGCAACTTTTAAAAAACTGATTAGACCCTTTGTAAGTTTATTGGTAGAGTATTAGGATACTGAATATTATTAATTTCTACCTGGGAAATTTTCAAACAAGGTAAAGTGCCTTAGGAACACATACTGGTGAATACAAACGTATATTGCTGTACTCAGTTTATGGCTGAGCTGTCTTTCCAAGAACTCAGCAAAGCAGTCTAGAATCATAACTGCCACGCCAAGCAGAAATTCACCTGCAGTGGAGTACAGGATTTTGTGTGGCAATAAGCATTTTTTTCAGTTATATTTTTAATTAAAAGTTTCCCACATTTGGAACTGAATCTGTAAAGATGTGGCAGATGGAGCTAGCACATCCAAGCACCACTGGTGCTTTGGGGGAAGTATGCTTTTTAAAAAATTGGATGGTTGAGCTGGGAAAAATCCAGCTGTTTTACTTAACATTGCACTAATCAGAGTTCTTTGACTCCTTTTTTTCTTCAGTGAATCCAGTGGTGTGTGTGTTGGCTCCTCACCCCCAACCCCTTCACTTTTGTCTTGTAAGATTGATTTCAGATAGTGATGTGGGTTAAAGCAATATAATATTAATTCACTGTAGTGGGTAATAGAAAGCTATTCCTGCCTTGTAGTTTCTCTCTTAAATAGGTCAGAAGCAGCAGGTAATCTTCATCAGCAAAGCAATTAGATTTTTAACCCTTAACTATCACATTGAGCCCTGAATTATTCCATGGTGTTTGGGATGATGGGGGTTGGGGAGTAGGGGTGCAGGGGTTGGGAAGAGAACCAGTAGTCAAGGGATTCACAACGTCCACTTTTGAGGTTAGGTTCCTTGATGGCCATTGTCAGATTGGACTGGGAAGCGTCGTTTTAAACTCCTGTTTTTCTCTCAATAAATCCACATTCCGCTTTCCATTAGAGAAGTAAACTGTAGTGCCATACAGAGCTGCTAAAACTCTAATTAGCAGATCTAAGAAAAATCAACTCATAGGAAGGTACAGGAGGAGGTAAACATGCTTAGAGGGGACTTGGGCTTACTAATGCTATTATATAGAAATATTTGCACAGATAATGCCTCCCCACCGCTGCCACTCCCAGGCTGCTTGATCTTCCTGTTTACTGTAATCCTGCTTCTCTGGGAATTACTTCTGTCT
Organism: Grampus griseus; assembly: GCF_964374135.1. NCBI lineage: Eukaryota > Metazoa > Chordata > Mammalia > Artiodactyla > Delphinidae > Grampus > Grampus griseus. Next base: position 60,251,863 of record NC_139017.1, read on the forward strand.
TCTCCAAGACACTTTCTTCCCAATACAGGAAGGGCTTGCTTATTTATTCATTAGCAATGTTGCACATATTAGCAACTTTGGTGTTCAGTTCATGGGCGTAGGTGTGTATATACACACAAACATACATAAATGCTGAACAATAGGAGACCCTGAACTATACATATTAACAGCTGAAATTTCTGTAACCAGGAAGAATTTTGAATTCTAATTCCAGGTGGCTTGGTTATGATATCTGTTTATGGCTGTATTTGGAAGTTAAACCTTCCAGATACAGCCATAAACAGATATCAACAAATGTCAAAATGACATTTGTTCAGCACTGGAAATACAGTGAATAAAATTATCCAACTCTCTCCAAAAGAAAAAAAAATGTAACTCAGATAAGTTAATGAAAATAGTACCTAGAAACATTAAACTAGAATAAGAACTGCAAAGGAAATAAAACGGATGTGAGAGAAAGATTGTACTTGCAAGGTGGGATGTGGCAAATACCTTTTAGTAGCGGGCTGGGGATCATCTAGGAAACATCGAAAGCTTCGCAGCTTCGTTCTCTAGCACAGTTAGGAGATTCTCCTCCACCCCCAGAGTTGCCTCAGTTTTTTTCCTACAGCTTTTGACTCCAAAATTGTTCATGGAAATGGGTGGAGCCTCGCTTTTCTTTCCTTTCTGTCTTAAAATGGTTACATTTGCAGAGCATGCTCCTTGAGTCCTTCAAGCTGCAGCTTCTCCCAGCTGCCTTTGGCTCTAATCTCCTTATAGGTGTAGCACCATGGCAACAGGCCCAGCCTAGAGCCCAGGAACCTTGTTTCTGTTACCTGAGGGGCTGGATGCAGCCTGAGGAAGAGAAGAATATTACCTGTCCTGCAGCCTATTTGGAAGATGACTTCATGTTCTGTAATATGTGTTTCTGTTCTGCTTCTACTGAAGACTTGAAATTACACCTGGAAAACATTTATCCAGAGATGTTATCAGTAACTAAAGGCAGCAGGGGAAACCATCTTCTATTGGTTCTTGTCTTCTAAACACAGAGTTGTTTTCTGAGATGTAGTTCAGAAAGTGATTTGCTGTACCATGACATGTGGCACCGCTATGATTTTGGGGTGCACTGCAAGATGGCTGTACAGTTGCTTCATGTAGGTAGACATTTATTTGGTTTGAGATAAAATTAATTTATGTTTTAGAATATTTTCCTAAAGAATTTAAAACAAAAAAGTAAGCCTTATTTTGTACCTCCTATTTTAAATATGCCTTCATCTTCCCTGTTGAGAGACTCACTCCCAGAGCAGGATAGCCTTTTCCCCTACAAGCAACTCCTCCTGGGAAAAACGGGCTGGAACTGTTGTTTCATGTATTTAGAAAAGATTACAGTATCCTGTTGCCTCAACCAGGCTTCCTATGAAGCATATTGGGAAAGTTTGTATGGTAATTACATTAAAATTTGTTTTTGCATTTAGTTATTTATAGTTGATATGCTCTGTTGACAGTATATAACATGTCATTGTCTTATCCAGTAGAACAAAAGGAAATAAATGTGGAGCCATTACATTGTTATATTTTTAGGTGCAAAACATTAGGTGGCTTTTGTGCATCCTTTGTATTATCAATGGTAAATATAATTATTGAATTTTTGACCATAAAAAGATTGCTGAACATTAGAACACACATTTTTGTGTGTGGAAAGAAGAATGGACTAAGGTCCTATTGCTTAAAATGTTTTTTACTGTATGGAGTTTGATTAAACAGTGTTAGAATGGAAACAGAAGGGAAAGAGCAGCCTTTCGTGCTAGTCTCCTATATCTCATTACTTTATAATTTAACTGAAAGCTACTCTGGCATTAAGTATTTTGGTTCCTTTTTAAGTTAACATGGTTATTTCAAGGAAATGAATGAAGCTGCTTATTTAATGTGTTTTACAAAAACAAATGTCTTTCCACAAGGCATTTCTTTTTATCCCCATTACTAGGTACTTCTGCTTGAAATATATGTATTTAACTCTGGGTGTTTCAGTCAATAAATACTATAATTATTGAGTAAAACTGCATAGCTACCCAGTTTTGGATTCAAGAATATTGTGTTTTATATTGTTTGGCTTCATTGATTCTTCCAAGGGGAAGGCAGTGAAGTACTAGCTCCTGTAGTGACAAGAGTCATGCTTCCCTGCATTCCTTTTTAAACAACTAGGGGACAGAATCAACCAGAATGCCTGAACAGTGTTGACAAAGGTCTGTTCTTCTAGTTTGAACATTTCTTTTGAGGGTGGGAAGTTTCTTCAAGGCATTTTACTCTTTATTCATATTTGTACAGTAAAGCATAGATAGAACCAAAAGCTTGCCAGAAAAGAATTCCATATAGAGATGGAAATCAGACCTTTGGAAAAGCAGGGTCTTGTGCTGAAAAGTTTGGCTTTGATTCTGGGTTTGTGTATGTATGTTTATTCTGCCAAAGCAGAAGGAAACAGAATGAGGGTTCAGTCACTGCTATTTTGTCACTGATAATAGAGGATAAAGCTATAGCATGGAAAAAAAAAAAGTAAAAGAAACGATATGTCTTTTGATAACACCTTTGCATAAAAAAAATGTGTAAGATAACCTTAGATGATATATATTTCTCCATCTCCAACACAGGAATGTGGATAAAAACAGTGTCTGTGGTGGAGCTTCAAGCTCCCTTGAGACTAGTAAAATTATAGTACATTTTTGTGTTTTGTTGAAAAAAGTAAGTGTGTACACACAGACACAAATATGTATGTGGCTTATCTGTGCCACATGAATATGGTCCTATTATTATTGTTACAGATTAACTGTTAATTTGCTCATTTATTTTCCTCTTAGGCATTTATACATTTGGTTAAGCCTCCATTGCATTTGACCTTTATTTTCTTGTTGGCCAAGTAATTACACTACCATAAATATCTCTTTCTACTTTTAGGTCTCGTGGGCTGCCTAAACTAAAAGAGTCACGTTCCCATGAATCCCTGCTGAGCCCATGCAGTGCAGTGGAATGTCTGGATCTTGGTAGAGGGGAGCCCGTATCAGTGAAGCCACTCCATAGCAGCATCCTTGGACAAGACTTCTGCTTTGAGGTAGAAAAGTGTAGGAAAAAGGAAGAGTAGTTAGACAACAAAGAGATTTTTCTATCCAGTATTCCTATGATCGCATTACTGTATTGATGATTTGATCATCTTAACTGGTTTTCAGTTGCTGAAAATTACCTACTTACAGGGGAAAAATTGGAAATCTGCTAATCTGATTATGTTGGTGATTAAAGTTATTAATGATGGCTTCTCATTCCTTTTGGGCTTGTCTGCTTTCAAAATAAATGAGTTCTTCTACTCAATGCTCTGTGGTGACCTAAATGGGAAGGAAATCAAAAAAAGAGAGGATATATGTATACATATAGCTGATTCACTTCGCTGTACAGCAGAAACTAACACAACATTGTAAAACAACTATACCCCAATTTAAAATAAATAAATAAATAAATGGGTTCTTAGTGCATTCTCAGCAGAGGTCACAAGATTAATAATAACTTATTGTTAGTATTTTAATTTTTTATTATTGATAAAGATATCACACAATATGTTATTATTTTTCTCCTGAAAGCCAAACCCCCCAATTTTAATGATCCTTTTGAGGAAATTGACTAAAACCATAATTTTTCTAACTAAAACATGGGCAGTTCAAGATCTGGGACCATGTGTTATCTATCTTTGTAATCCCCAGCACTTAGCCCAGTCCCTGGCACATTGCAGGTGCCTAATTTCTTCAGTGAACAAATTGCCCTTCACCAGAAAATTATCATCATCACCTTTTATAAGGTAATTTCCCCCTCCCAAAGTAAATGGCCAATTGGCCATTTGCAAATTTAATTTCAAAACCATCCATATACTTGTTAGTGTTATGATTTAATTAATGAGCACAAACTTACAAAGTTATTAGTGATGAGTCCTATGTTAGATATTGTAGAAGTTGAAAGATGTTTTATACCTTTTCTTATGGACCTGCACTATCCAACAGAAATACAGTGCAAGCCACATGTGTAATTTTAAATTTTATTAAACCCAAATCCTACCACTTCTAACATGGAACTAAAAATTATCAATGAAACTTTCTACATTCTTTTTTTAAAAACTGAATCTTCAAAACCTGATGTATATTTTACACTTACAGTACATCTCAGTTTGGACTAGTATTTCACATGCTCACTAGCCACATGTGGTTAATAGCTACCATATTAGACAGAATGTAACATCTGATCTGATTCACTAGGTTATAATCTGAGATTGAGTTAATATATGAACCACTTTAGCAATTTGGACAGGTCATTTATTGGTGTTCTTTTGTATAAAAGTCACTTGAACTTTGCCATATTTGTAGAACTCAGTTCAACGGATTGTATGCCCAGCCAGGTGTTAGGTTCTAGGCATAGAGACAACATGCTTCATTTTTAAAGGACATTGATAATAATCATCAGGCTAACCTAATTAGATGATTGGCAATCAGACTGGTTGCCTAGTAGAAGAGAAATGGGTTCCAAAGTAATTCAATACTGGTAACTCTTTTCAGTTTCACGTAGTAACCTTCTGTAACATAATGAAGGCAGTCCCAAGAAATAAGCTGTTTTAGAGACCTTCTTCCCTTTTTAGTTATTTTTATTAACTCAGAATTGAGCATATTTATTTGCAGGTAATTTTTAAAGGTTTAAGTTTAATTAAAGATTTTTAGTTTTGTTCTTTCTGAACTGTAGGCCAGTTTTAGGTTCCTGAGCTGAATTCTCAATGGCCTTTGTCTTCATACCTGCATTCTAGTAGATGCTAACTAGATAACAAAACAAAAAGTGAATGTGGATGTACATATAGATATCATAAAACCAGCAAATATAATTTTGGTTACCATGTAGTATAATATGGGTTCATAGCATATCTCTAAATCTTTCATGATACAACTAGGAAGATAGAGACCCCAAGCCCTGCATTTCCTTTTCCTTATCTCTAATCTTTATGTTGAAGGTTACCTACTTAAGTGGAAGTAAATGCTTCAGCTGTAACTCTGCTTCAGAGAGAGATAAGTGGATGGAAAACCTTCGCAGGACAGTTCAACCAAATAAGGTAATGGTGGCTTTGAATGTCCAAAAATTGTATAACTCTATAAGCAGTAAGTTGATTGAAGGTAAATAGAGTAATAATACCTTAAATTTTATAGAACTTTTAAACACATATACGTTTTGTCCTTTTATGCTCAAAATAATCTTCTTACAGATAGTATCATGATTTTACCAGTGTGGATAAGAGCAGCGGTCCCCAACCTTTTTGGCACCAGGGACCAGTCTCATGGAAGACAATTTTTCCACGGACGGCGGGGGGCGGGGGGTGGTTTGGGATGATTAAAGTGCATTACATTTATTGTGTACTGTATTTCTATTATTATTACATTGTAATATATAGTGAAATAATTATACAACTCACCATAATGCTGATAGGAGGCGGAGTTCAGGCTGTTGTGTGAGCGATGAGGAGCGGCTGTAAATACAGAGGAAGCTTCGCTCGCTCGCCCACTGGCTCACCTCCTGCTGTGTGGCCCAGTTCCTAACAAGCCACGGACCAGTACCAGTCTGTGGCCTGGGGTTTGGGGACCCCTAGATAAGAGGACTCAGAGAAGTTAAGTCACTTGACCAAGTGAGAGGCTAGTACAAGACAGAAATGGGACTAGAACACAAGTTTCTTAATTACTTACTTATCTCTGTTTTATTTGCAGAAAGCTAATTCAATTGCCACAAGACTGGCTATATGAGAACTTACAGGATGATATTTTTTTAACCCAAGTAAAATAAAATGTATGTGGCTCTCTAAGAGCTTTCTATTATCTTGAACAATGAGGTAGCAATCCCCTTCATTATTTTTTGACTGCCCTTAATGAAGTACATAGCATCACCTACTTTAAGAGGAAAATGTTGTCTTTCTGGGATTTCAACTCTCAAACACAACTTTGTTACTTCTTTATAGGACAATTGCAGACGAGCCGAAAACGTTCTCCGTTTATGGATTATTGAAGCCAAGGACCTTGCCCCTAAAAAGAAATATTTCTGTGAACTGTGCCTTGATGATACCCTCTTTGCTCGTACAACCAGCAAGACCAAAGCAGACAATATTTTCTGGGGTGAACATTTTGAGTTCTACAGCCTTCCACCTCTTCATAGCATCACAGTTCACATTTATAAAGATGTGGAAAAAAAGAAAAAAAAAGACAAGAATAATTATGTAGGGCTAGTCAATATCCCTACTGCCAGTGTGACTGGTCGCCAATTTGTAGAAAAGTGGTACCCAGTGAGTACACCTACACCCAACAAAGGAAAGACAGGAGGACCTTCTATTCGGATTAAATCACGTTTCCAAACTATCACCATTCTGCCTATGGAGCAATACAAAGAATTTGCAGAATTTGTCACCAGCAACTACACCATGTTGTGTTCTGTTCTTGAACCAGTAATTAGTGTGAGAAATAAAGAAGAGTTGGCCTGTGCCTTAGTGCACATTCTTCAAAGTACTGGCAGAGCCAAGGTAAGTGGAAAAGGAGGGTTGCGTTACCCAAAATCTCTTCCCTACCTTTTATGAAGAAAAAACACATGTTTACTGTGGAGATTCAAATTAGAGATATATGCTTTGCTATTGGTCAAAAAAAAAAAGAATTAGGAAGGAAACCTATTAGTGGTTCTTAGATCCACTTATTAGTGGAGATTATAAAAGTAAAGAAGTAAAATGGAGACTAACAAGTATTTATTTAAAGTTTATTTGCATGAAATAGAGATACCGCAGCTAGCTCTTTATTGTCTGAAAAAATAAATGGTAGGATTGGTGGATAATCCCACAATATGTTCAAGATTATTTATCTTTAGTTCTGGAGTGCATTGTATGATGGTTTTATTCCTCACTATATTTTAAATTAAGATTAACTCATGACTGTACCCAGCTAGTCACAGAAGGAGGTATTCCAGAAACATGCTGGTCATTAACAAGAGTCTTCATGAGATTAACATCTAAATTTGGAATTAAAATACCAAGGGATGTTATTTAATTGTTAGCTGTCTCATGATAACCTTATCTCAATTCATGCTGGATAGAAGTAAAAGTTCAGGAAGATAAAAGAAAGAAATATACTAATTGTATAAAGAACACTAAACAAATGATAGAATCTTTTTTTTAATTTTTATTGGAGTATAGTTGATTTACAATGTGTTAGTTTCAGATGTAACAATTGATAGAGTCTTTGATCAGCCTGAACTGTGGTAATTATCACCTCTGTGAGGCATATTCACTTAACTAGGCTAAATCTCCATTATATTATATGCAAATTGGTCATGGTAAAATTGTATTTTAGATCTAGAGGAGTTCACAGCTAGAATAATTTATGTAGAACTGAACAATAAAATAAAGCGTTTTTAAAATTTCTTGATACAAATCAGAATATATCAAATATTCAATATTTAGTCCCTTATTTAACTGCCTTCCTACTGATTATCATTTTGGTGGTTGAATTTACTAATAATAATTTTGAGCTTTCTGGTGTTAAAAATGTGTCATTGAAATTTTGAGTCTCATCTTCGAAATTGTATGGATATGTTCTTTCTGTTCTTCATTTGCTCAAGGTTCAAGGATATATGTAGGATTTTTTAACAGCTTTATTGAGGTACAATTTACATATCATAAACTATACCCATTTAAAGTGAAAAACTCAGTGAGTTTTGACAGATTATGCACCCGTGGAAACCACAGCAGTCAAGATACAGAATGTTACCATCACCCCCAAGTTTCTTCCTGACCCTTAGCACAAGAGTTTTAGTAGTGACTCCTAAGTCTACGACTCTTTTACAGTGTTGATCTACCCTGGAATAAATCCCGTTCATGTTTAAAATGCTTAATTTTAAAATAAAAGTAAATCAACAACTTTGAAATATCCAGTGAATATATAACATTCAAAATACAGGATGTTTTCAAATTGAACAGTAAACAATGAACTTTAAATCAAGTTCCTTAGACTGATGAGAAATGAAGCAGTTGTTTCTTAAGGGCTTTATTTCTCCTTATGCCTTCGTTCGCTATGGATGGTTGGATGGATGGATAGATGGATGGATGGATGGATGGATGGATGGATGGATGGATGGGGATACATACATACATACATACAAATAAATATAATCAGGCTAGAAAATGAGTTCAGATGTTTAGTTCAAGAAATGTCATGTTGATACTATAGACCAATTTGTAACAATTATATATTGAATGCCTAATATGTGTCAGAAGCAGTTAAATGCTGGAAATATAGAGGTGAATAAAAATAGACACTGTCTTTGGTCTCATGGGACTCAGTCTTCTGGGGAAAACAGATGTTAATCAAATAATTACGGAAATGTGTGATTACTGCGAAAAGTGCAGATTTTTAAAAAGTTATATTGTGCTGTGAGAATGTGTATTAAGGGGACCTGACTAGTGGAGTTCAGGGGCAGTGTTGGTAAGAGAAGGCTTCACTGAAGAAAGATGTGCAAACTAAAATCCAAAGGATCTGAGGAATTAACTCCATAGCAGTGAGGGCTGAGCAAGGGTGGGAGTGAAGCAGAACTGAGAACAGCATTTGCAGAAATCTCTGTGGTGAATAGACAACATTGTTATTAGAAAGGGCTTGATGTATTCAAGGACCTACCGAAAAAAAAAAGGCCCTTGAGACTGGAGCAATACAGAGAAAATGGTATGAGATGAGGCTGGGAAGATAGACAGAAAGCAGAAAATATAGAGACTTGCAGGCCACATTCAGAACTACAGTCTATATCAAAAGTGCGATGAAAAACCTTTGAAGGAATTTTTAACTTAGGATTGGTGACACCTAAAATTTTATCCTGACTGACTTTTTTCTTTCAAATGAATCTGTTAGCTTTAGTTTTAAAGCAGCATTCCCAGGATGTTTGATATTTCATCAGTCTCTCCTAATGTATATTATTTATTCAGTTGCTTTCTGCCTAACTGAACATTATTCTACCAGGATTTTCTGACTGACTTGGTGATGTCTGAGGTGGATCGTTGTGGAGAGCATGATGTCTTGATCTTCAGAGAGAACACCATTGCCACCAAATCCATTGAGGAATACCTCAAGTTGGTGGGACAACAGTATCTTCATGATGCATTGGGTATGGAGAAGAAAAACATCTGTTTTCTTTCCCTTTTGATTTTTAGACCCTCATGAAACAACCAAATGGAACTCAAATTCTGCATGTTATCTGGTTCTAGCTGATTAAAGTGTGAAAGTTGGAGTTTCAGCTGTAAGAAGTCTCTGCAATACTCAGCAGGGGAGGAACAGCAGATTGATTTCTTACACTGTGTACCGAAAGAGAAAGTTCATCAGCATAGGCAGCTACCCCCATGCCCTCAAGTCCCTGAGATTCTGAGATACACAGTAATGTTAGTAATGAGATGTCATTTCTAGCTGACTTGTCTCCCCCAAAGTGTTGGGTATTTATATCATGATATAAATACATTACCTAAGTCTTGAAAGTGTTAGCATTTGTTATTATGCATCAAAAATGGAGAAACTCCTTCCAATTCCCATAACTCCCAATTTCTGCCTTCCAGACCTACAGAATTTTTCACAACTAATCTTTGTCCAATCAGTAGTTCTTAATGACTAGGCCACCCACTTGCAGCTCCATATTTGGTCGTGAAATTCAGGTGTTAACCACTGGAGTAAGGCACTGTGCTCGACACTTTGATATACATTCTGATAAAGCAGACATGAGTTCCTTGAAGAACAGTGTCATTTTTTTTATCCCCATATCCCCAGTACTTCATATAGAATGTAGAGCAGCACCATCCTAAAGAAACATAATGTGAGTCACATGTGAGTAATTTAAATTTTCTAGCAGTCACAGTGTAAAAACGGTAAAGAGAAACAGGTAAATTTAATTTTGATAACATTTTATTTAACCCAGTATATCCAAATATTATTTAATATGTTATCAATATAAGAATTATTAATGAAGTATTTTACTTTTTTATCCTAACTCTTGAAATTGTGTGCATTTTATATTTATTACACGTTCAGTTTGCACTAGCCAAATTTCAAGTGCTCGGCAGTCACATGAGACTATCAAGAATAGACAATAAGGTATGAATGAATGGATAAATGTTTGCCCTTAGAGAGCTTACAATATAGATAGATAAGAAAGATAAGGATATCCCTATAACCAAAAAGAGAAAGAGAATCCTGTGCCTTTTCAAATAATTAAAGAAATTGATTATACCTGATGGAATTATAAAATTTCCCTTGTGACATTTATGATGTGTGTGTGTAGCTCGAAGTTTAGCAAGGTTTATAAAAGCAGGGATTGGACAAGGGAAATGGCAGGGATTAACATAGGGGAAAGAACCTCATGAACAAAAAGGTATCGAGGTACCAGAGAACCAGGCATGTTTGGAATATAGCCAATTAGCTGGAAAATAAAGTGAAAAAGACAAGTCAACAACAACAAAAATGATTAGACAAATAACTAGAACCAATTAGTTGAGGGCCTTGACTGCCTGGCTGAGGAGTGTAGATTTTACAGTAATCACTGGTGAACGACTGGAAGTTTTGAGCAGGGTGTTTTTAATAGAATCAGTTTAACAGAGTGATTTAAATGGGTTGGTGAAGAAAGCAGCTGAACGCAGAGAGCAGTTAAGAAGCCATTATAATAAGGAAGGCAAGAAATAACAAGACTGTGAATGAGGTAATCGCCAAGAGTAAGAGAAAAGTTGGATCTAAGAAATATTAAAGAAGTTGAGCTAATAGGACTTGGCAACTTTTCAGTTTGTGAGAATGGGGCAGGGCGTGGTGGAGGAGGAGGTCAAATATTACAGTGAATTTGGGGCCTTCCTGAGTGACAAGAAGGATGATGAGATTCTTAACAGAATGAGAACATAAAAGTAGTAGGCTTGAAAGAATGAGAAATGATATTTTCACTTCACATGTATTCAACGTGAAGTTCAAGTAGGAAATCCCAGGGGTTCTAGGTAGGAAATCCCAAGACATCTGTCTAGCTGGCTGGTGAAAATTTAGGACTAAGTTACCCATGTGGAGGGAATCAATGAAACTACAAGATTACAGGAGCAGGAAGAGGATAGGGCCAAAGACAGATCTAACAGTGCACCTGGTTTATGGTGTAGAAGGAAGCAGAGGAATCAGGGAAGTGGTCAAAGAGAGAGGAAGCATGCATGCACACGTGCAAAAAAAAGAAGGAAAATACTGTGTCTTAGACACCAAGAGGAAAAAAGTATCAATAGAGATTGAGGAAAGTAAAGATTAAAAAGAAAACATGGCTATTGCATTTTGATGACTCGTGATGGCTGGGACTGCTCTCAGGAGCACAGGAGCCAGGTTGCACAGGCTAAAAAGTGAATGACTGCTCAAGAAACAGGACCGTTGTGTTTACCTATGCTGGACTCACTGTAGTAGCAGTTAATTCCTACTTTGGAGAAGTACATTTTTTCTTCTCCTGCTTCCTATCTTCATATTTATTTCTTTTCTCTAAGTCATGTGCTTTAGTTTAAGATCTAATAGGAATTTAAAAGAAGACTAGTGAAAATGGATTTTCATTGACATTAGGAAAGGTACAGAATCAGAGTTTCACATAAAAAGCTTGTACAGTCATATCATAAATTACATATCGTGGTTTGCTCTAATGATTTGCACTGCCTTATAAAAAGCAATGATGATGCATCTCAAACAGTATTCTCTATTCTGGGGAGATAAAGGTGTAGATATTTGTTGACCATCTACTTCTTAAAAATCAGATATTCATATTCTACCATCAGTGTGCTAAATAGGCTTCCCAAATGAAATAATTCCTGAAGTGAAAAGGAGAGACAAGTCCTTTGTTAATCATTACAGTTAATTATTAACTGTCCTAGAACAGTTAATAGTTAAATAGCTGATTGGCTCAATGAGACCTGAAAATTGATTCAGTGAGCAGGGGAAGAAATTCAAGTAACCCCACAAAGATCTCTATTATATTTGTAACCCAAAAGCAAGGACCAGGGTGGTGAAAATGGCTACTGCTTCCAAGAGCACAAACAAAATTAATTGGTAAGCTTCTTCAGGAGAGAGATTCTACTGTCTTCTCCCCATCGAACTCCCCATATTTCTAGTTAGCCTTTTTTTTATATATATAAATTTATTTTATTTATTTATTTTTGGCTGCACTGGGTCTTCGTTGTGGTACGCGGGCTTCTCATTGCGGTGGCTTCTCTTGTTGCAGAGCACGGGCTCTAGGCACATGGGCTTCAGTAGTTGTGGAATGAGGGCTCAGTAGTTGTGGCTTGGAGACTCTAGAGCGCAGGCTCAGCAGTTGTGGCGCACGGGCTTAGTTGCTCCGCGGCATGTGGGATCTTCCCGGGCCAGGGCTCAAACCCATGTCCCCTGCATTGGCAGGTGGATTCTTAACCACTTCACCACCAGGGAAGTCCCTATCAGAAGTTTTAAATTAGAAGGCTTCACAGTGAAGTCTCAGTGAACCAAAAAATCAAATTAATAAGTACAGCTGAGCACTCTGAATAATTAAAGTTTTGTTGTATTTCGTACACTTTGGGCAAAAAAAAAAAAAATAGATGTTATTTGCAGACTACCTGAAGAATTCTCAGAGAAAATTGAGTTAAAAGTTGCCAGTCATATTAAACAATATCTACCTGCCTTTTAGCCAGTCTTCGTTTATCTTGATTAAAAGCATTACTATTTACAGACTCTGCCTCAGTTAGACTTAAATTAAGTCTTTCATCTGTTAACCCCTTTTACCTTTCTCATTGAAATCAGTTTGCATGTTGATGCATCTGATCAACAGGAAACACCATCTTCTGTGACATATAGAAGGCCTCTAAATTAGAGGGCCTAATTAGAGGCCCTCTAATTAGAGGGCCTCTAAAAAGGCCTAATTTCCACCACTGGTGGCAGAGGCAAATTTCCTTTTAGCAATAGTATGTCCGTACCTAGTGGCTTATTTCTATACGTGAAATTTGGATGCTAGATAATAATGAGTTAATGAAACACACCATAGAACATTCTAGGCACAAACTCAAATTTAAACAACATATTGAACACCCATCCTCTTTGTCCTTGATCTCTTTTTTTAAAGGCAGGAGAGCAGACATGAAGGGATCATTAAATCTGTCTCAGTAAGTTGTGATCGGCTAAACAGCTTCTAGGTGCAGATCTATAAAAGTTCACCTTTCAATGTGGTACTTTCCACACTATCAGACATAGGTTACAGTTCTTTTTTTTTTAAATTTATTTATTTTTGGCTGCGTTGGGTCTTCATTGCTGTGCTTGCGGCGAGTCGGGGGTGGGGGGCTACTCTTCGTTGCGGCACGCGGGCTTTTCATTGTGGTGGCTTCTCTTGTTGCGAAGCATGGGCTCTAAGCGCACAGGCTCAGTAGTTGTGGCTTTCAGGCTCTAGAGTGTAGACTCAGTAGCTGTGGCACACAGGCTTAGTTGCTCCACGCATGTGGGATCTTCCCGGACCAGGGCTCAAACCTGTGTCTCCTGCATTGGCAGGTGGATTCTTAGCCACTGCGCCACCAGGAAAGTCCCAGGTTACAGTTTCAAAAGTGAAAAGAATTTTCTCAAGTTTGGAGGATTTTAAATATATCATAATCAGGTAAAAATAAAAACTTTAGACAATTAATTTACTTCTGGACCCTTGAGTTGTTTATTTGGTTCTTTTCTTGAAGAATAAAAGAAAAATACTCTCAAAATTCACAAGTTATTTATTAATATTAGTTATTATCTCCTGGAATAGGTATAACTCACCTAGGTATAAGCTGAATATTAATGATATAAATTTAGAGGTGGATTGATTTTTACATGAAGTATTTGACATTGATGACTTATTTTTAAATTCAGGTACTCTTTAAATGAGGTAAATTCTGTGGGAGCACATAGCATAGGTGATGTTGAGAACATGTTCAATAGAAATCCTGTGAGAGTTGGTAAACATTTTTAAAAGGCTTTTACCAGTTTTGATTATTTCACTCTATGAAAAGTTATTCTAAATTTACAAGGTTTGTACATAACAATACTTATTATATGGAGCCCCTACTAAGTACCAGGCACCATATCAGACACTTTTCTTTTCATGCACTATTTTCAGATCCTCACCATAGCTCTAGAGGGTTGGAGTGATTAATGCTATTTTCCAAATAAAGCACCCAAAACTCAGACTAGTTAAGTGACTTCTCATGGCCCCACAGTTGGTTAAGTGATGGGTCCAGGATTTGACCCTAGATCTTTCTGACTCCAAAGCCTTTACTTTTTCTCTGCACCACTTTCTTTTCTGTGCATCACTTAGATTCCTCTTCTCCAAGCATTGTTCTTCCAAATAATCAGTTCCCATTCCTGTATCACAGCTATTTTTTAAATCTTTCATTTATCCTAGTACTAACCATTTTGATAGAAAATGCTCTTTGATATTGCTGCTGCCACTTAATTTTTTATAGGAATTACTGTTCACTTTCATGAAATCTATTAATAACTAGCCTGAACTTCAGTTAATATAAGCAGATTTGAAAGGAGCTGTGAAAGTTCTACTCCTCTGTCATAAAGACCTATAAAAAACAAAAAATAAAAACATACTACCATCTCTAACAAATATTTATTGAGCCCCTGCAATGCTTTGGAAGCTATTTAATAGGCTTGGGATTTGAACATGAATAGAACCCAGTCCCTGACCTTCAATGGTATTCATCCTAAAGATGAGACAGGCATGTGAACAAATAAGCACAAAACAGTGTGAAACATAGAACAGAACAAATACATGGTATAGTGCATGGTGGAGGATAAACAGGTGATAAACAGGTAAGGTAAGGATTTGCTCTTTCAGGAAATACTGGGCATATCTCTATAGAGGCTAAGATATATGAACAGGGCGTCTAAGCTAAATTTATTTGGAAAAACATCCAAATTATATGAAGAGATGCTCTGCTATGTGCTATGTTGAATGACTATCCCCATTAGGAGAGGTAAGCCTAGAGACCCTTACTTGAATCTGTGTTTGCACCAGTATTAGCAGTTAAAAGCATAGGTAAGCTAATCATTCAAACTTGGGTTATTTATTCTTCTAAAATAGTAACAACATTATTCATAAGGTAAAGAGGCTTTATAATAAAATGATTTCCTGCTATTTAAATATATTTGTGATTTCAGATAAAAGATTTAAAGTTGTAGCATTTTTTAAAGTAGTTTCATTATTCTTTTTGTAAATACCATGATGATGATGTTAATGAGTGCTGTTTTTCCACTTCCAGAGTAAGGAAAATAAACATGACGTATAGGAGGTGGTATCTCTTGGGTTCCAGAGCAATAACCCTTCGTGAACAGTGTTTTGTGCCCTCCATGTCAGGCATCAGAACGAATTCCCCATTACACATTTTAGTACAGAAATCCTACATTCTTTTATTCTCTTCAGGAAGACACTATTTATAGTTATACTGTCCGTCATCTTCTCTCTCGAAATAGGGGAGTTCATCAAAGCTTTGTATGAGTCAGATGAAAACTGTGAAGTGGATCCCAGCAAATGTTCATCTAGTGAACTGATAGACCATCAGAGCAACCTGAAAATGTGCTGTGAGCTGGCTTTCTGCAAGATCATCAACTCTTACTGGTGAGCTGCTGTCGGTGCTTCACTCCCTGCTATTGGAACTTCAGTTTTTCAATATGAGTTATCACAGTGTTAACTGTTATTTCCCAACCAAAGGAAGGACTTATGGGAAAAATTGAAAGTTTCCCTAATACAGTTTTGTCTAAAATCTAAATCTCTCTTGTAAGCAGAAGTTGCTCTGAACTGTCCACATAAATATAATATTTCCCCAGAATATTAGCACCACATTCTCGAATACCAAAAGTATTTTGAGGACTTTTAAACATATTTACTAGTGTCAAACAAATGTGTTAATGATTTTTGATCATTATTCTAACCCCAGCAATTGGTGAGATTTTGGAAGCTTTTTGATGAACAGTCTTTAGAGAGATTATGATGAGCTGTAGTAAACTAAATGGTTTAGTCAGGAGCCTCATGCCATTTTCCCACTTTGCAAACCTAAGTTTACACTAATTCCTGAGTTTTGTAGCTTTGGGTTTCTGGTCTCCATCTGGACGTCTATGAATTTTCCACCACTTCTCAGGCATGAATCAGACAGAAGCTCTCTCTATTAGGCCCTCCTCACAGCCTGGCTCTGTTGGGCCAGAGTGGGATCACCTGTGCTTCCTTGGGTTCTAGTACTTTTATATTTGGTCCTTCTTCCTTCCCCAGTGTTTTCCCTCGTGAGTTGAAAGAAGTGTTTGCATCCTGGAAGCAGCAGTGCCTGAACCGCAGCAAGCAAGACATCAGCGAGCGGCTCATCAGTGCCTCGTTGTTTCTCCGTTTTCTGTGCCCGGCCATCATGTCTCCCAGTCTCTTCAACCTCATGCAGGAATATCCTGATGACCGCACATCTCGGACTCTAACTCTCATTGCCAAGGTCATCCAGAACCTGGCCAACTTTGCCAAGTAGGTGTCACTACCATAACCACTTTTTAACAACATTATTTAAAAAGTACATGAGGCCTAACCTTTGGATGAGCGTGGGGTGCCTCGTAACTCATGTTACATGATTTTTATTGTGGTATTATTAAAAATAGCAAAAAAATTGTAATCAATTTGAATATTCACTTTATAGAGGAATGGTTAAGTAGTCTGTGCATTCAGTGGAATATTTGCAGCCACTGCAAGTTGTGTTTACAAAGAACCAATAATATGCAAAATGATACAGATATAATTATATTAAATGAAAAGTTTTATTAAAAACTCCAGCCAAGGGCTTCCCTGGTGGCGCAGTGGTTGAGAGTCCGCCTGCCGATGCGGGGGACGCGGGTTCGTGCCCCGGTCTGGGAAGATCCCACATGCCGCGGAGTGGCTGGGCCCGTGAGCCATGGCCGCTGAGCCTGCGCGTCCGGAGCCTGTGCTCCGCAACGGGAGAGGCCACAACAGTGAGAGACCCGCGTATCGCAAAAAAAAAAAAAAAAACTCCAGCCAAAAAAAAAAAGATAGGATACCAAATGGTGCGTATACTTTTATCCCAACAATATGAAAACACAAAAACCTAAGTATAGGAACACTGGGAAGAGCAATCAGTCAAAATTCTATGGTTACATTATCTAAGACAAGTGGCCTGGCCCCTTCAAAAAGTCAATATCATGAAAAATGGAAAAGATGGAGGGAGGACTGTTCTAGATTAAAAGAGACAATGCATTGCTTGAATCTTAATTGGATCTGAACTGGAACAAACATTTATAAAAATCATTTTGGGGACAATTGGTAAAATTTAAATATGAACTACATATGAGATAATTTATAAATAATGTCTTTTAAAAGTTTTAGTGACAGTAGCATTGGTTTATGTAAGCGGTTTTCCTTATTCTGGAGAAATAGGTGCTAATGTACTTAGAGGCTATGTCTGCAACTTAGTTTAAAATGGTTCAATCAAAAAAAGAGAAGAGAGTGAAAACAAACGGCAAAATGGGAACAGTTGGTTAATATAGGTGAATGGCATATGGGTGTACGTTGTATATTCTTTGAACTTTTCTGTAGCTTTCAACTTTTTCAAGAGAAGTTAGGAGAAAGCAGTTGGAGAAGAAATGCACTGAACTGTAAATAGCAGATGTTTGGGTGGTGGAATGGGTACACCTACCCTTTTTTCCTTCCACTTTTCATTGTTTTCAATTTTTTCTTAAGTTTGTATAATTTTTATAATTTATAGAAAACAATTTTAAGAAATCACTGAGAAGCAATTCACACTGGCAAAATCGATCCCAGATTTACTCAGTATTGAAGCTTAAGTACAAGTTTCTAGTAGCAATGTATTGAAGGAAAAGATTAGAACTTCAATGAGATACATTGTTTTGTAGCATGTGGCTTTTTAGAAGTGCACTATTTTAACTTTGTGTGCTCTATATATATGCTAACACAGAAATATACATGTTTACCCATATTTGAGCTAATTCTTGTAAAAATTGTTTCTAGTTTATTTTGGAACATGTTTTATGGACTTAAACTAGGCCTGGAAGATAGCTAGAACCTAGATAGGCAAAGAAGAGAGGAAGTTCTCTAGTAGAAATAAATAGCATGAGCAAAGGCTTGGAGAAGAAAAAGAGTATAATGTATTTGGGGGACTTTGAAGAAGCTAGCAATATTGAAGGTTTATACTGATAATGAATGTTTACAATGGCTTTAAATACCAGGAAAAAAGGATTTTGTCTTTACCCTATAGAGAATAGAAAGCTATTCAAAGTTTTTGACTATTAATATAATATTAAGAAAGTATGTTTTAGTATTTATCACTTATAGATAATAAACAAATTAGTCACCTCCCCAAAATTAAAAAAAAAAATGTATAGGTCTGTGTAAAGTCAATTCAAAATGATCACATCTCTTTTCCTGAATATGTTCTTTCTCATTTTCTCTCCCTCTACTTCAGATTTGGTAACAAAGAGGAATACATGGCATTCATGAATGATTTTTTAGAACACGAATGGGGTGGAATGAAGCGCTTTCTTTTGGAGATCTCTAATCCGGACACCATCTCAAACACCCCAGGCTTTGATGGTTACATTGATCTGGGCCGAGAGCTTTCAGTTTTGCATTCCTTACTGTGGGAAGTAGTTTCCCAACTTGATAAGGTAAAGTAGGCGGGAAGGGTAACAGGAGATGGGAGGTAGAGAACCCTAATGTACCTGGATTCTGGAGAATATCTACAGAGTAATCACATTCATGCTTTCTGCTTGTTGAAAGCAACCTTTTGCCCTAGAAGTCTGGGAGGAAATAGTTTTGATTTCTGAGTAAAATATGTGCCCTACAAACCAGGAAATTCTAATAAGCCACAAAATTATTAACATATATTTTTAAGTAGTTACCTGAATTAATGGAGTATATATTTCTATAAACAAATATGTTTGTGTATTTGCCTAGAAACTAATATCAAATATTGTTGTATGAAGCCTTATTCATGTATAGTAGAGTGAGAAGAAACTTCATGTAGTAATTTCTAACGGAAGTGTGGACTTAGAAAAATACTGAGACTATCACGTTTGAGTAACTTACCATGAGATTTATTTTTATCATGCAAGTCAGAGGGTTTAATATAACTATTAGTACCTATAGAGTTATGTGGGATCTGAAAATCCTGATGTTTTCTTTTCATCTGTAGATGTGAATTAAGAATAGAGAAAACAATTATCATTTTTAATCATTTATTTTCTGACTATAAGCTAAGAATTTTTTTGTATACCATATTAATAACTAAATATATACCATGCCAATCATTTTCTTCCTTCTCGAATTTTGCAAAGAGGAATAGAATTTGTTATGGAAAACAGTCTAACAGACTCTGGCTAGGTTTATCACAATAAGTATTTATTGATGTTTTTGTTTGCTACAGCTACTTTATAAATATCTGTGGTGGTATGTTAGAATAACTTCAAAAAACAAAGTTATTTTTTTGTGATAAGAATTTGTTTATTTGTTTTCCTCCATTTTCCTATTATCTTTATTTTTTTTGAGTCAGAACATTTTTTATTTTTTGAATTTTATTTTATTTTTTAATACAGCAGGTTCTTATTAGTTATCTATTTTATACATGTTAGTGTATATATGTCAATCCCAATCTCCCAATTCATCCCACCACCACCACCACCCCCAATTATCTTTAAAAACATTGCACCAATAAAATGAGGGAGAGGGGAGTAAAACCTATTAACAAAGACCACCTTCCTGAGGAAATATAAATGGTAGGGTGTCCACTGGTGCCCAAAACATTTGTAAAATAATAACCTGTTTCTTATTCTCAAGGACCCCTTCTTAACTTTTAGAAATGCTAGCTAGATTTTAAGTTGCAGCTATGCCGAGGGTAAATTCCTTGGATATGAATCATGGCTCAAGAGAGTCAAGCAAGTAAAGACATTCTTCAGATGGCACTGTACTCATTTGAGCAGGGTAGAAGAGTCTGTTGAGAAGACAACGAAAACCCGGAGGCAGCCATGTAAAACTGCCTCATGGATGAAGGTTCCCATAAGACCCCATGAGAATGAGAATTCCCCAAAGAAAAAAATGATTGAGATGGATAAAGCAAATCATAAAAAGTTATTCTTCACTGAATAACTGCATCAGTGGGATGCAGATACAGTTATCTTCTGAAATCAACCTGGTTTATTCAGGGTCAAGGTCTTTTTAACAGGCTTTGCTGTGTAAACACACGTTCTCCTTTTTAATTTCTGTTTGGTCCTGGGAACCAGCAGTACATCTATCTAGACACATCTCATAGATGTGTCATAACTTTGCTGTTTAAATTTTTTTTAAAAAATTGTCTTGCTGATGCAAACTCAGCTGGCAGTAGGTCAGGGTTCCCAAGATTAAATGGCTAGTGGATGGCAATATCAACTGTGTGCCCTGCAGTGCTCTGGACCCCTGAATGCAACACCTTCTTGTATGTCGGCATGCATTTCTTTCCTCACATGATCCCTTTTCTTTGGAAGTTTCATCACACTAGCCAATCCTCTGGTCTTAAAGTTCTTTTTGGTTAGAAGGTGTTTGGTTCTTCCCCTACCCTCCCCCACCTTGATCTACCAGCCTCCCAAAGATTTAGTTTGCTTTGCATGTCTATTTTAGTTGGAATGGCAATAGTTTGGTTGTTTTGAGCATGTCTTTTAATTTTTATTTGCATAATCCTAATTTCTATTTCCTTTCTTTCCTCAATGTCTGCTGCATCTTGTTTCGCCTCCTCCATTCATCTCGACGCCATGGTTCTGCTGCTCCATAACAATGCATTATGAACCTGCCACTCCCATATGCAAACACCTACCCTTCCCTCCAACCTTCACCCCTCCATCAATGGGCATCGTTGTCCCAAAAACAATCTGTGGTGGATATCGCAATGCTTATTATCCAATTAGGGTGAAAATTCCTTCCTACAGGCGACCGTGGCAAAATTGGGACCTCTCCCTCGTGTTCTTGCTGATATTACCAAATCTCTGACTAATCCTACACCAATACAACAGCAACTGAGACGCTTCACTGAGCATAACTCCAGTCCAAATGTCAGTGGAAGCCTCTCCTCTGGGCTGCAGAAAATTTTTGAAGACCCTACTGACAGGTATGAATTTCAGAGAGAATTGGAACTACTTATCTCAGAGGGAGATAATATGTAGAGATTTGGGAAAAATCTATTTAACTTACTTGTTGAATTTACAACTTTAAAATCATGAGCAGTTGGAAAGAATCTTCTGAGATAAATCCAATTGTTTGTCATAATAATACACATGATCTAGGATACTTATTTTCTAGAATGATATTGTAGAGTTATATTCAACAAACTTATAAAAAGAACCTATGTCCTGCTTAATGGAAGACTAAGAGCTCTATGAAATTGATATTTTCAGGTGTTGTAGCGCTCAAAAATCTGAGAACCTCAGTGGAAAATATTTTAGAGCTGGCTGTGTCAGTTGAACAGGTAGATACAGTGTTGATGCTTAGACTTTGTTTTCTGTATTGGCAAGACTTGTGTCTTTAGTAGGGACCCTTTGGTTGTGCAGTCAGGGCTTCTCGAAGGTTTAGACAGAACCAATTAACTATAAATTGGAATACCTTGGGAGGTGTAAAACCTAACTAGGAAATGATTGGAATTCTAGTAAAAATCTAAGACAGGGATGGAGTGGTCTATACAGTGTTATTCTCCGCCTTTGAAGAAAAACTAAAAATGTTGGATCTTATCCTAAGAATTGTGATGATGAAATCTGTGTTTAGAAACCAATGTAAGTCTCCACACCAGACCTCTGAGCCTTCTGAAGAGTTCATGTGCTTGAGTTGAGGAATCTTAACTCTGTTGAATTTGCCTCAGGAGTAATTAAGGATCCTTTCTTTTTCCACAGTGATTTGCATAAACTAAAATCTCCAAGCCAGGACAACACAGATAGCTATTTCAGAGGGAAAACGTTATTGCTGGTTCAGCAAGCCTCCTCCCAGAGCATGACTTACTCTGAAAAGGATGAAAAGGAAAATAGCCTTCCTAATGGCCGGAGCATCTCCCTCATGGACCTTCAGGACACTCATGCCGCCCAAGTGGAGCATGCGTCTGTCATGCTTGACATGCCAATGCGCCTGACTGGAAGCCAGCTTTCCATAACCCAGGTGGCCAGCATCAAACAACTTCGGGAAACCCAGAGCACTCCCCAGAGCGCACCCCAAGTGCGAAGGCCCCTGCACCCAGCCTTGAACCAGCCAGGCAGCCTCCAGCCCTTGTCATTCCAGAACCCTGTCTATCACCTCAATAACCCAATTCCAGCAATGCCAAAGGCCTCTGTGGATTCCAGTTTGGAGAACCTAAGCACTGCCAGTTCCAGGAGCCAAAGTAACAGTGAAGACTTCAAACTCAGTGGACCCAGCAATAGCAGCATGGAAGATTTCACCAAACGTAGCACTCAGAGTGAGGACTTCTCCAGGCGGCACACTGTGTCGGACAGACACATACCTCTTGCTCTGCCACGGCAGAATAGCACGGGGCAGGCCCAGATCCGAAAAATGGACCAGGCTGGGCTAGGTGCCCGAGCCAAAGCCCCACCATCCCTGCCACACAGTGCTTCCCTACGTAGTACCGGGAGCATGTCACTGGCATCTGCAGCTCTGGTGGCCGAACCTGTGCAAAATGGGAGCCGGTCCCGGCAGCAGTCCTCTTCCTCCAGAGAGAGCCCTGTTCCCAAAGTGAGAGCGATCCAGAGACAGCAGACACAGCAGGTAGGGGTGAGTGCTGGAGGGGGCTGCCAGGTACTTGGTCCAACTGTTTCCTCGGTTCTTTATATATAAATCATTGAGAAATCCAATTGCTTAGCAGGGTTTCCACTTAAAACTATTTTTTGCAACCTTTTAATGGAAGAGGAAATGAAAAGTTTGGGAGGCTTCTGGCTAGATGAGGCAGCAGAATGTAGCTTGCCTCATTACTCTTAGGAGACTGTAACAACCACTCCAGGGGCCTTTCTGTCTCTTCAAGCAGCAGAGCTGTGATCTCAGCACTGAGAACAATCTGTGATGTTGAGTAATAATTAGACACTTAAGCTGTGAATCTGCAGGCCAGATCAACTAGGATATATTTTGGGAATCTGGACATTAATCCTCCTTAATTTTTTTTCTTAAGTTTCCAGAATAAAGTTTTGCACTTTCAGCCAAGAGTTTAACGTAACTGCTCTCTACTCCATCCCCCAACTCCCTCTGGAAGTAGTAAGTCCCCGTGTGCCCTTTCCTGGAAATGGCTAGAAAAATAAACAACTGAGCACCTATAGAAGCAAGGTAAAGAAGAGAGGTAAAAAGATAGAAACACAGGTGGTTGACAAGTATTCTCTAAACATTTATGAAAATCTCTTATATTTCTATTTACATGGACAAGCCCAGCTTGTGTCTCACCTAAATTTAATATAAGATGATCAAACTTTTTTCTTCACAAATAAAAATGTTCCTTAAGAATTTTATCATCTCTTCTTTACAGATTACATTTTGAGGCACCAATCCATATTTGCTCTTGAAATAAACTAAGAACCTTATGAATGCATATATATACATATCTTACTTTCATCTAAAAAAGATTTTTCTCCTAAAAAAAGCTTTGTTGAAGTTTTTTTGAAACCTAATCCTACTTTATTTGTATTAGGGAGCTTTGTGATTAGAAGAGTTCTATGACAAATCCTTTTGTCAGCAGAATCACTGGTCAGAGGAGACTGCAGTGAGACCCCCAATGTATCTCTTTAGTATATTTGCGTTTTTATAGGTAGGCATTTACTGATTGGGCTGCTTCTGCCACCAGTCTGCTGTGGTCAGAGCCCTTGCCTCTACTTTGATAATTATTGTTTAAAAAAAAATTAGAACATTTACAGAATCCTTAGATAAAGAAGTAGAAGAAGGGATGAAAACTTAAGCTGATTCTGGTAGGCAACTTCCTGGGCAAAACCTCCTAGTTGGTCAGTTCTTTCCTGAGAAATAAACTTTTCTTCAGTCTTAAATTTTTCATTTTTATTTTGTTATATTTCCCCAAATTTCACCAATTCATTTGATTTAATACACATTTTCATTTAAAGAAAAGGAAAAAAAATTATACTCTATTAATTTACATAATGATCATATTATATAATTTTTTCCTTTTCTTTAAATGAAAATGCTTTTATATATATATCTTTTATATATATGTCATATATGTACATTTAATTTACGTTAGGAGGCTATCAGTCTCTCCCACCTTATTGTGAATTAGTTTCCATACTTTGATTTTATGCTAGCTTCTAGTTGAGATCAACCCCTTTCAGAGAATTAAATTGTTGACTGAGAGGAGAAAAGAAAGATAAGTAATTTCAGAGATGCAGTACTGTGTGGAGGCAGATGTCTACGTGGGGGTTTAGTGCAGCTTGAAGGCCCTGAGGATGAGATAAGGAGTAGAGAAGAATATCAGATTGGCAGAGAGGGGCAAGACAGGGCACAGGGTGGGCCCTCTGCCTACTTTTCAAAGGTGGATTTAGTCCCAGCCCTGGAGAGAAAAGAAGAATGCTTACCCTTCCCTCCTGTATCATGTTGTCCTCAATTCCCAGGACCCATGACTCAGACTGACTGTTAATAGATATTGTAAATTAAATAGCCTTTTGTGTGATCATCGGAAATGAATTGTTATTTATAATATCTGTGCTGTAGGAAAATATAACACCTATCATATAAGCACTACGTGTTTCTGTGCGTGAATAGAAAGCTGTTTGAATAGATGGGAGGTAGGAAATGCATATATGGTCTTCAGACAACCAATTAAAATACTTTTGAGCCATAGCCATTAATGAGCTTGGGAATGTCTATGTTATGTTGGCATGAAGTGAGGCATAGCCACAGCACAGCTTTACATATTCAGCCCTGTTTGTGCCTTTGCTGGTGCTGCCACTGTCATACCAGTTAAACCATAAATCACTGTATTTTGATTGCTCAATTTTCTGTTTTTTCTACACTGGCTTTTTCTATGCAGATGTTTTATTCTTTCAAATGTATGTTATTATTTTTTTTTGATCCTTATCATTCTTGCTTGCTTTTCTCATCTCAGTCCCATGAAGCCTCTGATGTTCTATATAATCAGCACATTTTTTACGTAAATTCCTTTACATATTTTAATTGCAAATTGTGTTGGGGAATTCTTCTCTCCCAAAAACTGGAGGATTTCTTTGTGGGGATTGTTCTGCCGGCATTTGTAATTATTGGAGGTTTTGTCCCATGCAAATTCCATTTGTATCTTAGCACAAAGGAGCGGCCATTGTTGGCAATGTAACTAGCTTCAGTCTTCTCCATTTGCTGAGTAGGAAGGAAATAAAATCCTAGTTCTACAGAGAAGGAATTTTTTGACCCTTTTCGGCCTCTGTTTGGATTTCTTTTTAATCATTTTCCTCTCCATCTTGTTTTTTTGTGTATCATGTATTCTGTGCACATAATAGACTCTATTTACAATATATGAGTTGTTCAGATTATAGCGTGTTACCTAACCTTAGAAATTCTAATTTGAAGAGACTTTTTAAATAGGTATTTGACAAGCCTATCAGAATGATGCTACAGTTTTCACATTTGGATTTGTTGAACCCTCGCCTAACCAACCTCTTCAAGGATTCTCAGTTTACTTACTAATTTAGTCAGCTCTTTCTTTGGTGTTGATAGCAATAGTGTTATTCATTTATGGGAACCTGACTATTTCAGACTATGGAGAAGCTGAAAGCAACAAGTCTTATTTATATCTAGTAAATAAACAGGGAACCGGCCTGTTCTCAGTCATCCTCAGCATAGCCAGGCTAACTGTAGGATCAGTGAAACTGCTTTCTCAGGCCCTTTTGCCCTAAAGCGTTATTATTTTTCCCAGAGAAACCCTATAAAAGCTTTATCTCAAAAGGGTGATATTCCTAATAGGAATCCGTGCTCCTTTTCATTTCGTCTTTTTCATCCTTCATTTTCTTTAATGACCCACTGTTGGAAGTCAATGAAGAAAATGCTCTTCTTAAGGCTATAGCTAAGCAAGATGGCATCTGAAACATTTACCAACCTCTTTTCTCAATTTCTTTGACTATAAACTAGAGGTAATAAATTTTGTTAGCTATCCAGCTTATAAAGGAGATAGAACAATCACTGAGGAAAAGCCTTTGATGTACTTCCAAAGGATTAGAGGAAAAACATAGGGTATCCTTCTCTTAGTAATAAATTGTACTTTGGTAATGAATTCTAAAGAGAATCCAAAGTAATAATAAATGAATAATATTTTATTGAGCATTAATTGTGCAATGACATAGTCACTACCATTCCAAAAGAAAAAAAATTCTATGATATATGGTGCCATGCTTCAAGGGTTGACAGTCTAATCAGGAAATAAGACCAGCACTCAGAAGACCAATCAAGTAGATGTAAAAGACAGTATATAGTTCTTTCATATGAAGAACATATTACAATAAAAAATAATTTTGAAAAAAATTTTGAAATAAAAATCACCTCCATAGTCTTCAATGTAGATAAAACTATTTCTGATTTGTTCAATATTACTTTTCTGCTCTTTATAATTATGTAAAGGTTTTATCATAAATACAAGGAATAGTTATATTAGTCTGATTTATTTTTTTAAAACTTATTGACCGGGCTTCCCTGGTGGCGCAGTGGTTGAAAGTCCGCCTGCCGATGCAGGGGACGCGGGTTCATGCCCCGGTCTGGGAAGATCCCACATGCCGCAGAGCAGCTAGGCCCGTGAGCCATGGCCGCTCGGCCTGCGCGTCCGGAGCCTGTGCTCCGCAACGGGAGAGGCCACAACAGTGAGAGGCCCGCGTACCGCAAAAAAAAAAAAAAAAAAAAAAAAAAAAACTTATTGACCACCTACCGTATGCCATGCAAAGTGCTAGGGTATATGAGGAAGTGGTTGAAAAACAGATTCAACCAATAAAATAGGAATAGACTGAAATGCCCAGTTCCCATTGTACACTGTCTCATAATTCACTGGACATTGTTAGTCCTTCTGAAGATATGGTAGCTACCACCAACACCAGTGAAATGAATCAACTCTGTTTTTACAGCTTCTCACTTTACATTTTATGCCTAGATTACCTAAGAAGTTGTTTTTAATATGCTTTTAGGGGCTAAGATCTCTCTTTAGTATGTTCTTAGGGATACTATTAGCTTGTACTGAGTTTATTGGCATTCAATAAATAGTTACTCGTAACAAATCACAGGGGAAGAAAGTTCTTGCAAACAACATACTGTTAACTATAAAGCAGAAAGCTACTGAATTAGCTTCCTTGAAGTTACAAATTCCAAACATTAAAGTTATTCATTTTAGTGGCTACTTTATCTCAAGCAGCAGCTGAATAGAAAATCCTGGTTTCACAGAAAAGCAGCTCTCCTGTGCCCTATGTGGTAAAGGGATAAGATTCTAAAATTAAAAAGGCATTTGTCTCCTTTAAGTATTGACTTTCTATTAATTTTTAAAGACTCAGAACCATAATATTTTGCCTTTCAGGTGTACATATATCAAATAAAAACCTAAACCCCTTTTTAAACTATTTTTCTCTAAATACTAAAGCAATTTATTGTGCTCAGCTTTCAAAATCCAGTAGGGGGAGAACTAGGGTGTGTGTGTGTGTGTGTGTGTGTGTGTGTGTGTGTGTGTGTGTGTGTGTGTGTGTGTGTGTGTGTGTGTGTGTGAAGTACCTTGTAGTTTACAAACTGCTTTTACATGCCATCTCATTTGTTTCTCATAACTTTTGAAGTAGATAATTATTATCTTTTTTAATATAAATGATACTATAGTCTATAGGTCAGTGTTTCCAAAGTGTGATACTCAAAACTATTTAAATATACAAGGTATTTAATCAATCATTTAATTATTTTAACACATATTAGAAAAACACCTAACTATTAATATAAAATGTATTTATAAATTTATAATATATATAACATTAAACTCATGATTTTACGGATAATATTGCTTAGCATAAGGACTTAGCTAACTGAAAAAGGTTGTTTTAAAGAGATGATAAATAATATATCAGTGACAACGTGGTTATGACAAAAATAATGAGAATGATACACAAATGAATGAAGTATAAGAAGCCTGCCTACCATAGTGGAGATGAAGGTAGACTTTTTAAGAACTGAGGGTACTGAAGTTTAAGACATGTTTATGTTTTTCTTGACACAGTGGAGAAAATGGCTTTAAAGAAGGAATTTCTAAAAGTTCATTCACCGTTGCTTGTGTGTGCCTCAGGCATGAAGCTGTTTTTTATCGATATGTATCTGTAATCTGTTTGTAAATCAGCCAAACCAGGTTCTTCTTCAAACCTTTAGGAAATACCCTCATACTACTTTTGTATGAATATTTTTTAAAGTCTCCCCCAAAGAACCTTTTTGTCTCTGCAACCAATTTTTTTCATCTAGTCTTTCTAAATCTCAAAGTCATCAAGATACCCCTTATTTTAAAATATCTATATATTTAGAGTTTAACCGGGTTTTATTCCAAAATGACATGAAGATTCTTAAGGTACATAGCTCTGCATGGGAGAGAAAATTCCCTTCCAATCATTTATAGAGTATTGGTCCTCAAAATAGATATTCATTTTAATTATAAAAAGGCTAACTCACATAAAAATGCTTTGTTCTATCTGTCTCTCTCTTTCTTCTCAAGAAAGCCAGAGAAAAAGAATTTGTTGTCTATTTCTAGCACTGTTTATGGAGAAAGCACTAATGTTCAGTAGCCCAATATAAATTGTCATATCCAGGGCCAGTTTTCTAAGCATAAATACAGTAATAACATCTAAGTTCTATAGTACTCCATAGTTTCCAGAGAACTTTCACATACATTATATTGTTCAGTCCTTAGAACTCCCTGGGAGATGGTCAGGATAGGTGGTGATGGTAGTGGTAGCCCTATTCAATAGCTTTGGAAAGAAGTATTTAAGAGATTAAGTGACAATGTAAATAGCAGAATTGCTACTCAAAGCCAGAATTCTTATCACTCTGCATATCTATTGGAAAAGGGCAATTTATCTAGCTATCCTAACTGGATAGAAATATCCCTTAGACTATGTTGATGTCCATTGTTTTGATCCTGTATTCATCAAGAAACTTTCTGGTAAAATATGGACTTCTGAGTGATGTTAACCCATGAAGAAGTCAGTGTCTGTAAAAATGACCAATATCACTTTTTTTCTCTTTCCCTAAATGGTTGATGTGAAAATTAAGAATTTGGCATTCTGATATATAAATGGGTACCTTGTGAGTTGTTTAGCATTAATCAATTCCTTGGTTCCTGATCATCCCTGGTTAAGCATATGTTTCCTCACCTGAGCAATCAACCATCAACTTGTGCTTTCCTTCTCTCATTCTGTCATCATCGTAATTTCATTAGGTAATGACCTAATGAAACCATTGGACTAATTAACAATTTTAAGGCCTTGGCTTTCCCTCTTTGGAGGGAAAAAACGGCAGGTTCTTAGATGTGATTTCTATTCACAACATTTCAGAAGATTTTATCCTTGTATAAATGGATATTCTCTTCCCTCACCACCAGCCCTTGCAGTAACAAAATATTATTTAGAACTGGGAACATTTAACAGAAAACAGGGATCACAATAATGTCTTCTAAGAATAGCTCTCTTTGTGAAACCTAACTGTGGATGAGCTCTTTTTGGAGATGCTAATAGGTATTTCTGACGCAGGTTCAGTCACCTGTGGACTCTGCCACAATGTCCCCAGTAGAGAGGACAGCAGCCTGGGTTCTGAACAATGGGCAATATGAAGAAGATGTAGAAGAAACCGAGCAAAATCAAGATGAAGCCAAGCATGCTGAGAAGGTAGAACCTAGTCTGTCTTTATTGCCCACACAGTGATAGGCCACCCAAAGGGTCGTCTAGCCAAGGAGATGATCTCCCCAGGGTCCCCAACTTCAGCTCCACCTCTTATGTTAACCCTTATATACGTATCTGTGTATGATAATTCAGGTAGTGTCTGTGTTTGAAAATATGCGGAAATGTCCATCAAGCTGGGGTGGGAGGATTAGCTCTAATTTTTTTTTTTTTTTTAATATGAGGTGACTTAACTTGGAGAAAACTCTGCTACTCGTTTCTAGTCATTTTAGGTGAATATTTAGTGTTTCTGTATAACTAACCAAAGTCAAGATTACCCTTGGACTAGACTTCCTTTCTATATCTTTGTAATGATTTTGTCTTTTTTTGTTTTTCTTTGTTTTTTTATTTATTTATTTATTGGCTGTGTTGGGTCTTCATTGCTGTGCAAGGGCTTTCTCTAGTTGCCACAAGCAGGGGCTACTATTTGTTGCGATGTGCAGGCTTCTCATTGCAGTGGCTTCTCTTGTTGCAGAGCACAGGCTCTAGGCACATGAGCTTCAGTAGTTGTGGCTCGTGGGCTCTAGAGCACAGGCTCAGTAGTTGTGGTGCATGGGCTTAGTTGCTCCGCGGCATGTGGGAATCTTCCTGGACCAGGGCTCGAACCCGTGTCCCCTGCGTTGCCAGGCAGATTCTTAAACACTGCGCCACCAGGGAAGTCCCTTTTTTTTGTTTTTCTTTTCACCTTTTCTGGGTAAAGAACTTGTAACACTATAGCTGTTTTTTTAAAAGACACTGACTAAAAAAAAAAAAAGACATTATCTATTGCTTCAGTTTTGTTTCGTTTTGTTTTGTTAAGAAAAGCTGACATGAAGAATAAGGATTATCAAACAAGAACATTGACACCATGTATGGCATTACCTCATTAACAGCCAGACAAGTAGCTTCTGCTTACTTATCAGCAGGAACCTAAACTATTCTTATTGACGTAGTCTACCTCTTCAAACTGTATAAGAACTGTCATCTTTGACCTTCTGGATTAATAAGCATAGTGTAGGACCATGACGTTGGATAAGCAGAAGCTAGCTGTCTGATTGTCAATTAAATGGAATATTATGTAAAAATACATTGCATTTTACAAAGCAGCATACGGATTTATCATTAATTACTAATGAATTTAAATAGGCCATATACAAGACAGCTTAATGCTTCTCACCTCACCCAGAAATTTGACACTCCAGTTACTCAAACCCCAACCCACAGCAGCTTCAGTACAAGAAAGGGCCACGTAACCAATTGAATTATATAAAGCTTTAGTGAATATAAATTTATATAAAGCTTTAGTGAGAAAACAGACATGTGTTCCAACAAGCAGTAGCAAACTGGGCAGATGAACGATATAGTGAAAATGGGCCAAGAGGCAGTATTAATCAGCCCCAGAGAACATGTAGGCCTTTTGCTTAGAGCTTGTGACCTGAATGTTTTACACTTTTATAGCTGGGGAGAAAGCAGCAATAGCCTATTCTGCCATAAAATTCTATTTATTGATTTAGTAACTTAACATTATAGAAGTGCTGTTTGCTCTCTAAAGGGCTGGCTCTAGTAGGGTGAAAGAATGGCAGTCTGATGAGTGAAGGCATGTCAGAGATCCTGCAGTACAGGTGATGATACAGAAATCTTTTCTCACGTAGACAACTGGCTTTTGGCTTATTTTAAGTCATTTGTCAGGCTTCTAAATGCTTGATCTTTTTTTTTCCTGCTCCCATTTGATACACAGATTGGATGTGGCTTGCAGGAACTGGTAGTTTAATGTGGAGAGTGATACATAAATATATAGATTTGGAATGCCAAGGTAAGGCTAAAAATGTAATTTTAGGAGGCGGGCAGAGCTCCTAAGTGATGCCTGTTGATAATTTTAAAGAACGTCAGCAGCCCGTGGAATGGCGGTTCAGGCAGCATCCAGCTCCATTGCCTAGGGTTTCTATCATAAAAAATAAATCACTAACATCTAAAACCAGCGTAACTCCAGTATTTCTCTCCTTGTCTGTGGTGCCTCTTCTCCTCTGCTCTAGTACGAACAGGAAATTACTAAACTGAAGGAGCGCCTGCGAGTGTCCAGCCGGCGGCTAGAGGAGTATGAGCGCCGGTTGCTGGTGCAGGAGCAGCAGATGCAGAAGCTGCTGCTAGAGTACAAGGCCCGGCTGGAGGACAGCGAGGAGCGGCTGCGCAGGCAGCAGGAGGAGAAGGATAGCCAGATGAAGAGCATCATCAGCAGGTCAGGGGCCACCTGGTGGTGGACGTGGGCTAGGTAGCTAGGGCTGCAAAGAGGTGGGACGATGACCCAGAGAATCCTAAAGCAATGGCAGCAGAAGCCATTTGCAACTCTGCATGTCCTCTGTGGTACTTGGTACAAAGGTGACGGCTGACTATATCTCTTACACTTTTCTAAATGTGAGACCTTAGTGCACTTCCTTTGAAGATAGAGGTAGTCTATTTTCCTTTAGTTGTAACAATTAGAAAAAATTAAAACTTAGTGACTCACTTGAGAGGTCTTAGAGGAAAA
Source organism: Grampus griseus (assembly GCF_964374135.1). Classification (NCBI taxonomy): domain Eukaryota; kingdom Metazoa; phylum Chordata; class Mammalia; order Artiodactyla; family Delphinidae; genus Grampus; species Grampus griseus. The sequence goes on from NC_139017.1 coordinate 60,284,341, forward strand.
CTGAATCTTAAAAATGTACATATTCAATGTCAAAGCCTAACTTAGTTTTTTACAGCAAGCCCAGAGAGGTGGAAGGGAGTTTCATGGGATGTCTTCAGGGCCAGAGAATCAAGGGAGAAGGCCAAGGACGTCCAAGGGAGACTAAGGGAGGGGACAATTTTACCAAACACTACATAGCACTTACTATGGGCCAGGTACTTTTCTAAGCACTTTACAGATAAAATTTGTTTAATCTGTTAATAATAATTTGATTAATGTCAACCTCTGAAGTAGGCATTATTATTATTCTCATTTTACAAATAAAGAAACAGGCAACAAATTCATTAAGTCACTTGCCCGAGGTCACTTAGTGTTGCTGCTGGGATTTGAAACCACGCAGTCAAGCCCCAGAGTCCATGCTCATGACCACTGTGCTTCAGTGTTGTTAAATGCTGTAGGCAGGTCAAGTAACTTAAAGTCAGAGAAGGTTTGCTGTTTTAGCAGCACATAAGTATTTAGCAGTCTTACTGAGAGGCTTTTCATGGAGTTTAAACATCAGGGGGCTAAGATGTGAATGGTGGAAGAGAAAGAAAGTAGACCTACTATGTGTAGAGTACGCTCTGAGGAAACTTAGCTGTTCAGGGGAAGAGAAAGGTCAGCTGTTACAAGGTAACAAGATTAGGAGAGGGTTTGGTTTTTGTGGGTTGGTTTGCTATTTTAAGATGAAATAAGTTGTGCTGAGGAAAGGATCTGATAGAAAAGAGGGAGATAATAATTGTGGGAATGCTGTTCCAGAGGAGGTAAAAATCCAGTCCCAGTAGAGAAATCAACTTTGGATGTCTTCTTCTAAGGTGGGTGAGAAGATAGAGCGTGGTTGCAGATCTTGTACTAGGAAGGAGTGGCAGTACTGAGCTGTCCTGAGTGTGGGTTTCTTGTCCTCTACGTTAGCCAGCTCTCTCCTTGAAGATATTGATCTCTCCTTACTACCCCATTCTAGGCTAATGGCTGTGGAAGAGGAATTGAAGAAGGATCATGCTGAGATGCAAGCAGTTATCGATGCAAAGCAAAAAATAATTGATGCACAGGTAAGCAGGTTGTTAGTCTAGTGGAAGGCACTTGTTTATAATAACTTATCTCCTGACTTCCCACCCTTTGCAAATGCCAAGGCACATGATGGACAATAGGTCACTGGAAAGTTCTCAACATTACCTTGTGAAGAGTAAAAGAGTTTCTTTGTAACCTCTATGACCTTTTCTTTCCTTTACTGGTGACAAGTCTGTTAACCTAGCAAAGTTTTAGCGTGCTTAGTGCAGTTGCTCGACAAATCTCAACCTAGTGCATGATGGGGTTTACTTCTTTCCTTCTGGAAAGGAGGGGATTCTCTAAGGGGGTACCTGTGAAAAGTACACTGCATGTGTCTGGCTTGTGACCTCCACTGACCATTGCTTGGCTATGATGTTCACAGTCTTGTCAGTCACGTCCACTGTGCCATCAGCCTCTGGCCCCAAACAGTAGTCTAGCTGCAGGGGAAAGACACGGTTGTAAAAGGTACCCTTCCTTGTTATTCTTTTGGTTCCGGATTTGGCATTGATGCCTGGGATTCGCTTGGCTGCCCTTCTCTGTTGGCGCTGTGCTTGGAGAGCCTCTTTTGGTTGATGAAATCAGAACCTGGGCCTCTGCTCACTGCAGCTTCTACCTGTGATAATAATGGCATGACGGATGACTGCCAAGAGCACCCCCTCCCAGGTTCACGTCAGTGATCAGAGCAAAATCCAGGAGGCAGGAAATGTTTCTAATTCCTTTTTCATTTTATCAGTGCAAAACATGGTTGTATTTCTTAGAGTGAAACAAATAAAAAACGGCAGTGCAGCTTGGATGTGGCTGGTCTGGCCACTGAATGTATCACCTCCCTGAAGACCACCCAGCCAGGTTTGCGTTTCTCACCCTTAAGTACCATATCATTTCCCTCAGCTCTGAAATAAAAATGGGAGCAAGGACTTTATGTCCAACTTTCTTCTCTCCTTATCAGCCAGTAGTCAGTCTATGGCAGAGCCCCCAGTATTCTTAAACACGCATTTTACCCCCAGTCTAGTTTCCTGACAGGGCTAAATGGGATGGGGTTTATTTTTCAAAGGAATTGGGAGTAAGGCTGAAAGCACAGCCATGGGAAGAGTGCGTCATGGGCCTCCTACTCCCTCACATACACGAGACCCGGCAGTCGAGGGTGAGTTGTGATGCTCTCTCGTCAGCACGGTTCCCAGAATATTTTAGACCTTTGAATTCTGCAGTTTCTGGATATTTAGACCTCCTAAGAATCAGAAGAAAGTTCTTACTTGGTCCATTTTTTAAACTTTTCTAGGTGTCCCCAAGGTAGGTGAGGGAAGGGTAGCAGAGACAAGGCCTTCTCGACAGGCACACTGTAAAAATTCATCTGAGAGGCTTAAGAGAAACAGTCTGGATAAAGAAGGCAATTTAGTCAGGGAAACAAGTGTTGATAAGTGTTCACTTTGGGATCTTCAATGTGACAGTGTAAAGCAGAGAGAGTTCTATTAATAACTACACCCGAATAGATTTTAGTTCTAATGAAATCATACAGACCGTTTTAATAACTTCAGCTTGTCTAAAACCGAGTCAGTCTTAAGCAGAGGGAGCTTGGGGGTGTCGTAGTCGTGGCTCTGTGCATACAGCATTTCCACCTTCTCGGTTGCCTGTCAAGACAACCTCATCATTAGCTTCTGAAGATTTCTACCCCACCCCTGCCCCCATTTTGATGTCTAGAGTAAGATGACTGGGTATGGAGCAGGAGTCATAGGCATAGAAAGTGAAAGCAAGGGAGGGAATCAGGTTCATCAGGGCTCAAAAACTCTGGAAAGTAAGAACCTTCTCTCAGTTAACACGAGGACGTCACCATTCAGGAATGGGAGAACTGTTATCCTCAAAGCATCAGTCAATGTCAGACTTGTGGTCTGGCTAAACTAGATAACAGTTTGGGTCCATATTTCAGGCAGTGGTTTTCAAATGGTTTGATTCTGTGGACTGTTTTGGCGGAACCAGAGGTGCCTCCCATAGATGGCTTTCCAGCTGTTCCTGCTGACCATTCAAGAACAAGGGCTTCTCTCAACGAAATTTATTACTGTATAATAAATTTTCTACTGGAGGCTCACTATGGATCCCTAAAGAACACTTGGAGAATCCATTAGACCACATTTTGAAAACCACTGCACCATGCACAGCACAGATGATAAACACTAAAACTAGTTTTTTAAAAAATTATAATCTCCTTAAAAGGAAGGTTTCCCAATTCCAGCTGTTGTCTCACTGATACATTAAAATCTTATTCTAGCAAAAGACTATGAAAATCCTTTAGTGTCTTTTGTAACAAATGACTTTTCCTTTGAAAGGATAAATCTTACATCTTAAGTGTTTGATGGAGCAGAGCAGCCCTTCTGGCATTATTTAATAGAATGAGGACATGTTTGGGGGTGAAAGCTTTCCAGTGAGGGAACCCATACTTTTATGTCCCTGGCATCTGCCTTGGTGCCACTGGCAGTTAAAAAATATTTCTGAAATGAATTGCTTTCCTTATACTAGCAATGGGCCCAATATTTCCCAAAACAGGACAGGTCAGGTACCCAGCAAACTGGTTTCCATCTTCTCTCTCAGCAGCCCTGTGCCCCTACAGACAAGGCTGGTCCCTGAACTCAGCCTCTCCATCTCCTCGAGTCAATTTATGCTCCAAAGGCCCCACCGGGGTCAGCCACTTTCTATTGGAACTGGGAGAGGATGAGTACTCCCCTGGTGACCCTGTCCTGGGCCTTGTAGCACCACCATGGAGATCCTGGTGATGGTACTAAGGGACCATTTCTTAAACATCAGACCAGGGACTGTGCCACCTTTCACCCCACCCCCGGATCTCTCTATATGACTCAGGTGGAGAACTTCCTCCTAGGAGAAGCAAGCAGCTGCCTAGTTACTGTTGCAAGTGATATCTCCGCTGTGTTAAATTACAGGTCATAAATGGAGATGAGATTATGCAAACAGGCAAGTAACCCGTCCATTCTCTAGCTGAGCAGTTCCCAGCCCTGGCCCGGTGCACTGGCCTCCTACACATTCCAGCTCCTGCACTCCCCACACTTGAAATCCTTCCTGTCAGGCAGGAACTAGATTGCTTTGCCGTTCAATCCAGGCAGAATGGAGAAGTCAAGGCCATCTTTTGCCAACTGAACTTGACTTTCAAAAGTCCCTGTTTGATTTTTTTTTTTTTTATTTTTGTTTTACTTTGAAAGGTTGGCAGTGGGGGGAGTTACAGAAGGGAGTTTCTCCACTTGGAAACTTTCAACTGTTTAGTAGAAGGGCTGCTTGACTTCAGCTGTTACTCTTGCAGGAAATAAATAAAGAAAATCATTCTTAGCCTTTTTTGACCCTTTAAGAATCAAATAATTTTTCATGAATACCTAATTTCTTTGGATCAACCCTAGAGAATCCTGCACTCCTTAGAATTGAGGCATTATAATTTATCCTAATACTGATATATCTTTTCTTTTTTAATCATTTTTAGATATTACCAGGTTATCTGCTTAGAGATCATTTCTAACCATAGGGGGAAACATCATATCTGGCTCCCACCCCTTTTCTCCTGGTAACCACTGGCCAACCCTTACTTACTGACTTTTAAAAGATCTATACTTGTTATCCCAGTAAATTCCACTGGCCGTAATTTTTTTAATTATTATTTTTTAAAGCCTTGTAGTTCTTTCTTTCTTTGAGTTTTGCTTATCCTTAAAACAAGTTACCTTTCCAAAGTAAAAAGCATCTTAGGCTAGATTAGGGGTTAGTTAATAATGCTGATTTTTTTGTATCTTACCACCTGAGTTCTGCATCAAGGAAAGGAAAAAAAAATGTTAATAATAACAAGTGTGAGCTAGTTTTTTTCATACTTTTGAAACTGTGACCACCAGCCCTGCTGCCATATAGATCCCCGCCCCACCCCCAAAGCAGGAGATTAAAGGGAAGCCTTACTTGATGCTGTTGTTGCATATGCTTTTACCTAAATTGCCCCCCAGGGCAGTGGTCTTCACTCTGCATCCTTGGGCAGCACATTTCTGGCAGAGCAGTACTGCTCACGGCCCTGTGGAGCTATGCTGTAACAGCAAGGAATAGCATCTAACCCTCAGCCCTTGTATGTACTCTCTGAACCTGACCATGACTATCCTTACCATGCTTTTCCCTGAGTGAATTAAAACACTCCCTGGGTAGAAAAGCTCTTTTTGGCTTTAAGGATTGTTCCTCACATGCTTTTGTTTTCTTTTTTTTTTTGATATCATAGATGTAGGTAAAGACTGTCCTTCTCAGCGTTAACTTGTTTTCTAAAAAATGGCAACTTCATGTAGGAAAGGTTCTAGGATGATTTACCTAGCTGGTGAAGCTAAGATTAGGATTTCTCTCCTAGTCTTTGTGAGACTGATAATATTTTGATGGGATGATTTTTATTTTTGTTTAATTTAGATGAGCCTACTTTTCTCTAGATTGCCATTTTTTCCCTCTTTTTTCTCTTGGTTTTTTTTTGTGTATTCAACAGTCTTTGGTTCCAAAATATTTGTTCTAAGCCTTTCCCCCCCACCCCCCCCAAGATTCAAAAGTAAAATGAAAGCAGTCTCCTTATTGGGTAGCTTTCCTGGAGTACCTCTGAGCTGGAATGAGTCTAGGAGCTTGTGTTCTCTGTTTGTTTTCATGTGTTATGTTTCTGGCATCCCCCTTTGGCCACATCTCCCTTCCCATATTCAAATAACTCCTTGGTCTGAGCTTTTGGCTGCTTCTCCCCCTCTTGCTGTTGCATCCTCACTTTGTTGGTGACTATAAACTGCCACCATGTATTGTTTCAGTTTTGAGCACCATGTGAATTCTTTCCAAATGTGACTGATGTGCCCCTTCGGGGTCTAAGAACCCATAGATCACATGCACTTCTCCTCTGTGAAATGAAACCTCTGGTGCTTCTTTCTTTGCCACCTAATTCCCATGTTTTAGTTTTGACCCAAAGTACTTAATACAGCAAGGCAGCTTGACACCTCTGTTTCATAGTCTGACGTAACACATGGTGTCATTTTTACATGATGTCCTAGGGTCCCAAGGGATGATTAATAACAAATCCTGCTAATGCTGAAAGGAAAAAAGAGAGAAAATAAACACAGACCCGTTGGGCTCAGGGGAAGCTGGCCTGACTAGGGTGCAGAAAGAGGCAGAGACGTTCCATTTGTCTGGGAAGCATCATGTGTACTGCTGTTTGATAGAAAGCATTAGAACAGTCATTCAATAGAATATTATGGTGTAGTTGCCTGCATGGAGCCAGAATAAAGCCATGATTGGTGTGTTGTAGGAAAAACGGATCGTGTCGCTGGATTCGGCCAACACCAGACTGATGAGCGCGCTGACCCAAGTGAAGGAGCGGTACAGCATGCAGGTCCGCAATGGCATCTCCCCCACCAACCCCACCAAGCTTTCCATCACGGAGAATGGTGAATTCAAAAACAGCAGCTGCTGATGGGCTTTGTGAATAGACAGACTGTGGGAGGAGACAGAAGGAAATGCCCCCGCTCTCCTGTCCCCAGCCCTCTCCCCAGCCCCACCAGGTTTACAGAATGTTGCTACTTCAGAACAGCAGGGTGGCGAGCAACTCTCCAATGAAGAAAGGAACCTTGTCTTTCAGGGCATAAGGCTAAGACTTCCAAGGTCGACGCTTCCTCCCCACCCCCCCGGCTCTGTGTACATAGGGAACTTAGTTCTGGGCCATGTACAGAAAATACCACTGTAATATACCCAAAGGAAGTTAATAATGTAGATTACCTTTTTAATTATTGCTATTTTTATTATTGTTGTCCTCTTGTTGAAAGCACTGCAGTTGTTAGAGGAGGCAAAGTAGGAGGTACATGTGAATGAGAGATGAGCCTGGCGGCTCACCTGGTAGAGACCACGTGTCTGTCTGATAGAGCACACAGACCGCAGTAGGACATTGTCAGAATGAGTTTTTCAGGGATTCCTCTGCCAGTTTAAAAACCCCACTCTGGTTCCCTTGTCCTTTAGGAAAACATGCAAATACCGAGATCCAAACAAAACAGTTTATCCCATTGAGCAACGAAGACTGGTTCTGGATGGACAGCTATCTGATTTGGGGATACACTGTTCCAGAGGACACAGATAAGAGCTGTTGTATCAAAACTGGACTTTCGGAGTGATTTCTATTGAACTCCTGTTGCTGTTTATTTCCTTCTGTCTGTAGCAGACGGGAATTTTCCATTTTAGATAGGGGGCTTTTTTTTTTTACGCCAGCTGTAATAAAGGGTGTTCTTCTTCCTCTTCAGAGTTTACAAAACTATAAATATTTGTGTCTCTATAAACCATCTGCATCTTCACACCCACTTGCCCTTTCCTCCCCCATGGTGGGAGCAGTCATCACCAACAGGGTTTACTCTCCCCTGGAGAGGTTATTCAAATATGCTGTCCATAAGCCATCCGAAATAAACACCCTTTCTTCCATACAGAAAAGGGCTAACCATACCATACCATGGCAGCAATCTCTGAATATTTCCTATCAAAAATTTTTTTCTATTTGTAAGTTATAATTTTGGTTTGGGATAAAGATTTTACCCAGTGTACTAGCAGATCTCTGGGCAGGGTAATTTTATCTCAGTCTTTAACTTTTAAATTGCTTCTTCCTCTAATCCCCTCAGTAAAATTTGGAAAAGAAATCCAAATCTGAAGCATTGCTCTCTTAAAAGTCATGATTACTCTTAATGAAAAATAAAATACTAAAAGTGGGAGGACAGCACATTCCAGCGGTTATTCCCTTGCTCTTTGTAGATTTGGCAATAATAACCCAGTTTCACTAGCTGTCATCGTTGGCTTTATTGTAGGACAGATTTATTGTAGGACAGAAGCAGTCATGGAAGCTAAGTTACTTCCTTTTTTCCAGAGGTGTGAAATGTCATCTTGAATGCAACCTTGATTATCAGAAGTATGGAATGTTACAAGTTAAACAGATATTATATTTACAAGTATATATACACATATACTCACACATATGTACATATAACTGCACAAATAGGAAAAGTTCCTGCCTTCTATGCTGTTGGATATAATGTTTAAAGGGGTTAGAATCTCTTTAAGCAAGATCTAAGCAATTGTTTATATTGAGAAAGCAACAACATTTCTCAAGTAAGTTAATGATGTTTAGTTGAAATTATAAACCTTAAGGAATTTTTTTTTAAGAAGGAAAAGGAGAAAGGAGGGGGAAAAAAAAAACACCTGAGGAAGCCATAGACCTGGAGTGAGTGTTTCCACATAGCAGAATACTTATAAGGAGACGAGAGAACATTTATTGTGTCCCCTTTTGGGTGAAGCCCCGATAGAGACACCAAACCTCCATTCCCACCGCACCCCCAGGCTTGCATTCTGACCTCTTAAGCACTGCCCTCAGGTGGGTCTTTGTGTTGGGCCTTGCATCTCAGCAACCTCACCATGGTCCCCAGCCCACAACCTTTTAAAACATTTCCCCTTCGTAACACTCCTGTTTCTGCCAGTCAGAGATCTAAATCAGGAGCTGCCCAGTGTGCTTATCTGATCTGCAGACTTCATGCCCACATGTATTGGCACTTGTGCATTTTCTCGACCCGTGATCATTATTTTACAAATTCTTCTCTCTTCCCTCCAAGCTGAGGGCACACTGTGGCCAAATGACTTATTTTAATAGGAAAGAAACATCACCAATTCTGAAGTAGTGCTTCGTGTTTGGGGAGAGGGTATGTAAACATAGGTCCGTTCTTGTTTGTGGCTATTTTCAGCTCTAGCCATTCTTTATAAAAGTCTTCAGAAAACCTGGTAAAAGAATGGTCAGTTTCAGTGGCCTTAAGTATGTAACATGGGTGATGTCTTACACGGAGGTTTGAAAGCTCTCAGGTGGTGTTTACGGATGACAGAGGACTGATAAACTATATTGGAGGGTTGGAGGACACAAAATCAAATATGTTTTTGATGGATGCAGTACATCTTGTCAGCATTATGGCAGCTTCTTAGAGGGCTGCCTACTTTGGAAGATTAGATGCCCAAAATGTTTGGATAGATTATGCAGCCCTCTATTATCAGGTTATCTTGAATGAAGAGAAAAGAGTAAACAAATAATAAAATTAGAGGTAAGCTAGGAGTTCAGTGTAGTTGCCAGATGTTAAATTTTAGATTATCCTTTGAACCTATTCCTGTCCGAATATTTTTCTGAGTATTTCTTTAGAGAATGCTGCAGTCTATAGAACTTATTCTGAAAGATTTTTTTTTTAGTATGGAAAAAGTCAGCAACAGCTGATAATTTTTATGGAGGTATTGCTTAATTGGCTTTTCTTCAGCCCAGATAAGTGCATACCTCTCTTGCTGGGAGGAGGTGTATGGTTGAAGAGAAGTGGGTGGATTATGATAGCATGTCTTGCACTCCTTCTGACACCCAACATGTCACCACATGGTGGGGTGCAGCATAGACCAAGGCTGAATGGAATTTGGAATTCCCGTGAAGTGCTTGCAAAATGCTTGTCCAGATGACAACCAGATTTGGCCATTAACAAGGACAATGTTGGTAGGATTTAGGAAAAAAGCTTTATATTTCCATTTTATTTTCACTGGAGCAATAAGCTTTCTGAGCCAAAGCAGCAAAAAGGAGTAACATTTCCTTCAAGTCATCACATTACCTGAGTCTCTGCAATACAAGCCATGAAGGAGGGGAGATTATAACTAGGTAACAATGACAAACACTTGAGCACTTACTATGATCCAGGCACTATCACCAAGATACTGTTGGGGTCCAGGGCAGTCTGTTGTAAGGGAAATGTGGTAAAATGGTAAAAAAAAGGGTAAAACTTTGCCCTTTCACTTGGCATTGAGTTGGTCAGAATTAGCTTTCTCTAGTCTGCTTCTACCTTTCCCTTTCCCTGTAATGGTGTTGCACAGTGAAAGAAAAAGTAGGATTTCCTGTCTACGACTGCTGTATGCCCTTGAGAATTAACTTGACTTTAAAAGTAAAGCTTTTTAGATCTTAGTTTATTTATGGATCTGTAGCTCTAGCGACCCTCGTTTCTCACTCTGTCCTCAGAGGCACACTGGGTTGAGAGCAGTTCCTTTTTGGAAGCTCCAGAGCAAGACAGTTGCCATCAAGTGAGTTTGATTACAATTTGTTCTGCCTTCCATCTAGGTTTAGTTCCAGTTACGTCCAGTTTGGAGTTTCTGAGAAGGCTGGTTGTGGGACTGAACTTGGGGAAGGAACCCTCCTTGGGATTTACCTAAGGCCCATGTGACCCTGACTAGAGTTGACACCAGACTAGGCTTGTCACTGGGCCTGACTCAGCAGCTCTGGAGCCCACACCATACCTTCCCTGTGTTTTCACCTTTTTTTTTGGGGGGGGGGGGGTCACCGTCTACAGATTATGGAAAACCAAAAGGGCTTTCTTCTCCATTCCCCTTCCCTTTTTCAAGTCTGATAGTGAAGTCTCCTGCTCGCTTCAACAGTAAATGGTTGCCTTCCCACCCCTTACCTGAGGGCCAAGAATTTGGGATACTTTGTTTTTATCAATATGTCAATGGAAGGGACCTATTTTGCCAGTTTGTTTAAAAGCAAGATATGTTGGGGTGTTGAATTTTTAAATAGAATCCCTTTTTGTGTCTGAGTGATTGTTATTAGTTCTAGAAGCATTCTGTCATGACCCAGTTAGGAATGCTCTTGAGTTTAGGAAGGACAAAAGTGATGAAATTTGCATGAGACAGAATAAATATCTTATGAGGAGTGAAAGAACCTGAGGAAGATACATGATCCAAAAGGGGACTAATGCACAGCAGCCTTCTCCATAGCCCAATGGTTCAAGGCAACAGGAGGATTTATATCCTTTGCCCAATCTCGAAATACGTAGATATATAGAAAGGCCATTTCTGTAGACAACATGTGGGTACCCACACAAAACACACGATTCCTAGGGCTTCCTTTTTCTGAATGTTAATCCATCTTATAGAGCAGTGATTCCCAAACTTCCTTGAGATTTTTTAGATTTTATGCTCTCCTTTGTTAGATTTTATGACAGTGGTTCTTTCCTCTTTAAAATGTACCATATGTGTTATATGTATATATAAGTTAAAGTGACTTGAAATTTGGCTTGACATTGTCTCAAGAACCCTAGATATCATTATTGATACCTTGGGGAGTCACAGAAAGAAAGTTGAATATCACTGATGCGGCAGTAGGATACAGAAAGAAATAGCTTTGGTTCCTGATCAGTTAATCCTCAGGTGTTTGAGGAACCAACCCAGCAAGGCTTGGCGATGAGCCACCCAAGGAAAGCCAAGTGGTCGTTTGTGTCCAGATTTCAGCATGCATTTTAATTTCCTATTCAGTTCTTATTTTTCAGTGCCCTTGTTTTTCCCTAGGAAATGTTTTAGTTTGGGATTTAAAACCAGATATATCTGTTGTAGAAAGATTTCCACAGAAGCTGTGTTTTAGGGGCCTCGATCATCTGTGTGGGGCTACAAATATTTAAGAATAACTATCATATTTATGTCACTTCTAAACTCCCAAGGGAAAAAATTCAATTCCCTGTTCACCAAAAGGTTAAATACTAATTGACCACTATCCTGCAGAAAATTTGAAATAAATAGTACAGGTTAAATTTTGACTGGTGCTTAGACATTTCCTAGTTACATTAAAATTAACTCAAAGCAGACAGCAGCCCATTAACCTGAATCACACCTGTGAGGAACTTCTAAATTTGATTTTGTTTTTCATCTCCAGGGCCTTAATAAGAGTGTGTTAATACACATGACTATTTTACAATGATAGCTCTAAATAATTTATTTTTTATTTCAAGAAAGAGAAATACACATTAGAAAAACAAAACCCAAGATTTTATTTTATTTTTAAAGCCATATTTTTGTGCTAGTGGCACTTAGATTGTTCCATATGTGAGATCCATATCTGCATTTCATTACCTGGGTTTGTTCTAAAAGAAGATTTATTTTTGTTCTGTGAATAATTTTTGACGGTTCTTGTACATGTACAGATATAGATACGTTTGAGGTCTTTTATTGATATTCCTACAAAGAATACAAATAAACTTTAACTTTAAACATTTCAGACTAAAGTTGCTACTGTATTTGACATATTACTGTTTAACTTCTAGCATGTTATCTGGGTGATTAGGACACTTGGAGAAAAACCAGAAACAAAATGTATGCAGGAACATTATTCTGAAGGTATATTTTAACATTAAGAACAATGCGTCTTAGAATTTCCCAATTTACAGGTAAAAGTATTTAGCTGTAGGACAAAGAGCTAGCATTAACACATACTGTATTGTAATAACACCCTTAGAGAGCTCGTCATTCTGGAGAGTTGGAAATCTCTTTACTAGCTTGTGACTGGTGAAGAAAATGTCCTCCACTGTATTGAAAGTATGGCCCCACTCAGCTCTCCAGACCAGTACTATCCTCTCTTAATTCCCCAATAGATTAATGTGGTTTGTTTCAGGATTTTTGTTGTCTAGTTGGGGTTTTTTGTTCTTGTTTGCTTGTAATTCTCGAGGTTATTTCCAAATACCCCCATCTTCTGCTTTCCTTCATCCTTTAAAACCCCAGGATGCAGGTCCCATAAGTAGTTTTCTTACAGGCTAAGTATAGGTCTGAAATTCCACCAGTTAGCCTCTTCACATATCTAGTGACTTCTACTTCTGTTTTACTATGAATTAAAAAACTAAAATTCACTCAAAATCCAGAGAAAATTGTGTGAGGAGACTCCAGGTCACAGTAGACGTGTGCTATTTTTTGTTTACTTCAAAGCCAACCCATTTCAATCTGAATTGCTCATGACCTAATGTAAGCTTTAAGACTTCTTGGATCTGAAACATCAAAAAGAGAGAAACTGTTGTTGATGCTATCTTGTAACCTCCTAGTCATCTTAGCCCTTAACTGTCCACCCTTTATGTCCAGCCATACCCTTTATTTTTCTTAGCCTCCCTGCAGCTACCTGCCTTTTGTCGTTAGCACCTTCACCAATAGGAAAGTACAGAAATCAAGTTTGTTAGGTCACCACCACCACCCCCAGCACACAAAAAATGTTTAATGACAAAGGAGACTAAAACAAATGACAATCAGGGATTCTCAGTCTTGACTGTTCATCAAAATCACTTGGGATCTTGAAAAAATCAGAGTAGAGATGCCCCTTTAGACCCACCATTGAACAATTAAATAGTATCTCTCTAAGGATTGGGCCAGGCTTTTTTTTTTTTTTTTTTTTTTTTTTTTAACCTTCCCCACAGGATTCTAAGTTCAGATAGGGTTAACAACCACTAGTCCATATCTCTCTCTGAGCACTGTGTGAGTGTCTGTTACAATGTTTTCTCTGTTCCCATCCATGGAACTGGGATAAGTTGGCTATAGGTGTTTTGTTTGCCTCCTATTTCAAATTTTATCAGTAAATGCTACTAAAGCTGATAATATACTCTACCTTGTCCCCACCAATTCCATCCTTTATATCTGTGAGGTAGAAATCCTCTCCATTAATATGAGATAGCTATATTCCAACAAAAGTGACCAGAAGCTGGAACTCCCCATCTTGACCCCAATTTTCCTATTATTGGTTTTAATTTAAAATAAAAGGTAGATGGTTTCTGGTTTGGTAACCCACCCCTGCCAAAAAAAAAACGGTTCTTGACTTTTGTAGACTTAATACTCAGCACTGCAGTCTTATTACTTGAACTTTTACTAAAAAATTTATCAGATGCCAAATTGCATCATTTGCACTTGCTCTTCAACAGCAAAATGCACCGAAAGCTCTCCAGTTCCCTCCCCGCTACCTGGCAGGCATTTGTGCATGCATGCGGACGGGCGCGCGCGCACACACACACACACACACACACACACACACACACACACACACACACACACACACACACACACACCTGTTCTTCCTAGAGACTTCAGTTTGTGAGATTTTAGAATGAATTGCCTGGGTGCTATTTCTTTGGCCTATGAGTAAATTGCAATAAGCTACCAGATTAACGCCAATCAGTTTCCTTGTCTGTAAAATTATGGTTTTGGCTAGATGGGCTATGAGGAACTCTCTAGCTCTGACATCTTATGATTATAATCTGATATCACTGAAAAATGTGCCTTTAGGTCATATTCAAAAATCAGCTTGAGGCTTTTGTCACAATATTTAGGAATAATTCTTCCTCTTCACAATCTCTCATCTCACAATACTTTAAAAAAAACAAGAGGGGAAAAAAAAAAAACGAGGGGAAAAAAAGCCTGGAACAAATGTATATTCAGAATAATAATAAGATAATAATAATAGCTAATATATATTGAGCACTTCCAATGTGCCAATTTGCTAAGCACTTTTTATGGAATATTTCATTTTGTCATAATACCAGCGATATGAGTTAGGTACTGTTGTTCCTAATTCATGAGGAAACTGAGGCTCAGAAAGATTAAGTTACTTGCTCAAGGTCACACAACTAATAAGCTCAAAGCCAAGACCCAAACTTAGGTCCTTCTGACTATGCTGTATTGATTTTTTTAAGAGCTCAGGAAAAATGGAGAGAGTAAGAAAAGATCTGAGCACATACACCAACCTGTCACCATGAGCCAGGATGGTGACAATGGGAACAGATGAGCTAATTTTCCAAAGCTTTTTCTCTTCCTGTATTGGCTTTGACAGTATCGCTTTGCATTGTCAAGTCACCTGACTGATCAAAATTAGAGGACAGAGAAGTCTCACCTCACTCAAGAATTGGTCTTTCATGTCTTCTGGGTGCATCAGAACTGGGATAAGAAAATCTGCTTTCAGGATTCCAAAGAGTTGCCCTGAAAAAGGAAGTACTACCTGGCTCAGAGGAGATTATCTCGTAGCCATTTGAAAACTTCAAGTTCTTGGCAGTCGGGAGTGTCCCCTGGACACCATAGATGCTACATGGTGATTTAGGATTTCAAAAAGAAAGAAGAAACTGCTGGACAGAAAAATGCTCAGCCACAACCAGCTAGTGGCTGACAGGAAAGAGTCTCATGAGTGGAGTAACCACTGCTCTCCTCCCATATCCTGGCCACCCTCAGGCAATTATTTTCTCCTCAGTATTTTCCTTCTTCCTTTTCTTTTCTTTTCTTTTTTTTTTTTTTTTTTTTTTTTTTTTGGCATGCCACGCAGCTTGCAGGATCTTAGTTCCCCAACCAGGGATCGATCCCTGGACTGCCAGGGAATTCTTGCTTCTTCCTTTTAATAAATCTGTTGAGTAAATGTCCCACACCATGCTGGAAATATTCACCTCTCCCCTGGACCCACATTTGTAAAGGCCAACTGTACCACAGAAAACTCGTAAGTTCTCTGAGACTATAAACAGGCTCAGCCTTTGGCCATGAACGCTGTAATCACAGGAACTACAGCCTCATAATAGGACTACTCTATATCTGTACAGCATTTTATAGTTTATAAAGTACCTTTGCATAATTATCTCATTGGGTACTTGAAACAACCCTGTGATGTAGGCAGGGTCGTTTTTACTACGTCCCTTTTGCATATGAGAAAGAGGAGATTCTGAAGGAAGGAAACATGCCCCCGGAGCTTTCACAATCGCCAGGGAGCTAACCAACTCTAGGATCCTCATCCTTGTTCCCTTCCCATTTCAGGCTGTCTTTCACAAAAAGGTCTTGAGCACCCTATGCTAAGGAGTGGCTGTCCAGATTTAACTGCCTGGTTGTTAAGAGTGGGAACTTGGTAACCAGAAGCAGTTACCTGGTTTTGATGCTAGAGTGTTTTCTTTAGAATCTGGGTGATTAGATGAGCTCAAATGTTGGGCCTGAGTGGCAATAGCTGCATCTGTTATATCAGTGCCACTCCTTTCACTGGTCACAGCTACAAGAGGGGAAAATAAAGGAGTTATTGCAAATACAGCCAGAAGCAAGGTGGTCTGAGATTGGTGACTGCCCCTGAGCTAGAAGACAGGCACGGGCAGCCACCATCCTGCAGAAACCATCCGGGGTGGGACGCTCAGTCCCTGCCAATCCTTCACTTACCTCCATAGGCTCATGTACCCGGTAGCTACAGCATCATCTCTCATAAAGTGTCTCTGATACCAGGATTTGTGGGGCTTAGCAATATTATAAGATATCTCCTCAGGAGTGAGTGTTTATTTTCAGCAGTTCCTACCCCAAGAGGCCCAGTGCCCTTATGTAGTCTGCTAGCTACACAGGGCCCCCACCATGGCACCCAGGAACCCCCAACCTCTCCATCAAGGGGTAGCACCTCAAACTCAAAGTACGTATTCCAAAACCAAGCTCAGCCTCCCCCAGCAGCCTTCTCACCCCCTTTATGGTGCCCGTCTACTGAGGCTCTCCAGCTGCTCCCTTACTCCCTCTCACTTGCTGTCACGTTCAGTCACCAAAGTCCTGTCAGTGCCTTGCAGATGTCTTTTTTTTTTTTTAATATGGAATATTTGAACCATATTGTTCTTGTGGTATATTACTGTAAAATATTTAAGCAGAAGTATCCCCTCCCCTGACCCAGGGACAACCACTATTAACAGTTTGCTATAGAATATCTTTCACACACTTGAATTTTTTAATTTGAATGCGTAGAGATCTACCTTATTCTCTTTAAAGGCTGCATAGTATTTCACTGAATGTACCGTAACTTATTTAATCAATCTGCTTTCAATGGACATTAGATTGCCTCCAGTTTTTCACTGTAATAAACAATGCTGCAACAAACAACCTGTGTGTGGAGGACACGTATATATGTGTATGTGCACCTTGTACTATTATTTCCTTAATAAATTTCCAAGGGCAGAATTTCTGTATGAAAGAGTATGCACATTTCGGAACTAACAGGCATTGCAAGAATGGTAGCACAAGTTTACTGTGCTATCCAGTGTCTGACAGTGCTGATTTTCTCACATTCTTATCAGCATTATCACCCCAGATCTTTGCCAAACTGCTAAGTTAAAACAAAGAACTTTTTAATGCATCTTGCTTTTAATTTGCACTGCTATGATTCAATGAACAAAGCTGAGCATTTTTTAAAATGTGTTTGTATTTATATTTCTTCAATTAATGTCACTTGCAAACGATGTAAAATCAGTTCCCTCATGTCCCTCCTTGCTCCACTGCTCCAGATCTGGCCTCGGTTCCACTCTCCCGGACAGTGCAAGTCTTTCCCCACACATACACTTCCTGTGTCTTCTCTCCAAAATGCCCTCTTCTTACTCCACCCAAAGCATTGTACATTTCTTCAGTGAAATAAATAAGTTTGTAAAATGCAGAAGCACAGAAAGGAGGAAACACTCATATTCTTTTTGCCTGAATTTAACCATTGTTAACATTTTCACACATTTCTTTACAATCTTCTTTTCCCAAGTATAGGTTGATGTTTCCTTTCAACATTATTGTGACTGTGTTATATGTATAATGTTGAATCATGTTTTCCTTTAGCATCCTGATACAGGCATTGCCCCATGTCATTAAAACCACCTTGCTTCTATTGACTACAGAGCTGACCATTTTGCTCACTTGCTAAAAACCTCTGATGGCTGTGCTGACTGCAGGATCCAGTCCTTCAGAATTTGGCCTCAGTCTACCTCTTTCCCCTCATCACTTGCCGCTTCCTTCCCGAATATGTGACCGACACTCCAGTCACATCAGACTGCTTGTCTTTCCCAAACCACACATTTCCACATCTACCTATCTTTGCCCATGCTGTTCCCTCTGCCAGGAAGAACCTTCTAGCCTTTGCTGCCTGATGAAATCCTCCATTACCTTTTGTCCAATTACCACCACCTTTCCAGGCAGAATAAATGAGTCATTTTCTTGGCAAGCCTCTTGGTTCACCCTTCTGCGGCAGCACTAATTAAACTGTCCTGGTTGTCTCTATTAGCCCCTATTAGACTAAGCTCTTTTAAAGACAGGAAGCAGGTCCTGCTCATCTTGGTATCCACTGCCTTGTTCAAAACAGGTACTCAGGAAATGATTGTTGAATTAAATCATCTACCAGTGTGCAAAACACTATTCTAGGCCTGGGAAAGATATAAAGAGGCATAAAACAAAACAGCCCCTGCCCTGTGAGATTTCACAACCTTAATAATTCATAATTGTGATCATTCATAATCATTTGTAATTAATAAAATGAGACTGAGGCCAACCTTGTCTATTGAATAAGGTAAGGACAGATGGGAGACTGAATTACTAAACATTTCACTACTGAATTGAGACTAGAATAGTAATAACTACCATTCATTGATGCCAGGCACTGAAAGATAACTCTTGACATTTGGTGTTTCTCTTCACTTTAAAAATGAGAAAAATGATGCAGGGGACGTGGGTTCGTGCCCCGATCCGGGAGGATCCCACACGCCGCGGAGCGGCTGGGCCCATGAGCCATGGCCGCTGAACCTGCGCGTCCGGAGCTTGTGCTCCGCAACGGGAGAGGCCACAACAGTGAGAGGCCCGCGCACCACTAAAAAAAAAAAAGAAAAAAAAAAAAATGAGAAAAATGAAGTTCGGAGAGGTTAGGAAGTTTGCCTAAGACCACACGGTAAGTAGAAGACCCAGCATTCCAACCCTTGACTGAAAGACTCCTCTAGCCAAAGATAGGTTTTTCTCCCCTAGATCGCCCCACCCTAAATTATTATGTAGGGGGAGGATGAGGGGGTGAACTGGCTCTAGGATCCCCCATGGAGTGATCTGGAATGCACCTGGGGCCGGGAGATGTGGCCCAGCACATACCCTCACCCCCTCAACCTCCCTGACTTGTGGCCGGGTAATGGAAACTAGGGCTTGGTCTCCCCAAAGGAAGACCCAGGCGCCAGGGCTGTGTCCCCAACCCCCAGCGACGCGAGTGGGCGGGCACCTGTCTCAGGCTCTGGCCGGCTGCCAGCGGTCTCGGGCGTGCGGCCTGGCTCGGAGCTACCGCGTCCTGGCGCGCCGTTGTTCTCTGAGGCCCAGCCGAGCTCCCTGAGCCGGAAGGCTCCGAGGTGCTCTCTTCCGTACCCAGAAGCTCGGCGCTGCGGGACCGGCTGGACGTGGCAGACCCGGGGGGCGCCGCCATCCCCGGCTGAGCCAAGGCCCCGCAGGTGGAGCCGGGCGAGGGGCCCGCTGCGCCCCCCGCGGCGTCCCGGGCCCGCCCTGGGTCACGGGGTCCTCCGGGGGCGCGGGGTCAGGAGCAGGGCTCGAGGCGGAGGCCAGAGGGGTCTCGGTCACTTCCTGGGGGACAGAGGGGCTCCCCAGGAGCGCGGAGCTCGAGGCTGGGGTCGGCGCGGAGGCCGGGGGCACGGGGCCGAAGGACGTATTCTGGGCGGTGACCGGCGGGGTCGAGGGCCCACCGTCGCGGACAGGGCCGTACCCAGGGATCTCGAGGTGGGTCGGAGGGCTCGGCGCCGCCGTCCCTTGGGTCTCTGGCGCCTCAGGGCCCGCGGAGGAGGAGGCCCGGGGGGCGCGGGGGCGGGGGCCGAGCTCGGCGGGCTCCGGGCTGACTAGCTGCGGGAGCCGCGCCGCCTCAGCCGGACCCTGCGCGGGGCCGGCGCTGGCCCCTACGCCAGAGAGAAGGCTTCCGTGGGGCCCGCTGCGCCGAGCGGCCGGGGAGGGGATGCGGGGTGGGGGTGGGGGGACCGCGGTGCGCGGCGCGCGGTTTTTCCGCGCCCGGCCCTGCACACCCATCGCAGACAGGGCGAAGCAAGGAGGGCCTTCTGACCCCGCCAGGTGCGGCCTGGGCCAGGTGAGACCTCGATGGGAAGCAGAAGACAGGCTCTTCCGCCTCTTCTCAACCTAATCTGTTGCCTCCAGGGGGAGGGCTGCGTTCCTTAGCAGCTCACAGGGACCCCACCCCTGCAGGACCCCGGCCTCCCCGCTCAGCGCTACGCACCCCGACCCCCTCCACTCCCTCTGCAAGTTAACTTCGAAATCACCTCCTCCAGGAAATCCTCGTTTAATTACAGGAGCGGGGACAATCCCCTTCTCTGTGTCCCCACCATGCCTGTGACTACACAAGCAACACTGCCTGTCAGGAGCCCTCTTCCCAGTTGGCTGTCAGCTCCTTCGGAACAGGCCCTGCCTTTTCCTTGTGTCCCAGGAATGAATAAAGCTCTGTGCAACTATGAGCAAGCCCCCTAACTTCTCTGTGTTCTCAAAAAGGCAGTAATACCATTGTCAGATGTAGGAATCTGTAAAGATGCCAGGAGAACAGTGATTTCTGCCCTCAGTTATCCTAGTTTGCTTCAGACCTCATGGGAAGCAAAAGGAGGCAATAGCTGTGAAGATGTTTCAGGAATTTAAAGATGCTGAAGGAACACTGTCACTGTCATTCCCAGCCATGTCCCCACAACTCATCTCTCATCTTCTCTCCTCCCAGAAAAGCCCCAAATTGAAAGGGATTTGGCCCACTATTGCACTTCCCTCTCTGGATGCTGAACCTCAGAGGCCTCTCTGATGATTTTTCCTCAGAAGTACTGCTCAGCTGGGCAGTGAGGGCGTCTTCCCGTCTGTCTCCCAGGCCAGGCCCTCATCACCTCACCTGAGAGACTGCACAACCTCTCTTGGGTCCCCTGGCCCGGGAGCTGCAAGTCCAATGGTCCAGTTCAAGGAAGAAGGTTGATGGTGACCGAGTCCTCCTCCTCCAAACCCCAGCCGGCCCAGCAGAGGGGGGGACCCAGGGAAATCCCTCTCCATAAGTGGCCCATGGTCGCCACCCCGTTGGTTCACCTCTTTCCTGGCCCCTCCCTGGCCCTTTGGGGAGGATCCCATGGGACCCACCCTGTGCTGCTGCATCCAGGCTACCCTCTCCACTTCCTAGGCCCTGGAGACCCCAGAATCCAGCCAAGAACAGGCTCAAAGCACCCATAGAGAGCAGAAAACAGGGGAGGGTACTTGGCCTGGGCGTTGTCCCCATGGTCACTTCTGAGGAGGGTATGAAGGAGAGCTGAGGGAGGGCTGCTGACTCCCGGTGTCCAATGGTGGGGTCTGCAAGAAAACACCACCAGTGAGTGTGAGGGCAGGGCTGATGAGGGGGGACACAGCACCCCCAGGTCTGCCACAGCCGACACGCCTGTGAGAGATCCCACCAGACACTGATGACCAGCCTCCCATCACAGGAGCCAAACTCAGGAGGGCCCCTGTCACAGGACAGGTATGTTCACAATCTTTATTCCTCACAAGGGAGGAACCATTGTTCCTATTTTACAGATAAGGATCATGATTCTCATCAAATCCAGAATACAAAAAGAAAACAGCCAAGAATAGGCAAATCCACAGAGACAGAAAGTAGATGAGTGGTTGCCAGGGCTGAGGGTGTGAGAGAATGGGGGGTCACTGCTAAAGGGTAAAGAGTCTCTTATTGGGGGTGATACAAATGTCTTAAAATTAGATAGTAGTGATGATTGTACCACCTGGGTATGTACTAAATCTCACTATACTGGCCACCTCAAAAGAGTGAATTTTAAAGGTACATGAATTATATCTCAATAAGGCTGATACAAACAAGAAGGAAAGAAGGAAGGGAGGAAAGAGAAGAGAGACGGAAATGACAAGGCAGGATGAAGTCTGTTGCTGAGGAGACGTTTCACACACAAGATCCAGAATAACCAGGTGGGCCTCTGGTTCCCATGTGACTGTGGTGACAACAACAGTGTCAGTAGCTAGTATCTTTTGGGTGCTTACTCTGTGCCAGGGTCTTTACTAGGTCCCTTATATTTATTCTCATTCATTCTTCAAAGCCATTTTGTGAGGTGCGTCATCAATACCATTTTGTTTTTTCCACATGAGGGAAATGAGGCTCAGAGATGCCGCTCATCTTATTTCTAGCAAGTGATAAAGTCTGATTCCAAAGCCCACACTTTTAACCTCTTTATTGCGCAATAAGTAATTGCTGTTGCTACTTGCTAATGCCCTGAGGCTAGATGGAATTAGCCATTAAATTAAATTAAAACCTGTTCCAGAATAACTTTGCTCCCCTCAGAATCTATAAATACTTCCTTAGGTGTATCCTCACCACCTCCGGCTGCCAAGAAAACTCGTTTCCCATCCCAGCCTAGCCTTGGTGGGTCAAGGGGCAGCGGGGACGACTGTCACGCACCATGGAAGCAGATGAAGGGTTTCAGGGAAAAGCAGGCCACTGCAGAAATTCTGGCGGAGAAGCTCCAGTAGCTGCGGAGACCCGCACATAGTCCTGCCCCAAACTCAGGCACCTGCAGCCAGGTCGGGACGCTGGCACCCACGTCACTGGAGCATCTCAGAGACCCAGAGGCCGCACTGAAGTAGAGGCCAATCCAGGCCTCAGTCTAACTCGTGATGGATTTCAAGGCCTCCTTGTCTGTCTCCTCAGTCACTGTCTGCAGGTCAGCCAGGTCTGTGCGGTGTCTGCGGCAGTACCTCACAGCTGCCAGCCACTTCCTTTCTTGGTCACATTGCTTGAAGTTCAGATTGCCAATCTGAACCTCAGCTGCGGGCAAAGAATGTAGAGACCACAGGCTTGAGGTCCAGGATCTCTGCCTGCTCAGCCCTCATCGCCCCCAGGACAGAGCCCTGGTTTGGGCCCTGCCCTTGTTCCCCATCCTCAGGAGTTAGGTTTGATCAAACCCACAAGTCTATAGGCAGACTAAATACCAGACTGGGAGGGTGAATGAGCTATCATAGCAGCAGCTGGGGGAAAGACCATTCATTAGGAAAGGCAGGGGTTAAGAACTCTCCTCTTGGCTGTATGGCCTTACAAGTCAAGTCTAAGCCTCAATTTCTCCATCTGTACAACAGGGATAATAATAGTACCTAAATGTATTTCGTTTAAAGGATCAAATGAAACCACGTATACAAATATTAAACACTCAATTAAATGGTAGGGTTAAACTTTGCAGGGAGGTGATGAGGGAGATGGGACGATCCTGGTCTGGAATCAGCCTCATTTGTGGTTTCCAGGGCCTGTGCCTGCCGCATGGGCTCTCAGGAGGCTCCCGGCTGAGGCAGGATAGAGGGAGTGTGTGATAGTCTCAGGCTCACACCATCAGGAGAGCCAGGGACGAGAGGTGAGCCTGGCGAGGGGCACACCTGCTGGTCAGTGGCCCTGACTTCTGGTGGAGCTCAGACCAAGACTCAGCCTCTCACAGCCTCTACCTCCAGCCCCCGCCTGCCCTGCCCCTGGTCAGGCCTGTCTCATCTGTCCACACAAGAAGCATCTGTGATTCTAAACAAGGGAAGTTTGGAAAGGAGGTGCTTTGGCACCACCTGAGGGATTGATTCCAGAGCCCCTTAAAGGAAACGCCTGTGTTTGCAAAATTGGGAATCACATCCTCAAATAGGGCCTCCCAACCTCTCTGACACATGCCTGCTCACCAAAGCCCCGTCAAGATTTGCCTATTTCCCTCACGTTCCCTATCTAAATTGGTCTTTTAAAGCTACCCTTTTTGAAGCACCTAGTCCTCGCCAGCCCTGAGCTTTGCATGTCGCACACGTCATCTTTTAAAATCCTCACTATAATCCTGAGACGCAGATGTTATTAACCTCATTTACGGAGGAGAAAAGGGAGACTCGGGGAGGTGATGACTTGCCCAAACTCATGCCTTATTAAGTGGCAAGACGAGATTCAAATGCGGGTCCGCCCTCCCCAGAAGCCTGTGCTATCTTCACTCCACAGCGCCATGTTCCACAACGAGCAGAAAACCAACTTTACAAAGCAGGCTGAGGAGTGAATTTCCTTTGAAGTGTCTCTAACCAGACACCAAGCAACGCTTTGTAAAATATCAGGGCAGTACTATCCCCCTCACCAGGTGGATGGGCCTGGACTGCGGAGAAATGCTACCCTTGCCCCCCACCCCCAAGCCGCTAAGGGTAGGGGCACCAGAAGACTGGGATGCAGCCTGGACTGGTTGGAGACCTTCCCCCCACCCCCCCAACCCGCTCCTCCCCTCCCCACCCCACCGCCCCCGGGGCCAGCTGAATAACAAAAGCATTGAGCCTCTGCTTGTGTGTCAGCCTGGGGGCCCGCAAAGCCAGGGGATCCCTGGGCCAGGCAGGGGTGGGGGAAGCCAGCTGGTCCAGGTGGACAAGTGCAAGGGAAGGCGGAGCCCTGGAGCCCTGGGTGTGTACCTGGCTTTGGAGAGGTGGTCAGGCTGAGAGCCGGTTCCAGGAGGGTGTGGGGCTCCAGGGCAGGATCTGTGAAACGGGCCACATGTTATGGGGCGGGAGTGCGGCTGCCCAGCGTGCTCTGTGGGCACCAGGGACCGCCAAGTTGAAGCCAGGAGAAACGTAGCTCCAGGGTAGAGAGGCTCCTTTGTTCCTATCTACGTGTAGTCCATAAATAGATATATCTATTGAGCACCCGCTGTGTGACAGACACTATCGTAGGCCCTGGAAAAATAGCAGGTATAAGACAAGCAAGATCTTTGTTCTTGAAGAGAATATGAGAAGGAGCCAGCCTTGCAAAGAGGTAGGAAGGAATACCCCGGGCAGAGCTAAGGTGGGAAGGGGCCACGTGTGTTTGAGGAGTGGAAAGCAGCCAGTATGGCCAGGGAGAGAAATAGGAGATGAGGCCAAAGGTCTCAAGCAGGGCTGGGTTGGCTACAAAAAGGAAGTGATTCTAAGTGCTAAGGGAACCTACTGAATGTGTTTAAGCAAACTGGTCTGATTTACATTTTTAAGAGTTCACTCTGTACAGAACAGACGGGAGTGGGCCGGGCAGACGCCACGGAGGGCTGTGCTGGTGTGTGGACCTGCAGAGCTGGAGAGAAGTGGATGCAGTTAGGACGCGTCTGGGTGGAGTCCAAAGACTCCAGGGGGAGTAGGGAGAGCCCCGCACGCGCAGCCCTTCCTTCAAGGGGGCTCCCATCCCCACCCCGGCACACTCACCACTCCTGGAAAAATTTCTTTTCTGGCTTGGGCATTGCCAGATCAAACCTAGGCTACCCTGGGCTACATTTCAAGGCCCCGTGACAGGCATGGTGTGCAGAGAATTGGGGACACGTCGGGGTGGTCCCCCATACCCCTATTTGAGGAGTTGGGGTGTGCCTGAGAGAAAAGCAGAAATTGGCACTTTTTATCAGGAACGTGCTGTCTATAACCATCCCCCGTGTGATCTCAGCACCTTTAAGACAAGGGTCAGTGGCATGGGCTGCCTGGGCAGAGAGGAGCCAGCCAGGGGGCAAGGATGGGGGGCTGTTCCCCAACAGCCGGCACCAGGTGCATTGAGTAAATGGTTTTTCTGCAGAGGGGCACCCACATACCTCCCCAAAGCAGGGGTTCTCCCAGAGAGTGGCTGTTCCACATTCCCCCAGTCCCGCGAGACAAAGCCACCCTGCGCTTTAACGAGGAGAGAGACCTTGGACTCTGCTCTGGTTTCTGCACAGACGCAAATGGATCCCCAACCTGACTTTCCCATTTTCCTCCCTTTCTTTTTCCTCTTTCCCCAGATCCTTAATTGGCAGGAGGAGGGGACATAGTGGAACATTTCAGATTTTACTTTTTGACTACCCTGATTTACACCCGCTTCTCTGATGGAGCGTTTGGAATGAGGGACAGAAGAGATAGAAACTAAGGCGGCAGAGAAGGATGTAGCAAAAAAGCGTTAAGCTGATAGTTATCCTCTGAAAGGCTTGAGCCAGACCCAGGCTCGCTCACTCTCTCTCTCTCTCATTTACTCTTGAGAAGCAAAACCCTAGGAGGAAGACCAGGCCCAGAATATGACTCTGAACACACCGTAGTAGCAGATGAAGGGCTTCTGAGCAGTGCACGAGGCGGCCCCCAGGCTGGGGAAAATGGCTATTGAATACAGAGTGGCACAGAGACCCTCCTCGAAGACGGCGGCGAGCTCCACACTGGCACGCTGAAGGTGGAGCCGCTGGACCATCTCAGGCCCCCAAGGCGCACGTGGAAGAAGAGGCTGATCCAGGCCGCGGTGCTGCTGGTAAGGGAATAGAGGGTCTTGATGTTGCTCCCGTCGCTCATGCTCTGCAGGTCGGCCAGGTCTGTGCGGTGCTGCCGGCAGCACTCCAGGGCCTCAGACCAGCTCAGCTCCTCTTCCACCCTCCAGAAGGTCTTGCTCTCACTGGTCAGCTGCAGGGCTGGGGCGGGAGAGATTGTCATCGTGTGGCTGCCCCTACCCTACTCCCAAATCCCGGGTGTTCAACCGCACCACAGGCAGCCTCCCCAGCCTCCCCTAACCCACTCCACCCCTCACCTCCCGCGCTCCACTTGCACAGCTCCACAGCTCTGCTTCCAGGCTTCTGCACAAGCTGCTCTCTTGGCCTGAAAGACTGGCCATCCTCACCTGCGCCCTCGATCCCCCATTCTCCCATTTCTCATCTCCCCCTTCCCTCTGCCCCATCCTGGGCAGGCTCCCTTCCTATGAGCCACAATGTACCTTTGTTAATGGTTAGCAACAGTAGAAAGTGTTTACTGAGCACTCACCAGGTGCGATTAGCTCACTGAACCCTTTCCAACAACTAACTCCCTAGGATAGACATCACCATGACTGTTTTACAAATTAAAAAACCAAGTCACTGAGAGTTAAGTGACTTAGCCAAGGCCACTCAGTGGAAAGGGGTAGAACCAGGGCCCAGGGACCGTGGGCAAGGCCCTTAGACAGAGCATGGTTTTGCCCTGATGCAGGTGTCACAGGCTCATAACTGCGGCTGCACATTAGAATCACCTGGGGAACTTTTCCAATACACCAATGCCCAAGACGCCCAACGGCAAGGATCTGAATCTCTTGCTGGGACTAGCATTAGAATTTGTTTAAAGTCCCTGGGGAAAAGGACCTTTTCCACCACCAGGTCCAGGCAGCTTGGGCGCAAAGAACCAGCCTTATTCATCATTATATTCCCAGTGCCCAGCACATCAGAGGGGCTGGGTGTATTGAAAATGAATGAATGAGTGAACGAATGAGCATAGACTTCTCCCGGGAACCGACCCGAACCCCAGGAACTCAATGTTCACTTCCTTCCTTCCTTAATCCATCCACAAAAATGAGGGCTGGTTAAGGACTGCTCTGCTCAGGGTCTTGGGGTGGGAGAGGGGGGCGTCCAGCCTCAAGCCAGAGCCCTAGGAGAGCAAAATAAGACTGAAAAACCGGGCACACAGAGGGGCAAGTATGTGCACAATGGGGGAGGACACGGGAAAGGCCTGATGAGGTGCCTGCCGAAAGAATGATGTTCCTCACACCCACCAGAGGCCAAGAAGATGCTGCCTGTCGCTGAGAGAAGTTGGAGGATCCCTGGGCAGGAGAAAAGGAATAGAAAGAAATTACTTTCTTGTGATATGTGATTCACTTTGATATTTGTTTATCCTATTCTGTTTATTTTTTAAAAATCACTGGCTGTGGTCCACTAAATTGACTTTAGGACATAATGGGTCCCAACCCACAGTGAAAAACCCTGCTGCCCCAGCTGATCTCCTGGCTTTAAACACCTTGAGATGACAATTCCCAGACACAGCCTCCACCCTGGAGCTCAGTGTACGTGTCCGACTGTCGGTTTCTCACATGCACATGGGTTCACCCTGCCAATCGGCCCGTCCTAGTCGTCCCAGCTCATCACATGGCGCCCCTCACCCCAGCACCTCAAGCCCCACCCAGGAGTCACTGTTGGTGCCTCTCTGTCTCTATCTTGGCAGATCCCATTGCTTCTACAGCAAGTGTGCATCTTGGACCTTCTTGAACTTTCCACTTCTTTCCGTGCCCACTGCCACCCTGGCCCAAGTCACCATCCCCTCCCTGGGACTGACAGCACCAGCCCCAAAGGCGCTCTCTGCTTCTATCCTCCACTATCACAGTCCCCTCCCCACTCTGCGTGCAGAAGGACCTTTCTGACATGCTCCCCTTGTCACTGCCGCGGGCCACAGGGCGGGCTCCTTACCACAGTCCCCAAGCCCTGTGTGTCCTGGCCCTGCTGTCATAGGAAAAGCCTCCGCAGGCTCCCGCACGTGCTCATGCATACACCCTACTCATCCACAGGGCTCGACCCCTGGCCTCGGGACCTTTCTCTAGCTTTATTCTTCGAGGTTCCTTCATTTTAGCCCTTAGGCTCAGCCCAAATCTCCCCTCCTCAGAGAAACCTTCCCGCCCACTTGACCTAAAGAATCCCCGACATGCATCTCCCTGTGACTGTCCCTCGTCACCCTGATCATCTCCTTCATTGCTCTTGTCACATTCTGTGATGATCTTGTTTACTGTCTTCTTGCCGAACGTCTCTGACCCCCACTAGGATGTGGGCTCCGTAAGGTAGGGCACCATTCCCGACTGGCACCCATCAGCACTTAATGTGTTGGTTAGATGCGTCAGTGAAGAAATGAATGAGTGAAATTCTACATAAAACAGCCAACTCCAGGCTCTGACCCCTGGTGGTGGGGTGCGGGCAGGCGGGGGGCAGGGAAGGGGTGAGAGGAGGCAGGGCAGGGGCGGGGAGCCAGGCTGACATGCAGAAACAGTCACTGCTTCCCACTTTGTCTCCCCTTCAACCCCAAAGTCTGGGCACCTCGGGGAGAGGCACCCTTCCCACAGGTCTGTGCCCTGGACGTGCGTGGAGCCTGGTGCCCTCCTGCCCAGGCGGTGGCAGAGGGACAGTGCAGAGGGACAGTCGCAGCCCCGAGGCCGGCATGGCTGCAACACAGGACAAGACAGCGGGTGGAAAGGCTCCCCTCCTCTAGAAGAGGCTGCGCCTGGCAATTAACGAGCAGACGGGGGGGGGGGGGGGGGGGGGGGGCGGGGAGGGGGGTGGCCCAGCCGGGGCTGGTTACCGTGGGAGGGAAGGGAGGAGGGC
Source organism: Grampus griseus (assembly GCF_964374135.1). Classification (NCBI taxonomy): domain Eukaryota; kingdom Metazoa; phylum Chordata; class Mammalia; order Artiodactyla; family Delphinidae; genus Grampus; species Grampus griseus. The sequence goes on from NC_139017.1 coordinate 60,313,113, forward strand.
CGCAGACCGACAGCAGGAGAGCTGAGACTCCTGGGCCCTCAAGGCCCAGAGGGACAAGGGGCCGAGGGGAAGGAGAGAAGAGGGAGGACCGAGGAGGGACAGGAGCTGGCAGGTGTGGGCCAGGCTTGCTGCGCTCTCCTCCCTGCCCACGCTCTCAACAACCACAGTGCCGGGGGGAGGCCAGCACGATCCCCATTTTACAGGCGAGAAAGCTGTGGCTCCAAGAAGAAAATGACTTGACTCAAAACTCTAGGGTAGGGCTTCCCTGGTGGCGCAGTGGTTGAGAGTCCGCCTGCCGATGCAGGGGACACGGGTTCGTGCCCCGGTCCGGGAAGATCCCACATGCCGCGGAGCGGCTGGGCCCGTGAGCCATGGCCGCTGAGCCTGCGCGTCCGGAGCCTGTGCTCCGCAACGGGAGAGGCCGCAGCAGTGAGAGGCCCGCATACCGCAAAAAAAAAAAAAAAAAAAAAAAAAAAAAAAAAACCCTCCAGGGTAGGAAGTAGCAGGGCAACAATTCAAGCTCAGATCTCTGCAAAGCATGAGGTGGGGGGTGATGGGCCCCCAACTAGTCCTGCTTCAGTGAGGCCAGAAGCCACCCATCCCAGGCTAGGCTCTGGCTCCCCAAGTAAGTACAGACCAGAGGCCACGGCGCTTTCTCTGGGGGACCAAGAACATCTCTTTCTCTCTCTCTCTCTCACTCTTCCTTCCTTCCTCCCAGCACCCTGTTTATGCCCATAACTCTCTCCATTCCCCTAAGAGCTAAGCTGTTGGAAACCAAAGGCTGGAAGCCTCTTTTTTTCTGCCCTCCACCCCTTCATACCCTTCCTGAAGGGAAGGGCAAAGGGAAAGAGGAAAAAATGCTTCATGCCTCAACAATAATGTCCTGCACAATATTCTCTTGTGCAGTGATGGCCTCAGATGACTTCTTCCCAGTGGCAGAACCCGTGTGTGCCAGGGCCACTCTCTGGGGATGGAAGAGAACCTGACAGTCCCATCCCGGAAAACACCACCCCTGCCAGGCCCCTCTCCCCCAGCCATTCACCCAGGTGTCCTCAGTCTCTTGACATAAGGGCCCTGCTAGGCTTCCCTCTGGGAGCAGAGAGAACTACTGGGGAAGCACAGTGAGTGTGGAGCGAGGCACAGTATCCTCGCACCCTCACCTCCCCCAGAGCTGCTCCTGGCACTCTGGGTTGAAATTCCACGTGCATTTCTCTTTTCTCCCACTAGTCCGCGAGCCCCTTGAGAGCTGGGACTGCGCCATAGTCACAAAGCACTCACTCCATAAGTACAGCAAAAGCTCTCAGTGAGGAGGAGGTGCGATGGTTTGTATGTGGAGGGATTGCTATTATTCTTCTCTTTGGAGTCCCACTCCTACCTTAGACTCTGTCTGGTCTATGGAGATCTGGCTTACACGAATGAATGAGGGGCCTTACACTGGACATGGAGGGCCAGTGATGAGGGGAGAGGGCACAGCCTTGCTGCCCGGGACACCAGTTTCGCCCAAGTTGTGTGAGGAAACCCAGGCTGGATAAAGGGAAGAGAGAGAAGGAAGCAGCTGGCTTCATGAGCAACCCAGGAACAAACACTTGGTTTGCGTGAGCCACAGGAGGCAAAGGGGTTCGTGGAAACTCCCTGTAGCATCTCTTCCCATCCCCCAGATTAGGAATGCTTTTCCACCTGCACACAATACACCCTTAGGTACATACGTGTCTACAACTTAAACTTTCCCACAATCTCCCAGGATAACTAGATCTGTATCCTCGGAGTGGAAGCTGCATTTCCCACACTTGCCGTATTACTCGGACACGCTCTCAGCACCCCTGAGAGCAGACAGGTTTTCTTCCGCAAAGTGAGCTGCTAACGACTTTCTGGGCTCTTTGTTAGAGATGTGCATTGTGGATGCGATGTCCAGCCGAGCACAACTCGAGAGGTTTTTCTCTAAGCCTTGATGCCTGTGAGATAATAGAAAAAATATATATTGGTCTCTGCCCCCAGTACCTGGCACAGAGCTCCTAAAACCCTTGTAGTTTCCTGAGTGACAGGAGTGTCTTTTTTTTCTGATGAAGTGACTCAGGGTGGGCGCCTGGATTGGGGCCAGTCTCTAGAAAGACCAAGCTCTGTTGAGAAGCTTGGAGTTTTCAGCACCAGCCTCCTGTCCTTCAGAGTTAATGATTGCTCAGGCCTACGTAATGAAGCCTCCGCAGGGACTTCCCTGGTGGTCCAGTGGTTAAGACTCCATGCCTCCACTGCAGAGGGCATGGGTTCGATCCCTGGTCAGGGAACTAAGATCCCACACGCCACGTGGTGCAGACACAAAAAGAAGAAGAAGGAGAAGGAGAAGAAGAAGAAGAAGAAGTAGTCTGCACCAAAATTCCAAAAGCGTGAGGTTCAGAGAGCTTCTGGGTTGGTGAACACATGCAGACATGGGGAGAATGGTGCACTCAGAGAGGGCATGGAAGCTCCCTGCCCTTTCTTCATACCTCGCCCTGTGTCTCTGTCCCACCTGGGTATTCCTGGTAATCTGGTGAGTAAAATGTTTCTCTGAGTTCTGTGAGCCACTCTAGCAAATTAATTGAACCTGAGGAGGGGGTCATGGGAGTCTCCAATCTATAGCTACTTGGTCAGAAACACAGGTAACAACCTGGACTTGGGGCTGGCGTCTGAAGCGGGGGGCGGGTAGGGGGTGGAGAGCCTTGTAAGACCGAGCCCTTAACCTGTGGGATCTGACACTAGCTCCAGTAGTGTCAGAACTGAATTAAATTGTAGGACACCCAGCTGGTGTCACAGAGAATCGCTGCTTGTAGGTGAAAACCCCCATATGTCTGCTGTCAGAAGTGGTGGGTGTGGTATGACATGGTGTGAGAGCAAAGGAGAAACACAAGGGGAAAGGCTGGGGGGCGGTTTTCCTAAACAATTCCTTATCTGCGGAATGAGGGTAATAATAACTATTTTACAATGCTATTATGAGGATTAAATGAAATCATCTTTGTAGTGGCTTTGATACACTGCACAAATTCCAATGTGCAAGAAACATTGCATCATCTATTTGTCTCTAAGTCAACTTAAAAATTTTAAGGTGCATGCACAATACAATGCACCTATTTTAAGTGTACAGTCTGATCGGTTTTGCAGAATGTACATACCAGTGGAACCACCACCACAGTCGAGTCATAGAACATTTCCAACACCCCAGAATATTCCCTGCTGCTCTTTGCAGCCATCCCTCCCCCACCCCAGCTTCAGAGAGCCACTGATCTGCGTTCTGTCACTATAGATTTGTTTTCTAGCCTTTCATCTGAATGGAATTTCACTCAGTAAAACATCTGTAAGATTTACCCATCCTGTCCTATGTATCAGTAGTTAACTCCTTTTTATTGTCCAAGGGTCTTCCACTGTAGGAAAATACTACAAGTTGTTTATTCATTCTCCTGCTGGCAGATGTGGTGTTGTTTTCCAGTTTGAGGCCATTATGAATGAAGCTGCTGTGAATATTCATGAACAAGTCTTTGTGTGGACATATGTTCTTATTTCTTTTGGGTAAATGCCTAGGGATTGGATTGCTGGGTCATATGGTAAGTGTATGCTTATAAGAAACAGCTAACTCTCTTCCAGGGTGGTTATATCATTTTCCACTCCCACCAACAATGCATGATAGTTTTCTCAGCGTGGACATGAACTGTTGAAGACAATTATGCCTCATGGGGCCATTCCTGCTCCAGGGAAAAGTTCTGTTACAGCTAGCTTCTCTGGATCCCCACACAGCTGGGGAAGCAGTGGAGCTCCTGGGGCAGGTCACTGGAGCCTTCCTCGGACGCCTCCTTGGGTCCCTTGGGGAGAGCCACCCAGGGTCCTTTGCTCTTGGGCACCCCTTAGGAGGCAGCACACCGTACTGGGCAGCCAGCCCTGCTTCCTTAATCCTGAAGAAACATTTTTCCTGGAACCTCATGGGGAACATGAACCCTTGGATTCTAAACTACAGCTGCTCAAAGTTTTCATTTATTTTCCCCCCTCTGTTTAAGTGCTGTTTTAATAACTGATTTTTTTAAAATTATGCTTTATTCCTTTAAAAGTAAATGTGTTGGAGGCTGTGCTCCACAGCGGGAGAGGCCACAACAGTGAGAGGCCCACGTACCTCAAAAAAAAAAAAAAAGTAAATGTGTTGGCCAGTAAGAACATGAAAAGATGTGTAATATCACTAATCATTAGGGAAATGCAAAACAAAACTACAAGGAATCACAGGTAGCCAATGTCTTCACACCTGCCTACCCTGCCCTTCCACAGGGAAATCATGCCGTAGCCCCACACGTCCATGCACCTGTTTGGCATTAACCAAGCAGTGTGACAGGCTAGGGAGGCAGGAGACTGGAGAGGCTGGGGGCATGCTCCGAGCTGAGAACGAGCTCAGAAGGGGCCGAGACGGCAAGGGAATCTGAAAAATAGGGTGTTCCCTCCTGGCAGAGCAGGGCATCAGGAGGGTACGGACAAACACCCTCCCACTAGATGGGTGTCAGGAGACAAACACCACGAGTGAGCAGAGGAGGAGGCGTGACCCCTTGGCGGGGGGCTGATTCATAACACTGAGCAGAGAGAGAGAGAGAGAGCCCTCTTCCTGGAAGATTTTGCCCTGAAACCACCAGCCACAGCAAGTGGCGTGGGAGAAAGCTCTCCAACAAAGGACAAAGGGAAGAAGGAGGGATCTGGTGTCCAAAGAGCCAGGGGCGAGGGTCTGAGGCCAAGCCGGAGGTCAGTTACCATGAGATCAGGCCTCACGCGCCACGACTCAAGGAAGGAAACAGGCTGTGCTCCAGAAGATGAGGACATGGGTCACGAAAGCAGCAGAGACAGGTAATATGATAGTTACTTTTACATATCAGCTTGACGAGGTCACAGGGTACAGCTGACCCTTGAACGACGTGGGTGTTAGGGGTGCCGACCCCCGGACAGTCAGAACTTTGCATATTACTTTACAGTCAGCCTTGGTATCCACGGTTCCGCATCTGGAGATTCAACCAACTGCGCATAGCGTAGGACTGCAGTATTTCTTCTGAAAAAATCCTCGTATAAGTGGACCTGTGCAATCCAAACCCGGGCACAAGGATTAGCTGAATTTGGTTAAATATTATTCTGGGTATATTTATGAGGGTGTTTTGGATGAGATTAACATTTGAATTGGCTGACTGAGTAAAGCAGATTGCCCTCCCTAATGTGGGTGAGCCCCATCCAATCTGCTGAAGGCCTGGGTAGAATAAAAGGCTGAGTAAGAAATCATTCTTTCTCTGTTTTACAGCTGGGACCTCGGTCTTCTGTACTCAGACAGAAACTTCCACCATGGGCTCTCCTGGGTCTCCAGCTACAGATGGGAGATTTCGGGGCTTTTTGGCCTCCATAATCATGTGAGCCACTTCCTTAAAATAAATCTCTTGATTGTTAGATAGATAGGTAGGCAGATATTCTATCGATTCTGTTTCTCTGGAGAACCCTGATACAAGTAACCAAGTGGAAGGCAGAAGAGAAGGCCTGTTGAGTGTCTGTGGGGCCTGGCAGGGAGCAGCAGGACAGAGGCCAGAGGCCACTTTACTGAGTGGCGTCAGCAAAAGGAATCTCACTGACACCAGGTCGGTACTGCAAAGTCTCCTTTGTGTGGACTTTGGGGCTTCCATTTTTCCAATTCTCTGAGTGCTGGGAGCTGAGGGAGATCCACGTACAAAACCCAAGGCTTGTTACATTTATGGATATATCCCATTATTTCCCAAGGCAGGAACCCACAGGACCTCTGAGAACGGGCATGTGTTACCTGCAGACACTGCGACGTGATGCAGTATCAGCCTGACACACTCACAGCTCGGAGGACACCTTCTTGCTCTACGTTGTTAGAGGATGTGTAGATCTAAGTCCAGTTCCAGCTGCTGTGTAGAGTAACAAGGCCAGGTAAAGGTGAGCTTGGGCCAGATGGAGCAGATAGAGAAGGCTGATTTGGTATGTAATACACCTGCTGGGACAGGCTAGCAACTCTCTCTGCTGGAAGGAAGACCCATTTGATACACGGGAGACAGGTAAACACTCACCGTCCAGGGCTCAGCATGGAGGGGATGGTCCCACTGATATGGGGGGAGCGTGTCATCTTCAGAGACCCAGGCAGGCACTGGCGATGGGAAAGTTTGGCATGTGGTAGGCAGCATTCCCCCTCACCCCCCACCCCCGCCTCCTGCACTGGGTTTAGAGAAAAAATTGTCTAACGTGAAGGGTACTGGGAAGCTCACAAGGCCAGGTTAACATGGCAGAAAGCCAGCTCTGAGAACTGGGTCGTGCACCTCCTCTGGGCTCTCGGCACCCTGAGCCTACTTACCATATTGTAAGTGCGATTCTAATGATGCCCTGTCAGCCCCTCAATGATGAGTCCCTAGGGCCAGGGCCACGCCAGGAATCTTTGTGCTCCTGGTGCCTAGCAGAGTGCTTGGCACACAGGCTCAGTAAACGTGTGTTGAACCTGCAGGGGATTTGCTGTGGAGTCCCCTGCATGGTGACCCAGAGCTCCTTGCTAAGACCCAGCCTGGCCCTGAGCCTGGATAAGGGTGACTTGCCAATGAGTGGTGGCGTGGAGAGCCAGGCCGGCCCTGGGCTTCACGACTCTCTGCATCGCTTGTTATTGTCACAGGTTTTATTCTGTCACGAGAACGGGGTTGCTTTGTTTTGATCAAGAATTAGAAATACGTCAACGCTTATGTTTAGAAGGCTCGGCAAGCGACTGTGGTCTGCTTCCGTGTTCGGCTCCACCCACGTTGTCTTTCCCAGACAGCGATTTTTCACACAAGTTTTGCCACCTAGAGGAGCGGTGTCACTTACGCCTCCTTCCTCAACTTCAAGTGGAGCCCAGGGCCCAGAGGGCTCTTCTCAAAGTGTTGGTCTGTCACGTGCCCCAGGGACACCCCAGAGCCATGTGGACAGGAGCAGGGGGTGGAGCGGAGAGCTGCCAGTGGCCCCGAGGAACAAGGCGGGGGTGGAGCCCGGGTGGACTTGTGGATTCAGTCTCCTGAGCAGGGGAACAGGCCTGCTGGAGAAAGCGCTCCCTGCAGAAGCAACATACAGGGCGACGAGCCGGCAAGCTCTTGTGAGGTAAAGGCCGTCTTCCGAGGTGATGTATCTGGACCCAAAAAAAAAAAAATGTATCTGCACGATGTTTGGCTACAAAGAACCAGCCAAGTGAAATCACTTGTAAAAAATGATGAGGGGCTTGATAGTAAGGCATCAGATCTGCTTTTATCATGGCCACTAGTTAAAATGACCAACCCTGAGAACCCACGAGATGTCACCAAATAGAAGTCCCCAACATTTCCGTAGGCCATGTGCTTGTGGGTCACCAGGCAGGAGTTACTGCTGCACGTGTGTGACTTTCCAAAGACCTACAATTAGCGGGAACATGGGGCCATCTCCATTCACCGGTCACGTTCTTAGTTGCAAAAGGAATCCACATCGGCTTGTTTAATTGTTGGGAGGGCTGGAGAAAGAGGCTGAACTCCCAGCTTCTAGGACAGCATTCAACCCCTCATCAGAGAACTGGCTGTTTCAGAGCCGGTGATTCGCTCTACCTGCACCAGCAAATGGGATGCCTCAGCGGAATTTCCCCACGGTGAGACTGGGAGCTAAACGAAAACCAGTGTTACATGCAGACTGTCCACGTGGATCTGGATATATGGGGTGTTCTTCAGTTCTGTTAAACCTAAACTAAATCAGAACAGCCAAATATTTTGGCATGAAATGCAAGAGGTATGTGGAATCCATGAATTCAAGATCCAGAAAAACAAGCAACCCATTTATACACATTCTATACATGCTTTTTGCCAACAAAGGAAAAAATCCACAGCCCTGTTTAGAGCACAGACATGTAACAAGAACGAAGACGCAAACCTCTAGAAACGGCCTAATTCTTAGTCTTCAAATGCACCGCGGTCATCCAGTCTGGTGGCCTTTGCCAAGAGCTATTCTCACCCTGTCTCCACAGCGGCTCTCAGAATCTGTGTCTGGCTCCTGTTTGGAGACTGGTTTAAACAGCCTTCTCCAGCTCACTGAACTCTCCCGTTGGGGCTCTACAAGCTTCCTTGCTTTTATCACCACTCACAGCTCCAGGGCAGAGATGCTTTCCCCAGCCCAGGCCCTGGAACGCCTGCTGAGGGCAGAAGATTCACACAGTCTGGGCCATTCTTCACCTAGACTCAGCTCTGAGATGCTAATGATCCCAGGGGCAGAATGGCCAAGAGAAGGAAGTTAATCAGATATGAAAAAAGCACCAGCCAGGCTGACCCCACAGGAAGCCCTTTAGTGACCAGTATCCCCAGGTTCTGGAAAACGTTGGTCCAGCCTGGATTGTTGTCCATGTCTGGCAGTGGGGGCCAGCTGTAGGCATCCCCAGGCAGGGGTCACGTCCAGGGGCTTCGTGGGACTAGACACAAAGGTTCCTCTAAGGAGGTTATGGAGTTTCAGCCAAGAGGACAGCCAAGAGGACAGTGAAGGGGCTGACAAAGGTCAGACACCTTGGTCAGGCCCTAGTGCTTCTTGGAGGGCTCAGAGCAGCAAGAGAAGCTTCAGACCAGACCCACATTCTGATGCCTGCAGGAGGGGAGCGAGGTGTGCAGGGCCTTCTGCAGAATGGGACTGGAATAGATTGGAACTGTTGTATTGCAAAGCCCTGGACCAACAGGATCATTATCCCAATCTCTGTCTCAATGTCCCACCCACTGGCCATTCAGGTGACAAACAGGTAGATCCCTAACCTGAACTCTGCCAGTTCACCTTTGTTAGGAGATTTCATCTCAGCTCGAGAACCTGGTGTAATTTTCCCTTTCAGACCTTGTTGGCTACCTCCCTTTTGCACCAAAACCAGAACCCCAAACCAAGCTTTCTTACGAGAGGACTTGATAAAGTGAAATAGGAGAGATGAGATGCTTTAGGAAGGTGTGGCAGAGATTGGTTGCCCACTCCTTAAACCTATTTCCTCTTATTCTTGGGAGACACGTGGCCACACATCCCAGCCTCCTTTCTGGTTAGGTGTGGCCTTGTTAGTTTGTAGCCAAAGAAATGTGAGTGGGAGGGATGCAGGCTGCTCCCAGGACTAACCCATGGAATCCTCCCATCTGTGATCCTCCATGGACACCATGCAAATCATAGCCCCCCAACAAGGGCAATCCAAAGAGGTTATTGCACCAGTTTGATTGCTTCAGTGATAAATGGGAATTTGGAGGTGTCAGAGGTGGAGAAGAGGCTACAGACTGGGATAGCAAGTGTAGAGAGCCTTCGATCAGGGAAGCCAAAAGAGGCAGGAGTATAACTGCCATCATCCTCTACTTGGGCTGCATCCAAAGATGGTAAAGGGACACCAGCCAAGTAAGGAGGCCCCAGGAGCTACGTTTGGCAGGACAGGGGAGCCTCTGATGGTTGGTGGCTCTTTATTTTGCACAGCAGGCTGCACTGTAACAGTCGGCTGTGGGAACAGTAGCAGGTTCCCCTGGGTCCTGGGAGGCCCTGGCAAATGCGTCCCTGTCGTAGAGAACACACAGGAGAAAAAAGCCTGCGATCCTCAAAGCCTTTGCTCTGACTTTTAACTTATCGTAAGCTGTATTGCGGTAGCTGGAGATTTACCATTCATTGTTCAGAATATTACGTTTTGTTCCTGAAATAGAGGCACTAGAAGTTCACATGATAGAAATTCCATAGAAACAATATAATGGGACTTGATTCTAGCCAAGATCTGATACACTGTTTATAGGAATGATCAGCGATTACATAGGAACCAATGTGTCAATGAGAAAAGATGTCCGAACCCTGCACAGTGTAGAAGTAAGGTGTTTATAAATCAGTTATGTGGGACAATGCAGTAACCAATCATATAAAAGTCCCGTGAGAGGTGCCCTGGGGCTAAGAACCGGCCAGTGGGCCGCTGGGCGGCAGCGCTAAACACCGCAGTGTGTGGCAGGGTGTTCAGGGGCCAATCATCGAGGTCACGTGTGGCAAGCTGTGTCGTGCAAGGTTGACTGGAGACCATGGCCGTCAGGACTCTGGGCACCTTTGAGAATCAAAGGGCTTTAGAACACTGGGTCCCCTGTAGTCAAATGGGCCCCTCAGCACAGATGACGTTCTCTTCACCTTCTCTGGGCCTAGATGTGAGTCTAGGCTGAGCCCGGGCTTCATTGTAAGCCAGACCCTGGAATTTTGTACCTCTGGAATGACAAGGGGCCAAACACAGAGGCCTAAGGCCATTTTTAATCCTCATTCCCTGGACTCCACCCCACACACAACATTGTCTTCATGAAACTGAAAAATCAGGACCCCTATAAAGAAAAGGAAATCCAAAAAAAAAAAAAAAGAAAAGGAAATCCAAATGCCATCAACTTGGGGAAAAGAGACACATGACTGCTTCTTTCTCTATGTTGGGAATCTCCCCTTTCACCAGACTCCTTTGGAACATCAGAGGGCTCTACGGTCCTTGCCCTGGACCAGTGGATTTTGCCCTGAAGCGGGGTTAGGAAAAGCCTATCTGACATTCTCCAGGTAAGAATGGCCTACGGGGCTTCCCTGGTGGCACAGTGGTTGAGAGTCCGCCTGCCAATGTAGGGGACACGGGTTCGTGCCCCGGTCCGGGAGGATCCCACATGCCGCGGAGCGGCTGGGCCCGTGAGCCATGGCCGCTGAGCCTGCGCGTCCGGAGCCTGTGCTCCACAATGGGAGAGGCCACGACAGTGAGAGGCCCGCGTACCGCAAAAAAGAAAAGAATGGACTACGGCCTGCATATAACAAAGTCATACCACAGCCACTTCCACATCACAGTGCTGTTTCCACCTAGGGCCTCACGCAGTTGCAAAATCTTAGAGAAGAAAGTAACAGACTCATTTATTTAGGTTCATTAAACATATTCCCAGCCCTTCCAGAACATACTGATGACAACAATGATGTATTTGAGGACATGAATAGCAAGTACTATACGAAGGCACAAGCCTGGAGCTGTGGGTCTGTAGTTAAATTTCTGTCCAAATTATGATGACGATAATGATGATGTGTGTGTGTGTATAATTTTCTACTTTACAAAGCAGTTTTCACAATGAGACCTTGACTCCTTTCACACCCAATTTCCTGCTATATGGGCCAGTGGGCTCATGTGACATGCTTGGCCAAGAGGAGACTCATTTAACAACTGCTCAGCCAAGCAAAGGACACTTTGCTGCAGGCCCAGGAGGAGTTCAACCCCAAACAAAGACGAGAAGGTGCCCATTTTCACAGAGCTGGTAAACGTTGAGAAGGAGACCATCATTTTCACTGTAGTTTCCTGCTCAAGCCTATGGGAACTTTGGAAACCTGTGGAGAAAGGGCCCTCCTGCCATGTGGCCAGCGGATCTGGGAGGACCGAGCACAGTGGTCAAAGGACCTTAGCTTTCCAACCCCTCATTTACAAGGGGGAGAGGAGCTTGGGAAGCTCCCCGCCACTTCCTCTCCTCCCCTCCCATCTCTTCCCCTCCCCCACTGAACAGTGACAGATGTTCTCCTTTGGTTGTGATGGGCTGAGATTGAAGGCTCTCACCAGGTTGGGAGCTGCAAAATAACCCCCTAGGAAATGCATCAGAAATGCTACAAGTGACTCCGAAGAAGCTGCAATGCTCAGCGCCTCTGGGAAGGACAGGCATAGGCGCAGGAAATGGGAAGGTGAGGGTGAAAAGTCACGTCCGGGGTGCGGACACGCACTTCACGTGCAATTTGCATCATTTCCTGTACTGTCTGTTCTAGGAATTTCCAAGTTGGCCCTTTCTGTAGCAGGTAGTAGAGGGAAGAAGGCGTGCCCAAGGATAAGAGGAAAGAGAATTATTCAGCGTCCAGTTAGGCTTGCTAACCTGGATGCTGAATAATTTTAGGTCCCAGGGAGGCTACATTCCTTTGACTCTCAAAACACAAATCATAGTTACCCTCAGGATAGCCTCAGTATTCTTCATCGCCCGTCATCTGGGCTTTTCACCAACTGCACTGTCCACATACTGCTTCTTGCCCTAACGCTCTTCCAGGATAGTAGAAAAACCAGGAGGAAAGAATGGAGTTGGGTGTAGGAGGGGAGAGGGGACAGAGCCAGCTGTGCAGTCAGGCCTGGGCATCAGAGATCGTCCTGCCGAGACTGGCACCCCTCCCCCAGCACAGAGAGCCCCGGATTAGCACAGTACGTGCACCTTGAACCGGAGAGACTTCAGGGCATCCCAACCCAAAATAGCTTTAGGCTCAAGGAAGGGTCAGGAGAGCAGGTGTGTGGGCTTCCAGGAGAAGCTCGTTGTTGAGGGCAGACACCTCCTCCTGGTCTTTGGGTGGGTCCCTCTGGGAAAGGAGCCGGCAATTTTTGCTTCTCCTGGGGCGTCCCTTGTGCTTGGCTGTGGTCCTTCAGGGTGGGCTTTCCAGGACAGCCCCTCTCCCCTTGCAGGAGGGAGACTTCGTGGCTTTGGAACCCGACCTGAGGTCCTCTTCTCAGCGGCCGAGGCACCCCAGGCTCAAAGTTGCAGCGACACTGCGGCCAGCATGCAGGTTCTTGGCATTGTGACCTCAGCTGTTCCACACACAGAGAGGTGGGCATCCTGCCCTCACCTCAGCTTGTAACCTGCAGTGGCCTGGTCCCGGGGGCCCATTGTGGGGAGGTTGGGAAGTTGAAGAACACTCTGGCCTCCTCCATCATGTCGGCCAAGAGGGCAGAACTGAAGAAAACAAACCTGGTAAAGGAGAAACGTTGCTGGCCAATGTGGGGCCTCTTTGAACTCTCACTGGATGGAGTTGGGGGGTACAGAGAGTCCCCAACGAACCCTCGGCTTTTCTTTCTACCTCTGAGCATGACGTGGCCTCTCAGGCGGGAAGGAGGGTGGGGAATGGACCCCTGGGCTTGGGGTGGGAAGGACCCCCGCCAGGAAAAGGAGCACCGAAATGCCCCACCCCTATCCCGGCCACTCCGGAGCCATGACCCCAGCCAGGCCCGCATCTTACCCGCGTGTTTAAGGCACACAAGAACCTCATCAGATAAAGGTAATTATCATCCACAATTTACAGACGAGGAAGTGAAGGCTCAGAGAAGCTAAATAACGTGCCTAAGTCAACACAGCTGGTAAGGAGGGCAGCTGAGACTAGAATTCAAGTCTGTCTGTCTACCTCCAAAGTCAATGCTCCTGAAAAAATACTTAGACGGCTTCCTTGAGTTATCTTAAAGTGTCCCCGCCAGCCCTCACCCCCGCCAGCTCCCCAGGGAGAGGGCTGCCTGCCAAACAGGCAGGTGTCACTCATGAGAGGAGTAGAGCATGAGAAAATGTGAGTTATCTTGGCCCAGGCGCTGGGGGTATGTGGGCCTGAGCCTAAGCGCAGTTGGACAGGCAGGGTCGGGTGGGTGGAGGGTCCTCCCCAGTCCTGATGCCTGGCAGCCTGAATCCCAGCCTCCTGTCTCTGCAGAACAAGAACTACAAGGCAGTTTGCCTGGAATTGAAGCCAGAGCTGATCAGAGTAAGAAGCTTGTTTGAGGCCATACCGGCAGCCAGGCCTGAGACGCATGAGGAGGTGACTTGGAGTCAGGGGTCATTCGCTGTCCCTGGTGGCCAAGACTTGTCCCAGATGCTGGCGGATATATTGAGAGAGAGACAAGCTCTCTGCTCTCACAGAACAAAGCGGATACCTAAATAAATAAGGAAAAATTCAGCAGTTTTACCTATGATGCAGGGAATTAAAATAGGGAGATGTGACTGGGGGGTCTGCTGGGGGTTAAGGGCATCAGGAAGGCCTTCCTCTGAGCTGAGAGCTGTAGGACAAGCCTGCGGCCCCTGGAGGGCTGAGGACAAGCGCTGTGGGCAGAAAAAGCAGTGCGCACAGAGGCCCTGAGGTGGGAATGAGTATGTCTGTGGAGGGGACAGAAAGCTGAGGCCCAGTGGGCCAGGAAGGGAGTGGAATGAGATGAGCTCAGAGAGGGGAGAAGGATGGAGGAAACTCCTGCACAGGTGAGGCCAGGTTACCTCTGCGCTGACCCAAAGGGAGGAGCAGAAACTCGGGGTCATCCCTCCTGCCTCACCCTCCCACGCCTGCAGTTTCCAATATTCTGTGTCTCTGTTTCCAACCAACAGACATATGACTACAAAGGAGCTAAACAAGAAGGGCCATTTACCAAACCAGGAGGGACAAAGGAGCTAAAGGTAGGTGTGTGGACCCAGGAGACAGGAAGTTGGATCAGCCCAGTGAACAGGTGGGGCCAACAGAACAACTTCTGCAGCAGGTGAACTGCCAGCATCTACAGTTCTGCTCCAGCCCCTGTGACTCCTTTCCTTCTGGTTCTCTCTATTTTAAAATAATTTCAGACTTACAGAATATTTTCCAAAAAATGGTACAATGAGTTCTAGTATACCCTTCCCCCAGATTCCCAAATGTTGGCATTTTATCTTGGGTTTTTTTTCTCTCTTTCATATTCACACACCTATATATAACATATATATTTCCTGAACCATCTGCGAGCAAGTGGTTCTCTCAAATTTCGGTATATATTTCCTCAAAACAAGAACACTCTCTTACACAGCCACAGTACAATTATCCAAACATCAAAAGCAGGAAATTAATGTTGATACAGTTCTCACCTACAGCCCTTATTCTAATTTCACCAGTTATCCCACTAATGTCTTTCATAACAAAAGAGAAGATAACTTTTTTGGTCTGGGATCCAATCCAGAATCACACCTTGCATCTAGTTTCCATGTCTCTTCAGTCTTTTTTTGTCTGGAACAGTTCTTCGACCTTGTCTTTTGGGACACTGTCATTTTTGATGACAAATCATTTATCTTGTAGAATGACCCTGAATTTGGGTTGTCTGATGCTTCCTCACCATTAGACTTAGACCATACATTTTTCGGTTCTCACACCACAGGAGTGAAAGTATGACCTTTTCAAAGTGCATCACATCTGGAGGTACTGGATGTCTGTGTGTCCCACTATCCTATTTTCTTAATAGCATCCTTTCTTTCCTCCCTGCTGGCATCTATCTCTCTGCTCCTCTTTTGGCAATGCCCCAGGATCTTTCCTTTCCTCCTTTTGACTGTTTCCCTTCCATCCAAGACATTTCTTCACTCCTTCTCTATTTTATTTTCTCAGAATGAACTCAGGGAGGTGAGGGAAGAGCTCAAGGAAAAAATGAAGGAGATAAAACAGGTAACAGGATGAGACTTTTCAGCTCACGGAGAAAAAGTGGAGCTTCAAGGAAAATGCAATGCCTAACTTTGAATAGTAAAGAAAATCAGAAATTGCATGGAAAAAGCAATCAAACCAACTGAGCCCAAATCCCCTAGAATGTTTAAGTGTCAGCAGCTTAGGTTATCTGTTTCTTACTTGTTTCGTGCTTAAACCCAAATTTTGAATGATAAGGGCTCTCTAAGATATCTCATTGATAAGGGTGGGGAGATACAACCTTAGTGACAGAGTGAGAGGGGCTGACCTGGAATTGGGGGGCAGTCAGGGACCAATTCCATTGTCCTAATACTCCTCCCCTGAGCGAGCTGCAGAGCAAGAATCCTCTTCTTGTTTCTCTGACGGAATCACTTATAGCATATTTATGAACAAAGGAAATGCTCAAGCAAGAACGTGTAATTGAAGCTGTGGTCTGAGCTCCACATGGCAGCCTTGCAATGACCAGATCCAAGCTGTGCCAAGGCTGCTGCTGGTGTTGACTTGATGATACACTCACCCTAGTCCCTTCACAGACTCTTGGGAAGAAAGTGGCTCTAGTAGGCCATTATTAGAACATTCCTTAATCTTGATCTAGCTCATTCCAGGGGAGCAGCTGCAGCCCTTAGCTTAAAATGCCTGAAAGACAACTCCACATTCAGTGATGTGCTCTTTGCCTTTCTTCCTCACTAGATAAAAGATGTAATGGACCAGGAATTTGAAAAACTCCAGGAATTTGTGGAGATTATAAAGGTAAGCATTTACTGAGTGCCCTCCATGGGCCAGTACCATACGAGGAATCATGCAAGGAGATGCCAGAGCCTGCCCTGCAAGTGCTTACAGCTTAATAAGAGACCCAAACTCTATTGCAAAAAAGAATTAAATAACAAGTAAGTACCAAGCTAAATGATGACTGGTTGTCAACTAACCAGGGGTTTAGAGAAGTGAGTAACGAATGTGGGTTGGGGTAACCAGAAAAGTCCTTTTAGAGGAAGTGAGCCTTAAGGTGAGTCTTAAGGCAGCATTGGAAGTTTAATGTGAATCTAACCAAGAGCCCAGTAAGATTATTTTTGAACTCAATAATTACTAAAAGGATCATCTAGATTCTAGAATAACAGTTTACAGACGTTGGTGGGTTTCAGAATCACCAGGAGCACAAATATAGGAAACAGAGCTCAGGCCCTGTGTTGATGGGCCTGGCACCCTGGGGTTTTGTTCGTGTTCCCCAGGTAGAAGTTTGAGAACAACAAATGCAGAAGCATAAATAGACAAAAGCATTTATTTATAAATTTTTCAAGAGTTGTAAGGGGTCATTACTTCTACCAGATATTAAAATCGTAATGAAGCCAACTTAATAATCAAATTAAGGTGGTACAGCCCAAGGATAACCAGACAAATGAAGAAGCCAACATAGATAATCCTGTAACAGCCTCTCTGCCAGGGATGCACTGAGAATCACTTCGGAGGATTTCTAAAGTCCATTTACCCAGGCCCTGGCCCAGATGAACTGAATAAAAACCTCCAAGTTTGGGCACAGTTGCTCAAAACTCTTCAGTGCTTCAGATGCTTGCTCCTGATGAGAACCAGGTCCTTAGCACTTTAGCAGTAGTTATTAACATTGGCTATGTGCTGAAATCACCTGTACTGTGGATTTGAACAGCTCCTCTTTACACTTGGCTGCACCCCATAGCAATTATATCAGAACCTCTTAATATGAGGTCTGCGGACTTCCCTGGAGGCACAGTGGTTAAGAATCCACCTGCCAGTGCAGGGAACACGGGTTTGACCCCTGGTCCAGGATGATCCCACATGGCGCGGAGTAACTAAGCCCGTGTGCCACAACTATTGAGCCTGTGCTCTAGAGCCCTCGAGCCACAACTATTGAGCCCACGCACTGCAGCTACTGAAGTCCATGTGCCTAGAGCCCGTGCTCTGCAACAAGAGGAGGCACCGCAATGAGAAGCTTGCGCACCTCAACGAAGAGCAGCCCCGGCTCGCCGCCACTAGAGAAAACCCACGCACAGTAACAAAGACCCAACGCAGCCAAAAATAAATTAAAAAAAAGAAAGAATGGAGGCAAAAATCGAGACGATGCAAGAAATGTTTAACAAAGACCTAAAAGAATTATAGAACAAATAAACAGAGATGAACAATACAATAACTGAAAGGAAAAATACACTAGAAAGAATCAATAGCAAAATAACTGAGGCAGAAGAACGGATAAGTGACCTGGAAGACAGAATGGTGGAATTCACTGCTGTGAAATGAAATAAAGAAAAAAGAATGAAAAGAAATGAAGACAGACTAAGAGACCTCTGAGACAATATTAAATGCAACAGCATTAGCATTATAGGGGTTCCAGAAGGAGAAGAGAGAGAGAAAGGACCAGAGAAAACATTTGAAGAGATTATAGTCGAAAACTTCCCTAACATGGGAAAGGAAATAGCCACCCAAGTCCAGGAATCACAGAGAGTCCCATACAGGATAAACCCAAGGAGAAACACGCCGAAACATATAGTAATCAAATTGGCAAAAATTAAAGACAAAGAAAAATTATTGAAAGCAGCAAGGGAAAAATGACAAATAATATACAAGGGAACTCCCATAAGGTTAACAGCTGATTTCCCAGCAGAAACTCTACAAGCCAAAAGAGAGTGGCATGATATATTTAAAGTAATGGAAAGGAAGAACCTACAACCAAGATTACTCTACCTGGCAAGGATCTCATTCAGATTTGATGGAGAAATCAAAAGTTTTACAGACAAGCAGAAGCTAAGAGAATTCAGCACCACCAAATCAGCTCTACAACAAATGCTAAAGGAACTTCTCTAAGTGGGAAACACAAGAGAAGAAAAGGACCTGCAAAAACAAACCCATAACAATTAAGAAAATGGTCAAGGGAACATACGTATCGATAACTACCTTAAATGTGAATGGATTAAATGCCCCAACCAAAAGACACAGGCTCACTGGATGGATACAAAACCAAGACCCATATATATGCTGTCTACAAGAGACCCACGTCAGACCTAGGGACACATACAGACTGAAAGTGAGGGGATGGAAAAAGACATTCCATGCAAATGGAAATCAAAAGAAAGCTGGAGTAGCAATACTCATATAAGATAAAATAGACTTTAAAATAAAGAATGTTACAAGAGACAAGGAAGGACACTACATAATGATCAAGGGATCAATCCAAGAAGAAGATATAACAATTATAAATATATATGCACCCAACATAGGGGCACCTCAATACATAAGGCAATTGCTAACAGCTGTAAAAGAGGAAATCAACAGCAGCACAATAATAGTGGGAGACTTTAACACCTCACTTACACCAATGGACAGATCATCCAAACGGAAAATTAATAAGGAAACAAAAACAGCAGATTACACTTTCTTCTCAAGTGCGCACAGAACATTCTCCAGGATAGATCACATCTTGGTTCACAAATCAAGCCTCAATAAATTTCAGAAAATTGAAATCATATCAAACATCTTTTCTGACCACAATGCTATGACATTAGAAATCAATTACAGGGGGAAAAAAGGTAAAAAACACAAACACATGGAGGCTAAACAATATGTTACTAAATAACCAAGAGGTCACTGAAGAAATAAAAGAGGAAATTAAAAAATACCTAGACAAATGACAACAAAAACATGACGATCCAAAACGTATGAGATGCAGCAAAAGCAGTTCTAAGAGGGAAGTTTATAGCAATACGAGCCTACCTCAAGAAACAAGAAAAATCTCAAATAAACAATCTAACCTTATACCTAAAGGAACTAGAGAAAGAAGAACAAACAAAACCCAAAATTAGCAGAAGGAAAGAAATCATAAAGATCAGAGCAGAAATAAAGAGCAAAGATCAATAAAACTAAAAGCTGGTTCTTTGAGAAGATAAACAAAACTGATAAACCATTAGCCAGACTCATGAAGAAAAAGAGGGAGAGGACTCAAATCAATAAAATTATAAATGAAAAAGAAGTTACAACAGACACCGCAGAAATACAAAGCATCCTAAGAGACTACTACAAGCAACTCTATGCCAATAAAATGGACAACCTGGAAGAAATGGACAGATTCTTAGAAAGGTATAACCTTCAAAGACTGAGCCAGGAAGAAATAGAATATATGAACAGACCACTCACAAGTAATGAAACTGAAACTGGGATTAAAAATCTTCCAACAAACAAAAGTCCAGGACCAGATGGCTTCACAGGTGAATTCTATCAAACATTTAGAGACGAGCTAACACCATCCTTCTCAAACTCTTCCAAAAGATTGCAGAGGAAGGAACACTCCCAAACTCATTCTATGAGGCCACCATCACCCTGATACCAAAACCAGAGAAAGATACTACAAAAAGAGAAAATTACAGACCAATATCACTGATGAATATAGATGCAAAAATCCTCAACAAAACACTAGCAAACAGAATCCAACAACACATTAAAAGGATCATACACCATGATCAAGTGGGATTTATCCCAAGGATGCAAGGATTCGTCAATATATGCAAATCAATCAATGTGATACACCATATTAACAAATTGAAGAATAAAAACCATATGATCATCTCAATAGATGCAGAAAATAGATGCACAAAATTCAACACCCATTTATGATAAAACCACTCCAGAAGGTAACCTACCTCAATATAATAAAGGCCATGTATGACAAACCCACAGCAAACGTCATTCTCAATGGTGAGAAACTGAAAGCATTTCCTCTAAGATCAGAAACAAGACAAGGATGTCCTCTCTCTCCACTATTATTCAACATACTTTTGGAAGTCCTAGCCATGGCAATCAGACAAGAAAAAGAAATAAAATGTATACAAATTGGAAAAGAAGAAGCAAAACTGTCACTGTTTGCAGATGGCATGATACTATACATAGAGAATCCTAAAGATGCCACCAGAAAACTGCTAGAGATAATCAATGAATTTGGTAAAGTTTCAGGATACAAAATTAAGGCACAGAAATCTCTTGCATTCCTATACACTAATGATGAAAAATCTGAAAGAGAAATTAAGGAAACACTCCTATTTACCATTGCAACAAAAAGAATAACATACCTAGGAATAAACCTACCTAAGGAGACAAAAGACCTGTATGCAGAAAACTATAAGACACTGATGAAAGAAATTAAAGGTGATACCAACAGATGGAGAAATATACCATGTTCTTAGGTTGGAAGAATCCATATTGTGAAAATGACTATACTACCCAAAGCAATCTACAGATTCAATGCAATCCCTATCAAATTACCAATGGCATTTTTTACAGAACTAGAAGAAAAAATCTTAAAATTTGTATGGAGACACAAAAGACCCCGAACAGCCAAAGCAGTCTTGAGGGAAAAAAACGGAGCTGGAGGAGTCAGACTCCCTGACTTCCGACTATACTACAAAGCTACAGTAATCAAGACAATATGGTATTGGCACAAAAACAGAAATATAGATCAATGCAGCAGGATAGAAAGCCCAGAGATAAACCCACACACCTATGGTCAACTAATCTATGACAAAGTAGGCAAGGATATACAATGGAGAAAACACAGTCTCTTCAATAAGTGGTGCTGGGCAAACTGGACAGCTACATGTAAAGAAATGAAATTAGAACACTCCCTCACACCATGCACAAAAATAAACTCAAAATGGATTAGAGACCTAAATGTAAGATCAGACACTATAAAACTCTTAGAGGAAAACATAGGAAGAACACTCTTTGACATAAATATCAGGAACAACTTTTTTGATCCCCCTCCTAGAGTAATGGAAATAAAAACAAAAAGAAACAAATGGGACCTAATGAAACTTACAGCTTTTGCGAAGCAAAGGAAAGTACAAACAAGGTGAAAAGACAACCCTCAGAATGGGAGAAAATATTTGCAAACAAATCAACCGACAAAGGATTAATCTCCAAAATATATAAACAGCTCATGCAGCTCAATATTAAAAAAAACAAACAACACAATCCAAAAATGGGCAGAAGACCTAATAGACATTTCTCCAAAGAAGACGCATGAAAAGCTGCTCAACATCACTAATTATTAAAGAAATGCAAATCAAAACTACAATGAGGTATCACCTCACACCAGTTAGAATGGGCATCATCAGAAGATCTACAAACAACAAATGCTGGAGAGGGTGTGGAGAAAAGGGAACCCTCTTGCATCTTTGGTAGGAATGTAAATTGATACAGCCACTATGGAGAACAGTATGGAGGTTCCTTAAAAAACTAAAAATAGAATTACCATATGACACAGCAATCCCACTACTGGGCATATACCCAGAGAAAACCATAATTCAAATAGACACATGCACTCCAATGTTCATTGCAGCACTATTTACAATAGCCAGGTCATGGAAGCAACCTAAATGCCCAGCGGCAGACAAATGGGTAAAGAAGATGTGGTACATATATACAATGGAATATTACTCAGCCATAAAAAGGAACAAAATTAGGTCATTTGTAGAGACATGGATGAATCTAGAGACTGTCATACAGAGTGAAGTCAGAAAGAGAAAAATATTGTATATTAATGCATATATGTGAAACCTAGAAAAATGCTACAGATGAACCGGTTTGCAGGGCAGAAATAGAGAGAGATGTAGAGAAGAAATGTATGGACGCCAAGGGGGGAAAATGGTGGTGGGGGGAGAGATAATTTGGGAGACTGGGATTGACATGTATACACTACTATATTAAAGTATATAACTAATAAGGACCTACTGTATAGCACAGGGAACTCTTCTCAATACTCTGTAGTGACCTATATGGGAAAATAATTTTAAAAAGAGTGGATATATGTATAGGTATAACTGATTCACTTTGCTGTACAGCAAAAACTAACACAACATTTTAAATCAATTATACTCCAATAAAGATTAATTTAAAAAAAAAGAATATTGCCTGACTATATAAGGGAAAAGCTTAACTCAGTTAACACTATAAACTGAAATAGTATATAAAGTGAATTTTAAAAATAAAAATAAGAAGTATGTATTTAACTGGATGGTCCAAATATAATTACGATGGAAGAAATCACAAAGGAAATATTGTTAATGTTTAACAATACAAAAAATTTAAAAATTATAACAGAAAAGCACCATACACAGAGTGAAAAAGTAAGCAACAGTTTTGGAGAAATAATTTTCCACAAATATGATAGACATAGAAAAAAAGCTTTTTATCTGTAACCTACAAAGCTCACACAATCAATAAGAACCAACTAGGAAAATGGGAAAAGGGTATATGTGAACAGTCCACAGAGGGGAATCTTACTAAAAAGCAATAAATATATTAACAAGTTTTACCTCATGAGTAATCAAATAACTGCAAATGAAAACAATACTTAGATAACTGCCACATTCAAATAAGCCAAGTTGTAATTTATGACAATTATAAAGCAAGATAAGAATGCTCTTGTACTGCTGATTGGAGTACAAGATTGTACAAAACTAAAACGGAATTAGACAATAGGTATCAAAAATATCAAAACTCCATGACTTATCAACTCCTTGACTTCTCAGAATTTAACCTATGAGAATAATCAGAAATGCCAGCATGGATATATATAAAAAGAAGTTCATCACAGGATTATTTATAATAGCAAAAAATTGTAAACAACCACTATTTTCAAAAGTAGAGGAATAGCCAATAGAATTACGATACATCTATATAATGAAAATTCACTATAGGAGACAGAATTTAGAAAGAATACTTTTAATGAGAAGTAAAAAAGCAAGATGCAAGTAATATATACAGGCTGATCTCAACAGGTGAAAAGAAATTGGTAAGTAAATATATAGAAAAAAGACTGGAAAGAAATATACCAAAAGGGTTAATTGCTGTTATTGAAAGGTGATGAGATTAATTTTTTCTTTTATATTCCTCTGTATTGTCCAAATTTTCTGCAAAGGGCATGTCTTATTTCTATATCAAAATGCAAACACAGTAAGTGTTTTGTTAGTGGGTAGGACTGGGTATCACAAGGCACAAAGGAGGCTATTTCGGGCACGGGAACAGCTTGCACACAGCATGGAAGCAGGATGAACGCGAAGCTTCTCAGTCAGTGGGGAGATCGGTCATAAAAGAGGGATCATGGGGGGAAACTGTGAGAAATAAAATGGAATGGGCACAAAGGCGGTGGATAATGAAGGCTTCTGAAAGACAGGCAGACAGGTTGGACTTGGTTGTGTAAGCAGTAAGAGGCCTCTGGAGATTCTTAATCAAAGAACATGCTAGGAGCAGCACTTCAGAAAGCTGAGCTGGCAGCTGCTTGCAAGGTGGCCTGGGGGCGCCGGGGGAGTCGGTGGGGGCCGTCTGGAGCAAGAATATCAAACTGGAAGCCGCATCTCTGCTCAAGGTGAAGAAAGCTGGACCAAGTGTAGAAACAGAAGGAAAAGGGTAAAAATCTGAAAGATGCAGCGAAGGAAAGACAACATTCTTGGTGATTGATTCAGTATAAAGAATGAAGGAGAGGCAAGCGTGCATGATAACACCAAAGTTTTAATCTGGATGATTAGAAAAAAGTGGTGACAGTGACAGGCTAGTTGGGAAGCAGCTAATTTAGAAGAGAAAGTGAAGAGGTCAGTTTGGAACGTGATGAGTTTGAAGTGATGGTGAGACTTTTAAGAATATGGGACGTTTTGACTCTGATGTTTTAGACCCGGGGGAATATTGACTTCAAGGATATTTGACTTTATTTACAAATACAAATGTCTTATTCAAAATGTATACGAACATTTTTAAATGCTTTTCAAGAAGATATTTTTTGGAAATCATTTCCATCCTGACGGTGTAAATCCTTGATCAATTTTCTACCCCAGATCAGTAAACTCTCCCCAGATCTTTCATTTTTTATTAAAATGGTTTTCCTAGAAGCAAATTATTATTATTATTATTTTTTTTTTTTTTTTGCGGTAGGCGGGCCTCTCACTGTTGTGGCCTCTCCCGTTGCGGAGCACAGGCTCCAGACATGCAGGCTCAGTGGCCATGGCTCACGGGCCCAGCCGCTCCGCGGCATGTGGGATCTTCCCGGACCGGGGCACGAACCCATGTCCCCTGCATCGGCAGGCAGACCCTCAACCACTGTGCCACCAGGGAAGCCCCAAAGCAAATTATTTTTCATTTATATTTTGTGATATTCAATCCAACCCTGTTTTTGTCCTTAACAGATATTGTCACTAATACTGTCACCATCTTAGAAGTTCTTTGTGACCACTATTTCTATCCAATTTTTCCAGGTCAAATTTTACGGATCTAAGATTTGCCAAGAAGATTTTATTATTATTTCAGTTCTTAATAATAACTGTGAGGTGCCATTTGAGCTACTGTCTACTTTATTTTGCGTTGACCATTTTTGCCAGGAGTTGGGTAAAATATGGAACAAACGCAGATACACAGGATCTACGTACATGGCAGGGGTCAAAACACTGGTGTCAGAAACGTCTTTGGGGGGGAGGTCACGGGGTTTGTTTTCTTTTTATAAATTTGTTTACTTTATCTATTTATTTTTGGCTGTGTTGGGTCCTTGCTGCTGTGCGCGGGCTTTCTCTAGTTGTGGCGAGCAGGGGCTACTCTTCGTTGTGGTGCGTGGGTTTCTCATTGCAGTGGCTTCTCTTGTTGTGGAACACGGGCTCCAGGAGTGTGGGGCTTAGTAGCTGTAGCTCGCAAGCTCAGTAGTTGTGGCTCCTGGGCTCTAGAGCCCAGGCTCAGTAGCTGTGGCACACGGGCTTAGTTGCTCTGTGGCATGTGGGATCTTCCCGGACCAGGGCTCAAACCTGTGTCCCCTGCATTGGCAGGCGGATTCTTAACCACTGCGCCACCGGGGAA
Organism: Grampus griseus; assembly: GCF_964374135.1. NCBI lineage: Eukaryota > Metazoa > Chordata > Mammalia > Artiodactyla > Delphinidae > Grampus > Grampus griseus. The sequence continues at coordinate 60,338,163 of NC_139017.1, forward strand.
GATTGCATAGGCATTGAACCAAGGCAGCTAAGGGTTTTATTCAAGTGTGAGATCAGGTAAAATAGATCCTGGCCTCTGACTCACATGGAGACTTTGGACAAGCCCCCAATGACTCTGCCTGTGCTTCAGCTTCACTATGGAATGGGTGAGGTCACAGGGAGGGGTAGCACGTGTCAGGCACATCCTGATGAGCCACCCTACCCAGGGCTGGTGAGGATTCTTGAGGAAGTAAGATGCTGCGGTGGTCTCTGAGTGGTCTGCAGAGTGAGGCAGGAAAAGGAACTTCAAAAGCCCTTCATGATGATGATTTTAGCTTTGAATTCTCTCTTGAAGGAAATGCAAAAGGATGTGGATGAGGAGATGGATGTTTTAATAAATATACAGAAGAATAGCAAGCGGTGAGTGTAACCTGCACCCGTCTCTCCTCAACCCTAAAGAATCTCCTCCCTTCGCTTTGCAAAGTGTCCTCGGGGTTCAGTGGACTCCCAGACCCTTCAAGGAGCTCTCTTGGTTTCTCTTCCCCAGTGGCTTGTAGTCAAGGCCTTCCACGGCCAACCATGCTACCGGTTATCTCCTTTCCTGTTGAAAATTATCTCCCCAGTTCTGCCCCTCCCTGACTCCCCAGTCCTCTCAGGAGAGGACCAAAGGAGCAGCAAGAACTCAGGCTGATAGGAAAGATGGACACAGACCCACAGATCCGGCGGAAGAAAATGGATGGAGCTGATGGAGTACCACTTGCCCTTCACAAAAAGATGACGGCACTACAACAACCAAAAAAAGATCCAATGGATTCCCTTCACCAATGTGATACCTGCTGTGTAATGAAGCCCTCCCTGCCCCTGCCCCAGTGTTACACCCCTGGGTTTCTGTTCCCCCCGACCTCCCCTGGGCTCTCTCACTCTCTTACCTCTTGCTGTAAAGCACTGGTTCCACTCCTCTCCTGGCCCCAGGATGCCTCCCTAGTCTTGAGTCCTCTCTGGGGTCTTGCCCTATAGGCCTGGGGTGATTCCGAAACCATGACCAAGTAGGACTCCACCCTGGATGCACCTGTTCCCAAGTGCAACTGTATTGTTCTGTCCTTTCCTATAGCAAGACCTGATGAGGTGCCCAGCAGCCTGGCCATCTTGGACCAGGGAAAAATGATCTTTCTGGTGCCGCTTCTGTCCTCCATAGGAGAAATGTTTGTTGTGTGCCCCCAAAGAACAACTACAATCAGCGGTAGGTAGATCCATGGAAGCCCCTTATCTCAATCCGGTGCCCCGTCCTCCCAAAGGCAGTGTGCTCAGGGGTGCATTCCCATCAAATCTCACCCGTGATTATGGTTATGCAGTCTCTGCCCCACATCACATCCACTCAGCCTTAGAGGACGTGGCACACGAAGGAGGACTTGCTTAGCCCAGCCTGGAGGCTGCTGCCTAGAGGCCCCCGTGGAGTGGAGGGTGCCTTGCCAGTTGCTGAGCTGACCTTGCCTCAGGCTCCTGACTTTCTCCCCACATAACAGGCAACTTCCATACCAGGCCTGGGCATCCTTTTCACCCTCGGCATCTGGACATGCTTTCTGATTTATCTGTGCTTCAACTCCTGTGTGACTGAGGACGTAGTTCCAACTTAGTGTCACCGCAGGACCTATGAGCGGCTCCGGTTCAGCCTCTCCCCACTCCTTGAGCTGCACAGCAAATGCTTGCTGCCCTCTTGCATACCACCCTGCCCTTGTCTCCCTCTACCCAGAGAGTAAAATCTTCATTTAAAGCCAAAGCGGGAGTCAAAGTGTTGACTATCAGCCTGAAACTTGAGTGTGCAAGGAGTGTCACTGTTTTGGATTGAAATCAGTGTATTTCAGACTCCAACCTCTCTTCTTGCTTCCTGATGGTTTGGTGGAAAATTCTTCAGGTCATCCTTAGGGTCTTCCTAAGGATGATCCTTCCCCCCTCATCCCTGCTTCCCTCCTCTTCACCTGGTTCTGAAAATGTCCCAGGTCAAAAGAGAGGAAGGGAGGCCCTGAAGATATCAGATGCCATTCTGCGTGATCCCAGAAGTGTGCGTGTGAGTGTGAGTGTGTGTGTGCGCGCACGCGCGCATGTATGTTGGACAATGGGAGGAACCCCCGGGCCCAGGGTCTTGACCACTGGACTGCCGGGGAATTCCCACACGTGCCAGTTTTAAGAACTGAGACAAGGTCATCAAGGACACAGGGCTGTCAGGATCAGTTGAAGTGCTGAGTCTTTTTTTGTGCAAATGATGGTACACTGCTAATCAAGCCCCCAAGGACTGGTGGCAGTGGTCTCTGCAGTCCCTGTCCCTTGACCCTTTCCAAGCTCCCCCGTGCCCTAGTTCCATGTCATCCAACTCAGAGGCAGCAGAAGGACGACACTGTGTGTTGGGGGGGATAGTTCTGCCTGGCTGTCATGTCTACCCTTGGGAATGGATGTCTGGGGAGCCACAGCCTGCCATTCCTGCCAATGTGCTCTTGGGCCAGCTTTGCTGGTGAGCTTGTGCTTTTTCTGTAGGTCTCAATGTCATGTCATCTGGAAGGGAATTATACTTAACCTTGTGTCTTCTCCCAAAGATGCTATTCCTGTCCCGCGTACAGAGCCTCTTGGGGGGCATTGGCCTGACCTGGGCCACCATTTCTGCTTTGTGCGGCAGCATCCAATTGATCCAAGCAAGGTGGACAGGCAACTCAACTTGCCCAATCGATTTCTTTCCCTGGGAATTTGAAATTGGAATTTGGTGAGACTCAGCTGGCCCCCAGAACTGGACTTATAATTGGGAGCTGAAGAGGCCTCTGCCACCATTGGCCAAAGACGCAGATCTACAGAAAAAATAAATAAATCACTTTGCAGAGAGAGAAGAATGAAACAGAGGGACTGAGAGAAGTGGAGACTCGTGCAGTTCCGCAGAGGGAGCTGGGAGAGCCACTGTCTGGCTCAGGCCCTGCTGGGCTGGTGCTGGCCCCTGCCTTGGCTTCATGAAAGCCTCTGGACCCTTGGACCGAGGTGCACATTTCTGTTTAAGCAGAGTGGCTTTCTGTTTCCACCTAACAAGCCTGAGCTGAGGCCCCACGGTTAGAAGGAATGTCAGAGATTGGTCAAATCTCTTCAATTTACAGTGAGGATTCTGAGGCCCAGAGAGGTGCAGTGAGGTACCCTCAGGCACACAGCCCATTTATAGCAAAGCCAGGACCAGAACCCAGGTTTTCTGACTCCTGGGCCAGTGCTCTGTGGCTCTCTGGGGCTAGCTGTATTTCCAAGGGCAATAAGATGAGATAGAAGGCAGTCAGCTGGATCTGGACATGAATCAGTGGCGTGGTCGCAGGTAAGTCACTTCACCTCTCAGATTGCTTTTCCATCTGGAACGTGGGCATAACCACACCTAATTCAAAGTGGGTGAAGAGGGCATAACCACACCTAATTCAAAGGGGGTGTAATGAGAGTTAGATGAGAGCACATGCAGAGGAATTCAATTCTTTAAAAAAAATTGCTCTGAGAACAATGATGATGAGGTCAGAACTGTGTTTTTCAGATTAAAAGGCTTCAATTCTCCATCCTGCCTCCAGTCAGAACCAGGTCTGCAATAAAATGAATTTTGATCTACTCCGATTTTAAAAAATAAATGTTCTGAGAGGAGGAAGGATGTGTATATTAGGAAATCAATCAACAAGAAATTATAAAAATGGTATGGGGATTGGGACTGCCTGTTCTAGAGTACAGAGTGGTCCCTTGTAACACAGCATCCCACCCTGTAACCTCGGTGTCTGATTCCAGCAGGTGAGGGGTAAGCGGCTTACCCTAGCTCACGCGCAGGTAACAGGTGCTGCAGCCCCAGGCCCTGACTCAAGCAGTCACCAGAGAAACAGGAGGGTGCGTCATTTAGCAGCCATCAGGCAGGCAGGGCTGGGCCCAGGAGGAGGCCAGGCTGTGTCATCCATTCCCATCACTGCCCTGGGCCCTGGCATGACCCCCACTCACAGCTTCCCTTCTCTCGGTCACAGGCCGCAGCCAGCCCCAAAAGGTGGGTGAGGATGGGCTCAGGTGTCCACCACCACAGACGGGAGCCCCATCTCTCTCAGATGCAACAGGTCTGAGTATATCCATTTCCATGACAATGGGTTACCCACCCATCTTCCTAAGGGGAGTTGCCCTGTCTGGCTCCAGGGACCCCTAGAGCCTCCCTGAACCCCCTTCAGTATTTGAAAGGTCATTTACCCTCCTATACGTGTGATCAATGGGACTCTTTGGTACTTCCCTCTATATTAGATCAAAACACAACCAAACAGAAATCAAATCTCACTTCTGGGGCTTCCCTGGTGGCGCAGTGGTTGAGAGTCCGCCTGCCGATGCAGGAGACGCAGGTTCGTGCCCCGGTCCGGGAAGATCCCACATGCCGCGGAGCGGCTAGGCCTGTGAGCCATGGCCGCTGAGCCTGCGCGTCCGGAGCCTGTGCTCCACCACGGGAGAGGCCACAACAGTGAGAGGCCCGCGTACCAGAAAAAAAAAAAAAATCTCACTTCTGGAGAATGAACAATGAGTCTGAAAGCCCAACCCCAATTCCAACTCTAGAGAACTCAGAAGGTGAAGAATATGCCTTCAGCAGGTGATGGAGCAGAATGGTGCAAGGTTCTGCCCACCTGACACTTTTTTATCAATATCAGCTTTTAAACGTGACCAAGAAGGTTTTTTTTTTTTTATGGATGATGAGTTTGTGGGGAGATGAGCAACTCCAATATGAGTCTAATCCATACAATATTTCTGAGGGCAATTAAGTGATACATATCAGATGCTTTAAAAGATGGGAAAACATTACAGATGGTCACTAGGATTTAGTTATAAGGATACTCATCATGGAGTCATTTATGATATACATATTTAAAAATCAGAAACAACATAAGTGGACACCAGTTGGTTAAATAAATTGTGGCACATCTATAAAATGGAATGCTCCACTGATATTAAGAATAATATGTTGTTGAAATATATTTAATGCCATCAAGAGACGTTAATGATATCATGTTAAATGAAAAAAAGCAAGTTATGAAATAAAGTATAAACCCATTTTTGGTAAAAATTTGGTGTGTGTGTTTGTGTGTGTGCACATAGGGAGGCCTGCATGAACTGAAAATACTTAGAAGGATATATACAAGGATAGAGTAACAGCAGTGGTTTTCTCTGAGTAGTAGGATTATGACAATTTATGTCATATTTTGTGCCTATCTATAATCTCTAAAGTTTCTACAAGGAACATGCATTGTTTGTATAATAAAACTAATAACATTTTTCTTTTTTTAAGGAAGAGAAAGGTGGCCCAGGAAGGACCCTTACGAACAAAGTCAGGTAAGATCTCCCCAAATCCTTTCTGATGGGAAGCACCTTGGACCTTTCTCTTTCCTGGGAGTGGCCAGTGAAGTCATGCCCTGGCTATGTGTTCATCCAGAGGAAGGGGACGAATTAACACCACTAAAAGGACAATTTAAAAGGACAATAGAAAACAAAATGAAAATGGCTTTATGTTTTTACCCATGAGTGACCCTTATTCGATACGTATTCTCCCACCACTGCTACCAGGGGTCTCTGCACACTCCTCTCTCCTCTGAGGAATTACAGTGGTCTGGAGTAGAGAAGGAGCCCCTGCAGTCTATCCCCAACAAGCCAAACTTGTCCTTTTAGAATGTCACTTAGATCTCGTTGCTCTTATGCTCAGAATTTCCAGTGTTCGCCCATTTCTCTCAGAGCAGGATCCAAAGTTGATACTTGCAATGGCCTGTGGCATCAACCCTGCTACCTTCACACTCACATACTATTCTCCCCCTTACTTTCTGGGCTCTAGCCACACTGGCTTCTTTGTTCTTCTTCACACATACCGTGTACACTCTTGCCTCAGGGCCTTTGCACTCACAGACATTCCTGCCCACTTCCTCAGCTATCCGTGTGGCCGTCACCTCAAAGTTACCTTCTCAGTGGCACTTTCCCCATTTGTACAAACAACAATATCCCCACCTCCAGCGTTCCTTATCCTCTTTACTCTGCTTTATTTTCCTCTCCAACTCACTTAGCACCGACTTACATACTATCCATTTCACTTGTGGTCTGTCTTCTTCTGCTCGGATGTGAGTTCCTTGAGAGCAGAGATTGTGTTTCCGTCACTGCTCTACGGCAGGGCCCAGGGCAGTGCCAAGTGCATAGCAGGGAGTTGACAGGGACTTGCTGAACGGACACATGAGTATAAAGATATTTGCCATGTACTGGGCACTGCAGGCTCTGCACTAAGATCTTCACCTGCACTGTTTCATTTTATTCTTACGATTACCGCATGAAATCATTCTGTCTGTCTTTCTATGAAGTCATTTAAATGGTCATCCTCCCTATTTTGTATAGGTTGAAACAGGCTCAGAGAGAGAAGGTAATGAAAGTAATCTGTCTGAGGTCACAGAATAAGTGGCAGAGCTGGAGTTTGAACCCGAGCATTCTGATGTCAGAATCTCCCCGTGTGTCCCTGGGCCAGCAGCATTGGCATTACCTGGGAGCCTGTTAGAAATGCAGAGTCTCAGGCTATATGCCAGGCCTCCTGAATCAGGACCTGCATTTTAACAAGACTTCTCAGGTGACTCCAGTGTCCATTGTAGTCTGAGAAGCAGTGCTCTATGCTGGGCCAGCAGGTGTATGGAAGATAGGGGGCTTCATTGAGCAAGGGGCTGCCGCAGTTTGGGTTAGTGGCCTTGGGTTCTTTACCCCTGTGGGTGGTTCTCCTGCCTGCTACCCCTCGACCCAGGAGCTCTTTAGTATCTGCTGGGCTTTGGGGGGAACCAAGGTTCGTGATGAGGAGGGAAAACTCAATGCCACCTCTGTCCAGGAGCCAGTCCTCCTGTGGGCACTGTTGCTTCTCTTTCTTGGAGGAAGGTCTCTCAGCTCACTCAGGGAAAACCAGACCTGTGCCTCTTAAAAGCATGTGAGAGAACCCATTGGCATCAGAGATGCAGCACTGAGACTGAAGCAGAAGCTAGTTCCACCTGACACTTAGGCACTCGGGCCAGGGAGGTTGTTAAAACAGAAACAAAATGTATTGTCAGGGCTTCCCTGGTGGCGCAGTGGTTGAGCGTCTGCCTGCCGATCCAGGGCACACGGGTTCGTACCCCGATCCAGGAAGATTCCATATTTCGCGGAGCGGCTGGGCCCGTGAGCCATAGCGGTCGGAATCTGTTCGGCTGGAGCCGGTGCACCACAACGGGAGAGGCCACAACAGTGAGAGGCCCGCGTACTGCAAAAAAAATATAAACCTACTGTCAATTAAATTATTAATGCCTGGGAGCCCACCCTGACATCTATTTTTATCACTGAGCGCCACCTTCAGTCTTGACATTCATGAAGAGTGGGCCTGGAATAAAACCAGAAACCCACCCTTCCAGCCTCTCCCAAGCCCATTCAAAACAAGAGTAAACATAAATGTAAACCCAAGTATGTAAAAACCGACTACAAAAACTGACCAGCAGAGGGCACTGTGACCCCATCAGTCCCTGCCCCACTGACCTCTCCAGAGGAAAAGCTGCAAAGACACAAGGAAGGAAATCACACAAGATTAGGGATCTGGGTCCCGGGTCCCACCCCAGCTTCATCTTTGGAATCTTGTGGGAGCCCAGGACACCTGACACCTCTGATCTGTGCCCACCAGCAAGCCAGTGATCACCCACATAGGGATCGGTTCCAAAAGGCCACCACCCAGTCTGGCATTTGGGATTCACAATGAAGTGACTTTCCTTTACTCCCTTATTTACTTAACCAGCATTGGTCGAGCACCTGCTGAGCCAGGCACAGGGCTAGACCATGCAATTTTCCCAAAAAGTGGTGGCATAACAATAGTTAGATTCTAAGGCTAGCCCCCTAAAGACTTTCAAATCAGAGAACTAATGAGATTACTTTCTGTTCTAGGGTCAGAGGAAAGAAATAGGGGAAGGGTAGCGTGGAGGAGAGGAAAGAAAGTGTGGGAAGAGCGAGGGGACCCCGGGGAAGAGGAAGGCAGTTTGGCTTCCAACCCCTGCCTGGTGCATATAAAATATGGAACCTTAAAAAGTTCGTTTTGGCTTCCTCCCATTTCCCTTTCTAGACCCTGACTTGGGACTTAGCCTCTCCAGAGCCCTGGACTGCATGGGGCATTCCCAGAGCTCCTGCAGCACGCCCCAGCCCACGCTGCCCGTCGTGGAGGCCATGCTCCAGAGTTTTCTACCCCTCCACTCCCCGTCCACACCCCCAGGCCTGCAGCTGCCCTTCTCAGCTCCGTGTTGGCAGCTGAGTAATCCATTAAGCTAACGCACCCTGATATATGGCAGATTGATCCTCCCAGGGACATGTGTATCTTTTCAAGATTACCCAAATTCACCTCTGAGTGGTAGATTCCCAGACAGTGGGCTGGAGGGACGTGACAATTTCAGGCTGTTTGTGGTATTTCGGGGGTGGTATTTTGAGAGAAAGGCCGGAGCACCTGCCAAGGGGTGTCTCACACAGTCTCTTAGAGGAGCTGGCAGGAGGGACTTCCAGGGCGGGGGTGGGTGCTAGTATGGAAAGGTCATTGGCAATAAAAGATTTGCAGGTCAGAGATTAATCTCTCTGAGCAGTTTTGAGTGCGTGTGTGTGTGTGTGTGTGTGTGTGTGTGTGTGTGTGTGTGCGTGTGTGTGATTCCCTGTGTGTGCTGGGAGAAGGCCAGAGGGAGAAGGCCAGTTTAGGGGAAAAGGATGGACTGCAGGGCTGGATGCAGGAGAACCACTGAGGTAGGAGAAAGGGCCTCCCGGGGCCGGGGCCTCACTGTGGCAGCACCAGGCCTGCCTCTGCAAGGGCCACCTCCCGGGAGCATCGCTTGGCCGAGCACACTCTGCAGATTCTAGCCGCAGAACAGAAGGCTGTGCTGCCCGCTGCCCTGCATGGTTCCCTGATGGCCAGAGACCTGCTCAGAAAGTCCTGCCTCGGCGGCTATGGGCGGGCTGGGGTCTGGAGGGCCTGTTGGTGGGAGGTAAGGGGACACTAAGGGGGCAGGGAGGATGGTGACAGGACCATTGCAAAGGCAGACTCCTCCATCGCAGCCACGGGCCACACAGCAGGCTTAACCAGGGTGCTTCGGGCTGAAGTTGTCCTTCAGAATGAATCTTGGGCATCAGGCACATTGCTTCCTCACTTCAGCTGCTCCCGAGGCTCCCAGAGGATCCCAAACCTGCCACTTGTTATTCCTCTGAAAGGGTCCACTGGCTGTGCAGGAAGTGAGGTGAGGAGGGAGGAAACCTCTTTGCTCACCAGGCCTTGGTACAACAGGAAGAGGTGCGTACCTGTCCACATGGAAGGATTTAAAGCTGGATTTAAAGCCCTGCCTGGTTCGTTGTGGAAATGTTTCCCCAGTTCTACCTCTCAAAGTCCCAGCCATCAATGGTGACAGAGGTCAAACTAGAGGTTCAGTCAGGGGAGGGTTCTAGAGTGCTGATAACATCCTATTTCTTAATCTGGGTGGTGGCGATATGGGTGTGTGCTATGTATAAAAATTTATGCATCAAACTGCAGATGTTAGATGGTGCAGCTGCTTTGGAAGACAGTTCGGCAGTTCCTCAAAAATTTAATGGAGTTACCATTATGACCCAGCAGTTCCACTCCTAGGTATACACCCCAAAGAATCGAAAATATGTGCTACACAGAAAACGTGTGTGTGAGTGTTTATAGCAGCATTATTCATAACAGCTAAAAGAGAGAAATAACCCAAATGTCTATCAGCTGGTGATGAATGACAAACAAAATGTGACCCAGCCATACCATGGTATATTACTCAACCATAAAAAGGAATGATGTACTGATACATGCTACAGCATGAATGGTCCTTGAAAACATTATGCTTAGTGAAAGAAGCCAGTCACAAAAGACTATATATATAATAGTATGATTTTATTAATAGGAAAAGTCCAGAACAGGCAAATCCACCGAGATAGAAAATATTGTAGATTAGTGATTGCTGGGGTCTGGGGGAGGGGGAAGTGGAGAATGAGTGCTAATGGATATGGGATTTCTTTGGGGGTATGTTGAGAATGTTCTGGAATTAGTTAGTGGCAATGGTTATACAACTCTGTGACTGTATGAAAGATGACTGAAGTGTATACTTCAAAGGGGTGAATTTTATGGTGTGTGAATTTTATCTCAAAAACTGGATCAAGCGGTACACTTATGATTTGTTCCCTTCGATCTATGAATGTTATACCTTAATAATAATTTTTTTTAATTTAAAAGTGAAGATGCCACTTCTCTGTTGCTGTGGCTCCTGATTTTTAAAAAAAGTCACAGCAAAAATGCCACCTCCTCTATGACGGCTCCCTCACCCCTGCTCTGAGCTCCTTTAGCATTTAGTGCTGATATCCCACTTACCGCTTATTGCTTGTAGAGCCTGGCCGCTCAGAGTGCGACCGTGGACAAGCATCCCTGTATCCCTCGGAGGCTTTTTAGATGTGCAACATTTCATGCCCCGCGGACCTGCTAAATCAGACTGCCTTTCAACAAGATCGCCAGGTAATTCGCACACACATTAAGATTTGAGAAACACTGCTCTAGAACAGGGGTTCCCAACACCCCGCCCTGGCCGTGGAAAAATTGTCTTCCATGAAACTGGTCCCTGGTGCCAAAAAGGTTGGGGACCGCTGGTCTAGAAGGTTTCCCCCACCTGCCTCCCCCTCTACCTGCTGCCTACACCTTACGACTGTCTTTGTCTCTCCCCACCTAGTGAGCATCAGCATTTGTGGATTCAGTGCTAGTGGCCTCAGAACTAAAGCCAATACCTACTCTAACTCTAAGACCAGGATAGAGAAACTGAAATCTGGGAACACTTTGGTCAGATAAAAGAATATGTCAACTTTGCATGTCCAAAGTGAGGTCTCCAAATACCATTTCCCACCGAAAGGCATCAGAGCTTTGGGAGAAATGGCTGATTCTAGGTCTAAGCAGAAAATGTACAAGTCTTCTCAAGTAATGTTTAAAAGATTCAGGAGCCAACTGGAAGAGACTCCCGCTGATCAAAATGGGGCCACTTGGGCTTCCCTGGTGGCGCAGTGGTTGAGAGTCCACCTGCCAATGCAGGGGACACGGGTTCGTGCTCCGGTCCGGGAGGATCCCACATGCCGCGGAGCAGCTAGACCCGTGAGCCATAGGCCCGCGTACCGCAAAAAAAAAAAAAAAAAAAAAAATGGGGCCACTTGAGCATCAGTAAGAATATTAACTGCAACGAATTGAAACACATCAAATGTGTTAAAAATCCATGAATTCATAGTAATACTAAAAACTAAACTAAACTCTGATTGTTCACTATTGGAGGATGGTAAGAAAGCAATTCATTGTTTTGAAAATGGTAAATAAAGGGAGGAAATCAAGCAATTATCCTGGGTGTCAAACAGTAGATAAACAGTAATATCTGATTCTATTATTCCTCCTTTATTTATAAGTAGGAATACTTCTATGAAGGAGAAAATGATAGAATCAGATATGACTATTTTGAAAGAGTGATATTTCAAAAGATTCAGGCATTGAATCTGCAGCATCTAATATCACGGAAAGAGACAAACAGACATCAGGTGCCTCCTGTTGGAAAAAAATCCCACTACTGCAACCAAACCTGAATATGATTAAGCTCTAGATCCAAGTACCAATTTACAGGAAAAATAGGGACAGAGATCCTGTAAAATTACACCATAGGAAGGTTATCAGCAAAATCTAGATTGTGGACAAATCTACAGAATAAGCAACCCAGTGTCTTCAACAAACAAATTGAGAGAGGAAAAAAAAAAAAAGACAGGAGTAACCTATAGATTAAAACAAAAGTTATAGCAGCCAATTGCAACAGGTGAACCTTATTTAAACCCTGATTCAAACTGTTTTTCTAAAAATCCATTTATGATAATTTTGAGACAATTGGGGAATTCGAACACCAGGAATTACTGGTTACGATACAAAAAGAGTTCTTTCTGAGTGATTTACTAAGACTTTTACAGATGAAATAGTATGATATCTGGGATTTGCTTCAGAATAACAGAAGACGGGCTAAATTGTTGAGAGTGGGGGGGATGGGGCCAGTTTGGACGTTGCTGGGGTTTGACGGGTGTGTGATAGCTCATCATAGCATTCTGTCTACTTTGGTGTATGTTCAAAAGTCTCAAAAATTAAAAAGCTAAGACAGACAAACAAAAGATTTATAACAAAGTGTTGATGTAAGAAAAACATATAAGCAAAACAAAACAGAGTGTAGGTAAAGGATCCGTAACTGTCTAAGAACAATAAGCTGACGTTTCTTGTTTCCTTCTCAACCTACTTTCCCATGACTAGATTTTTTTGTAACGTAATAATTTGCCTTCAGAAGTGTTCTATAGAATGAGACTCTCAACTCACAGTCCAGAGAATGAAGCAGAAACATAAACGTTTTGAAAACTGAAGGAGAAAGAATTGGATACAGAGACAATTATGGGGGACTTCCCTGACGGTCCAGTGGTTAAGACTCGGTGCTTCCACCGCAGGGGGCGCAGGTTCGATCCCTGGTTGGGGAACTAGGATCCCACATGCCATGCTGTGTGGCCAAAAAAAAAAAAAGAATTATGGGTCAGAAATGAGCATAGCTCAGTTCACACCAGAGGCCCACCAGCCGAGGGCATGGACCAGGCTGCAGATGTGGTCACGGCCGTGTTGGGGGTGGAAATAGTATGTCAGTTTAGCATCCTTCTCCCCAACAGAATCAAATGTTAGAGTCATGGGTTTCAAACCTGGCTGCACATTCGAATCACCTGGAAAGCTCTGGAAACACACAGATGCACAGGATTCCACCCTGGCCCCATTAAATCTCTGCAGGAGGCCCGAGGCTTCAGCGATTGCCAAAGCTCCCCCAGGTGACTGATCCTGACACGCAGCCAGAGTGAGAGGATTTTAGCCAGCCTGCCCACATTTAAATAGCTGGATAAACCTGCTGGGTAATGATGGCAGTCACTGCCGGCTAAATGACAAAGCGAGCTGGTAAGTGAAACACCGGGTGTTAACTTCATTCTGTTGTCTTTGAGTCACTTGAGGTCATTGGGAGCCACTGTGTCCAACCTGAGTCACTTTTCTCTGGGTCTTTGGGGTGTGGCTGAGATCCAAGGAGGCCAAAGGTTGGCTCCTGTGGGCTTGGCTGTGGGCTCCCGGGGCTCCAGGTTTTGGTGGCACGTAGCAGGTACCAAGGGTAAAGAGCTGGCCAGCAGAAGTCATGGTCTGGCTCAAGCTGGGGAAGGAAAGGTTTGGGGTCCACAAGGATGTCCTCCTGCTCTGGGCTGGGCTGTGAGTCAACCCCAGGAACACCCAGCGGCCAAGCCAGCAGCGCCAAGCCCAGATTCCATCTCCACGGCAACGACATCCCTCCCTCGGGACCTGGGTCTGGCGCTGAATGTTGACCTTCCTCGGTGCCACCGTAGAAAGTTCAGCTAGCTAACTGACAGGGAACAGAGAGATTTAAAGTCATCGTGGGAGGGAGGCCCACGAGGGAGGGGATGCATGTATACATACAGCTGATTCACTCTGTTGTACAGCAGAAACTAACACAACACTGTAGAGCAATTATACACCAATTAAAAATATATGGAACGAAAAAATGAAGTCTGTGTCAGAAGCCACTGATCCCTGGCAGCTGAGGAAGGTAGTTTCTAAGCAATCATGTCACATTATGGGAAAATGTGATTCGAGTTTCCAAAGTTCCATTCCCAGGTATCCACCGTGGCGCAGAGCAAGGCCCAAGCCCCACCCCCATGCAGGGGTTGAGACTCAGCTGATCACCTACCACACCTCCTTCTGCTCTGCCTCATTCCACTCTGGGTGTGACCCACCCTTTGACCTTCCGCTTGCCTCAGCCCCACCCGTGTGTACCTGCTCTGACCGCTGGCCGGCTCAGCCTTGTTTATGGCTCCTAGCCCTGGAGTTCTTCCGGCTTGGCCTCTCTCAAGAGCTTCCCTTCTCAGGCCAGTCCTACTCGCTATGTCCTGGCCTTCCTGGGACCTTCCCCTCTTTGGCCCTGGCCCAAGAGGTCCTGGCATCACTTACCTGCCCCCAGGTAACAATAAGACAGGAATCTATATCCCGTCAACTGGGCAAGGATAAGTTTAAGACTCTCAAGGATCTTCATATGGTCCTTGGGTCCATATGAGCCTGGAGGAAGGCAGTGTGATGTGGGTATGAGGGCAAGATCCGTGGCCTATGGGATCAGGACAGTTCCCTGGAGAAGGAAGGACTTGAAGCAGGTGAGGAAGACAGGCTGGCTATTAGTTTGGGGGTGAGAAGTAGTGGGACTGCGCAGTCGTGTGGGTGGTGACTGGAGACACGTCAGGAGAAAATGGGCTCTGAGAACCCCTGAGGGCCGGGGTGATACCCCAAATATTTAACCACCAGCCCAACCCTGCGTCTGTGCCAGCTGTGACCCTCCAGTTGCTGGGTTATGGGGAGGTCTGCAGGGTCTTGGGGGAGGACCAGGGTAATGATGGGCAGGTCACAGTTGGGTTGGGGGGTGGGCTCAGAGGAGCAGCTGTTTACCTCCCAGGATGGAAGTGTTTCGGGGTTTCAACAATCCTTGGGGCCATGAGTAGCATGTACCAGGGAAGCTCTGCCCAGCCCGTGGGTGGGGCAGTGGCCACGAGATGTGAGCCCAGCATACAGACACTACGACTGGACACCTCAGCTGCATACTGTCTGCAGGAGGACACAGTCGTGAATCGGAAGCTGCTGGGTTTCCTTCCTTCTCAAAAAGGATGGTATATTCCAGCACAGTGCCGAGGACCCTGCAGTCATCTGCTGCCTTTGGAAAAGCTGTGACATCTCTATCCTGACCCAGCCATCACCAGCCATAGCCCAGGCCCCACTCAGGAGAAGCTGGGGGCCTCCCAGCGTAGTCTCCGACTTGGAGGCTTGCAGCCTTCCTTGGGAGGAGGACTACCAGTCTCAGCTGGTCTTGTGAAGTCAGAAAAAAATATCAGGGACATGAGACTGGGAGGTTTGATGACTCATATAGAGCCAGGAATGTCAAAGCATTGTCCCTGGGACATGACAGCGGTAGTTATAACCTTTATGATGGGGGCTGGCTGCTACCTACATAGGGGCTCTCGCCTGCAGAGGCTTCGCTGGGATAGAAGCCCTCCTCCTGTGAGGCACGGGCATTCAGGGACACGGGTGGGGATCTGGCAGGCGTTGCATAGCAAGGCTTTGACAGGCTAGGAATCCTAATGTCAGGGACCGGGAGAAGAACCCCAAACATATTACTGTAGGCAGAGCGAGACGGCATCTGAAAGCTCGGCACAGCCACTCCAGCAGAGCCCGGGTGGCGGGGGGCAGGGAACTGGCTGACTGGCTTAAGCACGGAAGGAGCTTCCTCAGTGGATGTGGGGATGCACACAGATGTCATCAGCGGGGAAGCTGGAGACCCACACTGGGGAGACGTCCCAAGGCAGGAGACCCAGCTGAGGCCACGCTACGGTTAGGATGCCACTGCCAGGACTGCTGCCACTGGGCACGGAACGCTGCCTTCACAGATGGTCTTCTGGTCGAGCTGCCACGGCCCCAGATGAGTTCTCTTCTGTCCCTGCGCTTTTCCCATCCTAGGTCAGAGCCCCCAGTTGCCTGGGCCAGGACGGGGAGCCCACAAGCTCCGTGGGGGTGGGGAGATGGGGGAACACCTGGGCCTTCAACTCCCAGAGGGCCTGATGGATCCTGCCTCCTGCCGAGACTCACACAAGGGGGTTCCCTCCAAAGAGGAGGTGTGCTGGAAGCTGGGGCAGCCTAAACAAACAGCAACAGCCTCCAGGGCCCACGATGAGCTACTCTTGTCTTTAAACTTAGAGAATATCCAGGTTAATAACATCACCTAGAGACGAATGAAAGAGCAAAAGACTTCGTGTGGGCACATCCTCCTATTCCACATGGGGTCGTACCCAAAGCAAACATTTATAGATGCAACACCTGCGGGAATGGAGGGGTGGGTGAGGAGCTCTGCCCTACGTAGCCATTCCAAAATGACTCCATTCTTACCCTCCAGCGAGTCTGCTTTTCCAGTGGTGCAACTGCCACCTCACGCAGCCAGAGAGGCTGCTGGGACCTGTGGAGACTTGGTCAGAGGTGCTGTCAGACCCTATGGGATGTGGTAACATCTGGTTGTTGCTGATGGGTGAGGGGAGGTTTGACAGTAACACCAGAATGGCCCATGGATGGCTCCTGAGGGCCCATGGACACCCTGAAATTGTGTGGAAGATGTTGCATGTGTGCACATGCAGTTTTTCTGGAGCAAGGTCAGAACTTTTCATGGCATCTTCAGATGAAAACAAGCACTGCTAGAACAAAATTTCCTCAACACCTTCCTGATGCCCCAAAGGCTTGATGGACTGCACTGAAAGATCAGTTTCCATCACCATCCATTCAAGACCTCTCTTCTCTCCTTGCCACGGTTAGTACTCCAGCCCCAAGTGCTCCCTCCCTGTCTCCAGGACCAGTGTCATACACCTAACTTGGACGTTTGAAAGGCATCTCCTCTGAACACATGCAAGCCAGAACCCTGGATTCATACTCCCCCAACACCCCATTCCTCCCCAAGCCTTCCCTATCACAGTTAATGGCATACTTCTTTTTTTATAAAGAGGAAGAGCTGTGCAGTAGTTAAACACTGAGTTCGTTCAAATCCGAGCTTTTCCACTTGCTAGCCATGTGAAACTATGCAAATGGATTAAACTCTCTGTGCCTCAATTTATTCTTCTGTAAAATGGGGACAATAATAACACCTAGTTCATAGGAGTGTTGTCAAGTTTTTTTAAATTTATTTTCATTTGGTTGTGCTGAGTCTTAGTTGCAGCAGATGGGCTCCTTAGTTGTGGCAGGCAGGCTCCTTAGTTACGGCATGTATGTGGGATCTAGTTCCCTGACCAAGGATCAAACCCGGGCCCCCTGCATTGGAAGCATGGAGTCTTATTGGCTGCACCACCAGGGAAGTCCCCTGTTGTCCAGTTGTAATGGCTTTAAAATATGCCAAGGGTTCAGAAGAGTTAGCCTGGCTAACAGTACATGTTAGGAGTTGTCATCCATCCAGTTGCTCAGGACAAAACCCTGAAAAGGATCCTTTATTTCTCTCTTTCCCTCACACATCATATCCAAATCCATCAGCGATTCCTGTCCATTCCACCCTCAGATACATATCCCAAATCTGACCTCCTCCCACCATCTCTATTGCTACTGGCCTAGGCCAAGCTACATCGTCACTTCCAATGGCTTCCTAACCAGTCTCCCTGCTCGTGTTATTGCCATACTCTCCTCATCAGTTCTCCAAATGGCAGCCAGAGTGATCTTTAAAAAATGTAAATCAGAAAAAAAAAAAAAAAAAGTAATACCCTGGTGGTCCAGGGCTTAGGCCTTAGTGCTTTCTTAGTTCCTGGTCAGGGAACTAAGATCCTGCAAGCCATGCAGAGCAGCTAAAAAAAAAAAAAAAACGTAAAATCAGATCACATCCCTCCTTTTCAGACTCAGAACATAAGTCACACCCCTTACTATGGCTGTCAGGACCCCACCTGTTTTGGCCCTTGGCCACACCTCATCTTCTACAACTTCCTTCCCTTCCTTGGCTCTGAGAGTCAGTTGTTCCCTCCATTACCCTGTTCTACCTAGAATAATGCCAGAGTAGAGGAGGTGGATCAGGGGCTGTGGTCCTAGGGTGGTGAGGGGAAATTTCTCTGGGGAGACATGTGGGCACACTTGAACAAGTATTGGGGAAAGTCATGCAAGTACCTGGTGTGAGGAAGCATACATACGTACATATATACACACATGTCTTCACAATGACTTGATTTTCTACAAATGGTGTTCAGTGAGGCTCCCAAACCCCACTGGGGAGGTATCCAGAGTTTCAAGGCAGCCTCAGGTGTGGGAATGCAGACCTGGTCGGCTGGAGGAGTCCTGCTCTGGCTGCCAGGTACCACTGTCCTATTCCCACATCAGCCAGGGGGCCATGTCAAGGGCTGGTGGGCGGAGGACAAGCCCGATGGATTCAGGTGTTCTATCACCTCCCGGCTGGAAGCAGCATCCTCAGGGCAAGGAGGTGAAATCCACAACACCCTCCCCTTCTCTTCCCCTCTCTGAGCCTTTCTCTGCCCCCACAGGTAGGAGAAGTTGCCAGCGGAAAATATCCCTTTGTTTTTCCGAGGCGAAAAGATAAAAAGCACCGAGACCCATAGGAGAGCTCCCCGGGCCGCAGAAGAGGGTGCAGTTTCCTGGGTAGCTTCCTTCGGATTTCAGGGACTGAAGTTTAAAGGACAAGGGCAGCTCAGTGAATAAATGAATGCTTCTAAGACATGGACCTCAAGGTCCCCAAGACATAGACTGGTAATAGTCCTGCAGACCTCTCACTTCTGCCACGCGCTGTGATAGAGTCCGCTGGCCCAGAACGTGACCCTGGGGAAAATTTCAAGCGCCGCCGAAATAGTAGTGTTACTGTCTTCGTCCGCGCTGTTGATATTACTGCCATTCCGGTCTCTTCTTTCGCTAAAAGTGGATTCGTTCCTGGCACAGGAATGACAGCAACCTAACACCGCGCACTACTCGGCGCCAGGCATTGTTCTTAACTGTCTCGGTGTCCAGCGTGAGCGGCGGGAGGGAGCCGGGCTCGCGGGGTGCAGTTCCCGTGGCGCCCACTGGGTGGCGCAGGCATCGCACTCTGTCTGGAGCCGGGAGCCAGCGGCGGGCTGACCTCTCTAGGAAG
Organism: Grampus griseus; assembly: GCF_964374135.1. Classification (NCBI taxonomy): domain Eukaryota; kingdom Metazoa; phylum Chordata; class Mammalia; order Artiodactyla; family Delphinidae; genus Grampus; species Grampus griseus. The sequence continues at coordinate 60,356,908 of NC_139017.1, forward strand.
GGTGTCCCGGGAGGAGGAGGGCCCCTCATCTGTGACAGAAGACCCCGGCGTCGCAGCCCCGAGCTGGGAGGTCCGCTGCGGCCTCACCCCGGCTCGGGTTCCGACAAAAGCCTTTTGTTTGCTTTCCAGAAACTTTTCTCCTCAGGGATTCGCATCCCGCAGAGCAGGCTCCAAGGCCACGCACGGGCTTGGCCACAGATGTACGGGAACGGGGGTAAAAGGAGGGGGTGGGGCGGAGCGGGGAGAGGGAGGAGGGGGGCTCTTGCTGAGAGAACTGAGGAGGCACAAGGTAGTCAGTGGTCAAGGCCAGACCCGCGGTCAGCCTTCTTGGTTTGCTAGTTAGCCAGCCTGCTGCGTCCTGGTCTTGGGGTTCTCCTGCAGGTGCTGGGGCGGGACTGGGAGGTTCTGCCGGGAGAGGGGAGCCAAGAGGGGGAGAAAGGGGCAGAGTAGCGGAGAGGAGCAGGCAGGGCCCAGGCCCGCTGGCATGAAGTGGGGCCCTCCCCTGCCCCACCACTTCGTCTCCCTCCTGGGTACAGCTGTTTAGCATTTTCTCCCGAGGTTCTCTGATACTTGTGGGAACCTGCCCTCTCGCCCTGCTTCTGACTTGACGCTTCTTCCGCGTCTGGGCAATGCACCATCTGCCCAATTTGAATCTGCTTTTTGCTTGTGAGAAGGGGAACAGGTGAGGTGTGAGGCTCTGGAGCAGCACATCCACACCACTCCTGGGATGTTTCTCCACACACAGCGGGGACCTGGTGTTTATTGTCCGACTGCGTAAGAGGGCACTGGAGAGGGACGTGAGAATAACGTGCCCCTGGGCTATGTTATAAAATGCACATTCCACCTTCTCATTCCGAAAGGTTCTAATTCGGGAAGACAAGGACGGGTCCCAGGAGTCTGCATTTTAACAAACACCATCCCAAGGCATGGTGGGTAGGCCACACTTGGAGAGATAGCAGCCAAAGCTTTTGGGCACTACTGTTCCAGGAGGAGACACTTGTAGTCAGCAGTTCCTCCTTCCTTTCTGAGCATCGCCGCTGGCTTGGTGTGGCTTCAGGTTCAGCAGCTCTTTGAGCATTTTGTCCCCTGCCCTCAGCCTCGTCGTCAGCTTTCCCGGGCCTGGTTTTTCTTAATTTTCTTTTTCCTGACCTCACTGGAACATTGAACCCCATTCTTTCAGAAGGTAAGCTCTTTATTAGCATCAACCTGGACTTTTAGGAATCCTCAAACAGTTGTGCAGCATTGGATTAATTCTGTAAGAAATGACATTTTCATTTTCCAGCCGTTCTTATAGAACCTGCGTTCTGCAACCACGTCATTTTCTTTTCTTAAATGGTTCTGATTTGAGCCTAAAACACACCCCCTCCACTCCCACCCCCATTCCTCTGAGCCTCCTGAACTCCAGGTCTTTGCGCTGTCAATCACAATTTCTTTCATTCTTTTTATTTTTCATGGAATTAGGGAGGCCAAAAAAAAATTTTTTCTTTTTAAACAAAAGATAGAAAATGTCTAAATTTCTTGATCTCCTGGAAGAACTTAAGGTAACTAAACTTCTCTGGGGTTTGTTTTCCCTCATGGCTCAACCTTCTATTGTAAAAATAGAAAGTTGGCAGACAAATAAATTATACAGAGAGTCCTCAAGGTTGGGTGTTTTATTATTGCATTTTTAAGAGCAGTATTTTGTAATTGCTCTGATAATACAAGCGATGATATTTGTGAGAGTGAGCCCACAACACCTTCCCTGCTGGTGTCTGCCCTCTAAGAACCCTGTGTGATGGATACACAGCACCAGGAGCAGACCATCACAGAACATTAATAAGGAGGAAGGTGAGTGCTGGCGCCTGGAGAGACAGAAAGCAGTAACTAGGCCACACAGGCCTGTCATTTTTGCACTTTGAGCAAGAAGTGAAAAATTGGAAATGGTCCCTCTACCTTCCCAGCAAATACAGGGCCTGGCTCAGAATTTCCTCTGACTTTGTGTCCCCAAGACACTGGCTGCCCAATTACGTGGAGCTGGATCCAGAGGGAAACTGTTCGTGAGAGTTCAGGAAAATGAAGGTTCCCTCAGCTCCGTGAGGGCAGATGGGTTCTGGGTGAGATGAGAGATCTTGGGGAAGGTCATGACTGAGCTCCCGATGCATCTAGAACCCTTTAAATTTTCATTTTTCTAAAATGTTTGTCCCTTTCTAGAAATTATATTTTCAAGTTAGATTCGGTAATGTGTTTTCCAATATTTAACAGGGCCTCAAGGAAGAGATAATGCAGGACTTCCCTGGTGGTCCAGTGATTAAGACTCCACGCTCCCAATGCAGGGGGCCCAGATTCAATCCCTGGTCAGGGAACTAGATCCTGCATGCTTGCCACAACTAAGAGCCCGCATGCCACACCTAAGGCCTGGTGCAGCAAAATAAATAAATAAATATTTTTTAAAAAAAGAGATAATGCATTTCTTTGTTGGGTAGAAGGGTGCTAAACTTGCAAGAATCTTCTTTTTGTACTACAGAAATGGCAGTTCCGCTACTTTGCTAGCCACGGAGAACTTGCTCTGCAGCAGCTACAGCCAGTGCAGGGCCCCCAGCCCAGGATGAGAACAGGACCACACCTGGCTCCTCCAGGCAGCCGCTGGACTCCAGGACACTGACTCTGCAAGATTTATTTTGACCACGTAAGTGCCCCATGTGCTGTTTCCACTTCTTACATTTCCCCATTCTCCCTGAGAGGGGTCTGTGTCATTGCCTATTTACAGAAGGGGAGAGGGAGGCTGAGGGAGGCTAAAAACCTGGACCCAAGTCACAGTCCCCGACTGAAAGTGGTGCCGCCCACCTGGGCATCCCGGATGCCTCGACCACCAAGGGCTTCAGCAAGTGCATGTGCAACAAAGGACAGAAGAAGGGCTCTGGGATCAAGCCCAGTTGCTCTGATTCACATTCCAAATTCTTTCCACTTCATCAAAAAGCTAGGACAATGATCTTCAGCTGTTTCATTGAAGACCTGAGAAATCTGTGTCCCCACCTTCTCTGCTTTAACTCTGGAGCTGTGTAAGCCGATCATCATTTCATGCCCTAAACCAAAGAATAAACTCTACAGTTATAAACATGAACATCACATGAACATCACAAAGGATGCTCTCTGGCCCATGGGGAAGACAAGTACCTACAGGACAGCTACACGGAGCCTTGAGATTTATTTCCTAAGTCACCACCAGGCCATCCCAGAATGGCATTTTGGAGATAGACAGAGAAAATGAAAATGTTCACACTCTGATTTGTTACTTGTAATGACACCAAGCAAAGGACTGAGGGGACGATTCTGGGCGAAACTTGGAAGGCCAGGAGGAACACGCCTGTGTCATGTAAACATGATCCAAAGCAGCTTGTTTCAGACAAACATTTCGCTTCTGAAACTCCTGAAACCTTCTTGGCCTTTGAATGTGGTAATTCATCTGAACATTTTATTTTTGCACTCCGTGCTTTTAAAAAAAAATACATTTATTTATTTTTGGCTGCGTTGGGTCTTCGTTGCTGCACGCGGGCTTTCTCTAGTTGCAGTGAGCAGGGGCTACTCTTTGTTGCAGTGTGCATGCTTCTCATTGCGGTGGCTCCTCTTGTTGAGGAGCGTGGGCTCTAGGCATGCAGGCTTCAGTAGTTGTGGCATGTGGGCTCAGTAGTTGTGGCTCACGGGCTCTAGACTGCAGGCTCAGTAGTTGTGGTGCATGGGCTTAGTTGCTCCACGGCATGTGGGATCTTCCTGGACCAGGGCTCGAACCCATATCGCCTGCATTGGCAGGCGGATTCTTAACCACTGCGCCACCAGGGAAGTCCAATCTAAACATTTTAGAAACTATTTAACCACGTGCCGTGAAGGCAAGGAGTGGGAGTGGTGATCTTTAAGGAGTTGTCTCCATTTTGAGGGACACACAAAAATGAGATGGGCAGAAAACTGAGGTCTTGCCAGGGTGGTTTTCCAGACAAAAACTTAAAGAGGAAAAATGTCTAAGAAAATACATGATATGACTGATGATGTCATGAAGTGAAAAGGCCATCATAAATGCTAATAAAAAATATAGTGGACAGATGTTCCCCAGATGTTCATTTGAGACCTGGTTCAGGTCTCCTCCAGGGAGGCATTTGTAGCAACACTAGCATCTAAACTAATTCCCTTCTTTTTTTTAAAAAAATAAATAAATACATTTATTTATTTATTTATTTATTTTTGGCTGCATTGGGTCTTCCTGTTGCCCATGGGCTTTCTCTAGTTGCAGCGAGTAGGGGCTACTCTTCGTTGCAGTGCTCAGGCTTCTCATTGCAGTGGCTTCTCTTGTTGTGGAGCATGGGCTCTAGGTGCACAGGCTTCAGTAGTTGTGGAAGGCTTCAGTAGTTGTGGCTCAAGGGCTCTAGAATGCAGTCTCAGTAGTTGTGGCGCACGGACTTAGTTTCTCCACGGCATGTGGGATCTTCCTGGACCAGGGCTCGAACCCATATCGCCTGCATTTGCAGGCAGATTCTTAACCACTGCGCCACCCGGGAAGTCCCCAAACTCATTCCCTTCTTTAACCTCATCTAAAGTTTTATAATGAGCAGAATACACCACAGTATTCAAAAAAAAAATCCACTTATATTTGACTGGACTCCTTTCTCCAATACCCACTTTGGGGTCAGGAACTACCTCCTCAATAAGAATGATAATGCCTAGTAAGCACTGCCTTTAGATCCAGGCAAGAGGAATCCTGGTCCTGATGCAGCACTTTCATGGGATAAGCCCACATCCTCCCTTCTGGAATATTTCCCAAGTACTTGGGGCCACATAAGCCCCTTTTCAGGTTTGTTTTTCCTGGATAGACCATGTTGCCAGTTCCTGGAATGGCCAAGGGGGAGCTGTTTGCAGGGGGTCTGCTTGGACACAGAGCTGGGTACCCACCTGCCTCATGTGAGAGCTTTCATGCCACCAGAGCCTGCTGGGAATAAAAGGGGGTTGGATGGCAGGCCGGGCAGCAAGACTCTCTCCCTGTGCCACTGCATTCTAGTACCGAATTCCAAGGAGGCCAAAAATTCTATGTCTGAACTGGACTTTCAAGCCTTGTGTTGCTCTGAGGAACTTAACAATCAGAGAAGAAAAGGAAATAAAAGGAATCCAAATCGGAAAAGAAGAAGTAAAGCTGTCACTGTTTGCAGATGACATGATACTATACATAGAGAATCCTAAAGATGCTACCAGAAAACTGCTAGAGCTAATCAATGAATTTGGCAAAGTAGCAGGATACAAAATTAATGCGCAGAAATCTCTGGCATTCCTATACACTAATGATGAAAAATCTGAAAGTGAAATCAAGAAAACACTCCCATTTACCATTGCAACAAAAAGAATAAAATATCTAGAAATAAACCTACCTAAGGAGACAAAAGACCTATATGCAGAAAATTATAAGACACTGATGAAAGAAATTAGAGATGATACAAATAGATGGAGAGATATGCCACGTTCTTGGATTGGAAGAATCAACATTGTGAAAATGACTCTACTACCCAAAGCAATCTACAGATTCAATGCAACCCCTATCAAACTACCACTGGCATTTTTCACAGAACTAGAACAAAAAATTTCACAATTTGTATGGAAACACAAAAGACCCCGAATAGCCAAAGCAATCTTGAGAACGAAAAACAGAGCTGGAGGAATCAGGCTCCCTGACTTCAGACTATACTACGAAGCTACAGTAATCAAGACAGTATGATACTGGCACAAAAACAGAAGGATAGATCAATGGAACAGGATAGAAAGCCCAGAGATAAACCCACACACATATGGTCACCTTATCTTTGATAAAGGAGGCAGGAATGTACAGTGGAGAAAGGACAGCCTCTTCAATAAGTGGTGCTGGGAGAACTGGACAGCTACATGTAAAAGTATGAGATTAGATCACTCCCTAACACCATATACAAAAATAAGCTCAAAATGGATTAAAGACCTAAATGTAAGGCCAGAAACTATCAAACTCTTAGAGGAAAACATAGGCAGAACACTCTATGACATAAATCACAGCAAGATCCTTTTTGACCCACCTCAAGAAATGGAAATAAAAACAAAAATAAACAAATGGGACCTAATGAAGCTTCAAAGCATTTGCACAGCAAAGGAAACCATAAACAAGACCAAAAGACAACCCTCAGAATGGGAGAAAATATTTGCAAATGAAGCAACTGACAAAGGATTAATCTCCAAAATTTACAAGCCGCTCATGCAGCTCAATAACAAAAAAACAAACAACCCAATCCAAAAATGGGCAGAAGACCTAAATAGACATTTCCCCAAAGAAGATATACAGACTGCCAACAAACACATGAAAGAATGCTCAACATCATTAATCATTAGGGAAATGCAAATCAAAACTACAATGAGATATCATCTCACACCAGTCAGAATGACCATCATCAAAAAATCTAGAAAGAATAAATGCTGGAGAGGGTGTGGAGAAAAGGGAACACTCTTGCACTGCTGGTGAGAATGTGAATTGGTACAGCCACTATGGAGAACAGTATGGAGGTTCCTTAAAAAACTACAAATAGAATTACCATACGACCCAGCAATCCCACTACTGGGCATATACTCTGAGAAAACCATAATTCAAAAAGAGTCATGTACCAAAATGTTCATTGCAGCTCTATTTACAATAGCCAGGAGATGGAAACAACCTAAGTGTCCATCATCGGATGAATGGATAAAGAAGATGTGGCACATATATACAATGGAATATTACTCAGCCATAAAAAGAAACGAAATTGAGCTATTTGTAATGAGGTGGGTGGACCTAGAGTCTGTCATACAGAGTGAAGTAAGTCAGAAGGAGAAAGACAAATACCGTATGCTAACACATATATATGGAATCTAAGAAAAAAAAAACGTCATGAAGAACCTAGGGGTAAGACAGGAATAAAGACACAGACCTACTAGAGAATGGACTTGAGGATATGGGGAGGGGGAAGGGTAAGCTGTGACAAAGCGAGAGAGTGGCATGGACATATATACACTACCAAATGTAAAATAGATAGCTAGTGGGAAGCAGCCGCATAGCACAGGGAGATCAGCTCGGTGCTTTGTGACCACCTAGAGGGGTGGGATAGGGAGGGTGTGAGGGAGGGAGACGCAAGACAGAAGAGATATGGGAACATATGTGTATGTATAACTGACTCACTTTGTTATAAAGCAGAAACTAACACACCATTGTAAAGCCATTATACCCTAATAAAGATGTAAAAAAAAAAAAAGGCAATGAGGTAGAGGCACTTTATGGGCAGAGGTTGCCTGGCTTGCAGTGGGAGGGGCATGGAGAGGTCTTCTTCTTCTAGGCTCCACACATATCTGAGGCAGCCTGGGCATGTCCTGGCTAGCTCAGTCCCTGAAGGTTCTGTTTAATTCTCCCCATGCTATTGCTGTCACCTAACTGGAGCTAAGAAACGAGTCATCAAAATAATAAAATGCCTAGTTAAGCTTAAAAACAAAACTAGGGGACTTTCTAAATAATAAGTTATAAAAAACAAAGTGGAAACTGCAGTTCCCCATAATGAATTCAAAGACTCTGTTCCAAGATGGAAATAATGTTAAATAAGGGAGTTTAAGGCAAAGGAGGTGGTTAGGAGAGAAAGGTGACTGACATGGAACTGAGAATATACCAAGGCTCCATCTCAAAAACAAATGTGTATCATTTGTAGCAATGGTTCTGTGTGTTGCTCTTTTGATTTAAAATATAGCATAACTTCACTCTTTTAGATGCCACTAACCTAAAATATGGATAAATGTACATGGTGAGGATAGATTGACACTTTCTTCTACCCCACTTAAAAGATTTACTAAGAAAATTCAGCGGACAAACAGGAGTGCAAGGGGAATGTCAGGTTTAATTAATAAATCAGCTCTTTAAAGGACTTTAGCACAGTAATTGTTGGTATGCAAATGGTGCTGTGAACTATAAATGGGTCATCCATTCTTTTTTGTTTTTAAAGGGTACTAGGGCTTTTATTATTATTTTTTATTTTTTATTTTTTTACATCTTTATTGGGGTATAATTGCTTTACAATGGTGTGTTAGTTTCTGCTTTATAACAAAGTGAATCAGTTATACATATGTTTCCATATCTCTTCCCTCTTGTGTCTCCCTCCCTCCCACCCTCCCTATCCCACCCCTCTAGGTGGTCACAAAGCACCGAGCTGAAAGGGATCTCATGGAAGGACTTGGGGAGCCTTTCAAGTTGTTGAAAGGTAGCAAGTTGCATTTCATCCCCATTAAGCAGTAATGATTGAGTCCTTTTAAGCCTAACAACAATAGGTAATATCGTCTAGGTGTTTACTACATACTAGGTCCTTGGTTGAGTGCTTTCCTAGCATTTAGCCCTCACAACAAGCCTATGAAATGTTGTGTACTAATATTATGGCCGTTTTACAGATGAGGAGAATGAGGCACTGGGAGGCCAAGGTCCGTGCCCAAGTTAGCCAGCTAAATACTAGGTATACAAAGACAGGTACAATCAGCTCTCTGCCTTTAGGAAGTTTGCTATCTAGTATTTTTTTAACGTTATAAATTTTGTAATTTTAATAAGCTCAGATCAGCTTCATCTTCCAACTGATCTGAATAGGGTACGTTTCACTATAGTAAAACAACATGAGATATTTTTCTAACCAATTAACTGTTGTCATAGATTATAATACGAATGAGGGGAAAACTGTCTGATGGAATATCCAGTCCACACTTGGGAACTGACTGCTTGAAGAACATTCTCATTTCCAGATTGGAACATGGTATGTATTATGCCTGAACGATGACAAAAAACAGTGCTGATTTTGTAACAAAACCTCAGGGAAGCTATTAACAAGTTGGCATTTCTAATTCATGTGGAAATGATCATTTTATTTATCAGAAAATTGCAGCAGTGGTATTCATTTAATTAAGAATCTGGTACTGTGGAAGGGAAATTTTATGAAGTTTGTAATGTGGCAGACAAACGTGAATTCAGACGCAAAAGAAAATTGGTTACATATCTAAGGGTCAGCTTCTTTTCCTTTGACCGTCTCATTTTACATGGTTTGAGAGCTGCTTAACAAAGGAATATCATTATGTTGTATCATTTTATAAGATTTTTTTATGGCAAATTCATCCAAGTAGTAACTGTACTAGGCTCCTAAAAACCAGAAAGAAAAGTGCTTCCAACGTTTGACAACAGCTAAGGAAACTATCTCTGTGCATTGGAAGGCAGGTTAACATCCAGCTGCTTTCTCAATTGTAAGTAAAGCATTGGCATATTCAAATCTAGTTAATAGGCATTATAAAATCAAAAAGGTAAGAAAGCAGGTTTGAATGAGACAGAATCTGAGAAAAGCAGAGAATGGGAATGAGATGGAAACTGGAAGGGGACGAAGAGTTTGGAAAAGGTGGCAGAGGAGAGCACCCACTCTTGGTGGCTGACACCCCACTTTCGCCAGGAAACACTGCTCACCTGTCGAAGCCTTAGGCCCGCTTATCTCCTGGATCCAGCTGCCTGCCAGTGGGTGTGCCACTTCCATGGCCCAGCCTTCCTAAGCCGCCTCACCTCCAGGTCTGGATTCATTGTTTACAGTAAGCATTTGTTGAGCACTAGTTATGTGCCAGGTGCTGGGCTGGGTCACACCCATGAACAAGGAGAACAGGTCCCTGGGCTCTAAAGCGGATGTTCTGGTCGGAGGAGACAGCTGTAAACAAGTAGATAAATAATTGTGAGAGATGCAGATGGCAATCTGTGCTGTGATGAAAATAAAGCAAGGTAAGGGGATTGAGGGTGATGGAGGAACACAGGTGATTAGGGAAGGCCTCTCTGGGGTCGTGACATGTTAGCAGGGAAGGAGCCAGCCATGGGAGGCTCCAGGGAGAGAGCACTCCAGACAGAGCAAGTACCAGGGCCCTGGGGCAGGTAGGAGTTTGTTGTATCTGAGGATGAGCAAGAAGGTGCCAGTGTAGCTGAACTGTAGGAGGGGAGAAAGTAGGAGATGGAGGTGGAGACGTCACAGATCCTTTGGTCTTCTAGGCCAGGACCAAACTCCTGGATTCTCTTCTAAGTGGAATGGGAAGTGATTGGAGGATCTTAAGTAGGGAGGTGATAAGATCGATTTCCATTTTCCAAATATTATTCTGTGGAGCCTGGGTTATAGGCAGATGAGAGTAAGGAGGTGAGTGAAGAGAATGACCAGTCATAGCATCCCTCTTCTTCCCCAGAGGTGAGTGCAGGAGTGGGTCTGTGCCCCTGCTGGGGGCCTGAAGCCCATCCATAGGATGTTTCTGTGGAAGTTAGAAGGTCAGACTCTCCCTCCTCTCTTTGATGTTGAGCCACAACTTCTGCCACTTGAAGGAGCCAGAGAAAGTGATAAGGGGCTGAGAGAGGGCAGCGTCAAGGCCACAGCTGCCTTCCCTGAGGTCCCAGGGCTTCCCCGGGTTCCTCCAGCTCTTCCTTTGATTCCAGAGCTTTTAGCTGAAGGAGTTCTAACAAACACACAGAGGTTAGAGACGGAAAGCAGATGGCCAGGAAGGAGTGGAGGAAAAAAAGAGGGGGAGATCAACCTTGGCCTTGAACGTGGGTGGGATCCAGGAGGAGTGAAGCAGAGATGCGTGAGCTTTGGCCCAGATCTCAGGCAGTGAGGACTCTGTGATCCTGGCAAGAAGACAAGTGTGTGTTTTCTGTCCAAACATCCAAGTTACTCATTTTCCCAGGTGACGCTGCAGCTGGGAGACCTGTGAACAGTCCCACAGCTAATAGCTCACAATTCTGGGTTTAAAAAAAACAGGATGGGGGCTTCCCTGGTGGCCCAGTAGTTGAGAGTCCACCTGCCAATGCAGGGGACGCGGGTTCGTACCCCGGTCCGGGAAGATCCCACATGCCGCGGAGCGGCTGGGCCCGTGAGCCATGGCCGCTGAGCCTGCGCGTCCGGAGCTTGTGCTCCGCAACGGGAGAGGCCACAACAGTGAGAGGCCCGCGTACCACAAAAAAAACCCCAAAAAACAGGATGATATTTAAACCAAGAAACAAGAAAACAAACAAGGGCAGTGCCTTAGTGTGTATAGCACAGGGGGTAAAGCAAAATTAATTCACAAAGATTTCCCTTAAAATATAGGGAAAGAAGGTCCTGACATTTTTCTGCAAATTCTAATGGAAATTAATAAAGATGAGCAAAAATATCACAAATATTGTCATTAGTCTATGTGACATCCTGTGATTTTATTGTAGTGAGTGCGAAGTGTTTACAAAGGATCTAGTAGCTTCTCTCTTGCCTCGACCTCCTGCTCTCCATTTTTCTGGTAAGGGTTTAAGTTCCTCAATCACCAGTTGTCTGACCAGCCACAGAAGTTGCAGCCTAACCCTGTGCAGCGGGTAGAGGTTAAGTTTGGAATGACTTAACCTGCTTCGGGAAGAGGTTGATGAATCTAAATGGGAGGTAGAGGTTATATGTGGGAGGGGAGGAAACCTTCGTTCTAAAGCAGGACATCTGGTGTCCCTTCACAGGCATCGCTCCCATTCAAGCAGTCCTCGTGTTCTCCAGCCGGGCATCATCGGCCACATGATATCCTACGGGGCTAGAGTCACCCTTTGGAGAAGTGGGAGAAATGCCCTCCCAAAGGGGCCTCTAAAAAATGCTGCTGCTGCTGTGTATGTGTGTGTGTGTGTGTGTGTGTGTGTGTGTGTGTGTGTGTGTGTGAAAGTTTAGTGCAATGGTCTTTCCAGCTTCTACTTACAGCTCCCTCTCTCCCTAGGTCAGGGCCAGGCATCCATTCGGTGTCAAACACCAACTTTTCCTCAGCCTTCACTGAGGCTTGCACTCCTCACACAGTCAAGGTTGTCTTGCCGCCTCTCTTAAGAGGAGCTCTTTCCCAGGCCAGGCAGCACCTCGGTCCCTCACATAAGGAGACTGTGGGTAGGCCAATCCCACCAGTTCACCTGGCATTTCTAGACACACCCACCCTCTTCCCATCCCCCACTTCAAGTGCCTATACCAGGTGGGTGCAAGGAGCAAATCTGTGTTTAATAAGATTAGACTGGCAGCCAAGGACAGGATGATTTAGCCTGCAGCAGAATCTTCTGGAACACTTGTTAAAAATACGGACTCCTGGACCCTACCTGGATAGTGTCATTCACTAGGTCAGGGCAGGGCCTGAGAATCTGCATTTTAAACTCCTGCATGTGTCCCACCCTCACCTCCACCCCCATGATTCTGATGTATTGACTGTCAGACTTGGCTGAGAGGGGAGCAAAGCTGGAGATCAGGAGGTCAGTGTGGAGCTTACATTGTACAGGAGAGATGCCTGAGACCCTCAGCAGAGAGGAAGGGAAGGAGACGGACACCAGGGACACAGTGTGGAGGTAGAGGAAAGGAAGCCGGGAGGGAGCGGGGTCGGTCGCTCCCTGGTCTGCATCCAGGCCAGAACCCACTTTTCCAGCAGGATGCGGCTCTCACACGTGTAGGGAGGGGGCCTGGGCTGTGTCACCTCCTTCTGGCTCCAGCTGGCTCTGCTCTCCTGACAGCAGCTCTCTCCCTGGGGACAAGCCAGGGCCACTCCCTGGGAAGGCTCAGGTTACAGCTGTGCCCTGGCCTCAAACTCGGCCTCTGCATGGCCCTGCCGGGTAAAGTTACCAAATGCGAAGTGTGACAGATTCCTGCAGGAGGACAGAGTGTGGACACCATGGCTGATCCCAAAGTGTTTTCTTTTATGCCCCAAACCCACTTGGGGATAACAACGGCACCTGACATTTCCAGAACCCTCTGCTGGGGGCTTTAAAAATGCCTTGACTACATGGGGATCGTGATCCTGGGACTTTTTTTTTTATGTACATAATGGATTGTTACGTACAAGGGTCAAGGTTATTTTTCTTCTTCATCTATTCACTATTTAAGTGGGGGGGAGCATTAATCTCATTTTATAGACATGGATCATTTCTGGATATAAATGGCTCCCTAGTTTTAGAGATTCTAACTTGAAGCTCCTCTTTTCTTTCCTTTTTTTCTTTTTTAAAATTTATTTATTTTTTGGCTGCGTCGCGTTTTTGCTGCTGTGTGCGGGCTTTCTCTAGTTGTGACGAGCAGGGGCTACTGTTCATGGCGGTGCATGGGCTTCTCATTGCGGTGGCTTCTCTTGTTGCAGAGGACCAGCTCTAGGCGTGCGGGCTTCAGTAGTTGTGGCACACGGGCTCAGTAGTTGTGGCTCATGGGCTCAGTAGTTGTGGCTTGCAGGCTCCGTAGCTGTGGCTCACGGGCTCTAGAGCGCAGGCTCAGTAGCTGTGGCTTGCAGGCTCAGTAGCTGTGGCGCACGGGCTTAGTTGCTCTGCAGCACGAAGCCCCTCTTTTCTTACAGAGCTGTCTCATTTGTGTTAATGAGGGCCGTTCTTTGTGGGTGGTCCCTGTGGGCCTTAGAGAACCATTTTACCCAGGGAGCCTCACCTGAGAAGTTGCCTCCAGCTGGCTTTGTGTTCATCCAGAGCACCTGGTTCAGGCTTCCGCCCGGAATGGCAGCTTTGTAAATGCTGCTGATCCTACCCTGGATCTAGACTTCACCAAGGGAAGCGGCCCTGTGCCTTTAGTCCAAAGACTTCGCGGAGATGATGGGATCCTTCCACAGACGAGGTAGGAAATGGGGGTTAGGGTCAGAGGGATTACCTCAACTTCCTAGAGAAAAGTATCGGGGCAAAGTTTGTGTTGAGGCTTAATTGGGAGGCGCAATATCAAGGCATCCAGGGTGAGGGGAAAGGAAGGAAATGTCAGGCTGCACAAGATGATGCAGCCTTGAGCTTGGTCGCACAGGATGTCTTCCAGACAGGCCAAGGGGGTCCGTCCACAGCTCAGAGTAGGAAGAGGAAGAAAAAGGACTTTATCTGCGGGCTCCTTCCTGTCTCCTGTCTTTCTCTGGTCACAAGATTCTCTCCATGGCGTGTTAATTCCTCCGCAGTTCTGAGTGTGTGACCTGTCTCCTGTAAGCAGTCACCGGGGAAGCTGGACCCCGGACCCCATGCTTCATTCATTCAGATTGGGCTTGGTGTCAGACAAGTAAAAAACATGCAGAAGCCCAGTGTTCACCCCAGGTTATTAGCAGTAGCTGCTGAAGCCAGAGGACAGGTGGGCGAGCAGACCTGCGAGACACATAAACTGAGTTTGGTTCGGTGATAAACAAGGAGTTAGGGATTAAAGAAAAAAAAAAGTTAGGCTTCTTGTTTGTTTGTTTGTCTTTCCACTGAAACTTTGGCCCTACTAGACCTCCAAGTGACATCTACAACTTACTCCTCTCTTGAGACTGGCATCTGCCTTTAGCAACATATGACAGTGGAAAGGAGAGTCCTGGAGAAGTTGTGAGGGAAAAAGATTCAAATGTCCTCATGTCCCAGACTACCCCACCTCATTTCTTTGCCATGCTCTACTACTGACTGTGTGACCTTGTGAAAGCCGCTTAACCTCTGAACTGGTATGGCAATTTCATGAGGGTCAGCGTAATGCATACAACACAAGGTCCTTTAGAGAAGTCAGTGAAATAACAGATGCATAAGCATTTTGAAAACTCTGGTGTGCTCTCGAAGGCAACGGGCTCTTGTTAGCACTCCCCTCTCTTCCTGTAGCCCCACCTACCATCCCTCTTGAGACACTCTGGCTTTTCTCGGGCCTTCCTGGGCTTGGTTCCAGCTGCGTTTCTAGCAAGAATCTCTTCAGTTCTGGCCCCAACCCCATTTGCTCCTTCAAGCTCATCTATCCCTTGAAACAACCTCGCCTTGGCACAAGGGAGAATTCTGACATTCATATGAGCGATCCTACTCTTTTAGCTATAATGGTTTGCTAGAGCAACGATTTCACAATTTCACAATAAAAGGAGCTTTCTTTTCAAACAATGAGTAAGCTCTGCACAAGTACTAACAAGTCGGGAACCATGACAACTTGCATGGGAAAAGCTGGTCTGACTGTATCCCGGAGTCTATATTCGGGCTCAAAAGAAATGCAGGTTAGCTTGTTTGTTTCACTGCTAAGCCTTTTCTCGCTCAACACCCTTTCCTTCGCATTGTCTCATTTTAGCCTCCCAATGACCCCTATGAGGTAGGAAGGGCACCTCCATTTTTACAGTGGAGGAAGTGGAGGAAAAAAAAAAACCCGAGTGATTTTTCCCAAGGTCCCAAACAGCCAGTCTGAGGTCAGATCAAATGAGAAACTGTGTCTTTTAGTTCCTAGTATTTTCTGTTGAATATTGCTGCCATCATTTTCACCTGTCCCTCTTCCCTTTATTCTTGATTTTCACAAGAACTTCTGTCTCCAGGGAAAGCGTCCTGGCTTCTAGCAGGTGATTGTATTCTTGGTAACACGATTTCTTTGATTCACCGCAGAACCGTGTGGCCACTAGAGACCAACCCAAGACCACACGGCCAACCTCCTCCCTTGAGCTCAGGGGAGGCCTGAACCAATGTTTCCTAGCTGGTTGAGGGAGCCTCGGGGTGCCATGATCTGCCCCAGAGTTCAGAGCTGAAGAAAGGGCCAGGGTCACCCCGAACTCAACCTCATGTTTTGGGGCTCCCCTCGTGG
This sequence comes from Grampus griseus, assembly GCF_964374135.1. Classification (NCBI taxonomy): domain Eukaryota; kingdom Metazoa; phylum Chordata; class Mammalia; order Artiodactyla; family Delphinidae; genus Grampus; species Grampus griseus. The sequence continues at coordinate 60,372,471 of NC_139017.1, forward strand.
GAGTCTGAGGCTTACCCTCCACCTCCATCCCCAGAGGCTTGATGGCCAGATGGGGGACCTCCAGATCTTTTATTATGCTGAATGTTGTTCTGCTGGTTTGTTTTTCTCAGGGGACTGTGCAAGGTGGTGGCATTCTGAGAGGGAATCTGGGGGATGGAAGTGGAGTGAGCATGGGCTGGAGAGGTAGAAAAAGAGGTTGGGAGAGGAACTTCAGAGAGGGGGCAGAGATGCTAAAGGGGATGGACTGTGGCTGAGTGGTGTGCATGTACCCTTCTTTGCTTCTCCATGAAAGCTTCAGTCAGATTTTTGTTACTAGTTGGTGCTTTTGGAGTTAATGGGGTGGGGGGAGGAGTGGCAGAAGTGGGATGGGACTGGTTGGGCATGAAAGGAAGCAGCGGCAGCCCAACTGTACTTAGTCACAAGCAGGTCACACATGGAGGATTTCATCACAGAAGAGGGGGTCTGTGGCTGGCCTAACTCATCAGGGCATCGGTTTCCAAATCTGAAGATAAGTGTTTATCAAGAATTCTTCCTTTATGCCTATTCCAAATCATTCCTCTTTTAGCTCAAATTCAAATCCATTTCTTCTGGTTTGGCTCAAGCTGAATCCTTGCCAGTGTCCTAAACTTTGGCTGACAACATCCAGAACTGTAGGGAAAGGGGTAGCTGGCAAAGGAAGAAGGCTCTGGCCAGAATCAGTGGAAACCGTGGGCCAAGCAGTTTGGGAAAATGAATTGCACTAGTACAGAGGCTAGGACTGTAGCCATAGGAAGGCGCTGCTATTGTTCTGCAGAAAAGATAGTGAACAATTTCCACTTGGTGAAACAAATTATAAGGAAATCCAGAAACACCTGGCTCTTCCAGTGGTATAAATTCCAATGTTAACAGACACCAATCTGAAGCAGCCAAAGACATTAACCACAACGTGGAATACTGGCATTCATTGTTAGTCCATGTGTATCCAAAATTTGTCAAGCACTGTTTAATGTCCTCAACCCTCTCCTATCTCACATGTAAGTCCATCTTCTGTCTTTACAGTGTGATAGCCAGAGATAAGCCCATGTCTAACTTTCTCAGCAGTGAGGCTCTTCCTTTCTTGTTAACACAGCCCCACCTTGTTAAGCTAAGGGTGTTTTGTGTAGAAACCCACCAACTGCTTGTCTCAATCCACTCAGCTGCTATGACAGAATACCACAGACTGGGTGGCATATAAACAATAGAAATTTATTTCTCACAGTTCTGGAGGTTGGAAGCCTGAGATCAGGGTGCCAGCATGGTCGGGTGAGGACCCTCCTCCAGGTCAGATTTCTCTTTGTATCCTCACATGGCAGAAGGGGCTAGGTTATCTCTCTGGGGCCTCTTTTATTAAAAGGGCACTAATCCCATTATGAGGGCTTTGACCTTCCAACTTAATCACCTCCCAAAGGCCCCACCTTCTAATACCATCACACTGGGCTTTAGGATTTAACATGAATTTCGGGGGGCACAAACATTCAGACCATGGCAGTGCTATAACTTGCAAACCTAACTAGTGTCTGCCCCTATGCAGGGCTCCACCTATAGAGATAACTAGAGGTTTTGCTGTGTATTTTTTTAAAATAAAGATGCAAATATTTATCCATATTCACATATATTCCTATGTAGTATTTTAACCTATCAAAGACAGGGAAGGTAACCAAGTCTTAAATGACTGTATCTATTTTTAAGGACCATGGTTTTTATCAGCCATTTAGATTTCAGGGCACATTTTACTTCTCATTTCATTTGACACATGAGAAAATTGTTGCAAGCTAGTTGAGCTGTAAGGTGAACTTGACTATGATAATGGGACACAGCTCAGCAAAGACAGCAAGGTCAGCTGACCGGTGTTCTGTTCTCCTCTGCATGCTGTATCTACTGACCTGGTTCAGGATCACCTTTTTGTTCTCCAAAGAGCTATTACATTAGCACCAGGGTGGCTCAGGAATGTCTTTTATACAATTAACCAGTAAGGATGCCAACAGATGTATGTGGAATGAATGGATTCAAAGAGACTGATTAATATTTGTAATTAATCCTAGAGAACCAACTTTGCATTGAACTATCAGCCTAAATTCCTTTTTCTAAATGGGTCTAGAAATTCTTGGGCAGGTGGGAAAAATACCTTGTATAGAAAATGTCTGTTTAAATCTCCAGTCCAGCTATCTCAACTGTGTTGATCAGGATAGGCTAGATATGCTATAGTAACAAACAGCCCTCACATCTTAGGATTTGTGCAACAAAAGTTTATTTATGGCTCACACCATATCTGAGGTCTGAACAGTTATCCAGAGCAACTATCCTCACATGTTGACTCAGTGTTCCATTTGATCTTAAGGCTCTTCCTTATCAATGCATGTTTCCCTGATTGCCACAGCAGAGAAAAAGCAAGGAAGAGCAAATAAATGGAGGTGGCATGCGTCATATTTAATTTGCAAAAGCAAGTCCCATAGCCACACTGAACTCTGAGCAGGCAGGTGTATCAGATATTGGCTCCTGTAAAAAACAAAACAAAACAAAAAAAAAACCCCACTGCAAACTTATGATTTCAATAACACCGTTTATAATTTCTTGGGATTCTGTGAGTTGAATGGGCAACTACTTTGCTGGTTTTGCCTGAGCTTACTTGTGCAGCTGTACTTGGTTGGATCGGCTGGGCTGAAAAGTCCTAGATGTCCTCATTCACATGTCTGGCATTTCGTGCTGGCTGTTGGCTGAGGTGCCTCAGGTCTTCATGTGGCTTCTCATCCTCCAGTAGACTCAGCTGACTTCCTTACATGTTAGTCTCAGGACAGTGGTCCATGAGGACAAAGGCAAAAGCTGCCAGGTCTCTTGAACCCAGGCTCCAGAACTTGCACAACACTTCTGCCACATTCTATTGGTCAAGCAAGGCCAGTAACAAGGCCAGCCCAGATTCAAGGTATGGGGATATAGTCTCTTGGTGGAAGGAGTTGCAAATATTGTAGCCATGTGTTTGAATCTATTACAGCAGGATACATGAACATTTGATTCTTGTTATTTATGGTAGTAACGTTCTATAAAGTCATTGCAAATAGAAAATATTAAACCATTGCTCCTAGGGGAAATACAAGGTTAAGTTCCTATGAGCCTCTGGATACAACATTTTAATCAACTGATCAATAATAATGTTGTTTTATGAGAGTACCTATTTAAAGACACCTTACTTAATATATATTGTTGATTCATTAACATTAACTCATGGCCAACAGCGCTATAACTCATGCCTGAATGAAGCTTATCTAATACAATGTGTTTTCTCCATAAGGCATATCACAGCCTTCATGTCCTTAGAACACTAGACAGCACTTCAGCATTATACTTGGGAATCATTTAAACAGTGAAATCACCAACAAAAAGCACAAAAATGTGGGGGAAAAAATCACTAGATAACCCCCCCACAAAGGATACATGTTTATAGTATAAGAACTGAAACAAGAAAGCTTGTTTTACCTCAGCTGGGAACATGTGTGTCAGCCAACTCAAATGTTTTACCACTCTCCTCATGTCCATGAATGAGCATGAAAGCAACATGAGTATTGATTTGTGGATTACAAATAAATTTTAGTAAGTAGGTGAGTTTGCAAATATGGAACTCACAAATAATGGGGATTGTTATACATAGAAGAGGGAAACCAGATTGATGAACAGTGGTGATTCTTTCCCACTCATTCATGGGAAAACAGAAGAGAAATGAACATTGCTGGAGTACTTACTATGTGCTTGCCTTTTACATTTACTATGTCATTTAATATATATTATAAAACATAATTTAATATAATCTTTTAATATATTGCTGGATTCAGTTTCCTGTTTGTTTGTTATTTTTCCTGTGATGTCTTTGTCTGGTTTTGGTATCAAGGTACTACTGTCCTCATAGAAAGAGTTAGGAAGTGTTCCTGTCTCTTCTATATTTTGGAAGAGTTTGTGAAGGTTTGGTGTTGACTTTTCTATAAACTTTTGGTAAAATTCACCAGTGAAGCCATGTGGTTCAGGGCTTTTGTGTGTGTGTGTGTTGGGGGGGGATATTTAATTACCAATTCAATCTCCTGTCAGGTCTAGTCAGATTTTCTGTTTCTTCTTGAGTCAGTTTTGATAGTGTCTTTCCAGGAATTTGTCCATTCATCTAGGTTATCTAATTTGTTAGAATACAACTGTTCATAGTATTCCCTTATTTTTATTTAATTTCTGTAAGGTCAATGTAATCCCTGTCATCCCTGATTTTAATAATTTGAGCTTTCTCTCTTATTTCCTGATCAGTGTAGCTAAAGGTTTGTCAATTTTTTAGTCTTTTTAAAAAACCAACTTTTTGTTTTGTTAATTTTTTTCTTCTCTATATTTTATTTATTTTCACTTTCATCTTTATTGCTTTCTTCCTTCTGTTGTGTTGGGTTTCATTTGTTGTTTTTCAAGTTTCTTAAGGTGGAAGATTATGTATTGATTTGGGATCTTTCTTTTTAAAATATTTAGTTACAAATTTCCTTCTATGAATGTTCTTTGTTGTAGCCCATAAGATTTAGTATGTTGTGTTTTCATTTACATTCATATCAGAATCTTTATTCTAATTTCCCTTGTTTTTTCTTTTCTTTCTTTCTTTCCTTCTCTCTCTCTCTCTCTTTTTATTTTTTCTTTTGATCCATTGGTTATTTAGGAATATGTTGTGTAATTTCTACATATTTGTGAATTTCCCAAATTCCCTTCTGTTACTGGTTTATAATTGCATTCCATTGTGGTTGAAGAATTTACTCTGTATGATTTTAACCCTTTTAATATTATTGAGAGTTATTTATAGCCAAACATGTGGGCTATCCTAGAGAAAAATCCATGTGCACTTTAGAAGAATGTGTATTTTGCTGTTGTTGTGTAGAGCATTCTACAAATATCTGTTAAGTCTAGTTGGTTTATACTGCTGTTCAAGTATTCTATTTCATTGATCTTCTGTCTCATTTTTATATTTATTATTGAAAGTGAGGTTTTGAAGTTTCCAACTATTATTGTTGAATTATCTATTTCTCCTTTCAATTCTGTCTTTTTTGCTTCATGTACTTTGGGACTCTGTTGATAAGTACATATACATTTGTAATTGTTTTATCTTTTTATAGATTAACCCTTTTATTATTATAAAATTTTCTTCTTTTTCTCTAGCAACAATTTTGTCACATATTAGTATAACATAGTGTAATTAGGGCTTCCCTGGTGGCGCAGTGGTTGAGAGTCCGCCTGCCAATGCTAGAGGACACGGGTTCATGCCCCGGTCTGGGAAGATCCCACATGCCACAGAGCGGCTGGTCCCATGAGCCATGGCCGCTGAGCCTGCGCGTCCAGAGCCTGTGCTCCACAACAGAGAGGCCACAACAGTGAGAGACCCGCGTACAGCCAAAAAAAAAAAAAAAAAATAGTGTAATTAATTTGTGTAATGTTTTATCTGATATCAGTATAGTTACTCCAGCTCTCTTTTGGTTACTGTTTACATGGTATATCCTTTCCATTGTTTTTCTTACAACTTATTTGTGTCTAAAATTTGTCTCTTATAGAAAACATATAGTTGTATCATGTTGGTTTATTTTTATCCATTCTGCCAATATCTGCCTTTTAATTGAAGTAAGTGTTAATTTCATTGAAGATCTTTTGTATATGATGAGTCAATTCTCTCTTGCTGTTTTCAAGATTCTCTTTTTGCCTTGGCTTTTGACAGTTTGATTTTGATGTGTCCAGGTGTGGGTATTTTGAGTTTATATTACTTGGAGTTTGCTGAGCATCTTGAATGGGTAGATTGATGTTTTTCATCAAATTTGGGATGTTTTCAGCCATTATTTCTTCAAAGGTTCTTTTGCCCTTTCTCTTTTCCTTCTGAAACTCCAATTATGCATATGTTGGTACACTTAATGGTGTCCCACACATGTTTTTGAGGTTCTATCCATTTTTCTTCATTCTTTTTCTTTCTGTTCCTGAGACTGGGTAATTGCAATTGACCTATCTTCAAGATTGCTAATTCTTTCTTTTGCCTGCTCACATTGTCTTTTGAGCTCCCCTAGTGAATTTTCCATTTCAACATCAGAATTTCTATTTGGTTCTTTGTATGTATGTATGTATGTATATGAAATTTCTATCTCTTTATTAATATTCTGTATCTGGTGATACATAATTCTTATACTTTAGTTCTTTTGGTGATATATAATTCTTATACTTTAGTTCTTTAGACATGACTTCTTTTAGTTCTTTGAATATACTTAAAATAACTGATTTAAGGTCTTCATCTAGTAAATCCAATATCTGGACTTCTTCAGGGACAGTTTCTATTGATTGCTTTTTCCTGTGTATGGACTGTACTTTCTTGCTTATTTACTTGTCTGGTAATATTTTGTTGAACACTAGATATTTTAAATAATATAATGTGACAACTCTGGAAATCAGATTTTCCACCCTTCCCAGGTTTGTTTTGCTGCTGCTATTTGGTGTTGTTTGTTTGTTTAGTGGCTTTTCTGAACTAAGTCTCTTTTCTTTGTTAAGTTGGCCACTGCAGTCTCTGCTTAATTGGCTTAGTGGTCAGCTAATGATTGCACAGAGATTTCTTTAAATGCCTAGAACTAATAAGTCTCCCAGTCTTTGCTGAGGACTCTGTGTGAATGTTGAAGCACACCTTCAATACTAAAACAGGCAGTTGACAACTCTGTCTTAGCCTTTACTTCCTCCTTTTTCAGAGCTTCAAGGTCAGCCAGAGGTGAGACTTTAGGGCCTTCTCAGGTATTTGCCGAACATGTGCACAGCCCAACATATGCACGTGACCTTGTAGATTCCTGAGAATGTGTCAGGGTTTTTCAAAGCTCCTATAAACATTTCATTCCACAGTTTTTCCTTTTAAACTTTTTGCTTAGCTTATTGTTTGCCCCACTGTTACCCATTGCTTTAGGTAGCCGTAAAGTTAAATAATTGCCTCTAATTGTTGTCAACAAACATATCAGAGTAAAAGACTTTTCACACTGAGTGAGCTCCAAGGTAGGTCAAATAGAGATAGCCTTGCCAGTGGGGTTTTTCAGAAAATCACCAGACAACTCAAATAATGACCATTCTCTGGGAATGAGGTTTTAAAGGTGCTTCAATCCTGTTTTGCCCACTCCAGTGGCTGGCAGGTTTCTAGTTTTCACCACGATTGGAAGCTTTTGGTTTTCACGGTCACCATGGAGCTGGAGAGGGGTCATGTTAAAATGTCACAAAGTTTGATGTTCTTACTGAGATCCAGTGGTTTTTCTTGAATAAATACCTATGGATTGAATAAATAGGCTAACCAAAACACCTTTTGTTAATTTTCAGAGTTTTGGAAAGAGTTGATTCTGACCATTTTGGCAAGTTTTCTCATTGTTTTTAATGGAGGAAAGAGTTTTTGAAGGTCTTTTTTCATTCATGTTCCTTGGTAGCTATTTTGATCCTTATTACAGCAGTTAGGATTAGGTTCACATACATGTGACAAAAAACCTGAGTTAACAGTGGCTTAAATACACAGGTTGTATTCTCTCACATTAAAACTTAAAAATAAGTTCAAACTGTTCAGGGACAGCAGCTTCTTTCAGCTTTCAACTCTGCCAGCCCTAGAATATGGCCCTCATTTTCTTTTCTTTTCTTTTCTTTTCTTTTTTTTACTATATATAATCTAGGTATATTATGTATAGAATACCTACAGGTGCACATATGTAAACACACATACATTGTTAGGGTTAAGCTTCGGGTTAGGGTTTTTGTGTCTTGAAGGCTTGCATTGTGCAATTTCTCGGTCTGTTTTCCAGATGATCCCCTGTCTCAGTTACATCGTTTGCAAATCAGTATTCTCTCACATTCGCTCCACTGCCTTTTCGTCGTGCGGCTACTTTGCCTGTGCCGTCGAAAACCCTTTTCAGTCTCCTGGAGCCCCAACTGGCTTTATTGTGCTTCTGTTTCCCTTGCCCGAGGAGACCGATCCACAGACATGTTTCTAAGACTGAGGTCCAAGAACGTACTGCCTATGGGTTTCTTCTAGGCCTGGCCTGGCTTTAGGTTTTATGTTGCAGTAGTCGATTTAGTGTCAGGTTCTTGTTGTAGGTGGCACGAGAAAGGAATCCAGTGTGATGCTTGTGCATGGAGCAGTCCAGTTTCCCCAGCACCGTTCATTGCACAAGCTATCTTGTCCCCATGGGACCTTCTCACCTCCTTTGTCAGAGACGAATTGACCACACAAGCGTGGCTTTCTCTCTGGGCTCTCTGTTCCCTTCCTTGGATCTATGTGGATGTCTTGTGTGCCAATACCATGCTGTCTTAATGATGGTAGGTTTGCAGTCTAGTTGGAAATCTGGCAGCGTGGGACATCTGAAATCTGCACTTCTTTCTGAAGAGCATATGGACACTCTCTAGGTTCTTTTGTGTTTCCAGACACATTTCGGAATTCTTGGTTATACTTGTCTGAGAAAGTCTGTGGGTATTTTGAGAGGAATGGCATCCACTCTATGGATTGCCTCAGGGGCATGGAATCATTTGCACGAGACGGACTCTTCTGACCTATGAGCATCACCTATCTTTCCATGTTGGGTGTGTGTTGTCTTCATTTTCTTTCATCGATATGTCTCTCATCCCATTTTCTGAGTTTCGGGTTTTGTAGGTCATGGGTTAGATGGACTCCTAGGTATTTTCTTTGTGTTGTTACCATCATTGTCCATGGGGTTGTCTTCTTCCTTTCTCATTCGGATAGTTTGTTGTGAGTGTACAGAATGGCAACTGATTTCTGTAGTATCGATGAGGTTTGTACCCTGCAATTGAACTGAGTTTCCTGAGTTTTGTTTTGTTTTCTTTTGGTGGGGTATTGCCTTCAGCATTTTCTGTGTAGAGAATTGGGTCAACTGGAATCTTTCCTCTGCCATCTGATACTCTTCTTTCTTCTTTCCATGCCGTTATTATGGCGAGGACTTTCTCTGCATTTGTGCTCCGCCTTGGTGGGCTCCAGGTCCTCCAGCTGACTAGGGGAGAAGCTTGGCATGGTGCTCCAGGTCAGAGCTGGCAGTGCTGAGCTCTTTTCATAGCCCAGGATTGGGCCCCATGGACCTCTGGGCCCTGGTTCCGGACCCTCCATTGGCCCTCATTTTCATGGTCTAAGAAAACTCCTTAGCTCCAGCAATCATATCTGCATTCCAGGAGACAAGAAGAAGGAAGAGGTGAAGAAGAGCACACGCCCTTCCTTTAAGTATGCTTCCCAGAAATTGCACATGATATTTTAGAAGGTAGTCACATAGCCACACCCAGCTACATGGGAGGTTGAAAAATATGGTCTCTATTTAGAAGGCCATGTGTGCAGCTAAAAACCAAGAGTTTATTACCAAGGAAGGAGGGAAACTAGCTGTGACATGTATTTGACAGGTAAAGAAACTAAGGTTTAAAGAAGTTCAGCAATTTATTCAAGGACACCCAGGCAGTATGTAGTGGTGCTAGGATTCAAATCAGGTGGTCTGATCCTAAAGCCTGTACTTTTTTTTAATGTTTATAGAGCACATTTTATTTTATATAATTGAATCCCATTGATATAATAACAATGCATTGCTGGTCTTTTCTGGGTGAAATATACAAAGTTCACAAAATTTCTCTCCCCTTGGTGCATATCATACTTTTTTTGGTTTTTAAAAAAATTTTTTTAACTTTTCATTTTATATTGGATCATAGTTTATTAACAATGTTGTGTTAGTTTCTGGTGTACAGCAAAGTGATTCAGTTATACACATACATGTATCTATTCTTTTCAAATTCTCTTCCCATTTAGGTAGTTACATAATATTGAGCAAAGTTCCCTGTGCTATACAATAGGTCCTTGTTGGTTATCCATTTTAAATATAGCAGTGTGTACATGTCAATCCCAAACTTGCTAACTATCCCTTGCCCCCACCCTTCCCCCGGAAACCATAAGTTCGTTCTCTAAGTCTGTGAGTCTGTTTCTGTATTGTAAATAAGTTCATTTCTATAATTTTTTTTAGATTCCACATATAAGCAATATCATATGATATTTGTCTTTCTCTGTCTGACTTACTTCACTCAGTATGACAATCTCTATGTCCATCAGTGTTGCTGCAAATGGCATTATTTCATTCTTTTTAATGGCTGAGTAATATTCTATTGTATATATGTACCACATCTTCCTAAAGCCTGTACTTTTAACTGTTTTGCCGTACAGATTCAGAGAAGTTAAATAACTTGATGAGGTCACAGAATTGGCAAGTGCAGATCTGTCTGGCGCCAAAACTCATCTTTTTGCCATATTTACCCCAAGCCATCTATTTTACTCTGGTGGGCCATCAGGAGAGTGAAAAATATAAACCTCACTGTTCAACCTGAAGATTCCTGATAGAGGTTTATTAAGATATCTAAATAAGGTACATCAAGTGTCTTTTAAACACAGGGCAACAATGAGTGCTTGAAGGACAGCAAATGAACCAAGATGACAGATAATCAGAACTAGAGCTATTAAGAAACATATGCTGTAGAACCTGCTTGCTTTCTGAAGTGGGAATAAAGAACTAGTAAGGTACAGGTTGTGAAATGCTATTAAAAAATCAGTATTGAAGTTTGCAATCTTGAACAGAATGCTAAGTACTAAGTTTATTTTGTTTTTCTCACTAATCTCCTAGATTCCTAGCCCCACTCTAACCAGTCAGTAGGTTATTATCAGTCCCTTCCACTCACATCTGGCTCTGGGATGGGGTGAGGCCCAGAGTAAGCCCAGGTCTTAAGGTTCCGCTGAGCTCACCCAAGGTCTAAGAGAACAGACTTCAGTGCCTGCCTTGACTCACCCCATTTCTTTTCTTTCTTTTTCAACTCTTTCTTCACTGTGGATTATCCTAAAGCTGAGTTAATTGAGGCCTGAATAAGGAAGGTCATATTATAATTATAAATTCAGGACAAGTTTGCAATTCAACCTGAGCTCCTCTTCATGTTGCTCACAGAGAATACACTCATGGAGAGGGTATCAGTGGAATTGCAGTTTGATAACCAAACAGAAACACAATTGAAGCTGTGGTGACTAATACACAGCCACCCAAAGATAATCCACTGTGGTTTGAATCCATCACACACACACACACACACACACACACACACACACACACACACACACACACACTCACACACACGGAGAAAAGGTTGGGTTCCAGCAGCTGGAGTAATTTTAGCTCTATCTAATGGTGTATGTTTGAATTACTGAAGTTAGAAAACTCATGGTTGGGGCTTCCCTGGTGGTGCAGTGGTTGAGTGTCCGCCTGCCGATGCAGGAGACACGGGTTTGTGCCCCGGTCCAGGAAGATCCCACATGCCGCGGAGCGGCTGGGCCCGTGAGCCATCGCCGCTGAGCCTGTGCGTCCGGAGCCTGTGCTCCACAACGAGAGAGGCCACAACAGTGAGAGGCCAGCATACCACAAAAAAAAAACAACTCATGGTTAGAACTTGGGCACCATTGGGAGCTGTCATCTGTCCCCCTCCTTTGCCTCTGGAAGCTTCCTCACTGGCATGCAGCAGATCCCTATTTCTAAGAGCTCCCTCTTCACCCTGCCCTGGAACCCCAAAAATAACCTCTGCTGATACCTTCCCTTGACACACACACACACACACACACACACACACACACACACACACACGTGCAGGAATAACTCCAGCCTCTGCTTTTGTCTTCCACTTTGAACTTTTTCCAGGCTGTGGCGCCTCTCCACTGGTCTTTCTATAGCGGCACATCTGAATTCTTTCTGTCTACAATAAGGTTAACAGATGCCTATTGTGAGAATACCAGATTGCATTTAATTTTAAAAATTTAATTGAACACTTTATTTTGAGGTAGATTCACATGCTGTGGTAACAAATAATACAGGTAGATACCATGAGAACCATCTAATGAGCTCTTTGCCCAGTTCTCCCCAGTGGTAATATCTGAGAACCTGAGAACCGTCGCCGTTCCGTAAGGCGGGGCGCCTGCTTCAGAATGTAAATCACGTGTCCGCTCTATGGATACGCTGTTTAGTTTACCAGGCAAGACTTTCTTGGTGAAAGAAGCAGCGTTGGCTTGCATTCTCGAGCAGGCTTCTCATCTGGCTGTGCACTGGTACGCTCTCTCTGGGTGTGCTAGTCCGCAGGGCAGGGCATCCCCTGGGCAGGGTGGAGCGTGATCTCTGCGGCCTCGTCCTGCAGCTCCTTCCTTTCATTCTCAATCATCCTGCCCACGGTGGCCTCCTCTCAGGCCTGCATACTTACAACGGCGCATTGCCCGTGCTGCCCCTCTGCAGGAAGTGTCCCTCTGTTTAGTTTGCAGCTGACTGATGCCGCCTCACCCTTCTCATCTCTTCTCAGGTGTCACTTGGTCAAGAAAGCGTCCCCTTACCTACTCAACTCATCATGTCCCCCTACCGTAGCTCACGTGACACCACGCACCTCTCGCTTATGGCCGTCGTCGCCTTTCGCATCCAGTTTCAGGTAGGTAAGTTTACCCCGTGGTCCGTGAGGAAGAAGAGATCACGCCTGTTTGGCTTACTCTTGATTCCCAGCGACTAGCCCGGTTACTGATAACCTCTGTTAGAGGAGAGAAAGGAATGCACCCAATCCCTGGTGAAGCCCTGACCGTTTTCCTTTCTAGTGTCCCTCGTACTCCTCCCTGCCATCTGTGTCGCCCTTGCTCCGCGTCTACCGTTTATGAGTTTACACCTGGGTTACGGTGACTGCTTCGGAGAATCGCATGCCTTTCTACCTCCCTCGCTGCGACCTCTCCCACGCCTCCCAGGGCTCTTGGGTTATGCCCTTGCCCTCTTCCGAGCCGTCCGTGGCACCCGCTGTCATCCCCATACGGCCAAGCTCCTAAGACTGACACTCGAGGCCCTCCGTAATCTGGCTTCAGTTTCACTTTCTAGACGTTTCAAGGAAGAGCGGGGTCTAAATATCTGTGCACCTCTGCTCCGTTTCATATCTACCCACGAGGTTAATTTTTTTGTTTCTTCCAGTCCACCTATTTTGCACCTCCTTCTCTGCGAAGACTTCACTGAGAATCCAAGCGATTTGTGGATCCCTTCTCTCCCCTGAAGCTGTAAACAGTTTAACAAGACATGTGCGGAACTGCCGTAAGGTAATCTACATCTTGTCTCCCTCTCTGGTATCTAACCTCCCTGCGAGTGGGGGTACGTCTCCGTGTTCTGTGCGGTTTTCAGCACAGTACTCTCTACACGTAGTGGATGTTTGCTTTGGTAAGTGAACGAATAAGTGAATGAGTCACCAAGATAAGGGTATTGTCTCATTCTTTCTCGCTTTTTCCACTTTCAAGTTTCTTTAGTTAGTTTCCTCAGACAAAAGGTTTCTTTGTAGCTACACAGTGGCCAGGTCCACAGAATGTTGCAGACAGCTGCTGAAAGCATCCCTCCTCCACTTGAGAATGGCTTGCTCTCCCTCTCAAGCGGAGAGAGCTGGGATTCGATATTTAATTAAGTGCCTCTGTTCACTTGGCATTTAGAGGCACTAGGGGGCGTTAGTGCTCTACACCCGGTGAAATGCCTGTTTCGTTTGTGATTTTCCTTTGTGGAAAACAACTATCCACAGAGTGTTTTGTGCCAATTTGCCATCCTTTTAGATTGTCGGAAAGCATTTTACCTACGTAGAAACAGAAAACGAATAGAAAGAGCGTTGCTTTGCGTTTAATAAAAGCTTAGGGCGGTCTGGGTGGTACGTTAGTGAAGTTATCTGGGGACACCTTAGCCACGTACATTGTGTTGGAGAGGCACCGAGAATTCGGGAGTTCTCAAAGTTCGAGGACACAGTTGCCTTACACGTAGGCTCGGTGGCAGCCGTGGACATGGCAGCGATTTGGAGAATGTTGTATTAGTCGGCTCTTGCTGTGATAATGCTTTGCAACAAATCTCCCCAAAACTCACTTACGTAAAGAAGAATCTAGTTTTCTCGGACCTGTGGGCTAGCTGCAGCGGCTCTCTTGTAGACCTCTCGATGGCGGGTGTTGCTCCATGCCATGGGTCAGTTTGAGGTCGGTCCCGCACACCTTACCGTGGAGCCCAACTGTGAGGCTGCAGGTCCCCGTCTTCTCGCAGAGTTCACTGAAAGGTAAGAGGTGAGCCCAACCACACAAGGCCCCGTAAGGCCTCTGCGACTCATTGAAGGCCATCATGTCTTCCCTTGGCCTCCTGGGAACCCCCTGGCCCCAGGATGCAGCTTCCGTAGCCCAGGGCAACCGGCGGAGGGGGGCGGGCGGGGCTGCAGGAGGGTGGAACGCCGAGGTCACAGAGGGTGTGGGTGTGGCCACCTCTGCTGTGACTGAACCAAGGGCAGGGGGGCAGGGGGTCCAGGGCAGGGCCCTCAGAGCCCGGTAGGCCCAGGGGGGCAGCGCAAGCACCTAGGCCCAGGCCGAAGAGCGCCTTCTTGGTCTGCCGCGGCAGGCCGGCCTCTCGCCTTGCCACTCAGGCCGCCCTCCCACTTGAAGTGTGTGTGGCACGCGTCCACGGAGTACACCTCGCTGCACAGGTAGCCGTGGGACTGGTCGTCGTAGCTTCCTGCGGGGCGGCCGGAGGTCCCGCAGGCGGGTGGGTCCCTGGCACAGACGCGCGGAGCGGCTCCCGCCCGGCCCCCCTGAGAACCGTCGCCGTTCCGTAAGGCGGGGCGCCTGCTTCAGAATGTAAATCACGTGTCCGCTCTATGGATACGCTGTTTAGTTTACCAGGCAAGACTTTCTTGGTGAAAGAAGCAGCGTTGGCTTGCATTCTCGAGCAGGCTTCTCATCTGGCTGTGCACTGGTACGCTCTCTCTGGGTGTGCTAGTCCGCAGGGCAGGGCATCCCCTGGGCAGGGTGGAGCGTGATCTCTGCGGCCTCGTCCTGCAGCTCCTTCCTTTCATTCTCAATCATCCTGCCCACGGTGGCCTCCTCTCAGGCCTGCATACTTACAACGGCGCATTGCCCGTGCTGCCCCTCTGCAGGAAGTGTCCCTCTGTTTAGTTTGCAGCTGACTGATGCCGCCTCACCCTTCTCATCTCTTCTCAGGTGTCACTTGGTCAAGAAAGCGTCCCCTTACCTACTCAACTCATCATGTCCCCCTACCGTAGCTCACGTGACACCACGCACCTCTCGCTTATGGCCGTCGTCGCCTTTCGCATCCAGTTTCAGGTAGGTAAGTTTACCCCGTGGTCCGTGAGGAAGAAGAGATCACGCCTGTTTTGCTTACTCTTGATTCCCAGCGACTAGCCCGGTTACTGATAACCTCTGTTAGAGGAGAGAAAGGAATGCACCCAATCCCTGGTGAAGCCCTGACCGTTTTCCTTTCTAGTGTCCCTCGTACTCCTCCCTGCCATCTGTGTCGCCCTTGCTCCGCGTCTACCGTTTATGAGTTTACACCTGGGTTACGGTGACTGCTTCGGAGAATCGCATGCCTTTCTACCTCCCTCGCTGCGACCTCTCCCACGCCTCCCAGGGCTCTTGGGTTATGCCCTTGCCCTCTTCCGAGCCGTCCGTGGCACCCGCTGTCATCCCCATACGGCCAAGCTCCTAAGACTGACACTCGAGGCCCTCCGTAATCTGGCTTCAGTTTCACTTTCTAGACGTTTCAAGGAAGAGCGGGGTCTAAATATCTGTGCACCTCTGCTGCGTTTCCTATCTACCCACGAGGTTAATTTTTTTGTTTCTTCCAGTCCACCTATTTTGCACCTCCTTCTCTGCGAAGACTTCACTGAGAATCCAAGCGATTTGTGGATCCCTTCTCTCCCCTGAAGCTGTAAACAGTTTAACAAGACATGTGCGGAACTGCCGTAAGGTAATCTACATCTTGTCTCCCTCTCTGGTATCTAACCTCCCTGCGAGTGGGGGTACGTCTCCGTGTTCTGTGCGGTTTTCAGCACAGTACTCTCTACACGTAGTGGATGTTTGCTTTGGTAAGTGAACGAATAAGTGAATGAGTCACCAAGATAAGGGTATTGTCTCATTCTTTCTCGCTTTTTCCACTTTCAAGTTTCTTTAGTTAGTTTCCTCAGACAAAAGGTTTCTTTGTAGCTACACAGTGGCCAGGTCCACAGAATGTTGCAGACAGCTGCTGAAAGCATCCCTCCTCCACTTGAGAATGGCTTGCTCTCCCTCTCAAGCGGAGAGAGCTGGGATTCGATATTTAATTAAGTGCCTCTGTTCACTTGGCATTTAGAGGCACTAGGGGGCGTTAGTGCTCTACACCCGGTGACATGCCTGTTTCGTTTGTGATTTTCCTTTGTGGAAAACAACTATCCACAGAGTGTTTTGTGCCAATTTGCCATCCTTTTAGATTGTCGGAAAGCATTTTACCTACGTAGAAACAGAAAACGAATAGAAAGAGCGTTGCTTTGCGTTTAATAAAAGCTTAGGGCGGTCTGGGTGGTACGTTAGTGAAGTTATCTGGGGACACCTTAGCCACGTACATTGTGTTGGAGAGGCACCGAGAATTCGGGAGTTCTCAAAGTTCGAGGACACAGTTGCCTTACACGTAGGCTCGGTGGCAGCCGTGGACATGGCAGCGATTTGGAGAATGTTGTATTAGTCGGCTCTTGCTGTGATAATGCTTTGCAACAAATCTCCCCAAAACTCACTTACGTAAAGAAGAATCTAGTTTTCTCGGACCTGTGGGCTAGCTGCAGCGGCTCTCTTGTAGACCTCTCGATGGCGGGTGTTGCTCCATGCCATGGGTCAGTTTGAGGTCTGTCCCGCACACCTTACCGTGGAGCCCAACTGTGAGGCTGCAGGTCCCCGTCTTCTCGCAGAGTTCACTGGAAGGTAAGAGGTGAGCCCAACCACACAAGGCCACGTAAGGCCTCTGCGACTCATTGAAGGCCATCGTGTCTTCCCTTGGCCTCCTGGGAACCCCCTGGCCCCAGGATGCAGCTTCCGTAGCCCAGGGCAACCGGCGGAGGGGGGCGGGCGGGGTTGCAGGAGGGTGGAACGCCGAGGACACAGAGAGTGTGGGTGTGGCCACCTCTGCTGTGACTGAACCAAGGGCAGGGGGGCAGGGGGTCCAGGGCAGGGCCCTCAGAGCCCGGTAGGCCCAGGGGGGCGGCGCAAGCACCTAGACCCAGGCCGAAGAGCGCCTTCTTGGTCTGCCGCGGCAGGCCGGCCTCTCGCCTTGCCACTCAGGCCGCCCTCCCACTTGAAGTGTGTGTGGCACGCGTCCACGGAGTACACCTCGCTGCACAGGTAGCCGTGGGACTGGGCGTCGTAGCTTCCTGCGGGGCGGCCGGAGGTCCCGCAGGCGGGTGGGTCCCTGGCACAGACGCGCGGAGCGGCCCCCGCCCGGTCCCCCTGAGAACCGTCGCCGTTCTGTGAGGCGGGGCGCCTGCTTCAGAATGTAAATCACGTGTCCGCTCTATGGATACGCTGTTTAGTTTACCAGGCAAGACTTTCTTGGTGAAAGAAGCAGCGTTGGCTTGCATTCTCCAGCAGGCTTCTCATCTGGCTGTGCACTGGTACTCTCTCTCTGGGTGTGCTAGTCCGCAGGGCAGGGCATCCCCTGGGCAGGGTGGAGCGTGATCTCTGCGGCCTCGTCCTGCAGCTCCTTCCTTTCATTCTCAATCATCCTGCCCACGGTGGCCTCCTCTCAGGCCTGCATACTTACAACGGCGCATTGCCCGTGCTGCCCCTCTGCAGGAAGTGTCCCTCTGTTTAGTTTGCAGCTGACTGATGCCGCCTCACCCTTCTCATCTCTTCTCGGGTGTCACTTGGTCAAGAAAGCCTCCCCTTACCTACTCAACTCATCACGTCCCCCTACCGTAGCTCACGTGACACCACGCACCTCTCGCTTATGGCCGTCGTCGCCTTTCACATCCAGTTTCAGGTAGGTAAGTTTACCCCGTGGTCCGTGAGGAAGAAGAGATCACGCCTGTTTTGCTTACTCTTGATTCCCAGCGACTAGCCCGGTTACTGATAACCTCTGTTAGAGGGAGAAAGGAATGCACCCAATCCCTGGTGAAGCCCTGACCGTTTTCCTTTCTAGTGTCCCTCGTACTCCTCCCTGCCATCTGTGTCGCCCTTGCTCCGCGTCTACCGTTTATGAGTTTACACCTGGGTTACGGTGACTGCTTCGGACAATCGCATGCCTTTCTACCTCCCTCGCTGCGACCTCTCCCACGCCTCCCAGGGCTCTTGGGTTACGCCCTTGCCCTCTTCCGAGCCGTCCGTGGCACCCGCTGTCATCCCCATACGGCCAAGCTCCTAAGACTGACACTCAAGGCCCTCCGTAATCTGGCTTCAGTTTCACTTTCTAGACGTTTCAAGGAAGAGCGGGATCTAAATATCTGTGCACCTCTGCTCCGTTTCATATCTACCCATGAGGTTAATTTTTTTGTTTCTTCCAGTCCACCTATTTTGCACCTCCTTCTCTGTGAAGACTTCACTGAGAATCCAAGCGATTTGTGGATCCCTTCTCTCCCCTGAAGCTGTAAACAGTTTAACAAGACATGTGCGGAACTGCCGTAAGGTAATCTACATCTTGTCTCCCTCTCTGGTATCTAACCTCCCTGCGAGTGGGGGTACGTCTCCGTGTTCTGTGCGGTTTTCAGCACAGTACTCTCTACACGTAGTGGATATTTGCTTTGGTAAGTGAACGAATAAGTGAATGAGTCACCAAGATAAGGGTATTGTCTCATTCTTTCTTGCTTTTTCCACTTTCAAGTTTCTTTAGTTAGTTTCCTCAGACAAAAGGTTTCTTTGTAGCTACACAGTGGCCAGGTCCACAGAATGTTGCAGACAGCTGCTGAAAACATCCCTCCTCCACTTGAGAATGGCTTGCTCTCCCTCTCAAGCGGAGAGAGCTGGGATTCGATATTTAATTAAGTGCCTCTGTTCACTTGGCATTTAGAGGCACTAGGGGGCGTTAGTGCTCTACACCCGGTGACATGCCTGTTTCGTTTGTGATTTTCCTTTGTGGAAAACAACTATCCACAGAGTGTTTTGTGCCAATTTTCCATCCTTTTAGATTGTCGGAAAGCATTTTACCTACGTAGAAACAGAAAACGAATAGAAAGAGCGTTGCTTTGCGTTTAATAAAAGCTTAGGGCGGTCTGGGTGGTACGTTAGTGAAGTTATCTGGGGACACCTTAGCCACGTACATTGTGTTGGAGAGGCACCGAGAATTCGGGAGTTCTCAAAGTTCGAGGACACAGTTGCCTTACACGTAGGCTCGGTGGCAGCCGTGGACATGGCAGCGATTTGGAGAATGTTGTATTAGTCGGCTCTTGCTGTGATAATGCTTTGCAACAAATCTCCCCAAGACTCACTTACGTAAAGAAGAATCTAGTTTTCTCGGACCTGTGGGCTAGCTGCAGCGGCTCTCTTGTAGACCTCTCGATGGCGGGTGTTGCTCCATGCCGTGGGTCAGTTTGAGGTCTGTCCCGCACACCTTACCGTGGAGCCCAATTGTGAGGCTGCAGGTCCCTGTCTTCTCGCAGAGTTCACTGAAAGGTAAGAGGTGAGCCCAACCACACAAGGCCACGTAAGGCCTCTGCGACTCATTGAAGGCCATCGTGTCTTCCCTTGGCCTCCTGGGAACCCCCTGGCCCCAGGATGCAGCTTCCGTAGCCCAGGGCAACCGGCGGAGGGGGGTGGGCGGGGCTGCAGGAGGGTGGAACACCGAGGTCACAGAGGGTGTGGGTGTGGCCACCTCTGCTGTGACTGAACCAAGGGCAGGGGGGCAGGGGGTCCAGGGCAGGGCCCTCAGAGCCCGGTAGGCCCAGGGGGGCGGCGCAAGCACCTAGGCCCAGGCCAAAGAGCGCCTTCTTGGTCTGCCGCGGCAGGCCGGCCTCTCGCCTTGCCACTCAGGCCGCCCTCCCACTTGAAGTGTGTGTGGCACGCGTCCACGGAGTACACCTCGCTGCACAGGTAGCCGTGGGACTGGGCGTCGTAGCTTCCTGCGGGGCGGCCGGAGGTCCCGCAGGCGGGTGGGTCCCTGGCACAGACGCGCGGAGCGGCTCCCGCCCGGCCCCCCTGAGAACCGTCGCCGTTCCGTAAGTCGGGGCGCCTGCTTCAGAATGTAAATCACGTGTCCGCTCTATGGATACGCTGTTTAGTTTACCAGGCAAGACTTTCTTGGTGAAAGAAGCAGCGTTGGCTTGCATTCTCGAGCAGGCTTCTCATCTGGCTGTGCACTGGTACGCTCTCTCTGGGTGTGCTAGTCCGCAGGGCAGGGCATCCCCTGGGCAGGGTGGAGCGTGATCTCTGCGGCCTCGTCCTGCAGCTCCTTCCTTTCATTCTCAATCATCCTGCCCACGGTGGCCTCCTCTCAGGCCTGCATACTTACAACGGCGCATTGCCCGTGCTGCCTCTCTGCAGGAAGTGTCCCTCTGTTTAGTTTGCAGCTGACTGATGCCGCCTCACCCTTCTCATCTCTTCTCAGGTGTCACTTGGTCAAGAAAGCGTCCCCTTACCTACTCAACTCATCACGTCCCCCTACCGTAGCTCACGTGACACCACGCACCTCTCGCTTATGGCCGTCGTCGCCTTTCACATCCAGTTTCAGGTAGGTAAGTTTACCCGTGGTCCGTGAGGAAGAAGAGATCACGCCTGTTTTGCTTACTCTTGATTCCCAGCGACTAGCCCGGTTACTGATAACCTCTGTTAGAGGGAGAAAGGAATGCACCCAATCCCTGGTGAAGCCCTGACCGTTTTCCTTTCTAGTGTCCCTCGTACTCCTCCCTGCCATCTGTGTCGCCCTTGCTCCGCGTCTACCGTTTATGAGTTTACACCTGGGTTACGGTGACTGCTTCGGACAATCGCATGCCTTTCTACCTCCCTCGCTGCGACCTCTCCCACGCCTCCCAGGGCTCTTGGGTTACGCCCTTGCCCTCTTCCGAGCCGTCCGTGGCACCCGCTGTCATCCCCATATGGCCAAGCTCCTAAGACTGACACTCAAGGCCCTCCGTAATCTGGCTTCAGTTTCACTTTCTAGACGTTTCAAGGAAGAGCGGGGTCTAAATATCTGTGCACCTCTGCTCCGTTTCATATCTACCCACGAGGTTACTTTTTTTGTTTCTTCCAGTCCACCTATTTTGCACCTCCTTCTCTGCGAAGACTTCACTGAGAATCCAAGCGATTTGTGGATCCCTTCTCTCCCCTGAAGCTGTAAACAGTTTAACAAGACACGTGCGGAACTGCCGTAAGGTAATCTACATCTTGTCTCCCTCTCTGGTATCTAACCTCCCTGCGAGTGGGGGTACGTCTCCGTGTTCTGTGCGGTTTTCAGCACAGTACTCTCTACACGTAGTGGATATTTGCTTTGGTAAGTGAACGAATAAGTGAATGAGTCACCAAGATAAGGGTATTGTCTCATTCTTTCTTGCTTTTTCCACTTTCAAGTTTCTTTAGTTAGTTTCCTCAGACAAAAGGTTTCTTTGTAGCTACACAGTGGCCAGGTCCACAGAATGTTGCAGACAGCTGCTGAAAACATCCCTCCTCCACTTGAGAATGGCTTGCTCTCCCTCTCAAGCGGAGAGAGCTGGGATTCGATATTTAATTAAGTGCCTCTGTTCACTTGGCATTTAGAGGCACTAGGGGGCGTTAGTGCTCTACACCCGGTGAAATGCCTGTTTCGTTTGTGATTTTCCTTTGTGGAAAACAACTATCCACAGAGTGTTTTGTGCCAATTTTCCATCCTTTTAGATTGTCGGAAAGCATTTTACCTACGTAGAAACAGAAAACGAATAGAAAGAGCGTTGCTTTGCGTTTAATAAAAGCTTAGGGCGGTCTGGGTGGTACGTTAGTGAAGTTATCTGGGGACACCTTAGCCACGTACATTGTGTTGGAGAGGCACCGAGAATTCGGGAGTTCTCAAAGTTCGAGGACACAGTTGCCTTACACGTAGGCTCGGTGGCAGCCGTGGACATGGCAGCGATTTGGAGAATGTTGTATTAGTCGGCTCTTGCTGTGATAATGCTTTGCAACAAATCTCCCCAAGACTCACTTACGTAAAGAAGAATCTAGTTTTCTCGGACCTGTGGGCTAGCTGCAGCGGCTCTCTTGTAGACCTCTCGATGGCGGGTGTTGCTCCATGCCGTGGGTCAGTTTGAGGTCTGTCCCGCACACCTTACCGTGGAGCCCAACTGTGAGGCTGCAGGTCCCTGTCTTCTCGCAGAGTTCACTGAAAGGTAAGAGGTGAGCCCAACCACACAAGGCCACGTAAGGCCTCTGCGACTCATTGAAGGCCATCGTGTCTTCCCTTGGCCTCCTGGGAACCCCCTGGCCCCAGGATGCAGCTTCCGTAGCCCAGGGCAACCGGCGGAGGGGGGCGGGCGGGGCTGCAGGAGGGTGGAACACCGAGGTCACAGAGGGTGTGGGTGTGGCCACCTCTGCTGTGACTGAACCAAGGGCAGGGGGGCAGGGGTCCAGGGCAGGGCCCTCAGAGCCCGGTAGGCCCAGGGGGGCGGCGCAAGCACCTAGGCCCAGGCCGAAGAGCGCCTTCTTGGTCTGCCGCGGCAGGCCGGCCTCTCGCCTTGCCACTCAGGCCGCCCTCCCACTTGAAGTGTGTGTGGCACGCGTCCGCGGAGTACACCTCGCTGCACAGGTAGCCGTGGGACTGGTCGTCGTAGCTTCCTGCGGGGCGGCCGGAGGTCCCGCAGGCGGGTGGGTCCCTGGCACAGATGCGCGGAACGGCTCCCGCCCGGCCCCCCTGAGAACCGTCGCCGTTCCGTAAGGTGGGGCGCCTGCTTCAGAATGTAAATCACGTGTCCGCTCTATGGATACGCTGTTTAGTTTACCAGGCAAGACTTTCTTGGTGAAAGAAGCAGCGTTGGCTTGCATTCTCGAGCAGGCTTCTCATCTGGCTGTGCACTGGTACGCTCTCTCTGGGTGTGCTAGTCCGCAGGGCAGGGCATCCCCTGGGCAGGGTGGAGCGTCATCTCTGTGGCCTCGTCCTGCAGCTCCTTCCTTTCATTCTCAATCATCCTGCCCACGGTGGCCTCCTCTCAGGCCTGCATACTTACAACGGCGCATTGCCCGTGCTGCCCCTCTGCAGGAAGTGTCCCTCTGTTTAGTTTGCAGCTGACTGATGCCGCCTCACCCTTCTCATCTCTTCTCAGGTGTCACTTGGTCAAGAAAGCGTCCCCTTACCTACTCAACTCATCACGTCCCCCTACCGTAGCTCACGTGACACCACGCACCTCTCGCTTATGGCCGTCGTCGCCTTTCACATCCAGTTTCAGGTAGGTAAGTTTACCCCGTGGTCCGTGAGGAAGAAGAGATCACGCCTGTTTTGCTTACTCTTGATTCCCAGCGACTAGCCCGGTTACTGATAACCTCTGTTAGAGGAGAGAAAGGAATGCACCCAATCCCTGGTGAAGCCCTGACCGTTTTCCTTTCTAGTGTCCCTCGTACTCCTCCCTGCCATCTGTGTCGCCCTTGCTCCGCGTCTACCGTTTATGAGTTTACACCTGGGTTACGGTGACTGCTTCGGAGAATCGCATGCCTTTCTACCTCCTTCGCTGCGACCTCTCCTACGCCTCCCAGGGCTCTTGGGTTATGCCCTTGCCCTCTTCCGAGCCGTCCGTGGCACCCGCTGTCATCCCCATATGGCCAAGCTCCTAAGACTGACACTCAAGGCCCTCCGTAATTTGGCTTCAGTTTCACTTTCTAGACGTTTCAAGGAAGAGCGGGGTCTAAATATCTGTGCACCTCTGCTCCGTTTCATATCTACCCACGAGGTTAATTTTTCTGTTTCTTCCAGTCCACCTATTTTGCACCTCCTTCTCTGCGAAGACTTCACTGAGAATCCAAGCGATTTGTGGATCCCTTCTCTCCCCTGAAGCTGTAAACAGTTTAACAAGACATGTGCGGAACTGCCGTAAGGTAATCTACATCTTGTCTCCCTCTCTGGTATCTAACCTCCCTGCAAATGGGGGTACGTCTCCGTGTTCTGTGCGGTTTTCAGCACAGTACTCTCTACACGTAGTGGATATTTGCTTTGGTAAGTGGACGAATAAGTGAATGAGTCACCAAGATAAGGGTATTGTCTCATTCTTTCTCGCTTTTTCCACTTTCAAGTTTCTTTAGTTAGTTTCCTCAGACAAAAGGTTTCTTTGTAGCTACACAGTGGCCAGGTCCACAGAATGTTGCAGATAGCTGCTGAAAACATCCCTCCTCCACTTGAGAATGGCTTGCTCTCCCTCTCAAGCGGAGAGAGCTGGGATTCGATATTTAATTAAGTGCCTCTGTTCACTTGGCATTTAGAGGCACTAGGGGGCGTTAGTGCTCTACACCCGGTGAAATGCCTGTTTCGTTTGTGATTTTCCTTTGTGGAAAACAACTATCCACAGAGTGTTTTGTGCCAATTTTCCATCCTTTTAGATTGTCGGAAAGCATTTTACCTACGTAGAAACAGAAAACGAATAGAAAGAGCGTTGCATTACGTTTAATAAGAGCTTAGGGCGGTCTGGGTGGTACGTTAGTGAAGTTATCTGGGGACACCTTAGCCACGTACATTGTGTTGGAGAGGCACCGAGAATTCGGGAGTTCTCAAAGTTCGAGGACACAGTTGCCTTACACGTAGGCTCGGTGGCAGCCGTGGACATGGCAGCGATTTGGAGAATGTTGTATTAGTCGGCTCTTGCTGTGATAATGCTTTGCAACAAATCTCCCCAAAACTCACTTACGTAAAGAAGAATCTAGTTTTCTCGGACCTGTGGGCTAGCTGCAGTGGCTCTCTTGTAGACCTCTCGATGGCGGGTGTTGCTCCATGCCGTGGGTCAGTTTGAGGTCTGTCCCGCACACCTTACCGTGGAGCCCAACTGTGAGGCTGCAGGTCCCTGTCTCCTCGCAGAGTTCACTGAAAGGTAAGAGGTGAGCCCAACCACACAAGGCCACGTAAGGCCTCTGCGACTCATTGAAGGCCATCGTGTCTTCCCTTGGCCTCCTGGGAACCCCCTGGCCCCAGGATGCAGCTTCCGTAGCCCAGGGCAACCGGCGGAGGGGGGTGGGCGGGGCTGCAGGAGGGTGGAACGCCGAGGTCACAGAGGGTGTGGGTGTGGCCACCTCTGCTGTGACTGAACCAAGGGCAGGGGGGCAGGGGGTCCAGGGCAGGGCCCTCAGAGCCCGGTAGGCCCAGGGGGGCGGCGCAAGCACCTAGGCCCAGGCCGAAGAGCGCCTTCTTGGTCTGCCGCGGCAGGCCGGCCTCTCGCCTTGCCACTCAGGCCGCCCTCCCACTTGAAGTGTGTGTGGCACGCGTCCGCGGAGTACACCTCGCTGCACAGGTAGCCGTGGGACTGGGCGTCGTAGCTTCCTGCGGGGCGGCCGGAGGTCCCGCAGGCGGGTGGGTCCCTGGCACAGACGCGCGGAGCAGCTCCCGCCCGGCCCCCCTGAGAACCATCGCCATTCCGTAAGGCGGGGCGCCTGCTTCCGAGTGTAAATCACGTGTCCGCTCTATGGATACGCTGTTTAGTTTACCAGGCAAGACTTTCTTGGTGAAAGAAGCAGCGTTGGCTTGCATTCTCGAGCAGGCTTCTCATCTGGCTGTGCACTGGTACTCTCTCTCTGGGTGTGCTAGTCCGCAGGGCAGGGCATCCCCTGGGCAGGGTGGAGTGTGATCTCTGCGGCCTCGTCCTGCAGCTCCTTCCTTTCATTCTCAATCGTCCTGCCCACGGTGGCCTCCTCTCAGGCCTGCATACTTACAACGGCGCATTGCCCGTGCTGCCCCTCTGCAGGAAGTGTCCCTCTGTTTAGTTTGCAGCTGACTGATGCCGCCTCACCCTTCTCATCTCTTCTCAGGTGTCACTTGGTCAAGAAAGCGTCCCCTTACCTACTCAACTCATCACGTCCCCCTACCGTAGCTCACGTGACACCACGCACCTCTCGCTTATGGCCGTCGTCGCCTTTCACATCCAGTTTCAGGTAGGTAAGTTTACCCCGTGGTCCGTGAGGAAGAAGAGATCACGCCTGTTTTGCTTACTCTTGATTCCCAGCGACTAGCCCGGTTACTGATAACCTCTGTTAGAGGAGAGAAAGGAATGCACCCAATCCCTGGTGAAGCCCTGACCGTTTTCCTTTCTAGTGTCCCTCGTACTCCTCCCTGCCATCTGTGTCGCCCTTGCTCCGCGTCTACCGTTTATGAGTTTACACCTGGGTTACGGTGACTGCTTCGGAGAATCGTATGCCTTTCTACCTCCCTCGCTGCGACCTCTCCTACGCCTCCCAGGGCTCCTGGGTTATGCCCTTGCCCTCTTCCAAGCCGTCCGTGGCACCCATTGTCATCATCGGCTGTCAGCAGACTTGCATGCAATGTTCCTTTCTTTTCTCTTTTCTACCTTACGCCACTGGGCCATGCAAAGGGGTGAAGCCCTGACACTCGCTGCCACGTGGATGTACCCTGAGAACATGATGCTGAGCGAGAGAAGTCAGACACACAAGGGCACACTGGGTGTGACACCACTGAGGAGAAACGTCAAGAACAGGTAGATCCACATATTCTGTGGGTTCCTGGTTTTCAGGGGCTGCCGAGTGGACGGGGTGATAGCTAAGGGTGTTAGGTACATTTTGGGGTGACAGAAGTGATCCAAAGCACGGCAGTAAAAATGGCTGCACAGCTCAGTAAACTGTCCCCATGCTCCCATTGCAGCCTGTGATAGCATCGCTCTCAGGATGAAGGCTGACTGCAGGAAGACTGAACACGCAGTGAGTCCTGGGCCCAGACCCTGAGCTGGTGCTGCCCATGTGGGGAAGTCACTGGTACTTGCAGAGCCTCCACAGAGACTGGCAGCACCCCCAGGGACTCACAGTTCATGGCACACCCGGCCCAAGGGCCTTCCCACTGGTTGTCATCACCGGCTGTCACCAGACTCGCATGAAATGTTCCATTCTTTTTTTTTATCTTTTCTCTGTCCCTTAGCACGCAAAGGGGTGATGCCCTGACACTTGCTGCCACGTGTATGCACCCTGAGGACACGATGCTCAGCGAGAGCCGTCAGAAACAAAAGGACACACAGGGTCTGACTCCACTGAGGAGAAACGTGCATGCAACGTTCTTTTCTTTTATCTTCTCTGCTTTACGTCACTAGGCCATGCATAGTGGTGAAGCCCTGACACTCGCTGCCACTTGGATGCACCCTGAGACTTCTACGCTATGGGAGAGAAGTCAGACACAGAAGGACACACAGGGTGTGACCCCACTGAGGAGAAACGTCCAGAACAGGTAGATCCACATAGGCAGAGAGTGGGTTCCTGGTTGTCAGGGGCTGGCGAGAGGATGCAGTGATTGGTAAGGGCCTGAGGGATATTTTGGGGGTGATGGAAATGATCCAAAGCACGGCAGTAGGGAGGGCTGCACAGCTCAGTAAACTGTCCCCATGCTTCCCGTTGTAGCCTGTGAGAACATCGCTCTCAGAACGAAGGGCTAACTGCAGGAAGACTGAACGTGCAGTGGGTCCTGGGCCCAGACTCTCAGTTGGTGGCTCCCCACTTGGGGTAGTGACTGGGAGTTGCTGAGCCTCCTCAGAGACTCGCAGCAGCCCCAGGGCCTCACAGGGCATGGCGCCCCCTGCCCCAGAGCCTTCCCTCTGGTTCTCATCACCAGCTGTCACCAGACTTACATGCAATGTTCCGTTCTTTTCTTTTATCTTTTTTCCTTTCCTCAGCATGAAAAGGGTGAACCCCTGACACTCACTGCCACCTGAATGCACCCTGAGGACACGATGGTTGGTGAGACAAGTCAGACACAGAAGGACACACAGGGTGTGACACCACTGAGGAGAAACGTCCAGAATAGATCCACAGAGGCAGAGAGTAAGTCCCTGGTTGTCAGGGGCTGCCGAGGAGACGGATTAATAGCCAAGGGCGTGAGGGATATTTTTGGGGTGACGGAAGTGGTCGAACAAGTGGCAGTTGTGATGGCTTCACAGCTTAGTAAACTGTCTCCCGTGCTCCCATGCGGCCCGTGAGAGCATCGCTCTCAGGACGAAGGGCTGACCACAGGAAGACTGAACGATCAGTGGGTCCCTGGCAAAGATGCCCATTTGGCGGCCCCCCACTTGGGGTAGTGACTGGGAGTTGGTGAGCCTCCAAGGAGACTGGCAGCAACCCCAGGGCCTCACAGGGCCTGGCGCCCCCAGTCACAGTGGCTTCCCTCGGATTCTCATCACCAGTTGTCAGCAGACTTGCACGCAATGTTCCTGTCTTTTCTTTTTTTTCTTTTATCAGTCCTTCTGCATGCAAAGAGGTGAACCCCTGACACTCGACGCCACGTGGATGCACCCTGACACGATGGTCGGTGAGACAACTCAGACACAGAAGGACACCCTGCGTCTGACCCCACTGAAGAGAAACGTCCAGAACAGGTAGATCCACATAGTCTGAGAGTGGGTTCCTGGTTGTCAGGGTCTCGCAAGGTGACGGAGTGACAGGTAATGGCATGAGGGACATTTTTGGGGTGATGGAAGTGGTCCAAAGCACGGCAGTAGGGACGGCTTAACAGCTCAGTAAACTGTCCCCTTGCTCCCCATTGTAGCCTGTGAGAACACCTCTCTCAGTACAAAGGGCTGACTGAAGGAAGACTGAACGAGCAGTGGGTCCTGGGCGCAGACAATCAGTTGGCAGCCCCCCACTTGGGGAAGTGACTGGGAGTTGCTGATCCTCCACGGAGACTGGCAGCTGCCCCAGGCCCTCACAGGTCACGGTGCCACCAGTCCCAGAGCCTTCCCTCTGGTTCTCATCACTGGCTGTTACCATACTTGCATGCAATATTCCTTTCTTTTCTTTTCTCTTTTCTCATTCCCTCTGCATGCAAAGGTGTGAAACCCTGACACGCGCTGCCACATGGATGAATCCTGAGAACATGATGCTCAGCAAGAGAAGTCAGACACAGAAGGACACACAGGGTGTGACCCCACTGAGGAGAAACGTCCAGAACAGGTAGATCCACAGAGTCAGAGATTGGGTTCCTGGATGTCAGAGGCTGGCGAGGGGATGGAGTGATTGATAAGGGCGTGAGGGACATTTTTTGGGTGACGGAAGTGGTTCGAAACACGGCAGTAGTGAGGGCTGCACAGCTTAGTAAACTGTGCATATGTTCCCCATTGTAGCCTGTGAGAACATCACTCTCAGAACGAAGGGCTGACTGCAGGAAGACTGAACGAGCAGTGGGTCCTGGGCCCAGTCTCTCAGTTGATGGCTTCCCACATGGGGTAGTGACTGGGAGTTGCTGAGCCTCCACAGAGTCTCGCAGCAGCCCCAGGGCCTCACAGGGCATGGCGCCCCCTGCCCCAGAGCCTTCCCTCTGGTTCTCATCACCAGCTGTCACCAGACTTACATGAAATGTTCCATTCTTTTCTTTTATCTTTTTTCCGTCCATCAGCACACAAAGGGTGAATCCCTGACACTCACTGCCACCTGGATGCACCCTGAGGACACGATGCTCAGTGGGAGAAGTCAGGCACAGGACATACAGGGTCTGACCCCACTGAGGTGAAACGTCAAGCACAGGTAGATCCACGGAATCAGAGAGGAAGTCCCTGGTTGACGGGCTGCCGAGTGGACAGAGTGATAGCTTAGGGTGTGAGGGACATTTTTGGGGTGACGGAAATAGTGCAAAACATGGCAGTAGTGGTAGATTCACAGCTAACTAAACTCCCCCGTGATCCTGTGCAGGCTGTGAGAGCATCGCTCTCAGGGCAAAGGGCTGATCGCAGGAAGACTGAACGAGCAGTGGGTCCTGGCCCCAGACAGTGAGCTGGTACCCCGAACGTGAAGAAGTCACTTGGATTTCTGAGCCTCCACAGACACTGTCAGCAGACCCAGGGCCTCACAAGTCATGGTGCCCGTGGCCCCAGAGCCTCCCCTCTGTTTCTCATCACCAGCTGTCACCATACCTACATGTTATGATCCTTTCTTTTCTCTTGTCTTCTTTACTTCACTAGGCCACACAAACAGGTGAAGCCTGGCAGTCGCTGCCATGTGGATGCACCCTGAGACCACTACACTATGTGAGAGAAACCAGACAAAGAAGGACACACAGGATATGACCCCACTGAGGAGATACTTCCAGAACAGGTATATCCACAGAGTCAGAGAGTGAGGTCCTAGTTGTCAGGGGCTGACAAGGTTGCGGAGTGATAGCTAAGTGTTTGAGGGACATTTTTTGG
Source organism: Grampus griseus (assembly GCF_964374135.1). NCBI lineage: Eukaryota > Metazoa > Chordata > Mammalia > Artiodactyla > Delphinidae > Grampus > Grampus griseus. The sequence continues at coordinate 60,402,609 of NC_139017.1, forward strand.
GTGACGGAAGTGGTTCAAAACACGGCACTAGTGATGGCTGCACAGCTCAGTAAACTGTCTTCATGCTCCGTGGTGCCACCTGTGAGATCATTGCTCTTAGGACAGAGGGCTGACCACAGAAAGACTGAACGTGCATTGGGTCTTGGGCCAGAGGCTCAGTTGGCGACCCCCACTTTGGGAAGTGACTGGGAGTTGCTGAGCCTCCACGGAGACTGGCAGCAGCCCCAGTGCCTCACAGGGCATGGCACCCCTGACCCAGAGCTTTCCCTCTTGTTCTCATCACCGGCTGTCACCAGAGTTGCATGCAATTTTCCTTTCCTTTCTTTTTTTTTCTCAGTCCCTCAGCATGCAAAGCGGTGAAGCCCTGACACTCGCTGCCATGTGGATGCACCATGAGAACACGATGCACAGTGAGAGAAGTCAGACACAGAGGGACACAAAGGGTGTGACACCGCTGAGGAGAAACGTCCAGAACAGGTAGATCCACAGATGCAGAGAGTAACTCCCTGTTTGTCACGGGCTGCCTAGGAGACGGAGTGATAGCAAAGGGCGTGAGGGACATTTTTCAGGTGACGGAAATGATCCGACAAATGGCAGTAGTGATGGCTTCACAGCTTAGTAAACTGTCCCCTGTGCTCTGGTGCATCCTGTGAGAGCATAGCCAGCAGGACTAAGTGCTGACCGCAGGAAGACTGAACGAGCAGTGGGTCCTTGGCAAAGATGCTCATTTGGCGGCCTCCCACTTGGGGTAGTGACTGGGAGTTACTGAGCCTCCACAGAGAATGACAGCAGCCCCAGGGCCACACAGGGAACAGCGCCCCGGGCCCCAGGGCCTCCCCTCTGTTTCTCATCACCAGCTGTGACCAGATTTGCATTCAATGTTCCTTGCTTTTATCTTCTCTTCTTTACGTCACTAGGCCACACAAAGCGGTGAAGCCCTGACACTCGCTGCCATGTGGATGCACCCTGAGAACATGATGCTCAGCGAGAGAAGTCAGACACAGAAGGACACACAGGGTGTGACTGCACTGAAGAGAAACGTCCAGAACAGCTAGATCCACATAGTCAGAGAGTGGGTTCCTGGTTGTCAGGGGCTGGTGAGGGACGGAGTGATTGGTAAGTGCGTGAGGGACAATTTTGGGTTGATGGAGGTGGTCCAAAGCACGGAAGTAGGGACGGCTGCACAGCTCTGTAAACTGTCCCCATGCTCCCCATTTTAGCCTGAAGGGTGCGGTGATGGAAATGGTCCAGAACATGGCAGTAGTGACGGCTACACAGCTTACTAAACTGTCCCCCGTGCTCCTGTGCAGCCTGTGAGAGCATTGCTCTCAGGACGAACGGCTGACCGCAGGAAGACTGAACAACAGTGTGTCCTGTGCCCAGACGCTCAGCTGGCGCCCCCCACAAGCGGAAGTCACTGGGAGTTCCTGAGCCTCCACGGTGACTGGCATCAGCCCCAGGGACTCACAGGGCACGGCACCCCTGGCCCCAGAGCCTTCCCTCTGGTTCTCATCAATGGCTGTCAACAGACTTGCATGCAATATTCCTTTCTTTTCTTTTTTCTTTTCTCAGTCCCTCAGCATGCAAAGGGGTGAATACGTGACACTCGCTGCCATGTGGATGCACCCTGAGGACACGATGCTCAGCAAAAGAAGTCAGACACCGAAGGACATACAGGGTGTGACACCACTGAGGAGAAACGTCCAGAACAGGCAGATTCACAGAGTCAGAGATGAGGTTCCTGGTTATCAGGGGCTGAGGAGGGGACGGAGTGATAGCTAAGTGGATGAGGGACATTTTTCGGGTGATGGAAGTGGTTCAAAGCATGGCAGTAGGGACGGCTGAACAGCTCAGTAAACTGTCCACATGCTCCCCGTTGTAGCCTGTGAGAACATCACTCTCAGGACGAAGGGCTGACTGCAGGAAGACAGAACGAGCAGTGGGTCCTGGACCCAGACACTCAGTTGGCGGCCCCCGTACTTGGAGTACTGACTGGGAGTTGCTGAGCTTCCACGGAGACTTGCAGCAGCCCCAGGGCCTCAGAGGGCACGGCGCCCCAGAGCCTTGCATCTGATTCTCATCACCAGCTGTCACCAGACTTTCATGCAATGTTCCATTCTTTTCTTTTATCTTTTTTCCATCTCTCAGCATGCAAAGGATTGAAGCTGTGACACTCGCTGCCACATGGATGCCCCCTGAGATCTCTACACTACAGGAGAGAAGTCAGACAAAGAAGGACACACAGGGTGTGACCCCACTGAGGAGAAACATTCAGAACAGGTAGATCCACAGAGCCACAGAGTGGGTTCCTTGTTCTCAGGGGCTGACGAGGGGGCGGAGTGATAGCTATGTGTGTGAGTGACATTTTGGGGGTGATGGAAGTGGTCCAAAGCACGGCAGTAGTGATGGATGCACAGCTCAGTAAACTATCCCTTTGCTGCCTGGTGCAGCCTGTGAGAGCATCGCACTTAGGACGAAGGGCTGACTGCAGGAAGACTGAACGAACAGTGGGTCCTGGGCGGAGACGCTCCGTTGGCGGTCCCCCACTTAGGGAAGTGACTGGGAGTTTCTGAGCCTCCACGGAGATTGGCAGCAGCCCCAAGGCCTCACAGGGCATGGAGCCCCCACCCCTATAACCTTCCCTCTGGTTGTAATCACCGGCTCTTACCAGACTTGCATGCAATGTTCCTTTCTTTTCTTTTTCTTTTCTCAGTCCCTCTGCATGCAAAGCGGTGAAGTCCTGACACTTGCTGCCTTGTGCATGCACCCTGAGAGCACGATGCTCAGTGAGAGAAGTCAGACACAGAAGGACACACATGGTGTGACACCACTGAGGAGAAACGTCCAGAACAAGTATATCCACATAGTCAGAGTGGGTTCCTGCTTTTCAGGGTGTGGCGAGGTGAAGGAGTGGTAGCTTAGATTGTGAGGGACATTTTTGGTGTGATGGAAGTGGTCCAAAGCACGGCAGTAGGGACGGCTACACAGCTCACTAAACTGTCCCCATGCTCACTGTTGCAGCCTGTGAGAGCATCGCTCTCAGTACGAAGGGCTGACCGCAGGAAGACTGAATGAGCAGTGGGTCCTGGGCCCAGATGGTAAGTTGCCTGTCCCCTACTTGGGGAAGTAACTGGGAATTCCTGAGCCTCCATGGAGCCTGGAAGCAGCCCCAGGGCCTCACAGGTCACGGCGCTCCCAGGCCCAGAGCCTTCCCTCTGGTTCTCATCACCAGCTGTCACCAGACTTCTTGCAACATTCCTTTCTTTTCTTTTTTCTTTTCTCAGTCCCTCAGCACACAAAGTGGTGAACCCCTGACACTCGCTGCCACGTGGATGCACTCTGAAAACAAGATGCTCAGTGAGAGAATTCAGACACAGAAGGACACACAGGGTGTGACACCACTGAGGAGAAATGTCCAGAACAGGTAGATCCACATAGTCAGAGAGTCAGTTCCTGGTTGTCAGGAGCTGGCGAGGGGACGGAGTGATAGCTAAGGGCATGAGGGACATTTTGGGGTTGATTGCAGTGGTCCAAAGCACGGCAGTAGTGACGGCTGCACAGCTCAGTAAACTGTCCCCATGCTTCACATTGCAGCCTCTGCGAGCATTGCTCTCAGGACGAAGGGCTGACCTTAGGAAGACTGAACGAGCAGTGGATCCTGGGCCCAGACACTTAGCTGGCAGCCCCCAACTTGGGTAAGTTAGTGGGACTTGCTGAGCCTCCACGGAGACTGGCACCAACCCCAGGGCCTCACAGGGCATGGTGCCCCCGGCCCCAGAGCCTCACCTCTGTTTCTCATCACCGGCTGTCACCAGAGGTGCATTCAACTTTCCTTTGTTTTCCTTTTTGTTTTTTCAGTCCCTCAGCCACGCAAGGGGGTGAATCCCTGACACTCGCTGTCACGTGGATGCACCCTGAGAGCACGATGTTCAGCGAGAGAAGTCAGGCACAGAAGGATGCACAGGGTGTGACCCCACTGAGGAGAAACGTCCAGAGCAGGTAGATCCACAGAGTCACAGAGTGGGTTCCTTGTTCTCAGGGGCTGACGAGGGGGCGGAGTGATAGCTATGTGTGTGAGTGACATTTTGGGGGTGATGGAAGTGGTCCAAAGCACGGCAGTAGTGATGGATGCACAGCTCAGTAAACTATCCCCTTGCTGCCCGGTGCAGCCTGTGAGAGCATCGCACTTAGGACGAAGGGCTGACTGCAGGAAGACTGAATGTGCAGTGGGTCCTGGGCCCAGATGCTCAGCTGGCGTCCCCCATGTGGTGAAGTCACTGGGACTTGCTGAGCCTCCACGGAGACGGGCAGCAGCCCCAGAGTCTCACAGGGCACTGCGCCCCCGGCACCAGAGCCTTCCCTCTGTTCTCATAATCAGCTGTCCGCAGATTTGCAGGTCACGTTCTTTTCTTTTCTTTTGTGTTTTTTAATGGCAACTCTTGCGTACGTGTATTTAATATGCAGGGAACCAGCCCTGACTCCTTGGTCTGTGTCTTCTAGCCTTTAGAGCCTCGAAGGCATCCATATCCTTTGTTTTTACACCCAGTGCCTGGGGTTTGATGATGGAAACTGACACCGAGGGCGTCACCATGTGTGGGGTGACGTCAGGGAAAAAATCCCATGGCGAGGGACTGCCTGAGGACCACGTGCACCTGGGACCTCCCTGCCCCCTGCCTGCAGCCCTGCACCTGGGAGCGGAGCTGATGCATCACGTGCCTGAAGTCATGGAAGTAGGTCTCCTGCTTATCATGCTGCAGCAGGGAAGGCAGGTTGTGCGTAGCCTTGGTGAAGTTGGCCACCATGGCCGCAATGGCAAACTGACAGCTCCCATCGTGCTGCAGGCAGCCCGGCTGCAGGCTGAAGCAGGCCGCGTGCCTGGACTTCCCCTCCCTGGGGAGGGATGCAGGTGAGGCTCCGCTTCCACAGAGGAGCCCCGGCCCACGGCCAACAGGTTCCCCCATGCAGGCACCGAGGATAGAAGTCCAGGTAGAACTTGCCGATGGACAACCTTGCTTGAGGCCGCATCCCGGACCATGTAGAGTCTCATGTCTTCGTGACACATGTTGGTGCCCTCTTCCAGGTCAAAGGTCAGCCCCAGCATCTCCTGGGAGATGCCCGGCAGCCCATGCGTGACCAACTGCATAGGGAAGGACTCATTAAGCAGGTACTGGTCCACATGGTAGCGCGTCTCCTCTCCCTGGTTCATGTAGTAATGCAGGATCAAGGTGTTGATGGGGCCGTCAAAGTGCAGGCCCCACCTCTGGCACTCAGCCTTCTTTAGCTCCAGGATCACGGCCGCTCCTGCTCCCCAAGGGGCTTCAGCTTCTTGGCCAGCTCACCTGCGGGTGGAAGGGAGAGGCTCGGCTACGTCCCTGGGGTGGCCCCCAGCCGCCCCCATTCCCGTGCCCCTCGAGGCAGAATGAAGGGTCCAGGAAGCTGACCCCCAAGGGCTGACATAGTGGGGTCTCAGGCAGCACCACGTCCAGTCAAGGTCCGCCTGACCCCGTCCCCACTGGAACTCAGGGGGAGGCGGGGTTACCTAGGACAGTGGCCACCACCTGCCTGGTCTTGTCCAAGTTCATCTCCAGCACAGAGTCAGCATGTGTGCGGAACCCCAGCAGACGGGGCTTCTGGGCCTGCAGCCTCACCAGCTCCCTGAGGATCACGCAGTTCTCCTGGAACCCAGAGATGGAAGGTGCTGGGGACCATGGGCAATGCCCTCCCCGTGGGCCCCGGGCCAGGTCTCTGCAGGTGGGCAGGGCTCTCAGGCCACTGGCAGGCACAGCCAATCCCCCTCCCTCCTCCTCCTGGCCCGGATTTCTAGACACATTGGTGCTGTCCTAACACATGGTCTTTATTAACACAGGTCCTTTTGGAACCAGAAATGGCATGAACCGTGATGGGCTCTAAGGACAAGGGCAGGAAGAAATGTGGCCAGGATCTCCAGGAGCCACCAAGGGGCCTCCCCGGGCTCAACAAGGCAAACACGGCTGCCGTGCAGACAGCAGCTCATCCCCACGGCGCCCGAACACCCAGCGCCTGGACGGTGAGACGCCTGTTGCTGCAGGTGACCCATGGCTTGCTAATGAGGCCCGGCCCCAGGCGTACGACACCTTCTCTGGGGCCACCTCTCCGGTCTGCGGGGGTTTCTCCTGGGAGCCCCCAGTCACCACAGAACCAGTGTGGCCTGTCTGTAGCCCAAGAAGGTGGGGACACAGGACTGTCCCCCATGCCCCCTGCATCACCCGCGAGGCCGAGCGACCACCAGTGTTGTCTGTGGGGAAGGTGAAGGGCTCATGCACAGCCCCCATCTACAGAAGCACAGACTGCAGCCACATGCGGTATGCAACAAGCACAAGTGTCCATGCAGGACCCGATGTCTGAATGTCAAGGCTGTACCCAGGCCACAGTGAGAAGGCCCATCCCCCATGCAAGCCACAGAGAGGGGATGGGGGGCCATCTGTGATTCTGAGCTCATTGGGCATCACCCCAGAGGGAGAGGGTGAGGGAGAGAGGTAGACAGAAGTACAGAGGGAGAGGGAGAGAGAGGGAGGGAGAGACGTCTCTCCCTTCCCTGGGGGTTCTCTAGTGCAGCCAAGGCTGAAAACCACTGCATTTTGGGAGATGGGTCCTCATGGAAAAGTTAAATAGTAGCTCATGGCATTATTGACACATATTAAAAAGGCCCCAAATCTTGGGGAGTCAGGGAGGGGAGTTGACGGCTGCCTCATAAACGAGGAGAGATTGGGCATCAGAAGAGGTGCCTGTGCAGCCTGCTGCCCAGGGCCCTGCAGACTTCATCTCCCAGTGGTGGTCCTGGGCTGGAAGTCAGCGGGGAGGTCAGGCTGTCCAAGCATCAACGTTGACTTCAGGGCTGATCTAAAAGGCGCCTGGAGTTTGTTGAAGCAGAAAAAAGAGAAAGCAGTGGGGACAGGATGGGAGTGGGAGGGGTAGGGAACCCCCCTCCTCAGCACTTCTACCTCTCTCCCTCCCTCCCTCTACTTCGCTGCCTCTCACTCTCCCTCTCCCTCCATCTCTCCCTCTGCCTCTCTCCCTCCCTCTCTCTCTGTCCCTCTTTCCCTGTCTCTCTCTCTCTCTCCCTCTTTCCCTCTCCCTCTATCCCTCCCCCTCTCCCTCTCCCCCTTTCCTCCTCCCTCTCTCCCTCTCCTTCTCTCCCTTCCTCTCTCCCTGTCCCTGTTTCCATATTCCGCTCTCCCTCTCCCTCCACCTCCTTCCCTCTCCAGAGGGGGAAGGAAGTAGAGGGAGAGAGAGAGAGAGGAGGAGAGGGAGAGGGGGGAGAGAGAGAGGGATAGAGGGAGGGAGGGAGAGACGTCTTTCACTCCCTCTATCCCTCTCTCCCTCTCCTGCTCTCTCTCCCTCCTCCCTACACCTCCTTCCCTCTGCAGAGAGGGAGGGGGAGAGGGAGGAGGGAGAGGAAGGGGAGAGAGAGGGAAAGAGGGAGAGGGAGAGAGGGAGGGAGAGAGGGACGAGAGGAAGCAGGGAGAAAAGAGAGAAAGAACACACCATCTACATTTCTGTCAAATGACACCAGGGATCCTTACACAACCAGGAGAAAATAACACAGCGAGGCTCTTTCTCAGCTGGAACTGGAACTGCAGATGGGGCCAAACACCACCAGGGTTGCCACGCATGTCCACCTGCCGCCCCAGCCCCATTAGCCCGGTCACCAGGGCTCTGAGTGTTTGCTCCAGGGACCTGGGGTTCACCCTGTCACCCTGGAGGTTGGGCCTAGACAGCAGGGCCCTGGGCTGGGCACATAGGGGGAAAAGAATCCCCACAGGACAGCTTGTGCGAGCAGATTCAGCTGCCAGATTCTAGAGGCCCGGGATCACCCTGTGGCCCGTGAAACCCAGGAGCCACGAGGGTCTTGCATCGGGATTCCTGTCCGTTGGATTGTAACGTTTATGTAGGGAATCCTGGAAACAGTGGTAACAAGACTGAATTCGAACGAGCTTTAGGCTATTATGGACCACTCCAAAGTGTGTGGGTTGCTAAAAACCCTCCCGGCTTCGCTCTTGTTGAAAATGAAGATCCCCGAGATGCAGTGGATGCTGTCTGAGAACTAGACGGGAGAACACTCTGTGGCTGCCGAGTAAGAGTGGACCTGTCGAATGGGGAAAAGAGAAGTTGAAATCGTGGCCACCTCCTTCTTGGGCTCGTTGCCCTCAAGATGATTATTGGAGGAGGAGTCCTCCCCCTTGTCACAGATCTCCAAGATGGAGAAGCTTCTCCCGCAGCTGGAGCAGGTCCCTTTCTAGATATAGGAGAAGAGAGAGATCACTGTCCCAGGAGAGAAATCACAAGCCGTCCCGATCTTTCTCTATGTCTCCTAGCTGATCCAGGTCAAATGAAAGGAAGTAGAAGACCACTTTGCAAGAGGAGTGGTGCACAGGAAATAACTTCATTTGACAGGAGTATGTACAGAAAATTCAAGTTTTGTTTGAGACTTCTGAAGCTTGATGCACTTTTTAAATGTTTTAGCTGTTCAAATTTGTTTGTCTCTTGGGACAGTGACACATAAAAGTGTCATTCTCTATGGTTTGAAATGGGTCATATGAGGCATGTAATATGAAGAATTGTTACTTTACAATGTTCCCTTAAGCAAAATTGAATTTGCTTTGAATTTTTGGTGTTGCCTAGACTGATAATAAAACTCTAACTCCTGCCCACCTAAAGTGTGATGTTTATTATTATGGAAACAACACTGGCAAACGTTGAAAAGACTTTCTGTAGCTGGGATATGGTATGCAGCTGTAGTTAAGCAAGCAGTCTTTAAAAGGTGCTGTGAACACAAGCCAGCAGGTAGAAATGAAAGCCGCACCCTTACCCTAGATTAGAGGTTTAAGAATTCCACTAGTCTTCACACTGGACAAGAGGTTGTCCAGTGAGTTTAGAATCTAAGAAGTTTCAAGGAAGTTAGTTTACCTTTGAGTTAGGTCATAAGTCCCCTCTGTGGTTGCTGTACATGAATACATAACTCTTTGTAATGTTTTTTGGAAGTTGAGATTATCAAGATACCAATGTCCTGCCATATTAAGAGTATATTGTAGAGCTGAACTTTGAGTTACTGTGCAATTTTTTTTTCATGCTGTCATTTGTAATATGTTTTGTGAGAATCCTTGGGATTAAAGTTTTGGTTCCAAAAGGAAAAAAGAAAAAGAAAAAAAGGATCCACCTGCTAATGCAGGGGACACGGGTTCGAGCCCTGGTCCGGGAAGATCCCATGTGCTGCAGATCAACTAAGCCCATGGGCCACAACTACTGAGCCTGCGCTCTAGATCCTGGGAGCCACAACTACTGAGCCCCCATGCCACAACTACAGAAACCCGCACATCTAGAGCCCGTGCTCTGAAACAAAAGAAGTGACCGTAATGAGAAGCATGTACCCGCAACGAAGAGGAGTCCCTGCTCACTGCAACTAGAGAAAGCCCGTGTGCAGCAACGAAGACCCAACACAGCAAAAAAAAAAAAAAAAAAAGACAATACTGGCCAGGTGATCAAGGGTAAAATTGTTTGTCACAAGTCCCGTTGATGGTGTGTATCCTTGATGTGACCTGAGGAGAATGGCATTTTTATCTCTGTCTAGATCTTCCGCCCCAAACCCCATAACTCCAGACCAACCATAAGAAAAACATCAGAAAACCAACAGAAAAACAAATTGAGGGACAAAATACCTGACCAGTCCTCTTCAAAACTTTCAAGGTATCAAAGCCCAGGGACGTCTGAGAAATGTCACAGCCCAGAGGAGACTGGGACAGAAAAAGGATGTTAGGGGAAAACTAGGGAAATTCTAATAAAGTGTGGACTTTAGTTAATAATAATGTATCCATCTCGGTTCCTTAGTTGGATAAACATGTCGTACTAACGTGTTGGAAATAGGGGTACTGGGTCGGGGGTCCACGGCACTCTGTACAGATCTTTGCAACTTTTTTGTAACTCTAAGCTATTCTAAAATTAAGCAACTACTAAACAGAGATAAGAATGTTATTTCCCTGATTTGAACATGCCTGAGTTTGTTTTCATGGTCACATTTGTGCTATCTGGATTTGTCTTGGAATCAGTAGCAAAGGAGAGTTGCCAGTCCCTGGGAAGATGCGGCTGATTTGCAGGTGGCTTGCTCTGGAGCTGAAGAACATGGTGGGAAGTCTGCAGCCTCGGGCTGCACTTAGAGCCATGGGAGGGGATGGGCCAGCTCAGTTAGGGATGGAACCTATAAATAAAACTTTTTCTTTTCCATTATGGCTTATCACAGGATATTGAATATAGTCCCCTGTGCTAGACAGTAGGACCTTGTAGTTTATCCATCCTATATTTAATAGTTTTTGTCTGCTAACCCCAAACTCCCAATCCAACCCTCCCTCACTCTTTCTCCCCCTTGGCAACCACAAGTCTGTTCTCTATGTCTGTGAGTCTGTTTTTATTTCGTAGACAAGTTCATTTGTGTCATATTTTAGATTTCACATATAAGTGAGATCATATATTTCTCTTTCTCTTCTGACTTACTTCACTTAGTATGATAATCTCTAGGTCCATCCATGACGTTGCTGCAAATAGCATTATTTCATTCTTTTTATGGCTGAATAATATTCCATTGTATATATGTACCACATCTTCTTTATCCATTCATCCATCAGTCGATATTTAGGTAGCTTCCACATCTTGTCTATTATAAATACTGCTGCAATGAACATTGGGGTGCGTGTATCTTTTCTTTCTTTCTTTCTTTTTTCTTTCTTCTTTCTTTCTTTTTCTTTCTTTCTTTCTCTCTTTCTTTCTTTATTTTTTTGTCACACAGCATGTGGGATCTTAGTTCCCTGGCCAGAAATGGAACCCATGCTCCCTGCACTGGAAGCACAGAGTCTTAACCACTAGACCATCAGGGAAATCCCAGGGGTGTATATATATTTTTGAATTAGAGTTTCCTCCGGATCTATGCCCAGGAGTGGAATTGCGGGACCCTATGGCAGCTGTATCTGTTCTCTGCACATCTCACATCAACCACCTGCACTCCAGTCCTTGCTCTCAACGTCATCTTTGGGGAACCCAACCTGCAACAGGGACCTTGACAAGAAGAAATGGCTCAGGGAAAAGCTACCTGCACAGGGAGGAGATAGAGGCCATTGACCCTGGGGTGCGGCAGGGAGAGTGGGCACAGAGATTTGTTATTTCATTCCCAATACTCAGCCCTCCTGGCTGCCCCACTCTAGGTCACCTCGGGATACAGAGGTGACCCGGTTAGAGTCCCTGCCTGTGCAGGAATCTAGGGGTATCAGCGGGTCTGAATAATATTAGTGCAGGGTCTCCCCCACGGCATGGCACGGGGTTATTTGGGGTGGGTTATCCTCTGCTGGGGGCCCCTCCTGGGCACTGTGTGGGGTCCAGCAGCATCCCTGGCCCCACCCATTTGATTCCAGGGGCCCCTCCTCCCTAGGTGTGACAACCACAGATTTTCCCCAGACATTACCGAAGAACTGGGTGAAGCAGGGATAGGATGGCCCTGGGTGAGGACAGCTGTGTTGAAGCAACCAACCTGGCTTAGGGCAAGGTCTGCCCTAATCCCGTCAGAGCCTGCATTTAGAACTGCCCCTTCCCTCTCCCACCTCCCCTGCCCTGCAGTGGTCTCCGAGACATCATCCCCATGTAATAAATCACACCTTCTCAGTTTACTGTCCCCAGCACCTAGAAGAGTGTCTGCTGTGTAGTAGACACTTCATAAATACTTGCTGAATAAAGGAGTTGAATAAAGGGATGAGTGGATGAATGAATGAAGGTTACCATGGAAGGAGGGGGAGATTCCCTTTCTGGCTCTCAGTGGTTGGGATATCAAGTGAAAGATCCGTCCTAAATAGGCTGACAAGCCTTCTGGGGTTCCCCGGAAATGAGGGTTTCCCCACAGTTCCAGCACTCAAACCTGAGCAGTCCTGGGCAAACTGGGGGCAGATGTTGGTCACCCTATGTAAACACAGTAACAATTCCAACTGCAATAGCAATGGCCAAGGACCTCTACGGTCTTATTGACCAGGCAGTTCTTTACCTGGCAGGGAAGGGTGGGCTGGGATCGGAATTCCGGTTATCCAGGGTGGGCAGGTGAGGGCACAACCCGGGCTTGTGTAGGGGAGTCCAGGAAGGTTCTGGAGGAAGTGACAGTGACACAGGAGGGAGGGAGGAGTCTAAGGAAGAACATCCCACATGACAACGTGTGCCAGTGGCCCTGGGCCCAAGGTCACACCTGACCAGGGCTTGCTTTTTTCTTTTTTTCTAATTTACTTTTTCCCACATGGATATGCAATTGTCCTAATGTCATTTATTGAAAACTCCTTAATTTCCCCACTTTCTGTCATATCAAGTTCTCATATATCTGTTTCTGGACCTTTATTCTCTACCATAGAGCTGTACGTCCCATCCCTGCACCACTAGGGCTGTTTCATCATTATAACTTTATTTTTTATTCACTTATTTCTTTGGCCGTGCCAGGCAGCATGCGGGATCTTATTTCCCTGACCAGGGATCGAACCCACACCCCTTGCAGTGGAAGCTTGGAGTTTTAATTGCTGGACCTCCAGGGAAGTCCCCAGGGCTTGCTTTGACATCCATCGAATGGTGGCGGGTGGGCACAGGGAGCAGCTGTCTGTGAGCCATCCTGTGTAGAAATGCAGGATGGTGGGCAGGACAGCTGGAGCCGGAGGGGAAGAGGTGGATGAGGGAGGGAGGGATGGTGGGTGGGTGAGAGACAGACAGAGAGTTTCCGGAGACAATAGCTCTGGCTGTGTCCTAGGGCAAGAAAGCTGAAAATAGCTCCTAGTGCCGGGAGCCTTGGAGCCAGAGCCTGGGAGCCAGGGTGACTGGCTCTCCTCCCTGGTGTGTGTGGTTGGGTGGGGGGGCTCTGGACTTCTCAGGCTGGGAATGGGGTGCACGGAGAAGGGATGGAGCAGGGACCCTTCTCTCTGGGACCTCGCAGGCCATCCTTAGCTCACAAAGCTGAGCCACTCCTGGCCCTATGAGTGGGGGGTTTATCCTCCCTGCCCCCTGGATCACACCCCCTCACACACAACTTCCTGTTGTGTGCTCCCAGAAACCAAGAGAATCCGTTTTTAAAAGATTTGGGGGAAGGTGGTAAACATACAAACGAGCAGAATGGATACATTTTCAGAATGGGAATGTCTCTGTGTAACCCCACCCCCAGGGTAACCACAGTCCTGACCTCTAACACCCTTGACAAGTCAGCCTTGGTCTGGGCTTGTGGACCCACAGAAGCTTCCTCATCCCCTCCTTCAGACCCCATCTCTCCCTCAGCATCTTTGTGAGAAGCACCCAGGGAAGTGGGACTGCTAGGCTGTACTGCTGCTACAACTCCACCTGGGCTCCACCAGTTTCCAGCCCCCCACCCTGTGCACCTCTCTGACCCTGAGGCACCTCAACTGGTAGGAGTGGCATCACCTTCCCTCCCGGGACTTGTGACACTTAAGGGAGACACAGAAAGGACAAGAGTTTGGCTCCCTGGCTGGCAAAGAGCAGGTGCTCAATTGTTATAAGTGTCCGTATCAGTGAGCATTCTCCAGACAAACAGAATCCATAGAGTGTGTGTGTATATACACACACACGTACATATGTACACGCATACAAAAATATACAGCTGTGTATATATGCACTATGCATACAGACATATACACATATAGTATATACAATACACACATACACATATACACACATATATATAAAATGCATGGTTTGTATATATACAGTATGTATACACACATATACACATAATATATACAATAGACACATACATATACACTATACATACACACATATGAAATGCATAGTTCGTATGTACACATAGTATGTACACATACGTATAACATATGCAATATACACACCTAGGTACGTCTATATCATACATATATACACACATACAAAGATATTTAGATGTGTATATATACAGTATAATACATACACATATAATATATGCAATACATACACGTACATACATATAGACACACATATAAACCTACATATAAAAGCATGTACCATAAAAAATATATGTACTGTATATATAAATTCGTCATATATATACAGACACATATCATATATATGATATATACACATACATATATGCAATGTACACATACACATATGTGAATATGTGCATGTACATACACATATAAATACATATGCAAGTGTGTATATATATAGTATATACATATATACATATAATACCTATACAACATATACACATACAGGTATACAACATATATACACACCTATATATAAATATACACTGTATACATACATACATACAGTGTACATATACTGTATATATACACACCCATATATCAATATATGGGTGTGTGTATATATACAGCATGTTCACGTTTATAATATGTATACTATTTATATACACATACCTACATGTATACAATATATACACACAAATATATAGGCTTGTATGTATACTGTATATAGTACTTACACATATACTACAAACGCTACAAACTTACTACAAACTTACACATATACTACAAACGCATATAAACATATGTGTATACATATATGTAATATGTATACACACATATACAAATTAATAGGTTTGTATATATTCAATATTTTTACATATATAATTTTGTTTTAAGGAGTTGACTCATGTGACCATGAGGCAGGCAAGTCAGGGCAGGACTCTGGGCAGGAGACACAGGGAAGAGCTGATGTCCCAAGGCCATTGGAGGAACAGTTCCCTCTTTCTAGGGAACCTCATTTTTCTCTCCAGTCCTTCAACTGATGGATGAGGCCCACCCATGCCGCGGCATTGACAATCTCCTTTATGCAAAGTGAACCAAATTCAGTGTTAATCTCTTCTGAAAAATACCTTCCTGGCCACATCTGGAATATTGTTTGTGGTTACCAGGACCCCACGCAGTGCGCACATGAGATTAACCATCCCCGTGACGATGATGACACTTTATTTTCTCCCTTGACCATTGTCACTACTATTCCAATTAAAATGGCAGTGCTATGAGGGCAGGGCATTTCCTTTTTTGCCAGTACTGAGCGTCTGTGGTCTGGTGCCTAGCATAGGCTAAATACACAGCATTTTTGTGAACAGAAGCCGGGATTCCAGCTGTCATATTTAATGAGGAATTATAGTCTTATTATTAGGGGGAAGGGTGTGTGTCACTGTACGTCAAGGTTGGGAGTCGAACCCGCCACCCCAGGCCCCGAGGGGTCTCCCCAGGTCCCCACTTCGGGCCGGTGGGGGTGGCCGGGGGCAGCCAAAGACTTGCATACATGCGTGCGTGCGTGAGAGTGTACGATTCCACGGGGCGAACCGCGCGTGCCGCGAGTGGTTCAGCCCGGCCCCCGGCTCATTGTGCTCGCCTCATGCCGGCCCGAGTTCACAGCAGCGCTTGAGGCCCCAGGCCTGTGACCACAAAGAGGGAGCCGGGGACCGACGGGAGCGCGGCGGCGGCAGCTGAGGCCCAGGCCAGGCCCCCTCCCCTCAGCCTCCCGCCTGCCTGTCTGCCCCGCCCCCGCCGGCGGCGCCGCGCCCCTCCCCAAACCGCCAGACTAGCACGGTGCGGGGGGCCGCGCGCGAAGACATCCGGGAGAAGATGGAGCTGAGGCTGGAGTCGTTCGTGGGGGCCGAGCCCGCCGTCTACCCGTGGCCACTGCTGGTTTACGTAAGTCCCGCCCGTCCCCTCCTCCTGGACCCCCACCCCTCTTCTCCCAAGGCGCGCGCTGAGCCCACCAAGAAACGGAGCGACTCGAGTCGCCAGACCCTCTTTGGATCCCCCCCTTCCCGCCCCGCCGTGGTTCTCCGCAGCAGTTTCCAGCCCCCGCGTGCAGAGTGGGCAGAGGAGAGCTGGCGCCGGCCAGGGGCGCAGACTCGGCCGTGGGGACCCCACGCTTCCGAGGGGCGCCCGAGCCGGTCTGTGGTTGGCTCTGCAGGGCTGGGGACCCTGATGCCCCCAGGCCTGGAATGCCGGCGGGCTTGCCCTTCTGTATTTTAGGATCTGACATGTAGGGTTTCTTTTTCCTGGAAGTTTATTCTTAGCGCTGTCAACGTGCTTAGTTCTTTTTTTATTTTTCAGGGCACCCTTTCCTCTCTCACTCCAGCTTTTTTGTTTCTGTTTTGTTTTGTTTTAGTTAGGCATTTTGTCCCTCTGATCTTGAGTGGGTGGGCTGGCAGGACACTTGGAGAGGAGGCGTTCTGTCCCCTGATCTTGAGTGGTCTTTGGAAAATGACATGCCAGACGGAAATTTACACAGGCGTCCAGTGATTCCAGAAATACAGGGTGTCCGGCTAGGTGGACGCCAGCCTCTTGTCCCCCGTGGCGGCGTGGTGTGCGTGTTCCTTGTCTCAGGGTTTATGCTTGGGCCCCGCAGCCCACCTTCCGGAGGGAAAGCGCAGCGGGCGCCTTGGGCCGGCGCCTTTGGGGCGCCCTTTCGTGTGCTCGGCTTGCGGGGGACCGGCCTCCAGGCGACCCGGCCCTCGCGCGGGCTCCGTGTGTGTCAGTTTGTGGAAAGTGTGTCGCGGCCGGGGTCGGGGTCGGGACGCTGGGACCGCCTGGGAGCCGATGTTGACTCCCGGGCCCCGGTTCTCCGCAGTTACCTGAGGTCCGAGGGTTTCCAGCCCGCCACCGCGCACTGGCGCTTTCTATTTTTGCCCTTCCTGTGCCCGGAGGCGCGGCTGAGCCTGGGCTCTGGCTTTTCCGGTTGGGTAACTCCGGGTGGCCCGGGTGGGCGGCCTGAGCAGTGGGCAGGGCAGGGAGACATCCCAGGGGAGGGAAACTGAAAGTGGGGAGAACCTTCAGAACTCCAGCTGATCCACTTGCCTCGCCTCCCCGCCCCTCTTACTGCACTTGTCATGCACCAGTTGGCTGGCCGGTGCATTTTTCAAAATGTAATAATTTGTTTATCCTTAGTAGCCGTGAAGCATAGTTCACTTGTAGTGCACAGTTGTAGGAGTTTTGACAGATGATTGCCGTCAGGCGGCAGAGCAATCCTGTCATCCCATTTGCTGCCCTTTGGCATCAGCGCACCTCTAGCCTCTTGGCCACTAATCTCTCTGTCCCTAAGGTTTTAGCTTTTCCAGAAAGCCAGATGAATGGAACAACAGCATGTAGCTTTTCGATTCTGGCTGCTTTGGCTCAGCAAAATCTATGTGAGATTCATCCCGGGTTTGTTTTTTTTGTTGTTGTTGTTTTAAATATTGATTTAGTTAGTTATTTACTTGGCTGTGCTGGGTCTTAGTTGCGGCACATGGGATATTCATTGGCACGTGCAGTATGTTTTAGTTGCAGCATGTGGGATCTAGTTCCCTGAGCAGGGATGGACCCCGGGCCCCCTGCATTGGGAGCATGGAGTCTTAGCCACTGGACCACCAGGGAAGTCCATCATCCCTGTTGTTGCGGGTATGAGAAGCCATTCCTTTTTCTGGCTGTGTTGTATTCCATGATGCATTTGTCCATTCGCCTGCGGGTGGCAGGACTTGTGGGATGTTTCCAGTTTTGAGGAGATCAGGAATAAAGCTGCTGTAAACACCCCAGGGCAGGTTTCCATGTGAACTTGGGTTTTTACCTCACTTGAGAAAATACTCAGGAGTGGGACTGGGATCTGTGCTAAGTGTATGTTTAACAACCCTTCTGCATCTTAGAAATTAGTATTTTTGAGTATTGGAAGAGTTTAGAAATGCACTGTGACCCAGCACCCAAGCACTTGAAACGAAGTTGAAAGTTCATCTGGAGATGGTCACGTTGTCCCCGTCTCTGTCTTTTATTCAAGGCAGAGCAAGGCCACAGATTTGTAACCCTTGTAAGGAAGGCCTCGTGTGTCCAGGCCCTGGCAGGACCTGGCTTTCTAGTGGTGGGCCATTCTGAAGTGGAGAGAGCGTCTTTCCCTTGCTGGCCAGACCTTGCTTGGCAGGGTGCAGGGTGTGCTGCCTGCCTGGCCGGGCGCTCTTTCTGCCAGTCAGCAGCCATTCCTGGTGTGTCTGTCCTACTACCAGGCAGGTGGTCAGGGGCCCTAGTGAAGTGCTCAGTGAGCCGCAGCCTTCCTAAAGCTTTGCGGGTAATGTCTGCTATCCTCCCATTTCCCTGCTGAGGAATTTTGCTTTCTCATGGGAAGTGAGGGGACAGTACTTTATAAGAGTTCATATTTTGTGATGACTCGATGTTGAATACATTAAGAAAATGGGCTCTTTCCAGAAGCTTAACTTCTTAGAAGGTCAGATTACTCATGTGACCACACGTTTGAAATGAGTGAGCTTGTTTGTTCATTGATTCATTCATTCTTCAAGCACCTCCTGGATATTTAGAGTGAGTGTTCCAGGGGGCGCGGAGGACAGTAGACAGTATTCTTTTTTTTGATTTTTGCATTTTATTTAATTTATTTTTTTATACAGCTCATTCTTATTAGTCATCAGTTTTATACACATCAGCGTATACATGTCAATCCGACTCGCCCAGTTCAGCACACCACCATCCCCCCCCCCGTGGCTTTCCCCCCTTGGTGTCCATACATTTTTTCTCTACATCTGTGTCTCAACTTCTGCCCTGCAAACCGGTTCATCTGTACCATTTTTCTAAATTCCACATACATGCATTAATATACAATATTTCTTTTTCTCTTTCTGACTTACCTCACTGTGTATGACAGTCTCTAGATCCATCCACGTCTCAACAAATGACTCAATTTCGTTCCTTTTTATGGCTGAGTAATATTCCACTGTATATATGTACCACAATTTCTTTATCTATTCGTCTGTCGATGGGCATTTAGGTTGCTTCCATGACCTGGCTATTGTAAATAGTGCTGCAGTGAACACTGGGGTGCATGTGTCTTTTTGAATTATGGTTTTCTCTGGGCATATGCCCAGTAGTGGGACTGCTGGATCATATGGTAATTCTATTTTTAGTTTTTTAAGGAACCTCCATACTGTTCTCCATAGTGGCTGTATCAATTTACATTCCCACCAACAGTGCAAGAGGGTTCCCTTTTCTCCACACCCTCTCCAACATTTGTTGTTTGTAGATTTTCTGATGATCCCCGTTCTAACTGGTGTGAGGTGATACCTCTTTGTAGTTTTGATTTGCATTTCTCTAATAATTAGTGATGTTGAGCAGCTTTTCACGTGCTTCTTGGCCATCTGTATGTCTTCTTTGGAGAAATGTCTATTTAAGTCATCTGTCCATTTTTGGATTGGGTTGTTTGTTTCTTTAGTATTGAGCTGCATGAGCTGTTTATATATTTTGGAGATTAATCCTTTGTCCATTGATTTGTTTGCAAATATTTTCTCCCATTCTGAGGGTGACAGTATTCTTATTCTCAAAACTTCTATTCTCAAAACTTATTCTCAAAACTTATAGGTGATCTATAAACACAGAAGTTCAGCTGAGGTGTAGTGGCCCGTATAAGGGATCAGCTGAGGTCCCAGAGAGTGGGGCTGCCAGATTTGCCCTGGGGGAGGTGTGGGTGGCTTCTCTGAGGAGGGAGCACCTGCAGGAGGAAGTGCAAACAGCCACAACCGCCTGTACGCAGAAATGTCCAGCCTCCAAGATAGGCTTTTGCGCAATTGACAAATAGGAGGGTGAGGTGCAGGGCGAGTTTTGTTCCTTCTGTGACTGAGAGTTCCCAGATATCTACTTATAGCTCACGGTGGCATTTCTAAAGCAGGATGGTCCTTCTCTTGGTGGGAAAACTGGGTCTCAGCTCAGGAGGAAGCAGGTGGTATCTTCGGCTGCCTGATGGCAGGGCAGGAGCCAGTGAGGGTGTGCAATGGTCCTTCCCCTCCGTGACTCACTGAGGCTGTGGGCATGGAGTGGCCCCAGCGTGACTGTCCCCGCCTGCTTCTGGCTTCCTCCTGAGAGCCCACGAGTCTCTGATGAATGCCCGCTGAGCAGTCACACCTTTCACTCCACAGTGAGTAGTAGCTGAAGTGGGCGGCTGAGTGAGCCATCCCTCCCCGTGACTCAGAAAACATTTTCTGATCTGACCTCTGCTAGTGTGAGTCCTGCCTAATCTGAGCTCAGGTGGAAGGCAGGTTAACCATTTGATGACTTTCCATGGGTGAAGTAGCCTCTTTAAAGAGGAAGGGATCACCGGAAAAGCCTGGTGTTCCATACGTACGTGGCTTTTGTACTTTGGTCCCTAACATCCAAATGCCACCTGTATACTCTGTTCCTGGTGGGAGGAGCCAGAGGCAGCCGGCCCTTTGGATATTCACTAGGTAGGAGGCGGCTGAGAGCTGCAGGGGACCCGCCCCCAGTCTACCTCTAGGAGCTGCATCCTTTTTTCCTTAATTAAATTAAACTTTTTATTTTGAGATTATCATAGATTCTTACACAGCCATCAGAAATGAGTTGGACACATCCCACGTTCTCTTTACTCAGTTTCTCCCAATGGTGGCATCTTACAAAGCTACGCACTGATGTAATGATTTCATTGGCATTGGTACAATCAAGATACAGAGTGTTTGGTGTCCCTTTTGAATTCGGGGACCTGTAGGGTGCGACTGGCTGTGTCTGCACATCCCTGGGTCCCAGACCCAGTGCACGTCTCCCAGGAAACCCCTCTCCTCCCTCTTTATTTCTGCTGTGTCCTCCTCTCGTGGTCCTGGCACTCTTCCCCAGTGCGTGCGCCTTCTCTCCCTGGCTGTGGGATGACAGTCCTGTTTCCTTCCTCCTACTCAGGGTGCAGCCTGGAGGCCTCTTTGGCATTTTCTCTTTCCCTTCAAGTTGTCCCTGCCGTTCCCACCAGCCGGGTCTTCTGCCATGCCTGTGGCATCGAGCAGTCCCAAGGGTGTTAACAGAAGATGTGCCGGGTGCCTGTCCATGGTCCTCCACAGCTCACGTGTGGCTCTGTAGTGCCTCCCTCACTGCCCACCTTTCTTGTTCCTTCCCAGACTCTCTCTCCCCACCCACGGCCACTGTCATGGTGCCTAGCCCGGGGCTCTGTTCCTCGGCGCCCCTGTGTCGGACCGGGCCCTCTTCCTGTCCAGGGCGCCTGGCAGGGCTACCAAGTCACAGGTTCCCGTGAGCTGCAGTTGGGAGATCAGAGGCTGTGTGCTTCACTGAAGATTGACCTTGGATGACGATGCCTTCTCATCTCTGAGGGGCTTCCATTTGAATCCCCTCAGTTAGTCATGGGGTGCATGGCCGATGTGGGGAAAGCATGTCAGACTCACACCAGGTGCATGGGCAGCCGGTGTGTGAGAGAGGTTACCTCTGAGAATGCTGGTCCTTTAAAAACCTGACGCATCTTTTCCTGGCTGTGTGCTGGGGTCAGGGGACTGCCACAGGGTGGTGCCCATGGGGACAGCGGGAGTCATGGGGCTCAGGGCGGGGAGCTCTCTGGAAGGATTTGCATGTCCCATGGTGGTGGTGGCTCACGTTTCCCCTGGTGTGCAGGTGGCTCCCTGGCGTCTGCTCTGTGCTCACCCTGTGGGCTGAGAGAGGCACCCACTGGGGAGCAGGTGCTGGGGCCACAGGACACGCTGGGCCCACACCTGGTCTGAGACAGACACCAGGTGAAGGGGCGGGACATGGGAGGAGGAGCCGTGCTGGGTCTTGTGGGTTTTGTGTCTTTTTAAATAACAGTTTTTCGAGATAGCATTCACACACCACAGAACTCACCCATATGAAGTGTACAATTTAATGGCTTTTACTTTATTCACAGAGCTGTGCAGCCTTCACCTCTGTCTAATACCAGAACATTCCATCAGCGCAAAGGGCCTGCAGTCCCCTGCCCCAGTCCCTGACACTAGGAATCCACTCTCTGTGTCTGTGGATCTGCCTGTTCTGGATGTTTCCCATCAGTGGAATCACACACTGTGTGTCCTTCTGTGTCTGGCTTCTCTCACTGAGCATCATGTTCTCAGGGTCCATCCACGTTGTTCTGAGTGTCAGGGCTTCACCCCTTTGCATAGCTGAGTGATGCTCCCGTGTGCGTGGCCCAGGCTGTGGGGTCTCGAGGCCCCTGGAGAGGCGTTCGTTTGGCTTGGTCCTGGGGTGGGGTGACGCCAGTTGCACTGATACGGTGCTAACAGGACCCCTTGCTGGAGTGGGAGACAGTTGGAAGGCTGGGGGCGCCGCTCTCCTTGGCCTTTGAGACCACCAGGTGGAGGCCGTGCTGCCACTTGTCGCTCAGGAAACGAGGGCAAGTCCTTCTCCAGCTGTGCCCCCTTGGAAGGGCTTCCTCCATCCCTGGGCTTTCCCTCCCTTGCTGTCACAGCCTTGGCCTCAGGCCAGACTGCTCTGTGGCAGTAAAGCATTTTCTTTGGTGAGGGCGAGAAAAGTTGTGGTGAACTTTTGGTCGTCGTGTTCCCCCATCCCACTGGGATCACTCCACGATGGCCCCTCCACGCACACACCCGACGTCAGGCACTCAGCACTTGCAGCGGCTCCTTGGGTGGCTGGGCAGCCTCTTAAAGGTGGGCTAGTTTGGATTAAAGCAACTGAAATGGTCTTGTCACCCCTGGAACCCCAGTGGTGCCCCATCTTCCTGTGGACATACCTATGCCTGTCCTGCAGAAGGACGGCTGCCTGGACAACAGGACATCCCAGCCCGTCCTGGCTCTGTGCAGACTGGCTTCCATGAGCTGCAGACCCAGGCGTGGAGCTCAGGTTCAGGGTCAGGTCTGGAAACGCTCCTGCAGGTTCGGCAGTAGGTGAGGGGGCACACAAGCCACGTGTGTGCCCTTGTGGGAGCCATGTGACAAGTCAGAAGGAGGAGGCGAGGTACGTTTTCATAGCATTGTACATAACTTGAGTATAGCCCAGACACGACGTTTTCAACATGCCATTTAAAGAATTACTGAAGGGCAGTGTTACTTTGTGGTTGCACGCACACCTTGTCTTAGAAATACGTGTGCATCTTGTGCTCATAGCACACGCCACTGGAGTGGGCCAGCACGCACAATTGCCCCTCATCCAGGTGGCCAGGGGCTGCTGTGGGCACAGTGAGGCTTTAGACCCCTCTCCCTCTTGGCGGCTCCTTCCTTGGACCCTGGTCATTGGGGCCCCTTTGTGCACAGCGGGTCCCACCCACCCGGGTCAGGGCCACGGGCACACTGTGTCCTGCACTGTGTCTGTGGCTGGGGATCCATGGGCCTGCTCCCTCTTCTCTCTTCCTCCTCCAGCTGGACTTTGGCCTCATGGGGTCCCAGCAGCCCCTTCCTGTTTTCCCATGTTGACTGCTCTTGCAGTGCCAGTCTCGTGGGCAGGGTTTTGCGATGCTCAGTCCCGAGACCAGCCTAGTTTGTCAGCCTGGCCCTGTGGGGAGAGGGCCGGATGGGCGGTGGGAGGAGAGCCTTCTTCCTGGCTCTCTCCTTTACATCGCTTTACCAGGCGGTTCCCATCCTTGGCCTGGCTTGTCCTCAGGTATGGTCCTGGGACCAGGCAGCACCCCCTTGCTGGGGACCTGTGGATGTCCAGGGCTGACTGTGGACGAGACCCGTATGATGCTCCACAGCCAGTCTCTCTGCCACCCCTGCCCCTGTGTGAAATGCACTCATTTTCAAGTGAAAACCTGTTCACTTCTTGAGTACTCAGGCCCACCGCAGGTGCTGGCCCTCCCCCTCTCCCTTCACCCTCTGCTCCCTCTCCCTGGTGAGTAGGTTCTCCCCAGTGGGGCTGCAGGCTGAGAGATGCTCCCCAGCGGGGCCGCAAGCTGAGAGGTGAGGCTGAATGCCTTCACTGGGCCTCAGGGCCCTCTGCTCACCCGCTTGGCTTGCCTCCCAGATGGAGAGCCTTCTGTGGATTTTCCACTCCTCCAGCCAGGTCTCTGCTCTCAAAGCCCGGCCCCTAGGAGAGGCAGAGAGACAGCTGGCAGACCTCCCTCCGTGTTCCATCTCCTGTGCCTTTGACTCTTCCCGCTGTGCTTCTCCACTTTGGGAAGCAGTGCGTGCATCCCACCCTGGCCGCTCTGTCCCACTTGCCTTGGTCCCCACCCCAGGGCTCCAGAGGTGTGCAGAGCTTCGGGGAAGAAGGCAGCTACCCCCAGCCTGCAGGCAGTGTCCCCTGCAGCCTGCTGGGGAGTGGGGACCGCGGGCAGAGTCCCAGGGTGCTGCCCCTTGGCACCTCCTGGGCACTCGTGCCCTCAGCAGATGGTGATAGAGCAAGAGTCCCTGCTGGCTTCAGGCTGGTAGTTCTCTGAGTGGGGCCCCAGGCCAGTAGCCTCCCTACCAGCTGGAACTGCTTAGGAATGCAGGTTCCTGGGTCCAGACCTGCTGATTCTGAAACTTTGCGGATGGGCCCCAGAACTCCACACTGAACAGGGATTATGATGCTCGTCCCAGTGTGATGCCCCTGCCTTGGAGGCCCCCTGGGTCCCGGCGTCTTCCTGCTGCAAGTGGGAAGAGGACGGAGTCCACGTCTTGTCTCCTCCCTAGTCTCTGCCCCCGCCTCTTGCCGTGTCCTCCAGGGACGACGTCTCCAGATGTCATGCCCCTGTCACCGTGAACCAGCCTATGTGCTCAGGGGTGGGCTCTGCCCTGGCAGCGAGCACCCAGGAGGCCTCCTGTCCAGGCTCCTCATGCCGGGCACAGGGCTTGCGGGGACGAGCAGGGGCAGAGGCATGCCTGTGGGCGTCCAGGTGGAGTTCCTGTTCCCACACCTGTCCTCACGATCAAGGAGGAGGCAGCGGCCTGCTGAGTGGGACAGCCAGACTCCCCAGCCCCGTGGGCGGCCCCCACCCTCACCTGAGCTGGGCAGGGGTGGGGAGCAGACAGGACGGGCTTGGTGGCAGCTCAGGCCTGATGACAGCCCCTGGCTTGCGCACAGCGTGCTTTTTCAGGTGGGAACGGTTGTGCTTATTGCAGCTCTTTTCCCAGCACTCCAGAGTGAGGCCACCGGCTCTGTGGTGAGCAGCATTCCACTAAGCCTCTGTGCAGCTTCCTGCAGAGGCTCTGAGGCTGTCAGTGAGAAGGGCCTGGGTTAGTCAGTGACTCAGCAAGCAGCCAGCAGCGGGCCGGGGCTGTGGCTGGGATGGGGAGGCCGGGCGTCCTGTGCAGCGAGACCAGGGCTGGCCTCAAACCCCGGAGTTCCAGGGCTCCCCCAGGAGAGGAGGTGTGGGTGCTCCTAAGTGCGGGCTTCCTCAGGGCTGTTCTCAGTCGGACCTTTCTGGATTGGCTTCTGGCGTCGCTCTGTTCTGAAGGCCTGTGAAGCAGAAGAGGCCACAGCTGAGAAGCTGTGAGAGCTTCTGAATCATCGATGGTGATCAGGGCATCTTAAATCATACGACTCAGGACAGTCACTGGAAGCTGGCCAGTTCCTAAAGCAGCATCCTGAGATTGTAGGAGGCACATCATAAACTGTTTCCTTCCTTTCGTTCTGGTTTTAAAGCTTGGGAAAGCTTGAGTTCATCTCATCACAGATGAGACCACATTCCAGGCCCCTGTCTTCCCAGGTCTGTGTGATGCGGCCTGAGATGCGGTGGCTCGGCCAGGGCTGCGGCCCACGTGCCGTGAGGGCCCCTGCCGCCCCTGCAGGAGGAGCATCTCTGGGGCACGTCCAGCCTCCTGAGGGGGCCGAGGGAGGGAGTGCAGTCCGAGCCAGCACGGGGCTGTCACGCGGCACACGCTCAGGCACACGCACGTGCTCACGGGGTCCTTCCAGAGCACGCACGCTGTTTAGTCACTCCACAGTGGTGACCAGAATGAAACTCTCCTGGGTGCTGTCATGTCCTCCCATGGATCTAAGACTTGTTCTTACAGACCGTGCTCGCAGGGTAGGGTATCAGCCTAAACACAGACATGAATTTAGGAGCTTGAGATGACGCACACTGATGACCTCCCGTGGTTTCTGAGGGCAGGGATTCAGAGTAGGCGGGCCAGGGGATTCTTGCCAAGGGTTCCTCAGGAGGCTGCAGTAAGGGCTTCAGCTGGGGCTGCCCCATCCAAAGGCCGAACCAGGTGGGATGCCTGGCTTCCAGGAGGCCCCTCCCGTGGCTCCTCTGCACATGGGCCCCACAGGGCTGCTGAGGCTCCTCAGTGCGCGGGGGCCGGCTCCCCTCAGGAGGAGTGTGATGCGGGAGAGTGTTGGTGGAAAGTTCTAGACCCTCCTCCTCATCCTGTGGCTACCTCAGTGCCTTGTACACTGTGCTCTGTGCGTTTGTCTCTGAGCAGACCCTGCGGGAAGCATGGCGTCTTCTCTGCTTTCAGTAGGTACAGGAGCTCAGGGAATTCAGGGCTGCCAGGACTGTCTGTCTGGACTCACTGAATGTTGTGGACCAGAAACAGAGTCCGTCGGCCACATGAGTGTCTTAGATGCTCAGTATTTTCCTACTGAGGTGGAGGTGATTTTAACAATACCTCGCATTTCCTCCTATAGACTGTGTTGTGGTTTTTTGTTTGTTTTTTGCCATGCCGTGCAGCTCGTGGGATCTTAACTCCCCAACCAGGGATTGAGCCTGGGCCCTTGGCAGTGAAAGCACAGAGTCCTAACCACTGGACCACCAGGGAAGTCCCTGTTGCTGTTGTTGATAGCTGTTTTGAGGTGTAATTCCCACACTCTTCACCTCATCCACCTAAAGCGTACCGTTCCCCGCTTTGTAGTGTATTCATTGAGTGCAGTTGTCACTACTACCAATTTTAAAACGTTCCATCACCCCGAGAGGAAACCCCATACCCATTAGCATCCCTCCCATCCCCTTCCCAAGCCCCTGACAACCAGGAACCCACTCTCTGTCTCTGTGCACTTGCCTGTTCTGGACGTTTCCCATCAATGGAATCACACACCCTGTGTATCCTCTGTCTGGCTTCTCTCACTGAGCATCGTGTTCTCAGGATCCATCCATGTTGTAGCGAGTGTCAGTGCTTCACTCTTTTTCGTGGATAGATAATATTTCAGTGTGTGGAGGGACACATTTGTTTATTCGTTCATCTGCTGATGGACATTTGGGTGGTTTCCACCTTTTGGCGGTTGTGAATCACGCCTCTGTGAACATTAATGTTCGGGTTTTTGGTGTGGTTTTTTTTCTTTTTTTGGCTGAATTGGGTCTTCATTGCTACCCACGGGCTTTCGCTAGTTGGGTGTGTGGGCTCTAGTGTTTGTTGCAGTGCACGGGCTTCTCATCGCAGTGGCTTCTCTTGTTGCAGAGCACAGGCTCTAGGCATGTGGGCTTCAGTAGTTGCAGCACGCAGGCTCTGTAGTTGTGGTGCATGGGCTTCATTGCTCCGTGGCATGTGGGATCTTCCCAGACCAGGGCTCGAACCTGTGTCCCCTGCATTGGTAGGCGGATTCATAACCACTGCACCACCAGGGAAGCCCAATGTTCAGGGTTTTGTGTGGACAAATATTCTCATTTCTCTTGGGCAGACACCCAGGAGAGGAATTGCTGGGTCATTTGCTAACTGTTTAACCTTTGAGGAGCTGCCAGACTGTTTTCCAAACCCAGCTGTCCTCACTGTTTTCTGCCATTTGCCAGGAGACCTTGGGGCTGATTGTTCCCATCAGTGGTTCTTCTCCAGGGTTTCTGGGTCAGCAGTGGCGCTGAAGCTTCGGATCAGTTCCCCCGTGTCGGGAACCACTGGTCTGCAGGGCTGTCCTGTGCTGGACTGCACAGACAGCACGTGCTTCATCTCCTGCCCCCGGCCTTGTCTAAGTAATATGTGTTCAATGGATATTTACTGCTCCATCCTTGGTAAGTTGGAGGATATTATTAAGAACGATAGAATATTGGTTTTTTCCTTTGCCTTAAAAAATAAGATTCTGGGCAAAAGGTCACATACCATAATTCTATTTACAAACGTCCAGAATGGGCAAATCCACAGAAACAGACAGTGGATTAGTGTTGTCAGGGGCTGGGGAGGGGATTGGGGCGCATCTGCTAATGGGGTGATGGGATGTTCTGGAACTAGATAGAGGGGATGTTTGCCCAGCTCTGAATGTATTAAAACCCACTGAACTGTATACTTGAAGAGGGTCCCATTCTGTGTGAATTATAGCTCAGTAGGGCTGCTGTTGCAAAGATGAGGCTTAGGACACAAAGGGTGTTTCCGGAGTTGTTTGACCTGTTAGGACCACTGCGCCATGGGGGCCCCTATCCTGGGAACTTCCAGGCATCCGTGCCCTGGCCCGTAGGGGCTCTGCCAGCGTTGTTGTTCTCCACTGTGAAGCGTGGAAATGGTGGCCTGGTCTGAGAGGGGCAGTCGCTGTCCCGGGGAAGGGCTGGCAGCTCTGGGTCTGACAATCTCACCTCCGGCTTCAGCCCGTGCTCTTCGCGGGCCCTCCTCTGGCTGTGCATCCTCCTCGAAGCCCCTCCTCACTGTGATAGGAACCTTCACTGGCGGGGCAGAAGTGCAGTCTAGAGTTACGGACCGTCCACACGATGTGTAATCCTCACTTGTTTTGTGCCGTGTCTTGGGTTAGCTGGCCGCCAAGACCCTGGCGAAAGGCCAGAGCAAACCCCAATGTGCTCCTTGGGGAAAGTGGCAAGGCCAGCCCACCGGGTGCAGTGAGGCCAGGAGAACGCCACCATGGCTGAGAAGGAGGACTGCTGCTCACCTGCTCCCGGTGGTTGCACGAGTGGTGTTTCCCCATTTTACAGATGGAGACCAAGGCCTGCGGTGGTTCAGGGACTCAGAGGCAGACCTGTGGCTTCCAGGCTGCAGGAGCACCCGGGGGAAGTCCTGGGGCAGGAGGGTCGGGGACTTCGAGTCCGTCCCGGTCCCTTCCCCGCAGCCCACTGGGCAGGAGGGCGCTGCAGGAACAGGCGCTCCCGGAGCCAGCGTGTCCCACGTGGCAGGACATGGCCTCAGCGGTGTGGGTGGAGCTCTCTGGTAGGTCCCGCGAGTCGAGTAGTCCCGGGGGCTGCAGCACCCGCCTCCTCTGATTGTCCCCATCACCGGAGCAGGGAGGGACAGCTCTGAACCCTGTCCAGGACGTTTAAACCCCACGATGCTGCTCACAAAATCATTGAGACCATACGGTGAGTGTGGTGCCTGCTGGCGTGGGGCCTCGGGGTGGGTCAGTCCTGAGTTCCCAGCAGCCCCCAGCCGTGCAGTCCCCCATTCCTCCATGCTGATCTGCGTCAGCATCACCAGCATCGAGGAGGCTTGGGAAGCGGGGCTGTGGGGTCAGGGGTCAAGTCCTCTGAGTGTGACCCAGGACAGGTCTTGGTGCTTCATGAGCTGGCTTCCTGTGGAAGAGGCTGGAAATCCTGAGTGGCCAGCTTCCCGAGGGACCACTCCCCTCTCCCCTCATCACCTTGGTTTACTCTTCTCCCGTAGGGTTTGGTGTGACCTTTGGGTTTGGGTCACTCTTCCCTCTGTGCACCTGCCCAGTGCTGTGGCGAGGAGGTCGGGTGCCCGGGAGGCTGACCCGGGCGAGATCTGGGAGGAGGGCCGCCTGCTCTGTTCTAGTGGGCTGTCTCCTCATGTGGGACCTGAGGGTCTGTGACAGCCTCCAGAGTGCCCTTGGGGGCCCATGCACAGAATCCTGCGACTGCTCTTGGCTTTAGAATGTTTCACATGTGTGACCATGGCCCTGGCATCTCGCTGCATTGTGCCTTAAAATCCTTAGCTGTGTAGACACTGCCTGGGCCACACGCCATTATATCTGCTTGGACCTGGGGTGGCCGGGCTGGCAGCAGCACAAAAGGCTGTTTGGTACATAGGTGTGGTGCTCCCCCCTCTCCGTCCTGTCCTTCCTGTGAGAGGTGAGCATGTATCAGTTTCTTCTGTATTGTTTCAGATTATATGTATATATATATTACTGTAGTATATTAGTATAAAATCTATCGTAGCGTTCTCCAGAGAAACAGACCCAGTGATGTCTGTGTATATGAGATTAATTTAAGCAGCTGAGTCACACGACTTCAGGCTGGCGAGTCTGAAATATGCAGGACAGGCCAAGAGAGACAGACCCAGGGAAGAGTTGATGTTGTAGCTCAAGTCTAAAGGCAGTCTGGAGGCAGAATTTTATATATACACATACAGATTAACTCCATATAATATAGTACAGAGGGGTCCTGTGTAGTTTACCCAACTTTCTCCAATGGTGACATCACACATAACTGTAATAGCAAAACCAGAAAATGGACATTAGCATAATCTACAGACTTTATTCACTGTGCATGTGTGGTCACGCGTATGCACGCATGCATTCTTGTAACCTCCACCTCTGACAAGACATGGATCGGTTTCATCACGACAATATTTTTATCCCTCTTAAATACATAAATACAGATATCCTGGAGATGGCAAGTGTTGTGAACTTAGGGAAGTAGTGTACTAAGGTATTCATAAGAGAAGAGCTGGTGTCCCGTCTAGGTTGTCACCATCACTTTCTGATGTGAATCCCAAATTACTCCTTTGGTTTTTCCTAGTGTTAACAAATCCCTGACATGAGGTGGAACTTTGACTTTACGTAGCATCACTAGATAACCTGTAGTGTGCAGACGTGTGCTGGGACAGCTCCTGGGCCTCTCTTTGTTTTGAGGGTGATGGGACATCAACACCACACTGAAGGTTGCCCAGATCTCCCCCAAACCGAGATTACCCCCAACCCCTGTTTTGAACCACATCAAATGTATTTATTTAATACTTTGACGCATGCTTTGTGTGTGTGTGTGTGTGTGTGTCTGTGTGTGGTACGCGGGCCTCTCACTGTTGTGGCCTCTCCCATTGCGGAGCACAGGCTCCAGACGCACAGGCTCAGCGGCCATGGCTCACGGGCCTATCCACTCCACAGCATGTGGGATCTTCCCAGACTGGGGCACGAACGCGCGTCCCCTGCATCGGCAGGTGGACTCTCAACCACTGTGCCACCAGGGAAGCCCTTTGCTTTTGGTTTTGATCTTCTTTTGAAATATTGTTTTTCTCTTTTTCCCTGCTCTCCACATAGGAGGAAAAGAGACGTAGAGTTACATCCAGAGAACGGTAAGAATAATAAAGCTTTTTGTCCTGTGCAATATGTAATCTTGATGACTGAAATTACTTTTCTGAAATCTTTTAGAAAGAAGAACTTTATAGTGAGTTGCCAGGGTGACCATAGATAGCTTAAGGATGCTGGTTTGCAGTCAGGTTATTAACCTTGTGATTCAGGTAGAATTCTCTTGCAAAGAGTGAATTGGGGGCAACTGTCAGTTATCAGAACTAGATCTAAAAGTTGTTCAACTAACGCTGAATGAATAACATGTGAACGCAAACAGTAGTGAAGGGCTTAAAATGAAATAGTCTCATCCCACTCCCACATCCAGCACTCAAGAAGCGACCAATTCTTTACTCAGGTTTTTAATTATAAAATAAGATATGTGTACTGAGAAGTGCACAGAACAAAACTGTCAATGTGACAAATAAAAAGAGAATACGTACATAACCAGTACTCGAATCTGAAAGTATTGATACTTATCAGCATCTCAAACCCCCCCAATATCCTTTTCCCATCACAATCTCCTTCTCTCTTCCCAGTTAAACACCATCTTCATTTCTTGACAATCCTTTCCTTTAACCTGCATGCATCCCTAACAAAAGAGTTTAGTTTTGTCAACATCTAACTTTATATAGACAATCATAGTATATGAAATCTTTTCTATCTTATTTCTTTCTCTCAACATTGTTTTAAAAAATTCATCCACATTGCAGCCTGTAGCTCTAGTTCATTCAATTTTATTGCTTGATAGTTTTCCCACTGTACGAATATGCATAATTTATTAAATTTTTGACTCTTAATGGACAGTTTGTTTTCAGTTTGTGCTAATGCAAATCATGGACAGGAAACCTGCTGTACCGGTTATTCTGGTGCATTTACACAGGGCGGGGGTGAAGGCTGCTGGCTCACAGGCTATTTATATACCTTCAGTTGATGGAGAGTGCTAAATGCTTTCCAAAGTAGTTGTGTCGATTTATACTCCAGTATAAGCAGGGTAGAAGATTCCCATAGTACTCCAGGTCTACAATACCTGATAGTACCACACTTTATTTATGTATTTGTCAAACTGATTGGCATGAAGTTTCATTGGTTTTGACTCACTTTTCTCTTATTACTTAATGAAGTCGTACACTTTTCTGTGTTTACTGGCTGTTTAGATTTCCTTTTTTATGAGGTTTACGTCAACTATTGTTATTTTTTTATTATTATTATTTATTTATTTTTGGCTGAGTTGGGTCTTCATTGCTGCGTGCTGGCTTTCTCTAGTTGCAGTGAGTGGGGGCTACTCTTCATTGCAGTGGCTTCTCTTGTCGTGGAGCACAGGATCTAGATGGGCGGGCTTCAGTAGTTGTGGCACGTGGGCTCAGTAGTTGTGGCTCACAGGCTCTAGAGCGCAGGCTCCGTAGTTGTGGCACACAGGCTTCGTTGCTCTGCGGCCTGTGGGATCTTCCTGGACCAGGGCTCGAACCCGTGTCCTCTGCCTTGGAAGGCAGATTATTAACCACTGCGACACCAGGGAGGTCCAACTGTTGTTATTTTGAATTCTTCTCCATTTCCAAGTAATACTCTTACATGACCATTTTCTGACTAAATTGGAGGCATTATCTGTTCACTTTCTATTTTACTAAGTAAGGGTTTATTTCCTCTACACTCTTCCTATGTCCACACTGCTCAGTAAAGTTATGTCATCATGAGTTATTCCACTGCTCATGATCTCTTTGACTTGTAGTGATATACTTAAAAACCTACATTGTTGATCAACTATAAACTCTCTCAACGTCATGCTTTGTAAAATGAGGACATTCATACCATCTTCCCTTTTTTCTACCTCCTGTCTACCTTCCAAACCTAGTTTTTACGTTGTCAAAGTTGAAATTTATATTCTGTTCTATGTGCAGTCAAGTCTTCTGTTATTTGAGAGTCAGTAGGGAGTAAAGTTTAAGACAACAGGCAGAGAACCTAAACTCAAAGCCTCGATCCAACCCTAATTTAGGTACAGCCTGGGCAAGTTCCTACCCTGTCTTAGCTTCCTCTTCACAAAAGTGGGAATGATATTAGCACCAACCTCCTAAGGCTATACAGTGGATTAAATGAGTTAATATATGCAAAAACACTTAGAACCTAATATATACTAAGTACATACTAGTACATTTCAGTGCATACCAAGTTAACGCAAATACATACTAAGTATAGTTTAGGTTAGTTATTTGTTATTACATGCAAGTTGACAATAAAAGCTGCAAACCAAGACAGTATTGCCATTATTACAATGAAATTAATATTGCCCACTGCAGATGTACTGTCTCTGTGTATAGACTACACCTCGTTCCATACTGTGTCAGTGTCACTGCCCTTGTGCAGGGTGACCACATACCCCAAGCCACCTTGGACTGTTCCAGTTTATACCTGTTGTCCTGATATTACAACATTAGAGCACCTCCTTACACTATTGAATTGTAAGGAGTTTGGACAAGTTCTGGTTTGGACAACAAATTAGATAGGTGGTCATTACCCCCGTGTGTTGCTGAAAAGGGGGACATCTATAGTGTCAAGTTTAAGTGGATTCTTCTCTTCCTCACCAATAGTAGGTTAAAAATCAACCATAGCTTAGTTTGCTTCACGTTTATGTCAGCATAGCCTTTTGTCCTCTGGAGTTCAAGTTCCTTCTCCTCTTCCTCTCCCTCCTCCCTTCCAAAAGTGCCTAATACCTAGTAAGTACAATATGCCTCAAGGTGTTTCTAAGCTCTCAATCACACAATCAGTAGAAGCCTCTCCAATCTAGACTAGTTGCTCTCTGCACTGAATCGCCTATTACCTTCCTTCTTGGTTTATTGCCTCATTTTGCTGGATTATTTCTATAAATAGCTTAAGGTGTAGCACAGGAGGTCAATTTTTCAAATTTCTTTGTGTATAAAATATGTTCTTCAGTCTCCACTTATGACTGATAGTTTGGCTGGATACAAACCCCTAGGGTGAAAATTATGTGTCTGAGAAACTTTGGGTATCTTTCTAATGCTTTCCAGGATCCATGGTGCTGAAGACAAGTATGATAAAGTCAGATTTTAACTTTTTTTTTTTAGGTGACCAGTATTTTTCTCTCTGGAATGGATGTATCCTGTCAGTATTTTATTCTATGTTAATTTATTTTTTTAGTATTTTAAAGTTTCACAATGAAGGGTGCCTAGGTGTGAGTCTATTCTTGTTCATCTTGCTCAAAACTTGAGTAACTATTTTCAATCTGAGGCCTGATATCTACTTTCAGTTGTGGGGAATTTTGTTGCCCTTTGACAGCTTTCCTCCATTTTTTTTCTGGGTCTGGAGTTTCTAATAGTTACATGTTGCATCTCCCAGATGCAGCCTCTCTAACTTATTGCTATTACATTTTCCGTTGTGTCTTTCTTTCTTTTATATAATGAGAAATTTTTTAGATTCCTACTGAAGTTATCTCAGCAACCATATTTTCATTTCCAAGAGATCTCTCTTGCTTTCTGACCATTCTCTTTTTAATTAACACCCTAGTCTTATTTTATAGTTGCTAGCTCTTTTTAAATCTCCCTCAGAATACTAATTAGGGTGTTTTCTTAAATTACTTTGTTCCCTAAATTGTCCCCAGTCCTACCAGGATATGTTTTCACACTTTCCCCCCCTCTCTCATGTTGTAAGCTTTACTCAACTATCATGCAAATGAGTTATTTTCTATTTAAGAATGAGCGCATAAAGCTCCCTGAAGTCAATGATTGATTGGTTTCTTATGCAGGAAAAAACGGGAGTAACTGTAATAGGATCCCCCCAAACACAATTTTCTAGGGTGTAAAAACTCATACTAGCTGCCCTAGTTCTTGCCAGTTTCACTGTTTTCAAAATGAAAGCATCTCATTTCAGGAGCGTGAGGGCGGGGCTGGGAGTCCGCTCCTCCAAACACAACCATTCAATGAGCTCCCCTATTTCAGTCACACTTTTAACTAACTCCACCCTCTCTCCTGCATGCGCATCTGAGCATGGGGCTACTTCTGCAGGTGGGGTCAGAATCCTCCTCAGTTGCAGGTGGTCCCTGTGCATATTCTAGGTGATGCTTTTCCTCTGTTCTACTGCCCCAGTTTCACACTCTTCCACTTGTCTTCCATCTTTCAAAACTATGTTGAAATCTCTTGATTGTTGTGGGCTTATATACTTAAACACTTTGATACCATCCTTGTAGTGTCTTGTCAAAATGGAGAAGAGCTGAAAGGGTTCTCAGTGCATTCTGAATTTGCTATTCTGTGGTCCCAGTGTGTAAATTTCTTGGTCTTCCCCAGTGTCTATCATTGCTATTAGAAATACAATCTCCTGGTCTACTCGTGAAGGAAATGAATACAACACATCTAAAATGACAAGGAATGCGGGTTAGATGCTCTAGGGTCTTGTCGTACTCTGCCATTTACTAATAAACCACTTACGTGCTACAAATTGTAGGTGCTTATTTATAAAATGAAAGAGGGTAACTCTACATGAACTATAAATTTCTCCTACTCTAACATTTCATAATTTTCTAAGTTTTTTTCTTAAAATTTCTCTATATTATCATTAATTTTAATGAAAAAATCTAACTTTCTCTTTTGAAAATCAAAGAGTTAATTTCCATAGTCCTACAATAATGGGATAATTAGTTCTGAAACCAGTAAAGTTCCATACGAAAAGAAAATCATATTAAATAATTCTTAAAAATTAAACATGGGACTTTGTAGCACAAAGACAAGGTCCCCCCCAAATGGCATTCCTTTATTTACTAGAAATGTTCAGCTCTTCATTAAAGTTGAAATAAAATAAATGTATTATTTTTATGTGCAAAATTTCTTATGAAAATCCATTTTTCTTTTCTGTCCATACAAACAATAGTATGCAATGACATTAGAGGTCAGGTTTATTTGGTAATGGAATGTAGCTTCTTGATATTTTTTATTTTAGGAAAGGAGAATATCAACATCAAAACTTTTTTCAACTTTACTTTTATTTAAAATGCGGCCATATTTTCCTCTTGTAAAAGGAGAGTTCAACTAGAACTGTCAATTTTCTCATCTGTAAAACAAGAGCACTGAATCAGCTGACTACATTCATTCAGAACTCAATTTATCTTATGATCACTAAGGTTCTCCCTTATTTATATATAACATTATTTATAAACATCTCTCACTGTTCCTTAGTCTAAAACAGGCAATAAGTAAAAGTACAGTAACTTATTTTTGCTATGTTACTGTACAGACCTCTGTTGTACATGGTTAAGATTAGTAATGGGAATTGCCCATATTATTTTATTAAGTTTCTTTCACAGAAGCCAAGGGAAGATCCAAGGTAACCATTTTTTCTCAGATCAAATTTAGACTGCAAATGAAAAATTTATTTTTCACTATCAAACAAAAACAGTCTGGAAGAAAATGTAGTTTTTTGGAGGAAAATACATCAGTAAAGGGACTGATAAACAAACAGAAGAATAATCAGAAAGTCAACATATCTAAGCTGTGTATAATAGATGTTAGAATTTAAAAAAGTAAATCACATACACATACATAACTAAAACTGACCCATCAAAATTTCATCTTCTCATCACCCTTAAGCCAAAACTAGGGTAACAGTAATACAATTCTCCTGTCAAGCTTCACTGCCACTGCAATGTTGTTCAATTGGACATTTCCAAACATTTAAAACCTGACCTGGTCACAACCCCATAAAAGTCTACAGGTCATAAAGAAGTGTGCTGGGATTATGTAACTACACAAAAGACAAGTCACTAGGACATCATTTTGACAATAAGCAGCAAACCTGCAGCATAGGAAAATCCCAACAGGAGAACGAGGTGCACACCCTTCTCTCTGAACATGCAAGGGCAGGACTGACACCCAAGATGCTCTTCTCTCAACCTCAGCAGTGGTGCCTTTCACAGAGCAACTATGCAGTCTCCCAGAACCACTGGGAAGGAGAATCTGATACTGACAGTATTAGCTTGCCATGAGGCCAGAAGCAAGGGAATGTGTGTGGCCTTGGTGAGAGAGCAGAGGTTTGGGAGATGTTGCTTTATATTGGCTTTTTGATCAGGAATTTGTACATATAGCCCACAAACAACGTTTCTTGAAAACATATGAACATTCTTGAGTATGACAGCTCCACGTGAGGGGTCAGAAATGGCAGTCAAGTTCGTTTCACTGGGTAACAGCTGATTTGCGGACTGGAGAACAGGCTTCCTTGTTTACAGACAACCACAAGGCTGCCAGTTGTGTGCCAAATACACACAACTACACAGTTGCATTGGGAGAGCGACCAAACATGTTTTACATGGATTTATTTCAGAGAGGGAAATGCTTCTTGTAAGGCTCTGTCAGTTTAAAAAGCAATAAGAATGACCATCCACCTCTCCCAATTCAAGCCCTACATATCATAAATATGATAGCTACACACCAGCAACTGATTACATACATCACGAGCTTTGATGAATGGCAAGCCCCTAAAAAGATATCAACAAAACGAAGTTAGATCTTGATGTAAATACATCACCAGTTAAACCCAGTTAATACAACTATTTAGTATTATGTACAGTAACCACACAGAATTGTGTATAAAAATAAATAAGCTCAAAAGAAGGACCTGGAAGGCTCTGCTACAGAGAAAACTGAGCAGAATTCAGCCGACTGGCTTGGTAATAACTCTCTGAACTGCTGAGAGGCCCCTTCAGTTCCTATGTTCAGGATGCTTGAGATTTCAGTCTCACTTCTGTAAATGGTGATATTAATCGTTCTCTAATTTACCACTCTGTGTGACGAGGATGGACCTGAGATTAAGCATCTCAGGAAGAAGATAGAAAACCACAGAGTTGTTAAACTCAAGTGCAAAGACTGGGGATTCCACACTATACTTTATGCAACAGCAATTCACATTACCATTTGGTCAGATTCTTTCAACAAAACAGAAGCTGCACTCACATGTATTAAAAGACAAAAATTAACTGCCATCTGTATCAATATGTTAATGTGCTTCAAGCACATATGTTTTCATGAAAGTTTAAACATAAAATCACCTTTAAGATCTAGGCCATGTGATCTGCTCCCTGCCATGTCAAATTACACTCCGTGAAGTTTACTGTCTTAAGAATGATAGCGTTCTTTATACCTTGACAAGTAACTAAAAGGAAAAAAACCACACACACACAATAAGATGAAGAGCCTATACATTTGTCAATCTTGACTTATTTGCTTTTCTTGAGTCATTTGGAGGTTTACAGCCACATTCTTAAAATCATTAACTACAATCTTCCCAAACAGGTAATTGATGAACTGATGCATTCTAAAACTTGTCAGTAACAAAGTGTTATTCCAGTTTACAGCAACAGTTTAATTCTATTCAGTACTAAAACTGAATACACTGGATACTGCAAGCTTTCTTCCCAACAACTCAGTAAAGTACTACATAATTTTGAGACAAAGGGAAAAAAAAG
This sequence comes from Grampus griseus, assembly GCF_964374135.1. Classification (NCBI taxonomy): domain Eukaryota; kingdom Metazoa; phylum Chordata; class Mammalia; order Artiodactyla; family Delphinidae; genus Grampus; species Grampus griseus. The sequence goes on from NC_139017.1 coordinate 60,440,955, forward strand.
AAAAACCGAAAAAGCATAAGACTCCTCTGATTTTCATTTCCAATGATACATGCCAATCTTGATGATCAATCAGCGACTTAAATGTCAACTATAAACCCAGTATTTTATTAGCTGCTATGCAGTATACTAGAGCAATAGAAGAGAGAGGACCTCAAACCTTCTGTTCCTTTAAATTGAAAGGCAGCCTTACTGACCCCTCCAGACCACTACTGGACACAGGGAACACACACTAATGTTTCAGGACCCCAACCAACAGTCACCTGCTTTGTGATTACTTCCATGACACACCCTCACCAACACCACTGAGTTTGCTGCTCCTACAGGACGTTACATATATTTCCTATTTTAACACATACCACAGTGCATTATAATTATGATTGCAGATACATGTTCTAACAATTTAAAGAGAATGATGACTTTTTTGCTCTTTACATCTTGCTATTTCCCTTCCCATAATATTTCTTGAAGAGAAACCATAAAAATATAGACAAACACAAAAAAGAGAAAATATACAAAACGTGGTTTGTGGCTTAACAAAAACAAGTAAGATTAATTCTGACAGTATCCAGCATGACAAACTTCCATGGTACAAATGAAAATGGACCAAGGTTTGAGCAGGTACAGGAGAAAATCCAGGCATGAAGAACACCAAGAAAAGGTAGACGGGAAAAGGTAGACAGACATGGTGTGTAGGAAATCATGAGACCAGTCTGATGGGAAGAGACTTAAACAAGACTGAAACTCACTTTCTAAACCACCATCTCCAATTGGACAATTCGCAAGACACTGGTGCCCCAAAGTGGCCGATTTATTCAATCCCTTTAATGGGGAGGAACAGTTTAAAATTTTGCCCCTTTAGTTTGCCCCAAAAGCAACTATCAAATGTTGGCAGGACACAATGAAGGCTTACCACCCTTGTTAACATAGTTACGTCTCTCTCTCTCACAACTAACCCACTTAGCTCCAGGTTCCTTAGCGCACCCGACGCACTTACACAGCATCTAAGAGCTTTACACAACTGGAAGGTCACATCTTTATTTCTTATTGCAGGAACACAACTTCTGGAAACGTTATTTCTGTCAAAACCTAAAGCAAAATTATTGTAAAATGAGTGATTTAAACCATATATTTTATCACCATTAAAAAGCATCTTAAAAGGAAAAAAAGCATCTGCTCTGTGCTAAGGATTAGAAACGACTCCTGCCCTTAAAGCCTCATTAAGGAGGGACATATATAAACTCAAAATTTCAATCACATGAGATAAAGAACCATAACCTTTATGCACAGAGGTTCCTATGGAGGCAAAAAGTTATGTCTAAGTGATGGCTTCATGATAACCCTGAAGTACAATCGAGAAAGATGAGGCTATGCAGAGTTGGAGGAGGAGGTGCATTAACTGCAGAGGGAGCACCTGTGCAGACACTCAAGCCTGACTCCTGCTGGGCACTGTAAATACTGCAGGTGGGGATAACTAAACGCCAGGGGTCCAAATGTGAGAAGGGAGAGAAAATAGAGATGTTGGTCGAATCAAGCCTGGGAGAGAGCATGGCTTGTATCCCACAGGTGATGAGGCCTGGGGCTACCACTGGCTGAGTAAGGGTGCCTCCGCTGATTAGAGAAAGGCACCCCGCTGCTGAAGGACCAATTAGATAAAGGGAGTGATCACAAAAAGCTCCCCTTCCTCAGGGCCAAAGAGCCCCAGGAGGCTTTGTAGAGCACAGTTCAGACTACACGCCTCTGGGCAGAGCACAGACTGGGAGGCTAGTATGCACTAACTCTGTGTGGGCAAGCCATTAACAGCATTATTTTAGGCGTATCTTTTCATGTTAGAAGGTCACTCAACCCCAGTAGGCAGATGAACTTAGAGGAACTGAGTCCAGGGGCCGCGAAACCACCCAGGAGTTGGTTCCTACACCTGAATGGGATGCAAAGAATAATCTGACTTCTCTTCACCAGGGGATGAGTTGAACTGTCCTTGAAGAAGAGATAACACATGGTGTGAACCCCAGATCCTAGAAAAGGGCCAGGCTCACGATAAGTATTCCACTTTTTGAAAACAAATGAACAATCATTTCCTCTCCTAGATCTTAACACCCTTTCTCTGCTGCTTACTTTCTTTCAGCTTATAAACATCCTCAATATACTCACTTAAAAAGCCCTCAGACCTATGATTCTTTGGATCTTCTTGTGGGTAACCTAAGTATCTCCCATGCCTTCAAATACCTGTCCTCCCAAAAAGCCCAGATCTGTACCTTGGGCCCAGACCTGTCTACCAGGCCCCTCTAAAGCACTGAAGATGAAGTAAGATCCTCTCCCCACCCCCAATCTCTTCCTACTGTGCTCTGTATCTCACAAAAAGATGCAGCTGTAAACTGTCATCCTTGCTTGCTGCCCTTCCTTTTCTAACTGGTCACCAGGCCTCACCCATTCCCTCTCGGATCTGCAAAATCCATTTCAACCTTTTATAACTTAAGTGGGACCCTTAGATTACAATTCACCCTGCACCCAATCAAGTGCCTTCCACATGGAGGTCTGAGTGAGTCTCTAAACCAGAAGTTCATCTCACTGTTCTTTAGAGTTTCCCACAGCCTTCAGGATAAACATCTAAACTTCTGACAGGACAAACAAGGCCCCTTTCTGTTGGGCCCCACTAGGTTTCCAGCATCAACTCTCATTTCTTTCCCAAACCCTGAGTTCCAGGCCTGTACCTTAGTTTTGCCATATTTTCTTACATTTCTCAAACTTCAACACACACTGCTTTCTCCTGCCACCCCAGGAGCTTCTACATATCCTTAGAAAGGATGGCACCTCCTCCAAGAAGCCTACCCTGAACTTTCCCCTCCAAGATTCTCTGCTCTACAAAGGGGAAAGGTGGTGGGGAGGGATACATTAGGAGTTTGGGATTAACATATACACACGACTCTATATAAAATAATCAACAAGGAACTACTGCATAGCACAAGGAACTCTACTCCATATCCTGTAACAACCTGTACAGGAAAAGAATCTGAAAAAGAATGGATATATGTATAATGGAATCACTTTGCTGTACACCTGAAACTAACACAATATTGTAAATCAACTATGCTCCAATATAAAATAAAAATTAAATTAAAAAAACAAGATTCTGTGCTCTGTAGCACCGGAACTCACTTCTTCCAGAGCACTGACTACTGTGCTTGTGTTTACTTGCCGCCCAGTAGAAGGGGAGATTACCTAGGGCAGAAGCATCATCTCCAGCAGCCCTTGGTTCTGACAACTCATTCAAGTGCCAGGATACTTTACACACATAACCTGCTTAATTCATTCTAAGAACCCACAGAAAGGGTGGTTTTTAATGTCATTTTACAAGTGTGGGGATTGTAGTGCAAAAGAAACCTGCCCAGGCCACAGAGAGCATAAACTCTGGAATTCAAACCCTAAGCTGCCTTCACACTGGTGCTCTTTCCACGATATGATAGGACTATTGAAAAAAACTTTTTTTCCTGAACCCTGTTTTAATGAAAAGGAAATGAAGCTGGGATATAGCAATTTCCTAATCACTTTGGTGTGTACCAGGCAAAGTCTTTCAACAGACCAGGTAACATCTGTGGAATAATGAACGATGTTCCAAACTGTGCCAAGTGTTCTACACTGTAGAGTCTATAAGCTTTAACAGAGTGTGACCTTGTAACTGCCATAGAGAGTGAGTCCTGTTAAGCCCATTCTACAGATGAGAACACTGAGACCTAGAAGCCTTAAGGCACTCGGCCGGGGTCACCGAGCTGGCAGGAGTCCTAGGCCACATGCCCCGTCTAGTGCACGCACACCCGGGCACTGGGCACCGGTTCTAGTGCCCACCTTCCACCTTGTACTATCTAAAACTCCGCTTCACAGTGCCAACACGAGAGCCCCTGGAAGTGGAAAGTACAAACCTGTCTCACCAAGCCATGGCTGGAAGAAGCTCTGGATACAGATCGGGGGCAGAGGGTGCTCAGGGGCGGTGCCCAGTCCACCCCGCACACAGGCAGTAGGCGTTGAAGTTCAGCAGGTCCTCCTGCAGGGAGGCACCCACGGCGGGCAGAGGCACCAAATCCTGCAATGTGCACAGGTCCTCACAGCACCAGAAAAATGTCGGCCATGCTGTCGCAGCGCAGCTTCACTCAGTGATGATGGGCCAAGCGCGGCCTCAGGGAAGCTGTCTGCAGACACGATGCCCACACACACCTGGAAGCCCCGGCTGGCCTCCCGGCCCCTCAGGTGGCCATCGCAGTCCAGGGAGTGGTAATAAGGATCAAAGTGGTAAAGGTCCTGCATTCTTCTTGCATTATTTCAAAACCGGCATCGCTGGCGTCAGGCAGTCCGGTAACTGGGTCCGGCGGACCGGTAATTGGGTTCATTTGCCTCTGCATTATCTGCCTGCTGTCTGCTTCCTGAAATGCAAACAGCTACACAGGGTGATTTGCTACAAGACGGTGCAGGGAGCTTAAGCACCAGATGCAGGATGTAATTTACATTGACAGCTAGGGAGTGATAGGAACAGGATGTAATTTAGCTTTGTGAAACATACATCTAGTTACAGACACTACAGATTAGTAACAAGTTAAATAAAACTAGGATTGATTAACACTTTCAGGCCAGTTTGTGTGTCTTCTCTAGCCTGTTCACTGTCCCCTTTACTTTCCTTATTTTCAGGAGAGGAAAAACTTCATTTCTATTTTTGCTGCAACACTGTTATCCTTAGTGAAATAAGTCAAACAGAGAAAGACAAATACGGTATGTTATCACTCGCATGTGGAATCTAAAAAATAAACAATAAATGTAACAGAAAGGAAATGAACGCACAGATGTAGACATCAAAGCAGTGGTTACCAGTGGGTAGAGGGAAGGGGGGAGGGGCAAGATAAGGGGAGGGGAGGGGATGAAGAGACACAAACTACTATGCATAAAATAAATAAGCTATAAGGATAACCAATGTTTTATAAAAACTTTAAATGGAGTATAATCTATAAAAATATTGAATCACTGGTTTCTAATATATTGTTATTACAATATAATACCGTAAATCAACTATACTTCAATTTAAAAAATGATCACCACAGTACGTCTAGTTAACATCCATTATCATACATGGTAGAAATCTTCTTTTCTTGTGATGAGGACTTTTAAGATCTACTCTCTTAGCAAATTTTAAATATGCAATACGGCCTTATTAACTATAGTCACATCCCCAGGACTTATTCATCACTGGCAGTTTGTACATATTGACCACCTTTACCCATTTCACCCACCCTCCACCCCCTGACTCTATAAGGTTTTTAAAAAATTCCATATAAAGTGAGATCATATGGGATTTTTCTTTCTCTGTCTGACATATTTTACCTAGCATAACACCCTGACGGTCCATTCATGTTGTCACAAATGGCAGGATTTGCTTCTTTCTCATGGCTGAATTATACACACACACACACACACACACACACACATACATATATATATATATATATATATATAATTTGGCATATATATATATGCCAAATGTCCTTTATCCATTTATCCATCAATGGAACACAGGGGTTTCTAAGTGTTGGCTACTGTAAATAATGCTGCAATGAATATGGGGGTACAGATTTCATTTTGAATTAAGAGTTTCTGTTTGCCTCATACAAATACCAAGTAGTGGAATTGCTGCATCGTATGATAGTTCTATTTTCAATTTTTTGAGGACCTCCATACTGTTTTCCATACATTCCTACCAACAGTGTCCAAGGCTTCCCTTTTCTCCACACCCTTGCCAACACTTGTTAGTTCCCGTCTTTTTTTTTAACATCTTTATTGGAATATAATTGCTTTACAATGGTGTGTTAGTTTCTGCTTTATAACAAAGTGACTCAGTTATACGTATATATATGTTCCCATATCTCTTCCCTCTTGAGTCTCCCACCCTCGCACCCTCCCTATCCCACCCCTCTAGGTGGTCACAAAGCACCGAGCTGATTTCCCTGTGCTATGTGGCTGCACAAATTTGCATGTCATCCCTGCACAGGGGCCATGCTAGTCTTCTCTGTATCGTTCCAATTTTAGTATATGTGCTGCCGAAGCAAGCACATTCCCATCTTTTTGATATTAGCCATTCCAACAGGAATGAGGTGACATCTCTTTGTGGTTTGATTTCTCTGCTGAGTAGTGATTTTAGGTGCCTTTTTAACTATCTGCTGGCCATCTCTGTATCTTCTTTGTAAAAATGTCTATTCAGATCCTCTGCCCATTTTTTTGTTGGATATTTTTTCTACTATTTTTGTATGAGTTCTTCATATAATTTGAATACTAACCCCTTATAGGATATATGATTTGTAAAAATTTTCTCCCATTCGGTAGGCTGCCTTTTCATTTTGTTGTTGGTTGCTTTTTAGTTGGATGTTGCCCCACTTGTTTATTTTTGCTTTTGTTGCCTTTACTTGGATCAACGTCTTTGCATAAGTTCTGGAAACAACTGTTTCATAGTTTCCATGGATCATTTTTAGGGGAGAAGGTGAGTTGAGATGAACTACTAGTGAAAGGAGGGTCAATGGGTCGAACTATAGCCTCTGTACTGTAGGTGGCCTCAAGGCCACAACTGATAGTCATTGTCTCTCTCCTGTGCTATCCATTCTCAATTCCCCTCATCCTTGGATAATATCTCTGTGAAAATGGATGGCTTACTTCGTGGAGTAACCCTCACGCTCGTCCCCGAGTGAGTGTTCTGAGCCCTGGTCATCATTTCTTTCTCAAACCATGGCTGCTGTACTTGACCATTTACTGTGTACTTGACCATTTACTGTCAAAATTGGGAAAGCCAGTACCAAGAAATACCCCACAGGCTTGTTTTTAATCAATCATTTTCCAATTAAAAAATTTTTCCCCCCAGACATTTTTATCACCCCAAAAGGAAACTCTGTACCCATTGAGAAGATAGTACTTCGCTCTCTCTACCAGGCCCTGGAGACCACCAATCTGCTTTCTTTCTCTATGGATTTACTTATTCTGGATATTTCAGATAAATGGAATCATACAGTGTATGACCTTTGTGTCTGGCATCTTCAACTTAGCATGATGTTCCTGAGAGTCATCCACACTGTAATATGTATTAGTATTGCATTGCTTAAAAAAATGTTTTTGGCCGTGTAACTGATATTTAATTGTTCCATTCCTTTTTATGACTGAATTACTATTCCACTGTATGTATAGACCACAATTTGTTTATTCATTCATCCAATGATGGACATTTGGATTATTTCCATGATTTTTCTATTGTAAATAGTGCTGCTATAAACGTGTGTACGTAGATTTGAGTGTTTATTTTCAATGATTTAGGAGTGGAATTGCTGAGTCATATGGTAATTCTATGTTTATCCCAAAAAACACACTCCAAGAAACTTCCTGAAAGTCTGTACTTGTCTCAGAAGCAGCTTTTCAGGAAACATGACATGCAACAGTATGGACAGTGTCCCATGAGAGCTTATTTGTGATGTCTGGGGGTCTGGAGATGGAAAGGGCTTCCCTTAGGAAGTGGCAGCTAAACTGAGGGCAAATTCAATGTTTTTTCCTTCCTTCCTTCCTTCCTTCCTTCCCTCCTTTCCTCCTTCTTTCCTTCAGAGGGATGACATAGGTGTTTTACACAGTATATCCTTTTAAAACTTTTGCATCTGAACCCTGAACTTATTCATAAGACAAATGAATGATTATTTTAAGCAGGGTATTAGGGTTCAAATTATTAATATCATAGAACCATTACAGTGACAACTTGGATTGGAAACAATTTATTAGGAAAAAATATGGAAGCTTTTTTATAACAATTTTGATAAATAAAAAACTTGACAAATCAGTGTATAGAAAGAATATTGGTTATTTGGGAAATTGTATCATAAAATGGATGGGCTCCACAAATTCTTCAATGTACTTGAAGAAAAGAGTGCTAAGTCAGTTTGGGCTGCTGTCAAAAAGTACCATAAATGGGGCAGGGTGGGGGCTTGTAAACAACAAAAATGTAATTCTCAGTCCTGGAGGCTGGAAGTCTGAGATCTAGGTGTCGGGATCATTGCCTTCTGGTGAGGACTCTCATCCGGGTTGCAGACTGTCCACTTCTCATTGTGTCCTCACAGGGCAGAGAGCAGAGAGAAAAAGCCAGCTCTCTAATGACTCTCACAAGGATAAGAATCTCATCACGAGGGCTCCATCCCGATTCGCTCATCAAATCCCAAAAGACCCACCTTCTAATACCATCACATTGGAGGTAGCGTGTCAACATGTGAATGCTGGGGGGACCCAAATATTCAGTCTATAACAAGTACTAATGGGGAAATGAGAGCTTCTCTTGAGGATGTTAAGGGCTGCTACAAAGATCAACGGTACCTGTGTTTCCAGAGAGAACTACAATATAGAATAAGTTCTATAAGGCTTTCACAGAATAGATTCATCTTTCTTCCCGAAAACAGTCCTTGGTAACCAGGGACCCATTCCTGGAAATTCACTCTTGCTCAAGGAAATCCATCCTCTCATTAAAAAAAAAAAAAATCGTATGAAGCTACATGAATGACACAAAGGACTTTTCCCAGCTCTAAGATTCTGTGTGTAAAACCTGTTAGTCTATATTTATTTTCAAAAGATAGATCCTCTGCGGGGTCTGCTCCTGCGGGGAAGGTGGGACCCCCACTTGTGTCCCAGCACCCAGGTATGGCTTCCTCAAGTTTGGGTGAAGCCCCCAGCCTCCTTGGGCTCTGCAGCCGGGCGGTGGGCTCGGGGGAAGGAGCACGGTCTCCGGGGTTTCTCAGCAGGAGATGCCAGGGCTGCCGCGCAAGAAGCCAGCAGCCCTGGGTGGGGCGCAGACTCGCCAGGCCTGGGTGTCCCTGCTGCGCACGGCTGTTGAAAACAGGCTCCGCGACGAAGCTCTGCCTGGCAAACGGGGACGGTGGGCGGCTCCAACCTCCCCTTCGGTCGGCACAGCCCCATCGCAGCCCTCTCTTCCAGCAGGCAAAGCCTGTGACCTGCGGCCGGACAGCTCCACACCCTCACGCCCCAGTGCTCGCCGCACGCCGGGATCAGGCACAAGCCCTGTGCTGGCCTCTCCGGACGGCTCGAGCGGGATGGCTTCTTTGGCGTGCCCGTCACCTACCCCGAGCCCAGGGGCTGGCAGGGAGGTCTGAGGGCCGCTCGGGCCCGGGCGGGGCGGAGGCACGGGCTTCGCGGCTAGGCCGGCCCTCCTCGCCGCCTCCTGCCTCTGCGCCCATGCCGGCCCGGGATGGGCTTCCCGTGGCCCCGTCTCCTTCCCACCCCCGTCGCGCCTCTTGTCCCCCGGGCCGCGGGCTCCACCCGGAGCAGCACCAAGTCGTGAGGGTGCGGGAGGGCGCCCGCACTCGGGGCTTCCCCGACACCTACCCCCTGAGGAGGGTCTGACTGGCACCGTGCACGAAGCGGCCCTGGCGGGAAGGAGACCAGGGGGGCGGGGTCGGTGGGGAGCTTGACTCGCAGTCACTTCCGAGGGGATGGTGAGCCCCCAGGGCTGGGGGCTGACCAGCCTCAACACTCCCACGAGGGGGTTGTCAGGAAGCAGGGACCCTGTCCCTGGGGCCCAGGGCTCTCCCGGGTCAGGCAGAGTCGCCAAGTGTGTCAGGCGCCGTGGACAGCTGAGGCACATTTTGCCCAAAGGTAAGTTCCAGCGCATCACAGATAGCAGAGGAAATACACACGGTGGTGAAAACTCCCTGTAGCTAAGGGTTGAAACGAGCCAATAATTCCTCCCGTTTCTCAGGGTGTTCCGTTTGGCTGTTAGTGAAATGTATTTCCAAGGAATGCAGGCATGTGGCTAAAAAGGCCAGCAGTGCCTAGGGGGTCACAGCGAGACCCTCCCATCTCGCTCCCCTGGGCCATCCTGTGCTCCAGGAGCAGAGCTCTCAGCCAGAAGTGAAACATAGTAGCTTCCATATCCGGATTCTAAGATTTTCTAAAGCCCTTTAAAGGCCCCCTTCTCTGAGTGGTGCTTGACCTGCTGGTGTTTGGGGCGGGAGGCTGGGCTGGGTGGAGGGTCTCAGCGCCAACCAGAGGGAAGGGCTTTGGAGGCCTGTGTGAGCCTGAGACCGGGGCCCAGTGCCCATGGCCGAGGGGAGGCTAGTGCTGACTCCAGCCATGCTGAGCCAGACGTCACCCTCCTACTCGACAACCCAGCAAAGCCTGTCACTCACATTCCTGGCTGTGCTGCTTACACTTGCCCTCTGAGAAGGCCAACCTGGCAGAGCTCTGTTCCTGCCCTCTGGTCTGCTGGGAACTGAGTACCTAGCCTGGGTGCTGGAGGGGAGGAGCCATAGATGTTGGAGGCCCAGTCCCCGCCCAGGGTGCTGTCCCTCTGCTGAGCTGAAACTTCTAATCAACGTTCTAATAAAACCAAAAGGGACATGATATTGTTCTACCACCTGTGCCCAACCAATGTTAGCCCTTTGTCATATGGGGCAGTGCTGTCTAATGGTAAAGCTTCCAACATCAGATCCCCAATCCCTTCTGCTACCCCCTCCCATGGGGGTTCAGTGGTTACATCTGTATTTCATAGAACCTGAAACTCTGAATTTACAAAGGAGCTGGAGGTCTGGAGAAGGAATTGGTCTGATCTCAGTTAAGAATGCAACTTTATACCTGGACGATACTAGAGCACTTTAGCACCTCATGTGTTTGAAAAGAGATCTTCACAAAGACCTCATGGGCAGGAGACACAGGCAGGAGAGGGGACAGACTGAAGCTCTGGAACTGACTGATCAAGTAGCAGAGCTCCAGCTGGCTTCCAAGCCTACCGCTGACTTACTATCACCAGAGCCATGTAACACACCTTCCACATAGAGAACCAGCAGAAAAATGAGTTTGAAGAGCATTTTAGCTAAATCCAAGATCATTCTGATCATTAGTGAAAGTCATTCTGTTCCTACATGCTGCCCACACCCTGATCCCCCTTCCTAGAACCAAATGGGTTTTGAGATTAAAGTGCAAGTGACATACCTGGGAGTGACCAGGCTTTACTTTATCATCTCTTTCTTCTTTCACGTGTGTTCCTGGTCTTACTCTTCCTGGTTCTTCTGCAGGGAGCGGTCCAGCAACACTGTCAAGCAAAATCACACACCTTAAGGATGACTTTCATGGACTCCTCACGTGGAGACAGTTTTCAAAAGGTCTTCCTTCCTACCTACACCCACCCCCCCCCCAAAAAAATCAACCTTCATCTCAGGAGCCCTAAAAGGCACATCTTACCTCAAGATTTAATATTTAATATGCTGTGTACCAGGCACTCTTCTAATTTCATATGTGTTTTAACTCATGTAATCCTCACAAGAGCTGTGTGATATGGGAGCTTATCTCCATTTTATACATGAGGAAGTTGAGACCTAGAGTCATAGAACTTATCCAAGGTTATATAGCTAACAGGTAGTGCCAGGCCCATTTGCCTCAGAGAATCTGAATTTTTACAATATAATCTAGAAGAGAAATTTAATTGCAAATTATAAGAAAAAAATTGCACATTAAAGAAGATGACAAGTTTTCATCTATCCCGTTAGAGAAAAACACACTGTCTTTCACACACGTACATCTTGTATTGGCAGGGATTTTCCTTATTAAGCAATTATTTATTGACCACCTACATTGTGCTAGGCACAGGTGCTGGGGATAAACACTTAATAAAATACACCCCCTATCTTCAAATAACTTGCACTCTATGTGAGGAAATAAGCCAACAGTTGTAGTAGAGGTTATATACCAAGTGATACATCGTTGATGGCAGTATAAAATCTCAGAAATCTTTTGGAAAGAAGTTTGGAGATAGCTACCTCAGAGCCTTAAAAATGTTCATTTGCTTTGACCTCAAACTCATTTTTATGGATTTATTGCAAGAACGTTATTCTCGATATGGAAAAAAGCCTTCATGTATAAAAACAGTTATTTTGTCTTATAATATTGAAAAGTTGGAAAGAATTTAAATGTGTAAAGTGGTTAACCAGTAAACCCACTCAGTGGAATATTTTGTAGCCCACACAAAAAAATCAAGGTTATGAATCCCCTGATTATGTGAGAAATGATTGATTTCAATGTTAAATGGAGAAAAGGTGAACAAAAAATTTGATATCCAATATGATGGGAGCTTTGTCCCAGAAAAATCACCCTAGCTAGTGTACAGAAGGGAGGAAGGGAGAGCAGATGACAGGAAGGAAAATTATTCCAAAGTCTTATCATTAGTCTTACATATTTAATAGAATATCAAGCAATTTTACTTTAACTTTTTTCGTTCCATATTTCCATGTAAGGGACATGAATTATTAATACTTTGTGGGAGGAGGGTACACTTTTTCACAAAAATTTAACACTGTGTTCTAATTCCCTCCACTAGAGGGAGAAACTGTTTCATGTAATTGCACTTTGATGTGCTATGTAGAACCAGTCAGGAAGTTTTACTCTACTTTCCTCCGACTGTGGTGAGGGTTTTTTTGTTTGTTTCCTAATTTGTTTAGACATTCTTTGAAATCAGTTTTAGAAGATTTATTAAACGTATATTATATTGAAAGTAGAGGAATTTTTCCATTTTTTCCCCTTTTTCCCCCATTGAAAACTTGGCTGGCTTTAGTAATGAAACATTAAAGAATTTGAAGTTCTTAGACTGTCAGTTTTTTAAACATGATCTGAATATAAAAGTATATGTTCATTGAGCAAATTTTTGAAAACAATGAACAACTCATTGAAGGAAATAAAAGCCACCTCTGCATGTACACACACCTAATCTGCTCTTTTGTCTGAAAAATGTATGAAAAATATTTTGTCTTGTCACTAAATAATCTTCTACATCAGAGAATTTGATTAAGCTTATGCACCATCTCCCAGGAAAAACGCACAGATGTATTTTGAATGTAGAACTCCTGAAGCCCATTCATTAACTCTGGTTGAGACCTGTTGTCATTCTTTTCTTAGTGGTTTCATAGCGCATTCCTTAATACGGTGAGCTGTTTTTGTTTAAACCAATCCCAATTTGGAGGCTCTTAGCTTTCTTCTAGGGTTTGGTTATAAGCAATCTTATGACATCATGTTGGTAGATAAATCTTTGCCCACATCTTTGATTTCCTTAGGGTAAACCCCTGATGTAGGAGTGTTGTTAGGTACCAAAAGCTACTCTCCAGAAAGTGATACCAGCTCCTCTCCCAATGATGGCATATAATAGAGTTCCTCATTCTTTAAGTGATTGTTCAAAGCAGCTAAAATGTATAAATATACCTTACTGTTTTCATAAGTGTAGGTATTCTGATTATTTATCGCTGCATAGGAAACCACCCTGAAACAGTGGCTTAAAACAATGAAAATCGTTTATTTTGTTCATGAACCTGGAGTTTGAGTAGCATATTAATTCTTTTACTACACTCTTACTGACTGAAAACAATACCTATTTGACTAGCTCACAGTTCTGTAGGTCAGAAGTCCAGGTACAGCGTGACTGGGTTTCCTGCTCAGATACACACTGGAACATGTGGGTTCCCTCCCAAGAGTGTTAAAGCACGTGAAATTTAAGTGTAAGACATTGAGCCCGAAACGTTGGATGTTCACCATAGTTTGTGTGGGTCACAGAGCTGAAATCAAGATGTCAGTCTGGCTGTGTTAGCATCCAGAGGCTCTGGGAAAGAATGCCTCCAGGCTTCTTCGGCTTGTTGGCATAATTCAGATTCTGCAGTTGCAGGACAGAGGTCCCCATTTCCTTGCTGGCTGTCAGTCGGGGGACAGTCTCAGCTCCTAGAGGCCTCTCGCTTGCCTTCCCTGCTGCAGCATTTGACTTCTTCAGAGCCAGCAATGGAGAGTCTCCCTCTTGTCCCTTTTGTACTTCAATTCGGGAAGAGTTCAGGTACTTTTCATGGGGTGCCTGAGTAGGTCACATCCACCTAGAATAATCTCCCTATCTTAAATAATCAACTGATTTTGAACTTAATTCCATCTGCAAAATCCCTTCACTGCAGCACCTAGATTTAGAGTTTGATTGGGTAAGTGGAAGGTTTGTGTACTTCAGTAAGTAGGAGTCTTAGGGGCTCTGTTAGAATTCTGCCTATTGCAAGCAGTGTCCCCACTTCACGGACCAAAGTGTCTTATTTCCTGAAACTCCTAAGGGAGTTTATCAGTGTTCATTTTATTTCAGTGACCTTGGTGAATGGGAAGACCACCACCTCCGTGAGCAGGAATGGCACCCAGCGTCCTGAGTCCACAGTGTGGCTCTGCTACTTAGTGGTGTGACCTTGGCTGTGCTGCTCTACTTACTCTACTTCTCTGCCTCTGTTTCCCTCATCTGTAAAATAGGGCTCCCCTGGTGGCGCAGCAGTTGAGAGTCCACCTGCCGATGCAGGGGACATGGGTTCGTGCACCAGTCTGGGAGGATCCCACATGCCACGGAGTGGCTAGGCCCGAGAGCCATGGCCGCTGAGCCTGCTTGTCCAGAGCCTGTGCTCCTCAATGGGAGAGGCCACAACAATGAGAGGCCCATGTAATGCAAAAAAACAAAAAGAAAAACGTGGAGTTAGTGATCATTCTTTCCTCGTAGGGTTTTTTGTTTTATACATTTATTTTATTTATTTATTTTTGGCTGCGTTGGTTCTTCGTTGCTGCTCGCGGGTTTTCTCCAGTTGTGTCGAGTGGGGGGCTACTCTTCGTTGCAGTCTGGTGGCTTCTGTTTTTGCGGAGCACAAGCTCTAGGCACGCAGGCTTCAGTAGTTGTGGCACGTGGGTTCTAGAGCATAGACTCAGTAGTCGTGGCACACGGGCTTAGTTGCTCCACGGCATGTGGGTTCTTCCCGGACTAGGGCTTGAACCCGTGTCGCCTGCACTGGCAGGCAGATTCTTAACCACTGTGCCAGCAGGGAAGCCCCCTTTTAGGGTTTTGATGATTAGATTATTTAACACCCAGGGAACTCCAGGAACAGTGCTTCACTGTGAATTGCTTTAAAAGTGATTACTTTTTTAAAACATGTTTTTGAATCTGCAATTAGGCAATTCAGGTATGTTAAGTGTGTTCATTAATAGGACTTCCTGCTATAAAGAGACCCACAAATAAAAATTGAATTTTTCTTTCTTGGTCTTAACTTCTTATTTCTGACTTAATATGTTATACGCATATGTCTTTTATGGTGGGCTGCCACAAATTTATGTTGGAAAGAGTGGAATTTAAATAAATCTTACCTATGTTAATTTGATAGATTTTGATAATTCATTCCACTAGCATTGTATGATATTACTAGTAGCAGAAAATATTGGTGATTGTACATCTAATAAGTTGGGTTGGGTATGATTTAGGACTTTTAAATGTAAGCATTAGATATTTTGCTCACTAAAGTTAATTCTTAACATTCAGCAGAGCTGTAATATGTTTTATTCAAATCAGATTCTATATTTCATTTTCTAATTCAAGAGAAACTTAAAGCAGGTAATTTTCTAGTGTGGAATGAGGCTCCATTATGAATTGAACTAGTTAGAAATGTGATCTTTTGTGAAAGAACATTTATAAAACAATAACTTTGGTTTATTTATATACCACCTAAGTGTTATATAGGAAACTTTGTTGGGTACCTGTGGGTTTTGATTATTATGTGATATGGTCTCTGTCTTTACTGGTGGAGAGTTAGGTTAATTACAATTAATTACATTTTGAGTGTTTTAGTTTTGTTCCTTGAAAATAAGCAGGACTACTTTTGATGACAATGAGAAAAAATCATGTCAGACATTTTATAGCTGGAACATGAAAATGCCCACTTAAGAAATATGAATTTCTCTTTGTCTGAAGCCCTTCATGCCCACTCATTGACAAGCATGATCCTGGATGATGAAGGTGTTTTGGGCAGCACTGAGAATTCTTTTCAGGAGTTCCGTGCTTTCTTGGATCTCCTTAAAGATGCTGGGTTAGTTCATTTCTCTTCATGGCGTTCTTCTCTTTGCAACTATAATGGTAGTTTGCTGAGGAACTGGAGCAATTTTCATCACTTCTGTGGCCATATTTAGTGTAATTATAGGTAATATATTTGATTTTTTAAAATGAGGAATTAAATTTGTTAAGAAATGCAAATAAGGAAACCTGCTTTGGTAGAGTGGGGAGCTCATTATAAAAGAGTAACCTGTAGATAGAGTAAGTAGTAGGTGTAGTTTTTTGTAAAGACTAAATTGAAGGCAGTTTTCATTGAAAATATTCGGGAATGCATAAGAATTTTTCCTATCTTTCACTTATTTTGCTTGTTTGATAAGTCTGAATTCAAGTTATTTTTGCCTTAGACATAAATTATTATTAATCTGCAGGGGAGATATAGGTCAGTGGTTCTCAACTGGGAGCAATTTTGCTGGAAGAGGGAAGTGGAGATTGATAGTTGATGGAGTGGTGTTTTCTCAGTGTGTTAGTGTTGGGAAGGAAGGAACAAACACATTCTTGGAAACTGGAGGAAAG
Source organism: Grampus griseus (assembly GCF_964374135.1). NCBI lineage: Eukaryota > Metazoa > Chordata > Mammalia > Artiodactyla > Delphinidae > Grampus > Grampus griseus. Next base: position 60,457,402 of record NC_139017.1, read on the forward strand.
TTGGTAAAGAAGTGTGGGAATAGAGGTGTGAGAGGTAGTGGACGAGGTGCGTGGCAGATGTTGAAGCTGCTAGTCAGTTTTTTAAATGGAGCGGTAATAGGTAAGGAGATGGGATGTGTCCTAGAGGATGAATCTAGAAAGGGCTGAGAATTTGGGGGAGAGAGAGGCTTGTAGTCTGGAGTAGGATGTTGGCTTTTAAGAGTTTAGAAGTATTTCATGATTGTAGGTCTGGGGAAGTCTAAACTGCTCTTATGTGATTATAATAACCTTTGTCTTTTCTCCTTTCCTGCTCTGGTCCAGACTTGGGCAGCTGGCCACAATGGCTGGTATAGATCAGTCAGATTTTCATTTACTAGGTCGTCCCCAGATGAATTCTACTGTTAGTAGTCCACGTAAAGAAGAAAAGAAGACACTTGAAGAAGAAAAATCAGAATCAAAACAGGGTGCCCCAGGACAAATGCAAAATATCCAAGTAAGTGGACAGAACAGCACTTAATGATTCTAAGAGTGATTAGCAAAAAAGGAAGTAACCAGGTCAGGGAGAAAACAATAATGATTAGCCTCTAATTGTTCACATGCTCAGGAGCTAGAAGACTCTGGAATCCTTTCCAAATCAGAGATTAGTAAATGTGTGCCCATTTCATGACACTGTATTTTTGTAAATAAGGAGACTGGAAGTTCTCTAGAAAATTTATGAGTTAAAGCAAACTATCCATAATGAAGAAAGAAAACATTAGAGAAAATATTCCAGATTTTAAATTGTATAAATGTCTTTTCTATTTGTATGCAGTCAGCTTACAATGAAGGAACACTAATGAAGGTACACATACTGTTATAATTTTTAAAATAAGTAATCCAGACATAGCTAATAGGTAACATATTACAGTAAATCACCTGGTTATGAGAATGGGAGGGGAAAACCCATCAGCTTTTCCTCTAGCCTTACTTGGAGCTCCCATCAACCAATCTCAGACTGGTGTTGAGAACTGACAGTTTGAGAACACAGCCTGGTCACAAACTATATACTGTTTGCATGTGCCTGGAGGACAGAAAAGAAATTAATTACCTTACAGAATAGGGTTTTATTTTTAGTGAGGGAAAGGAAATGGGTAATAACTACCCCAGTCACCAAAGTCTGAAAATGTAGCGGACATAGCCTTGGATATAGCTAGGTTAAGCTGAGAGTAACTTGGCAAGATATCATTAGAAAAAAACTGGCTCTGAAATCTTCTGAATAATCAATTTACTGTGTTAATAATAAGATCACAGAGTAACATTGAAGTTTTGAATTCTAATTTTTAATGGTTGGCTTTGTTCATCACTGAATTTTTGTCTTGTCTTTTGTTTTTCCCTCCAGTTTCAGAAAATTACAGGTGATGCTAGGATTCCTTTGCCTCTCAACTCCTTCCATGTCCCAGTGTCTACTCAGGAGGCCTTAGAAACTTCCAAAGACAACCTGGGGGTCCCAGTCACAGAGCAGTGGCAGGAGTCTTGTGAAGATTTCATTGCTAGAACATGTTCTCCCTTCAGCAGACGTCATTTCTGGAACTGGAAGTCAAAGAAAAGAAGATGAATTATCTAGAAATAACAGGTATTCTTCAGAGAAAATGAGCAAAGCAGGTGAATATACCAAAAAACACTGCTAGGAAACAACCTGGGAAGGACCTGCATTCCTGCTCTGACTCACCTGTAAAGCAGAAAAGCAAAGGAATTGGGCAAAATTCTTTGGTTAATAAACCAATTAAAAGTGAGTCTTCGGAAAAACACATTTCTATTAAGAAAGAGAGTAGAATAGTGACTGTTCCATCAAAGAAAACTAAAAGTAAACTCAATCTACTAGAACATTCTGAAAGTGATACTCTTGGATCTGATTGTGAATTTCAGGAAAGCATCCATACTCTATCATGCCTAACATAGGTCTAAATCTTTTAAAATTATGTTTTTGCCTTCAAATTTTAATAAATTACTTATGTTTTTATTATAGCATATGGTGGTTTCAGTTACTTGACTGGAAGCCATTAAGAGAAAGATTTATCTATACTTTTTTATTATAATGAAAGTTTTGGTGTACTTTTCCATGTGACACTTTGCACCATTCATTCAGCTAGTGTTTACTGAGGGCTTCATATGTACAGTACTTTTCTGGGTGCTATTGTTTTCAGCAGCGAACAAAATAAAGCCTTTACTCTCCTGGAACTAGCACTCTGTGTTGGGAGAAAACATAAACAACAAAGCAGGGTAAGGGTTAAAAAGAGATGGGAATTATAAATGGAATAGTTTTACCATTTGGTTAAACATCAAACTATTATAGATCACATGGCCAGAAGCCATTGAGGTATTTTAATTCACAATAACCAGAGAGCCTCAAACATTTACTAAGGCACTTATCTGTGTTTATGGATTACAGCAACGCTCTGAGGTAGGGAACTGTTACCATCCCCGTTAATAGATGAGCAGTCTGAGGAGACATTATGTGAGTTGCCCAGAATTACACAGCTGTAAGTAAGTGGGAAGCTGCGATAAGACCCGAACCCATGCTCTTTTTTTTTTTAATGTATGGACTTTATTATGTTTCATTTGTTTCTGATTTATGTGAATTTTTTCTTTAAAGATTTTTTCTGATATCGACCATTTTTAAAGTGTTTATTACATTTGTTACAGCATTGCTTCTGTTTTATATTTTGGTTTTTTGGCCGGAAGGCATGTGGGATCTTAGGTCACCCACCAGGGATCGAACCTTCACCCCCTCCATTGGCAGGCGAAGTCTTAACCACTGGACCACCAGGGAAGTCCCCCTTCTGTGACTATTTTTATGGCAATTTTTTTAAATTTTATTTTTTATTGACGTATAGTTGAATTACAGTGTTGTGTTAATTACTGCTGTACAGGAAAGTGACTCAGTTACACATTTATCTACATTCTTTTTCATATTCTTTTCCATTACGGTTTATCACAGGATATATAGTTCCCTGTGCTCTACAGTAGGACCTTTTTGGTTTTTTTAAATACATCCACTTTTTAAATAATAAATGTATGTATTTTTTTATTTTTGGCTGTGTTGGGCCTTTGTTGCTGCATGCAGGCTTTCTCTAGTTGCGGTGCGCAGGCTTCTCACTGTGGTGGCTTTTCTTGTTGCAGAGCACAGGCTCTAGGTGCATGGACTTAAGTAGTTGTGGCATCGGGCTTAGTTGCTCTCTGGCATGTGGGATTTTCCCAGACCAGGGCTTGAACCCGTGTCCCCTGCATTGGCAGGTGTATTCTTAAACACTGCACCACCAGGGAAGTCCCATGTAGGACCTTTTCATTTATCCATCCTGTATATACACAAGTTTGCACCTGCTAATCCCAAACTCCCAATCCAACCCTTTCACACCCCCCTCCCCCTTGGTAACCACCAGTCTATTCTCTATGTCCTTGCTTATGTTTCTGTTCACAGATAGGCAGAACCCAGGCTCTTAATTAATTTGTTATCCTGTTTCCTTGTTAAGAGAGGAAGGGTTTAAGGAAGGCACTGAGAGAGAAGACAGTGAGCACTAGAAGTGCAAAACAGTGGGGCTGTCGAAAGCACACCTGTCTCCTTCCCCCATCGTGAGCAGAATTTTTAAATGGCAGAGTATGTAAGAGTATGTGATGACACATCTCTGGATTAAATTATGTCTCCCTGGTAAAACATGTACAGATAAGTGTTTAGTTCATTCAGACTGAAAGGTGAGAGCAGAGAACAGCTGGAGTGTCAGATTTCTTCTAGAAGGTCCTGCCTGATTGTTACTAAGAGGGCTACTACAGTACTAGTTAGTTCATTAGTCATGGATTGGGTGTTAGAGGAGTGAAACAATGAGCAAGATGTAGCGTTGGCCCTTTAGCAGTGGAGTGAGAGGGTAGACGCACTGCAGATGTCTCATCCTGCACGTGACATGCTGTGACGGGCATATTCAGGGTGTTTGGTCAGTGTTTGTGGAAGAAGAGGGGGAGCTGTGAGGCAAAGAAAAGTCATCGAAAGAGGCAGTCCCTAAGCTAAGTCTTAAAGGACTCATGAAAAACTGGTGAGTCAGCCGGTGAAGGGAAAGGACACTCAAGGCAGAGAGGACAGTGGAAGTCCAGAGCCGTGAGTGTGTGAGGGGTGTGTTACGGAGCCAAAGGCACAGGCTCTGGAGGATCAGTGCAGTGTCACCAGGCAGTGACATGTGCCCCTAAAGGAGGCCGCGAGGAGGAGGAGAGCGGGTCTTAACCACTCATGTGCGTGGAGCTGGTTTCCTAAGAAAACAGCTAAGAATGGAAAGGACAAGTTCAGGTGGCATTTTAGACCACTGACATCTGTATGGATGAGGAATTTGAAGAAGCCTGGAGACAATTATGCCCCACTCTTCTGAGGAGCAGTGTTTTTTATTTTCAAGTGGGACATTCATGCTGCCACCTCCTCTCCTGTCCCTACTGAGAGGTTTATAGGCCGGCAGAAGGGAGAACCTGGCTTAAGTAAAGTTAATCAGGTTTCTTTATGGTACAGCTCCTCAGGGCTGCTGTAGGCTAGTGTTCATTCTGGGTCGTCACAGCAGGCGTATGGTATACAGCCATCCTCAAAGCTATTTGACTCTAGTGTCCTTTTTTAACAGAAGTGTCTAACAACTGGTTCCACCAAACAGCAATTTGGTAACTTCTAGACCAGGTAATAGCAAGAAGAAAGGGGTCTGAAATAAGGTATAGATGAAGGGAGGAAATAAGTTTTAATTGTATTTGGGAAATTACAAGCAAGACTTGATCTTGGGAAGTATGGAAGAAGTAGGAGGCGGAGGCTGAACCCCCATCTGTGTGACTAAGGTTGGGTGGTGGTATCATTGAGTTTGGAAATAGGGGATAAAGAACTGAATTGGGAAAAAGACTTTAGTTCTGGACATGTTGAATTGTAAAGCACGTGTAGAATTCAGGAGACACACTGGTAGATAACTGGACATGCACGTGAAGACATGGAAAGATAAAAATTTGAGTGTCATCAGCACATATCAGCAGTCATTAAAATCATGAACATGGATGAGATTTCAGAGAATTGTGAGTACTGACAATGTTTAAGTTATAAGCAGAGAAAGAATTCTGGGAAGGAGAGAGGTAATAGAGTTTCAAGAAGGAGGAAGTAGATGACAGTGTCATCCTTCAGAGAATGTGAGTGTCCATTGGATTTGGGCAGTTAGGTCCCCAGTGACCTTAGAGCAGTTCAGTGAAGTGGTGGACAAAAAGCCAGATGGCAATAAATTGAGGGTGTAGGGCTGCCTGTGGGGGCCAGGCGGGGCTAGTGAAGACAGTGGGAATAGGCTACTCTCAAGGAGTTTGGATGAAAAGAGAAAATAATTAGCAAAAAAGAATTTTTTAGAATGAGAAGGACTTATATTTTATATGTTGAAATGAAGGAACCGATAAAAGTGATCCTGAAGATGTAGATAATAATTTAGAGAACTGGGGAATCATGGACATATGAATAAGAAAAAAACTTTGCACAGTCTATAAAAATCACTTGTATCCTTCGAGTTGGATGGATACTGGTAAGTTTGGGAGGAAATAAACGTAAGAAGAGATAGAAGTTAATTGAATTTTCACTTATTTGTAATAAGTTTATCCTTAGGAGGATACTTTCATGGTGTTTGATCACAGATGAGTTTGGGCATTGCTATCACTCAATAGTGTTAAGCATCTGTCAGGCTCTCTCCTATACTATATATTAATTTTTTCTCTGTGAAGCAAATATTTATTGGCAGCCTGTGGGAATAAGATACACCTAGGTCCTCTTTCCTTGGTATATTCACAAAAGCCTCGGAAACTAAATTTTGAAGTCAGGCCATACTAAGGCCTGGCATAATAAGTTTTCATCGTTAACAGTTTTTTTGTGTTTGTGGGGGTTTTTTGTTTTTATTTTTTTGAAGCAAGGATAAGACACTGTCTTAACTCAGTAGTTGCCCATTGATTAATAAATCTGAGAAGACATTGATGAAGCATGGTATTTTGAATATCCTTTCCACAGCATAGGTAATGGGCCATCCTGAAACTCTGGTGAGATGCTTATCATTTTCAGATTTTGGAGTGGCAGAGAAAACCCTATTACACATTGAATTATCACTAGAAACATGAATTCAGCCAAATAAAAACAGTGCCTCTGCCTACTGAGGTTGTCAATTTCCATCTTAACAAAAGTGAACATTTCTCCTTTAGATTAAAATCAAGAAAATCCCCTCTGTCCAGGATTCAATAATGGGGTGCAAGAAAGAGGAAAACTGAAGCTATTCCCTCTTTACACCTGAACAGTGAATTTATTCTGATATCAAATATTTTTTATGATTCTGTTATGACCAGGTGCTTTATTGTGTTTAGAGATCAAGTTACTGTTCATACTTGGTAAGTAAGAAAAATCCATGTTTTAGGACTCTGAATAGTAACTTTATATATTGTATATATATATTAAAAATAAATATATATATTATATATAATATATATTCCACCTATTCAACAAAATTGTAATTTTCATCATCTCTTATGAATGATGAACTGTATTCACTCTTTGGAAAGGGCTTATAGGGAATTAAAGTCTCCATATACTTTCTATATAAGACCATAGAAACCAAATTCTCAACTGGGAGCAAACTTAGGTTTTTGCTATGAAGGTTTATGCTTGCCTGGCCTTAGAGTGACAGGCCACGAACTCAAGGTGGAGTATTTTTCCTCTAAGTTACTTTTTCACTGATGCCACCCTGAAAAAATTTGGAGGGAGTATTTTTTGAAATAGCTTTATCTCAGTAACCCTTTAAAAATGCATCAGGGTATGGGGAACATAACTGTCAAAATGTTCAAGCAACTCTTGTCGATTTAAGTGTAATTGATCAGGAGTAATTCAGGAAGGAGCTGGGTACAAAAGACAAAAGACTCGAGGCTATTTCATGTATTGTTTTTGGCTTATTGTACAAAACAGAGAAAGTCTCATACACTCACGCAGTCAAGGTCCCCTACTGTTCTCTCCTTTTAGTAGAAATAAAAGAGAGCTAGTTTCTCAATAGCAGCATTCTATCCTTAAGCGGGTACACAGTGATATTCTAATGGTCTCTGGAGCAGAGAATAATTCCGTGGCAGGTCTGACATCCAGTCACCGGCTTCTCTGTAACTTAGTCTTTCATGGCCAAGGACTATAATCATTATTTCCATTTGTATTTAGCATCTCAAAATTGAAAGGATTCCATGGACAACAAAACAGTAAGTGATTTCATGAAGTGTTTTAGTATGCATAAAATAATAAACTATAAAAATACAAATCATCAGTAAAACTTTTTCTTTCCAGAGAACTATATTCAGAAATTAATGTAAGCATCTAAGGTGCGCATGTTTTCTCACCCATGATCATGTTTGTGTGTGTGTGTGTGTGTGTGTGTGTGTGCATTCCACTGCTACAGGAGACATGCAAAATAATATCAGATTTGCTACTATATGAAGTACTGGTTTCTCCCAAAAACTGTGCACTCGCAGGTTTCGTTCAGGAAGGTGAGTGCCCTACCACCACATCACAGTCATATCACCTTCGGCAGGAATAATTTACAGTTTAACCTTACATGCAGGCATATTAAATTAGTATTACTCATCAGAACTTGCTTATTAATAAAACAAATTGAATTAGCCACTGGAGAATCATGTTTGGAAATTCAATGACAATTTTACATTTTTAATAAAGGCTCAGAAATATTATTGCAGAGCAGGTGGTACAAAAAACTGTGGTCAAATTTGACACTCATTAATAATTGAAGTGTGGAACGTAACACGTGAAAATTGATATTGATTTCTTTCGTCTAATATTTGGAAGAGTTCTAAAACGTAAATAAAATGAGATAACAAGACATATCAAGTCTCAATGATTTGTTTGATCACCTCCTTCCCACATATCACTCATTCACCTACCGTGTTTTGAATAATTCAATGCCATAGTCTTTCCATTTCAGTGCATTATAAAACACACTCAAGCTGGGTTTCAATCATATTAGACTGAAAGCTGAACTTTTTATGAGGATTATTTAAAAACAACTGTGTCTTGAGCCCAACAGCCTTTGAAACCAAACAATCCTGGGAATTCAGTAAGGAAATGTCAACACTGTGGAGAACTTTTGGATTCAGAAAATTCAGTAATCCTACTTGATGTATGTTAACCGTATCAATATTAACAACCTTCTGCTTGATTTCAGCACTGATTTGAGAGCTGAGTTACTACCGGTCTTGTATTTTAACTAGTTGTGAAAGCACTGAGAGGGTTGTTCTTGGGTTGAACTTGACCTGCCTCTGGGAATGCTCTCTGTTCTATCCGTCTTGAAAAGCTGCATAGAAGTGCATTTCTCTGCCTTCCTTCTTCTCATATGCACCCCTTGGGAAAACGAAAGATGCTCTGTTTTGCAATGGTGTCTTTCAGCTTCCCAAAGAAAAATTATGTTGCTGACCACCCATTTGACTGAAAAGTGACTCATTTTACTGACAGATATCTGGCTTGAGATGCCAAAATAAGTAGGTCATTTCAAATTTCCTTTTTAATTTTAAGTCATAGCTTTGTGTTGCAACACTACTTGTTCAAAAGTTAGATCATGAAGTTTCCTTCCTATGACCTCCAATTAATCAAATTGTTCTTCAATAGGCTATATAAAAAGCAAGCAGAATATTCCTAATTATCAATCTTTCTCTTGAGTCATATAGTTCTTGTAATTTCAAGGAAGAGAAAACTCAAATGTAAAGTGTTACAATAGCCAAGCCTACCAGCACTGTTATCTAACCATTCAGCAATTTTCTCTGCCAAGTCACTCTGAACCTTAGACTACTGAGAATGTGTTTTTAAATTAATTTTTCAGGTTCTCCTCTTTTGAGTTAAAAAATGGTCACAATTTTTATAAGTAAAATTAAAGAAAAAACACAAAATAGAACATCTGAGATATTTCCATTAGGCATTATCTATATATAAACATATATATATATATAATTTTAATACCTCTACATATATAAAGGCACTGGGATAAATCTCCATCTTCTGTGCCAGTGGGACATAGGTCCATTATCTTAGGAATAGGGAACTCCTTTCACAATGGAAGTGAGGAAATTGGCTGGACCATCCTTCTTGAATATAATTCCATGAAGCCACCATTTAAGGTCGTCTGGATCTTGGTTCCTTCTAGCAATCTACTACTCCAACAGTGTGTAGTTCATCAAATTCAGGTCTTTCTGAAGCCAGGCTAGAAATACAAAGTGAGGTAGACGACTAACGTAACTGACCAAAAAGGAGGAAAGGAAGACGAGCAAAACAATTTCCCAATTTCATTTTTTCCCATATTCTCTGTGTTTGACAAGGGAAAAAATATTCGGGTCTGAGTTCCTCTCATTCTTAGCCATTTTTGGTTCAAAGTCTGAGAAAAAAAAAAGGTAAAAACGAAAATATGGAGTCCAGAATTCCGTTAGCTCTCTTGCATGTAATATCACAACTTAAAAGTCCTTCCAAAATGGAGGGATAAACTTTAAAAATTATAGCCCAATCTTTTCAATCTAAACAAGTAAACACTAAAAATATATTTTAGAAATCCAACAAACACACTAACCACAGTCAAAGCAAAGGAAGGCTTATGGCTTACCAAATGACAGTGGCTGTCTACAAGAGAGAGAACGAGAATACTCCAAAATTCTATCTGACCTGGCAGAGCTCAGCACAGCTACTATTCTTCTTTCCTAAATCATGGCATAAAGAAATTGAATAAAACTTGCCAAAATGTCACCCGGTGCTTCCAAAAGCAGATTAAAGAAGGGAGTGTCCAGAAATGAGGATGAAGAAAACTACTTAGAGAAGTCCCTTCTCCTATCAGTGGGTCACCAGGGTTTATCTGGGTAATAAAATGATCTTTTTGTCATCTTTTTATAATTTATACATTTAAATTTCAGTTAATATTTTAAAAATATCCATCAGAATGACAGGCATTTCCAGAAGTATGAGTTTTTTTAATCCTCACCCTTTTACAAATGTGAAAACCGAGGCTCAGTATAGCTGTCAAGGGATTTTCCTAAATCATTGAAGCTGTAAATTTGGGACCAAAGTCTAAATCAGTTTCTCATTTTATCTTGGCTGTCATCTTTTTAAAATTCTATTTAGGGACATGGGGAGGGGGAAGGGTAAGCTGGGACGAAGTGAGAGAGTGACACGGACATATAGACACTACCAAATGTAAAATAGATAGCTGGTGGGAAGCAGCCAAATAGCACAGGGAGATCAGCTCGGGGCTTTGTGACCACCTAGAGGGGTGGGATAGGGAGGGTGGGAGGGAGATGCAAAAAGGAGGGGATATGGATATATATATATATATATATATATATATATATATACATATAGCCGATGCACTGTTATACAGCAGAGACTAGCACAACATTGTAAAGCAATTATACTGCAATAAAGATGTTAAAAATATATATAAGAAAGCTGTACTATAAAATAGATACAGTGATAATATATCTGAGAGGTGGAATTATGACTGCTTTTTATTTTTTTAATCTATTTTTGGAGTATTTGATTACATGATTTCTCTATAAAGAATATGAATCTCTTGTGTAATAAAAGTTACTCAAAACCAAAAAAACAAAACAAAACAAAACAATTCTATTTAGGAAGAGAGGATAGAATGAAGGTTTGAGCATAGAAATCATTCTGGAAATCACTGAAGATAGTGGGTCTGTAGTGCAGTTTCATTTGTAGTGGGTTTGGCTTACATTCTCATATTTAGTTTTGTTTCTATACAACTATCAAAGAAGGAGAAGGAAGTTGGGTCATATTTGCATTTGCAACTATTCAAAGCAGAATTGCTTTTAGCTTTAACAAAAAGATCGTTCTGTGATCTCAGATTAACATCTTTATTCTTAAATGGAGCATAAATAACATTTATTGGCTAAGATTATTTGCAATAAACAAGACTGTTTACTGTTTACCACCTAGCAGATGACTATTTGTAAGTCTCACTGAGATGCTAAAACCTTATACTGAGCTCTCATTTTACCAGAGTGAATTTAAATTAACTTCAGCAGCCAGAATTAATGAAACCAGGTAAATGATGCAAAGATATTCCACAGGGTATTCTGTTTTAATTAGAGATAGAAAATGTGAGTCATTAGAGGTTTTAAAAAATGTTGCATTGTATTACTTTCCATATTTTGAATCTAGGAATATAGATGAAAACTAAAACATGTTAGCCACTTCAGTTCAGTTTTAATGTATATCAGCTCTGAATTTATATTGAGTGAATAGTAAAGAGTGAATGAAGGGCATAATCTGGAGGCATTCAGGTACAAGTCCTCAATTTTATTAGAAGTTGAGTGTCTGTTAAGTAGCAGGCAGCTATATAACTTAACTATAAAGTCACTACAATTCAAACGTTGTAGCACTACTACATGAATGAACACATATACAAATTAAACAGAAAAGAATATCCACAAATAGTTATTAGTACGTCTGGGAAGTTTGATTGTGATAAAATCCAGTTATAATCTTTAACATTGATGCCTAGAAAACTACATACCCATTTAAAACTAAAGTCTGTACCTCACACTACATACCAAAATAAATTAACCAGTTGCACATGTAAGAATCTTGCAAGTTGCCACTTTACCCTAACAAGATGCGGCTTTTACAAATGCTTTCTCCCACTCTGTGGCTTGTCTTTTCATTCTCTTGATAATGATTTTCACAGAGCAAAATTTTTTATTTTAATGAAGTCTACCTTATCAATTCTTTCTTTCATGTAGTGTGCCTTTGGTGTTATATTTTAAAAGTCATTGCCATACCCAAGGTCATCTAGGTTTTCTCCTATGTTATCTTCTGGGAGTTTTACAGTTTTGTGTTTTACATTTAGGTCTGTGGTTCATTTAGAATTAATTTTTATGAAGGATATAAAGTCTTTGTTTTTTTTTGTTTTTTTTTTTTTTTTACTGTGGACATCCCGTTGTTTCAGCACTATTTGATGAAAAGACTATCTTTGCTGCATTGTATTGTCTTTGTTCTTTTGCCAAAGACCAGTTGATTGTATTTATGTGGGTCTATTTTGGGGCTCTTTATTCTGTTCCATTGATCTACTTGTTGTTTCACCAATACCACCCTGTCTTGATTACTGCACCTTCATAATAAGTCGTCAAGCTGGGTAGTGTCATTCCTTCAACTGTGTCCTTCAATGAGGTGATAGCTATTCTGGGTCTCTTGCCTCTTCATATGAACTTTAGAATCAGTTTGCCAATATCCATAAAATAACTTGCTGGGATTTTGATTGGGATCGCACTGAATTTCTATAGATTAAGTCGGAAAGAACTGACATTTTGATAATAGCGAGTCTTCCTATTCATGAACATGCAATATCTCTCCATTTATTTAGTTATTCTTTGACTTCATTCATCACGGTTTGTAGTTTTCCTCCTACAGAGGTTGTACATATTTTATTAGATTTATAGGGAAGTATTACATTTTTGGCAATGCTAATGTAAATAGTGTCGGTTTTTTTAAACCTATTCCACTTGTTCATTATTGGTATATAGGAAAGCAATTGCCATTTTTATATTAACCTTGGATCCTGCAACCTTGCTATAATCACTTATTAGTTACAGGAGTTTTGGGTCAACTCTTTAAGATTTTCTACATAGATGATCATGTCACCTGTGAACAAAGACAGGTTTATGTCTTTGTTCTCAATCTGTACACCTTTTATTTCCTTTTCTTGCCTTATTGCATTAGCAAGGACTTGCAGCACAATATTGAAAAGTTATAATAAAGGAGGACATCCTTGCCTTGTGCTTAATCTTAGTGGGAAAGCATTGAGTTTCTCTCCAGTAAGTATGATGTCAGCTATTGGTTTTTTTGTAGATCGTATTTATCAAGTTAAGAAAGTCCCTCTCTATTCCTAGTTTACTGAGAGTTTTTCTCATGAGTGCACGCTGGATTTTGTCAAATGCTTCTTCCATATGTATTTATATGTTCTTTTTCCTTTATTTGTCTTGGTTGGATTATATTAATTAATTTTCAAATGGTGAACCAGCCTTACATACCTGACACAAATCCCGTTTGGTCATGGTATATAATTGTTTTTATACTTTTTTGGCTTCAATTTGCTAACATTTTGTTGAGAATCTCTGACACAATTTTCATCGCATTTCTACTATAAAAGGTTTGGGATTCTAATGAATTTAAGCTATTAATTGGTCTTATCAAATTGTGCTTTTTATTCAAAGATACACCATAACAGAACCCTGAGGGAATGGATGGTGAATGGTAAGGCCTGAATTTACACTTCTTTTATTCTTTATACCTTGAATCCGTCTCTCAACAAGTGTTCACGGTTGATGTTTATTTTTTTGGAAATTAGACATAGCTCACTCCATTCATTCATTCAACAGATTCTACAGCAGAAGGGAGGCTTCTAAGGACGTAGGGTGTATTAGTGGGGCTGCAGGTTATTACAGGGAATCCAAGCAAGGCCTCATAATGGAGACGGTGGTATCTGAGAAAAGACCTAAAAAAGTGAGTGGATGAGTACTGTAGATGGTAAAGACAAGAGCAATTCAGGTAAAGGGAACAACAAGTGAAAATGTCTTCCTACTATACTTATTGAACATCAAGGACTAAAGATTATAAGGTATTTGGAAAAGAGTGAGGAAGGAGTAGAGGTGGAGGAGATGAGATCAAATATATAATGTAGAGGGTAATCATGTAGCAACTTTCCAGCATTTTAAGAACTTCAGCTTCAACTATGATGAAGGGGAAGACACTGAAGTCACATAATACTTCTGACTTAGATTCTCAAAGGGTTCTCCAGCCACTGTGTTAAGGATACAGTTCAGAGAGATAATAGTTAAGATGACAGACAACGAAATCTTAATCCTGAGTGGTAACAGTGGAAAAATCGAGAAACTGTCAAATTCTGGTTCTATCTCAAAGATAGGGCTGACACATTTTGCTTGTGTATTGGATGTGAAAGGAGAGAGAAAGAAAAACGTCAAAGATGAATCACATTTTGTAACTGAGCACCAGGAAGAATGGACCTGCGCTTTTCTGTTTTGGAAAGTCTACAGAAAAAGCATGAGTGACTATGTGTGTATTTAATTGCAAGATATATTAAGTTTGGAATATCTATTAAATGACAAAACAGAGATATTCTGTTAGTAACAAGTCTTGTTAGGTGGACCCAGTCCATAAAGGACAACCATCAACTTAACTAATCTGCTCAATTTGAAGCCCCATAAAGGATTTGGGGGCATTAGTGTGAAGAGGGCTTCCTTTTGCGTTTGTGTGTATGTGTGTCATTTGCTTTGACACTGTGGTTAGGCTAAGGTAGCACTATTCTGGGCTTTCATCTTTGGCAACTTTTTTCTCACCAAGAAGTTTTTTTATTGGGTTGATGCCAAATGAGTATTTGCCTGATTCTTCATGTCCTGATTCTTTAACTATTTTCCTAGTTTGGACAGCCACAAATTTGGTTAGTATTTGTTAATTTCACCCTTCAACTTGGACACACTTGAAGTGAAGTGAAGTCCCACCACACTGATGGTAGACTCCATCTGAGCATGCTCAAAAGGGCACAGAAGGTTGTCCACGGGGAGGGTACTATCAGAGGCTGATTGACAGCATCTGTGTTGTAGACCAACTTAAGGGCAAACACATACAGTTCTTATGCTTTCCTGCTCCTATTAATAGACAATGGCAGGCTCTGGATCACAATGTTTTAACCCAACAGGAATAGTGTTGCATTATATGTGGCATGACTATGATAAGGGGTATATACGATATCAAGCATGTATCTTCGTTTTTTATGTTACACAAATACAAGGCTGTCACTTTCTGAGACATTAAACTTTCTCTGGCTGTGACAGATTAAAAGCAGATGCCAAGTTAGAAACGTATCTGAATTTTCCCTTTCCATTCTGCCTCTCTTTTCTGCAGCCCACCATTTACGGCTTCGGGTGTCAACGGTGTTGCAGCAGGCAGCACCTCTGACCCTGAAGCTATGGACACCACACCTCCTTCCCAGGCTATCATTTTCCGTTCTACCCCTGTTTTCCCTTTCCTTTCTGCCCCTCTTTTCCCCAGCCCCTGCTTTCCGGCTTAGGCTGGCATCAGTACTTCAGCAGGCAGCAGCTCTGACACCAAACCTATGGACACCACACCTCCTTCCCAGGCTGTCATTTTCCAGTCTGCCCTGTCTCCAAGTAGAACCACTACCCATTTCACACGGCTGTTCCTAGTTCTGGGAACACACCACTCACTGGTAGCAATGCCTTAGCCCATGCCTCGACTCATTTACCTGCAATGCTGGTCAACAGATAGACCAACATTTCAAAGTTATGACAGAAAGTTCAGTAAGTTATACGCTTGGAATTGCATTTATTATTATTAACAAGCACAATTGTAGTGCTTAGACTATAACAAGTAATATTCTAAGTGCTTAGGAAATATTAACTCATTCCTCATAATGGCAACCCTATAGGTAGGTAATATTCATAATATTCACCTTTTTGCGGTGAAACTGAGGCCCAGAGGGGTTGAATAGCTTGTCTAATGCCACACAGTAAGTAACGGGCAGAAACCAGACCAGACCGTCTAGACTTTCATCACTTTGCTGTGTCACCTTAATAGATGTTGTTGTTAGGGAAGGGACTAAACTGACAAGACTCTGAACTAGAGAAGGGAGAAATGAGAAAATGACTGATCCTAGAAACTAGAGAGGATTTCAGCTCAGAAATTTCTGGTGATAAGCCCCGGAAGAACAAGAACATGGTTGGAATATTAACTTGGGGTAGTATCTGAATCCATTGAGAAATGTTTTTTTTTTAACTTAGGAAGGCCAGTTGGATGAAGATTAATGAAAAAAAAAAGTAGAAAGAAAAAGAGGAAGGTGCCTGAAGTAAGACATAACCTCTTCCCTGTAAGTACTAGGGATGGGCATCCTGTGGGAAAGGATGGAACTCTCTCTACAGGTTTGTCACCAGAATGAACAAGGAGAAACATGGCAGCCATTGTACTGGTTTTGATGATCCCTCAAAACCAAGGCTTCAGTTTCCAAGAACTACCTACAGTAGCATACCTACTGTGTGTCAGACATGCCACCAAGTGTGTTTCCAGTCACAAGTTTTAACTGGAGAAATAGTTCCTATGAGGTACACATTAGTTCCCTATGGTTGCTGTAACAAATTACTACAAATGAGCTTGCGTAAAACAAAACACACTTATTCTCTTATGGTTCTGGAAGACAGAAGTCCAAAACCAGTTTCCCTGGGCTGGAACCAGGAGTTGACAAGGCCGTCCATCCACCTTCTAGAGGCTCTAAGGGAGAATCTGTTTCCTTGACAGCATTCCTTGACTTCTGGCCACATCAATCCAACTCCAACCTCATCATCACATTCTCTTTGGAGTAAAAACTTCCTCTGCCTCTCTCTTACGAGAACACCAGTGGTTACATCTGGGTCTATCCAGGTAGTCCAGAAGAATCTCCCCATCTCAAAACCCTTACTTTCATCCCATTGGCAAAGTCCCTTCTGCCATTTAAGGTGACATTCACAGGTTCTGGGGATTAGAAGGTGGACATTTGGGGGCAACGGTATTATTCAGTCTACTACAAGGTAGATACTATTATCTTTCTCAGATGTAGGAAGTGACGTTTAGGGAAGTAATTTGTCTCAGGTCTACAATTTCCAGAGTAGAGATTTAAATTCTGCCAGTGAGACTTTAGGACACACTCTAAACAACTTTAACCTGTGTCCTTAATTACTGCATAATCCTTGGTTAAGAGTCACACTTAGGTGTCAAGACCCAATTGAATATAACACAAGTACTGTCTCCTCTTTCACTGTTTGCCTGGTGTATTTATGAAACTTGCCCAGAGCAGAAGAGTTCAGAAAATTGTTATGCACGTTTACTAAGAGAAAGCATTTACTGTTTGATCTGCATGGAGTAATGGAAGGCTATTTAAAATAAAATAAAATATGCCACCAAATTGTCAAGTGTCACAACAGAGTTAACACCATGGGAGTCTTGAGGAGACTAAAATTATCTCCAATTGTCCAGGTGAGAAAAGTTTCACTAAAGGCAGGGGTAGTTCAGCCAAGCCCTACGGAACAGAAGTAGGAATTTGGATATGTATGAATGGGATAAAAGACAATTTAAGCATGGGAAACAGTTTATTGAAGCATGGATGAGAAATATGCATTAGCCCTTTCTAAATCAACTGGGTTATTGATTCAGTAAATCAGATTTAGTCGGTCAAACTAGCTTTAGCTGATTACTTATCCAGGGCATAGCTGTTCAGAATAATTTTTGTCATAGAACAGTACATAAAATTGCTGAACTATAGCTTTAGGCTTGCTAAGTGAAATAGATTGCTCTAGATGATTCTCAAGTGTCTTACTTGGTACTATTCACGAAATTGGGGGTTAACAACTGCTTAAGACAACATAGAGAATTGATCTTAAATAGTACTTGAAGTAGTTACTGTGTAAAGTGCCTGTTCAGTAGCTCATGATAAATGGATGTTTATAATCCCCATTGGACAACCAACTGCTTTTTTGCAAATGGTAATGTGAATTGCTGTTGCATAAACTATAGTAATGACCACCTATCTAATTTGTTGTCCAAACCAGAAATCTTCTAACAATACTGGTCTCCTAATAAAAATAAGCACGAAGCTAACACACACTGGGTGTCTCCCGTGTGCCTGTGCATACATGTATATCTCACTGAACCCCCATAACAGCCCCCAAGACAGGGACTCTGAGTGTCCCCATGCTGCTGGTGGAGAAACAGGCACAGGAAGGTCCAATAGTCTATCTACCTAAGATCACACAGAGGGTGGGAGAGCCCGTTTTAAACCATAATCCTCCAATTACAGGTGCCAGAAGCCAGATTCAACCTACAGGCCTCTTCTGCTCGTCTGGAGGTGAAACCATGTGTAAGGATTAGTCAAATCCTGTCTTCACCCCTCAAGGTAGCTTGAACACTTGCACGTCCTCCAAGCAGCATGTAGCATAAGCAATAAGATGTTTGCCCCTGGTATTGTCCAGGAACTTGGAATCAGCTGTGTCTAGTTAAGCTGAGCTGGTTAAGACTGGAGAGGACCACTGATCTTCCACCTGGGCCAGTGCCTTTTGACCTCCTGCCATCAGAGGGCCGAAAACTACAGCCTGAGCATGTGCTCAGCCCTGTAGCCTAGTTACGCCAGTTCAGAACAATGATGAGCCCTTTTTCCAATCACCTTTCCTCATGCTCCCCATGCCTCATACTGCCCTGCTTCTTTGTTCTTTATCCCATAGATACCCCAAGCCCCTTGCCTTTGGGGAGGCGGATTTGAGACCTATTGTCACGTCACTTCCTCGCTTGGCTGCCTTGTGAATAAACCTCCTCTTTTCTGCAAACCTCAGCATGTCAGTGTTTTGGCTTGCTGCGCCTCAGACAAAATGGTAGGGAGCAGTGGTACAGGTCCCTTGCCTGTGAGGGAAGCTGGTTACTAGTAGTCACGTTGCGGATGTTTTCTCCTCCTGGGGGGCAGACGTCCTGCTCTTCCAGAAAGAAGGGAGAAAGGCAGGAGCTGGACCCTTGCTCTCAGGGTCACCGTCACCTAGGAGTTCGTTAGAAGCACAGAATCCAGGGCCCACCCAGAACTACTGAATTACAGCCTGCATTTAACAAGATCCACAAGAGAAGCATACCCATATTAAAGTTGGAGAGGCACCAAGCTGGAGTCCATGTAGCTCATCCCTAGGGTCATCCTATTCTCCGCAGCTAATGAAAATGAAGCAAAGATTCATCCTGAGCCCACTCTGCCTCAGTCACCTGGATATCACATGAGCTCATTTAATCCTCCCAAAAGCCTGCAAATGAGAGTGAGTGTCAGAGTGGTCAAGCACCCAAGGTTCCATAAAAGAACATGACCAAGGTCACTGGAGCCCAGACCTCCAAAAAAGAAGACCCCTGCTCACAGCATGGCACCACAGCAGCCCAAACCATGAGCCTGGAGGGTAGGCCAGGGTTCCCACGCAGAGTTCACACCATTCGACAGATGCCCACAGCAGACCACAAGGCAATATGAGAAGTAAGTTCTGATTGTGGAATCTCTGAATTTTGAGATTTAAAGAAAAATGTCTGGTTAAAACAGTTCTACCAAGGAATAAAGAGAGGGTATCTCAAGGCCCCTTCTGGACTTAGACTTTAATGCCTATTTATTGAGAAATGCTCCATGCATTTGCTCAGTCCTACGTCAAGATGAAGTTCTCTGTGCCCTAGAAGCTTAAGTTCTAAAAAGGCCACAGAAATGGGTGAGACCTAAAAAATGTCAGAACAATGTAACGGCCTTAATCAGACTGTCTTTGCTTTGCTTATAAGTCACTGACTTTAAACTGAATATGGTGTCATGTCTTTATTTTTCTTGAAGTATTTTTTTTTTAAAGATCGTATAAGGATTTTCTTCCATGGTAAGACTTTTACATTGTATTTTGCTTCAAATGGAGTGTGGTACATTTACCCTCCATCAGATGATTGCTTATAACTCAGATTGCTTATAACTCACCTTGCTTTATTAAGAATACCGCTAGAGGCTTCTATGCCCTTAGTAATAAAAAAGCATTTTCAGGCCCATTCAAACAAATGAAAATCCAAGTTTACAGAGCACAAGATAATGAAAATTCTCTCAACCGGCATCTTTTACTACTTTCAATCTGTTAACAGACCTTAAGTGTCTCAGATGAAATGTACTGTAGCGGGAGTTGCCATCGTTAACAGCATTCCATACAGGGAACTCTTGATTTTTCCAATTTCTTAAAAATTTGGACACTTTGACTGCCTCTATAACATCTCTAGCGTGTGTGAAAGAAAAAAAAGAGGCCTGTACAATTTATTTCTCAAAATATACACAGAAAGATTTTGCACGTACAAACAGGGAAACCTTATAAATGTATGAGGAGCGATGTAATGTTGATAACGGAACTACTCATTTCGAAAGACAATACTATCACCAAGTGTCCCCTTACCAGAACTGACTGGGAAGTGGAGATTTATAGGAACCTGGGATGTTTGAAAAATGGTTTTGGACGACCTCCTTGAAGAAGGCACCAAGCCACATCCCAAATTGCAAAAATGACTCCAGATTGACTCCTTGTGTCCTCACTGTTTGCAATGTGACATTCTAACTTCTCTCATCAAGAGGCAGAGTTGATTTCACCACCCTTGAAGTTAGGTGACTTGCCACTGCCAATAGAAGGCAGCAGAAACAATGGTGTGCCAATTCAGAGCTAGGTCCCATGATGCTTCTACTCTCCCTCTCAGAGCCCTGCTAAGTTACTAGCTGGGGCGTAAGAGGTATGTGCCCCAGTCAGGACCCCGGCCTGGCTACAGCCAGCCCCCAGATCACCTCACAGATGTAGCAGCAATTCCAGCCATGATAAGCAGGGTTGTGACGAAGAATTAAGACCATAAGCATATTCTATAATTTATAAACCACTCTGTCAACCTACGACATTATTGTTCAAAAGCATTTTTGTTATTTTGAATCCCTGCGTGGACATATTGAAAACTGCACTCCAATGATTGTTGGAGAACAAAGGATGCAACCTGAAATTGAGAGTAAAATATATTAGTTTATCCAGGTTCACATATTGGTATAAATTACTAGAATATCATCTGAAGAAAAACAGACATGAATGAAGAAAACAGTCCAAAGAACACGGGTGAAGAAATATGTCAATTTAACACCAACTAGTACATCAAACATGTAATGGAAAGTGTATGTTTGGTTCTCTGCATAATGTATAATTTTCATCACAAAAGCATTATTTGATTTGTACATACTTGGAAGAAAACAAAGCATTAAGATTATATGCTGGTGTGAAAACTGGCCCCTAGCTTCCCTGGTGGCGCAGTGGTTGAGAGTCCGCCTGCCGATGCAGGGGACGTGGGTTCATGCCCCGGTCTGGGAGGATCCCACGTGCCGCGGATTGGCTGGTCCCGTGAGCCATGGCCGCTGGTCCTGCGCGTCCAGAGCCTGTGCTCTGCAAAGGGAGAGGCCACAGCAGTGAGAGGCCTGCATACCGAAAAGAAAAAAAACAAAAATAAAAAACTGGCCCCTATACACAGGCAAAGTGAGACTGGAGAAAGAAGCAGCCTGCTCCAGACTAGTCAGTGGCAGTTTTAACAAGCAAGGGAACCTGCTTACAAGGCTTGCCTTGGTCAGCTGAAAGACGAATAGATCTCAGCACCCACCCACCAGAATCTTGAGTTTACACAGAGATCTTAACAGGGTTCAGTCACGTATACTGTCCACATCGTTTCAAGAACACATTACTCTCTCAAGGCTGAGTCCTTGAACATGGTTCCCACTGTGGGAACGGTGGATGGAATGTAAATTCCAAGGACAGGGGAGGGGGTGAGGATCTCTGATTGCCTGGGTCCAGCTCTCAGGTCAACTGGTGGTTATGCACTCTCAATGGCCTTCTCTGACATTTCAGCAAGGAAGGATGCCAGAAAAGAGAGCCTAGGGCAGAAACCACTCAACTTGTTATCACGAATGCCAGGGCAACACAAGCAAGTGGATGTACAAGCCTACGTAGGGCCTGGAAATAGGAAGCATTTGGGGACTACACCTTGGCTGGTACTGGCCTCCCTCCCCCAAAGGGATAAGGAGAGCAGAAACCTGGATGGAGTCAAGAGAGAGAACAAAGGCAAGGCTGGATATGGAGCAACGTGTGGATCCAGGATCATGTGTCTCAGAACTGCTGGGGCTCTGCAGACCAGCTGCATCCTCATTCTCCTTGACCCTCATTGGTATAATTAACTCAAGGTGGGCTCACTCCGGCTGTCAAGTCACTTCCACCTGTCCTTGGAGTTGACAGTTTCTTGCTCACCGTGAACCAACCTCCCTGCACCTAAGAGCTATTGCAGGAGACCGTAGTGGAGAACAAGGTGACAACAACGACCAGATGAGAAGTAGGAAGAGACGCTCAGTGGACCGACTGGGTGGATTGATGGTGTGGGGTTAAGTCTGCAGAGCTAAAGGGGCCAGATGTAGAAAAGGGAAGGGGAGCTATGAGGATATGGTCAAGCCCCATCTTATGGATATTTCATCCACATTTTGTATACAAATTCCATTAAATTTGCTCTGAATGAAAAGGAGAGAACAAAATTATGCTTTAAACCATGTCAGTAACTTTATTTACCATCTTTTTTGATGAGCTCATAGCCCAGGTTCAGAGGGAAATGGGGCCTGTGAATCTGCCATCTCTCGGGAAGTCTCAGGCCTCAGAGGCCCCACATAGCCAAACTACCTCACCTTTTGCACTTTTCAAGCAACTTTATTCCTAAGTGCGAGTCACCCTCTTCATTGGGTTCTCCAAGAAACAGCAATCTCTCCCAATGAGAGAGGAAAAATGGGCTACTTTGGCTTTTTGAGGCACAATATGTAGTTCTCCAAAATGGTACCTGTCTGGGGGATTTTTCAAGAAAATTAACCATCAGTGGTGATTTGTTTGTCTTCACATAACATGACCCAGATGTGCTGAGAAATAAGAAAAGGACGAATGAATCAAGGGCAGCTGATCCAAGAAGGAAAGGGGCAACTTCCACAGCCTACGTGGAAAGCTAGAGAAAGGGAACATCCAGCTGGTGGAAGCTGAAGACAGGGGCCAGTCCTCCTTGGGCTCGGGATGCCACCCTCTCTTCCTACATCTTCATGCTCTCCTTCTCTGTTGGTCCCTCCCAGCCAGAGATAAAGAGCCACAAGGAAATGCCCTCCTCCATTCTATTCTCCTGTCCTTCATCCATCCCTCCCTTCTTTCCCTTTGTCGTCAATTTCTTGACTTGTCCCCCAATTGCTCCCCTCCCGTCTACACTGTGATCTGGTTTCTGTCCCACTACTCTCATGAAACTGATCTCCTTGAAGCCCCCAATGATTTCTCCATTGACCAGTCCAAAGGACTACTTCTCAATCCTTATCTATGTGACTGCCAAGCCGACTTAGATCTTCAACAACGTCTCTGTCTTGAAAAATCTCTTCACTTGACTTCTGCACCACCCTACCCTCCTGACAGCTTTCTGTCTCTCGGCACCCTCCCAGTGTCTTGCTGAGCTGATCTTCCTTGGGGTATTTCTCGGGCTTCTGTATTAGGTTCTCTGCTCTTCATCCTCTATGCCATCTCCCTGAAGGACCTCATCCTATCCCCTAGTTTCAGTGACCAGCTAAGTCTGTCTCCATCTAAAACCACTCTCTGCACTTTTCAATCTATATATGACTCCCTGTAAAATGTCTCCATTTAAATGTCTCATAAGGCACCTCAAATCCAACACGTCCATATTACTTAATGTCCACTCAGAAAAACAGCCCATGACAGGTAGTTCAATATGACAAATTTCATATGGTGATGAAAAAGCTAAAAGGCCAAATGGGATGGTGAGATATCCCAGAGAGTCACAGCAGAGGAAATCACACCCACTCCACTGCTGGGCTGGGGGGCAAAGAAGGAAGTGGTGTTGCCACAGCTGCCAGGCAGGAGCTGGAGACACAGAGGGAGTGGCATCCTGGTGGGGCAGCCACTCAGAGCAAAGCGGCGACCTTTCTCTTCCCTCATCTCCCACATATACCCATCCATCCTCTAAGTAGCTCATCCATTCCTCTCTCTTCCTCACAACCACCGCCATCACTCACTATTGTTACTGCAGCAAGCACCGCTCTGCCTTCTCCTGTCTCCAGACTCCCTCTTCTAATCAGTCACTACACTCCAGCCAGAAGGATTTTTCTCAAATGCATATCTTATGTCACTCTGCTGCTTCAAGTCCTACAATGGCTGGCCTGTTGTGCTTAGGATCCCGTCCACATTCCATGGCAAGACTTCATCGCGTCTCCAGTCTCCCCTCCCCTGACATACTCCTCCACCCTCCACATTCCCACATCCTGAACCTCAGGCCCCTGAATTTCCTGGGGCAGCTCTCAAGTCAGGGTCTTCACACATGCTATTCTCTATCTTCACAGAGCCCTCCCCTATCATGCACCTCTTCTGACTGAAGCCCTCTCGTGTTGGCCTCAATGGCAGTGCTTCTAGGAAGACTTCCCTGGTCCTCCTCACCTGTGTTCACTTGCACCCAACACTTTCCCTGGTGGTAGTGTTATCAGATTTAACAAACAAACCACACAAGTTTAACCGGGTGTCCTGTATTTTATCTGCAACCCTACCTGATAGGCACTTGTCTCAGAGTATACAATTGCATGTGGACATTTTAATTTCCCTACTAGGCTCCAAATCGCTTAAGGATAATGATCTTGTCAATACGATTCCCCATTTTGCTAACTAACTAGGTAAGGTGGGATGAATGGATGAGTGACTTGCGGATGGGAGTTTTTACTTGAAATCATATAGAACTAGACTTCAGCCCTAAACAGGAGAGATGCTTAAGAGACTAAAGGGAGGCTACTGACAATTACTCACCCTAGTGGAGTCTCCAAGTGGAGTGGGCCAGCCTCTCAGGGTGTAAGCAAAGAACTTGGAGGCGAAATTGTACACTAAAGGGAAATGACCAGAAGACATGACTGGAAATGATTATTTAAAGCTTTCAGCCTGCACAAAGCTAACAGACTAACTTCAGCTGGTTTGGGGATTGCTCTGGCTCAGTTCTGAGTCCTTCACACAGCTGGAAAGTTTATGCTCCTGCAGCTGGGGTTAAAACAGTGGAAAAGGCCAGAAGGGTGATGCCAAGGATCATCATACTCCTTTTACCTTACGATGGTTTCCTAATAGAAAGCTTAAATCTTGCTATTTTCAGACCCGGTACCCAAGGGCAAGTACGTAACAAATATGAGAAAAGTGAGAAAGGTGGAAGAAAGGCAAAATAGAGCACACCATCTAAAGAGGCAGCCTCTACTGGCTGCAGACAAACCTCCATGCTGAAATGCAGGCCCAAATTTTCTCCCCCTTCAAGAAAAGACAGGAATAAAGATGTTAATGTTTCATCTCAAGATTTTTTTTTCACGTGCCCATTAAGTCAATAAGTATTAAATGGTTCAAAAAGAACACAACTATAAGTTTATTACTCTGTGTGGGCTTCCAACACTGTATCGTGGAATCAACATGTGTCTCCAGGCTGAGATTCCCCTCAACTTGCAAACCTCAGGCAGATGTTGATTCAAATCCCAGAAGCCTCTAGTTGAAAATCAACGTCTGAGATGCTCTGTGGAATCTAGGGAAGCATTTGCTAATTTGCTCTGGGGTGAAATCTTCTATCAATATCAACCAGGCATGAATGTAGATAATTTCCCCATGCTATCCATATGTTTAGTCAACATTTATTGAATATCGCATAGGGAAGGTTTGGTGGTCAGTAAACAGTGGAGAGAGGCCAGAAAAAAAGGGGGTACACTCAGGCTTGAAATCCAGCAGGTACACGCCTATGCTGCCATACCAGTTATTTATATACTTATCTACTACTTCCATCCTAGTCGGTTAACAGTCTCTGCTCCAGCCCTAGCCCTGTGGGCCTCAGACCCCAGCAGTGGGCCACTCATCTGTGGCCACCTACAGCAAGGTGGTGCTTTCCTGTAGTCATCCTCCTTTGGCCACTTGTACTTTTGCCCTCTTTAGGGTACCATACTGGTTGTTCAATATTTTGAGCAGCACACACCAACTCTCCTAAGAGAAAGTAAAGTGATAAATGTTCCCCCAAATGCTCACGTGGCTTTTGTCTCTCCCTAACCTCTTTTCTTGATTAACTCCTGCTCAACCATTCAGATCTCAACTCAAATGTCACTTCCCATTTCGCCATCTGGACTGTGTCTCCCTGACATTTACTCTCACAGATCTGTTCTTTCACTTCGTATCTTGTATCCATTTGCTTATTTGTTTGCCTCCCTGATAAAGCTGTAAGCTCCATAAGGGCAACAAAAAGCAGAACTAATTTGGCAAACTGCACAGGCTTCTATATGGTTTACGTGGGATTGGCCACCTACTGGGCTCCAAGGATGGGTCCTGTTGTATTCCAGCCAGTTAGCATGTCCTTTCCTCCAGGTCCTACTCACTGGCACAGGAAGGAGAACCTGACCTAAGGCAGCCCAAGCAGAGTGAGGTTGGACACTCTGGCGATGAAAGCAGAGCTACAGATCTGTTCTGAAGAGGCAATATCACCAATGTGGTTATCATGAAGCATGACATGAAGGGGGACAGAGAGGCAGAGTCCCAGAAAGGTGGCTCCAAAGAATACACACCATGTGCCTCTGGAGTAAACCAGATCTGGGCTGGCCCTTGTCTTTGGACTGTTCAGTTACATCAACCAATATTTTTTTTTTTGCTTGAGCCAGTTGAGACCAAGGTTTCTATGTATTGTGACCAACAAAATCAACTGATACATCTTTCCCCTGAATCCGCAAGAACCTTGCCCATGGAAGACACAATATCTTGAACAATATGTCATTGGGAGAACTGGAGATGACTTAATGGGGGAGGCGACTGGGTACCATCAGCTGGAGCCTTAATTTGAACATAGTTCTTTAGCAAATATATTAGACTGCCCTAGATTTAAATTCATCAGAAATTCAGGAGTATTTTCCCCGGTGTGTTTTATAGCAGAATTGTTCCTACCTGAGGTTATTAACCTGCTCACCTGTAATTTCCTAAGAACTCCTAAAGATTTCTGCTTCAACCCCTGGACTTTCAACCTAAAGAATCTATGGTTTTAAACTGGGGGAAGGGAACAGGAAAGAACGATTCAGCCTCTAGCTGCTTTTTAGTTTACTGGATAAGATCATTATTTTTCCCCCCAGAATGACCTGTAACTACCTACATTTCTTACATTTCAACTTCAAGTTTCATTTCTCGGGATGCCTACAGCTTTTCTCCTGGCTAGGTGGAAGCCAAAATTTTACTTTTCTCTTGGGGATTATTCTGCTCGGCTAGAGTCATTAGAAGCAGAAGCAACTTTAACTTCAGGTTGTTATATATATCACATCTTTTAAAGCATAATCAGGCTATGTGGTTCATGATCTGGTTATTAGATTAAAGGTCTGTGTGGTCAAAAGGTTGTACTTCTACAACTATTGAGAAATAAACAACCTTCACTAGACAGGGAAGGAAAAGTCTGCAAGTTGGTCCATATATCGTGATCAGGGGATTCTTTTCCTCCTTCCCTGAGTCACCAAAAATCACACTTGCCCATACTGTTCACATTCTCAAAATATGTTTGTTACTCTCGAGCTCCTGGAATATATATCCTCCAACGGTTGCCTTTTGTCAATGAACTGTTCTGCACACTTCTGCTGCTTATATTTTAAGATTTTTTTCCTTTGGGAGAGAGAAGAGTGGCTTGTAAAACTACTAGTGGAAAGTAAGCATTAAGAATCACTTCACCTTCTTCATCAAATCCACCTGAATTACTGGTTCTATGAACCAGTATGTAATTCAAATGTTTGATGAAGAACAGAATACTCTGAGTCTCAAAATATCTCTCCATAAATTACTTATTAACTACAAAGGGACAAATAATAAGTTGACCATGGAGAAAGTTCGTGGGCACCCCCTTAACCAAGACGCTAATGAGACAGGTGACCATCAGGGGGCTCCTGTAAGGATACACAGACAGACACACCATCACCTCTGTGGAACCCCATCCAAAGCACATAACATGAAAGAACCATGCGGAAACAGAGGACAAACCCAGACTGAGAATCATTCTACACAACAACCAGCCTATACTTGTCACAAACTCTCAATAATATGAAGAACAAAGAAGCTGAAGAATTATTTCATACTTAGACCAAAGTGACATGAGAACTAAGCGCAATGCATGATTGTAGACTGGTTCCTGGTCTGAAAAAATCCATTAAGGATGTCACTGGAATAAGTGGCAAAATTTGAATATGGATGGTAGATCAGTCAAGAGTATCAATGTTAAATTTCTGACTTAGATCACTGTGCTGTGGTTTGGTAAGAAAATATTGTTTCACTTAGGAAGTAATCACTATTTCCAGGGAAAAGGGCACAATGTCTCCTTACACTTAAGGGGTTCAGGAGGAAAAAAACATGTATATATGGAGAGACAGTGAATGCCAAAGCAAATAAAGCTAAATATTAATAATTGATGAATCTAGGTAAAGCACATACAAGAATTCTTTGTACTAATTTTGCAACTTCTCTTTAAGTTTGAAATTATATCTATAACTATATATCTACATCTATATAGATATATAAAATCAACACATACCATTCAAAATAAAATGCATTAACCTAAAATCCAGCCTATTCTTCAGGTATTGTTGGTAATCTGAAGAGAAACAAAGGCTAGAATACCAAAAGGGATTGGGTCAGTAGATTCATTCATTAGGACCCTGAGTATATTTCTACTAACTTAAATTATGCTTTCATTTGAATAAAACATTTTGGACTGCCTTAAACTTAGTGCCAATTACTTATACATTTAAACACTCAAAGTATGAATTCCATACTTTTCCCCAAGTGAGGAGCAAGGCTGTCAGTATTCTCGTGTGCTAATAAGTAAGCAAGGCCAATTTCTATAACCTAACTATAGGACTTCTGGGTACATAAACTTTTTCTCATATGCCCAGTTCCCTATTTTCTTAGAAAATCCAATTTGCTCTGGGATTTCAAATACCACAGGCTCTTCTTTTTGTCACAACAAATGAAATATTTTGTTCTTTACATTCTTAAAAAGAAATTCAATGAATCTTTGCTCACTCCTATCTTTTCTAGATCTCTCCCAATATCTCTTTGATCAAGCTTTTCCACCCACTCTGGAATAATCCAGGGGTAATTAGAACTTCTTACCTTCTTTAGTCCAAAAGGAGCCAATTAATCACAAGCTGTCATGGATTCTGATTCCAAATTACCAAGAGCCCAATTACTAACAGAGGCAAGGAATCTTATTTACAATTAAAGTGATTGATTTCTTTGCAGACGCAGTAGCATTTCACTTTTTAATTATGCTCATTCGATTCGAATGTGAGAAAATTCTTCCTCATTTTATTTTCCTTCCAAAGAACACGATACAACAAACATTAATCCCAGAGTGATACAAGGCCAGAACTGAAAGGGCCTTAGGCAGAACTGGACATCTATTTTATTTTTTTTTTGTTGCAATGGTAAATGGGAGTGTTTTCTTGATTTCACTTTCAGATAGTTCCTCATTAGTGTATAGCAACGCCAGAGATTTCTGTGCACTAATTTTGTATCCTGCAACTTTACCAAATTCATTGATTAGCTCTAGTAGTTCTCTGGTAGCAGTTTTCTGGTAGCATCTTTAGGATTCTGTATGTATAGTATCATGTCATCTGCAAACAGTGACAGCTTTACTTCTTCTTTTCCGATTTGGAGTCCTTTCATTTCCTTTTCTTCTCTGATGGCTGTGGCCAAAACTTCCAAAACTATAGAGAACAAGAGTGGTGAGAGTGGGAAACCTTGTCTTGTTCCTGATCTTAGTGGCAATGCTTTCAGTTTCTCACCATTGAGGATGACGTTGGCTGTGGGTTTGTCACACATGGCCTTTATTATGTCGAGGCAAGTTCCCTCTATGCCTACTTTCTGCAGGGTTGTTAATCATAAATGGGTGCTGAATTTTGTCAAAAGCTTTCTCTGCATCTATTGAGATGATCCTATGGTTTTTCTCCTTCAATTTGTTAATGTGGTTTATCACATTGATTGCTTTGCGTATATTGAAGAATCCTTGCATTCCTGGAATAAACTCCACTTGATCATGGTGTATGATGCTCTTAATGTGCTGTTGGATTTTGTTTGCTAGTATTTTGTTGAGGATTTTTGCATCTATGGTCATCAGCGATACTGCCCTGTAGTTTTCTTTCTTTGTGACATCCTTGTCTGGTTTTGCTATCAAGTTGATGGTGGCCTCGAAGAACGAATTTGGGGGTGTTCCTCCCTCTGCTATATTTTGGAAGAGTTTGAGAAGGATAGGTGTTAGCCCTTCTCTAAATGTTTGATAGAATTCGCCTGTGAAGCCATCTGGTCCTGGGCTTTTGTTTGTTGGAAGATTTTTAATCACAGTGTCAATTTCAGTGCTTGTGATTGGTCTGTTCATATTTGCTATTTCTTCCTGATTCAGTCTTGGCAGGTTGTGCATTTCCAAGAATTTGTCCATTTCTTCCAGGTTGTCCATTTTCCTGGCACAGAATTTCTTGCAGTAATCGCTCATGATCTTTTGTATTTCTGCAGTGTCAGTTGTTACTTCTCCTTTTTCATTTGTAATTCTATCGATCTGAGTCTTCTCCCTTTTTTCCTTGATGAGTCTGGCTAACGGTTTATCTATTTTGTTTATCTTCTCAAAGAGCCAGCTTTTAGTTTTATTGATCTTTGCTATCGTTGCCTTCATTTCTTTTTCATTTATTTCTGACCTGATCTTTATGATTTTTTTCCTTCTGCTAACGTTGGGGTTTTTTTGTTCCTCTCTCTCTAACTGCTTTAGGCGCAAGGTTAGGTTGTGTATTCGAGATGTTTCCTGTCTCTTAAGGTGGGCTTGTGTTGCTATAAACGTCCCTCTTAGAACTGCTTTTGCTGCATCCCCTAGGTTTCGGGTCGTCGTGTCTCCATTGGCGTTTGTTTCTTGGTACTTTTTAAGAGCCTCTTTGATTTCTTCAGCGATCACTTCGTTATTAAGCAGTGTATTGTTTAGCCTCCGTGTGTTTGTATTTTTTACAGATCGTTTCCTGTAATTGATATCTAGTGTCATGGCGTCGTGGTCGGAAAAGATACTTGATACAATTTCAGTTTTCTTAAATTTGCCAAGGCTTGATTTGTGAGCCAAGCTATGAGCTATCCTGGAGGATGTTCCGTGAGCCCTTGAGAAAAATGTGTATTCAGTTGTTTTCGGATGGAGTGTCCTATAACTATCAATTAAGGGCGTCTTGTCTAATGCATCATTTAAAGCTTGTGTTTCCTTATTTATTTTCATTTTGGATGATCTGTCCATGGGTGAAAGTGGGGCGTTAAAGTCCCCTGCTATGAATGTGTTACTGTCGATTTCCCCTTTTATGGCTGTTAGTATTTGCCTTATGTATTGAGGTGCTACTATGCTGGGTGCATAAATATTTACAATTGTATCTTCTCCTTGGATCGATCCGTTGATCATTCTGTAGTGTCCTTCTTTGTCTCTTCTAATAGCCTTTATTCTAAAGTCTGTATTGTCTGGTATGAGAATTGCTACTCCAGCTTTGTTTTGGTTTCCATATGCATGGACTATCTTTTTCCATCCCCTTACTTTCAGTCTGTATATTTCTCCAGGTCAAAGTGGGTCTCCTGTAGACAGCACATATATGGGTCTTGTTTTTGTATCCATTCGGCCAGTCGGTGTCCTTTGGTGGGAGCATTTTAATCCATTTACATTTAAGGTAATTATCGATATGTATGTTCCTGTTCCCATTTTCTTAATTTTTTTTTTAACAACATCTTTATTGGGGTATAGTTGCTTTACAATTGGTGTGTTAGTTTCTGCTTTACAACAAAGTGAATCAGTTATACATATACATATGTTCCCATATCTCTTCCCTCTTGCGTCTCCCTCCCTCCCACCCTCCCTACCCCACCCCTCCAGGCGGTCACAAAGCACTGAGCTGATATCCCTGTGCTCTGCGGCTGCTTCCCGCTAGCTATCTACCTTACGTTTGCCAGTGTATGTATATATGTCCATGCCTCTCTCACGCTTTGTCACAGCTCACCCTTCCCCCTCCCCATACCCTCAAGTCCGTGCTCCAGTAGGTCTGTGTCTTTATTCCTGTCTTACCCCTAGGCTCTTCACGACATTTTTCCCCCTTAAATTCCCTATATATGTCTTTGTCTTTGCATACGGTCTTTGTCTTTCTCGTTCTGACTTACTTCACGCTGTATGACAGGCTCTAGGTCCATCCACCTCATTACAAACAGCTCGATTTCGTTTCTTCCTACGGCTGAGTAATAGTCCATTGTATATATGTGCCACGTCTTCTTTATCCGTTCATCCTATGATGGGCACCTAGGTTGTATCCATCTGCGGGCTATTGTAGTGCTGCAATGAACATTTTGGTACATGACTCCTTTTGAATTACGGTCTTCTCAGGGTATATGCCCAGTAGTGGGACTGCTGAGTCATATGGTAGTTCTGGTTGTCATTTTTTTAAGGAACCTCCATACTGTTCTCCATAGTGGCTGTACCAATTCACATTCCCACCAGCAGTGCAGGGGTGTTCCCTTTTCTCCACACCCTCTCCAGCTTTTATTGTTTCTAGATTCTTTTTGATGATGGCCATTCTGAGTGGTGTGAGATGATATCTCATTGTAGTTTTGATTTGCGGTTCCCTAATGATTAATGATGTCGAGCATTCTTTCATGTGTTTGTTGGCCGTCTGTAGATCTTCTTTGGAGAAATGTCTCTTTAGGGCTTCTCTGCCCATTTTTGGATCGGGTTGTGTGTTTTCTTTGTTATTGAGTTGCATGAGCTGCTCGTAAATTTTGGAGATTGATACTTTGTCAGTTGCTTCATTGGCAAATGTTTTTCCCCCACTCTGAAGGTTGCCTTTTGGTCTTGTTTATGATCTCCTTTGCTGTGCCAGAGCTTTGAAGTTTCATTAGGTCCCATTTGTTTCCTTTTGTTTTTAGTTCCAGTTCTCTAGCCGGTGGGTCAAAAAGGCTCTTGCGGTGATTTATGTCATAGCGTGTCCTGCCTATGTTTTCCCTCTAAGAGTGTGGTAGTTTCTGGCCCTACATTTAGGTCCTTAATCCATCTGAAGCTTATTTTTGTGTCTGGTGTTAGGGAGTGATCTAATCTCATACTTTTACATGTACCTGTCCAGTTTGCCCAGCACCACTTATTGAAGAGGCTGTCCTTTCTCCACTGTACATTCCTTCCTCCTTTATCAAAGACAAGGGGACCGTATATGTGCGTGGGTTTATCTCTGGGCTTTCCATCCTGCTCCACTGATCCTGCTCCATCTTTCTGTTTTGGTGCCAGTACCATACTGTCTTGAGTACTGTAGCTTTCTAGTATAGTTCCCTGTGCCATAGAGGAGATCCTTCTATCTATTCTATGCCTTCTTTGAATGACCGTAGCACTTGTTGTCTGTATCATTTTTATGTCTGTTGTTGCTTTGTGACTGAAAATGAAAAATTTCTATTTGTCCATGTCCTGGCCCTTACATAAAAATGTGTTCATTTATCTATTTCATATTTATTGACTACATCTTAGACACGTGTTAACTGCTGGTTCTAGATGTTAGTAAAATATAGACCTTCCTGCTCAAAGGGTCACAGTATTTGTGGGAAAACAAAAAAACGAACAACCCATGTCTCTAAGAGCTTTGTACTTCCCAAAGAGAACACACCTCGTAGGTACAATAAATCCATGTGTCATACGTAAATGTATAAATAGTTAATGGGATTATACACCTGAGATAACTGCTATTCGATTCTGAGGAAATGATGATTATATTTCACCAGGAGCTCAATACCACTCTGAGAATGAGGGCTTAACCCCCGACTTGACTCACTGCATCGCTTTCCTATATAAAAATACACAAGTCTGTACATACGCTCTAGAAAGAGGCTTACCTGGCATGAATTTCAGAGAGCAAGAAGAAAACTTCAAGAGGTTCAGAGAAGCATCCAGAAGCTCAGGTGACTCTCTGGCACTAATACAACTTGCTTGACAGGAAAATAGAGCTGTAAATCTCACAAAATTAGATGATCTTTTAAGCATTTCAAAACCTCCTGCTATTAATTGGAAATCCTAGAAGAATAGCTTCTTTTAAAATGTACTGATAGTATGCTTTACAGCTCAATATTCAGAAGCCTATGTTTTGGCTAAGTGAGCTTCAGGAAGGAAGGAAATTTGTGGTTTACCTCCACTTACTTTGGAACCGCTGGTTCCAAACATCTACTTCTATGCACAGTCATCTTATCATCGGTAAAATGCAGGCAACTCTAAGACAACAGAGCTACAGAGATGTTGCACAGCTTCATGTGTCATTGTCTTCATTGGTTTCAGAAAACCAATAACATCTAAGCTACTACTGAAAGAGTGCTATATTATTTGGGGTCATCTAGTGCAGCTCTGTCAAAGTAAAGAAAAGGGACCTAGAATGACTATAATTTTCCCAAGAGGACACAATTATTTTATGGTAAATCTGGGACAAGAACCCTGATCTCTTTGATCCCATTCCATTGTTCTTTCATTGGGTGCTGAACAACCCAGAGAAATAAAGAGAAGTAAAACTCCTGTGTGCTGTGTCACTGGTACAGGACTTGGCAAGATTGGAATTGGAGCACTACATGTTAAGAGGTACCTGAGAAATTCTTCAAACTAATTGAGATATATACCAGGTACATAGAAAACAGTATGTTTTATGAAGATGATTCTGTGCAATGAACAGAACTGGTAACACACACTGGAAGGTGAATTCTCATTTTCTGGCACCTTGAAAACTCCACCTCAACATACACGTTAAAATAAACATTTGACCTGGGTCATATTTAATTCTGCATGCTCTTGTAAGTCAGCAAAATATTCCATATATCATTTAAGTTGTCACTCACTTTTTAACTTGACTTTCAATTTCTAAAAGTCTTTCCAAACATAAAACAGAGGTGGGAAAATGATATATGGGAAGCTGCAGAGATGAAATAAGCTTATTTCATTAGGCATAAAGATGAATATCCAAACAACTTCTTCATGACTGAAAGTGTCCAAATCTACTGTCTTCATTTTGTAGTCAAGGCTTCCGGAAAAATATGCTAATGGATTCCTTATTATCCAAATGCCCCATATCAGTTTCAGTAGGTATCATTATATATTATGGACATTTTTCTCAGTGACAGTGAAAGACATCCTGGCTGAACATCCCCCTGCCCATGACACAGAGATGATGGTCTCAAGCTATCTTGAAGGCATTGGAGCCCACACTATCCGTTACTAATATTAATGGAGGATAAGACTTCATATTCTGTTTGCTCTATATTTGTTCAATCACTTCTTCCCTTCATTAAACTGGATGGCCCATAATTGAGTCTGTAGTGTGTCTATCATTGGAAACTGAACAAAGTTTTGTTGGTTTTATTAATGTCATACGTTTCTAGGGAGGGTCTATTCAATAACTAAGTCTAGTTTCACAGTTACAAATAAATTATGATGTAACTTTGAATAAATTAAGCTCATCATAAAGGAAGGATACTGAGAGTTGCTACTACCCCTTCCTTGAGGGGCTCTCGTAAAGCACTAAGTAAAGTAACAGAGGTGTATATGTATGCATATATTTTCAATGATAT
Source organism: Grampus griseus (assembly GCF_964374135.1). Taxonomy (NCBI): domain Eukaryota; kingdom Metazoa; phylum Chordata; class Mammalia; order Artiodactyla; family Delphinidae; genus Grampus; species Grampus griseus. Next base: position 60,492,691 of record NC_139017.1, read on the forward strand.
TTGTACAGACTTAAAAAGAACTCTACAGAATGCATTATAAAAACCTTAATGCTGTGTGTCCCTAGTTCCCAGCTCTCTCATTAAAACTACTTAAATGAACACAATCTTATCTGTTAGGATAGCTATCAGAGTACTCCAAATACTACTTCTTGCAGTACCCTGTCCCAACCATTTGCCATCCTCTTCCCATTAGTCCTCAAGTCAGAAGCCCCGAAGATCTGTTCATTAATTTATGAACACATTTCTTCATCCAGCCAAGAAAATTGATTGATCCCTTACCAAATTTCAGGCACCATTCTTCAGTATGATTTATAGGCATGTTCAGGAAACACAGCAGTGATTAACACAGATGAATATAGTCTCTCTTGAGCTGAGGGGGGAGACAAAAGTAAATAAGCAAATATAAAATCATAAGTATAGGGCTTCCCTGGTGGCGCAGTGGTTGAAAGTCCCCCTGCCGATGCAGGGTACACGGCTTCGTGCCCCGGTCGGGTAGATCCCACATGCCGCGGAGCGGCTGGGCCCGTGAGCCATGGCCGCTGAGCCTGCGCGTCCGGAGCCTGTGCTCCGCGTCGGGAGAGGCCACAACAGTGAGAGGCGTACCGCCAAAAAAAAAAAAGAGCTATGAAAACAAAACCTATGGATGGAGACCTACATGAAAGATGGAAGAGTATAATAATGGCCAGAGTACATTACTGTGGCAGAAGCAGCAGCCCTTAAGGAGGACAACTTTATAAATTACAAATTGGATTTAAATAGACAGGGAATTGAAAGTGGAGACATTATTTTCTGCAGAAGATGATGGACAGGGGAGAACAAAGAAAATAAAACTGAGATTGTTAACAAAATACAATGCTAAGCATGTAAGTTAGGACTGAGTCCTTAACTTTCATTTTTATTAATGACTGGGTGAGTATAGATTACTGACTACACAGAACCAAGCCTGGGAACACATTTTATATTTATGATCTTTGTGCCTAAAACTAGATTCTCCTGCAATTTAATATGACACTAGGACAATGACTGGCCAAGTTTTAGATTAATCACTCTTACACAAAGATTTTTCATTCATATAATCTCAAACAAATACTGCGTCACCAATTAAGTTCCAGATCCTATGCACTCTGGCTGAAGATATAAATATCTTGCAAGCCCAGCATCACTTTCCTCTTTCTCTGGTAACAAATCACACTTTCTATTATGACAATGGCCCCAGTTATCGGCCCAGGAATAAACGCTTGACTCAGGAAGAGCCAATTAAAGCCCTCCTTTAGAGTTGATCGAGAGCTTTAAGGTTAGAGTATTTCAATCTTATGAAATTTCTGTAAAACAAAGTTATTTCAAAATCTACTAATTATTCTTTAAGTTCTAGAAACTGCATTCTGTGACTAAGAGGACAATTTATTTGCCGTCGTTTCTGCTCTGCCCACTTTATGTTTCTGTTATTGTGAGATAAAGGCAGTGGGGAATGGCAAACCAATTCTGATTCATTCAACACATGAGTGCTTCTTAGGTACAAAACACCATTCTGAACATTGTCCGAGGTAAAAAGATAAATAATACCTAGCCCCTTATAATACCTAGCCCCTTACCCTCAAGGATCTTCCAGCTTAGCAAGGGAAATAAAACATGCACACAGATGACTGCAACAAAAAGAAGATAATGATTGCTGCCAGATGTTTGGGGAGAATGAGTAGAGCAAAGAGAGAACACAGAATAAGGCAACATTCAACAGTCAGCCAAGAACTATTTGTTGAGCAATTGCAAGCTGTGACCTGGAAATGGAAGAGGAGAACATAGATCTTCACATGGGCAGGTGAAAAATCAAGTGTTATTACTTGTAACACAGCTCTTCAAATATATTTTTTGGCACCAAGTGCCTACTAAATAGCCTTAAATTAAAAACTAAATAAGGATACAGTCTCTATCAAATATAGCCTGAGGTACTGATGCCTAAATACTAGGATCACAGTATTTGTGTTCCCAAGGATGCCTTTCTATTGCTTTGCTTCTTTCCCCCTTTCCAAATTAGCTAATGCTGCCTTAACAGGATATCTATTTCACTTGTTCCAGCCTTTTTGATCCAATGTATTGAATAGCAGAATAGGTGAGTTACAAGAGGATATTTTGACTTCAAACAACAGAAATAAAATACTCTATAATTGAAAAAAAAAGAGGCAATCTTTCAGGCACATGTGGATCCAGGAGTTCACGTGTTTTAACCAGGTCCCTCTCTCTCTTCCCCACCCCTTCTTCTCTCTGCCTTTTCTCCTCTCTGGTATCTCTCATTAAGGGATTCAAATATTTCCCTGTTTATGTGGGAGCTTCTGGCACAGCTGCGGGCTTATACGCTCGCAGCTCCAGGGCTGGCTGGAAGGGGCGGGCGCATCACAGCATAGGGTTGCACAAGGTGTGCACTTATATAGCAGGGCATCAAATCTATGAGTGACGGATGATCACATTGTATACAGGGGTAGCTTCGCATAGTTTTTACATCACTTTTCTTGAAGATGGCAGTAAAATGGTATATTTTTACAAAATCAAATAGTGTAACATTGTCCAAAAGATATACATAAAGCATTTAGAGGAAGGAGGCTCCTTTTTCTTTTAACTCCAGCACGGATTGTCTATTGGACAGTGGTAACGGTATGTCATCACCCTCGTTACTCCAGCAGAAGTCCAGGGATTAGCCCTGCATAACTCTTGTTAGCCTCTATTCCCTTCCGTGAACACTGTAGCCAGAAGGTTTTTTTCCTCCTCAAACCTTAAGCATTGAAACCTGGAGGAGGGGCATGTCTGAAAAGAAAATGATGGACTGGACTCTCCCTAGAAGGAAGATAAATGGGTGGTCAACAAGAAAAAAAATAAAATCCTCTGTACCAGGAAATGTTTGAAGTGTTTTTGGGTATCAAAAAACGGGTGCCCTACACATAAAGCAACAAAGGATATTGGTCTAAAAAGAACACCATGGCCAAAGGTGCATGGCCTATTTCAACAGAGGATTTGAAAGTTAAAAGTTAACCTGTAAAACATTCAATTCAATGTCATCATTTTACAGATGGGCAAAGTAAAACTCAGGCACAGGAACAGAAGTGCCAAGGTCATACAGGTGGTTGGTGGAAGAGACAACCAACTTCCCAACTTCTGACTTTTTAGGTGCGTGTGTGTGTGTGTGTGTGTGTGTGTGTGTTGTTTTGTTTATGTGCAAGGACATTTTTCTTTAGTACACTAACATTACAACAGAAAGTATAGTCTTGTTTTGGTTTCCTCTGCGCTCTCAATTCTGTATAAGACAGTTTCGCTGCACTCCAACAGAAAGGCTCAGCAAGAGTAGAGACCTCCATAAGCAGTACACGTGGGCACCAAGGGCAGATACATTGCCCTTCCTTGTGTAGGAACTAGGGCCACTTGTTGCTTTAATGGGCCAAGTTTGGGCTGGACCTGCAGGAGGGGACACCTTTGAAAAACAGCTTCCTAACTGCACTACAACCTGCTCTGGCATCCTGATTCCACTCCCCAAGCCCCCCAAATCTTCAGCCAGAAAAAAAAAAAAGAAGAATGGATCACTGGATCACTGGATCGATGGGGAGATTTCTGTCTGCTCCTCCTACTGCCACCTCTTTCTTGCTATTTCCTGCCCGAGGAAACCTGACATCAGCCCAAAAGCATCTCTGGAAATGGGTAGGAGGGAGCCTTACACCTGTCAGCGCCAGAGAAGAAAGTGCGCTCTGCAGAGTTCTCAGTTGTTCCATCTCTTGCGATGAAAGGAAGAAAAGGAGCGAATCCGCCACAGATTTACTGGAGACCAGGGTTACTTCATCCGGCTCCGGCCACAGTAACCCCTGAAGACCAAAGATGCATTTCCATTCCCAGCATTTCTTGTTGGCGTCTTTCCCTACAGGCTAGCCCAGTGCCTGGCCCCGGAGAAGTCTCTGCGTAAAGGTTCTTTAGGTCATAAATCAGGCTCCTGTGTGTATGTGTGTTTTTCTTAGGAAAAACTGGCACAGACGAATTAGCAGTAGAGACTGGGGTCTCCCTACTACCCTTCATGCTTGGCGGCATCACCTTCGACTACCTCGCATTCTCCCGGCGCTGACAGCCCCGGCTCCGGACCTCAGGGTTGGAAGCAGTCAGCCCCAGCTAGAACCGCCCTGTCCGGGGCTGATGCCACCCTGTGCCTAGAATGTGCGTGTGGGTGCAGGCGGGCGAGCGAGCGGCTGCTACAGTGAGACCGAAGCAGGAGCTCAGCCTTCGCCTGCGACCTGCAATCCCCAGATTCCCTGGGGACCTCGAAACTCCCAATCAGAGGTACTCCCCCCCCCCCACAGCCGCACCCATTCCCTCCCCCCTTACCTCAGCACGCAGCCCCTCCCTGCGTGATGATGCAAAACCCTGGGGAGGGTGGGCGCTGGGAAGGGTGGGGAGAGCCTGAGAGCGAGCGAGGGTGGGAGGGAGTGGGCGGAGGAGGAGAGGGAGCCGAACGCGCATTTAAAGCGATAGCCATCCTCGCTCTCTCCCCAGTGCTGGGCTGTTGGAGAGCTCGAGCTGCAAGCCACCGAGCGCGAGCTCGAGCGCGGCGCGCTGGCCGGGGAACCCAAGAGCGCACGGCGCCCCAAGCTGGCAGGCGCCGCGGGACCCCCCCCCCACCCTCGCCGGCTGCCCTTCCCCGGGCGCCCCTACCCTCCTCGCCCGCAGGAGACCCTGGGCTTTCCCGGAGGAGCTCACCCCAAGGGGCCAGGACTCCGGCGAGCCCGCCACCGTCCCCTCGAGTGCCGCCGCCACCACCGCAGCCGCGGGAGCAGCATGGTCCAGCTGGGGAAGCTGCTCCGCGCCCTGACTTTGATGAAGTTTCCCTGCTGCGTGCTGGAGGTGCTTCTGTGCGCGCTGGCGGCGGCGGCTCGCGGCCAGGAGATGTACGCCCCGCACTCCATTCGGATCGAGGGGGACGTCACCCTCGGGGGGCTGTTTCCGGTGCACGCGAAGGGTCCCAGCGGAGTGCCCTGCGGCGACATCAAGAGGGAGAACGGGATCCACAGGCTGGAAGCGATGCTCTACGCCCTGGACCAGATCAACAGCGATCCCAACCTGCTGCCCAACGTGACGCTGGGAGCGCGGATCCTGGACACTTGTTCCAGGGACACTTATGCGCTCGAACAGTCGCTCACTTTCGTCCAGGCGCTCATCCAGAAGGACACCTCCGAAGTGCGCTGCACCAACGGCGAGCCTCCGGTTTTTGTCAATCCCGAGAAAGTAGTTGGAGTGACTGGGGCTTCGGGGAGTTCGGTCTCCATCATGGTAGCCAACATCCTGAGGCTTTTCCAGGTAGGGGGGCGCTCCCTCCGGGGCAGAGCGCGCCGTAGCTCCCCGCGCTCTTTATCCTGAAGGCTGGCTTGGACTCCAGGGGTGCGGGGTCTGGTCAGCCTTCGGTCATTTCCACCCTGGAGATCCTGCCGAGTCCCTCCCACCTCACCCGAGGAGGTACTTTCCCTGCTTGATTCATTTCCCTTCCATCTCTCCCCTGTCCGCGCTCCACTCCATTCGGCTTGACATTCTGGATTTATGGCCCCATTGACAAGAAACAGTCTCCGAAAAACAAGGTGATGATTTAAATGGGTTTTCATTAGAGTGAAATATGGTTCCAAAACAGGCTTGTAAAAGTGCCGGGCTCCTGTGAGAGCCACTTAGGCGCAAGGAATATGGAAGATGAGAAGACGCCTAGAAACTAGGCATTTCTCAACTCCCCAGCTTCCCTGCCCCAAGCCGCCCGACAAGCTGCAGCTGCCTTGGAAAATTTCGAGAAGAGCTTAGGGAGGCAGTTCTTAAACCGAAGGCTAGGTCTTCACCTACATTTGGACGTGAATTGCCCATTTCGCTCGGGTTGGATTTCCCGACCTGTAACCTGTCTCTGCGAGGGCATGGGGCGGAAGGCGTGGGGACTGTCCTCAAGCGGGGAGAAGCCACCGGCAGACGTGCCCCCAGGTGATTTGCTCTGGGCAGTTGTTTGCACCGTCTAAACTGCCTTTGCGATCCGGCCACTGGCAGGAGCCGGGCGATCAGCTTTCTACTCCTGCCAGCTCAGAGCCCGGAGGTGAGCTCATGCTAACTGCGAAACACAGTCGCTTTTTCTGCACCCACCCTGTGCCCATCCTTTCCCACGACCTCCCTAACGCAGCCCCCAACCCCAGTCCTGGGTTTTGAGGACGATTCTCAGAGCCAGACAAGAAGGCGCCTGGAGGGAGGCAGTAGGGTGCGCTGAGCAAGGCCGGGCGGTCCTCTAGCTCCGGGTGCAGGCGAGCAACGGCGGAAGATGCGACGACGGCGGATCGGGCCCGCTGAGCGGTGGGCGGTGCTGCAGTGCTCTCTCACCGCCTGCTCCCGCAGCCTCGGCCCCACGGCTCCTGTGCCGCCCTGGGGTATAGATGGATGGCTTCTGGATGAAGAAATTGAGTTTCAGGGTCTGCGTGACTATGGGTTCTCTTGTTTCTCTGTCTTTCTTCCTGTGTGTCTCTCTCCTTGTGTCTCTTTCTCCCTGCTTTTTTTTTTTTTTTTGTCTCTCTGTTTTTATGTTCTCCCTTTCAATTTCTGCCTCTCTTTTCCTTCTCTACCCCTATCTCCAAGTTTTTTGTTCACCTCTGTCTTGAAGTGATCCTTTCCTAATGCACAGCTCTCTCCCTGCCTGGTAGGACCCAAGCTCAGTTAGTCCCTTCTCCAGATGTTCTGGCTGACCCTTATGCTCCCCGTAGCTAAAAAGTTGGCTCCCTCTCAAGTGCCTTTCCTGAAGCATGTTGGGTTTCTGGAGGGGACTCCTTGTGAGATTCAAGCTGTCACTACATCAGCACCCAGGGGTATGAAGTTTGTGTTTGTGCCAGAAGGAGGGGTGCCTGTCTAAAGCTGCAGCCTGGTATGGCCCCTCTGAGCCTCTGAGCGTCCCTAGCACCTGTTGAGTATGCCACCTCTAGATGTTTGCAAGGCCAAAAGTGCTTCTGGGCAGCCTTCACTTTGAGGTAATGCTTTCAGGAAGAGCCTGGGTTGTTGTAAGCAAAACCCAGAAGCACTTCCTTTACCTCTGAGCTTAAACTAGAGAACCTGAGGAGGCAGCGCTGCAGGGAAGATGAGGCCAGAGGTCACCTGAGAACCACAGGGGCAACTCACAGTATTTTTACTGAAGCTCTGGGGGTTGAAGGCACATTTGCTGTTTGACATTTTAAAAATTATTTTGGTGCCTTCACTTGGAGCTTGGGAGCTTGCAGATGGGCCTGCCTGTCGAAAAAAGAGTGAAATCTTAAAGTCAAGAGAGAGCTTGCCGACTAGGCTGAAGGATTGTGTTTGCTGAAAAAGATTCCAGGGGGAGCTGATTCCTTCTCTGGTGTGTGGATCTGAGGCACTTGCAAGAAAAGAGAACGCTTGCCTTATGCTTAGTTCCCCCGTTCCCTGGGCTGGGAAGGAAAGGAACTGAATGCCAGCATTAGCAGTGTGCGTTGGGACCAAAACCATTCAGAGAAAACACTGTCATTTTCCTCTAGTTTGCAAATTGCAGCTATTCATGTTGGAATGAACAGCTGAGGGAAAAGAGCCCCCAGTTTTCACCTGCATTTATTGAGAAGAGGCTGGTAGTAGGAGGGATGCACCAACTTGTAGCTTGTGCTGCAAGCTGGATATAAGCTTGGTGTGAGCATCCTGGTTAACCACTGCCCATGTTCAAATATACAGAGATAGATTCCAACAATCTCTTCCAGTAGCCTTATTTTTGCGTGTGATCTTAGAAGCTCCTGGCATGTAAGTCCAGTCCCCAGCTTCCCAGCCTCTGTAAACCTGCAAAATGAATAGAGAGAATAGTGGGACACAGACCCATTGTTCAAAGACACAGTCACTTTAGGGAAAGAGGAAAAGAACGGGTAGGTGAATCTTCTCTGGGATTGCAGGGTTCAGCTCAATGAAGACTGTCCTGTATAAAAGAAACTCCTCTAAATGGTTGAATTCTTAGCTCTCCAGAGATTTGAGTTTTCTTTTCCCCAGTCCCTGTGGGTTGCTGTGGGGAATGTGCCAAACCTATCATTTGAGATAAAAATTTATGGTGAGGTAAGCTTCTAGGCTGGGGGAAGGAAGACTTAGTGACTGAAATGGGGGATGCTAAGCACTGGGGGGCAGGAAGGAACAAGGAGCTAGTAATGGATGTAACAAATGCTGCAGCTGCCGGCGAAGCCTGGATTGAACTTCCTTCCTGAAAATGAGAACCCGGGCAAGAATGACCACTCAGATGTAAACAGTGTCTCTGACTGGGAATTCTCATCTGCCTGCCGGTGGGCCAGAGCTGAGCAAGTCCTTTCTCTCCTCTGTATGCACACTGAATTGGTTAGTAAGTGACATGTCAGAGGACAGGAATCATATTCAGTGGATCTTTCAAATCCAGGAGTTTGAGGCTAATGAAATTAGTGTGTGGCCAGGGCTCTGCCAACTAGAATTAAGTCACTGCAGCCACCCTGCAATGCATTTTCAGCCTGAAGGGAGCATCAGGGAGGAATTTCGGGAGATTTGTTTCTGAGCCTGTACAAAATAATACTCTCCTAATGCTAAGAAAGATTAAATGTAAATTAATATTGACTACGAGTAACATATTTAAAAAATAATCGCCGAGTGGGGGATGGCTTAAAGTGGAGAGATTATATAATATGGTGTCCAAAGAATAAACCTCCTCTGACCACTGTTTCATGGGCTATAAGTAAGATCTATTACAATGGAAAGTAATGGGAACGTTTTTATTCAAGGCTTCTCTGCTATTGACTTGAGAGCAAACACTCTGAGAGTATAAATTACTCCTGCTATGTGCTGACTCTGAATGAACAATATTTCATGTGCAGTGACATGGTCTAAGCTATAGACTTGGAATTGAATGGCATCTGTTTCCATTGTTTTGTTCTCTCGAGAGCAACTAATAGAAAAAAGTGGTCAATTTGACCCTTGTGGGAGCGTGTTGCAAATCTAAACCTGTGTCCCTCATACCATAAATGAAATACATTTGTAAATTTGTAAGTGTTTTCCTTCTGTTCATTGATGCTTGCGTATAATCTCAAACTTTGGGAGCAACATTTTATACATAAGTACTTGGTTTTCTTCCTTTCTTCTTTCTCTTTCTCCTCTCTCTCTCTCTCTCTCTCTCTTTCTCCATCTTATGTAATTGGATAGAACTGGGCACCTAGGATGATGTGGTGTTACTATAGTGGGATTTAAAAAAAAAAAAAACAACTCTAACTTACCCTTTTAAAAATTTCATAAATACAGGTGTCAGTGTCATTTGGAATAGTCTCTATAACAATTTCTGTCTCCACATTTACTGTGTTTCAGCAAATTTACCTAACAGATGGTGAGTGGGCAATTTTTAAAGGGGCATTTCTTAAAAGAGCGGAGAGGGAAGGAATAGAGACAGGCACATACTATATTTGAAGTTACCTCCACGTGTATTTTATGTATGTATACCCATACAATTAAGAAGTCTTGGATGTTTTATCTTCAAGAATAATTCAGATAATGGATTACTTGAGTATCATAAACATTTAGGGTTTAACAGATTTGTTACATATAGACGTTGTATCATGGATTTAAAAGACCATAGCCAGCGGGCAGCGGCGGGCGGAGCGACCGAGGGGTGGCGCGGGCTGGGCGGCTGGTGCGGGGGTCCGTGCTTCTTCGCGGTGGAGGGCTGGGGTTCGCCGGAGACGCCGGGTTGCTCCGCGTTGCCAGGTTACCGAGCGCGTGCCCCGCGCCCGCTCTTCCGCCCGGGCCGCCCTCGGCGCCGCCTGAGCCGCGGTGCGGGCTGCGCGGGGCGCCGCTTCCGCGGAAGCCTGGGTCGGGCGCTGCGTGCGGGACTCTCGTCGCTCGTGGACGGGGCGCGAGCGCGCGGGGGACGTAGGACGCCGACCTGGGCCTCCCCGGCGCTCCGGCTCCGCTCAGGGCGCCCGCTCAGGGGCCTCCGGCGCGAGGCCCCCTATGTGGTCAAGATGGCGGCGCCCAGGCGGGCCGCGCCGAGGTGAGCTGGAGCCGGGCCCGGAGAGGGGCGAGTCTGCCACGCCGAGGACTTGGACCCCGGGCTGGTCTCCCGTCTCCCGGGGAGCGGCGGGTGAGTGGGCGCGGCCGCGCGTAGGTCCCTCTCGTGGGGTGGTCAGCTCTCCGTGCGTCCGCAGACTTCTGTCGTCTGATAGTCAGATCTGGGGTGGCCCAGGTTGGAGGCGAGGGTGCTTGATTGGGGAAACCTGAGGGGTTTAAGGACTCTATTGGGATCGTTTCAGACCCCAGCAAGAAGCTGAGCAAGTTTCCTCCTGACTCTCTTCCCGGCTAAGTTTTCTCCCTTCTTTGAAGGCGCCAGCTTTTCTGAATCACCTTGTTACCCGGGGGGATACAGTTGGTGGTTCTGACCGTGGAACGTAGGACCCGGCGCGGGGAAGCCTGAGCTGGTTCTAGTTACTTTGTTTGCAAAGCACTTGTCTTGTCTTTGGAACCTTTGTGTATGTAACCAACGTTGGGAAGAGTCAGCGTTTTCTCCTCCAAAACACTGCGAGGGGTAACTTTATACGTAAGAAACAAGTGGGCGTTCACATCCATCTCTTTTCCAACCACTGAGTTTTGGTTGTGTTTCCTTTCTTTAAGTTTGTCTCGTTCTGAAGTGATAACAAAAAAAACAAACAAAAAAAAGACCATAGCCAATTACACAAAGTATACTCTAGTCTCAGTCCTGCCATTAGTTAGCTTAAGTCATTTAATTTTTCTAGGCCTCATTTTTCTCATGTGATGTTTTTTCTTTGAAAAAGTAAAGTTTCTAGAAGTCTCTAATCTCTGTGTCATAGTTCAGCTTGGAGAAAACCTGTTCTTATCCAAACTCCATGACATTGTATTTCCAGCTCCAACTTTGGACTTTGAGTGAGTTGGGGGCAAGTTTTTAAGGATATTTTCACACAGCCTTTTTAGTTAATATCAGTCTAGCTGACTTGTCATACTCAGACTTTCTCCCATATTCTTTTACCAGTGTGTTCCTTAGTCATATATATAAAGACTGTTGTGGGAAAAATGACCTCCTGGGTCAGCTTACTGCATGGTCATCGACACAGGGCAGGGAGTAAGATTCTGTGGATTTTACAGAAGCAGATACAGGTTTCATTATCCATGTCCTCTCCCCTTTCATCTTACGAAAACAGCAGGCTTTTCTTGGAGAACTGCCAGATAATGCCATCCTGCCTCCTCACGGGCCCCGGGGATGAGTCGCCCAGGGACTGAACTCCAGTAAAGCAGGTGATTGGCTCATGGGTAGGCATCTGACCTCGGCTAAGTCTATCAGACTCCTCCCCAGGACTTTTGTCTCAGAGAGAAATGGAAGAATTGTCTTTTCTCTCTGGAATTTCTAAGCTGGGGAGATATGACTCTGGGACTCCCAGTGACCATCCAGCACAAGAAGAGACTTTCTGTAAAATAAAGTCTTGCAGAGGTAAGCAGGGCTGAGCGATGGAGAGAGAGCTGGAACCCTGCTGATACTCTGGAACTTCCAGATCCAACTGTATCTGAATATGGCTGCATCCCTGAATTTCTAGTACTTGTTTGTTGAGGTTGTTGTTGTTGTTGGGTTTTTGTTTGTAAATTTCCTTTGACTATTTTGAATTTGTTTTCAGTAATGTGCATTTGAAAGCATCATAGCTAAAAGAGCTAATTTCCTACATTAATGTCAGGTTTGCTGACTGGCATTCCTTAAGTGAAAAATCATATCCGCTATTTTCTTTAAATAAAATCCTTCTAGCTCAGGTCTGAGATATTCAAAAATCTGCCTTCTACCCCCGCCTCTTTCCAACATTTACTATATCACCTTGAAGCATTTGTGACCACATCTTTCCCATCTAGACGCAGTTGAGAGAGAGAGCAAATACTTCTGATATAAACTGCAACCTCTACGCCTCCTACCTGGAAGCTTTAGAACATACTTGATTCTTGTCATTAAAGCAAATCTTTTGTTGTTGTCTCCAGGGCACAGAAGCATTTTCATGGCATAATGGAGTACAAAGTACATTAAGCCTAACTCTACTTCTCACCCTCTTTTACTTTAAATAGGCAGAAAAGAACAATCTCAAACACATTTTCCCAACAAATAAAATACATATACGATTATGTTTAGAAGACGTTTATGCAACATATAGTTAGACTGATTAATTAATGGACCTTTCGCCAATTGGCACAGTAAATATATATGTTCAATGTGCTTAATTAAAAAGAAGACAATAACATATTTTTACAGGTTAATTATCTGAGAAGAGTATTGTGCCAGCACACTTGATACTACAGTATTTCATGTTTGACAGGTAATCTTCTTTCAATTATATTTACTGCTAAATGTTTCTTGGATCAAGCTATTAAATTACAAGGTCAAAAGTAAAATGATATGAAATTACAATGATAAAGGGACACATATCCCACTTTATGAGAATAGAAGTTCTAATTTCTTTTCAATACTACTAGTAGTGACCACGGTACTAATTTGAGCCCTTACTATGAGCCACTGTGCCCATATACATTTAGTTCTTACAGTAGTTCTGCAAAGGGCATATAATAATCCACACTGTAAAGCTGAAGAAAGTGCTTCTCATAGCTGAAAGTCACATAGCTGGTGAGTGGCAAAGTCTAGATTCAAACTTAAGTCGTCTGACAATGCCCAGGTTGTTGACCACTATGTACACTGCTCAGTTGTTGCACCAATAAAGAAGTGCTTGAAATAATTATAGATTTGCCTACCCTGAAACTGCAGTGATTTAAAGACATCAAAGTTGCCAGTTGCTTAACCACATCTACTTACAGTAAGAAATTACATTTTATTTCATTTCTAAAACAAGATTAATTCTGCAGGCCCATCGAAACTTGAGCACACAAATCCTACCTGCAAATGAAAGATGCTTGTTTTCCATTATTCAACAGATGGCCCTGTACAGAGGCAATAAATATATAGTAGAATTTTCATTCAAATAAATGAGAAGAGAGGTTTCTTCTTGTCCTGATTCAGTGCCCATCATTATGGATTATGATGGCTCTTCCCAAACTTTACTTCAGTCACTCCACTCTTTCTACAAAACTCCAGTAATGGAATCCATCATTCAGATATATGTGCAAAGCGAAAGGACTGTATTAATACAGTTGCTGAAAGTCACGTTGATAGAGCACAGGAAATAGATCCTAATAAATGCAGCATTAATGTGTGTGTGGGCCTTGGAGTGAGGGGTAGAAGAATTTTCAGTTTAATGGAACATTTTGCCTCTTGCTATGAAAGTGTGGCTTAATAGTCTTGTAATTGGTCATTTACAGAATCCTCCATCTCTGGGTTTCATGCTTTCTTTACTCTGCGGCTGTTGATTCCTTCTCTTGTTCTGGATGGAGGATAGCAACGAAGCCACTTCAAAGGGCTCAGCCTGCCTTTTTGTGTTATTGTTTAGATGAAGATATTTCCATTTATTAAAGCACCCTATTTAAACATTTTTATCATGTTTCAAACTTGACTGTGTTCTGAAGGTATGAGCACAGGCAGACATAATGGGGGATGTTTTCCAGGAGAGAACATACCCTTATCAAAGGAATTATCAGAATTTTCATGTATGGATTGAGAATCAAATTCTGGAGTTAGGTCTGAATTTAAATTCATACTCACAACTTATTACCAGTCTCATCTTGATCAAACGGTTACCACACTTCTCATCAATTTCCTTATCTTTGAAAGCGGAATAAGAGAAGTATGCCTGGTGGAGTTACACATAAAGCTCATCTGATAGAATATTCATAAGGATTTTGCACAAAATATACATGGAAATATTTTAGCACCGAGTTTAGCATGCGATTCGTCTTCAATACATTTAAGAGCTATTATTTTATTATTATTATGCTATCATTAAATATCACTATTACTTAAATGTCATTATTGCTAAAATTGCTGTAAAACTACCGCAATAACACATGATGAATTCCCCTCTTCTGTTTCCTTTGTTTAAATGGAAAATATGTATATAAATCTAGACAGAGAACACTTTAGTGATCCTATTCAGTGGAGTGAGAATTTCCATGGCACTGATTAAAACAAATCCTGAATTGCATGGACTTAAGATAGCAGAGAGGGGCTTCCCTGGTGGCGCAGTGGTTGAGAGTTTGTGAGCTGATCTGGGAAGATCCCACATGCTGCGGAGCGGCTGGGCCTGTGAGCCATGGCTGCTGAGCCTGCGCGTCCGGAGCCTGTGCTCTGCAACGGGAGAGGCCGCAACAGTGAGAGGCCTGCGTACCGCAAAGAAAAAAAAAAAAAAAAAAGATAGCAGAGCGGCTAAGAGATTTGAAGTTAGACATCCCCAAGTGTGAATTCTACTGTGACCCTCTTCTAGCTCTAGAACCTTGAAGAAGTTGCTTAAACTTTCTGAGCTTTACTACTAGTTTCCTCATCTGTATCTTTTTCAGGACTGTTTATCAAGCATCTTCCTGTTCTCTATGCTTGGACGTATCAATGAATAAATTAGACAAGAGCCTTTGCCTGCGTGCTCCTTCTTGCGTGCTTTCTCCCTCCTTACACTCTCGTGTGGAAACGGATGTTATAAATAAATTCTATGCTTTGTCACAAGTTGATGGGTGCTACGGGATAAGGAAAAGGATGTGAAGCTCCCTGAAGAGGCTTGGGTTGGGAGTGCTGGAGGAGTGTACAGGTAGGTTCTGATTTTAAATAGGGTAGTCAGGGTGGATTTTATAAGTTGACATTTGAGCAAAGACTTGAAGTGAGGGAGTTGTCAGAATGTATGATGGGGAGACCACTCCCTGGGAGCAAGAATAACCAGTCCCAAAACTCTTAAGGCAGAAATATGCCGGGCAGCTTGGAGGAATATCAAGCAGGCCACCCTGGCTGACTTAGCCAGTGGGGAGGAAGAGACAGCAGGAGGGCTGGAGGTCGGATATGTGATGGGATGGATGGGGTAAGTCCTGGGAGGCCATCACATGCATTGTGTCTTTTACTCTAAATGTAGGCAGCCAGGGGCAGGATTTTAGCCAAGGTGTGGCATGAGCTGTCTCTTGTTTGAAAAGCGTAACTCTATCTGTGGCCTTGAGGATGTGGGGAGAGAGTGGAGTCAGGGAGAATCTCGGGAGGTGGCTACAGGATCCTCGAGGTCTATGTTGGTGGCCTGCACCAGGCTGCTAGCGGCTGGTAATTCTCAGAAATGGCACATTGGGAAGGTTGTGACAGCATTTCGTGGTAGATTGAATGCAAGAATGGAAAGGAAGAGGGGGTCAAGGGTGAATTCGAGATTTAGGGCCTGGGGAACTGGAAAGGTGTGGTTACTGTCGCCTAAGATGGAAAAAGTTTGGGGTAGAGCATGTTTGGGGGATTAAAGACCAGTTTTGGAGGTTTAAGATTTGAGATGTTTTCGTGACGTCCAAGTAGAGATGCTGAGTACACAGTTGGATACACAAGTCTGCAGTTCTGAAGAAAGGTCTAAACTAGAGATACACTTTAATACAATGGAGATATTAAGAATAATTACATGGAAGCGCTATTTTAAAGATAAAATGAAGTAATGCAATTAGCACTCTGTCTTCTCAAAACATTTAATAACTGTTAGCTAAAATAATTACCTGAAATGAAAAAATACCTATAGTTTGTTTTGTTGTTTGCAGTAAAAGTGAATAAAATGTCACAATTATTTTAATAGTATTTGTGACACAGTAGTTTTAGTTAAGACACCATGACTACAAACATTTACAGTAAACCTTTCAGTCTCCTACTTTTCACTCTGATAGGGTACTTGGAGCCATATTTTGTAAGGTTTAAGTTAGTTGTCATAGGGTACCTCTTTAATTAGAAGTAATTCTGAACTGTCTAGTTCCATGCAGTTTTATATACATATATGTATAATTATTATTTTATGATTTATCAAACTCAGTTGAAAATTTGCATCAGTGATATACATTAGAATTTAAGCATTTACCCAGGTATTCAAGGAAAAAAATGTACTTGTCTTGTAATTTCCATAGGGGTACTTACTTTCACATCTTCCCTTCACTTTGCAATTGAAAACATGGCAGGGGAAGTATTATCTTACTGGTCTTTGAGTTTCCCTTAGCTATCTGCAAGTCCTTAAACAGCCTTTGTGGCTTAACCAAAATTCTCTTCCATCTTCATTCTGCTAACAGATATTGGTCTAAGCATGTGCTTATACTAAAAAATGCATGACCACGTTGTCTCTGCACATCTATAATTTTATGATAACACTATCATTATGTAAGCTGTACTTTAATTGTAATTATAACAGATTTTATGTCAACACACATCCATTTCTAGTGTTCATCTGGTGTTCAAGGGGAGAGCAGCATGTCGTAAATTTTATCAAAATATAACATCTGAAGAATAGAACAGAGGGTAATTGTGTAATTCTGTATTCACTCTAATTAAGTTCAGTGGAGTTGGCATAATAGAATTAAGATGGAAAAAAAAAAAGACATCGAGGTACCACGGCTCCCTCTCCTAACACACCCTTTTCGTATCCGAGAGCAGAGACTCAGCACCTTTCTGTACAGAAATGGAGACAGGAAGAGGCCAGAGGATGAATGACAGGCACGAATGAGGTGGAACTTTGAAGAGCAACATGGAAATGAAATACTTCTTTTGTATTTGGTAGGTGGGGAAAATGTACCAGCGTGTATGCCTACTGGGACCACGTTTTCCAGAACAGTTAAGCCCAGTGTCAACTGTGCTGTCCCACCTTCCTCGTAAGTAGGAACATACTGTTACTTGAATCTTTGCTTCCTGTTTCTTGATACCTGGTTGAGAAGATTATCACAGGAACTGCATCTTCTTAGCAAATACACTGTTTTGAAATGATTGACACTTACTGAAGAGTGGCAACTCCAAGCTTGCTCTCTCTTGATCTTGGACTATTTAAGTCTGGAGTGCAGGAGTGGGTTATGGGGAAAGACCATTGGAATTCTTATGTCTTCAGCATAATGGTTATAGCATAATGGTTAGGAGTGTAGGTGCTGGTTCAAATCTCTGCTTTCCACTTGCTAACCATATGAGCTTGGGCAATTTACCTGATTACCTGAACCTCAATACTCCTGCCTATAAAATGATGTTAATAATATTTCATCCCCATAGACTTGTTTTCAATGTTAAAATGAAGTCACTTACACCAAGCACTTAATACAGTGCCTAGAGCATAGTAAAGTCTATTATTATTACTATTACTACTACTACTACTATTATTATTATTACTGTCACGATGCCAGGTGCTATTTTTCCTATGCCTTATTCCATTATCTTCTGCCCTGTCCCCCCATTTCTGTCTTGTTTCTGTACAAGGGTAGGTTTGTCACAGAGCATTTTCTTTCCCTAGTGTCTGACTCTTAGTCATCAAGGTGACTGGTCCACGACCTGGCATTCATTGCTGCTCATTGAAGCAACCCATTTTGAGAAGGGGAGTTGGATATTGATGCCAAGTTGGGTCAAGGAGAGAGAATTTTCTCTCTTCTGCACTCAGCTAAGTGAAATATTCAGGCCTCAGGAGGAGAATCAGGCAAAGGGCAACATGCTTAATTTCATACCTTAGTGATTAAGAACAAGTCAGACAGGCTGGATTTGAACTCATTTCCATCATGTACTGACAACAGGATCTTAGGTGCTTTTGTAACCCGTCTGAGGCTCAGTCAACATCTGAAAGAGACGAATAACATTATCAGGACCTAGCATATAGCCTCGTTGTAATAAGTGAGTAAATCCTTTTAAAACGTTCAGCACGTTGTTTGGCATATAAACACTTAATAAAATTTAGCTTCTTTGACTACTACCGCTGCTAATATTATTAAGTAGCTGAGCAGATCCGAGGCCCATTTTTTTCTTAGATTGCACATAATCATTTGGACAACCAGCTCACATTGATCAACCGTTGCTTATATATAAACCCCCATGAACCCAAAGGTGCTTTAACTCTCTCCCAGTCAGAGCCTGTTCTGGGGGCAGAAGCAGCACCGGCACTACCCCCGTCATCTTTGCCTTTATTGTCACTACACTCGCCTGCCGTACTGAGCACTTTCTGTTTGCCAGGCGCCAAATTTAGCCCTGCGTATGCACTATATCATGTAGTTCTCACACTCAGGTGGGAGACATTATCATCATCCCCAATTTTCAGATAAAGACGCCGAGGTGTTGGAAAGGTAAGAAACTTGACCCACAGCAAGAGATGGAGCCGGAGTATTCAAACCCTTCTCCCTGACCTCAAGAACCCTTAAATATTAGCATACTACTACATGACATCCTGGTAAGAAAATCTGCTTCCAGCCACTCTGGTGAGAGTAGAAATGATTCTCAGTCCCCACATTCCTCTATTGCCCATGCCACCCTAGCCTCAGGACTAGGGGGGAAAGGAAGTGATCTCTTCAAAGAGCAGCCAAAGGGAACCTACTCCCTTCTGCCTTTTCGTAATCAACTAACCAATATTTTATTTCCTTCTTAAGAGTCCCCACATGTTCCTTTTGGTACTTAGCTTGGCCTTTTAGAATTCTGACATTCTGTACATGACTCATCCACTGTATTTCATGTTAATTTATTGAGGTCAAGTATAGGGTCTTACTCATCCTGAAGTCCAGTTATCCCCTGTCACATCTAACTCTGTTTTCTTCTTGTAGGACATCTGCAGGTATTTATTTGAATTTTGTTGAATTGTTCTCATCAATAGTACATTAGAAGTTATACAGAAAGTGCCTTCTTATAAGGAAAACCATCTAAATAGATTTCTAGCTCTTTACTTTTTATAGCACTATTGTAGAGATTATAGATCTCCAGGTAATATTTTTTAGATTGAGTTCTTCATATCATCTTATTTTTACATATAATGATAAATCTGAATTTTCTCTATCAAACCTCCGAGACTTCACTGGCTTGTAACTTAGCTTGTTGATTATGTGTTGTTGACTTTTCCATTTACAATGATATTTGATCCTGGTAAGGATGGGGCTGGGTGGGAAGGTACATCTTAGGGCCATAAATTGGTTTTGTAGAGAACTAACGTAAAGATCTAAAGTCTCATATTTCTGCAGAACTCATGAATCATTTTATTATAATTCCATTCATTCAGGGAGTATAAAACCATTTTCAAATTGTTATTCCTAATTTGTTCATCTTCTCTTCCTTAGTCTTAGTGAGAAGAGAGCAGGCTGAATGGAAGAAAGTCATTATGACCACTGGGGCCACTAAGGTAGGCATCAGTCCCAGAGTTTTGTTTTCATCTCTCCGCTATTAATATTGGCTAATGTCTTGAGTGCTTACTTGGTGCAAATTACTTAGCCGACCATGGCAAATGGGTTGTGTCATTTCATCCCCTGATAGTCATACAATTAATGTATGTATTATTATGATATCCCATAATGCATACATGGAACAGAGCCTCAGAAGTAGTTATTTGCTCACGAAAATATGGTAGATGTGGAATTTGGACTCAGGTCTGATAGACTCCTAAATCACTCCTAGTGATTTTTACCACTAAATTAAAGTTGTGTACCTCTGGAGAGTAGAAAGTTTCTAAAATTTCCTCAACTCTAACGTTTTATAATTAAATTTTTGTCTGATGGCAAGCTTAACAGTTAAGATGGGTAGGAAGGAATGCCAGCCGTTGAATGGAATTTCCCTCAAATAAGCCTGTTTTATGACACCAGTTCACTCATTCATTCACTCAGCATGTATTGAATGTTTGCTCTGTGCAAAGGCATTTTAGGCATCACAGTGGAGTGAGCGCCCCTTCCATAGACTCTCCTGCAGCACTCAGAGAAGTCTTGGACTGGTTTGCCTGTTATGGAATGGGGCTTGGTGATAGAAGCCTGGTTTGTCCTCCACTGATAAAACTAAGACATACTCATATTAGTTTATAGGCGTCTTGAAGCCGTGGGATAGTAACACACATGAATCTTACCATTTTTGCCTGGGATTAATGATATAAAGGCTTTGGATTTGGGTATGGAAAATGGGTGCAATTATGGGCGTGTTGGTTCTACATATATATGGACATCACGTGTCATCAGCCTGCAGCTACCTGCCATTCCTCACTACTCCTTCTTTTCACAAACCAAACAAGTACCTTCTTATCTCTCCTGTGGATAAGCTCTTGACAGTGGCACTAGGGCCTCCCTCAATAAGTACATCATTGGCTAAACCAGTGGTTTCTCAGATAGCTCATTGAACAACCCTTAAGGTGGATTGACATTCCACTGCCTAGAATAGAATATGGTGTTCTTTAGGAATCGGGGGGAAAAAATAGGCCACCAGATGTACTTTCTTTAATTTAAATTGTATATCTATCTATCTATCTATCTATCTATATATATATGAACAATTGTTATATATGTGTATGTATACTTGTTCATATATATGAATGATTTAAAATTGAAGAGATATATATATACACACACATATATATATATGTATATTTAAATTTTGGCTTCTGTTAGCAAGTAGTAAATTAAATTATTAGCAGATCCATACTGCAGGGAAATAACCAATCAGATTTCATTCAATAGCTTGCTTTTTTGTAGATTTATGGTTGTGATTTTATATTTGCAGGTATGTTCGCTGAAGAAAATATTTCTACCACTTTACACAAAATTAGATTCATTTAATACCAATGCGGCATGTCTCAAATGTCTTAATACAGTTTTAGTCTTTAATCGCATCAGAAGTATGAAATTAGAAACATACCCCAAAATCATTTGAAGATATAATTACTTTCATTTCCCTTATACTTTTGAGACTTTTGAAAAATAAGTATTTAGTTGTACTTATCTCTTTCTGTCTAAGGATAGCAAACACTGAAACACAGTTCTTTTTAAAAGTCAATATTAAAAATATATTGTCCAAGATGATCAAAACTAAGGAAGTGGCAAAGAAATTCAAAAATTTAAACTTTCAAAGGGTGCTTTTTTTGTGAATGTGTAGTACTTGTTCTTCTGAAGGAATTAATCTTTTAAAAAATTTAATTAACTTATTTTTTATTGAAGTATACTTGGTTTACAGCGTTGTGTTAATTACTGCTGTACAGCAAAGTGACTCTGTTATACATATGTATATACATTCTTTTTCATATTCTTTTCCATTATGGTTTATCACAGGATATTGAATATAGTTCCCTGTGCTATATAGTAGGACCTTGTTGTTTAGCCAATCTATATATACCAGTTTGCATCTGCTAATCCCAAACTCCCAGTTCATCCCTCTCCCACCTGCTTCCCCCTTGGCAGCCACCAGTCTATTCTCTATGCCTCTGATTCTGTTTCTGTTTCATAGATAGGTTCATTTGTGTCATATTTTAGATTCCACATATAAGTGGTATCATGGTATTTGTCTTTCTCTTTCTGACTTACTTTGCTTAGTATGATAATCTCTAGCTGCATCCATGTTGCTGCTGCAAATGGCATTATTTCATTCTTTTTTTATGGCTGAGTAGTATTTCATTGTATATATGTACCACATCGTCTTTATCCATTCATCTGTTGATGGACATTTAGGTTGTTTCCATGTCTTGGCTATTGTGAATATTGCTGCTGTGAAGATCAGGGTGAATGTGTCTTTCTGAATTATAGTTTGGTCTGGATATACGCCCAGGAGTGGGATTGCTGGATCATATGGTAGGTCTATTTTTAGTTTTCTGAGGAACCTCCATACTGTTTTCCACAGTGGCTGCACCAACTTACATTCCCACCAACAGTGTTGTAGGAGGGTTCCCTTTTCTGCACACCCTCTCCAGCATATGTTATTTGTAGACTTTTTAATGATGGCCATTCTGACTGGTGTGAGGTGGTACCTCATGGTAGTTTTGATTTGCATTTCTTTAATAATTGGCAGTGTTGAGCATCTTTTCATGTGCCTATTGGCCATCTGTATTTCTTCTTTGGAGAAATGTCTCTTTAAGTCTTCTGCCTATTTTTTTGATTGGGTTGTTTGCTTTTATTGTCATCAAGTTGTATGAGCTGTTTGTATATTTTGGAAATTAAGCCCTTGCTGGTCGCATCATTTGCAAATATTTTCTCCCATTCTGTAGGTTGTCTTTTCATTTTGTTTATGGTTTCCTTTGCTGTGCAAAAGCTTGTAAGTTTGATTCGGTCCCCTTTGTTTATTTTCATTTTTATTTCTATTGTCTTGGGAGACTGACCTAAGAAAACATTGGTATGATTTATGTCAGAGAATATTTTGCCTGTGTTCTCTTCTAGAAGTTTTATGGTGTCATGTCTTATGTTTAAGTCTTTAAGACATTTTGAGTTTATTTTCGTGTATGGTGAAAGGATGTGTTCTAACTTCACTGGTTTATATAAGGCTGTCCAACTTTACCAACACCACTTGCAGAAGAGACTGTCTCTTTAACTGAGGTGTGTGGGTTTATTTCTGGGCTCTGTATTCTGTTCCATTGATCCATATGTCTGTTTTTGTGCCAATACCACGCTGTTTTGATTACTGTGACTTTGGAGTACTGTCTGAGTCTGGGGTGGCTATGCCTCCAACGTTGTTCTTTTTCTTCAGGATTGCTTTGGCAATTGTGGGTCTTTTATGGTTCTGTATGAATTTTAGGATTATTTGTTCTAATTGCGTGAAAAATGTCATGGGTAATTTGATAGGGATCGCATTAAATCTGTAGATTGCTTTGGGTAGTATGAGCATTTTAACAATACTAATTCCTCCAACCCAAGAACATGAGATGTCTTTCCATTTCTTTGAATCATCTTCACTTTCCTTTATTAATGTCTTACAGTTGTCAGCGTATAAGTCTTTTGCTTTCTTGGTGAGGTTTATTCCTAAGTATTTTATTTTTGGGGTTGTGATTTTAAAAGGCATTGTTTTTTTACATTCCCTTTCCGATATTTCATTGTTGGTATAAAGAAATGCAACCAATTTCTGTATGTTAATCTTGTATTCTGCTACCTTGCTGAATTCGTTTATCAGTTGTAGTAGTTTTCATGTAGAGTCTTTAGGGTTTTCTCTATATAGTATCATATCATCTGCATCTAATGACAATTTTACCTCTTCCTGAAGGAATTAATCTTGAAGTTCTACTAAGACTTTTGGGATACCTGTTTTAATGAGCCACTACTTCCTGCCTGAGATTGCACTATGCACCAGAGATTCTAGAATTAGCATAATAAAACTAATAATGCAAACAACAGCAACAAATCTTCACGAACCTTCCTTGCAAGGAAGTAGAGTCCACTGGAAAAACAGACAAGTGAAACACACATTCAAAATGGCAGTGATTCTCAAACATTTATGTGCTGAAAAATCATGCAATTACTAGACCCCTTCTCCAGCTGGTCAGGTGTAAGGTCCTGTAACTCTGTTTTTGGTGAATGCCTCCAGTAGAGTCTGAGACAGATGTTCTCAGTTGTCGTCAACCTTTAGTGTGCATCAGATTTGCCTGAGAATATTGTTAAAACACAGATTGCTGGGCTCCAGTGCCAGAGTTCTAACCAGTTCCCAGGTGTGGCTGATATTGCTGGCCCAGGGACCACATTTTGAGAACCACCTTTCAAAACTCTGCAGTATGCGGTTGTGTGTGTTGTGAATGAGACGGGCCCAGAGAACCAAAGGAGGGCAAAGGGACTCTGCCCTAAATTAGTCAAAGGTAACAATAGCAGCTAGAATTGATTGACCCAAGAAAAACTTATAAGAACTTTACCTGCATTTGCTCATTTAATCCTTTCAGTAAGGTACATAGGTGCTACTTAGTGTTCCTCTTTTACAGGGGTGTCCAGAGAAGGTAACTACTTTGCCCACGTCCTAAACTGGTAAGTAACAGATTAAGAATTCAAGTCTAGGAAGTCTGATTCCAGAGCCCACACCTCTACCCTTTCTGCATGTAGAGAGGAGTAAAGGGTTGTCAGTGAAGCCTTCCTGGGGGCCCTGGCCTCTGAGTGTAGATAGAAGGATGAGTGGACATAAAGATCATTATTTGTGTGTGGTGGGGGTAGGGGAGGAAGTATGAGGGCTTCCAGAAGAGCCCGCCCTCCCCATACATCTGCTGTAAGCAAGTCTGATGATCAGGAGTCCGGAACATGAGTATGACTATGGCATACTGAGAAGGGTTCTAGAACCCTGAGGTTAGAGTTCTGGATCAGTTAGTAGGTAACAGAAGGTGAATGAGTGATATTTACCTTACTTTCCACGGGTAGCAGGAAGTTTAGAGATAGTCCCTCTAGCGTTAGTCCAGCTGCTGAAGGGCATCACCAGGGGACTGGGTTGCTTCACTCTTCCAGCTTCCACATCTCTAGCACGTCCACATAGCTTCAAAGTGACCCCAGAATCTCCAATAGTGTTCCAACAATTTGGGCAGGAAGAAAGAAAAGGAAAAAAAAAAGAAATTAAGTAAGAAAAAAAAGGAAGTGTCTAACTCAGAGAGCAAATTTTTTACCACAGATGGTCAGCAGACTTGCACTTAGATCTCATCAGCTCGGATTTTAAACTGGCCACCTTAGCCTTAAGGATAATGGGGTCTCCTAAACCAGGGCTCTGTTAGTAAGGAATAAGGAGAGAGTGGTACTGATTAGCAGTGCCTGCTGTCCCAAACAAATATTATCCCCAAACTATTTTTTTTATCCTATATTTTACTTTAAAGAATGGAGGGGAAACATTATGTATCTGTAAATAGCCTTTTAGAAAGGGTACAATTATATAGTTATACAACCCCCTGGAGGGCTCCTTTCTTCTAAAATCTCTTTAAAAACTGTTCAAGGTTAAGGACATTTTTATCTTAATTTAGTAACTTGCAGTCGATTATCTTGGAATGACATCCTCTCTCTGCAGATGTTCTGTCAGGCTTTAGAAAATTCTAGAAGTGGACAGAGAAGTGTTATGGTACATGTATTTGCAATATGCACGTCTTTGAAATGAAATCCATTTAGGGACCAAAAGGCATTTCATGTCTTTGCTATACATTTTCACATATTTGCCTTTCCAGAATTCCTTTGAGCAAATCTGTTAGATGTAACCCATCCGTTTCTCCCATCTGAATTCTTTATTACTAAACATTCTTCAGTATGCTCTCACTCCCCTCTGTCAAAGGCGTTTCTCTGGGTCCTCACCCTTCTCATCTCATATGTGAATGCGTATCTTAAACTGAAGCAACAGTCTGCTATGACTTCTCCATAACTTGAAGAACCCGTCTTTGTGGGAAAAAAAGTAGACTTACTAACTTAAAAGGTAAAATGCGCGCAATGTTTCTGAGAATTAAAAACTAAGATAAAAACATAAGCAATGGAAAAAACTTACAGTGGATCCTTTTCAAAGACTATTTTACAGAGAAGGCAACTGAGGTTTAAAGAAAAAATGCGTTAGTTAAACACTAAATAACGAACCTTAAACCTCAGTGGAGCAACACATGGACAGTTCATTTCTCACTCACTCAGGAGTGTAGTATGGACTTTGGTGGTCTGAGGGTCAGTTTTCTGCTCAGTTATTCAGGGACCCACCACCTTCATCAAGTGGCTCTACGTTTGTCCTAAAAAGGAAAGGAGAGAGGAAGCTGCAAGCTACAATTATCAACTCGTTATCCTTCAGACATAAACTCTTCAGGTCACCTCTGGTCACATTCTTTGGGATAGAACCATACCCAGATGCAAGCGGAGATGGAGAATGTTGTTCCTATCTTGGTCCTAGTGATGCCTCTACAGGCTGGAGGAGCTGATTAAAGTGTAGTCAACAGCTCGTTGTTTCTGCCACAATGAGTGATTAGCCTAAGACTGTGGATTAATTATGTGTGTGTGTCACATATACATATAATACACACAAACATATATATGTGTGTGTATATATACATTTTTTAGCATGAGTTGACACATGGGGCTTCTGCCGTATCAAAAGAGTACAAACTGCCTCTTGTTGCTTTTTCTTAATTGAAGTTGACTACTACTATCTATTTCCCTTCATTTTGCTATCTCCCCCCCGCCCCCGCGCCTTTCAGTATTATATGAAAATTCTGAAAGAAAGAATTTCAAAGTTTCCAGTGCTTTTAAAGGTAATAGAATACTCAGACCTTAACAATTTTCCTGTGTGAAACGTTTGCCAGACTAAAATAGTTAACTTATGAAAAGTAAATTTAGATTGATACAAAAGAGAAAATAAGCTGATTTTTTTTTTTTTTTTACACAAATACCCTGAGCCAGGGTGGAAAATAAATGGAAAACTGGAGGAATTTAGATCCTTTTGTTGTAAATTTAAATATTTTTAATTGTAAAAATAATACAGGCTCATTGCAGAAACTCCAAAATTGAAAGGATTTAAAGAAAAAAGGAAAAATAACTCAAAATCCCATTTCTGATAAATCATCTCTGTAACATTTTTGAGGGTATCTTTTGAAACTTTTTTGTGACGGGGTGCATATAAATACAATGCAAGTATAAAATACCTTTAATTATTATATCAAACTACAAAACAGTTCTATAACATTTCTATTTAGTAATATAAGTATGATTACTCATCACCTAATAAAAATCTGCAGCATCATTTTTAATGGTTGAACAGCATTCTATTATTTATTTAACCAGTCCCTACTGTTCAACATTTAGATTATTCCTGTTTTGCTTTGCTAAACAATGAGACAAGCATCCTTGTTCATATGTCTTTGAGCATTTGTTTATTTCCTTAGAATGGACTTCTAGAACTTGAATGGCTGGTTGTCAGTTCTGGTACATACTGACATATTGTCTTCCAGAAAGGTTACCGTGCTTTTTATTTCTACCAAGAATTTAACATCCAGTGTGGTTTCTTACACACACTCATCAGTACCAGTATTATCAATATCAATACCAGTATTATCAAGTTTTTTAAAACTTTGTCATTCTAGTCAGTAAAATATGACACCTGAATTATTTTATTTGTATTTCTTTGATAATAATAGCAAGGTTGAACATATTTTCATATCTTTATTGGCTGTTAATACTTTTTAGTTTGTGACTTTATGACATCCATTTTTCATCGATGTATAACAACCTTTTATATATCAGTGTGTTTATTTTGTTGTTTGTTGTCAATGCAATTTTTTTCTCTTTATTAATTTTTATTTTGTGTGTGTTGAACTTCTTTAATACTGTCAAGTCTATTCAAAAACCCTTTAATGAACACAACAAATGTGGAAAATCAGTCATTCTCCTGCATTTTGTAATCAATTTATTTCCTTTTGGGCAGTATGGAAATGTAAGTTCTTATTTCATCTTATGGTTGGAAAGAATCTGTTCCCTCGGAAAGGGATTATAGTCTCCATGATGCAGTAATGGGAGATTTTATAGGGTAGGCAGGGTCTACAGAAGAAAAAACCCTAAATCACACTCCATTGGTGGTTGCCTTATTTATAAAAATGGCATTTGAGGTTGTGTGACTGCCATTAGGCAAGCAAAATTAATTTTTAGCATGAAGTACTCCTATCAGCAAGAACAGCCTAGGATAGGCTAGCAGTAAGAAGTGAGGGGTTATGGGATTGGGGCATAGCCTCTGTTTCCTCCAATGCAGCTGGAAATTTAAACTCTGGGGCTCCTGCTTGATCCAATCAGCCCAGCTAGTATGTGTTGCCAGGTAGGGTGAATAGACTCAGAAGTACAAGAGCTCATCCTTGGTCCCCTCTGGAAATGAGCAGAGAATACTGTGTCAAGCAGAGGTGATCAGTCCATGGTCTGGAGACTTGGATCTCCTCACATAGTCCTTAAAGTCAGGGTGAGACAAAATGCCAATACAAATTATATTGATGACAGTATCAATGAGGTGACATTGAGTCCTTTGACCTAACGTGTGTCTGCAGTATGCCATCCATTAGTAAATGGGCAAAGCCATTTGACAGATCTATCTGATACAATGAATGAATCTGACACTCATATTTTGAAAAACTGAAACTGTATCCATTTGTCAAGAACAGTGGCTACTTGTTCTGCTTTATTCCCCCTGGTAGAACTAGGTAACATTGCAGGCAGTAAGACGTTCCGGCATTTCACCCTGGAGTAGCCCCAAAACTGAAGAAGCTGTCTTATCAGTAGTTAGCTCCTTGTCACCAAGAATATTAAAGTAGATTTGTATGATTAGCAAATTAAAGAGACTGTAGTGCCTACCGCTACTGTATTCACTAAGGCACCCAAGTTATTCTAAAGAAATCCTAATAATACATTAGGACCGTTTTGAATATTTTTATTCGACTAGCCGTAATCTTCTAGTTATAACATCCATCACCATTTTGACCACTGAAACTTGGCCTTCTTTTCTTACAGCCTAGCCCTGTGGTCTTGGGCTAATCAGTAACCTGCTTAGATACAATTTTCTTCTCTATGAAATAGAAACAATATTATATGCTTTGAAGGACTGCAGGAAGATGAGCTGTAATGTTTATCAAGTGCCTAGTAAGTAGCCTGGCCCATAATAAATACTTGGCTAATTGTAGATGTTAGTTTCATTTTTAGTTTTATTTCCAAACATTGCTCTTTACTTTTGGAACTCTAAAATTTGTTTTGAGAGTGGAGGACTTGTTGTTTGGATTCCTCCAACACTCTCTGTATATTCTGTACTTCTATCCCTACATCATTTATATTAATGGAATAAATGATCTTTGGTCTGGTGATTCCAAGGTGACGAGGAGCTAAGTGGAGGTTCAGTATACACCTGGAAGTATGGATTTTCATGCCCAGTGCAAATGTGGGAAAGGCATTATTCCCACATTATAAAGGGGGTAAAGACCTCCAACTTGAGGAGACTGTGGGTTGAGAGATGAGAGATTTACAGGTACTGTGTTTATCCTACAGGGTACCACAGGGGCTTTTATGTTCTGTAGCAAGAATTTGCACCTTATACCCTTGTAGTTAGAAGTAAAGCATACCACATAACTAATATCTAGTAAGCATTAGAGTTAGAATAAATACCATTTATTTAACGTTTCCTTTGTGTTAAGCATTTTACAGTTACAACATATGGATGGATACTATATTGTAATGGTTAAGAGTGTAGTTTTTTGAGCTGGATAATCCTGGATTGGAGTCTCATCTTTATTACCTCTTTTTTTTTCTGTTTTATTGAGGTATAATTGACAAAATTGTAAGATAGTCAAAGAGTATATCATGATGATTTGATATACATATGCGTTGCAAAAGGATCCTTCCCATCACGTTAATTAATACATCTAACAGCTCATGACACCTTTTTCCTTTTTTTCTGTTTTTGGTGAGAACACTTAAGTTCTATTCTCTCAGAAAATGTTAGTTATACAATACAGTATTATTGACTGTAGTAACTATGTTATACAGTAGCTCCTCAGACCTTATTCATCCTGCAGCCGAAAGTTTGTACCCTTTTACCAGTCTTCCCCTCTTTTCCCCACCCACACCCCAGCCCCTGGCAACCAGTTTTCTACTCTTGTTTCTATGAGTGTGGCTTTTTTTCTTTTTAGATTCCATATATAAATGATATCATTCGTATTTATCCTGTCTGGCTTATTTCATCAGCATAATGCACTCCTGTTTCATCTATATTATCACAAATGAAAGGATCTCCTTCATTTTTTTAAGGCTGAATAATATTCCATTACCTCTTAAATGAGTGACTTTTGGTACATTGTTTACACTTTCTAAGCCTCAGGGTTTCTTTTCTTCTGTAAAAAAAAAAAAAATATATATATATATATATATATATATATATATATACACTAACAGGTTATTTTCTGATATGTGGAATGTTTGTTGAATCAACAAATAATTAGTTGAGATCATAAATGTGACACTTAGCACTGTATTAACATTTATTAATACTCTCCCTGTTAATTTCTACAATAAATTGTATAATAAGTAACAATAATAATAGTACTACTAGTAGTTTTAGAAAATGCATAGGATGTGCCAGGCATCATATACTGTACTACCCTTCTTCATGTGTACCACAACTTACATGTGGATATCATCTTCCTCGTTGTTTCCTTTAAAGAAAATTGAAGCTCAGCAAGATTGAGTAGCTTGCTCCAGATGTGAACTCAGGTCTGAATCACTCCACATATAGGTTCTTAATGACTCCATGTCTTTAATTCCGCATCTGCATTTGTTTGTTGTTGTTGTTTTTAACTTTCCAAGCATCTGATCTGAAATTCCTTTCTCTTTGGGGAATTTTCCACTTTGTGGGTCTTGGTGAGAAACAGAGCCTTCCTCTCGTTATACAAGCTGAACATGTCAGATACACTGTTTACTCACATGCTCAGTCTCCCTTACAGATGGAAAACAGTCGGGCGACCTCGGGTTGGCCAACTGCACCCCTCTCTTGGATTTTGAATGACAAATAAATGATGTAAAGAAGCAAGGCCAGCAGTGCTGGGTCAACCTCCTGTTTCCTGTTCCTGCTTGGTAGCAAGGCCAGCTGGGACTTATAACATCACTTTGGCCTGATCCTATAATTGCAATAGCATAGCCTTGGCTTTCGGTTGTTTAATCTGCTTCTAGTTACTGAGACCTAACCATAAACTTCCAAAAGTTTCCTTTTCTGCTCAAATTAGCCGTATCTGGTTCCTGATGATTACAAATAAGACCTTTCCTGATATACAATGGTGACCTACTTATCCAGGCAGATATAACATCGTCCTGGCAGGGACAGAGGGCAGGCAAGTTCCTTGAACAGCTGAACAAGAAGAAAAAGACCTAAGAAGGAAGAACTGAAGCCAGTTCTGCTTGTGTTATAATTCTACCCGCAGCTGCCTCTGTTTCACAGACCACATGCTAAAGGACCGTGTCCCTTCCGCTGTAACAGACGAGCAAAGTAGACCCAGGCCTTCCAAGCCAGAGACCAGCTGAGCTGTACCGTGGACAATCTAGGATGTGAAAGACTTCACTCAATGTCTTTGTCACTTGACACATTGTTCCTCTCTTTGGGAAGTAGCTTCTTTGTGTGACAAGAATATGCTAAACCAACACTTAAGTGGACACAGGTGAAAGATGCCAAAATTAGCTACAGAAAAAAAGGCGTAAAGACTTGTATTTTCTGTTATTTGAAGGTGTTAAGACCCCACGTAGAATATGAGTCCTTTAAAGGAAAGTTGTGAATGGCCCAGGGAATGTTGAATTTCCATGTGGCAATATGTTCTTGATCGGTCATGATGATGATGATAGTAGCATCAGTAGCATTTATCAGTGTTTCCTGGGTGAGAGGCACTTTATCCTAATGACCTTTTATCCCCATGACGACCCTGTGAAGGAGGAAATAGTGTTTCAGCATCTTCAGGGTTTTTCTTTCTTTTTTTTTTTTTTAATCAGGAATTTATCCTAGATCACAGTTGGGTGGTAGAACGACCAGAACTGGACACTAGCCTTTCCTGAATTCCCAGAGTGTGATCTTAGCAGTTGTATTGCCTGATGCAGAGCCATGTAAATGTTGCCAAAGCAATGAAACGTGTACCTATTTCTAACAGATTCTAACTCAGAAGCTCTGGGGTTAAGTGCAGAGTTGTTGAGTGTGATCGTCTTTACAGACAGTAGACAACTTAAGAGAAGTTGTTTAAAAGTATATTTGCATATTGCACTACACTGTCATATCTGTGAGTGGTTAGCTATTGAGTAACTAACACAAATCCCAATCCCATCTCTAATCTCATTCATCTCTTGTATGATATTTGACCTAATTGAGGCAGTTTTTTTGTGTTCTTTCCCACAGACACACATCGAACATCCAAAACATTCTTACCATTTGTGAGCATATTCTCTTAGTTATTTAGGAGTTGAGTAAGAGTGAGAGAGAAGGGCTTCCCTGGTGGTGTAGTGGTTGAGTGTTCTGCCTGCCGATGCAGGGGACGCGGGTTCGTGCCCCGGTCTGGGAAGATCCCACATGCTGCGGAGCGGCTGGGCCTGTGAGCCATGGCTGCTGAGCTTGCGCGTCCGGAGCCTGTGCTCCGCAACGGGAGAGGCCACAACAGTGAGAGGCCCGCGTACCGCAAAAAAAAAAAAAAAAAAGAAAGAAAAAGAAAAAAAAGAGTGAGAGAGAAAAAGACACATAAATATGAAATACGGTCATCATTTTTTTAATATCCTTTATGTTGTTAATCCCTCTTAGCAATTACTGCCATTCACTCATTTGTATTATTTGGGGTATAGCAGTTTATTCGCACAGCATTTTTACGTATGGCTTATCATTTGTATTCTATTTTAATAACACTAATAATTATAGACTATTGACAAACTCATCAGACCCTACATATTTATTTCAAAATCATGAAAATAAGGTGGAAAATGAGGTGTAAAGTGGAAAATCTATGTGTGTGTTTTCATTGGTGGAATGAGGAGCTACCTGAATATCACTCCTTTAGCTTTTCCTTCAAATGGTGCACTTTTTCCTCCATGCATAGGAGTCACTTCCATTAGGTAAACAGTAGTCTTGAGGGCAAACCTCAGAAGTAGAAACAGGAGAACTTTTCAGTTATGGTAAAATCAAACATATTTTTCTTCAGTAGTGAAAAAAAAATTCTTCATGAGAAGTTCAACCACCATGAGTTCCATGGTGAATAACTTTCCCCTTATAGATGCAACTTCCCCCAGAATTCTGAGAAATGTCGGTAGTAGAGAGGGGTGTTGCATACACCTGTTTCATTTCCCTCTGACTTTTCCTTCTCCTTTCTCTATTGACATTAAAATCTATGGTGAAAGCACATAGTAAGCAGTCTAGGACAATTGATATGACATTTGATCTAAATCTCCAAAGTCTATTTTAGATGGGGATGCTATGAGAGTCACAGGAGGGGAAAAAATCTAGAATTATTCTTATGTGATCAGATGTTCTAAAATAACAAAAGCAAATCTTATTTCTAGCTAATAAAATAGCATTCCTTATATGATGTCATATTATGGCAGAAAAGAAATATATGCGTCTATTTCCTTCTATATTAAAACTGCTAAGGAGTGGGGACCAATGAACTAAATCAATTGTTTTGGGTTCAGGTTGTAGTTTTTAGTAGCCATCCTTCTTAGCAAGTTTTCAGAAGCAAATGTAGTTGGTTTACTATCACCACTAAATGTGCAATTGTGTAGATTTGTGGAAAAAAGTATTATCAAATATATATACTTTAAAATGACTTGTGTAAATTTATCTATTCATATTATTATTCTCCCCAAGTAAATCAAAATCTACTATATACTATGTTTTTCTTCTATAGCTTAATAGGGGAATGTATGTTGAAACTTATTCAAATATTTATTAGGTGTCTACTAAGTGCCAGGCACTCTACTAGGCAGTAGAGATGTTGTATTAGAGGTGGAAAATGTCCTTGACCTCCAGAACTGATACTCTTGTAAGAGAAATACTGGGTCAAACTAAGTCAACAGTTTCTTTGCTACAGAGCTTTTTACGAGTCTTGTGAATTATGAGTCTCTGATAAGGAGATGTAGTGGACAACAGATCCCAAATTTATTTGAAATCTTTTCCTTCATGGACTGTCTCATAGGATTTATGATCCACTGAACACACCTGGAGAGACACTAGTATTCTGCAGTGGTTAGTTAATTGTTTTCTATTAAACAACTATATACTGAATCCATGATATTATTATCTGGATTTTTTGGAGGATACAATGATGTACATGGCCACTGTGATGATAAGGGGGGTCCAGTTTAGTTAAGAAGAGAAACCACAGGAGTTATAACTTAATGTAACAAAGAAACACACACACATATACATATATTTATATGTAAATTACTATTTATCTAGTATACAATGTCTTCTGAAGAAGATAGAGTTTTTTGTAACTTGGGATCTCACAGGAGGTTTCACAGAGAAAGTAGACCCTGAGCTGGGCAGAATTTCAGTAAGTTAATTTGGTTCTGACCGTACGATAAAATCAGGTATCTGCACTGGTCAATCTGACCTTGATGGAACAGCATTCCATTTGCAGGGAATAGTGTGATCAAACATGCAGTGGTGGAGATTGCCAGCTTGTAATATTCCAGTACCTGGAAAGTGTTGGAACATCTGCTTTCTCCACGGTCTAGAAAAGTGAATCTCGAGTGAAATGCACGTATAATGGAGGCCAGTGCTCTTTGCTTTGTACACTGCTTTGATTCTACAACATGCAACAATGTAGTGATCTGTTTCATTTTGTCATTATTCGAGAGGGTTCTTAGTAACAGGAGTGGAAAAGGAAGACCTCTCTTCCTGTGTTTCTGCCCCATGCTCTTAAGCCAGAAAAGGTACCAACATCACTGACCTGACCTTGTCTCAGGTATCTATCAGGATCTACTAGAATCATTCTAGTGAAAGGTAACTAGACGTCCAAAGGACTTAAAAGATACACTATAACCTTTGTATACTTTATATACCTGGTGAAACAAAAATGTCACCTGAGTGGTCCCCTTCCCTAGAAATACCAGTATGTTTTTCCAGTGCATGGCAGAACTTTGCAGGTAAAACTGGGATAAAGGTGAAGAACAGTCTTAAAATTCTAGTCCTTGAACAGCACCTAACACACAACAGGTTTTCAATAATCTTAGCAACAGTATTCACAAATACTGACCATCAGCGTAACTGCTCTTTTGTGCCAAAATACATTACCATATTACTTTTTTTCCTTCAGCTTTACAACTTGGGTTCTATTATTGTTTCCATTTTACAGATTAGGAAAGTGAGGCTCAGAGATGCTAAGTCACTTGGGCAAGGTCACAGAGCTTGTAGGAGATAAACTGCACCCTTACTGTTGGATCCTACAAACCAGACCATAATTTAAGTCCTTCAAAATATACCTCAGAACATTTGAGTAAATTAATGAATAAATCCTTCTAGTCAGACTGACCAGATTATTATATCAGCTATAAGTGGAGGAAAGTCATAATCATAGTTAGACAGTTAATACAGTAATTTACTTGCTTTGAATTTTCTAAATGATGTTTAGCTGGTAGTTTCATGATGATAACCATCGAATAAAAACAGGCATATTTTGGTGTTTGGAATAAGATCTCATATTGAGTAAAATACATATTGATTCCTAGACCTATATGATGTGAGTAACAGATGACATTGAGATGCCATCTAGAAGTACTCCTGTGCAGTTCATCATGTCAACCCAGCTAATAATTTTAGAATGTTCAGAGTGAATAATATATGCAGCCATAAAGCATATTTCTAATCAATGCAAATAATATTTTTCCTATGCTAAACCCAGGGTTAAGTTATAACACGCATCATAAGATTAATGGGCCATTTTTTCTTCATCACTTTGCTAAATTACTTAGTCTGGAAACCATTCAGAAGGTTGCGAATTGGAGCTGAGCAGTGGTAGTGAGACTGTGCCTCTGATGATGAAACTATTTCCACCCCGACCCCTACCACTCCCTTCTTGGGAAAGAAGGCAACATTTCTCCTAGAAAAAGTCACAGGTTCATAAGCTGGCTTGTATAATACGTTTGGAGGAATAGTGTGTCTTTTAAGCAGAGCCTATCTCGGCATATAAAATAATTTTTACCTACCATTTAATGAAATTAACTCTCACTTTGAGGCTAGGTCTTTTGCCATTTGACTCCTGGATCACGTCTATGGATATATTTTTTTCTTGAGATGAAGTGTGAACCCAAAATAGTATCCATCATTCAGTCTATCTAGCTGA
This sequence comes from Grampus griseus, assembly GCF_964374135.1. NCBI lineage: Eukaryota > Metazoa > Chordata > Mammalia > Artiodactyla > Delphinidae > Grampus > Grampus griseus. The sequence goes on from NC_139017.1 coordinate 60,528,297, forward strand.
TGTACATCATCTGAAGCACAAGCTCCCTGAGGCCAGGCACTTTATCTGCTCTATCAGTGTAGCCCTGATGCCTAGTGTCTAGCTTTTGGAGATTCTTAATAAACATTTGTACTGAATAAGGTATGTATATGGTGAGCAAAAGTTGGCTTCCCATTTTACAGTCAAGAGTATCCCACTCATGTTCTGTGAACACTGGATAGCAGAATCTTACTATGTTGTTTTTCTGTTCCCTTTGCAAGTTTCCTGAAAGGGCATTCCTGTCCTTAGAATGTCCATCTCCTCCTGTCTTCCTGGAGAATAACTCTTCTTTCTTAAATACTTAGTCCCATTATAGACTCTTTAAGATTGAATGTATTACCTCCTTACAAACAGAAAAATGCAGTGCTTTTTTTTTTGGACATTTATCACCAGACAATTATTCTAACACCTGAAATTCTGGACCTAAAATGCCTGGACTAGTGGTTCTCAAAGTCTGGTACCCAGGCCAGCACATCAGCTGCACGTAGGAATTTTTAGAAATGAAAGTCTTGGGCCCTGCTCCAGACCTACAGACTCAGACACTCTGGGGGTGGGGCCCACTACCTGTTTCAGCAAGCTCTCTTGGTGATGCTGATGCATACCCAAGTTGGAGACCCACTGCTTAGACCTAGAGCTTAAGGTTTAGGCTTTGGACAGATCTGAGTCCTAAACACTACTGAGACACTGGAGTGACCATGAGCAAGTTACTTCTGGGAACCTCTTACCATCTGTGTGCCTTGCTTAGCTAATAGTGATTTTAATTAATTAGAATAATGCACACGGTGTACTCAAGAGAGTAACCAAAGCATACTTTATGTTCCATAAGTTCTAGTTGTTTACCATTATCATCAATCAGAGCTTACTGACACATCCTGAAGACATTCTTCTAATAAGTGTAATAATGTGGTTTATAAAATTAACAGCTTAGAAGAGCATATTACGAAGTTCATCAGACAGGGTCTCAGCAGGAAATCAGGGGTACATCAGTAAGGATAAATTGAGCCCAATGTAGAGAATCAAGAGAGAGTGTAGTGCCCTGGGTTCAGTAAAAGTGTGGCTACTTTATAGGAGATGAAAGAGAAAGGAAGCCTTGCTGGAGAGAGAGTCCTGCCCAAAGATGCTGTGACGCCCCACAGAGAAGCACTATACGTTAGTTGGGGGATGCAGCCAACTCCCAGCAATTTGGCAAGAATTAATACCCTAACTTCACTCCCCTCCTTCGTTCCCTACAATCTTCTATTGGTACTCTTCATTGGTGAGCCAAAAGGAAGCCAGAGCAAGGACACTTACTAAGATAGGCCATGCAAGCCATCCATATAGAGTTGGGTGGAGAAAGGATGTGGAAGGGCAAAGAGGACATATTTCCCACAGGTGGTGAGTGAGCTGTAAAATCACTCGCCCTTCTAACATCATTGCCATTGCAGGAGCATGGAGGAGCAAGTGGTTAGTTCTGACTTGGCAGATCCAGGAGACTGCAGGACAGAACTGGTATATGAGTTGGGCTTTAAAGGTAGATTTGAATTTTAATGGAGAGTATGGAGTAAGAAATGGTGAAGAACCAAGGGAAAGGGAGATTCATTGCAAATGGAGAAAAGAAAAGTGGCATAAAGATAAGAAAAGTCAAGACTTATGGAAGAGATAGCAAATACTCTGCGTGTGACTGGAGCAGAGAACGGGTAGACGAAGGCTGGAAGTTAAGATGAAGTCATCCTTGAATAACATTAAAGTTTCCTCCTTTAACCTCAATTTCCACCTTCTACTCCCTTCACTAACATTGGAAAATTAAAAGTGAATTTGACTGGGTTGGTGACAATGGCAGTATGAAGCAAAGAGAGGAGAATAAGAGTGAAAAATTTAGTAGTACCTTGGTGAAGCTGGGTAAATGATGGGTGGTGGTGTCACGTCAAAGCATGGGCAAGTGATTGTGACAAATATAGGCTTACTTCTTGACTATATGACTTCAGTTAAGGTACTTAAGCCCTCTAGGCTGCAGTCTCCCAACCTGTAAAATGGGGATAAAACCTCACTTGCTCCAAGGTTTCTGTGAGGATCTAATGAGAAATGGAAGTAAGAGTTGAGTCCAGTAATCAGTTTTTAATACATATAAACTAATGTGAGGATAAGGGTAAGAATACTTGCTATCATTTATTGAATACTTATTATGTGTCCAATATTGTGCTAGTCTATTTACATATCTTTTCTCACTTAGCTTTCTTTTCTCTTATCTGCCTTTCTATAGGCAAGAGATAACTGATGGCTCAGTTATGAGGAAACCCAGTTGTGAGGAAAATGTCAGAGGGAAAATGTACCAGAAAGTTAATTCCTAATGGATCTGTCAGCCTTAAACAGAGCATGTCTGTGCTAAAATGTGTAAAATATCTGTGCTAAAACTACTCAGTTGGACAAGTTTTGATAAAGTATTAACTTAATGAATAGGCATAAACAGCTTGGAGCTTTCTGGAGGGTATGTGGTAATATTAGTATTGGTGTGATGACTTTTGAAAGTTCTATGGCGTATAGAAGTCAAAAAGAAGACCCGGAAAGGGGGAAAACTCTCTCTGAAAGTTATTGGGGAAGTCTGGCTAGTAAGACTCCCAAAGGGAGAATCAGTAAGAGGCCAGGTTATTCATAGGCCTTCTAAGAATGTGTCCATGAGAAATATTTACAATGATTGGATGCCGGAATAAAGGAGAACACTGGCTCCATAAATGGTAACTTATTTTATACAAACAGGCTAATGATAAAAATAATGAAAATCTGATGGATTTTTGAGAGTTTCATTGACCAAACTGAGACAAAAGTGCATAACAGCTAGATGCTCATAGTTTTAATCAGTTCACTTTGGAGTCAAGCAAAGAGAGCACCTGAAATGATAAGGGACGTTTATGCAAGGTCACAAAGATTTTTGGTGGTGCATTTGGGATATAAACCCATTTCCGTAAGAATTCTTTCAGAAGTCAAATGTTTGCTTGTCAAAAATAGCATGAACTTACTTCCAGGAAAAGTTCCTAAGAAAAAATAATTTGAGTAATGAAGAACACTGATGTAACAGTTAATTTAAGAACCCAGAAATAGAGGTAAAGAGTAAAGCAATTATGGGTTAAGAGTCTGCATAAATTCCCCTGGAAGGGGGATATGGTCAGAGATGGCAATTTGAAAACAGTGAGTCACCAAAAGTAAAAGTTTAAATTACAAGCTGTTTTGGGGGTCTTCAAGAGAGATTTTATAGATTGAACAACAACAGCAGCGAGGATAAGATATAACGCTCTCACGTAGACTGCAGCCTGAAAAGAAAGCATTGCAGAAAAGCCACATCATCCTGAATTTACACTTCCGTGCATTTGAATAGATTGGAGAGCAGTAAAGTTGCTTTAAGAGCGAGCGATTTAAGTCAGCCAGCTTGTGAATAATACGAGATATTTTTGCATTTACATTAACTTATGTCCATAAATAACGAATTTTAACAATGAACAAAATCCATAATCCTGATAATGCTAAGAAAACTGGAAAGATACCTTTACCTTGAAAAGACAGGATAAAGAAGACAGCATAGAAATTTAGGGAGATTGCAGTTTTGGAAAAATCATATTAACATTTATTAGCTGCTACAGCTTTGAAATGTGATGATTTAAAGAAAGAAGTAGACTCTTGATTTCTAAAAGGTAATGTGTTGGCTGAAAGAGAAGAGAATCTTGTTGAGACCTAAAGTGTTCTTTTAAGGATATATTTCAATGTCATTTCAAAAAATAAACACATTTCCCATAACAAAATAGTGAGGTTACTGGAATAATGCAGGTGAAAGCTTTTTGGCCCGAAGGAGTTCCATCCTTTGGAACAAAGTTTTATTGTTGAACACACCATGACCCAGGCCTGTGAGCGCCAGCACAGTGGCTGTTTTTACAAGATCTGGTACAGTATTCACAGTAGTTCTGGCCTTAGCACTAGGCAAGGATCATTCTTTTTGTATCTTCCTGATTGCTTCCTCTACAGAAATGGGATAATTCCTCCTCTTCTAAACTGGAAAGTAGTTTCTTCCCTCAATAAAACTAGTTTCTTCTCCAGGTTGAGCTTTTCCAACTCTTAGAGGTCTAAAATGAATGATATGAAACATACTATATTTGCATCTATTTTTATTTAAGAGTTATCTAAGGAGATTTATCTAATTAAATAGGAATTTCCTAACAGATGCCAAAATAAACAATCAACAAGTTTTCTTTAGAGATCATATATATTATATAACAAGATCCACCTAAGAGTTAAAATATAAATAGGTATAAAATTTAACTATTTGAAGATAATTTTTCTTCTTACCACTGAAGCAATAAGCAGGTAGTAGTACAATTTGGGGAAAACAATATTTCTGGCTTTTGTTTGTTTTATTTTAATTTGTGATATTCATGAGATCTTTTATGAAGCCTTTGGGTATATAGTAAAATTAATGGGTTTTTAACTTTGTATTGACTCGTATTTTTGTAGGTTTTAAATTTTTCTTCTGGCTTTAATTTATACTATCTCCTTTTACTTTTTCATTTAGAAATAACGTATTTTTCTCAGGATTGCAATCTCAGTGCAGTCCTCTACTTTTCTGTTTGTTGGACGTTCTCTTAGACGTCTACATTTTTGTCTAGTTAGTACATTTCTAGTTTTTTATACAATTGATAAGAACTCTTTAATCTTATGAATTCTTTATATTTTCTCTTTGGAGACAAGACTTATAGGGATTTCCTTGGGCTTAAACTAGAAATAAAAACGAATTTGCACATGAAATGTTGAAGGCTTTGTTACAAAGTGGGTTAACATTATATGTATGTTTGAAATAAACTACTTCAACCAGAGCACCTAGCTGTTAACCTCCAGATTAATATCTATCATAAAATATGTGCATGCCTCCAACACATGGCATTGCCTCCTATTACTGTATGTCCAGGAGAAATTGCTTTGTCTTGTAGCAAAAGACATTAGCTCTTTGCACATTTTTTTTTTTTTAATGACAGCTATCCAAAAATCAAGCTGAACCCTTGTATGTGAGGACAGAAAAGGACAATGTTTAGACAGGTCTAATATCCAGTTGTACCTTTCAGTCACTTAGAGAGAAGGCTTAGACCCCTGAAGCCCAAAGTCACAGGTTTTTTAGGATTATGGTGGTATATACCTCCAGTTTATAGAAAAGAAATGCGTTGTAGAAAATCCAAGTTAAATTAGGACTAAAATCCAAGTTAAATCTAGAACTAAAGTTTTACTGCCCCAAATACTTGTAAACTCTAGGTTACTGCTCTGTTGTCCATTTCATCAGTTGCAGAATATTCAAGTTCATCTTTCAATGCTAACAAGAACATAAAAATGCATTATGTCTAAAAGCAGAACATGATTGCCAAGCCAGATCTGCGCATTACCTGAGAGTCTGGGGGGCCACCCAAGCGGCATCTACTTGTTTGCTACTGACCTTCAGTTAGACTTGCTCAAGAATTGTTACAATGTAATAACATACACCCTTAGGTACTGGTGAGTTTATTGAAAACACACAGCAAATGTGCACACACACACACACACATACCCACCAGCACACCAGCATGCACCTACTCTAGAGCCTAGAATTTTAAGAGTCAGAACTTTTTATTTGCTTCTGGATTAAGATGGACCCTGTATTTCCTCAGCATGCTAATTAGAAACTCTATAAACAATTCAAAACCAGCTTCTTAAAATTCTGTTTTAAAAAAATTGATGTTAAATATTATCCTCAGAGAGTTCTACTCTGACTTTTCAAATTGTTTTTTTCTCCCTTCATGGGATAAACAGTTAGGGTTTCTTTTTGTTTGTTTTTTTATCTCTCATGTAAAAAATTCTATCTTAAAAGCTGATTTATTATTTCTTCCTTAGCATGGATGACATGGGAACAAAGATGATATTTCATCAGTCTTGTTTTTATTTAAGTTGAAAGGTTATATATTTCTACTATCTACTGCAATAATGCTAAATATTTTTATAGTGCTTGTAAATCTTATGACAGTATTTTTTTAGCTTGTATTTAAGGCGTTTACTCAAAAGGGACCATGTGCCTCAGTTCATGTCACTCTATCATCAGTGTGTATGGTCACTCTATTTTCTAATACTTTTAAGATTGGTTTTGGCCCCGACGTTCCTCTGCCAGATTTATTTCCTTTATTTTCCCCTATATAGCACCATTTGGACCGTTTAATATGTAATTTCCCAACTCACCTTTCATAGTTATTTTAAACATGTGTATATATTTGAAATACCGAATTGTTTTGTATTTTCTAATTTTTGCAAAAGTAGTATCGACTAAAAATCACATCTTATTCTTTTATTTTTTCTACACAAAATTATTGTTTTAAAATGTGTCTGTGTTGCTCCATAGAAATTATTGCTTCTGGCCACTGTCTAATATTCCACCATACGTTAATACCATGTTTTGCTTATCCATTACCCCGGTGATACATACTTAGGCTATTTTCAACATTTTATGTCCACCATAAAGCATTAATACACTCTTTCCACATGTCCCCTTGAGTAACAGTGCAGAGTAGCAGGGCAGCCGTGGAATGGCTGAGGTAGAAGTCATATATATGCCTTATTTCACAGATTCCTCCCCAGAATAGCTGTACCATTTTCCCGCACAAGCAATACTTGGAATTTCTCTCTTGCCATATCCTTTGTCACCACATGCTGTTAATCTGCATTTTTTAAAATTAATTAAGTTATTTATTTTTGGCTGCACTGGGTCTTCGTTGCTACACTCAGGCTCTCTCTAGTTGCAATGAGAGGGGTCTACTCTTCGTTGCGGTGCGCAGGCTTCTCATTGCAGTGGCTTCTCTTGTTGCGGAGCACAGGCTCTAGGCGCGCGGGCTCAGTAGTTGTGGCTCCCAGGCTCTAGAGCGCAGGCTCAGTAGTTGTGATGCGCAGGCGTAGTTGCTCCACGGCATAATTTGCATCTTAACTTCTGGAAAATTGGCGTGTGTGGATTCATAGGAAGTAAGGTGTTTTAATTCTGCATTGCTCTGATTCTAGAAAAGTTAGGTCTTCATATACTTTCTTGCTATTCATGTTTTCCATTCTATGAATTGCCTATCATGACCTTTGCTCATTTTTCTATTGAGTATTCTGTGTCTTTAGAGATGTAGAAGTTTTTGTATTCAGATGTTGAGTCCTTTATTGGGGTTTAGATAATGTATATGTCTTCTACCCATCAACTGTTTTTCAGTCTGACTTTGGTATCCTTTATTGTACATAAAATTCTAATTTTTTATTAAAGTATAATTGATTTACAATATTATGTTAATTTCAGGTGTACAACATGGTGATTCAATATTTTTATAGATTATGCTCCATTGAAAGTTATTATAAAATATTGGCTATATTCCCCATGCCCTACAATATATCCTTGTATCTCGTTTATTTTATACATAGTTGTCTGCACTTCCTAATTCCCAGTCTGTCTCTTGCCCCTCTCGCTTCCGTCTCCCCACTGGTAACCACGAGATTGTTTTCTATATCTGTGAATCTGTTTCTGTTTTGTTGTATTCTTTCGTCTTATTTTTTAGATTCTACTTATAAGTGATATCATTACAGTATTTGTCTTTGTCTGACTTATTTCACCAAGCATAATACCCTCCAGGTCCATCTATGTTGTTGCAAATGGCAAAATTTAATCATTTTTTATGGCTGAGCAGTGTTCCATTGTGTATATATGGCACGTATTCTTTATTCATTCATCTGTTGATGGACACTTAGGTTGCTTCCATATCTTGGCTATTGTAAACAATGTTGTTATAAACACTGGATGTGGGTGCATGCATCTTTTCAAATCAGTGTTTCTGTTTTCTTCAGATATATACCCAGGAGTGGAATTACTGGATTATATGGTTGTTCTGTTTTGTTTTTGTTTTTATTAACGTCTTTATTGGAGTATAGTTGCTTTACAATGGTGTGTTAGTTTCTGCTTTATAACAGAGTGAGTCAGCTATACATATACATATGTCCCCATATCTTCTTCCTCTTGTGTCTCCCTCCCACCCTCCCTATCCCACCCCTCTAGTGGCTACATCAGTTAACATTCCCACCAACAGTGTACCAGGGTTCCCTTTTCTCCACATCCTCGCCAAGCCTTGTTAGTTTTGTTCTTTTTTATGATAGCCATTCTGACATGTGTGAGGTGATCTCTCATTGTGGTTTTGATTTGCATTTCCCTGATGGCTGGTGATGTTGAGCATCTTCTCATGTGCCTGTTGGCCATCTGTATGTTTTCTTTGGAAAAATGTCTATTCAGCTCTTCTGCCCATTTTTTTAAATCAGATTTTTTATATTAATAAATTTATAATTTTAATATAGTTAAATTCATCACTCTTGCTTCATACAATGTATGCTTCTTTATTTTTCAAAGATCTAGTTCATCTCTTACCCTGAAATCACAAATATATTACCTTGCAATTTCTTTTATTCTCTCTAGATTTTATTTTTCACATTTAGATATTAAAACTATTGTATTTTAGTTTTGTACATTAGGTGGAATTATATAACATAATGGTTAATAGAATGATTTCTGTGGGGTTTAAGTTCCAGCTCCACCATGTACTTCTTAGGCTAGTCATTTTATCTCTCATACCTCAGTTTCTCCACCTGTAAAATGAGGATAATAGTTTATGCCTTGTGGATTTTTTTGTGAAGATTAGGTGAGCTATATAGGACTGGGTACAACATAAGTGATATCACTAGGTTAAGATCCAGTCTCATATCTCTTTTTAAAATGAGACTGTTTCCCCAAAAGCTGTAATTCAACTTCCTCCATTGGACTATGATTCCATCTCTTTCATGTGCCAACTTCCTATCTGTGTATAGCTCTATTTCTAGGCCACCTGTTTGATTTGTTTTCTTGTTTACCGTTTCCTCCAAGGGCATCACACAGTTCTTATCTATCATGACTTCCCAATATATCTTAATGTATAGGGCACATCCTCCATTTTGAGCTTATTTTTCAAAACTACCTTAGCTGTATGGAGAACTTTATTCTTCCAGATACATTTTATTTTTTTTTTATTTTAATTTTTTTATAGAAGATAGAGCAATCTGCTCTTTTTTTTTTTTTTTTTTTTTTTTTTTTTTTTTTGGCTACATTGGGTCTTCATTGCTGCGTGAGCTTTGTCTAGTTGAAGCGAGGGGTGGGGCAGGAGGCTACTCTTTGTTGTGGTGCACAGGCTTCTCATTGCAGTGGCTTCCCTTGTTGCGGAGCACAGGATCCAGGCTCGTGGGCCTCAGTAGTTGTGGCTCGTGGGCTCTAGAGTGCAGGCTCAGCAGTTGTGATGCACCATCTTAGTTGCTCCGTGGCATGTGGGATCTTCCTGGACCAGGGATTGAACCCATGTTCCCTCCATTGGCAGGCGGATTCTCAACCACTGCACCACCAAGGAATTCCCCCAGATACATTTTAGAATCACTTTTTTACGTTGTCCCTCAAAAAAAAATAAAAGAGCTTGGCCTTTTATTACAGTTGCATTTAATTTTATAGATTAATATAAGGACATTTATATTATTATAGTAAGTCATCTTATCCATACCTGTGATATATATTTCTTTTACTCATGTGTCCTCTAGTAAAGTTTTCATTATGAAGATTTTCTGCATAATTTATTAGGTGAAACCCCATACTCTCTATAGGTTTTGTTACTATGATAAATTCATCTTGTATTGTATCTGGATATTGATGCTATGGAGGAACACAATTGATTTTGGTGTATTAATTTTTTTCCAGCCCCTATGTTGAGCTCTTTTCTTAGAGTTAATAGCTTATTGATTTTCCTGTGTTTCCCATTAAATACATAATCAGAACAATCTATAAATATGACATTTTTATCTATATTCTTCTAAACCTTCTCTCTCTTTCTATTTCTCTCAATACACAGCTCCAAAAAGGTCAGTTCCAATAGACCGGTAATGTTAGAAATCTTTATCTCAATTCTCTCCTTAAAGGAAATGCTAATTTTTTAAAAAAATTAGTAGTATAATAATTTTTGTTAGTGTATACATGTGCCATGTATTTTTGGTATATAGCCTTTATCGAGGAAAGATAGTTATTATTTGGATCTAGTTTTATAAAATTTACCCTACCCAATAGATTTTGAACCTCATGGGATGCTTTTTATCTCCTCTATCTAAAAAGAATGACGATATGATTTTCTCCTTTTATTTAACTAATACAGTGAATCACATGAATTGATTGGCTGATACTGAACCAACCTTGCATTCTCAAGGATAAACCCACTTGACCAAATCGTATTATAGTATAGATCGTAATATAGTATAGTGTAGTATAGTATAGTATAGTATAGTATAGTATAGATTATAGTATAGATACAGCCTTTGCTGTATTACAAACCACCTCAAAACTTAGTGGCTTAGGGAGATCAGCTTGGTGCTTTGTGACCACCTAGAGGGGTGGGATAGGAAGGGAGGGAGACACAAGAGGGAAGAGATATGGGAACATATGTATATGTATAACTGATTCACTTTGTTATAAAGCAGAAACTAACACACCATTGTAAAGAAATTATCCTCCAATAAAGATAAAAAACGAAACAACGACAGCAAAAAACTTAGTGGCTTAAAATAGCAATTACTTGGCCATTTGGGACTGGATTCATCTGGGTAGTGTTTTACTTTTGGTTTTATCTGGGCTCCTTCATGCAGTTTTTGTCAACTGATGGATCAGCTGAGTGAGAGCTGGTCTGAGACAGCCTCACTCACAGGTTTGGTGGTTGGCATGGACAGTGGGAGCACCTGGTCCACTTGTCTTCAGAACCTAGTGGGCTAGTCCTCGGCAACTGAGCCATCAAGCTCTTTTGCTATTGTCTCATCATGTAGCTTGAGTATGCCAAAGCCCAGTCCTGCTGAAGTGGTGACTCAGGAATGAGGGTGTCAGAAGGGGATTGTACCATAATTTTTGAAACATCCTATCACAGTGTTTTTAATATACCTTAAAACTCTGTGGAATAATATCGTATTTAGGCTTTTGACTTATATTTTTAATAAGGAAAATTTGATTGTAATGTTTTTTTTATATTGCCCCTGTTTGGTATAATATTCTTCTTGCACCTCTAGCCCCATTATTCTAGCTTGGGTTACTTAAAATGTATTGAAGGGGATAGATATGAGTATTGCATCTTAAATAAAATAGTCTTGGACAAGTGGTTCCCACTTATCACTGAGGTTGTTCAAAAGGCTGCACTCTCACAGTGGACTATTGAACCCTTATGCACACCAAGCATTACATCTCACTTATACCTTACTAGCATTCTTGTGCTGGTTCCTTGATTTTAATTTAAAAAGTAATAAGTCCTTGAAAAAATACAAAGTAAGAAGCAAAAACCCTCCATCACCCTAGTCTCTTTCCCTCACAGGGGAAGCAACTATAAAGTTAAGATGTCAATTTAAAAATATATTTACAAGATGAAAATTATTCTTAAAAGTCCTTGGGGGCATTTAATCATTGAAGGGTATGCTGAAGAAGATAAGTAACAGTTTGACCTCCAATCCAGAGACTATTGGCAATAAGTGTAAACAGTGCTCTAACAACATGGCCTGATAGAACTATAGAACTAAAGAAAAAGCTAGGATTGGGATTATTGGGCCCGAATTCACATTGTTCCTAATGAAGAACCTTAAAATCATGAAATATTGACTGATCTCTAATTCTAAGTCATTTCAGAATGCTATTTTCTATGTCGAAGAGTGGAGTTTGAGAGAGAAATAAGAAGGAATAAAGTCCAATTTGGTTTTAAAGAATCATGGAGAAATGAAGATTATTTCTTTCACAATTTCCCTGTAGATAGAGCTCTTCTATGACTGACTGTTTCACTAAAGCAGGGAAATACAGGGTGTTATCCAGAAAATCATATCAGTTTACTTCAAGTCAGTCCTCTTCTGGGCAAACACATCTTTAACTTCATTTGTATTATATAGTATTTTAAATTATGAATTGTTTTGTCTTCTCAGGTCAGTTTCTTTTAGCCACGTGGGTTTGTTCTCTGTTTATTCCTTCCTCCTTCCCTCTGTTCCTTCTTCTCTCCTGTACTCCCTTTTTTATTAGTGAATTGGAAAGACGATTTCCTTATATATGCTCAACTATGCAATAGCAAAACCCCAAAATATAACTAACATTTTATGAAGAAGACAGTAACGAAAAAAATTATAGTGGAAAAATCTTAGGAAACTGGAAGGAATTTGGGGGTCTTTTCTGTCTCGAAGTAGATTTGGAATGTGAATTTCAGGTTCTCTTTTTTAATGCAGGGTTGCTAGTTGAGCCTTTATTTTGTTTCCAGAAAAGCAATCAGCTTACATATTTTTTTTAACAAGGTTTTCTTCACCTTTGGAAATTAGTAATGATTAAAAAGAATATTATATAGTTAAGTGATGTCTAATTTTTTCCTCATGAGTTCACCGTACTTCAGGTTATAGCCCTGATCTGTTTAATCCTCCAACAATCCTGAGAGGGAGCCAAGGGGCAGATATGTTCTTTCCTCATTTCACAGATGAGAAAACTGAGGTTCAAAGATTCATAGTGAGGTTAAGTGCTTCTGCCAAGGTCATTCTCTGAGGTGAAGCCGGAGCCGGGAATAGCACCTCATCCTCTTGTTTTCTCTCATGTGATTCTTCATCCGCTGACCCACTCTGACTATAAAAATGCACTGTACCAGTCCTCACACAGTCCCTGAAACGTCCTTTTAGTAGGACACCATGGTAGTGACAAGATTGAACAGATATAAAGAATGCTGTAAAAAAGGACCTGTCTTTTTTGTTGACTCCATTCCATAAAATTCCACAGCCACACTGCATGAGAAACATGAGACATCCATTAAGATCATGTACCCATTAGTTCCCAAAATCTAGCTAGAACTAGATTTTGCAGAAATTGAAGACACATCTTGTGGCCTGACTGCTGAAAATGAGTGTCTCAGGAGTCAGAGAGGCATTGCTGCTCAACGAAGTCAAGAATGCCCTTTGCTAATTGTTTCTCCTCCATTTCTGAGGGAATTTAAATTCATGATCGGCACCATATATTATACTTCAATACTATTCACCATCCATCTTGTACGTATTTGCAGGAAAGAATGTTGCCCAAGTCATTATATCATGCCATGATTCACAGTCGTATGACCTTAGGTGGCAGCTCAGCAGGAGCTTACCGGTGCCTTAAATCATCCCTGTTGTGGACATACAAGAGCGTGACCTCTGACTTCCCAAGCTGTCTCTTCATGAAATGAAAATGGAACTGCGAGTTTAGGGGAAAGTTTTGAAAGTGCCTGGCTCTTGTAGTCATCTAATGAGGTCCTCATTTCTAGCTGCTAAACATGCCCTTTAATTGGTGGTCACTCGAAAATCAATGATAATATAACTGTCCAACTCTTTGGAGCTATTTTTCTCTCTGCTTTCTATCCTGCAAGTGCACGATAAAAGAAACCACCCATTCAGCCATTATCTTGTGTCACTTACTATTCAGAGATCAGTCTTCCTTTATGTGCTCCTTCAGGAAAGACCTGGGTTGTATTTTTCACTTGCCTCTCAGGCAGAGAGTAGAGTCCTTGGCACAGATTAAGTCCTCAGAAATGTTAGATGGGTGGATGGGTGGGCAGTGGATTGCAGCACATGAGCAACTACAGTAACATTGTGATTTTTTACTGTACATGACAAGGAAATGACCTCAGTTGGGGAAATAAATGCCTAGCACATATGCCACCACTTTCCCCTTCCATCTTCATTACAGTCCTTACTAATCTATTATGACATTTTTTCCCATTGGGTCTAGACATGACCTCAGGATGCTTGTAGAATATAAACAGTCCTGTGCAATGTAAACCTTGTATAATGTAAACAATGCTTTACTGTTTGATTTGAGTTGGGACACGAGAATAGTCCTATTTTCCGTCCATAACGTAGACGTTGGAAATAATAGCTAATGCTTATGTAAACATATAGATTCATAGGATAGAAAAAATAATTTTTAAGAAATGACCTAGTACAGACTCAGGGGGAAAATATATGTTACCTTGATTATAGAAATTTGGTTCAGCCACTCAGCTTCAACCTTCAAAAATCATGTCACTTTTTATTTTAAACCAACATATGAATCCAAGGTATAGCAAAATAAACCATAAACCTTGCAGAACAGGGCCCTTCTAGATACGATCTCGTTAGGACCTGATCCTCCATGGTTGTATCTGCACAGAGGGGTAATGCCAGGTCCCCTACTGGGAAGTTGAATTGGAGGAAGAGATAGACATAGAGGTACTATGGGTAATTATAGACTGACATGGTCATCAAGAAGTCCTATGAAAAATAATTTCTGGTGAGTATAGAGTAAATCAGCAATGAGAAATGGAGAGGATTGGAATTAAGTAGACTCATCACTAGTCCGTGGTTATTACCAGTGTACCAGTTTAGCAATGAATTACTCAAGGTAATTGATGCTAGGTAGTCTAACAAACACTCCTGAAAGCCAAGTGTCTTAACTTAATAAATGTTTATTTCTCTTGTCAGAGACCAGTGTGAATTAGGTGGTTCATTCTTAGCAGATTGCTTTCAAATAGTGAATCAGGAACCCATGCCCCCTCCACCTTGAGGTGTTGTCTTAAATGCATGACTACCTAAAACTACAGCAGAAGGGAACATGGGCAATCATGCATAATATCTCCTGGCCAGGCCTGAAAGTGGTAGACCCGTGCCCTTTCAACAAGAATGCAAAAACTTGACCTCTGCCTGGCTCCAAGGGAGGTTAGAAAAGGTCATTGTTCTGTGTGTCCAGGAAGAGGAGAATGAAATGCATCTCACTGTCTCATCCATAGCTAAAGGCAGGTAATCTGTGAGAGAGAGCAATGTTTGCAGATGGTGATACATGAAGATTGAGGAAGATTGATTTCTCAATCATTGAGGAGTACTGTTCCATCTAACTGAGTTCTGAATGGTAATAAAGTCATCCACTGAAAACTTACCAATCTAGTTTGTGTGCAAGATATTATGAATTATAGTCTTACCGTTAATTTAGCAGACCCACAAATATTTACATCTACCAAGCACCGTGCTGGCAACTGCAGCTTACCAGTACTTCTTTCCTGGGCCCTGGATAATTTCCAGTAGTTGGTGTCACGATCTAAGCTATCCACTTGATGTGGACACTAGTCCCCTTGTAGCCCTCTCACAGGAGTCTTTAACCATTCGTGGCCAAAAACAAAGGAAATGGGAAGAGTTATTGCTCTGCTTATCAGAAAGTGTCTCCTAAGGTCTTGTCTCCTAAATCATTTTTCTGGCCCCTTTATAGTAATTCTTTCTTTATTCACATTTCTTGGCCTACTGAACACTATAATCAAATCCTCCCTCGATTTTCTTTTTTCTGAAGTATATAAAACTACATTTTCTTCAGCCTTTTTTAAAAAAATGGTAATTATCTTGTTTATTTGTATTTGGAAAATCTAATGAGATCACATATTTAAAAATCACATACTATCAAAAGATAAATAGTAGTAGTAATTCCTTCTGGAATATTTTTCCCCCTCATCCAACCAACGTTAGGTCCCTTACCCCCTTTCTTAGCAACTTTTATTAATTTCTTAAGTGTCTATCAGAAGTTTTTTGTGGCAAAGGTACACGTGTATGTTTCAGAGGTTACTGTTGTCATGAATTCACAGAAGCCGGAGCCTGGAAAGCATTAAGTGGTCCTGAGCACCCCATTCCAATGAGAGAGCGTAGCAGTGCTCAAACGGCTGGGTGTTCTATAATTCAACTCAATTCTGGCACTATCTACCTGTAGATAGCATCAGATCTCTCATGTTAAGGGCTCAGTGCAGCAGGAATGCACACACACACTTCAGGTGCCAGTCACCAAGTATATGTTGTCATCTGTGCTTCTGACGCTTGTACCACAGATCAGAGGTTCCAACGACCCCCTTCTTAGCTTTAATTAATTTGCTCAAGTGACTCATAGAACTCACAGAAATATTCTATTAACTAGATTAACCGGTGTATTATAAAATGATAAAACTCAGCAACAGCCAGATAGAGAACATGTATAGGACGAGGTATGGGGAGAAAGCATGGAGCCCACTCTCCCCAAATCTCCACGTGCTCACCAACTGGGAAGCTCCCTGAACCCTGTCCTTGCGGGTTTAATGGAGGCTTCAGTACACAGGTGTGACTGAATGACTCATTGGCAATGGGCGCTTGAGCTCAATCTTAAGTGGCTCTTCCCTGCCCTGAGGGCAAGGGGGTGGGACTGAAAGTTCCAACCTCTAATCACAAGGTTGGCTCCACAGGCTGCCTGCTCCCATCCTTAGATGCTTTCCAAAGATCACCTTGTTAACATAACAAAAGACACCATTATCATCTCATCACTTAGGAAATCCCAAGGGTTTTAGAAACTCTGTGGCAGAAACTGGGACAGAGACCAAAAATATAATTCTTATTACTCGTAAAGCACAGTTATCTAGGTAAATGTTTGTATCACCCCAAACAGGCAGTAGTCACCAGGGAAAATAAGTTAATTGCCAGTCTTTTCTATTACTTTTTAAAAATCAGATTTAAGAAGAGAATTTTTTTAATGGCCAGTGAAAATGTCTCTTACTTTAGCTCTTGCCTTTTTCTACTTATTATTTATTTTTTCAATTTTTAGTTTAGTTTTGAAAAGTGTCTTTAAGTTATTTTAAGGCTAGAACCGAACCTTCCAGGGTTAAAAAAGTATTGCGTCACTTGAAAGAGATTATTTTAGACTTAGTGAAATGGATTTGATGCTAGAGAACATGTGACATCATACATTTGACCTTTTTGAAATGATTTACATTATATCAGCTACATTTTAAGTCCAGCAACTGCAACCCAAAAAAAGAAAAAAAAAAACCCCTACTAATTAAGGAAACTTTGCAGATTGATGGCATTAGATTATCAATTAAGATCTCAGTTTTAAACCAGATTTTTCCTCTAAATAGGGATCCAAAGAACACTAGTTTTAGGGTCAGTCTAATTAGTCAGCCAGCCTTCTGATTGCTTAGTGCCTTCACTTGAAGTTTGTTAAATATTTTTGAATATCACCTATGCTCCCATGGGATATTAGTGAATGCGAAGTCAACAAAAAAGAAAAAGTAAGAAAAAGCATTTTGTAGTAAAATAAACTTGAGAAATCCTGGGTTCAGGAAATTTAAACATGTTTCGTGACTGGAGGACTTTTGAGATGTGGAATGAGCTATAATGTGCTCTGTGAATTTCACTAGAGTTTGGTCTGAAGTGTTTTTAAACTTTATTTGGCTCTACAACCCTTTGTCAGTGGAACATTTTAAAGGACTCTTTGTTTCTAGCAACTTTGGAAAATGCTGTTCTGGTCTCAGTTAAGCCCTTGAAATCTTAGCATTTGGAAGGAGATCCACATACAAGCTCATCCAATTTCTGGTACGGAAATCTACCATGTATCCATGCTATAGGCTCACTCAGCTGTGGATGAGTATTTTGATAACAAAATGCTCACTATCCATAAATCAGCTGATTCTATAGTCGGAATGCTGGTCTGTTTAGGAGGTTTTAACTTTTTAAGTGCCTTTTACTATTAGAAAATTTTAAGTTTTAAAATTTTGTCTATTGGACCTAGATCTGATCTCTGGATTAAGATAAGTCCTACTCAAGTAAAAGAATCCTTATTTTTCAAGGATGATTTGTACATGAAAAAAAAAATCCATATACTTAAAATCATCTGTAAATAGTGACTGAAGAGTAATTGAAAATACATTTGAAAATAATTTTCATTTGAAATTTATGTCAAAATATGTTATTATATAAACGAATCCAGTATATTTTCTCTTATAGCCAGTAAAATTTAGGTTAAATTTTAATTAAGCACAAGTGCTACAATTAAAAACAAGAATTACATTCTGTTTCGAGTGATTATTTCAGCAAAACTGGTTTATGGGACAGTAAACTGTCCTTCACTGCATGTTCAATGTTAGCAGCTGAAACAGGCTAATTCTGGTAAAAATTCGACAGTTTTCCAAGGCCTTCTCTTAATTATCTGATACTCAATTGTTTTTTCTTTTACTTCTATTGTATCTCTTTTTTAAATTGTTAACTACACATCCTCATTTATCAATGGCTTTGTATGTTTAACCCTGCAGATCTCTGGTATTATTTACAATGGCTTCATGATATTATATCTTTAAAATTCAGAATTTCACTTTAAAGTTGATTTGAATTTTATTTCTATTATACGGTATTATGTTTTTGTTATGAATCCATCAGTGAGTAATTTGCTGAAACAGGATGAGCAGTTTGCTGACTTAGAAGGGCTGGAATCTATAGACACCTTAAAATTAGGATGTAGATAACGAATAGTTGGATGACAAGAAACCCTGTTATATGAAAACAGGAATAATAATGAGTGTTCCAAATCTTATCTTTTCTGTTCTTACTTTTCTCCAAAGGTTAGTTCTAGAGTCCTTAATTCTCTATTCAGTATTAAATGATTGACTATTCGCAGCCTTCCCACCATTCTCCCCACTTCTAGGTCTGAGTTTGATACACCTTTTGGTTTCATCCTTTCTTTGTGAAGTAGTGTTCCTAGTCAAGCCAGAAGGCTGTTCCATTAAAGGTTTAGCATTTTAGTGATTTTAGTAGTAAGGGTAAGGATAAGTGGTCTTCAGCCCGTCACAGTCTTCCACCCAACCTTTCTTCGGATGAATTTCCTGCAGTAGAAAAATTAGACAACCAGGCTGAATGATTGAGTCCCTGACCATGACGAGCAATGAACTACTCAGCCCTGGCTTCCTGGGCATGCCATCCTTCAAAAACAGCCTGCCAGATGGAATCTCAGTCCCCTAGCTTGGCATTCAAGATACTCATACTCTAATCCACCAAAATCCACTTCCAGTAGTTCTCCCCACTTCTTTCATACAGCAAATATCCATTCACCCAACTGCATTCACTTATCTGGAGTACAAATTCTTTTCCTTATGTTCCAATATATCCCTATTTCATCTGCCTAGGAAGTCTTTCAAATTCTTCACAATCCTAAATCCTACATGGTCTTTACTTTCCTACCTTTACAACTTGACCTTAAGAAAATTTTTGCTTTCCAAGATCTATAAGTCAATCAATCAATAAACCATTAATAAGTTCATAGGCTGCTTCAATACAGTTCTCCTCAATACAAATATAGTTGTCAATCCTTAATAATAACAGCTTATATTTGATCACATAGAAATGTATTTTAACTCACATATTTGTTATCTGAAATGATAGTATAGCACTCTTCATTTTGTTGGTTATTTTCACATGTTTTAATGTCAGTATCACCTCTTTGAAGACTTAAAGTATATGTTGTCCATTTTTCCAGTATTTTAATATCCTGCCCTGTTTTACACTTAGTGGGTGTTCAATAAATGACTTCGACACTTCACAGAATGGAGAAAATTTTCCCTAATCCTACCTAATCCTACAAGCATTGACCCTGTCTGACTTTGCACATCACTTGTTAATGGCAGCTGGGTAGTTGTGTTTGATAGAAATTCAAGAAAAAATTTCTACGTGTTTCAAGACCAAAGCCACAGTCATATGAGGACCTTAGTCAGCATGATGAATATATTCTTAAACATATACAATGGAGAATTGCACTTTTATGATTTTGTGATGAATCACATGTAAAACAGTCATTCACATTTTATTTATTATTATTTTTAAATATCTTTATTGGAGTATAATTGCTTTACAATGGTGTGTTAGTTTCTGCTTTATAACAAAGTGAATCAGCTATACATATACATATATCCCCACATCTCCTCCCTCTTGCATCTCCCTCCCACCCTCCCTATCCCACCCCTCTAGGTAGTCACAAAGCACTGAGCTGATCTCCCTGTGCTATGTGGCTACTTCCCACTAGTTGTGTATTTTACATTTGGTAGTGTATATATGTCCATGCCACTCTCTCTTTGTCCCAGCTTACCCTTCCCCCTTCCTATGTCCTCAAGTCCATTCTCTATGTCTGCGTATTTATTCCTGTCCTGCCCCTAGGTTCTTCAGAACCATTTTTTTTTTTTTTTTTTTTAGATTCCATAAATATGTGTTAGCATATGGGATTTGTTTTTCTCTTTCTGACTTACTTCACTTTGTATGACAGACTCTAGGTCCGTCCACCTCACTATGAATAACTCAATTTCGTTTCTCTTTACAGCTGAGTAATATTCCATTGTGTATTTGTGTCACATCTTCATTATCCATTCATCTGTTGCTGGACACTTAGGATGCTTCCATGTCCTGGCTATTGTAAATAGAGCTTCAAAGAACATTGTGGTACATGTCTCTTTTTGAATGGTGATTTTCTCAGGGTATATGCCCAGCCGTGGGATTGCTGGGTCGTATGGTAGTTCTATTTTTAGTTTTTTAAGGACCCTACATACTGTTCTCCATAGTGACTGTGTCAATTTACATTCCCACCAACAGTACAAGAGTGTTCCTTTTGCTCCACACACTCTCCAGCATTTATTGTTTGTAGATTTTTTTGATGATGGACATTCTGACCGGTGTGAGGTGATACCTCATTGCACTTTTGATTTGCATTTCTCTAATGATTAGTGATGTTGAGCATTCTTTCATGGGTTTGTTGTCAATCTGTATATTTTCTTTGGAGAAATGTCTGTTTAGGGCTTCTGCCCATTTTGGGATTGGCTTGTTTGTTTTTTTGATGTTGAGCTGCATGAGCTGCTTGTATATTTTGAGATTAATCCTTTGTCAGTTTCTTCATTTGCAAATATTTTCTCCCATTCTCAGGATTGTCTTTTCATCTTGTTTATGGTTTCCTTTGCTGTGCAAAAGCTTTGAAGTTTCATTAGGTCCCATTTGTTTATTTTTGTTTTTATTTCCATTTCTCTAGGAGGTGGGTCAAAAAGGATATTGCCGTGATGTATGTCATAGAGTATTCTGCCTATGTTTTCCTCTAAGAGTTTTATAGCATCTGGTCTTACATTTAGGTCTTTAATCCATTTTGAGTTTATTTTTGTGTATGGTGTTAGGGAGTATTCGAATTTCATTCTTTTAAATGTAGCTGTCTAGTTTTCCCAGCACCATTATCGAAGAGGCTGTCTTTTCTCCATTGTATATTCTTGCGTCCTTTATGAAAAATAAGGTGACCATATGTGCGTGGGTTTCTCTCTGGGCTTTCTATCCTGTTCCATTGATGTATATTTCTGTTTTTGTGCCAGTACCATACTGTCTTGGTTACTGTACCTTTGTAATGTAGTCTGAGGCCTGGGAGCGTAATTCCTCTAGCTCTGTTTTTCTTTCTCAAGATTGCTTTTGTTATTCAGGGTCTTATGTGTTTCCATACAAATTCTGAAATTTTTTGCTCTAATTCTGTGAAAAATGCCATTGGTAGTTGGATAGGTATTGCATTGAGTCTGTAGGTTGCTGTGGGTAATAGTGTCATTTTCACAATGTTGATTCTTCCAATCCAAGAACATGGTATATCTCTCCATCTGTTTGTATCATGTTTAATTTCTTTCATCAGTGTCTTACAGTTTTCTGCATAAAGGTCTCCTTAGGTAGGTTTATTCCTAGGTATTTTGTTCTTTTTGTTGCAGTGGTAAATGGGAGTGTTTCCTTAATTTGTGTTTCAGATTTTTCATTATTAGTGTATAGGAATGCAAGAGATTTCTGTTCATTTATTTTGTGTCCTGCTATATAACCAAATTCATTGATTAGCTCTAGTAGTGTTCTGGTAGCATCTTTAGGATTCTCTATGTATAGTATCATGTCACCTGCAAACAGTGACAGCTTTACTTCTTCTTTTCCAATTCGGATTCCTTTTATTTCTTTTTCTTCTTTGATTTCTGTGGTTAGAACTTCGAAAACTATGTTGAATAATAGTGGTGAGAGTGAACAACCTTGTCTTGTTCCTCATCTTAGAGGAAGTGGTTTCAGTTTTTCACCATTAAAAACGGTGTTGGATGTGGGTTTGTCATATATGGCCTTTATTATGTTGAGGCAAGTTCCCTCTATGCCTACTTTCTGCAGGGTTTTTATCGTAAATGGGTGTTGAATTTTGTGGAAAGCTTTTCCTGCATCTATTGAGATGATCATATGGTTTTTCTCCTTCTATTTGTTAATATGGTTTATCACATTGGTTGATTTGCATATATTGAAGAATACTTTCATTCCTGGGATAAACACCACTTGATCATGGTGTAGGATCCTTTTAATGTGCTGTTGGATTCTGTTTGCTAGTATTTTGTTGAGGATTTTCGCATCTATGTTCATCAGTGATATTGGCCTGTAGTTTTCTTTCTTTGTGACATCTTTGTCTGGTTTTGGTATCAGGGTGATGGTGGCCTCGTAGAATGTTTGGGAATGTTTCTCCCTCTGCTATATTTTGGAAGAGTTTGAGCAGGATAGGTGTTATCTCTTCTCTAAATGTTTGCTAGAACTCGCCTGTGAAACCATCTTGTCCTGGGCTTTTGTTTGTTGGAAGATTTTTAATCACGGTCTCTATTTCAGTGCTTCTGATTGGTGCCTTTATATTTTATATTTCTTCCTGGTTCAGTCTCAGAAGGTTGTGCATTTCTAAGAATTTGTGTGTTTCTTCCAGGTTGTCCATTTTATTGGCATAGAGTTGCTTGTAGTGATCTCTCATGATCCATTGTATTTCTGCAGTGTCTGTTGTTACTTCTCCTTTTTCATTCCTAATTGTATTGATTTGAGTCTTCTTCCTTTTTTTGTTGATGAGTCTGGCTAATGGTTTATCAATTTTGTTTATCTTCTCAAAGAACCAGCTTTTAGTTTTATTGATTTTTGCTCTCATTTCCTTCATTTGTTTTTCATTTATTTCTGATCTGATTTTTATGATTTCTTTCCTTCTGCTAACTTTGGGGTTTTTTTGGTTCTTCTTTCCCTATTCACTTTAAGTGTAAGTTTAGATTGTTTATTTGAGTTGTTTCTTCCTTCTTGAGGTAGGCTTGTATTGCTATAAACTGCCCTCTTACAAGTGCTTTTGCAGCATCCCGTAGGTTTTGCGTCATCGTGTTTTCATTGTCATTCGTTTCTAGGTATTTTTTTATTTCCTCTTTGATTCCTTCAGTGATCTCTTGGTTATTTAGTAGCATATTGTTTAGCCTCTATGTTTTTGTATTTTTTACAGTTTTTTCCCTGTAATTGATATCTAGTCTTGTAGCATTATGGTCAGAATAGATACTTGATACGATTTTAATTTTCTTACATTTCCCAAGGCTTGACTTGTGACAGGTCAATATATGACCTGTCCTGGAGAATGTTCCATGAGCACTTGAGAAGAAAGTGTATTCTATTCTTTATGGGTGGAATGTTCTATAAATATGAATTAAGTCCATCTTGTTTAATGTGTCATTTAAAGCTTGTGTTTCCTTATTTATTTTCATTCTGGATGATCTGTCCTTTGGTGAAAGTGGGGTGTTAAAGTCTCCTCCTATGATTGTGTTACTGTTGATTTCCCCTTCTATGGCTGTTAGCATTTGCCTTATGTATTGAGGTGCTCCTATTTTAGGTGCATAAATATTTACAATTGTTATATCTCTTCTTGGATCGATCCCTTGATCATTATGTAGTGTCCTGCTTTGTCTCTTGTAATAGTCTTTACTTTAAAGTCTATTTTGTCTGATATGAGAATTGCTATTCCAGCTTTCTTTTGATATCCATTTGCATGGAATATCTTTTTCCATCCCCTCACTTTCAGTCTGTATGTGTCCCTAGTATGTGTCTGAAGTGGTTCCTTTGTAGACAGCATATATAGGGGTCTTGTTTTTGTATCCATTCAGCCAGTCTATGTCCTTTGGTTGGAGCATTTAATTCATTTACATTTAAGGTAGTTATTGATATGTATGTTCCTATTCCCATTTTCTTAATTCTTTTGGGTTTGTTATTGGAGGTTTTTTCCTTCTCTTGTGTTTCCTATCTAGAGAATTTCCTTTAGCATTTGTAGTAAAGCTGTTTTTGTGGTGCTGAATTCTCATAGGTTTAGCATGTCTGTAAAGGTTTTAATTACTCTGTCAAATCTGAATGAGATCTTTGCTGGGTAGAATTATCTTGGTTGTAGGTTTTTCCCTTTCATCACTTTGAATATGTCTTGCCACTCCCTTCTGGCTTGCAGAGTTTCTGCTGAAAGGTCAGTTGTTAACCTTATGGGGATTCCCTTGTATGTTATTTGTTGTTTTCCCTTGCTGCTTTTAATATTTTTTCTTTGTATTTAATTTTTGATAGTTTGATTAATATGTGTCTTGGCATGTTTCTCCTTGGATATTTCCTGTATGGCACTGTCTGCGCTTCCTGGACTTGATTGCCTATTTCCGTTCCCATTATAAGGGAAGTTTTCAACTGTATTCTCCTCAAATATTTTCTCAGTCCCTTTCTTCTTCTCTTCTTCTTCTGCGACCCCTATAATTCGAATGTTGGTGTGTTTAATGTTGTCCCAGAGGTCTCTGAGACCGTCCTCAATTCTTTTTATTCTTTTTTCTTTATTCTGCTCTGCTGTAGTTATTTCTACTATTTTATCTTCCAGGTCACTTTTCTGTTCTTCTGCCTCAGTTATTCTGCTATTGATTCCTTACAGAGAATTTTTAATTTCATTTATTGTGTTCTTCATCATTGTTTGTTTGCTCTTTAGTTCTTCTAGGTCCTTGTTAAACGTTTATTGTATTTTCTCCATTCTATTTCCAAGCTTTTGGCTCATCTTTACTATGATTACTCTGAGTTCTTTTTCAGGTGGACTGCCTATTTCCTCCTCATTCGTTTGGTCTGGTGGGTTTTTTCCTTGTTCCTTCATCTGCTGTGTATTTCTCTGTATTCTCATTTTGCTTAACTTACTGTGTTTGGGGTCTCCTTTTTGCAGGCTGCAGGTTCGTAGTTCCTGCTGTTTTTGGTGTCTGCCCCCATGGCTAAGGTAGGTTCAGTGGGTTGTGTAGGCTTCCTGGTGGATGGGAGTGGTGCCTGTGTTCTGGTGGATGAGGCTGCATCTTGTCTTTCAGGTGGGCAGGACCGCATCCTGTGGTGTGTTTTGGGGTGTCTGTGACCTTATTATGATTTTAGGCAGCCTGTGTGCTAATGGGTGGGTTTATGTTCCTCTCTTGCTAGTTGTTTGGCATAGGGTTTCCAGCACTGTAGCTTGCTGGTCGTTGAGTGGAGCTGGGTGTTAGCATTTAGATGGAGATCTCTGGGAGAGCTTTCGCCTTTTGATATTATGTGGTGCCGGGGGGGAGGGTCTCTCGTGGACCAATGTCCTGAACTTGGCTCTCCTGCCTCAGAGGCACAGGCCTGACACCCTTCAGAGCACCAAGACCCTGTCAGCCACACGGCTCAGAACAAAAGGGAGAAAAAAAGAAAGAAAGAAAGTAAAAAATAAATAAAATAAAGTTATTAAAATAAAAAATATTAAAAATTTTATTTAAAATATTAAAATTTTATTAAAAATTAAAAAGTAATTTCAAAAAAGAAAGAAAGAAAGAATAGAGCAACCAAACCAAAAAAGAAATCCACCAATGATAACAAGGACTATAAACAATACTAAAAAGCAAAAAAACAAAAGACGTACAGACAGAACCATAGGACAAATGGTATAAGCAAAGCTATACAGACAAAATCACAGAAAGTCCACCGCCTCAATTTTGGATGATTCATTGTCTATTCAGGTATTCCACTGCTGGGATAGATTTCCCTTTTTCTTCTTTGTTTGCACAGCTCCTGGCGCTCAGCTTTGGATTTGGCCCCACCTCTGCGTGTAGGTCACCTGAGGGTGTGTTTTCTTCACCCAGGCAATACAGGGTTAAAGGAGCAGCTGCTTCGGGGGCTCTGGCTCACTCAGGCCGGGGGGAGGGTGGGGTATGGAGTGCGGGGCGAGCCTGCCGCAGCAGAGGCCAGCGTGATGTTGCACCAGCCTGAGGCGTGCCGTGCGTTCTCCCGCGGAAGTTGTCCCTGGAATTCGGGACCCTGGCAATGGTGGGCTGCAAAGGCTCCCAGGAGGGGAAGTGTGGACAGTGGCTTGTGCTTTCACACAGGATTCTTGGTGGCTGCAGCAGCAGCCTTAGCATCTTATGCCTGTCTCTGGGGTCCGCGCTGATAGCCGCGGCTCGCACCCGTCTCTGGAGCTCGTTTCGGCAGTGCTTTATTAATCCCCGCTCCTTGCGCACCCCGAAACAGTGGTGTCTTACCTCTTAGGCAGATCCAGACATTTTCCTGGACTCCCTCCCAGCTAGCTGTGGCACACTAGCCCCCTTCAGGCTGTGTTCACGCAGCCAACCCCAGTCCTCTCCCTGGGACCTCACCTCTGAAGCCCGAGCCTCAGCTCCCAGCCCCCACCTGCCCTGGCAGGTGAGCAGAGAAACCTCTGAGGCTGGTGAGTGCTGGTCGGCACC
This sequence comes from Grampus griseus, assembly GCF_964374135.1. NCBI lineage: Eukaryota > Metazoa > Chordata > Mammalia > Artiodactyla > Delphinidae > Grampus > Grampus griseus. The sequence goes on from NC_139017.1 coordinate 60,554,720, forward strand.
GATCTGTGCGGGATGCTCTCTGCTTTGCCCTTCACACCCCTGTTGCTGTGCTCTCCTCCGTGTCTCCAAAGCTCCCCCCACCTCCCCCAATGCTCCCTGTCTCTACCAGTGAAGGGGCTTCATAGTGTGTGGAAACTTTTCCTCCGTCACAGCTCCCTCCCAGAGGTGCAGGTCCCATCCCTATTCTTTTGTCTCTGTTTTTTCTTTTGCCCTACCCAAGTACGTGGGGAGTTTCTTGCCTTTTGGGAAGTCTGAGGTCTTCTGCCAGCGTTCAGTAGGTGTTCTGTAGTTGTTCCACCTGTAGATGTATTTCTGATGTATTTGTGGGGAGGAAGGTGATCTCCACGTCTCACTCCTCTGCCATCTTGAAGGTTCATTCATATTTTAAATACTCTTCAGAGCACAATTTTTAAACTTTTATTTCTCTAAACATAATTATTTAATAATTAAGAGGTGTCAAAATATTACAGTTGGTTTTTCTTGTCATTCTGTTTGTTTGTTTGATCCCATATTGTATCTTGGAGATTTGGGGGCAACTTACATTCTGTAGTAGTATACAGTATATATGCACAGTGTTTTAAAAATCTGATGTATAAATATTGAGTTTTACTGTCACCTAGATGGCAGATATGTAAAAAATAAATTCATTAAAATATTTCTAATGTCCTGGTTTTAAAATAGGGAGCACTTTCTCAATGTTCATCTCTTCACATAGTCATAAAGTTTCCTACTTTAACAAAAGTCACTTGGTTCTCTGCGCACCAATGAACTTGAATTTACAAGTTCATGCTAATGTGTTCTCTGCTAAAGTTGGGAAATTTTCTTTCTGTGTATCCATTGATATTTCACTATTTATCATGGTGGTGTAAATGCTTGGGTTAGCCTGACCTAAAGGCATCCAAATTCATGGGAATGGGACAATATAATTAAATATCACAATTAATGGGCTTGATGCTCCTATTTCATTCTTCACACAAACATATTAAAAGTAGATTTTTTTTATTACGTAAGATTTGGTTCTATATATAGTTCAGCCAGAAGTAAAATTATTCCTAAATCACCCTGTCTCCCAACCTAATGCGTCAGCTTCAGCCTGTACACATAATGACAGTCAGACCTTGATTGGCTTTTTTCTCTTCCAACTGGCGGTGTAGACAGCAAACAGGAACCCTGTCTGAGAAGAGTTTGTGTATAGACCCAGAGAAAAATTTTAACATGGCACTGTTGTTTATGTTATGATCAACCAAATTTATTGATCCAGTCATTTATTTATTTGTTCTTACAAAGTCCTGTATTCATCCATCCAGCACATTTCCTGAATACTTACCATGCACCAAATACTGAAACTACAGTAATAAGCAAAACAGACATAGCCCACGTAGTCCCGGATTTCATAATTTGGAAAGCACAGCTGGACTAGAGTTACCCTTAGGAAAAATACGTTCAAATATAATTAGATAATCACACAAATATGTGAAATGAATAATAAACATATGATGCTGTAAAAGCAACGAGACCCAGTATTTTCAGGAGGTCAAAGAAAGGCTTTTTTGTGTCAGTGCCATTTGAACTGAGATGGGAAGGACGCATTAACTAAACAATGGCGGTGATGGGGAAAGTAATCACTAGCTATCTGACCTCAGACAGGTTACTTAAGCAGTTTATGCGTCAGTTTTCTCATCTATCAAATGACAAGGTTAATAGTACCTACTTTATAGGATCTGGTGAGGATTTGGTAAGAGTTTAGGACTATGTTCACTACATGGGCTCTATGTAAATATTACATATTGTTGTTACATGGCATTTTTACCCATAGCTTGCTAAGTTAGAAACATACTGAAGAAAATAAAAATAATTAAATAATACTGAATGTTGATTTCAGATTTATTCAAAGTAAGATGCAAGTGATAAATAAAACTTTCCATACAAAAAGTCACAATTCAGGTAGGGAGAGAACATGGAAAATGTTGAAAGCGATGAAAATGATGATGTGAACTGCTTACAATAGATGCATTATGAAATGACACCTAGGAAAACTGGAAATCAATGAAGTTGTGTTAATTGCTATTTTTTTTGGAAAGGGAAGATGGATGCTTGCAATAAACTTAAATGAAAGATTTTTAAAAATGGTGCCCTGGGAAGAGAGAGGCACAAAAGCATGCTCATAATTTTGTGGCTTGGGCTGAAGCATTTCTCAAATGTCCTTGAAAGTTTCCAAAGACAGTCTTTCCTCAGGAAAGTATTTCTCTTGTGAGTAAATAATGTTCTTGCCTAGAAATGAAATGCAGTAATATATTACATTGCAAGTGAACTGTTAGCAAGACTGGCAGCAGAAATTCAGAAACAAATGTCGCATTGCAATCTAGAGTTTGAGGCTCTGTATCTGAACTTCCATAACTTCTAAAGGGATGCCCTTTGTATGAAATCAAAATAGTCCAGAGAAGAATTTTGACTTCTCTTTACTTAACTATTAGAAGGATTTATTTGGAATTATTATTGTGTCATGCATGTTCTGCCTTAAATTTTCTGTGGTTGAGTTGCACAATTGATAAGCTAAGGTTTCTTTCCACCATAAAAAGGCTCCTTTTAAGGAGTCCTATAATAATGACATTTAAAATACTTGCTTGCTTTTGAAGAAAGCTTCATGCTTTCCAAAGTGCTTTATAAACGCATTTCTACGAGGCAGGTGGAACGTGTCCTGTCAACAGTATTTTACAGAAAAGAAAATGGAGGCTGTAAAGGAAAGCTGCTTGGTCAAGGTCATTCAGTGCGTTAGGCGAGTTTTCATCACAGGAGTACTCACAGTTGAGCAGGGAATCCAGCAGGGAAAGCTTAAGGCTTTAGTCTATCTTTACACAAGTATTTTTGCATAAATGAAAAATTTACCCAAAGTGAAGTGCGTTAGGTACCTAATACTGCCTTCTTGTTCCTTGGAGTCCAGTGAGGGATACAGACTGAGCATATTCTATCCCAATGAAGATAACTTAGATTATTCTGAGGATGATCACCTGGGCTTCAGAATCTGAATTCCAGCTTGACCCCTTACATGAAGGAAGGCTCTTTCAGAGCCTGTTTCTCCATCCCTTAAATGGCAATTTTAATTTTAATGCTCTCTTATATGTTTATTAACTCATTCACTTAACAAAGCCCCTGCTAGATCTCAAGTACTCTGCTAAGAATGGTGAAGCTTTTCTAGGAAGCCAGAAGGCATCCTTCAGTGGATAGCGGAGGTCAAGAGAGGTTAGAGTTAACACTTGAATTTGACAGTGGGAGAAGATGAAAGGTTCACACGGCAAGGAAAAGAGAAAAAGACTATTATACAGGTTAAAGAGCTAGACCTGGAGATATTTGGAGTGACAAAATTTCTGAATTTTGATGTACCATACTTCCTGCCTCAGCTTCCACATCTTGGAAATGGGAATAATGATTAAACATGTTTCACAGTATTCATTTGGTAGAGATTAAATGAGGATTAAATAAGCATGGAAAGTGGCATAGGACAAATTTGATAATTATGTATGAAAGTGTGTATAAATAAAATCAATTGCCATGACCCCTCTTCGTACCAAGTGATCACAGCACGCTTTAATTTTCTAGCTGAGTCTGGATATGGATTCGTAACTTTATTCAAACAGTGTATCAGGCACCACTTAACCTTTGGATTGGCTGGAAATTTTTGCTCCTCTGCTCTAATACAATTTAATTTTAATTTTGGTTTTTAAGTTACATGGGTATAAATAAGAAGAGTGTTAAAGAAATGTATTTCAGATTTTAAATTCAAAAATGTAGAAAAACTTTCTTTTACTATTTTTCATTTTACGTTTGGACCAGCTACTTTTTCTTCTGCACCCAGGCAAAAGGGATTCTGAAGAAAACACTTTAAAATTTTGATTTCATATATAAGATAGTGGGAGCCTCTGCCTGCTTGATTTACATTTGTGCTCACCTTCCACTTTATGCGGGAGGGGGCATACGAATAAAGGAAATTTTTATATGATTTCAAGTTATTTAATTCCTGATATTATATTTATCCATGATAGAGTGTTATGATTTGCCTACAACATCCATCCTTCCTTTTCTTGTACCTTACCTTGTTCAGAGAGGACTTGTGCCTGTTCTGCTTTGAATTTCTCAACCAGTTCAGCTGCTAAAATCACAGGTGAAGCTTAGCTTCTGCTGATTTAATCCACCCAATCCAGATAGAGTTTCTCATTTTATTCAGCAAATATTTACTATGCCTTAAAAAAAGATTTTTAAAAAAATGCATGGTCTTATTTGCTGATGCTGCTGGGAATTAATTAATTAACTAAGTTTTAGGTTCACAGTAAAATTGAGCACAAGGTACAGAGATTTCCCACATATTCCTCTTGTGGGAATGCAATAAATTGGTACAGCCACTGTGGAAAACAGTACGGAGGTCCCTCAAAAGTTAAAAATAGAATTACCATATGATCCAGTAATCCCACTCCTGGGCATATATCCAGACAAAACTATAATTCAAAAAGATACATGCACCCCAATGTTCGTAGCATCATAGCGGCGTTATTTACGATTGCCAAGACGTGGAAACAACCTGAGTGTCCATCAACAGATCAATGGATAAAGAAGGTTATATATATATATATATATATATATATATATATATATATATAATTTAAATTTTTATATATATATATATTTACATACATATATATAAATACTACTCAGCCATAAAAAAGAATGAAATTAATTTTGCCATTTGCAGCAACATGGATGGAGTTGGAGGGCATTATTCTAAGAGAAACAAGTCAGACAGAGAAAGATAAATACTGTATGATATCGCTTATATGTGGAATCTAAGAAATAAACTAGTGAATATAACATAAAAGAAGCAGACTCACAGATATAGAGAACAAACTAGTAATTGCCAGTGGGGGAGGGGGGAAAGGCAATTTAAGAGTTGGAATTGGGGAGTGGGAAGTACAAACTATTGGGTGTAAAGTAGGCTCCAGGATGTATTATACAACAGGGGGAATATAGCCAATATTTTGTAATACATGGAAAGTAGTCTTTAAAATTGTATAAAAATTTTTTTTTTTAAAAAAGATACTTCTTAGCTGATAGAAGCTTTAGAAGTCTACAGAGGCAGATAATTTTAAAATTGCAGCATATAACTTCTGGAGCCTGGCTGACATTCTCATAGGAAGCCGCATGAAAATTACTTTCAAAGGCATTCATCACCTTAGCTTAAAGGAGTCCGTTCCTTCAGTGTGTATTAGTCCATGGTGCATCCTTACTTTGACTTATCTGTGAGGTTCACTTCTCGCCCCCAGGAACAAAACCTGCAGAGGGGCAACTTGTTTGGCTTGGGAGCCTGCCCAATATGAAAAGTTTGCAGGCAAAATCAGAAAGAACAGCTGCAGGAGGAGAGATGAGGGTTGCCGACAGCTAACGACTCAGAAAGCAATTTTCATGAGAGCCTTCTGTTTAACAGGAGGCAGCATGTGCTGGGCAATGGTTTACCATCCACTGCCAAGCTGGTTTCTACACCCTGAGTCCTCATTCCATCAAAACACATGTCCTGAGGGAACGCCCAGCCACCAGCTTCCACTTACCTGAGTTAGCATGATCTGCCATCTAGAATTTCAGAGAGCTTTTCATTTATTAACTCACATGAATCTACTTTATCCTGAGGCTCTGGATACTAGTCCCATGCAAACTGATTTAATAACAAACATTTAAGTGCAAATCCAAGGTCATCTAGATAATATTCTTTGACAGCTTATTGCATATGAGGTACTGCACTGTGCACTTTTTTATACCATATTGGACTTCATAACAGACCTCTGAAGTGGGTGGTTAAGTTTCCTGCCAAGGGAACCATACACAAGAAACAATAATCAGAAAAGACCAAAGTATTATTTATTACTAGTGAGCTAGCCGCTGTTACTTCATTTTGGAATTCTAATTGAGGCTTTCCTTCTCTCTTTCTCTTGCCCCCAAATCACAGATGACTAGGTCATGGGACAAGCTTAAGCTAACATGCCTTATTCTGTGAATCATAAGCTGAGCTACTGGGACAGAACCTTGTGACACGTTTGTCACTTTCAAATGTAATAATTCTACCCATTGCTCCATAAGTGTTCTAGTTACTGACCAATAACATTAACAATTCCTCTTCCAAGAATAGGATGGAGGGGAAAGGCACTGGATCTCCTATGCCTCCCAAACATGTGAAGGCCAAAGCATGGTGGGAGGAGAAGCATATCTCTTTGTAATATGTTTTATTCCCTGTTTTATAGATGTGCATATAGAAGATTAGAAAGGCTGAGTAACTTGTCCATGTCATGTAGCCCATGCTTTTAACTTTTTTATTATACCACTTATCCTTCTCACCTATCAATTTGCCTTTTATACTGATGTCCTGAGAAACAGACCACTGTATGGTATAGAAATGAACAACCATAAATAAGCTGGAAATGCATTTCTATTTACATTAACTAAGATAGTCACTTGTTTCTTTTACGTGAGGTCCTCCACCTTTTTAGGGACCTGAGTAAACTAACGATGTGCTTCCATTGATTAAACAAGAATTCTCCAATATTCCATAGAAGAATCATACATTTCTTTAAGCCCTATGTATGCTTCTAGGGTTTAGATTCTAAATCAAATAGGTTTCTGTTTTTCATTAAAAAAAAATGAACACAGGATTTCACTTGTAAATTTATTAACTTTTTTTTTTCTGTCTAGCAACAAGCACTGACTATTGTTGGGTTGGTGGACATAGTAGAGATGGCCATTCAGAAAATCACAAATTTTAGGAACTCTAGCATTCATGTAGCTCAGAACTGTAAGAAGAGACCAGAGGAAGATCAACATGCTTTAAAGTATATTACAAATCAATACTGAAATAGAGCTTAACATATAATTCATCTGGAAAGAAGCTCAGAACATGATTGCCAGTTATTTAATATTCTGGTCAAAGACAATGGAAGCACTATTAAAGTATGGCATTTTGACTGCCATTGGAAAGGTCAGGTTTCAAACAGCAGTGCACTAGTTGTGCTCAAAATGACTAAAGAATGATGCATAATTAAGTGAAGAGGAAATGGGAGACCTGCATTCTAATCTTGTTTTGGCCACTGATGGGAATCATGTGGACTTTAAGCCCATCACACAGTCATTTACCACCTTGGTTTTCTCACCTGTAAAAGGAGGGAGTGACTATAGTTATTTAATAATCCTTGATGATCTTTAGCTCTATGATTCTAGAAGCATCTTGATTTAATACAGTTTGACGATTTATGTCTAAAACTCTAGCAAGCAGAAAAATGTTCTTTTATTTCTAAAATGGACTTGACATTGTGTTAACAGAGCAAATGAAATCTTTTGAGGATTGTTCAAAGAATCACCAACTTAAAATTCATCTCCATTGTTGGTTTTTATTGTCTGTTTAACTTTTACTAGATCTATAATAGTTTTATTTATTTTCCTTTGCACCTGGACTGGCAGCCTGTGTGGTTGGAGAAACACATCACCACTTATTTTAGATACATTGTTATCAGAACCAACTCTGTAATCTTTGCTCTGCCTGTGAATTATTTATTTAATTTGATGTGTTTTTTCCTGGATTCATAGAATTTCCTTTTGTCATGATGCTTCTTTCCATTTATGGGACTGTAAATACAGCTGACTAAACCTCTCTAGTGGTCGAATACATATCAGGTCTTTTGTGTGAAGGATGCTAGCTAACCTTCCCGTTCATAGGCTGACTACATTTTTATTCATTTGCTTTTTTTCTACTCACCCCTGACAGTAGTATCTGTGGAATAAATAAAATAATGATACCTACTACTTATTTAAATCGGATCAGAAAACTTGACCTTTTCCTAATTTTTTACATTCGCTAGCTTTTTGGCAATATGCACCCCTATTTTTCTCTGAATCTCAGTTTACCCTCTACATGGGAATAATTATGCCTACCATACAACGTGGTGATCATAAAAGAAATTCTACCCGTCTACTACCATATTGGGGAAAAATATTTGGATTGACTTTTACCAGACTTGGAGGCACATGTTTGCAGTGGCCTGTTTGAAAATACTGACTACATGGGGTACAGTGGGATACTCTGAAGGCACCTTACAGAGGTAGATAATATCTCTCCCAGGGCATCAACACTAAAAGTGAGAAGCATTTTGATTTCTCATCAGGAAAGAAATGTTCTATGATGTTAATGGTTCTTAACTTTTGGTGATTCATTAAAATCTCCTGGGGAGCTTTTGATAATCTTAAAGCCCAGCCTGTAATTTATACCAATTAAATATAAATTTCTGGGGGTTGGACTGAGGCATTGGTATATTTTAAGGTTTGCAGAATGTAATGGTTAATTTTAACTGTCAACTCAACTATATCCTGAGATACACAGATATTTTGCTAAACATTATTTCTGGGTGGGTCTGTGAGGGTGTTCCCAGATGAGATTAGCATTTGAATTGGTAGATGGCGTAAAGCAGATTTCCCTCCCCAGTGTAGGTGGGCCTCATCCAATCTCTTGAGGGCCCCAAAAGAATAAAAAGTCAGAGGAAAGGAGAATTTGCTCTCTCTGCCTGAGTGTTTGATCTGATCCCCTGCCCTCTGACTGTGGCTTACGTCAGTTCTGAAAACTACAGCCCTGGATTTCCTAGTTTCCAGCTTATATTTAATATACAATATATTTAATATTTAATATGTTTAATATCAATTACATATGTTAAAGTAATTACATATATTACATTATACTTATTATATATCTCCTATTGGTTCTGTTTCTCTGGAGTATCCTGACTAATATGGTGCTTCCAATACACTGTAAATATTGAGAACTACTATATATGTTAAAATACTATGGCTAAGGTATTACAAAAGTGGATGCTCTGATAGTGTAGTTCTGCTTCTTAAATGGGCAACTCGATGAGGATAAGCAGCAATGTAAATTATTTTTTTCATTTTAAATGGTGGCCAGTCATATATATATAAACACTTTGGGAGGCTATAAGACACTAATTAAAAGAACTTATAGGATATAAGCACTAAAACCACATCGACTCGCCACTCAGAAGGAATTCTAGGCCCAAGATATAGAAACCTCCATACCTGAATCATTGGAAAAGATGTAGAAAAGACTCTAAAACTATTGAAATTTTCAGAGATCCCTTGTGACCCTTTCGGAGGTCATGATATCAGGACTCACTGGCCCCTGGGTCTTGTTTTGTAATACAGAGAGGGACCCACAGTTACATAGTAAATTGACACCTGAGACTTGGTTTTTTTTCAGCTAGAAGTGGAAAGGAGAAATATCTTTCACTGAAGCAGAGAGTAGAGGTATAAGTGGGGAAGACAAGGTAAAGAAAGAGAAAAGAAAATAATCCACTTAGAGAAGACTTGCTCTTGGGGCAAGCCCTGGACATATAGTCATTTATATATCCTATTTCAGGATACATTGCATGCTTTACTGTAAGTAATCATTTAATGATTTGTCTTCCACATACTTTGTTTCATTAAAGAGATCCACTTCTGCTGGCATTTTGTTTCATGGGATCCCAGGCCCTTAGCCTAGTCCGTTAGTAAAGTATTTGTGGAATGAATCAGTCAATATGTCCTCAAACTCAGTACCCTTCTCAAATCAGTTACCTGCTTTATACCATAACTGAGATTATATTATCATAGTGTTAGGACTCAAAGGGAAATATGATCTCGATTTTAGAAGTTGATGTCATCTGTTTTATCACCTCATCCAATGTAAGAATTCATGCTATAAAAGTACTGGTAATCTGGCCTCTGTTTGAGCACTCCTCGTATCTTGAATGCTCTACTTGGTGAGTTAAGTCATGCAGCATACGAACAGCTATAATTTCTACAAAGTACTTCCTTATAGTTGCCTTCCTGAAGCATGTCACCCGTTAGTCTTAGCTTGACCTGATGGAACTACAGAGAAAAATATTTGAGTTTCAAATACCCATGTTTGCACTTCACATCTTTGTAGTCCATTATCACACAACTGAAGTCTACTTTTCTTCAGGAAAACATCTAATGTTTTTTCCTAAAAATCCTGTGAAAGTATGTCTAGGCCCTTCCCCATCTTGTTTATTGATGTTTGTACTTGCTTTTGTTTTCTAAAATACTCCCAAAAAGGCAATGCTCAGAACTGGATCTAGTGCTTCTGACATGGTCCTTTTGAGACAGAATGAGACAACATATGCAAAAAAGGAAATCTATATTTCTACTAAGTATAATTGTCTAATTCTTATATCATAAAATCTACATGTGTTTGTTTCAAAAATAAAAACACAGAATAGTATAAATATACAATATTTTATATAATAGAATATAGATATAGAGTAGTATGGAAAAAAAACCCTGAAGTCATTCAAAATAACCCATTACCCAAAGAAAAGTACTTTCAGATCCATTCATCTCTGCTTTTTATCTCCCTATATTGTGTGTATGTTCATTTGTGTGAACATCACACAAACATACTAATATATACACATAGTTTAACCTAAATAAAAACATAATGTTTTAAACCCGTTTTAAAATTTAATGTAAGCATTGGACATTATTACATAGTTATAAATTTAATTCTGCATCAAAGTTTGCAAACTCTTGGCTGACTAGTTAAATTCAGCCCGTAGACATTTTATTTCCCACCCCCCAGTCCCACCCCCGGGCCTGCACAACATCTTTAAAGCCTAGGCATGTTGCAGCTTCTTCTGAAAAGTGGACAGTCTGGTGATACTTGGTGTGCAGCCTTACCTGGATGTGAGGGAAGTTGAAGCGCAGGGACATCTGATGCCCTGGGAGGTGTTCTCCAACGAGAGCTTCATCGTCAGCGTTTCCTGTTTGATGCAAACAGCCTGCAAGAACAGCCCCTCCTGGGTGAATCTGTGTTCCCGGAACATGATCCTTTTAATAGCTGTAGCTCTAGGCAGTGGTTGTACCACCATTCATTTCATAAATCCCCTTTCGGTAGACCTTAATGTTGGTTCCTTGTTTCTCCTATTATAAATAGTGTTGCAGCAAATATCTTTTTCACCCAGTTGCTTGATAGTCTTATGATGAGCTCCCAGACTAGATGTGGAATTGTGTGGCCAAAGTAGACTTCGAGGTCTCAGAACTTGTTTTAGTCTTTTAAACATCATGAGAACCACAAAAACAGCCTTTATTTTTCACTTGCACTCTGTTAAGCAAACACGTGACCACTCTATATGTAAAAACAATTTTAAAAAATAGTTGTTCAAAAATACATAGTAATTAAATTAATATTTTATGGTATAAAAATTATAAAATACAGAAAAATGTAAAGGAAAAATATAAATACACTTGCAGAACTCTGAGATAAATATTATCTTTTCCATTTTTGCATTTTCCCACTTATATATGCATATATATTTATATAAACATATATTTACATATATTTTATACATACATTATTTAATAAGGGTAAGATATACTGTTTATATAATTTTTATTTCTAGTACCTTTTCACCTAATGTTATCATGACAATTTCCCACATGATCTAATATTCCTCATTTAGAAATTTTAAAAATTATTTAATATTTCAACATATGATATCACTTATTTAAACAATGCCCTATTGTTGGAAACAAATTATTTCCAAGTTTTTCTTTTTTACAAATAGTATTCCAATTAATGCCATGGTACCTAGATTTCTGTGAAATCCTTAGAATAAATTTCTACACATGTACTCACTAGGTCAAATATCCAACTCGTGCAGACAATTTTTAAAAAATCTATATTCAGACCTTTACATTCACAACTATATTAAGTATATTGATTTCATTTGTTTTGCTCTTTTGTTTTCACCCTGTTGATAGATAGGTAGGCAGATAGAGAGAGAGATAGGCATTTCTTTTAATTTAATACGTCTCTCATTGATCTTGTTGCCTCATGTCTCTGCCTCTTCTAAATATTTTTGCACAGTTTTGGTGTTAACTTGGTGTTTTGCCAAAAAGTCAGTTCAGTGCTCCTCAGATAGTTGTTCAATACTGCCCGCCTCTTCAGGTGCTGAAAAAGGAAATTCTAATGATTTGTTAACACTTGTTAATATAGATAAGAGTAAGGCCCCAATTTTCTTATGAAAGCTTACTACTTGGGGCTGTTTTCACAGAAATATCATAACATTATATGCAGTCAAGTTGCACTGATATTCCATATGAGGAAACAAAATCTGTGAAAGGATTTAAATATGAAAATAATTATGTAAATGATAAGTATTATTTATTATTAAGTATAATTAGTAGTTGTCAAGCAGATCCTTTTCTCCCAAAGAGCCACAAATCTTTCAAAATGAATGCTTGCAATTAATAATATTTAGATAGGGGAAAAATGAGTTTTTCTCAGCTTTTCCATCATAGCCTAGATACTGCCAGGCAAACAACTTGATAGAATCAGTGGAAGCTTAAACAGGTGATAGTCTCCTCTTGCTCTCCAATTTATCACTAAATGGCTTTTCTGTGGATTGCAATCATTGAAAGGTTGTAATTGTAGCCTTCTGCTGTATTTACCATTAGAAAATTTCTTTTTACATGGAGCGTGCTGTTCTAATAAGCAGTGGGTTTTTCACAAACTTGTTTATCATTCACAATGATTAGGTTCCCCCTTATTTGAACTGGTGCATAAAATGCCACTTATGTTTTTTTTTTAATTTTTTAATTTAATTTATTATTTTATACAGCAGGTTCTCATTAGTTATCCATTTAATACATATTAGTGTATATACGTCAATCCCAATCTCCCAATTCATCCCACCACCACCCTCCCCTCGCCACTTTCCCCCCTTGGTGTCCATACATTTGTTCTCTACATCATGTTTTTAAATGATTTTTTCTCTTTGCCGTTCCTGTTAGTGTAACCGGAGGTGGGGTCTAGCTGCTCGCCGCTCAAAAGCAAGTAAAGAGGCAAGGTTGGTGGAAAGGAAAGTTTACTTTGTTTTGGGTGCCAGCGACCAGGGGGTGTGGGAGGGAGGACGCCTGTCCGAAGGCCAACTCCCTGCACCCACCCAATCAGGGGGCAAGAGCTTTTATAGGCGGAGGGAGGGGGGCTACACGCAGAAACAGCACAGTCAGCTCTGACCGTCATCTTGAAATTGGTCATCGGTGGTCTGACCAGTGTCATCTTGATTGTTTTAAGTACAGTTAGTCTTCAGTTCCAGGGTCGGTTCGTTCTCATTTCTTTGAGGCCAGTTCTCAGAATTGTGAATTGTGGCAGCTTATGTCATGCCTACAGTCTGGTCATCAGTTACTTAACTTCTTCACCTAGTGGGGTTTCACACAGCTCACAGGATATGGCTCAGAATATTATCTATAGCCACTGAGGAGGAACTAAAGGTCCTTAACTTTGCTTACTGATAAATTATTATTGTTTTGTCCTGTTTGACTGCTTTTATTTTTTGCTTCTGCATTTTCTCACTTCTCTGATTAAACTTAATTTTTGGCTAAAGTTTTTCCACAGACAAAAAGCAGGCAGAGGACATGGTTAGGGGAAAGGATCATAGGGTCCTGCTCTGTCTCATTAGGAGTCTCATTTAGGTGCATAGTTAATGTCTGCATCGCTTGGCCTCTGCTAGAAAAGGAGTGAGGTGCACAGGACACCCGCGGCCTGCTCAGAAAGCCTACACACATTGGAAAGGGATGGCGGTATCTGCCACACTGTCAACCTGTTCTACTCGGTGTGCTACTGCTGTTATAGCACATGCTGAGCTGTCAATAAAAATCAGTCAAAGCATTCTGTGTAGCCTAGGGAGGTGTGGGAAAAGGGGTCATTCCAGTTGCATAAAGATGATGCATCTGGTTGGCAAGAGGGCCCATATTCATGTTAAATCATGTATGGAGCCTCTGTCCTCCTTCCTGGTCCCCGTTACTCATCTGTTCAGGTCTCCCTGCCTCCCTGACCGCCTCCCCCATCTTCCCAGCTGCTCATCTCTATTTGATTCAGAGTATCTATGAGAGTCGGCACTGAGCTGCGGGGCCTGATCTCTGCAAAAATGGATTGGTCTGTCATGAGCCGCACAAAACAAAACGAAAATCAGGAAACGAGTGAAAGCATCTGTGAGCTAAAGTGGAATAATTATACCTCGGTACCCTGTTTATAAAGATATATAGCAGGCTTCCTGCCATATTATCACCCAGTAAGTGTACTTTTTTTTTTTCCTTTTAGTGAAGAGAGAATGCTTTTATGTCAATCTATTCATGCTTAAGACTCACAGTGCCTGTTGTCTATAACTGTGAGATACAACTCGGGAAGGATATAGATGGAGTATTTGGCTTCAATAAAGTGGGTGGAGCAGGAAATGGGCCCTACACCTGGCCCTGTTTACAACGAGTGACTTGTTAAAATGAGCATCTATACCAGGAAAAATTAATCAGCATATGTAACCATAAGGAAGGTGGAAAGTGTTGATCACATACATTGCTCAGGTGCTGTCAGAGATTCCGGGGCTGATGGAGGCTATACAAGCCCTAGCATCAGATGGGAACAACTCTCTCCCCCACAAGCTAGCCCGCTTTCCCCCTTCCTAAAGGCAGGCCCTTAAAAATGTGGTGTCTGGGGTGGTCCTCTAATTTTCCCTAATCTGTGTGTGGCTGTGGAATGAGATAGAGCTAACGTGCAAACAAAGGGTAGTGAAAATGACATGAGCTCTGGAGTGAGACAGAACTGCATCCAAATCCCATCCCTATCATTGATTTAGTTACGTAAATTGAACAAGTTCCTTAAATTCTCTGAACTGCAGTTGCCTTGTCTGTGAGGTAGAAATCAGGTCAGTCTTTACTGGGTTATTGTATGCATTATAAATAATATATATAAAAGGCCTAGCACGGCACTGACATAAAACAGACACTCAAAGTGGTAACTATTACTATAACTCAGGCAAACTACTCTGCCCAACATAGGCAGTTCTAAAGTGAAACAATATATAATAAAATCTTATTCAGAAGAACTTACAAGTAGGCAGTGGATTGGGTAGCTATATCCTATGGCTAGGTCTCAGTGCATCAATTCATATCCAAGGAGATTCTCAACATGTAGTAGATGCAACGTATTTCCAATTAATGTCATCATAAGAACTAAACCTTTGTATTTCTTTGGTTTCTAAGAAATTTTCAACCTTAATAATATGTTAGAGTACTTCTGGGTTTAGCTCTTACTAAATTATAAATGCTATCATTTTATACCTAAGATGCATGGTTCACTCAGTGCAGGTGGGGGAAAACTGAATGTTTTAGACTGGCTAACTCTGGCTTGCTGAAGTTCTGGTACACGGACTAAGTGGTGAAGTCAGTAAAGCTGATGAGGTTTCATTTCTAATTATACTAGGACTAGGTCAAGATGCTAGTTTCCAACTGCATATATCCTTTCTGATGATGATCTTTTTTTTTTTTTTTTTTGCTTGAGTGTAAAGATATTCTTTTCTCTGTATTTTTGAGAAAATATTAGCTTGGCTGTCCCAAGCTAACATATGACGTTATGAAAGAGTGACTTCAGTGACTCAGTGCTTCCCACTTGGTAATTTCTCTCACCCTCAGGAGTAGCCTCAAATGCTAGCTCCCATCAATTACTGGATGCCCCATATTTTCCCAGCATCATTATAATCACTCCTATCAATTCAGCACCTGTAATGAGCCAGGCTGCTTATCCATTTACAACCTTCACTGTTTTATATATATTAGCTCAGTTTGCTACCTCTTGTCCCCCTCAAGCCAATATCAAATGTTTATTAATTAGGTAAAAATGGTATTAACCGCTTACATCAGGAAGGGCAAAAGGGTATCATCTTGAGTGCCCATTTTGAATGAGTGGTAATGTTTGGCAGAAGCACTGAATTAAGAAAAAAATTTAAGCTCTGTCCAGCCTTAGGGGGGAAGGATGCCGTGATTGATTAGCAGTGTCTGCCTTGGTTAAAAGAAAAAAGAATAGAAATAGGTTGAGTGACTTGCAGGACGGAAAGGATGGGGATTCTCGGGCTCAATTTCCTTGCTGCTTATAAGCTTCTTAGAGACACAGGTGATGTTTCAACTTTCCATCATGTTGCCACAGTGTTCATTTCCAAATCATTTATTTCTTCATTCCTCCATTTATTCCTGCTGAGTTCTCCTGGACTCAGAAACTTCACACACTCTATTCCCTTATGTTGAGCCTCACATACTTCCAAGTGGCTTCCAAGTGGCCTCCAAGGGTGGCCTTGTCCTGTTTATCCCGAGAAATTCCCCCAGGTTAATATGTGTCGCAACGTCTTTGTCTTTTATATTATAGAACTTGTATGAATTTGTAATTATTTGTTAGAATGTTTTCTTGTTAATTTACCGTTTCCCTCACTGAACTCTAAATTCCATGAGCCCAAGAACCGCATCTCTCTTTTTGACAAGCCACCTTATTTATACCCAGCACACACATCTGGGAAAGAGTAGACATTTAATAAATATTTGTTGAAACAGCAAATCCACTAAACTTTGGAGATTCAAACTTAATAAAACATGGATCCTGGCTTCACAGAACTCATATTGTAGTGAAGCAGAAAGTTGATTAAGTAAATGATTATGATGCAATGTGATAAAAGAAACATAGATGTAAGGAAATATCACTGCCTGCCTGGATCAGGGGGCAGGTGTTGGGGACGCATTCTAAAAGTAATGTCAAGATTGAAGAGTAAGGAGTAAAAATGGACCTTTTAAGAAAAATCAAGCGCTGCAACTTGTGCGATTTGAATTTGATATGTTCCACCATTAAAGTTTTTTTTAAATCAAGCAGGGTATATTAACATGCATCTGTAGTATTGCCCTAAAAGCATTTTAAAAGAAATATGGATGTCTTACCTACAGAGGCACACAATTAGGCTTTTCCCTCAAGGTATTCTTAGTGTTAACCCTTTATATTGCTTTTTACTTGATGTACCCACTAATTGTTCTGATCCAGTGGCCTTTATGAAATTTTTGGTCATTTGCAGAAGTGTCAGTGGGGATTATGTGAGCACGAGTCTTTCAGAATTTTAAGTAGAAAATGGCTCAAGCATCTCCTACAGTTAGGGTACATGTGGTTACAGTAGAATAATTTAGAGAAGTGAAATTGGGTTTGTCTCTTTAGGTTTAAATATATGACTTGGGGATAATAAAGGAAAATCATTACTAGCACAACAAGGGATATTTAAAATAAAAGATGGTTTTAGGTACACCACTAACTTTCTTACAGCGTCAATGATAAATTGTTAGGTATTATATTGATGGTAGCAGGCAGTAACATGTCCCTTTGTAGTTGAAGCTTTTTTAAAAAGCTTATTTTTATTTTTTTAACAACTTTATTGGAGTATAATTGCTTTACAATGGTGTGTTAGTTTCTGCTTTATAACAAAGTGAATCAGCTATACACATACATATATCCCCATATCTCCTCCCTCTTGCATCTTCCTCCCTCCCACCCTCCCTATCCCACCCCTCTAAGTGGTCACAGAGCACCGAGCTGATCTCCCTGTGCTATGCAGCTGCGTCCCACTAGCTATCTGTTTTACATTTGGTAGTGTATATATGTCCATGCCACTCTCTCACTACGTCCCAGCTTACCCTTCCCCCTCCCCGTGTCCTCAAGTCCATTCTCTACATCTGCGTCTTTATTCCTGTCCTGCCCCTAGGTTCTTCAGAGCCTTTTTTCTTTTTTTAGATTCCATATATATGTGTTAGCGTACAGTATTTGTTTTTCTCTCTCTGACTTACTTCAGTCTGTATGACAGACTCTAGGTCCATCCACCTCACTACAAGTAAAGCAACTTCATTTCTTTTTATGGCTGAGTAATATTCCATTGCATATATGTGCCACTTCTTTATCCATTCATCCATCGATGGACACTTAGGTTGCTAGTTGAAGCTTCTTTTACAAATAAGCTGGGGGGTTTTTTTTGACTCGATTATATATTTATTCTTTTATAAGGCAGAGAGGAAGAAAGGGAGGGATAGACTAAGAAAGTATGGAGCAAAACATTTCCTTAAATCACATTTAAAATAAGGTAGAGTGTAGTAAAATACAGGAAGGTAGACTGAAAGGCAACAGTAAATTTTTTTAAAGAGCTTTTATAATTATATTACATCACTTGACAGAGCTGTAGTGCTTTGTGTAGGCCTTTAAAACTTCCCCCAAACATGTTCATTCACCTTGATTTAATCATGTGCACAGAAGAAGTTCCTTGTTGGGTTGGTAAAGCAGAATCATATCCAGGCTCTAGCTAGATCCAAACACTATTGCAGTTCTGTACAAACCTGTGTGGTATGTACAGATAGAAACAATGATATGTAAACCTGTTCCCCTTTGGTACATTGATCATTTCCTAAACTTATTTCACCAGTACCCACCACCCCTCCACACACACACACACACAAAGCACTAATACCCCTGTAAGATATATTAAATGTGTTGATTTGGATAACTAGAATTTGATCGACAGAATTCCTCCAGCAAGAGGGAGTTTTAGGTAGAATGGAAGAGAAACTCATGGAAACGCTTGAATGGTCCTTTCCTTGATTCCACAAAATGAGTAAAACTGATCGAGGCCCTTTAATATGCAGCATCCATATTGCATTTGTTCTTACATTTTATGCTGTAATTAAATACAGAGTAAAAGTTATTGAGTGAATATTAAGTTTATTGGGTAGCTGAGTTGATAATGGTATTTTATTTTTGTGCATTGGAAATCTATGTACATTTATATTGTAGGAATATGGCAATGCCCCAAGAAAAATGAGAAATTCACTGGTAATTTCCCACCCAAAGAGAGCCATTGTCAACGTTTTAATATTATATACTCTGTGTGTCAGTTTGTTTTTTAGTCAAAAATGGCATCTTATTGCTTGAATTTGCATTTCACTGATTATGTGATAAAAACTCCTTTTTAGGGCTTCCCTGGTGGTGCAGTGGTTGAGAGTCTGCCTGCCGATGGAGGGGACACGGGTTCGTGCCCCGGTCCGGGAAGATCCCACATGCCACATGCCGCGGAGGGGCTGGGCCCGTGAGCCATGGCCGCTGAGCCTGCGCGTCCGCAGCCTTTGCTCCGCAACGGGAGAGTCCACAACGGTGAGAGGCCCGCGTACCGCCAAAAAAAAAAAAAAAACCTCCGGTTTAATTTAATTTTTCTTGAGGTAACATTGGTTACCGCCTCTCAGCTCGAAATTCACTCTTTTGTTACTTGCTCTGTGAAAAGTGCTATGGGTCCTTTAAATAGTTTTTCCTTGGCCAGCTCGTGTGATGTTAGGCTTTCCTAATTGATGGCACCTGAGGAAGGTGTTGCTTCGTGATGCCCCGGTGCTTGCTGGGAAGGTTCTTGGTGGCATCTTCAGCACCCACTCACTCCTGCAGCACCGAGGGCGTCCTCAGCCCTGCTCCCGGGGCTCACAACTTCTCCAGTAGTCGGCTTCAGCAGTGCGCAGAGAGAGCAGTGGACAACAGCTTCCGTCAGCATCTTCTATCACGCAGTTTTGGAGTAGCGCCTCAGGTGAGAAATCTCCCCATGCATAGCTTTACTGGAACCCTAGAATGTGGATTTCCAGCAACTTACAGAGGGCATATTTCCAGAAAGTTCCACCGTGAGACACCACAGCAGCTTCTTTACCATCCAGTGAGCCACAGTCATGCCCTTTTCAACCGGGTCTGGACCTCAGTCCTGTGGGCAGGGAGGAGGAGGTCTTCTTTTCAACTGGAGGGTTAGCGGCTCTCCTTATTTCTGCTAACTGTGTGTTTTGGCGTTCTCTTTACTTGTCGCTGGCCATTCCTTCCTTACTCTAATCCTCTTTCATAAATTAATAGTTTTTTCATTACACTTTCCATGCTCAAATTACTGTTTGTTTTTCTTCTGGTTGGACCCAGAATAATAACTAAATAATCTAATATTAGTGTGTTATTGTTTTATTTTAAACCCGTTTTTCACATTTTTTTGTTTCTACATCATCATTTTAATGGTTTCATAGTAGTCCATGTAGTAGTAAATACTTCATGCCTATTGTTATATAGTTTATAATATATGTTTTCATTTTCACAATTGTAGACAATGCTTTAGTGAACATCTTGGTACATATCCTTTGCTCCTATCCATAATGATTTTCATTAATTCTCAGTCATTTGGACATTTTAGTCAGAGGCAAATGATGAACACACCACGTAAAGTGCTTTATATATTTCCAGGGGAATACTGAACATATTATTTAGTGCCATAGCAAAACATCAGAAAAAAGTGAGGAAATCATGATTTTTATTGTCTTCTGCCAAACTCTCATAGCAAGAATCTGAAAAATCTCTGGTGAAACACAACTGAAACTAGATTTGAGATTGAGCCATTAAATCCCAGTTATCACCAATCACTTCTGGCTGCTTCTGATTAAACACTTTCTTTGTGTTTACGATTGGGGAATCCACCTCATGAAAAGAATGGCAAATGGGAAAGAAGTAAATGATTCAGAATATCTTGGTCGTTCCTGGGAGAGAGTGCTCTGACCAAGCAAACGGTTTACCTGAATGTCTTAAGCAAACTGAGCTTGGCTGATTTCCTGTGCTTACAGAAAAGAACCGCTGTAGCTTCAGCTGGAAACCCTAAGCCAGTGGCTCAGTGGTTGTTTTTTTGACGTGCCTGCATCACAGGTATAAACAATCTGCGATGTTGAGCTAAACATACCTAAACTGCTGACGATCTTTCAGGTTAATTTAAACCAACAGGGAATGATCCTGACTGGCAACAATAGAAGATTCTCTCCCAGCAGGAAGTGCATGGGGGCATCCCTTCTAGATCAGACATGCTTCAGAGACTGCTTCTGGAAGCGGTCGTCTTAATTGAATGTCTGTTTCTGAATGTTTGTTGCTCACAGATGTTTCTCACCAACACTGTTGAGCCTTTTGGTGGTCTCTAAAAGAGGCTATGTTAATCTCAGAACAAGGAGATACAACATATATGACGTGTAATCACACTATAATGATAAAAATAGACACATGCCATCATTATTGTCATGGGCATTATCAACAACACAACACAATCACTGTAACTTATTGGGTACCTGTTATGCAGACAACATGTCTCTTGTCCATGGATTAGTGTAGTTAATCCTCACAAAGCTCTTAAGAAGTAAGTACCAATAATATCCCCATTTTACAGATGAAGACACTGAGGAAGAGAAAAGTTAAGAATTTGCCTATGATCTGTTCAGCCAGTACACAAATTACACTGCCCAACTCCAAGATCAGGTGAGTACAATGGCCTGAGCACCATGCTTTACTGCTTCCCACATATTTAGGAGCTAAAAGAAATCAAGTAGTGGACCTTAAAGAAAATCTTCCTCTACCTTCGTTCAACTCTTTTCGCTTTCATTTTGGTGGAGTCTGTGAGAGACTTAATGTATCATGTAGAATTATCAAGTTAAATGACTGCATTTTCCCCCTTAATTGACCATTTTGAACTGAATTGCTTGGATTTATCAGATTTTTTGTAATGCAGTATTACCAGCCTCTTTCCCACCATCACTACACCTGAAAAATAAAATTCACACATATGACATTCTATCATGTGCTTATCCAGAATTAATGCACAAAGCTGCATAAGTAAAAATCTGTGGTTTATGCACAGTTTCTTCCAGGCCAGTTGCTGTGTCTCCCAGTCACCCTAGGGTCTGCAGTTAAGGACCTGCAAGTCTAGAGAAACTGAGAGAGACGTGTTGGCTTGGCCAATAGATCTTGAGCACCTATAAAGTGCAAGGAGCTGGATCACTGTGGTGGACTTGTCGGGGATTTAAAAATAATAAGACAGCCTAGGAGACAGGCTTTGACACCACTGACAAAAAAACACTTCAATTACCAGGCAGTGAGAAAAGGAGGGACGTGGGTAGACGACCATGTCAGCAGGGTGTGCTGCGTGTGGCCCATCTTCAAGTCTCAGTTGAATTCCGCTGTTCAAATGTGGGCCACTTGTGGGAAATTCTGTACCATGAGGGTTTTGCTTAATGTTTAAAAAGTCTTACAAACAGATGAATAGGAGACATAGCAGGTGGCAAATCAGAAAGTTGTGTCTTGTAAACAGGGGGAGGTCAATCCAACCTCCAAATCCCAAAATATGTCAATATCCTATAATAGAGAATCACTATCAGGGAACTTGCTGTTTGTTTATTAGTGGCAGCATGGCATAAAATCAGGATAATTCAGCGTTTAAAATCCCTTTGTTTGAATTTATAACTAGTGTAAATACTTCTAAGATTATATACAAGTTGTGTCTTGTAAACAGGGAGAGGTCAATCCAACCTCCAAATCCCAAAATATGTCAATATCCTATAATAGAGAATCACTATCAGGGAACTTGCTGTTTGTTTATTAGTGGCAGCATGGCATAAAATCAGGATAATTCAGCGTTTAAAATCCCTTTGTTTGAATTTATAACTAGTATAAATACTTCTAAGATTATATACATTTAAATTTTTTCTGCAACAAGTTAGACAGGATCACAAATTCACATGATGCTCAAAAGAACACTCAGAAGTATTTAATGAAAATCTTCATTCTAGTGATGAGGAAACTCTAGCTCAAATAAGAAGCAAAAAACCATACTCAAGCAAACAAATCTGTAAAAGAGTTGTAATCAGAAATATCCAGTTGTCCTACCTCCTAATTTTGTGATCCATCTGCTTTCACCATCAGTCAAAAAATCTGATTCTTTGAATAAAGAACTTTGGCTTGGCTTTATAGAGTAAGATTAAAAAAAAAGAAAAAACCAAACACTTAGGCAAAGGAACAAACAGCCAAAATTAAGTAAATCTGGGATTTTTTTTAAACCAGCGTTGTCTGCATTGTTATTTTGGGCTCAGAGCGATAGCTTGATGCCAAATTTAAATGGAAAGCATTATCTACTCCATATTTATAAATCTTTAGATTCCACATGTGTCATGAAAAATGTAAGTAAATTTTATAATAGTAAGGTGTGTGGGATTAATTTGTATTCTATGTTGAAAAGCTCCACGGTAGGCAATTAATTCATGAAACACCAGCGATTGCTGCCTTAAGGGCTACAATGCTAGATAAAATTACAGACCTCAAATCTTATTATTACACTGGTATCTATTTTTTGGTGGGGTCTAGGGAATATATAATCTTAAATTGAATATTTACCTAATCAGTAGGCTAAGGGTATCTTCTGGGTTCTGCCCCCTTCGACTCTAGAACACATTGTCTAGTTGTGAATATTAATATGCTGCTTATATAGTTGGGTACTACTGCTTACTGTTTTCACTTCATGGCACACTTATTAAATGATACTTGTATGCTATACTAGAATAAACTAGAAGGGATCTAAATGGAGCTTGGTAAAAATTGTATAGCCTTTATATTAAACAATGATAAAGTAAAACAACTAATATAAATAAAAATTTAAAATAACAAGCCATAATAAAGTATAAAGTATTGGGGAAGATATCAAATACTTAATTTACATAATTTTCAAGTAATGCTTTTCAGGATTTTTAATGAGAAACTTGTAGTTGCTTCCACAAACATAAGTGTTTTTTGGTTTTTTTGTTTGTTTGTTTTGTTTAGCAGATCTTACTCTTGAAGTTGTGACTGTAATTCTAATCAATGTTTTAATAACATCTATTTTTGATCGTCACATTAGACAAAATTTTAATCATTTTTACGATCATTCAAAATTTTTCAAGCCAGTGTTTTTAAAAGAATCTAGTTTCTTCTTTCTTTGGCACACAAAAACTCATTGCAGTATCATCTGATGATGTGTATGAGACTGATTTCGTTCCAAGTTGGTGGTTGCTTTTATAAGGTATGTCCCAATAATGATGGTAGAAGGCACAGACTGTGGTAGAGCCTTCACATCCACTAGGCCGTCATATCTGTAGAAGGCACAGACTGTGGTAGAGCCTTCACATCCACTAGGTGGTCATATCATCTTTACATGAAGACAGAGATGGGCGGGTAACCACCTAAACCCATGCTGACAAGGTCTCCTGGGACTTCCGCCCCTGACCTGCTGTATCTTTGCTCTGGATCATTAGTTCTTGTAGCAGTCCTAGCAATATCTTGTTCACCATGAGCATTGGCATACTCGCCGCTGGCTGTTGCACAAGTTGATGCCCGTTGGTTGAACGGCGAGAGAACTTTGATGGACCCATGGGTGTGGCGTTTCTCACTGTGTCTGCCATCCGAGACCACTTTTGACCTTTTGTCTGACTCTCTCTCGGGTAACCTTCCTGGGAGACCCTAGAGAGGCTATTTGTGGCTGAATGTGAATAGTTCCAGGGTTCTGGGTAACCCAGGCTGTAGCAGGCAGCCCCAAGGGTTGAGGGGATCATTATCTCATGTCCCACTTACAAACATTAGATTCAGAACTGTATACCTAAGCAGACTGCTTGGTACCCTCTGATTCAGGTATGTGACTTAAAACAGCCTTGAAGAACTTTGAAAGTAATATAAAAAATGGCAAACTTCTCTATTTTACCCTTTCTTTACCTAGACTAAACGTGCAGCCTCACAGGAGCTGAGAACATATTTATTCTTTATCTTTTACTTAAGACACTCAGCAGGAAGGTAACACACTTTGAATGAAAAAGGACAATTCAAGTTAGGTTGGTGCTTTGCCTAAGCCAGAAAGGTTTAGGGAGAGAAATTGAGGATGAAGAACAAAAGAGACAAGCTTTTTCCTTTTCTTTTTTTTTTAACCTCTGATGGTTTGACTTAATTCTATTATTTGAAAGATTTTGAATTGATTTGGACACACCCACATTTAAATATAAGTTCAAAAATACATTCTAAAGTCAAATGGAAAGTAATTTGTGTGGTCTTGTTATGAAAATAATTGTTTTATTCTCTGTATACTCCAGTCTCTCCACTCATTTATTCATACTTGTATTCATCTATTTAAACATCATTCATATATTCACAAAATATTTGTTACTGTGGATACTATACCTGGTATTGATCTAGGTGCTGAGCTGGAAAGGTGAAAAAGTCATTATCATTACCTTGGAGGGTCTCCCAGTCTTGAGGGGAGTCATAGAGGTTACCACATAATTATTGTACAGTTGGACAAGTATCATTATAGTCTTATGAACAGAATATCAGGAGAAAAATATTTTATTTAGTCTTATTATGTATTTGAGTATTCACCTGCCCAAGATGGAAATCTATCTAATAGAGTTTGTGCTTTTAAGGACATAATCCAACATGATATTTTTTATTTGCTGAGATCTTTTCTCCATGAAGTGAATTAGGAGCCCAGGCTTCTTCTGTGTCCTGACTCTATTTCCTAGGGCCTCAAAGCCTTTGGAATGTAATTGGAAGACAGAGGAGAAAAGGGTGTAGAGGCTCTGCTCTTAATCACTCCATCCCAGAAGTGACATTCATTACCTTTGCTCACATTCCATTGACAGGGTATACATGCAGGAGGTGCTGGGTCCTGCAGCCCCGGCAAGTTAACATCTAGCAAACAGTTTTACACAGAGGAAGGCTAGTGAGCTCTTTGCTGAATTGCTCACATTCTCTGGACAAAAGTAAGGAAGTCTGTGGCTGTTTATCCCCTTCTCAAATATATGCTTCATTTTTTTCCATCTCTCTAACTCTAATCATGGGCAGCAATATTTCTTCAATATTTTATCCACTCACACTGTCCAGGGAGGTTTCTTCGGCACAACAAGCAAGGCACGCTGGGTTTATTTTTATAGCACACTTCCCACAGTCGTATCAGATAAATGCATTACATCTCACCAGGTGACTGCTGAATAATCTCACAACTGTGGCTTCCATGTGAAAGGCAGAGATGATTAGCTTCCAAGGTGTTTGTGGGCCAGAATTGCTCTGCTTCCCTTAACTAGGTAGGTTAGTACCTGTTCGAGTTCTTTGAGCTTTGTATACTGTTCCCTTGATTCACAGGAAGAAATCATAGACTTAATAGTCTGGTTGTGAGGATTAAATTAGATATTTTATATAAATTTCTAAGCATGGCTTTAGGCACATATAGAAAGCAATCCATAATTGAGGCTCTTGTCATTGCTAATTAAGGATAGGATATTAAGCGAAAATGGAAGTGTCCTTTTTGTGGAGGAGGATGATATACTGAAACATTTAAACGTATTATTTCCTGTAACTAATTTCTAATGAGATTTCAATGTGTGCTTGCTGTCTGATTCCCCAAGAGAATGGATTTTCTCCCTCACCTTATCACATAGATATTGCCTGAATAAGGTCCTAATACCTGTAACTGAATCCACTTTTAGGATTGCACTATCCTTTAAGAGGCAGCAAAATATATTAAAAAAGAGTGTTAGTTCTAAACTCAGATTTCAAGTTCTAGCTGGGTTACTTATCAGCTGTGTGACCTTGATCAACCTGTTTCTGAATCTGTGAATGTTAGCCAGTGATATTCCTTTCTAGGGACATTATGCTGGGAATGAGATGATTTATATAAAACACTTAGCAGAGAAGATGGCATAGAGCAAGTACCTAATACATGTTACTTTAATCGTGATGATTACACAGAATATTGGGATTGGGGTCAGATGACCTGAGTTTATATCTGTGTTCTGTTGCTTTTAATCTTACTGAGCCTCGGTCTCCTCATCCATAAAATGGGGCTAATAATATTCTCTTCACACAGTTGTTATGGTGATTTTAATGTATGTGAAAGTTCATAGAATCTTGCCTAGAACCTGTAAAATATTAAATACGTGTTAAAATTATTTTATTTGCGGTATCTGTGGCCCTAGGCAAGTTGATCTTCCTCTCATATTGATTATGCCTCCTATTTGGCCTGTTATAGTTAACATCAAAAAAAAAAAAAAAAAAAACAGGGCTTCCCTGGTGGCGCAGTGGTTGAGAGTCCGCCTGCCGATGCAGGGGACACGGGTTCGTGCCCCGGTCCGGGAAGATCCCACATGCCTTGGAACGGCTGGGCCCGTGAGCCATGGCCACTGAGCCTGCGCGTCCGGAGCCTGTGCTCCACAATGGGAGAGGCCACAACAGTGAGACGCCCGCGTACTGCAAAAAAAAAAAAAACAAAAAAAAAACCCAAGAAAACAAACCCTCAAGCAACTCTAAAAATAGTACTATATCTAACATTATTATTTAAGAAGAGGATGGCATTCTGTTCCTGAAGGATTTGGCCATTGGAATTGTGGAGGAAGACCATCTTGGGATTTGTGTGGTGACATTTCTTAAATGCATGGTATAGCATGGGTTGCTTTCATCACACAGTAGGGAAATACTAATATCAATAATTTTATAATCCCTAACCCAGATTAACTTTAAAGCCATTAGTAAAGACGAATTCCATTTTGATATTTAGTACCCTGCTAGAGTATCTCTCACTACAGAAGTTTAAAATAAGCATAAAAATAAATCCAGAAACAGATAAAGCTAGCCTGTGCTGTGGAACACCATATTCCCAGGCAGTCCAATCTGAGGTCCACAGTCAAAAAGGATTTTAATCTATGAACTATGTCTACAGTGGGTGTTGATGGGAGACAATTGACGCCTTTTTACCCTCCCTCTGTCCTGAGGTGGTTTCTAATTCAGGTTCGATCATTAGAGCATTATAGAGAAGCCCTGCTATGCTAGTATTTTTCTTAGACTTTGAACAAACTCAGACACCATAAGATTTTTTTTTTTTAACGAGGGAAACCTGAGAGCTTTCTGTGGTATCTCTCTTGTACGCCTCCTGTTCTCCTATGTGGATGCCCTTCTGTATCTTATATCACTTCCCCAGTTCAAGAATCCTTCAAGAGTAGCCTCAAAGCCCATCTCTTCTTTGCAAAGTTACTTGTTCCATATTGCTTACATAGATCTCTCTTCTTCCAACCCCCTTGAAACACTGTTCTTATCTTTCAGTTGAGTGTTGAATCACAGAATTTCTATCATAGTATTTAAGTATTTAAGTATTACTTAAGTAGCGCAGGGAGAGGCTAATCCTTGAAATCAGGAAATAATTATATCTTAAATTATAATTTACAGCTCCGTGGCAGTGAACACAGTGGCTAAATAAATAAAAATTTAATTAAAATGTTATGCAATGAGGGCCTTACAAAAATGCCGTTAAGAATAACATCGTTTGCATAAAACTGAATATCTAAAAACAGCTAGATAACTATTTAACTTTCCAATTGTATGCATAGATAAAGCACAAGGATTTGCCCCTTAGGATTTTATTTTCCATGGTAGGTCATTTCAGATGCTTTAAGTGACCCTACAGGCATCTTTTTAAGATTACCTTTGGACCCTGGTTTTTCATCTTGGGACTGCCGCCATGTACAATCCTAAAATGTTCCATAAAGGCTCAATCTTGCTTTTATTTCATGAGCCGTTTCCATTTAGTTAAAATTAAACTCTCAGCTACAGGACTATCTCCGAGGACTCAAAGCTTTCCCTTCTCAGTTAAAGCGTCTAACCTGCTAGCTTCCTGAGGGCAGTGAGCTCAGCGTGAAGCTGAATGACAGTGAAACCCCAAAGTGACGTGACATCGCTTCATTCCAGAATGGGTGTTCCCTGACGGCTGCATCTAACATATGCACAAAATCTCTCTCTCGATTTGCACTTCCAACACCATTCCTAAAATGTAAGCATTGTTCTTTGGTGTCTCACAGGTAGCATAAATTAAATGGGATAGTTTTTATATTGTGTTCCACCTCCATGTAGATTTTTCTTTACTGGTTTCTACATGTGTCTCAAGTTAAAGCACTGTTTCCTAACTATCTCACTCCCTCTCCTGTTTACCCTCCTGTCCCTCACTTGCATACCAGAGCACAGTAAGCAGACACCTTTCCTAGTATCCACCATTGATCCATCCCCTATTGCCCTGTCCTCATAGGACCTGATTTGATAGGAAAAGATGTTCATTCTCAGATATTTACCAGCATGAGTGAGACTACCAATGCTTCATCCTTTCATTCACTGTGTTAGGTTTGTAAGAGACACTTAATCTCTTTTGGCGCCCAGCTGGAAATCCATAGGGAGAGAAGGAGCAAACAGGTATGCTGCTAATTATCAAATAGGTTGTTATGATGGGACACAGAACAGGGAATGAGAGCTCACCTGGTTGGAAGCAGGTGATCAGGGGTTTGACTTTTTAATAACTTTATTGAGGTACAATTTACACACAATACATTGTTCATATTTAAAGTATACTAAATACTGTGAGTTTTAATATATGCGTAGACCCACAAACCCAGCATCCCAAACAAAATACCAAATATATTATAATTCCCAGTGTTTTCTTGTGCAGCTTTGCAATGCTTTCTTCTCTCTATGCTTTACTCACTATATATTAGTTTACATTTTCTAGAATTTTATAAAAATGGCATTATGCTTTTTTTTCTTGGTCTGGGTTATTTTACTCAGCATAATGATTTTGAGATTCATTCATGTCGTTGAACATATCAATAGCTTACTCCATTTATTCACTTACTTATTTATGGCTGAATAGTATTCCACTACAAGAATATACCACAATTTAACTCTGCACTTCCTGATGGGCATTTGGGTTGTTTCCCGTCTCGTCTTTTATAACTAAATCTGTTAGGAATATTTGTCTACAAGTCTTTGTGTGGATGATATACTTTCATTTCCTCTTGGTAAAAATTTAGAAGTGGCCCTGCTGGGACATACTATCAGGACTTCTGACTGATGGAACAGCATAAGAGGTTGGAATACACACAGTAATGAATTTTTGAAGGAGGAGAGTTGGGGCACCTTTTGGTCCCTTCCCAGGGGATAAGTATATACTTCAAAGGTACTTCAAATTTGCCAAGTTTTGAGTCTCAATTCTCGACCTTCTTTTTCAAATGTGGTCCTTTGTCAGTATTCCTTTGTTCAGTAAATTGTACCACCATCTGTGAAGTAAATAATGGCTGCACATAACTAATCAATAATCAGCCATTTTGTCCATATTTTCAAATGTGTTGGTATAAAGCTACCACAGTATTCTTTTGTAATTAAAAAAAAATTCTCTGTTTTATAGCTAGTCTCATCACTATCATATTTGCTAAGTATTGCTTATTTTATTGGTCTTTCTAAAGAAAAAGCTTTTGGTTTTATTTGTCAAGTTTACTGCTTTTCTTCTCGATTTTTGACTTTTCTCTTGATTAATTTTGTCCTTCCACTCTTTGGGATTTACCTTGTTCTTTTTCTATGTCTACTGTCCATTTCCTGTAGCTTCAAGAGCCATTTTCAACAACTCAACGAGCTCTGCCGGCTATGTCATGGCCACTTCATCATATGCCATTAAAACTTAATCTCATACACTGGGTGAAGACTCAGCAGTCTTATTTTGCTTTCAAAATTGTTCTATGGCCTTGGATTCTTCTTCTCCTAAATTAGTACTATCATCATGGAAAATTCTAGTGGGCCTAGAATTCTAGGCTTGCCTTTCCTGCAGTTTCATAATAAAAGAAAAAACATTTCCACTCTTTTTTGATGTTGATCGAAAATTTAGCAACACTTCTTTGCACTATATTCAAATCCCAAAATATAAGCAAGCCTTCATGCACACAGGCTCACTGAAATGTCATAATCTTAAACTACGTATGCCCTTGAACAATGACCTTTCCAAATACTCCACACTCTTCCTAGGTGTTCAGACTTTTTCATTCCTACAACATCTTTTACACATGGTCGATTTGTGTCGTAAGTTCTTCCTCACTCCCACTTCTGAGTATATATCCAAAGGAGACATCATCATTATTTGAAGATATCTGTACTCCCATGTTCATTGTAGCATTATTCACAAGAGCCAGAGTATGGAAACAACCTAAGTGTCCATAGTAGATTAATGGATAAAGGAAATATGGTATATATATACAATGGAATATTATTCAACCTTAAAAAAGAAGAAAATCCTATCATTTAAGTCAACATGGATAAAACTGGAGGACACTATGCTAAGTGAAATAAGACAAAGACAAATAGTGCATGATGTCACTTATAATGTGGACTCTAAAAAAATAATGAAATAAATCAACTCTTCCCTCCCTGTACATTTTCCTCAGCAGAATCTAGCAGCCTCTACTATGAGTCTTATCTTTTTTTCTTTATTGTTTGTACCAGATCACAACCTCAGGGAACCTATGTATTTACCGATGTATATCTAGATTATAGTTTACCATTGTTCTTTTTCTTTGCAATTCATTCCGTCCACTTCTGGCATCAGAACCTCATTTTTCCTTTGGAGAAGTCCTTGTGATTCAGGTAGGCTGTGTGTCTCCTCCCTAGGCTGTGTGACTTGGGGCTGGCTAGACACAGTGTTTTATATATACTCTATATGTCTTAAGTACTTATTTCTCTGTTTTCCATCATTTTCCCTCCAAATTTTAGTGTAGTTATTTTTTAATTGACATTTGTAATCCTTTTTTTTGTTTGACTAAGGTACTGTTCAACTGATCTTCTGAGTGCTTAATTTCAGCATTTTTAATTCTAGAAGTTTCTTTTGGTTGCATTTCACAGATAATTTTTGCTTAAATTGTACATGTTGTCCTTTTTTTAATACATTAATCATAATTTTAAATAATAGTTTCATTGAGATATAATTTACTTTCCATATTATTTAACGTGTACAATTTAATGTGTTATGCATCTACCACCACAATCAATTTTAGAACTTTCATCCACCCCCAAAAGAAAAAGAATCTATTATAGGTCACTCACTCCCCCATTTCTCCAAACCCTAGGCAGCCACTAATATACTTTGTCTGTACAGATTTGTCTAGACTGGACATTGCATACAAATGGAATCATACAATTACTTAGCATGTTTTCAAGGTTCATCCATGTTGTAGCATGCATCAGTACTTGATTTGTTTTTATGGCTGAATAATATTCCATGGTGTAGATATTACTATGTTTCATTTATCCATTCACAGTAAATGGCCATTTGGGGTATTTCCACTTTGGGGCTCTTATGAATAATGCTGCTGTGGTTGGATTTACGTGCAAGTTTTGTATGCAGGTCTAGATTTGTTTTTTAAATTAACAGACTATTTCGGAGCAGTTTCTGGTTTACAGAAAAATTAAGCAGAAAGGACAGAATTCTCATACCTCCTTACCTCTCTACCCAGTTTCCCCTATTATTAACATCTTACATTAGCGTAATACATTTGTTATAGTTAATGAACCAGTATTGATACATTATTACTAACTAATGTCCATGCTTTACTTGAGACTTCACTCTTTGTTTTGTACATTATATGATTTTTGACAAATGTGCAATAACCTGTATCCACCATTACAGAACCATACACAGGAGTTTCTCTGCCATTAAAATTCCGAGCTTCACCCATCCTTTTCTCCCTCCCCACAACCTCTGGCAACCACTGATCTTTTGACTGTCTCCACACTTTTGCCTTTTCCTAAATTTCATATAGCTGCAATCATATAATATGCATGTAGCCTTTGCAGATTGGCTTTTTTTCACTTAGCAGTATGCATATAAGCTTCTTCCGTGTCTTTTCATGGCTACATAGCCTTTTCTCTTTATTGCTGAATGCTATTCCTTTGTACCGATATACCATAGTTTGTTTATCCATTCACCTATTGAAAAACATCTTGGTTGATTTCAAGTTTTGGCAATTATGAAAGAAACTGTTATAAACATCCATGTGCAGGTTTTTATGTGGATGTAACTTTTCAGTTCCTATGGGTAAATACGAAAGAGCATGATTACTAGATCACTGTATGGTAAAAGTATGTTTAGTTTTGTAAGAAACTGCCAAGTATCCTCCTAGTAACAAATGAGAATCCCAGTTGTTCTGCATCGTCAACAACTTCGGTATTTCAGTATTTGGATTTTAGACATTTGAACAGGTGTGTAGTGGTATCTCATTATTGTTCTAATTTAAAATTCACTGATGACATGGAATGTGTAGCATCTTTTCATACACTTATTTGCCGTGTGTCTATTTTCTTGGTTTAATCATAGTTGTTTTGTTTTTTAACCAACCTCTATTAACTCTTGTCCTCCTGTGTCTATTTATATTGTCTTCTTTCTTTCTTTCTTTTTTTCTTTTTTGAGCTTTTGATCATTTAGTCTTTTTCCTGGTATGTCCAATTATTTTTTATATTAAAATGGGGCTTAACTTATTTTAGGAAACTATATAAATACCTCCACATTCCGGATGTTGTTATTGTTCTCTTGAAAAGATTTACTTTTGCCCATGGCAGACAGTTACTATAGGGCCTGGAAACCTTAGTCCATTCTCAGTTTGAGCTCATTCAAAGCCGTTTTTCAGTCTGTGTGACGGTTGCTCTATGTCTGTCTTGTCCTTCCTCTACGGGTGTTGCCCTTTGGGATTACCATGTGAACGTTTGGATTCTCCCTATTCCCAACTACCCTTGTATTTGTTAGGCTTTAAATGTAATGGTTCCCCCAGCCCTGTGAGACTAAGGATACGTGTAGCTTGTCATTCCATTAGTTGTTGCCTTCAGCTTGAGCTCTTGCCGTTTGGCTTCTGTGGTTAGAGTCTTCTGAACTCCTTGGCTTTTCAGCTCCTAGGCTGTATGAGTTGCATCAGCAAATGCCCCAAGGAGAAAAGCTGCACCAAATGTCAAGCTTGCGTCTGTGTTTCCCTTCTGTCCAGAACTTGGCCCACATGTCTCGGTGTCTCTCTAACATTCGGATGCTGGCGAAGAGATGTTTTCTTACTTTATCCAGGTTTTCTAAAATTTCTTTAGACTTCACCTGATCTTATGTTATTATTGAAGTATCATCTCAATTATCCCTAGAAAGAAAATTTGCAATTTTATGTTTTATTATTTTATTTTCTATATTACCGCAGTTTCTGTAGAGACCTTTTACCTGATTCTTCAGTCTAGTTCCTGTGTTACCAGTAAGATGGAGATAGGTGGAGGCTAAGAATATTGGGGGGAAAATCACTGATGAATGATATGTCTTGTTCTTTTTGTTTTTCCTCTCCTTATTTACTCTGGCAGCCTACATTTGCCCTTCTTGATTTAACCCAGTTGCCCAAATAAGCAACCCACTCTGGCAAAGACCTGACTTTACTCTCATAAATGTCTGCGTGTTAGGATTAGCTAGATGATGAACACCATGCCAAAGTTCTTTGTGTGACCAGTCAGAATGGCCATCATTAAAAAATCTACAAACAATAAATGCTGGAGAGGGTGTGGAGAAAAGGGAACCCTCTTGCACTGTTGGTGGGAATGTACATTGATACAGCCACTATGGAGTACAGTATGGAGGTTCCCTAAAAAACTAAAAATAAAACTACCGTACAACCCAGCAATCCCACTGCTGGGCATATACCCTAAAAAAACCGTAATTCGAAGAGAGACATGTACCACCATGTTCATTGCAGCACTATTTACAATCGCCAGGACACGGAAGCAACCTAAGTGTCCATTGACAGATTAATGATAAAGAAGATTTGGCACATATATACAATGGAATATTACTCAGCCATAAAAAGAAATGAAATTGAATTATTTGCAGTGTGGTGGATGGACCTAGAGACTGTCATACAGAGTGAAATAAGTCAGAAAGAGAAAAACAAATACCATATGCTACCACAGATATATGGAATGTAAAGAAAAAAAATTTTGTTCTGAAGAACCTAGGGCCAGGACAGGAATAAAGACGTAGAAAATGGACTTGAGGACACAGGATGGGGGAAGGGTAAGCTGGGATGAAGTGACAGAGTGGCTTGGACATATATACAGTACCAAATGTAAAATAGATACTAGTGGGAAGCAGCCACATAGCACAGGGTGATCAGCTCCGTGCTCTGTGACCACCTAGAGGGGTGGGATAGGGAGGGTGGGAGGGAGGGAGATGCAAGAGGGAAGAGATATGGGGATATATGTATACGTATAGCTGATTCACTTTGTTATAAGCAAAAGTTAACACACCATTGTAAAGCAATTATACTCCAATAAAGATGTTAAAAAAGCCAAAAAGTTAGAGAGTAAAAAATTCAAAAGAATTGCCCACACTTCTCCAACAGACTCTCTAACATTTAGCAGAACAGAATTCACAGTGAATCTGGTTTATGAGTAAAAGACAAGTCAAGTTTAAAGTGGATCACAGATGACAACATTTCTTTTCCATGTGCCTGCTTTGGAGCCATATTTCTGCTGACCGCTGCAAACCTTCCTCTTGAGTATTCTGTGATATATTAGAACCAGGAATAAGGGGTGTTAGTGCTGGAAGGATCAGCCAGTGGTCTGCGATTTAATTCACATATCCTTTCTGCACCAGGCTCTTTAAGATCATTGAGTTAGCCTAAGAATTTTGAAGCTGTAGAATTCAAGACAGTACATTACAATATGCCAATATTACTATTCTCCTGCTCTGACATTCTCCACTGATGGACAGATGAAGGAGAAGGAAGGGAAGTCACCAGTAACTGAGAGCAAATAAAACTGGAATATTATAATTCAGTATCATTTGAGTGACTGAATTGGCTGGCAGAGTGTTCTCCAGTTAAAGGTGAGTAAAGATTAATTCTGCACATGACACCATTACTGTATTTATACAAGTCTACTGGGACAGTTGTTTGCCTTGAATTGTTTTCTTCATTCATTTCAGTCAGACAGTTGTGTTGACTGATTTTCTTTTTTGATGTATGAAATGACTGTTTGACTGAATTTACCATTTAATTTCCACTTAATGCACTGTAAAAACAATACATTAGTGAAATTGGATTGGCAGGTATGAAAATGTTTACCCCAGAACTAGATAGAAATATAATATTTCCTTCTACAGAAATGTAAGTCATATGTCCTGGATTTGGGGGAAATGTTCCAATTTTAACTATTTTGCCACGTTTCAAAAATGTAGGGTCACTGATCCCATAGTAAAAATAAGAAGATCTGTGAAGTCCAGAAAAACATAGTTTTATGTGACTCTGACAATCACATAACACAAAAGAAAAAACTATTACGAGATAAATTTTACTGAGTTTCATACTTATCAAAACAAGTTTCACACTTGTTTCTATGTTAAACTTTTGAGTCTTATTCTAGAAGTTCTTTAGGGACAAACACTTCAAATATATTCATAGAAAACCCTCTTTATTTATAATTTCATTCTTCCAATATTTATACTTACTACGACAGGCCATTTCTCCATGTCCCATCCCATGATTCTCTGCTCCTACTGAACATTTGGAAATTGGTGGCATGAGCAGGAAAGTGAAGCAGTTTTTGAGATTACTGAATAATGCTGATTTTATAAAGACTGCTTTCTTCCATAGTTGACAAACTTATGATGGTACCGATGGTTGGATACTACTCTTAGAGATGAAAAAGGTCTTAAGGAATCTTCCGTATTCCATTCACCAATCTGTGTTCTTGTTCAAAGCAAAATTAATTCCTTTCAAAATTAACATATTAGCTTAATAATAATTTTTAATCTTAAAATAACCTGTCTGTGAGAATGGGAATTTTTGGTAGGATAAAGTGACAGAAGATGGGACAAAAAGAGAATTCATAGAAAGACAAAACAGAATTTTTTAAATGGTGGGTACGAACTTCTGTTTCCAACTCTATCAGTTTACCTTAGGAAAACATACTAGAAAGGCCAGATAAATCATAAGCAACATTTGACTGTGAGCGTTAGAAAGCTACTGAGGTAGCCATGACCTAGAAAAGTAAAATAGAGAAAGAAACTCACTGAAGTGAGAACAATATTCTGCACATGCTTTTCTAGCCCAGTCACTTAGAAACTACTGATGAAGAGCAAAAGTCTGAGAAACCAAATGTGACTCCTAAGAGGTAGAAAAGCCAGTAGATCTTAGGACAATGTCATAGGACTAAGGAAACCGGAGTTGGAATTGAGAAATAACAAGGCAGCTAGAGTTTTAAGGACCAAAATCACAGAGAGAGTAAAGATTCAGAGAACGGAGCTGGATTCAGCAACAGTGTTCCCTTGCAGTATTTTCCATGTATAATAGGTAGACAAGACAAGATGCTAAGAAGTCAAACAAAAGCTAACTGAAGTCAAAGCATAGACTTAGTTGGCTGATGATGCCGAAGAGACAAAATTGGGGTTCAGAACCTATGAAAGATTTGTGACCCAATGGAAAACTAATGATATGAATTAGGACATTGGAAGTCTCTACGGGTGTGTGTGTGTGTCTGTGTCTGTGTCTGTGTGTCTGTGTGTTAGGAAGGTTGATGCACCATCTACATTGAACCTTATAAAGAAGGAAAATGACTATGAATTTGGTCCAGTGACTGACGTGATCTTCCCCTCTGCTCCCTACCTAAGAATAGGAAATTCTCTTCTCAAGAAAATACAGTTGACCCTTGAACAATGTAGGGGTTAGAGACGCTGACCCCCTGTGCAGTCAAAAATCCACATATAACTTTATGGTCGGCCCTTCTTATCTGTGGTTCTGAATCTGAGGATTCAACCAACCACAGATCATGTAGTACTGTATTACTTATTGAAAAAAAAATCCATGTATAAGTGGATCTGTGCAGTTCAAACCCAGGTTGTTCAAAGGGCAACTGTAATGTCATTCAGATTCTCTACAACTTGTCATATCCCAAGTCTGGTATTCACTGAAGAACCACCAAGACTACCAAGAAAAGGAGAATTAGAATAAAAAACAAAACAGAATCAGAATCATAGATGACCTAAACATTAAAGTTCATACATATTTTGGTAAATATTATCAAGTTCAAGAAAATAGATGACAAGGTGGAGAATTTAACTTGACAACTAGAAAACATAAACTGATTGAAGTTGAACTGATAGAATTAAAAATTATATGAAATTTAAAACCCGGTAGTGGATTGGACACAGGTAAAGAGAGGTAAGTGGACTGGAACATAGAGTAGTAACAATATTAAGACTAAAGCACGGGAAACAAAAAGAATAAAAAGTACACAAAAGCGCATTTGAGACATATGGGCCACAGTAAACTTTTTTATCATATGTGTAAACTGGAATCCAAAGAAAAAAGGAGAGAGAGATTGGGATGAAAATAATATTTCAGAAATATTAACAGCTGAGAGTGCTCTAAAACTAAAAAGAATATATGGAGCCATAAATTCAATAAGCACTAAAAACATGCAACAAGAACAAATACAAAGAAAACCACACCTAAGATCACCACAGTACAATTCATGAATAGCAAAGAAAACATGACATTTTAAAAGCAGCCCGAGGAAAAAGAGATAGATTACTTTGAAAGGAACAATAGGATTAAGATTACAGCTTACTTCTGAGCAAAACTGACTGGATACTAATAAATAATGGAATAACATTTTTAAGTGCTAAAGAAAAGAACTGCCCATTGGGAATTTTAGAGGCAGAGAAAATGTTGTTTGGAAGGAAAGATGAAATAAGGAAATTTGCAGACAAAATTTAGAAAATATTTTCTCATCAGAACTGAATTAAATTATAAAGGGAGACCTGCTGGCAGAAGGAAGATTATCACAGATGAAAGTAAGGACTTTATAAAGAATTATGTATAACAGAAAGGATAAATAAGTGGATAAACCTAAATAAAATCTAACAACACAAAAGGGTAATAATAAAATATATCAAAAATGAGAATGCATTAAAACAAATGGAAGAGGAAAAAGTAGTAAAAGAAATTTAAAATCTCAGCATTGCTTGAGAAGCAGTAAAAGACCTAATAAGTCATGGTACATGTGTAACTGCTACTTATGTAAAAATAACAAGCTAATACAAGGGAAAATGGAATTTGAAGAAATCTCGAAGAAAGAAGAGCAAAAGGAACATAACAAGGTGGGACAAATAGTAAACAAGGAGTAAACGGTCTATAAGAAAATACATTAACTGTAAATACTCAAATTAAAGGACAAGGATTATTGAAACAAACAAAAAACCTAATTCTATGCCACCTACAAGAGACAAGAGTCAGATTGAAAATGAAAGGATTCAAAAATTATGTCATAACAACAATAAGTAAAATGGAAGATTTTTTAATGTTAACGTAGATTTGAAAGCAAAAAGTATCACTGGCGATAAGGCAGGATAATAAAACCCACTGTTACTTTACAAGGAATACATTATAAATCTAAACTTCAATGCAATATATGAAGGGAAATTCCAAAAAACTAAGTAGAAATAGAAACATCTAAATTACCTAGATCAGTAACATAGAACCACAACAATAAATCAGCAGATTAGAGAAGATCTGAATACCATCATTAAAAACTTTGGCCTAAATTTACATAAAACACTGCACCAACAATGATGGAATATATATATTACGCAGAAATTTTTAGGTGCACACGGCACATTTATAAAATTGACTATATTCTGGTTATAAAACAAGACTCTGAATAAGCAAGAAATTTAAAAATATATAACCAATATTTTACCAAAGAGTTGGATATTAAAAACATACTTCTGATCATTATGTAGGTCAAAGATAAAGTCACGATGGGAATTAGAGTTTTATTAATTGAATGATAATGAAAATATGCCATAACAAAACCTGGGGGTTGCAAACAAAGCTGTGGTCACAGAGAAGTTTATGTATTCAAATTATATTCTCTAAATGTAAAAGGGAAAGGAATAAAGCAACTAGAAGATAACCCATCACCCTGAGGTGGGCCCCTTCTGAACTGTACCTGGTGGGGAAGGCAGGGCAGAACTTCAGGAGGCCAGCTGAGAGCACGGTGAACACCTTGTCAGGAGCAGTCTCCAAGAAAGAGCATTTAATGTACAAAGGGATGACTAAAATATATTTAAAAGCTAGCACCCTGACTCCTCTTAAGGATGACTTACGTTGCTGGGGAAAATATAAAAAGTGCTCGATGTAGAAGGTGAATAGCTTTATAATTCCCAGGAGAACCTTCGTACCAGAACCACACAATGAAGAACTTGGAGTCCCCGTGGCTAATCCAGCAGAGAGAAAAGGAGAAACAGAGATGCGAGAGAAAATAAATGGAACTCTTGGTGCTGCTGCAGGCCCAAGTCCAGGTATGTGCTCTCTATCTCCACATCTTAAATAAAAGCCACCATGTTCCTCAGTCTTTCAGGTACTTAGAATTTCTCTTTAGAACCTGAAAATGGGGTCAGGTTTCCTGTCTGCATTGCTACAGTACAAAATAGAGGCAGGATGTTTGAAATAGTTCTCCATCTGGCAGAAGAGGCCTTAAAGCTGTGAGCCACTCACTGCAAACCAGCAGGACATGAAGGATTCTTGATCAGATCTGAAGCTACTGGGAGGCCTTTGAGGAGTTAAATCCCATAGTAAATACTGTACCTTCAATGGCCCCTTCTCCCTCTCTGTCCAGCCTTCCTGCACTCCCGTGGGGGCCCAAAGGGGTTAAATGAGCACTCTTTGACTTGTACTTGGTGGTCCCAGAACTTGACGTGGGCTTGGAGACTTCCATGAAATGTCTGCCTTCCATCTACTGGCTTGGGTTTCTTGGTCTCTCTGCTCCAGGCTAATCCCTTCAACCTACTTTTTCCATTTCTGCCAATAATCCCCCTCTCCAGACCTTCCTAATGCTCTTCTGGGGCGGGAGGAGACTTACTGAGGGCAATGTTTATTTCTAGAGGGAGAGGTGACCACATGACTTCATAGTGGTCGTCCCGTTGATTATTCAGTTTCTGTCTAGATTAGTCGTGGGTGTTTGTGCACCCCAGCCTCACCCCCAGGAGGCTTTAGAACACTGTGTTTATCTCAGCACTGAACCTCTCTCTAGCCTCCTTCCCTCTCTCTCCTTACCCATCTTTACCCCCAGAATCACAGGCTTTCTGCACCTCTGAGGAAGATAAGCACTTCACAGAACCTCTGCTACAGAACCAAACATATTGAAATGATTCTTTACGAAGATACTGAAACAAAAGAAAAAGAATACATGACGATTGTTTCTCCTGAGGGTTCAGTTACCTAGGGGGCCTTTAGCAAACTTTGATTGATAAATCTAACCTTTCCTTCCTTGGCAATAGTTGATCACACTGTGAGGAAAACAAGTTAGAGAATGGAAAAATAATATTTGGATTTCAACAAAATAATAAAGATGCAGGGACTATCTTTGACTTTTGCAAGGTGAGAAGAGAGTTTACATTTTGATTATTTGATGGCAGGAATCCCTTTTAAAACAGGGCCAGTCTGCATGATGCATTTAAAAATCAACCTTTTCAAATATAGCCATAACCCCCACGAGATTTCTTGATTTCTGCAGGGTCAGATAAACCATCACATTTCACAGTGGTGCCCTGTACATGAAAGTGATAAACATAATCTGGAAGCACGGCAGTGGCTAAAAATATGGAGCTGGTAGCCATTCGCTGAAATGATTTTTTGCTTTTAATTCATTGCATAAAATGCTAATGTCCAAATTCAGGCAGGTGGATCTTACCAACCATCAAGAGCTTCAACCCGGCTAACAATTAAGTATGCACTTTTAAACCCTAGTTTGACTGCTCCAGAAACTTACTGGGTTTCTTTAATGCCTCTGTTACTATTTCCTTTGTGTCATTTTGTTTTTCTTTAAACACATAGCTGTGTGATCTTGGGGAAGTTATATTATTTCCTTGAGACTTGGTTGCCTTCTCTGTGAACATCTGGGTATAATTTTAGTATTGCTCAATAGGATTTTTGGTGATAATGAAAATATTCTATATCTGTACCATGCATTACAGTATTCAATAGCTACATGGAGCTAATAAACATCTTTGAAATATGGCAAATGCAACTGAGGAACTGATTTTTTAATCTTATTTTTAAATTTGTTTAAATATAAATAATGCCACGTGGCTAGCATCTGTTGACAGTACAGATCTACATAATATTTTAAGTACACTCTCCACTCAAAAACTCTACCATTCATTAACTCAACCTAAATATTTTTGCCCTCTGACAAACAGAAAATAATTTATGCTTCCCTTGAAATTATCTGTCAAGACCTTTGTCAGTTTGGGGACATTATATTCTTAAAATTGACTTTGCTTTATGAAACTTTAATAATGTTGGAGTTTCCTGCCCTTGCTACCACCTTTGTGATGATGGGAAATATTGTGGATGATCAAGGACCATTTCAAGAGATCATGGAGAGAAATCTCCTTTTGGATTTAATTTCATTATGAGGATGTCAAAATGCTAAATTACGTAAAATAAAACCCGTACTGTTTTTATGCTAAGTTATATTCTACCTGTAGCTGGAAAAATGTGAAAAAGACTTTTAAAGAACTGCACATCTATTTTTGAAGCTGATTTGGCTGTTCAAGGCTTGCTAGCACTTTATCCATCTCAGTACTATTTCACTTAGTAAACAAATGCAGTTGCCATAATTGCTGCATATGTGTCTGTGTTCCCTTCTAGGCTATATGTGTTTGAAGTTAGAAACTATATTTATATCACAGCCCCTATGTATAGCACAATATCCATTGCTAATTCAGATTGTGTTTTAAGATATGAGACAAAATTTAAGACTTTTATTATAGTCATAAACATCTAGCAAACCAACCAGAAAATAAAAGCTAATTTTCAGTTGGTTGGCCAAGAACAGAAAAGCGAAGAATTCCTAGTGCAAAACCATATTTCTAATAACTGCTGTTGGATTTAGAGCACACACATGCTAAACTTATTTTAAAATATCTTCTTATCAAAGATTTGAGGTTGGACCTGAAAAGATATCAGAAGTGAAAATAGTCATGTGGTCTGACCAGCGTGGATCACACAAAGTAAGTGTATGCTATATATAAAGTAGATAAATTACGAGGTCCTACTGTATAGCACAGGCAACTATATTCAATACCTTGTAATAACCTATAATGGAAAAGGATCTGAAAAAGAAAGATATATATCTGAATCACTTGGCTGTACACCTGAAACACAACATTGTTAATCAACTAGACTTCAAGTAAAACAAAACAAAACAAAAAAGTAAGTGTAAAGGGAAGTATAGTTTTATAAATTCACCTCTGATATCCAATGGACCAACTGAAAGACAACAGAAACTACAACTTTCTAGGAGACAGGACATGGCCAGCAAACTAGGCCGTCACCCTCGGTAACGGTCATACCTGCCAAGAAATATACAGACTAGGCTGCATTCATGAATACATAGGAATTCTTCATTTATCTGGCATTATTAGGCAATGAGGTATTGTATGTTAGGAGAAGTTTTTTTTAAATGACAAATTTAAGAGGAGTTATTTTAACCTTCACTCGGTAATTTTTTTCTAAAATTAAGAAATGTATCTACTGGTGTATCTAATGTTTCCTTGATAACTCGGGGTCATCAGTTCCATCAACTTTTGCATGAATAATGTGAATGGAAACAAGACCGGCATGCTTACTGAAACTGAAAATGACATGGCACTGGCTGGAGTAACTGATGAGAGAGCAAGAAAAAAACAAAAATGAAAACAAACCGTGATCAAGAAACAATCAGTCAAGTTCTGACTTTCTGTACTTAGTTTCAAAAAGAGATACCACAAATCCCAGCGAGAGACTCCAGCATTATTAGCTGTCTTTGTCCTTTGTTTCCACCTTCCTTTTCTTTTCCTTCTACCCTAGATTGTTCCCGGAAGTGTTTATAGCTCCTTGCAAGACAAATTCTAATACTTGCTTTCTCTCACACAAACTTCATAATATGTCCATGTGATAAATGGTGTGGAGGTAAAAGACAATTCATCACAGGGACATC
The DNA here is from genome assembly GCF_964374135.1 of Grampus griseus. Taxonomy (NCBI): domain Eukaryota; kingdom Metazoa; phylum Chordata; class Mammalia; order Artiodactyla; family Delphinidae; genus Grampus; species Grampus griseus. Next base: position 60,598,356 of record NC_139017.1, read on the forward strand.
TCCTATGAAAATAAAATTAGAAACCAGCTTCTAAACATGCAGAGAGAAGGGCGTGGTGTCAGGCACTAATTTCCTTGAGAATTCCTCTCCATTTCTAATAGATGTTCTTCTTTACCAAGATCCCTTTTTATTGGTGTCCTATTCCAGACTGCTCCACTCCGCCCATCCTCATTCTGTAAAATACATTCACACTCTTTTGTGACCCTACTTATTTGCCCATTAAATAATCAATCATAGAACTGTCGGAATTATTTACAGAGTGAAATTAAAATGCTGGAGTCACTTGGAGGGTTTAAGCAACTCCACCAGAAAATACTGGGCATGGATCTAAAAGAGGCTGCGTGGGACTTGCTCTTGTCCAAGTTCTTTCTCAAGAAGTATCTGAAATAAGCCTAAATTCAGAGTTAATCAGACTGGCCTGCTTTCTCAGGTGGACTGGAATTCATTGATCTTTCCCCTCAACTCCCTGTTGTCAGTGGCACTTTCCAGAGAGGAGGTGGACTTCTCTGCCTACTGCAGAAGCGCAGTTCCCCCCGGGCCCACTCCCTGTCTGAATCCCATACTTGAGGCCCGATGCCAGCCTTCCCAGAACATTCGTGGTCTCCTTTCAGTTTTTGACCTGCTCAGATTGAGTCCCTATTGACTCTTCCTCAGCCTGAAACCTTATCTTCCACACCTTTCCCTGACCTCGATGCTTACCTTCCTACTTTAGGCCTCAGGTGCTTTAGCTATAAAATGATATATTTTCCCTTAATTCTAAAGTCTTCTTTCTAAAGCTCTACAATGTGTGGCTCCTTGAAAATGTTTCTCTTTGCTGGTTTTAATTTTGTAGAGAATTAAAACCCCAGCTACTCTAAAAGACAGTAAGTTACATTGGATAAGGAAAGTGTGCTTTTGTAGTTAGATTAACAGTGATGGAAGACGACTTAGTATGTTTTAAGATACTCATGATCCGTTCTCGTGAGAGTCGGGGGAAGAAGGGGAAGAGAGTTAATAAAATACCAAACGATTGTGACAAATTCAGTTCACCAAGATGTAGCTGATTAGTTACTACTTGAATAAGCCACACAAATCCAATTCAAGTTGTCCTTTATTTTTCTAAGAAGGGATCCCAGTGAACTGAGTCCCATGTTCAGTAACTCCACGTTCAGTGGCTTAGACTTTAAAAACTGTTATGTTACTGGAAGAAGAAATATTGTCCATCAGTCCTAATTGATGTTTAGTTGGTCATTGTGAGTATGCCGGCTGGGTCCATTGTTTACTACACATATGTAACTCCAGAGCTTCTTATACCCCAGAGAGGAGACATACTCTTGTGTGTCTAGGACAAGGGAAACATGTGTTGTTATTCAGAAACTGGAAGCTACAGCATGACAGGAAAGAATTGAAAAATCCTGGTGGGTCTACACATCACTTTACCTTGTTCGAATCTTGTTTCTGTGGCTTGCTTCATTGGAGTGTTTTCTCTCTCCTGGGACTGACATTGTGTGTTATATATCAGGCATGTAACATGTAGAAGTTTCAGAACCCAGAATCGTATAGATCAGTAAAAATTTATATATTGTAGTTTAAAATCTATTTAAAATAACACTGGGCATAATTCATATATTCCAAAAGTAGTTTGACCCTCTGCTCATGAGATTCTTTTTATGGTATGTCAAAGCAAATTTGGACTTCCATCCCCAATAAACTTTGAGGTTGGAGGGCACAAAAGCTTTTGCTCAGACCTAAATTCTGTCTGAAAAGAAAGGGTAACTATTATAAGCCCTTTCTAACCTCTCCAGGAGCAGAAATGATTTACAGCTATGGCATTGAACCATAATTTCTTGATCTCATTTGAGAAGAGTTCAGTAAGAAACAGTGTCTTGATTTTTGTTTGTTGGTTCCCTGTTTTCTTGTCTTGCTTACCAACAATCCACTGTAATACATGAGTGCGTATGGCAGCAGGCTGAGTGTTCCCTAGAGCTCATTAAATGAACTTTTTTTCCTAAAATGACTTTTGTCTCCTTGTTTTCAGCCCCTCTTCTTTCCTCTGCCCTTTACTATAACCAGAGCTCAGCAAAAGCTGACTGGCTTTGTGCAGACCCTACTTAGGGTAGTCTTTTCTTCATTATTTTATTCATGGCCCCTCCGTTTCATTGTTTGCCTTCTCGAAATGTGTTGAAATCTTTCTGTGGTTGATGACTTCCACAATGTCTTGGCTTTTATTGGTTGATTGATTTTGGTATTTCTACAGTTTTATTTAAACATGGTTTCAGGAGGACCAGAAAGTAAATATATTTCCTAGTCTGCCATCTTGAGCTGAAAATCCCTGTGGATTTTAGCATCCAATGTTCCCATGGGAAAAAAACCCAACCTTGGCATTAATAGATGTACACTAAAGATTTCAGCTTTTCTTGAGCAATCACTAAGGATTTAATATGCGGTCATTTCTAATGGGAAAATAATAACTATCTCATGGCGTTGATTTGAGGATTAAATTAGATAATGGACAAGAAAATGCTTTGTGGTTTAAAAATCTATAAAAATGTTTTTTGTTATTATTTGATTTGTTGCTATTTCAACTTTAGCTGACAGTTGATTATGACCTTGCTTATGTGAGAAAATGCCTTCTGGTTTATTGTTTTGAAAGCCAGATTATATTTTTCAATAGCTCAATGGAAATGGCATCATTTGTGAAGTTTAAGGGTGAAGGCATAAATGTTTCTTGACATTTGAATCCACTATTGGTCTTCTGGGGCTTGTCCTTATTCTCCTGCAGTCTCTAATCAACATGGCATCCAGAGAGATCCTGTTAAAACATAAGTCAGATCATGTCACTCAAGTCTCTTCAATGGCTCCTTCACAGGAAAAGCAAAGTCCTCAAAGTGCCTCCACAGCCCTAGAAATCTGGGCTTCTGTTTCCTCTCTGACTGTTTCCTTTTCGTCTCCACTTTGCTCCCTCTGTTTTCCACACACTGACATCCTTCCTGCTCCTTGGATACTCCAAGCCCACTCTTGCCTCATTGCCTTTCCATCTGACTGTTCCCTCTGCTTGTACTATTCACTTCCCAGATATGCACCTTGCTCCCTCTCACAACCTTAGGTTCCCTCTTAAATTTTATCTTCCGCAGAAAGCCCTCAGTGATCACTTAGTTTCAGATCGCAGCCTCCTCCTACCAGCTAACAATCTCCATCTCCCTTCCATTCTTGCTGTTTTTCTCCAGCACTTACCTGATATACTAGTTATTCTACCCATTCATTTATTCAATTTTTATTTACGTATTTACACTTATGATTTTATGTTTGCTTCTTTACTTTTGTCTCTCCCCTCAGCTCGAGAGAGGCTATATTCATCTGTGGTAATTACTGCTGTGTTTCCTGAACATGCCTATAAAACATACTGAAGAAGGGTGCCTGAAATTTGGTAAGGGATCCATCAATTTTCTTGGCTGAATGGAGAAATATGTTCATAAATTAATGAACAAATCTCTGGGGTTTCTGAATTAAGGACTAATGGGAAGAGGAAGGCAAATGGTTGGGACAGGGTACTGCAAGAAGTAGTATTTGGAGTACTCTGATAGCTATCCTAACAGATAACATTTTGTTCATTAAAATAGTTTTAATGAGAGAGCTGGGAACTAGGGACACACAGCATCAAGGTTTTATAATGCATTCCGCAGAGTTCTTTTTAAGTGTGTTCAAATATCATTGAAAATATATGCATGCATATAAACCTCTGTTACTTTATTTAGTGCTTTACAAGAGCCCCTCAAGGATGGGGTAGTAGCAACTATCAGTATCCTTCCTTTATGATGAGCTTAATTTACTCAAAATTACATCAAAATTTATTAGTAAGTGTGAAACTAGACTTAGTTATTTAGTAGACCCTCCCTAGAAACCTATGACTTTAATAAAACCAACAAAAATGTGTTCAGTTTCCAATGATACACACACTACAGACTCAATTATGTGTCATCCATTTTAATGAAGGGAAGAAGTGATTTAACAAACACAGAGCAAACAGAATATGAAGTTTTGTCCTCCATTAATATTAGTAACGGATAAAGTGGGCTCCAATGCCTTCAAGGTAGCTTGAGACCATCATCTCTGTGTCATGGGCAGGGGGATGCTCGGCCAGGATGTCTTTCTCTGTCACTGAGAAAAATGTCCATAATATATAATGATACCTACTGAAACTGATATGGGGCATTTGGGTAATAAGGAATCCATTAGCATATTTTTCCGGAAGCCTTGACTACAAAATGAAGACAGTAGATTTGGACACTTTCAGCCATGAAGAAGTTGTTTGGATATTCATCTTTATGCCTAATGAAATAAGCTTATTTCATCTCTGCAGCTTCCCATATACCATTTTCCCACCTCTGTTTTATGTTTGGAAAGACTTTTAGAAATTGAAAGTCAAGTTAAAAAGTGAGTGACGGGCTTCCCTGGTGGCTCAGTGGTTGAGAGTCCGCCTGCCGATGCAAGGGACACGGGTTCGTGCCCCGGTCCGGGAAGATCCCACGTGCCGCGGAGCGGCTAGGCCCGTGAGCCATGGCCACTGAGCCTGCGCGTGCAGAGCCTGTACTCCGCAACGGGAGAGGCCACAGCAGTGAGAGGCCCGTGTACCACAAAAAAAAAAAGAAAAAGAAAAACAAGTGAGTGACAACTTAAATGATATATGGAATATTTTGCTGACTTACAAGAGCATGCAGAATTAAATATGACCCAGTTGAAATGTTAATTTTATTTTAATGTGTATATTGGAGTGGAGTCTTAAAGGTGCCAGAAAACAAGCATTCACCCATCCTGTTTGGAACTGCAGCACACAGACACCTTCAGTTACCAGTTCTGTTCATTCCACAGAATCATCTTGGGAAAACATACTGTTTTTTATGTACCTGGTATATAAATTAGTTTGAAGAATTTCCCAAATACCTGTTAATATGTAGTTCTCCAATTCCAATCTTGCCACGTCCTGTACCAGTGACACAGCACATAGGAGTGTTATTTCTCTTTCTTTCTCTGGGTTGTTGAGAACCCAACAAAAGAACAATGGAATGGCATTAAAGAGATCAGGGTTCTTGACTCAGATTTACCATAAAATAACAGTGTCCTCTTGGGAAAATTATAGTTATTCTAGGCCCCTTTCCTTTTCTTTACTTTGACAGAGCTGTACTAGATGACCCCAAGTAACACTGCACTCTTTGCAGTAGTAGCTTAGACGTTATTGGTTTTCTGAAACAAATGAAGACAATGACACAGGAAACTGCAACATCTCTGTAACTATGTTTTCTTAGAGTTGCCTCCATTTTACAGATGATAAGATGGCTGAGCACAGAAGTAGATGTTTTGACCAGAGGTTCCAGAGTAGATGGAACTGAACCACAAGTTTCCTTCTTTCCTGAAGCTCATTTAGCCAAAACATAGGCTTCTGAATATTAAGCTGTAAAGCATATTATCAGTATGCTTTAAAAGAAGCGGTTCTTCTAGGATTTCTAATTAATAGCAGGCGGTTTTGAAATTCTTGAAAGATCATCTGATTTTGTAAGATTTACAGCTCTATTTTCCTGTCAAGCAAGTTGTATTAGTGCCAGACAATCATCTGAGCTTCTGGATGCTTCTTTGAACCTCTTGAATTTTTCTTCTTGCTATCTGAAATTCATGCCGATAAGCCTTTTTGTAGAGAGTATGTACAGACTTGTCTATTTTCATATAAGAAAGCGATGCAGTGAGCCAGGTTGGGCGTTAAACCCTCATTCTCAGAGTGGTATTGAGCTCCTGGTGAAATATTATCATCATTTCCTCAGTATAGAAAAGCAGTTATCTCAAGTTTTTAATACCATTAACTATTTATACATTTATATATAATACATATATTTATTGTACCTACAAGGTGTGCTCTCTTTGGGAAGTACAAAGCTATTTAAGACATAGGTTGTTCATTTTTTTTGTTTTCCCACAAATACTGTGACCCTTTGAGCAGGAAGGTCTATATTTTACTAACATCTAGAACAAGCAGCTAACACAGTGTCTAAGATATAGTCAATAGATATGAAATAGATAAATGAACACATTTTTAAGGAAGGGCCAGGACACGAACAAATAGAAAATTTTCATTTTCAGTCACAAAGCCACAACAGACATAAAAATGATACAGACAACAAGTGCTACAATCATTCAAAGAAGGCATAGAATTGATACAACAAGGATCTCCTCTATGGCACAGGGAACTATACTTAATATTTTGTAATAACTTATAAGGGAAAAGAATCTGAAAACGGAACCACTGTGCTGTACACCTGAAACTGACACGACATTGTAAATCAACTATACTTCAATTAAAATCAAACAGACAACAACAACAAAAAAAACCCAAAGAGGTCATAGAAGTTCTTATGAGATTCTAGAAGAGAAGAGAAGCCAAATGAGGACGGGAGAGAAGGCTTTTGAATCAGTTCAGAGGAGAAGTCACAGAGGAACTAGTCTTTGACCTGAATTTGAGATTAAGATTAAGGTGAATTAATCTGAATTAATTAAGGTTGCAACACAGGGATATTACAGATGAAGGTAATCACATAAACTTACTATACTGAAACTTGCAGAGGTTATGAGTGTTGTTCAAGATCCCAAAGCAAGTGCATTGTGGAATCAGAATTTTAAGTGAGGCCTAATGAACTAAAAACAAAGAAACACAGAAACAAGCCCTTCCTGTGACACCACGTTGCCTTTGAAGTCGTTTTTTTGGTTGGTTGGTAGAAACTGGTTCCAATGTTTCTTGCAGGAATGACTAGTTCTGTCCCCCTGCGGCCCCCCAGCCCCGAGTTGATCCTCAATGTTTCCTTTAGAATGGTCTTGCTAAAATGCAGACAAGCGAGTATTCATGACGCCTGTGTCCAATCATTTCTCCTGCCATTGCCTAGTTCACTTCTGGATTATATGAACAATTCACTGTCTTCATTTATGCTTTTCCCTCCTCCAAGAATTCCTTTCTTCCTATGGGGCACCTGGGAAACCCACTTCATTTTTCAAAACTCAATTTACATATTATGTCTTTTGTGCAGTCTTCTTTTTAGTGTTGTGATCACATGCTCCTTTCTGCTACCCTTGCACTTCTGCATGCCTGATTGTTGCACTCGCTACACTGTATTGTGATTGTATTTTTTACATATCTCTGTGTTCTCCTGGGCAACACTCCTTGGGGCCAGGGACTACCTTTTTTCATCTATTGATGTTGCCTTAGCATGTTAATTGTTGTGTAGTAGTTAGTTGTAAAAATGAGATTTGAATAAACAATTGTTATGTACATATTGCTTATTATCACTTTACAGATATAACAGGAAAAAGTATTAATGTTGGTGCTGACAGTTCACTTCTAGTAAATGGTGGTGGTACTTGACTCTACTTATAATATTTTTCCCACTATTTTATATCTTTCTACCTGATAGCTCTTCTTTATTTCCATCTATGTTTCTTTATTACTAAAGTAAGAAAAACAGGTATGAGGGTAGGGCTAGGCCATACGTGGCTGGAATAGTAAAGAAATTGTGTGGGGTTTTCGTGAGAAAATCCTGAAGCATACAGGTCTGCCTGTTCCCTTTGAGGTATGTGGAGGGGTCTGCTTCTAAAGAGTTGTATTAGCAACTAATCAAGATGTTTTTGCACAAGGCTCCTGATTAGCTGTTGGTATACTAAGAGTGAATCAGAGTTAGCATAGTTTCTGATTTCTTTTACATTGTCAATGTGGATGATCATTTTTTACTCCTGGGGGTGGTGGTGGTGAGGAGTGAGGGAATGTTCCTTTCCTGCTGCTGATGTTTCAGTCCTGTCAAGAGAGCTCTTAGGGTCATTTCAGCCCTGCTTCTTTACTGACTCTGCCCCAGGGTGATCAAGTGACTTCTATAGAAAGCTTGAAAAGAATTAAGTGAGCATGCTTGCCTTGACTAATTCTGTTCTCTCCCTTGAGAGTCTGAGTGAGTGTCTTCTGTTTGTCTCATTCTGTGTATTACTAGTTAGTAAATCTGCCCAATTCTGGGGTTCTGTTATGTGATCATTTCGTTGAAACTGGATTCTCAAGCCAGGGCTATCAAGAGTAACAGGAATATTTGGCCCTCCATCTTTTCACTTTTATCTTGTTTCCTAATTTATTCCAAACCAAATGGAATTAAGGCATTGTACTTGCTGGAAGGTAATTAAAAGACCCTAACACTTGGTGCATTACCTGGGAACACTGAGAAATAAAAAGAAAGGAGCAGACATCTTAGAGAGCAAACTGTCCTTGTGGAAGATATTTTGTTACTGCCAAGGAAGGTAGTCTAGTGCCTTGGTTTTTAATGTATGGTGGGATGTTGAGACCTTTGACTGTGTGAAAATATTTAGGTTTGTGCAGTAGACTGCTGAAGCCTAGAAAAGGTTTAGTGCATGCTGTATAAGTGTCCCGTGCTTGCTGGGAGACTAATAAACTTGGAGGCTTAACACAAGAGAAATGTACTATCTCACAGTTGTAGAGGCCAGAAGTGTGATATCAAGGTGTCAGCAAGGCTGCTCTCCCTACAGATGCTCTAGGGGAGATTCTATCCCTTGCCTCTTTCAGCTCTGGTGGCCGCCATCTTCCTTGGCTTGAAGCCACATCACTCAGTTTTTGTCTCTGTCTTCACATCACCCCCTTTCTGTGTCTGTATCTTCTCTTTTGTCTGTCTCAAATGTCCCTCTGCCCTTCTTGTATAATAAGGACAATTGTCATTATATTTAGGACCCATCCACATAATATAGGATGGAAATCCCATCTCAAGATCCTTAATGACATTTGCAAAATTTTTTTTTTTCAAATGAGGTAACAGTCAAGGATTAGGACATGGATATATCCTTTTGGGGGCCACCATCCAACCAGCCGTAAGACACTTTGATTTTGGCTGATGGCTGCAGCTTATGGTGTGGGAGAGTGGCTGTTTCTTTCGAGCCACTTAAGTAAAGGTCTGACATAAAGAAAAGGGGCATTAGGGAGTTGCAGGTGACTGAGCAATACCTGGAGCGGAATGAATAAGGCACCTGAAGGGTCTTTAGTATACAGAGACCTTTACCTGGCACTTGACTTGAGACTGTGCAGGAGTTTACAGGGCAGGAAAGTCTCGGGCAGCCGTCCACCTTGCCTTACTCTTCAGGTACAGTTTTTCCCAAGCAGGTTTGACTGAGACAAAGACTCAGTTGTAAGGAAAACATGTCTTGTAGAACTTGTCGGCATTGACACATATGGTCTACCGTAGGCTGAAGTGACTCCCTTTACATGTGGGCCCAAGCTGACACTGGATTTGTCAATTATGCTGGAGAAACAAATGTTCTCTTAAAGGGAGCTGCCTTTGGTCTATGCAATTCCATAGCAGGAGGCAGTGAAAATGGCCTTGGGGGCATAGGACTGTCAAATCTACGCATCAGAACTGGAGGTGTAATGTCACTTGACAGAACCCGTAATCAGTTCAGTACTGCAGTGTGAACCACAAGGTCATCAAAGAGGAAGGATAACTCAAGAGTCCATGTGTGACAGATGCTCAGGGCTGTGCACTGCACGTGGCAAATTCATAGTGACAAATCAACGTCAGGCTTCAAAGATTCCTCCTGGTTCGAAGTTTGCAGGTCAGAAATTTCAGTGAAATGGCAGACTAATGGACATCCTAGTGAGGCTAGAACAAAAGAGACTATCTTTCTCTCAAATGCCATTGAGTTTCTGCTTTGTTCTTTGGTCAAATTCTGTACTGGATTCTGGGCACAAAAATGTGCCTAGTTTCTGTCTTCTAGGAGTGGGGCATTGGCTTGCTTTTGAGATTGTTTTTAAATTGTGGGGATAGTGCTGTAAAATCAAATTGTATCTTAGTAACTCTTTAGACTCTTTAAAACACGGTTCATGAGAAACTTGATAAACTGATAAAACAGCCAAGGCCCTGAGAGACCCACACCCGTGTCAGTGACAGAAGTCCAAGCTACAGATACTGAAGGAGCCCTCAGTCGCATTCAGGAAATGAAAGCCCTGTGACTGAGAATGAACCAAATGTACAGCTGGGAGGATGGTTTATGGACATTTAGGACTTTGGATTTTTGACCCACAGTAACAAGGAAACTTGATTTCAAAATTGGGCTTTAATACTTTGGGACCTTAATTCATAAGAGCGTTTAATGTGTGCCCTTTTAATTTCTCTGTGAAGAATTTGATACTGGTGGAGGTGTACTTTCAAATTTGCAACATTTCTATGATTTCTGAATTGTATTACTGGATGCTTTTATGTATTTAATCTTAGTTTGTCATTTAACCTCATCAACTTTCTATGGTTAGCTGTGCTGTGGATGGCTGGTAAACAAAAAGTTGTTTCTGATCATTGGATATGAGTAGCCCTGGAGTTAATTTAAATTAAAGCAATTTCTCACCCATATCAGAGACTTCTGGGATGAAACTCTAAGTCGACCACCAGTAGTTCCCAGAGGCCACTAAAATGAGTAACCCCATAAAAGTGTGAGCAGGACTGTCCTGATAAAGGTCTTTTCTTTGTCCTGAAGGGAGAGCCATATTCTGTTAATTACAGGCTTAAAGGCATAGTTGAGTGGGTTAAGAGATTGAAAACAACAGGGAAACATTAGTGAAACAGGGAAGCATTAGTGACAGTTTCCCTTCTCGTTCCTAATGGTACCAGCATGTGAAGGGAATTTGAGTAGTATAACTTTTAACCTCCCTGCTCTTATATTCACTGACACTGGCTAGGTGAGGTGACCTACTTGACTGGCAAAGTTGGGAAGAATAACTGGCCATGCTTTGCTAATCTCTTCTTTCCTTCATCTTGGGAGTGAGTCTGGTGATAGAGAGACAAAAGTTCTCTGCTCCTTTGTGGACATGCCCCTTTCACATGGGTTTGCCTGGAACCAACTTGCTGCAACAAAGTGGGTAAGTCTGGATAATTCTAGAATTCACTTGACAGACTCACTTGACTGTCTCATGAAACCCCATTTTCCAACATGGGCTCTAAAAGTAAAAAGTGACATAATGTGTGGGCTCCAGTGCAAAATGAAAATATAGTGCCTCTTGTTCAAACTGCAAAGAAAAAGTGTTGTTGAAAGTATTTGCACTGGGGTGCATAGTGTCCTCCCCAAATTCACGTTCACCTGGAACCTGTGAATGTGCCCAAGTAAATTCTTTTTTCAGATAGAATCGAGATAAGATGACATCATACTAGATTAGGGTGAGCCCTAAATGGATTCTATGGGTTGTTCTCTCTTCTCTTTTTCATATATGTCATCTTTTTCAGCAGAAGTGTTTGGCTAATATTGGGAAGTAACACGAGTAAGAAAGGATATGATAAGATTCCTTGGACATTCTTGTTTTTTAGAAAACAACTGCTTTCTTTCTGAACTTACTTCAAGCTGGAAGTAAGTTCAGATTCAAATGGAAAGCATGGCCTCCTGGAGCTGTTAACACCTTCATTTAGCCTTGGATGTGAGCAGTAGCACAGAATTCTGGTGGAACTCAGTAAGACTCCAAATGGGTACCAGATAAGCGTGTCATGGAAAGCACACCATAAGCAGGGTGAAAACTAGTTGTGAATGGGGCCGCAGGAATGGTGGCAGACACACATATTGCACATGTCTTCTCTGCTCATGCGTATATTTTATTGTCCTATAAATTTTACTTACAGAACGTAAGTTCAAAGATAAAATCATTAAGAATTTCAAGACAGCGATAGCACAGCATGAAACCAAGCAAGCGTGGGGCCCTTCTGAGCATGGTTCATGCGGGACTTGATCGACTGGTAAAAGAGCCAAGGCTCTGGGATACCCACACCATGTCAGTGACAGAAGTCCAAGCTACAGATATTGAAGCAGCCCTCACTGCCACTCAGGCACAGAAAGGCCTGTCACTGAGAATTAACCAAAATGTAAATTTAGGAGGATAATTTATGGACTTTTAGGACTTTGGATTTATAACCCACATTAACAAGAAAACTTCATTTCAAAAGAGAGTGTGAGGTCTTCATGTTTGCTTTGGTTGTTGAGGGTCCTTTGTGGTTACATATCAGTTTTGGAGTCGTTTCTTCTATTTCTGCAAAAATAGGGGATTTTGATAGGCATTGCTTTAAATCTGTAGGTAGCTTTGTGTAATATGGACATTTTAACAATAGTTCATGAGCGTGGGATGTCTTCCCATTTATTTATGTTTTCCTTAGTTTCTTTCAATAATGCTGTAGTTTTCAGTGTACAGTCTTTCATGTCTTTGGTTAAGCTTATTCCTAAGTATTTTATTCTTTTTGATGCTATTGTAAATGGAATTGTTCTCCTAATTTCTTTCTCAGATTGTTCATTGTTAATGTGCAGAAATGCAAGTGGTGCGTATATGTTGATTTCATATTCTGCAAACAAACTTTGCTAAGTTGTTTTATTAGTTCTAATAATTTTTTTTTGAAATATTTAGGATTTTCTACATCTTTTTCAATAGTTTCCCTTTCAGCCTAAGTGTATCCTTAAATCTAGGGGACATTTTGACCTCCATCTTAGGCTTTCATCTTAATTCTCAACTTCTTCAGAGTCTTAGCTGGTTAGTGTTCTCCTCATTGTTTGCCACTTTGGAGAATCCAACAAAATGTTCTACTCAAGGGGAGCCCTCTTTTCTCTTCCACCTCTGAACCTGAATATCACTTATTCCTTACTTCATTCTCTTAGAACTTAGCATTCGAAGTTTAAATGGTGATCTTTCTTAAAGGAGGTCAATGTGCTCACCGAATTCAAGACCTCTGGTGAGTTGTGACAAGTGCGTAGGAATCATATTAACTTCTTGACTGTTACCCCCCTGGAAACATTCCTAAAGTGGCGTTTGAGCTTGATATTCAGGTTTATTGGACACCGCATTAAAGAGTTTAACAGAATAAGAGTAAGCTGGTCTTTCCTAAAGCAGACTTTATCCAAGGGCGACCTTGTAGCCACCTGCATCAGGCTCATCCTCGTTGAGTCATTGAGTGCCCTCAACCCCCCTAAACTGTAAACTCCTTATAGACAAGACTTATGTTTTACAGCTCTTGTTCCCCTTCCCTATACCTAAACATGCCTGGAATAGAAGGTGCCTCTACGAACAGGTGTTGCTTTATTATAAACTACAGTTAGTACATGTATATGTTCATTTCCCTCTGGGAAAGGAGGCTACATTCCACAGGATTCAAATATCAAGCCCACAGATATATAAATGGTTGTATAACTATCCTCCCTCTATACAACTGTAAGATGATCATATCAAAGTATGGTCATTAATTGTTTTTTTTTTGTTTTTGTGGTACGCAGGCCTCTCACTGTTGTGGCCTCTCCCGTTGCGGAGCACAGGCTCCGGACGCTCAGTCTCAGCAGCCATGGCTCACGGGCCCAGCAGCTCCGCGGCATGTGTGATCTTCCCGGACCGGGGCACAAACCTACGTCCCCTGCATCGGCAGGCTGACTCTCAACAACTGCACCACCAGGGAAGCCCCCCATTCATTGTTTTTAATTGCAAACAGATAATAAGCAAAGTGAAAGGAACTTCTTCCAACAAAGTAAATGCCAAAGTTCAAAAAGTCAAATTAATATGGGGTTTGTTACTATTCTAAATAGTAAAGAACAATGGCAAGAAATGTCACAGTGTTGGTTGCTATTAACATCTTTTCGTTTTCCATTACAGTTGTTTATATTATCTTCATGGGATATCACTGAAGTTATCAAGTTATCTTAATAGTCAAATTAAAAAACAAAATCCCTTGAAATGCCAATACAAAGAAAAATGAGTCAGAACATGAAAAAATGTTTTAGACAAGTTGACAGCATGTATTCTTTGTTCATATCTCTTTTTGAGAGAAGTTCCATCTTATTCACACCCACATGTACAATAGACTGAATAAAATAGAACCCCATCACTCAATGGTGATAAAAAAAGGAAAGTCAAGCTGGTTCCAGAAAATTCCTCTATTTATTCCTAGTATCTGGTTGCATCTGGCAAAAAAGAGCATTTTGAAATATTCTCTAAATTTTTGTATTATATTTTATAATAATTTGCTTATTTATCTCAATGTAAATATTAAAAACGCATGAGAAATATTTTAACGTTTAGCATTTGACAATTCCTGTCTATTTCATTAATGTTTCCTTTGCGTCCTATGATGATCTTTTGGGATAGACAGCACACACCACTCTCATACTCCCCAGACTCTACAGCCGCATACATGTGCAAAATAGCTTGTGGGTCTGCGTTAACATACTCTTGGTTGAGGCAGGAAGGCTGTAGAGTACATAGTTTTTACACCTGAACATTTTAAGTGTTTTTGGAAAGTAACCCTAGTTTGAGTGCAAGTTCCATCGATTTATCAAATGCATCTCAGGTATACCTAGGTATGTCCAGTAAAATGGTAAGGCTATATTACTGGGAGACTATTTACATGAGCAAGTGGAAAGACATCCGTGAAAGAATATATTATAACCAAGAGTCACATATAATATGTCAATCAAATAGAATGTAGATCCCAGAAACATATCCACACATATAAGGACATCTGATTATTCAACAGACCTGCAAAGCCAATTTCGAGGAGAAAGGATAGTCTTCTTGACCAATGGTGCCAGAAGCATATAGCACACGGATACTGTGCATAGATAGCCATATGCAAAAGTATGACCTTTGATCCCTACTTCACACCACATGAAGAATTAACTAAATGTAGATCAAAACATAAATCTCTAAAACGTGGACAAAATCCTTTTGACCTTGAGTTAAGCAAAGATTTCCTAGAGATGACACCAAAAACAAGATCCATAAAAGAAAAAAAGTGATAAATTGGGTTTCATCTTTGGAAGCCATTATTAATAAAAGAAAAGCCACAGGTTGGAAGAAAATATTTACAAATTATATACCTGAAAAGACTTGTGTCTCTAACACGTATAGAACTCTCAAAACTCAGTAATTAGAAATTTTTTTTTAAATTAACAACATGGGTAAAAATATTTAAAAAGAGATCCTGCCAAGGAGGTGTACGGATGCAAATAAGCACATGAAGTTGCTCAATGTAATCAATTATTAGCTAAATGAAAATGAAAGCCCCAGGAGATACCACTACACACATATTGAATGGCTAAAATTAGAAAAGTCCAGCCACACCAAGTATTGGTGAGGCAGTGTAGGAACTGCAAGTCTTTTACACTGCTAGTGGGAAGGAAAATGGTACAGTCACTTCAGTCAACAGTTTGGCTGTTTCCTTATAAGTCGAACATACACCTGCGGTATGATCCAGGCTTTCTGCACCTAGATATTTATGCAAGAAAAATCAAAGCATATGTTCATACAAAGACTTGTACATGGATCGTCACAGCATCTTTATTTTTAATAGAATTGTAACAACCTCGAGCCCCCATTAACAGGCAAATGAATAAACGTACTGTGGTATACTCATACAGTGAAACACTACTCAGCAAAGTGATTGACTATTGATACCCACAAAAATATGAATTACTCTAAAAAACATTACATTGTGTGAAAGAAACTAGATAAAAGAGTCCTCACTGTGTGAATCCATTTATGTAAATTTCTAGAAAATTGGAAACACGTGTCTAACGATAGAGTGATATAGCATATCAGTGGTCACTTGGGGATGTGGAGGGGTGGAATGTGAGGGGAAAAAGGGGCTTTATGAATGAGGCATAAAAACACTTGCAAGTGATGGATATGTTCCTTCTCTTGATTGTGTTGGCAGGTCCATGGGTATATGCATATTTCAGAACTTAAATTGTGTTCTTTAAGTATGTGCAGTGTAGTGTGTGTCCATTCTATTTAACAGAGCCATTAAAAAAAGGCTAAGAACAGACGTTTGTCTCAACAAACAAATGTAGCAAAGAACAGAAAAGTCAAGTACAGTATGATCTCTGTCAGTTGAATTTTCCTACAGTTTATTTCCCTCAAAAAATATATCCCAGTTCTTAAAAGAGATGGGACTCTTAATAAAAGGTAAAAAAAAAAAAAAAAAAAAAAACCGGCAAAGCCATCAGCAGGGTGATCTCCAGCTACTTTTCAATTGTGGGACACTAGGTGCACGGTGCAGACATGCTAGGATGTTTGTTCTTTCTGCCCAATATTTTAGAGAGGATATTAAACACCCCTGTTTAATGCCTGCAAGTGATGGCCAGAGTGGAGTTTGGAGAATGATGTCTGTGATCTTTAATACGGTGGTGCCTTTGTAAAGAGTCTCAGAATTTCCAGGGTAATTGTGGAGTCAACTTCTTTTTGTTTTTTGGATGATATATATGTCTAACTCACCTCAAGAATATATCCACGTAGACTTGAAGTTAGGGATCAGCTGGTGTAAATTTGTGTGGTTATCTCCTGACCTAACCATTTAGCTTCTTCTTTTTCCTTGATTGTAGTTAAGCTTCATCTTGCCTCAGGGCCTTTGTATTTGCTATTCCCAAGTTTTGGAAATATTATTTCCAGAAAATTTTTCCATAAATGATTCCTTTCTATTCTTTGGCACTCATCTCTTAAAGATAGTTTTTCCGTGATTGTCCTACCAGCCTAACTTAGTCCCAATTTATCAGATTACTTTACTTCTTTCACAGAATAATAATAAAAACAAATATTATCTTTGGTGTCTCTTTGTATTTAGATGAACTTCTTCCCAAAGAACTCAAGCCCCACAGTGACAGAGGTTGTTACCTTTCTTATCCCTTATTCTGTGTCTTAGAACTGTGTCTGGCATGTAGTAATCACTCGAGGTCTGTTGACTGTGTAAAGAATATGTGAGTAGATGAACAGATTTGGAGTTATTTAAGGTCGCTCTTAATGATGGCTGGTGTTGGTGATTAAATTAAAATTGTAGGTTTTAGAGTTGGAAGTGATCTTGCTGAGTCTCAGAGCTACGGCAAAACTCTCCCTACTGTAGCATCCCTGACAGATGATCAAGTCTGAGCTTGAATAACTGTATATGAAAGACCCTAACCAGGGCAACCTCGTAGCTGTCTTCAAGCAGATCACAGCCTTCCATGGGAGTTTGCTCCCTATTAGTCAGCTGTAATTAGGAGAAAACGGTTTGATTTACCCAGAATCATCTTCTCTCAGTCTCCTTGTTCTAGTTCCTAGAGAATAGACAGGACAGAGTTTCCTCTAAATTACATCCTTAGGGTTTGCTCTCCTGCTTGTAATAAAATAAACACCACGCTATGGCAAAATTCCCCTTGATTGTCTGCCACTTGTTGCTACATTCCTTGTTAGTGTTTAGAAATAATTTGTCTTAATGTTCCACATTATAATTGATGGAGTACAGAAATAAAAGAGATCTCGGGTTTATGTCAGAAGCAATCAGACAGATATTTTAACTTACCCTTTTAATGTATTTAATGCTGACACTGTGAGGAATTGAGGAGTGTAGTCACCGCGTTATTGCCATTGCTGAAAAAATGTATTTATGGTCACTTTGAAAGCATTAGTGATGGCAGAATTCTCAGCTACATCTTAGAGCTGTGAGCATTTCTCAAAAAGTTGTGATACGAAACACCTCTGCCTTTTCTTGTATTTCTGTTACATTCAACTACTTCACAAAAAGCATTCGTCATATTCCTGAAATAATGATAGGCTTAGTTGAGATTCTTTTGGGTCCTAAGGGACCAACATGTGTGCATAATAGTGTCGAGTAACACAGAGCCTGGATGTTTGGCTCCAGACTGAAAGCCCCATGGAGTCGTTTTTTCACATCTGTTCACCAATGTGTATGAATGGGAGAAAACCAAAGATCTGGTTTGTTTGATCAAGGGGAGCCACACTCCTTTTACTTTTGCTGTGACAAACAAGTAAAGAGGTGTAAAATATCTGAAAAGAGCCTCTTAAGGTTTGGTAGAACGCTTAAGTGGGATGTAGAGAATATACAGCAAAAAGAAAAGCAAGTGAGTACTGCTGGCAAACTTTTTCAAGGACAGCTAACAAATTAATAATAGTAGTAACAACAATAGTAAGATTGATTTTAAAAGACTTAAGAGTGGCATGGATTCCGAACCACTCTACATGTATTAACTCCACGCCACAGCCCTGTAAAATGGGTGAGGTTATTAAGCCCTTGATTTTCAAAGAGGAAGTGAAACACAAAGAAGTACCACTCCTGAACTCCCACCACTAATAAGTGGTGGAGCTGGGGAAAAAAGATCCAGGCAAATTAATTTTAGAGTTAGTGCTCTTCACCCGTAGGTTATATCCCACAGGTAATATTTGCACATTTTGAAATCACTTTACAAATACTATTTTTACCCCTAAAGTACACAGGGAATACCCAGGGAAATTGGCATTCTAATTATTTTTATATCTTTGCCAATAATCTGTTAACTTTTGGCAGTTCAGTATCCTTCCCCAACTTCTTAAAAATTCAGCCTACAATCCAAAAAAATAAGGGCTAGTGAAAATAAATGTCTTGTAAATCCAGTTCAAGAGAGCAACTAAAAACTAAGGCCCCCAAGGATGTAAAAGAGAAAGCAAAGGAAAAGAAGAGACAAGAAGCCCAAACCCTATGATTAAGCTCCACGTTGTTAGGTAAAGGGGCATTTAATTAATGCTTCTTTAATACCATGTGCACAGAGGCATGGCTCTACAGAAGCCAAGGAGTCTCCCTTTCATCACTGATTCATGGTATGCACCTGGCAGGGTCACTTCCTTCTTTGAGCCTCAAAGCTTTTCATGAAGACACTGAGGGAAATGGAACAAGGTTAGCTCTCACAAGCCAGCTCTCATGTTCTCTCATGTTACCTGTGAGTCTAGGTAAGCGCCGAATGTCTTTAACATGACAGATTATATTTTTTCTTAACCATTTCTCTTCTCCTGATTTTTACGTAATTTCTAATACATAGTAGAATAGTAGAGAAGAAAACACCACACTGAAAAGTAACCGACACACTAACTTTCCATTCTCATTTCACTGCCAATTCAGCCAAACGCTTTCTGTAGAATTCTGATGCAGACCATGAAAACACACTGTAAGTGTTCCAAAGTCTTTTCCATATTTGGTAGTCCTGTGATTTCCATTGGCAGAACTATCTTGGACTGTCATCTGAAAATCTATCAAAAAGAAATTAAGTAATAGGAATTCATATCAATGGTACTGGAGAAAGAAATCCTTGAACTTATCTTACTGTGTGAACCTTCATCCATGTACAAAATCAACAAGAAAGTTTAAACTTTAAAGGCAACATATTCTCATGAATATAAGGGAGAACATAACACAAATAATATACAATGCTAACATTATGTACATACACATATATACAAGTGGTCTTGAAATATATTCCCAGATATTAATTGGATTAAAGTTTGGGGCATTAAAGCATTTTTTCTCATAGAGAGCATTATTCTTTAAGGCACATAGAGACACACATATCTGCCCTGCTGGCCTCTCACAGTTTCAGTTGATTCCACTCATGTCCCCAGTTCATTTCCCCATATATTTATTCTCGGATTAGTGATTTTTGAACAGATGTTCCTCTCTTTAGAAATACCTGTGCCATGACCGCAGAGTACTCAGATTTCTTTTTGGCATTTGGCGGCAGATGGTGGGGAAAGTGATGAGTTGTATGACAGGAGAGGTACAAGGTGAACCTTAGAGTAACTAAGACTTTATGCGTAGTTCTTAATCCCAAAGGGAAAAGAGAAGGATAGCAGCGAAAGTCATTGGAATAAAGGACCTCTGAGATGAATCAGCATTAGGATAATTCATTGGTTACTGACTGTCCAGTCGGTTTAGGTTATAAAGTATTCCTGAGTGACTGCATCACTTTATGAAAGGTTCTACCTAACTATAGCTTTCTTTTGCTGAAATTAGTTTATATGGCAATAATATGCATAGAGAATGGCAATTGTGAAATCATGTCTTCCCCAAATTGAAGACACTTGTTAAGGTACAAGTTTACCCAAGACTGCAAATGATTTATCCATACTATACTAACTGAGACTGTGTCTTACCATTCTTGTTTGTTAAAGGAGATAACAAGGCTAACTTTGAGTAATAGCAGGATACTTAGAAAATACTTTCAGGTTAAGTTTTGTAAACAAAGTTCAGTGTTTACCCACCAAAAGCAAATCAGCTCATTTAGTATTGCAGGAAATGCCTTCATACTTTTTCACTGCCACTAAAGGAATTTAAAACACCTGTTGGATATATTCCCTCCTAGAATGCCATTTGTACACTTATTCCTAATAGGGCCTGTTATTTTAAATGCAAACTCGTATTATAAGGCTCAGAATTGATACTCAGTATTTTTAGTGATCACATGGTTTAGGGTTCTCAGATTTGGGCTCAGACTTGCATTTCAAGCATTGCAATGTGGGCCTGTTAAATGATTTCCTTGCAACCAGGAAAAATTGTTTATCTGAATCTGAAGTCCAATTAAAAAAATGTGATAGTGGTGATAGTGGTTGATGAAGCCGACTAGCGTAGCAGCTAGGGCAGTTATAGACAAGTTACATTTAACCTCTCTGTGTCTCAGTGTCTTCCTCTGAATCTGAGTTTCTTCTCAATGGGGATAGATACTGGTACCAATCTGACAGAGTTACTGTAAGAAATGAAGGAGTTCACAAATTTCCTAAAGGCTTAATGTTTGGCTTGTCGTTACTAAATGCTGGTAATTATTAGTAAAACAATATCCCTCTATTATTTATTATATCAAAATAATAATGATAAGAGCCTGTTATTTTAGTAGTTCGATTTTTTGGTCATGTAATTTAGACTAACTCATATTGTTTAAATGTGAAACCAAGAAGAAAAACAGTTTTGTTTTGTTTTTTTTAACGTGGTCAAGGAACCCAAATCACCTAATTCAGAAATGTTTCTAACTTGGCATCTGCTTTTAATCTGTCACAGCCAGAGAAAGTTTAATGTCTCAGAAAGTGACAGCCTTGTATTTGTGTAGCATAAAAAAGAAGATATATGCTAGATAACATATATACCCCTTATCTTAGTCATGTCACATATAATGCAACACTATTCCTGCTGGGTTCAAACATTGTGTTCCAGAGCCTACCATTGCCTATTATCAGGAGCAAGAAAGCGTAAGAACCGCATGTGTTTGCCCTTAAGTTGGTCTACAACACAGATACTGTCAATCAGCCTCTGATAGTACCCTCCCCGTGGACAACCTTCTGTGCCCTTTTGAGCATGCTCAGATGGAGTCTACCATCAGTGTGGTGGGACTTCACTTCGCTTCAAGTGTGTCCAAGTTGAAGGGTGAAATTAACAAATACTAACCAAATTTGTGGCTGTCCAAACTAGGAAAATAGTTAAAGAATCAGGACATGAAGAATCAAGCAAATACTCATTCGGCGTCAACCCAATAAAAAAGCTTGGTGAGAAAAAAGTTGCCAAAGATGAAAGCCCAGAATAGTGCTACTTTAGCCTAACCACAGTGTCAAAGCAAATGACACACATACACACAAACGCAAAAGGAAGCCCTCTTCACACTAATGCCCCCAAATCCTTTATGGGGCTTCAAACTGAGCAGATTAGGTAGGTTGATGGTTGTCATTTACGGACTGGGTCCACCTAACAAGACTGGTTACTAACAGAATATCTCTGTTTTGTCATTTAATAGACATCCCAAACTTAATATAGCTTGCAATCAAATACACACATAGTCACTCATGCTTTTCCTGTAGACTTTCCAAAACAGAAAAGCGCAGCTCCATTCTTCCTGGTGCTCAGTTACAAAATGTGATTCATGTTTGAAGTTTTTCTTTCTCTCTCCTTTCACATCCAATACACAAGCAAAATGTGTCAGTCCTATCTTTGAGATAGAACCAGAATTTGACAGTTTCTCGATTTTTCCACTGTTACCACTCAAGATTAAGATTTCGTTATCTGTCATCTTAATTATTATCCCTCTGAACTGTGTACTTAACACAGTGGCCGGAGAACCCTTTGAGAATCTAAGTCAGAAGAATTATGTGACTTCAGTGTCTTCCCCTTCATCATAGTTGAAGCTGAAGTTCTTAAAATGCTGGAAAGTTGCACCATGATTACCCTCGACATTATATATTTGATCTCATCTCCTCCACCTCTACTCCTTGCCCACTCTTTTCCAAACACCTTATACTCTTTAGTCCTTGATGTTCAACAAGTATAGTAGGAAGGCATTTTCACTTGCTGTTCCCTTTACCTGAATTGCTGTTGTCTTTACTATCTACAGTACCCATCCACTTACTTTTTTAGGTCTTTTCTTAAATATCACCGTCTCCATTTTGAGGCCTTGCTTGCATTCCCTGTAATAACCTGCAGCCCCACTAATACACCCTACCTCCTTAGGAGCCTCCCTTCTGCTGTAGAATCTGTTGAATGAATGAATGGAGTGAGCTATGTCTAATTTCCAAAAAAATAAACATCAACCGTGAACACTTGTTGAGAGACGGATTCAGGGTATAAAGAATAAAAGAAGTGTAAATTCAGGCCTTACCATTCACCATCCATTCCCTCAGGGTTCTGTTATGGTGTATCTTTGAATAAAAAGCACAATTTGATAAGACCAATTAATAGCTTAAATTCGTTAGAATCCTAAACCTTTTATAGTAGAAATGTGATAAAAATTGTGTCAGAGATTCTCAACAAAATGTTAGCGAATTGAAGCAAAAAAGGATAAACACAATTGTATACCATGATCAAATGGGATTTGTGTCAGGTACGTAAGGCTCGTTCAACATTTGAAAATTAATTAATATAATCCAACCAAGACAAATAAAGGAAAAAAGACATATAAATACATGTGGAAGAAGCATTTGACAAAATCCAGCGTGCACTCATGAGAAAAACTCTCAGTGAACTAGGAATAGAGAGGGACTTTCTTAACTTGATAAATACGACCTACAAAAAAACCAATAGCTAACATCATACTTACTGGAGAGAAACTCAATGCTTTCCCACTAAGATTAAGCACAAGGCAAGGATGTCCTCCTTTATTATAACTTTTCAATATTGTGCTGCAAGTCCTTGCTAATGCAATAAGGCAAGTAAAGGAAATAAAAGGTGTACAGATTGAGAATGAAGACATAAACCTGTCTTTGTTCACAGGTGACATGATCATCTATGTAGAAAATCTTAAAGAGTTGACCCAAAACTCCTGTAACTAATAAGTGATTATAGCAAGGGTGCAGGATCTAAGGTTAATATACAAAAGGCAATTGCTTTCCTATATACCAATAATGAACAAGTGGAATAGGTTTAAAAATAAACCGACACTATTTACATTAGCATTGCCAAAACTGTAATACTTCTGTATAAATCTAATAAAATATGTACAACCTCTATAGGAGGAAAACTACAAAACCGTGATGAATGAAGTCAAAGAATAACTAAATAAATGGAGAGATATTGCATGTTCATGAATAGGAAGACTCGGTATTCTCAAAATGTCAGTTCTTTCCAAGTTAATCTATAGAAATTCAGTGCAATCCCAATCAAAATCCCAGCAAGTTATTTTATGGATATTGGCAAACTGATCCTAAAGTCCATATGAAGAGGCAAGAGACCCAGAATAGCTATCACCTCATTGAAGGACACAGTTGAAGGAATGACACTACCCAGCTTGAAGACTTATTATGAAGGTGCAGTAATCAAGACAGGGTGGTATTGGTGAAACAACAAGTAGATCAATGGAACAGAATAAAGAGCCCCAAAATAGACCCACATAAATACAATCAACTGGTCTTTGGCAAAAGAACAAAGACAATACAATGCAGCAAAGATAGTCTTTTCATCAAATAGTGCTGAAACAACTGGATGTTCATAGTTAAAAAAAAAAAAATCGAGACACACATATATATAAATATACACTGTATACATACATACATACAGTGTACATATACTGTATATATACACACCCATATATCAATATATATATACAGCATGTTCACATGTATACTATATATACACATACATGTAAACAATATGTACACACAAATATATAGGCTTCTATGTATACTGTATATAGTACTTACACATATACTACAAACGCACGCACATATAAACATGTGTATACATATATATATAATATGTATACACACATATAGAAAGTAACAGGCTTGTATATATTCAGTATTTTTACATATATAGTTTTGTTTTAAGGAGTTGACTCGTGACCATGAGGCGGGCAAGTCAGGGCAGGACTCTGGGCAGGAGACACAGGGAAGAGCTGATGTCCCAAGGCCATTGGAGGAACAGTTCCCTCTTTCTAGGGAACCTCATTTTTCTCTCCAGTCCTTCAAGTGATGGACGAGGCCCACCCACGCCGCGGCATTGACAATCTCCTTTACGCAAAGTGGACCAATTTCAGTGTTAATCTCTTCTGAAAAATACCTTCCTGGCCACATCTGGAATAATGTTTGTGGTTGCCGGGGCCCCACGCAGTGCGCACATGAGATTAACCATCCCCGTGGCGATGATGACACTTTATTTTCTCCCTTGACCATTGTCACTACTATTCCAATTAAAATGGCAGTGCTATGAGGGCAGGGCATTTCCTTTTTTGCCAGTACTGAGCGTCCGCGGTCTGGTGCCTAGCATAGGCTAAATACACGGGAACAGAAGCCGGGATTCCGGCTGTCGTATTTAATGAGGAATTACAGTCTTATTATTGGCGGGGGTGGCGGGGGCGGGTAGTGGCGGTGGCGGTGGCGGTGGCAGCGGTGTGTGTCACGGTACGTCAAGGGCGGGAGTCGAACCTGCCACCCCAGGCCCCGAGGGGTCTCGCCGGGTCCCCAGTTCGGGCTGGTGGGGGTGGCCGTGGGCAGTGGAAGACGCGCGTGCGTGCGTGAGAGCGGGCGAGTCCACGGGGTGGGCTGCGCGCGCCGGGACTGTTTCAGCCCGGCCCCCGGCTAGTTGCTCGCCTCACGCCGGCCCGAGTTGGCGGCAGCGCTGGAGGCCCCGGGCCTGTGACCCCAAAGAGGGAGCCGGGGGCCGGACGGGAGTGCGTCGGCGGCGGCTTAGACCCAGGCCAGGCCCTCTCCCATCAGCCTCCCAGCCGGCGGCGCCGCGCCCCTCCGCCAACCGCCAGACTAGTACGTTGCGGGGGCCGTGCGCGAAGACATCCGGGAGAAGCTGGAGCTGAGGCTGGAGTCGCCCGTGGGGACCGAGCCCGCCGTCTACCCGTGGCCGCTGACGGTCTACGTGAGTGCCGCCCGTCTCCTCCTCCCGGACCCCCGCCTCTCTTCCCCCACGGCGCGTGCTGAGCCCACCGAGAAACGGAGCTCGAGTCCCCAGACCCTGTTTGGAGCCCCCCTTCCCGCCCCGCCGTGATTCTCCGCGGCAGTTTCCAGCCCCCGCCCGCAGGGTGGGCAGAGGGGAGCCGGCTCCGGCCGGGGCCCGAACTCGGCCGCGCGAGGGGCGCCCGAGCCGGTCTGCGGTTGGCTCTGCAGGGCTGGGGACCCCGGTCACCCCGGGCCTGGACTGCCGGCGTGCTTGCCCGTACTTTAGGATCTGACATGTAGGGTTCCTTTTTTTTCCGGTACGCGGGCCTCTCACTGTTGTGGCCTCTCCCACTGCGGAGCACAGGCTCTGGACGCGCAGACTCAGTGGCCATGGCTCACTGGCCCAGCCGCTCCGCGGCATGTGGGATCTTCCCGGACCGGGGCACGAACCCGAGTCCCATGTATGGGCAGGCGGACTCTCAACCACTGCGCCACCAGGGAAGCCCATGTAGGGTTTCTTTTTCCTGGTAGTTTATTCTTAGTGCTGTCTACGTGCTTAGTTTTTTTTATTTTTGAGGACACCCTTTCCTCCCACTCTCCAGTTTTTTGTGTTTTTGTTTTGTTTTAGTTAGGCATTTTGTCCCTCTGATCTTGAGTGGGTGGGCTGGCAGGACACTTGGAGAGGAGGCATTCTGTCCCCTGATCTTGAGTGGCCTTTGGAAAATGACACGCCAGACGGAAATTTACACAGGCGTCCGGTGATTCCAGAAATGCAGGGTGTCCGGCTAGGTGGGCGCCCGGCCTCTCGTCCCCCGTGGCGGCGTGGTGCGCGTGTTCCTTGTCTCAGGGTTTACGCTTGGGCCCCGCAGCCCACCTTCTGGAGGGAAAGCGCAGCGGGCGCCTTGTGCTGGCGCCTTTGGGGCGCCCTTCCGTGCGCTCGGCTTGCGGGGGGACTGGCCTCCACGGGACCCAGCAGGGAAGCCCGCGCGACCCGCCCTCCTCGCGGGCTCCGTGTGTGTCCGTTTGTGGAAACTGTCGCGGCCGGGGACGGAGTCGGAAAGCTGGGACCGCCCGGGTGCCTAAGTTGGCTCTGGATCCCGGTTCTCCGCAGTTATCTGAGATCCGAGGGTTTCCAGCCCGCCACTGGGCACTGGCGCTTTCTATTTTTGCTCTTCCTGTGCTCGGAGGCGCGGCAGAGCCTGGGCTCTGGCTTTTCCGGTTGGGTAACTCCGGGTGGCCGGGGTGGGCGGCCTGAGCAGTGGGCAGGGCGGGGAGACAGCCCAGGGGAGGGAAACTGAAAGTGAGGAGAACTCCAGGTGATACATTTCCCTTGCCTCCCCGCCCCTCTTACTGCACTTGTCCTGTACGGGTTGGCTGGCCCTGGCCAGCGCATTTTTCAAAATGTAATAATTGGTTTATCCTTAGTAGCCGTGAAACATAGTTCACCCCTCCCCTCTCCCCTCATCACCTTGCTTTACTCTTCTCCCGTGGGGTTTGGTGTGACCTTTGGGTTTGGGCCACTATTCCCTCTGTGAGCCTGCCACGTGCTGTGCAGAGGAGGCAGGGTGCCTGGGAGGCTCACCCGGGTGAGATCCGGGAGGAGGACCGCCTGCTGTGTTCTAGCGGGCTGTCTCCTCACGTGGGACCTGAGGGTCTGCGACGGCCTCCAGCGTGCCCTCGGGGGCCCATGCGCAGAATCCTGCGACCGCTCTTGGCTTTAGAATGTTCCACGTGTGTGACCGTGGCCCTGGCATCTCGCTGCATTGTGCCTTAAAATCCTTAGCTGTGTAGCCACTGCCTGGGCCACACGCCATTATATCTGCTTGGACCTGGGGCGGCCGGGCTGGCAGCAGCACAAAAGGCTGTTTGATACATAGGGGTGGTGCTCCCCGCTCTCCGTCCTGTCCTTCCTGCGAGAGGCGAGCATGTATCATTTTCTTCTGTATTGTTTCAGATTATATGTATGTATATATTACTGTAGTGTATTAGTATAAAATCTATCGTAGGGTTCTACAGAGAAACAGACCCAGTGATGTCTGTGTATATGAGATTAATTTAAGCAGCTGAGTCACACGACTTCAGGCTGGCGAGTCTGAAATATGCAGGACAGGCCAAGAGAGACAGACCCAGGGAAGAGTTGATGTTGTAGCTCAAGTCTAAAGGCAGTCTGGAGGCAGAATTTTATATATACACATACAGATTAACTCCATATAATATAGTACAGAGGGGTCCTGTGTAGTTTACCCAACTTTCTCCAATGGTGACATCGCACGTAACTGTAATAGGAAAACCAGAAAATGGACATCGGCATAATCTACAGACTTTATTCACTGTGAATGTATGGTCACGTGTATGGACGCATGCATTCTTGTAACCTCCACCTCAGACAAGACATAGATCGGTTTCATCACGACAATATTTTTATCCCTCTTAAATACATAAATACAGATATCCTGGAGATGGCAAGTGTTGTGAACTTAGGGAAGTAGTGTACTAAGGTATTCATCAGAGAAGAGCTGGTGTCCCGTCTAGGTTGTCATCATCACTTCCTGATGTGAATCCCAATTACTACTTTGGTTTTTTTTCTAGTATTAACAAATTCCTGACATGAGGTGGATCTTTGACTTACTCTAGTGCACAGACATGTGCCGGGCCAGCTCCTGGGTCTCTCTTTGTTTTGAGGTTGGTGGGACATCAACACCAGACTGAAGGTTGCCCAGATCTCCCCCAAACCGAGATTACCCCCCAACCCCTGTTTTGAACCACATCAACTGTATTTATTTAATACTTTGACTCATGCTTTTGGTTTTGATCTTTTGAAAGATTGTTTTTCTCTTTTTCCCTTCTCTTCACATAGGAGGAAAAGACACGTAGAGTTACATCCAGAGAACAGTAAGAATAATAAACCTTTTTGTTCTGTGCAATATGTAATCTTGATGACTGAAATTACTTTTCTGAAATCTTTTAAAAAGAAGAACTTTAGGGCTTCCCTGGTGGCGCAGTGGTTGAGAGTCCACCTGCCGATGCAGGGGACACGGGTTCGTGCCCCGGTCCGGGAAGATCCCACATGCCGCGGAGCGGCTAGGCCCGTGAGCCATGGCCGCTGGGCCTGCGCGTCCGGAGCCTGTGCTCCACAGTGGGAGAGGCCACAGCAGTGAGAGGCCCGGGTACCACAAACACACACACACACACACACACACACACACACACAAAAGAGCTTTATAGTGAGTTGTCAGCGTGACCATAGATAGCTTAAGGATGCTGGGTTTGCAGTCAGGTTATTAACCTTGTGATTCAGGTAGAATTGTCTTACAAAGAGTGAATTGGGGGCAACTGGCAGTTATCAGAACTAGATCTAAAGGTTGTATTAAATATTAAATGTTGAGGTAATATGTGCCTTTCAGGGCTCCTGAGATGAAGATTGATTTTTTGGGGGGGAGGGGGTGGGTAGGAAGGAAGACCTTTTGAAAACTGCCTGTATGGGAGGAGTCTATGAAAGTCATCCTTAGGGTGTGTGATTTTGCTTGACAGAGTTGCTGGACTGCTCCCTGCAGAAGAACCGGGAAGAGTAAGACCAGGAACACACGTGGAAGAAGAAGAAAGAGATGATAAAGTAAAGCCTGGTCACCTCCAGGTTTGTCACTTCCACCTTAATCTCAGAACCCATTTGGTTTTAGGAAGGGGGGTCAGGGTGTGGGCAGCATGTAGGAACAGAATGACTTTCACTAATGATCAGAATGACCTTGGATTTAGCTAAAATGCTCTTCAAACTCATTTTTCTGCTGGTTCTCTATGTGGAAGGTGTGTTATGTGGCTCTGGTGATAGTAAATCAGCGGTAGGCCTGGAAGCCAGCTGGAGCTCTGCTACTTGATCAGTCAGTCACAGAGCTTCAGTCTGTCCCGTCTCCTGCCTGTCTCCTGCCCATGAGGTCTTTGTGAAGATCTCTTTTCAAACACATGAGGTGCTAAAGTGCTCTAGTATCGTCCAGGTATAAAGTTGCATTCTTAACTGAGATCAGACCAGTTCTTTCTCCAGATCTCCAGCTCCTTTGTAAAATCAGAGTTTCAGGTTCTATGAAATACAGATGTACCCACTGAACCCCCATGGGAGGGGGTAGGAGAAGGGATTGGGAATCTGATGCTGGAAGATTTACCATTAGACAGCACTGCCCCATATGACAAAGGGCTAACATTGGTTGGGCACAGGTGGTAGAACAGTATCATGTCCCTTTTGGTTTTATTAAAACGTTGATTAGAAGTTTCAGCTCAGCAGAGGGGCAGCACCCTGGGCGGGCACTGGGCCTTCACCATCTATGGCTCCTCACCTCCAGCACCCAGGCTAGGTACTCAGTTCCCAGCAGCCCAGAGGGCAAGAACAGAGCTCTGCCAGGCTGGCCTTCCCAGAGGGCAAGTGTAAGCAGCACAGCCAGGAATATGAGCGACAGGCTTTGCTGGGTTGTCGAGAAGGAGGGCGACATCTGGCTCGGCATGGCTGGAGTCAGCTCTGGCCTCCTCCCCTCGAAAACGGGCACTGGGCCCCTGGTCTCAGGCTCACACAGGCCTCCAAAGCCCTTACCTCAGGATGGCCCTCAGACCCTACATCCAGCCATCCTGCCGCCCCAAACACCAGCAGGTCGAGCACCACTCAGAGAAGGGGGCCTTTAAAGGGCTTTAGGAAATCTTAGAATCCAGATATGGAAGCTACTGTGTTTCACTTGTAGCTGAGAACTCTGCTCCCAGAGCACAGGATGGCCGAGGGGGGCGAGATGGGAGGGTCTCGCTGTGACCCCCAGGCACTGCTGGCCTTTTCAGCCACATGCCTGCATTCCTTAGAAATACATTTCATTAACAGCGAGACGGAACACCCTGAGAAACAGGAGGAATTATTGGTTCATTTCAACCCTTAGCAACACGGAGTTTTCACCACCGTGTGTGTATTTCCTCTGCTCTCTGCCATGCGCTGGAACTTACCTTTGGGCGAAACGTTCCTCAGCTGTCCACGGCACCCGACACACTTGGCGACTCCTCCTGACCCGGGAGCGCCCTGGGCCCCAGGGACAGGGTCCCTCCTTCCTAACCACCCCCTTGTGCTCAGGCGGGTCAGCCCCCAGCCCTGGGGACTCAGCGTCCCGTCGGAAGTGACTGCGAGTCAGGCTCCCCACCGACCCCTCCCCCTTGGTCTCCCTTCCGCCAGGGCCGCTTCGTGCGCGGTGCCAGTCGGCCCCTCGTCAGGGGGGAGGAGACCCGGGCAGACTCTGCTCCACTGACCTGCAGGTGCCTGTCCGGGACGTGGTCGGAACAGCCGGTAGGTGTCAGGGAAGACCCTAGGGCGGCGCCATCCCGCACCCTCACGACGCCCTGCTGCTCCGTGTGGAGCCCGCGGCCCGGGGGGCAAGAGGCGCGACGGGGGTGGGAAAGAGACGGGGCCACGGGAAGCCCACCCCGGGCCGGGGCGCAGAGGCAGGAGGCAGCGAGGAGGGCCGGCCCAGCCGCGAAGCCCGTGCCTCCGTCCCACCCGTGCCCGAGGGTCCCTCAGACCTCCCTGCTGGCCCCTGGGCTCGGGGTGGGTGACGGGTGCGCGGAAGAAGCTGTCCCGCTCGAGCCGGTCGGAGAGGCCAGCCAAGGGGTTGTGCCTGTTCCCGGCGTGGGATGAGCACCAGGGCGTGAGGGTGTGGAGCCGTCCGGCCGCAGGTCACAGGTTTTGCCTGTTGGAAGGGAGGGCTGCGATGGGACTGTGCCGACGGAAGGGGAGGATGGAGCCGCCAACAGTCCCCGTTTGCCAGGCAGAGCTTCATTGCGGACCTTGTTCTCAGCAGCTGTGCGCAACAGGGACACCCAGGCCTGGCGAGTCTGCGCCCCACCCAGGGCCTCTGGGTTCCTGCGCCGCAGCCCTGGCATCTCCTGCTGAGAAACCCCAGAGACCGTGCGCCTTCCCCCGAGCCCACCGCCCCGATGTAGAGCCCAAGGGGGTTGGGGGCTTCACCCCAAATTTGAGAAAGCCACACCTGGGGGCCGGGGCACAAGCGGGGGTCCCACCTTCCCCGCAGGAGCAGACCCCGCGGGGGGTCTATCTTTTGGAAATAAATTTAGACTAACAGGTTTTACACACAGAATCTTAGAGCTGGGAAAAGTCCTTTGTGTCATTCATGTAGCTCCTTAAGATTTTTTTTTAATGAGAGGATGGATTTCCTTGAGCACGAATGAATTTCTAGAAATGGGTCCCTGGATCCCAAGGACTGTTTTGGGGAAGAAAGATGAATCTATTCTGTGAACGCCTTATAGAACTTATTCTATATTGTAGTTGTCTCTGGAAACACATGTACCGTTGATCTTTGTAGCAGCCCTTAACATCCTCAAGAGAAGCTCTCATTTCCCCATTAGTACTTGTTATAGGCTGAATATTTGGGTCCCCCAAGCATTCACATGTTGACACCCTACCTCCAATGTGAAGGTATTAGAAGGTGGGTCTTTTGGGAGATGATTAGGATTTGATGAGGTCATCGGGATGGAGCCCTCGTGATGAGATTCTTAGCCTTGTGAGAATCATGAGAGAGCTGGATTTTTCTCTCTGCTCTCTGCCCTGTGAGCACACAATGAAAAGTGGACAGTCTGCCACCCGGAAGAGAGTCCTCACCAGAAGGCGATGATCCCGGCACCTAGATCTCAGACTTCCAGCCTCCAGGACTGAGAATTACATTTTTGTTGTTTATAAGCCCCCACCCCGCCCCATTTATGGAACTTTGTGACAAGAGCCCAAACTGACTTAGCACTCTTTTCTTCAGATAAATGGAAGAATTTGTGCAGCCATTGATTTTATGATACAATTTCCCAAATAACCAATATTCTCTCTATACACTCTGATTTCTCAACTTTTTTATTTATCAAAATTGTTATTAAAAAAGCTTCCATATTTTTTCCTAATAAATTGTTTCCAGTCCAAGTTATCACTATAATGGTTCTATGATATTAATAATTTGAGCCCTAATACCCTGCTTAAAATAATCATTCATTTGTCTTATGAATAAGTTCAGGGTTCAAATGCAAAAGTTTTAAAAGGATATACTGTGTAAAACATCTATGTCATCCCTCTGAAGGCAAGAAGGAGGGAAGAAAGGAAGGAGGGAAGAAGGAAGGAAGGAAGGTAGGAAGGAAGGAAAAAACAATGAAATTGCCCTCAGTTTAGCTGCCACTTCCTAAGGGAAGCCCTTTCCAACTCCAGACCCCCAGGCATCACAAATAAGCTCTCATGGGACACTGTCCATACTGTTTGTTGCACGTCATGTTTCCTGAAAAGCTGATTCTGAGACAAGGAGAGACTTTCAGGAAGTTTCTTGGGGTGTGTTTTTTGGGATAAAACGTAGAATTACCGTATGACTCAGCAATTTCACTCCTAAATCATTAAAAACAAACACTCAAACAAATCTGCGTACACACGTGTTTATAGCAGCACTATTCACAATAGAAGAATCATGGAAATAACCCAAATGTCCATCATTGGATGAATGAATAAACAAATTGTGGCATATACCTACAGTGCAATAGTAATTCAGTCATAAAAAGGAATGGAGCAATTAAATATCAAACATGACCAAAAACATTTTTTTAAGGAATGGAATACTAATACATATTACAGTGTGGATGACTCTCAGAAACATCATGCTAAAGTGAAAGATGGGAGACACAAAGATCATACGTTGTATGATTCCATTTATCTAAAATATCCAGAATAAGTAAATCCATAGAGAAAGAAAGCAGATTGGTGGTCTCCAGGGCCTGGTAGAGAGAGCAAAGTAGTATCTTCTCAATGGGTACAGAGTTTCCTTTTTGGGGTGATAAAAATGTCTGGGGGGGAAAAGTTTTTAATTGGAAAATGATTGATTAAAAACAAGTCTGTGCGGTATTTCTTGGTACTGCCTTTCCCAGTTTTGACAGTAAATGGTCAAGTACACAGTAAATGGTCAAGTACAACAGCCATGGTTTGAGAAAGAAATGATGACCAGGGCTCAGAACACTCATTCGGGGACGAGCGTGAGGGTCACCCCACGAAGTAAGCCATCCATTTTCGCAGAGATATTATCCAAGGATGAGGGAATTGAGAATGGATAGCACAGGAGGGAGACAATGACTATCAGTTGTGGCCTTGAGGCCACCTACAGTAACACAGGCTATAGTTCGACCCATTGACCCTCCTTTCACTAGTAGTTCATCTCAATTCACCCTCTCCCCTAAAAACGATCCATGGAAACTGTGAAAGAGTTGTTTCCAGAACTTATGCAAAGACGTTGATCCAAGTAAAGGCAACAAAAGCAAAAATAAACAAGGGGGCTACATCCAACTAAAAAGCACAACAAAGGAAACCAACAACAAAATGAAAAGGCAGCCTACCAAATGGGAGAAAATTTTTATAAATCATATATCCTATAAGGGGTTAGTATTCAAATTATATGAAGAACTCATAGAAAAAATATCCAACTAAGAAATGGACAGAGGTTCTGAATGGACATTTTTACCGAGAAGATACAGAGATGGCCAGCAGATAGTTAAAAAGGCACCCAAAATCACTAATCAGCAGAGAAATCAAACCACAAAGAGATGTCACCTCATACCTGTTAGACTGGCTAATATCAAAAAGACATGAACTAACAAGTGTTGGCAAGGGTTTGGAGAAAAGGGAAGCCTTGTGCACTGTTGGTAGGAATGTGAATTGTTGCAGCCACTATGGAAAACAGTATGGAGGTCCTCAAAAAATTAAAAATAGAACTATCATATGATCCAGCAATTCCACTACTTGGTATTTGTATGAAGGAAAGAGAAACTCTTAATTCAAAATGAAATCTGTACTCCCATATTCACTGCAGAATTATTTACAGTAGCCAAGACTTGGAAACCCCTGTGTTCATCGATGTATAAATGGATAAAGGACATTAGGCATAATATGCCAAATTATTTATATATATATATAATTCAGCCATGAGAAAGAAGCAAATCATGCCATTTGTGGCAACATGAATGGACCATGAGGGCGTTATGCTAGGTAAAATATGTCAGACAGAGAAAGAAAAAACCTGTAAGATCTCACTTTATATGGAATTTTAAAAAAAGCTCATAGATACATAGACTGGTGTTTACCATAGGCAGGGGGTGGAGGGTGGGTGAAATGGGTAAAGGTGGTCAATATGTACAAACTGCCAGTGATAAAATAAATAAGTCCTGGGGATGTGACTATAGTTAATAAGACCGTATTGCATATTTAAAAGTTATTATAAAACACTGGCTATCCTTATAGCTTATTTATTTTATTCATAGTAGTTTGTGCCTCTTAATTCCCTCCCCTACCCCTATCTTGCCCCTCCCCCCTTTCCTCTGCCCACTGGTAACCACTGCTTTGATGTCTATATCTGTGAGTTCATTTCCTTTCTGTTACATTTATTTATTTTTTAGATTCCACATATGAATGATAACATACTGTATTTGTCTTTCTCTGTTTGACTTATTTCACTAAGCATAATAGTGTTGCAGCAAAAATAGAAATGAAGTTTTTCCTCTCCTGAAAATAAGGAAAGTAAAGGGGACAGTGAACAGGCTAGAGAAGACACATAAACTGGCCTGAAAGGGTTAATCGATCCTAGTTTTATTTAAACTGTTACTAATCTGTAGTGTCTGTAACTAGATTTATCTTTCATAAAGCTAAATTACATTCTGTTCCTATCACTCCCTAGCTGTCTATGTAAATTACATCCTGAATCTGGTGCTTAAGCTCCCTGCACTCTCTTGTAGCAAATCACCCTGTGTAGCTGTTTGCATTTCAGGAAGCAGATGGCAGGCAGGTAACACAGAGGCAAATGAGCCCAATTACTGTTCCCCCGGACCCAATTACCGGACTGCCTGACGCCAGCGATGCCGGTTTTGATATAATTCAAGAAGAAGAAGAATGCAGGACCTTTACCACTTTGATCCTTATTACCACTCCCTGGACTGCGGTGGCCGCCCGAGGGGCCCGGAGGCCAGCGGGGGCCTCCAGGCGTGTGTGGGCATCTTGTCTACAGCCAGCGTCCCCAAGGCCTCGCTCGGCCCATAATCACTCAGTGAAGCTGCGCCGCGACAGCGTGGCCGACTTCTTCTGGCACTGTGAGGACCTCTGTGCGCTGCAGGACTCGGTGCCTCTGCCCGCCCGTTCGCGCCTCCCTGCGGGAGGGCCTGCTGGACTTCAATGCTGACCGCCTCCGCGGGGTGGACTGGGTGCCGCCCCTGAGCACCCTCTGTCCCCGATCTGTATCTGGAGCTTCTTCCAGCCATGGCTTGGCAAGATGGGTTTGTACTTCCCGCTTCCAGAGGCCCTCGTGTCGGCGCTGTGAATCAGGGTTTTAGATGGTGCAAGGTGGAGGGTGGGCACTAGAACTGGTGCCCAGTGCCCGGGTGTGCGTGTGCTAGACGGGCATGTTCTAGGTCTCAGTGTTTTCATCTGTAGAATGGGCTGAACAGGACTCACTCTCTGTGGCCGTTACAGGGTTGCACCGTGTTAATGCTTGTAGACTCTACAATGTAGAACACTTAGCACAGTTTGGAGCATCGTTAATTGTTGCACAGATGTTACATGGTCTGTTGAACGACTTTGCCTGATACACGCCAAAGCGATTAGGAAACTGGTGTATCCCAGCTTCATTTCCTTTCCATTAAAACAGGGCTCAGCAAAAAAAAATCTTTTTTTCAATAGTCGTATCATATAGCAAAAAGAGCACCGGTGTGAAGGCAGCTTAGGGTTTGAATTCCAGGGCTTATGCTCTCTGTGGCCTGGGCAGGTTACTTTTGAACTGCAATCCCCACACTTGTAAAATGACTTTAAAAACCACTCTTTCTGTGGGTTCTTAGAATTAATTAAGCAGGTTATGTGTGTAAAGTATCCTGGCACTTGAATGAGTTGTCAGAACAAAGGGCTGCTGGAGACGATGCTTCTGCCCTAGGTAAGCTCCCCTTCTACTGGGCGACAGGTAAACACAAGCACAGTAGTCAGTGCTCTAGAAGAAGTGAGTTCTGGTGCTACAGAGCACAGAATCTTTTTTTTTAATTTAATTATTATTTTATATTGGAGGATAGTTGATTTACAATATTGTGTTAGTTTCAGGTGTACAGCAAAGTGATTCAGTTTTACATATATCTATTCTTTTTCAGATTCTTTTCCCATACAGGTTGTTATAGGATATGGAGTAGAGTTCCCTGTGCTATGCAGTAGGTCCTTGTTGATTGATTACCTATTTTATATATAGTCGTGTGTATATGTTAATGCCAAACTCGTAATGTATCCCTCCCCGCCATCTTTCCCCTTTGCAGAGCACAGAAACTTGGAAGGGAAAGTTCAGGGTAGGATTCTAGGGGAAGTGCCGTCCTTTCTAAGGATATGTAGAAGCTCCTGGGGTGGCAGGAGAAAGCAGTGTGTGTTGAAGTTTGAGAAATGTAAGAAAATATGGCAAAACTAATGTACAGGACTGGAACTCAGGGTTTGGGAAAGAAATGAGAGTTGATACTGAAAACTTAGTGGGGCCCAACAGAAAGGCGCCTTGTTTGTCCTGTCAGAAGTTTGGATGTTTATCCTGAAGACTGCGGGAAACACCAAAGAACAGTGAAATGGAATTCTGGTTTAGAGGCTCACTTGGACCTCCATGTGGAAGGCAGTTGATTGGGTGCAGGGTGAATTGGAATCTAAGGGTCCCCCTTAAGTTATAAAAGGTGGGACCGGGTTTTGCAGATCTGAGAATGGGTGGGGCCTGGTGACCAGTTAGAAAAGGCAGGGCAGCAAGCGTGGGTGACAGTTTACAGCTGCATCTTTTTGTGAGATACAGAGCACAGTAGAAAGGGATTTGGGGTGGCGAGAGGATCTTACTTTATCTTCAGTGCTTTAGAGGGGCCTGGTAGACAGGTCTGGGCCCAAGGTTCAGATCTGTGCTCTTTGGGAGGACAGGTGTTTGAAGGCATGGTAGAGACTTAGGTTATCCACAAGAATATCCAAAGAATCATAGGTCTGAGGGTTTTTTAAGTGGGTATATTGAGGATATTTATAAGCTGAAAGAAAGTAGCTAGCAGAGGAAGGGTGTGAAGATCTAGGAGAGGAAATGATTGTTCATTTGTTTTCAAAAAGCTGAATACTTATCGTGTGCCTGGCCGTTTTCTAGTGTCTGTGGTTCTCACCATGTGTTACCTCTCCTGCAAGGACAGTTCAACTCATCCCCTGGTGAAGAGAAGTCAGATTATTCTTTGCATCCCATTCAGGTGTAGGAACTCTTCTGTACCTCTGAATGGACTTTACTTAACCAGTGTAATAAGTTAGAAATCAAAAGGGGACCTTAAAGGCCACAGTACTTAATTTTGCCTAATATTTTACATTGATTGTAAGAAAAATTTATTGTAGAGCCCATTCTCTTCAGAGTTCCTTCACTGAACTTTCTTTATGTCTTGCATCCAGTGGGTCTAGCTTGTAGATTTTGGCCTCCTCCTAAATTTGCTTCTTCATCCATATTACATTTTGCCCGGACTATGGCAGAAGCTCCTGGGTGGTTTCGCGGCCTCTGGACTCAGTTCCTCTAAGGTCATCTGCCTACTCGGGTTGAGTGATCTTCTAATATGAAAAGCTATGCGTAAAATAATGCTGCTAATGGCTTGCCCACACAGAGTTAGTGCATACTAGCCGCCCAGCATGTGCTCTGCACAGAGGCGTGTAGTCTGAACTGTGCTTTGCCAAGCCTCCTGGGGCTCTTTGGCCCTGAGGAAGGGGAGCTTTTTGGGGTCACTCCCTTTACCTAATCGGTCCTTCAGCCTCGGGGCACCTTTTTCTAGTCAGCGGAGGCACCGTTACTCAGCCAGTGGTAGTCCCAGGCCTCATCACCTGTGGGATACAAGCCTTGCTCTCTCCCAGGCTTGATTCGACCAACATCTCTATTTTCTCTCCCTTCTCACACTTGGACCCCTGGCGTTTAGTTATCCCCACCTGCAGTATTTACAGTGCCCAGCAGGTGTCAGGCTTGAGTGTCTTTGCACAGGTGCTCCCCGTGCAGTTAATGCACCTCCTACTCCAACTCTGCATAGCCTCATTTTTCTTGATTTTACTTCAGGGTTATCATGAAGCCCTCACTTAGATATAAGTTTTGGCCTCCATAGGAAACTCTGTGCATAAAGGTTATGGTTCTTTATCTCATGTGATTGAAATTTTGAATTTATATATCTTCCTCCTTAATGAGGCTTTAAGGGCAGGAGTCATTTCTAATCAGCACAGAATAGATGCTTTTTTTTTCTTTTTAGATGCTTTTTACGGTGATAAAATGTATGGTTTAAATGACTCATTTTACAATAATTTTGCTTTAGGTTCTGATAGAAATAAAGTTTCCAGAAGTTGTGTTCCTGCAATAAGAAATAAAGATGTGACCTTCCAGTTGTGTAAAGCTCTTAAATGCTGTGTAAGTGCATCGGGTGCCTACGGAACCTGGAGCTAAATGGGCTAGTTCTGAGAGAGACTTAACTACGTTAACAAAGGTAAGCCTTCATTGTGTCCTGCCAACATTTGATAGCTGCTTTTGGGCAAACTAAACGGGTAAAATTTTAAACTGTTCCTCCCCATTAAAGGGATTGAATAAATCGGCCACTTTGGGGCACCTGTGTCTTGCAAATTGTCCAATTGGAGATGGAGGTTTAGAAAGTGAGTTTCAGTCTTGTTTAAGTCTCTTCCCCTCAGACTGGTCTTGTGATTTCCTACACACCATGTCTGTCTACATTTTCCTGTCTGCCTTTTCTTGGTGTTGTTCATGCCTGGATTGTCTCTTGTACGTGCTCAAACCTTGGTCCATTCTCATTTGTACCATGGAATTTTGTCATGCCGGATACTGTCAGAACTAATTTTACTTAAGTTTGTGTTAAGGTGCAAAGCACACATTTTATATATTTTCTGTTTTTTGTGTTTGTTTATATTTTTATGGTTTCTCTTCAAAAATATTATGAGAAGGGAAATAACAAGATGTAAAGAGCAAAAAAGTCATCATTCTCTTTAAGTTGTTAGAACATCTATCTGCAATCATAATGCACTGTGGTATGTGTTAAAATAGGAAATATATGTCATGTCCCGTAGGAGCAGCAAATTCAGTGGTATTAGTGGGGGTGTGTCATGGAAGTAATCACAAAGCAGGTGACTGTTGGTTGGGGTCCTGAAACATTAGTGTGTGTTCCCTGTGTCCAGTAGTGGTCTGGAGGGGTCAGGAAGCCTGCCTTTCAATTTGAGGGAACAGAGGGTTTGAGGTCCTCTCTGTTCTGTTGCTCTAGTATACTGCATAGCAGCTAATAAAATACTGGATTTATAGTTGACATTTACATCGCTGATTGATCATCAAGATTGGTATGTATCATTGGAAATGAAAATAGGAAGAGTCTTATGCTTTTTAGGTTTTTCCTTTTTTTCCTATGTCTCAGAATGCTCTTTGACGGGGAACTTTTTATTCTCCCATACAATTCCATAAATACTTATACCCTGGCACTTATTTTAATGGCATTTTCAATTTATAAATGTCTTTGAAACACATACTGTAAACTATTTGAGGGTAATGACCATGGCCATTGATGGCACACCTTAAATGTGCATCATGTTAATTTTTGAGTGTCATCTGGTCTACCATCAGTGCTTCCCTCTTTCACCCAGTTTTATTCCTCATTTCCTTCTCCAAATTTGTCTCATTTTTCTACTTTCCCTTTTGCTTCTCTATTCTTGCTTTCTCTTTCCCATTGCATGTGTCATTCTTCTTTTTCTCCTTCTGACTTCATTATTATGGACAACCAAAACCTTTTCTAGGATTGTCTCTATCTTCCTTTCCTCTTCA
Source organism: Grampus griseus (assembly GCF_964374135.1). Lineage (NCBI taxonomy): Eukaryota > Metazoa > Chordata > Mammalia > Artiodactyla > Delphinidae > Grampus > Grampus griseus. The sequence continues at coordinate 60,638,373 of NC_139017.1, forward strand.
TTGCCATCCACAAACTCTTACAGAATATTCTTGGTTGACTCCCTTACTTCCTAGCATACCCATGTACTTCATGATCACTTTAGAACATTGAAAAGGGTTGGAATTTTTAAAAATAGGTGATTATAATCAGTCTTCTTTCACCTCTGGCATAAGACTCTTCTTCCTCAATCTGACCATTCTTAAATCTAGAAGTACTCCAGCTCATTGGTCTCCCTTACCCCCATGTTTAGGCCAAAGAACTTGTGAAACCTTAGCCCTGTTTAATACTTGAATTTCTCAAAACATAAGACAGCTAATTCTGCCTGAGGGCACCAAAGAAGAATAAAGATGCCACAAATAAACGTTTAGTCCAGATTTATAATGGTCTCTTAGGTGCCTAGTTGAGTGCTAACCATTAACTCACTTGAACAACAGGGAGCTCATGACACAAACTAACATGTTAATTGTATAGACACTTCACTTCACCATTCCTCAATGTAGCTGGTAAACTGCATCCAGTTAGCTTAAATAACATGAATGATGAATTTCCCTGTGTATATAAATTGGGAGTTTCTAAAGTTTTCTTTTTCCCTTTGTACAACTAGTGACTGCCACCTCGCTTGGTCACTGCAATAGAAAATGATGACGAAGAAACACATTGTCTCAATATCAGTGGACATAATGTCCTAGTATTCTATAAAAATCTCAAAATTCTTAATCTAAAAGGTAGATCTGCCAATATCTTATATCCTTTATCTTTTTTAACATAAATATCCAATCTATGAAGGTCTCAGTTTCCTTACTTAGAATATGAGGTGGATAGATTTGCTAATATCTAGGGACCTTTCCAATTTTAATATTCCCTAGTTATAAGGAAAATAACTAGGGAATTTAGTAAATTAGTAATTTAGCCAAATACAATGGCTCCCTTAATCATTAACCTCGCTCATGATGAAAGTTATCTGCAAGTTCTACTTGTAAGAGATCAAACATTCGTATCCATATATATTGTAGCACATTGACTTTTACAGAACTCAAAGTAACACAACATAGTTACATTCATAGACTTAAGGTCACTGTGGTATACTTTACAAATTTTCTTTTCCCTAAGAAGGAAATGTAGATCCCTAGGAAGGGATTTCTTTCTCTGCCTTTCAGTAATGTAAGCCTTTTATTATCTCTTGGATCCTAAAAATGCGTAGGGTTTTGGCAGGTGGAACTTAGGACAGACATTCCAGGTGGCAGGGACAACGTGAGAAAGGGCAGAAGTAAGAATGGATTTTCAGAAGGACTTGGATATCTTACATGATGAGAGCAGCGTTTCACCATCTCTGTCCTGCAGAACACTGGTTTTAGATGATGTTAATGTAGTTACAAGACAGAAGCATTTTGGAAGAGCCGTACTCTACATACTGACATGAAATTCAAGTTTCACTTTGTTACATTACATACTCTGAAAAGTTTTGGAGGAAGGAATTGATTTATTTTTGTTTAATTCAGTCTTACAGTTACTTGAGAAACCTATATTCAGCTGATGAGACTGTATTTTGTGAAAGGCCAATCGGAGAAATGGTGAGATGGGGCTTAGGATATTTCTCTGTTGGGACAGGCATGTGATTATTTTTCCTATAATTCTTTACTGTTTGTCCTAACAGTTGTTACTTTGCAGGATTGTTTTTTTTTACATCTTTATTGGAGTATAATTGCTTTACAGTGTTGTGTTAGTTTCTGCTGTATAACAAAGTGAATCAGCTATATGTATACATATATCCCCAGGATTCAGTTTTAAGCCTTCTGTTTTTACCTGAGTCATTGGGACGCTTAGAAAGCTCAACAGTTCTGGGGTCTTCATCTCTTAAGTAGTTTCCAGAAGCTCCTGGCACTTACCACTATTTCCTCTTGATTCTTTTCCTCCGACTTCAGACTTCTTACGATTATTAGCTGATTGTTTTCTCAGCCTCTAGTGTCAAAACCAGCTACCTCACTCATCTTCATTGTCTCAGTTACAAGGTGCAATATTTCCCATGTTTATATGTGTCAAAATATAAGTCAGGGGTTGATACATAGCATATGCGTAATAAAAATTGTATTTCCTTGTTTTCTTTGTTCAAAGGTATCCAAACACTGGCCAAGTTCTTAAATTGAAAGTAGAGTGATCTAATTTATTCAGCTCATCCAACCATCAGTATTGAATATTTGTCTTTTTCTTACACATATTTCTTATATTCCAGTTGTGACATTCTAGAGCACATTTATAACTTATTACTGCATTACTACCTTGGCTGTTCCTTGACCAAAATTTACTTCATACAACTGACAGCCTACTGAACCTACTAGAGTTTTTTTTTAATGTACGCATACAATAAAAAATACTCTAGTAGGTTAACTGCATTGCTAATAACCGAATTTTTACATTTCTATGCACCCATGTATCCAACACCAGATCAAGATATTATAAAATATTTCTAACACCCTACAAGGTTCTCTGTTACTTCTTTCTGTTCCATACTCCCCCAGGGCAACACCTAAGATGACCTCTATCACCATATATGACATACATGGAAACACACAGTGTGTATTCTTTGGTATCTGGCCTCTGGTTACATATCATTATATCAGCAGTTTATTCTTTTATTGTGTTTTCCTGATTTTTTAAACCTAGACATTCATAGAGTGTCAAAGTACCACTGAGTTTTTAATATTATTATGCTGACCTCCATCTTCAGGGGCTTTCTACAGTCATCCATGTGTCCTTCCACCTACTTTCTCTTCCATCTAATTATGTTTCATTTAACCAACCTCAGTCAGCCTTCCCCCCATATTCCCCAACACGTAACACTCCTGTGTTCAGCCAGTTTTGTTCCCTATTCCATAAGCCCTTTGTGCCATTCCTGACACTGTGCCTGTTCCCTACCCTCTATATACTTGTTCAAGACTCAGTTTAAATGCTACCTGTTCTAAGAAGTCTTCTCAGAAGAAGCCAGTACTTTTTTGAATCCTTCTTTAATGAAATCCCATAACAAGTGTAATCTGTCCTCCCTGATCTGTAATTAATTATCCATTGTTCCTATCATATAGTGTTTGTTTTTCTTATGTGCTGTTATTATTTATTGAAGCAGATTATAGTGACTTGAACCAGGAACTGGGTCATTTTCCTCTCCTTTTTAGTGCCAGTTTCTGTGATATGAAGTTAAACTCTTTTTCCCTCACTTCCCATTCACCCTCAGCAGTTGTTAAACATAAAGTACAAGTGAAACTTATTGGTTAACAGGTTTTTGTGGTCCTTGGTTCTGGTCCCTAGGTCTAAGCTGCACTTCTGTATTGCTAATTTGACTGATTTCTTATTGTCACATAACTCAGGAATTAACTAAATCATTACAAATTTAGATACATATAAGATATTATTAAAAAAACCCCAGTGGATATCAAAAGTTTTGGCCTGGAGGAGAGTGTTATATGAGTCCTAGTTTGGTGGGGCTCACACTTAATGGTCGAGCCTTCCAATATTCCATTGTAAGTAAGAAAGAGGTATACAAATATATGGTTAATATTTAACAGTGTTGATAAAAAAGAGAAGAGAGAAAGGGACGACAGGTACTTTGAGGGCTTTTGGAATTCATGAACAATTATGATTGGATGGGAAAAAAGAAAAACCGAGGGCTAGCCTCCCACAAGTGAGCTCAGGACAGAGAAGGGCTCATCTGGTATGCAGGTAGAGAGGTTTGACCTACAGAATCTTAGAAAACCTCAACAATCTAAGCAGTGTTGGCAAGAGGCAAACTAAAGGGCTAACAGAAGTCTGCAAAAGTCTCACACAAAGAACTTTGGCATGGTGTTCGTCATCTAGCTAATCCTAACATGCAGACATTTATGAGAGTAAAGTCAGGTCTTTGCCAGAGTCGGTTTCCTGTTTGGGCAACTGGGTCAAATGAAGAAAGGCAGATGTAGGCTGCCAGAGTAAATAAGGAGAGAAAAAAAAAAAATGAGACCTGTCATTCATCAGTGATTTCCCCCCAGTATTCTTAGCTTCCACCTTATCTCCATCTTACTGGTAACACAGGAACTAGGCTGAAGAATCAGGTAAAAGGTCTCTACAGAAACTGAGGTAATATAGAAAATAAAATAATAAAACATAAAATTGTAAATTTTCTTCCTAGGGGTAATTGAGATGATACTTCAATAATAACATAAGATCAGGTGAAGTCTAAAGAAATTTTAGAAAACCTGGGTAAAGTAATAAAACATCTGTTTGCTGGCATCTGAATGTTAGAGAGACACCGAGACATGTGGGCCAAGTTCTGGAGAGAAGGGAAACACAGAGGCAAGCTTGACATTTGGTGCAGCCTTTCTCCTTGGGGCATTTGCTGATTCAAATCTTACAGCCTAGGAGCTGAAAAGCCAAGGAGTTCAAAAGACTCTAACCACAGAAGCCAAATGGCAAGAGCTCAAGCTAAAGGCAACAACTAATGGAATGACAAGCTAAGTGTATCCTTAGTCTCACAGGGCTGGGGGAACCATTACATTTAAAGCCTAACAAATACAAGGGTAGTTGGGAATAGGGAGAATCCAAACGTTCACATGGTAATCCCAAAGGGCAACACCCGTAGAGGAAGGACAAGACAGACATAGAGCAACCGTCACACAGACTGAAAAACGGCTTTGAATGAGCTCAAACTGAGAATGGACTAAGGTTTCCAGGCCCTATAGTAACTGTCTGCCATGGGCAAAAGGAAATCTTTTCAAGAGAACAATAACAACATCCGGAATGTGGAGGTATTTATATAGTTTCCTAAAATAAGTTAAGCCCCATTTTAATATAAAAAATAATTGGACATACCAGGAAAAAGACTACATGATCAAAAGCTCAAAAAAAAAAAAAAAGGAAGAAAGAAAAAAGACAATATGAATAGACACAGGAGGACAAGAGTTAGCAGGCCTTGGTTAAAAAAAAAACAACAAAAGTACTATGATTAAACAAAGAAAATATACACATGGCAAATAAGTGTATGAAAAGATGCTACACATTCCATGTCATCAGTGAATTTTAAATTAGAACAATAATGAGATACAACTACACACCTGTTCAAATGGCTAAAATCCCAAAACTGAAATACCGAAGTTGGTGATGATGCAGAGCAATTGGAGTTCTCTTTTGTGGCTAGCGGGATACTTGGCAGTTTCTTACAAAATAAACGTACTTTTACCATACAGTGATCTAGTAATAATGCTCTTTCGTATTTACCCATAGGAACTGAAAAGTTATGTCCACATAAAAACCTGCACACGGATGTTTATACCAGTTTCTTTCATAATTGCCAAAACCTGAAATCAACCAAGATGTTTTTCAATAGGTGATTGGATAAACAAACTATGGTATATCCGTACAAAGGAATAGCATTCAGCAATAAAAAGAAAAGGCTATGAAGCCATGAAAAGACACGGAAGAAGCTTATATGCATACTGCTAAGTGAAAAAAAGCCAATCTGCAAAGGCTACATGCATATTATATGATTGCAGCTATATGAAATTTAGGAAAAGGCAAAAGTGTGGAGACAGTCAAAAGATCAGTGGTTGCCAGAGGTTGTGGGGAGGGAGAAAAGGATGGGTGAAGCTCGGAATTTTAATGGCAGAGAAACTCCTGTGTATGGTTCTGTAATGGTGGATACAGGTTATTGCACATTTGTCAAAAATCATATAATGTACAAAACAAAGAGTGAAGTCTCAAGTAAAGCATGGACATTAGTTAGTAATAATGTATCAATATTGGTTCATTAACTATAACAAATGTATTACGCTAATGTAAGATGTTAATAATAAGAGAAACTGGGTTGAGAGGTAAGGAAGTATGAGAACTATGTCCTTTCTGCTTAATTTTTCTGTAAACCAGAAACAGCTCCAAGATAGTCTGTTAATTTAAAAAACAAATCTAGACCTGCATACAAAACTTGCACATAAATCAGTGAAGTCTCAAGTAAAGCATGGACATTAGTTAGTAATAATGTATCAATATTGGTTCATTAACTATAACAAATGTATTACGCTAATGTAAGATGTTAATAATAAGAGAAACTGGGTTGAGAGGTAAGGAAGTATGAGAACTATGTCCTTTCTGCTTAATTTTTCTGTAAACCAGAAACAGCTCCAAGATAGTCTGTTAATTTAAAAAACAAATCTAGACCTGCATACAAAACTTGCACATAAATCAGTGAAGTCTCAAGTAAAGCATGGACATTAGTTAGTAATAATGTATCAATATTGGTTCATTAACTATAACAAATGTATTACGCTAATGTAAGATGTTAATAATAAGAGAAACTGGGTTGAGAGGTAAGGAAGTATGAGAACTATGTCCTTTCTGCTTAATTTTTCTGTAAACCAGAAACAGCTCCAAGATAGTCTGTTAATCTAAAAAACAAATCTAGACCTGCATACAAAACTTGCACATAAATCCAACCACAGCAGCATTATTCATAAGAGCCCCAAAGTGGAAATACCCCAAATGGCCATTTACTGTGAATGATCAATGAAACACAGTAATATCCACACCACAGAATATTATTCAGCCATAAAAACAAATCAAATACTGATACATGCTACAACATGGATGAACCTTGAAAACATGCTAAGTAATTGTAGGATTCCATTTGTATGCAATGTCCAGACTAGGCAAATCTGTAGAGACAAAGTATATTAGTGGCTGCCTAGGGTTTGGAGAAGTGGGGGAGTGAGTGACTTATAATAGATTATTTTACTTTGGGGGGTGGATGAAAGTTTTACAACTGATTGTGGTGGTAGATGCGTAACACATTAAATTGTACACTATAAATAATATGGAAAGTAAATTATATCAATGAAAGTATTTAAAATTATGATTAATGTATTAAAAAAGGACAACCTATACAATTTAAGCAAAAATTATCTGTGAAATGCAACCAAAGGAAAACTCTAGAATTAAAAATGCTGAAATTAAGCATTCAGAAGATCGGTTTAAGAGTACCTTAGTCAAACAAAAGAAAGTATTACAAATGTCAATTAAAAAATAACTACACTGAAATTTTGAGGGAAAAGGATGGAAAACAGAGACAAATACATAAAACATATGGAGTATATGTAAAGCACTGTGTCTAGCCAGGCCCAAGTCACACAGCCTAGGGAGCAGACACACAGCCTACCTGAATCACAAGGACTTCTCCAAAGGAAAAATGAAGTTCTGATGCCAGAAGTGGAAGGAATGAATTATGAAGAAAACGAACAATTGTGCACTATAATCAAGATATACATCCATAAATACATAGGTTCCCTGAGGTTGTGATATGGTACAAACAATAAAAAAAATATGAGACTCATAGTAGAGGCTGCTAGATTCTGCTGAGGAAAATGTCCAGGGAAGGAAGAGTTGATTTATTTAGTTATTTTTTTAGACTCCACATATAAGTGACATCATGCGCTGTTTGTCTTTGTCTTATTTCAGTTATCATAGTGTCCTCCAGTTTTATCCATGTTGACTTAAATGATAGGATTTTCTTCTTTTTTCAGGTTGAATAATATTCCATTGTATATATATACCATATTTCCTTTATCCATTAATCTACTATGGACACTTAGGTTGTTTCCATACCTTGGCTCTTGTGAATAATGCTACAGTGAACATGGGAGTACAGATATCTCTTCAAATAATGATGATGTTTCCTTTGGATATATACTCAGAAGTGGGAGGGAGGAAGAGCTTATGACACAAATTGACCATGTGTAAAAGATGTTGTAGGAATGAAAAACTCTGAACACCTAGGAAGAAAGAGGGACCATGGAGTATTTGGAAAGGTCATTGTTCATGGTCATACATAGTTTAAAATTATGACATTTCAGTGAGACTGTATACATGCAGGCTTGCTTATATTTTGGGATTTGAATACAGTGCAAAGAAGTGTTGCTAAATTTTCGATCAACATCAAAAAAAGGGTGGAGGGATTCCCTGGTGGTGCAGTGGTTGAGAGTCCGCCTGCCGATGGGTTCGTGCCCCGGTCCGGAGAGATCCCACATGCAGCGGAGCGGCTGGGCCCATGAGCCATGGCCGCTGAGCCTGCACGTCCGGAGCCTGGGCTCCGCAATGGGAGAGGCCACAGCAGTGAGAGGCCCGCGTACTGCAAAAAAAAAAAAAAGTAAAAAAAAAAAAAAACACTTATGAGACTTCTAGTTTTGAGTCCAGCATGGAAGGAGCTTGGAAGTTGCCACTCTGTCCTAACAGGTAAATATCTGAACACACTGAAAAATCAAAAATTCTTCTTAGATTCATTAGAGAAGTGAGGTCACAGGAAAAATCACCGTGCCCCAAATTGGAGAGGCAAATAGCAGATACAGAGAATAACAGCTTACCGGAACAGAAACGCAAGATCAGAAATCTCTGTGGAAAGCAATAGTGAGGTAGGAAAACCTGAACTGTATTTGACAGATTGCTGGAGGCTTGTATGGAAAAGTCTGTGAGGTAAAAACTCCAGGGAAGCCCCCATCCTTTTGTGAGTTTTGTCTCTTGAGCTCTACCAGGTTGTGACCACCAGGTGAAGGTGAAAGGAAAATCCCCTTGGAATTCTGGCAGGGGGAGGGTGAAAGGAGCAATTTTGAAATACACCAGAGCATTCTGCTATGCTTCATAAGGCCTGCCCTCAGGAGAAACTGTTTTACCAGAGGCCTAACCTATGGGGATTTGTCAGAGGCTAACTGACCTGGGGGAAGGGAAATATCCTACCCTGACCCCTGCCAGCCTTTGTGTTTCACCTAAGGTGAGCGAAAATACTGAGAGGCACTTGTGACATTCACAGCTAAGGAGCACATGCTCATTACAAGATGGAGACCTAATCATAAGACTGTGCAATGCTTCTATAACAGCACATCAATAAAGGACAGTGTACTGCAGTGAATTTCACCAGTACATTGTGTCTGGATTTTCAAGGAAGAGAAAAGTGAGTCATATAAAATGCTTGATTAAAACCAGAAATGGCAGAAAAAGAGTGGAATGTAAAAAAGGAACAAAGAACAATGGCAATAAATATGAAAGAGTAACAAATATGATAGATATTAAGTCAATGATATCAAGAATCATTTTAAATACCAATGGTGTAAATACACCAATTAAAAGACAGAGATTGTCACAGAGCATTGATAAACAACATCCAAATATAAGAAATCTACTTTAAATATGAAGGAACATATAGCTTAAAAGTAAAGGGTTGGGGAGAGCTGCATCATGCTAACACTAATTAAAAGAAAGTTTGAGAAGCTGTATCAATTTCAGACAAAGCAGAGTTAAGAGCAAAGGAGATTATCAGGCACAAAGAGGGCATTATCATTCCATAGTGATAAAGGGGTCAATTCTCCAAGAAGACATAAGAGTTCTTCATGTTTATGTGCCTGGCACCGAAGCATCAAAATTCGTGACACAACGGTGAATAGAACCGCAAGGAGAAAGAGATAAATCCACTATCATAGTTAGAGATTTTTATACCCCTCTATCATAAATGGACAGATCTATCAGGCAGAAAATCAGTACAGACAAAGCTGAATTCAACAACACCATCGACCAAATGGATATAATAAACATCTACAGACTACTTCATCCAACAACAGCAGAATACACATTGTCTCAAGCTCACATGAAGTATACACGAAGACAGACCACATTCTCGGCCGTAAAACACTCTAATAAATTTGAAACATCAGAAATCATATAAAGTCTGTTCACAGACTGCAGTGAGGTCAAACTGGAAATCAATAACAAAAACAAAGCTGGAAAATTCCAAAATACTTGAAGAATAAATGGTTCTATTTGAAGCAGTACATGTATCCTGCTGTCTGTATGAGAACTGAATAACATGCTCAGTGGCCAAGCACCTACAGAGTTTGAAAGAAGGGACCTGATTGTTCATTGATCATGATACACATCTGTTATATCCCAGGTGATTTGTGGAGTTAAGAACTAGCTGTGAAGTTTGTACTTTATGCCCTTCCTCACAGTTAATATGGCAGTAACTGAAATTTGATGGTTTTGTTGGGGTCCTGGGATTATTTAACTAAATCATGGTAACTGAAATTCATGCATGGGCAAACTGTTCAGAGCGAGGACTGTATGTGCTGCATACATTTGGTAATATTCCATTGCAAGAAACAAATAGGATGAGATGTAAAATAGGATGAGAAATCAAATTCTTGTTATGAGAAAGTCTGTCCCTAAGCAGAACATGAAACAGATATCATAAAGTAAAGGCGAGTTGATTTGACTTCATAAAAATTAAAGAATTCTGCACGGCAAAAGGCAACCCAAACATAAAGATAACTGACAAACTGGGAAACATAATATAAATATTTGACCATGGATTTGGCCAACAATTCCTTTTCTTCACAATAGTATGAGGAGGGGAAATCTCAGTGAGCCAAACTTCATGAATCAATAGAGGAGAAGTTAGACTAAAGTTCTCATATGGTGTGGATTTAATTTTATGGAATGCATAGTACCTTCCAACAGAAAATGTGGAGTATTACCAGTCTTATCCAGATCCTTGGCAATGCAAGTAGAGAAACCTTGAGTAACTATATGATAGATGAATCTCTTTTCTGTTCTATAAGAGGAGGAGAACAATGAACAGAATGTCTGTTTCTCCAGGGCAGAAATCCAATATTGTCTCTGTAGCACTGAGCTTTGCAAAACATGGAAATGCACAGTCTTTAACAAATCACTCTTAAACAATCAAGGGGGGAAGAAGTGGAAAGGCTAATGAACGTGCCAATTACCTTTGTAGCCCTGACTGTTGAAAATAGCGGTGATAGGAAATACGTGATGCCACGTGTGTGAAACTTAAAGAGCACAGAGATTCAAATGGAGTAGAGTAGGGAAGAATGCCTCTGATAACCCACCCAAGTTGAATTATTTATAGTCTCAACTGGGAAATGTTGATTAAGAAATGAGAGGATACAGGCAAGAGCAGCTCCTGAAATTGTGCCTAAATACCTCCAATATTCCTAAGGAATCCCACAGGCAACTGTGTCACAGTGGAGCTGACAAAGGGAGTATAGTAAGCGCATAGATCATGCCCTTATCAGCCAGCATACGGAGAGCATTAGTGATTTTCAGCAAATCATTACTGATCCTCAGAAAAATGCACTGTGACTGGGTCTAAAACTTGACTGGAATTTTCCATAGATGTGTGATATTGGATTTGGGTTTGCAGCTGCACTTGCCAAATCACCTTTGCAAAGCACAGTTGTAGGTCACAGCCAGAGGAGCAAAGGCTGCTCTGCTCTTTCTCAAGCAGAAAAGGATTTTAGACATGCCCAGTTCTGTCCCACAAAGGATGGGGATAGCAGATTATGAATTAGTGATTAGTACAATATCTGTGATCCCTGGGCTAATTTCCGTCTTGAAGCTGGGATATAAAGACTCATGTGTTGGGTGATGAGCCACAAGCCCTCTCAACAGGTGCATAATCAGGACTGGATAGGATGAATTCAGGCCTGGGTATCTGGCATCTGGCACCAGCCCTTTTCTGGCAGGTTGCCTTTAGACATGTCCCTGACACCTTTGCGTCTGTAGCTTTTCGTTCTTGCTGTCTGGTTGTTTAAATACTTAAAATGGTGATGACACTACTTGGTGGCATATTCTATTTTAAAAAAGCTTCCATTACTCCGTGCACATCAAACAGTAAATGCTTTCTCTTAGTAAACCTACATAACAATTTTCTGAACTGTTCTGCTCTGGGCAGGAGAGTCACAAATGCACCAGGCAAATAAAGTGAAAGATGAGACAGTACATAGTGTTTTATTCAATTGGGTCTTGATACCTAAGTGTGACTCTTAACCAAGGATTATGCAGTAGTTAAGGACACAGATGAAAGTTGTTTAGAGTGTGTCCTAAAGTCTCACTGGTAGAATTTAAATCTCTACGCTGGAAGTTGTAGACCCGAGACAGATTACTTCCCTAAACTTCATTTCCTGCATCTGAGAAAGATAATAGTATCTACTTTGTAGTAGACTGAATAATACCATTGCCCCCAAATGTCCACATTCTAATCCCCAGAACCTGTGAATGTCACCGTAAGTGGCAGAAGGGATTTTGCCAATGGGATGAAAGTAAGGGTCTTGGGATGGGGAGATTCTTCTGGACTACCTGGATGGACCCAGATGTAACCACTGGTGTTCTCGTAAGAGAGAGGCAGAGGGAGTTTTTACTCCAAAGAGAATGTGATGATGAAGTGGGGGTTGGATTGATGTGGCCAGAAGTCAAGGAATGCTGGCAAGGAAACAGATTCTCCCTTAGAGCCTCTGGAAGGAGGATGGACGGCCTTGTCAACTCCTGGTTTCAGCCTAAGGAAACTGGTTTTGGACCTCTGTCTTCCAGAACCATAAGAAAATAAGTGTGTTTTGTTTTACGCAAGCTTATTTGTAGTAATTTGTTACAGCAGCCATAGGGAACTAATGCGTACCTCATAGGAACTATTTCTCCAATTAAAATGTGTGACTGGAAACACACTTGGTGGCATGTCTGACACACGGTAGGTATGCTATCTTAGGTAGTTCTTGGAAACTGAAGCCGTGGTTTTGAGGGATCATCAAAACCAGTACAATGGTTGCCATGTTTCTCCTTGTTCATCCTGGTGACAAACCTTTAGAGAGAGCTCCATCCTTTCCCACAGGACCCCACCCCTAGTACTTAGAGGGAAGCAGTTATGTCTCACTTAAGGCACCTTCTTCTTTTCCTTTCTACGTTTTTTTTTCATTAATCTTCATCCAAGTGGCCTTTCTAAATTTTAAAGAAAACAAAACCATTTCTCAATGGATTCAGATACTACCCCACATTAATATACCAACCAAGTTCTTGTTCTTCCGGGTCACATCACTAGAAATTTCTGAGCCTAAATCCTCTCTAGTTTCTAGGATGATTCATTTTCTCATTTCTCCCTTCTCCTTTTAGTTCAGAGTCTTGTCAATTTAGTCCCTTCCCTAAACACAACTTAAAATAAGGTGACGCAGCAAAGTGATGAAAGTCTAGACGGTCTGGTTTTAATCCTAGGTTTTTGCCACCTACTTACTGTGTGACATTATAAAAGCTATTCAACCTCTCTGGGCCTCAGTTTCCTCCAAAAAAGTGAATATTATGAATATTCCCTACCTATAGGGTTGCCATTATGAAGATTAAGTGAGTTAATATTTGCAAAGCACTTAGAATAGTACTTGTTATAGTCTAAGCACTACAGCTGTGCTTGTTAATAATAAATGCAATTCCAAGCATATAACTTACTCAACTTTCTGTCATAACTTTGAGATATTTATTTGGTGTAATCAATAAAATCGTGTTTCAGGGGAAACAGAAAAGTAGTTTTGAGCGATTGTCCACGTGGCTAGCTTAGATATTTCACCACAGTCAGCGTTTCCAAGCGTCTGTACATCAGCCTGGGCGAGTCCTGTAGCAAACTAGAAATTGATGGTGCTCGTGTTTTGAACCCTTTATCTCAATGTCCCCCCAACCCCAACGAATCCCCATATCTTTAGACATAAACTTTCATTTGTCCTCCGTCTTGTGAAAACCTACTTCTAAGAAAGTCTCTGATCTCCAACTTGGTGTGAATTCAAGACAAAAGTACTATTTACCTCAGAGAGACAACTTTTCAAGAGTGGTTTTGTTTGGTTCGGTTTTTCTGTCTCTCCCAGTTCCTCAGCATTGGACAAATCCAGGAGATACGTATTATGGCTCTACCACTTAGCACCTGTGGGATTCTCCAAGCCTCGGTTTTCTTACCTGGGAGGGGCATCTGAAAACCATCTGGATTTCAGCCAGTACTCCAGGTAATTCTGAGGCAGGTAGTCCTTATTCCATATTGAGCCAAATACTGGTTTAGGCCATCAGTGAGATCTCACCAAGGGCCTCATGTATCTTGTAAGATTAAAAATTTTGTATGGCTACTTCATGCTAAAACTCTGGTTAGTAATAAGCAGGGTATTTTCCCTGCATGTGTCTCTCAATAATTAGAGAAAGTTCCTGTCCTGGGACTGCTGAGAGGACCATGCCCAGGTCTGTCTCAGGTAAAGTATGAACTGCTGGTTAGGCAGCCTCACTACATCACATCAACCTGGGTTCACAGCAGTGACTGGGTCAGGGAGGGCCTGGGCAGTCTCATAACAGTCAAGGGCTGTTTCTAGATCTCTAAAAGGAAAATATTTAGGACAAGAAAGACATGCATCCGTGAGTCTGAAATTCTCAAATCTTCCCCAAGCCACCTTCTAATTCTTGAGAGACATATTCAGGGAAAATACCCTGCTTATTACTAATCAGAGTTTTAGCCTGAAGTGCCTTACAAAATTTTTAATCTTACAAGATACATGAGACCCCCTTGGTGAGATCTCACTGATGGCCTAGAGCAGTATTTGGCTCAGTATGGAATAAGGACTACCTGCCTCATAATAACCTGGTTGAAATCCAGATGGTTAGCTCTCCCACAAAGCAAGGAAATTAGGATGATAGGGCCAGAATTATGCATTTTCCATAATTAGTAATTAGTCATTATTTCTGGCCTAGCCTAAAAGCAAGTTGGTCCCCTTTCTTTTAAGATCTTATCCTTACTTTGGTCTTACAGCTTCCAAACTGAGTAGGGGAGGGACAATCGTTCTGGCAAAGGATGGGACCCAGCCAAGGAAACAATATTGAATTTGAAAATTTAAAAATTAATTTATTATGGGCAAATAGTGCAGGGAGAAAAAAAGAAGAAGGTGGGTGAAATTTTAGGAGAAGTAATGAAATCTTGTGAGAAGATAATAGTTGAAGTAAAAAGCAAACTAAAATATAGCATGAGTTTAAATAATTGATAATGACAGAAGTAGGGGCGCCATACCTAGAGAGAAGAAAATACAGTCCTACCATTCTCTTGTCCCCAGGACTGAGCAAAACTTAAATAGTTAATATAACTTCTTGGTTTTCAACTCTTGTTGTCAACCTGTAGATAAAACACAGGACCCTTTGCTGTGATTGCATAAGAAAATGTAAATGTGATCAGCACAGACAAATGAAACAAACATGGTATTGACAGAAGGTCAGTTGTACAGGGGAGAGGAAAGACAGAGAGCTGTGGGTGCACAAATAGTCTCATGCAGAAAGAAAATGATGAGATTAGGGCGAAAGTTGATACCATAAGAAAGTTGATAGTATAGCTATATACTAGAGCTAATATTTCTGGAGAGCTTCTGCGTGTTGGATACTAAAGGCTGCAAATGCCTTATTATTATTTGCATTGTCATGAGAAACTCCGTGCAATGGGTATCATCCATTTCCTCGGTTTACAGGTGAGGAAACAGAGGCCCAGGAAGGTTATATAAATTACTCAGGATTGCAGAGCTAATTAACTGAGGAAGAAAACTTCCAAGCCAGGTAGGTGGTCCATGTCCAGATCCAGTGCTTTTAGCTACTGTGCTACCACTTCTCCCATCAGTAAAGCTAGGAAAACTACATGAAGTTACAAAAGAGAAGCAGTATGAGTAATGACATGAATATGATGTATTCGAAAAGAAGAGTGATGAGTAGTAGTGGGGGTAGGAGTTTCTCTTCCTCCTTCATGTTAGGGTGTTAAAATTGATCTAAAATGGATATAGCAGGATAAACATAATGTTTAGAATTATGGGGGTGACATTGAAGTAGCAAAAACCTGTCTCTGGAGAGGGGAACTGGGGTTAGATGGGTTGAATTTCAGTATCATTTGAGTTGCTATCATGTTCATGTATTATTTTCATTAAAAAATACTTTTATTTATTTAGAAATAGCTTCAACTGTGTAAATGCATCAAAACATGAAATTCAAAATTATCTTTAAATCTCTCATACATTTGTTAAATGCTTGCCTTATCAGGATCATTCTTTTCAGCTTTGAAGTCCATTTTTTAAAAAATAAAAAGTCAAGAAGTATGAATTTTTAAAATTAAAAATTGTCCCTGGTTATATTGCCAGGCACCACAGATGGAAGGTGTGGAACTATTAGAAGTAACCTGGATGTCAACCCTGCTTCTGGGAGGCATTTCTGACTACAAGGGCAGGAGATTCTCTGAAGCCAGGTAGCAGGAGTTTTTTGTTTTTTGTTTTAACATCTTTATTGGAGTACAGTTGCTTTACAATGGTGTGTTAGTTTCTGCTTTATAACAAAGTGAATCAGCTATACATATACATATATCCCCATATCCCCTCCCTCTTGCGTCTCCTTCCCACCCTTCCTATCCCACCCCTCTAGGTGGTCAGAAAGCCCTGAGCTGATCTCCCTGTGCTATGCGGCTGCTTCCCACTAGCTATCTCTTTTACATTTGGTAGCATATATATGTCCATGCCACTCTCTCACTTTGTCCCAGCTTTCCCTTCCCCCTCCCCGTGTCCTCAAGTCCATTCTCTACATCTGCATCTTTATTCCTGTCCTGCCCCAGCAATCCCACTACTGAGCATATACCCTGAGAAAACCATAATTCAAAAAGAGTCATGTACCAATATGTTCATTGCAGCTCTATTTATGATAGCCAGGACATGGAAGCAACCTATGGACAGTTGCTTCCATGGACAACTGTCCATGGAAGTGTCCATGGACAGATGAATGGATAAAGAAGATGTGGCACATATATACAATGGAATATTACTGAACCTTAAAAAGAAATGAAATTGAGTTATTTGTAGTGAGGTGGATGGACCTAGAGTCTGTCATACAGAGTGAAGTAAGTCAGAAAGAGAGAAACAAATACTGTATGCTAACACGCATGTATGGAATCTAAAAAAACAAACAAAAAGGGTTCGGGAGCAGGAGTTTTGATCCTCTGGAACCATAACAAACAACTCAGAGTAAATGAATCAGGTGCCTGGGTGCCTGGAGGGGTCTGGAAGCCTCTCTGTGATGGTGTTCTTTGTTTTTACATGTCTAATCTCATAAATGTTGCACTAGGCTCAGTGCTGTGCATTTTTAGGCTGAGTTATATTTTCCATGTGTGTACTTCATAAAAGTAAGCACTTTTATGCTCCCTTTAAAAAGGGGATCTCCCAGTTGAATTGCCAAGTGAAAGCTTTCTAAGGAGTTCATTAAGCATACGTATATGTGCAGTATCTCCATCTGTCATTGAAGTGAGTATGAATGTATGTATGTATATCTATCTATCTATTTATCTTTCTATTTATCTATCATCTATCAATCATTATCTCCCTGTTTACCCATCTGTATCAGTATGCCTAGGCTGCTATAACAAAATATTATAGACTGAGTGGCTTAAACAACAGACGTTTCACACAGTTCTAGAGTCTGGGAAGTCCAAGATCAAGGCAAATCTAGTTCTGGTGAGTCCTCCTTTTTTGGCTTGTAGAGGGCCACGTTCTTGCTGTCTCTTCACATGGTGGAGAGGGAAAACTCTGGTGTGTCTTCCTCTTCTTATAAGAGCTAATTGCATCATGGCAGCTTCATCCTCATGACCTCTTCTAAACCTAATTACCTCCTAAAGGCCCCACCTCCTAATTGCATCATACATAAGGGGATAGGGTTTCAACATATGAATTTGGTGGGTGGGTGGGCACAGAAATTCAGTCCTTAACTCTATTAATCTATCTATCTATCTTATCTATGTATGTATCTATCTGTGTATCTATGTATCTATGTATCTATCTGTGTATCTATCTATGTATCTATCTATCTATATCTACCTGTCTATCCATCTATCCTTATGTAAAGAAGAGTAACAATGGCTTATAAGTCACTTCCCTACATTATTTTATCCTTCCAAAACTCTTGAGAGGTCAGTAGGCCATAGGAAAAGCACTGAAGCACTTGAAGGTTGAATTAACTGTTTGTGATTACTTAATCAGTAAATGGTGTGCATGGAACTCCACACACATCTTCTCTGTCCTCCTTTCCTCCTTCCCTCCCTACTACTTGCTGACTCTATTCCAGCCACATTATTTACTAACTCTTCCCTGAGGACACTGGCATCCTTCCTCTGGGCCTTGCAGAGGTTATTCCCATGACCTGGAATGCTTTTCCCTCAGATGTCTGACTCATCTGAATCCCTCTAGACTGTTCAAATTCCACCTTCCCAGTAAGACTTATCCTGTCTACCATTTAAGTTGAAAGCCTTGCTTCTCCCTGCCCACAATCTCACCTCACCATATACTGCTTAATCTCCATAGCATTTATTACTGGCGAACCTACCAGATAATATACATGAGTTTCTGTTCTCCCCTCCAAGTGGAAGATAGGCTGCACAGACTCAGGAATTTTGCCATTATGAAACCTAGTGAAAGCCCAGCAGAACTCTAGGGTCAGCCATAACTGGGCACAATTATAACTCTTGTGATTTGATATTTTAGTGAGTTAGCTCAGAGCCAAGCCAGTTATTAAAGAGGATCTTTTCTGCTATTTTAAGCAGCATGGGACATTTGAGGTCAACTTAAATTTTCAATAATTACAGAGCAGGTATGAACTCTTCCTTTGTTTCTCCAGATACATGAACCTGGATGCCAAATCCATCCTCTCTGAGTGTAGTGGGAATGTATGAAGATGACTGGCCTAAGTCTCAATTGAATAAAAAGATGCCCCAAAAGACATTTTAACATTTTTGAAAAGTAGTTATAAAGTGTGGTTCCTTATCACACATCAGGGATTATCTAGCCTCCAGTGTGGTTTTTTGTTTTGTTTTGTTTTGTTTTTGCAAAAGACATTTCAACATTTTCGAAAAGTACAATCATAAAGTGTGGTTCCTTATCACACATCAGGGATTATATAGCCTCCAGTGTGGTTTGTTTTTTTTTTTTTTTTTGCAGTAAAATTGTGTCATTTTATATTTGAAATTTGCATTATGAAAATAAGTCTGTACACGAAGTAATGCATATTTAATTAATATGAATCATATAAATTTGGTCATGGCATTTAAAGTTGGCTTTGACTTTGAATTATTTTTAAATTCATAGAAAATATTGAACTTCTAATAAAATAAAACATTTTAATAATTGATATTAATAATCAACTTCAAAATTTCTTTGTCTGCATTTTCTGTTCAATTTTGAAAGAGAAGTCACTTTCAGTAGTGTTCCAAAGTGAGTGATTGCACCTTCTATGATGTGAAAAAAGATCCGATTGCCATTAGCTGTTCTTAAGTGCTGAACATAACTGAGAAATTTTAACGAGATACTCTCTGTCACTGGCAGGAAATCCATCTCCGTCCTTTGCGGGGGCAGTCCTGAGCTCGTGTTTTAATGGACGCGAAGGCAAACCATGGTTCTCGCGTGATTTTCTGAAGCACCCCCGCAGCAGGCCCAGGTACCTTGAGTGGACTAAGTCTCACTTTATGGCAGTGGCATCAGATGGTGGCTACAGAAGGTTGCCGACATCCCTGTGTGCTCTTACAGGCTCTGCAGACCGGGGGACGAAAGGACCAAGGAACTCTGCCCTCAGGAATCCCAAGTGACTAGAGGGACACAGCATCAGGGCCCCAGGCAGTGTCGCCCACTATTCAGGAGGTGGGTGGAGGCTCCGCAGCTTCATTTCGTCCAGTCCCTTCCAGTATTTAAAATTGTTGTCAAGACGCTGCATTAACTCAGGCAGGTCTGCAAAGGCGTCCCAAGCAGCAAACATGTCTGTGATGAAATAGTCAATGAAAGAGATTTGGGATTTGGGGATGCTGCAGGTATTTCTGTCAAAAACTGACATCACAACAGGCAAATCCTGTCGCTTCTCTTCATCAGTCTGAGAAAAACATTCTTCTGAGATACGTGCACCAGATTCTGAGATACTGCACTTTCCCAGGGGTCAGCAGGGATTTGACACATCAGCACACTTAATCAGCATTCGTTTGATCAGACTGCGGTTGTCTGGAGTTCTGAGCATAGTGATTATGGCTTCTTGATTTTTACCAGTTTCTCCATCTTCCTCTGATGCTGCCAAGGGCTTGTTGATGCTATTGACAAATTTGTTGACGTGCTCAAAGTGCTTTGTCATTTCTGTGGCTAAGACCATGTCGATAATACTCTGGTGCAGCGTCCGGTAGTCATCCCTCTCCATGTTTTTAAAGATGTTGCATTTATCATCACGAGTGGTCAGTTGGAAGGCCAAGGCCATGAGGTGGCTCTCGAGCACAGCAGTGTCGTTATACAGAATGGCCAGCTCGCTCCCAGCATTGCACAGGAAGGAGTTGGTTCTCCCGGGGTGGTCCAGGTCATGGACAGTGGCTGCAATGAGGGCAGCGATCTCATCAAGTGGATCTAAAGTTTGCTTTATCCTCTCTTTGCAGAGAAAATAGGCAGTGGCATGAAGCACATCGGCAGAATGTGTAGAATTGTGGTAGGGGTTAGAAGCATGATAATTGGCTTCGATAATTTGCAACCATGATCTCAGCGTTGTCTCAGAGCATTTTAAGACTTCACAGACTCCAAAGCGAGCGAATATTTTGAGACCAAGATAAATCAAAGGCCTTTTATGAGTGGCAGGCTCCAGTTCAAAACTATCAAAGTCCCAGAATTCCTCATTTTCCATGGCCCGAGTTATCTGTGATTGGACGTTGTGAAGGAAGGTGGAGGTGATTACACTGCTGGAAACCTGTTGAAGGTTTTTTGTTGAAAGAACATACTCATTCCTGGATGGTCTTCACAAAACATCAGACATTAAGTCCCCAACAAGGTCAATGGCATGAGGATCATTGTCCTTAGCATCAAATTGTGGTGAATATAATTCAGTGGTTCTTAGAATTTCCAGCACACGATCTAAGGCTTCTGTCACAGGCATGGGACTGCTTTCCTGGGCAGCACTGATGATATCGATTGCCTTGGTGATGGGCGCCTCAATCTACATGGAATGTATCCGGGCCATGGAGGAGCGTCGTCTCTGGCTGGAAACTTTTCTTGTTCGAGAGGCAGCAGTTCTGACATCTAGTGAGTTTTTTCTCCCGTCGTTATGTTTGCCTGACTGATTATCTGTATGAGTGTCAGACTGAACACATTCAGCTATTTTCTCAGCCTTATTGTTGCCATTGCACACTCTGACAATGGACACATAGTGTCTAATTGTTCCTCCCTGTCCAATGACAGGTATCATCTTCACATTTTGTTGTTGAGAGACATACAGAGAAGCCAGGGTGAGTCACCCCATCTATCCCTCCTCTGGACCTTAGTTCCTCCTGATTGTCACTCGTTACACTGAGAACAGATTTCAGGACTCAGCACATGCAGCCATAATGTGTGCCTAATTCCACATCCCAGTTACTGGGACACAAAATTTTGGTGTCTTCAAGTCTGGCTCCCACGTCACCACTCACATATGTCAGTTCTTCCTCTACAGCTGAGTCAGTGAGTAAAGACACATAAACAGAAGCAGATTAATATGAACAAGGTTTTATTGACATATATATATATGTACATAAAGCTGGGAAAGAGAAGGGCCCATTGAGGCAAATGCATAGGGGGAGAGGAAGCATCTGAAAACAGCAGTGGGCATCCTGCCAGTTCCAAGTCTAGGGAAACTGGCTGGGGGCTTGGGTCCACCAAGTTAACAGTCAAGCCAGGGATGGCACAGTGGATGATACAGGCAGCTCTCTTCCATTCTCCTAACTGGAACTTCTCAAGTCTGGTGTAGTTCTGAAGTGGGCTCATATGCCACATGCACACACACACTCACTCTTGCACAGCCCTGAGGTGTGGTCCTCCGGCTTGCTGTAGGAAGAGAGGAGGTTAAGTTTCACTTAAACGGGCTGAGCCACTTTCCAGTGAGGCAAAGTCCATTCATGGTTACACACAGTTTGCAGAATAAGATCTGCTCTTCATTTGTAGAGTTTCTTCGTAGAAGAAAGGAATTAGCTGATGGCTCCTATGAAGCCCTGGGCAAGTTATGAGGCTGCCAGGCTCCTATGAGCACAGGCACAGCTGCCCTGACCAGAAGCCTCCAAACACAATGCTGGCTCGTCTAAGTCAGAGGGGTGTCCTGACTTGGGTGCCCCAGTGTTCTTCCTGAGAGTAGAGGTTCCTCTCTAAATATGGATGGTGCTGTCCCCCGTGGTGCCACCTGGGTTTTGGCTGGGGGGGGGCCAGGTGCCTTGTATTAATGCGGCCCCAGAAGTGTATGCAGTCACAGCAGGTGTGGTGCTGTCCCCCATGGCGCCCCCACCCCGTTCTCTGCACAGATGGGTTCCAAGTCTGATGGCAGTTAATACACAGGGCCTCCCAGCACCCGTGAGATGTTGTGCCCTCCATCCGCACCACCTGTGTATTGGCCAGGTGGGTCCCAGTTGTAAGCGGGAATACCAGGTCCTCCAATCATGGGCATGATGTTGTTCCCTCCGAGACGACCACCACCTAGTGGGCAGGTGGGCCCCTTGTGCTCGGAAATAAGGTAGAACTAGAAGTGTGTTGAAACCCACGGGTGGTAACCACACTTGCAACTCCAGCAGATGTGGTGTGCTCTGTTGGAAGGTGGAAACTGACATGTCCCTTGACACAGATTTCATCTCCTTGGTGATGGAACTTTAAAACGTAGATTTTCTACGTCCAGATGGGCCCTGTGTGCAGTGGTGGAAAGTGGAAAGAAACACTAGGGCCTCCCATCGTGGGGATGGTGTTGTCCCCTGCCATCACCGTACCACCTGTATTGAGCGCAGGTAGGCCCCAGGTATTTGGATTTAAGGTGGAATCAGGTATGTTCCCAAATGCTGGGATGGTGCCTGCCCCTCCTACTGCAGCAGCCTTGCCGTGGTAGGTAGATGGCAGGTTGTCTGTCCCAAAGTAGGAACAGAAGTGGTGCTGGGTGCCCCACTTAAACCTCTCCCAAAGTTAAGTGGTCTGGATGCCTCTGAATGAGTGAGGCCTGGGGCTGACACACCAACTCCAAGGCTCCCACCGCCCGTAGGGGTTGCAGGTCACATGAACAGTGGGCCCGGTGTGGTGTTGGCAAAGAGCAAGCTACCGTCTCCAGTACTGGGCATCCTGGTGGCAACTCCAAACACAGTAGCAATGGACACAGACCTAGGGAGAATGCCTGGGTTGTCGCCAAAGGCTGGCTGCATGTTGCTGGTGGTGGCAAATATGGAAGAGGGCAAAGCTGACTGCATGATGCTGACTCGCGGTGGCTAGGCTGCAGGAGCGGCTAGGACTTTAACTTGTGTTGAGGCTACTGGGTTTCCCAATAGAAAACACTTGTTAGGCCTCGGCACATCGTTGGCCCCCAGTTTGGCCTGAGACGGGAGACCTGGGACTGAGGAAGCTTGAAGTGTTTGTCTATCTGTTGCCCGTGTCGCAGGTAAATGCGTGGAGGAATGGGCTGAGGCATTGTTACCACTGGGTGGTGTGTTCCCAGAACTAAGAACAGCCCTGTGAAATAGCTATTAGTTCTGCCTGGAGACAGGGGCAGACTGGAACATGACAGCCTGGGAAGGAGGTGTGGTGTCCATAGGTTCAGAGTCAGAGCTGCTACCTGCTGAAGTACCCTTGATGGCTGAAGTTGCAAATGGGGGGCTGAGAAAAACAGGAGCCGAAGGGAAAATGACAGCATGGGAAGCAGCTGTGGTGTCCATAGGTTCAGTGTCAGAGCTTCTGCCTGCTGAAACTGTAATGTGGGGCTGGGGAAAACAGGAACCGAATGGAAAATGACAGCCTGGGAAGGAGGTGTGTTGTCTGTCCATAGGTTGAGTGTCAGAGATTCTGCCTGCTGAAGCCGTAAATGGGAGACTGGGGAAAACAGGAGCAGAATGGAAAATGACAGCCTGGGAAGGAGGTGTGTTGTCTGTCCATAGGTTGAGTGTCAGAGATTCTGCCTGCTGAAGCCGTAAATGGGAGACTGGGGAAAACAGGAGCAGAATGGAAAATGACAGCCTGGGAAGGAGGTGTGTTGTCTGTCCATAGGTTGAGTGTCAGAGATTCTGCCTGCTGAAGCCGTAAATGGGAGACTGGGGAAAACAGGAGCAGAATGGAAAATGACAGCCTGGGAAGAAGGTGTGGTGTCCATAGGTTCAGTGTCAGAGCTTCTGCCTGCTGAAGCCATAAGTGTGAGACTTGGGAAACCAGGTTTAAAATAAAAAAAAGCACACTGGGAAGGAGGTGTGGTGTCCATAGGTTCAGTGTCACAACTTCTGCCTGCTGAGGCCGTAAATTGGGGGGCTGGGGAAAACAGGAGCCGAATGGAAGATAACAGCCTGGGATGGAGGTGTTGTGTCCATAGGTTCAGAGTCAGAGCTGCTACGTGCTGAAATACCGATGACGGCTGAAGCCCTAAATGGGGGCTCAGGAACACAGGACCCGAATGGAAACTGACAGCCTGGGATGGAGGTGTTTTGTCCATAGATTCAGTGTCAGAGCTTCTGCCTGCTGAAGCCGTAAATGGGGGCTGGGGAAAACAGGAACCGAATGGAAAATGACAGCCTGGGACCGAGGTGTGGTTTCCATTGATTCAGCGTCAGAGCTTCTGCCTGCTGAAGCCGTAAGTGTGAGCCTGGGGAAACCAGGTGTCAAATGAAAAATAACACCCTGGGAAGGAGGTGTGTTGTCTATAGGTTCAGTGTTGAGTTGCTACTTGCTGTAGTACCCATGGCGGCTGAAGCCCTAAATGGGGGTTGAGGAAAACAGGAGCCGAATGGAAAATGAAAGCCTGGAAGGAGGTGTGGTGTCCATAGGTTCGGTGTCACAGCTTCTGCCTGCTGAGGACGTAAATTGGGGTTCGGGAAAACAGGAACCGAATGGAGAATGTCAGCCTGGGAATGAAGTGTGTTGTCCACAGTTTCAGTGTCAGAGCTTCTGCCTCTGGAGGCCATAAATGGGGGGCCTGGAAAAAACAACAGCCGAATGGAAAATGACAGCCTGGGAAGGCGGTGTGATGTTCATAGGTTCAGTGTCAGAGCTTCTGCCGGCTGCAGCCCTAAATGGGGGGCTGGGGAAAACAGGAGCCGAATGGAAAGTGACAACCTGGGGAGGAGGTATTGTGTCCATAGGTTCAGTGCCAGAGCTGCTACTTTCTGAATTACCGATGACGGCTGAAGCCCTAAATGGGGGGCTCAGGAAAACAGGAGCCGAAAGTAAAATGACAACCTAGGAAAGAAGTGTGGTGTCCTTAGGTTCAGTGTCAGAGCTTCTAACTGCTGAAGCCGTAAATGGGGTCTGGGGCAAACAGGAGCCGAATGGAAAGTGACAGCCTGGGAAGGAGGTGTTGTGTCCATAGGTTCAGTGTCAGAGCTTCAACATGTTGAAGTACCCATGATGGCTGAATCCGTAAAAGGGGGGCTGAGGAAAACAGGAGCAGAATGGAAAATGACAGCCTGCGAAGGAGGTGTGGTGTCCATAGGTTCAGCGTCAGACATTCTGCCTCTGAAGCCGTAAATGGGCGGCTGGGGAAAACAGGAGCCAAATGGAAAATGACAGCCTGGGAAGGAAGTGTGTTGTCCATAGTTTCAGTCTCAGAGCTTCTGCCACTTGAGGCCGTAAATGGGGGCCTGGAAAAAACAGGAGCCCAATGGAAAATGACAGACTGGGAACGAGGTGTGGTGTCCATAGATTCAGTGTCATAGCTTCTGCCTGCTGAAGCCGTAAGTGTGAGTCTCGTGAAACCGGGTGTCAAATGAAAAATAACACCCTGGGAAGGAGGAGTGTTGTCCATAGGTTCCGTGACAGACCTTTTGCCTGCTGAAGCCATAAATGGGGGTTGGGAAAACAGGAGCCAAATCGAAAATGACTGCCTGACATGGAGGTGTGGTGTTCATATGTACAGTGTCAGAGTTGCTACCTGCTGTAGTACCCATGATGGCTGCAGCCCTTAATGGGGGTTGAGGAAAACAGGAACCAAATGGAAAATGACAGCCTGGGAAGGCGGTGTGTTGCCCATAGGTTCAGTGTCAATGCTTCTGCCTGCTGAAGCTGTAAATGGGGGGGCTGAGGAAAACAGAGGTCGAATGGAAAATGACAGCCTGCGAAAGAGGTGTGGTGTCCATAGATTCAGTGTCAGAGCTTCTGCCTGTTGAAGTGGAAAATGGGGGGATGGAAAATTCAGGAGACGAGCGGAAAATGACAGCCTGGGAAGGAGTTGTGCTGTCCACAGGTTCTGTGTCACACTTCTGCCTCTTTATGATGTAAAAGGTGGGCTGGGGAAAACAGGAGCCGAATGGAAAATGACAGCCTGGGAAGGAGATGTCGTGTCCATAGGTTCAGTGTCAGAGCTTCTGCCTGCTTAGGCCATAAACGGGGGCCTGGAACAAACAGGAGCCCACTGGAAAATGACAGCCTGGGAAGGAGGTGTGTTCTCTATAGCTTCATTGTCAGACCTTCTGCCTGCTGAAGCCGTAAATGGGGTCTGGGGAAAATAGGAGCCGAATGGAAAGTGACAGCCTGGGAAGGAGGTGTTGTGTCCATAGATTCAGTGTCAGAGCTGCTACCTGCTGAAGTACTGATAACGGCTGAAGCCCTAAATGGGGGGCTCAGGAAAACAGGAGCCGAATGGAAAATGACAACCTGCGAAAGAAGTGTGGTGTCCATAGGTTCAGTATCAGAACTTCTACCTGCTGAAGCTATAAATGGGTGGCTGTGGAAAACAGGAGCCAAATGGAAAATGACAGCCTGGGAAGGAGGTGTGTTGTCCATAGGTTCTGTGTCAGAGCTTCTGCCTGTTGAAGCCAACAATGGGAGGATGGGGAAAGCAGGAGCCGAATGGAAAATGACAGCCAGAGGAGGAGGTGTGTTGTCCATAGGTTCATTGTCAGGGTTTCAACCTGTTGAAGTACCCATGACGGCTGAATCCGTAAAAGGGGGGCTGAGTAAACCAGGAGCAGAATGGAAAATGACATCCTGGGAATGAGGTGTGGTGTCCATAGGTTCAGTGTCAGAGCTTCTGCCTGCTGAAGCCGTCGATTGGGGTTCGGGAAAACAGGAACCGAATGGAAAATGTCAGCCTGGGAATGAACTGTGTTGTCCACAGTTTCAGTGTCAGAACTTCTGCCTCTGGAGGCCATAAATGGGGGGCCTGGAAAAAACAACAGCCGAATGGAAAATGACAGCCTGGGAAGGCGGTGTGATGTTCATAGGTTCAGTGTCAGAGCTTCTGCAAGCTGAAGCCGTAAATGGGGTCTGGGGAAAACAGGAGCCGAATGGAAAGTGACAGCCTGGGAAGGAGGTGTTGTGTCCATAGGTTCAGTGTCAGAGCTGCTACCTGCTGAAGTACTGATAACGGCTGAAGCCCTAAATGGGGGGTTCAGGAAAACAGGAGCCGAATGGAAAATGACAACCTGCGAAAGAAGTGTGGTGTCCATAGGTTCAGTATCAGAACTTCTACCTGCTGAAGCTATAAATGGGTGGCTGTGGAAAACAGGAGCTGAATGGAAAATGACAGCCTGGGAAGGAGGTGTGTTGTCCATAGGTTGTGTGTCAGAGCGTCAACCTGTTGAAGTACCTATGACGGCTGAATCCGTAAAAGTGGGGCTGAGGAAAACAGGAGCAGAATGAAAAATGACAGCCTGGGAAGGAGGTGTGGTGTCCATAGGTTCAGTGTCACAACTTCTGCCTGCTGAGGCCGTAAATTGGGGGGCTGGGGAAAACAGGAGCCGAATGGAAGATAACAGCCTGGGATGGAGGTGTTGTGTCCACAGTTTCAGAGTCAGAGCTGCTACGTGCTGAAATACCGATGACGGCTGAAGCCCTAAATGGGGGCTCAGGAACACAGGACCCGAATGGAAACTGACAGCCTGGGATGGAGGTGTTTTGTCCATAGATTCAGTGTCAGAGCTTCTGCCTGCTGAAGCCGTAAATGGGGGCTGGGGAAAACAGGAACCGAATGGAAAATGACAGCCTGGGACCGAGGTGTGGTTTCCATTGATTCAGCGTCAGAGCTTCTGCCTGCTGAAGCCGTAAGTGTGAGCCTGGGGAAACCAGGTGTCAAATGAAAAATAACACCCTGGGAAGGAGGTGTGTGTCTATAGGTTCAGTGTTGAGTTGCTACTTGCTGTAGTACCCATGGCGGCTGGAGCCCTAAATGGGGGTTGAGGAAAACAGGAACCGAATGGAAAATGAAAGCCTGGAAGGAGGTGTGGTGTCCATAGGTTCGGTGTCACAGCTTCTGCCTGCTGAGGACGTAAATTGGGGTTCGGGAAAACAGGAACCGAATGGAGAATGTCAGCCTGGGAATGAAGTGTGTTGTCCACAGTTTCAGTGTCAGAGCTTCTGCTTCTGGAGGCTTTAAATGGGGGCCTGGAAAAAACAACAGCCGAATGGAAAATGACAGCCTGGGAAGGCGGTGTGATGTTCATAGGTTCAGTGTCAGAGCTTCTGCCGGCTGCAGCCCTAAATGGGGGGCTGGGGAAAACAGGAGCCGAATGGAAAGTGACAACCTGGGAAGGAGGTATTGTGTCCATAGGTTCAGTGTCAGAGCTGCTACCTTCTGAGTTACCGATGACGGCTGAAGCCCTAAATGGGGGGCTCAGGAAAACAGGAGCCGAAAGTAAAATGACAACCTAGGAAAGAAGTGTGGTGTCCTTAGGTTCAGTGTCAGAGCTTCTAACTGCTGAAGCCGTAAATGGGGTCTGGGGCAAACAGGAGCCGAATGGAAAGTGACAGCCTGGGAAGGAGGTGTTGTGTCCATAGGTTCAGTGTCAGAGCTTCAACATGTTGAAGTACCCATGATGGCTGAATCCGTAAAAGGGGGGCTGAGGAAAACAGGAGCAGAATGGAAAATGACAGCCTGCGAAGGAGGTGTGGTGTCCATAGGTTCAGCGTCAGACATTCTGCCTCTGAAGCCGTAAATGGGCGGCTGGGGAAAACAGGAGCCAAATGGAAAATGACAGCCTGGGAAGGAAGTGTGTTGTCCATAGTTTCAGTCTCAGAGCTTCTGCCACTTGAGGCCGTAAATGGGGGCCTGGAAAAAACAGGAGCCCAATGGAAAATGACAGACTGGGAACGAGGTGTGGTGTCCATAGATTCAGTGTCATAGCTTCTGCCTGCTGAAGCCGTAAGTGTGAGTCTCGTGAAACCGGGTGTCAAATGAAAAATAACACCCTGGGAAGGAGGAGTGTTGTCCATAGGTTCCGTGACAGACCTTTTGCCTGCTGAAGCCATAAATGGGGGTTGGGAAAACAGGAGCCAAATCGAAAATGACTGCCTGACATGGAGGTGTGGTGTTCATATGTACAGTGTCAGAGTTGCTACCTGCTGTAGTACCCATGATGGCTGCAGCCCTTAATGGGGGTTGAGGAAAACAGGAACCAAATGGAAAATGACAGCCTGGGAAGGCGGTGTGTTGCCCATAGGTTCAGTGTCAATGCTTCTGCCTGCTGAAGCTGTAAATGGGGGAGCTGAGGAAAACAGAGGTCGAATGGAAAATGACAGCCTGCGAAAGAGGTGTGGTATCCATAGATTCAGTGTCAGAGCTTCTGCCTGTTGAAGTGGAAAATGGGGGGATGGAAAATTCAGGAGACGAGCGGAAAATGACAGCCTGGGAAGGAGTTGTGCTGTCCACAGGTTCTGTGTCACACTTCTGCCTCTTTATGATGTAAAAGGTGGGCTGGGGAAAACAGGAGCCGAATGGAAAATGACAGCCTGGGAAGGAGATGTCGTGTCCATAGGTTCAGTGTCAGAGCTTCTGCCTGCTTAGGCCATAAACGGGGGCCTGGAACAAACAGGAGCCCACTGGAAAATGACAGCCTGGGAAGGAGGTGTGTTCTCTATAGCTTCATTGTCAGACCTTCTGCCTGCTGAAGCCGTAAATGGGGTCTGGGGAAAATAGGAGCCGAATGGAAAGTGACAGCCTGGGAAGGAGGTGTTGTGTCCATAGATTCAGTGTCAGAGCTGCTACCTGCTGAAGTACTGATAACGGCTGAAGCCCTAAATGGGGGGCTCAGGAAAACAGGAGCCGAATGGAAAATGACAACCTGCGAAAGAAGTGTGGTGTCCATAGGTTCAGTATCAGAACTTCTACCTGCTGAAGCTATAAATGGGTGGCTGTGGAAAACAGGAGCCAAATGGAAAATGACAGCCTGGGAAGGAGGTGTGTTGTCCATAGGTTCTGTGTCAGAGCTTCTGCCTGTTGAAGCCAACAATGGGAGGATGGGGAAAGCAGGAGCCGAATGGAAAATGACAGCCAGAGGAGGAGGTGTGTTGTCCATAGGTTCATTGTCAGGGTTTCAACCTGTTGAAGTACCCATGACGGCTGAATCCGTAAAAGGGGGGCTGAGTAAACCAGGAGCAGAATGGAAAATGACATCCTGGGAATGAGGTGTGGTGTCCATAGGTTCAGTGTCAGAGCTTCTGCCTGCTGAAGCCGTCGATTGGGGTTCGGGAAAACAGGAACCGAATGGAAAATGTCAGCCTGGGAATGAACTGTGTTGTCCACAGTTTCAGTGTCAGAACTTCTGCCTCTGGAGGCCATAAATGGGGGGCCTGGAAAAAACAACAGCCGAATGGAAAATGACAGCCTGGGAAGGCGGTGTGATGTTCATAGGTTCAGTGTCAGAGCTTCTGCAAGCTGAAGCCATAAATGGGGTCTGGGGAAAACAGGAGCCGAATGGAAAGTGACAGCCTGGGAAGGAGGTGTTGTGTCCATAGATTCAGTGTCAGAGCTGCTACCTGCTGAAGTACTGATAACGGCTGAAGCCCTAAATGGGGGGTTCAGGAAAACAGGAGCCGAATGGAAAATGACAACCTGCGAAAGAAGTGTGGTGTCCATAGGTTCAGTATCAGAACTTCTACCTGCTGAAGCTATAAATGGGTGGCTGTGGAAAACAGGAGCTGAATGGAAAATGACAGCCTGGGAAGGAGGTGTGTTGTCCATAGGTTGTGTGTCAGAGCGTCAACCTGTTGAAGTACCTATGACGGCTGAATCCGTAAAAGTGGGGCTGAGGAAAACAGGAGCAGAATGAAAAATGACAGCCTGGGAAGGAGGTGTGGTGTCCATAGGTTCAGTGTCACAACTTCTGCCTGCTGAGGCCGTAAATTGGGGGGCTGGGGAAAACAGGAGCCGAATGGAAGATAACAGCCTGGGATGGAGGTGTTGTGTCCATAGTTTCAGAGTCAGAGCTGCTACGTGCTGAAATACCGATGACGGCTGAAGCCCTAAATGGGGGCTCAGGAACACAGGACCCGAATGGAAACTGACAGCCTGGGATGGAGGTGTTTTGTCCATAGATTCAGTGTCAGAGCTTCTGCCTGCTGAAGCCGTAAATGGGGGCTGGGGAAAACAGGGGCCCAATGGAAAGTGACAACCTGGGAAGGAGGTGTGTTGACCATAGGTTCATTAAGAGAGCTTCTGCCTGCTGAAGCTGTAAATGGGGAGCTGAGGAAAACAGGAGTCAAATCGAAAATGACAGCCTGCGAAAGAGGTGTGGTTTCCATAGATTCAGTATCAGAGCTTCTGCATTCTGAATCCGTAAGTGTGGGGCTGGGGAAAACAGGCGTCAAATGAAAAATGACACCGTGGGAATGAGGTGTGTTGTCCACAGGTTCAGTGTCAGAGCTTCAACCTGTTGAAGTACCCATGACGGCTGAATCCATAAAAGGAGGGCTGAGGAAAATAGGAGAAGAATGGGAAATGACAGCCTGGGATGGAGTCGTGGTGTCCATAGGTTCAGTGGCACCGCTTCTGCCTGCTGAGGCCGTAAATCATGGTTTGGCAAAACAGGACCCGAATGGA
Organism: Grampus griseus; assembly: GCF_964374135.1. NCBI lineage: Eukaryota > Metazoa > Chordata > Mammalia > Artiodactyla > Delphinidae > Grampus > Grampus griseus. The sequence goes on from NC_139017.1 coordinate 60,669,976, forward strand.
AAATGACAGCCTGGAAATGAAGTGTGGTGTCCATAGTTACAGTGTCAGAGTTTCTGCCTCTTGAGGCCATAAATGGAGCCCTGGAAAAAACAGATGAAGCGAAAATGACAGCCTGGGAAGGCGGTGTGATGTTCATAAGTTCAGTGTCAGAGCTTCTGCCTGCTGAAGCCATAAATGGAGGGCTGGGAAAAACAGGAGCCGAATGGAAGATGACAGCCTGGGATGTAGGTGTTGTGTCCATAGGTACAGTGTCAGAGCTGCTACCTGCTGAAGTACCGAGGATGGCTGAAACCCTAAATGGGGGGCTCAGGAAAACAGGAGCTGAATGGAAAATGGCAACCTGGGAAAGAAGTGTGTTTTCCATAGGTTCAGTGTCAGAGCTTCTGCCTGCTGAAGCTGTAAATGGGTGGCTGTGGAAAACAGGAGCCGAATGGCAAATGACAGCCTGGGTCGGAAGTGTGTTGTCTATAGGTTCATTGTCAGAGCTTCGGCCTGCTGAAGTCGTACATTGGGGGCACAGGAAAACAGGAGGCGAATGGAAATTGACAGCCTGGGAAGAAGGTTGGTTGTCCATAGGTTCAGTGTCAGAGTTTCTGACTTATGAGGCCATAAATGGGGGCCTGGAAAAAACAGGAGCCGAATGGAAAGTGACAGCCTGGGAAGGAGTTGTTTTGTCCATAGGTTCAGTGTCAGAGCTTCTGCATTCTGAAGCCATAAATGGGGGCCTGGGGAAAACAGAAGCCGAATGGAAAATGACACCTGGGAAGGAGGTGTGTTGTCCATAGGTTCAATGTCACAGATTCTGCCTTCTTACGATGTAAATAGGGGGCAGGGAAATACAGGAGCCGAATGGAAGATGACAGCCTGAGATGTAGGTGTTGTGTCCATAGGTACAATGTCAGGGCTGCTACCTGCTGAGGTACCGATGACAGCTGAAACCCTAAATGGGTGGCTGTGGAAAACAGGAGCCGAATGGCAAATGAGAGCCTGAGAAGGCGGTGTGTTGTCCATAGGTTCAGTGTCAGAGCTTCAACCTGTTGAAGTACCCATGACGGCTGAATCTGTAAAAGGGGGGCTGAGGAAAACAGGAGCAGAATGGAAAATGACAGCCTGGGAATGAAGTGTGTTGTCCATAGTTTCAGTGTCAGAGCTTCTGTCTCTTGAGGCCATACAAGGGGGCCTGGAAAAAACAACAGCCGAATGGCAAATGACAGCCTGGGAAGGTGATGTGATGATCATCGGTTCAGTGCCAGACCTTCTGCCTGCTGAAGCCGTAAATGGGGTCTGGGGAAAACAGGAGCCGAATGGAAAGTGACAGTCTGGGAAGGAGGTGTTTTGTCCATAGCTTCAGTGTCAGAGTTTCTGCCTGTTGAAGCCGTACATTGGGGGCTGGGGATTGCAGGAGCCCAGTGGAAAATGACTGCGTGGGAACGAGGTGTGGTTTCCATTGATTCAGTGTCATTGCTTCTGCATGCTGAAGCCCTAAATGGGGGTTGAGGAAAACAGGAGCCGAATTGAAAATGAAAGCCTGGGAAGGAGGTGTGGTGTCCATAGGTTCAGTGTCAGACCTTTTGCCTGCTGAAGCCATAAATGGGGGTTGGGAAAACAGGAGCCAAATAGAAAATGACTGCCTGACATGGAGATGTGGTGTTCATATGTACAGTGTCAGAGTTGCTACCTGCTGTAGTACCCATGACGGCTGCAGCCCTAAAGGGGGTTGAGGAAAACAGGAACTCAATGGAAAATGACAGCCTGGGAAGGCGGTGTGTTGCCCATAGTTTCAGTGTCAATGCTTCTGCCTGCTGAAGCTGTAAATGGGGTGGTGGGGAAAACAGGAGCCTAATGGAAAATGACAGCCTGGGAAGGGAGTGTGGTGTCCATAGATTCAGTATCAGAGCTGCTGCCTACTGAAGCCATAAATGGGGGGCTGGGATAACAGGAGCCCAGTGGAACGTCACAACCTGGGAAGGAGGTGTGTTGTCAATAGATTCACTAAGAGAGCTTCTGCCTGCTGAAGCTGTAAATGGGGGGCTGAGGAAAACAGCAGTCGAATGGAAAATGACAGCCTGCAAAAGAGGTGTGGTGTCCATAGATTCAGTATCAGAGCTTCTGCCTGTTGAAGTGGAAAATGGGGGGATGGAAAATTCAGGAGATGAATGGAAAATGACAGCCTGGGAAGGAGTTGTACTGTCCACAGGTTCTGTGTCACACTTCTGCCTCTTTATGATGTAAAAGGCGGGCTGGGGAAACAGGAGCCGAATGGAAAATGACAGCCTGGGAAGGAGGTGTCGTGTCCATAGGTTCAGTGTCAGAGCTTCTGCCTGCTTAGGCCATAAACGGGGGCCTGGAACAAACAGGAGCCCACTGGAAAATGACAGCCTGGGAAGGAGTTGTTTTGTCCATATTTTCAGTGTCAGAGCTTCTGCATTCTGAAGCCGTAAATGGGGAGCTGGGGAAAACAGGAGCCAAATGGAAAATGACAGCCTGGGAAGGACGTGTGTTGTCCATAGGTTCAGTGTCACAGATTCCGCCTTCTTATCATGTAAATGGGTGGCTCGGAAATACAGGAGCCGAATGGAAAAAGACAGCCTGGGAACGAGGTGTGGTTTCCATTGATTCAGTGTCAGAGCTTCTACCTGCTGAAGCCCTAAGTGTGAGGCTTGGGAAACCAGGTGTCAAATGAAAAATAACACCCTAGGAAGGAGCTGTGTTGTCCATAGGTTCAGTGACACAGTTGCTACGTGCTGTAGTACCCATGACGGCTGAAGCCCTAAATGGGGGTTGAGGCAAAGAGGAGTCGAATGGAAAATGACAGCCTGGGAAGGAGATGTGGTGTCCATAGGTTCGGTGTCAGAGCTGCTACCTGCTGAAGTAGAGATGACAGCTGAAGCCCTAAATGGGGGGCTCAGGAAAACAGGGGCCGAATGGAAAATGACAGCCTGGTAAAGAATTGTGTTGTCCATAGGTTCAGTATCAGAGCTTCTACCTGCTGTAGCTGTAAATGGGTGGCTGTGGAAAACAGTAGCTGAATGGAAAATGACAGCCTGGAAAAGAGGGGTGTTGTCTATAGGTTCATTGTCAGAGCTTCTGCCTGCTGAACCCATAAATGGGGTCTGGGGAAAACAGGAGCCGAATGGAAAGTGACAGCCTGGGAAGGAGGTGTTTTGTTCATAGGTTCAGTGTCAGAATTTCTGCCTGCTGAATCCGTAAAGGGGGGCTGGGGAAAACAGAAACCGAATGGAAAATGACAGCCTGGGAAAGAGGTTGGTTGTCCATAGGTTCAGTTTCAGAACTTCTTCCTGTTGTAGCCATAAATGGGGGGCTGAGGAAAACAGGGGCCCAATGGAAAGTGACAACCTGGGGTGGAGGTGTGTTGACCATAGGTTCATTAAGAGTGCTTCTGCCTGCTGAAGCTGTAAATGGGGAGCTGAGGAAAACAGGAGTCAAATAGAAAATGACAGCCTGCGAAAGAGGTGTGGTTTCCATAGATTCAGTATCAGAGCTTCTGCGTTCTGAATCCGTAAGTGCGGGACTGGGGAAAACAGGCGTCAAATGAAAAATGACACCGTGGGAATGAGGTGTGTTGTCCACAGGTTCAGTGTCAGAGCTTCTGCCTTTTGTAGCCAAAATTGGGGGGATGGGGAAAACAGGAGCCGAATTGAAAATGACAGCCTGTGAAGGAGGTGTATTGTCCATAGGTTCAGTGTCAGAGCTTCAACCTGTTGAAGTACCCATGACGGGTGAATCCATAAAAGGAGGGCTGAGGAAAACAGGAGCAGAATGGAAAATGACAGCCTTGTATGGAGTCGTGGTGTCCATAGGTTCAGTGGCACAGCTTCTGCCTGCTGAGGCTGTAAATCATGGTTCGGGAAAACAGGACCCGAATGGAAAATGACAGCCTGGAAATGAAGTGTGGTGTCCATAGTTACAGTGTCAGAGCTTCTGCCTCTTGAGGCCATAAATGGAGCCCTGGAAAAAACAACAGACCAAATGAAAATGACAGCCTGGGAAGGCGGTGTGATGTTCATAGGTTCAGTGTCAGAGCTTCTGCCTGCTGAAGCCGTAAATGGAGGGCTGGGAAAAACAGGAGCCGAATGGAAGATGACAGCCTGGGATGTAGGTGTTGTGTCCATAGGTACAGTGTCAGAGCTGCTACCTGCTGAAGTACCGATGATGGCTGAAACCCTAAATGGGGGGCTCAGGAAAACAGGAGCCGAATGGAAAATGACAACCTGGGAAAGAAGTGTGTTTTCCATAGGTTCAGTGTCAGAGCTTCTGCCTGCTGAAGCTGTAAATGGGTGACTGTGAAAAACAGGAGCCGAATGGCAAATGACAGCCTGGGTCGGAAGTGTGTTGTCTATAGGTTCATTGTCAGAGCTTCGGCCTGCTGAAGTCGTACATTGGGGGTGCAGGAAAACAGGAGGCGAATGGAAATTGACAGCCTGGGAAGAAGGTTGGTTGTCTATAGGTTCAGTGTCAGAGCTTCTGACTGATGAGGCCATAAATGGGGGCCTGGAAAAAACAGGAGCCGAATGGAAAGTGACAGCCTGGGAAGGAGTTGTTTTGTCCATAGGTTCAGTGTCAGAGATTCTGCATTCTGAGGCCGTAAATCGGGGGCTGGGGTAAACAGGAGCCGAATGGAAAATGACAGCCTGGGAAGGAGGTGTGTTGCCCATAGGTTCAGTGTCAGAGCTTCTCCCTGCTTACCACGTAAATGGGGGGTCTGGGGAAAACAGGAGCTGAATGGAGAATGACAGCCTGGGAAGGAGTTGTTTTGTCCATAGGTTCAGTGTCAGAGCTTCTGCCTGCTGACGACGTAAATTGGGGTCTGGGGAAAACAGGAGTCGAATTGATACTGACAGTTTGGGAAGGAGGTGTGTTGTCCATAGGATCATTGTTAGAGATTCTGCCTTCTGAAGGCGTAAATGGGGGGCTGGGGAAAACAGGAGCCAAGTGGAAAGTGAAAGCCTGGGAAAGAGGTGTTTTGTCTATAGGTTCAGTGTCAGAGCTTCTGCCTGCTGAAGCCATAAGTGTGAGGCTTGGGAAACCAGGTTTAAAATAAAAAAAAGCACCCTGGGAAGGAGGTGTGTTGTCCATAGTTTCAGTGTCAGAGCTTCTGCCTGCTGAAGCCATAAATGGAGTGGTGGGGAAAACAGGAGCCGAACGGAAAATGACAGCCTGGGAAGGAGGTGTGGTGTCCATAGGTTCAGTGTCAGAGCTTCTGACACCTGAGGCCATAAATACGGCCTGGGAAAAACAGTAGCCAATGAAAAATGACAGCCTGGGAAGGAGGTGTGTTGTCCATAGTTTCAGTGTCAGAGCTTCTACCTGCTGAAGCCTTAAATGGGGGGCTGGGAAACAGGAGCCAAATAGAAAATGACAGCCTGGGAAGGCGGTGTGTTGTCCATAGATTCTGTGTCAGAGCTTCTTCCTGCTGAAGCCGTAATGGAGGGCTGGGGAAAACAGGAGCCCAATGGAAGGTGACAACCAAGGAAGGAGGTGTTTTGTCCGTAGGTTCACTATCAGAGCTTCTGCCTGCCGCAGCCGTAAAGGGGGCCTGGGGAAAACAGGAACCAAATGGAAAATGACAGGGAAGGAGGTGTGGTGTCCATAGGTTCATGTCAGAGCTTCTGCCTGCTGATGACGTAAATGGGGGTCTGGGGAAAACAGGAGTCGAATGGAAACTGACAGCCTCGGAAGGATGTGTGTTGCCCATAGGTTCAGTGTCAGAGCTTCTGCCTGCTGAAGCCGTAAAGTGGGCTGGGGCAAACAAGCGCCGAATGGAAAATGACAGCCTTGGAAGGAGGTTTGTTGTTCATAGGTTCATTGTCAGACCTTCTGCCTGCTGAAGCCATAAATTTGGGGCTGAGGAAAACAGAAGCCGAATGGAAAATGACACCTTGGGAAGGAGGTGTGTTGTCCATAGTTTCATTGTCAGAGCTTCTTCCTGCTGAAGCCGTAAATGGGGGGCTGGGGAAAACAGGAGCCCAATGGAAAGTGACAGCCTGGTAAGGAGGTATTTTGTCCATAGGTTCAGTATCAGAGCTTCTGCCTGCTGAAGCCATAAGTGTGAGACTTGGGAAACCAGGTTTAAAATTAAAAAAAGCACCCTGGGAAGGAGGTGTGTTGTCCATAGTTTCAGTGTCAGAGCTTCTGCCTGCTGAAGCCGTAAATGGGGTGGTGGGGAAAACAGGAGCCGAACGGAAAATGACAGCCTGGGAAGGAGGTGTGGTGTCCATAGGTTCAGTGTCAGAGCTTCTGCCTGCTGAAGCCGTAAATTAGGGTTCGGGAAAACAGGACCCGAATGGAAAATGACAGCCTGGGAAGGAAGTGTGTTGTCCATAGTTTCAGTGTCAGAGCTTCTGACACTTGAGGCCATAAATGGCGGCCTGGGAAAAACAGGAGCCGAATGAGAAATGACAGCTTGGGTAGGAGGTGTGTTGTCCATAGGTTCAGTGTCAGAGCTTCTACCTGCTGAAGCCTTAAATGGGGGGCTGGAAAACAGGAGCCAAATAGAAAATGACAGCCTGAGAAGGAGGTGTGCTGTTCATATGTTCAGTGTCAGAATTGCTACCGGCTGACGTACCCATGACGGCTGAAGCCCTAAATGGTGGTTGAGGAAAACAGGAGCCGAATGGAAAATGACATCCTGGGAAGGCGATGTGTTGTCCATCGGTTCTGTGTCAGAGCTTCTGCCTGCTGAAGCCGTAAATTGGGGACTGAGGAATACAGGAACCGAGTGGAAAATGACACCTTGAGAAGGAGGTGTGTTGTCCATAGGTTCAGTGTCAGAGCTTCTGCCTGCTGAAGCCGTAAATGGGGTGGTGGGGAAAACAGGAGCCGAACGGAAAATGACAGCCTGGGAAGGAGGTGTGGTGTCCATAGGTTCAGTGTCAGAGCTTCTGCCTGCTGAAGCCGTAAATTAGGGTTCGGGAAAACAGGACCCGAATGGAAAATGACAGCCTGGGAAGGAAGTGTGTTGTCCATAGTTTCAGTGTCAGAGCTTCTGACACTTGAGGCCATAAATGGCGGCCTGGGAAAAACAGGAGCCGAATGAGAAATGACAGCTTGGGTAGGAGGTGTGTTGTCCATAGGTTCAGTGTCAGAGCTTCTACCTGCTGAAGCCTTAAATGGGGGGCTGGAAAACAGGAGCCAAATAGAAAATGACAGCCTGAGAAGGAGGTGTGCTGTTCATATGTTCAGTGTCAGAATTGCTACCTGCTGACGTACCCATGACGGCTGAAGCCCTAAATGGTGGTTGAGGAAAACAGGAGCCGAATGGAAAATGACAGCCTGGGAAGGCGATGTGTTGTCCATCGGTTCAGTGTCAGAGCTTCAACCTGTTGACGTACCCATGACGGCTGAAGCCCTAAATGGGGTGCTCAGGAAAACAGGAGCCAAATGGAAAATGACATCCTAGGAAGGAGTTGTTTTTTCCATAGGTTCAGTGTCAGAGCTTCTTCCTGCTGAAGCCGTAAATTGGAGCTCGGGACAACAGGACCCGAATGGAAAGTGACAGCCTGGGATAGATGTTTTCTGTCCATAGTTTCAGTTTTGGGGCTGCTACCTGCTGAAGTACCCATCACGGCTTAAGCCCTAAATGGTGAGCTCAGGAAAACAGGAGTCTAATGGAAAATAACACCCTGGGAAGGAAGTGTGTTGTTCATAGGTTCAGTGTCAGAGTTTCTGCCTGCTGAAGCTGTAAATGGGTGGCTGGGGAAAACATGAGCCGAGTGGAAAATGACATCCTTGGAAGGAGGTGTGTTGTCCATCAGTTCAGTGTCACAGCTTCTGCCTGATTAAGCCGTAAATGAGGGGCTGGAGAAAACAGGGGCCAAATGGAAAATGACAGCCTGGGTAGGAGGTGTGTTGTCCATAGGTTCAGTGTCAGAGCTGCTGCCTGCTGAAGCACTGATGACGGCGAAGCCATAAATGGTGTTCTGGGGAAAACAGGAGCTGAAACAGTAAATGCGCGGCTGGGGAAACAGGAGCAGTAGGGGGAGAGGCTCTCTGCTTCCCATCAGAGGTCCCACATATGGGCTGAAGGTTGGTTTGGAGTCCAAAGGGATGGTTAAAATTTGGGGTGTCGCAGGGGACCATCGGCACAGGTGGGGTGATAGACACTGGGACCTCCGCAGGGTGCCTCTTGTCCACCCTGAGACCTGGGGGAGACCTAAACATGGCAGCTTTGGAAGAGGCAGTAGTATCCATGTAGACGTCAGTGTGTGCAATAGACTGGAAGGTGAAACTTCCAGATGCCGTGACCATTCTCGTGGAAGGGATTGCCATAGAAGTCATGGGCTGCCCAGTTAAAATAGGGGGATTGATGGTAGGGACTGGAAGAGGGGTAGGTAAGTATAAAGGAGGGGTAGGATCTGCAGAAATGCGTGTTGGGGGTTCCTTTTTGTGGGATGGTGGCTGGAAGGAGAAAGCTGGGATGCTAGGAGGTGGAGGGAGGTCAGAAATAAGAGGTGTGTGGTTGTGACTGAATGAAAAGGACCTTCATTCTTCTTTAGTGGAATTCCCCAAATGGGATCAGAAGCTGAAGCAGGAAGAGAATCAGCAGGACTGGCAACTTAGGGACTGTGTATCTTGTTTCCTGATCAATATTAGGTGTTGGGGAAGGAGGAGGGACAGACAGGATGGGGGACATGGAATATAGGTTGGCCAAGTCGGTGGTAGTAGCAGGGACCTGCAAAGTGTGAGCGGCCGGGGGCAGGGAGTCTGCAGTCTGTGAGGCAGGTGGGGAGAGAGAAGGGGCAGACTGAGGGGCACTGCAGTCTTCCTTGACCGTCCTTATATTATTCAGGATCTTGTTCCACTGACACTCAGTGTTCTTCTCCATGGTACCTGGGTTTTTGGCAGCAGCTAAGCACGGAAGCTTAGGAGGGAGCAGCTCACCTCGATCCCATGTCAGTGCCTCGATCCCCGACGGGGACGACCTCAGCCCTGGCAGCAGCAGAAAAAGTGGCAGGGGAATCTTCCTCTTGTAGGGCCTACTGCTGGTAGATACCAGGGAAGAGGAGCTTTTTGATTGGATGTGTGAAGACTTTTCACACTGCAGCTCCTTCCCAGACATCAGTGAGCCTGGTGATTTGGGCCGGTGGTCTTCACCCAGCACTTCTTTTGTTGGCCTCTCCAGCAGCAGGGAGAAGCATGCAGTTGGGGCAGAGAACACCATGGCACGGGATGGGACCTTCACCTCCCTCTACTTTGGGGAAGGAACTGGGAGGTGACTGGATGGTAGCGGCTTCCTAACTTTGACTACTTGCTCAGGGCAGAAGTAGTATTTGGAGTACTCTGATAGCTATCCTAATAGATAACATTTTGTTCATTTAAATAGTTTTAATGAGAGAGCTGGGAACTAGGGACACACAGCATCAAGAGTTTTATAATGCATTCTGTAGAGTTCTTTTTAAGTGTGTACAAATATAAAAAATATATGCATGCATATACACCTCTGTTACTTTATTTAGTGCTTTACAAGAGTCCCTCAAGGAAGGGGTAGTAGCAACTATCAGTATCCTTCCTTTGCGAAGAGCTTAATTTATGCAAAATTACATCATAATTTATTTGTAACTGAGAAACTAGACTTAGTTATTGAGTAGACCCTCCCTAGAGACCTATGACATTAATAAAACCAACAAAAATTTGTTCAGTTTCCAATGATACACACACTACAGACTGAATTATGAGCCATCCTTTTTTTTTTTTTCCCACTACATGGGCCTCTCACTGTTGTGGCCTCTCCCGTTGCGGAGCACAGGCTCCAGACACGCAGGCTCAGCGGCCATGGCTCACAGGCCCAGCTGCTCCGTGGCATGTGGGATCTTCCCGGACCGGGGCATGAACCCGTGTCCCCTGCATCGGCAGGCGGACTCTCAACCACTGCGCCACCAGGGAAGCCCTGAGCCATCCATTTTAATGAAGGGAGGAGGTGATTTAACAAATACAGAGCAAACAGAGTATTAAGTTTTGTCCTCCATTAATATTAGTAACCGATAAAGTGGGCTCCAACGCCTTCAAGATAGCTTGAGACCATCATCTCTGATTCATGGGCAGGGGGATGTTCAGCCAGGATGTCTTTCTCTGTCACTGAGAAAAATTTCCATAATATATAATGATACCTACTGAAACTGATATGGGGCATTTGGGTAATTAGGAATCTGTTAGCATATTTTTCTCTCTTCTCTTTCATATATGTCATCTTTTTCAGCAGAAATGTTTGGCTAATATTGGAAAGTAACACGAGTAAGAAAGGATATGATAAGATTCCTTGGACATTCTTGTTTCTTAAAAAACAACTGCTTTCTTTCTGTGTTAGAAGTAAGTTCAGATTCAAATGGAAAGCATGGCCTCCTGGAGCTGTTAACACCTTCACTTAGTCTTGGATGTGAGCAGTAGCACAGAATTCTGGTGGAACTCAGTAAGACTCCAAATGGGTACCAAATAAGTGTGTCATGGAAAGCACACCATAAGCAGGGTGAAAACTAGATGTGAATGGGGCAGCAGGAATGGTGGAGACACACATATTGCACATGTCTCCTCTGCTCATGTGTATATTTTATTGTCCTATAAATTTTACTTACAGAACGTAAGTTCAAAGATAAAATCATTAAGAATTTCAAGACAGCAATAGCACAGCATGAAACCAAGCAAGTGTGGGGCCCTTCTGAGCATGGTTCATGCAGGATTTGATCGACTGATAAAAGAGCCAGGCTCTGAGATAACCACACCATGTCAGTGACAGAAGTCCAAGCTACAGATATTGAAGCAGCCCTCACTGCCACTCAGGCACGGAAAGGCCTGTCACTGAGAATGAACCAAAATGTAAATTTAGGAGATAATTTATGGATATTTAGGACTTTGGATTTTTAACCCACAATAACAAGAAAACTTCATTTCAAAAGAGAGTGTGAGGTCTTCATGTTTGCTTTGGTTGTTGAGGGTCCTTTGTGGTTACATATCAATTTTGGAGTCGTTTCTTCTATTTCTGCAAAAATAGGGGATTTTGATAGGCATTGCATTAAATCTGTAGATAGCTTTGTATAATATGGACATTTTAACAATAGTTCATGAACATAGGATGTCTTTCCATTTATTTATGTCTTCCTTAATTTCTTTCAATAACGCTGTAGTTTTGTTTTGTTTCTGTGGTACACGGGCCTCTCACTGTTGTGGCCTCTCCCGTTGTGGAGCACAGACTCCATACGCGCAGACTCAGTGACCATGGCTCATGGGCCCAGCCGCTCCGCAGCATGTGGGATCTTCCTGGACCAGGGAACAAACCTGCGTCCCCTGCATCGGCAGGCGGACTCTCAACCATTGCACCACCAGGAAAGCCCAACGCTGCAGTTTTCAGTGTACAAGTCTTTCATGTCTTTGGTTAAGCTTATTCCTAAGTATTTTATTCTTTTTGATGCTATTGTAAATGGAATTGTTCTCCTAATTTCTTTTTCAGATTCTTCATTGTTAATGTGCAGAAATGCAAGTGATGTGTATATGTTGATTTCATATTCTGCAAACTTTGCTAAGTTGTTTTATTCTAATAAATTTTTTGTGAAATATTTAACATTTTCTGTATCTTTTTCAATAGTTTCCCTTTCAGCCTAAGTGTATCCTTAAATCTAGGGGACATTTTGACCACCATCTGAGGCTTTCATCTTAATTCTCAACTTATTCAGAGTCTTACTTGGTTAATGTTCTCCTCATTGTTTGCCAGTTTGGAGAATCCAACAAAATGTTCTACTCAAGGTGAGACCTCTTTTCTCTTCCACCTCTGAACCTGAATATCGCTTATTACTTACTTCATTCTCTTAGAACTTAGCATTCGAAGTTTAAATGGTGATCTTTCTTAAAGGAGGTCAATGTGCTCACCGAATTCAAGACCTCTGGTGAGTTGTGACAAGTGCGTAGGAATCATATTAACTTCTTGACTGTTACCCCCCTGGAAACATTCCTAAAGTGGCGTTTGAGCTTGATATTCAGGTTTATTGGACACCTCATTAAAGAGTTTAACAGAATAAGAGTAAGCTGGTCTTTCCTAAAGCAGACTTTATCCAAGGGCGACCTTGTAGCCACCTGCATCAGGCTCATCCTCGTTGAGTCATTGAGTGCCCTCAACCCCCCTAAACTGTAAACTCCTTATAGACAAGACTTAGGTTTTATAGCTCTTGTTCCCCTTCCCTATACCTAAACATGCCTGGAATAGAAGGTGCCTCTACGAACAGGTGTTGCTTTATTATAAACTACAGTTAGTACATGTATATGTTCATTTCCCTCTGGGAAAGGAGGCTACATTCCACAGGACTCAAATATCAAGCCTTTAAACTTCCTTGAACCCATAGATATATAAATAGTTGCATAACTATCCTCCCTCTATACAACTCTAAGATGGTCATATAAAAGTATGGTCATTAATTTTTTTTGTCTTTTTTTGTTTTTGCGGTACGTGCGCCTCTCATCTTTGTGGCCTCTCCGTTGCGGAGCACAGGCTCCGGACACTCAGGTTCAGCGAACATGGCTCAGGGGCCCAGCCGCTCCGCGGCATGTGGGATCTTCCTGGACCAGGGCATGAACCCGTGTCCCCTGCATCGGCAGGCGGGCTCTCAACCACTGCGCCACCAGGGAAGCCCCCATTAATTGTTTTTAATTGCAAACAGATAATAAGCAAAGTGAAAGGAACTTCTTCCACCAAAGTAAATGCCAAAGTTCAAAAAGTCAAATTAATATGGGGTTTGTTACTATTCTAAATAGTAAAGAACACTGACAAGAAATATCACAGTGCTGGTTGCTATTATCATCTTTTCATTTTCCATTACAGTTGTTTATATTATCTTCATGGGATATCACTGAAGTTATCAAGTTATCAAGTTATCTTAATAGTCAAATTAAAAAACAACATCTTCATGGGATATCACTGAAGTTATCAAGGTTTCTTAATAGTCAAATTAAAAAACAAAATCCCTTGAAATGCCAATACAAAGAAAAATGAGTCAGAACATGAAAAAATGTTTTAGGCAAAGAACATATATTCTTTGCTCATTTCTCTTTTTGAGAGAAGTTCCATCTTATTCACACCCACATGTACAATAGACTGAATAAAATACAACCCCATCACTCAATCCCGATAAAAAAAAAGGAAAGACAAGCTGGTTCCAGAAAATTCCTCTATTTATTCCTAGTATCTGGTTGCATCTGGCAAGAAAGAGCATTTTGAAATATTCTCTAAATTTTTGTATTTTATTTTATAATAATTTGCTTATTTATCTCAATGTAAATATTAAAAACACATGAGAAATATTTTAACATTTGGCATTTGACGATTCCTATCTATTTCCTTAATGTTTCCTTTGCGTCCTATGATGATCTTTTGGGATAGACAGCACATACCACTCTCATACTCCCCAGAGTCTATAGCCCCATACACGTGCAAAATAGCTTGTGGGTCTGCGTTAACATACTCTTGGTTGAGGCAGGAAGGCTGTAGAGTACATAGTTTTTACACCTGAACATTTTAAGTGTTTTTGGAAAGTAACCCTAGTTTGAGTGCAAGTTCCATCGATTTATCAAATGCATCTCAGGTATACCTAGGTATGTCCAGTAAAATGGTAAGGCTATATTACTGGGAGACTATTTACATGAGCAAGTGGAAAGACATCCGTGAAAGAATATATTATAACCAAGAGTCACATATAATATGTCAATCAAATAGAATGTAGATCCCAGAAACATATCCACACATATAAGGACAATTGATTATTCAACAGAGCTGCAAAGCGAATTTCTAGGAGAAAGGATAGTCTTCTTGACCAATGGTGCCAGAAGCATATAGCACACGGATACTGTGCATGGATAGCCATATGCAAAAGTATGACCTTTGATCCCTACTTCACACCACATGAAGAATTAACTAAATGTAGATCAAAACATAAATCTCTAAAACGTGGACAAAATCCTTTTGACCTTGAGTTAAGCAAAGATTTCCTAGAGATGACACCAAAAACAAGATCCATAAAAGAAAAAAAGTGATAAATTGGGTTTCATCTTTGGAAGCCATTATTAATAAAAGAAAAGCCACAGGTTGGAAGAAAATATTTACAAATTATATACCTGAAAAAACTTGTGTCTCTAACACGTATAGAACTCTCAAAACTCAGTAATTAGAAAAATTTTTTTTAAATTAACAACATGGGTAAAAATATTTAAAAAGAGATCCTGCCAAGGAGGTGTACGGATGCAAATAAGCACATGAAGTTGCTCAATGTAATCAATTATTAGCTAAATGAAAATGAAAGCCCCAGGAGATACCACTACACACATATTGAATGGCTAAAATTAGAAAAGTCCAGCCACACCAAGTATTGGTGAGGCAGTGTAGGAACTGCAAGTCTTTTACACTGCTAGTGGGAAGGAAAATGGTACAGTCACTTCAGTCAACAGTTTGGCTGTTTCCTTATAAGTCGAACATACACCTGCGGTATGATCCAGGCTTTCTGCACCTAGATATTTATGCAAGAAAAATCAAAGCATATGTTCATACAAAGACTTGTACATGGATCGTCACAGCATCTTTATTTTTAATAGAATTGTAACAACCTCGAGCACCCATCAACAGGCAAATGAATAAACGTACTGTGGTATACTCATACAGTGAAACACTACTCAGCAAAGTGATTGACTATTGATACCCACAAAAATATGAATTACTCTCAAAAACATTACATTGTGTGAAAGAAACTAGATAAAAGAGTCCTCACTGTGTGAATCCATTTATGTAAATTTCTAGAAAATTGGAAACACGTGTCTAACGATAGCGTGATATAGCATATCAGTGGTCACTTGGGGATGTGGAGGGGTGGAATGTGAGGGGAAAAAGGGGCTTTATGAATGAGGCATAAAAACACTTGCAAGTGATGGATATGTTCCTTCTCTTGATTGTGTTGGCAGGTCCATGGGTATATGCATATTTCAGAACTTAAATTGTGTTCTTTAAGTATGTGCAGTGTAGTGTGTGTCCATTCTATTTAACAGAGCCGTTAAAAAAAGGCTAAGAACAGACGTTTGCCTCAACAAACAAATGTAGCAAAGAACAGAAAAGTCAAGTACAGTATGATCTCTGTCAGTTGAATTTTCCTACAGTTTATTTCCCTCAAAAAATATATCCCAGTTCTTAAAAGAGATGGGACTCTTAATAAAAGGTAAAAAAAAAAAAAAAAAAAAAAACCGGCAAAGCCATCAGCAGGGTGATCTCCAGCTACTTTTCAATTGTGGGACACTAGGTGCACGGTGCAGACATGCTAGGATGTTTGTTCTTTCTGCCCAATATTTTAGAGAGGATATTAAACACCCCTGTTTAATGCCTGCAAGTGATGGCCAGAGTGGAGTTTGGAGAATGATGTCTGTGATCTTTAATACGGTGGTGCCTTTGTAAAGAGTCTCAGAATTTCCAGGGTAATTGTGGAGTCAACTTCTTTTTGTTTTTTGGATGATATATATGTCTAACTCACCTCAAGAATATATCCACGTAGACTTGAAGTTAGGGATCAGCTGGTGTAAATTTGTGTGGTTATCTCCTGACCTAACCATTTAGCTTCTTCTTTTTCCTTGATTGTAGTTAAGCTTCATCTTGCCTCAGGGCCTTTGTATTTGCTATTCCCAAGTTTTGGAAATATTATTTCCAGAAAATTTTTCCATAAATGATTCCTTTCTATTCTTTGGCACTCATCTCTTAAAGATAGTTTTTCCTTGATTGTCCTACCAGCCTAACTTAGTCCCAATTTATCAGATTACTTTACTTCTTTCACAGAATAATAATAAAAACAAATATTATCTTTGGTGTCTCTTTGTATTTAGATGAACTTCTTCCCAAAGAACTCAAGCCCCACAGTGACAGAGGTTGTTACCTTTCTTATCCCTTATTCTGTGTCTTAGAACTGTGTCTGGCATGTAGTAATCACTCGAGGTCTGTTGACTGTGTAAAGAATATGTGAGTAGATGAACAGATTTGGAGTTATTTAAGGTCGCTCTTAATGATGGCTGGTGTTGGTGATTAAATTAAAATTGTAGGTTTTAGAGTTGGAAGTGATCTTGCTGAGTCTCAGAGCTACGGCAAAACTCTCCCTACTGTAGCATCCCTGACAGATGATCAAGTCTGAGCTTGAATAACTGTATATGAAAGACCCTAACCAGGGCAACCTCGTAGCTGTCTTCAAGCAGATCACAGCCTTCCATGGGAGTTTGCTCCCTATTAGTCAGCTGTAATTAGGAGAAAACAGTTTGATTTACCCAGAATCATCTTCTCTCAGTCTCCTTGTTCTAGTTCCTAGAGAATAGACAGGACAGAGTTTCCTCTAAATTACATCCTTTGGGTTTGCACTCCTGCTTGTAATAAAATAAGCACCATGCTACGGCAAAATTCCCCTTGATTGTCTGCCACTTGTTGCTACATTCCTTGTTAGTGTTTAGAAATAATTTGTCTTAATGTTCCACATTATAATTGATGGAGTACAGAAATAAAAGAGATCTCGGGGTTATGTCAGAAGCAATCAGACAGATATTTTAACTTACCCTTTTAATGTATTTAATGCTGACACTGTGAGGAATTGAGCAGTATAGTCACCGTGTTATTGCCATTGCTGAAAAAATGTATTTATGGTGAAATTTATGGTCACTTTGAAAGGATTAGCTGATGGCAGAATTCTCAGCTACATCTTAGAGCTGTGAGCATTTCTCAAAAAGTTGTGATACGAAACACCTCTGCCTTTTCTTGTATTTCTGTTACATTCAACTACTTCACAAAAAACATTCATCATATTCCTGAAACAATGATGGGCTTAGTTGAGATTCTTTTGGGTCCTAAGGGACCAACATGTGTGCATAATAGTGTCGAGTAACACAGAGCCTGGATGTTTGGCTCCAGACTGAAAGCCCCATGGAGTCGTTTTTTCACATCTGTTCACCAATGTGTATGAATGGGAGAAAACCAAAGATCTGGTTTGTTTGATCAAGGGGAGCCACACTCCTTTTACTTTTGCTGTGACAAACAAGTAAAGAGGTGTAAAATATCTGAAAAGAGCCTCTTAAGGTTTGGTAGAACGCTTAAGTGGGATGTAGAGAATATACAGCAAAAAGAAAAGCAAGTGAGTACTGCTGGCAAACTTTTTCAAGGACAGCTAACAAATTAATAATAGTAGTAACAACAATAGTAAGATTGATTTTAAAAGACTTAAGAGTGGCATGGATTCCGAACCACTCTACATGTATTAACTCCACACCACAGCCCTGTAAAATGGGTGAGGTTATTAAGCCCTTGATTTTCAAAGAGGAAGTGAAACACAAAGAAGTACCACTCCTGAACTCCCACCACTAATAAGTGGTGGAGCTGGGGAAAAAAGATCCAGGCAAATTAATTTTAGAGTTAGTGCTCTTCACCCGTAGGTTATATCCCACAGGTAATATTTGCACATTTTGAAATCACTTTACAAATACTATTTTTACCCCTAAAGTACACAGGGAATACCCAGGGAAATTGGCATTCTAATTATTTTTATATCTTTGCCAATAATCTGTTAACTTTTGGCAGTTCAGTATCCTTCCCCAACTTCTTAAAAATTCAGCCTACAATCCAAAAAAATAAGGGCTAGTGAAAATAAATGTCTTGTAAATCCAGTTCAAGAGAGCAACTAAAAACTAAGGCCCCCAAGGATGTAAAAGAGAAAGCAAAGGAAAAGAAGAGACAAGAAGCCCAAACCCTATGATTAAGCTCCACGTTGTTAGGTAAAGGGGCATTTAATTAATGCTTCTTTAATACCATGTGCACAGAGGCATGGCTCTACAGAAGCCAAGGAGTCTCCCTTTCATCACTGATTCATGGTATGCACCTGGCAGGGTCACTTCCTTCTTTGAGCCTCAAAGCTTTTCATGAAGACACTGAGGGAAATGGAACAAGGTTAGCTCTGACAAGCCAGCTCTCATGTTCTCTCATGTTACCTGTGAGTCTAGGTAAGCGCCGAATGTCTTTAACATGACAGATTATATTTTTTCTTAACCATTTCTCTTCTCCTGATTTTTACGTAATTTCTAATACATAGTAGAATAGTAGAGAAGAAAACACCACACTGAAAAGTAACCGACACACTAACTTTCCATTCTCATTTCACTGCCAATTCAGCCAAACGCTTTCTGTAGAATTCTGATGCAGACCATGAAAACACACTGTAAGTGTTCCAAAGTCTTTTCCATATTTGGTAGTCCTGTGATTTCCATTGGCAGAACTATCTTGGACTGTCATCTGAAAATCTATCAAAAAGAAATTAAGTAATAGGAATTCATATCAATGGTACTGGAGAAAGAAATCCTTGAACTTATCTTACTGTGTGAACCTTCATCCATGTACAAAATCAACAAGAAAGTTTAAACTTTAAAGGCAACATATTCTCATGAATATAAGGGAGAACATAACACAAATAATATACAATGCTAACATTATGTACATACACATATATACAAGTGGTCTTGAAATATATTCCCAGATATTAATTGGATTAAAGTTTGGGGCATTAAAGCATTTTTTCTCATAGAGAGCATTATTCTTTAAGGCACATAGAGACACACATATCTGCCCTGCTGGCCTCTCACAGTTTCAGTTGATTCCACTCATGTCCCCAGTTCATTTCCCCATATATTTATTCTCGGATTAGTGATTTTTGAACAGATGTTCCTCTCTTTAGAAATACCTGTGCCATGACCGCAGAGTACTCAGATTTCTTTTTGGCATTTGGCGGCAGATGGTGGGGAAAGTGATGAGTTGTATGACAGGAGAGGTACAAGGTGAACCTTAGAGTAACTAAGACTTTATGCGTAGTTCTTAATCCCAAAGGGAAAAGAGAAGGATAGCAGCGAAAGTCATTGGAATAAAGGACCTCTGAGATGAATCAGCATTAGGATAATTCATTGGTTACTGACTGTCCAGTCGGTTTAGGTTATAAAGTATTCCTGAGTGACTGCATCACTTTATGAAAGGTTCTACCTAACTATAGCTTTCTTTTGCTGAAATTAGTTTATATGGCAATAATATGCATAGAGAATGGCAATTGTGAAATCATGTCTTCCCCAAATTGAAGACACTTGTTAAGGTACAAGTTTACCCAAGACTGCAAATGAGTTATCCATACTATACTAACTGAGACTGTGTCTTACCATTCTTGTTTGTTAAAGGAGATAACAAGGCTAACTTTGAGTAATAGCAGGATACTTAGAAAATACTTTCAGGTTAAGTTTTGTAAACAAAGTTCAGTGTTTACCCACCAAAAGCAAATCAGCTCATTTAGTATTGCAGGAAATGCCTTCATACTTTTTCACTGCCACTAAAGGAATTTAAAACACCTGTTGGATATATTCCCTCCTAGAATGCCATTTGTACACTTATTCCTAATAGGGCCTGTTATTTTAAATGCAAACTCGTATTATAAGGCTCAGAATTGATACTCAGTATTTTTAGTGATCACATGGTTTAGGGTTCTCAGATTTGGGCTCAGACTTGCATTTCAAGCATTGCAATGTGGGCCTGTTAAATGATTTCCTTGCAACCAGGAAAAATTGTTTATCTGAATCTGAAGTCCAATTAAAAAAATGTGATAGTGGTGATAGTGGTTGATGAAGCCGACTAGCGTAGCAGCTAGGGCAGTTATAGACAAGTTACATTTAACCTCTCTGTGTCTCAGTGTCTTCCTCTGAATCTGAGTTTCTTCTCAATGGGGATAGATACTGGTACCAATCTGACAGAGTTACTGTAAGAAATGAAGGAGTTCACAAATTTCCTAAAGGCTTAATGTTTGGCTTGTCGTTACTAAATGCTGGTAATTATTAGTAAAACAATATCCCTCTATTATTTATTATATCAAAATAATAATGATAAGAGCCTGTTATTTTAGTAGTTCGATTTTTTGGTCATGTAATTTAGACTAACTCATATTGTTTAAATGTGAAACCAAGAAGAAAAACAGTTTTGTTTTGTTTTTTTTAACCTGGTCAAGGAACCCAAATCACCTAATTCAGAAATGTTTCTAACTTGGCATCTGCTTTTAATCTGTCACAGCCAGAGAAAGTTTAATGTCTCAGAAAGTGACAGCCTTGTATTTGTGTAGCATAAAAAAGAAGATATATGCTAGATAACATATATACCCCTTATCTTAGTCATGTCACATATAATGCAACACTATTCCTGCTGGGTTCAAACATTGTGTTCCAGAGCCTACCATTGCCTATTATCAGGAGCAAGAAAGCGTAAGAACCGCATGTGTTTGCCCTTAAGTTGGTCTACAACACAGATACTGTCAATCAGCCTCTGATAGTACCCTCCCCGTGGACAACCTTCTGTGCCCTTTTGAGCATGCTCAGATGGAGTCTACCATCAGTGTGGTGGGACTTCACTTCGCTTCAAGTGTGTCCAAGTTGAAGGGTGAAATTAACAAATACTAACCAAATTTGTGGCTGTCCAAACTAGGAAAATAGTTAAAGAATCAGGACATGAAGAATCAAGCAAATACTCATTCGGCGTCAACCCAATAAAAAAGCTTGGTGAGAAAAAAGTTGCCAAAATGAAAGCCCAGAATAGTGCTACTTTAGCCTAACCACAGTGTCAAAGCAAATGACACACATACACACAAACGCAAAAGGAAGCCCTCTTCACACTAATGCCCCCAAATCCTTTATGGGGCTTCAAACTGAGCAGATTAGGTAGGTTGATGGTTGTCATTTACGGACTGGGTCCACCTAACAAGACTGGCTACTAACAGAATATCTCTGTTTTGTCATTTAATAGACATCCCAAACTTAATATAGCTTGCAATCAAATACACACATAGTCACTCATGCTTTTCCTGTAGACTTTCCAAAACAGAAAAGCGCAGCTCCATTCTTCCTGGTGCTCAGTTACAAAATGTGATTCATCTTTAACGTTTTTCTTTCTCTCTCCTTTCACATCCAATACACAAGCAAAATGTGTCAGCCCTATCTTTGAGATAGAACGAGAATTTGACAGTTTCTCGATTTTTCCACTGTTACCATTCAGGATTAAGATTTCGTTGTCTGTCATCTTAATTATTATCTCTCTGAACTGTGTCCTTAAAACAGTGGCTGGAGAACACTTTGAGAATCTAAGTCAGAAGAATTACGTGACTTCAGTGTCTTCCCCTTCATCATAGTTGAAGCTGAAGTTCTTAAAATGCTGGAAAGTTGCACCATGATTATCCTCCACATTATATGTTTGATCTCATCTCCTCCACCTCTACTCCTTGCCCACTCTTTTCCAAACACCTTATACTCTTTAGTCCTTGATGTTCAACAAGTATAGTAGGAAGGCATTTTCACTTGCTGTTCCCTTTACCTGAATTGCTGTTGTCTTTACTATCTACAGTACCCATCCACTTACTTTTTTAGGTCTTTTCTTAAATATCACCGTCTCCATTTTGAGGCCTTGCTTGCATTCCCTGTAATAACCTGCAGCCCCACTAATACACCCTACCTCCTTAGGAGCCTCCCTTCTGCTGTAGAATCTGTTGAATGAATGAATGGAGTGAGCTATGTCTAATTTCCAAAAAAATAAACATCAACCGTGAACACTTGTTGAGAGACGGATTCAGGGTATAAAGAATAAAAGAAGTGTAAATTCAGGCCTTACCATTCACCATCCATTCCCTCAGGGTTCTGTTATGGTGTATCTTTGAATAAAAAGCACAATTTGATAAGACCAATTAATAGCTTAAATTCGTTAGAATCCCAAACCTTTTATAGTAGAAATGTGATAAAAATTGTGTCAGAGATTCTCAACAAAATGTTAGCGAATTGAAGCAAAAAAGGATAAACACAATTGTATACCATGACCAAATGGGATTTGTGTCAGGTACGTAAGGCTCGTTCAACATTTGAAAATTAATTAATATAATCCAACCAAGACAAATAAAGGAAAAAAGACATATAAATACATGTGGAAGAAGCATTTGACAAAATCCAGCGTGCACTCATGAGAAAAACTCTCAGTGAACTAGGAATAGAGAGGGACTTTCTTAACTTGATAAATACGACCTACAAAAAACCCAATAGCTAACATCATACTTACTGGAGAGAAACTCAATGCTTTCCCACTAGATTAAGCACAAGGCAAGGATGTCCTCCTTTATTATAACTTTTCAATATTGTGCTGCAAGTCCTTGCTAATGCAATAAGGCAAGTAAAGGAAATAAAAGGTGTACAGATTGAGAACGAAGACATAAACCTGTCTTTGTTCACAGGTGACATGATCATCTATGTAGAAAATCTTAAAGAGTTGACCCAAAACTCCTGTAACTAATAAGTGATTATAGCAAGGGTGCAGGATCCAAGGTTAATATACAAAAGGCAATTGCTTTCCTATATACCAATAATGAACAAGTGGAATAGGTTTAAAAATAAACCGACACTATTTACATTAGCATTGCCAAAACTGTAATACTTCTGTATAAATCTAATAAAATATGTACAACCTCTATAGGAGGAAAACTACAAAACCGTGATGAATGAAGTCAAAGAATAACTAAATAAATGGAGAGATATTGCATGTTCATGAATAGGAAGACTCAGTATTATCAAAATGTCAGTTCTTTCCAAGTTAATCTATAGAAATTCAGTGCAATCCCAATCAAAATCCCAGCAAGTTATTTTATGGATATTGGCAAACTGATTCTAAAGTCCATATGAAGAGGCAAGTGACCCAGAATAGCTATCACCTCATTGAAGGACACAGTTGAAGGAATGACACTACCCAGCTTGAAGACTTATTATGAAGGTGCAGTAATCAAGACAGGGTGGTATTGGTGAAACAACAAGTAGATCAATGGAACAGAATAAAGAGCCCCAAAATAGACCCACATAAATACAATCAACTGGTCTTTGGCAAAAGAACAAAGACAATACAATGCAGCAAAGATAGTCTTTTCGTCAAATAGTGCTGAAACAACTGGATGTCCATAGTAAAAAAAAAAAAAAAAAAAAAAAGCAACCGAGACACAGACTTTATATCCTTCATAAAAATTAACTCAAAATGAACCACAGACCTAAATGTAAAACACAAAACTGTAAAACTCCCCGAAGATAACATAGGAGAAAACCTAGATGACCTTGGGTATGGCAATGACTTTTAAAATATAAAACCAAAGGCACACTCCAAAAATGAAAGAATTGATAAGGTAAACTTCATTAAAATAGAAAATTTCTGCTCTGTGAAAATCACTATCAAGAGAATGAAAAGACAAGCCACAGAGTGGGAGAAAGCATTTGTAAAAGACGCATCTTGTTAGGGTAAAGTGGCAACTTGCAAGCTTCTTACATGTGCAACTGGTGTAATTTATTTTGGTATGTAGTGTGAGGTACAGACTTGAGTTTTAAATGGATGTGTAGTTTTCTAGGCATCAATTTTAACATTATAACTTGACTTTATCACAATCAAACTTCCCAGACATACTAAGAACTATTTGTGGATATTCTTTTCTGTTTAATTTGTATATGTGTTCATTCATGTGGTAGTGCTACAATGTTTGAATTGTAGTGGTTTTATAATTAAGTTATATAGCTGCCTGCTAATTAACAGATACTCAACTTCTAATAAAATTTAGGACTTGTACCTGAATGCCTCCAGATTATGTTCTTCATTCAGACTCTTTACTATTCACTCAATATAAATTCAGAGCTGATATACATTAAAACTGAAGTTTTCATCTATATTCCTAGATTCAAAATATGAGAAAGTAATACAATGCAACATTTTTTAAGACCTCTAATGACTCACATTTTCTATCTCTAATTAAAACAGAATACCCTGTGGAATATCTTTGCATCATTTACCCGGTTTCATTAATTCTGGCTGCTGAAGTTAATTTAAATTCACTCTGGTAAAATGAGAGCTCAGTATAAGGTTTTAGCATCTCAGTGAGACTTACAAATAGTCATCTGCTAGGTGGTAAACAGTAAACAGTCTTGTTTATTGCAAATAATCTTAGCCAATAAATGTTATATATGCTCCATTTAAGAATAAAGATGTTAATCTGCGATCACAGACGATCTTTTTGTTAAAGCTAAAAGCAATTCTGCTTTGATTAGTTGCAAATGCAAATATTACCTAACTTCTTTCTCCTTCTTTGATAGTTGTATAGAAATAAAACTAAATATAAGAATATAAGCCAAACCCACTACAAATGAAACTGCACTACAGACCCACTATCTTCAGTGATTTCCAGAATGATTTCTATGCTCAAACCTTCATTCTATCCTCTCTTCCTAAACAGAATTTTGTTTTGTTTTGTTTTTTTGGTTTCGAATAACTTTTATTACACAAGAGATTCATATTCTTTATAGAGAAATCATGTAATCAAATAATCCAAAAATAGATTAAAAAAATAAAAAGCAGCCATAATTCCACCTCTCAGATATATTATCACTGTATCTATTTTATAGTATAGCTTTCTTATATATATTTTTAACATCTTTATTGCAGTATAATTGCTTTACAATGTTGTGCTAGTCTTTGCTGTATAATAGTGCATCGGCTATACGTATATATATATCTCCATATCCCCTCCTTTTTGCATCTCCCTCCCACCCTCCCTATCCCACCCCTCTAGGTGGTCACAAAGCACCAAGCTGATCTCCCTGTGCTATGTGACTGCTTCCCACTAGCTATCTATTTTACATTTGGTAGTGTCTATATGTCCATGCCACTCTCTCACTTCGTCCCAGCTTACCCTTCCCCCTCCCCATGTCCCTAAACAGAATTTTAAGAAGATAGCCAAGATAAAATGAGAAACTGATTTAGACTTCAGTCCCAAATTTACAGCTTCAATGATTTAGGAAAATCCCTTGACAGCTATACTGAGCCTCAGTTTTCACATTTGTAAAAGGGTGAGGATTAAAAAAACTGATACTTCTGGAAATGCCTGTCATTCTGATGGATATTTTTTAAATGTTAACTGAAATTTAAATATATAAATTATAAAAAGAAGATGACAAAAAGACCTATTATCATTTTATTACCCAGATAAACCCTGGTGGCCCACTGATAGGAGAAGGGGCTTCTCTAAGTAGTTTTCTTCATCCTCATTTCTGGACACTCCCTTCTTTAATCTGCTTTTGGAAGCACCGGGTGACATTTTGGCAAGTTTTATTCAATTTCTTTATGTCTTGATTTTAGGAAAGAAGAATAGTAGCTGTGCTGAGCTCTGCCAGGTCAGATAGAATTTTGGAGTATTATCGTTCTCTCTCTTGTAGACAGCCACTGTCATTTGGTAAGCCATAAGCCTTCCTTTGCTTTGACTGTGGTTAGTGTGTTTGCTGGATTTCTAAAATATATTTTTAGTGTTTACTTGTTTAGATTGAAAAGATTGGGCTATAGTTTTAAAAGTTTATCCCTCCATTTTGGAAGGACTTTTAAGTTGTGATATTACATGCAAGAGAGCTAACGGAATTCTGGACTCCATATTTTCGTTTTTACCTTTTTTTTTTCTCAGACTTTGAACCAAAAATGGCTAAGAATGAGAGGAACTCAGACCCGAATATTTTTTCCCTTGTCAAGCACAGAGAATATGGGAAAAATGAAATTGGGAAATTGTTTTGCTCGTCTTCCTTTCCTCCTTTTTGGTCAGTTATCTTAGTCGTCCACCTCACTTTGTATTTCTAGCCTGGCTTCAGAAAGACCTGAATTTGATGAACTACACACTGTTGGAGTAGTAGATTGCTAGAAGGAACCAAGATCCAGACGACCTTAAATGGTGGCTTCATGGAATTATATTCAAGAAGGATGGTCCAGCCAATTTCCTCACTTCCATTGTGAAAGGAGTTCCCTATTCCTAAGATAATGGACCTATGTCCCACTGGCACAGAAGATGGAGATTTATCCCAGTGCCTTTATATATGTAGAGGTATTAAAATTATATATATATATATGTTTATATATAGATAATGCCTAATGGAAATATCTCAGATGTTCTATTTTGTGTTTTTTCTTTAATTTTACTTATAAAAATTGTGACCATTTTTTAACTCAAAAGAGGAGAACCTTAAAAATTAATTTAAAACACATTCTCAGTAGTCTAAGGTTCAGAGTGACTTGGCAGAGAAAATTGCTGAATGGTTAGATAACAGTGCTGGTAGGCTTGGCTATTGTAACACTTTACATTTGAGTTTCTCTTCCTTGAAATTACAAGAACTATATGACTCAAGAGAAAGATTGATAATTAGGAATATTCTGCTTGCTTTTAATATAGCCTATTGAAGAACATTTTGATTACTTGGAGGTCATAGGAAGGAACCTTCATGATCTAACTTTTGAACAAGTAGTGTTGCAACACAAAGTTGTGACTTAAAATTAAAAAGGAAATTTGAAATGACCTTTCTTTTGGCATCTCAAGCCAGATATGTCAGTAAAATGAGTCACTTTTTAGTCAAATGGGTGGTCAGCAATATAATTTTTCACTGGGAAGCTGAAAGACACCATTGCCAAACAGAGCATCTGCAGTGTTCACATCTATATTTGAGCATCTTTCATTTTCCCAAGGGGTGAAGATGAGAAGAAGGAAGGCAGAGAAATGCACTTGCATAAAGCTTTTCAAGACGGATAGAACAGAGAGCATTCCCAGAGGCAGGTCAAGTTCAACCCAAGAACAACTCTCTCAGTCCTTTCACAACTAGTTAAAATACAAGACCAGTAGTAACTCAGCTCTCAAATCAGTGCTAAAATCAAGCAGAAGGTTGTTAATATTGATACGGTTAACATACATCAAGTAGGATTACTGAATTTTCTGAATCCAAAAGTTCTCCACAGTGTTGACATTTCCTTACTGAATTCCCAGAATTGTTTGGTTTCAAAGGCTGTTGGGCTCAAGACACATTTGTTTTTAAATAATCCTTCATAAAAAGTTCAGCTTTCAGTCTAATATGATTGAAACCCAGCTTGAGTGTGTTTTATAATGCACTGAAATGGAAAGACTATGGCATTGAATTATTCAAAACATGGTAGGTGAAGGAGTGATATGTGGGAAGGAGGTGATCAAACAAATCATTGAGACTTGATATGTCTTGTTATCTCATTTTATTTACCTTTTAGAACTCTTCCAAATATTAGACGAAAGAAATCAATATCAATTTTCACCTGTTACGTTCCACACTTCAATTATTAATGAATGTCAAATTTGACCACAGTTTTTTGTACCACCTGCTCTGCAATAATATTTCTGAGCCTTTATTAAAAATGTAAAATTGTCATTGAACTTCCAAACATGATTCTCCAGTGGCTAATTCAATTTGTTTTATTAATAAGCAAGTTCTGATGAGTAATACTAATTTAATATGCCTGCATGTAAGGTTAAACTGTAAATTATTCCTGCCGAAGGTGATGAGATATGACTGTGATGTGGTGGTAGGGCACTCACCTTCCTGAACGAACCCTGCGAGCGCACAGTTTTTGGGAGAAACCAGTACTTCATATAGTAGCAAATCTGATATTATTTTGCATGTCTCCTGTAGCAGTGGAATGCACACACACACACACACACACACACATGATCATGGTTGAAAAACATGCGCACCTTAGATGCTTACATTAATTTCTGAATATAGTTCTCCGGAAAGAAAAAGTTTTACTGATGATTTGTATTTTTATAATTTATTACTTTATGCATACTAAAACACTTCATGAAATCACTTACTGTTTTGTTGTCCATGGAATCCTTTCAATTTTGAGATGCTAAATACAAATGGAAATAATGATTATAGTCCTTGGCCATGAAAGACTAAGTTACAGAGAACCCGGTGACTGGATGTCAGACCTGCCACGGAATTATTCTCTGCTCCAGAGACCATTAGAATATCACTGTGTACCCACTTAAGGATAGAATGCTGCTATTGAGAAACTAGCTCTCTTTTATTTCTACTAAAAGGAGAGAACAGTAGGGGACCTTGACTGCATGAGTGTATGAGACTTTCTCTGTTTTGTACAATAAGCCAAAAACAATACATGAAATAGCCTCGGGTCTTTTGTCTTTTGTACCCAGCTCCTTCCTGAATTACTCCTGATCAATTACACTTAAATCGAGAAGAGTTGCTTGAACATTTTGACAGTTATGTTCCCCATACCCTGATGCATTTTTAAAGGGTTACTGAGATAAAGCTATTTCAAAAAATACTCCCTCCAAATTTTTTCAGGGTGGCATCAGTGAAAAAGTAACTTAGAGGAAAAATACTCCACCTTGAGTTCGTGGCCTGTCACTCTAAGGCCAGGCAAGCATAAACCTTCATAGCAAAACCTAAGTTTGCTCCCAGTTGAGAACTTGGTTTCTATGGTCTTATATAGAAAGTATATGGAGACTTTAATTCCCTATAAGCCCTTTCCAAAGAGTGAATACAGTTCATCATTCGTAAGAGATGATGAAAATTACAATTTTGTTGAATAGGTGGAATATATATTATATATAATATATATATATTTATTTTTAATATATATATACAATATATAAAGTTACTATTCAGAGTCCTAAAACATGGATTTTTCTTACGTACCAAGTATGAACAGTAACTTGATCTCTAAACACAATAAAGCACCTGGTCATAACAGAATCATAAAAAATATTTGATATCAGAATGAATTCACTGTTCAGGTGTAAAGAGGGAATAGCTTCAGTTTTCCTCTTTCTTGCACCCCATTATTGAATCCTGGACAGAGGGGATTTTCTTGATTTTAATCTAAAGGAGAAATGTTCACTTTTGTTAAGATGGAAATTGACAACCTCAGTAGGCAGAGGCACAGTTTTTATTTGGCTGAATTCATGTTTCTAGTGATAATTCAAGGTGTAATAGGGTTTTCTCTGCCACTCCAAAATCTGAAAATGATAAGCATCTCACCAGAGTTTCAGGATGGCCCATTACCTATGCTGTGGAAAAGATATTCAAAATACCATGCTTCATCAATGTCTTCTCAGATTTATTAATCAATGGACAACTACTGAGTTAAGACAGTGTCTCATCCTTGCTTCAAAAAAATAAAAACAAAAAAACCCCACAAACACAAAAAAAACTGTTAACGATGAAAACTTATTATGCCAGGCCTTAGTATGGCCTGACTTCGAAATTTATTTTCAGAGGCTTTTGTGAATATACCAAGGAAAGAGGACCTAGGTGTATCTTATTGCCACAGGCCGCCAATAAATATTTGCTTCACGGAGAAAAAAATAATATATAGTATAGGAGAGAGCCTGACAGATGCTCAACATTATTGAGTGATAGCAATGCCCAAACTCATCTGTGATCAAACACTATGAAAGTATCCTCCTAAGGATAAACTTATTACAAATAAGTGAAAATTCAATTATGGAGATACTTTCTGTTTCAGCTCTGATATGCAAAACGCTTGGAAGTTGTCACTGTATCTTGTCCTTACAAGATAATGCGGTACAAAATGAAAATCAATGACTTTTCTCAGACGTGATTAATAAAACATGTAACTATGAAAGAATTTTAAAACTGTAATTATGTATGGGTATATATGTGTCTCTGAAAAATCTGGGTCAAAGAAAACTGAGGCTATCAGTATAAACTCATTTAACTTCTATCTCTTCTTACGTTTATTTCCTCCCAAACTTACCAGTATCCACCCAACTCGAAGGATACAGGTGATTTTTATAGACTGTGCAAAGTTTTTTTCTTATTCATATGTCCATGTTTCCCCAATTCTCTAAATTATTATCTACATCTTCAGGATCTCCTTTATCGGTTCCTTCATTTCAACATGTAAAATATAAGTCCTTCTCATTCTAAAAAATTCTTTTTTGCGAATTATTTTCTCTTTTCATCCAAACTCCTTGAGAGTAGCCTATTCCCACTGTCTTCACTAGCCTCGACTGGCCCCCACAGGCAGCCCTACACCCTCAATTTATTGCCATTTGGCTTTTTGTCCACCACTTCACTGAACTGCTCTAAGGTCACTGGGGACCTAACTGCCCAAATCCAATGGACACTCACATTCTCTGAAGGATGACACTGTCATCTACTTCCTCCTTCTTGAAACTCTATCACCTCTCTCCTTCCCAGAATTCCTTCTCTGCTTATTACTTAAACGTTGTCAGTACTCACAATTCTCTGAACTCTCATCCATGTTCATGATTTTAATGAGTGCTGATATGTGCTGATGACACTCAAATTTTTATCTTTCCATGTCTTCACGTGCATGTCCAGTTATCTACCAGTGTGTCTCCTGAATTCTACACGTGCTTTACAATTCAACATGTCCAGAACTAAAGTCTTTTTCCCAATTCAGTTCTTTATCCCCTATTTCCAAACTCAATGATACCACCACCCAACCTCAGTCACACAGATGGGGGTTCAGTCTCTGCCTCCTACTTCTTCCTTACTTCCCAAAATCAAGTCTTGCTTGTAATTTCCTAAATACAATTAGAACTTATTTCCTCTCTTCATCTATACCTTATTTCAGACCCCTTTCTTCTTGCTATTACCTGGTCTAGAAGTTACCAAATTGCTGTTTGGTGGAACCAGTTGTTAGACACTTCTGTTAAAAAAGGACACTAGAGTCAAATAGCTTTGAGGATGGCTGTATACCATATGCCTGCTGTGATGATCCAGAATGAACACTAGCCTACAGCAGCCCCGAGGATCTGTACAGTAAAGAAACCTGATTAACTTTACTTAAGCCAGGTTCTCCCTTCTGCCGGCCTATAAACCTTTCAGTAGGGACAGGTGAGGAGGTGGCAGCGTGAAAGTCCCACTTGAAAATAAAAACACTGCTCCTCGGAAGAGTGGGGCATAATTGTCTCCAGGCTTCTTCAAATTCCTCATCCATACAGACGTCAGTGGTCTAAAATGCCACCTGAACGTGTCTTTTCCATTCTTAGCTGTTTTCTGAGGAAGCCAGCTCCATGCACATGGGTGGTTAAGACCCGCTCTCCTCCTCCTCGCGGCCTCCTTTAGGGGCACTTGCCACTGCCTGGTGACACTGCACTGATCCTCCAGAGCCTGTGCCTGTGGTTCCGTAACACATCCCTCACACACTCACGGCTCTGGACTTCCGCTATCCTCTCTGCCTTGAGTGTCCTTTCCCTTCACCGGCTGACTCACCAGTTTTTCACAAGTCCTTTAAGACTTAGCTTAGGGACTGCCTCTTTGATGACTTTTCTTTGCCTCACAGCTCCCCCTCGTCTTCCACAAACACTGACCAAACGCCCTGAATATGCCCATCACAGCATGTCACGTGCAGGATGAGACATCTGCTGTGTGTCTTCCCCTCTCACCCCACTGCTAAAGGGCCAACGCTACATTTTGCTCATCATTTCACTCCTCTAACACCCAATCCATGACTAATGAACTAACTAGTACTGTAGGAGCCCTCTTAGTAACAATCAGGCAGGAACTTCTAGAAGAAATCTGACACTCCAGCTGTTCTCTGCTCTCACCTTTCAGTCTGAATGAACTAAACACTTATCTGTACATGTTTTACAGGGAGACATAATTCAATCCAGAGATGTGTCATCACATACTCTGCCGTTTAAAAATTCTGCTCACGATGGGGGAAGGAGTCAGGTGTGCTTTCTGACAGCCCCACTGTTTTGCACTTCTAGTGCTCACTGCCTTCTCGCTCGGTGCCTTCCTTACACCCTTCTTCTCTTAACAAGGAAACAGGATAACAAAGTAATTAAGAGCCTGGGTTCTGCCTATCTGTGAAACAGAAACATAACCAAGGACATAGAGAATAGACTGGTGGTTACCATGGGGGAGGGGGTGGGAGAGGGTTGGATTGGGAGTTTGGGATTAGCAGGTGCAAACTGGTGTATATACAGGATGGATAAACAAAAAGGTCCTACATGGGACTTCCCTGGTGGCACAGTGGTTAAGAATACACCTGCCAATGCAGGGGACACGGGTTCGAGCCCTGGTCCGGGAAGATCCCACATGCCAGAGAGCAACTAAGCCCGATGCCACAACTATTTAAGCCCATGCACCTAGAGCCAGTGCTCTGCAACAAGAAAAGCCACCACAGTGAGAAGCCTGCGCACCGCAACTAGAGAAAGCCTGCGTGCAGCAACAAAGGCCCAACACAGCCAAAAATAAAAAAATAAATAAATACATTTATTTTAAAAAAAGTGGATGTATTTAAAAAAAACCAAAAAGGTCCTACTGTAGAGCACAGGGAACTATATATCCTGTGATAAACCGTAATGGAAAAGAATATGAAAAAGAATGTAGATAAATGTGTAACTGAGTCACTTTCCTGTGCAGCAGTAATTAACACAACACTGTAATTCAACTATACGTCAATAAAAAATAAAATTTAAAAAAATTGCCATAAAAATAGTCACAGAAGGGGGACTTCCCTGGTGGTCCAGTGGTTAAGACTTCGCCTTCCAATGGAGGGGGTGAGGGTTCGATCCCTGGTGGGGGAGCTAAGATCCCACATGCCTTGTGGCCAAAAAACCACAATATAAAACAGAAGCAATGCTGTAACAAATGCAATAAACACTTTAAAAATGGTCGATATCAGAAAAAATCTTTAAAGAAAAAATTCACATAAATCAGAAACAAATGAAACATAATAAAGTCCATACATTTAAAAAAAAAAAAGAGCATGGGTTCGGGTCACATCGCAGCTTTCCACTTACTTACAGCTGTGTAATTCTGGGCAACTCACATAATGTCTCCTCAGACTCCTCATCTATAGACGAGGATGGTAACAGCTCCCTACCTCAGAGCGTTGCTGTAATCCATAAACACGGTTAAGTGCCTTGGTAAATGTTTGAGGCTCTCTGGTTATTGTGAATTAAAATACCTCAATGGCTTCTGGCCATGTGATTTATAATAGTTTGACATTTAACCAAATGGTAAAACTATTCCATTTATTATTCCCATCTCTTTTTAACCCTTACCCTGCTTTGTTGTTTATATTTTCTCCCAACACAGAGTGCTCGTTCCAGGAGAATAAAGGCTTTATTTTGTTCACTGCTGAAAGCAATAGCACCCAGAAAAGTACTGTACATATGAAGCCCTCAGTAAACACTAGCTGAATGAACGGTGCAAAGTGTCACAAGGAAAAGTACACCAAAACTTTCATTATAATAAAAAAGTATAGATAAATCTTTCTCTAATGGCTTCCAGTCAAGTAACTGAAACCACCATATGCTATAATAAAAACATAAGTAATTTATTAAAATGTGAAGGCAAAAACATAATTTTAAAAGATTTAGACCTATGTTAGGCATGATAGAGTTATGGATGCTTTCTTGAAATTCACAATCAGATCCAGGAGTATCACTTTCAGAATGTTCTAGTAGATTGAGTTTACTTTTAGTTGTCTTTGATGAAAGTCACTATTCTACTCTCTTTCTTAATAGAAATGTTTTTTTGAAGACTCACTTTTAATTGGTTTATTAACCAAAGAATTATTTTGCCCAATTTCTTTGCTTTTCTGCTTTACAGGTGAGTCAGAGCAGGAATGCAGGTCCTTCCGAGGTTGTTTCCTAGCAGAGTATTTTTTGGTATATTCACCTGCTTTGCTCATTTTCTCTGAAGAAGACCTGCTATTTCTAGATAATTCCTCTTCTTTTCTTTGACTTCCAGTTCCAGAAATGACGTCTGCTGAAGGGCGAACATGTTCTAGCAATGAATCTTCAAAAGACTCCTGCCGCTGCTCTGTGACTGGGACCCCAGGTTGTCTTTGGAAGTTTCTAAGGCCTCCTGAGTAGACACTGGGATATGGAAGGAGTCAAGAGGCAAAGGAATCCTAGCGTCACCTGTAATTTTCTGAAACTGGACGGAAAAACAAAAGACAAGACAAAAATTCAGTGATGAACAGAGCCAACCATTAAAAAGTAGAGCTCAAAACTTCAATGTTACTCTGTGATCTTATTATTAACACAGTCAATATTCAGAAGATTTCAGAGCCAGTTTTTTTCTAATTATATCTTGCCAAGTGATTCGTAGCTTAACCTAGCTATATCCAAGACTATGTCCGCTACATTTTCAGACTTTGGTGATTGGGGTACTTACTACCCATTTCCTTTCCCTCACTAAAAATAAAACCCTATTCTGTAAGATAATTAATTTCTTTTCTATCCTCCAGGCACATGCAAACAGTATATAGTTTGTGACCAGACTGTGTTCTCAAGCTGTCAGTTCCCAAGACCAGTCTGAGATTGGCTGATGGGGGCTCCAAGCAAGGCTAGAGGAAAAGCTGACAGGTTTCCCCTCCCATTTCCATAACCAGGTGAGTCACTATGAATGTTACCTATTAGCTATGTCTGGATTACTTATTTTAAAAATTATATCAGTATGTGTACCTTCATTGTAAGCTGACTGCATACAAATGGAAACCTAAGTAAAATATGAATAGAATAGACATTTATATAATTTAAAATCTGGAATATTTTCTCTAATAAGGATAGTTTGCTTTAACTCATAAATTTTTGAAAGAACTTCCAGTCTCCTTATTTACAACAATACAGTGTCATGAAATGGGCACACATTTACTAATCTCAGATTTGGAAAGGATTCCAGAGTCTTCTAGCTCCTGAGCATGTGAACTATTAGAGACTGATCATTATTGTTTTCCCCCTGACTTGGTCATTTCCTTTTTGCTAATCACTCTTAGAATCATTAAGTGCTGTTCTGTCCACTTACTTGGATATTTTGCATTTGTCCTGGGGCACCCTGTTTTGATTCTGATTTTTCTTCTTCAAGTCCCTTCTTTTCTTCTTTACGTGGACTACTAACAGTAGAATTCATCTGGGGACGACCTAGTAAATGAAAATCTGACTGATCTATACCAGCCATTGTGGCCAGCTGCCCAAGCCTGGACCAGAGGAGAAAAGGAGAAAAGACAAAGGTTATTATAATCACATAAGAGCAGTTTAGATTTCCCCAGACCGACAATCATGAAATACTTCTAAAATCTTAAAAGCCAACATCCTACTCCAGACTACAAGCCTCTCTCTCCCCCCAAATCTCAGCCCTTTCCAGATTCATCCTCTAGGAGACATCCCACTGTCTCACTAGCAGCTTCAACATGTACCATGCACCCCGTCCACTGCCAGTCACACCTCTATTCCCACACTTCTTTACCACCTTTCCTCCAGTTTCCAAGAATGTGTTTGTTCCTTCCTTCCCAACACCAACACCAATTCATTCACTGACAAAACACCACTCCATCAACTATCAGTCTCCACTTCCCTCTTCCAGCAAAATTGCTCCTAGTTGAAAACCACGGACCTATATCTCCCCTGCAGATTAATAATAATTTTTATGTCTAAGGCAAAAATAACTTTAATTCAAACTTATCAAACAAGCAAAATAAGTGAAAGATAGGAAAATTCTTATGCATTCCCGAATATTTTCAATGAAAACTGCCTTCAATTTAGTCTTACAAAAAACTACACCTACTAATTACTCTATTTACAGGTTACTCTTTTATAATGAGCTCCCCACTCTACCAAAGCAGGCTTCCCTATTTGCATTTATTAACAAATTTAACTCCTTATTTTAAAAAGTCAACTATATTACCTATATTACACTAAATATGGCCACGGAAGTGATGAAAATTGCTCCAGTTCCTCAGCAAACTACCATTATAGTCGCAAAGAGAAGAACGCCATGAAGAGAAATGAACTAACCCAGCAACTTTAAGGAGATCCAAGAAAGCATGGAACTTCTGAAAAGAATTCTCAATGCTGCCCAAAACACCTGCATCATCCAGGATCATGCTTGTCAATGAGTGGGCATGAAGGGCTGCAGACAAAGAGAAATTCATATTTCTTAAGTGGGCATTTTCATGTTCCAGCTATAAAAGAAGACTAAAAATGTCTGACACGATTTTTTCTCATTGTCATCAGAAGTAGTCTTGCCTATTTTCAAGGAACAAAACTAAAACACTCAAACTGTATTTAATTTGTAATTAACCTAATTCTCCACCAGTAAAGACAGAGACCGTATCACATAGTAACCAAAACCCACAGGCCCCCAACAAAGTTTCCTATATAACACTCAGGTGGTATATAAATAAACCAAAGTTACCGTTTTATTAACGATCTTTCACAAAAGATCACATTTCTAACTGGTTCAATTCATAACGGAGCCTCATTCCACATTAGAAAATGACCTGCTTTAAGTTTCTCTTAAATTAGAAAATGAAATATAGAATCTGATTTGAATAAAACATATTACATCTCTGCTGAATGTTAAGGATTAACTTTAGTGAGCAAAATATCTAATGCTTACATTTAAAAGTCCTAAATCATACCCAACCCAATTTATTAAATGTACAATCACCAATATTTTCTTTGGCTTCTTGAAAATATTCCCCCCGTGCACTCTTCCCCTTCCGCTCATCATCTATGCACTTAAAACCCCCTGTAAGCTCAACTCTAGTATTTCTCAGAAAGGCCATTAATGTTCATGATGCCCCTTTTGCCTTACATGAGGAGGTGCTCAACATTTATTGAATGAGTGTCCGCCAATCCAATGGATGCACTTTCAAAAATTCCTCCCTACACTCACCCTGTGATAAATTATATTTGGATAGAACTTTTTAGATTATGCCCTGCTTTCATGCACATTCCCTAATGTAATTCTCATAGTATATATTTTTATCTTTCATTGCATTCTTAGAAGTTTTCCAATATCTTAAATTTATTTAAATGATTCACTTTCCTAATTCATTGCCAGGAGAGTCTCATCGTGTCTTTTATGTTACTGTATATACAGTATATGCACAAAAAGTGCCTTCTTGAATCAAAGAATCATGAACAGGAAATAAGCTAATGTCATATAAAAGCACGCGTGCGCACGCGCGCGCACACACACACACACACACACACACACACAAAACCAGATTTTCCCATTTTTAAAAACATGCTTTCTGGAATATAGATCATATGATCACTAAATACCAGTAAATGCAAAAGTCCATATGACACAACCAATTTGCAACATATTACAGTTTTAAAGCTTACAAATTATGTGTATATGGCTTAAAATCAAATCAAAATAAAACCAAAACACTCTCTAAAGCAGAATAAGAAATCTGTTTACCTCACTGACTCGTTTATCAGCCTTCAGTCTCATTACTCTTTCCTCCTTTAACTGCTTTAGGCATTCCTCCAGGTTATCCTAAACAAACAGAGTCAATATTATAACTAATTCATAGTATAATATCCCAAAGCCTTTCCAGCTATTGGTCTCATCAGGATTTAGGGGCAGAGCCAGAAGTGAACTCAGATTTTAGTCTGCTACTGGTAATATCATACCATGCTAGTGAAATGAATTATCAAAATCTAACAAATTAGCATAGGTAAGATTTATTTAAATTCCACTCCTTCCGACATAAATTTGTGGCAGCCCACCATAAAAGGCATATGCGTATAACATAGTAAGTCAGAAATAAGAAGTTAAGACCAAGAAAGAAAAATTCTATTTTTATTTGTGGGTCTCTTTACAGCAGGAAGTCCTATTAATGAACATGCTTAACATACCTGAATTACATAATTGCAGATTCAAAAGCATGTTTTTAAAAAGTAATCACTTTTAAAGCAATTTACAGTCAAGCACTGTTCCTGGAGTTCCCTGGGTATTAGATAATCTAATCATCAAAACCCTAAGAGGGGGCTTCCCTGCTGGCACAGTGGTTAAGAATCCGCCTGCCAGTGCAGGGGACACAGGTTCGAGCCCTAGTCCGGGAAGAACCCACATGCCACGGAGCAACTAAGCCCGTGTGCCACGACTACTGAGCCTACGCTCTAGAACCCATGTGCCACAACTACTGAAGCCTGTGTGCCTAGAGCCCGTGCTCCGCAATAAGAGAAGCCACCGCACCGCAACGAAGAGTAACCCCCTGCTCGACGCAACTGGAGAAATCCCGCG
Source organism: Grampus griseus (assembly GCF_964374135.1). Classification (NCBI taxonomy): domain Eukaryota; kingdom Metazoa; phylum Chordata; class Mammalia; order Artiodactyla; family Delphinidae; genus Grampus; species Grampus griseus. The sequence continues at coordinate 60,707,914 of NC_139017.1, forward strand.
AGCAACAACGAAGACCCAACGCAGCCAAAAATAAATAAATAAAATAAAAAACCCTACGAGGAAAAAACGATCACTAACTCCATGTTATTTTACAGATGAGGGAAACAGAGGCAGAGAAGCAGAGTAAGTAGAGCAGCACAGCCAAGGTCACACCACTAAGCAGCAGAGCCACACTGTGGACTCAGGAAGCTGGGTGCCATTCCTGCTCACGGAGGTGGTCGTCTTCCCATTCACCAAGGTCACTGAAATAAAATGAACACTGATAAACTCCCTTAGGAGTTTCAGGAAATAAGACACTTCGGTCTGTGAAGTGGGGACACTGCTTGCATTAGGCAGAATTCTAACAGAGCCCCTAAGACTCCTGCTTACTGAAGTACACAAACCTTCCACTTACCCAATCAAACTCCTCTAAATCTAGCTGTAGTGAAGGGATTTTGCAGACGGAATTAAGGTTCAAAATCAGTTGATCTTTTAAGATAGGGAGATTATTCTAGGTGGATATGGCCTGCTCAGGCACCCCATGAAAAGGACCTGAACTCTTCCCGAATTGAAGTACAAAAGGGACAAGAGGGAGACTCTCCATTGCTGGCTCTGAAGAAGTCAAATGCTGCAGCAGGGAAGGCAAGCGAGAGGCCTCTAGGAGCTGAGACTGTCCCCCGACTGACAGCCAGCAAGGAAATGGGGACCTCTGTCCTGCAACTGCAGAATCTGAATTATGCCAACAAGCCGAAGAAGCCTGGAGGCATTCTTTCCCAGAGCCTCTGGATGCTAACACAGCCTGACTGACATCTTGATTTCAGCTCTGTGACCCACACAAACTATGGTGAACATCCAACATTTGGGGCTCAATGTCTTACACTTAAATTTCACGTGCTTTAACACTCTCAGGAGGGAACTCACATGTTCCCGTGTGTATCTGAGCAGGAAACCCAGTCACGCTGTGCCTGGCTTTCTGACCTACAGAACTGTTAGCTAGTTAAACAGGTATTGTTTTCAGTCAGTAAGAGTGTAGTAAAAGAATTAATATGCTACTCAACTTCCAGGTTTGTGAACAAAATAAACGATTTTCATTGTTTTAGGCCACTGTTTCAGGGTGGTTTCCTATGCAGCGATAAACAATCAGAATACCTACACTTATGAAAACAGTACGGTATATTTATACATTTTAGCTGCTTTGAACAATCACTTAAAGAATGAGGAACTCTATTATATGCCATCATTGGGAGAGGAGCTGGTATCACTTTCTGGAGAGTAGCTTTTGGTACCTAACAACACTCCTACATCAAGGGTTTACCCTAAGGAAATCAAAGATGTGGGCAAAGATTTATCTACCAACATGATGTCATAAGATTGTTTATAACCAAACGCTAGAAGAAAGCTAAGAGCCTCCAAATTGGGATTGGTTTAAACAAAAACAGCTCACCGTCTGAAGGAATGCGCTATGAAGCCACTAAGAAAAGAATGACAACAGGTCTCAACCAGAGTTAATGAATGGGCTTCAGGAGTTCTACATTCAAAATACATCTGTGCGTTTTTCCTGGGAGATGATGCATAAGCTTAATCAAATTCTCTGATGTAGAAGATTATTTAGTGACAAGACAAAATATTTTTGATACTTCTTTAAGACAAAAGAGCAGATTAGGTGTGTGTACATGCAGAGGTGGCTTTTATTTCCTTCAATGAGTTGTTCATTTTTTCAAAAATTTGCTCAATGAACATATATTTTTATATTCAGATCATGTTTAAAAAACTGACAGTCTAAGAACTTCAAATTCTTTAATGTTTCATTACTAAAGCCAGCCAAGTTTTCAATGGGGAAAAAGGGGAAAAAATGGAAAAATTCCTCTACTTTCAATATAATATACGTTTAATAAATCTTCTAAAACCAATTTCAAAGAAATTCTAAACAAATAAGCAAACAAACCAACCCTCACCACAGTCAGAGGAAAGTAGAGTAAAACTTCCTGACAGGTTCAAAATAGCACATCACAGTGCAATTACTTGGAATAGTTTCTCCCTCTAGTGGAGAGAATTAGAATAGTGTTAAATTTTTGTGAAAAAGTGTGTCCTCCTACTACAAAGTATTAATAATTCATATCCCTTACATGGAAATATGGAACCAAAAAAATTAGAAAGTAAAATTACTTGATATTCTATTACTTAAGTAAGACTAATGATAAGGCTTTGGAATAATTTCCCTTCCTGTCATCTGCTCTCCCTTCCTCCCTTCTGTACACTGGTTAGGGTGATTTTTCTGGGACAAAGCTCCCATCGTATTGGATATCAAAGTTTATGTTCACCTTTCCTCCATTTAACATTGAAATCAATAATTTCTCATATAATCAGGGGATTCATAACCTTGATTTTTTTTTTTGTGGGCAACAAAATATTCCACTGAGTGGGTTTACTGGTTAACCATTTTACACATTTAAATTCTTTCCAACTTTTCAATATTATAAGACAAAATAACCGTTTTTATGCATGAAGGCTTTTTTCTGTATTGAGAATAACATTCTTGCAATAAATCCATAAAAATGAGTTTGAGGTCAAAGCAAATGAACATTTTTAAGGCTCTGAGGTACCTGTCTCCAAACTTCTTTCCAAAAGATTTCTGAGATTTTACACTGCCATCAGCGATGTATCACTTGGTATATAACCTCTACTGTTTAACTGTTGGCTTCCTTCCTCACTTAGAGTGCAAGTTATTTGAAGATAGGGGGTGTATTTTATTAAGTGTTTATCCCCAGCACCTGTGCCAGCACAATAGATGGTCAATAAATAATTGCTTAATAAGGAAAATCCCTGCCAATACAAGATGTAGGTGTGTGAAAGACAGACTGTGTGTTTTTCTCTAACTGGATAGATGAAAACTTGTCATCTTCTTTAATGTGCAATTTTTTGGCTTATAATTAGTAATTAAATTTCTCTTTTAGATTGTATTGTAAAAATTCAGACTCTGAGGCAAATGGGCCTGGCACTACCCATTAGCTATATAACCTTGGACAAGTTCTATAACTCTAGGCCTCAACTTCCTCATCTATAAAATGGAGATAAGCTCCCACATCACAGAGCTTGTGAGGATTACATGAGTTAAAACACATATAAAATTAGAAGAGTGCTTGGTACACAGCATATGTCCAATTAAGGCTGAAAGAATAACATGTGGACGCAAACAGTAGTGAAGGGCTTAAAATGAAATGGTCTCATCCCACTCCCACATCCAGCTGTCAAGAAGCGACCGATTCTTTACTCAGGTTTTTAATTGTAAAATACGATATGTGTACTGAGAAGTGCAGAGGACAAAACTCTCAATGTGACAAATAAAAAGAGAATACTTACATAACCACTACTGGAATCTGAAAGTATTGATACTTGTCAGCATCTCAAATCCGCCCCCCATATCCCTTTCTCATCACAATCTCCTTCCCTCTTCCCAGTTAAACACCATCCTCATTTCTTGACAATCATTTCCTTTAACCTGCATGCATCCCTAACAAAAGAGTTTAGTTTTGTCAACATCTAACTTTATATAGACAATCATAGTATATGAAATCTTTTCTATCTTATTTCTTTCTCTCAACATTGGTTTAAAAAATTCATCCACATTGCAGCCTGTAGCTCTAGTTCATTCAATTTTATTGCTTGATAGTTTTCCCACTGTATGAATATGCATAATTTATTAAATTTTTGACTCTTAATGGACAGTTTGTTTTCAGTTTGTGCTAATGCAAATCATGGACAGGAATCCTGCTGTACCGGCTATTCTGGTGCATTTACACAGGGCGGGGGTGAGGGCTGCTGGCTCACAGGCTATTTATATACCTTCAGTTGATGGAGAGTGCTAAATGCTTTCCAAAGTGGTTGTGTCGATTTATACTCCAGTATGAACAGGGTAGAAGATTCCCATAGTACTCCAGGTCTACAATACCTGATAGTACCACACTTTATTTATGTATTTGTCAAACTGATTAGCATCTGGTTTCATTGGTTTTGACTCACTTTTCTCTTATTACTTAATGAAGTCGTACACTTTTCTGTGTTTACTGGCTGTTTGGATTTCCTTTTGTATGAGGTTTACGTCAACTATTGTTATTTTTTTATTATTTTTTTATTTTTGGCTGTGTTGGGTCTTTGTTGCTGCGTGCAGGCTTTCTCTAGTTTCAGTGAGCAGGGGCTACTCTTCATTGCAGTGGCTTCTCTTGTCGTGGAGCACAGTATCTAGGAGCGTGGGCTTCAGTAGTTGTGGCACGTGGGCTCAGTAGTTGTGTTGCAGGCTCTAGAGCACAGGCTCCGTAGTTGTGCAGCACGGGCTTCGTTGCTCCGCGGCATGTGGGATCTTCCTGGACCAGGGCTCGAACCTGTGTCCCCTGACTTGGCAGGCAGATTGTTAACCACTGCGCCACCAGGGAGGTCCAACTATTGTTATTTTGAATTCTTCCCCATTTACAAGTAATACTCTTACATGACTATTTTCTGACTAAATTTGAGACATTATCTGTTCACTTTCTATTTTACTAAGTAAGGGTTTATTTCCTTTACACTCTTCCTATGTCCACACTGCTCAGTAAAGTTATGTCATCATGAGTTATTCCACTGCTCATGATCTCTTTGACTTGTAGTGATATACTTAAAAACCTACATTGTTGATCAACTATAACCTCTCTCAACATCACGCTTTCTAAAATGAGGACATTCATACCATCTTCCCTTTTTTCTACCTCCTGTCTACCTTTCAAACCTAGCTTTTACGTTGTCAAAGTTGAAATTTATATTCTGTTCTATGTGCAGTTAAGTCTTCTGTTATTTGAGAGTCAGTAGGGAGTAAGGTTTAATAGAACAGGCGGAGAGCCTAAACTCAAAGCCTCGATCCAACCCTAAATTAGGTACAGCCTCGGCAAGTTCCTTCCCTGTCTTAGCTTCCTTTTCTCAGAAGTAGGAAAGGGGCTTCCCTGGTGGCCCAGTGGTTGAGAGTCCGCCTGCTGATGCAGGGGACACGGGTTCGTGCCCCGGTCCAGGAAGATCCTACTTGCCACGGAGCGGCTGGGCCCGTGAGCCATGGCCGCTGAGCCTGTGCGTTCGGAGCCTGTTCTCCGCAAAGGGAGAGGCCACAACAGTGAGAGGCCCGCATACCAAAAAAAAAAAGTGGTAATGATATTAGCACCAACCTCATAAGGCTATTCAGAGGATTAAATGAGTTAATATATGCTAAAACACTTAAAGCCTAATATATACATACTAAGTATATACTAGTACACAATACATTTCAGTACATACCAAGTTAATACAAATACATACTAAATATAGTTTAGGTTAGTTATTTGTTATTACATGCAAGTTGACAATAAAAGCTGCAAACCAAGACAGTATTGCCATTATTACAATTAAATTAATATTGCCCACTGCAGATGTACTGTCTCTGTGTATAGACTACACCTCGTTCCATACTGTGTCAGTGTCACTGCCCTTGTGCCGGGTGACCACATACCCCAAACCGCCTTGGGCTGTTCCAGTTTATACCTGTTGTCCTGATGTTACAGCATTAGAGCGCCTCCTTACACTACTGAAGTGTTCTGGTGTGGACAACAAATTACATAGGTGGTCATTAGCCCCGTGTGTCGCTGAAAAGGGGGACATCTATAGTGTCAAGTTTAAGTGGATTCTTCTCTTCCTCACCAATAGTAGGTTAAAAATCAACCATAGCTTAGTTTGCTTCATGTTTATGTCCGTATAGCCTTTTATCCTCTGGAGTTCAAGTTCCTTCTCCTCTTCCTCTCCCTCCTCCCTTCCAACAGTGCCGAATACCTAGTAAGTACAATATGCCTCAAGGTGTTTCTAAGCTCTCAATCACATAATCAACAGAAGCCTCTCCAATCTAGACTAGCTACTCTCTGCACTGAATCCCCTATTACCTTCCTTCTTGGTTTACTGCCTCATTTTGCTGGATTATTTCTATAAATAGCTTAAGGTGTAGCACAGGACGTCAATTTTTCAAATTTCTTTGTGTACAAAATATCTTCTTCAGCCTCCACTTATGACTGATAGTTTGGCTGGATACAAACCCCTAGGGTGAAAATTATGTGCCTGAAAAACTTTGGAGGTTTCTTTCTAATGCCTTCCAGGATCCATGGTGCTGATGACAAGTATGATAAAGTCAGATTTTAACTTTTTGTTTTAGGTGACCAGTACTTTTTTCTCTGGAATGGATGTATCCTGTCAGTATTTTATTCTATGTTAATTTATTTTTTCAGTATTTTAAAGTTTCATAATGAAGGGTGCCTAGGTGCGAGTCTATTCTTGTTCATCTTGCTCAAAACGTGAGTAACTATTTTCAATCAGAGGCCTGATGTCTACTTTCAGCTGTGGGGAATTTTCTTGCCCCTGACAGCTTCCCTCCATTTTTTTTCTGGGTCTGGAGTTTCTAATAGTAACATGTTGCATCTCCCAGATGCAGCCTCTCTAACATATTGCTATCACGTTTTCCATTGTGTCTTTCTTTTTTATATAATGAGAAATTTTTAAAATTCCTCCTGAATTTATTTCAGCAACCATATTTTCATTTCCAAGAGACCTCTCTTGCTTTCTGACCATTCTCTTTTTAATTAACACCCTAGTCTTATTTTATAGTTGCTAGCTCTTTTTAAACCTCTCTCAGGATACTAATTAGGGTTTTTTCTTAAATTATTTTGTTCCCTAAATTGTCCCTGGTCCTACCAGGATATGTTTTCACTCTTTTTCCCCCTCTCATGTTGTAAGCTTTACTCAACTATCAGGCAAATGACAGTTATTTTCTATTTAAGAATGAGCGCAGAAAGCTCCCTGAAGTCAACGACTAATTGGTTTCTTATGCAGGAAAAAGCGGGGAGTAACTGTAATAGGATCCCCCCCAAACACAATTTTCTAGGATGTAAAAACTCACACTAGCTGCCCTAGTTCTCCCCAGTTTCATTGTTTTCAAAATGAAAGCATCTCATTTCAGGAGCGTGAGGGCGGGGCTGGGAGTCCGTTCCTCCAAACACAACCCTTCAATGAGCTCCCCTATTTCAGTCACACTTTTAACTAACTCCACCCTCTCTCCTACATGCGCATCTGAGCATGGGGCTACTTCTGCAGGTGGGGTCAGAATCCTCCTCAGTTGCAGGTGGTCCCTGTGCATATTCTAGATGATGCTTTTCCTCTGTTCTACTGCTTCGGTTTCACACTCTTCCACTTGTCTTCTGTCTTTCAAAACTATGTTGAAATCTCTTGATTGTTGTGGGCTTATATAATTAAACACTTTGATACCATCCTTGTAGTGTCTTGTCAAAACGGAGAAGAGCTGAAAGGGTTCTCAGTGCATTCTGAATCTGCTATTCTGTGGTCCCAGTGTGTAAACTTCTTGGTCTTCCCCAGTGTCTATCATTGCTATTAGAAATACAATCTCCTGGTCTACTCGTGAAGGAAATGAATACAACACATCTAAAATGACAAGGAATGCGGGTTAGATGCTCTAGGGTCTTGTCGTACTCTGCCATTTACTAATAAACCACTTACGTGCTACAAATTGTAGGTGCTCATTTATAAAATGAAAGGGGGTAACTCTACCTGAAATATAGATTTCTCCTACTCTAACATTTCATAATTTTCTAAGTTTTTTTCTTAAAATTTCTCTATATTAATTTTAATTAAAAAAATTAAAATCTGACTTTCTCTTTTGAAAATCAAAGAGTTAATTCCCATAGTCCTATAATAATGGGATAATTAGTTCTGAAACCGGTCAAGTTTCATGTTTCATATGAAAAGAAAATCATATTAAATAATTTTTAAAAATTAAACATGGACTTTGTAGCACAGACAAGGTCCCCTCCAAATGGTGTTCCTTTATTTACTAGAAATGTTCAGCACTGTATTAAAGTTGAAATAAAATAAATGTATTATTTTTTAGGTGCAAAAATTTCTTATGAAAATCAATTTTTCTTTTCTGTCCATAGAAACAAAAGTATGCAATGACATTAGAGGTCAGGTTTATTTGGTAATAGAATGTAGCTTCTTGATATTTTTTATTTGAGGAAAGGAGAATATCAACATCAAAACTTTTTTCAACTTTACTTTTATTTAAAATGAGGCCCTATTTTCCTCTTATAAAAAGACAGTTCAACTAGAATTGTCAATTTTCTCATCTGTAAAACAAGAGCACTGAATCAGCTGACTACATTCATTCAGAACTCAATTTCCTTATCTTATGATCACTAAGGTTCTCCCTAAATCTAATATACTAAGGTTCTAAAGAAAGGAAAATATATTACTAACGACATGTTTTGATTTTTATTTCTTAGAGTTCAAATGTCCCCCATTCACCTTGGTCTAAGCTTAACCAGTCAAGGAGATACAACGCAGATGGGAGGAGAAAACAGAACCCTCACACAAGCTGTGCCGTGTTGCAATCAGCCTTCCGTTTGAAAAATAATCTTCTCTATAGCTTTAAAGTGATACCTTTGTACTGGCAATGCTTCTTGTTTCAAACTGATTTTCTCTGGCTCTTCCCAAACACTTTCTGAGGAATCATCAACCTCTTCGATTTCTGAGGAGGAAGGACCCTCTACTGTCACAGTCACAGGAAATTCTGATGGACCTGAGTGTCACAAGAAGGAGATAGGAAACCACAGAGTTGTTAAAGTGCAAAGAAAGAAGACAAGATTGTATAAAAGACAACATAAGCCAGATACCAAATATGCAAATATTAGAGGACATTTAACAAAAGTGATCTGAGGTATCATTATTTATAAATGTCTCTCACTGCTCCTTAGTCTAAAACAGGCAATGACTAAGTAACTTATTTTTGCTATGTTACTGTACAGACCTCTGTTGTACACAGTTAGGATTAGTAATGGGAATTGCCCATATTATTTTATTAAGTTTCTTTCACAGAAGCCAAGGGAAGATCCAAGGTAACCATTTTTTCTCAGATCAACTTTAGACTGCAAATGAAAAATTTATTTTTCACTATCAGACAAAAACAGTCTGGAAGAAAATGTAGTTTTTCAGAGGAAAATACATCAGTAAAGGGACTGATATAGAATCAGAAGAATAATCAGAAAGTCAACATATCTAAGCTGTGTATAATAGATGTTAGAATTTAAAAAGGTAAATCACATACACATACATAACTAAAACTGACCCATCAAAAATTTCATCTTCTCATCACCCTTAAGCCAAAACTAGGGTAACAGTAATACAATTCTCCTGTCAAGCTTCACTGCCACTGCAATGTTGTTCAGTTGGACATTTCCGAACATTTAAAACCTGACCTGGCCACAACCCCACAAAATTCTACAGATCATAAAGAAGTGTGCTGGGATTATGTAACTATGCAGAAGACAAGTAACTAGGACATCATTTTGACAACAAGCAGCAAGCCTGCAGCATAGGAAAATCCCAACAGGAGAGCGAGGCGCACACCTCTCTCTCTGGGCATGCAAGGGCAGGACTGACACCCAAGATGCTCTTCTCTCAACCTCAGCAGTGGTGCCTTTCACAGAGCAACTATGCAGTCTCCCAGGACCACTGGGAAGGAGAATCTGATACTGACAGTATTAGCTTGCCGTGAGGCCATGAGTGAGGGAATGTGTGTGGCCTTGGTGAGAGAGCAGAGGTTTGGTAGATGTTGCTTTATATTGGCTTTTAGATCAGGAATTTGTACATATAGCCCGCAAACAACGTTTCTTGAAAACATATGAACATTCTTGAGTATGACAGCTCCACGTGAGGGGTCAGAAATGGCAGTCAAGTTCATTTCACTGGGTAACAGCTGATGTGCGGACTGGAGAACAGGCTTCCTTGTTTACAGACATAACCACAAGGCTGCCAGTTGTGTGCCAAACCCACACAACTACACAGTTGCATTGGGAGAGCGACCAGACAAGTTCTACACAGATTTATTTCAGAGAGGGAAATGCTTCCTGTAAGCCTCTGTCAGTTTAAAAAGCAAGAAGAATGACCATCCACCTCTCCCAATTCAAGCCCTACATATCATAAATATGATAGCTACACACCAGCAACTGATTACATACATCACGAGCTTTGATGAATGGCAAGCCCCTAAAAAGATATCAACAAAATGAAGTTAGATCTTGATGTAAATACATCACCAGTTAAACCCAGTTAATACAACTATTTAGTATTATGTACAGTAACCACACAGAATTGTGTATAAAAATAAATAAGCTCAAAACAAGGACCTGGAGGGCTCTGCTACGGAGAAAACTGAACAGAATTCAGCCGACTGGCTTGGTAATAACTCTCTGAACTGCTGAGAGGCCCCTTCAGTTCCTATGTTCAAGATGGTTGAGATTTCAGTCTCACTTCTGTAAATGGTGATATTAATCATTCTCTAATTTACCACTCTGTGTGACGAGGATGGACCTGAGATAGTGTCTCAGGAAGAAGATAGAAAACCACAGAGTTGTTAAACTCAAGTGCAAAGACTGGGGATTCCACACTATACTTTATGCAACAGCAATTCACATTACCATTTGGTCAGATTCTTTCAACAAAACAGAAGCTGCACTCACATGTATTAAAAGACAAAAATTAACTGCCATCTGTATCAATATGTTAACGTGCTTCAATCACATGTTTTCATGAAAGTTTAAACATAAAATCACCTTTAAGATCTTGGCCATGTAATCTTCTCCCTGCCATGTCAAATTATACCCCGTGAAGTTTACTGTCTTAAGAGTGATAGAGTTCTTTATTATACCTTGACAAGTAACTAAAAGGAAAAATAAAAAACCACACACACAGTAAGATGAAGAGCCTATACATTTGTCACTCTTGACTTATTTGCTTTTCTTGAGTCAATTGGAGGTTTACAGCCACATTCTTAAAATCATTAACTACAATCTTCCCAAACAGGTAATTGATAAACTGATGCATTCTAAAACTTGTCAGTAACAAAGTTATTCCAGTTTACAGCAAGAGTTCTATTCTATTTAGGTACTAAAACTGAATACACTGAATACTGCAAACTTTCTTCCCAACCACTCAGCAAAGTACTACATACTTTTGAGACAAAGGAAAAAAAAGAAAAACCTAAAGAGCATAAGACTCCTCTGATTTTCATTTCCAATGATACATGCCAATCTTGATGAGCAATCAGCTCATCAAAATACTGGGTCAACTATAAACCCAGTATTTTATTAGCTGCTATGCAGTATACTAGAGCAATAGAAGAGAGAGGACCTCAAAACCCCTGTTCCCTCAAATTGAAAGGCAGGCTTCCTGACCCCTCCAGACCACTACTGGACACAGGGAAGGGACACTAATGTTTCAGGACCCTAATCAAGAGTCACCTGCTTTGTGATTACTTCCATGACACACCCTCACCAACACCACTGAATTTGCTGCTCCTATAGGATGTTACATATATTTCCTATTTTAACACATACCACAGTGCACTATAATTATGATTGCAGATAGATGTTCTAACAATTTAAAGAGAATGATGACTTTTTTGCTCTTACATCTTGCTATTTCCCTTCCCATAATATTTCTTGAAGAGAAACCATAAAAATATAAACAAACAGAAAAAACAAAAAATATACGAAACATGTGGTTTGTGGCTTAACACAAACTTAAGTAAGATTAATTCTGACAGTATCCAGCATGACAAACTTCCATGGTACAAATGAGAATGGACCAAGGTTTGAGCAGGTACAGGAGACAATCCAGGTATGAACAACACCAAGAAAAGGTAGACAGACATGGTGTGTAGGAAATCACGAGACCAGTCTAATGCGAAGAGACTTAAACAAGGCTGAAACTCACTTTCTAAACCTCCATCTCCAACTGGACAATTCACAAGACACAGGTGCACCAAAGAAGCCAATTATTCAATCCCTTTAATGGGGAGGAACAGTTTAAACTTTTATTGGTTTAGTTTGCCCCAAAAGCAACTACCAAATGTTGGCAGGACACAATGAAGGCTTACCTTTGTTAACATAGTTAAGTCTCTCTCTCTCACAACTAGCCCACTTAGCTCCAGGCTCCTTAGCGCACCCGACGCACTTACACAGCATTTAAGAGCTTTACACAGCTGGAGGTCACATCTTTATTTCTTATTGCAGGAACACGACTTCTGTAAACTTTATTTCTGTCACAACCTAAAGCAAAATTATTGTAAAATGAGTGACTTAAACCATACATTTTATCATCATTAAAAAGCATCTAAATAAAAAAAAAGCATCTGCTCTGTGCTAAGGATTAGAAACGACTCCTGCCCTTAAAGCCTTCATTAAGGAGGAAGATGTATAGACTTAAAATTTCAATCACATGAGATAAATAAACGTAAGCTTTAGGCACAGAGGTTCCTATGGAGGCAAAAAGTTATATCTAAGTGACAGCTTCATGATAACCCTGAAGTACAATCTAGAAAGATGAGGCTATGCAGAGCTGGAGTAGGAGGTGCATTAACTGCAGAGGGAACATCTGTGAAAAGATACTCAAGCCTGACACCTGCTGGGCACAGTAAATACTGCAGGTGGGGATGACTAAAGGCTAGGGGTCCAAGTGTGAGAAGAGACAGAAAGGAAAATAGAGATGTTGGCCGAAGCAAGCCTGGGAGAGAGCATGGCTTGTATCCCACAGGTGATGAGGCCTGGGGTTACCACTGGCTGAGTAAGGGTGCCTCCGCTGATTAGAAAAAGGAGCCACGCTGCTGAAGGACCAATTAGATAAAGGGAGTGACCACAGAAAGCTCTGCTTCCTCAGGGCCAAAGAGCCCCATGAGGCCTGGCCGAACGTAGTTCAGACTACACGCCTCTGGGCAGAGCACACGCTGGGCGGCTAGTATGCACTAACTCTGTGTGGGCAAGCCATTAGCAGCATTATTTTAGGCATATCTTTTTATGGTAGAAGATCACTTAACCTGAGTAGGCAGATGAACTTAGAGGAACTGAACCCGCGGGCCGCGAAACCACCCAGGAGTTTCTGCCACAGTCTGGGAAAAATGTAATATGGATGAAGAAGCAAATTTAGGAGGAGGCCAAAATCTACAAGCTAGACCCACTGGATGCAAGACATAAAGAAAGTTCAGTGAAGGACCTCTGAAGAGAATGGGCTCTACAATAAATTTTTCTTACATTCAATGTAAAATATTAGGCAAAATTAAGTACCGTGGCCTTTCAGGTCCCTTCCAACTATAATTTCTTTTGATTTCTAACTTATTAATCTGGTTAAGTAAAGTCCCTTCAGAGGTACGGAACAGTTCTTATACCTGAATGGGATGCAAAGAATAATCTGACTTCTCTTCACCAGGGGATGAGTTGAACTATCCTTGCAGAAGAGATAACAGATGGTGTGAACCCCAGATCCTAGAAAAGGGCCAGGCACACGATAAGTGTTCAGCTTTTCAAAAACAAATGAACAATCACTTCCTCTCCTAGATCTTTACACCCTTCCTCTGCTGGCTACTTTCTCGCAGCTTATAAACATCCTCAAATATACCCACTTAAAAAACTCTCAGACCTATGATTCTTTGGATATTCTTGTGGATAACCTAAGTCTCTACCATGCCTTCAAACACCTGTCCTCCCAAAAAGCCCAGATCTGTACCTTGGGCCCAGACCTGTCTACCAGGCCCCTCTAAAGCACTGAAGATGAAGTAAGATCCTCTCGCCACCCCCAATTCCTTTCTACTGTGCTCTGTATCTCACAAAAAGATGCAGCTGTAAACTGTCACCCACGCTTGCTGCCCTCCCTTTTCTAACTGGTCACCAGACCTCACCCATTCTCTCTCAGATCTGCAAAACCCGGTCCCACCTTTTATAACTTAAGTGGGACCCTTAGATTCCAATTCACCCTGCACCCAATCAACTGCCTTCCACATGGAGGTCCAAGTGAGCCTCTAAACCAGAATTCCATTTCACTGTTCTTTGGTGTTTCCCGCAGCCTTCAGGATAAACATCCAAACTTCTGACAGGACAAACAAGGTGCCTTTCTGTTGGGCCCCACTAAGTTTTCAGTATCAACTCTCATTTCTTTCCCAAACCCTGAGTTCCAGTCCTGCACATTAGTTTTGCCATATTTTCTTACATTTCCCAAACTTCAACACACACTGCTTTCTCCTGCCACCCCAGGAGCTTCTACATATCCTTAGAAAGGATGGCACTTCCTCCAAGAAGCTTACCCTGAACTTTCCCTTCCAAGTTTCTGTGCTCTGCAAAGGGGAAAGATGGCGGGGAGGGATACATTACGAGTTTGGCATTAACATATACACACGACTATATATAAAATAATCAACAAGGACCTACTGCATAGCACAGGGACCTCTACTCCATATCCTGTAACAAACTGTACGGGAAAAGAATCTGAAAAGGAATGGATATATATATAACTGAATCACTTTACTGTACACCTGAAACTAACACAATATTGTAAATCAACTATCCTCCAATATAGATTAAAAATTAAAGAAAAAAAGAGAGTCTGTGCTCTGTAGCACCAGAACTCACTTCTTCCAGAGCACTGACTACTGTGCTTGTGTTTACCTATCACCCAGTAGAAGGGGAGCTTACCTAGGGCAGAAGCATCGTCTCCAGCAGCCCTTGGTTCTGACCACTCATTCAAGTGCCAGGCTACTTTACACACATAATCTGCTTAATTAATTCTAAGAACCCACAGAAAGAGTGGTTATTAATGTCATTTTACAAGTGTGGGGAATGTAGTGCAAAAGAAACCTGCCCAGGCCACAGAGAGCATAAGTCCTGGAATTCAAACCCTAAGCTGCCTTCACACTGGTGCTCTTTCCACTATATATGATACAACTATTGAAAAAAAATTTTTTTTTTCTTGAGCCCTGTTTGAATGGAAAGGAAGTGAAGCTGGGATATATCCATTTCCTAATCGCTTTGGTGTGTACCAGGCAAAGTCATTCAACAGACCAGGTAACATCCGTGCAACAATTAACGATGCTCCAAACTGTGCTAAGTGTTCTACTTTGTAGAGTCTAGAAGCATTAACACAGTGCATCCTTGTAATCGCCACAGACGGTCCTGTTAAGCCCATGCTACAGATGAGAACACTGAGACCTTGAAGCCTTAAGGCACTAGGCCGGGGTCACCAAGCTGGCAGGAGTCCTAGGCCGCACGCCCCGTCTAGTGCACGCACACCCGGGCACTGGGCACCGGTTCTAGTGCCCACCCTCCACCTTGCAGCATTTAAAACCCCGCTTCTCAGCGCCCACACGAGGCCCCCTGGAAGCGGGAAGTACAAACCTGTCTCGACAAGCCGTGGCTGGAAGAAGCTCTGGATACAGATCAGGGGCAGCGGGTGCTCAGGAGCGGCGCCCAGTGCGCCCCCCGGAGGCGGTCGGCCTGAAGTCCAGCAGGCCCTCCCGCAGGGAAGCGCGCACGGAGGACAGAGGCACCGAGCCCTGCAGCGCGCACAGGTCCTCAGAGCGCAAGAAGGAGTCGGCCGCGCTGTCCCGGCGCAGCTTCACCGAGTGATCATGGCCCGGACGCGGCCTCGGGGACGCTGGCTGCGGACACGATGCCCACACCCGCCTGGGGGCCCTGGCTCGCCTTCCGGACCCTCGGGCGCCCACCGCCCGGCGGCTGCGGCCCTGTAGCGTGCGCAGGACCCGTGTCGCAGCCAGAAGACAGAGGGCCACGGGCTCCAGCTAGGCCGGTCGCTCCATGCCGCGCTCCGGAGCCCCCGCACGGCCCAGTGTTGGCGCGTGCATCAAGGCCCTCCGCATAGCGGGGCTGCGGTTTAAGCCTCCGGGCGGGCCCGTGGGGGCGGGGCTACAGGACGTCTGCCCGCACGACGTACGTCTGCCCGCACGGCGTACGTCTGCCCGCACGGCGTACGTCTGCCCGCACGGCGTACGTCTTCCCGCAATTCCGCCTCCTATGGGGACGCGGCTTGAGGAGCAGGCGCGGGAGCTTCGAGACCAGGGCAGCGTGAAAGGTAGGAGGTGTGGAGAATTTGGGATTAACAAAAACCGTTTGCTGACTCATCCAAACAAAAGTGAGACATGGTTGTATCAACTCATTTTAAAAGTAAACTCCCGGTAAGTGTCTGTGTTCGCCCCGCCCAGGCGAGAGCGTGCACTCTCTGAGGGACACATGAAAGGCTGAGTGAACGTCTGCCTGTGGTCCGTTACCTGGTGCACGGATGTGTGAATTTCTGCGGAGAGCTCTTAATTTCTGTAGTTTCTGCTGACTTGACATGGTGGTTGGCAAATGGTGACGTGTTCCATGCATTCAGAACATGATCGTGGTTACTAATAATCACTGTTTTGTACTGACAACTCCACAGAGAATTTACTACTGAATATCCACTTTACGGAAGAGAAACTGAGGCGTAGGAAGTGAAGTGACTGAGTAAGAGGAAGGACTCAGACAATTGGTGTTAGTAAATTAACCCTGCAAGGAGGCCGTTAGCCTGCGGTGGCTCTAGTGATGTGGCCGCCTACGTAAACCAACCAAAATCTAAGTCTGTCAACGCCCCAGGGTGACGAACACCGCTGAGGACACCCAGTCACAAACCACCAACTAGGCGTTAAAGCCATAGCAAATCACTCGTTTCCTTGCTTTGCTTCTGTCCTTTTAAAATAAACATCTCTGCAGCTCCTGTGGCTGGAGTGCTCCTCACCTCTTCCGTTTTGTGGTGCCTGAGTTGAATCTATTTTTGCTCACATAAAGTGTTAAAATTTTAAATATGCCTCAGTTTGTCTTCTAAGATTGGCCGTAGAAGTTGGATTTGTGTCCAGTTTCTAGAACAGTGGTCGTCCTCTGGTCAGGCCTTAGGCGTTACGTGTACAACGTTCCTCTTCTACCACCACCTTCTGGATGCCTCCACCCACTACCAGCTACCGCGCATCAGATCCCCTAGATGTGGTCAGCAATGGCTTTTACATGCAGCGTGGTCACATTATAAGATCGCAGACACTCCTCTGTCCTCCAGCCAGCATGTGAAGTTAACCATTACCATTCCTGTTGAAGAGCCTGGTGTGACCACTTTCCCAAACACAGCCACTCCCCAGCTGACCCTGGGTAACCACTTTTCTGAACTTGGTCTCCATCACTGGCATGGATGTCTTTCTATTTAGGCTATCTTTTTAAGTATTCTTAAACTGCATATAGTAGTCTATGTTTTCTCTTGTTATTTGCTTTTTGTAGTGTTATCTTTGCTAGGTTCATACATGCTGACACGTAAAGATCTGTCTAGTTCATGTACTTTCCTCACCATGTAGGAGTCCCATGAAGGGAAATACAATAATTTATATGTGCATTTTCCTGTTGATGGACATTTAAATTGTTTCCAATTTTCAGTATGATTTCTTTTTTAAACAAATTTTATATACTTTTTAAAGGTTTCTTTACAATTATTACAAAATATTGGCTATATTCCCTGTGTTGTACAATACATCCTTGTGCCTATCATACACCCAGTAGTTTATATCTCTCACTTCCCCACCCCTGTATTGCACCCTCCTCCTCCTCTGCACTGGCAACCATTAGTTTGTTCTCTATATCTGTGACTCTCCATCTCTTTTGTTATATTCAGTAGATTGTTGTATTTTTTAGATTCCATATGTAGGTGATATCCTACAGTGTTTGTTTTTGTTTGACTTATTTCACTTACCACAATGCCCTCCAAGTCCATCTGTGTTGCTGCAAATAGCAAAATTTTGTTCTGTTTTAAGGCTGAGTAGTATGCCATTGGTTATATGTACAGCATCTTCTTTATCCATTCAGCTCTTGATGACACTTAGGTTGCTTCCATATCTTGGTAATTGTAAATACTGATGCTTCGAACATTGGGGTGCATGTATCTTTTCAAATACATCTTTTTGAAAACACGTGTTTTTGTTCTTTTTGGATTTATAACCAGGAGTAGAGTTGCGAGGTCATATGGTAGTTCTAATTTTAGTTTTTTGAGGACACTCCATACTGTTTCCCACAGTGGCTGCACCAGTTTACATTCCTACCAACAGTGTACCAGGGTTCCCTTTTCTCTAAAAATTGTAAGTTTTCTTCCTAGGGGTAATTGAGATGATAGTTGAATAGTAACATGAGATCAGGTGAAGTCTAAAGAAATTTTAGGAAACCTGGATAAAGTAAGAAAACATCTGTTCGCTGGCATCTGAATATTAGAGAGACACCGAGACATGTGGGCCAAGTTCTGGAGAGAAGGGAAACACAGATGCAAGTTTGACATTTGGTGCAGCCTTTCTCCTTGGGGCATTTGCTGATTCATATCTTACAGCCTAGGAGCTGAAAAGCCAAGGAGTTCAGAAGACTAACGACAGAAGCCAAAGGGCAAGAGCCATTTTACATTGATAAAAAACATTTTAATTATGTAGAAGCAGAAAATGAAAAGGAAGAACTTTGCATTACATTTAATACAAGTTTAGGGAGATCTTTGTGGTATATTCGTGAACTTATTTTTGGAAATTTAGCCATGTACATTGTGTTGGAGAGGCACCAAGAGTTCAAGAATTCTTGCGATTTGAGCACACAGTTTGCCTTACATGTAGGCATGGTGGCAGCCATTTACATAACAATTATTTGGAGGATGTTGTGTTAGTCAGCTCTTGCTGTGATAATGCTTTGGAACAAATTGCGCCAAACTCAGTTACACAAACAAAAATTTATTTTTCTTGGACCCATGGGCTAGCTGCAGTGGCTCTCTTTTAGACCTCTAGATGGCTGGTTTTGCTCCATGTTTTGGGTCAGTTTGAGGTCTGTAACACACATCTTCCTCTGCAGCCCAACTGTGAGGCTGCAGCTCCCAGGCCCTGTCTTCTCACAAAGTTCACTGAAACATAAGAGGTGAGCCCAACCGCACAAGCCCTTTTAAGGCCTCTGCTGCTCATTGAAGGCCTTCATGTCTGCTCACACTTCATTGGCCAAAACATGTCACAGATCTAAGCTGTATTTAGAATATGTGTATTTGTTTAAAGTTGGGTGCCCTCACAGAAGAATATTGCATTTTGGACAGTGTTACCTTAGCATTTTCATTGGCATTTGCAAACGTGATAAACGTGTGTGCTTTTTCACCTTTGAGAACTTTTTGAAATTGTGGGACCATTTCTATTGGAAAAGAGGAAGGTACACTTTAGAACTCAACTCTAGTTATGGCATTGTTGGGAGAAGAATTAATGAGATAAGGTCAATACAAATGAAAGATTTGGGATTCACATATTCATCATTAACATTAGAATTCTACAGAACATTCCTGGAGAATTGACAAAGCTGTGTTAGAATAAAAATGACAGTAGATCATAAGCTGAATCCGCAGGAAGAAAAGAAGAGAACCAGAAATGGTAAACAGATTAACCCAACAAACTCAAAAATATTTATTTGCTACACTTTCTTCTCTAAGCTCCTTTAAAAAATAAGCGTGTGAAGTAATAATTGTAATAATATGTTGTTAAGTATGTAACATATAAAAATGTAATAAAAACAAAAAAGAGGGAAGGCATACAGCTCTATAGAAGTACAGTTTCTGTTTCTATCTGGAATGAACCTAGTAAAAATCTGAAGAGATTCTGAGAAGATGTATTACATAAGCCCTAGTGCAGCCATTACTCAAACAATGTGGTTAAAAATCATTGAAGAATTACATGTTACAGTAGAAAATATCTACTTACTATAAAAGGAAAATGGAGGAACAACAACAATAACAAAAAACCAAAAACATGAGACATGTAGAAAACCAAAGGTAAAATGATAGACATAAATTAATCCTACCATATCAATAATAAAAACTAAATGAAAATGAATTAAACAATACAATCAAAAGGCAGATATTGTCAAACTGGGTTTAAAAAAATGTTTTCTGTAGGAGACACTCCTTGGATTCAAAAGTCTAAGGTGTACAAAGTAAAAGGATGAAAAAATATACATCAAGCAAATAGCAACCGTAAGCATTGCTGAAGTGGCTTTACTAATACCAGAAAAATAGACTTTAAAACAAACAAAAAAGTTACTAGATATGAAAAGGGACATTTTATGATAAAAAAAAAGGGAAGATACAAAAATTTTTAACATATTTTCCCTGAATAAGATAAAACCAAAATACATGAAGAGGAAAATACCAAAATCCATGAAGAATTGAAGGAAGAAATAGATAATTGCACACAACATTAGGTAGAGGCTTCAGTGCTCCACGGTCAGTAATGGATAGAACAGTTAGGCAGAAGATCAACAACGATATAGAAGACTTGGACAAGACTATGAATTAACAAGACCTAATAAATGTTTACAGAACACTCAACCAAACAGTAAAATACTCATCCTGCTCAACTACATGTGAAAAGTTTTCCAGCATAGATGACATGCTAGGCTGTAAGAAAAGAGATTGAAACCCACATACATTGCTGGTGGGAATGTAAAATGGTGTGGCCATTTTACAAAACAGCTTGAGAGTTCCTGCAAGTGTTAAACATAGAGTTATCCTATGACCCAGCAGTTCCACTACTAAATATATACCTAAGAGAAATAAAAACTTATGTCTGCACAAAAGCTTGTACGTGAATGTTCATAGAAGCATAGTTCTAAAAACAAAAGGTGGAAATAATTCAAATGTCAATCGGATAAATGAATAAACAAAATGTGGAATATCCATACAATAGAATAGCATTCAGCTATAA
This sequence comes from Grampus griseus, assembly GCF_964374135.1. NCBI lineage: Eukaryota > Metazoa > Chordata > Mammalia > Artiodactyla > Delphinidae > Grampus > Grampus griseus. The sequence continues at coordinate 60,728,549 of NC_139017.1, forward strand.
AAAGGAATGAAATATTGATCCATGTTACAACATGGATGAACCATGAAAGCATTATGTAAAGTAAAAGCAGCCTCTCACATAAGGTCACATATTGTATGGTCCCATTTATATGAAATGCCCAGAATAGCAAACCTGTAGAGACAGGAAGTAGATTAGTGGTTGCCTAGGGCTGAGAGGGTTGAGGAGAATGATAAAACCTTGTTAATGTGTAATGGGTTTTTTGTGGGGGGACAGAAATCTAAAATTGGGTTGTGATGGTTACACAAGCCTTTTAGTGGTTACACTGAGAGCCACTGAATTGTATACATTAAAGTGTTGAAATTATGTTATGTAAATTACATCCCAATAAAGCTGTCAAAATTATGATAATTTTATATTTATAAATTTGAAAATTCATCCAAAATGACAAATTCTTAAAAAATGCAAGCTAACAAGACTAATCCAAGAAAGAAAAAAATATCTAAAAATCCTATATCTACTCCAAAAGTTGTTTGTATAATTAAGTGCCTTTACAGAAAATGATTTCCAGGGGTAAATGGCTTTCCAAGTACATTCTTCCAAATATTTAGGGAAGAAATATTGGTAATCTTACATAAAAATCTTCCAGGAAACAGAAAAGTATATATTGCTCAAAATATTTATAAGGCCAACATAAGCTTCAGATCAAAACTAAAAAGAATATTACAAGAATAGAATCACAGGCCAGTTTCTCTTTTGAACATGCATGCAAAATGTGTAAACAGAAGCACAAACTGTATCCATGGTATGTAAAACAATCATATATCACAGTCAAAGTAGCTTTATTCTAGTAATGCAATGTTGGTTTAATGTTCAAACATGAAACTGATCCCAGGAATGAATTAGAGTGGGAAAAAAAGTCATTTAAAACAGAAGTCTTGGGACTTCCCTGGTGGTCCAGTGGTTAGAACTTGGCGCTTTCACTGCTGGGGCCCTGGGGTCCAATTCCCGGTCAGGGAACTAAGATCCTGCAAGCCATGAGGCAGGGCCCCAAAAAAACAAAAGGGAAAAAAGAAGTCTTAACCAGGAGAAGCACAAGATCGAATAAACAAAACAGATAATACTTTATGAAAAGTAGGTGAAGATTATGGAATATTCTAAAATTTTAAAACAAAAAGAAACTTTTAAAGATTCAAGAGGATGTGACAAATATTGTACATAGGCAAAAAATAAAATAAAATAAAATATACGGATGATGGGAGCCCAAAAATCCAGATGCCCATGTCCTGTCTCTGAAGATTCTCATTTAATGGGTTCTGGATTTCCTCTATGTTTAAAAACATACAGGTGTTATAAAGCAGAAACTAACACACCATTGTAAAGCAATTATACTCCAATAAAGATGTTAAAAACAAAACAAAACAGAACAAACCTACAGGTGATTCTGATACTATTCACAGACAATATAAAGCTTCTGCTTTACAGGAAATAATACCAGATTATTTTGTTATTTTATAGTTATATTAACAGGTTGTACTATTGACCGGTAAGTCTGATGTCAAAATGCACTCCCCACTAGGGATATAAAAGGAACTAATAGTCTCTACGGCTCCTTGGTGGCAGCATGCATGTATTGCAAGGGCAATTATTGTAGGAATCCAAATGAGTGGAACATTTTAGAATTGGAAGACTACATACAGATCATCTAGTCAAGCTTCCAACTATTATAGTTGTGAAAACTAAGGCCCATATAAAAGAAATGATTTATCTCCAAAGAGTGTTAGTGAAAGAGTATGAAATTAAAAATATCTCTGAACTTTTAATTTAGTGCTGTTTTTATTAATCTCAAGTATTAGCTTAAACTTCAATGTGACAGATTTGGGATTGAATTCTTGCTCAAATTTACTGATTGCATGCCTTTTAGTAAGTTAATAAAACACTTTTTTAAAAAATAGATTTATTTATTTATCTTTGGCTGCGATGGCTCTTCCTTACTATGTGCGGGCTTTCTCTAGTTGCGGTGAGCGGGAGCTACTCTTTGTTAAGGTGCGCGGTCTTCTCATTGTGGTGGCTTCTCTTTGTTGCTGAGCGCGGAGTCTAGGTGTGTGGGCTTCAGTAGTTGTGGTTCATGGGCTCTAGAGCGCAGGCTCAGTAGTTGTGGCGCATGGTCTTAGTTGCTCCATGGCACGTGGGATCTTCCCAGGCCAGGGCTCAAACCCGTGTCCCCTGCACTGGCAGGCAGATTCTTAACCACTGTGCCACCAGGGAAGCCCTACTAAAACACTTTTAACTTTGCTTTTCACATATGTGAAATGGTGAGCCTTGACTGATATAGAATATGAGACAACCTGGCACTGTTCTTAACACATACATGTAGTTAACATTTTTTGGCTCTCATCCCTCTTAAACAGCCTCTATCCTCTTAATAATGAAAGTGTCTTTCAGCTAGCAAAGCACCCCTGAGCTGACCACATTCTGGCAAGTGATACAGGATTCTTACTGGGGGTTCTTTATACCTGATATTTGAACTGCACTGAAGCATGAACATCTCTTGTTTATACTGTATTAATGGATTTGATAGATGAATTTTAAAAAGTAATATGCAGGAATTGAGCTGCCTTACTCTCAAGAAATATAATTCGATAATGGTGGTTAGAACGATAAACAGTGTTTGGACAGGGAGTCCATATTGGATGTGAACTACCTGTACTGCCATTCGTCTATTAAGAATAAATAGAATCCTTTCAACATCTGTTTTAAAGGGCAGTTACTTCCTTCTGACTCATTTAAGTTACCTGCAAGAAAAAGACAATCTCCTGAATCCTTGCTTAAAAGGCTTTTAATATAAAGCAGATAATTTTTTGCAACATTTCCCAAACTTTTCATTATCAAATTGGCTGAGGCTTCTCAACCATTATCATTTCACAACAATATCTCCATTTTCACCTTCTTTAAATGAATTGGCCTCATAGATGTGCCATTAAAACAGAGCTTCACTCTCAAGATATTTTTAATTTTATATTCAAACAGTATGAAGAAAACAGGATCAGGGAATTCAGCCATAAAAGTGAATGGATTACTGATACATGCTACATCGTGGATGCAACTAAGTGAAAGAAGTCAGGCACGAAAGGCTACGTATTGTATGGTTCCATTTATACGAAATGTCCAGCAGTGACAAATCCATACACACGGAAAATATTATATATTAGTGGTTGCCAGGGGTTTGGAACAGAGAGAAAGTGGGAATGACTCCTTAAAATGGGTGTATGTTTCCTCTTGGGGTGATGAAAATGTTTTGCAGCTAGGCAGTGGTGATAGTTGCACAACATTGTGACAGTACTAAATTCCACTGAATGGTACAGTGAATTGTAAAATGATCAAAATGGTGAATTTTGTGTTATGTTCATTTTACTACAATAAAAAGGAGAAAGAATTAGGGAAAGACTTAGAGTTTGGAAAAGTAAGGTGAACTGGTCAAGAAAAAGACAGCTCTACTGTTCAGTGTTCTCTCAGCTCTCCCAGTGCATTAATCCTCAGCAAAAAGTAGCCTGAACTTGTAGATGACAGTCATTCAACAAAGTCCAGGGAAAAGTAAATAAAATAAAACCCAGCTATTCTTCTTTAGCACATCTATGAAAGGTTAACTTCCTGCTCAGCCACATGGACATTCATGAGGACGTTTCACTTTAGGTCTCCTCTACTTCAGTACTTTACTCACAGCTCATTCACACATGTAGTGCTGGTTGTGATCAGTCTCATGAAAAGAAAAGGGAAGGAGGAAATGCCTCCACATTGACTTGGTGGTCTTGACGAAATGGATGCAGAAGACAGCTTGAGTGTCAAACTGGAAACTTTTATTTTCCTTTTCCTTTTCTTTTTATCTTTCCTGTCAGGTCTTCTGCCCACTTCCCACCCCCTTCTTTCAAACAGTAAAGACACTAATTAGCTGCTTTTTTTTGTTTTTTGTAAAACAACTATTGTTTTGGGTTTCTTGTTGTTCGGTGAACATTATTGTTTTTACTGCCAAATGAGCTTCGGTGGTTGATGTAGGGGGTCTCTTGGGAACTTAACTTTTTCCAGTTTAAGTGGAAAAGCTTTTTTGTTTGAATTGGCTTTTACTGGGTGCTTCAAGGTTTGCTCTTGGCTCTTTGATGGGGGACTGAATAACACTGTGTTTCCTTTGAGGTTCCAATAAATAATGGATCCTATGTCCTCTTGGGCACTTTTTGTTGATTTTGCTGTGTGTGCTCTCTAATAGCCAGATGCACATTCCAGGAAAATGACATATAAATGAATATAAGTAATCTAATATTTTTAGAATTTGCTTTGGCCATACTCCTGGTCTCATTCTACTTCTTGTAGCAGATGGCTTTAAAGAGCATTAGCTATGTATATTTTAAATATAATATAAATATACCAATATTAAATATTATATTGATGTATAAATATAATATATTAATATTTACCTTAATGTATAACAATTATGTATTATATTAATATATATTTTTGCCTGGCATATATTATATACAAAATATATGAGTAATGAAATGTATTTATATGGTTAATATGTTCATAATATTAATATGATATATCCTGTAATATTGATTATAAAACAATTATATCATAATATATAAATATGTAATTATTATTATCTGATATAATACACTATAGTTAATATATTCTATATAACACAATATATAATGTATTAGTATAAGACAATTGTACTATATAATATACATATAATACATATATAAAACTATATATATTTTAATTATATATTACACATATGAGTATGTATAGCTATTTATAATTTTATTTACATAGGAATCTGTTCATCATAACAATTGATGTAAAAATATGCAATATTTTCAATCAAATGGGCCTTAACCTCACTACCTACACATAACTAGTTTTAAAATCTTGAACCCTGTCTAACTCATGCTTACATATCTCTCAACCTGCTTTTCTACACATACACATATACACACATTTATAAATGATATATATGTATAATACCAGTTTTCAGTTCAATGTATATATATAATACATATAATTATATTCCTGTGTATGTATACAAATATAAATCAAAGGTATGTGTATAGATATGTATTTCATATGTTTATATAAATATATCATACAAATAATGTATGTGTATATAAATACATGACTATATACATATATACACAGAAATATACTTATTTAAACAGAAGGGACCTAAATAAACATAGTTCTCTAAGAATAAAACTAGTTATGTCTCACTGTTTCAATAACAGTTTATAATTTTCTACTATATGTGCTTCTAATAATTGTTATGAACAATTCCCATTTGTTGAATGTTAAGTTGTTTTAATTTTTTGCCATTATTAATGAAGCTCTGAAGAATACGGTGGACAAGATTACTTGAAAAACTCTCCTAAAAGGAAAGGGCTAGGTATGCTAGGTTAAATGTACACAACTTATTTTTAAGTGCATGGTTGATTTTTGAAGTTTGCAGTAGAAATTTCCAGGACCCATGAAAGAAGGGTGGTACATGTGTGAGAGTTATAGCTATATTAAGAGTGGATTGAAGATCTTGATAGCTTAGAACAGAAGCTGGAAATCCTGTTTTTATGAAGCCAAATGGCAAATATTTTAGGCTTTGTAGACCAAAGAGGCGAAATTGAGGATATTATTTAGGTACTTAGGTAACCATTTAAAATGTTACCAGTTAAAATGTGAAAATTATTCATAGCTCATAGGCCATAAAAAATAGGCAGCTGTCTGGAGTTGGAATACAGGCCGTAGTTGAATGACACACCTGGTATAGAGACTTGCTTTTAAATGGCCATGACCACATGGGAGGCAGGAGGTAAGACTCCATCCCTACTAGATGGGAAGTTAGAAACCTATCTGTCCCTAGCTTCACCTTTAATGAAAGGGTGTGCCAGAAGAAAAAATATCTGCTGGCAAAGGGAGACTAAGACCAAATTCTCTTGGCCTCTGCTCTGGGTAGGAAACAGGTAGGAAATCTTGAGAATTCTAAACCCCAGATCTGTGTTCACAGTGTTTGGGTTGCAAATTTATGTGCGATCTTGCAAACAGAAGCTAAGAAATTAACTTAAAATGCTCCCAAATCGGTGGTATTCCAAACACAAAACTAAACCCTTTCTGGAGAGGTAGACCTTCAAAACAGGCCTATAGCGTTCCCACAGATAAAGTTTAGCTAAACATGAGCTCATGATCTAAATTTACACAATAATGAAGAAATCAGCTACAAGTGGAGAGAATCAGCAAAAACAATCAATACCAGAATTAGATTCCCAAGGCCATCCATCAGATATTGGAATAATCAGGTGCCAGGCAGAAAATATACATAAAACTAGAACTGAAACAAGGAGCAAGGATGTTTTAAAAGACTGGGTAGGATCTTTAAAACATTTTTAAAGTACATGGCATTGATAAAGCTAAAAACTCGAAGGTCGTGTAATACAGCAGATTAATCATGGAGAAGAGTGAAATTATGCTGTTTTTAAAAATATGGCAGATCAGATTTTCTGCCTAATTATATAAGTAGATTTATCTTAAAAAATACATTATTTTAAAGACTTATTGACTGTAAAATAAGTTAAGGCTATTTCAAAGGGCTTCTCTGCAAAGATAAGTGAGAAGTAGCAAAACACAGAAAGTCGAGGGGAAAAAATGTCAATATATACATTGCTATAGGGTGAACTAAGCCTTAGGCCAGCAACTATGAGGAGGAGCTGACCCTTAGATACTTACAACTAAGCTGGAATCTTCAAAAAGGTTCAACTATTTATAAGTAAAAAGATTTATTAAAATTAATAGCCAAGTGTTTTAATTGACATCAGAAGAGCGAAACAATAAACGCTGCAGAACATAGAAAAAATAGATAATAAAGATATGAGCAGAACTTAACAAAACAGAAAAAAGTATAAAATTGAGGTGATTTAGTAAGTCAAAAGAATATGCTTTGAAAAGATTTAAAAAACATACTTTGATTAAGCAAAACAAAAACATAAGTAAATAATATACAGAAAGAATCAGGACCATGTTATAGCAGAGAGTACAAACAGAGAATATATGAAATGCCAGTAAATTTGAACATTTCTGTAAAGTGGACAATTTCCTAGCTCCTAAAGTTTACCAAAACTGACACAAGAGGAAATTTATAGCTGGAGTTCTTTCACCAGTAAAGGAATTAAGTCAATAGTTTACAGTCTTTCACCAAGAAAATACCAGACCCGGCCAGATCATTTGGGAGGTGAATTCTATCAAACTTCTATTAAACAGATAACATCAATATTAACAAAGAAAAACTTCTAGAGAGTAGTGAAGGAAGAATGCTCCTTTATTCATCTTATGAAGTCTATATAATCCTAATACTGAAAATAGATTAGGACTGTAAGGAAAAAGAAATTTACAGGTCAAATTTACTTGTAAATATAAAAGGAAAAATTTTAAACTATGATATTAGCTACCCAAGTTCACTAGAGTAAGAAAAAGCATGAGCAAGTTAGGTCATCCAATGAATGAAAAGGTAGTTTAATGTCAAGAATATATATCAATAGGGGCTTCCCTGGTGGCACAGTGGTTGAGAGTCCGCCTGCCAATGCAGGGGACACGGGTTCGTGCCCCGGTCCGGGAGGATCCCACGTGCTGCGGAGCGGCTGGGCCCGTGAGCCATGGCCCCTGAGCCTGTGCGTCTGGAGCCTGTGCTCTGCAACGGGAGAGGCCACAATAGTGAGAGGCCCGCATACCGCAAAAAAAAAAAAAAAAGAATATATATCAATAGATTGAAATCACCACACTTTGTTTCTTTCATCTGTCTCTTTAAAAAATTGATAAGTACTTATATTGATCTCTCTTGTACTAGGCACTGTGCTAAGTCACTTACATATTTACTCCTTTAAACCTTCTATCACCCCTGGGGGAAAGTTCTATTTTCCTTCCATTTCTTAGCTAAGACTCTAACCCCCAGGAAAGTAAAGCAACATTTGTAAGTTTTTGTGGATGGTCAGTGATGGGACCAGTACAGGAACATCCAAAGTCTATGCTTGGAAACAGTGCCCCGTGTTGACACTCACATTACAGATAAAAGGAAAGGAACCATGCCCTTACCATATAGATTAAATCTCACATTACACGTTAAAGGAAAGGAACCATGCACTTACATTATAGATTAATACCCACATAACAGGTTAAAGGAAAAAGAAACAAGTGCTTCTCTCAAAAGTTGTAAAGAAGGCATATCCATTTCTAAATATATTTCCCAACTTCTTTTGCTTGTTTTCTGACCTTTGTAGTGCATTTTGCCATGGGGAAAAATTTAATTCTTATATAATTAAATGTATCCTTTTTTCTTTGTATCTTAGAAAGGTATTCCTCATGAATAATTTATTTCAAGTCTCCCAGGTTTCTGATACTTCTACAGTTTCATTATTTTTTTAACTTTTAACTAGCTGCTGTATCTAGAATTTAGTAATGATAGCCATATTTTCCCACTTTCGTTGAATAATTTTTGCTACTGATCCAAAACGTGAATTTTATTTTAATCTCAATTCCCTTATGCTCTTGCATCTAATTTTAAGATGCTTCCTATTCCACTGGTTGTTTTGTCTATCTAAAACAAAATGCTACCTTAATTATAATGTAATTATATAATAAATGTAATTAGCAAACATAATACAATATATAATAAATAGCATAATATAAAATAACAAAATATAATTTACCATATAACAAGGTCCAAGGAGAGCAAAACTATACAATCACTTGAAATATTCCCCAAAAAATATTTTATAAAATTCAATATTCATTTGTAATTTAAAAGAAAGAGTAAACTAGGGATTGATGAATGCTTCCAAAATAAAAAGAAATTATATGTCTAAAAGAGAAAGAGGTAAATGATAAACTTCAGTAACACTGGCAATAAATGCAGGACAAGATGAAGATGCCTGATATAATGTTAAAGAAAAAGTATTATATAACATTGTTTTTGCAGCACTGATGAGTTCAGTGAAAAAATCTCATAGAAAAGAGTATCTCGTTCTTCTTAATGTATGTACACTTGTCCATTGCATGAACATAACAGCTTATTTAACCAATATGTTACTGATCTGCATCTGGATTTCTAGGTTTTCATGGAATTTTATTATGCACAATTGTTTCAAACACTAGGACTTCCTCTTATGTTTATATCTTTTGAAAGAAACAATATCTCCACAGATGATTTATCTGTGCTGGCTGCCTTTGGGTACTTCTCAGTTCTTCCCTTTACCTTCCTAGTCAATATGAAAATGGAAGGCAAGAAGGTCTCCTGTTTAGAGACTGTAAAGATAGATCTTGGTGATAAAGTCTTGGTGGTAAAGGCTAAAAGTGTTAACCCAGAACAAAAGTTTTTCCAGCTGTAACTGTGTGTGATTCCCTTGGCTTGATTCCGTAGAGGATGTAAGACAAGACTGTAGAATCTGCTGTCAAAATGTTTCCAGTAGGATGAGCTAAGTCAAGTAAGGTGGCATATCTAATTCAAGACAAAATATAATGTCTCCTTTTCTCTCCTAGCAAAACTTGGTGGAGTGAATGTAGAAGTCACTGTATGCTTTTAATTAAAGGAACACAATAAATCTTGTATTGGAAGGTGATTATTCTGGTCTTTTGTGGAGATGAATTGGAAATTGTCTAGAAGAAGGAAAATTAGGTTAACCAAAGTTAAACTCATAAATAATTGAGCATTAATTAAATATCTGTGGTCTATGTTTCTCTTTGATCATAATTTCTCCGAATTTATAGACCTCTTTGATACCTGATTAATCGTTGTCAAAGATGCCGTTAACAATGATTATTACTGTGTATTAGGTTTTGACTGGGCCCTGAAGAAAATATCCTAAATTACCAGCTATGATTTCCTGAAAGAGAACAATCAGAACTCCTTGTCTTAAGTGGCTTGGAATGTGAAACTAGTTAGTCTCTTAGATATTGTTAGAGGACCCTACAGAGCCCATTGGTGAAAGTTTGGAAAACATTGGGCTTCTTAAAATTGATTCTTGTAGTGCTTTAGGAAAGATCACTGAACCAAAAGGATAACAGTGTTTCTGGTTCTGTTGTTAGCATTCTCCATGGAAACATTGCTGAAGCTTCTGGACTCAATTTCCTTCCCCATGTGTGAATGTCACTGAAAATATCCAACTCCATTCTATCCCCATATAACTTCAGAAACTAAGCAAAATGAAGACTCAAAATTCATTTTAAATAATGAAATGAATATATAACGTAGAATGGAACTGGGAAAATACCTGGTTTAAATTCTGGAAAGTACCAACTCTACAATTCTGGATAAGTTGCTTCATCTTGCTTAGTCTAATTTAATGCCCATCTCACAGGATGTTATGATGATTAATTTAATATCTTTGTATAATGTACAGTGTTATGTAATTTCTTCTTGTTTTTCTTGAGTAAATTCATATCCTTAAGCAACTCACTGTAAACAATAGTTACTTACTTGTTTAAATTACTCTTATCTTCTATTATCAGCTGAATTGTGTCCTGCTCAAGTTAATATGTGGAAGTCTTAACCCCCAATACCTCGTAATATGACTGTATTTGGAGATAAGGCCCTTAAATAGGTAATTGAGGTCAAATGAGGTCAAATGGGTGGGCTCTAATCCAATATGACTGGTGTCCTTATGAAAAGAAAATATTAGGACTTAGACATGCACAGAGAGAAGACCATGTGAAGACAAAAGGAAAACGTGGCATCTACAAACCAAGAAGAGATACTTGAGAAGAAATCAATCCTGCTGACACCTTATGTCAGATTTCTAGCCTCTAGACCTGTGAGTGAGTAAATTTCTGTTGTTTAACCTCCTCAGTCTCTGGTACTTTGTCATGGCAGCTCTAGGAAACTAATACAACTTTTTATGGCCTCCTTTTCTCAAGTTGAAAGTTCAATATTTGGCATCATAGCTAGGAAACAAAAATTTCATGTACATTCCTTGTTATAGTCTTTCTTCCCCATTCTCATTGCTAGTAATTTCCATATTTGGGTCTGTTTTCTGTATCTTGTTAACAGAGTGATACGCTCATTTCTAGTCTTACTGCTAATGTACAATAAATGTGCAGATACCGAATAGATTTTGGAGAAGTGCAACATATAGTTGGTACATGTGTGTATTCATATAATTTATAATTTTTCTCTATTTTATTCCTTTGGTATGAGCTAGTATTCTCTGCTTTTGTGACTAGTGGTCCTGAATACTAATCCCTAAATTTAATTCACCAAAAATTGTCAAAAATAATAATAATATGGGGAAAGAGAGTGTGATAGAGGGAGAAGAACAAACGATCAGGTAAGGGCAGTACTGTGAATTATTAGGGTCTTATTAATAAGATTATGTTAGTCTAGAGGAAATGACCGTAAATATCATTCAGTGAGCCCAGTTGGTCTTTACTGACTGCTAGACACATCCCTGAGTTCTGTTCTTAGTCTCCAACTGTATGATTACTACTGTCTGGAAGTATTATTTGAACAACTAAAGTCACTTAATGGAAAAGGAATATGTCTTTAGAGAATCAACAGTAATTTTTCTATCTGGTTAAAAAGCAATGTTGACTATCTGGAAACATCAGTCATATTTGTAAGCAGGAAAGCATTGGCTATTAAAAGTGGATGATGTAAAGGGATGAGCAGAAACTTTGGCGATAGGTATACCTGGATTTAATTCTCACTCCTACCGCTTGGCAGCTGGATAGCCTTAGGCAAGTTTCATACCTCCCTGAAATTCACTTAATTCAGTCTGTAAAATGGCATAGTAACTTATTATAACATCCTTTTAGGAATTTTAAATCAGTTATTGAAATAAAAGTACACAATATATAGACAAGTATGGATTCCTCAATAGGTGTTTGACCTTTCATTTCTCCAGTATCCCACCCCCATCAAAAAAAGAAAAATACTTTAAAAAATTTACGAATGTTTCATTGTTCTAAAGTTAAAGCAATAAAAATAAAAATAATCATATGGCCTACAATCATACCATTAGAAGAACAAAAAAATAGGTGTTCATGAGAGTTCCAAATTAGAATACAAGTTTTCATTAGGCACCTGCTTATGTATGCTGTTCTGCTCTTTACAATAAATAATTAAATTTAAAAGACTTAATTCCTCACTTTTAAGACTTCATTAGTTTACAAATTACGTATAGACCTATGCTAAATTTTATACTGACCCATGCTAATGAATTCAGTACAGAAAACAAAAAACACTGCACTCAAGCAAACTATATATATATTACTTAAATGCATTTATATCCTACCATGTCTCATAAAGCATTGTGGTAACTCACTGGAATACACACAATCAAATATAATGGCAAAAGCACTTAATATAAATAGGGCCAAGGAAACATAGACAGAAGATGAAGTAAAGATGAGGGAAATTTGAACAGGAGGAATGTAGTTAACCGAGGTGTATGTCTTGACCTTAAGATTCTCTGTGTGGGGACTTCCCTGGTGGCACAGTAGTTGGGAATCTGCCTGCCAGTGCAGGGGACATGGGTTCAAGCCCTGGTCCAGGAAGATACCACATACTGCGGAGAAACTAAGCTCGTGCGCCAAAATTACTGATCCTGTGCTCTAGTGCCCATGAGCCACAACTACTGAAGCCCGCGTGCCACACCTACTGAAGCCCCAGCGCCTAGAGCCCGTGCTCTGAAAGAGAAGCCATAGCAATGAGGAGCCTGCACACCACAATGAAGAGTAGCCCCCGCTTGCCCCAACTAGAGAAAGCCCGTGTGCAGCAACAAAGACCCAACACAGACAAAAATAAATAAATTTATTTAAAAAAAAAAAGATTCTCTGTGGATAAAACAACATGTAAATAGTTGGTTACAAAGCCACATTATTTGAAGGTGCCAGACTGCACATTAACAGTCTGACACAAAGGGACAGCACAGGAAAACTATTCAAAGATAAAGATTTTTAAATCTTTGCAGTTTGAAACCTTTTAGAGCAAGTATAATGAGCTCGACACACATTTCAACACTCAACATGTTAATCACATGTTCAAAGTATGTCTCAAAGTCATTGGAAATAGTTGCTGTCTCTGTCCCTGATATCTAAAACTGATCTGTGATGTGTAAAACTCAGGAGGTATTGATATCCACTTTTTGGCATCTGAACAGGAAACAAAGTTGTTTTGCAGTGATAATAAAGAATGAAGTAAATGCAACAGTGAAATAAAAGACAAAGTACTGAGGGAATGTATTAACAAAACGAATCCAACTAAATTCTGGTGACCCGGGGCCTACGATTGTACACACTGCATGGAAATACCCCAACCTAAATACTGGCATAGGAGGAAGGGTACTGTGAAGCCCATCACAGTATAATCCTTTTAAATGTCCCTTTCAAGGTTGGCTCCACTCAACACTGAGTATAGGAAATCTTCCCATCAGGCAGAAACACTGGCTGCCCAGTGACTGACCAAGAAATTAACACACTAATGAATAAATGATGCTAATTTATTTATATCCCTGACAACAGGAAACAGCACACACTCTGTGTCAATGGTAAGTCCTCTTTCCCACTTTTCTAAATGGTACATTATGTTTTTCCCTTCATGTGTGGCAGGCATGATGGGAAATGGCTACCAATGGTTCTGTTATTGATTTCTACCTTCATTTCACTGTGGCTAAAGAGGATACTTTGTATGATTTCAGTTTCTTAAAAATGTATTGGTACTTGTATTGTGGTCTAACATATGGTCTATCCTGGAGAATGTTCCATGTGCGCTTGAGAAAAATGTGTATTCTGCTGTTGTTGAGTGGAGTGATCTATATATGGTTGTTAGGTTTAGTTGGTTAAATGTGTTATTCAGTCCCCCTTCCTCTCTACTGATCTTCTGTCTAGATGTGTTATCCATTATTGAAAGCAAAGTATTGATCTCCAACTATTATTTAATTTAATGTACTATTTTGTTTTTTTGCGGTACGCGGGCCTCTGACTGTTGTGGCCTCTCCCATTGTGGAGCACAGGCTCCGGACACGCAGGCTCAGCGGCCATGGCTCACGGGCCCAGCCGCTCCGCAGCATGTGGGATCTTCCTGGACCGGGGCACGAACCTGTGTCCCCTGCATCGGCAGGCGGACTCTCAACCACTGCGCCACTAGGGAAGCCCCAACTATTATCTTAGAACTATCTATTTCTTCCTTCAATTCTGTCAATGTTTGCTTCACATATTTGGGGGTTGTTTGGTACATATATGTTTATAGTTGTTATATCTTCTTGATAGATTGAACTTGTTATCAACATATAGTGGCCTCCTTTTCCTCTTGTGATAGTTTTTGATATAAAGTTTATTTTTTGTGATATTAATGTAGCCATCCCAGATCTATCTTCCTTCTTTCCTTCCTTCTTCCTTCCTTCCTTCCTTCCTTTCTTTTTCTCTCTTTCTTTTTTGTTACTATTTGCATGGGATATTATATTCTATGCTTTAACTTTCAATCAACTTGTGTCTTTTGAAATCAAGTGAGTTTTTTGCTGACAGCATATACTTGGATTATGGTTGTTTTTAAACTCCACTCTGCCAATGTTTATCTTTTTATTGGAGAGCTTAATCCACTTACTTTCTCAAAAATTACTGATGAGGAAGAACTTAATTCTGTCTGTTTTCTGCTTGTTTTCTGTATGTCTTATGAGTTTTTTTGCCCCTCATTTACTCCATTACTGAATTCTTCTGTGCTTAGCTGATTTTCTTGTAGTGAACTCTTGATTCCCTTTTCATTTCTTTTTGCATATAGTCTATTGATATTTTCTTTGTGGTTATCAAGAAGATTACATTTACCATTCTAAAGTTAAAACAATATAATTTGAAACCAACTTCAATAGCACAGAGAAACTCTGTCCCTCTACAGTTCCATTCCTCCTCTTTACATTATTGTTGTCACAAATTACACCTTTATACTTTGTGAGCCCAATAACATGGATTTATGATTATTTTATGCATTTGTTTTTTCAGTCATGTAAGAAATAAAAAGTAGAGTTACAAGCCAATAACACAATACTGGCTTTAGTATTTGTCCATGTATTTATCTTTACTGGAGATTTCTATTTCTTTATACAGCTTCGAGTTGCTGCCTAGTGTCCTTTCATTTCAACCTGAAGGTTCAATTTAGCATTTCTCAAAGGGCAGTGGTAGGAAGTTGTAAAACAAGCGCCCTCAGCCTTTGTTCATCTGGGAATGTGTTAATTTCTCCCTAAGTTTTGAAACCAGTTTGGCCAAATATAGAATTCTTGGTGGACAAATTTTTTCTTTCAGCACTTTAAATATGTCTGGCCTCTTGCTTCTGTGGTTTCAGATAGGAAATTAGCTATTAATCTTTTTGAGGATCCCTGCTTTGTAACAAATTTCTTTTTTCTTTCTCCTTTGGGAGAAAAGATTCTTTCTCTGTCTTTTGGCTTCTGAGAGTTTGATTATACTGTTTCTTGTTGTGGGGTTCTTTGAGTTTCTCTTAGTCCTGAAATCAGCCAAAGATTTACAGCAACCAAACACATACTGAACCAGGGAAGAGGCAATTTGAAAATGGCAGGAAAGATTTGTGGCACTTTCACTTGCCCTTGCCCCATCCACTGTTAGTGTAGTGATGGTCTTAAAGTGGTGGAGTCTTAATGCAGTGATAGTCTTAAAATAGCGGCAGACCATTCCTAGTATGGGACCCTCAATCCTGCTTCAGGAGGGAGCAGAAGAGACTATACTCTCAGATTATTATGTGTATCTGTTCTAACCTGTCTGGGAGCTACGTGAAGGCCTGACACAAGATGCTTATCTCTGTCTTAGCTAACTTGGAACACAGTCTGGAAAAGCAGCGGTCATTGCTCAAAAAAAGTGCAAGGTGAACTAACAAAGCATAGATGGCTGGGGCAGAAGACTGTGCACTGAAATACAATAGACCACCTAAGATTGCAGGAGCAAAAGTTGGGGGAGATTCTTTGGGAAATTAGAACATACAAAAAGTACACGTGTCCAGAGAAATTAAGAAAGCCACATGCATACTCAAGATAAGATGTATGTTCCGAAAACACCAGAAGAGTCTCTAAGCTTTTATCATGGGCTGAGCTCTGAACTTAGTGCAGGTCATCTAAATGTTGGAATGATCCAGTAATCTGCACAATGGGGAGAGGTGTGTGGTTTTGAGTGTGCATGTGGATGTGCTTGTGTATATTTTTGTTTGTTTTAGGTGCAGGAATTCAAGGAAATTCAAGGAAATCTCTGTCAAAACATAAGCTAAACATTAGCTAAAGAAACAGAGACTTCAGTGTCTGTTCCTATAAGGAATGTAGGACTATAATATAGTTCCTATAAGGACTATAAGGAATACAGTCATTGCAAAAATAGTTTGGAAATGTCCCTAAACAAACAGACTACTACAGCCTTCAACAATCAAAAGCTCAGAAAACCCTGGGAAAGTGGGAGAATCTGATTTCCATAGACACCGCATTATAATATTTGAAAGCCAAATTTTCAACAAAAAAACCCACAAGGTATACAAAACATGGAAAAGTATGGTCCATTTAAGAAGACAAATTAATTGATGAAACCATCCCTAAGGAAGCCCAGACTTTTCTCCATTGCATATTCTTGCCTCCTTTGTCATAGATTCATTGACCATAAGTGCATGGGTTTCTTTCTGGGCTCTCTATTCTGTTCCAGTGGTCGATGTTTTTGTGCCAGTACCATACTGTTTTGATTACTGTATGTTTGTAGCACAGTCTGAAGCCCGGGAGCATGATTCCTCCAGTTGTGTTCTTCTTTCTCAAGACTGTTTTAGCTATTCAGGATCTTTTGTGTTTCCATACAAAGTTTAAAATTATTTGTTCTAGGTCTGTGGAAAATGCCATTAATAATTTGATACAGACTGCATTGAATCCCTAGATTTCCTTGGGTATGATGGTCATTTTATCAATATTAATTCTTCTAATCCGTGACCATGGTATATCTTTCCAGCTATTTGTATCATCTTTAATTTCTTTTATCAGTGTCGTATAGTTTCCTGGGTACGGGTCTTTTACCTCCTTAGGCAGGTTTATTCTTATGTATTTTATTCTTTTTTATACCATTGTATATGGGATTGTTTCCTTAATTTCTCTTTCTGATAGTTCACTGTTAGTGTATAGAAATACAATTGATATCTATATATAAATTTTGTATCCTGAAATTTTACCAAGTTCATTTTTGAGCTCTAATACTTTTTTGATGGTGTCTTTAGGATTTTCTATGTATCATGCCATCTGCAAACAGTGACAGTTTTACTTTTTCCTTTCCATTTTGAAGTACTTTTATTTATTTATTTTTTCTTGTCTGATTGCTGTGGCTAGGACTTCCAAAACTATGTTCAATAAAAGTGGTGAGAGTGGGCATCCTTGTTGTGTTCCTGATCTTAGGGGAAATGCTTTCAGCTTTTCACCATTGAGTATGTTAGCTATGGGCTTGTCATATATGGCCTTTATTATGTTGAGGTATGTTCCCTCTATGCCCACTTTCTGGAGAGTTTTTACCATGAATGGATATTGAATTTTTTTCAAAAGCCTTTTCTGCATCTATTGAGATGATCATATGGTTTTTAGTCTTCAATTTGTTACTGTGATGTTAAGAGACCTAAGACAGCTACAGAGGCTAAGTGACCTTTCCTTCCCTGAATGGATAGGTATCCTTGTTCTGCCTTCTAATTGAGTTAGTATCTGAGTAAAGAACTGCCAGGTGTCATTTAGTTCACAGTACACTGCTGTGGCAATATAGAAACAAATTTGCCTAAGTCATTTGGCTTTTCTAAATTATAGTAAATGAATATACTGAATGCATACTTCAACTTAAGGAAATGTTCTTAAAAATATATTAATGTAGGGCTTCACTGGTGGTGCAGTGGTTGAGGGTCCGCCTGCTGATGCAGGGGACATGGGTTCGTGCCCCGGTGTGGGAAGATCCCACATGCCATGGAGCAGCTGGGCCTGTGAGCCATGGCCGCTGGGCCTGCGCGTCCAGAGCCTGTGCTCCGCAATGGCAGAGGCTACAACAGTGAGAGGCCCGCGAAGTGGAAAAAAAAAAAAAAAAAATATATATATATATATATATGTAGGCACTCCAGCAGAGAATTGAAAACAAAACAAAAAATTCAGGTAAAGGGTTGAAATAAAAGTACACTCAGTTGAATCCAGTTTCCTCTTGTAAATCTCTCTTTTTAATTTGAGTGGACAGTCAATTGAGAATATCTGACTTGAGGCTAAGGAAATCTAAGCCTTCTTGGCCACACTGTATTCTCTTATGTCATTTAATAAAGACACCAGTTGGGCTGCTGAAAAATAGTGGGAAAAATCAATCCCTCACATCCAAATGGCAGCTCTTGAAAATATGTGGATTGTTGTAGTTATTTTGCTCTTCTGGCCTCAGAAGTTCTAATCTTAACCTTAGCCCCTCATGAAGAGAGACTTTTTAAACCAATTCCCACATTACTCATTATGTGATTGTTGAAAAAGAGAAACCCAGCTCTTTTCCTGTGTTTTCAACCAGTTATCTTCTTCTTTTTTTTAACATCTTTATTGGGGTACAATTGCTTTACAATAGTGTGTTAGTTTCTGCTTTATAACAAAGTGAATCAGTTACACATACACATGGAAGGTTCTTATTGTTTGAAAATTTGGTGCCAGTATCTGCAAAGAAAGAAAAAAGTAAAGAAGGAAAGATGTGTTTATCAAACATCCCAATAGTGAAGGTGTGTGAAAGCAACTTTTGAAAAAGTTAATCTGTCAGAGTTTAGCCATATTATTACATTTTATTTTATTCATTGAAAATAAATAATTATCAATGAATCCTTTCTAGCTTTTCTAGTTTCCCAAAGTTCCCTGTATTCACATTCTAAGAGGAAAAATGGTATTTTAAGTCACTGCTCTCCACCTTATATTATTTATAATCACTCCTCGTGACCTCTTCCTTCCAAGAAACGTGATCCTGAGAAGTGTCCTTTGTCTGTCTTTGTGGAATAAGTGATGGGGATGCATCCTGGAGACCTGTGAGATGTTTAAATTGTGGCATAATGAAACTAGGATGGAGAGATCTGGAAAGATTTGGAAAGATGGTTGGTAGAGTGTGGCCAGATGGAGGAGAAGAGAGACATACAGAGAGAGGGAGAGGAAATTTTCAGAGGGAGAAAATGAAACAAATAATTAAATAAGTTTTGTTGTGTGGTGTGGGATGCAAGCCTTTCTCTCCCCCTTTCCTTCACAATGTCTTTGTTAAAGACTGTGTTTTTCATTAGTTTTACTAAGATAGGATTTGCCGTTTTGTTTGGATACTGAGAATGGACCCATGGAAACAGTTACATTTGGGTTATCTCTGACTATCTTTAATGAAGAACATAAATATTGGCCACACTATCTATGCACATGCTATCACCATGCCTTTTTTGTTCTCTGTTCATATATCTAAGTCCTCTTCTTTCTTTAAGGTCAATCTCAAATCTCATCTGAAATGTACATTTATTGATAGATTCAACCCATAATGAACTGTCCCTTCTTTGTCCTCCTTAGGCTCTGATTATTTATAAAAAGTCATTTTTGAACTTAGAAACTGTCCAATATGATATATTAGTTATTTCATCAGCATATGTTATATCCTCAACACAATTATACACTTTTGTGGGGCTGGGATCATACATTCTGTAATTTTTCTCAGTACTTACACTTTGATAAAAAGCGCATTCATTCATCTAAACATCATTTATTGAGTGTTAATTAAATATCTCAACTCAGTAAATATTGTTTGAATGAATGCATGCATGAATGAGGGAGTATGCAATAGGTAGCCTAATGTACCGCCCAATGTGAAAAAAACAAAAACATAAACAAAAAAGCAAGCCAAAAAGTGGACCAGGACTTTCTGTAAAATATCCTGCTTTTTGTTGGATGATGCCATGAAAATCAAGATGCTCCTGAAAGGTCTTAATAGCTGACCAAGAATAGTAAACAATTGAAATTCTCTCAGGCTTCTTCAACCCTATCACTGGACACATTTATACCTCTCAGGAATGGTATTAAAAGAAGAGATTAATAAAGCTTTTATAGATGAGTTGATAAATCTCTAAAGATTTAAGTCTTCATTGCCTCCTAGGTTTTCTCTATTTTGGGTTTCCAAAAGATTTCAATAAACCACAAGATAATTAAAAATTAGACATTATTTTTCTTATGTTCACATTTTTTGATGGTAAACACCTTTTTATTTTCTCCATAGTGCTGCCTAATTTCCACCAGTACAGTACTTAAGTGAATTTTGCTCTGGATGGTGGGATATATAAGATGTAAATGAATTGTTTGTATATGTTTTAGAATTCTTCAAAAAGGCCTGGCCATGGAAATGCATTGAATATTACTTAAATAACTAAAGTAACTTCCTCAGAATCATTATTCTATTCTGGTTAGGATACTATCTGCTCTGGTTTGTTAAAATTTCCCTTTAGAGTGGTTTTAATTTTGTTTCTGATAGGGTCCTAGGATTTATTGCCACACCCATCCTGCATCTGTTTTTCTTTGAATTACTCTCCTTGCAGTTTCTCATTCATACAGGGCTTTACAGGTTAGTGACAACCTGGCCATCACAACTCTGGGAAGGACAGGCCTACTTTTCAGAGGTGTTGATGTTTTCTGTACCTGAAGGTTTTCAAGAGATATCAATCTTTCTCACCACCTCCCTTGGCCCTCTTAATGGACTAAGCAGTTCCTCATGAAATTTCTGTAGGATATCTGTACCAACTTCTCAATATTGTTCCATCCTGAGTCTAAATTCCTGGCCTCAAGGTAATGTTAGATTTCTAGCTCCAGCCCCTATTTACATAAGGCCTATACTAAGGCACGGAACCCACAGACATCAGTGCGCTCTTCTTTCTCTGGATTTAATTTCCCTGTTACTTTCTGAAACATGCAGGTGTTCCTTTCTTTCTTTTAATCTCAGCTATGTGCTTTTAACTTTTTCAAAATTGACCCAGAATTTACATGTGTCTCCAGTAAGAGTACATTAAATTGAGCTTAGTCTGCTATTCTACTGGCCTATTTGAGATCCAGATAATTGGCTACTTAACTGGATTCAATTACCTGTATATTTCAGGCATCTAAAACTCACCATGTTCCAAATTTCCCTCCTTATTGTTAGTAATTTTCTTGGGAACCTGGATGACATTAAATGGAATAAACTTAGTGAGTGGCCGAGGAATGCCTGAAAGTTTGTTTGTCAGAGTGGCCAGGGAAAGTTAAAGAAGGAAGAAAAGCAAATGAAAAACAGAATCCCATTATTATGGCTGAGTTTACTCCCAGGATTCCATGCAGAGCTCTCTGTAGAGCTGGGTTGGGTTATAACTTATGCCAGAGCTCTATGTGGGGCTGACACCATCTCATGCCAAGCTCTCAGTTCTAGGCTAATGTCATCTCTGGTCCACTCTATGCAGTGGAAACTTTGGAGGAATGGCCAATGTGTTCCGCGGTGTAGGAAGAGGGAAATTGTGAACGTGACTTTCTAAATTGTGGAGGAACTAACCACTGTAAATGTGCCTTGAACTATGTTGTTTAATTTGACCAGTCAGATCAATGACTTTCCCCTTGAATGAAATGCTGCTACGTATATAAGCAGAAAAACAAAACTGGTATAAGGAATAGATAGCTAGTGGGAAGCAGCTGCATAGCACAGGGAGATCAGCTCGGTGCTTTGTGACCACCTAGAGGGGTGGGATAGGGAGGGTGGGAGGGAGGGAGATGCAAGAGGGAAGAGATATGGGGACATATGTATATGTATAACTGATTTACTTTGTTATAAAGCAGAAATTAACACACCATTGTAAAGCAATTATACTCCAATAAACATGTTAAAAAAAAACTGGTATAAGGAGATGGAGAGACTGGGAGTTTTATCTTCCCACCAATTAACTTTTCCTCTGACCATGACCTTACCTTTGAGTCTCCTAGACCTTGGGGATGATCGCAACCCCTTGGGTTGGGTGGTGGCAACCCCATCTTCACTAGAACCTCTATAGTTAACTTTGATTTTTCCCACTCTTTCTATCCATTCCATGTATGCAGTCAGACATTTGATCTTGTACTTTTACTGACAAAATATGCTTGAATATAACCATTTCTTTTCACTCTCATTGCTACTGCTATTGTCACTGCCTTAACTAGGGCTTTATCTTTAAGTTCTTTACATAAATATATAAATAAAGTATACAAATAAATAAAATATAATATTAATTCTGATGATTTTAAAGTCTTTTCTTAATAAAGACTTTTCCTGATAAAGAAACACAATATCTTATATAAATATTTTTGTATTATCTGTTCTTTTCTTAGAATTTTAGTCATATGATTCTATCTCTTGGTTTGTCTAGAACTTTTTGATTGAATGCTGGCTATTTTATTTGGCTTTTTTTGTTTTTCTCAGTGGAAATGTTGTTTTGCTTCAAAATATTTTATTTTACCTGGAAGTAGCAAATCTTCAAATTACAATATTTTAAATGCATTCAAATATCAATACTATGGGTGTCACAAAATCTAGAAAAATGACATTTAAAAATTTACTGCCAGATGTGTCTCTATAAAACTTTTCCCCCACTCTTTTAGCTATATATTCTTTAACTGCCTCCTCATATGACAGTTGATGTATTTTAGAAATAAAATTTTAAGAAATAAACTTTGTAGTTTATAGACATAGATTTCTATTAATATAGTTGATTAGAATTTGCTTTTAGTTATTGTTTAGAAAAGTTTATTTCAGCTTCACAATTTATTATTGATAACGCCATATTAATTTTCATTGTTAACTTTGAGAAAACCTCTATGGATTACTTCCTCATGAATATTTAGTATTATAAATGCATTACTGATTTCAGTACTACTATAGGTTTGTGCATTACAGGAATTCTGATAAAATACTCATTCACACCATTCCATTACACACATTGTTGATGGAGTATATTCTTTTATTTATTTGTTTATTTATTTATTTATTTATTTATTTATTTTTGGCTGTGTTGGGTCTTCGTTGCTGTGCGCAGCCTTTCTCTAGTTGCAGCGAGTGGGGGCTACTCTTTGTTGCAGTGCGCAGGCTTCTCATTGTGGTGGCTTTTCTGTTGCAGAGCACGGGTTCTAGGCACGCAGGCTTCAGTAGTTGTGGCTCGCAGGCTCCGTAGTTGTGGCGCACGGGCTTTGTTGCTCCGCTGCAAGTGGGATCTTCCTGGACCAGGGCTCGAACCCGTGTTCTCTGCATTGGCAGGCGGCTTCTTAACCACTGCTCCATCAGGGAAGCCGCTGGAGTATATTCTTGACAGAAGAAAATTTCCGTTTTGACTAAGCATTGATGAGAACTGAATCTTTTTTTTTTTTTGTGGTACGCGGGCCTGTCACTGCTGTGGCCTCTCCCGTTGCGGAGCACAGGCTCCGGACGCGCAGGCTCAGCGGCCATGGCTCACGGGCCCAGCCGCTCCGCGGCATGTGGGATCTTCCCGGACCGGGGCATGAACCCGTGTCCCCTGCATCGGCAGGCAGACTCTCAACCACTGTGCCACCAGGGAATCCCGAGAACTGAATCTTTGACTTATCGTTCACATGCCTGTTGATTGAAATCATTTTCCACAGTATAATAGCTTCTGGTTTTATACATTTCAGTTCTTTTTTCTTCTTCAAACACACATGCTTTAAGAGCTGTGAAGTGCAAGACATGGCTATATTGTAAGGTGGTTTTTGTCCTTACGCTTCTGTGTCTTGTGCTAGTTAAGTCAGTAGAGTAGTCAGTAAGAGTACTGGAAGTTATTCCTGTAATGGGATAGTGTATAGTCAATTACATATGGTGATGTCTGAAAATCACATAATAGCCTCACTTGAAACATCTCCTTAGCCAGATTTCACAAAAAGCCTGTGGCCATTCCAATATGATCCAACATAGTGGAATATGATAGAAGGAAAATTGGCAAAGAAAGAGACACTGGTCTTACCTGATGGAAGTTAAAATATCTCACTTTTGACAATTTTGCAAAAACCTATAATTACATGAACTAATTTCTAGGGTTCTTCGTAGGACCTTAAAAGGAGTTGTGGAACAACAATAGAAGCCACTGTGATGAGAAGCCCGTGCACCACAACAAAGAGTAGCCCCCGCTCGCCGCAACTAGAGAAAACCCGCACGCAGCATTGAAGACCCAACGCAGACAAAATAAAAATAAATAAATAAATAAAAATTATTTTTAAAAAAGTAATACTCAGGTTTGAGGCATGAGAAATATGATGAGGAGAAATTAGCTAATGTTTTCAGAACTTTTAAAATATCAAACTCAGTCTCTAAGATTTTAGCATTATATACAATATCGGTTACTTATTAGTGGTTTGGGAAGGCCAATTTAAAATTTTCTGATCTTACCGTATTGAAATTCATGGCCCTAATGTTTTCCACATTGACTATGTGAATAATGAAGAAAACTCAATCATGTATTTCATTTCCAACTGGACAGAAAACAAAATTTTAAAAAGTGTTTGGACTACTGACTTTTGATTTCTTCTAAGGCAAATGTATAGGTAATTTTTATTCCCTTATTAGGAGAAAAATGGTGGAAGAGGGCAGGGTTAAGAATTAAGATTTCAAGAGCGTGAGAGGTAGATGGCCAACCAGAGTTCCTAAGGTTCGGTGCCTGTAACTGTCGCCGCCGCTTAAGCCTGCCAAAGCAGTGGTACGGCTGCTGCGCTTGTGTTTGCTACCTCTAGAAACATTCTTGCCAGTAGTGGCGGCAGCGGGACTCAATTACCCCCTCTTCTCACTCTCTCCAGAAGCTCCAGATGGCGTCTTCTGTGGGCAACGTGGCCGACAGCACAGAACCAACGAGACGTATGCTTTCCTTCCGAGGGTTAGCTGAGTTGGCACATCAGGAATATCAGGCAGGAGATTTTGAGGCAGCTGAGAGACACTGCATGCAGCTGTGGAGACAAGAGCCAGACAATACTGGAGTACTTTTATTACTTTCATCTATACATTTCCAGTGTCGAAGGCTGGACAGATCTGCCCACTTTAGTACTCTGGCAATTAAACAGAACCCTCTTCTGGCAGAAGCCTATTCGAATTTGGGGAATGTGTACAAGGAAAGAGGGCAGTTGCAGGAAGCAGTTGAGCATTACCGGCATGCATTGCGTCTCAAACCAGACTTCATTGATGGTTATATTAACCTGGCAGCCGCTTTGGTAGCAGCAGGCGACAAGGAAGGGGCAGTACAAGCTTACGTCTCTGCCCTTCAGTACAATCCTGATTTGTACAGTGTTTGCAGTGACCTAGGGGACCTGCTCAAAGCCCTGGGTCGGTTGGAAGAAGCCAAAGCATGTTATGTGAAAGCAATTGAGACGCAACCGAACTTTGCAGTAGCTTGGAGTAATCTTGGCTGTGTTTTCAATGCACAAGGGGAGATTTGGCTTGCAATTCATCACTTTGAAAAGGCTGTCAACCTTGACCCCAATTTTCTGGATGCTTATATCAATTTAGGAAATGTCTTGAAAGAGGCACGGATTTTTGACAGAGCTGTGGCAGCTTACCTTCGTGCCATAAGCTTGAGTCCAAATCATGCAGTGGTGCATGGCAACCTGGCTTGTGTATACTATGAGCAAGGCCTGATAGATCTGGCAATAGACACCTACAGGCGAGCTATTGAATTGCAACCACATTTCCCTGATGCTTACTGCAACCTAGCCAATGCTCTCAAAGAGAAGGGCAGTGTTGCCGAAGCAGAAGACTGTTATAATACAGCTCTGTGGCTGTGTCCCACCCATGCAGACTCTCTGAATAACCTAGCCAATATCAACCGAGAACAGGGAAACATTGAAGAGGCAGTTTGCTTGTATCGTAAAGCATTAGAAGTCTTCCCAGAGTTTGCTGCTGCCCATTCAAATTTAGCAAGTGTATTGCAGAAGCAGGGAAAACTGCAGGAAGCTCTGATGCATTATAAGGAGGCTATTCGAATCAGTCCTACCTTTGCTGATGCCTACTGTAATATGGGAAACACTCTAAAGGAGATGCAGGACGTTCAGGGAGCCTTGCAGTGTTATACTCGTGCCATTCAGATTAACCCTGCATTTGCGGATGCCCACAGCAGTCTGGCTTCCATTCACAAGGATTCAGGGAATATTCCAGAAGCAATTGCTTCTTATCGCACTGCTCTGAAGCTTAAACCTGATTTTCCTGACGCTTATTGTAATTTGGCTCATTGCCTGCAGATTGTCTGTGATTGGACAGACTATGATGAGCGAATGAAGAAGTTGGTCAGCATTGTGGCTGACCAGCTGGAGAAGAATAGGTTGCCTTCTGTGCAGCCTCATCATAGTATGCTATATCCTCTTTCTCATGGCTTCAGGAAGGCTATTGCTGAGCGGCATGGGAACCTCTGCTTGGATAAGATCAATGTCCTTCATAAAGCACCGTATGAACATCCAAAAGACTTGAAGCTCAGTGATGGTCGACTGCGTGTAGGATACGTGAGTTCTGACTTTGGGAATCATCCTACTTCTCATCTTATGCAGTCTATTCCAGGCATGCACAATCCTGATAAATTTGAGGTATTCTGTTATGCCCTGAGCCCAGATGATGGCACAAACTTCCGAGCGAAGGTGATGGCAGAAGCCCATCATTTCATTGATCTTTCTCAGATTCCATGCAATGGGAAAGCAGCTGATCGCATCCATCAAGATGGTATACACATCCTTGTAAATATGAATGGTTATACCAAGTGTGCTCGAAATGAACTCTTTGCTCTCAGGCCAGCTCCTATTCAGGCAATGTGGCTGGGCTACCCTGGGACCAGTGGCGTGCTTTTCATGGATTATATCATCACTGATCAGGAAACTTCACCTGCTGAAGTTGCTGAGCAGTATTCTGAGAAACTGGCTTATATGCCCCATACTTTCTTTATTGGTGATCATGCTAATATGTTCCCTCACCTGAAGAAGAAAGCAGTCATCGATTTTAAGTCCAATGGGCACATTTATGACAATCGGATTGTGCTGAATGGCATCGACCTCAAAGCATTTCTTGATAGTCTGCCAGATGTGAAAATTGTCAAGATGAAGTATCCTGATGGAGGGCACAACGCAGACAGCAGTAATACAGCTCTTAATATGCCTGTCATTCCAATGAATACTATTGCAGAAGCAGTTATTGAAATGATTAACAGAGGACAAATTCAGATAACAATTAATGGATTCAGTATTAGCAATGGGCTGGCAACTACTCTGATCAACAATAAGGCTGCCACTGGAGAAGAGGTTCCCCGTACCATTACTGTAACCACACGTTCTCAGTACGGGTTACCGGAAGATGCCATTGTGTACTGTAACTTCAATCAGTTATATAAAATTGATCCATCTACTTTGCAGATGTGGGCAAATATTCTGAAGCGTGTTCCCAATAGTGTACTGTGGCTGTTGCGTTTTCCAGCAGTAGGAGAACCTAATATCCAACAGTATGCACAAAATATGGGCCTTCCCCTGAACCGTATCATTTTTTCACCTGTTGCTCCTAAAGAGGAACATGTTCGGAGAGGCCAGCTGGCTGATGTCTGCTTGGACACTCCACTCTGTAATGGACACACCACAGGGATGGATGTCCTTTGGTCAGGGACACCCGTGGTGACTATGCCAGGAGAGACTTTTGCTTCCCGAGTTGCAGCTTCCCAGCTCACTTGTTTAGGCTGTCTTGAGCTTATTGCTAAAAATAGACAAGAATATGAAGACATAGCTGTGAAACTAGGAACTGATCTAGAATACCTGAAGAAAATTCGTGGCAAAGTCTGGAAGCAGAGAACATCTAGCCCTCTATTCAACACCAAACAATACACAATGGAACTAGAGCAGCTCTATCTACAGATGTGGGAGCATTATGCAGCTGGCAACAAACCTGATCACATGATTAAGCCTGTTGAAGTCACTGAGTCGGCCTAAATAATGACTGTGTGCACAGGAGAATTACCCCTGTACCTGAGCCTCAACCTTCTGGGGGAAAGGGAACTACTTTTTCCTTATCTGTACAATACCATGTTGCAGATGGGTGACAGACAATGATAAGAAATAGCACAGCCAGACTTGCTTCCTGCATGATCATGATAGGGAGAGACACAAGAGATGGGAAACTGCTGTTCCACAAGGAGTCTCCATAGAATTTTGCAGCAGCCAGGTGTCTGGAAGGTCTGGAAGGTAAGTCTGGAAGGTCTGATCTCCCTTGGTCTTCCATGGGACGGATGGTTAGTGTGGACGGGAGATAGAGATTGCCCAGCCGTTTTGTGATTATCATGAATTGATTGAGTCTTCTGAATTAAATTTTTTCTTTATATTTTGGGTATTGGAGCTTTTAAAAATGTTTGGTTTCAGATATTTTTATTCATGTCAAGTGTATATGATTCTCTTGAGATAAGGTTTTAAGCTAAAATATTCCTTGTTTTAGTTTCTGAACTCTACAGATACGGGGACTTTGCTGGTGTAGTCTTTTTATAGGTTTTATAAACCACTTGAGCCTATATCAGTCATTTTAGTGTCTGACATAATGTTTGGAACTATCAGTGCTTTGTTGGTTTATAGATGATGGCTTAAATTCTTTTCCTGGTCCGTTTCCTTCTTCCCTTCCCCCCACTTTAAAAATTCTCCTGTAACTTGGCTAACAAAAAACCAAGTCTGATTCAAAACCTCCCAGAGTGTTTCTCTTAAACACATCATCTGGTGCCAAATGAAGATTCTTAGGAGTGAATATTAATTACGAAGGGCACAGTTGTGGTACTGTCACTGATGATAATAATAATGGATTTTTGGCCTAGAGTTTTGACCTGTTTCACCAGTGTTTTACCGTTGACTGCCCCTCTATGCTGCTTCCAAAAGTGATAGTGTGTGATAAGATTTTTACTTCCATTTCTAAAGTTTGGTTTTTTTTAAGTGAGTCCTGTTCTTCCTTTTTCTTTCAGCAGAAATGAAATCCCAGGTAAGTATAAGTATTCAAATATTTGATCTGTAAGTCACAATTATCTCCAGTACATTAAATAACTTTCATCAAAAAACAGTTATAGGTAAAGAGCTCTGAAGGACCAGCTATGTATATGATAATTATGTTTCAGACCTTCTAGGGTATTATATATAATAACTTGTCTTCTGGACGTGGTCTTGAAGTCTTTATGGATTCAGCCTCAGTAGTAGCGAACTGCACTGCTACTTGGTTTGGAGTACAAATTAGACTTTAGCCCTCCTGGAGGTTGAGTTTTTGGTATTGAAAACCATAGGAATGAAATTATTGTATTTCAACAAAGGATGGAGGGCTTGAGGCTTAAACAAGCCAACATATGAATATATGTTTTTGTCTTGCTCTACTGCATATATGCTGTCTACTAACAGATATTTTGCCTGCTAGTAGTGTTCTAGATTATGTCTTTCCAAAGTGTGGAGGCAGTGCACGTATTCTGTAGTTGCAGCTGATGCCTGAATATATCCTAGCTCACAAATTATTGATTAATAAGAACTTGAATTTCTGAAAGATTTGTACTGTTAACCAAAACCTGAGCAAGGAGTCTCAAATGTAATTCTTAGCCAGAATTACATGTTAATGTACCATTTAAAGTGTAAATGAAGGAACATCAGTGTAGGGATTTCTTTTAATTTATTTTTTATCTGCTTGAAATATCAGTTAAAAGTTGCCAGCTTGTTTGCAGATGAACAGACGTTTGAAGTTCACCAAACTACTTAATGTGGAATAGGATAATAGACTTCCAACGCCCTCAAAGCTGTGACCTGCAGCCATTTTACATAGCACATC
Source organism: Grampus griseus (assembly GCF_964374135.1). Classification (NCBI taxonomy): domain Eukaryota; kingdom Metazoa; phylum Chordata; class Mammalia; order Artiodactyla; family Delphinidae; genus Grampus; species Grampus griseus. The sequence goes on from NC_139017.1 coordinate 60,758,354, forward strand.
ATCCTCCTATAGGGATGAACCTTTCCCTGGCCCGAAAAGTAGCAGCTCTGTTGAAGCTTTGCTTATTGTAGCAGGCTTTTGTTTCCAGGTAACATGTCTGTGGAAGACTTAATTCTGAATAGAGATGTAGATATTACTGGAAACTAATTGTTTTTTCTATTATACTCTGCTTTATCAAAAAAGTAAAACATTTAAATTGTGCTACAGAAGTTCAGATATTGTCTTGCAATCTTTAAACTATAAATGAATGAGTTGCCCTTAAAAAAAAAAAAAGAATTAAGCAGTTAAGCTGTTGGTTCCACATCAGACAAATTATCCTTATACCTCCTGTCAATATTGTTAAGAGAGACTGTTATTTTATTAATCCTTATGATCCCGTGATTCTTTCTTTCATGTTTCAGGGCACAGCAGGTGAGAGAGTGGATTTGTTAAGCTGGGTGGGTTTATCCTTCTTTTATGCGTTCATTCAATTTTATGTTCATTTACTTATTGTACACATATGGCAATAGAAGCTGCTAAAGCAATCATTGCTATTCTGCAAAACAACAAGGCACAGAAGCAGATGTCTTATTTCCGAGATTTTTCCCCCCAGAATTATTATGATTAAAGATCCTTTCCCCCACTCCCTGGAGAAGACAAGGGGCTGCTCGCTGCAGGTTTTTTAATGACTTGGGGAAAGGCTCAAGTATCCCCCATTATGGTAATCCACCCCAGGGGCAAACCACACAAGAATATTATGAATTTATTTTATTTTTCTATCCTTGCAAAGGTAATACTCAGCTCATTAGAATATGAAAACTATACTGTCAAATTTCAGAATTACATGGATGAAGAAAATCACCAAAGTGGCATCATATCATATGTGTTATAGTTGTATTTACTATATTGACAATATTAACTATGTTGTGTTAACAATATATTGTATAACTATATACAGTGAAAAGGCAAAATGCTGTAACTTATTTCAGAGAAAATAATTATGTTGGCAAACCCCAAATTGTACATTGTAGATGGGTCCTAGGAAAAGAAGATTTAATTCATAGTGGACAAGAGGTTAGCTTCTGTTTTCAGCCATGTGCTATTTCAAGAAATTACACATCATGAATAATACAGGATATAAGAGGAATAGTCTAAAGACAGAAAAGCACATTTTGATTAGGAAAGAGAATTTAAGACTTAAGTCTTTTTTTTTTTAAGGAAAACTGCCTTATTACTATGAGATAAGAAAATTGTTTCCTTCTTTTCTTCCTTGCTTTCTTCTTCTTTTTTTTTAACCTTTTTTTATTTTGGATATTTGACCTCTAAGCTGAGATGACTGAAAATGCCTCCTCTGGGCGTCAACCTTTTTGAAAGACTTTTTCCCCCTCCCTAAGGGCTGTTTGTCTCTTGGAGGCATTGTCTACATTACTCACCAAGAGGCAAGCATTGGTCCTTGCACTAAATGCTGACATCTCCTGATAAGAGGGAAGCTGCAAAGTAGAAGAATTGAAGGTCAATATGTTGCTATTGGTCTCAAGCGCATTGATGTACATTTGTGTATTGGGGAAGGGGAGTGAAGCTTGACAGTGGGCCAGTGGGGAGGGGTAAATATTTTGTGATGCTGTCTACCTATGGGCTTATAAAGTTTACAGCTGCATTAGGAGGACAAGCATTACCATTAGCATGAAAAGTAGGGCAGACCTCAGTTGCAAAAACCTTTTACACATAGGGCAATACGTAAATGATACACCTTATTGCATTCACCCACTCACCCTCCCCTGTTCACGCTAATTGGAAATTTCAATCCATTTCAGAGAAGTAACACAACTATCAATCATTTTCCCTGGCACGAATCTTCCAGGAGGAAGAAAATGGAATACACCTAGCAACAGAGCTCACGCACTAGCCCATGTGTCTTAGATTTAATATCTGATCACTAGCTGGATTGAAGCCAAGAGGTGGTTCACAAAGTTGCTGCACGTTAGAATCACCTGGGGAACTCTGAGACCTCCCCGTGCCCAGGCTCCTCCCTAGACCTACTGAATCAAAATCTCTGGGGCTGGGACCCAGACAACAATGTTTTTCTTAAAAGCTCTTTAGGTGATTCATACGAGCAGCAAAGCTTGAGAACCAGCACAATAACGGGAACAAACTTATTTCACACAGATAAAGTGGGGCAATTCATATGTTAAAAGAACATGAATATATTTATTTATTTATTTATTTATTACTCTTTATTCTGTTTGTGTTTCAAATAGGCTTTTTTTGTTTTCTTCTGCAAAAAGCGTTGTCTCCATTTGGTCCAAGGCTTGGGAGAGGGCTCCAGGGCGGTTACAAAGCTGCCTAGTGGCTGCAGAGCGGGGCATCAGGCAGAAGCTCTGACGCCAGAGGGGCTCCTCAGAGGCCGCTGGACTTCAGAGACTCCTGTTTGTGTTCGAGGGTGAGCCTTTCAAAGAGATACTCGCCCAGCACAGCCTGCGGACCAGCCAGCCTGCGGAGGTTGGTCAGGTGGTCGCCCATCTTCTTGATGAGGTTCACCTGCTCCTCCAGGAAGCGGCTCTCCAGGAAGTCACAGAGGTGGGAGTCTGCGTGGGCGGAACGCAGGGCGCGCAGATCCGATAGTGCCTGGTTCAGGTTCTTCTCCCTAAGAATGGCGGCTTCCACAGCGTCCTGGGTTTTACCCCACTCATCTTGAGAAGGCTTCCGCGCATCCTGGAAGAGGGCGCGGCCACAGCACTGGTTTTGCATTTTCAAGAGACGCTGGGCGCCCTCACACTTCTCCTCAGCCAGTTGGCGAAAAATGTGGCCCACACTGTCCAGAGTCCCATTGTTGCTGTCGAAATAGAAGCTCAGAGAGAGGTAAGTGTCCACAGATGCATGTTGAACAGGCGGTGGACGGCGGCCTCTACCTCGATGGAATAATTCCGACGAACCTGGGAACTCATGGTTGATCAGTGATAAGGAGCTAATCTCAAAAAAACGGTGTTGGTCTGTCCTGGAGGCTGGATAGCTGAGTGGCTGATTCCAAAGGTTGTGACAGGAAGAAAGGTTGAAGGGTGGTCGGGGGCTGGAGCAAGGAGCGTCCCTGGGTCTGTTCATTCCAAACACTTGAAGCAAAAGACAGATCTGCAGGACCGCCGAGCGCACTGCCTCAAATAGGCTTTGATATAAATGAACGAGAAGTCCAAGAAAGGACAAAACTTACCCTTCCCCCCACCAAAATAGCTGGCGATACTAGAATCTAGATCTGGGAAGGGATTCTTCCATTACTTTCTTAACATTCCAAGCCACTAGAGCAGTGGTTCTCAACGTATGGTCACCTTGTAACCAAGCAGTACCCTATGGGGCCTTCCTAGGACAGACCCATCCCCCATATCCTCTGCTGTAGTTCCTCTCTGAAGTACTCAGATAATAATATCTCAGGCATATTTCTTGAGTTTTCAGATGCTAAAAACCACCACCCAGTGGAAGAAATTAACTCCTTGATGATCATGAGCACGTAGCCCCCAGACCTTCTGGCACCTAAGGATGGATAATGTTATCTGCCCTGTGGCCTCAACATCAACCAATCAGAGGATTGTGCACGAGCTGATCACATTCCCTGGGACGTCCCTCCCTCACCTGGCCTTTAAAAATGCTTTGCTGAAATCCTTTGGAGATTTCAGGGTGTTTTGGAACACGGGCCACCCCTCTCCTTGCTCGATCCTGCAATAAACCTTTTTCTGCTCCAGACTCCAACCTTTAGGTTTGTTTGGCCTCACTGTGCTTCAGACACACGAACCTGCATTCGGTAACAACCTGACCAGCTTTACCAGCATCTCCTGATAATGTGTCAGATATTCAAGTTTTAGGGCCCTGTCCCAGCACTATGGAATCAGCAACTCTGGTGTGCTCAGTGATCTCTGTTATAACAGGCCCTCCAGATGATTTTTATTCGCATTAAAGTTTGAAAATATCTGCATTGTCAGCTGGCCAAAGCGTCCACCAGCAGGTGAAGGGGAGTGGCGCCTGGAAAAGATAGGGACCAGCCAAGGCAAGTACAGCAGCATTTGCCGTGGTAGTAACGGAGAATGTCTTTTCTCCACTGGTTGGCACAGACTAGGATCTGGGAGCAGTGGCAGGGTTATTTAGGATGCTTTACATTTCAATGTAGAGTGACCGCTGTCCTGGTTTGCCAGAGACTTCCCCTGTGTGAGCACTTAAAATCTCATCCTGGCAAACCCCTTAGCCCTGGGTTTGAAAAACTTAGGGAATAACATGAAATGTAGGGGAAACATGATCTAGGTTTTGGGCAAGTCACAAGTGCTAATTAAATCTAAGCAAGTTGGACAACATCTAGCCTTCTCTACCCAGTTTCGGGGAGGTAAATCTGATTGGGTGAAAGGACTTATTGTTAAGAGATCTTTGTAGAAACATCCCCTTCTTCTTAGTCCGCTGGTTCTCAGTTCTGGCTAGACACTGGCATCATCTGAGGAGATTTAAAATGATTTTATTGGTCTACGATGACCAACCGTCAGTGTGAGGGTTTTTAAAAAGTGCTTCAGATGATTCTAATGCGCAACCAAATTTAGGTGCCACTGCTTAAGCTTTTGAACCGCTGCTACATATTTTCACCTCATCTTCCTATGAGAATATCCAACTGTAGCTGAGGTTTTGTTTTTTTTTCTTTTTTTAACTGTCTTATTATAAGATTTACTGTCTTAAATAAGATTGAATGTACAGAAAATCCTGCTAGTCCTTCTGGTATAGCTGGATACTTAGCATAATATCGTTAAGATATATACCATTTAAGTATTGTGACTGGCCTTTTTTAAATTAACATATGCGTTGAATTAGTACGATCTCTTGAAGTTGTCATGTTGGGGAGCTATACCTCCAATCTGCTGCCATTGATGAATATCTGGACACCTCTTATTAGGAATTGCTTTTAAAAATCTTTAGGGATTAAAACCAAGATTGCAGTATTATTTGTACTGCGACCACAAAAACCTCACAAAGTTCCCCCGCTCTACCTTCTACCCTCATCTCTAACCCTTGGCAACTTCTAATCTGTTCTCCATCTCCACAGTTTTGTTATTTTAAGAATAATATGTAAACATAATCATGAATTACTTAATCTTCGGAGATTGGCTTTTTAAAATTTTTCCCTCGGCATCATTCCCTTGAAGTTCATTTCAATTTTTGCATATATTAATAATTTGTTCCTTTTTGTTGCTTGGTAGTATTCTATCATAAGATTTTATCACAATTTGTTTCAACATTCATCCATTGAAAGACACTTGGGTAGTTGCCAGTTTTTGGCTATTATAAATAAAACTGCTGTGAACATTTATGTGTAAATTTCTGTGGGAACTTAATTAAGTTTTTGTTTCTTTTGGATAAATGCTCAAGAGTACAAGTACTGCATTGTAGGGTGAATCTACTTTTAGGATTAAAAGAAACTGTCAAGCTGTTTCTCAGAGTAGCTAAATCATTTTATTTTCCCACCAGTGATGTGATATAATTTTTCTACGTACTCGCCAGCATTTGATGTTGTCACTATACTTTAATTTTAATTGTTCTCTGACATCTCATTATGGTCTTAATTTGCATTTCCCTAATGGCTAATGATGTTGAGCATCTTTTCATGTGCTTCTTTGCCATGTGTATATTCTCTTCCATGAAATGTCTGTTCCTGTCTTCTGCCTATTTTCTAGTTGGATTTTTTAAAGTTGTTTGGAGAGTTCTTTGTATATTATAGATACAAGTCATTTGTCTCATATGGGATTTTCAAATATGTTTTCCCACTGTGCACTTTGAGTTTTCATCCACTTAAAAGGATCTTCTATGAAGCATTTTTAACTCATTTTGATGAGATCCAATTTATCAGTTTTTGCTTTTATTGATCATACTTTTGGTGTCAAATCCAAGAATTATTCACCTAGTTCTAGATGCCAAAGATTTTCTGCTATTTTTTTTTCTAAAAATGTCCTGCTTCTACATTTAAGATTATGATCCACTTTGATTTAATTTTTGTGTAAGGTGTGGAGGTTTAGCTTAAGGTTCATTTTTTGTTTGTTTGTTTTTGTCGAGGGATGTCCAACTGTTTCAGTACCATTTTTTGAAAAGTCTATTCTTCCTTGATAGCTTTTGCACTGCTGTCAAAAACAAGTTAAATGTATTTATGTCAGTCTATTTCTGGGTTCTCTATTCCATTCCATTGATCTATGTATCTACCCTGCATCATTACTGCAAAATCTTGAAATTGAGTAGATTAATTCCTCCCATTTTAATCCTTTACAAATTGTTTTAGCTATTCTTCAGCCTCTTCTTACCATATAAATCTTAGAATAAGCTTGTCTATATCCACAAAAACCTTGAGGGCATTTTAAGAGTAATTGTGTTAAGCCTCTTAACTTGGGGAGAATTGACATCTTTATTATGCTGTGTTTTCTAATCCATGAACAAGATATGTCTCCCTATTTGTTGGGACTTTTAAATTTTTCTTCATCAGCATTTTGTAATTTTCAGTGTAGAGGTCCTATAAATGTCTTATTGGGCTTATATTTAAGTATTTACTTAGGTCAGTTGTAAATGACATCACATACTTTTATTTAAGCTTCTACACATTTGTTATTAATATATAATTTGATAAAATTGTGATGATCTTGTACTCTAAAACATTTACAAACTAATATTTCTCAAGCTTTTTGTGGATTCCTTGGTATTTTCTCCATTTAGATTATCATCTCATCTTCAGATACAGTTTTACTTTTCCTTATTCAATATAATAGGATATATTACTATTCAACATTCAGTAGGATATGTTCCTTCCTATTCAACATAGTAGGAATAGTCCTTTTATCTTTTAAATAAACTTTTTAAAAATTTAACTTTTAAATTTATGTATTTATTTATTTTTGCTTTATTTTTTTTACTAGAACCTCCAGTAATATATTTAATAAAAGTGGTGAGAGCAGATATCGGTGCCTTGTTTCTGATCTTACAGAGAAAGCATCCAGTCTTTCACAGTTAAATATAATGTCAGTATAGGTTGTTTGTAGATCCTCTTTATGACTTTCAGTATGTTCCTTTTCTATTCCTAGTTTGCTTGGGGTTCTTTTTCTTCTTATTTTAAAATCATGAATGAGATTGGATTTTGTCAAATGCTTTCTCTGCATTAATGGATAGGATCACATGACTTTTCCCCCTTAATCTATTGGATATGGTGGATTACACTGTTTGATTTTCAAATATTAAACCAACTTTGCATAACTGGAATAAATACCACTTGGTCATGGTATATTATTCTTTTTATATATTTCTGAATTTAATTTGCTAATATCTGGCTGAGGATTTTTACAGCCAATTTCATAAAACATGTTGGTCTGTAGTTTTCTTCTTTCTATACTATCCCTGTCTGGTTTTGGTATCAAGGTAATACTAGCTTCATAAAATTAATTAGGAACTGTTCCCTCTACTTCTATTTCTTATCAAATCATGTAAAGTTGGTGTTAATTCTTTAAGTCTTGGGTAAAAGTGAAACATCTAAGCCTGAATATTTCTTTTGGGAGTTTTTAAATGAAAAATCCGTGTTGCTAATGGGTACAGGAAAATTGAGATTATCTATTTCATCTTGGCTGAGTTTTGGTAGTTTTGGGTGTAGAAGCATTGGTCCATTTCATCTACATTTTTGAATTTATAGTGTAGACTTGTTCATAATAACTTGTCCCTTATTAACCTGCAGGATACGTCATGGTATCCCTGGTTGCATTTCTGATATCTGTGATTTGTGCCATCTCTCTTCTTATCTTTATCAGTCTTGCTAGATCTTTATTGATTAGATTGTTTATTTCAAAGAACCAGCCTTTTGTTTCATTGATTTTTTGCCCCCTGTTTTCCTCTTTTCAGTTTTATGGATTTCTGTTTCATCTTTATTATTTCCTTCTTTCTGCTTGTTTAGTGTTTTTTCCTCTTCCTTTTTTTTTTACTATTTTAATATAGAAAATTAGATTATTGCTTTGAAATATTTTCTTTCCCAATTTAGTACTATAAACTTCCCTTTCAGCATTGCTTTCACTTCATTCCACAAACTTTGATCTGTTATATCTCCATTTTCTTTTATTCTCTGCATTTAAAAATTTTTCCTTGACACTGTCTTTTTTACCCATGAGTTATTTGGAATTGTGATGTTTAGTTTTTATGTGATTGAAGATTTTCCTGTTGTCTTTCTGTTATTGATTTCTAGTCTGATTCCATTATGGCTAGAGAATATACTCTCTATGATTTTAATTCTTTTAAATCTGCTAATGTTTTTTTATCACCCAGTATATGGTATATGAGTGAATGTTCCATGGACGCTTGAATATGTATTCTGCTCTTATTGAGTGTGTTCTTTAAATGTCAGTTATATCCTGTTGGTTAATGATGTTTTCAGTTCTTCCATATCCTTGCTGATTTTTCTCTCTGGTAGTTCTATAAATTGCTGTGTTGAAGTCTCAAATAATAATTGTGGATTTCAAATTTTCTCCTGTAATCTTCTTCAGTGTTTGCTTCATGTATTTTGAAGTTCTGTTGTTTGGTGCACACACATTTAGTATCACTAGGTCATCTAGGTGGATTATTCCTGTTATCTTTATGTAATGAACCTCTTTGCCCCTAATAATTTCCTTTGCTCTGAAATCTACTTTATCTAATATTAATATAGGCATTCCTGCTTTTTCTGATTAGCGTTCACATGATATATCATTTTCATCCTTTTACTTTGAACTACCTATATCATGATGTTTAAAATAAGCTTCTTATAGACAGTATATAGTTGGATCATGCTTGTGATTTTTTAATCTACTCTTCCAATCTCTGTCTTTCACTTGGTTATTTAGATCATTTACAGTTAATGTAATTATTGCTATGTTAAAGATTAGGTCTACCATTTTATTTTTTGTTTTGTCTTTTACCTTAGTTTCTCAATCCTGTGTGTCTCTTATTTTGCCTTCTTGTGGATTTTACTTAAACATTTTTTAATAAGTCCATTTAATTTAATTTATTTAGAATCATTTGTGTATACTGTTTGTATAGTTTTCTTAGTGGTTGCTTTTGGCATTACACTATACATATGTAACTTATCATAGCTTACTGGAATCAGTGTTTTATTACTTCAAGTGAAGTTTCAAAATTTTACTTCCATTTAGGCCTCTTAATATTTCCCAGTTTTAAAGTATGATTTTTTTGTAGTATTTCCTTTCTCTACATTGAGAACCCCATCAGATGGTGTCATCATTTTTGCTTTGACCATCATATAGAATTTAAGAAACTCATGAGGCTAATGATAGTCTCTTATATTTACCCATTTGTTTACACCCATTCCATTGTTCCCCTTTTCTTTCTGAAGTTCCCAGTCTTCTGTTATTGTTTTTTTATGTTTTCATAACAGTAGGTGATATCTGGGCTTTCCAGTGCCATTGGATATGGGTTTCAGGAAACACTGAGCCTGGCTCACTTAATGCTACTGAGTTGGAGGGTTTGTATATGTTGGGCCTTTTGGCACAGCAGATGCTAGCAGATTAGACTAATGTTGATGGGACTAGTGCCACAGGAGGATGGGTTCCCATTCAGGCTATGCTGCTGCTATAGTAGATCAAGTCCTCCTCTACCCCAAGTGTGGGACAGTGACCTGCTTGCTGCTGTCACTGCTTTGTATTAGGCTGCTTTTGCCTCAGGTGTGTGGTGGGATCCCTTGGAAGCTGCTGCTGCTGCTGTCAATCACAAGGTTAAATTCATTTCAGAAATACTTAAGTATAAATATATAGCCTGGCTCTTGTATGACCTCTGTATTTGTTTTTTATTGCTTTCATACAAATTACCTCAAATTTAGTGATTCAAAACAATGTAAATTTATTACCTTACAAGTCTGATGTTGGTCTCAATTGAGTAAAGTAAAAGTGTTGGCAGGATCGACAGATGAATGGATAAAGATGTGGCACATATATACAAAGGAATATTACTCAGCCATAAAAAGAAATGAAATTGAGTTATTTGTAGTGAGGTGGATTGACCTAGAGACTGTCATACAGAGTGAAGTAAGTCAGAAAGAGAAAAACAGATACCGTCTGCTAACACATATGTATAGAATCAAAAAAGAAAAAATGGTTATGAAGAACCGAGGGGCAGGGTAGGAATAAAGACGCAGCCATAGAGAGTGGACTTGAGGACACAGGGAGGAGGAAGAGTAATCTGGGATGAAGTGAGAGAGTGGCATGGACATATATACACTACCAAATGTAAAATAGATAGCTAGTGGGAAGCAGCCTCAAAGCACAGGGAGATCAGCTCTGTGCTTTGTGTCGACCTAGAGGGGTGACATAGGGAAGGGAGGGTGGTAGGGAGATGCAAGAGGGAGGAGATATGGGGATATATGTATATGTATAGCTGATTCACTTTGTTATGAAGCAGAAACCAACACACCATTGTAAAGCAATTATACTCCAATATAGATGGTTAAAAAAGAAAAAAAAAAGTGTTGGCAGAGGTACATTCTTTTCTGTAGGCTCTTAGGGGTGTTTCTGTCCTCTGGACTTTATCCGCTTCCAGCGGTCACTGGTAGTCCTTGACTCAGAGTCCCCTTTCTCCACCTACAAAACCCAAAATGTTGCATCTCTCTGATTCTGCTTCTATTAGGACATCTCTTTCTCTTTCTACAGTTGGGAATGGTTTTCTGCTTTTAAGGACTCATGCAATTAGATTTGTTCCATGCGGTAATCTAGGATAATCTTTCTATCTCAAGGTCTATAACTTCAGTCATATCTTCAAAGTCCTCTTTACCATGTAAGGTAAGATATTAATAGGTTCTAGGGATTAGGGTGAAGGCATTTTTAGGAGCCATTATGCTGCCTCCCACACCCTTAACAAGTGACCTTGAGCAAATTACTGAGATTTTTAAAGCCTTACTTTCCTCAAACATAAAATGGAAAGAAAGATAACTAGTTAATATCATGAAAGTGAAAGAGTATATATGAAATCAACTAATTCAAAAAATAAGCTTTCTTCTTTTTCTTTATGATTTACATGATTCTCAGCGTTCAGTTACTTGAAAAGTTACTTTTTTTAAAACAGAACTAAGGAATTTCAGGGTTCAGGTGCTGTAAGATTGTCTGAATTATCTGAGTAACAATTAGCTAAGCACAGGTATAAAGCATCTGATTTACTCCCTGGTGTTCTTTATCTTCTCATCCCACTAAATCCCTTGTCCAGCTCCAGCCAGTAGAGTCAGAGCTTGCTTTACTGTTTAACTAAAGTTCAATTTAAATTCTCTCTACATCTCCAGATCCTCAGCCCTGGTTGCATATTATAATCACCTGGGGAGATTTCAAAAACTACTGATGCCAAATTTTTACCTATCATTGATATTTGAGGAGGGACCTGGAATGAAATGCTCTAGCTTATGGTTTTTGGAGCCAAATCAGTCTACCCTGAGCCAAATCATTTGCGAGATCACCTCTAAAAAGGAATTTATCTATGGTGACTAATGCTCTTCCTTCGTCAGTATGCTTGATTTGTCCCTCTTTGGGGGAAAAAAAGAGGGGGAAAAGAACCCCAGCAGTTGGGCTCCCTGAATTACAACCTGATGCTGTGGAATTAGTGTTGGCTCAGAGGGCACATCTTCGGATACCCATTCTCTCTCCTGCTTCCTTGCATGAAGTTATATCCTTGGGCAGTTTTTCATCCACCACCCTCTTTTGCTTCTAATCTTAGCAAGTAAAGTCTCCTTAATGAAACAGCATTTCATGAGACTTACTGGGAGCATAGATCTGTTCCAGACCTATCCTATGTTAGCTAAAGCAGATATAAGTGGTGTATTTTTGGCATTCATCCTTGTGGGTTGGAGAGAGAAGACAGAATTTTATCCTTTTAGGTGTCATCTGACTGGGCAAATGGGCTCTTTCCCTCTGCTGCCTACCATGTAAAAACCTGAGGGTGTTACCTCTAGAAGGTATCTTCTAGGTATCAAAATAGTTCAGATAAGTCAAATTTCTCAGTAAAAGATGACAAAACTATGGCTTAGGTGGTTAATTTTCCATGTCAATTTGTCTGGGCCACCATGCCCAGTTATTTGGTCAAATATTATTCTGGATATTTCTGTGATGGTGTTTTTGTATTTTTTTTAATTTTTATTTATTTATTTATATTTTTGGCTGCATTGGGTCTTCGTTGCTACACGTGGGCTTTCTCTATTTGCAGCAAGAGAGGGCTACTCTTTGTTGTGGTGCGTGGGCTTCTCATTGCGGTGGCTTCTCGTTGCAGAGCATGGGCTCTAGGTGCACGGGCTCAGCAGCTGTGGTGCACAGGCTTAGTTGCTCCACGGCATGTGGGATCTTCCCAGACCAGGGCTCAAACCCGTGTCCCCCTGCATTGGCAGGCAGATTCTTAACCACTGTGCCACCAGGGTAGTCCCTGTGATGGTGTTTCTGGATGAAATTCATATTTAAATTGGTGGTGGACTTTGAGTAAAGCAGATTATCCTCCATAATATGGGTGGGCCTCATCCAATCAGTTGAAGCTCTTAATAAAACAAAGATCTCCCTGTTGCAAAAAGGAATTCTGCCAGAAGACTTACAGAAATTGAGCTGCAACTCTTTCTAGACTCTCTAGACAGCCTAACCTGCAGATTTTGAATTTACCAAGCCTCTATTATTGTGTGAACCAATTGTTTAAAATCTCACTCTCTCTTTCTCTATCTTTATATAGATATAGATATAGGTATCAATATCAATATCTAGATCTGTATCTATCAGTATATATGGGCACATTGTATACACATGCTGTTGGTTCTGTTTTTCTGGAGAACCTTGACTAATACAGTGGCCCATATAAATAAAAGGATGAACCCTAGTTCACCCAGGTAGAAAGTAGTACAATGAGAACTGGAACTTAAGGCCTCATGACTCATTCAGCTGTGAACACTGACCCAGAACTGGAGTCCACACACTCTGGCCCACTGATCAGATCTCGCTTGACTCCTGGTTTTGTACATAACATTTTGCTTGAACACAGCTGCACCCATTCATTAGCGTATTGTGTGTGGCTGTTTCCGTGCTACAGCAGCAGATGGGCAGTTGCAACGGAGACGTATGGTACACAAAATCCAAAATATTTACTATCTGACCCTTTACAGAAAAGATCTGCTGACCCTTGCTCTAGGATGCCATCTGACTTCTGATAGCACTGAGGAGAATAATTCATGCACATTGGGTTAGATTGTTAATCTCATGTCCTCCTTAGGTCAAAGATCTCTTAAATGCTCACCCTTGCAATAGCCAGCCTGGGGAGCATTGTCTGAGGATGCAGAAATATTTCTTGCCTGGTCTTTCCAATCCACACTGCTCCCTGACTATGGTTCTTAAAACCTATTTTGTTAAAAATTTTTATTGGAGTATAGTTGATTTACAGTGTTGTGTTAGTTTCAGGTGTACAGCAAAGTGAATCAGTTATACATATACATATATCCACTTTTATTATTTTTTAGAGTCTTTTCCAAATAGCCCATTACAGAGTATTGAGTGGAGTTCCCTGTGCTAATAAGAAGAGCAGGTTCTTATTAGTTATCTATTTTATGTATAGTAGTGTGTATATTTCAGTCCCAATCTCCCAAGTTAGCCTCCCCGCCACAATCTCCTGGTAACCCTAAGTTTGTTTTCTACGTCCGTGCCTCTACTTCTAAAACCTGTCTATTTTAACCAACTACCACTCATTGCTTACTGTCTCTGGCTTCATGTACTTGATAATAAATCTACTTCTTTTTCTATCCTGGATGACATGTTCCAAGGACTGAGATAATATCTTATTCTACATAATTTGTCCTTGATATTGTCTATCTTGGGGTCTTCATCTATGTCCCAAAGAAGACAGTCACACTCTGTCTTCTAGTACTACTAATAATACCACATTTTATGGCATGAATCTGGCCCAATGCACTGAACTATCCCTTTAGAAGCTGTAGGCAACCTGTCACTGGGTTTTAGCACAGGGGTAGAACTCAGATTAGTGTTCATATTTAAACAAATCTACTTGACCATAACTTTTTGTCTCACCATTTATTTTATTACACAAGTAATTTCTGTCTTTGCATCTGTGATGTAAATATTTTTAATTTCCTAAATTATCTGAAAAATTATTTAGAGCTTCCATTTCAGTAGGCATTGGAATTGCTGTGTTATGACTATTTCATTATTTTATTTCCAAATGTTAAATTAGGCTTCAAGCTTTGGCCAAGAGTAGACAGGAAAGGGTTTCAAAAGAAATGAAGAGTGGGAAAGACTTCTGATGCAATGGAGACTTAATAAAGATTTGATTTTGAATCAATAATTTATAATAAAGGTTTGATTTTGAATCAATATATTATGTCATTGCAAAATAGTTCCCTGGTAAAATTCCATTCTTTGGTAATCATTAATTACAGAAATTAACAATCAAAATATGCATACTCTTCTTCATTTTCTAAAAACAAACCTATATCTAGATGAGAGGAGAATTCATTTCATAACTCAGGCTCTGGACTTACAACTCCTAGTCCTATCTTCTTTCAACCATACCTGCTAAGCTTCTGTCTAACATTTTGAGCATGAGGTAAGGGCTTCAGCTTTCATCCCCTTCCTCAGTATATAGCTTGGTGACTAATAGTAAGGGATATAAAACTTGAGAACTTGGGTTCGAATCTTGACTCTAAAATTTACTTGTTGAGTGCTCTTGAGCATGTTATCTGTTTTTGCCTCAGTTTTCTCATCTATAAAATAGAGATAACATTACTTCTCTCAGGGAGTTGCTATGGGGGTTAAAAGAAAATTCATACAATGCAAGAATTTATCAGTTCTTGGAACACAATAAATACTGAAAAAAAATGTTAGCCATTATCAAGGCCCCCTCATTTTATGGATAACATAGATTAGTTTATATAGGTCTAATATTTACATATACATAAACATTTTGTACCTATATGTGTGTATACGTTTTTCTTAGAAATTGAGCAGTCAACATTCACATCTAAAAGTGTGCTCTATGAAATGTAGATCTGTGTACAGACACAGTGCTATAGTTATCTATTGCTACATAATAATGAAGTCCAAACTTAGGGGTGAAATAAACAAAATTTTTAATATGTGCCCAGATTCTGTGGGTCAGCAATTCAAACAGTACACAGAGGAGATGGCTTGTCTCTACTCCATGACTGATGTCTGAAACCTCAGCTCATGAGGATTCAAATGGCTGGGTCTGGAATCATCTAGATAATTTTAATTCACATGTCTGGCCCTTGAAGACTGGGCCCAACAAGGACTGTTGACTGGAGTGCCTATAGATGGCTGCCCATGTGGCTTGGACTTCTCATAACGTGGTAGTTAGGATTCAAGATAGAGTGTCCCAAGAATGAGTGTCCAGGGTTCAAGCATTCCACGAGAATCATGCAAAAGCTGCATGACCTTTTATGACCTAGTCTTAGATGTTACATAGCATCACTTTCATTATATACTGTTGCAGGCATTGGAGATCTTTTTCCATAAAGTGTCAGACAGTCAATATTTTAGGCTTTACAAGCCATACAGTCTCTTTTGCAACTACTTAGCTCTGCTGCTGTGATGTGAAAACAGAAACAAACAATACATATACTAAGGAACATGGCTGTGTTCCAATAAAGCTTCATTTATAAAAGCCGGTAGAGGCCTAGACTTGGCCCACCAGCCATAATTTACTGACCCCTGCTCTATTGTTTGAAGCCACGGAAAGCCTGCCCAAATTCAAGGGAAAATGCCCACAGCTGGATGCGAAGAATGGCAATGAATCTGAGACCCTGTATTAAAACCACTACATATGGGATATTTATAAGAGGATCTGTCCGCATACCTTGTTTCTCCCATGTATGGTGGATATGAGGTATTGGGACATCTTACATCTATGTAAGCCTGGGTCAGGGTCAAAGCTGGAATCTGAACTTAATGACCTTGATTTCTGGAATAATTGGTAACCCTAATTATGATTTCCTTACACTCCTTACCCCAATAAATATACCACAAAAGATAGATTTCAAGTAAACAGTTGCTTTATGGCAGATTTTTATTGTCTCCATTGACTGAATTATTCCATTTTGGTTGGAAAGCATGAGTTTTGTTTCTTTCCTAAAGAGATCTGCAACTTTTCAGATGTGGCATTTCATTCTACTGAGAGGATGATGTAGGTTTTTATAAACAGAAAAAGCAAGGCAGGCTGAGTTCACTCAGATCATACTAATGCTTACAGGAATAACCGAAACTGGAACACAGGCTTCCAGGTTTTCCTGTCCTGTGCTCCTTCCGGTAGGTGCCATTGTCTGCTGGGTCTGGCAGTAATAATTTCTGACCTTTACCTCTCTACGCTCTTGTGAAGTGGTTTGGGGCTTTGTTAGCTTTCTTATGAGTTTGTACTAAATTGTGTCCATAAAGTAGGCTGAATTCCTCAGGGAAGGATGAGAGCTGTTACTGTGTTATTACTGCAAATGTTGTGTTGGTTACTTTTTTTTCTTTTCTTTTGTCCAGTTGTATTCTGAACTTAAAAGTTATATTATCTGAAATGAAAATGTGCATTTGGTGGAAAACACTAATTTAAGGGATGAAAATTCCTGATGATTGCTTCAGTCAACCCTTAATACACACTGAGCTTCATTAGTACATAGACAACTCTCAGACCATTCCCTTGGAAGAGGTCACATAATAAGGCTTTGTGTTGATTTCACATTCTGTTCGGTAGAGACAGAACAAATTAGAATAATTAGCTGGTACAGGAAAGCACAAAGAACTTTCTTCTGTTTTTGTGATGCATCCCGTTATAAGGGTTGAAAATGAGACTGGAGGTAAGAACGTGAAACTCAGAAGAGCAAAGGAGAGAGGATATTGTTTCTTTGAAAATATTCTTTCAGTGTTGGCCCAGAAGAAATATGAAGCTGAGGATATTTTTTTTAAATGATGATTTTTGTGTTGATGATGTGAGTGTGGAATTAGTAAGAATCAGGAAGCAAGTATCCTTTTCCACAAAGGACTTGGGAGCAAATGAAACCTTAAAACTCCCTGCTCTTGGAAACCCTTTTGGAGCAGTAATCAGAGAAGGGTAAAGGTAAAGCCTCAGGGCAGAGGTGTTCAGAGCAAAGGGATGCGAGGAGAACAAAAGGAGAGTGGATGTGTTTAGAGCTGTCATTTTGAAATTTACCTGCTTCTGATTCAGTGCTGCTTTGCTGCTGTGTTGGTCCAGTGGAAATCCTCAAAGCAGGAGCAGCCCTATTTTAAAATAATAAGGTTAGAGCAAGTGACTTTAATCCAGGTCTCTTTAGCTCAAGAGCACAGAGGAGAGTGTGAGGAAAGAGTGAGGCTACAAGGAATTGTTCACTGGGTACATTTTCCCCAAACCTCACTAACCGGGAGAAATTGACCACTGGATTATATGCCTTGAAGGAAAGCAAAAATGTTGAAAGCAGAGTGTGGAGCTTGTTTAGAAAGCAAGCTCTATCATTTGGTCACCTGCTGATGATAATAGCATTGGCTGAGACCTGACCATTTACAATGAAGGCACTTCTGTAGGTAATAAGTTCCAGGAGGGCCAGAAATGAGTATGTCTGTTTCAGCATTTAGCATGGTTTAGCATCTGAGAGGCCGGTACATTATTGGCATATAGTAGACTTAAAAATGAATATTTGTGGATTGTCTGAATGAGTGGATGGATGTGTGTGATTCATATCCTATTTGCAGGTCCTATGCCCTACAGTGGATTTTCAATGTCAGATTGTGAAAGTACTTATGACGGGGATTGGCATTGTTCCCTATCTAATGGATAAAGATTACACATGAAAGGACTTTACATTGACATCCCAAAAGCCTCATAGGAATTACATAACAAAAAAATAAAATTGGATTCTGTATAATTTCTAATTTGTTAGCTGGCCAGAACACTGGTATTTCAGCCAGTCCTCTGGTAGTTCCGATGACGTCCCCATGATCACCCAGGCACAATCAGAATGGCTTTAGGATTTGGGAGCCAAAATGTTCCTCAGTATTTGCTGCTTTGCTAGTCCATTTAAGAAAATGGACTATTGAAAAAATAGCTTCAGACACAATATGACATTTTATGATTTAGCATGAAATCTGAGAAATATGGAGGTTATCTGAAGGCTGCAATGGTAAAGTTCCCTCTGCTATTGAAGTTATTGTCTTTAAACAAAGATTCTACATCACTAATGCTATATATATATATATATATATATATATAATATATATATATATAATGATATTCAGGTTAATTTCCTATTCTCTCTAAGGAAGTAATTGGTTGGTTGGTATGAGAGATGGTGTGGCTTCCAAAGATGAAAAGTATTATTTTGTTGTACTTTTTGGCTACCTAAGGATGGGAGAGGCCCAGGACACTGCAGTCAGTATATTATGTGGAGCAGGTTATATTGTGGTTTATTTATGAACTTTTACATGTTTATTTTCTATGCAAGTTTGTATGCTCCGTTTTGAGTTTTGGTAGATAAGCGGTAACTTTGGAATACTTGGAGTTTTATATATATATATATATATATATATATATATATATATATTTAACTTAGTTGTTAAAGCCGTGGAGAGTGTACTAGTCTACCTAGGTTCAAATTCTGGCTTTACCCTATGACTTCCCTGTGGCTTCCTCTGCTCACCTATTAAAAAGGAGGATAATAAGACTGCTGTGGTGAGTTATATACTAAGTGCTATTTAAACATTTGCTATAATGATTATGTATACTCGAAGGCAAGGAACTTGCCCCTTGATCGTCTCTGTATTCCTAGTGCTTAAGAATTCCTAGTGCTTTCCTAGTGCATTGTCTTAGGATAGAGATAGCTCAGTATAGTTCTTCTCACTATAAAGTACTGTTACATTGAAAGTCTTTGCTTGTGTACTAATAATCTATGACATATCTGCTGAGGACAAGGAAAGGAATAGTTTTAAAACTGCAATGGATAACAAAAGATTGTATGATGTAATGCCTTTATTATGTAATTATAAAACTAACAAATGATCATGGTAGGAAATTTGAAAAACTCCTAGACAAAATAGAGATCAACAAAATTTGGAGTAACTTTCAGAGTGTAGAGTTGTCCATGAATATTAGTGCTTTCATATTTTCCAGGACTTTAAGTAGACTCTGCTTCTTAAGAGTCTATTCATGATATTTTACTTTAATGATGTTTTCATCATGGGGACACACACACACAGAAATCTGTTAAAAAAAAAAAAGAAAGGCATGTAAATCACTGATGTTTCAGATAGCCACATGGAATAAAATGAGAAAGGTCAACAAGCTGAAAGAATGTGGAGTAGCATCTCCTTAACTGCTTACATAACTCTGATAATTACCTCTTTGTGGATAAAGTAATTAATGGAGAATCTAATTCAAGAAAAATGTATGAACTTCAAGCCTTCTCAAAGCCAAGTATTTCTTTACAGAAAAGGTTACTTTCCACGGCCATGCTTCCTTATTACCTGACAGGGAAAGAGTATTGTATGGCAAAGGATCTTCCCGAAGGATGGTGCTTCCCACACTGATTGTCATAAATGACTTCGGAATTACTGTTGCTGTATTACCAAAATCTTAATCTAGGATATTTTTGACAAATGCGGTCCTTAGTTAATTTTTAGAGCTACAAACTGTCAGATGGCTCTGAAATAACAATTGTCTGGCTATTCTTCAGGGTGATCACAATATGGTAATGACCTTGAGGCATCACTAAAAAGGAGGAAGGTGTGAGTCTTCCTTTGGTTCCAGAGTGAAATGCGAGTTGGAGTTGGAGTTGGAAAAGAGGCCCACAACCAAGTGATAGAGAAGGAAATGTGAGGTCATTGGTGAAAAACCAGGTTTAAGTTAAGGTGAAGAGGCATGAGGAAATGGTCAACTGTTACAGTATTACAAAGATCATCAAGAAGCATATCCATGAATGTGGTTCGTATTGCAATCTGCTGAAAAAGAGACAAATATCCTGGCCTGGCCTTCATGGAGATTATATTTTATTGATTCTGATAACAGATTATTGTTGAAAAGGGCCTCCTATAAATTATAACCATGGAAAGGCAGCAAGATAATTTTTTTTTCTTTATGTATGTGTTTCTCATTCCTACTCACTTCTCTCTTAGGGGAAGAGAAAATCACAAGAAACAAAAATGTCAAATCTCAGCTATTCATTTTCAAAATAATTTTTTCCGCAAATTCCAGTGGAGGCAATAGGTTAACTGTTAAGATTTGTAAGGCTCAAAAAGCTAGATTTTTACAAAGTGTAGCCAAATTTTATTCCATAAATAATAGCTTTGGAAAGAATATGTGATGGTGCAAAGTTGGAAAAAGCTGGTTTTTCTTCCGTAAATGACTTCACTGTGTTGGGAGAAGAGGCAGAGAAGAAATCAAAGTAATTAAACATGAGGTGAGTTTTCCTTATAGGGGACTCTAGTGCTTTAAAATAGACTAGATAATCCTAGGGATAATCTGAGGGTAGAACAGACCAATGCCTCATTTCCAATCTGGTACCCTGGAAGAAAACAGTGTATTTCCTTTGAGGTTTTTCTTCTGCTTTGTTTTGGTTTTGGTTCATTTTGTAATCAACCTTATTAAGGTATCATTTACATACAATAAAATGCAGACATTTTTAGTCAACGGTTCAGTGACTTGTAATTAATGTATACATTTGTTTAACTACCACCCCCATAAAGATAGATAACAATTCTCAAACCCTAGAAAGTTTCCTCCTAGGCTTTTGCCAAAGTATCCCCATCTCCCACCCCAAGGCAACCACGGATCTGTTTTTTATCTTTAGAGATGACTTTTGCCCAGTTTAGAATTTCATGTAAGTTGAATAATACAGTAGGTGCCCTTTTGATCTGGCTTCACTTGCTCAGCACATGGTTTTTGAGATTCATTCATGTTGGGATGTTTTAAACCAGAACTTTAGCCTGGGTGGCTGATGTTGTCTGAAGGCACCTATAGGTACATCTGAGTCTCTGGCATTGTCACAGTCTGTTCTTGGCTCAATATTTTCAACTTTACTAAGACGCACAAGGCTGAAGTAAGGAAGATCATTGTCAGTATAATGGAGGTGAAGTGGGTTCTGTTATGTAATATTCTCAGCATAAATTGACCTGCTTGGAATCATTGTGTTGATAATCGACAAGGATACTCTTCCTCCAAAAACCTTGATACTATAAAACTAAAGGACGCTGTCCTAGGACTCTTTTAGTTTTCATTTTTTGGGAAACATTTCTGGAAAATTCAAATGCTCACAACCTGAAAGAAGCAATTATTCACCTGAAGGCTGACTCTGCTAAAGTTGAGTTGTCCGACCTTTACATGCTGATAGAACCCAAATAGCCTTGTGAAACAATGCTCTCTTATTGGATATAAGCACATAGATTGTTTAAGATGGACGTGTATATGCAGTAAAGTGAAAAAACTAAATCTTTGAGTTTCCCTTGCTGGGTTTTTTTATTTTTTCATTTAAGTTTCTATAGCATATGCTAATAGTTTAGGGTAACCTCAGGTTAGTTTTAGGTCCACTCTTTACATTAATGTTGAAGTATTCCATACCCACCTTTTTTCTACCTTCCTTCTTTTCTTCCATCTTTCCTTTCTAACTTCTTATAATCCATTATACTTAATCCTGCATTTGTTGAGGTGGGAATTAGTGTAGAAAAATTGAAAGCAGTGTGAAATTTTGCTGTTCAGAATGCATGTTGACTAAATTCTATATTGAGAAAAGGTCTGAATTTACCCACAGTAACCCTTTCTCAGAGTCTTTGAATAAAGGCCATAGAAGCTGGTCTATATATAATATCCTGACAGGTATGTAGAATTCATTGCCCTCAAAGAGCTTACCTGGCGTAGATGCATCTGAATGCATTTAATGATTGTTTTATTGGCAGCAGTGCCAACATACACAGTTTGTTTTGTTTTATATCATTCTCATTACCTGCTGTTTACCACTGTATACATTGCTAATTGTGTGTTTCTATGGCTTGTGAATTTCACGACCAAATAATATGTAATTTATTGCACACTTTAGTGTAGAAGATGGAGACTCCATAACTTTTCGTGTGCTCTTTGCCACTTTGGAATGTATTACACTGAGATCAGGCAAAGTAATAAATTTATTTCAAATGTGCGTGATAGCTAAACATCAATTAGGACTGATGGGCAATATTTCTTCTTCCAGCAACATAACAGTTTTTAAAGACTAAGCCATTGAACGTGGAGTTACTGAACATGGGACTCAGTTCACTGGGATCCTTCTTAGAAAAATAAAGGACAACTTGAATTGGATTTGTGTGGCTTATTCAAGTAGTAACTAATCAGCTACATCTTGGTGAACTTAATTTGTCACGATCGTTCGGTATTTTATTAACTCTCTTCCCCTTCTTCCCCCGACTCTCACGAGAATGGATCATGAGTATCTTAAAACATACTAAGTCGTCTTCCACCCCTGTTAATCTAACTACAAACGCACACTTTCCTTATCCAATGTAACTTACTGTCTTTTAGAGTGGCTGGGGTTTTAATTCTCTACAAAATTAAAACCAGCAAAGAGAAACATTTTCAAGGAGCCACCACATTGTAGAGCTTTAGAAATAAGACTTTAGAATTAAGGGAAAATATATCATTTTATAGGTAAAGCACCTGAGGCCTAAAGTAGGAAGGTAACCATCGAGGTCAGGGAAAGGTGTGGAAGATCAGGTTTCAAGCTGAGAAAGAGACTACAGGAACTCGACCTGAGCAGGTCAAAAACTGAAAGGAGACCACGAATGTTCTGGGAAGGCTGGCATCTGGCCTCAAGTGTGAGATTCAGACAGGGAGTGGGCCCGGGGGGAACTGCGCTTCTGCAGTAGGCAGAGAAGTCCACCTCATCTCCGAAAGTGCCACTGACATCAGAGAGTTGAGGGGAAAGAGCAATGAATTCCAGTCCACCTGAGAAAGCAGGCCAATCTGATTAACTCTGAATTTAGGCTTATTTCAGATACTTCTTGAGAAAGAACTTGGACAAGAGCAAGTCCCACGCAGCCTCTTTTAAATCCATGCCCAGTATTTTCTGGTGGAGTTGCTTAAACCCTCCAAGTGACTCCAGTATTTTAATTTCACTCTATATTTAATTCCGACAGTTCTATGATTGATTATTTAATGGGCAAATAAGTAGGGTCACAAAAGAATGTGAATGTGTTTTACACATGAGGATGGGTGGAGTGGAGGATGGGTGGAGTGGAGCAGTCTGGAATAGGACACCAATAAAAAGGGATCTTGGTAAAGAAGAACGTCTATTAGAAATGGAGAGGAATTCGCAAAGAAATTTGTGCCTGACACCACGCCCTTCTCTCTGCATGTTTAGAAGCTAGTTTCTAATTTTAGTTTCATAGGAGATGTACCTGTGATGAATTGTCTTTTATCTCCACACTATTTATCACATGGACATATTGTGTAGTTTGTGTGAGAGAAAGTAAGTGTTAGAATTTGTCTTGGCAAGCAGCTATAAACATTTCCTGGAACAATCTAGGGTAGAAGGAAAAGGAAAGGAAGGTGGAAACAAAGGACAAAGACAGCTAATGATGCTGGAGTCTCTCGCTGGGATTTGTGGTATCTCTTTTTGAAACTAAGTACAGAAAGTCAGAACTTGACTGATTGTTTCTTGATCACGGTTTGTTTTCATTTTTGTTTTTTTCTTGCTCTCTCATCAGTTACTCCAGCCAGTGCCATGTCATTTTCAGTTTCAGTAAGCATGCCGGTCTTGTTTCCATTCACATTATTCATGCAAAAGTTGATGGAACTGATGACCCCGAGTTATCAAGGAAACATTAGATACACCAGTAGATACATTTCTTAATTTTAGAAAAAAATTACCGAGTGAAGGTTAAAATAACTCCTCTTAAATTTGTCATTTAAAAAAAACTTCTCCTAACATACAATACCTCATTGCCTAATAGTGCCAGATAAATGAAGAATTCCTATGTATTCATGAATGCAGCCTAGTCTGTATATTTCTTGGCAGGTATGACCGTTACCGAGGGTGACGGCCTAGTTTGCTGGCCATGTCCTGTCTCCTAGAAAGTTGTAGTTTCTGTTGTCTTTCAGTTGGTCCATTGGATATCAGAGGTGAATTTATAAAACTATACTTCCCTTTACACTTTGTTTTGTCTTGTTTTTTTTACTTGAAGTATAGTTGATCGACAATGTTGTGTTTCAGGTGTACAGCCAAGTGATTCAGATACATATATTTCTTTTTCAGATCCTTTTCCATTATAGGTTATTACAAGGTATTGAATATAGTTGCCTGTGCTATACAGTAGGACCTCGTACTTTATCTATTTTGTATATAGTATACACTTACTTTGTGTGATTCAGGCTGGTCAGACCACATGATTATTTTCGCTTCTGATGTAATTTTTTCAGGTCCAACCTCAAATCTTTGATAAGAAGATATTTTAAAATAAGTTTAGCATGTGTGTGCTCTAAATCCAACAGTAGATATTAGAGATGTGATTTTGCACTAGGTATTCCTCTCTTTTTTGTTCTTGGCCAACCAATTGAAAATTAGCTTTTACTTTCTGGTTGGTTTGCTAGATGTTTATGACTATAATAAAAATCTTAAATTTTGTCTCATATCTTAAAACACAATCTGAATTAGCAATGGATATTGTGCTATACATAGGGGCTGTGATATAAATATAGTTTCTAACTTCAAAAACATATAGCCTAGAAGGGAACACAGACACATATGCAGCAATTATGGCAACTGCATTTGTTTACTAAGTGAAATAGTACTGAGATGGATAAAGTGCTAGCAAGCCTTGCAGCTTCAAAAATAGATGTGCAGTTCTTTAAAAATCTTTTTAACATTTTTCCAGCTACATGTAGAATGTAACTTAGCATAAAAACGGTATGGGTTTTATTTTAAGTAATTTAGCATTTTGACATCCTCATAATGAATTTAAATCCAGAAGGAGGTTTCTCTCCATGATCTCTTAAAATGGTCCTTGATCATCCACAATATTTCCCATCATCACAAAGGTGGTACCAAGGGCAGGGAACTCCAACATTATTAAAGTTTCATAAAGCAAAGTCAATTTTAAGAATATAATGTCCCCAAACTGATAAAGGTCTTGACAGATAATTTCAAGGGAAGCATAAATTATTTTCTGTTTGTCAGAGGGCAAAAATATTTAGGTTGAGTTAATGAATGGTAGAGTTTTTGAGTGGAGAGTGTACTTAAAATATTACGTAGATCTGTACTGTCAACAGATGCTAGCCACGTGGCATTATTTATATTTAAACAAATTTAAAAATAAGATTAAAAATTCAGTTCCTCAGTTGCATTTGCCATATTTCAAAGATGTTTATTTGCTCCATGTAGCTATTGAATACTGCTTTGCATAGTACAGCTATAGAATATTTTCATTATCACCAAAACTTCTATTGAGCAATACTAAAATTATACCCAGATGTTCACAGAGAAGGCAACCAAGTCTCAAGGAAATAATATAACTTCCCCAAGATCACACAGCTATGTGTTTAAAGAAAAACAAAATGACACAAAGGAAATAGTAACAGAGGCATTAAAGAAACCCAGTAAGTTTCTGGAACAGTCAAAGTAGGGTTTAAAAGTGCATACTTAGCTGTTAGCAGGGTTGAAGCTCTTGATGGTTGGTAAGATCTAGCTGCCTGAATTTGGACATTAGCATTTTATGCAATGAATTAAAAGCAAAAAATCATTTCAACGAATGGCTACCAGCTCCATATTTTTAGCCACTGCCGTGCTTCCAGATTATGTTTATCACTTTCATGTACAGGGCACCACTGTGAAATGTGATGGTTTATCTGACCCCAGAGAAATCAAGAAATCTCGTGGGGGTTATGGCTATATTTGAAAAGGTTGATTTTTAAATGCATCATGCAGACTGGCCCTGTTTTAAAAGGGATTCCTGCCATCAAATAATCAAAATGTAAAAACTCTTCTCACCTTGCAAAAGTCAAAGATAGTCCCTGCATCTTTATTATTTCGTTGAAATCCAAATATTATTTTTCCATTCTCTAACTTGTTTTCCTCACAGTGTGATCAGCTATTGCCAAGGAAGGAAAGGTTAGGTTTATCAATCAAAGTTTGCTAAAGGCCCCCTAGGTAACTGAACCCTCAGGAGAAACAATCGTCATGTATTCTTTTTCTGTTGTTTCAGTATCTTCGTAAAGAGTCATTTCAATATGTTTGGTTCTGTAGCAGAGGTTCTGTGTAGTGCTTATCCTCCTCAGAGGTCCAGAGAGCCTGCGAGTCTGTGAGTAAAGATGGGTAAGGAGAGAGAGGGAAGGAGGCTAGAGAGAGGCTCAGGGCTGAGATAAGGACAGTGTTCTAAAGCCTCCTGGGGGTGAGGCTGGGGTGCACAAACACCCACAACTAATCTAGACAGAAACTGAATAATCAACGGGACGACCACTATGAAGTCATGTGGTCACCTCTCCCTCTAGAAATAAACATTGCCCTCAGTAAGTCTCCTCCCGCCCCAGAAGAGCATTAGGAAGGTCTGGAGAGGGGGATTATTGGCAGAAATGGAAAAAGCAGGTTGAAGGGATTCGCCTGGAGCAGAGAGACCAAGAAACCCAAGCCAGGAGATGGAAGGCAGACATTTCATGGAAGTCTCCAAGCCCACGTCAAGTTCTGGGACCACCAAGTACAAGTCAAAGAGTGCTCATTTAACCCCTTTGGGCCCCCACGGGAGTGGAGGAAGGTTGGACAGAGAGGGAGAAGGGGCCATTGAAGGTACAGTATTTACTACGGGATTTAACTCCTCAAAGGCCTCCCAGTAGCTTCAGATCTGCGCAAGAATCCTTCATGTCCTGCTGGTTTGCAGTGAGTGGCTCACAGCTTTAAGGCCTCTTCTGCCAGATGGAGAACTATTTCAAACATCCTGCCTCTATTTTGTACTGTAGCAATGCAGACAGGAAACCTGACCCCATTTTCAGGTTCTAAAGAGAAATTCTAAGTACCTGAAAGACTGAGGAACATGGTGGCTTTTATTTAAGATGTGGAGATAGAGAGCACATACCTGGACTTGGGCCTGCAGCAGCACCAAGAGTTCCATTTATTTTCTCTCGCATCTCTGTTTCTCCTTTTCTCTCTGCTGGATTAGCCACGGGGACTCCAAGTTCTTCATTGTGTGGTTCTGGTACGAAGGTTCTCCTGGGAATTATAAAGCTATTCACCTTCTACATCGAGCACTTCTTATATTTTCCCCAGCAACGTAAGTCATCCTTAAGAGGAGTCAGGGTGCTAGCTTTTAAATATATTTTAGTCATCCCTTTGTACATTAAATGCTCTTTCTTGGAGACTGCTCCTGACAAAGTGTTCACCGTGCTCTCAGCCGGCCTCCTGAAGTTCTGCCCTGCCTTCCCCACCAGGTACAGTTCAGAATCTGCCCACCTCAGGGTGATGGGTTATCTTCTAGTTGCTTTATTCCTTTCCCTTTTACATTTAGAGAATATAATTTGAATACATAAACTTCTCTGTGACCACAGCTTTGTTTGCAACCCCCAGGTTTTGTTATGGCATATTTTCATTATCATTCAATTAATAAAATTCTAATTCCCATTGCGACTTTATCTTTGACCTACATAATGATCAGAAGTATGTTTTTAATATCCAACTCTTTGGTAAAATATTGGTTATATATTTTAAATTTCTTGCTTATTCAGAGTCTTGTTTTATAACCAGAATATAATCAATTTTATAAATGTGCCATGTGCCTAAAAATTTCTGCATAATATATATATTCCATCATTGTTGGTGCAGTGTTTTATGTAAATTTAGGCCAAAGTTTTTAATGATGGTATTCAGATCTTCTCTAATCTGCTGATTTCTTGTTGTGATTCTATGTTACTGATCTAGGTAATTTAGATTTTTCTATTTCTACTTAGTTTTTTGGAATTTCCCTTCATATATTGCATTGAAGTTTAGATTTATAATGTATTCCTTGTAAAGTAACAGTGGGTTTTATTATCCTGCCTTATCGCCAGTGATACTTTTTGCTTTCAAATCTACGTTAACATTAAAAAATCTTCCATTTTACTTATTGTTGTTATGACATAATTTTTGAATCCTTTCATTTTCAATCTGACTCTTGTCTCTTGTAGGTGGCATAGAATTAGGTTTTTTGTTTGTTTCAATAATCCTTGTCCTTTAATTTGAGTATTTACAGTTAATGTATTTTCTTATAGACCGTTTACTCCTTGTTTACTATTTGTCCCACCTTGTTATGTTCCTTTTGCTCTTCTTTCTTCCTTTGAGATTCCTTCAAATTCCATTTTCCCTTGTATTAGCTTGTTGTTTTTACATAAGTAGCTGTTACACATGTACCATGACTTATTAGGTCTTTTACTGCTTCTCAAGCAATGCTGAGATCTTAAATTTCTTTTACTACTTTTTCCTCTTCCATTTGTTTTAATGCATTCTCATTTTTGATATATTTTATTATTACTTTTCTGTGCAGTTAGATTTTATTTAGGTTTATCCACTTATTTATCCTTTCTGTTATACATAATTCTTTATAAAGTCCGTATTTTCATCTGTGATAATCTTCCTTCTGCCTGCGTGTCTCCCTTTATAATTTAATTCATTCAGTTCTGATGAGAACATATTTTCTAAATTTTGCTTGTCTGCAAATTTCCTTATTTCATCTTTCCTTCCAAACAACATTTTCTCTGCCTCTAGAATTCCCAATGGGCAGTTCTTTTCTTTAGCACTTAAAAAATGTTATTCCATTATTTTCTAGTATCCAGTCAGTTTCGCTGAGAAGTAGGCTGTAATCTTAATCCTATTGTTCCTTTGAAAGTAATCTGTCTCTTTTTCCTCGGGCTGCTTTTAAGATGTCATGTTTTCTTTGCTATTCATAAATTGTACTGTGGTGATCTTAGGTGTGGGTTTCTTTGTATTTGTTCTTGTTGCATGTTTTTAGTGCTTATTGAATTTATGGCTCCATATATTCCTTTTAGTTTTAGAGAACTCTCAGCTGTTAACATTTGTGAAATATTGTTTTCATCCCAATCTCTCTCTCCTTTTTTCTTTGGATTCCAGTTTACACATATGATAAAAATGTTTACTGTGGCCCATATGTCTCAAATGCACTTTTGTGTACTTTTTATTCTCTTCGTTTCCCATGCTTTAGTTTTAATATTGTTACTACTCTATCTTCCAGTCCACTTACCTCTCTTTACCTGTGTCCAATCCACTACCGAGTTTTAAATTTCATATAATTTTTAATTCTATCAGTTCAACTTCAATCAGTTTATGTTTTCTAGTTGTCAAGTTAAATTCTCCACCTTGTCATCTATTTTCTTGAACTTGATAATATTTACCAAAATATGTATGAACTTTAATGTTTAGGTCATCTATGATTCTGATTCTGTTTTGTTTTTTATTCTAATTCTCCTTTTCTTGGTAGTCTTGGTGGTTCTTCAGTGAATACCAGACTTGGGATATGACAAGTTGTAGAGAATCTGAATGACATTACAGTTGCCCTTTGAACAACCTGGGTTTGAACTGCACAGATCCACTTATACATGGATTTTTTTTCAATAAGTAATACAGTACTACATGATCTGTTGTTGGTTGAATCCTCAGATTCAGAACCACAGATAAGAAGGGCCGACCATAAAGTTATATGTGGATTTTTGACTGCACAGGGAGTCAGCGTCTCTAAACCCTACATTGTTCAAGGGTCAACTGTATTTTCTTGAGGAGAGAATTTCCTATTCTTAGGTAGGGAGCAGAGGGGAAGATCACCTCAGTCACTGGACCAACTTCATACTCATTTTCCTTCTTTATAAGGTTCAATGTAGATGGTGCATCAACCTTCCTAACACACAGACACGCACACACACACACACACACACACACATACACATATATGTAGAGACTTCCAATGTCCTAATTCATATCATTAGTTTTCTATTGGGCCACAAATCTTTCATAGGTTCTGAACCCCAATTTTGTCTCTTCGGCATCATCAGCCAACTAAGTCTATGCTTTGACTTCAGTTAGCTTTTGTTTGACTTCTTAGCATCTTGTCTTGTCTACCTTTTATACATGGAAAATACTGCAAGGGAACACTGTTGCTGAATCCAGCTCCATTCTCTGAATCTTTACTCTCTCTGTGATTTTGGTCCTTAAAATTCTAGCTGCCTTGTTATTTCTCAATTCCAACTCTGGTTTCCTTAGTCCTATGACATTGTCCTAAGGTCTACAGGCTTTTCTACCTCTTAGGAGTCACATTTGGTTTCTCAGACTTTTGCTCTTCATCAGTAGTTTCTAAGTGACTGGGCTAGAAACGCATGTGCAGAATATTGTTCTCACTTCAGTGAGTCTCTTTCTCTATTTTACTTTCCTAGGTCATGGCTACCTCAGTAGCTTTCTAACGCTCACAGTCAAATGTTGCTTATGATTTATCTGGCCTTTCTAGTATGTTTTCCTAAGGTAAACTGATATAGTTGGAAACAGAACTTTGTACTCACTGTTTTAAAAATTCTGTTTTGTCTTTCTATGAATTCTCTTTTTGTCCCATCTTCTGTCACTTTTTCCTACCAAAAATTCCCATTCTCACAGATAGATTATTTTAAGATTAAAAATTATTATTAAGCTAATATGTTAATTTTGAAAGGAATTAATTTTGCTTTGAACAAGAACACAGATTGGTGAATAGAATACGGAAGATTCCTTAAGACCTTTTTCATCTCTAAGAGTAGTATCCAACCATCGGTACCATCATAAGTTTGTCAACTATGGAAGAAAGCAGTCTTTATAAAATCAGCATTATTCAGTAATCTCAAAAACTGCTTCACTTTCCTGCTCATGCCACCAATTTCCAAATGTTCAGTAGGAGCAGAGAATCATGGGATGGGACATGGAGAAATGGCCTGTCGTAGTAAGTATAAATATTGGAAGAATGGAATTATAAATCAAGAGGGTTTTCTATGAATATATTTGAAGTGTTTGTTCCTAAAGAACTTCTAGAATAAGACTCAAAAGTTTAACATAGAAACACCTCTTGATAAGTATGAAACTCAGTAAAATTTATCTCATAATAGTTTTTTCTTTTGTGTTATGTGATTGTCAGAGTCACACAAAACTATTTTTATCTGTACTTCACAGATCTTATTTTTACTATGGGATCAGTGACCCTACATTTTTGAAATGTGGCAAAATAGTTAAAATTGGAACATTTCCCCAAAATCCAGGACATATGACTTACATTTCTGTAGAAGGCAATATTATATTTCTGTCTAGTTCTGGGGTAAACATTTTCATACCTGCCAATCCAATTTGACTAATGTATTGTTTTTACAGTGCATTAGTGGAAATTAAATGGTAAATTCAGTCAAACAGTCATTTCATACATCAAAAAGGAAAATCAGTCAACACAACTGTCTGACTGAAATGAATGAAGAAAACAATTCAAGGCAAACAACTGTCCCAGTAGACTTGTATAAATACAGTAGTGGTGTCATGTGCAGAATTAATCTTTCCTCACCCTTAACTGGAGAACACTCTGCCAGCCAATTCAGTCACTCAAATGATACTGAATTATAATATTCCAGTTTCATTTGCTCTCAGTTACTGGTGACTGCCCTTCCTTCTCCTTCATCTGTCCATCAGTGGAGAATGTCAGAGCAGGAGAATAGTAATATTGGCATATTGTAATGTACTGTGTTGAATTCTACAGCTTCAAAATTCTTAGGCTAACTCAATGATCTTAAAGAGTCTGGTGCAGAAAGGATATGTGAATTAAATCACAGACCACTGGCTGACCCTTCCAGCACTAACATCCCTTATTCCTGGTTCTAATATATCACAGAATACTCAAGAGGAAGGTTTTGAGTGGTCAGCAGAAATATGGCTCCAAAGCAGGCACATGGAAAAGAAATGTTGTCATCTGTGATCCACTTTAAACTTGACTTTTCTTTTACTCATAAACCAGATTCAGTGTGAATTCTGTTCTGCTAAATGTTAGAATCTGTTGGAGGAGTGTGGCCAATTCTTTTGAATTTTTTTACTCTCTAAATTTTTTTTAACATCTTTATTGGAGTATAATTGCTTTACAATGGTGTGTTAGTTTCTGCTTTATAACAAAGTGAATCAGCTATACATATACATATATCCCCATATCTCCTCCCTCTTGTATCTCCCGCCCACCCTCCCTACCCCACCCCTCTAGGTGGTCACTAAGCACTGAGCTGATCTCCCTGTGCTATGTGGCTGCTTCCC
Source organism: Grampus griseus (assembly GCF_964374135.1). Classification (NCBI taxonomy): domain Eukaryota; kingdom Metazoa; phylum Chordata; class Mammalia; order Artiodactyla; family Delphinidae; genus Grampus; species Grampus griseus. The sequence continues at coordinate 60,790,632 of NC_139017.1, forward strand.
ACTAGTATCTATTTTACATTTGGTACTGTATATATGTCCAAGCCACTCTGTCACTTCATCCCAGCTTAACCTTCCACGTCCCCGTGTCCTCAAGTCCATTCTCTACGTCTTCGTCTTTATTCCTGTCCTGCCCCTAGGTTCTTCAAAACAATTTTTTTTTAGATTATTCCATATATCTGTGTTAGCATACGGTATTTGTTTTTCTCTTTCTGACTGACTTCACTCTGTATGACAGTCTCTAGGTCCATCCACCTCACTGCAAATAACTCAATTTCATTTCTTTTTATGGCTGAGTAATATTCCATTGTATATATGTGCCACATTTTCTTTATCATTAATCCGTCGATGGACACTTAGGTTGCTTCCATGTCCTGGCGATTGTAAATAGTGCTGCAATGAACATGGTGGTACATGTCTCTTTTCGAATTATGTTTTTTTTAGGGTATATGCCCAGTAGTGGGATTGCTGGGTCGTATGGTAGTTTTATTTTTAGTTTTTTAGGGAACCTCCATACTGTACTCCATAGTGGCTGTATCAGTGTACATTCCCACCAACAGTGCAAGAGGGTTCCCTTTTCTCCACACCCTCTCCAGTATTTATTGTTTGTAGATTTTTTTTAAATGATGGCCATTCTGACTGGTCACACAAAGAGCTTTGGCATGGTGTTCATCATATAGCTAATCCTAACATGCAGACATTTATGAGAGTTAAGTCAGGTCTTTGCCAGAGTGGGTTGCTTATTTGGGCAACTGGGTTAAATCAAGAAGGGCAAATGTAGGCTGCCAGAGTAAATAAGGAGAGGAAAAACAAAAAGAACAAGACATATCATTCATCAGTGATTTTCCCCCCAATATTCTTAGCCTCCACCTATCTCCATCTTACTGGTAACACAGGAACTAGACTGAAGAATCAGGTAAAAGGTTTCTACAGAAACTGAGGTAATATAGAAAATAAAATAATAAAACATAAAATTGTAAATTTTCTTCCTAGGGATAATTGAGATGATACTTCAATAATAACATAAGATCAGGTGAAGTCTAAAGAAATTTTAGAAAACCTGGATAAAGTAAGAAAACATCTCTTCGCCAGCATCCGAATGTTAGAAAGACACCGAGACATGTGGGCCAAGTTCTGGAGAGAAGGGAAACACAGACGCAAGCTTGACATTTGGTGCAGCTTTTCTCCTTGGGGCATTTGCTGATTCAACTCATACAGCCTAGGAGCTGAAAAGCCAAGGAGTTCAGAAGACTCTAACCACAGAAGCCAAAGGGCAAGAGCTCAAGCTGAAGGCAACAACTAATGGAATGACAAGCTACACGTATCCTTAGTCTCACAGGGCTGGGGGAACCATTACATTTAAAGCCTAACAAATACAAGGGTAGTTGGGAATAGGGAGAATCCAAACGTTCACATGGTAATCCCAAAGGGCAACACCCGTAGAGGAAGGACAAGACAGACATAGAGCAACCGTCACACAGACTGAAAAACGGCTTTGAATGAGCTCAAACTGAGAATGGACTAAGGTTTCCAGGCCCTATAGTAACTGTCTGCCATGGGCAAAAGTAAATCTTTTCAAGAGAACGATAACAACATCCGGAATGTGGAGGCATTTTTATAGTTTCCTAAAATAAGTTAAGCCCCATTTTAATATAAAAAATAATTGGACGTACCAGGAAAAAGACTAAATGATCAAAAGCTCAAAAAAAAAAAAAAAGAAAGAAAAAAGACAATATAAGTAGACACAGGAGGACAACAGTTAGTAGGCATTGGTTAAAAAACAAAACAACTATGATTAAACAAAGAAAATAGACACATGGTAAATAAGTGTATGAAAAGATGCTACACATTCCATGTCATCAGCGAATTTTAAATTAGAACAATAATGAGATACCACTACACACCTATTCAAATGTCTAAAATCCAAATACTGAAATACCAAAGTTGTTGACGATGCAGAACAACTGGAATTCTCATTTGTTGCTAGGAGGATACTTGGCAGTTTCTTACAAAACTAAACATACTTTTACCATACAGTGATCTAGTAATCATGCTCTTTGGTATTTACCCATAGGAACTGAAAAGTTATGTCCTCATAAAAACCTGCACATGCACATACACACTCACAAAAAGAGGAAAAGGGGAAAAAATCATAAATCTTGCTCTCGAAGTCCACCTCCTCCATTTGGGATGATTCGTTGTCTATTCATGTATTCCACAGATGCAGGTACATCAAGTTGATTGTGGAGATTTAATCCGCGGCTCCTGAGGCTGCTGGGAGAGATTTCCCTTTCTCTGTTCTCACAGCTCACAGGGGCTCAGCTTTGGATTTGGCCCCGCCTCTGCGTGTAGGTCGCTGGAGGGCGTCTGTTTTTTGCTCAGGCAGGACGGGGTTAAAGGAGCCGCTGATTCGGGGGCTCTGGCTCACTCAGGCCGGGGGGAGGGAGGGGCGCGGAGTGCGGGGCGAGCCTGCGGCGGCAGAGGCCGCCGTGACGTTGCACCAGCCTGAGGCGCGCCGTGCGTTCTCCCGGGGAAGTTGTCCCTGGATCCCGGGAACCTGACAGTGGCGGGCTGCACAGGCTCCCCGGAAGAGCGGTGTGGATAGTGACCTGTGCTCGCACACAGGCCCCTTGGTGGCGGCAGCAGCAGCCTTAGCGTCTCCCGCCCGTCTCTGGGTCTGTGCTTTTAGCCACGGCTCGCGCCCGTCTCTGGGGTCCGCGTTTTTAGCCGCGGCTCGCGCCCGTCTCTGGAGTTCCTTTAAGCAGCGCTCTTAAACCCCTCTCCTCGCGCACCGGGAAACAAAGAGGGAAGAAAAAGTCTCTAGCCTCTTCGGCAGGTGCAGACTCTTCCCCGGACTCCCTCCCGGCTAGCCGTGGTGCACTAACACCTTCAGGCTGTGTACACGCCGCCAACCCCAGTCCTCTCCCTGCGCTCCGACCGAAACCCGAGCCTCAGCTCGCAGCCCCGCCCGCCCCGGCGTGTGAGCAGACAAGCCTCTCGGGCTGGTGAGTGCCGGTCGGCACTGATCCTCTGTGCAGGAATCTCCCCGCCTTGCCCTCCGCACCCCTGTTGCTGTGCTCTCCTCCGCGGCTCCGAAGCTCCCCCCTCCGCCTCCCGCAGTCTCCGCCCGCGAAGGGGCTTCCTAGTGTGTGGAAACCTTTCCTCCTTCACAGCTCCCTCCCACTGGTGCAGGTCCCGTCCGTATTCTTTTGTCTGTTTTTTCTTTTTTTCTTTTGCCCTACCCAGGTACATGGGGGAGTTTCTTGCCTTTTGGGAGGTCTGAGGTCTTCTGCCAGCATTCAGTAGGTGTTCTGTAGGAGTTGCTCCACGTGTAGATGTATTTCTGGTGTATCTGTGGGGAGGAAGTTGATCTCCGCGTCTTACTCTTCCGCCATCTTCCCCCCATATATATCTGATTTCCAGTCGGTCTTTACCCTGCCAGTTAGTAATTCAGGACTAATTAGGTGATTGCTTTCATTTATGGCAGCAGTTGGGGGGGGATGAAATGGCTTTGCCCCTATTCTTGTTGGAAAAATAAATTACACCCACTGTCACTTGAGATCTTATTTTTGCCCCCAATCAAACAAATTAGCGTGGTTCATTTTCCCAGCATTCACTCCTGAACAGACGGCAGTGCCCGGGAACGTGGCTTAGGGCTGCGTGGTCAGTGCAATTGTTTGGGGCTGTTTGTGCCGACAATGACAGGAGACGCCTGTCTCCCAAAAGAAGAGAGGCCCTTGTCTTACTTAGGCCAACGAGCTGCCCAGAGCGCTGCCCGCCTGGCTTCTGAGGAAGATGTACACCGCCATCTAGTGGAAATGGGGGCTCACTGCAGTGTGCTCGTTCTCCCGCTTTTCCTTCTGGCCGGTAAGGACAAGCAATAATGTTTCTTGTAAGTTCCTAAAAATAGGGAGGTCTCTTTATATCACCAAGAGTGAAATGTTTGCCTCAATGTCTGTAATGAAAGTGCAACCCCATGCTTGCACAACGTCTGTCTTGTCAGTAGCCCTCTTTCATCCCGATGTTTAGGTCCAAGACAGGATTGTCATTGTCTGAGCAATGGGTATCTCTGTGAAGCTGGGTAGTTCTCCCCTGTCACAAGTAGTGTGGGAGGAGACAGTCAGCACCTTCAGAGGCGCCTTCATCTCTGCAGCCTCGCCATCACTCCTCATCTCGCCCACAGCAAGCCCGATTCCAAAGTGCACAGGGTAGAGGCGTTCGAAAGTTGGCTTGTTCAACCAGGGGCATTGCCACTTCCCAGCGGGAGCCACAAGCTCACCCACATCCTAAGACTCTTTTCAGTCTTGGCATTGAGGGGGTTCCCACTCTGTCTCCTGCCTACACACAAGTCAGTGTCTTTTTCCTTTCCGCTCATTCTACCTACATGAAGAGCACGTTGATCTCCCCAGTTTTAACACAGGAACCATGATTTTCTTGGGTTTTGTGTACGGGGGAGAGAATGGGAGAGAGAGCAAATACATCCCAATATGGAAGGGCTTGGTGCCCTGGTTCTCAACCAGGGGCAATTTTGCACCCAGGAGACATTTGAAAGTGTCTTGGGACACTTTGGATGGTCACAGCTTAGGGGAGGCTAAAAGTCCTTCCATCACAGGACAGGCCCACAGCAAAGAAGCATCCAACCCCACCCAGCAGTCGTGCTGAGGCTGAGAAAGCCTGGTTTAGGCTCGCAGATATCGCCCTCCAGCAAGCTGGTGAGAACACTGATTGTCCTCAAATAGCCCACACTGCAGAGGCTGTGGATAGATAATGCATCCTCTCCCAAGTCAGTACGGACCGCCGTTTTTCTTCTTTTAGACTCTTCCATTTTAAACATAATTTAGCTGTCTCTTTTTGTTCCCTCTGCTCTGCTGGGAAGAGAAAGGATTGGAAAGGGGGAGGGGAAGGTGACAGAAAAGGAGGATTAGAGGCCTGACCTGTTTCTCCTGGAGAAGCTGGGCACATTCCTCTCTCACACGTGCTGTGTGACCGAGCAGGGTACAGTTAAAAGCACAATAATTTGCTTGTTATTCAAGTCAGGCATTAGTCCAGGTAATGGTGTGCTTGGTGTAGAGATGGATTTCCTTGTTAGGAGCTAAGCACAGGACTAGCTGAATTCTCCATGGAGAAATCTTGATTTGTTCAGGTCTTTCATGTTTTCTACAGAGAATGGATTATGTCTTCCTAAAGAGGCGCCTTGCTTAAAAAGCTACAAAGTATAAGAAAAGGATTTAGGGCAGAGGGGCCTGTGGTTACCTAGCTGAGGGGTACAAGGAATTTCAGAGCCAAGGATTATTTAAATCCATAAAGTTCAAAAAGTAACTGGTTTAGGGACTTACCTGGTGGTGCAGTGGTTAAGAATCCACCTGCCAGTGCAGGGGACGCGGGTTCAAGCCCTGGTCCGGGAAGATCCCACATGCCGCGGAGCAACTAAGCCCGTGTGCCACAACTACTGAGCCTGTGCTCTAGAGCCCGCGAGCCACAACTACTGAGCCCGAGTGCCACAACTACTGAAGCCCACGCGCCTAAAGCCCGTGCTCTGCAACAAGAGAAGCCACCCAATGAGAAGCCCACGAACCGCAATGAAGAGTAGCCCCCGCTCACCGCAACTAGAGAAAGCCCGTGCGCAGCAACAAAGACCTAAGGCAGCCAAAAATAAAAATAAATAAATTTTTTAAAATTTATTAAAAAAAATTGGTTTAGCACTACTGCATTAGTGCTGGCGAGTATGCTATAAAGACAAGCATGAGCTAATATTCATTTTACTTTGGCTAATTACTGCATGGATCCAGGAGAGGGAGAGGAAAGAAAACATGCCCCCTCCCTAGCAATCAGGGAGGACGTTGGTTTTGGTTTCTTTGCCTTATAGGCACGCTTATTAGTTGGGGTGCCCAGAATCCAGCCATCACAAGGGCCTTATTAGTTAAAACACAGGAAAATTGTTCTCTCAAGGCAGAACAGTGAATGCTCTGCTGTCCCAGTGACCAAGCAGAAGCCACTATTCGTTTTAACTCCATCGATTATTCTTAGCCAGAGAGGACATGACATACACAGTCCTGACTTCACCCATGTGCCTGCTGAGCCTGGGTCAGGGGCTCTCAACCCAGAGCAACTCTGCATCCCTTCCCCCAGCTCCACGCCCCCGGGACAATTGACAATTTCCGGAGGCATTTCTGCTGTCACACCTGGGGAAGGACTGCTGGCGTCCACTGGGCAGAGGCCAAGGATACTGTAGGAGTATCCCACAATGCCCAGGACAGCCCACAGCAAAGAATTATCGGACACAAAATGTCACCAGTGGCAAAGGTAAGAGGTCCTGGTCTAGACAGAGGCAATTTCCTCTCCTTGAGTAGGTGAAGGTCTTCAGAATCTCTGCTTCCTCAAATACATAATGGACAAGTCATCAGATGACCATATTTCATGCTAACTAACACGCTTTTCTTCCCCCTTTTCTACACTGGGTATTCATTCTCCCACTTCAGGAAATCGAGTGACGCTAAGAAAAACTTGCCCTGGAAGGATGGTCCGTGGGGGCGAACCGAGACCCAAGTCGGTGCCCGCCCTCTCCTTCCCCGATTCACACACACGCACCCAAGAGAGAAGACAGCGAGGTTCTCTGCAATCCCCTGGTTCGGAGTTTTCAGAAGTTTTATTCCGTTTTCTGACATTACCCACTCCTCCCTGCATGAAGCATGTTCAGCGAAGTCATTTGTCCTGCAACTTTACAGGTGTTAAGAGCCCGCAGCAGTGAGATACCCATTTCCTCCCGGAGAATGAGGACTCCCCCTGAGGGAGGTTAATGCTCAGGACAGGAGCATCCCTGGAGCTGGTGACAGCCAAGGGGCTGTGACTCAGGACTGTCCCAGGCAGGCCATCAACTCTCTGGGAGAGCCTCAAGGATGTACTTAGCCTCCGTTTACAGGAGGTGAGGAGGGCAGAGTGCTGCAGACGGGGAGCAGGGCGCCACTCCCAGACTAGACCCTAGCCGGCACCCTGCAAGAGACAGAAAACCTCTCCCCTCAGGTCCCATCAGCCCTGCTCTCCCCTTCTGTGCACCCTCTCCAAATGCCGTTTTCTGCTTTGCCCCCTCCCATTCAATCTGTTCTAGGTACAGCGGTCACGGTGATCCTGGTAAGTCCCAAGTCACATCGTGTCACTCGGAGCTCAAAACCCTTCAGAGGCTCCCATCTGGATTCGAATAAAAGCAGTCTTCTCCCTCTCTCCCCTCCCCATCCCTATCTCTCTCTGTCTCTCTCTGTCTCTCTGTCTCTCTCTGTCTCTCTCTCTCACACACGCACAAAACACACAAAACACACACACACACACCGTCCCTCCCCTTCCCTCAAGCCCTTCCAGACACACTGGCACGCTGTCCCTGGCTGTTCCTAGCAGCTCCCTCCCCATAGCCTCTTGCACTTACTATTCTCTCTGCCTAGAATGTTCTTTCTCTCCGTATCTACAGGGGCTGCTCCCTCGGATCTGTCCACATGTACCCTTCTAATTAGGGTAGCCCTCTTTCCCTTTGATGCTTTATTGTTCCCGTAACCTGCATCATCTGGTAACACGCTAAAAACTTCCATGCTTTTATCTGGGGGTCCTTCCCTACCCCACCTCTCACTCCCAGATTGCAAGGATCTTTGTATAATTTTTTCACAGCTGTCTATCTCGAGGACAAAGTACAGTGCCCAGCTCCAGCAAGCACTCAGATATTCATTGAAGAAATTAGGAAATGGACCAGTCTACTTAGCTTCAGAAGCTCTTTCATGGAAGTTCCCATCCCCTCTGTAACAGTTCTCAGCTAGTTGACTGAAGACTAGCACCCTGACAATGAGGCAGCACTAAACCGTGAACGACAAAAATATTTACTGTCTCTCCGAGGGGCACTTGTGTTTGGTGTTTTTTTTTTTTTTTTAAACATTACACAATTTTTTTATTATTAAATGAGAAAATCTCATTTGTTACATCGTCACATTGCTAGTCAGAGAAATGCTGCAGTGATGAAGAAAGTCAATGTTGGATCAACCAAAGTCCTCATTTCTACAACATTCATTTAACAAAGAAATAATGTTCAACACAGCCCAACACAACATTCTTGGTTTTCTTCATATTGAAGTTCCCCCAAAAAATCATCTTCTAATGGGGTATTTTACTACATAAATTATAGTTCTTCATTTTTACAATTCACCCCAAACTGTATGAGAGATGTATCACACTAAAATTTCTAAAGCTGTTAGGAAATCCTTCACACATCGTCGTCATCTGATGTGTCACTGCTACTTGTCTCTGTGTCATCATTCTCAATAGTGGGTTTGAAAGTGCTGTTTTTCCAGGGTCCAAACTTGAAGTCACAGATCAGGCCATTTTTCAAAATACCATTTTTCCTCAGACCGTTCTTCTGTAACTGTTCACTAATAACCTGGAATTCTCTCATTTCATCCTCAGTTAAGGGAGCACATGTTTCATCATTTTCACTGTCTTCTTGCCAGCCCATCTCCTTTAACAATCTGTGTTCTGCTTCAAGTGAACTAGAAAGAACATCAGTTTGTGGGAAGGTTGAAGACCGAATGATCTGTTGGGAAATTACCGAGGCATTGCCATTCTCTTGTGGAATTTCATTTTCATTCAAAGTTTCGGTTTATATCCCTTTCTTGGTGAGTACTATTGCTGTTATGCAAATTAAATGAGTCGTCATCCTTTTCTGAGCCCGCATGGCTTTCATCTTCATGTTCCTCTTCTACTCTGTCCCTTTTCAATGCTTTCAAAAATTCACTCTTCTCATCAGTGCGCATACGTGTCAGTTTGGTTAGACGAGGCTGCTGATTAAGTTTGTCAACAGGTGAAGAGGAATTTGAGCGATTACACTCTTTCACTGAAGTTGTTGATGGACTAAAATTCTTGGCAGTTGATTTAAAAGTATTAAAGTTTCCGACACCATATGTAGACTCATGAGGGAAAGAAGTCCCAACTTTATTTTCTTTAGTTTGGCTTTTCCACTGTGTAGGTTTTGTAGGTGGAGCAGCAGGTTTAGGGACTAAGCCTTTATAAACACTTGGACCAGTCCCATTCTTAACTGGCTGTGACTGAAGATTTCCTACTACTGGGAATCCAGATAGCTGTAAGTCTTTTGTATTACCTTTCTTAATGACCAGCATCCTTTGAGTTCTAGATTTAGGATTCGGGGGATATTCAAAATCGAGGACTTGGACTCCAGAGACTCTGCTTTTGATCGGGAGACACCCTGAGAGCCTGGAAGGAAGTAGCACTAGAAAAGTTCTACTGAAGTCCTTCCTAAAATTCTCTCATGTCTTCCTCAGGAACATAGCTATTTTAAATGTTGCAATGGGGAAAACAATATTTGGGAACCCAGGGGGTAAAGTAAGAAAGGAATAGTGAAGTGTGATACAATGAAAGTTTCATTGTATTCCTATGGAAAGTACCGGGAATTTAACAATTAATCAAGCCACAATTAACCATTTTCTTTTTTCTAATGCAGACACACTTTTTAGTTTACCTAAGACACAGTAAAGAGTACATCCTCCTTTTAAACATCTTTTCAACTAGTGCCCAAAATCCTTTGACCAACCCTGAAACAGGAGAACCAAAATCTTTATATTAATACATTTTATTCTCAATATTTTCAAAGATGTATTTGCCTTTAAATCATTTCTAAAATTATTATATTAACCAAGGATCAGTACCAATAGTATCGATAGGTAGTTTTATATGACAAATGCTCACTAACATTCTTGATTTTTTATTTACTTTCATTTTAATCAAATCCAAATTATTCCTAATTTCTTAGAGATTTTATTTAACACCTTCCAGGTGGTTCTATATTCTTATGCAATCAGCTGTTCCCAGAAAAACTGAATAATAAGGAAACATACCTAAGAGAGGAGCTTGGGAGATTTTTTTGGTTGGGTATGTGTGTGTCTGGGCGTGTAGGCCCCATACACCTGCAGCTAAAGATTTATTCTGATTTGGTTCTCTCTCATACTCAGGATTTAAAGATGGAAAATCCTCAGCCTCAAACTGTTTGCGTTCTCTCTTGTCTTCTTTCCTCCCCGTTTCACTGTCAGGTATGCTGTTTTCATGTAGGCCCTGGCTTTTTCCAGAATGAAAAATACTGCTACGAGAACGGGAACTTCCACCATGGTATCCCCCTCGATGATTTATGTTTTCAGTACCATTTCTTCCATGTGTACGCCATCCATTTTTTTCTTTCCTTCCAAAGTTACCTCCATTAGGACATCCAATTCCAGAATCAAAGCCATCTGAAGAGTTGTGTCGTCGACGATTCACATCATAACGATTTTCTGTCCATGAAAAGTTTTCAGAATGCTTTTCAAAATTCAGTGACGACTTTGTTGATGATGGTGGGGTAGGAAAATTAAGCCAGGCTGGAGCAAAGTCATGCTGCGCCATTTAGGTCCAGTCTCTCCAACTCAGCGAAACAAGGCTTCAACACCTCATGGCAAGTCCAAATTCCAACAGGACTGCACAGGAAGGTGTTGGGTTTTTCTCTGTAATCTTTATGTTTTCCAGTTTGTTTGTTTATTTTGTATCCTCTGAAATAACATCCAAGTTCTTTGAAGATACTTAACCTATGGCTACTTGACATAGAGTTACTTCAGTCAGCTACCCATACTTCTGTTTTAAAGTTTTCATATGGTTATCTCCAGAATTAGCCAAGTTCCTTGGATTTAAGATTTTAAAGTCTTCTTTATTATTCCATGTACTTGTCACTGTTGTACTTATCCACTCCAGATGAAATATCCAATTTACGAGCCAAAAAGCAAAAACAAAAAGAAAATTTCACATCTGAAGAGCATTCCTAAACATCAGCATAAACAGAGACACACAGCTATCTCAATACTACCGTGCTGCTGGGAAACTGCAACATCTTAAATTTCCATGTAAATAAAAGATAAAAGCAAAAAAATTGTATTCGTTCAATGTCTTCATTTAGAAAAGCTGTCCCATTGTGACATGAAAAGGACTGAGGTCAAAAATTCCTAAAACTTTAAATAAAGGTAAAAATAAACTGCCATGAAACTTCAGCAATATTTAAACAGTAATTTGAAACTGCAGAGAAATTACTCAGTACACAAATCAAACATATCTTACAGTTCTGGCTGAAGAACACCAACAAGAGGGGAGGGATTGGGGGGCGGGGGAGGGCAAAAATACTACCAGCTGAAATACTTTAACCAGTTATATAATCCGTTTGAACCAAAATACTGAAGAAATGCCTGGGTCTCTTTAAAGCTTGTAGAATTGTTCACTACTACCAATTCACTTCAGAGATGATTCTTGCCAATTTTAATAAACTTCTGGGGCAAAATTATCCAGAAACATTGTAATTCCAAAATGGCCACTTGAAATATCCGGGGCCTTTTACACAAAACCTAGAAGATGATCTTCATATCTGAGTAATTCAATCACCTTCTGCGACACCAGAGGTGCCCCTGGCCTGGGGGTGCCGCTGCGCTCGATCCCGGGAGGAGGTTTTCGGTACTTTGAATAATCCCCTTTTTTCTGGTGTTTTTTTTTTTTTTAAATAATTTTTAAAATTAATTTTTAAATTTATTTATTTATTTATTTATTTTTGGCTGCGTTGGGTCTTCGTTGCTGCGCGCGGGCTATCTCTAGCTGCGGCGAGCGGGGGCTACTCCTAGTTGCGGTGCGCGGGCTTCTCACTGTGGTGGCTTCTCTTGTTGCGGAGCACGGGCTCTAGGTGCATGCACTTCAGTAGTTGTGGCACACGGGCTTCAGTAGCTGTGGCTCGTAGGCTCTAGAGCACAGGCTCAGTAGTTGTGGTGCACGGGCTTAGTTGCTCCGCGGCATGTGGGAACTTCCCGGACCAGGGCTCGAACCCGTGTCCCCTGCATTGGCAGGCGGATTCTTAACCACTGTGCCACCAGGGAAGTCCATGTTTGATGTTTAATTGTAGTGAAATGCACATAAAATTGTATCATCATATCACTTATGAGTGTAGAGTTTAGAAACGTTCAGGAGATTCACGTTGGGCGGCAGCCAATCTCCAGAACTCTTTTCTTCTGGAAAAACTGGAACTCTCTGCCCTCCAGCAACCCCTACCCCCAGACCCTGGCGCCCACCATTCGACTTTCTGTGTGTATGAACTTGACCACTCTAGGTGCATCATACAAGTGGAATTGACAGCATTTGTGTTTCTGTGACTGGCAGGTTAGCATCATGTCCTCAAGATTCATCCATGTTGTAGCCTGTGTCAGAACTTCCTCTTTAAGGCTGAATAATATTCTGTTGTGTATACACCCCGTTTTGCTTATCTATTCATCTGTCAGTGGGCAGTTGGGTTGCTTCCACAGTTTAGTTATTGTGAACAATGCTGCTATGAACATAGGTATACAAAGTATCTTGGAAAACCTGCTTTCAGTTATGTTGGGTATATACCCAGGAAGTGGAACTGGACCATATGGTAATCCTACTTTTAATTTTGAGGAGCCACCATGATATTTTGCACAATGGCTGTACCGTTTTACATTCTCACCAGTAGTGCACAGGGTTCCAATATCCTACATCCTCATCAGCCCTTGTTATTTTTTGTTTTCATAGTAGCCACCCTAATGTGTGTAAGGTGGTGTCTCACTGTAGTCTTGACTTGTATTTTCCTAATGATCAGTGATGCTGAGCATCTTTTGAGGTGTTTATGGGCCATTTATGTATCTTCTTAGCAGAAATGTCTAATCAAGTCCTTTGCCCATTTTTTAACCAGGTTGTTTGCTTTGTGGTTGAGTTTTAGGAGTTCTCTGTACACTCTAGATATTAATCCCTTATCAGATATATGATTTCCAAACATCTCCTCTCATTCTGTGATTGCCCTTTTCCTCTGTTGATAGTGTCTTTATGCACAGATTTTCATGAAGTCCAATTTCTCTATTTCAAAAATTTTCATGAAGTCCAATTTCTCTGTTTTCCTTTCATTGCCTGTGCCTTCGGTGTCATATTCAAGAAATCATTGCCAAAATCTAATGCCATTAAACTTTGGGACACTTGTGCTTTTTCAAAGGAACTTTTAATGACAAGTTCCCCAGTTTGGGGAGTTCAGAACCCTGAAACCTAACTATAAGTGTTCCCAATGCAGAAAGTACTTAAGAACCAGAGTGCTTAATCAACATTTTTGTTGGCAAGCGAGGTTCCAAGGAGCGTGTGGAAGCACACCAGAAGTAACATGGAGGACTTTTAGGAAAGCCCTCTGCCACCTTTGTTTCCTCCCTCTTTCTCCATATATCCCTCCCATTTTTCCTTCCTTCCTTCCTTTCAGATAACATGTCTGGGGCAGGATATGGTGAAGAAAATACTTTTACCTCACTCCCCTATAACAACACTGACCGCCCCATGAGCCTTGGAGAAACAATTTGCCTAATTTGGAGAGAAAAACTCCATTCAAACCCTGCTGGGATTCAAGTTCAAATCTGTGTGACCACAAAACCCACATTCATGGACCCACTTGCCTCTATTGCTTTTTTAAGCTATAGGAATGCTGGATGAGGAATGTTGTCTGTTATTAACTAGAAAAACATGATCCTCCTTTGAGCCTTCATGCCGTTACCTATAAGATGAAAATGGACAAGCACAGCACGTTTCCAGTGTTACTTTTGAAATTTTCAGTGCGATCTTACATGAAAATAACATGAAGACACACAAGCAAACCTGCCTGATTCCCCCTTATGCCTTGACTTCTTGGCCTGTAGAGAGGTCTCCAAGACCCTCCTTGGAAGATCCAGGTTTCCACCCAGCACTGAGCTAGATGACCACGGGCTCCCTTCCAGCCCAGTGAGTCTTTGCATGACTGTTTTGGGTTTCTTTTTCCTAGACTCCCATTTCTTAGAAGTTTAAGAGGAGAGCCAATCACAGACCTCCATTTCACCCGAGAGCTGGCATGCCATGAGGTCACCAATATTTGTTTTATGTACTGCTAAGAGATTAAGTGGCAGTATAATTTCAGAGAAAAGTTAGGTTCCCTGGAAATCAGGAACCCCAGCATCCTGCCCTTAAACACTCGAATGACCTTGAGCAATGAAAGGTCTCCAGACCTTCATTTCTCATCTTCAAATGAGAAGACAAATTGGACTACATCACTGTTTCCTAAAGTGTGGTGTGTACACCGCTGTGGAAACTAAGCAATAGGTAGAAAAAAGTTAGGTGCTTTTATCTTATGTATATATCTATATATACTTAAATAGCCTCTCAGCTCTACAGTATCTTAGCTATTATTGCTACAGCAAGGCTGAAGTCGGTGACACACACACAAGCAACACCCAATGCTAGTATACGTGGTGAAGGTATCGCACCTTCAGGAATTGTCCTTTCCACCCAAACTGTCCAGAAATATTGACACCGATGAAATGGATCGCTAGTGTGGATCCTCATATACCAAATTCCCATGAGCTTTGCTGAGAAGACCTCAGCAGTGCATCAAAGCATCCCTTTGATGCAATGTGAATAAGGTTTTAAAAAGTTATTAATGTGGTTAGTAACTGACTGCAGTTTGGGCAATCCCACGCTTGATTTCTTGGTTTCTTCCACGTCTAGCTGTCTTTGACGTGTGACGTGCTTAGAAGAAAGTCAGTGTGCTCTCTTCAGGTCAGTCTTAATCTATAACCTGTGTTATACATGTGCCTCATTAAGGACAAACTTTCTAGTTCCAGATGGGGAATTTGGAGCAGGCTCTTTTTTCTCTAAATGAATGGGGCTCTACTCCAAGAACACAGACTTCACATACATGGGTATAAACACATACATACACCAAAGTCAAGTCACTTCCTATCCCTCTATTCACTGTTTAGGCCCTGAAGGTATTGTTTACAGCCCGACACTTGGCCTGCAGGGAAGAATCTCATCCACCTGAGATCTTAGGAACAGTGCCTCCAATCCCCTCCTCTCTTTCTGTTAAATTTCTGCAAAGGCAGGAAGTACCAGAGTGATGCAGAGGTTGGCTGGAAGGTTGAGAAGAGGCCCCAAAGATGTAAGGCTTAGGATGACCCTGAAGAACAGATGGGGTTTGGGCAGTCGGCATGGAAACTAGAGAAAATTCCAACTGGGCAAGGAAGGAGTGGGCACTATAAATGGGGGACAGGGAAAAGACTGGAACACAGGGTTTGGACTGGGAAGCAAAGAGGATGCTATAAGGCAGGTTCAAGGGGTGGGTTAGAGAGAGCATGATGGCCCGCTAAATCTTTTAAGCTCCACTCTGTGCCACTCACGTGCTACAAAAGGATTTATTTCAGTGTGAGGTGAGATGTGCTACTTTAAGAATTTAACGGAACCAAAATGACCTGGGGACCAGGATGCTAGTCTACTGTTATAGGTACTGTTCTCCTGGGGCAAAAAACCAACATAAAATGGTGCATTAGTCTGCTTGGGCTGCCATAGTAAAATACTAGAGACTGGAGGCTTAAACAACAGAAATTTACTTTCTCGCGGTTCTGGAATTCTGCAGTCTAAAATCAAGGTGCCAGCAGAGTTGCTTTCTTCTGAGGCCTCTCTTCCTGGCTTGCAGACAGCTGCCTTCTCACTGAGTCCTCACATAGTCTTACCTGTGTGTGTGCACGGACAGAGAGAGGCCGCTGATGTCTCTATCTTCTTATAAGGACACTAGTCCAATCTGATTAGGGCCTCACCATTATGACCTTATTTAACCTTAATTACCTCCTTAAAGACCCTATTTCCTAATACAGTCACATTAGAGGTGAGGGCTTTAACACAGGAATTGGCGGGGGCGGGGGGATACAGTTCAGTTCCCAATAAAAGGTATGAACTTGGACCAAAGCACGTGATCACAATGGAAATGCAAGGACAGGACAAGAGGGACTTTGGAAGGATGAAGAGAAGATATTTGTGAAGGGTAGACAGGACTCAAAGACAGCACTAATGTTACCAACCCAAGCACATGGGGGCTGGAGACGCCTTCCGGAAGAGCCCGTCGCATGGCTTTATATGCCATTACCCTCCTCCCCATCACTCTCTCCTGCAGGGTGACTCATGCATTTTCCAATGTAAGAGCAGCCTGTCTTGTATCAAACAAGAATCGTTAGGACCAAGTATAAAGAGTTTTTAGGATGGTACAATAAACTATAACTAAGGAAAATGGGATGGTATTAAATGAAGGGGATTTAGACCTCAGCAAAAAAAAAAAAAAAAAAGACCATAATATTGAGCTCTGTTAGACAGGATAATATTCAGTTTCCCAAAGGAAGAGCTGACACATTCATTCAGCGATCCAAAGCCAGTTTCAAAATTGCACTCAAGTGCGTTCGGCAAACCACTGTCAGAAGCTGTGAAGTCTCTTCCCTTTTTCATCTACCTCCCAAGGTACCTGAGATCCAATGTCACCGTCCAGACCATCGTAACGTCCCATCTGACTAGCAGTCGTGCTACCTCTTAATCATTTACATTAAATGTTTGTGCCATCAGAAACCTGAAGATCGTTCACAAGCTGGCTTTGATTGCACTCCCCAGAAGCAGACCCTGAGACGAGGATTCATGCACATGTTCCCAGGGAGACTGGCAAACGGAGGGGGGAAGCAGAACAGAGACGAGATGAAGCCACACAAAGACACACACCCAGCAGGTCCTGCAGAGGGTAGTTTCACCACTCTGAAGTGCAAATGGTGCCTCAGAGCTGAGGCCAAGGAGCTGGGCTTTCCTACCCCCTCATCTACCCATCACTGGCTAAGGGCTACACCAGAGTGATTTCCAGGCACCACAGTCAACCTTCAGGCACTTCAGTTTCTCCAGGTGTTCGGACAAACTCCAGTAGCCCAAGTGCAGTTTTCCCAAAAAGAGTCCCAGGTACCTACTGTGGCAGTGAAAGCACATCAAAGCCAGTGGGAACATAAAAACTGTAAAAAGGAATTCAAGGGAATCTGGCCAAACACACACCCCCTAATTGCACAATTCTACTAAAATATAGGCAAAGGAAAAAGTCATGGATGGGCACAAAGATTTAACTGGGTATGTTTGTTGCAGTGCTGTTTTAAACGGATGTGTCAACTAGGATGCTTTTGGTTTCAAGTAACAGGAACCTCAGCTCAAACTGGGCTCAGTAAAACAGGGAGTCTGCCGGTTCACCCACTGAAAGGTTCAGTAGTAGTTCGAGTTTCCACCATGGTTCTACCTGGGCTTCTCTGCCAGTTCTCCCAGCTCTGCCTTCCTCCATGTGCAGACTTTGTTCTTAACTTGGCTTCCACGTGACTTTTTTTTTTTTAAGGGCTGCAGCTGTTAGAGGAGAGGAATTTTTTCCCCTTTTCCTAACCACAGAACACATAGAACATAGTACTGAGCTTCATTCCAGCGGAATTAACTGCAGTTCCGTGCTTGCTCCCGAACCAGTCCCTGTGGCAAAAGGGCATGGGGCCACCTTGGGTTAGTTTACACCAAGCAGGGCTGATTTGGAGTGGGGAGGGAGAAGGGAAATCCTACCCTGACCACGCAGCTGACAGGCAGCAGACAAGGGGAAGTTCTAAATAGCCACTAGAGCCAGGCAAACTGAAGATAACCTAAAATATCTGTAAACTGGACACTGGTTTTACCATTTATCTTCATTCGGTGGAATACCACACATCCATTTAAAACACGTAACAAAACAAAAAGATGTTGAAAATATATATAGAAAGAGTAGATTATAAAACTCTTGGAAAGACATACACCCATTCATTAACAGCCATTATCTCTATGTGGTGGCATTCTGTTTGGTTTTAAGATTTTCATGTTGAAGTTTTACTTACCCATATTCATATTTTCCAAAATTTTATAATAAAATATTTTTCTTTGTAACAAGAAAAATATCCATTCCACTACCTTCATGCTTTTTAAGGGGCTGCATTTTTCTTATCTGCTTTTCCCATTAAACTTCCAAAGTAGTGTAGCATTTATTCTTTTTTTAATGAAAGAAATAGGTCCGACAAAATTACGTGACATGCCCAAGTTCTCACAGCAAGTTATTATAGGAGTTGATGTTAAAAATCAAGGAATCTCGGTTTCTATGGCAACTCTGTTCCAGTTCTCCATGTTCAGTGATTCCTTTCCCTGAGCTGATAAGGATATTCACACTCTTGACACCTTTACTCCAAACGAAATCAGCGCTGACAAAGGGACTTCTCCACTCGGCACCAAAAAGGTTCAACATTTCAAAGAAATGCCAGTTCCTTTCTTGTCACCCCAAAAGCAGTCTAGTGGACCCAGCCCTGATGAACAGGATTATTAGTGACACACAGTGAATGAGATTCTCCAGCCAGCCCCCATTAGTGGCGCATGGCTAACTGCTGACTGCTGGGGCCAGTCCTGTTGGAATGGGAAACCTGACTCTACATCCATGGCTTATTTTGTACTTTGTTAACTGTCAGTGCTGGTGTGACAGAGGATTGATCCAACCATCGGGGCACAGGGACTTCTCCCACTTCACAGGCCCAAAGGTGCACTGGGCTGTCTTTCCAACCTCTCCATGAATAGCAGTGCCAAGCCCTCCCTTGGGAAAATAACGCCAAGGGAAAGATCTAAATACCAGATCCATGTCCTTAGTGAACGACACCACGTGGGATTTAGATAAATAATCGTCACACCCACACCCTCATTACCAGCACCAAATCTCTCAGAACCACTACAAATCATCTCATTTTACGCTTCATGTATTTTTTTTTTTTTTTTTTTTTTTTTTGCGGTACGTGGGCCTCTCACTGTTGTGGCCTCTGCCGTTGCGGAGCACAGGTCCCGGACGCGCAGGCTCAGCGGCCATGGCTCACGGGCCCAGCCGCTCTGCGGCATGTGGGATCTTCCTAGACCGGGGCACGAACCAGCGTCCCCTGCATCGGCAGGTGGACTGTCAATCACTGCGCCACCCGGGAAGCCCCTTCATGTATTTTCTATGAAATATCAGCCTTATTCTAAATTTGGGCCATTATTTTAGACTACCCAGGCCATCCGGAACCCTCAATTCTGAGGACAAATGAAAAACATAAGGTCTCTTTAAGCCCTAATGTAAAACTTCAAACTTCTGTGGCTCCAACATCAGCCAACTTTCCGGAGGACATTTGCCTGGTATACGGCTGCACTGTGTACTGTGACATTTTCTTTATCTATGGCAACATCGAGTGCGGGGCTCATCCCCTTCTGGGCACATGGGAAGATTACATCTTTGCTTCTTTTAACTTTGGGTCCCATGACTAGTTCTGGCCAATTGGTTCTAAGGGGCAGTGATATGTGTCATTTCTGGGCCAAAGCACTTGACAGACAGTGAGACCCTCCACTCGCCTCCACCTACATCATCGATCACAGAAGTATGTGTTGAGATGGAGGGGCCACGAGGTTGAAGCGGCCTTTACCATTGAGCCAACCCTTGGAAGAGTCTCCCAGACCCACAGCCAACATCAGGTGAATGAAAAATAAACGTGTGTGTTTTAAAGATACTTAAATCCTATGTTGATTGTTACAATAACACAACTAGACTACCTTGGCTAATACTCATGCTTACTATGGGGTCAGTCACAGTGCTGGGCACTTCACATGCATTATCTCACTTACTGTTCAAAAGTAAGATTGATTCTATTAGGATTCCACTTCACTGATGGAGAAACAGAAAGGTTAAGTAACCTATCCAAGATCACACAGCAACAAAGTGATGCAACTGGATTAGACTCCTAAACGTACATTCATAACCACCACATTGCTAAAGAAGCCAAAGGTGAGCTCATAATAATGAGCTGAGTCAGAAGAAGGAGAGAAGCAGGGAGCAAGAGAGCCTTAAGGGCTAGGATTGAGAAAAATTTGAGGATTAGGGGAAAAGCAGGCACCTTAGAGAAAGGCCTAAGGCATCAACTCCCAAAATAACGTTTGGCAATTTAACTACATCAGAATTATTACAGGTTAAAAACTACAAATATATAAATAAACTAACAGTTAACTGAATTACATTTGTGTAAATGGAACATGTCATAATCAAGATGAGTATAGAAAAGTTTCACCTTTTTTTTTTTTTGCGATACGCGGGCCTCTCACTGTTGTGGCCTCTCCCATTGCGGAGCACAGGCTCCGGACGCACAGGCTTAGCTGGCCATGGCTCAAGGGCCCAGCTGCTCCGCAGCATGTGGGATCTTCCCGGACTGGGGCACGAACCCACGTCCCCTCCATCGGCAGGCGGACTCTCAACCAGTGCGCCACCAGGGAAGCCTAAGTTTCACCTATTTTAAATGCTGAAAACAATTGCCTGTTTTCCTATCAGGTGGAACACTGAGCCATTTTTCCTTACAAAATACTTTACTTCCAATGACTACTCAGATGCCAGTCTTCATATAAACCCAACAAAAATTTTAGGAGAATAAATTCTATTGACCATTCATTTGTTTAGAATATAACCAGACTTGGCATTCCATTGGACAGTAAATCAAAGAACCCAAAGCAATAACATTGAAC
The DNA here is from genome assembly GCF_964374135.1 of Grampus griseus. Lineage (NCBI taxonomy): Eukaryota > Metazoa > Chordata > Mammalia > Artiodactyla > Delphinidae > Grampus > Grampus griseus. The sequence continues at coordinate 60,811,077 of NC_139017.1, forward strand.
CAGAGTCATTGTGGCGTGCCTTAGATGCAGACACATATATTGCCACTTTTAAGAAAATTTTCAAGATGTGATTATAGACATCTCCAGACGTTAGAAAAAAAAATGTAAATTCAAAATTTCAAGCAATAAGCATGAAAGATGATTCTTCAGTAAATTAAAATTCATTTTCTAACAATGTTGGAAAACATCTACATATATATACATATTTATGCATATAACATTTTATTATGCTTTAAGGAAAGCCAATTGGAAGAATCAATATAAATGTATCATGTCTTAATATTCCCAAAGTTTAACTCCACCTAAATACTGACAATGAAAATATCAATTTTAATTTAACCCGTAACTATAGATTTACTTTAGAATCTATGGAACTGTTTTAATTTCTTAACTTGTCTGAATCCACTTGCCCTCCACTCCTGCATTTAGTTCCTGTTTCAATTTCCATCCTTTTCTGCCCTGTAGTCTTCATGTTTTTTCAGTTAGACTGGACTAAATATCAGCAGAGGACAGAGTCACCCCCCGCATCTCAACTAGAAGAGAGGAGATACCATTTACATTCTTTATTGAGATGTGCCTATAAACTCATAAAAAATATCCAAGGAATAAACAAAAACTGAAAGTAGGTTGTCACCCGATGAGACCTTCTCCTAAGATCGTGTCCACTGAGCACAAGGACTCTAAAATGCTTCCAACCTTCACGTTTCACATATTGTTGCCTTTTTAAAGCAATTTAAAGCCCCCCCAAAAGATGTTTTAGAATGGGAGGAAATACAGGAGATACAGGAAAGAACAACTAACTACCCATCTCCCCGCTGTCCCACCTCTCCCCCGCACACAATTGCCACTCCAGTTTGACTTCTCAGGGATTCCCAGCACAGCACGCCAGCACTTATTCTCACCCTTTGGTAAATGCCCTTCCCAGATTCTTTTTCCTACCAGAACCTGCATATCCATCCTTCAGAGCCCAGTTCAAGTGCCACTTCCACCATGAAGCCCCCATGAAAGTTCAACCCACTGCAATCTTTTCTAAATTTCTATTGTTCCAATCTTCTTTTATCACACACTCAGGATGGGGTTGTTTTGGTCAACATTTCCATGTGATTAGTCTTCTTCCCCCACCTAGACAGTAGCCTTCACACATTTTTATTTTCCAGGGTATCTAGCATGACATTGATCATTAGCAGAGGCTGAGTTTCAATGTGTTGTTTAGATAACTAAACAACATTATTATGTATAATAATGAAATATTGAAAATGGGATGACAAAAAGTCAGACTTAAGGATTACAATCCAGTTTCCTCAATATAAGTAAACATCAGTCTTAATGTGGCAAACCCAACCCCAATGACCTAATTCATCATTTAAGAACCCATAAATAATTACTTTTTAAATATCCTTTGCTTCTAGGAGGGAACAAAAGGTTACAGCCTTGAGCTTTGACACTAACCCCACTAACACATTCTGTAGAATGGCAGCTCAAAAATCATGCCGCAACTGAATTTCATTATGGCGAGACTAGATGGAAGGCAAGGGCTTCACAGTTGTAGTAATATTGATTTTGGGGAAAACTTGGTTTCAGTAGTACTAGCTTTTGTCCATTAAGCAGCAACCACTGCTGAGCACGTCAGACAAAACTTCTGAGAACAAAACTTCCGCTCCCGCCGCCCCCGCTCCCCAGCAGGGCGCCCCCGCCCCCGCCCTGCTTGATTTTAAACCCGCAGCAGACGGAACTCGACTTAAAATAACTATTTTGACAGTTCAGATGTAAATATGTGAGCGATGCGTGGGGCTGTTTTTCCTTCACACTTCCCCTCACCCCTCGCTCCCTACAGCAGCCCCAACTCTGTTGAGGCGGAAATGATGGGAGAGCGCCGCCTGCAGGATGCTCCCCAAAACGTGGCCAGGGAAGTGACTCGTCCTAGACCTCTCAGCCCCGGGGGGACGGGGAGAATCAGAAGTTAGAGGAACCCTTGCTGACTTTCACCACACCACACTACTGTGCTAGAGTCAGTACGATATGTGAGATATGCAAAATCCCCTGCCACTTTTAATTCTTTCAACTAACCCCTTCACTTAACTCACTGAACTCCTGCTTTGTGCCAGGCACTAAGTAAGCATTTTAGCACATGCTGTCTTATTTGATCCTCAAAAAACATGCGGCGAGCATTATTATCTGTATTTTACATATGGAAAACAGAGGTTTGGGGAGATTGAGTTCTCTAGGCTGCCATAGCTAGCGAAGAGAATTGAGATCAGAACCCATGTCCTGTGCTCTTCCCCACCATAGCCAGTTGAGAGGAAGGAAGGTGGAGGCAGAGATCCACCCATTCTATAAGGAGGGAAACCAGAGTTTAGACAGTCGAAGTCACACGTCTTTCTGGCCACTAACAAGCATCTTAGCTGGGGCAGATCCAGGACAGAAACACAGCATCTTTAGGACAGCCAGCCCATGCCTCTCTCCCCAGTCTGGACCCAGGCAGTGTGCTGGGACATGATGGGACATCCTTTGGAAAGAGGGTAGGAGAAAATGTACTTGGAGAAAGAAAAGAGGCGGAAGGGAAAAGGAGGGAGGAGGTCTAGAGAGTGAAGGAGCTTAAGTAGGCATAGACTGCATAGCCTGGCCAGGCAGAGCTGTGACGTAGGGGAAGTTCATTGTCAGAGCTCCCAGCTACCCCTTTCTTTGCCCCCTTTTCCCCACCAGGTGCCCTCTCCCCCCACCAACCCATGCCGCCCTGGGGCCAGATGCCCACTGATACTCCCATGCTTTTCTCCCATCCTAATGAAACCTGCTCCGGGAGGGAATCCAATGTATTCTTTGATGCTGTGGGGCAAATGCCTGATAACTGCCCAGTGTTCACCATCCTCCTGGATGACAAGCCCCAGGGAATCAAATCCTGAAGTAAAAGAAAGGAAGCACTACTGAAATGTCAGACTCCTGGAGAGAAAAGGAATTTGGGAGCAATAGGGCCCACCTGTGACAGGAGAGGCTATGTATAGCACCTGTTTGCAAGGTGACTGCTGGGTTTGCATGTGCATACAGCTATGGGCAAATGTCGTAGAGGTTAGCAAGGTAGAGAGAGGGGTCCTGGGATCTGTGCTTTGAACATGCCTTCTGCTTCATCCTTCAAGTCTCAGCTCAAATTCCACTTCACTGTGAAACCTTCCCTGATCCCTCCCCACTCTCCAAACACTTTGCTTGTACTCTACATCTTGCATGTCACATCCTTCAAGCCTTTGCATGTTGCTTTTTATTAAATCGTGAGTTCCTCAAGGGGCAGGAATGTCTGATTTCCCTGTGTTTCTCCTACAGCTCTTCCCAGAGGGCTTTGCACAGTCAGGACTCAATATTGATGGGACGGATTGAATTGACAGGCGTGCACAGCACACATTTCCCCATACAAGGGGTAAGGACTGGGATACTGACAGCAGAAGGGCCAGGGGCAGGCACCCCAGCTGACTCCTGGAGACTGAAAGGTGTGGGGCACTTATTTGTCCCAGACCATCAGCGACCACTATTGAGTGCTTATGTACTAGCACTGTGGTGGCTGCTCCGGGAGAAGGGGCAGCCCCTCCAAGGAGCAGCCAATCCACCCTCTAAACTATGGAGCAGCATGTGACACTTCAGCCTCATCCTGCCCCGGCTACTCCATGCCTTACAGGATGCTGGCTCTGGGGTTAAACCTGATGGCTCTAGCTCTCTGGCCCCCTCAGAGCCTCTTGCTTCAGTGATAATTTGGATTTGCTGGCCCTCCAGTCAAAGTGGAGTTATGATATAATAATTCTTTTAAAAGATAGTTTTTAGGGGTAAGACAGGAATAAAGACACAGACCTACTGGAGAACGGACTTGAGGATATGGGGAGGGGGAAGGGAGAGCTGTGACAGGGCGAGAGAGAGTCATGGACATGTACACACTAACAAACGTAAGGTAGATAGCTAGTGGGAAGCAGCTGCATGGCACAGGGATATCAGCTCGGTGCTTTGTGACCACCTGGAGGGGTGGGATAGGGAGGGTGGGAGGGAGGGAGACGCAAGAGGGAAGAGATATGAGAACATATGTATATGTATAACTGATTCACTTTGTTATAAGGCAGAAACTAACACACCATTGTAAAGCAATTATACCCCAATAAAGATGTTAAAAAAAAAAAGATGCTCAACAACGCTAATCATCAGGGAAATGATGCAAATCAAAACCACAATGAGATATCAACTCACACCTGTTAGAATGGCTATCACCAAAAAGAACACAAATAACACATGTTGGCAAGGATGTGGAGAAAAAGGAACCCTCGAACACTGGGTTCCACTGTTGGTGGGAATGTAAATTTGTGCAGCCACTGTGGAAAACAGTATGGCAGTTTCTCAAAAAACTAAAAATAGAACTACCACATGATCCAGCAATTCAACTCCTGGGTATATATCGAAGAAAAAAAAAATGAAAACACTAATTCAAAAAGATATATGCACACCAATGTTCATAGCAGCATCATTTGTGATAGCCAAAATACGGAAGCAACCTAAATGTCCATCAATAGATGAATGGATAAGAAGATGTGGTATGTGTGTATGTATACACACACACACACACACACACACACACACACACACACAATGGAATATTACTCAGCCATAAAAAGAAATGAAATTTTGCCATTTGTAGCTACATGGATGGACTTAGAGGATATTATGCTAAGAGAAGTAAGTCAGACACAGAAAGACAAATACTGTATGATATCACTTATATGTGGAATCTAAAAAATACAAGAAACTAATGAATATAAGGAAAAAGAAGCAGACTCACAGATATAGAGAACAAACTAGTGGTTACCAGTGGGGAGAGAGAAGGGGGAGGGACAATATAAGGGTAGAGGATTAAGCAGTACAAACTATTAGATATAAAATAAATTACAAGGATATATTGTACAATGCAGGGAATATAGCCAATATTTTATAAGTATAAACGGAGTATAACCTTTAAAAATTGTGAATCATGGGCTTCCTGGATGGCGCAGTGGTTGAGAATCTGCCTGCCAATGCAGGCGACACATGCCATGGAGCAACTAAGCCTGTGCGCCACAACTACTGAGCCTGCACTCTAGAGCCTACGCACCACAACTACTGAAGCCTGCATGCCTAGAGCGCGTGCTCTGCAACAACAGAAGCAACCGCAATGAGAAGCCCGTGCACCACAGTGAAGAGTAGCCTCCGCTGGCTGCAACTAAAGAAAGCCCCTACGCAGAAACGAAGACCCAACACAGCCAAAAATAAATAAATTTATTTTTTAAAAATTGTGAATCACTATATTGTACACCTGTAGACTTATATAATATTATACATCAATTATACTTTAATAAATATATGTATATATGATCTGATTAAAAAAAAGAAGAGGGCTTTCCTGGTGGCGCAGTGGTTGAGAGTCCGCCTGCCGATGCAGGGGACGTGGGTTTGTGCCCCGGTCCGGGAGGATCCCACATGCCGTGGAGTGGCTAGGACCGTGAGCCATGGCCGCTGGGCCTGCGCGTCCGGAGCCTGTGCTCTGCGATGGGAGAGGCCACGACAGTGAGATGCCCGCGTACGGCAAAAAAAAAAGAAGAAGAAGAAGAAGAAGAAGAAATGATAGGTATTGCAAATTAAATAAAAAGAAATAATTTCATTAAATAAAGAAATAAAAACGGCTCCTTGGACTTGAATCAAGATGGCACTTGAACTCATCTGCACCTGTGAACACATCAACAATGTATCTATATGTGGAACAACTCTCACTGAAAACTAACTGGAGACTAGCAGGACTCCTGCACAACCAAGGCTTTAAGAAAGATCACACAGAATTGGGTAGCAAGGGAAGAAAAGCAATCAGGTCAGGATCCGTGCCCCTGGGAGAGGACTCAGAGTAAAAGAGAAACTACACAGGTGGAGACCCTCCCTAAAGAGTGAGTGTTTTGAGCCACACACTGGGTGCCCCAACACTCAAATCCAACAAAAGGATGATGAGCCCCTTGGCTGACTGGAGGACCAGTGAGACTAACAGGAGGGCTGTGGGAAGCCTGGACTCTGCTGCAGAGGAGTGCATAAACACTTGCTTGCTTCCAAAGCAGGGCAGAGAGGGCAGACTGAAACTGCTTGAGTGACTGACTGGTGTCTTGTGACCACCCTGGTACCTGCCCCAGCCTGAGCTGATTGAACCCTCCCGCACCACTTACCTGGCGTTGCAGCTCCACACTGGAGCAAGGGCTGCCATGACTAAGGAAAAGGCTTGGCTGTGAGATGCCGAAGTAGTTCAAACCATAAGCAGCATCTGAGCAGGGAGGGGGCAGCCATTACAGATGATTGCAAAAGGCAGCCTATCAGAGGCAGTCTGGATTTCTGATAGCAGCCAGACAGCAACACACCATGCTTGACCCTCACCAGATACCCACACCAACCCCTCATGCTCCGGTACTGCTCTCCTCTGGGGCGAGGGTTTCAGTGCTGGGAGGGGGAAGAGCACGCACTTAAAGGGAACTGACTCAGCTTGGAACTGACCCTCAGGGATTCTGCTCCAGTAGCTTGGGACCTGACCCCACCCCCAGTAGGGCAGTGACAGCCACTAAGCAGAGAGGAAGTCCCGCCTCACAGCCAACTCTGGCTCTAGCCCTTCTATTTTCAGCCCCACTTCTTACCAAGGTGATAGCTGCCAGCACATCCTGAGGAAAGACAGGACTTGTGTTCATGTCAAATACAACTCTCCCACCAAAGCCACTGGACACACACAGACTATAGGGAAGCTCCTACATAAGGACACTCCTTCAAGACTGCTATAGGTAACTGTTTCACCTAATTTCATAGAGACAGAGAAATATAAGCAAAATGAGAAGACAGAGGAATTTGACTCATTTGAAGAGCCAGAGAAAAACCCTGGAAAAAAACCAATGGACAGAAATAACCAATTTACCAGATAAACAATTCAAAGCATTAGTGATAAGAATGCTAATGGAATTGGGAAAAAGAATAGATGGACATAGTGAGAATTTTACTTAGGAACTATAAAATATTAAAAAAAAAACCAGTCAGAACAGATGAATACAATAACTGAAATGAAAACACATTAGAAGAAATGAACAGCAGTCTTGGTAATACAAAATAATGTGCAAGTGATCTAGAAGATAGAATAATGGAAATCACCCAATTAGAACAGCAAAAAGAAAAAACATTCTCCAGGATACAGCACATGCTAGGCCACAGAATAAGTCCCAGCAAGTTTAAGAAGATAAAAATTATATCAAGTATTTTTTCCAACCACAATGGTATGAAAATAGAAATCAATTACAGGAAGAAAAATGGGAAAAGAACAAACATGTGGAGATTAAACAACATGCTACTAAAAAACCAATGGATCAATGAAGAAATCAAAAGGGAAATCAGAAAATACCTCAAGACAAATGAAAATGGAAACAACATTCCAAAATCTATGGAATGCAGCAAAAGCAGTTTTAAGAGGGAAGTTTATAAGAATATGGGCCTATCACAAGAAATAAGAAAAATTTCAAATAAACAACCTCAACTTCCATATAAAGGAATTAGATAAAGAAAAACAAACAAAGCCCAAAGTCAGCAGGAGGGAGGTAACAATAAATATCAGCAGATAAAACAGCAGATAAAAGAGACTAAAAAACCCAGAAAATATCAAAGAAACCAAGAGCTGGATCATTGAAAAGGCAAACGAAATTAATAAACCTTAGCCAGGCTCACCAAGAAGGAAAGAGAGAGGACCTAAACAAACAAGATGAGAAATAACAACCAATACCACACAGATACAAAACATCATGAGAATACTATGAACAGTTATATGCCAACAAATTGGACAATCTAGAAAAAAATGGACAAATTTCTAGAAACATACAACCTTTCAAGACTGAATCAGGAAGAAATAGACAATCTGACGAGACTAATCACTAGGAGTAAAATTGAATCAGTAAAAACAAACAAACAAAAACAAAACAAAACAACAAAACCTAGCAAACAAAAGTCCAGGATCCAACAGCTTTACAGATAAACTCTACCAAACATATAAAGAAGAACTAATACCTATAATTTTTAGACTATTCCAAAAATGAAGAAGATAGAACACTTCCAAATTCATTCTATAAGGCCACCATTACCCTGATACCAAAACTAGATAAAGACACTACAAAATAAAAGAAAATTACAGGCCAATATCTCTGATGCAAAAAAATCTCTACAATTATCAGCAAATCAAACTCAATAATCTATGAACAGTGTCATGCACCAACGATCAAGTGGTATTTATTCCAGGGAACCAGGAATGATTCAATAATCGCAGGCTTCCCTGGTGGCGCAGTGGTTAAGAATCTGCCTGCTAATGCAGGGGACACGGGTTCGAGCCCTGGTCCGGGAAGATCCCACATGCTGCGGAGCAACTAAGCCCATGTGCCACAACTACTGAGACTGTGCTCTAGAGCCTGAGAGGCACAACTACTGAGCCCATGTGCCACAACTACTGAAGCCCATGTGCCTAGAGCCTGTGTTCCACAACAAGAGAAGCCACCGGAGTGGCCCGTGCACTGCAACGAAGAGTAGCCCCTGCTCGCTGCAACTAGAAAAAGCCTGCACACAGAAACCAAGACCCAACACAGCCAAAATAAGTAAATAAAATAAATTTTAAAAACATAAAATGATTCAATAATCACAAATCAATGTGATTTACCATATTAACAAAATGAAGGATAAAAGTCACATGATCATCTCAACAGGTACAGAAAAAGCATCTGACAAAATTTAACATCCATTCATTGTAAAAACTCTCATCGAAGTTGGTATACAGGGAACATATCTCAACATAATAAAAGCTATTTATGACAAACCCACAGCTAACATCATACTCAATGGTGAAAAGCCAAAAGCTTTCCCTCTAAAATCAGGAATAAGAAAAGGATGCCCACTCCTGCCACTTCTACTTAACATAGTATTGGAAGTCCTAGCCATGGCAATCAGACAAGAAAAAGAAATAAAAGGCATCCAGATTGGAAAGGAATTCTTAAAACTGTCACTATCTGCAGATGAAATGATACCATATATAGAAAACCCTAAAGTCTCTACCAAAAACGCACTAGAACTAACAAACAAATTCAGTAAAGTTGCAGGATACAAGATTAATAGACAGAAATCTGTTGCGTTTCTGTATACTAATAATTTCTCAGAAAGAGAAATTAAGAAAATAATTCCATTCACAATCACATCAAAAAGAATAAATACCTTGGAATAAACTTAACCAAGGAATGAAATACCTATACTCTGAAAACTATAAATTATTGATGAAGGAATTTGAAAATTATAGAAAGAAATGGAAAGATATCCTGTGTTCTTGGATTGGAAGAAATAATGTTGTTAAAATGTCCATACAACCCAAAGCAATCTAGAGATTTAATGCAATCCCTATCAAAATACCCATGACATTTTTCACAGAACTAGAACAAATAATCCTAAAATTTATATGGAACCACAAAAGATACCGAATTGCCAAAGCAATCTTGAAGAAAACAAGAACAAAGCTGGGGGTATCACACTCCCTGACTCAGTTCATACTACAAAGCTACAGTAATAAAAACAGCACAGTACTGGCACAAAAACAGACACATATATCAGTGGAATAGAAAAGAGATTCCAGAAATAAACCCACACACTTATGGTCAATCAATCTACAACAAAGGAGGCAGGAATATACAATGGAAAAAAGACAGTCTCCTCAGTAAATAGTGCTGAAGAAACTGGACAGCTACATGTAAAACAATGAGATTAGAACATTTCCTCACACCATATACAAAAATAAACTCAGAATGGATTAAAGACCTAAATGTAAGACTAGAAACCATAAAACTCGTACAAGAGGACATAGGCAGAACACCCTTTGACATAAATTGTAGCAATATTTTTTGGATCTGTCTCCTAAGGCAAAAGAAATAAAAGCAAAATAAACAAATGGGACCTAATTAAACTTAAAAGCTTTTGCACACCGTAGGAAATTGTTGACTAAACAAAAAGACAACCTACTGAATGGGAGAAAATATATTCAAATGATATGATTGATAAAAGATTAATATCCAAAAAATATAAACAGCTCATACAACTCAATATCAAAAAAGCAAAGAACCCAATGAAAAAATGAGCAGAAGACCGGAACAGACATTTTTCCAAAGAAGATATACAGATGACCAACAGGCACATGAAAAAATGCTCAACAGTGCTAATTATCAGAGAAATATCAATCAAAACCATGAGATATCACCTCACACCTGTCAAAATGGCTATCATCAAAAAGACCATAAATAACAAACGCTGGCAAGGATGTGGGGAAAAGGGAACGCTAGTACGCTAGTGGTGGGATTTTAAGTTGGTGCAGCCACTCTGGAAAACAGTAGGGAGGTTTCTCAGAAACCTAAAAATCAAACTACCATATAATCCAGCAATTCCACTGCTGGATATCTGAAGAAAACGAAAACACTAATTTGAAAAGATACATGCACGCTAATTATCACAGCAGCATTATTTACAATAGCCAAGATATGGAAGCTACCCAAATGTCCATCAAAAGATGTATGGATAAAGAAGATGTGTACACACACACACACACACAATGGAATAGTGCTTGACCATAAAAAAAAAAGAAATTCTGCCATTTGCGGTAATGTGGATGGACCTAGAGATTATGCCTAGTGAAATAAGTCAGATAAAGACTAATACTGTATGTTATCACTTATATATGGAATCTAAAAAATAAAACGAATGTAATAACAAAACAGAAACAGACTCACAGATACAGAGAACAAACTAGTGGCTACCAATGGGGAGAGGGAAGAAGGAGGGGCAAGATAGGGGTATGAGATTAAGAGACACAAACTACTATGTATAAAATAAGCAAGCAACAAGGATATATTGTACAGTACAGGGAAATATAGCCATTACTTTGTAAATGGAGTATAATATATAAAGATATTGAATTACTATGTACATCTGAAACTAATATAATATTGTAAATCAACTATACTTCAATAAAAAGATAACTAAAACATTGACAAGAATGAACAATAAGTTTGTGTAAAAAAAAATTAAGGGACATAAAAGAGGATGTTATTAAATGGAGATGCATACCAAGTTCCTGAGCGGAAAGACTCAAGAGTATATAGATGTCAATTCATTCCCAAATCAAGTCTATAAGCTGAAAGAAATTAAAAAAAAAATTTTCAATAAAATTCTTTCTGGAACTTGAAAAAACATAACAGCTCTTTTAGTAACTTTTACAACTTGTCTCTCTAGAAAGAATGTGTATCTTTGAGTTTGGAATTTAGCAGTGTCATTAATTAAAAATTGCTGCTTTTTAGTAAAAGGTGAAATAAAAGATTTATATGTGTTCGGTTCCATTAATGTGGCCAAAGGACTTAAGAGGAGCTTTGCTTTAGATCTTCATATTCTTGAAATTTGAAAGATAAACAGTTTTGGGGTTAGCACTTCTTTCATTCCAATGAATTAAAATAGTAATTATACGGTTGAAAATGAATGTTTCAGTTAAAACCTTTAAGTCTCCAATAGTGACGGCATAAAAATAGGCTTTATTTCTTTTGCACATTTGATTTCCTCCAGAGTCTCAATGTCTCGGTGTTTTCAACAGGGTATCACATTAGCAGAAATATACTTGCATGTGGGCGTTATGAACTTTTTATTAATGTTGTGAAATGAGAAGGCTTGGTGCTTTACCAGCTGTGTTTTGACTACAAACATCAATCATGGAAAAATTATTTGAAACAATTTTCTTTTAGTTCAGTCTATTAGACCCTTGTTCATGTTATAACTTTAGATAAATTTGAATAGTTCACGACTATAACCAATTACTCAGTTTCAATTACAATTCCTAATTGATTCAACCCTATTAGCACCGTCTCTAGCGATAGTCTGTTACACGATGTTAGTAAAAGGCCAGTGGTTTGCGCCTAATGAATGTCTATGTATTGAGTAATTAAAAACAGAAGTCTGCTTCTAAATATGTTAGGGTGGCACTGTCTGGTGGGTCCCACAGTTTGGATTCCTGGTCCCTAAGTACCATGCTTCTCAAGCCAGGGATTAGCACATTTTGGGAGCTGCAAAGAACTTAGAAGGACAAAGAACCTAACTTAGGACACACAATAACTTATTCGTACTGGTGATACTAGACCAGGATCCTGCTCCCTCACAGTTCTGTAACCTTCGCTCGGTTTTTTCTCAATACAAAGGAAAGACACCATTCTTTCCTCATTGATCCTTCTAGTATTAAGTTTGGAGTATGGTGGTAAATTAATAAACTTTTAAGAACCCCTCCCCCAACTTTGAGAATTCAGAAATTTACAGCTTTTGTATAAGAAATTAGAGTTAAGACTCTTTTAGACCCATGTTGGACTATGTCTACGTGGCCTGAGAGATGGAGCACGAAGATGACAATAGATGTGCTTTTGGGATACTGAAGAGAACCTGGAGTGTGGACAGAGGCAGTAGCAGAAAAATCGGGGAGACCATAATGTAAACTCAGCTCTAATCAACGGGATTGTGGGTTTCGGGTCTGAGACACCAAATCACCTTACAAGACGTATGATAAAAAACCCACACTGCCCAGAACGGGCAGCTAAGCTACCCTTAGGGAACCAGATGCAGGTTGATCCTTAGGCGCTGGGTGATGACGTACTGCCTTAGACCAGGTGGTGATTGGTTTCTGAAGAGGGGGGTTGGCCGCCACTGCGACGCGGAGCCCTGTCCTAAGCCTCGCGAGAGCTGCGGTCCTGGAGCGGGATGGCCGCGGAGCCGGGCAGAGCTGGCCTTTGGCTCCTGCTTCCCGCTCTCTGGCCTGAAACATGGCCCGGGGTCCTGGCCCGCTAACCCGGCCTCGCCCCGGCACAGTCACCATGCCCAAGAGAGGAAAGCGACTCAAGTTCCGGGCCCAAGACGCCTGCTCTGGGCGAGGTGGGCGAGGGCGGGGGCGTTGAAAGGCTTGGGGCTGGAAGCAGGGAGGGGGCTGGACAGCACCGAGGCGAGTGCTCGCCTGCCTGCGACGGGAGGGCGGCTGGACTGGGGACTTGGAGTGAGCAGGAAATCTTGGTGGGGAGGAAGCTGAGGAGAGAAGGCCTCCTCCTTTGAGGTTTGGTGCTGTGTTTCAGTGACTGTGGCGGATTATGCCAACTCGGATCCGGCCGTCGTGAGGTCTGGAAGGGTCAAGAAAGCCGTCGCCAATGCTGTTCAGCAGGAAGGTAGGCTTCCGACGAGTCTTTTCAGACTCAGTGAAGAGAGAACTAGGTGCTTTATTTTCCTGGGATTCTGCCTCAGTGTTTTTCTTGCAATCCTTTAGGCATCTTCCTGTAAACATGTTTGCTCTCCTCGATGGTTACTCATATATTCAGGGGAGGGGAAGCATTAGTCAAGAGCAGTAGCAGTTTCTGTAGCAGAAATATTTTATTTCTGTCTTCCCATAAAAAAACAAACAAAAAAAAACCTTTGTGTACTCTTCTTTGGTTTCCACAGCTTTCTTCCTGGTTATTAATCTTATTCCTGTTGTTCACATATATTCTCCACTTAACTCTGCTGTTTGCTTCTTTGTGTAATAACCTTGAAGTATTCTTTTCCTTTTCTCATGCTTCTCTTACTTTCAAGCTTCTTACTCAGGGGTCCGTGAAGCTTGTGTTTTCATGATATGTACTGTCTCCAGCCCAGGAATAAGGTTAAATTGGGTTTAATTCCTCTCAAACACTGCTCCTCAGAATTTATGCAAATGAAAATAGCATTCACCTTTTGCTTTTACCCTGAAGGGTTTATAGTGGAGAATAATTCACTCCCTTTTTCTTCAGGTCTGAAGCAGTTTCTGCAACTTTGGAGTCAGTTTGCTCATTACTTTCCAATTTTTTGTGTTTAAAATGCTATTTTTTTTTTTTTAAGATTCTCAGCTTCCTTTAGCAGACTCTCACACAGCTTTTGCTTTTTTTTTCTTTTTTCTTTTCCTTATGGATGCTGATATCCTGCCTAAGCCATGGTACTCTGCCATCTCATTCTCTTCTTATTTTCTTCTAGTAAAATCTCTTTGTGGCTTGGAAGCCTCCCAGGTTCCTGCAGTAGAAGCTTTCTCTGGGGCTGGTGAGCCCTGTGACATCATTGACAGCAGTGATGAGATTGATGCCCAGGAGGAAAGCATCCATGAGAGAACTGCCTCCAGAAAAAAGAAAAGCAAGAGGCACAAAGGTACAGGGCTCGCTCTCTTTTGGATTATTAGTCCTATCTGTGGTGATAACTTGAAGCTGTCACTTTGTCAGTAGCACAAGAGGTGATACCAGTGGAGAACCAGAGTTTGGATCTTTCTAGTGGGACAGGACTTCAATATACCAGGGCTTTCTACTTATATCTAAAGTTGAGAGGAAAGGAGATTGGTAACAGTAGTAGCCATTCATTGAGAACATATCATTATCAGGTAAAATCCATGTAGCAACAGGAAAACAAAAAGCCTTTGCATTTCTGGATTTCTGAATGTGTAAGGAAGCAGAGTTGTGACAAAAATGTTCTCTCTCCCAAATATGTGGATTGTATATAACCAATTTCACTTCAGCGAAAGTTAGATTATTATCGTGGACTTTTAAGTGCTCTGCAATTGTTAATGCCTGCTTTGTGTCTAGTAGGTACTGTAGGAAATAGAGAAATGTGTGATGTTTATGTATTAGTGGCAATAAAACTTACACAAATGAAACAAAGAAAGGTAAACTAATGGTATACAATGTGCCAATGCATCATTCACTGGTTTGCTCCAGACTTAAGGAATCAGACTCTTGGGGTAGAGCCCAGAATTCTTAAAGCTAAAGTGGTTCTGATGATCAGCTAGAGTTAGGAGGAAACTAATGTAATAAATGATATGTGTATTTTTGGTCTCAGATCTCTGAGAACTTTCACCTATACTTGAGAATCAGATGACAGACTTTTGCATATGTTAAAATATATTGAAATAATCAATAAATTAATGAGCTGACTTTGCTTTGAAGTTATACCAATTATTGTCAGTGATACCACTCTTTTCCGGAACCAAGAATGTTAATAGACATTCCTCACACTTCTTTGTTCCTTAATTTCTTGCTTTAAATCCCTACTCATCATCATCATTGTATTAGATATTTCTCTTGATTTTCCTTTTTGGTTTTGAGCACATTCCACAGAAGAGCTTACAGACTTTAAAAACATCTTTATTGAGATAAAATTCATCTCTTTAAAGTGTACAATGCAGTAGTTTTAGTATGTTCTCAGAGTTTTTTTTTTTTTAACATCTTTATTGGAGTATAATTGCTTTACAATGGTGTGTTAGTTTCTGCTTTATAACAAAGTGAATCAGCTATACATATACATATGTTCCCATATCTCTTCCCTCTTGAGTCTCCCTCCCTCCCACCCTCCCTATCCCACCCCTCTAGGTGGTCACAAAGCACCCGAGCTGATCTCCCTGTGCTATGCGGCTGCTTCCCACTAGCTATCTGTTTTACGTTTGCTAGTGTATATATGTCCATGCCACTCTCTCACTTTGTCACAGCTTACCCTTCCCCCTCCCCACATCCTCAAGTCCATTCTCTAGTAGGTCTGTGTCTTTATTCCCGTCTTACCCCTAGGTTCTTCATGACATCTTTTTTCCCCTTAGATTCCATATATGTTAGCATACGGTATTTGTCTTTCTCTTTCTGACTTACTTCACTCTGAATGACAGACTCTAGGTCCATCCACCTCACTACAAATAACTCAATTTCGTTACTTTTTATGGCTGAGTAATATTCCATTGTATATATGTGCCACATCATCTTTATCCATTCATCCAATGATGGACACTTAGGTTGCTTCCATCTCCTGGCTATTGTAAATAGAGCTGCAATGAACATTTTGGTACATGACTCTTTTTGAATTATGGTTTTCTCAGGGTATATGCCCAGTAGTGGGATTGCTGGGTCATATGGTAGTTCTATTTGTAGTTTTTTAAGGAATCTCCATACTGTTCTCCATAGTGGCTGTACCAATTCACATTCCCACCAGCAGTGCAAGAGAGTTGTGTAGCCATCAACATGATCTAAGTTTAGAACATTTCTATCAACTCAAATCTATTAGTATCATTCCTCATTCCCTCCCAACACTCTCTCCCACCCATCCCTTCTCCCAGGCAACCACCAATCTACTTTCTGTCCTTATAGATTTGCCTATTCCGGACATTTCATATAAACAAAATCATATAATATGTGGTCTTTTGCATCTGGCTTCTTTGACTTAACATAATGCTTTCAAGGTTCATCCATATTGTAGCATATATCAGTACTTTATTCCTTTTTATTGCTTTTTCTTTGACTGTCATAAATAATGCTACTATGAACACTCATGGACAAGTTTTTGTGTGAACATATATTTTCATTTTTGTCAGGTAGGAGTGAAATTGCTGGATCACATGGTAACTATGTTTAACTTTTTGCGGAACTGCCAAGTTTTTTATGAAGTTTCCATTTTATATTCCCACCAGCAGTGAATGAGAGTTACAGTTTCTCCACATCCTCCTCAACACTTGTTATTGTCTAACTTTTTAAACTATAGGCATTCTAGTTGATGTGAAGTGGTATCTCATGGTTTTGATTTGCATGCTAATGATGTTGAGCATCTTTTATGTGCTTATTGGCCTTTCGTGTATCTTCTTTGGAGAAATGTCTATTCAAATTCTTCACTCATTTTTACATTAGGTTATCTTTATATTACTGAGTTGTAAGAATTCTTATGTATTCAGGAGACCAGTCACTTATCAGATACATGATTTGTGGTTTACAAACTCTTAGCTATAATTCATCTTTTACTTCCTTGCTGCACTTTACCCCCATTAGGGTCCTTCATTCTCATCAAACTGGTCTTTTTTTTCCCCCTCTTTTTTCTTTTAGCTTTTTAAAAATGAAACATATACAAAAGAAGAGAGAATAGTGTAATGAATCCAATGTGGCTATTACATAGCTTCAGTTATCAACTCATGGTCACTTTTGTTTCAGCCACTACCCCGTCACCCCCACCTCAACATACACACACACACACACACACACACACACACACACACACACACACACACACACACACACACACACACACACACACACCACATACACACTTGATTATTTTGAAACAATTTCCAGATATTCCATTTTTATGTCTGTAAATATTCTGGTAGTTATCACCAAAAGACAAATGCTCTTAAAAAAATTATCACATCTAAAAAAGTTAGTAATTTCCTTTTTTTTTTTAAGCTACTTTATTATTATTTTTTAAATTTATTTATTTATTTTTGGCTGTGTTGGGTCTTCGTTGCTGCGCGTGGGCTTTCTCTAGTTGCAGCAAGTGGGGGCTATACTTCATTGAGGTGCGCAGGCTTCTCACTGTGGTGGCTTCTCTTGTTGAGGAGCATGGGCTCTAGGCGTGCCAGCTTCAGTAGTTGTGGCACGTGCGTTCGGTAGCTGTGGCTTGTAGGCTGTAGAGCACAGGCTCAGTAGTTGTGGCACACGTGCTTAGTTGCTCTGTGGCATGTGGGATCTTCCCGGACCAGGGCTCAAACCCGTGTGGCCTGTATTGGCAGGTGGATTCTTAACCACTGTGCCACCAAGGAAGCCCAACAGTAATTTCTTAATATCATCAAAATCTTGTTAGACTTGTCTGTTTATTGCCCTTACATGTGTTTTGTTTTTTTAAATATCCAGGCTTCATGTTAACTGTTTATTTCACTTGGAATACTTTTCCCCTTAACCTATGAATATCAAATTTTTTGTCCTTCATAACTTATCTCCATGAAGCTTTCCTTTACTGATTCCATTTCCTACGTTTTGAAATTTCTTAATAATTGTGTGTAAAACATTGGCAATTTTTATAATTACTGAGTTTTGTCCCTAAAAACAGAAAATTTTTAATAGTACTCTGCTTTGTGAAAGTCCTCATGGGTCTCAGTGGAGGAAATTCTGATAGTTGTTTGCCTTCTCTTTTAGAGAGAGATTTAATGTGGGAGAAGGGGGCCCCAAATGTGGTAGGCTGAGCCTTAAATGGTTACTGGAGATATCAAGAAGCATAAGAACCAAAAAAGACGATGTTGTTTTAGAAGCATTGGTCTCTGTTATGAAGAACCTAATGCAAGAACCTGATTGAGTCATAGGGCTGCAGGAAGCAGCTAGAAAAGCAGAGGCAGCTTCAGGGAGGTAGTTGTAGGGGCTTTTTGCTCAGGAAACAGAAAGAAAAAAGCTGTGTTTTGGATAGCTATATAACTAAGTCTCAATTAAAGATTATGGTTAGCCCAGATTCTGGTATCTCTGTGGAGTGTGAATTTTTATTTGAACCTGACATGTATAGTGGACCTCAGGGTCAAGAGAATTAACCCTAATGAGGTCTGAAGGAGGAAGAGGTGGGGATACATCATCACAGGGTATCCTTGAACACTGGATGCTTGTGGCCAGAATTGTAGATCAAGCTGACAATGAAACAAGAAGAAACCAGAAGACACATATCTAAGGCAATTACTGAGTAATGAAAATACACTGTAACTTACTTGTTTTTTTTTATTTAGTTTGTACTTTGAGGTTTCCTCATACCATCTTAAAATCAGTTTTATTTTTTAAGTGACTGAATTGAAGAAAATGTTTGGTGGATGGGGACTGCAAGGGAAATCAAGGGCAGAATTTATAGTGAAAAGCTGGACTTTGGAGAAAACTGGGTTCTGTTTACCTTGAATACGTGCAACGTTCTGTTTTCTTATAGTAAAATGGACACAATAATATTTTCCTTATTTCCACTGAAAAATTATTATAGTTGAATGATATAATGTATGCAAAGGTACTTTGAAAACTTCAAAATAGTATGTAAATAGTGGTTAAATAAAGGCCTTAAGAACAAGACCTATTCACTTGGGCAACAGGAAACAAAAGTTTTCAGCAGCTAGAGTAAGCAGGAAATGATGAGTTTGAGAGGCTTCCTTGGACCTATTTAAACCATTTTCTTAACTGTGCAAGCCCTGGGAGAATTGAAATGATTGGGGATCTTTATATGTGCATATAATAGAAGATCAAAAGTTATAGTTCTTTTTTCTGTTTCAGAAGATCTGGATGGGGCTGGAGGAGAAGAGTATCCCATGGATATTTGGCTCTTACTGGCCTCCTATATCCGTCCTGAGGACATTGTGAATTTTTCCCTGATTTGTAAGAATGCCTGGACTGTCACTTGCACTGCTGCCTTTTGGACCAGGTTGTACCGAAGGTGCGACCACAGAGAGCTCACTGTGTTATCTGTGTAGCTTATTTCTTGTTGTTTTTGATTTGGAGCTACTCTCTGGATGGTGACCTCTTTTCACTTTCTCTACTGCATGCCTGGGCATGAACCTAGCATTGAATTCCTTGAGCTCCTCTTTAATTTAAAATTGATATTATTAATTCATCTGGTAATTGTCTTCCCTATGGTTACCCACTTTTCTTCAGCGGTTTATCTTAGCTAGAATTTTCAAAAGTTATAGATGCCCATCTGTTTATCTTTGCAACTGGATTTGTTGTTTCTTAGATTTGCTAGTCATCTTGAAGTATCATATAGTCTTTGTAGTTATGCTGCTCTGTGTATAGTTGTAGTGGTGAAGAGGGAGTGAATGATGTGATTAGTAAGAGGGCTGACTTTTGATGCAGGGTTAGAAGTGTAGTGAAGATTGTAAATCGTCAGTAAGAATGTGGTGGAAGGGGATGGTGAGGTATCAGGGAGTAGAGAACTTTCTGAGACATGTGACAAGAGAACTTGGTGGATCTTCCCCAGTGCAGGTTCTTTTTGAGCAGCTGAAGTATATTGTACTGGTATAAAGTCAGAGACTTGCCCCTTTTTTAAAGTGAAATAGTGAGGATTTAAAATTTTTAAATGAATAGAGGAGTGCAGGATTACAAGGTATATTGGGTTTTGCATAGAAGAGACGCAAAAGTAGCTAAGAAGTGAAGGAGATAGTGATTTGTGTGTGTGTATGTGAGAGCACTAGGGACAAACTAACTACTGGCCAGTGGAATAGTATAGTAAAATTTGTACTGAGCCCAGGAGTCCTAGGAGACTGGCCTAGAGCAGAAGAGAGAGGTCACTTATTGGTAGGAGTAATGTGTCATGTTTTAGGCACTACACGCTGGATGCCTCTCTGCCTTTGCGCCTGCGACCAGAGTCAATGGAGAAGCTGCGCTGTCTCCGGGCATGTGTGATCCGATCTCTGTACCATATGTATGAGCCATTTGCTGCTCGAATCTCCAAGAATCCAGCCATTCCAGAAAGCACTCCTAGCACATTAAAGAATTCCAAAGTAAGTGACAATTAGTGTTGGGGTTTAACAAATGGACTCTTGTATAATGGGCCTGTTATCATGGCTTGTTTCCAGCTTCCTTGATGGGGTGGTCTAGGGCCATAAGTACCAGGCTGCTAAGGGACTAATGTAAACTTTCAGGGCTCATGGGTATCTCTTCTCCAAGACATTCCTGCTGTGCTGGGTTGGCTCATGTTATCTTTACCTTAAAGCTTTCTTGTGCTTTTAGCATATTCCTTATTCTCTTTATTTTAATTTATTTTCATGCCTTATACACTGGGCCACTTTAGATGGTTTAGATGGTTTGATGGTTTGGGCTAGGAAGAACACAACTCAAATGGTAGATGTAAACTATAATTCTTAAAAGGTGCTTTAAATCATGATACAAAGATATAAAACGACTTACTAATTTTCTTTTTCTAATGTGACCTTGACATCTGGATTTCCACTTTCTTGTTAACCTTAAAAGATTCTGGTGTGGACTTCTTCAGCATTTGCAAAGTGCCCACTATTGCCAGGCTCAGGGGTGGGTTGTTTCAGAGACTATAAGGTACTTCCACTCATAGACTTTAGCCCTCTAAAATTCTTACTGTGTTCTAGGCCATTCCTTATATCTTGGAATTTCCCCAGTAGTTTATATTTGTACATTGTATTCAAGGTTCTGGCATTCTTCTGATTTGTAAGTAGGTCTATAAGCCTTTGGTCCATTCTCTCCTTTTTTCTGCCATAATGAAATATCTAGTGAACACATCTTTGCCAAGCTAGACTAGTATAGCATATATGATTATTTAGGCAAGTTGATGTCTCGGCCTTTTTCTCATTCAACTAATACTATTGTCTAAATTTTGTATCTTTTGCGTTTGTTAATAATTTTTATTACTCTGTTCCTACCCAAAGTCTGGTGTTCTATAGCACTTCCTATTCTCTTCTGTTTTGTTTTTATGCTTTGGATGTTACATAATGATTCTTTTCCCCTAGTTCAGCTCTAGTGTGATAACATTCTACCTGATACATATTGATTAAAAGGGTACTGTTGATTCAAGATCATCATGGTTCCCCCCAGGGTTGCAAACTGAGGTGGTCAGGGCCATTGGCTGAGCCAATTTAATGTCACACTAGCTGATGGATTTAGGGCAGGATTAGAATGCTGGGTGAGTAGAATTTCATTCCTTCTCCTTGTAATATGAGTGGACAGTGTATCATTTCACATTTATAGTTTTTCTCCCCCAAAAAACATTTGATCTTGTCAGGTGAGGTGGGGATCATCCCAAAGCTAACCATGCTAGGGGTGAATCAATTGTTGGGAGCAGAGCAGCATTGGGCAAACTCCTCATGCTTGACACATCCTCGCGGCTCCAGTGCACAATGCAAGTGCTACTGCCTAAATCTAAAATACCCATGTCTTCATATTCTTATAATTGTATATTAAGTTTTTTAAGTGGACTAAAAAAGTGACTTTTAAGTGGCTAAAAGTCAAGGTGGTGATAACTAAGGTCTTAATCCAGACAGGAAGGCTAGGCCACCTGTCTGCTGCTTTTGTACCTGTTGTTAGAGATCTTCTGAAGAGGATGTGGGACCTGCAGTGGCAGGTGTCCCATGCATGGCCTTGCTAGTATAACCACATCGCATGGCATTCAGGAAGTTGCCAGCATGCCTAAGGGAAGTTGTCCCATGTTCCTGGACTCCACCTTTTCGTATTTGATTCTCCCTCTCTCTCTTTTCAGTAGCATAGCTTGTGTGGGACACTGGAGCCGTTGTGTTGGCAGCAGAAGTGTTTGCCCCTTAAAGCCAAGCCCATTATTTTTGATGGAACAGCAGGACCTACAGGGCATGTCTGAAGGGCAGGACAGCTGGCACGGCGGACGACCCACCCCTTATCCCCTGGGAGGTACTTAACTTCTTGTGTTAACCCTAGCTGTAGCCTGACTTTCCTTGAGGGGCTTACTCTAGACTGAATTCAGCTCACCTCTGTAGTTTCCATACCGGCTGTCTGCTCCCAGAAGGTCCTGAGTGGTTTGCTCCTATTACGTACAGGGCTGGCTGTCTCTGCCTGCCTTATGGCTTTGTTATCATCTTGTCTGGTGGCTACTGGCTGCCCTTATATTTTAATATAGAGGAGTGGCCTGCTGAATCAGATAATGCCCCAGTCTCTAGAGACCATGTTTCTGTCTTTAAAGATGAGAACAATAGGGGTTGACCTCAATAGCATCTGAGGTTGACTTATATTGGTACCTCTTCTCTTTACTGAATAGCCTTGGGATTGTCTCTTTTCATGTTGCACCAGTGTCAAATTGTAGTGGTGGTGCGGGGGAGGTGGGGGTTTCTATCCGTGCCAAAGTAAAAATCTCAGCATTGGGACCGTGGCTGGCTTTAGAGCTAGCAAACAGAAAGGTTATTTTTATTTTCTTACAGTGCTTACTTTTCTGGTGCAGAAAGATTGTTGGGAACAGACAGGAGCCAATGTGGGAATTCAACTTCAAGTTCAAAAAGCAGGTGTGTGCTTTTATCATCTCTTTGCTTTTCAGGTAATATATTACTCTAATTTTACTAGACATAAAATTGCCTCATTAAAATCAGATAATATACATTAAAACATATAATGTCATAAAAATAAAAGAAAACTGTTTTCTATGAAAGAGGCACAAAGATTTAATAGCTTAATGCAAAGAGTAAACCTTGAGTGGATCCTGGATTAATGAACAAAGAGCAATAAAAGACATTTTTGGTACAATTAAAGAAATTTGAGTATGCCCTGGATATTAGATTATATGAAATTATTGTTAATTTTCTTAGGTGTGATAATGTTACTGAGATTATATATGTATCTTTATTCATGTTGAATAAGGGTGGAATGCCAGTGTTACTTTCAAATGGCTTTGCCTCCCCTACCCCAAGAGTTCATGTGTTTTTTTTCTTAATATGTGAATATATATAAAATGAGAGGTGAGGGAGAGAGAAAACAAACGTGGCAAAATATCCAGTGGTAAAGGGTATACAGGAGTTTATTGCATGGTTTTGTTAACTTTTCTATATATTTGAAGACTTTAAAAGTGGGGAAAGGGAAAAACTTGTTATAACAATGTACTGAGGTTATTTGACTAAGAATTTTTTTGTTTTTCAAAGCAAATGTATTTGTAAACAACAATACTTCATATGGTTTTATATCTGAGGCAGTTTGGGCAAGCCATGGGGAGAGGGACTGCCAAGAGTCTATTTATAAGAAGAGTAGATACTATTGCACCTTTATCTCTGCCTTTTTCTTGGACTGTACCTGAGATCTTGGCTACAGTGAGGATCTGTTCTGCATGTCTTTACTTCTTGTCCTCAGCAGCCTCATTTCCTCCATCTGTCTCCCATACTTAGTATCTCACTGAGGTGACACATTACAAATAGAATTACAGTTATCCCTCACTTGATGACAAGTGTGTTCCAGATAAGTTTGTATTTAAAGTAAATCATATTTTTACATTGATTTTTCAAAAACACGGTTCTAGGGATGAATTTTGGCTCTGATCATTTGCTTTTAATAAGATGTCCACAATCTATGATATCCATTAGATGTTGGTAGAAAGTCCACCATAGCACCTTTTTGGGAGGGAACTGAGGGGCAATCTTTACAGTGTATACAAGCTAAGACCAGAGCTGCTGCAGGAAAGTGAATGCTAAGATTTCCTCTAGCTCTGAGAGTTGTGACTCTTGTTTTATGATGCCTGGAATTCGATGACCACTTCTGCTTCCATCCCTTTTTGTGCAGCAGATGTTCTTTGGAGTCTGACAAGTCACAAGGAATTTGTGATCTCTCAAACATAGGAGGGCCTCTGATAGAGCTATAAGTTTCCATGTCTTGCCAGATGGTAGGAAACACCATCTAAATGAAGCATCCACTGTCACATTTCTCATCCAAATGTGTTTCCATGTCTTTCAAAGGTCAGATTTTCCTTGATCTGTATAGAAACTGATATGTATATTAAAGAGAGAAGAGATAACAGAAAAATGGATCTCAGCAGCTTTAGTTAAGCCATACCATTTTCATTGGTGGAGTCTTAGAGCCATAAACATTTCCTCTAACCCATTAGAGTAATTCTTAATTCTCTTCAGTCCCCTAGATTAAAGAGCAAGTGTATGGGAGGATTGCAGCCTCCCATTCAGTACGAAGATGTTCATACCAACCCAGACCAGGACTGCTGCCTACTGCAGGTCACCACCCTCAATTTCATCTTTATTCCAATTGTCATGGGAATGATATTTACCCTGGTAAGTGGAGACAGGATGTCATCCTCAGCTCTTTCATAGACTCACTATACTTAGGGTTTGAAAGAAATTTGTAAATTTAACCATTGAGGAAGAAATCTTTCAAGAATAATTTTAAACAAAATCTGAAAGCAGACTTGTATACTAGGAATAGACATATTTGTGAAGTTAATTATGTCTGAGAATATTTTACTTCTGTTTCCTTCTCTATAGTGAACAGAATGTTTTTGCATCTCCTGTGTAGTGTTCATTAATGTTTGAGAAACATTATCCTGTTAAGGTTAATGATGAAGCTTATACATGAACACTGTATGTCAGGACCTGAGGCATGCATGTGGTATCATATATGGAATATTAAAATGTAGGGTTACCAGCTCTGTCTTTTGTGTGATGCTCTGACTATTCAAGGTTTAGCTAAGAATTAGATTTTAGCTAAGAATTAGATTAGTAAACAACAAATATGCTTCTGGTGTATTTTCCATGTTTTTAACATTTTTAACTGGATTGGCAACTGGAGAGTTCATGTAATTTATCTTCTCTGTATTTTAAGCTTATGTTCAGAGATGTTTCCCCCTCCACATTGAAAATAGCTTTATTCTTTTTTTAATGGTAAAATAAATAATTCATACTTCATGTGAAGAATTTAAATAATACATAAACACATTGAGAACAGTGAAGGTGACTTAGACTTCCGCTATCCTATAACTGCAGTTAACTTTTGGGGAACTGTTCTTTAATGTATCTGTTAATATATATTCAATACATGTATACACCCACTCTCTTAAATAATTTTGTATAATTGAGATTATGTCATATATCTGTTTTTATTGTAGGCATCTCTCATTAAGCCACATTAATGACTTATTTATATACTTATTATACTCCATATACTTTCTACTCTTAGAATTCTATACAGATTTACGTATACATAAACATTTAGAGATTTTGTGGTTTATTTTCCAAAACAATGTGATCAGATCAGTTTCATGCATCTTGCTTAACTTGCTCAATAATATCTCATCAGAATCCCTTCAATTCATCTCTTATAGCTCTAATCCAATTTTTTTAAATTGTCATTAAGGTAGTCTATGTGCATGTGTCCTAATTTGTTCAGCCATTGGAGAGGCTTTCTTTAGCACAGTTTAAATATATGAAGCTAAGAAAAACTTATAAAAATCACCCTTAATTTTTAATATCTTTGCAAAAAAGTATAGTGCTGTTGGTATAACTTAGAGATTATTTTGTGGCCTAGTTCATGTCAGTTTTCTAGATTGTCTCATTTTAGAGTGAGTCATAGGAAAATAAGGTTGTTTAATTTGAGTACTGAATTTATTTTTCCCTCCCAGTTTACTATCAATGTGAGCACGGACATGCGGCATCATCGAGTGAGACTGGTGTTCCAAGATTCTCCTGTCCATGGAGGTCGGAAACTGCGCAGTGAACAGGGTGTGCAAGTCATCCTGGACCCAGTGCACAGCATTCGACTTTTTGACTGGTGGCATCCTCAGTATCCATTCTCCCTGAGAGCATAGATACTGCTTCCCATCACTGAGGGCAGCCCTGAGCTAGGCCAGTCCATTTGTAATCAGATTCCATTTTGGAAGGGGCAGCTGATTGTATATCTGGTCAGTAATGCACATGCTCTTCAGGTTTCTGGGGCTCCTTCTAGGGGAAGGAGAAGGATTGAATCAGGAGTAAAAACATTATGATTTATAAACATATTTTAATGTAAAATTTTGCATTTGAAAGGTGAAACCTGGCCCTATTTTCTGTGTTAAACCCCATTTGGTGCTACTGAGTTTGTTCTTTATTCTTTTATCCCAGCCAGAGTGGATGATCTCGCTTTAGGGGAAAATTAAACTCTTAAATCTCCAAACATGGAAATTTCAGCATTCCCTTATGGATCAGAGTAACCTTAGAGGCTTAAAATTGTTGCTACTGTTGCTTCCAATTTAGCTGCCCCTCAAATTCAAGTGAATATTTCCTCTTCTCCCTTTACCCCTCTCTAGAAATAAAGCAGGTGACAGGGTTTTCATAAACTTATGAGATTGACTTGTGTATCTTTCTTTAAAAATATTTGTCACATAAATATTTTTTTGCCAGTTTTGGATTTTAGGTATTTTTTTTTTGCATGAAGCTGATAGTAATGATAATGATTTTGTGCTACACTAGGAACTTTTCGTATCTCTAGTTCTCACAATCCTGCAAGGTAGGTGATACTATTCCCATTCTCTGGCTGAAAAAGCTGAATCAGTGACTTAAACAAGGCCATACTATCCAATAAGTGGCAGCGCCAGAATTCTGACCCAGGTCCTTTTGCTGTGCCACAGTTAAAAAGGTCAGTCTCATTATTCTTGTGGTAGATGGTGGCACAGGGGAGTAGGCAGAGTGTACATAGATAGAAAGAGTAAAAGGGTGAGTAAAAAGTTGATTGTGGTATACCTTATCCCTAATCAGCCTAAAAGTTATATAAGATTGATGAAAGAATCTTTTAAATATGTGTTTCCAAGTAAAATGTAAAACAAATCAAGACAGTTATTGCAGGAAGTATAGTGATATTTTCATTGAATTGTTAGAAGGGCATTTATTATGAAGGTTCATTAAAAAATTGCATTCTCATATTGAAACCAGACTCCTGCACTATAAGAATTTAGTGACTCCTTTGCTCTGCTCTGCCCTGTGCTGCCTATGAGAGCTTGGCCTTTTATCCCTGCAGAAATGCTCATGTCCTCTTGGTGAGAGGACTTGGTATAGCTTGTGTACTCTGAGAAGAGGATCATGTTTTTGTTTTGTTTCTGCTAACAAGATAAGTTTGCTGCTTGTCTCCTCCCACCTGCCCCCCACCCAAATTAGCTAGGGAGCTGGATATTAGCTAGAGGTGGCATTACGACCATATTCTTTAAACATGAAAATCTCATGGGGGTAGTTATTATCATGAGCTTGACTGCTAAATTAGTGTGTTGTTTTTTCCTTACCATTCCCTACCCCCTGCTATTTAAAGAATATTCTTAGGAAGCCCCTGCTTAATACAGCTGCTAACAGCTAACCTTACCCTGCACTGAGGGTGGTACTAAAGCTGTTCACACAGAAAGTGAGCCTGGGTCAGTGAAAACCAGAATTTGGGCAGTTAAATGATAAAAACAAAAAACCCCTGAACAATATGCACCATCTCTACAATCAGAAGTTGCCTCTTTGAGGCAAGAGGAGAGAAGCACACAGTCCCTAGTTCCCTGAATTAAAGATGCCATGGAGCAGAAGAGAGTTGTCCTGGTGGATTTTGTGTCCCCCATTTAGGAGTTAACTTTTAGAAGGGGAGTGAAATAAATTTGGCTTAATAATTGTGTTCTGACTGATCTTCCTAGTTTTTGTATGAAACTCCATGGTATGATGATATTGCCTCAGCTGTTCTCTTAGTATAATATTGACAAACACTTGGTAAAGTATGTTATCAAAGGTTGTCATGGCTTCAGCCTTCCCTCTGCACTGACTGAGTTGCCTTTTCTAGGATGATTCCTGATTCATTAGTGAAAGGATATGAAGTGTCTCAGGGATTTCCTTTTGATGAGAACCTGAAACTACCTGGAGAAGAGTTGGAACTTTCTGAACTGCTTTTGTAAAAACTGCTTTGTACTTGTCACTTCCTTAAATATGTACCTTGATTTTGCTCTAAGGGTCAGACAAACAAAATACTTAGCTTCATTTCTTACCCCTCAAATAAATCGGAATTACTCAGATTTTCCTGCCTTCTACCAAAGATACAAGGAAACTAAGCCAAAAGGTGAATATATTGCGGGAAAGAAAAATATTAATTAATTAATGGTTATATGCGCCACTGATCTCAACTACAGCATTTGTTGCTGATATAGAACATGTGTGTGTATAAGTCTGTACACATGGCATGTATATAAAAATCTTTCACACTTGGAGCAGTGTGTACTGGGTATTGTAAAGGATTGAGTAGGCACTGTGATGATACTTCACAAACCAGATGGGAAAGATGCATTAATAGCCACCGGTGACAGGGTAAGGAGCAATTCAAGAAAATGTACAGATTTAACCAAAATTTGTCAGGAATTTTGGCATTGAGACTGTCTTCATACTATGTATATATAATAGACAAACATTTCATTTTATAGTAAGTGTTAGCACAGCCAAATACCTGAATTCAGGCAAGCGACACAATTCACTGAAGTGCACCCTAGGGAAATGTATCTGGATTAGGTTTCTCCACTTAAAAAATGGGTACAACCAGAGTAAAAGTAGTAAATGGGCGCAAGAGAAAGGTGACGAACCATTGGCAAACAATCACAAGGCCAGTACTGAGGCCAATTTAGAGAGCAGGTGGTTAGAGACAAAGGTAAGTTCAAAGGGATATGTGCTGCACCTCACTGGGAAGGAGGCAGGACTCCGCTGGGCTCTGAAACTTTACTGGCGTTGGGTAAAAACCTCAGCTCTCCGCCACCTCGTAAGGGACTGTCCGGGCAGCACCAAGATGGCGCGCAGCATCAAAGAGGCTCCTGTGTCACGTGTGAGGGAGCGCCGGGGCGGAGGCGTGGCCTCGAGGGAGTCGGTCAGGCCCCGCCCTTGAGGTGGGGCCAGGGACTGTCAGCAGAAGGAGGGGGTAGGACCTTGAGGAGGGGCGCCACGGCGCTGGTGGAGGCTGCAGCTACGTTCGCGCCTGCTCAGCTCCCTAGGACGCGTCGGGCTCCCGGGGTCCGGGGTGGCTTCTTGCTCGGATACGAGCTGACCGGCCTTCAGTGATTGCAGGCAGGTGAGCGTCCAGAGCCCGGGTTGGGGAAGGATGCCTCTTTTTCCCACTTTCAGCTCCCCTCACAGTTTGGGGAGGGCGTCTCAGTGTAGCGGTTCTGGGGAAACAGCACCTTTTTACTCAAATGTGTCGTCTCCTTTAGACTTCGCTACTGCTTCTTCTGCCGCCCCTCACCAGCCTTTGTAGTGCCCTGTGCCCTTGGAGGTGAGAATGGGGGGACGATGCCCCATTTGCGGGGAGGGCATGGAGTTCGCCTTCAGCTCCATCAGCTTGGGGCGGGGGGGCTGAGTTGGCAACTCTCCCGGTGGAAACTGGATGGACTGCGCCCCCATTTCCCCTCCAGGAGAGTCAGAGAAGAAGAGCCTGGGCCATCTCCGCTCCTTTGGCACAAGAGGTACTGAGGTCTTCGCTCTTCCCGGGGGTCTTATTCCTTCCCACGTTGCTCATATCACCCGTTCTTAATATTGCTAGCTCTCCATTCCTCGAACTGCCAGTCTCAGGCTGTGCCAGAGATGCCCCCATCTCTGCAGTGCCAGGGCGGTGGGGTGGAAGGAGCGGCCAATCCGAGGTCTGGTGAAGGTGGGGTTGAGTGTGGGCGCAACCATAAAAGAGTGCTGGAATACAGATTCCTGAGCTGGGAGGGTGGGAGTGGGGAACTGACTTTCGACCACGCAGTAGGGATGTTTTCCCCGTACAGTTTGGTGGTGGGTGGGAAGAGAGAGGTCCGGTTGAAAGACTTGGAAACGAGGTGTGGCTGGGTTTTTTGTTTTGAGGAGGAGGGATTGAGGACAAGGTGCCACCAGGTGCTAAAGTCACCTTTGAGGAGAGGTATGCTGGTAGAGGGGTGGGGGAATTGGGGCTGCTGTCCTATGTGGTGAGCAAGTGGTTAAGGAGGAGACTCTGCTTAGCATGGAGATCCCCTCCTGGCGGGAGCTTAAGGGGCTCCTCCAGTAGCCACGTTTCAGGTTCTTCCCCCAGTCTTCCCCGTTGGAACGGGTACCTAGTACTTTGTTTGACATCCAACAAATGTTAATTGGGCACCTACTATAATGCCAGACACCATCCTAGGTGCTAAGTCTTCTGAAGGCAATTTAGGGCTATGGAGCACCTGAAAGGCACACACAGTAGACACTGTTAACAGCTCTGCACACCGCCAGCCCCCGCTCCCCGCCCTCCACCAGCCCCAATTTTGTTACATTGCTATTGGATAAGAAAAAGCCAGAGCCCTGTCCACATCCTTTCAAATAACTGTCTGAACTGGATTCCAACCTATCCGCCCCCTACCACTATTAATTAGCAGGGAGTCCCAAGGAAAACTACCTTAGCAAAAGGAACAGTTTGAATGATTTCCTTTGGCTATTTTCTAGGACTTTATCCTGAGGTGTGAGGAGGCTGCCTGGGATAAAAGGTATCTCAAGATAAAAATGAAGCGATGAATGGCACAATGGTTATCGGGGGCCAAGAATGCACTAGACACCCAGCACAATGGGAGACACCATCTCTGGAAGATAGAAGAGTAGGGGTGGGGGGATGTGAAAGGGAAATCTCGTCCAGTGGTATCTGGGCATGTGCAGCTGAGCACGTCATGATGGCGGAACTATGGCATGTATAAGGAAGGTCTGGCAGCTGGGTGCTAAGGAGAGATTGGAGGGGCAGGGCAGGGCAGGCAGACAGGCTGCTGGGTCTCCTTTCTAGGAGATTGCTGAAATCTTAGAGCTGAAAGAGCTGTCAGGGATTGCTTGTGGATCCTTTCAGAGAGAGCCTCTGAGGATAGCAGGGTGAGAGCTAGGGAGAGGAGCAGGGCCAGAGAGGTGGGGGCCAATGGGACTTTAGGATATGGGGGAGATAGCTGAGGTCTTTCTATGCCAGGGATACTCTACTCTGGGGCTTTAGGCCCTTGGATGGGTTGACATAGAAACAACGTGCTGTTTCTGAGTGGTATGGAGTTGTGTGTGGTGTGTGTGTACTGGAGAGGAGGAGTTGGGATGGAGCACGGAGGACTGAGTGAAAGCTGCCTCAGAGTCTAAGTCCCAGGTAGGGAATTGGGAGAAATGGAGGGGAGGGAGTGGGGTCAGAGGGAGGGGTGAGTGTGTACTGCAGCCACATGAAGTCACCATACATCCCCCCCCCCCCCGGCCTGCTTGCTCACTGAGCTATAATTAGCTCTGGAGGGCGTGTGGTGCTGGCTCACAGGAGTGTGGCACTTGGGATGGCCAGCAGAGTAAAGAGTACTCAGAGGTGCTGGTGCTGGGCGAACTCTGAGAGGGGGTGTTTCTAGGGGACCTTTTCTGAATTGGGAGTGGCCTGTTAGGACCTGAGAATGTCATGGGGAAATAGCAGTGGGGGAAGGAGCTCTAAGCCAGGATGGTATGAAACTCCAGGGCTGGCAGAGCCTGAGGACTCCCCTCTTATCTCCTGGCCGCTGGCTCACCAGTCACACAAGAAGCATGATTGCTGCCCAGCTCATTGCTCTGCTTTCGGAGAGCATTGGGAGCTGCAGCCCCCGCCTCCCTCGAGTGTCTTCTGTTCCCCCAGGTGAAGTCAGTTCTAATCCAGAGCCGCTTCTTGCCTGTCAGTCAGGGGCTGAGAGGCCTTGGCTGGGGTTGCTTCATCCTCAAAGAGCTGGAGGAGAAACTATCACCAGTTAATTCAGTTGGTCATACTCCAAGTGGTGCTCAGTGCTGACCCCCAGACTGTGCCAGAGACTGAATCTTTGATCACATGCTACTCCGTATTGCTCCCAAATGATTACTTGTATATCTTAAGTTCTTTCAGGTAGACTGTGAACTTGTTAAGGGTAAAGATTGTATCTTACTTGCCTTTTGTATCCATAACAATTCCTAGCTAAGTAAGTAATCTACTACAGCATAGGAAGTCTACTGACAGTAATCGTTGGATTGAATTAAAGAGATCTGTCTTCAGATCCTCTGGGTTCAATGAAACCTCCTTGCAACTACAAATATTTAACCAGGAGCAGAGGATCCTCTGGGGACCCAATACAGTGGTATTACATCAGTGGGGGAATTAGATTCTATAGGCAGTGAAGTGAAAATTCCTAAATCTCCCATAAAGCCATGGTATGTGGTTTAGGTTTATAACTCTGAATAATAATACTAATGTACAGATATAGTATATATTATATAGTAATTATAAAAATACATAATGTATACAATGATTTAAAAGAGTATTTAAGTACAAGTATAATTTTGTAGTTAAGTGTCAGATGAAATAGCTGGTTTGCATTTAGAGGCCTTTATTGCTCACTTTGCCCAGTCAGTGGAATTTTATTTATTCTCATAAATTAAATGCATGTCTGATGTGACTTCATGGCCACTGTCTTCAGATAGATAACTGTCATTTTAAAGGAGAGATAGGTTTCCATTTAATTTAAGAAAAACTTCCTTAGGACAATGAGGGATTCCTCATTTAGCTGTGAGCTCCTTATTCCTGAAGGATAATCAAGTAAAGACTGAACTGTCAGGGATGTTGTGGAAGGAGCTCCCTCCCAGGGTGGGAGGTTGGCCTGCATGACTTCAGAAAACCTTTCAAGCCGGAATCTGCAGTTCCAAGTATGGGCAGGGGTGGGGGTCGGCACTGGATGATAGAGGTTCTTGACAGCTACTACAAAAGAGGATTTTCCTGTGTTTGGCTTAGAGCAGGGGTCCCCAACCCCCAGGCCGCAGACAGGTACCAGGCCAAGGCCTGTTAGGAACCAGGCAGCACAGCAGGAGGTGAGTGGCGTGCCAGCGAGCGAACCTTCATCTGCCGCTTCCCATCGCTCCCCATCTCTCACATTACCACCTGAACAATGCCCCCGCCAACTCCGTCCGTGGAAAAATTGTCTTCTACGAAACCAGTCCCTGGTGCCAAAAAGGTTGTGGACCGCTGGCTTAGAGGATAGCTGCTGAGAGGAGGGCCTGGGAAGTGCAGCCAGGTCAGGAGCTTGACGTTTACTGTTCCATGAAGAGTGAGCATTCTGGGAGACTTAGGGGGTGACCACTGCCATCTCTAATGCACACGGAGCCCTGGGCTCGGGAGATTGGGCAGTAGAGCTCTGATGGATGGTGGTAAGTAGAAGGGTGGGCTCGGCCCAGTTCCTTGACCTCAGCTCACACTAGGCCAGTTGTGGAGTACCCCAAAATTTTGGCCCTTGTTTGGGACAGAGCACATGGAACAAGTGGAATTTTCATTCCTTCATTATTATCCTCATCCTTCCCTCCTTTCCCTCTCATACATTCCCACAGAAATTCAAGACCACATATACACTTACACTCTTTCATGACCAGTGATACGCTTTCATGATCATGCACACACACAAAGCTCTCACGGCACCCATGAGCTCTTATGAACATACATGATTTCATGACTCCCAGATGCATTCTTATGACTGCACACACACATGCATTCTCACGACCACAGTCGTATACCATCATGAGCCCTGTCATACACTTATGACCACACACATCCACACACAATCTCACCGTTATACATACTCATGCTCTCTCATGCACATGCGCTCAGGACCCCATTCTCATGACCATACTCTTACACACACACACACACACACACACACACACACACACACACACACATGCTTCTCTTTCATGATTACACATTTACGCCACAAATTCTCATGACTATGCACTTACACACTCTGTTGTGTGAATATACATGCCTTCCCCCACGTTCTCTCTGTGTCATAACCACATATAGCCCTCATACTTTTGTGACCACATACACATACACACTTTTTGTGGTGCCTATATGTCTCTGGGTAGTTCTGTGTACTCTAGACCTTTCACACCCCAGCACCTGGCAGCACTCCCTTCTGGTGTCCCTGATTACCCCTGAGCAATTCTGTTTTCTGCTATGTGACAGCTCTCTAATCTGATGGGCTGACCTACAAACGCAGAAACCTCTGAGCAGTTTTTTGTGAACACCAGAGGACCCAGATTTGTCCCACACAGACCTCTAGTTTGAAAGATTTTTATCCTCCAAATAAATGACATTTATTACTTTGTTTCTTCTTTTGCAAACATTATTTGAGGACATCTATAAGTGTTAATCAATGGCTCTGATTAGCAGAAGATGGTTAGGGTTACTGTACTTAATGATGTAAGTTCAGCGAAAGCCAGGTCCTGCCTATCTTAGCTTTTGTAAATAAATTATCTCTACTAGACATTTAGAATGTGGGCCCCCAGTGTCACCTGTGTAGCCTTCCCAGGTTTTTTTCTCTGTTGCATTGATGTGCTGCCTCTCTGAGAGAACATGTATCTATTTTAGCAGAGGTCTCTGTAGACAATACTTACCAGGGATCTTCTAACCTCTTTTAGGCCTGGAACCCTTTTATACAAATGAAACCTTAATCACATGTCCAGTAAAATTGACAGACTTGGAGTTGATGAGATTAAAGAAAGGAAAGAGAGTTCAGAGCCCTTTGTGTCTGTCTCACCTCTTTCCCCTTTTTTTGTCCCGGGCTGCCCCAAAGGTACTCTATCATAAAGCCCAGTTTGCAAATCCCTGGCTTAATTTAAAGATGTAGTTGTGATGGCTGTAATTTTGAAGCGGAACTATTTTGGAGGTGCACAGAGACTCGCAGTCCTTCTTTCCCCACTAGCCTTTGACATTAGTCCTCCTGGGGTGGTGAGAATGAGAGTAACCATACGGCTAGGCATGCCCGGGGCAGCTGCAGTTTATATCTGTGCCCTGGTGTGGTTGTTAACAGTGCTTCCATTCACTATCCTGGTTTGGACAGAAAGTTGTTTGCTTACCCAAATGATAGGCCATGTCTTAGCAAGAGGTGGTTCATAACTAACTCCTGGGGAGCAGCTGGAGGGATGGGCTTCACAGATACGGGCCCAGAGGAACCTGTCAGATAGAGAGGCCTCTTCCTGAATCAACAGAATGCACCGATGTTCGGAAGTTGAGTATCTGGGCTGGCAGTCAGTGCTAACCTGTGCTTGGGTAGCATTTTATACTTTTCAGAACAGTTTCATGTCTCTTAACTCCTTTGACCCTCATGACACCCTGTAAGATCACTGTATCGTGTTGTGTGTTACAACCTTCATTTTCCAGATTTGGGAACCTGATGCCCAGAGAAAGTCTAACTGCTGGGCTTTTAGGGGCCCAGGGAACTGGATGATTTAGAAGTGATTTGTGGCCAGCAGTGAGAAACTGTCAATAAAGCTTTTCCAAGAGTGTTTTTCTCTTGGAAGGCTTCCTGTAGCTAATATAGATTTTTAGTTTTCTTATTGTAATTGGAGTGGGCCCAACCTTGAGGTGCTTCAGGAGCCTGGGGTGCTAAGAGTTAACACTTACTGAGTGTTTGCTGGACATGGATGTCAACACTTTGCATATGTTAACTCTAGTAATCCTCACATCAGCTATGTGAGGTGAATATTATTGTCATCTCCATTTCACAGATGAAGAACGGAGGCTCAGAGAGATTAGGTGTCTTTCCAGAGTCACATGTCAGTGGAGGAGCCAGCCCATCAACCTGCTCCAGAGTCTTCCTTTCGAGGCAGGAGTGGCCTCCATCTTGCTGTAAAGAAGCTTTAATTTTTCAGAGGGGAAGACAAATGAACCTATTCCCAGGCCTTGAGTCAGTTTTTTCTATTTTAGAGTTCCCCTTCTTTAAAGTTGGTCAGAGATGCACTTCGCAGAATGACTCTGTCACATGTATCCATTCAGCTCCTTGTATGTCAGGACCGTGGTAAGTGTTGGAGCATCCAAAGATAATTAGGTTATGGTTCTTACCTTAGAGTCTTCAGATGAGTCTATGTTGCACAAACAGAGGGAAAGGCTGTGCTGGGTCAGTGGAACAGCCAATCTTATGTATGGGGGGGAATCAGAAAAGGCTCCTTGGAGAAAGTGGTATTTAAGATGAGCTTAGAAGGGTGATCAGGAGTTCCTTAGACTAACATGGAAAGGAAGACTGAGGCAGGCCAGGTGAGGTGCTAGAAGCTCATGAGCAATAGGTGGGCTCTGAGAGCATGACAGTGGGCAGAGCTAGGGAGTAGCAGGGGAGAGAGGGCTTGACTGGGCTTTGGAGAAGAGGATGAGTGAGGGCAAATCTTCTTGGGATGTTGAGCTGGATAGGGAGAGGAGCAAGGGAGGAGGAGAAGCTTCTCGATTAGAGGAAAAGAGAGGTGGGGAGTGAGACTTCATGCTACTGGGAGGATGGTATCTGAAAACGCCACAGGGTGAGTGGGGCTGAGGACTCAGAAGAATGTGTTTCTGTAGCTCCTGTGGGAATGTGGTATGGTATGGGGAACTCAGGCAGTCTCCTTACAACTCAGTATGGAGCCAGCTAGGCGGTAGAGGGAGAGAATTGGGTAGGTGGTAGATGAGGCTTTGGAGACAGGTCACTTCCAGTGGGGAAGTGACTGCCTCATGACCATGATGCCTGCTGCACAGAGGCCTTCGCTCAAGCTAGAGGAGGATCAGTGGAGGAGGCCCGAGGTGAGCTATCCCTAGGCGGCCATCTCCCTGGATGAAGGCGACAAGGGCCAGGGCCCAAGTGCCTTGGCCTCTTGGAAGAAACACGATGCCAGAAGGAGTCATGTCCACTCCCTCTTCCTCCATCCCCTACCCCTCTTTGGAGTCAGACAGACTGGACTTGAATCCTAGCTCTTCCTCTTACTAGCTGTAATAGACTTGATTACATGACTTAAGTCCCAATTCTCACATCTGTGAAATGAGAAGAAGAATTGTGTCTTCCTTGCAAGGACTTGTGAGGATTAAAGTAAGTTAATATATGTCCACTGACAACACAGTGTCTGGCACTGTGGTAAATATTGAATAAATCATAGTTGCTATTATAATTGTTATTATTTTCCTAGATGACCACTTCCCTCCCCATTTCCTCAGGTCTTCACCCTTTTGGGTGGGTATCTGACCTTCCTCTCTTACCTCTTTACCTTGAAGCGCCCTCTTTGTGTGGCTCATGGCCCACTTAGACTTGAGCACAGCTCCTGGAAGCTTTGCCCTGGCCCTTTGGCTTCTTTGGGAGCTGGTAGCTTTGCCTTTGCTGAGCTGTCTCACCATGGGGGGGCCTGCCATCTGGCAGGGCAGTGGGGAGCCAGCCTGTCTGTGTGTGCATGTGGCCAGCTAGAGCATCAGACCCAAGTGCCCATCCCTCCTGTTTGTTAGGAAAAGATGGGGGTGATTTGGGGGGAGCCAAAGAGGCCTCAGAGTCTGCCTCTTCTGTGTTTAAAAGCCCAGAAGCCTGGTTTTCATCTGACCCCTCCCTCCTCACACACACATCAGCTCAGTCTGAAGCCCTTCTCTGTTGTGTCACAGCCTGCCCACACTCCTCACTTGGCAAAACCCCTCACATATGTTTGCTTTGGGGGCTGGTAGCTTTCGTCTCTGAATCAGGACTTGTGAGTGTTACTTAGAAATTATGCAGGAGTTGAGGAGGCTTGTGTTAGGCTGAGATGATAATTGCGCTATTTAAAGATGGCCATGGAACCAGGAAAAGCCAGGCGTCCTGATGTGGCTGTCTTCAAGCTCCCTTCTGCTCACCATGCTTGTGCAGTTTGTGGGGACAGGGAGAGGAAGTCCTGGACAGTCATCTCAGGGGCATCTGTCTGGCATACATCTCTGGGCTCATCTTCAACCTGCTCTACATGATGCCAGTTCACTAGGGTAAGTGGAGTCGCTACCTGGCTCTCGGTTTGGAAGGAGGCTGGGAAAGGGCTGATGGCACTGAAGCCAGCTTCTCAGTTACCAGAATGACTAGGAGGATTTGAGGAGGCCAAGTCAGTCCAAATGGCCAGCACATCACTGTGGGCAGCCTGAGGTCCTATGTTTCCTTCCTGAGAACTTCCCAACCCCTTTCCCATAAGGAGTCATAAAAAACCCACCCACAGGGCTTCCCTGGTGGCGCAGTGGTTGAGAGTCCACCTGCCGATGCAGGGGACACGGGTTCTTGCCCCGGTCCGGGAAGATCCCACATGCTGCGGAGCGGCTGGGCCCGTGAGCCATGGCCGCTGAGCCTGCGCGTCCAGAGCCTGTGCTCTGCAACGGGAGAGGCCACAACAGTGAGAGGCAAAACCCACCCACAGGCCCGCCTTTGCCCACTACTAAGGTAATTCATACTCCCCTACAATTGTGGGGTGCTTCTCCAAACTCTTTATCCATGATCTCATCCCTCTGAGGTGGACTAAATAAGGGCTGTGGGTTCTTACAGTAGAGGCCTTAGTAGGTCATGACAAGCCCAAGATCACTCAGCTGGTCTGGCAGAACTGCAGCTCAGGTCTCCAGAGTCCCCGCTCTGGGCTCCTTCCTCTATATTACACTGCAGGCTGCCTGGAGATCTGTTGGACTGAGTCCCTGAGCTCCTGAGCACACTATACTCTTCTCCAAAAGACAGCCTCTGCCATAGGGGGCCCCTTCCCCAGACTGGCCTTCTTTTCTGCTTCTCATTTCTTCTTGGGATGGGGGTAGGGGAGTGGGAAGGGATGAGGGCCTGGCTGTTGATGAGCTTGGAGAGGTATGGGGGGCCAGTGTGGCCTTTAAACCTCACAGATTGGAGCTTTAGGGTGAAGTGGGTTGGAGAATCAGAGGACTTGCTGTTATTAGCATTAGTGAGATGGCACCTCTGGCAAGACTGGGGTAGCAGCCCCTCCTACCTGCTCCCAGCTGCTCTGTGGGGCAGCGATATTGGTGTAAGGTAGGGTGCAGACCAAGGTGCTACTTTTCACCTCTTGGAACCCTGCCCTTTATGGTGGCTGTCCGGCTTGGGGAATGGATCCCTGGATCAGAGTGTGTATCCAGTTTTTGTGTCTGGGAACATGTGTATGTCCTAAGTCTCCAAGTTCCTGTGTCTCCCTGTGTGCCTGTGTGGGCACGCCCACATGCTGCCTGAACTACTGGGCCCTCTGGGAATGGCTGTGGGTATGAGCTTGGGAGTTCTCAAGCTGGCACTCTAACTTTTATCTTATCCATGCCCAAGTTCCTCCCCAGCCTCACCTTGGCTATCCCCCGTTTCTGGGGGAGGGGATAAGGGGATGACAGGGGGGTTCAGGTAGAAGAGACACGGCCCGTTTTTGGTTCCCCTGCTAGGTTCAATCCTGCCACAGGCCAGAGGTTCCCTGTGTCTGACTTTTCACCTCATACTGGGTCCAAATGCCGCCTGTCCTCTCCCTGACCCTCCCAGTCTGCCTATTCCCCAGTCTGCTACCTGAGGGGTGAACAGGAAGCTGTCTCTGTGTCTCCCAAATGGGGATGGGGTAGGGAAGGAAGGAAAGCAGCATTTACGGGGCTTCTCTGAGTGCCCATTACTGTGCTGGGTGTCTCACATCCCATCTCTCATAAAACAGGAGCTCTGAAGACAGCTCCCTCTGAAAACTGATTAAGGTGGTGGCCTTCCAGCAGTGAGCAGGGAGGTTGGAAGCTGATGGCAGGCAGAAATCCCTAGCTGCATGCTGCCTTCCTCGGTTCACCTTCCTTTGCTCTGACCACTGGGCTTCTCTGTGCCAGGCTCAAGGCGTTACTGCCAGGCTGTCAACATGCTAACCACCCTAGCTGGTGACTTTCTGACAGTGCCAGCATTGGGAAGTTACATGGAGGGAGAAGATTCCCAGACACGAGCAGGGGCCCCACATGGAAGCCCTGCCCTAGGAGAGTAACATCTCCCCCACCTACCAACATGAATCCTTTACATCATTCTGTCTCTGCTCCAACCCAGAGGTGGTAGGCCATGAGTTCAGAATGGAAGCCTGCTGTCTGCCAGGTTTCAGGAGTAGGGGATGACTTGAGCCAGAGCCTCCTCCCTGAATGATGGGCATGGAGCAGGTCAGGGCTGTCTGCCTGCCCCAGTGTCCAGCCTGTGCCTTTTCAAGGAGCCATGTTGTGCCAGTGGTCAGGGTAGGAGGTACTCTGTCCCTGTTTCCTATGAGCCCAGTAGTCCATCCTGTATGGGACTCACACCCACTAAGAGCCCTTTAACCCGTTCTGTGCTTGCCTTGGCCTGAATGTGGGGGAGAAACCTATGGGGTGGGGCAGGGACCCTATTTCCTCTCCTCCCACTCTCACAGCCCCAGGTCTCGGGAGGACTCTGGGCAGCCTTCCGGCTGCTCCCTTGCCGCTTACTGAATTATTTCTATATTTGGCCAGCAAGCCACGTGGGAGGGGGAACCACTCCACTGCGGCTGCACTTCTGACAGCTGTGGGTGGGGGAAGCTGGTGACAGAGGCTACAGCAGTGGGCATGTGCATTTCTTGGGAGAACTAAGGAAGGCACCATCTGAGTGAGTAAGCCCGGAGGAGGGGCATGCGCCAACTCTTCACCCTCTTTCCCCACGTTCTGGTCCACGTTCCTGCCTCCTCTCCCCTCACCCACCTCCTGGATGCCCTTCTCTGCTCAGCTGTTTCTCACAGCAGTCTCTTCTCCAACAGATCACTGCCCTCCGGAAACGATGGTTGTTGCTGGACCCAGCTGGGACTCTGCCAGGCTCCAGTGCTCAGTCTAAGGAAAGGGCCCTCTTCCAGCCCTGCTCTCCCTGCCTGTCATGGCCACACTCAGCTGCTGCCTGCTTGCCTGGGGACATAGGGCACCCAGCCCCAGCGCTGAGAGGTTAAACCAGGCCCTCTCACTCCATTTCACAGGGGCACTCTGGGCACCAGTCCCCTTTCAGACCGAGAGCAACTGATGCCATGGGAGAAGCCCCTGCCCATCTGTTCACTCACCTGGTACTGCCTGCTCTGAGACCCCTACACGGGTCGCCCTGGAGGTGCCAACCCTGTGAAACCCTCCCCTGTGCCCTGACACTGAGAAGGCCCTGCCCACCCCCACCATGTGTGAAGTGATGCCCACAATCAACGAGGGGGACCCCCTGGGGTCTCCCCATGGAACGGATGCTGACGCCAACTTTGAGCAGCTGATGGTGAACATGCTGGATGAGCGGGAGAAGTTGCTAGAGTCCCTTCGGGAGAATCAGGAGACTTTGGCGGCGACACAGAGCCGGCTCCAGGATGCCCTGGATGAGCGAGACCAGCTCCAGTGCCACCTTAACTCTGCCCTTCCCCAGGTAAGGCCCGATAGTCTTGCATCTCCCTCATCCCCTTCCCCTCACCCAGCCTTTCAGAGCCCTCAGCTTCTGGGCCCTCAGCTCTCTTCGTCTATTAGCATCTCAACAAATGGAATTCACAGAGCATTTACTCTCCTTCGCCTTGCTTCATAATACTTTTCCCTGTTACTCCCAAGCTCCTCAGGCTGAAATTGGCTCCACCTGGAGAAAAGGATGGACTTTGATGCAGGAAGAAAACCCAGCCTTAGTTGCCAACTGCAGTGAACCCATGCAGCCAGAAGGTGGCAGGCTATACTGGAAAGACACCTCCACCATGGAGGCTCCTCACCAGGGTCCTATTCTTGGAAGTGGTGGGTGGCGAACCACAGAGAATGGAGATGGGAGAAGCCTTAGAGGTTATCTAGTCCACCTCTCATTGCACAGATGAAAAAAACAAGAGGCATCACATGGAATATTATAGGCAGAGCTGTGATACCCCTCTTATTCTCCTCAATCAACATGACTACTAGCAATAATGGTCACCATTTATTGTGTTTTCTGTGTGCTAAGCACTTTGACTGGAATTTCCTTCACTAAATTCCACAGTGCTGAAGTTAGTGCTGTTATCGCCATCATCTCTATTTTACAAGTGATGAAGCTGAAACTTGAGGAGATTGGTAAACTGCTCGTGGCCACCCTGCCTGTGGGGGTGCTGCAAGGGTTAGGGAGGCAGCCCTGAGGGGCCACACAGCTCAGGACTCAGCTCCAGGCCCTCTCCCCACGTGTGGGGAGAAGAACCAGAGTGGCTGAGTTTCCTACCCAGGGTCCAGAAGCGTTCGGGGGGCAGAGCCTTGTGATGCTCTGTAGATAGGAATATGGAGCCCTGGTGAGGAATTGGGGTGGGAGATGGGCCCATCCTATCCCACTGTGTTTGGAGCCCTGAACAAGCCCCCCCAGGATGAAGGAGCCAGTCCCTGCCCCCAGGGAGCTCGAACACTAGAAAGGAGATAGACAAGAGCCCAAATGATAGGCAGAAAATGTGGAGGAAGAGAAGAGGGGCCCCCAAAGGATTGTTAAAACAGTGTCAACACCTAAAATAGCTTCCAGATAATTGATCCTCAGAGCAACACTTGAGGGAGGATTGTCTTTCGGATTAGAGGTTCAAAGGGGTTAGGTATCTTGTCCAAGGTCACCAACGGGCAGACCTGAGATTTGATCTCAACCCCTCACTGGGAGCTTCATGAGGGCAGGGATTATGTCTTTTCTGTTACTGTGTTTCCAGTGACCAGCACAGGAGCTGGTACATGGTAGGTGCTCAGAGTGCCTGTGTTCGTAACAGTTTTCAGAGGAGGGAGAAAGCCTTCCACTGGGAAGTCTGGAAAGGTCCCAAGGAGGTGTGTCCTTTGAGATGGACTTTGAAAGATCAGGTGTTGACAGAAGATTGGGCTTTCAGGGGTCGGGGGAGCCCACTGAGCAAAGGTGTGGAATTAAGAAGTTTACTAGTGACTGTAAACAGCGGTTACCCAGGTTGACCAGGTCTTAGGGTGTATGGAAAGGAA
This sequence comes from Grampus griseus, assembly GCF_964374135.1. Lineage (NCBI taxonomy): Eukaryota > Metazoa > Chordata > Mammalia > Artiodactyla > Delphinidae > Grampus > Grampus griseus. Next base: position 60,854,027 of record NC_139017.1, read on the forward strand.
CTGTGCGAGAGAAGCTGGAAACCAGGATAATAAGTTTGTATTTAACGGTGTAAACAACACTGTACTTTGGGAGATTACCCTGGCAGCAGTGTGTCAGAGGGGTTAGAGTTGGGGAGGGACGTTACTAATGCCAAACCAGAAGTGAAACTCCCCTCCATCCACTTCTAAAGGGAAATGTCACTGGATTGTTGGAGAAACAGAAGTACAAAATGGGAGGGAGGACATAATCAGGTTATATTGGTGGCTGGAGGGGGAAGGGGCGCAGAGCAGACCTGGTGGCTTTCTCACTCTTCTATGCAACTGTATTCCATTGCACCCTACCACACCCTTGGAATGCTTCCCCTCTGGAGAAGCACATGCTAGTAGTATGGATGGATAGGGATATTTCTGGGGACAGTTGGTGGAAGTAAGGGACGAGTGAGAGGATCCCACCACTGACTCGGGCGTGCAGGATACTGCTTAGGTGGTGGATCCCCAAGCACTGAGGGGCCTTGGGGGTTTTCAGGAATTTACCACCTTAACCCGGGAGCTGAGTATGTGTCGGGAGCAGCTTCTAGAGAGGGAGGAAGAGATATCAGAGCTGAAAGCAGAGCGGAATAACACGAGGGTAAGTGGGGTGACCTGGCGTGTGTTTGTGCTTTGGGGGTGGGGGGTATGACCAAGGGAGCAGGCATGGCCAGGGCCAGCACATCCCCAGCCCTATCCTAACCTCCTCCTGCCTTATATCACCCTGGGGTGATAGTCAGTTTGTTCAACCATCAGTGCTAGGCTTTTCACCTCTAGTTCGGGGTCAAGGGAAAGGTCGGGGTCTTGGGAGAGAGGCTAGGGCAGGTATTCAGTTGGGGCAGCAGCTGTTTACCCACATAGAAGTATTTCACCATTCTGACAATGGTACACATGGCAGTACTCGTGTCTGCTGGGTGTTCGTGTGGACCCTGCTTATAGCCCCTGGGGCACAGGCTCACAGCCCTTCCTCTTGCCCTCCCCTTCTCTCTGCCAGTTGCTTCTGGAACATCTGGAGTGCCTAGTGTCCCGTCATGAGCGGTCACTGAGGATGACTGTGGTGAAGCGTCAGGCTCAGTCACCTTCAGGGGTTTCCAGTGAGGTGGAGGTGCTGAAGGCTCTCAAGTCACTGTTTGTGCACCACAAGGCCCTGGATGAGAAGGTACCTAGGCTGGCCCACAGCCTGCCTCCACCCCCAATCCAGCCAGGCTTCCCCAGAGCCTCCGTGCATCCCTTTTCTGAGATTTCTGAATCCTGTGTTTAGGGAAAACTGCCTTCTAGCTTCATAACTGGCTCCCTCCTACCATTAATCCAATTTCCATGTCATCCTATTAGGTTCCCTCTCAGAAATTTGCCCCTTGGCAGGTCCTTCTCTTTGCTTTATGCTCAGTGGCGGTAGACCAAGCCCAGGCTTCTCCAACTTGAGTCCAGTGGGGTCCCTGTTTCTTTCTTCATCTCCCCTTTTATCTTGGACAGGTGCGAGAGCGGCTCCGGGTGGCCCTGGAGAGAGTGACCACCTTGGAAGAGCAGTTGGCAGGTGCCCACCAGCAGGTAAGCTGCTTGCCCTCCCTCCATCTGTAGACTACAGCTCCTGGAAGCCAAGGCTGGTTTACCCCTTTTCCCCACTCTGTTCCTCATCAGATTTCTCCCGTCTGTCTCAACTGGAGACTGTTAGCCAACAGGAGACATCTCTCTCTAGGAGGTGGGAGACTTGGAAGGGTCTGGAATATATAGGAGGTTCTCTTCTCTTTGACTCATTGCCCTGGGGACTGTGCCCTACAGGTGTCTGCCCTACAGCAGGAGGCAAGGGTTCAGGATGGAGTGGCAGAAGAGGAGGGGACTGTGGAACAGGGACCGAAATGCCTGTGGAAGGTGGGTCATGGGGAGCTGCATAGAGGGGACATGTTTTACCCCAGACAGGAGGTGGGGCCCCTGCCCTGCCTTAGTGCAGTAGAGCAACTGCTTGAATTAAATTTGGAGCTTTCTCCAATGGTACCATCTCTCTTTCCTTCTTCCCCCTACCCCATCTGCAAAGAACTCTACAGATTTTTGTTTTAGTGCCCAGTACACACACTGCTAAGCATATAATGTGTTTGTTCACTTGCATTGTTAGGTGCCATGTACCTAAGAGATCACTTCTCTTTCTGAGCCTCTGTTCCCCTAGTCATGCCCCTTCCTAGGTTACAAGAGGCTGAAATAGCAGGTAAAACTAGGCATGATTATTTTTCAAGAGATACACAGGAGAGTGAGAGTGTTTGGTCATTGTCTGGAATGAGCTTCTGGAGGCCAGAGGAAGAAGGGTGTACCTGGAGGTGTGCTCTAAAATTGGGGGCAGAGCTGTGATCTGCTCTGGTTGTGCTGTCCCTCTTCCCACCTCCCCAGGGCAGGGCAGGGGAATGGGATGCCCAAGGCTCTGATGACTGACTGATAGTTCACTCTCTCTGGAGCATGACGCGGGCCAGGTAGAAGAGCTGCAGGAGCTCCTGGAGAAGCAGAACTTTGAGTTGAGCCAGGCCCGGGAGCGACTGGTCACCCTGACAGCAACCGTGGCCGAACTTGAGGAGGACCTGGGCACGGCCCGCCGGGACCTTATCAAGTCGGAGGAGCTGAGCAGCAAACATCAGCGGGACCTCCGGGAAGTGAGCAAGGGCCTGGGCCCGACCCTATCTTTCTGGGTGCAGGTATTTGGCACTCAGGAAGGTAGCTGCTGGATGTCCTGGGTGTAGAGGGAGAGCCAGGCAAGGGCTGAGGTGTGTAAGACTGAACACTTGGTAGGGTCCAATGTGGGGCCGAGTGGTAGGAGGGATGGGTCAAGGTCAGAAACTGATAGGGTAATGTGGATGAGATATAGCCAGCCAGATTTGGTGGGGAGGTGCGGACACGATTAGGGCAGGAAAAAGCTGATGACCTTCATCTCATCCTCTCCTGTACCGCTCAGGCTCTAGCCCAGAAGGAGGACGTGGAGAAGCGAATAACCACACTGGAGAAGCGCTACCTGGCTGCTCAGCGTGAGGCCACATCGATTCATGACCTCAACGACAAACTGGAGAATGAGCTGGCCAATAAGGAGTCCCTGCACCACCAGGTAACTCCTGCAGATGGGGTTGGGGGACACTGTACTTGACCCTGGAGGTCCTAATGATCATGCTGGAACCTCCCCTTGGTGGCCCAGGAGACCCTGAGGTGCTGGCCGCCTTGGGAAAGGGAAAGTCAGGTATCTCTGGGTAGCCAAGAATCAAGATTGCTCCCTGCGGCTTCTGACCTATCACTTGCTCTCTACTGAGGATGGGCCAGGGGGTGGGGGAAGCTTCAGTATTCCCTCTTGACTCTTCTCCCCACCCCCTACTTTGCTAGTGTGAGGAGAAAGCCCAGCATCTGCAGGAGCTACTGGAGGTAGCAGAGCAGAAACTGCAGCAGACGATGCGCAAGGCTGAGACGCTGCCAGAGGTGGAGGCTGAGCTGGCCCAGAGAATTGCAGCCCTCACCAAGGCAAGCGGGCCAAGGGCCTGGGAATCTTCCTCTGTTCCCTGCTTCCTGAGCTCTTATGTAGCCAGGCAGTGAATGGAGAGAGTGGGAGGCACGTTGGGCTGGGGGCCAGGAAACTGCTTCTCATTGCATGACTCCAGGAAACACACTTTGTTGTTGTGTCTGTCACATGGAAGAGTAATCCCTGCCCTCATCACCCCACAGGGATGTGACAGTCCCATAAGAAGGGATGTAAGAGTACTTTAATAAGTAGAAGAAACTGTGCTGATGCAAAATATTTTTATTATCATTTACACCATTGTAGTTAATACTTCCTTTGGGGGGGGTCTGAAGTGGAAAAAATAGGACTTTCATTTCTGGAAAGGTGAAATCTGAGAGGAAATATGATCAAAGTTTATACATCTCTGAATGGGGTGGGAGTTTAGGCTGAGCATATCTTTTTTTTTTTTTTTTGTCAAATTGAAGCATTCTAGATCTAGGGACCATCCCTAGCTGTTTGAAGGCTTCAGCTTTTGGACAAATAAAAGGGAATATAATTTTACCCAATGGATAGCTAACTTTATGGAGGTATGCAGGCTGAAAACATCCTAGGTCTGGAAGAGCTATGTAAATGCATGGACATCTACATGTGGTGGCTTAATCAAGAGAATTTAGGAGTGTTTACAGCGGGTCAGAGGCTTTCAGGGGTGCCTCATGTGGGATCACCATAGCTACCCACCCAAGCAATGGAGAGAAGAAAACCAATATTTAATAAGCATCAGACCCCAGAGCCTCTGGAGGATAGAGGCTGGCCATTGTGCCAGTGTGGCAGCTTGGGGGCTCTGGGGATGGAACCTGCAGCCTGGCTGTACCTCGGTAGACCCAGGACCACGTTTGCTTCTGCCACTGACTTGCTCTGTGACCTGGGAAAAGTCACTCCCTCCCTAATTGGGCATCTGTGTCATTATCTCTGTGATGATGTCATCATCTCTATAATGATGGGGTTGAATTTGGTCGTCTCTAAGGCCTTTCAGGCCCCTAGGAATGAAGGGCAGAGTTTAAAGTGCAGCAGAAGACATTATGTGTGGGATGCTGAGCAGTCAGTTTTAGTAACTCTCAAAACTGACAAGAAGGGATGGACTGAAGTGATTAATATGTTCAAGGGAGTCATAGTAGAAGGGCCTTAAGGAGGGATTTCCTGACTGTAAGATGTGTGATAGTCTGGAATACCTTGTCAGAAGAGGCAGTGGGGTCTCCATCTCTGAAGATGCATGAATGGAAGGGGAGACCACTCCACCCAGGCTGCTTTAATAACAAAGGTAATCACCATGGCTACCATTTGTTGAGTGCTCATTGTGTCCTAAGTGTTTGCCATGGATTATCTCCTTTAGTCCTTGCCATGGGCATAGGTGCTCTTATTACAACTGAGGAGATAAAGGCTCAATAGAGGTTCAGTAACTTGCCCAAGGTCACACAGCTGGGAAGGGAGGGAGCCAGGATTTGAACCAGTCTGGTTTGAGTCCATGCTCTTAAGGGCAGTTCCATCTATCTGGAGGCATAGAGATTTATGGTCGCTCATACTTTCAAGTGGGGTTTCTTTCTGGAAGCATAGGGAGAATTTAGCCTCTTGAGCTGCCAGCTCTGGGATGTTTCAAGGCTATAGCCCTGAGCAGGAAGGAGAGGGTATGGGGGGGGGGGAAGCGGCAGGGTTGGGGTACTTGGGAAGAAAGGCAACGGTGGTGGCAATTATGCTCCAAGATGGTAAGTGGAGAGCTTGGCTTCCTTGGTCCCTGAGGCCCTGATTCCCAAGGGCCGCTCTGGCACCTGGGTGCATGGGATACAAGGTCTGAGCAGGAAGGCAGATGATCTTCGGGCTGCACTGATCCATTCCTCCCTCCAGGCTGAAGAGCGGCATGGCAGCACTGAGGAGCACCTGCGGCAGCTGGAGGGACAGCTGCAGGAAAAGAACCAAGAGCTGGCAAGGGTGAGCTTACCGGGCCAGACTCTCGAGCCTCCTCTCAACCCCAGGGCGGCATCCCAGGATGGTCTGTGGGTAGGGAAAGGAGGAAGAGTGAGAGCTAGGGAAGGACCTGGCTAGGGACAGAGACAGAGCCACAGAGGGGTGGGAGGAGGTGGTCAGGAAAGCTGCAGACAGGGGCCCCCGGAGGATAAGAAGGGGACAGGTGAGTGGGCTGGAACCACAGCAGGAATGAGTGGCTCCCTGGGATTGCAGTGAGATGGCCCTGGGGTGGCTTGGTGCAAGGTGGTCTGGTTATGCAGGTGCGCCAGCGGGAGAAGATGAACGAGGACCACGGCAAGCGACTGTCAGACACCGTGGACCGACTGCTTAGCGAGTCGAATGAGCGCCTGCAGCTCCACCTCAAGGAGCGCATGGCGGCCCTGGAGGAGAAGGTGCTGTGGGTGGCGGGCCTGGATGGGCAGTGCTGCCCGGAAGGACGGCGCTGGCGGAAAGGGGCGGGGTGGGTAAAGGTGTGGGTGGATCCGGGCGAGCAGGAATGGTTGGGATGTGAGAGCTTAGTCGGGAGCGGGCGGGGCTGGGGGGCTGGGCGAGGCGGGGAGTGCGGAGGGCTGTGGAGTGGAGTTAGGCTGAAGAGGAGCAGCCTGGTCTGGGGGTGGGGCGGTCTGGCAAGGAGAGGTAGGGCTGGGAGAGCAGACCGGAAGGCAGATCTTGCTGGAAGGGGAAGGCCTGAGCCGGAGTAGAGGAGCCGGGGTGGAGGGGAAGGGGGGCATCTTGGCTCACAGCTGTTCTCCCCCAGAACACACTGATCCAAGAGCTGGAGAGCTCCCAGCGGCAGATTGAAGAGCGGCAGCATGACAAGGTACCCAGCTGCTGGCCAGCCCTGCCAGCCCGGGAGGGCTGAGCTTGCTGTGAGGAAGGAACACGCCTGTGTTTCAAGCAGCTGCCCTAAAACCCAGCACTGTGCTAGCCAGTTTGTTAGTCCATGTACACACATTATTTCACTAATCCTCCCTAAAGCCTATCGTAGTAGATGCATCACCCACCCACCTGTAAAGGAGAAACTTAGCCGTAAGCATAGGGCAGAGAGTGGGTAGCAGAGAGGCAGGACGCTGTGAAGGACTCGACAGAAGGATTTGGTGGGGCCGCAAACCTGGTGAAGCTCTTGCTTTCTGGTGATTTGGGGCGGATTAGCCACTATCCCTATGCTAGCAATGTCTGTGAGGTCTGGGAGTTCACTGAGGGCCCCTCTGCTGCCCAGCCTTATTTGTCATGCATTTGCTTGTTAGTGAGGGCTCAGCAGGCCTGTTCTGGTAGAGTCCTTCCAGACAGACCTTCCTTCTGGCCCTGCCCCTGCCAACCCTTCTACTCACTCTCCAGTTGGACCTCTTCTCTTTTGGTGTCATCTGTGGGCTTGGCCTTGGGTCCCTGGCTTTGGACTTTGCAGTGCTTTCTTCTGCTTCTCCCCAACTCTGCTGTTCTCTTGGTCCTTCTCTCCTCGCTCTTCCCCTCCCTCGCCCCTACCCCCACCATGGCTCTGCCTGGCACAGGGCCGCCTGTCTGAAGAGATTGAGAAGCTGCGCCAAGAGGTGGACCAGCTGAAGGGTCGAGGAGGGCCATTTGTGGATGGCATCCACTCCAGGTACTGGAGCTCAGGAGGCTTAGTGTGCTGTGATGGAGTCCTGGACACACCTAGATGGGCCCTGGGGGAGGAGACTTCCTCCCACCAAAACACCACCCAGGATCTCAGGTCCTGCTCACATTCAGGGTGGGACACTGAGGCTTAGAGAACTTTGTAAAGTCACCCAGCTCACTTGGGCAGTTTAGAAGGGAGCACCTGTCCTCTGAGGGATGCTGAGAGGCAACTAAAGCACAGGATGATCCTTCGCCACTGCCATGAGACACAGGGCATGGTTCCTGCTTCCTCGACAGAGGGCACGCCCTTGAGAGGGGTCTGCTGAGTTACATGCTCACCTACGTCCCACAGGGCCTGCTCACAGGGAGTATCTGGTTCACTCTAGTTACTTTTTTTTGCATTACCCGGGCCTCTCACTGTTGTGGCCTCTCCCGTTGGGGAGCACAGGCTCCGGACATGCAGGCTCAGCGGCCATGGCTCACGGGCCCAGCCGCTCCGCGGCATGTGGGATCCTCCCGGACCGGGGCACGAACCCATGTCCCCTGCATCGGCAGGCGGACTCTCAACCACTGCGCCACCAGGGAAGTCCCACTCTAGTTACTTTGAGACACCTTATTTACGGCTCTGAACCTAATGCTTAAATTAGGCCCATGTTTTAGGGAACTTCTGGATTTTTCTTCATATTTTGTGAAGCATTTGGCAGTGAACTCAGACCTCAAAACTGCGCTCAGTTCTTTGCCCAGAGAGGCAGGCTGATGATCGAGGAGACTGAAGTGGATGATGCCACTCAAGGTTCATGGCTCCTGGATATTTTCTGTCCAAACCAAAGTCTCTTAGATCAGAACACATAAGGTTCCCTATGGTCATGCTCTCGTTATATCAGGGAAATAGGGATCAGCTTCTTTGAAGAGAGGTTAAAGGAAAATTGTACATGTATATGTGCAGAGGGGTAGCGCTTAAATTAGGGAAAGAGATGTTGAACGTGAAGAAGAGAAGCCTGTGGGTTTCTGGGGTGTTAGAGACTTGGGTATCAATTTCAAGTTTGTTAGGAATATTTGTATAGGAGTGTGGAGAGAAGCAGGGAATAGAGACAGAAAATGGTAGTTGGAATTCCTCCTACTTCTCCCTTCCTGTAGGTTGCTCAGAAGAGACCAACCCCCTACGCCAACTAAGAAGGCACAGCCCAGAGCACACCAAGCTATTTAGCACTGCTTGCTTTCCTTAGTGGTTGGGAGTTCTTGGCTTTGACTGTAGAAGCACTGGCCCCATCATGGAATTGGGACTGAGTTGCAGGGAAAAGGGGGGAATAAGCAGAAACTCCCCCATCCCTCCAGATAGCTTGTGTAACCTGTTGTAGGCTCACCCTGTCCCTTTGCTCTGGGCTCCCTCAAGTTCTAAACTGGGAAGGCATAGGGAAGAGATGTCAGTAGGGGAGGCTCCAGATATTCCAGAGGATCATTACTGTGATCCTAAAATTTCAGGGTTGGGATAGACCCTTGGGGCAGTCAAAATGCTTTCTCTAGCCCATGTCTCTGATACAGTGTCAGGGCCTCCTGAAGCTTCCTGGGGACAGGGAGTATGCCTGGCTTGAATTTTGGCCAGGGATTTAGTCCAGAGGAAGACCAGAGGTAGTTGCTAGGGAGAAGACCAAGAAACAAAGACGCTCAGAATTCAAAGGACTTTTAGAGCTCATTCCTTCCAACTTCTCTTGGTGCCATGATCCCTCCCACTCATTCTTGTCAGGTGGCCAGAGGGTCTCCACCTGAATACCTCTCTGAGGGGAGTGCAGCTTTTTTAAAGCTACCAGTTGCATCATAAGCCAGCTCTTGCTATTTGAAGGTGCCTCTTGTGTTAAGTGAAAAGCTGCCTCCCTAGAACTTTCTCCCCTGGATCATACTGATCCCTGGAGCACCAGAGAATAAACCTAATCTCTTGCTTACGTGGCAGCCCTTAAGGCATTAACAGAAGCTCATGTCCTGCTAAGACTTCTCTTTTCCCAGCTGAAGATCCCTTAACTCTTTGGGCCCAGTGGGTGTAACCTGGGGCTGTCAGTCCTCAGGGCTCGTCTTCTCTCCCCCATCCGCCACTCAAGGGCGCACATAGGCAGTGCAGCAGATGTGCGGTTCTCCCTGAGCGCAACCGCCCACGCACCTCAAGGTCTGCATCGTTCCTACTCAGCACTGCGGGAAGAGTCTGCCAAGGTGAGGGGGTGGAGGGGTGAGTGTGGATGGGTCTACCCTGGGGAGTTTGGGGTCAGTTCAGCCACGCGCCTTGCTCCAGTTTCACAGACGGCTGGTGTGATGCAAATCCTCCCCCTACCCTCCCCCGTGTCAACGACAGCTGCAGCCTTGGGGTTGGGGCCATCACTGCAACAGCTGTGTCTCGCCTCGACCTCCTGGTGGGCAAGAGGTAGAGGCTGGTGGGTGGTCAGCTAGTCCCTGAGGCCCCACTGAAGCCTGTGCATGTGTACCTGGCTGTGCAGGCACGTATTTCTAGTGGTTGGGCTGGGGGATGCAGGGGCAAGATGGAATTGGCAAGCTTTCTGGAACAAAAGCTGTGGTTTATGGGTAGGTGAGAGAGGATGACAGGTTAACTGGCCATGGGACGGCACCTGAAGTTTTCTGAGAAGCATGTAGCTCATGTGGAGTCTGCCTAGGGAGATTTAGAGGGAACAGGAAAGATTAGGGGCAGAAAAGGACTGACTTCGATCTTTTGGGGAAGTCTGATTCCTTCCTAGCCCCATAATTGTTAACCGTGCTCTGTCTCGAGCCCAGATCCTCTACATGCTCTAGGGCACTAGAAGATATAGGTGGAGAAGGAGGGAACTCCTAGTCTGATGGCGGAAGATTCATCTCTGCCATTAGGAAACCCCTAGTGTGAGGGGGGAGTTGAAGTCGGAAGTCATCTCTTTTCTCTCTCCCCTCTCTCCCTTTCCTCTGTTTATAAGAGCACAGCAGCTACCCAGGACCTCAGTCTAAAGGCTGCAGGAGTGGGAAAAGAGCCCTAAGGGGATCTTGGGGGTCTGGGTCATACAGGATGGGGTTAGAGATTACCTCTTTCCTTTTCTTCCGCTGCTCTTCTCACACTCGCAGCCCAGTTCTGTGCTCTTTCTGCTTCTGGACCTTTGTCTACCGAAGGGGTTTGTAGAATGATTTCTGAGAAGCTACCTCCTCTGAGGGTTGATCGGAGGGTCCTGTAATGTGCTGAAACTCTGAGACACAAGACAGTCATGCCTGCTTGGCTTTTTCTCGTTCCCTATATCTAGTCACCTTTTGTGTGAGTAGAAACAGATTGCCTTTACATAATGCTGACTTGGTGCCAGACCCTGTGCTAAGTGCCTTACGTGCATTTCCTAGTTTAATCCTCAGAGCTACCTATGAAGTAGGTACTATTACCATTCCCACTTTACAGATGAAGAAACTGAGGCACAGAGAGGTGAAACAACTCTCTTGTAGCTTGTATTGGGTGGAGCCAGGATTCAAAGCAAGGCAGTCTCTGGAATCTGTTCCTAACCATTCTGCTATCTGGCTCCTTGAGTTTGCGTAGTATTTCTTAGACTTTAACATACAAGTAAGTTACCCGGGATTTTGTTAAAATGCAGATTCTGAATTAGTAGGTCTGGGATGGGGCCAGAGATTTAGCTTATCTAACAAGCTCCTAGGAGATGCCAATGCTGCTGGTATAGGTTGGGAGGGTCCTGCTCCTTAGTCATCTGGTGTGTCTTATTACTACTCCTCTACCCTCCTTCTCTGCTAAGGACTGGGAGCCATCTCCACTGCCTGGGGTGCTGGTCCCCACAGCCACCCCTGCCTTTGACAGTGACCCTGAGATCTCTGATGTGGATGAGGATGAGCCAGGGGGTCTGGTGGGCTCCGTGGACGTTGTCTCCCCCAGCAGCCACTCAGACGCCCAGACCCTGGCCATGATGCTGCAGGAGCAGCTGGATGCTATCAACGAGGAGATCAGGTTAGGGCAGGGGTGGAGGGCCTGGGAGGTTCCTTGAAGGACAGAGGCTCTTTGTGTTTGGTCACTGCAGGAGAGATTCTACATGTGTTTGCTTGTCTCTTACAGCTGGACCTTAGAGTGCCACAGTTTAGGGACCCTGTGTGGAGCATCAGGCAAGGTTCTGGCCCAGTGCTGGACAGAGAGGGGTAGGACCTCAGATTGACTTCTTAGGCTTCATTTTCTCTCCCAGGTCTATGGAGACTGTGTTCCTGAAGCTCCTGAAGCTAAACATAACCGTTATGAGTGTAGTTCCCACATACTGAGGCCAACTCAGGGTGAGAGCTTTGGTCAGTCTAATCACAGTCACTGGAGGAGACAGCATTATCTCCATTTTATAGACAAGGAAACAAACCAGAGAGATTAAGTGATTTGCCCAAAGCGATGCAGTAAGTGGCAGAGCCAGGATTCAAACTCGGGTCTAAACTCAGTGCACTGTGTCATGCCTCTGGTCTCTAATGAGGCATCAAACAGAAACCATTGGCAGGGAATGTTATGAAGACCTGCACTTCACCCTGCCTTTGTAGAGAGTTTATTAATGTTTGTGACAAACAGCAAGAGAAAATCCAAACCAGAGAATGTCAGAGCTTTACAGGGCTGTAGGGGTCATCTGGTTCAATGGTTCCCACACTTTTGGATTTCACAGACCAGCTAAGAAGAAAACACTGGACACACACACACACACACACACACAAAGAGAAGGGTACTAACACAGGACTGCCGACTTTCATTCTGCAGAATGAAACATTAAAGATAATTACCATTTCCTATCACAACCATTCTACAAAAGAAAGGATATTTTAACATCCCTAAAGTTGGAAAGACATGCTCTGAGAATAAAGATAGGTCCTGTTCCTAAAGGATAGTTGGCATGTTTACATTAGTTGTGTGTGTGTGTGTGTGTGTGTGTGTGTGTGTGAGAGAGAGAGAGAGAGAGAGAGAGAGAGAGAGTGTGCGTGTGTGTGAGTGTGCACACACACATTCCTCTCTGAGTGCCCCCTTCATACACATAACATTATCACTATTATTCTAATTTTTCCCTGGAACAGGAAAGGCTCCATCAGGGATCAGTATCAATTAAAGGTCCTGTGTTTGAGAAATACTGGCCTAGACCATTCCTGACATTGGGTATATTGGGAAACCGAGGCCCTATAGATAGTGGTAGGTCAAGAATTCTGACTTCCATGAAGGTTTATATTCCACTGACTAAATTGCCTTCTTTCCCAGCAACTGCTTTTGTTAAATTAGGGAGTTTTGTTACATTAGGCCAGTTAACAAGAAAGAGAGAAAATTGTCTAAGCTGCAGTGGGATAGAACCAACTCTGCCCACAGGGCCTTGTATGTCCCTGCAATGCCGAAAACAATGGGGCACACCTGGCCTTGCCTTCTACCTGGGGTCACTGGGTGGTGACTGCAGGCAGTGCCCACATCTGCCTCCTGCTCGTCCTCTCTGGGGCTAATCATGAGATCTGGTTTTGCCTGCCTCCCAGGATGATCCAGGAAGAGAAGGAGTCCACAGAGCTCCGTGCTGAGGAGATTGAGACACGAGTGACTAGTGGCAGCATGGAGGCCCTAAATCTGACCCAGCTGCGCAAACGTGGTTCCATCCCCACCTCTCTGACTGCCCTGTCCCTGGCCAGCGCATCCCCTCTGTTCAGCGGCCGCTCCACACCTAAGCTTACTTCCCGCAGTGCTACCCAGGACCTGGACCGAATGGGGGTCATGACCTTGGTGAGAGTCTTGGGGCAGTTGATGAACAACCTTGTCATCACTGGGCTTGGCCGAGGGGAGTTGAGAAGGCACAGCAGGGCTCACTCTCTCTCATTTGGGCCCCAGCATCTTCTTCTCATGATGTGTGCAGACCCTGGCATACCAGGTCACCAGCATGTCCTTCTGGGTCTGGAAAGGGCTATGTAGTATCTTCCTTACCCTCTCCCTTGGGTAATGCTTAAGAAACTCACCCAATGCCCATACCTCTTTCTCTCTTCCAGAGGTAGCCCTGATTTATTTTTTCAAGCCAGTTTTTTGTTGTTGTTGTTGTTGCTTTGTTTTGTTTTGCTGTGATATTCTCTTCAGGCCTGTGTGAGGCACTGAATCCTATCTTCTCATCCTAAGACCACTGGGCTCCCCTTGGGGTAGACTTTCAAGCAACCAAAGGGTAAGTCCAAGCTCACCCTTCACTCTCTCTTCCAGCCCAGTGACTTAAGAAAGCATAGGAGGAAGCTGCTGGTGAGTGCTGCATGATGACGCAGGTACTAATAGGTTAATTCTCCCAGGCCTTTCCCTTTTGGCTTTTCCCCACTGGGCCCTTGAATCTGAGTCTGAACTCTGAGAGGCCCCTAGGGCCTCCCCTCTGCTTTTCTCCATGCTCCTCTGCCTGTCTGGGCTGGGTAGGCAGGCCCCAGATCTCTCCCTCTATCCCCTGACGGCTTCACTGTCTGTTCAGTCACCAGTGTCTCGGGAAGAGAACCGAGAGGATAAAGCCACCATAAAATGTGAGACTTCTCCTCCTTCCTCACCCAGGACGCTGCAGCTAGAGAAGCTTGGCCACCCAGCCCTGAGCCAGGAAGAAGGCAAGAGGTAAATGGAGCAGACCCCATATCGAGCCTCTCCATTCCCAAGTTTATCTCGTCCCTCTCTCTGCCTCTGAACAGGCTGCATCTCACTTGTCCCAGGTGTCTGAACATCTCACTTGTCACACCATCGGGGAAGGACAGTTCCATGTCTCCTTTGGTCACATGCTCTGATCATACCCCCTTAACCCTCCCAACTCTGACACTTACTGTAAGTTCTTCCTGAAGTCTAACTTCCATCTCTCATGCTGTAATTTAAGTATGTTTCTTCTCATTCCACCCGCTCCTGGCTGTCATCCTGTAGTGCTTTGGAGGATCCAGGCAGCAACCCCAGCAGCAGCAACAGCAGCCAGGACTCCTTGCACAAGGGCACCAAGCGCAAGGGCATCAAATCATCCATCGGCCGCCTGTTTGGGAAGAAGGAGAAAGGCAGGCTGATCCAGCTGAGCCAGGACGGAGCCACGGGCCATGGTCTCTGTCTCCTAGTAAATGGGTGCGAGTAGAGGGCAGAAGCAGGAGGGTATCCTTGGATCCAGTCTTCTCTGCCTGCCTCCCAGGGACCAGTGGGCAGAAGCCACAGACACAGAGATTCAGCTCCGGAGAAGAAGTTTTCTGTTAGAGCTATTTCACAGCGGGAAGGGCTACCTCATGAGGTGGTAGCTCCTGCCACGAGAAGTGTCAGGCATCAGTGTCAGGCTGTTTATTTGATATGCTGTAGAAGGGGTTCCTGTATTCAGTGTGAGGTTGGACCTCTGAGGTTTCTTCCAATCTGGAGGTTTTCTGAGGTACTGTGCTCAGGACCTTCAGGAGAAATTTCTTAGTTCTTTCTCTAAGAGAGTCAGTTCTTAATTCCTAGTATATCTTGCCTTCAGGACTCAAAATATCACAATGCCTAATCATGACTTTGTAGACATTATAGTCAAGTAAGTGCTTGGGCAAGGGTAGCATTATTAACACCTCTATGACGATATAAAGTTCCAGTGTGTGCTTGGTGTGTGGTAGGTACACAATGAACGTTAGCTGTCTTCCTCTCCCTTCCCCTATTCCTTCTTTCCTTTCTTCCTTTCCCTCCCTTCCTTCTTCTCTTTCCCTCATCTATTCAGTTATTTGTTCAATAGACACGTATTGAGTAACTACTGTAAACAAGGCTTAGTATTAGGTATCGGAGCAATAGTGCATTCCTTCAAGGAGCTCAGTTTCTAATGAAAAGGAAAAAATAAAGAGATGATTCTAAAACAATATTAAGATAGCAATAGACTCTGGGTGCTTCTGGAACTCAGAGGTCAGCCATGGAGTGGTGGGGGCGACAGGAGAAGCTTTCTCTGCTGGCAACACCTGGGCAGAAGCTTGAAGGCTAAGTGGGAATTAGCCAAGCCAAGAAGAGGTGTGTGTGGGGGGGGGAAGAGGCGGGGGGTAGGGGGGGTCTGAGAAAGGCAAAGATTCATGGGTATGAGAGTTTTGTAAGCAGTTGAGTCTATTCAGAGTGGGGAGGGAAGAGGGTGGGGGGAGCAGAAGAGGTGAGTTTAGACCCTAGGCTGGGGCCAG
Organism: Grampus griseus; assembly: GCF_964374135.1. Lineage (NCBI taxonomy): Eukaryota > Metazoa > Chordata > Mammalia > Artiodactyla > Delphinidae > Grampus > Grampus griseus. The sequence goes on from NC_139017.1 coordinate 60,869,229, forward strand.
CTCATAAGGGCCTTGCAAAATATATTGTGGAGCCAGCCACATATGGGAGGGGGCAGGACTGAGAAGGTCTGGTCAGTGGACGAGGGATCTCGTGTTGAAGCCTTATGATTTCCTATGTTCCCCACACCACATTGGCACCTAAACCTAAGACAGCATCCCAGATTGGCTTCTGGATTACCAACACCCTCGGTCCTCTGTGCACTTGTGAGGAGTGACCAGGGCTTAAATGAATTGTAAAATGCTGCCCCTGCCATGAACTCTAGCATCAGTTCAGGAGATCCTTAACAGAAGAGGACAGAGCTATGCATGTTCCCTTTTGAGATTTGTGCAAGTGAGTGGCCCTGAGAAAGAGGCCCAGACACACATCTCTGAATGTGCCTCTTTCCCCACCCTCAACCCAGGTCAGGATAATTCTGTCTGAGCCTCGAAGCCCACTCTGGCTCTCTGGGTTTCCTTTTTCCCTTGGTTTGGAGGAGGGACAAGTTCTGTCTAGGATTCTGCTGCCGTTAGGGTGGAACGACTTCCATCCGTCTGGCTGAAAAACACCTCCAGGGCTGAGGCTCCCAGGGGAAGGCTCTCTGGGCTTGGGGTGACCCACTCGATGCCACTGTGGGACTGCCTGGTTGTAGGGATGTCATGTGGAGGCTCCAGGAATAATGGGTTGTCCCATCAGACCCTCGGGTTGTCACATGTTGAGGTCTTGCTGGTCTGCTCCCCGGTCCTGGCCCAGGCCAAGGGAGGAGAAGCAGAGAGGGCCTCGCTGATATGCCATCTCTTCCCTTCTAGTTCTGCTAATAGACTCTGAGCTCGGTCTGCAGGAGCCCATGGTACCTACCAAGCTGGGGACCCAGGCAGAAAAGGACCGGCGGCTGAAGAAGAAGTAAGAGCCACTGGCCAGTCTCTGCCAGGGTGGGGTCCAACCCCTCACACACTCTTTTCCCTGGACTGCCATGGGACTGAGCTCAGGCAGCCAGAGCCCAGCAAGGCCCTTTCTGGACTGAGTTGGTCTGGTCTAAGTGGGCACAGCAGGGTTTGGGAGGTTGTTCTTAGGATGACCTGAGTGAGAAGGAGACAAGGGTGCTGTGGGAGAGTGACCCAGCATCTGGGGATCTCTGGCAGAGCAGAGTAGAATGTGTTTCAGGCCATGTGCAAACAAAGCGAGAGCCCTCACCTCTGGGAATGGAGAGGTGTTGCTGCTTCATGTCTTGGTGTCACACTGCTTCAGGAATAGAGCAGGGTGGCAGTCCAATGGTGGGGAGAAGGGGTAGTGGGAGTCCAACTCTTGGCACAGCCCATGGTCCCTGGGAGTAAGCTTGTTTGAGAAAGAAGGAAGGACTAGTGAGTCTGTTGTTCCTCTTCCTGAAAGACACCAGCTGCTTGAAGATGCCCGCAGAAAAGGAATGCCCTTTGCCCAGTGGGACGGCCCTACTGTGGTCTCCTGGCTAGAGGTAAACCTGGGCAAAGGGAGTCTAAGTCTACTCAGGGGTCTGGTGGGAAGGATGTGTGGACTGGGACAAGGACTCCTTGGGCAAAGGGGTGGTATTTCTAGAATTTTCCCAGCATGTTTCTCCCGTGCCAAGTGCACAGTGCCATACCTAGCACTTAGCCAGAATCGATGCTATATACTCATGCCTCTCAAGTAGCTAAGTCTGGATAAGGGCAATTAATCTTCACTGAGCCATTAAGACTTTCACAGGTGGTTTCATTCTTCCTATAGGTGCCCCCAGGAGCTAATCACCCATGCAATGTTGGTAAAGTCCCTTCACCTTCCCAGGCCTCAGATTTTTCATCTGTAAAATGGGAAAAAGAGGCATTTGATGATGGTCATCTCCACATTTCTAAATTCCTCTGCTCTTCATTTGCTGTTCTGAGGCCATGGATGAGGCCTGGCCCTTGCCTCTCAGTATTGCCAGACTTTTGCAGTGGAGCCCAGATCTCGGGAAAGGGGCTGAATTTACCCTCTGTGCCCCATATCTGCAGCTCTGGGTGGGGATGCCTGCTTGGTATGTGGCAGCCTGCCGGGCCAACGTCAAGAGTGGGGCCATCATGTCAGCCCTCTCGGACACAGAGATCCAGCGGGAAATTGGCATCAGCAATGCCCTGCACCGGCTCAAGCTCCGGCTGGCTATCCAGGAGATGGTGTCGCTGACCAGCCCCTCTGCCCCGCCCACCTCCAGGACTGTGAGTGGCCTCTCCCTCACCCAGGACATTTTCAGAAGCCCCAAAATAGTGTTTACAAAGTTTCATATTGGTCATTGGGAAGATGGTAGCATTTGAGTCCTGCCCCTTACTTCCCATCCCCACAAAGGGTTCCACCGGGTCTCCAAGAGGAGGTAACACTGTTGCTAGCAGAATCCCAGCAGGCCTAGTTCCCTGCTTCCCACGTACCACTCATGAGCTCCATCTCCCCATACCTACCCTGCCGGTAATTTTAGATCTTTGGGCAGAGTTTCCAAAGGCAGGACTTCTGGGTTCTGTGTTTTTGCCAGAGGGAGTAGGGCATTTGTAAATTCTGGTCCTCTAACCTCTCCACAAGAATGTAAACCTCTCCATGGACCCCCAGGGTAAAATCTTTCACTGTAGTCCATCTCTGTGATTGGGGTCAGCCCTTATTCCAGATTCACACCATTTATTCATATTCATTCAGGAAACATTTGTTGGGTACTTCTATGTGCCAGGCACTGTGCTAAGCAGTGCAGATACCGTAATAAAAGAGAGTTGCTCAGAGCTAGACGATGTGCAGAATTCTGGGCTGGGCCTGTGGGAGGACTCAGGGGAAGGGAGCTATGTCTTGTCCTTAGGGCTCCCAGCCTGATGGGGAGCCTAGGAGCTCACACGCAGGACCAGCTAGGTTTCCTCTCTGCTTACAGTCTTCTGGGAATGTCTGGGTCACCCATGAAGAGATGGAAACTCTGGCAACATCCACTAAAACAGTGAGTCTGGCCCTGGGCCCTGGGCCTGGGGTTAGGGCTGCTGACTTGCATGAGGATGAGGGAAAGGTTGTGGGAAGTCAAAGGGGCTTGTAGCTGATCTAATACGAGATTGGTATCCCTGATGTGTGATGGAGTTCTGTTCTCAGGGTGGCGGGTGGGTGGGAAAGAAGTGAGAATGGAAACAGTTTGTGTGTGTTGGGGGGGTGGTCTATTCCAGCGGGTCACAAGTTCACCCTGGGCTACTGGTATACTCCAGTGAAGAAGAGCAGGGCTTGGGAGCGTTTTGCCCTGCTATTGTCATGAAGCCACAGAGTCCTTAACCCTTGTGCTTGAACCTTGGTGGAGGAACAGGGAGGGTTGGGAGGACCTGGCACCTCGCCTGACTGTGTTTCTGCCACACACACATTTGATCCCCTCTCACTGCAAACACAGGCACGTGCACCAGCCTTCTGTGCTCTCTTAACCTTCCCAACAAGCTTTCCCTAGTCACCCATTCAGCTACTGGGGTGTCTGCTCCTCCTTCTTGATGGGACCTTGGGTGGAGGCTGACAGGTTTCTTGACTTTGCCTGTTTCCCCTGACATGCTGCACTCATTCCTAGGACAGTGAGGAGGGCAGCTGGGCTCAGGTAAGACCCCCTCCTCTTGTCTAGAACCAACTCTCAGCAGTTTGGGGTAGTGTTCTCCCAGCAGGTTCGCTCCCCTGCAGGACTCTCTGAGCCCCAGTCTTTTAGGTCCCTCTTCACACAAAGAGTCCTGGGCACAGGTTCTCTCCTCCGCTGAAGCCACCCACCTCCATCCTTCCTCATTCCCCTTTAGCTACTTCTGGTTTTTCACCATGGCAGGTGAGGGGCCTTGGAGGGCTGTGCCCCCAGCATGCCTGCCTCTTCCCCTCAGTTCGACCCTCTTTCCAGGAGTAATGAGACTTAGATTAGTATGAATCCTCTTCCTCTTCCTGTCCTTCTCAGGGGTACCCCTGGTGAGCTGAGCAAAGGGCTTTCATTCATTCACTTGGTGAGCAAGGATTTATTGAGCAGCTACTAGGTGTTAGGCCTTTCTATGCCCTCTGGATACAGAAGTGAGCAAACTTAGTCCTCATGGGGCTTATATTCTAGGGGAGAAACAGACAGTAAACAAACAAATAAATGGATAATATATCAGATAGATGTAAGTGCCATGAATAAAAATGAAGCACGTTGTACTGTTCATACTTGTTGGGCAACCCCATCAACAGGAGACTGGACAGATCAGTTACAGTATGTTCTCACAGTAAAACACTATTTAGCAAAGGGAATGGATGACTCAGACATATAGTGTAAAGTGAAAAGTGTAAGTCCCCAAAGATTTTCTATTAAAACTCAAAAACAAGCAAATTTAAACATATTATTTAGCGAAATATACCTTGGTGACTATAAGAACATTTTTTCAAGCAGGGGCATCATGGACAGAAAACTCAGCATGGTGGTTACCTCTAGGGGGGCAGTAGGGCATAAGATGGGGAAAAAGAGCATAAGGATGGATGCAACAGTGTGGATAACATGGATGGTGTCCAAGGATGTCAACTTCGTTTTTATGCTTAGTAATGAACATACGCTACATATGTTTTATATGTATCAATCGTTTTATTTTAAAAGATAACAAAATAAAATGTTCAATTCTAAAAAAATCAAGGTGGGTAAGGAAAGAGACTGATGGAGGGTTACCATTAAAATTCGTTCTAAGGATAGATGGTTAAGGAGGTCCCTGCCCTCAAGGCAGGAGGCAACGACTAAGTGGAGCAGGCCTCTCAGAACCAGACTGGGTGGGCGGTGGGGCGCACAGTGTATGGTGGGGTGGGGAGGCGGCACACGAAGGACCTAGAGAATCTCTGAAGAGACAACCAAGCCTTAGAGAAGAGCGCTGGCAGGCGCAGTTCACCTTACTTCATTTTTGTATATCTTTAGCCAAACGTAACTCCCTGTGGACCGTGTGAGGCCAGTTTCCCAAGTGAGACTGGCTTTCTTTGTCACTCTGCAGGCCCTCTGTAATGCAGCCTATCCGCTGGGCTCAGCAGGCTTGAGGCTGACTGAAAATCAGGAAGGCGAGTCTGCCTTACAGCACCACAGATGCATTTCAGAGTCGATGGGAAGGATTTCCTATGACTTGCTGCCTAGGTGGCTGCTTCTGTTCATTAGTGTAGATAATTGATAAGTGAGTGGGAATATATCATTCCAGGATCTTAAAAAGCTCCATTTAAAATCCTCACCTCCCGCCTCTACCAGCCCCTCAGTGAAAGTAAGCTGAATTTTTTTTGAACTGCTAGCTGCAACCTGCCTGCGCTGCCTTTGCCCCCAGCCTCCTCCATCTTGTTCTCCAGACCCTGGCCTATGGGGACATGAACCACGAGTGGATTGGGAACCAGTGGCTGCCCAGCCTGGGGCTCCCCCAGTACCGCAGCTACTTCATGGAGTGCCTTGTGGACGCTCGCATGCTGGATCACCTCACCAAGAAGGACCTGCGGGTCCACCTGAAGATGGTGGACAGCTTCCACCGGTGAGCCAGGCTGGAACCCGGGGCCACCTCCCTACACAGGTCTCCCCCAACTCTGGGGGTCTGTCTCCAGGAATAGAGGTGCTTCCATCTCTTTCTTTGCCTGTTCTGGGTGGTAACAGGTCTCCCTTTGGGGAAAGCCAAATCTTTGTCTCCCTGCAGTTTGAGGGTTTAGTCCTCTCACCTCCAACCCTTAAGACACAGTCATTTCTCTTTAGCTTCACTTGGAAAATTTTCCCCCTAGATATGAATTTTATTTCTTGTCATTGAGCTTGCTGAATTCTCTACATTTACCCTGAGAAGACTCACACTGAACCCAGCATCTATTTTAGGTGTCTAATGCCTTACAAGATGAGAGGAAAGTTCTTTCTGGATGCTTGCCCTGCCAACATCCCAGATCTGAGCCTCTCAGTTTTAAACACACATCCTTTTGTACAGGAAGTCATCCAGTGTTCTCCTCCTCTTTGTTGAAAAGGTCTTCTGTGCAAAAGTATCTGCAGTGGAGGTCACAAACTGGGGGCCTGAGGGCAGAATTTGGCTCACACATGTAATTTGTTTGGCCTACATTGTATTTTTAAAACTGTGACCTTAGCTGCCAATATTTAAACACTAGGAAATGTTAAACAAAATTCTGGATGTCTGGCTTCTCTTGAAAAAGAGAAAGCTCTATGGGCACATCCCAGCATGGAAACAACCAGCTGGAGCTAGGGAGGCAGCCCTCCTAAGACATAGGTTTTCGGTAATGGTTCCAGGAGTTGATAGGTTTTAGGAAGTCCTTTTTAACATCCAACTTCAAATCACACAGGCTGCTATTTGAGCCAGGTCTTTTATCTTGAGTAGTTAATGTGACAAAGGGTGGAGCTGGGAGTGTGTGGCGTTTCAAGGTTCTTTTAGGGCTCTGCAGGTGTCCCTTGGTCTCTCCAACTCACAAACAACAAAAAGTTATATTTGGAAGGGATCTAGTTAGCCTCCATATTTTATGGGTGAGGAAACTGAGGCATGGGAAGGAGCAGCGGCCCGAGGTCACGCAGGGATGCTACCAAAATGCAAGTCTCCTGACTGAAACCCAGTTCTCTTGCCACCACATTGCAGAGCCACCTATGCTGGAACCCCCATCTGTGTCTGCCCTGAGCACCACCCCTCCCTCACCACCGGGGCTGAAAGAGAATCTTTTGTTTCTGTCAATCTGGGAGGCTGCCAGGCCTAGCTGCACCTGTTCCCTCCTCAGTGATTGATAGGGCTGGGGAGAGAAGGGCCATTCCCCACCAAGCTGAGATGTGGCTCGGCTGCTAGAGGATCAGGCAGCCCAACCCTATACAGCATTATGGAAGTCCTTCCCCGACCCTTTGCCCATGAGAGACTCTCAGCCTATATACACGGTTCCAGATTTAGCTCTAAATCTTGGGTACTTCACAGTTTCTAAAACATTTCCACATTTCTTACCTCAATTAGGTATATAACTGCTTTTTTTCCACTTAATATTTCATAAGCATGTTCTTATATCTTTAAAAATTCTTTTAAATCATACTTTTTTAACGATGAGAAAGAGTTATTTAAAAACTCTCCGTTCACAGATGGGGAAAACAAGTCCAATAGAGATTGAGTGTCACCAGGTCACTCAGCCAAGTGGTTACAGAATGGGGCCGGCATCCTTCTTTCTTGACACCCAACTCAGAGCTCTTTTCCTTAGACCATAGTGTTCTATTGAGCAGGTTTCCATGAGAATCTCCTATTTTGATAGGAGAAAAAGCACACACAATAATTAGTAATGTCCTCCCAAAAGTGGTACCATTACTGAATGCCTCTGATGTTCAGGGGCTGGTCTAAGCCCTTTCATACAGGATCACCTTTAATGCTCACAGTAACTCTGCAGGAGAGTTATGACCCCCATCTCACATATGCTGAGTGCCACTCAACTGGGAAGTGGCACAGCTGGCATTCAGATCCAGGTTGATCTGACTTTAAGGCCTTTATATTTTTGCTAAGATGTGCAACAGCTTTGAAAGTCATAGGAACTGAACTGAAAATTATAGTAAGTGAGATTGAAATTAGAGGCATTTCCAGTTAGGAGGTATGTGTGCATCTGCCCCCTCCAGGGAACCGAGGCTTAAACCAGTGGCCTTGAGCAGGATTCCTTAGAAGTGGTGTCTCTGAGCTATAAGGGTTTGTTCTAGGCAGATGGGCTACCTGGGTAGAACTGAGGGGAGAGAAGTAGGGAGAAATCAAGCATAATTTAATCTCACAAAGCAATGGCCTCAATGATAGAGTCAAAAGTATTTGGAATTGGGAGAGACCTATTTTATTCCTCCACTTTGTAGATGACAAAACCCAGAGAGGCTGAATGACAGAGTAGTGTTCAAGTTTAAAGAAGAACACTACAGGGAAAGCTGCCCAAGATGGAATGAGCTGCATCAAGAGGTAGTGAGTTCCCTGTCACCAGAGGTATTTAGGCAGAGGTGTTCATAATACTCAGAAGGCTGTTACAGAGGTGACTCCTGCATTAGGTGGGGAGCTTGGCCTGATAGTGTGTGGGGTCCCTTCTAACCTACGGATTCTTTGATTCGTGGCCTGGCTTAGTAATTATTTATTGAGTGCTTACTATGCACCTGGTACAGTTTAAAGTACTTTTAGTACTTTATGTGAATTATTTCACATCATTCGTTTAGCATTTATGGTGTTTACATTTGTGGAATGTGTCAGGCACCATCCTAGGTGTTTGAGATACATCAGTGAACAAAACAAACCTCCTTGCCCTCATGGAGCTTACATTGTAACTGGGAGAGACAGACAAGGAATTATAAATATATAGAATGTTAATAGATAAAAGGTGGTAGAAAAAAAATTAGACCAGAGTAAGGGGGATTGGTGGTGCTGGTGATGTTGCAGTTTTAAATCAGGTGGACAAGGTAACTACTGAATTTAAAATATAACATTTGAGCAAAAACTTAAAGGAGACAAGGGGGTAAGCCATGTAGCAGACTGGGGGGCAGGGAGGGGGTGTGTTCCAGGCAGAAGGAGCAGCCACTGCAAAGGCCCCAAAGCACATAGGCCAAGCGTTCCTGCCATGTTTGAGGAACAGCAGGGCTCTCAGTATAGGGGCAGATCACGTTGTAGGCCATTGTAAGGACTCTGAGTGAAATGGGGACACAAAAGAATATCTGTAGGGTTCTTTGTCATTCCAGTGCCTGGAGAGGGAGGGATATGTTGCTATCATTCAAAGAACTTGCCTTTGTCAAGCAGGCCCACACCCTGGCTGAGAGGGAGGGCTTGGGGTAGGCAGAGAGAGGGAAGTGGCCTTGTGATGGATTATGTCTAAGCCCTGGAGGAAGGAGGAGAAGGAGTGGGCTGTGATGCTCTTTGTGCTGGAGCATATAGGTCTTGATGGGCTGTGGTTGGTGCTGGATATGGGGCAGATGTGGTAGAAACGTGGCCCCACTGAGGCTCTGGCTCAGGGGGACTGTGTGCCTGCAGAACCAGTCTTCAGTATGGCATCATGTGTCTGAAGAGGCTGAACTATGACCGGAAGGAGCTGGAGAAGAGGCGGGAAGAAAGCCAGCATGAGATCAAGGGTAAGCTTGTCAGGCTCAATAGAGCCTCCTCTGAAAGTTGTGGTGGGAGCGGCCTTGGGGGAGCAGGGACCTGCCTCACTGATCCCTGCCTTGGGCTGAGTGAAGGGAGAAGAGGCATTCTGTGCCACAGGGAAGCTCCAAATCTAAGAGGGAAGACACAGCCCTTAGGGAGCAGGGAGCTCCCAGTCTGTTGAGGGAGACACAATCCATGCCCAAAGGATGCTGCCATCTGGTGGAGGAAAAATAGCCCCTGCCCAATCAGCTGCAACATCCCCCTCCCCAACACATTAGACGATGGCCACCAACGAGACAAATGCAGTGATCCCCTTGGGTTAGTGCTACAGACTGGTGTGAGAAAGTGCTCGTGGAACTTGGTGATCTGGGTGGGGCTGGACAGGAAAGAAAGGCAAGTCTTAGAAGAGACCTTGAAGGTAGAAAGAATGAGAAGAGGGCCATTCCCGCCTGGGGGCAGTGGATGACTGGTACAGGGGCTCTGGGGAGAAAGCCTATTAGCCTGACCCTGAGTCTTGCAGGCTGGCAAGAATGGAGTGGTATGGGGCTGGTTCTCCAAGAGCCCAGGTGCCAAGGAGGACAGAAAGAAGATGTGGAAAGTTGAGGGGGGTAGGGGTGGCTAGGAGCCAAGAGAACAGGGTGGACTGGGGCTCTGGGTCTAGGAACCGCTATTTCTGTCCCTGGAGGGGCCTTGGCCAAACCTGTCTCTTTCTGCTCCTTTTCTTCCCCTGCCCTCCAGATGTGCTGGTCTGGACCAATGACCAGGTGGTTCATTGGGTCCAGTCTATTGGGCTCCGGGACTATGCAGGAAACCTGCATGAGAGTGGTGTGCATGGTGCTCTGCTGGCCCTGGACGAGAACTTCGACCACAACACGTTGGCCCTGGTCCTCCAGATACCCACGCAGAATACCCAGGTAGGCTGTAAGTCTCAATCAGTCTGATCTTGGTCATCAGTCTCAATCTTGGTCTCTCCCTTTCCTCCACTCTCTTGCTCTCTCTCCCTCTGATATGCGCAAGTTTATGGATTGGTGGGAGGGCTTTCTGGAGGCCTGTTCTAGAGGGGATCACAAATGTCCTCAAACCTCCAAGTGGTCCCTGTGCATAACCAAGCCCCCCTAGGAAACAAGTGCCCTTCACATACAGAGCACGTTCAGCACAGGCCTGGAATACTGTGTTAATCCCCACACTGCAGTGAGCACCCCCATCTCCTCCCAGCCCCATCTTTACAGCTGAGACTTTTCCTCTACTTGCTTCTCTGACCTATTCATAGAAGAAAACTAGCGCTGGGGCCCACAAGGACCAGAGAACCCATATCCCCTTTGTTTCCCGCCCCCCCCCCCCACCCCGCCCCAGGGGTCTGTTCCTGGGTCCCTAGGCTTTAGAAAGTTAAATATACCAAATAACACAGCCCAGAGCTTCTCCATGCCAGGGCTTTGTCTCCCTGTCAACAGCTCAAAAGATTAGACATCTCCTTCCATTACATTTGATAATTATTATGGAGCTGTCATCTAAGAATATACCTAAATTCTCTTGAACCTATTTATATGTTTGGCTTTTTTAACTTCCTGTGGGTAATGGACTCTAGAATTACTACCTGTTGTGTGAAGTACTATCTAATTTTATTTGTCCTAAATGTACCCCCAGTCGGCTCCCCCGGGGAAGAGAATTGCCTCATCCTAATTGTCTACGATTTAGTACGGGTATTTGTATTTGACTAGCTCTCACCTTTTGTGATTTCATAAACTCTGATTGTGTTGCCTCTGGGTCCAAGCTTTTGTTTCTTCAGACAGAGTGGTCTTAATTCTTTTAGCTTTTCCTCATATAGACTTGTCTCCATGCCCTGATCATTTTAGCTGCCCTTGTCTGGACTGTTTGCAGCTGTCAGATCTCTTGAAATTCAGCCACCAGAGCTGCACAAGCTATTCTGGGAGTAGACGAGTTTTCGCTTGTGTGAGGATAGGGCTGAGTTGTCTTGTAATTTTGGGTGGAGTGTTGGCCTTTTAGGGGTGATGGCAGCACACTGGGCCAGGGCATCCTACAGTCTCTCTGCAATGACCCATCCCAACCAGTCAGAATGGGTAGCACAGATTCCCCTCGCTCTCTAGGAAGAGCTGAGATTTCCCCCAAGCTGCAATTTTTCTTATTTTAATCAAGGAGTCATTTTTAATTTTATTTATTTATTTATTTATGGCTGCATGGCACGCGGGCACAGTAGTTGTGGCTCGTGGGCTCCAGAGTGCAGGCTCAGTAGTTGTGGCACATGGGCTTAGTTGCTCCACGGCATGTGAGATCTTCCCGGACCAGGGATTGAACCCATGTCCCCTGAGTTGGCAGGCAGATTCTTAACCACTGCGCCACCAGGGAAATCCCAATGCAATTTTTCTATGCTTGCCCATTTCCAACCCCATCAGCTGCTTTCTTGCCCACTCATACAACTTTGTGAAACGTTTCTGAAGTTTGTAAATGTCATAGTCACCTTTCATTACCCAGAGGAACAGTGTCACCTGGATACTTGAAAATTAACTATGCTTCTCCTTTCTGATCACTTAAAAAAATATTATGTTCCCAATACCAACAAAGACTGTCCCCACAGAATTCTATGGTTAATATTATCTACCCAGAAATGGGCTTGTTTTTCTCTCATTTCCTATCTCTAAATACATCCAGTTTTTGTGGACAGCAGTACATCTGTAAAGAGTAGCAGGGCTACTCTCTGTTGCTCTCTAACCGTTCTTATTATTCTGACCCGTTCATTTAGCTTAGCTATTAGGGGAAGTAGGATCTGACCCAATATGGAATCCTTCATTAAAAATGGTTCAGAATATCTGGCGGTAATTTTGAAAATTTTCTTGTTTCTGGCATTTCTCAAATCTCCTAGCGAGAAATTGCTGGGAGGCCTATAGAGAAGGCCTTTATGCCCCACTCAGCCCAAGGGCCACCAATATCCATGACTGAGCAGTTTTCCTAAGTTTAATTTTTGATGTGGAACTTTATAAAATACATTTATATAATCTAAATAAGTTAAATCTTCATTATCCATGGTCTACATGCTTAATTTACCCCTCCAGAAAGATAGTATGGCATGATATTCCCTTACAGAGACAAACTGTGGGGGGGTTTTCCCCAGTAGGTGAAGTCTGTCCATCCACGTGTTCTATGATCCTACTTTTTAAAAAAATTATAGTTTTCTAATTTGCTCCATATGAAAAAAATTGTAAGGTTAACATTTTGACTTCTCAGAGGACACCGAGGTTAGCTCAAAGGAGCGGCATCAAGGGCTAATGGGTTAAATGCACTGAAAACCCCATCTCTGCCCTTGGACCCCCTAGGAAACAGGTGAAAGATGGCATTAGAGGTCACTAACTATAGCCCCTCCCTTCTCTCCCCCTTTGACCCTGTGGACTCCAGGCACGCCAGGTGATGGAGAGAGAGTTCAACAACCTGTTGGCCTTAGGCACAGACCGGAAACTGGATGATGTGAGTACCTGGCTGTGAACTGGTCACTGTTGGTTTGTTGGAGTTCATGAGTTCTGCTTTCCTCGGGCTAATGACTGGTGGGGTGGCCTAAGGGAGGAGAGTCATAGAGGATGGGCATGATATCAGGGGGTTGGGGAGGCAGGGACAGGCCTAGCAATAGGCCTGGAGAAGTCTCTATGAAACTCCTTCTGGGTACCTCTAGCCTCTTCCAACTCTGTGCCCTAAACCTCCTAACCACACAGGATCAGAGGTTTTCCCCAAAGGTCATCTCTTTGGGATCATACCTTTTTCTTTATCTTTTAGAGCCCCTCTCTTCAGTGCTGTGAGCACAGCATATCTCCAGCCTGCTAAGTTTCCCACCCATCCAATAGTGTGGTTGTTTGGAGGTAGACATTATTCTGAGGTCATTAAATGACAGGTTTGCTCACATGTTCCTCAGTGCAGTTTGACACAGCTAAACACATGGCTCAGGCTTCTATCATCCCAGCTTCCTTTCTAGTTTTACTCTTATGCCCCAGGTCACTGAAGCAACAGTCCCTTCCAACTGAGTTTCATCAGGCCTTCTCCTTGAGTTCAGGTTGGACTATGTCTTGGAAGACTCCAAAGTTCTAGCCATAATGCTCCTGTTAGAGATGCTCCTAATCTAGCTTTAGGATGCTAGATTGATGCTCCTAGCACAATGCTCCTCCTAAAACATACGTGTTTCCTGAGGGCACAGCCCCCTCCCCAGCCCTTGCCTCCTCTCCCCTTCCTCCTCCCTCCTCCCTTTCTTACCATTAACCTTGCCTGCCTTCGCTGTCAGGTCTGCCTTAGCTGCCTTGGTTCCAAACAAGTTAAAAAAGAGCCCAGACTGTTTATTTTTAGCTTCTCCATCTTCAATCAGAACTGTTTCTGATCCCCATTTTCTCTGCAGCACCCCTACCTCTACCAATGCCTCTGTTTAGACTTCTGGGCCTCCTTGTGGGACACCATTAGTGTTATCTGCTTATCAGTTAGTCTCTTCTTAGTTGGGTTTAACAGGGCTAAACCCCACCTTTGTGGAATGACTACTGCACCTCGGTAGATAGGACACACTCAGAAACATACAGAATTTGTGGAGGGGTGTTTTCTTCACAGAGGTGCCTTGAAATTTGGAGTGTGTTATTTACACACACACATATATTACATACATATTACATATGTATGTGTGTGTATGCCACTCAAGGAGAGAAACTGCCAGACCCCACCAGATGTCCCCACTCTGAGATCTGAATCTTCCCAATGCCCCTGCAAGGTGGACCCTCCTACTTATTCCCCACCCACTAGGTTCTAAGCTTTCTTTGATACAGCTTTCCCATATATCTTCGAATGGTGCTTTCTAATTTAGAAAACTCTTTACTCCTTCAATCCTAACAAAAATATTCTCTGAATGCCTACTCTGGGCCAGGCATTGGGCAAGGCATGGTGGTGCAGTGATGACAGACATCTTATTTTATGCTAACAATCATCATGTGAGACAGGTTATTATGCCATCTTACAGATGAGGAATTGAAGCTCAAAGAGGTAACTTACTTGCTGTCACAGATAACTTACCTGCAGTCACAGGCTGACATGTGGCAGAGCCAGACTGGAGCAGAAGTGTATCCGATTCCTGTGTTCTTTTTCCTACCTCCTGCTGCCTCCTAAAAGTGGAGACAGCTGTCCTATCAGGCTTCAGGCATTGGGGTGGTTACTGAGTAGGTGACATCATCTTGGCAATGTAGTGGGCTTTCTGGGATGCAGCTAGGTGTGGGGCTGGAGGGAACTGATTCTTTAAAAGGAAGCTTAAGTAGAAGGCCAGGTCCTAGGAATAAGGTGAGATTTGGGGGTGGGGGGAGTGGCAGGTGGGAGGGTGGAGATCCAAGAGACTGCCTCCTGTCCAGCCATCCAGCACACCATCAGCAACCTTGAGCTGTCTCTTTCAACTGTTTCCTTTGACAATTCTGGTTCTCAGTCTCCCCTCTCAAGCTTCAAGGCCCTGGAGGGCTATATCCAGTTCTCCCATGCATGGATGTCAGGACTCAAGGGAAATGAGGAGATGAGGAACACAAAGAACATCTGATTATTAGGGGACAGGGGAGAAAAACAGAAACTAGTCCTTAGGGTTGGTTGAAGATAGAAATGGAGAGAGAGAGAGCATGCAGAAGAGAAGGGTCTCTAGATTAGGTTAAAGATAGGATCATGGCGAAGACAGAAATGATGAGGAAAGTTCCTGATAAACTCAGGGATGGGATGCCTGCCTAGGGAGCCAGCTGCCATTTAGCAAATATTTATCGAGGGCCTATGGTGTTCCCAGGCACTACTCAGGTCTGCGGATATATTGGTTGGAACAAAAAAGATCATAATCTCTGTCCCATGAAGCATAGAATTTGAAAGGGGTGGGGTGGGGGGAGGAAGAGAGGGAGAGAAAGGAATTAATGAAATAATCTCATAAGTACATTTAAAAATGCTATGATGAATGCTATGACAGAGATACACGGTGCTAAGAACTGATGGGGGCATTTGGCCTACTCAGGGCACAAACAACAAACCCTAATGGGGTTGGGAGAGGTTGTTTAGGTGAGAACTGGTGGGTTAGTGTCTCTTATTCCTGCTGCTAGCAGTCTACATGCACCAGTTCCAAGAACATAAGCATTGAGGGGGATTAGGCATGGCTGCCAAGCAGGATGGATGTGGGCTCTGAAGGATGGGGTGGATGCTTGTGCAGAGGGACATCCTGTAGAGTTATGGCTCTGGGTGCCCTCTGGCAGAGATAGTTATTTTGGAGACTTGGCTGGCATGGGTGAGAGGGCAGACAGCAGGAGCCTTTGGAGGAACCTGCCTCTGATTGGCCATCTGCCTGACCCATCACTATCAATGGGTCAATGTTCTCCCCTGATCCCCTCAGGGATAGGCAGCCTGAGAAATAGGTAGGGCAGATGCTGTTATTCCTATTTCACATTTACAGATAAGGAAACTGAAGCTCAGAGAGGTTACTTGCTCAGGGTCACAGAGCTAGTATTGATAAAATGGAAGCCAGGTCTCCTGACTCCTGACCCAGCGCTCTTTCAGCACACCGGTGCTGCAGCCATACTGAGGCCCCAGAAAGGCAGGGAGGAGTGAATGGAGGGAGGCTGGCTGGTGACTACTTCCCATGGATGAGCCTGAGAGGAGGAATACTTTAAAGGTCAATGGGCACCCCAAGCCCAGTTTGAGATGATTGGGGTGGGCAGAGAAACAGAGTTCAACTGCAGGATGCCACATCCGAACAGGGGGACCCCACCCCGCGAGCCAAGAGACAGGGAACTTCAGAGTCGCAAGGGCTCCCCGGAGTCATCCACTTGCCCCATTCACTTTACACAAGGAAAAGCTGAGGGCCTAAAAGCGGACGTGACCTTGCTTCCTTCTTTCCGAAGGGAAAGGTACCCCTAGAACCAGCCATTGACTGTCCTACCCCAGGCAGGGAGTGAGGGTGGCAGTTCCAAGGTAGCCCTGGTCCTTTGCGTGTCCCCACGGTGCAGGGGGAGGACAAGGTGTTCCACCGCGCACCCTCCTGGAGGAAACGCTTCCGGCCGCGAGACCACCATGGCAGCGCCATGCGCAGCGCCTCTCCCGAAGCGCTCCCGGTAGGCTTCCGCGTGTCCACCCTGGGGCCACTGCAGCCTCCACCGGCCCCGCCAAAGAAGATCATGCCTGAAGGTGAGTGGCAGGCTGGCTGGGCATGGCCGCGGCCCAGCAGGACCTAGGTGCCCGGGCGGCGGAGTGGGACGGGCGCTGGCGCTCAGGCGAGGCCGAGGCGGGTGCACAGCTCCCGCGCCGGCGCTGCACTAACTAACGGCCGCCGCGGGCAGGCGCGGCCGGGAAGGCCCCACGGGCGAGCTGTGCGCGCACTAACCCGCCGCTCTGTGTTCTCCCGCGGCTGCCGACTCCTCCCAGCCGGGACGGCGGGGGCGCAGAGACTGGAGACCTCCACGGTTCGGACCTACTCCTGCTGACCCCGCCTCCCGCCCCGGGTCTGACGGGGCTGTGCCCGTGGCTCGGGGTAAGTGGGCCAGGCCCTGGGCACGGGCGCTCTTCGGCCCGCCGTCCGCCCGCACAAGGCCTCCCCGCACCTGTCCCTGGCCTCCGGCCGGCAGTGCCGCTCCCGCCCTGCTCGCGCCCAGTGCCCGGCTTACCCCTTTTGCTTTCTTTGGCCTTGGGCGCTTGGAGCTTGCGAGCACGCCGCAGATACCTTGTAACCCGTCTCTCAGGGACTCACTGCCAGCTTACCGCGCAACGCCTGTCTCTTTCTCTCTCTTTTAGCACACTCTCACTATCTCTACGGACACATGCTCTCCGCCTTCCGGGACTAGCTACAGCCCCCAAGGCCAGCTTCCTTCTGCTTGGTTTCACAGGCTCGGAGAGCCCTTAACCCTCCTGCTCGGTCCCCTTACTCCCACGGCTCCTAGTCTCATATCTCAGAATATACTGTCTACCCCCTAGCCATCCCTCTACCCCAGGTCCAACGTGTGTCCCTTGTAAGGCTCTCCGGGATGTGGCTGGGTTTCCTGGTGTTGTGGAGGCAACCAGGTTGTCCATGCTTGTGGGTCTGCGGGAGGGAGAGGAAGGCAGCCCAAGATGGATGGACTCCACCTTCCCTCTTCTGCATCTAGCTGGTCTGGACTGCAAACTCCACCAGAGACCAGGACACAGCGTCAAGGGCTGGGGATGGCCCTTCCGAGAAAACGGCACTCCAGACTGCCTTGCTTGGGTTATTGGGCTTTCTGGTTTCTGTCCGCCTCTTGGTTGTACTAGATGGTCTACAGCTGCTCTTGGCACCTTCACCATTATCCCTCCCCCAACTCATCTGCATAGCTGCAGCTCCTGCCTCACCTCCAGGACCTCCTTGGGGGCTGGGAAGGGCTGTAGAAGGCCCCATTCTTCCTCAGGATGATGAACCTGGGAAGAGGGAAGGCTAAGGTGGAGATTCTAGGCCCTGGTTTAAGTTGAATCCCAAACACCAAGCATAAGGATGGGGAAACTCAGCCCTCCTGCCCAGTGAGAGGTGCAGGCAGGTCAGCTAGAGGGAGAGCCAATGGCCTGTGGCAGCCTTAAGCCCAGATGGCAGCGGGAATGCCTCCTGCCCCAGCTGTAGGGTAGCGCTGCTGCTGGGCTGGGGGGAGAGGGAACTGTGTGGATCTTGGCTGTGGATCAAGCTAACCTTGCACTGCCAGCTATGCTCCCAGGATTCCTTCCCTTTCTGTCCCCCTCTGCCCCACTTCTTTGATAATTCCAGCCCCGTAAGAATATACCTAATGGGTGGATTGAGTATATACATTGACCTTAAAGTCTGGTTTGGGAAAAAGGTAATCTGAGGCTTCCTTCCTCTGATCTCCCAGGAAGAAAATAAAGATTCCCCTGTAGTGAATCATGTCCTAGGTCCAGGAAATCCAGTGTTGGTGAAGACTGTCATTCTCTTGCTTGTCCCCACACCACTACCCCCTTGTTCAGGGCTCTTTTGGTGTGCAGGGACTGCTTCGTCCAGAAATTCCTGAGACCTGCCTAGTTTCAGTTGCTTTCCCCAGTAGCACGGCAGCATCCAGGGCTGAGGGATACAGGTCCCGCTTTGGCAGGAATGTTATTTCCAAGAAATCCCTCTTCTTAACCCATGTACTCATCCTGCCAAGGTGCCTGGAAGTGTTTGGGACCCAAGTTCAGGGTGAGCTGATGGAACCTAAGGTTTCATCCAAATGAAAGGAGAGGAAAAGTGCCTGAAGCATGTTTCCTGGAGAGGAGCCAGTGAAGCGCC
Source organism: Grampus griseus (assembly GCF_964374135.1). Lineage (NCBI taxonomy): Eukaryota > Metazoa > Chordata > Mammalia > Artiodactyla > Delphinidae > Grampus > Grampus griseus. Next base: position 60,887,533 of record NC_139017.1, read on the forward strand.
ACCCTGCAGGTGGCTGAGCAGCTGGTTTGCAAGCTGATGACTTGGATTCTGAGTGGCGGCTAGGCTAGCAGGTGGGATGATGGGTCAGAGCACCCTGTCCAGAAGGAGTGCTGGAGCCTGGGGCAGTACCAGGCTTACAGGTTTCTGCTGCTTTTCAGTAGAGGAGAGGTCCACCAGTGGAGGGACTGGGTGGGCTCCCATGGGTATGGGCAAGGCATCCAACTTCCCTTGCTCTCCCTCATTGTTCCCTGCACTTCCTGTCTGTCAGGCCACTGGGAATGGAGCTGGAGGAGTTCTTGAGCAGAAAATAAGTTGGATGGAGAGAAAGAGCTCCTATCCCTGGGTAATGGATGTTAAGATTATGGAGAAACCCCAGATTCCTAAGATTGGTGAAGTTGGAGACCACAAGGCCATCTGACTCCTTCAGGGAACTCTGATAGGCTAGCATAGTGGGAAATTCAGCCCCAGCCTCTCCTCTACAACTCAACCCTATCTTAATTAGTCATGTCATAAGGCAGCAGCTGGCAGGACCCAGGTCTGTTCGGGGCATCTTGGGATTATTGCAGGGAGGTGATGCATACAGTGATGGAAGGCTCTTGTCTTGGTGTATCCCTTGCCTCACAGTCAATATACTTTTTATTTGGGGAGTCACTTGTGACCCATACCCCCTCACCAGCTTCCTGTATCTTTTCAGGTCCCTTCTCAGTACCGTACTACCGACACAGTGCATCAGGAATGGGTGTATGGGTCTGTATGAGTGTGAGTGTGTGTGTGTGTGTGTGTGTGTGTGTGTGTGTGTGTGTGTATACATACCAATAAATAACCTGGTTTTGAGACAACATACATATGGCTTTGGTCTTTTTTTTTTTTTTTTTAACTTTGAGCTTACCTGATACATCTAGCTTATTCCACAATCCTAAGGGCTGCTGTAATCTGGAAAGTAAATATCAGAGTTTTTTAAACTTGTAGTCAGTAACCTTCTGTTTACTTACATAACCATGGGTTGATAGATTAGTGTTTGAGCTACTTGTGCCAAGGGAGTATAGGAAAAGGAGTGAGGAGTCCTGACTGCTGGGATTGATTTATTTCTTTTTCTTCCTCTGTACACACCTGCTTCACTATCCTCATAGACTTTCCTACTGATGCAAGAGTTACTGAAGCTAAACACCCATTAGTCATATCACGCTGCTGTTCGCTTTTGTAGCAGCTCCCCAACACTGAGGTCCAACTCCTCAGTGTAGGACAAGAGGCCATCATGACTTCTTCCAGTGCCCTCTCCTCCCAACAGTCTTGAGTCCACCTAACTCAGAAATGTTGCGTCTACCCAGGCCCATCACCAGAAGGCAGCACAGAATACTTCTGCCCTTGCCTTTGCAGCTGTGAACCTTCCAGACCCACTTCAAGTATCACCTGGGAGGCATTGCCTGCCTCTCCTCAGAAGAATCAGATAACCAGCAACCTTTTGTGCCCCTGGCACTCTGTGCACACTGTGATGCTGCCCAGCCATTGTCCTCTCTTTGTCTGTTTCCCACTGGGCTGTGGGGAAGCTCCTTTAGGGTTAGGTATATACTTGAATGAATAAATGAACCAACCTTATCTCAGAGGGTATTTATAAGGATTATTATTAAATAAAGCTAAAAATTATTGAGAACTATTGTGTGCCAGGCACTGTTCTAAGCATGCTAAATGTATTGGCCCATTAAATCCTCCCAACCCTGTGATGTATCCTCATCACCATTTTGCAGAACAGGAAATTCTAAAGCTGAGACCATGCAGCTGGTGAGATAGATGTGCAGATGTTTGTTAAAACTTCTGGCCTGGTACCAGGAGTGCTTAACAGATATTACTTGCTTCTCTTTTAAGTGAGCCCAAGACCTTACACTGAAGTTAAGCCTCTCGCATCTCCCTTTCTCAAACTCTTACATCTGTACCACTCATGCGGTACTTGGCTCCTGTGATTTTCATGGAGCCTTGTTTCTTCTGTTCATCTGAATGGTGAACTCCCTGAGGGCAGCATAATCCACCATCCAGCCTTGTATCCTCTCCAAGGCTAACTGACCCGCTGATGATACAGGATGACAGAGTCCATGGGCACAGATGGCAGGATGGGAGTAAGACAAGGCAACTTGTGACTCAGGGAGGCCAAACAGGCAAGGGAAGATGCTGGCCTAGTGCCTACAAGCCTCTGGGGGTCCCCTCCCACCCTCTCAATGATCAAAGGTAGAGTTGACCAGCCTTGGTGACCAGCTGGCTACAGGAGTGAGATCTGAAGGAATCCAGGAAAACTACAGTTTCCCAGAGTTGCCATCTACTGGGCTGGGGAATGTAGAGGGAACAGGCTCATGTGAAAATGTGAGCTTGATATTGGACATGCTGCATTTGAGATGAGACCCCAACATCATGTTTCTGTCAGCATTTGTAAAAAAGAAAGAAGACTCTAGGTTTCTTTCCTAGAACACCTTCCTTTGCCTTCCTTAGGAATGGTCCCAGCAGAGTGAGAGGCAGAGAATCTGGATCAGGTGGTTGCCTGTGGCTGAGCAGTGAGGGACAGCTAGAATCGCTGTGGGGTTTGGGGGTCCCATTTGGGCCTAGGTGGTGCCTCCTTAGCCAAGATCCTAGCCCAGTTCACAGCCTTCAGTTCTTCCTGAGCTTTAGCTCACCTCCAGGCATCTCTGCCCTAGCCTGGAGCCCGGAAACCAGGAATTCAGACAAGTCCAGGGGACGTGACATGGTGGGTCTTATCCAAGAAACAGATACCTGAGCTGAGGGGGCTCCTCTTCTCTCACCCTCCATTTTACCCCCTTTACCTCCCTCTCCAGTTGGTCCAACCTCCTACTACTATACCTGCAGCACTTAAAAAGGTTTTTCAGTCTGCCAAATAGGTTACTTTGAGAAGTTAGATACCTAAGGATGTTTATTGGAGTGTAGCAAATAGTACTTTAAGCATTCTGCAATTGACACTATCTAAACACTCCAAGAAGTTCCTCTCTACACACTGACAATTGGTATGTCAATTTCAAATCTTATCTTTTTATTCTAGCAGATTCCCTAAAGTCAGTTATTAGGCAACATTTGTTTAACTTTGATTTATTGCATGTGCTTCCACGGGAGACCAGATGTAAGCTAATTTCCCCAAAGAACTATCACTCATTACTCGTTAATTGGAGTCTTATCTGTAATTCAGTTGGGCAGGTCAAGCATTTGTTAATTTAAGAAAGTCCCTGTGCTTTGATGACAAATGTTTCTTCTGTGAAAATAATGAGTGAGGCTGGGCTCCAGTTTGGCAAAGTTTGCCATTCACACATGTGAAGTTCCAGCAAATTGTTTCTTCCTGGTGGGAGGCTTAAGGACTTAAACACTGGAAAAGAAATAAGCAGACAATGACTACACCTGACAATGGTCAGGAACAATCGACCTTAATAGCCATTGCTTAGAACTGTTCATTCGTAACAGATTATGAATATGAACCTCAGATTCCAATTGACATGATTACTGAAGAGGAATAAACTTAAAAAATATATCCGGCAACCCGAGAGCCTATCAGTTCCTTAGGAGAGATGAGTGCCTTTCTCTTGGCCAGACCGAGCCCACAGTAAGAAGGAGGGCAACTGAAGGCAGCAGGCTTGTATCTACCCTAGGAGCTTGGGAGGTACCAGGGGCAGAGGAAATGAACCCGAGGGGAGAAGATCCCCCTTGAATGGGTAGTTCAGTATTATTGGTGCATAATAAGGGAGTGAGTATAGATTGGAGAGCCAAGGTGTTGCCATCCACACATGTTACTCTCCTCATCTCCAAGGGCAGGGAGCCAGGGAGAGCTAAGAGTTGTGGCAGTGACCTAGGTATTCCTCTCCAGCCTTTCCAAGAAGGTAGAACTGTGCCAACTGAAGAAAAACACACAACCTAAAAGTTGCAAGATATGTTTTACTCAGGGAACTTACTGAGGACTATAGCCCAGGAGACAGCCTCTCAGATAGCTCTGAGGAACTGTTCTGAAGAGTTAAGGGAGGAGCCAGGATATATGGGAGTTTTTGCTGAAAAAAAAAAAAATGTAGTCAGATGTCAAAGATTACTGCTAATCACAAAAAACAGGCATATCAAATTAATGATTTTAGTGCTTTTCTATGTATGGGAAGATGCAAGAGTCCAGGCTCACTGAAATTATTCCTTAGGTGTGCATCTTAACAATCTAAGGCCAGTATCCGAAGCACATAATGCTTCCTGTTTTTTCTCCATCCTGGATTCCCCTCAGGGAGTACCTTGCCACTACAGTGGATGATAGTTTGATGGCAGGCAACATTTGTTGTTTCCTGGGATGGCAGGCAACATTCCCTGTCCACAGCTGTAAACACAATGACATAAACCCAAGAAGAAAATCCCACAAACGGGGACAGATTAGGCCAGTTTATGATTCCCAACAGGCCCAGCCCTGACTGGTGGTTTGGGATGAGCATGCCCCGGGGGGGACCCTCCCTTCTGCACCCTCACCTGAGTTCTGTGAGCCTACTTCACCTTTTGCTTAAATGGAGTTTCTGGAGAAACCTCTGGGAGCAGTGTGTTGACTCCCCTCTCCAGGAACAAATCAAGAGGACAGGTGTGGTAGAGACGGCCCAGCTGAGCCCAGAGCAAGTGCAGAATGGGTATGAGGGCCTGGTTGATAAAACTGGGTTAAGTGTTTTATAAAGGGCCCTGAGGAATTGAATGCAGGATGGAATGTACCACACTCTGAATCCCCTGACTTCTGTAATGATTCTGAAACTTATAAGTTGCAATAAATCAGACACACTTAGCGTGAAGCAGTTGGAATTAATAAAGGTTTTAGTCCATTCAAATTCTAGCTCCTGATGCCTTCTCGGTTAATATTATGCGATCTCTATCCAAATTCTTTCTCCCCAATTCTTCACCCACCTTCTCCCCCTCAGGAAGCCAGTCTTTGGAAGATAGCATCCCACATGAAGAGAGCCCCAGCTTTGTTTCCTTTGTAAGCCCCTTCCCCTACCCCCAGCAGAATTGCCTTCATTCTCTGAGCTGTAGACAGGGACCAGAATCTCTTGCAGCCTGGAGGAATGGAAGGGTGTGGTAAGGGGACATGCTAGTTGGCCTGGAAGAAAGTGATAGTGTCTGACCCTAATCACCCTGATTGAATTACCTCCCACTTCCTCACAGGACTCCTGCTAATGTGGCACCAGAGGAGAGGCAGGGATAAGAGAGGGGAAACCCACAAATTCCAGCTCTACACCCCTGTCTGCTGGCTGTGGTCTGAGTGCTAGGCATGTGAGCATGCTCAGTTAATTGGAAGGGAATGGACCTATTGGGATATAAGATGGAGTGTAGTAGACTGTGAACAGTGTCTATGAATTAGAGTGCAACAGAATGCTCAACAGAATTTCCTGCATGTCCCACAAGGATTTCTGTAGAATCTTGTCTTCGCCTGGCCAATGGACCAGACCTGGCTTCCTTTGTAATGGTAAAAAGAGCAGGGATCCCAGCACCTAGTGACCACCAGCAACATGGTGCCTCTGACGCTTTTGGAGCCCCATCTGCTCCACAAGCCCTGGCCCTGCCATGTGTCTGGACCACTGAGGTGGGAGAGGCTATAGCATTAGTCATCTCCTCCCTCTATATCATCACAGACACTCTTCTAGCACCCAGTCTTTATTCATTTTTTAAAAAAGAAATCCAAATAAGTTAGCAAAAAAAAGAAAAAAAATATACAAAACAATGGCAAAACCACACGATGCTTAGTTAACAAAATAAATCACCCCAGGAGTCCCTGCCCGCCCCCCACCCCCACCTGTCCCTGGCAACGTCAGCACAGAGACCTTGGTCAGATGGCAGCTTTACAAACAACACACAAAACAAAACAAAACATAAAACCATTGGAAGGTTCCCAGCATTCACTGCAAAAGCTTGGCCCCCCCAGTGACTTGGGAACAGAGGATTGTTCCTCTCCCTTCTCTCAATTCAGGGCAGGCCCAGCCTAACCCTGGCATAGGAAGAGACAACAACAGGAGATGTACATAGTCTGTCCAGGTCAGGACACTGTCTTCGTCTCTCAAAGTGTATCTTTTCACGGGGTGGAATTGGAGGCTGCATTATGATCAAAGGGAAGCTCCTGAGTTGCCCCCTGAGCCAGGGGGCTTACACAAGGGGGCACTCCGGTCCCCTGCTTTATCTCCCTGGAAACAGAACTGCTCTCTGCTCTAAGGAGTTAGCTAAATGAGAGCATCCATTCCCTCTCTGGGTGGTGGGTTAACCTTACATGGATGAGGAGGGGGATAGTCTGGCATTTGGCAGCCCCAAGGCTGGCTTCCTGGCATCAGGACAGCCTGGCTTAGGAGAGCCCTGCTGCAGAAGTGGTGGCATCTGTGGCCAGCTTGGGGGGCTCTCATGGTTGCCCATTTTGGCAGACAATCTCAGTTGGGCATGGTTTCATCTGGGAAGGCCACGGCGACATCCTCCACGGTGATGCTGTCCACGATGGAGGTGAGGGAGTGCAGATTGTGGACATCCGTAGGGTCAGCTGTGAGCAGATGATCTGTAAGCAGAAGGTAGGAAGATGTTACCTGGGTGATAAAAGTGTGTGAAGACCCAAGACAGGGGCTGAGCCCTTTGGAGTGGCACAGGTTTTCCCGGAAAGCTGGGTGAGAAAAGCTCAGGGTCCTACTCCCCAGCCCATGCCTTTCCTAGTGCTATGTGCACGTGTGTGTGCAGATGTGTGTGTGAACGTCAGTGTGATCTCTCTGATATCCCCTGGTGGGGTTAGAATTCGGAAGCAGTTATTCTGAAGTGGAGCCAGAATGGTGTATACTGGGAGACTAGAACTGCCCTTTGCTGGCCCAGTTTTGCAGCACTGACTCAGCAATTCCCAGGGACCCTTGGGGCAGGGACATTGTCCTCTCCGTGGGGAAGGTCATCTACCAGGCACCAGCTGGGGAGTTGCAGGAGGCCTAGACAACTCCTTAGCTGGTCAAGGCTTCATGGAGACACATGGCCTTCTAGCCCACCATTTGGGGCCCTGGGTTCAAAAGGTCCCTAGAGAGGCCAAGGGACGAGGACTAGAGCAGGGAGTAAGATAAGAGGGGAGAACTGGGCTTAGAGATAGCCTGTGGGGTTTGAGTCAAAGTAACCAGGGTCCTGGTCTCACTTACCCCCTGGGTTGGGACCAAACTCCAGTGCACTGCCCCACTCTGGACTGCAGGAGGCACTATGGGAGCTGCATTCACTGGGCACCTGCAAGACAGGGCAAAGGCCCAAGGTCAGGGCACTGCCATTCCTGGTGGTGTCTCTTCGTCCAGTCCCAATGGGCAGAAGTACCTGTGGTGGGGTTGGAGGGTGGGCCACAAGCTGCAGCCCTCCAGCCTGGCCCACCCCCTGTTCCAGAATCTTCAAAATCACCTCCCTTCATGCCTTTCTCTGGCCACAGAGCCCCTGCTTCAGGGCCATTCCTAGCATCCATGCTGCGTGGTGATTCTGCCCTCATAGGACACCCAGCCTAAGGGGGTCTGTGGTTTTCTTGACCTTGGGATAAGGGTGAAGGAGGCAGAATGTCTGCCCCAACCAGGGCCGCTTTTGTGCAGGCCTGTTGGGGTTCCATGAGAGAGACTGAGTGGGTTTGCTCTCTGCTCAGCCATACCCAGGAGGGGGTCGGGTGAGGGGCAAAGCAGTCTTCTCAGGTACACTTGGCCTTGACTTTTAGGCCCTGTCTTCCCCCTCATCCAGCTGACTTTGGACTTGCTCCTGGATCCCTCCGTCAGTCCCGTTCCACCCCCCTCCACATGCTTCTTCTCCCCACTGCCTTTATCTTGTCTGGAAAGGACACAGAGACACAGGAGGTCAGCTGGGCAGCCTAGCTCTAACAAAGGAAGGCATGCTGCAGCCTCCTAAGACCCTGTCTGGCTCCTGCTCTAGCCATCTGACTGAGCCCCACCGCGGGGTCCTCCAAGGTTATCCAGGTGCCTCCTGCCCCCCCTCCCCCCTGGGGCAGGTGGGTGGGGTGGCCACTTACCCCTGGTTGGGGTCCGCCCCCGCCTCGGTAGCGGAGATCGCGCTCCTCCTGGTTGAGGGAGCTGAGCAGGGCCTGCAGGCGCTCGATGTACTGGATGGCACTGCGCAGGATCTCCACCTTGGGCAGCCGCTGGTTGGGGTTGAGCAGGGTGCTCCTCTTCAGGGCCTCAAAGGCCTCATTCACCTTCTTGAGCCTGCGCTTCTCCCTCAGCGTGGCCGCCCGCCGCCGGTCCACAGACACCGACTTCCTCTTGCACACCTTACACGCCCACGGCAGGCACTGGCCTGGGCAGTGCTCGGGGGTCCCTAGCCCCTTGTCTTCGAGGGGCACTCGGGCCTCGGGGCTCAGGCTGAGCTCAGTCCGCTCATAGCCCGGTGGCTCGAAGCCCTGGAGGTGGACGGGCAGGTAGTTTTCCCCGTCATAAAAGTGGGGTTCCTGGTAGAAGTAGGGGGATGTCTCATACAGCTCCATGGGGTCAGAAAAGACTTGTTCCTGCCACCAGCCCCCAAGCTCCTGCAGCCCCTCGCGCCAACTGCTGGGTGCCATTTAAACCCTCCCCGCTGGCATGGAACCAGAGATAAATATAGCCAACGCCACAGAAACCTGAGCCCCCTCTAAGCTGTTGCTGCACATCAAGACGTTTACAGTGGATTAGATGTGATTCCCCTTCCCTCTCCCCCTGTGCGCCCCCACCCCTGCCCCCAGCCAGCCTACCCCCATCCGGCTCTTGTGCACGGGTAGGGAGGCCATAGGGTGTAATTTGACTAGTTTTCATTTCTCAACAGCCTCCATGGGGGCTGGGGAGGTAGGGGAGGACACACATTCTCCTCTCATCTGCTCCTTTCAATTACTCCTAGCTGGGCGGCCTGCCTGCTTCTAGTCCCAAAGAGGCGGGATGGGGGTGGAGGGAGGAGTAAGGAAGGGGTAGGTTTAGGCTGGAAGGGGCCTTAAGAAGTCAACTTATTCATCCCCCTGCTTCCTCACAGCACCTTACCCAGACTATATCAGTCAGATGAAACTCTTAGAAAGATTCCCCTCCCAGAGGGTGAGAGTGCTTTAAATTTGGGGCATGTATTGATACTCAGTGTCCGAGGTAACAAGGATTGGCAGATGGATTCAACTTCTGGGTTTTCAAAGAAGCTTTGACATCATATGTCACTTAAGTCTCATGTGATTGGGGATAAATTGAGGCAAAAGGAATTTTTTGGTCTTATTTTTCTTTTTTGGTATGTGTCAGTGGAAGTTTTCTCTTTAATACAGCTGGCCGGGGTCAGAGCAGAGATTAGAACTTAGCAGTCTACACATCTCCACCTTCCCCACAGAGGCAAGGTCAAGATCAACTGAGCCCTCTGTCTCCTCCCTTTCTCACTCTGAATCATTTATCTGTCCTCCCATGGCACCTCTTCAGCTCTGTTTCCTGCCCCATTTAGACACCAGGATTTTCCTGGCTCCTCACTGTGGATGGGGTAGAAAGGAGAGAAAGCAGAGACCTTCAAACTCAGTTTAAATATGCCCTCTCCTTGACCACTTGGCTTGGTTGTTCTGGTCTTCCCTTCTGAGCCATCAGCTTTACATATATCATGCAGATCTCAAATATCAGGTGGAGGAGGGACTACTTAATCTTCGGGCTTCTTCGTCCACGGACATCTCTCAGCAGAAGATTTGGGGTCTGAGAGGACAGTGGTCCCAATATAGTAGGGGGGCCTCAGAAATCAGCAGTGAACAAGGCTCAATCTTGGGACTGAAGGATTACAGGGATGCTCAAGGCAGGGTCTCTACCCTTGAGGACCTTACCATCTAGTAGACCCTGCTGGTCACCTGGTTCTACCCAACCCCTGATGTCCGAATCCCCTTCCCAGGTGGCCATTGTCCGACGTCTGTTGTCCTCACAAGGCAGCCCATTCCACTGATGTGCAGGGAGACCTTCTGGGTTTTGAACTGCAATCTGCTCCCTCTACTATCTTCTGTCCTGTGGTCCCAGTTTTTTTCCCTAGGACACTCTGGACTAAGTCTGATTCCTCTTCCTAAGACAGGTGAGGCTGATGTTATAAGTTCCAAGCAGTGGCAAGGATAACAGGAAGAAGAGGAACTGTGCTAGGGACTCAGGGGAGACTTCACAGAGAAGGTGAGATCTGAATGGAGCTTGAAAAACCCAGCTTTCCTCCGTCTCATTGTCTGTGGTGAGGAGCCAGGAAAATGCCGATGTCCTTTTGGGGTAAGGAACAGAGATGAGGAGGGGACATAACTAGACAATTTTTTTTAAAAACCCAAGCATTTTGAGGGGGAGCAGCAAGGTCTTCATTTGGTTTTTGGCCTTACCACTGTGATACAGAGTGGCAGCCTGGGGGCTGTGGGTTGTAAACCTTGCTTTGACTCAGACCAGATAGGCTGAAGAAGAATCTCTATTTCTAACATACATCCCATCAAGAAAAGAAAAAATAAAAGAAAACCCTTGTCTCAGTTTACACTCTAATCCTCTGAGCGCTGAGAAAAAAAGTGATGTTGAAGTTACTATAGAAACCCAGAAATTGCATTATTTTGTCCTTTTGGGATCCAGTCTGCCTCGCCCCTAAACAATGTGCCCACATCCTCTAAAAATGGAAGCAGGAGAACTGGGCTTGTTCTGTGATTATTTCTAGGATCTTACTCTCTAGTTGATGAGTGTGGACACTGTGTGAATGTTAAATTACAATGCAAGAGAGAGCTATTTTAATTCAGCAGTAAACATGGGGGCCACGACCAATCGTAAATGAGTGGGTTCATCAAATGAGTGTTGAAGTTTACAGAAAATCAAAATCACCGAAGGCTGGAAGGGGAGGAGAGCCCTGGGCTGGGTCTTGGAGAAAAGGTAGGATTTGGATGAGAAGAGGAGAGGAGGGTGAAGGGAGCATTGGGTAGATGGGTTTGTATGGAGCTTAGGGTTCAGGTAAGTGGATGATTGGACAAGCCTGCAAAAGACGAGAGGAGGCCCACCTAGGCAGAATGGAGGGACTTGAAAATCTGAGGCAAGGAGATGGCATAGACGACCATGACAATGACCCCGGCGTGAAGCGCTGAAGACCTGAACAAGCCACTCAGAGGCAAGGGGATGGATTCAGCTGGGAGAGGATGTATGTTTCAGCTGGTAAAGGGATGGTACATGTGTATTATAGGGGAGTGGTTGTTGTATTGATGAAAGGGCACTTGGCACATGGAAACACCTCCAAAACATTAGTCCCCTTACTTGCTTTGTCCTCTTCTCCACTCCTGGCCTCTCCCTCAGGCTATTTCCCTAGCTGTCTTCATTGCTTCTAGGGGACCAAAACAGCAGGGAAAACCTGGCCCCACCCCACGTGTGTATATATTTATTCATTCACTCTTTCATTCAAGGAACAGGTATTGTGCACCTTGTGCTGAGTGTGAGAGTCACTGATGTGAATAAGATGTGGTCTTTCTGCCTGCCAGGTACTCACAGTTGAGTGAGGAAGATGATTATACAAAGTAGGTGATAATAGAGTAGGCTAGAAAAATGCTACTATAATCCAGAGAAGGAATTTATTCATTTACTCCTTTCTCTGCTCAACTCAATTTCCTGAGAGCCCACTCTCTATTATTCCCCAGGCATGACTGGACATAGGCAAGAGCAGCAAATAAGATCAGTCCCTGCCCTCAGTCTGGGTGTGAGTTTGGCCTTAGATCTGTGTGACCTTTGCCTCTGACCAAATGTGAGGCCAGGACTGGGAGGTTAGGGGTGACCTTGTGTGTCTAGGTTTCAATGAATCCCTCCCTGTCTGTGGATGTGTTTGTGTATGTCTGTCTAAGTGAGTGGCTTGGGGACTATGTTAAGTCCCAGCTGTGAGGCACAGACCCTTCCAGGACTGAGAAGATAGGGTGGCCCAGGTGTCTCTCACCTCAGAACCCTAATGGAGCGATTGACCCTTTTCTCTCCTTGTTCCTCTCTTAGAACTGAGCTGAGGAAAAGCTGCCCCTAGAGGCTCCCCCTGCATATTCCTCCACCCCATGAAAACTGCCCTCTGATGGATGGGAACACATTGGTGCCAAGCACAGAACAGCCTTTGTGCTCTGCCACCAGTGGTGATCCATCAGCTCTAACTTGACAGCAGGGCGTCAGGCCTTAATCCTCACCCCTGCTGGCTTGGGCACTCAGGGCCCCCTGCTCTGACTGTAGCCTCCTCCTCCAGCAGTCCTGCTCCCTCCAGAGGAAGCCCTTATCCCTGGCTCGGGCTCCAGGGCCAGGTTGTTTGTGCCCCCACCCTGACTGTCTCAACTGGACTCTGTCTATTTGCATGCTGGGCTGATCTCATTTGCATGGTAGTGCTTGGATTTCAAAATGCTCAGCGATCCCCTTCACCTGCTCCTGACTCTATCCTTCCACATCTGCTGCATACCCAGTCCCAACCTTCCGACTCCCAGCATCTTCCAGTCCCTACTGACCTCACAGGGGGGCTGACCTGGGCTGCTAGTTTACTTGACTCGCATCAAAGCAAGTTTCCCATCCCAGAGTCTCACGTGCCTAGGTATAGAGGATCAAGGAGAAGGTTCTGGAAGAATGGGAGCCTCTGGCTTCTCCAAACAGGCCCCACATTTTGTTTGCCTAGGCTAGTTCTCTGGTATTATGGATGAGGACCAGGCGGGAGGTGGGTGGCGGAAATGCATGTAAATTTCAATAGGACCTAGATGCAAGAACAGGTCATGCAAATCAGCATTATTTGTGGGGCTTTGTAGCAGGGTGAGAACAGATCACAGAATCATAGAATGTCAGAGGTGTAAGATAGTCTAAGGATCAGCTAGTGCACCTTCTTCCTTCTACATACTGGGTGCACAGAGCACCAATGTCAGAAGTGTAAACACGAGTGTTGGCTCTTGGACTACCTAAAGCTCTTGGACTGCCTCTTAGGCCTCGGGGCTGAATGAAGGTGCCTCCTCTCCCTCTCTGAGGCTGACAGGTGAAGAAGGGTGCTTCAGGTGAGTACATGCTTTCCAGGTGAGCCTGAGGCCACAGGTGGGAGGCAGTGAGGGAACTGGAGGTGCTCTAGGTTTCAAATGGAGCGCTGAGAGAGACATCAGGAGAGATAGTGATGGAGAGATGAAAAGAAGACACAAGAGAAGGGTGAGAGACAATAGGCTGGGGAGACCAGGGGGAATCCTGAGGGCTTGAGACAGGAGGAGAGGTTTGGAGGCAGATGGGAGCCAGGGTGGAGAGATGAGGGGGAGGGGAGGGCTCCAGGCCTCCAGAGGCCACACATTGTTTCCATTGAGAACTGCGCATCAAATAACCGCTGGGAAATCCGTCCCTGCCTGGAATCTGGAGCTCAGAGCCAGGCTCATTCATCAAGAATCTCTGGCCTTGGGGTGGGGAAGTGCAGGTCTGGAGGTGGAAGGGGATAGGTCCTCGGGAAGTTAGGGTCATGGAGAGGTGATTGGTAGACACAAAGCACAGAACTAGTTTTTTAAATAACCAGACCAGAGCTTAGGAGAGTGTGTGGCAGTGTGAACCTGAGGGCCTTTGGAAATATAGGTGAGGATTTCTTATGAAATCCCTATGAGGGCTGGAACTTCAGCTCCTGGTTGAGACAAATACTGTGAGAAAGTTCAGGGAAAGAGGAAGAAGAAACCCTGGATAAGGAGTCAGGGCATATTACTGTCATTTCTCCTCTCTGGTTCTCAACTCCCCTGTTTGTAAATCCAGATACTGGATTGAATGATTCAAACGGCCCTTTGAGAGGTGACATTCTTTTTCTGACTCAGCATGTGGGGCTGGAGGAAGTGCTCCTGGGGTCGGGGGTAGGAGGGCTGTTTTGAGTGTTGTTTGAATCAGACCTAGCTCTGAAGGTGAGCTCATAGGATCAGAGAGGGCAGGTTTCCTTGGATATTTTGTCCCTTCCCATCTCCACTTCTGCTCCCATATTTAATCTCACTGAAAGGCAACTGGAATGTTCTCTGGACCCATTTCAGCCTACCTAGAACTGCCTGGCATGTATTTGTCATACTCATCTCTGAACCGCAGCCCCTCTCCTGTCTCCCTTCCCTTCCAGCCTCTCAATTCTGCCCTCCTTGTGGGCCGAGAGCCCTAGCATGCCACCCCACCCCCCTTCTACTCCCTGGACAGCTTCTATTTCTGCCTCTTTGACAAGTTGTGACATATTTGGGAGCAGCTGCTGACTGGGTGGAGGTGCCTTTGCTTTTCTCCCAGCTCTGTCTTCTCCTCCCCAATACCTCTCCCAATAGCCACCTCTTCCCAGAATGTGCTAGAAGACCCTCCCTGCATTCCTCTCTCTGGAACTCAGGCACCCAGCTTTTCCTAGGTTCCTGCAGGGGTGCGCAAGTCTCTAGACTGATATGGAGGGAACCTTGTGGGATAGGAAGTCAGGTGGCCAGGTGTAGGGGATAGGATCTCTTCTGCCATGTCCCAGGCTGTATGGTTTGAGGCAAATCTCTTCCCCTTTGGGATTCATTTTTCTATCTTTAAAATGGGGATGATGAGTACTGTCTTCCTTGCTAACCATAGTGGTTTTGCCACCTATTTACTGTAGATGACTAATACCACCACCCAGTAGTTCCTCTCTATCTCTTATCCTTCCAAATCCAATTAGTCAAAAGCCCCTCAACCTCTGTTCCCCTCTGTATCTTAACAATTCCTAGCTTCACATAAAGCCAGGAATTGTTTGAACTTCCACTAGTTTTAGCAAGAACCTCACAAAACAGTCACACCTGAGTAGTAAAATGAAGTAAAAGGTACTCTAGATCTGCTTTTAAAAAGTTTAAAAATAAGCCTCAAGCAAAGGGTCGAGCTAACTTAACTTCCTGCCAGAACAAAGTCCAACACTCTTCAAAGGAATATGATAAAATTCAACACTCAGTTATATAAAATTCACAATGTCAGTTATTCAGTCAAAAGTTAGTAGGCAGCAAAGAAGCAGAAAAAAATGTGACTTACAATCAGGAGAAAAACTAGTAAATTGAAATAGTCAGTTGACCCAGAAATGATAGAGATGATAGAATTAGCAGATAGGGACATTAAAAGAGCTATTATAAATATGCTCAATACGCTTAAGGATTTAAAGAAAAACATGAGCATAATGAAGAGAGAAATAGAAGATATAAAAAGAAATCAAAATTTCACTGGATAGGATTATGTATTAGTCTGCTTTGGCTGTTATAACAAAATACCGTAGACTGGATGGCTTAAACAGAATTTTATTTTCTCACAGCTCTGGAGGCTAGAAGTCTGTAATCAGGGTACCAGCATGGTTGGGTTCTGGTGAGAGCTCTCTTCCTGATTTGCAGATGGTTGCCTTCATGCTGTGTGCTCACATGACCTTTCCCTGGTGCACAGAAAGAGAGATCAAGCTCTCTGGTGTTTCTTCTTATAAGGGTAATAATCCCATGAGATGAGGCCCCCACCCTCATGACCTAATTAACTCTCCAAAGCCCCATCTTCAAATATCAATACAATTACGTTGATTATATTGAGGGATTAGGGTTTCAACATATGAATTGGGAGGGGGGGTGAATACAAACATTCAGTTCATAACAGATTAATAGCAGATGAGACATTGCAGGGAAAGAGTTCATTGAATCTGTATACAAAGCAATAGGAAAAATAAAAAATGAAACACAGAGAAAAATTATTTAAAAAAGAGCTTCACTGACATGTGGGACAATATCAAGTGGACTAACAGACATGTAATTGAAGTCCCAGAAAGGGACAGAAAAATATTAGAAGAAATAAGGACTAAAATTTTTACAGATTTAATGGAAACTATGAACTCACAAATCTAAGTCACTTAATGAACCCCAGAAAGGATAAAAAGAAAGAAAACCACACCAAGGAACATCATAATCAAACTTCTGAAAATCAGTGATAAAGAGAAAATTTTTAAAGCAGTCAGAGAAAAAGAGGCACATTATGTCTAGAAGAACAAAGATTTTTTAAAGCTGCTGATTTATCATCAGATACTATGAGGGACAGAAGATAGTAGAACAATATCTTTAAAGTGCTGAAAGAAAAGAAAATCTATCAAACAAGAATTCTGTACCCAACAAAAAATATCTTTCAAGAATGAAGGTGAAATAAAGACTTTTTTTCAAATAAAGATAAGCTGGCAGAATTTATCATCAGGAGATACTCACTATAATAAACGTTAAAGGAAGTTCTTTAGGCAGAAGGAAAATGATACAAAATTGAAACTTGCATCTACATAAAGGAATGAAGAGCATCAGAAGTGGTAAACATGTGGGTAAATATAAAAAGAATTTCCCCCCCTCATTAAAAAAAATTTTTAAAAGATAGTTGTCTATTTAAAGCAAAAATAATAACAATGTACTGTAGGGTTTATAACATAAAAATAAAATATACGACAACAATAGCACAGAGAATGGAAGGTGGGAAAAGAAGTATACTGTTGTTGTAGGGTTCTTACTTATATGTGAAGTGGTGTAACATTACCTGAAAGTAGCAGGTAATGCTACTTATATGTGAAGTGGTGTAACATTACCTGTAATAAGTTAAAGAAGAATATTGTCAAAACTAGAGCAACTACTAAAAAATAAAACATAGAGCTATAGCTAATAAGTCAATACTGGAGATAAATTGGAATATTAAATACTCAGTTAATCTGGAAGAAGACAGGAAAAGAGGCAAAAAGGAACGAAGAGTAATAGGATAAATTGAAAACAATTAGCAAGATGGTAGATTTATACCCAACCATATCTATAATTGCATTAAATATAAATCAGCTAGATTAAAAAAAATAAGATCCAAATATAGGCTGTCTAGAAGAAACTAATGACACAAATACACAGATAGGTTGAGATAGAAAAATGATAGAAAAATATATACCATGAGAACACTAATCATAAGAAACCTGGAGTGGCTGTATTAATATCAGAAAAAGTAGGTTTCAGAACAAAATATTACTTGGCATAAAGGGATACATTATATAATGATAAAGGGCTCAATTTATCAGTAAAACATGTTAGTCTTAAATGTATATGTACCTAATAACAGACCTTCAAAATACATAAAGCAAAAATTAATGCATAAAGCAAAATACATAAGGACAAAACTGAAGGGAGAAAGAGACAAATCCAAAATTTTAGCTAGAGATTTCAAAAATCCTCTCTCAGTAATTCATAGAACAAGTAGATAAAATCAACATGGAAATAGAAGACTTAAACGACTTTATCAATCAATTTTGCCAATTGATATTAGTAGGATATTCCACCCAACAACAGCTGCACAAGGTTGAGATATGCTGGACCACAAAACAAGTCTCAATAAAATTAAAAATATTGATAATAGAGAGCATGTGCTCTGACCGCAATGTGATTAAATTAGAAATCAACAACAGAAATTTCTAGAAAACCCCCAAAATATTTGGAAATTAAACTTTTAAATAACTCATGGGTCATTACCTATTGAGCCCTTTCTTCCAGGCCCTATGTTAAGTGCTAGATAATCTGTAATTCATTTAATCCTCGCAATAATTCCTTAAAGTTACTATTACCACCATTTTGCAGATGAGGACCCAGAATTCAGAGAGGGTAGGCAGCTGGTGAGTCGTAAAGCTAGGACCAGAAACTCATATCTCTCTAATGCCAATGCCCAGCTCATGATCAGTATGTTATTTAGCAGTCAACTAGTTAGAGCATTTGAGATGGGTGCCTCAGAGAGAGGGCTTGTCGGGCTTGGGGTTAGGGGAGTATGTGGCTCAGCTGTTGACGTGCTGTTGTCTCCTTATCAACTCCCCATCCCCAATATTACTTTCAGGCTTGGTGCTCAAGAGCCTTCCCTATGGAAAATCTCCCATTGGATGTTTCCTTGTGTTCTCCCCAACCCTAATTCCTCTCTGTTCTGGGGCTCCTCTGTCCCTAGCCAGCTCTCTCCATGGCAGGCTCATGGGCCTTTCTCAGGTGCTCTATCTAAACTTTTCACAAGACTACCTGGTCTTCCTCCTCTAGGAGTCTCACCTTCACTGCCCTCGCTTCTGGCTTGCTAATCTCAGCAGCCCTGCTTTCTGCCCCAGGCCTGCTTTCTGACCCTTATCCCTGGGCCCTGAGCTCCAAACAAGCCTTAAGACTGCCCGTGCTCCTGAGGCAGCCTTCTTGGACCAGAACCACTGTTGCTGGTCACCTGGAATCACCAGTAGTTAGAGTATCCCCAGACTGTCCAGCACTGCCTAGGGGCTTGCTTTTTCTTTCTCTTTTATTTTAGAGACCCTTGAGCCAGACTGCCTGGGTTTTAATCCTAGCATTATCACTTTCTAGCTGTGTAAGTGGCTTGACCTCTCTGCACCTCCATTTCTTCATCTGTTTAACAAGGATAAAAATAAGACCTCTCTCATAAAGTTCTTGTTTGGATTAAATGAGTTCATATTTATATGAATGCTTTTTCATGTAGTATGTACTCAGTAAGCTTTAGCTCCATGATTGTTATTGAACGTACCTTTGTCTGTGTGTCCCCCATCAGACTGGGAGCTCTCTAAGAGCACAAGTAGTGTTTATTCTATTCCTGGGAGCTCTCTGGGGAAAGGGGCTGAATCTCCCTAAAGAGTGAGAGCTACCTGATATCTCTCCCTTCACACAGGAACTGTGTCTATGCCTGAATTTCCTTCTTTGCCTGCCCCTAATCACTCTGGGTGTGAATATGTCAGTCCCAGTGGAGCTCCTGGGCAGCGAGGTTGTCTTGGAGAGTGGTCCTGGGAGAGGTCTTATCCTGGTTGAGAAAGCCATGGGATTCTAGACAGAGATTCCTACCCAGGGCAGGGTGGCCCCCACAGCAAGCTCACAGCTCCAGGGACAAGGTCACAAGGCAGCCTCCAAGGACTACTTCTGCTCTTAGGAAGGGGCAAGCCGGGTGTTCTCCCTAGACCTTCTGTCCATGCACACCATTCTGAGGATGTCAGCCCCAGACACAATCTTACTCCTTTCTCTCTGTCAGAAGACAGGAGATGCAATGTGGTGCAGGGCAAAGATCAGATCAAGTTGGCATTGAATCCTAGTCCTGACACTTGCTAGCTGTATGGCCTTTTATTCATTTAATATCTTGGAACTTTCATTTCCTCATAGGCAAAATGGTAACTAGAAACCCTGTTTCTCTGAGCATATCATGTACTCAATAAATGTTTGTTGAATGAATGATTGCATATTCATTTCCTTCCTTTTGGGGGGTTTAGAGAACAGTATAACCAGCCCTGCCTCTGGTAAGTTGATTCCTGCATCTGTGAGCCAAACAGGTCATCAAGATGACATTTAGTTCACTCGCAGCCTTTAATCCATTCCAAGCACACACTTAAATAAGTTCCCAAAATGGAACCTTTGGTAATACATTCCCATTCTTTGGTCATGAGAAAATCCCTTCTAACATCGCTTTATCCCCTCCCTACCCCATCTCTAACGGCACGTCACAGGCATGTTTTGTCTTCGACACTCTTCTGTAGCTGAATGGTAGAATGTGTAACTCATTGGGTCAAGAGTCAGGACATCTATACTCTAGTCCTAGGTCTGCTGATAACCCCAATGTGACCTTGAGAAACAGAAGCTAATATTTACTGAGTCTCTACTGTGAGTTGGCCACTATGCTAAGTGGTCTACATACATTACCTCACTCACTTCTTACAAGTGACACAGTCCCTTTACGAAGAAGCAATCTAAGGCTCAGAGAAGTTAAGAAATTTGTACTAAATCACACAGCTTTTAAGCGGTTAGTTCATGTTTCCCTGACTCCACAGCCTCTTTCAATTGTGCTATGCTGACTTCTCTAGGGGCCTTAGTTTCCCGATCTGTAAAATGAAAGAATTAGATTCGGTGTTCTGGAAGGTCCCATCCAGTTTGACCTTTTGTCACTACCTGCTCAAGGCCTCTGGAAGGATCCTAGGAAACTTCAGCACAGCTTCCTGGCTTTCCCTTTCCTGACCTTTTCTTTTGTTAGTCTGTCTCCAGGCCCTCCTCACAATCCTCTACAGTGAGTCAGTGTGACAAGGACCCAAATGTTTCCCCAAGTCAGGGCAGTTCCATCTGCTACGTTCCCTGCATAGCGAGCTGTGGGAACACTGCATTCCACTCTCCAGATCCTGGTGCCTGGAGTATTTTCCCTGAGCCATATTGCCTCTCTGCATTCCCCTCTTTGTGGGAGCTTGGGCCAGCCCAAAGCAGGACCCATTTGCTTTTCTGCCTCTGAAAGCATGTGGCCTCCTGGAAGTAAGTGTGTAGTTGGGTTAAACTTGCTTCCTGGGTCCAGGGACTTTTCCTCAGCAGGCTGTTTCCATTCCTAAAGTTCCAAGCCTCACTCTCAGACCACCCATGGAATTCACACATCAAAACGTTCACCAGCTCGTATGTTCCATGTCCCCACCCCATCTTGGCTCCATAATGATGGAGACATAGCCCTGACTTCAAATTTCTAGCCATAGCCACTTCAGCCTATAGTTTGCTTTTCTGCATTTATAGATGGGGAAGTCGAGGTCTTGGGAGGTGGGTCAGGGGACTAGACTGGGATAGGATCTCAGGCACCTGCCCTTCCCTCACCCTGTTCCTTCATCCCTGTTCTCTTAATAGGGCTGCTTTCACAAACCTGTGTCTGGCTTCCGAAGTCTCCAGTTGTCTTTCTCATCTTTCTTGACTGTATCCAGATTTCTGAAAGTGACAGTTTCCTTTGTTTGCTAGTGAAGGTCTCACGCTTCCTGGTCCAGGAGTGAGGGGAAATGTTTTCTTGTATTCCTGAACCCATAGCCAGCTGCATTCTCCATCTAGTATCACCCAGTGGGTGTTGGATAGTCAGGGAAGTACCCTGGGCCTGAAGTAGGATTGACTCAGGGGGGACAATGTGACCATCATCACCATGTCATCATCAACAGCTACATCATCATTTAGGACTTTCCTGTTTGCCAGGCACTATTTTGTCCCTACAATGATTCTATGAAGCAGGTATCTTACAATATTCAGACTGCGAGTTCTAGTTAAGAAATTTTCTAATGGTACTGACTGAGGTTAGATGCAGGATGAGAACCCAGCCTGACCAACCTCAAATTCAGTGGACAGTCTTTTCCATTATGGTCTGCTACCTCAGACTCAGGCCTTGGATGACCTTGGTAACCAACTCCTCTTCAGATTGGGTACATAGTAGGTACCCAGCAAGTGCACATGGTGGCTGCACACTACATGCTTACTAATTAGCTGAGCTAAACAATGAAACCCATCAAAGCAAGTCCCTTCTATGGCACAGAGTGAGAGTTCAGGGTCACTTCTCCTCTGGGTTGACCTGAACATCATGGCCCACGTGCTTTGTGACCTGGGGTGAATTCCTGGCCCTTTGGATGTTACTGATACCCTTTGGGGAATAAAAACGAAGATGTGACTCAGAGGGACATAGAATTGTAGACTAATAGAGGCAAGAAGCCCGACACCTTGACCTTAAAAAGGATTGTTGCATTCTGAGGAGTAGATGAGCTGCATCAAGTTGCCTTGGCGCTTTGTTTATTCTGAGACAACCAGCCTCGCTCCTGGAGTCATGAATTTGGGAGCATTCTATCCACCAATTGGCGGGCATGCCTGGCACCAGCGCATAGCCCTGGGAGTGGATGTTGGCATGATCAGTGATGCTCATGGCACCTCACTCCCTGCCACACAGAACAGATGGCGCCTCCTGACTTGTCTTCCTTTCGCTTTGCTCTTGCTGGCTGTTCTTGCCAAGGCTTGGTTCTTGGCCTTGGAGGTTGATAGCCAAGATCTTGACTTTTGACCTCCGATATCCCCAACACTCCTCTTCCCCACATTTGCTAACTACAGTGAAATCATAGATGCATAGATAATCAGAGCTGGGAAGAACCTTAGACCAACTGTCTTGTTTTAAAGAGGAAAGACTGAGAACTAGAGAGGAGGAAGTGGCCTGCCTGAGGTGACAGATGGCAGAATGGAATAAGCCATATTGGGCTTCAACCCCTGCCTGCCTTGTCCTCAAGAGCCAGGATTTATTTATTTAATAAGCATTTAATGTCTTCTACTTATAATCACACTGCCTTTATCTGGGTGATCACCTGGATATACACACACACGTGCATTGTTCAGAGCTGCCCTTCTGCGCATCTCCTGGGTCTGCTAGTTCCCTGGCCCCTTCCCCACCCCCATCAACGTTCCTGGTCCAGATTTCTATCCCTGTGATCTTGCCTCTTTAGGTTGCTAAGGGCTGATGTGACAGGGGAAGATATCTAGACCCTTTGCCTCTCCCCCGTCCCACACAAGCCAGGGTGCCAGACAGAGAACTTCACTACTTACAGCTATGAGGTCTTAGGATGGTTACTTACCCTCGCTAAGCCTCAGTTTTCTCATTTTACAAATAAATGCACTTACCTTAGTGCCTGGCACCCAGTCAGCTAATAACATGTTAGTTATTATTATTAGTGGGACTATTATTATTCCTAAAAGCAGCGATTCTTGGGAGGGCTTCCCACCTAACCTGGAGGATGGAGCTCAGGCTCCATAACCTTTCCATGGTGGAACACCCCCTCGCCAAATACACCAAAACCCACATTCTAGGAGTCCTTGTGGAGGTCTCAGTCCTTACCCTGGCTTCATCCATTGTCAGCCAAGCCACTGGCATTTCACGGATCTCAGCTCTGCCTGTTATAAGTTATAAATAACCCCCAGCCATCTGTTCTCTGAAACCCCAATACTGAGACCAAAAGCAGAAGCTTCCCTATCCTTCCCCATCTTATTCTGCTTCTGGCAGGATTTTAATTTTCTCTGCTTTGGAATTTAAATCTCTTCCCTTTTGTGCCTTCTTCCCCAACCCCAAGCCTGTGTGTGGACTTTCTGTCATTGCAAATATTGAGGAAATCTCTGGGGAACAGTTCTCTTAAGAAGGTAGTGCCCGTTTAAGGAAATTGCATGGAAACAGTGTACTCCCTCCTCAACCCTTGGCCGGGCAGGACCAGCAGCTGCAAGGCAGATGGAATGTGCACAGAAAATGTGAGGGGACTGTGAGACAGGTATCACCCAAGGCAAAGGGACTCAGAAGCAATGGCTTTCTAAGTCCCTAGAGCTAAGCAAGCCCTCAGCCTTGTTGGAGGGAATAAGGTGAGAGACCTTGAGATCTTTCTTCACTCTCATTCCCTACCCCTAAAAACACATATTCTGCATAAGGCCTCTGCGCCTCAGCTCCTCTCAACCTGCCAAAGTGATAATTAGCTAATCTGGGTGACCATATGTTATGGACTGAATGTTTTGTCCCCACCAAGTTCATATGTGAATGATATGATAATGTGATGATATTTGGAGATGGGGCCTTTGGGAGGAAATGTTAGATGAGGTCATGAGGGTGGGACCCTCATGAGTGGATTAGTGCCCTTATAAGAAGAGGTCCAGAGAACTTGTTTTCTCTCTACCTGCACTGAAAAAAGGCCATATGACCAGAGCAAGAAGGCAGATGTCTGCAAGCCAGGAAGAGAGTCTTCACCAGAATCTGAACATGCTGGCACCCTAATCTTGGACTTCCAGCTTCCAGAACTGTGAGAAAATAAATTTCTGCTATTTAAGCCACCCAGTCTATGGTATTTTGTTATGGCAGCCTGAGCCAGTGTTATATTCTATATAAACAGAATGGTTAGAACATTCCCTCTTCTTAGGAAGAGCATTTCAACAGGGCCTTCCTGGAGACAATGTCAACAACTGTGGTCTGCTCCTTAGTGAAACCTGATACAGAGGCAGCCATGTTTTTTCCATCATGAGCCACAAGATGAGAAATCTGTATTAAAGATTTATATTTTATATATATTTATATGTAAATATATAATTTACATATATTCACATAAAAGACAAAGTTTTAATTGTATCAAAATTTACTAATTATAAATTATTATTTATTTATAAGGTATACAGTATAAAAACAATTTAACAAACACTTGTATTCCCACCATCCAGTTTAAAAAAGAAAACATGACAGCATTGCCTTTGAATGCCTCCCTGATCTCATCCATTCCCTCCTTAATCTGAGGTAACCCTCATCATTAATTTTGTGCTTATAATTCTTTTGGTTTTCTTTACAGTTTTATCATGTTTTTAATCCCTAACTGGCATAATGTTTGATTTTATGTGTTTCTGAATACTTTATCAGTGGAGTCAAAGTGTACATCTTCTCTTGTGACTAACTTCTTTCATCTGTGTTATGTGTACTGCAATTCATTTTCTTTTCTTTGTAGTGCAGAATTCCATTGTGTGAATACATCACAACTAACTTCTCAATTCTATTGCTGATAGAAACTAATTGTTTCCCAGTTTGAGAGTACTGAATACTATGCTACAACGAATATTCTTCTTCATGTCTGCTGATGCATGTGTGGAAGAGTTGCTCTAGGCTATATACATAGAAATAGAATTGCTGGCTCGCAGAGTATATGCATCCTAAACCTTGATAGATAATGTAAAAACTGTTTTCCAAGGTATTTGCACCAATTTATACTTCCACTAATGATGATATTTTCCGACTTAATTTTTGTTTGTTTGTTTGTTTATCTGGAGGGAACAAAATGGCATCTCTTGTGGTTAAAATCTGCATATCCCTGATGACTAATGAATATTTTTTGAGATTTTTCTTTGGCTATTCAGATTCCTTCATTTGTGAAATTCCTCTTCAAGTATTTTGCCCATGTTTCCATTGGATTGTTTGTCATTTTCTTATTGATTGTAGGTGTTTAAGGGCTCCTCATATATTCTCAGTAGGAGTCCTTTGTCAGATATATGTATTACAAATATCTTTTCCCACTCTGGTTTGCCTTTTCACTCTCTTAAGATGCCTTTCCGCTTCTTTTCCTTTAGAGTTAATGCTTTTAGTTCCTATTTAAGAAATATTTGCCTACTGCAAGGTCATGAAAGTACTCTTTTCTGTTTTCTTCCAGAAATTTTATTGTTTAACCTTTACATTAGGTCTCTTTGTCTGGAACTGAGTTTTGTGTGTGATGTGAAGCTGTTGGTTACCTCAGTGATGAAAGCTGTCCATGTCTTCTGTGGAGCAGGCCTCTGAGATCTGTGACAATGAACACTACAGGGTCCTCTGTTGTGAAAGTTGTGGGGAGCCTGCAGCTGTCATGGGAGCTGTTGAGGTCCTTAGTGACAAAGTCTTCCAGAGTTCTCCACAGAGCAGGCCACTGGGAACTGTGATGACACTGATACTTATAGCTCCTTCCCTTCTCCTTTATTCCTAGTCATCTCCAGACATCTCAGTCAAGCCAATCTCCCTAATAATCTCCCTAATAATCTGGTGTGGAAGATTATCTTTGTTTTTTGTTCCATGGTGTTGCTGTAGTTCTTAACTGGACTCTTGGGCCCTCCCAGAGCTATTTTTGTTTGTAGATAGCTGTCTGTTATTTGTTGGGAGAAAAGTGCTGCTATCTCTTACTCTGCCATCTTGCTGATGTCACTCCAAGGTTATTTTTGCTGTTTGTAAAATGCTACATATGGTTATTTGTTTTCCACACTTTAAAGATGTCATTCCATTGTCATCTGGCTTTCATTGTTTCTCTTGAAAAGTTCACTAATTGTACTATAGTTGCTCCTTTGCAACAATGTTTGTTTTTACTCTGCCTCCTTTTAACATATTCTCTTTGGTTTTGTTTTCTCTAGTTTACTATGATATATTTAGATTTGGGGGGGAGGGTGGTTTTATGGATGTTCTTCAGTCTGTGGTTTCATTTTGAAATATTCTAAGATTTGGAATACTTCTATGTGAAGTATCTCTTCATATACTGCATCTGTCTTATTCTTTTCCCTTTCCTCTGGCACTCCAATTACATGTTATGTTGGGATTTTAACTATGTACTATATGTCTCGCACATTTTCCACCCTTTTGGGGGTATGTATTTTAATCTGAATATTTTCTATTGCTTCATCTTCCAATTTACCAATACTCTCTTTTGCTTTGTCTAATCTGCTGTTAAACTCATCAAATTAATTCTTAATTTATGGTATTGTATTTTTCAGTCCCAGAACTTCCATTCAATTCAAATTATTTTCTTAAATACATTAATCATAATTATTTTAAAGTCTGTATCTGGTAAATAAAAAATCTGAATCACCTATGTGTCTGTGTTTTCTTTTGGAGGGAGGGGTCTTTTTCTTGGATTTTAATCTTTCTTATTTTGTCAGTTTTCAATTATTTGCTGGATATTGTTTTTCTCATAAACTGTAGAAGCACTCAATGATGTTAACTTCCTCCAAGTAAGGCTTTAATTGTCTTGTGGTAGGTTATGATCAGATTAACTTGATCCAATTGAGACTTATCTGTTTCCATGTTATCCTTAATTCTAGGCTATCTGGTGGCTAAACTGAAAGCCTGGGGCCCTGAACTCTAATTTTGTCTCCCCTGATCCACAAGCATTACCAAAAGTTTCTACTTGCTTTCTTTTTTTTTTTTTTGCTTTTTATTTTATTTTATTTTTAACATCTTTATTGGAGTATAATTGCTTTACAATGGTGTGTTAGTTTCTGCTGTATAACAAAGTGAATCAGCTATACATATACATATATCCCCATATCTCTTCCCTCTTGCATCTCCCTCCCTCCTACCCTCCCTATCCCACCCCTCTAGGTGGTCACCGAGCTGATCTCCCTGTGCTATGTGGCTGCTTCCCACTAGCTATCTATTTTACATTTGGGAGTGTATATATGTACATGCCACTCTCTCACTTTGTCCCTTCTGCCTCCCCGTATCCTCAAGACCATTCTCTAGTAGGTCTGCGTCTTTATTCCCGTCTTGCCCCTAGGTTCTTCATGACCTTTTATTTTTTAGATTCCATATATATGTGTTAGCATATGGTATTTGTTTTTCTCTTTCTGACTTACTTCACTCTGTATGACAGACTCTAGGTCCATCCACCTCACTACAAATTACTCAGTTTCATTTCTTTTTATGGCTGAGTAATATTCCATTGTATATATGTGCCACATCTTCTTTATCCATTCATCTGTCAATGGACACTTAGGTTGGTTCTACCTCCTGGCTATTGTAAATAGAGCTGCAATGAACATTGTGGTACATGACTCTTTTTGAATTATGGTTTTCTCAGGGTATATGACTAGTAGTGGGATTGCTGGGTCGTATGGTAGTTCTATTTTTAGTTTTTTAAGGAACCTCCATACTGTTCTCCATAGTGGCTGTATCAATTTACATTCCCACCAACAGTGCAATTGTTGCACTGTTGCAATTAGACACCCTCTCCAGCATTTATTGTTTTCTACTTGCTTTCTTGAAGCTTTTCCTCACATGTGTGCAACTTAGGCACATTTGTCTTGATAGAAAATTGTCTTTAGAGTGTTGGGCTCAAAGGAGCACATTTCCCTTTGCTTTGGACCTTGGCTCTTCAAGTCATGGCTGCCAGCTTTGTGCCTTCAAACACTTTAATCCAGCTTTTAAAGTTCTCAGTGTGAGGAGTAATCTGATGCCAGTTATTTTTCCAGAGGTAGACATATATTCCCTCTTAGATGAAAAACTCAATGAGAGCAAGTACCTTGTCTATCTTGTTCATCACTGTATCCTAGTGTCTAGAGCAGTGACTAGAATATAGTAGGTGCTTAATAAATGGGACAGCCCAGTCCTTGGCTTCTACATGGGTCACAGCAGTTATCTGATTTGCCCCCTGCACTGCAGGTGAACTTCAAAACCTTGTTGGATGCTGCACCTGAACCACAATGGCATTTCTTGGAATTTTTATTGGAATTGCATTGAAACTATAAAATAATTTTGAGGAGAATTTGGCATCCTTATAATTTTGAGGAGAACTGATATATTTATATTTTGTGTATTCTAAACCATAAATAGGATGTCTCTCTCCATTTATTTTTTTATTTTTTTCACCAAGAAAGACAACCTAATACAAGATTCTATAGCCAAGCTGCTTTGGTTCAAATCCTACCTCTGTCACTCAGTGGATTTGTAACTTTGTGATATTTTCTAGTTTCCTTAACTGTAAATGGGATGATTATAATAAAAGTCCCTTTCTCATAGGAGTGGTTATGAGGATTTATTAGGTTAATAATTGTAAAGCATTAGAATTACTTGACATGCAGTGGGTTCTGCACAAGTGTTTGTTACATGAAATAATAATTTTCCTTTAATGTTTTTTCAATAAAGTTTTAAATATTTCTTCATAAAAATCTTGCAGTCTTTTGTTAGATTTATTCCTAGTTACTTATATTTTGATGTTATTTTAAATGGCTATAGTTTTAAAGGTTACATTCTTTATCTGTTTTTGCTGGTTCATGGAAATAAAATTAAGTGAAATTGATCTTCGTATATTGATTTTTTTGGCCAGTAACCTGGCAAAACGCTTGTATTTATACTAATCATTTACCTGTGGATTTCTTAGGATTTGCCAATAGATGATCTTATCACCTGTGAAAAATAACAATTTTGGTTCCTCCTTATTAATTCTTACAACTTTCCTCTCTCTCTCCCTTTTCTCCTTTCCCTCCTCTGTGTCTTGCTTAAAACTTCTAGGTCAGTGGGGTGATAATGTACATTCTCCTCTTGTTCCTGGTCTAGTAGAGAAGATTTCAAGTATTTACCATTAAGAGTAATGTTCACTGTGAGGTTTTTTTTTTTTTTTTTTTTTTTGCGGTACGTGGGCCTCTCACTGTTGTGGCCTCTCCCGTTGCGGAGCACAGGCTCCGGACGCGCAGGCTCAGCGGCCATGGCTCATGGGCCCAGCCGCTCCGCAGCATGTGGGAGCTTCCCGGACCGGGACACGAACCCATTGTCCCCTGCATCGGCAGGCGGACTCTCAACCACTGCGCCACCAGGGAAGCCCCACTGTGAGTTTTAAAAAGCTATCTTTTATCAATTTCCTTCTACTTCTAGTTTGCTGAGAGTTTTTATCATGAATGGAGAATCAATCAAATGCTTTTTTCAGCAGCAAGTAAGATGATTTTTCTCCTTTAGTCTGTTAATATGGTGAATTGTATTAATTATTTTTTTAAAACAATTATAAGGCAACTTTTATTTCTAGGATTAACCTATCTCTGTCAAGATGTAGTACATTTTTACATGTTGCTCTATCTGGTTGCTAATATTTTGTTTAGATTTTGCATGTGTGTTAATAAACAAAATGGCCTAAAATTCTGTTCTCATGCTTTTTTAAAATCTAGATTTGGTATTAAGATTATTCTAGGTTCATAAAATGAGTTCACGATTTTTCATTGTTTATATTTCTGGAAGAGTTTTTGTAAGATTGGAATTACTTAATTCTTGAATTTTTGGTAGAACTACTGACTCAATTTCTTTACTGGCTAAAAGACTATTCAGAGTTTTTTCTTCTTGAGTTAGTTTTGGTAAGTTGTTTTTTTTTTTAGAAAATTTTCCATTTCAACTAAATTTTCAAATATTTGGCACAAAATTTTTCTTAATATTATCTTCTTAAAGCCCTTGTAGCCTATGTAAATTTGTGTCCTCCCTTTATATTCCTGATATTTTTGAGTTGTGTCTTCTTTTTTTCACTTGATCATTCTTGCCAGAGTTTCAGCAGTTTTATTAGACTTTTCAAGAAACAAAATTTGATATTATTGATCCGCTATATTGTTTTCTATTTTATTAATTCTGGTTCTTATCATTTTCTTCCTTCAATTTCTTTGAGTTTATTTTCTATTTTATTAATTCTGGTTCTTATCATTTTCTTCCTTCAATTTCTTTGGGTTTAATCTATTGTTCTTTCTTGAATTTCTTTTATTTATTTTTTAATTATAGTTGATTTACAATATTATATTAGTTTTGGGTGTACAGCATAGTGATTAAATATTTTTATAATTTATACTCCATTTAAAGTTATTGTAAAAATTTGCTGTATTCCCTGTACTGTACACTGTGTCCTTGTATCTTATTTGTTTTATACATAGTAGTTTGTACCTCTTAATCCCTTACCCCTCTCTTGCCCCTCCCCCTTTCTTCCCCCCACCGGTAACCACTAGTTTGTTCTCTATATCTGTGAGTCTATTTCTGTTTTGTTATATTCATTCGTTGTTTCATTTTTTAGATCCTGCATATAAGTGATAACAGAGAGTATTTGTCTTTTTCTGACTTATTTGCTTAGGAATAATATCCTCCAGGACCATTCATGTTGTTGCAAATGGCAAAATTTTCATTCTTTTTTATGGATGAGTAATATTCCATTGTATATATATATACGACATATTTTTTATCCATTCATCTGCTGATGGACAGTTAAGTTGCTTCCATATCTTGGCTATTGTAAATAATGCTGCTGTGAACTTTGGAGTACCTACATCTTTTCAGATTTGTTTTCTTTGTTTGTTTGTTTTCTCCTGACACATACCCAGAGTAGAATTGCTGAATAATATGATAGTTCTGTTTTTAGTTTTTTGAGGAGCCTCTATACTGTTTTACATAGTGGCAGCAAAAATTTACGTTCCCACTAACAGTATTCTAGGTTCCCTTTTCTCCACATCCTCGCCAGTATTTGTTATCTGTGGTCATTCTGACGATAGCCACTCTGACAGGTATGAGTGTGAGGTGATTTGAATTTCTTAAGTTCAAAGGTTAAAACATCGATTTTCAGTCTGTTTTCTTTTTTTTTTATTGAAGTGTAGTTGATTTACAATGTTGTGTTAATTTCTGCTGTACAGCAGTGACTAATGTATACATATATAGGTTCTTTTTTATATTCTTTTCCATTATGGTTTATCCAAGGACATTGAACATAGTTCCCTGTGCTATATGGTAGGAACTTGTTGTCCATCTATTCTATATGTAATTGTTTACATCTACTAACCCCAAGCTCCCAGTCCAGCCCTCCTCCATCCCACCCCCTTGGCAACCACAGGTCTGTTGTCTATGTCTGTGAATCTGATTCTGCTTTGGAGATAAGTTCATTTATGTCATATTTTAGATTCCACATATAAGTGATATCATATGGTATTTGTCTTTCTCTTTTTGACTTACTTCACTTAGTATGATAACCTCTACTTGCATCCATGTTACTGCAAATGGCATTATTTCATTCTTTTTCATGGCTGAGTAGTATTCACTCATATACATGTACCACATCTTCATTATCCATTCATCTGTTGATGGACATTTAGGTTGTTTCCATGTCTTGGCTATTGTGAATAGTGCCTGTATCTTTTCAAATTATAGGTTCGTCTGGATATATATCCAGGAGTGGGATTGCTGGATCATATAGTGAATCTATTTTTAGTTTTCTGAGGAACTTCCATACTGTTTTCCATAGTGGCTGTACCAACTTACATTGCCACCAATGGTGTAGGTGGCAATACTACTACTTATCTCCACACCCTCTCTAACATTTGTTATTTGTAGACTTTTTAATAATGGCCATTTTGACTGGTATGAGGTGATACCTCATTGTAGTTTTGATTTGCGTTTCTCTAATCATTAGCAATGTTGAGCATCTTTTCATGTGCCTGTTGGCCACCTGTATGTCTTGTTTGGAGAAATGTCTATTTAGGTCTTCTGCTCATAGTTCAATTAGGTTGTTTGTTTTTTTGTTTTTGTTGAGTTGTATGAGCTGTCTGTATATTTTGGAAATTAAGCCCTTGTCAATTGCATTGTTTGCAAATGTTTTCTCTCATTCCATACCTCGTCTTTTTGTTTTGTTTATAGTTTCCTTTGCTGTGCAAAAGCTTGTAAATTTGATTAGGTCCCATTTGTTTATTTTTGTTTTTATTTCTATTGCCTTGGCAGACTGACCTAAGAAAACATTTGTACAATTTATATAAGAGAATGTTTTGCCTAAGTTCTCTTCTAGGAGTTTTATGGTGTCTTATCTTATGTTTAAGTCTTTAAGCCATTTTGTGTATGGTGTGAGGGTGTATTCTCACTTCATTAATTTACATGCAACTGTCCAGCTTTCCCAGCATGACTTGCTGAAGGTACTGTCTTTTCCTTATTGTATATTCTTGCCTATTTTGTCAAAGATTAATTATCCATAGGTGTGGGTTTATTTCTAAGCTCTCTATCCTGTTCTATTGATCTGTATACCTGTTTTAGTGCCAATACCACACTGTTTTGATTACTGTAACTTTGTAGCATTGTCTGAAGTCTGGGAGGGTTATGCTTTGTTCTTTTTCCTCAGGATTGCTTTAGTAGTTCTGGGTCTCCTGTGGTTCCATATAAATTTCAGGATTATTTTTTCTAGTTCTGTGAAAAATGTCATGGGTAATTTGATAGGGATCACATTAAATCTGTATAATGCTTTGGCTAGTATGGCCATTTTAACAATATTAATTTTTCCAATCCAAGAGCACAGAATATCTTTCCATTTCTTTGAATCATCTTTAGTTTCCTTTATTAATGTTTTACAGTTCTCAGCATATAACTCTTTCATCTCCTTGGTCAGGTTTATTCCTAAGTATTTTTTTTAGTGCAATCTTAAAAGGTTTTTTTTTTTTTTAACGTTCTCTTTCTGATATTTCACTGTTACTGTAAAGAAATGGAACTGATTTCTGCATGTTAATCTTGTATCCTGCTACCTTCCTGAATTCATTGATCAATTCTAGTAGTTTTTGTGTGGAATCTTTAGGGTTTTCTATATATAGTATCATGTCACCTGCATATAATGACAATTTTACCTCTTTCCTTCCAATTTGGATACATTTTATTTCTTTTTCTTGTCTGTTGGCTGTGGCTAGGACTTCCAATACTACGTTGAAAATAAGTGGTGAGAGTGGGCATCACTGTCTTCTTCTAGATTTTAGCAGGAGGGCTTTCAGGTTTTTACTGTTGAGTATGATATTGGCTGTGGGTTTGTCATAAATAGCTTTTATTTTATTTTATTTTGATTTTTTATTGGAGTATAGTTGATTTACAATGTTGTGTTAGTTTCTGCTGTGCAGCAAAGTGAATCAGATGTACGTATACGTATCTCCACTCTTTTTTAGATTTCCTTCCCATTCAGGTCACCACAGGGCATTGAGTAGAATTCCTTGTACTATACAGTAGATTCTCATTAGTTATCTATTTTACATCGATATATATGTCAATCCCCATCTGTCTATACGTCCCACCCCCTTTCCCTGCCTTGGTAACCATAAGTTGTTCTCTACATCTGTGACTCTACTTGTGCTTTGAAAATAAGTTCATCTGTACCATTTTTCTAGATTCCACATATAAGCGATATTATGCAATATTTATTTTTCCCTTTCAGCTTACTTCACTCTGTATGACAGTCTCTGGGTCCATCCATGTCTCTGCAAATGGCACTATTTTGTTCCTTTTTATGTCTGAGTAATATTGCATTGTATATATGTACCACATTTCTTTATCCATTCCTCTGTCGATGGGCATTTTTGTTGCTTTCATGTCTAGGCTATTGTGAATAGTTCTGCAATGAACATCAAGGTGCATGCATCCTTTCAAATTATGTTTCTTTACGGATATATGCCTAGGAGTAGGATTGCTGGGTCATATGGCAGTTCTAGTTTTAGTTTTGTAAGGAACCTCCATACTGTTCTCCATAGTGGCTCTACCAATTTACATTTACACCAACAGTGTAAGAAAGTTCCTTTTTCTCCACACCCTCTCTAGCATTTATTGTCTGTAGATTTATGATGATGGCCATTCTGACTGGTGTGAGGTGATACCTTTTGTAGTTTTGATTGGCATTTCTCTAATAACTAGTGATGTTAAGCATCTTTTCATGTGCCTGTTGGCCATCTGTATGTCTTCTTTGGTGAAATGTCTATTTAGGTTTTCCACCCATTTTTTATTGGGTTGTTCGTTTTTTTTGACACTGAGCTGCATAAACTGTTTGTATGTATTGGAAATTAATCCCTTGTCAATTGCTTCGTTTGCATATACTGTCTCCCATTCTGAGGGCTGTCTTTTCATTTTGTTTATGGTTTTCTTGGCTGTGCAAAAGTTCTTAAGTTTAATTAGATCCCTTTTCTTTATTTTTGTTTTTATTTTCATTACTCTAGTGGTGGATTGAAAAAGATCTTCCTGTGATTTATGTCAAAGAGTGTTCTGCCTATATTTTCCTCTAAGAGTTTTACAGTATCCAGCCTTACATTTAGGTCTTTAATACGTTTTGAGTTTATTTTTGTGTATGGTGTTAGGGAGTGTTCTAGTTTTATTCTTTTACATGCAGAAGTCCAGTTTGCCCAGCACCACTTATTGAAGAGGCTGTCTTTGCTCCATTGTATATTCTTGCCTCCTTTGTCATATACTAGGTGGCCATAGGTGCATGGGTTTATCTCTGAACTTTCTATCCCGTTCCATTGATCTATATTTCTATTTTTGTGCCAGTAGCATACTGTTTTGGTTACTATAGCTCTGTAGTGTAGTCTGAAGTGAGGGAGCCTGATTTCTCCAGCTTCATTCTTCTTTCTCAAGATTACTTTCACTATTCGGGGTCTTTTGTGTTTCCATACAAAAGGTAAAATTTTTTTGTTCTAATTCTGTGAAAAATGCCCTTGGCAATTTGATAGAGATTGCATTGAATCTGTAGATTGCTTTGGGAAGTATAGTTATTGTCATAATATTGATTCTTCCAGTCTGAGAATGTGGTATATCTCTCCCTCTATTTGTGTCATCTTTGCTTTCTTTCATCAGTACCTTACAGTTTTCTGAGTACAGGTCTTTTGCCTCCTTAGGTAGGTTTATTCCTAAGTATTTTGTTCTTTTTGATGCGATGGTAAATGGGATTGTTTCCTTAATCTCTTTCTGATCTTTCGTTGTTAGTGTATAGGAATGCAAGAGATTTCTATGAATCAATTTTGTATCCTGAGATTTACCAAATTCATTGATGAGCTCTAGTAGTTTTCTGGTAACATCTTTGTTTGTTGTTGTTTGTTGTTTTTCACATCTTTATTGGAGTATAATTGCTTTACAATGGTGTGTTAGTTTCTGCTTTATAAGAAAGTGAATCAGTTACACATATACCTATGTTCCCATACCTCTTCCCTCTTGCATACCCCTCCCTCCCACCCTCCCTATCCCACGCCTCTAGGTGGTCACAAAGCACCGAGCTGATCTCCCTGTTCTATGTGGCTGCTTCCCACTAGCTATCTATTTTACGTTTGGAAGTGTATATATGTCCGAGCCACTCTCTCACTTTATTACAGCTTACCCTTCCCCTTCCCCATATCCTCAAGTCCATTCTCTACTAGGTCTGTGTCTTTATTCCCATCTTGCCCCTAGGTACTTCATGACCATTTTTTTCCTTAGATTCCATGTATATCTGTTAGCATATGGTATTTGTTTTTCTCTTTCTGACTTACTTCACTCTGTATGACAGACTCTAGATCCATCCACGTCACTACAAATAACTCAATTTCGTTTCTTTTTATGGCTGAGTAATAGTCCATTGTATATATGTGCCACATTTCCTTTATCCATTCATCTGTTGATGGACACTTACGTTGGTTCCACGTCCTGGCTATTGTAAATACAGCTGCAATGAACATTTTGGTACATGACTCTCTTTTTTTTTTTTTTCTTGCTGTACGTGGGCCTCTCACTGCTGTGGCCTCTCCCGCTGCGGAGCACAGACTCTGGACGCACAGGCCCAGTGGCCACGGCTCACGGGCCCAGTTGCTCCGTGGCACGTGGGATCCTCCTGGACTGGGGAATGAACCCGCGTCCCCTGCATTGGCAGGCGGACTCTCAACCACGGCGCCACCAGGGAAGCCCCACATGACTCGTTTTGAATTATGGTTTTCTCAGGGTATATGCCCAGTAGTGGAATTGCTGGGTCGTATGGTAGTTCTATTTTTAGTTTTTAAAGGAACCTCCATACTGTTCTCCATAGTGACTGTATCAATTTACATTCCCACCAACAGTGCAAGAGTGTTCCCCTTTCTCCACACTCTCTCCAGCACTTATTGTTTCTATATTTTTTGATGATGGCCATTCTGACTGGTGTGAGATGATATCTCATTGTAGTTTTGATTTGCATTTTTCTGCTGATTAATGATGTTGAGCATTCTTTCATATGTTTGTTGGCAATCTGTATATCTTCTTTGGAGCAATGTCTATTTAGGTCTTCTGCCCATTTTTGGATTGGGTTGTTTGTTTTTTTAATATTGAGCTGCATGAGCTATTTACATATTTTGGACATTAATCCTTTGTCAGTTGCTTCATTTGCAAATATTTTCTCCCATTCTGAGGGTTGTCTTTTGGTCTTGTTTATGGTTTCCTTTGTTGTGCAAAAGCTTTGAAATTTCATTAGGTCCCATTTGTTTATTTTTATTTCCATTTCTCTAGGAGGTGGGTCAAAAAGGATCTTGCTGTGATTTATGTCATAGAGTGTTCTGCCTATGTTTTCCTCTAAGAGTTTGATAGTGTCTGGTCTTACATTTAGGTCATTAATCCATTTTGAGTTTATTTTTGTGTATGGTGTTAGGGAGTGTTCTAATTTCATACTTTTACATGTACCTGTCCAGTTTTCCCAGCACCACTTATTGAAGAGGCTGCCTTTTCTCCACTGTATATTCTTGCCTCCTTTATCAAAGATAAGGTGACCATATGTGTGTGGGTTTATCTCTGGGCCGTCTATCCTGTTCCATTGATCTATATTTCTGTTTTTGTGCCAGTACCATACTGCCTTGATTACTGTAGCTTTGTAGTATATTCTAAAGGCAGGGAGCCTGATTCCTCCTGCTCCGTTTTTTGTTTTTGTTTTTGTTTTTTTTGTGGTATGCGGGCCTCTCACTGTTGTGGCCTCTCCTGTTGCGGAGCACAGGCTCCAGACCCACAGGCTCAGCGGCCATGGCTCACGGGCCCAGCCTCTCCACGGCATGTGGGATCTTCCCGGACCGGGGCATGAACCCACGTCCCCTGCATCGGCAGGTGGACTCTCAACCACTGCGCCACCTGGGAAGCCCTCCTGCTCCGTTTTTCTTTCTCAAGATTGGTTTGGCTATTCAGGGTCTTTTGTGTCTCCATACAAATTGTGAAATTTTTTGTTCTAGTTCTGTGAAAAATTCCAGGGCTAGTTTGATCTGGTAACAACTTTAGAAATTTTATGTACAGTATCATATCGTCTGCAAACAGTGACAGTTTTATTTCTTCTTTTCCAATTTGGATATATTTTATTACTTTTTCTTCACCTATAGCCGTAGCTAGGACTTCCAAAATTGTGTTGAATAAAAGTGGCAAGATTGGACATCCTTGTCTTGTTCCTGATCTTAGAGGAAATGCTTTCAGTTTTTCACCATTGAGAATGATGTTGGCTGTGGGTTTGTCATATATGGCCTTTATTATGTTGAGGTAGGTTCCCTCTATGACCACTTTCTGGAGAGTTTTTTATCATAAATTGGTGTTGAATTTTGTCAAACACTTTTTCTGCATCTATTGAGATGATCATATGGATTTTATTCTTCAATTTGTTAATATCATGTATCACATTGATTGATTTGCATATATTGAGGAATCCTTGCATCTCTGGGATTAATCCCACTTGACTTTGGTGTATGATCCTTTTAATGTGTTGTTGGATTTGGTTTGCTAACATTTTGTTGAGGATTTTTCCGTCTATGTTCATCAGTGATATTGGCCTGTGATTTTCTTTTTTTGTAATATCTTTGTCTGGTTTTGGTATCAGGGTGATGGTGGCCTCCTAGAATGAGTTTGGGAGTGTTCCTCCCTCTGCAATTATTTGGAGGAGTTTGAGACGGATAGGTATTAGCTCTTCTCTGAATGTTTGATAGAATTTGGCTGTGAAGCCGTCTGGCCCTGGACTGTTGTTTGGTGGAAGATTTTTAATCACAGTTTCAATTTCATTACTTGTGATTAGTCTGTTCATATTTTCTATTTTTTTCTGGTTCAGTCTTGGAAGGTTGTACCTTTCTAAGAATTTTTCATTTCTTCTAGGTTGTTCATTTTATTGGCCTATAGTTGCTTGTAGTAATCTCTTATTACCCTTTGCATTTCTATGGTGTCCATTGTAACTTCTCCTTTTTCATTTCTCAATTTTATTGATATGAATCCTCTCCCTCTTTTTCTTGATGAGTCTGGCTAAAGGTTTTTCAATTTTTTGTTTAGCCTCTCAAAGAAACAGCTTTTAGTTTGATCTTTTCTATCATTTTCTTCATTTCTATTTCATTTATTTCTGCTCTGATCTTTATGATTTCTTTCCTTCTACTAATGTTGTGTTTTGTTTGTTCTTCCTCTTGTTGCTTAGGCATAAGGTTAGGTTGTTTATTTGAGATTTTTCTTGTTTCTTGAGGTAGGATTGTATTGCTATAAATTTCCCTGTTAGAACTGCTTTTGCTGCATCCCATAGGTTTTGGGTCATCGTGTTTTCATTGTCATTTGTTTCTAGGTATTTTTTATTTCCTCTTTGATTTCTTCAGTGATCTCTTGGTTATTTAGTATCATATTGTTCAGCCTCCATGTTTTGTGTTTTTTACAGTTTTTTCCCCCTGTAATTGATTTCTAATCTCATAGCATCATGGTTGGAAAATATGCTTGATATGATTTCAATTTTCTTAAATTTACCAAGGGTTGATTTGTGACCCAAGATATGATCTACCCTGCAGAATGTTCTGTGTGCACTTGAGAAGAAAGTGTATTCTTCTGCTTTCATATGGAATGTCCTGTAAATATCTAATAAGTCTATCTGGTCTAATATGTCACTTAAGGCTTCTGTTTCCTTATTAATTTTCTGTCTGGATGATCTATCCATTGGTGTAAGTGGAGTGTTAAATTCCCCACTATTATTGTGTTACTGTCAATTTCTCCTTTTATGGCTGTTAGCATTTGCCTTATGTGCTCCTATGTTGGGTGCATAAATATTTACAATTGTTATACCTTCTTCTTGGGTTGATCCCTTTATCATTATGTAGTGTCCTTCCTTATCTCTTGTGACAGTCTTTATTTTAAAGTCTATTTTGTCTGATATGAGTATTGCTATTACAGCTTTCTTCTGATTTCCATTTGCATGGAATATCTTTTTCCATCCCCTCACTTTCAGTCTGTATGTGTCCCTAGGTCTGAAGTTGGTCTCTTGTAGACAACACACATATGGGTCTTGTTTTTGTGTCCATTCAGCCAGACTGTGTCTTTTGGTTGGCGCACTTAATCCATTTACATTTAAGGCAATTATCAATATGTATGTTCCTATTACCATTTTCTTAATTGCTTTGGGTTTGTTTTTGTAGGTCTTTTTCTTCTCTTCTGTTTCCTGCCTAGAAAAATTCCTTTAGCATTTGTTGCAAAGCTGTTCTGGTTGTGCTGAATTCTGTTAGCTTTTGCTTGTCTGTAAAGCTTTTGATTTCTCAGTCAAATCTGAATGAGAACCTTGCTGGATAGAGTAATCTTGGTTGTAGGTTTTTCCCTTTCATCACTTTAAACGTATCCTGCCACTCCCTTGTGGCCTGCACAATTTCTGCGAAAAGATCAGCTGATAAGCTTATGGGGATTCCCTTGTATGTTATTTGTTGATTTTCTCTTGCTGCTTTTAATATTTTTTCTTTGAATTTAATTTTTGTTAGTTTGATTAATATGTGTCTCAGCATGTTTCTCCTTGCATTTATCCTATATGGGATTCTCTGTGCCTCTTTGATTTGACTGACTATTTCGTTTCCCATGTTAGGGAAGTTTTCAACTATAATCTCTTCAAATATTTTCTCAGACCCTTCTATTTCTCTTCTTCTTCTGGGACACCTATAATTCGAATGTTGGTGTGTTTAATGTTGTCCCAGAGGTTTCTGAGACTGTCCTCAATTCTTTTAATTCCTTTTCTTTATTCTTCTCTGTGGCTGCTATTTCCAACATTCTATCTTCCAGCTCACTTATCTGTTCTTCTGTCTCAGTTATTCTGAGATCAATTCCTTCTAGTGTATTTTTAATTTCAGTTATTGTGTTGTTCATCACTGTTTGTTTTTTTCTTTAGTTCTTCTAGATCCTTGTAAACGTTTCTTGTATTTTCTCCATTCTGTTTCCGAGATTTTGGATCATCTTCGCTATCATTACTCTGAATTCTTTTTCAGGTAGATTGCCTATTTCCTCTTCATTTTTTTGACCTTGTGGGTTTTTACCTTGCTCCTTCGTCTGCAACATGTTTCTCTGTCTTCTCATTTTGTCTAAAATACTGTGTTTGAGGTCTCCTTTCCACAGGCTGCAGGGTCGTAGTTACGCTTTTTTAAATTTTATTTAATTTATTTTTTTATACAGCAGGTTCTTATTAGTCATCAATTTTATACACATCAGTGTATACATGTCAATCCCAATCACCCAATTCATCACACCACCACTCCCATCCCCCCATGGTTTTCCACCATGGTGTCCATACGTTTGTTCTCTACATCTGTGTCTCAATTTCTGCCCTGCAAACCGGTTCATCTGTACCATTTTTCTAGGTTCCACATATATGCATCAATATACAATATTTGTTTTTCTCTTTCTGACGTACTTCACTCTGTATGACAGTCTCTAGATCCCTCCACGTCTCAACAAATGACCCAATTTCGTTCCTTTTTATGGCTGAATAATATTCCATTGTATATATGTACCACATCTTCTTTATCCCTTCATCTGTCGATGGGCATTTAGGTTGCTTCCATGATCCGGCTATTGTAAATAGTGCTGCAGTGAACATTGGGGTGCATGTGTCTTTTTGAATTATTGTTTTCTCTGGCTTTATGCCCAGTAGTGGGATTGCTGGATCATATGGTAGTTCTATTTTTAGTTTTTTAAGGAACCTCCATACTCATACTGTTTTCCATAGTGGCTGTATCGACTTACATTCCCACTAACAGTGCAAGAGGGTTCCCTTTTCTCCACACCGCCTCCAGCATTTGTTGTTTGTAGATTTTCTGATGATGCCCATTCTAACTGGTGTGAGGTGATACTTCATTGCAGTTTTGATTTGCATTTCTCTAATAATTAGTGATGTTGAGCAGCTTTTCATGTGCTTCTTGGCCATCTGTATGTCTTCTTTTGAGAAATGTCTATTTAGGTCTTCTGCCCATTTTTGGATTGGGTTGTTTGTTTTTTAAATATTGAGCTGAATGAGCTGTTTACATACTTTGGACATTAATCCTTTGTCCGTTGATTCGTTTGCAAACATTTTCTCCTATTCTGAGGGTTGTCTTTTCTCTTGTTTTTGGTTTCCTTTGCTGTGCAAAAGATTTGAATTTTCATAAGGTCCCATTTGTTTATTTTTGTTTTCATTTCCATTACTCTAGGAGGTGGATCAAAAAAGATCTTGCTGTGATTTATATCAAAGGGTTTTCTTCCTATGTTTTCCTCTAAGAGTTATATAGTGTCTCGTCTCACATTT
This sequence comes from Grampus griseus, assembly GCF_964374135.1. Lineage (NCBI taxonomy): Eukaryota > Metazoa > Chordata > Mammalia > Artiodactyla > Delphinidae > Grampus > Grampus griseus. The sequence goes on from NC_139017.1 coordinate 60,928,783, forward strand.
AGGTCTCTAATCCATGTTGAGTTTATTTTTGTGTATGGTGTTAGGGAGTATTCTAATTTCATTCATTTACATGTAGCTGTCCAGTTTTCCCAGCACCACTTATTGAAGAGACTGTCTTTTCTCCATTGTATATCCTTGCCTCCTTTTTCATAGATTAGTTGACCATAGGTGCATGGGTTTATCTCTGGGCTTTCTATCTTGTTCCTTTGATCTATGTTTCTGTTTTTGTGCCAGTACCATATAGTCTTGATTACTGTAGCTTTCTAGTATAGTCTGAAGTCAGGGAGTCTGATTCCTCCAGCTCTTTTTTTTTTCCCTCAAGACTGCTTTGACTATTTGGGGTCTTTTGTGTCTCCATACGAATTTTAAGATTTTTTTGTTCTAGTTCCATAAAAAATGCCATTGGTAATTTGATAGGGATTGCATTGAATCTGTAAACTGCTTTGGGCAGTATAGTCATTTTCACAATATTGATTCTTCCAATCCAAGAACATGGAATATCTCTCTATCTGTTGGTATCATCTGTAATTTCTTTCATCTGTGTCTTATAGTTTTATGCAAACAGGTCTTTTGTCTTCCTAGGTAGGTTTATTCCTAGGTGTTTTATTCTTTGTGTTGCAATGGTAAATGGGAGTGTTTCCTTAATTTCTCTTTCAGATTTTTCATCATTAATGTATAGGAATGAAAGATTTCTGTGCATCAATTTTGTATCCTGCAACTTTACCAAATTCATTGATTAGCTCTAGTAGTTTTCTGTTGGCATCTTTAGGAGTCTCTATGTATAGTATCATGTCATCTGCAAACAGTGACAGTTTTACTTCTTCTTTTCCAATTTGTATTCCTTTTATTTCTTTTACTTTGCTGATTGCCGTGGCTAGGAGCTTCCAAAACTACGTTGAATAATAGTGGTGAGAGTGGACATCCTTGTCTGTTCCTGATCTTAGAGGAAATGCTTTCAATTTTTCACCATTGAGAATGATGTTTGCTGTGGGTTTGTCGTATATGGCCTTTATTATGTTGAGGTAGGTTCCCTCTATGCCCACTTTCTGGAGAGTTTTTATCACAAATGTGTGTTGAATTTTGTCAAAAGCTTTTGCTGCATCTATTGAGATGATCGTATGGTTTTTATCCTTCAATTTGTTAATATGGTGTATCACATTGACTGATTTGCATATATTGAAGAATACTTGCACCTCTGGGATAAATCCCAATTGATCATGGTGTATGATCCTTTTAATGTTTTGTTGGATTCTCTTTGCTAGAATTTTGTTGAGGATTTTTGCATCTATATTCATCAGTGATATTGGTGTGTAATTTTCTTTTTTTGTAGTATCTTTGTCTGGTTTTGGTATCAGGGTGATGGTGACCTCCTAGAATGAGTTTGGGAGTGTTCCTTCCCCCACAATTTTTTGGAAAGAGTTTGAGAAGGATGGGTGTTAGCTCTTCTCTAAATGTTTGATAGAAGTCACCTGTGAAGCCATCTGGTCCTGGACTTTTGTTTGTTGGAGTATTTTGAATCACAGTTTCAATTTCATTGCTTGTGTTTGGTCTGTTCATATTTTCTGTTTCTTCCTGGTTCAGTCTTGAAAGGTTATACCTTTCTAAGCATTTGTCCATTTCTTCCAGGTTGTCCATTTTATTGGCATAGAGTTGCATGTAGTAGTCTCTTAGGATGCTTTGAATTTCTGCAGTGTCTGTTGTAAGTTCTCCTTTTTCATTTCTAATTTTATTGATTTGAGTCCTCTCCCTCTTTTTCTTGGTGAGTCTGGCTAATGATTTATCAATTTTTTGTTTATCTTCTCAAAGAACCAGCTTTTAGTTTTATTGATCTTTGCTATTGCTTTCTTTGTTTCTATTTCATTTATTTCTGCTCTTATCTTTATGATTTCTTTCCTTCTGCTAACTTTGGGTTTTGTTTGTTCTTCTTTCTCTAGTTCCTTTAGGTGTTAGGTTAGATTGTTTATTTGAGATTTTTCTTTTTTCTTGAGGTAGGCTTGTATAGCTATAAACTTCCCTCTTAGAACTGCTTTTGCTGCACCCCGTAGGTTTTGCATCATCGTGTTATCATTGTCATTTGTCTTTAGGTATTTTCTGATTTACTCTTTGATTTCTTCAGTGATCTCTTGGTTATTTAGTAACGTATTGTTTAGCCTCCATGTGTTTGTGTTTTTTACGTTTTTTTCCCTATAATTGATTTCTAATCTCATAGTGTTGTGGTCAGAAAAGATGCTTGATATGATTTCAATTCTCTTAACTTTACTGAGGCTTTATTTGTGACCCAAGATGTGATCTATCCTGGACAGTGTTCCATGCTCACTTGAGAAGAAAGTGTAATCTGCTGTTTTTGGATGGAGTCTCCTATAAATATCAATTAAGTCTATCTGGTCTATTGTGCCATTTAAAGCTTCTGTTTCCTAATTTATTTTCATTTTGCATGATCTGTCCATTGGTGTAAGTGAGGTGTTAAAGTCCCCCACTATTATTGTGTTACAGTCGATTTCCTCTTTTATAGCTGTTAGCAGTTGCCTTATGTATTGAGGTGCCCCTATGTTGGATGCATATATATTTATAATTGTTATATCTTCTTCTTGGATTGATCCCTTGATCATTAGGTAGTGTCCTTCCTTGTCTCTTATAACATTCTTTATTTTAAAGTCTATTTTACCTGGTATGAGTATTGCTACTCCAGCTTTCTTTTGATTTCCATTTGCATGGAATATCTTTTTCCATCCCTTCACTTTCAGTCTGTATGTGTCCCTAGGTCTGAAGTCGGTCTCTTGTAGACAGCATATAGATGGGTCTTATTTTTGTATCCATTCAGCAAGCCTGTCTCTTGATTGGAGCATTTAATCTATTCACGTTTAAGGTAATTATCGATATGTATGTTCCTATGACCATTTTCTTAATTGTTTTGGGTTTGTTTTTTCAGGTCCTTTTCTTCTCTTGTGTTTCCCTCTTAGAGAAGTTCCTTTAGCATTTGTTGTAGAGCTGTTCTGGTTGTGCTGAATTCTGTTAGCTTTTGCTTGTCTGTAAAGCTTTTGATTTCTCCATCGAATCATTGCTGGGTAGAGTAAGCTTGGTTGAAGGTTTTTCCCTGTCATCACTTTAAGTATATCATGCCACTCCCTTCTCGCTTGTAGAGTTTCTACTGAGAAATCACCTTAACCTTATGGGAGTTCCCTTTTATGTTATTTGTCATTTTTACCTTGCTACTTTCAATAATTTTTCTTTGTCTTTAATTTTTGCCAATTCATTTACTGTGTCTCCGAGTGTTTCTTCTTCTGTTTATCCTGTGTGGGACTCGCTGCACTTCCTGGACTTGGGTGCCTATTTCCTTTCTCATGTTATGGAAGTTTTCAAGTATAATCTCTTCAAATATTTTCTCTGGTCCTTTCTCTCTCTCTTCTCCTTCTGGGACCCCTATAATGCGAATGCTGCTGCATTTAATGTTGTCCCAGAGGTCTCTTAGACTGTCTTCATTTCTTTTCATTCTTTTTTCTTTATTCTGTTCTGCAGCAGTGAATTCCACCATTCTGTCTTTCAGGTCACTTATCTGTTCTTCTGCCTCAGTTATTCTGCTATTGATTCCTTCTAGTGTAATTTTCATTTCACTTATTGTATTGTTCATCTCTCTTTGTTTGTTCTTTCATTCTTCTAGGTCTTTGTTAAACATTTCTTGCATCTTCTCGATCTTTGCCTCCATTCTTCTTCCAAGGTCCTGGATCATCTTCACTATCATTATTCTGAATTCTTTTTCTGGAAGGTTGCGTATCTCCACTTCATTTAGTTGTTTTTCTGGGGTTTTATCTTGTTCTGTCATCTGGTACATAGCTCTCTGCCTTTTCATCTTGTTTATCTTTCTGTGAATGTGGTTTTTGTTCCACAGGCTACAGGATTGTAGTTCTTGCTTCTGCTGTCTGCCCTCTGGTGGATGAGGCTCGGGTCGTAGTTACTCTTGCTTCTGGTGTCTGACCCCAGTGGGTGTGGCTTGTCCAGTCGCTTGTGTAAGCTTCCTGGTGGGTGGGACTGGTGCCTGTCTTCTGGTGGGTGGAGTTGGAGCTTGTCCCTCTGATGGGCAGGCCCACATCAGGTGGTATGTTTTGGGGTGTCTGTGGGCTTTGTGTGCCTTTAGGCAGCCTGTCTGCTGTTGGGTGGTTTGTGTTCCTGTCTTGCTTGTTGTTTGGTGTAAGCGTTCAGCACAGGTGCCTGCAGGCAGTTGGGTGGAGCCGGGTCTCGGAGTTGAGATGGAGACCTCTGGGGTTCCCTGGGGCTGGGAATTCTCTGGATTTCCAGTTTCCTGGACTTGGCACTCCAACCCAAGGCTCAGGACTGACCCCCGGCCTGGGAACCAAAACCCTGCAAGCCACACATCTTGGTTAAAAAGGGGGAAAAAATAAAAGAAAAAAGAAGAGAAAAAGGTCAGGATGAAAACAAACAGACAAACAAAACCCAAGACAAATAGCAAAGCAAAACAAGCAAACCGCATCAACAATAATTAAAAACAAACTAACAAAACCCCAGATAAATGGTAAAAGCAAAACTGAACAAAAACAAAAAAACACACACATACAAAAAAGAAATATAAACAAAAACAGAGAAAACAAAAAACAAGAGAACAACCAAACAAAAGGACCCCCAAATGAAATCAATTAAAAACAAAACATAAAAACAAAGAAAAGCAGAATGCAAACTGAAGGTAAAAGGAAAGAAAACAAAACTCTCAAAAATGATTAAAAAAGATAACACATAGAAGACGGGGAAAAAAGATAAAAACAAAATAGAACAAAGGAAAGAAAAAAACAAGGAAAAAACACAGAACAAAAAGTTAACATAGAAATAGAAATATAAAAAAATTTAAAAACTAAATGAAAACAAATAATAATTAAAAAAACAACAGCAGAACAGAACAAAGCATAAAAAAATAGTAAAAATTACATTTTTCTGGTGTTGCAGCTGTCCTTGACCCAACTGTGAGTCACTGCTAACTTCCACCTCCCCAGGAGGCCCTCAAAAACCTCTAGGTAGGTCTCTAGTCCCTCTGTGGGCACTATGGGTGCGTCTCAGACTCTGACGTGGCCCAACTTTCATGGGTACTAATCCCCAAAGTCCACAGCTGCTAGAGCTAGACCACTTTCAGTTGTGGGAACACTCATTGTCCATTCAGATATTCCATAGATGCAGGGTTTACCAAGCTGATTGTGCGGTTTTAAACTGCAGTTTGTGCAGTGTCACAGAAAGATTTTCATTCCTCTTCATTAGTTGCCCTGCCCCTGGGACTCAGCTGTGGTTTTAGCTCCACCTCTGCATGTGGGCCATACACAGGAGTCTGCTCCCAAGGCTGCCCTGGAACACTCTGGTCTGCCCCGGTGAGGACAGGGCATGGAGATTGCATGACTGCCTGTGTCATAGGGTTCCTGGTGGCAGCAGGTATGCAGGAAAGCTGGCGGCCATGGATGTGAGAGATCCGGCCCTAGTGGAAGACTTCCCTATCACCTGGCAGCCAGCACGAGAAGGTCATCCCTGGTGGGGGCTTTTCCTAGTGCCTGGCAGCAAGTGAAAGAAGGCCAGCCCTAGTGGGAGCATTTCCTAGTGCCTGGTGGGGCAGGGGACTGACATGTGGGGAGAGAGAGGCTGCAATGGCAGCTCCACCCCCTGTGCATCACTCAACAGTGGCGCCTTGCTTCTATGGCAGTCTGGGTTTCTTCCACAAGCATTTCCAGTTGTAGATTTCCTCCCTCCCGTCCCCTCAGGCTGTCTCCTCACAGCCAACAGCTTTTCTCCCCTTGGGTTTTCTCTCTAGTCCCCATGTTCAAGCTCTCAGCCCCAGTGTGCACTGGTGGACACATGTCCCAGTCTGGGGCATGCAAGGCTGTGTCACAGACTGTCTGTGTAGGTCTCACTCTGTCCTGCCTGCCAGAGACTGTCCACTTCACCCTCCTCTGACAGCCACAGATATTCCCCTTCTGTCCCAACTGATTTCCCCATTGGTGAGGAGGTTTTCCTGAATTAGGGAACCTCTTCTCTGCCTCAGTTCCCCCCCAGGGGTACAAATCCCATCCCATTTCCTCTCCTCTTCTTTTTCCCTTCTTTCTTTTGTCCTACCCAGTTATGCGGGGATCTTTCTTGTCCTTTCCAGTGTCCAAGGTCTTCTGCTAGTGTTCAGCCGGTGTTCTGTGAGAATTGTTCCATCTGCAGATGTATTCTTGATGCATTTTTGGAGAGAGATGAACTCCACATTCTCCTACTCCTCCACCATCTTGGTGAAATCCAGCATAGTACTTTAGTGATTGATCTTCTCACTAAGGAAACCTAAAAATGCTGGACAAAATAATTAAAACCTATTTTTAAATGCATCAATAGACTGGGAAAAAATTACAGGTAAATTCAGAAGCCTTAACATCACATAAAAACAAATATAAGCCTGTACTAATTTCAGCATTTATAATGAGTTTCAATTTTCACAAATCTTGCAAGGCATGGAGGACTTGTCAAATGTAAAAAGTCTAACAGGAGTCCACACTCCCAGTATAATCCCATAAACCTGGAACCCAAAGGCTACAATTCATCATAAGGATGAATTAAAAATAAGTCTGTGCTCTACCAACCTGCCTTAAACCTGGCACTGAATAGAAGGGAGAAAAACATCTCTCTTGAGAATTAGTAACTACCAGCTAGCCCTTGTGCAGATTTGCTGCACAAAATTCACACTATCTTTATGGTTCAAAAAACCTACATCCAAATATTTATTTTTTGTGTGATCCTGAGCTGTCAGTGTCCTGAGGTGCCTGGCAGTAGCAAATGGAAAACAGTCCCAAAGGAAAACATTTCAATCTAGGCATCAGAGAATTCCCACAGATATAGGTTTAAGAAACATGAGCTTACCTAAAAAAAATCACAAAACACAAGGAAACAAGACACCATGAGTGAGGTCCCATAAGGGAAAAAGTAGAGGGCATATAGTCGTTCACAAGCTGGGGCAATTTTGCCCTCCAGGAGACATTTTTGGTTGTCGCAATTGGGAGGGGAATGTGTGTGCTCTTGGCATCTAGTATGTAGAGGTCAGGGATGCTGTCAAACATCCTCTAATATGCAGGACAGCCTCTTACAATAAAGACTTATCTGGCTCAAGATGTCAATAGTGCTAACGCTGAGAAACCCTGAGATATCAGAATCATGCCTGCAAAGCTTCTATTTTGGAATCATCTGAAAAAAACATACATAATAAGTATAAACTTAAGGAAAATGAAAGGAGAAATTTAAAATATGCATAAAGAGCAAGGGAATATATTATCAAGCAGATTTGAAGAATGCAATAAAATTTCTAAAAATGAATTAAGTAAAACAATTGAAATAAAAATTTCAGTGGAACAAACATTTTGAAAAATAGCTTGGAATTATCTAGTAAAATTAAAGGTATACATAACCTGTGACCCAAAAATTCCACTCCTAATACATAGCCTTAAGAAATTTATGCACATGTGTTTCAATATACATATACAATGATGTTCATAGCAGCATTGTTGAAAATAGTCTCCACAAAAAGGGGAAAGAACTAATCCAAATATTCTTCAAAAATAGAATAAAAAATTGTAATATTCTCATGAACTATACTACTTCCCAGCAGGGAAAATTAGTGAACCACGGGTACAAACGTGGATTAATTTTTAAATATTATGTTGAATAAAAGATGCAAGACCCATAATACAGAGTGTTACATTAAAACAAACAAAAATTGATATATAGCTGGTAAACTATAAAGAAAAGCAATGATTACACTAAAGTCACAGTGATGATTATCTCTGGTGGAAGCAGTGGTGGTTGGGGATCAGAAACAGAGACACAAGGGACTTCTGGACTACTGATAATGTTCCATTTATAGGGTGATTATTTGGTATTTGTTTCATAATTAATTGTTAAGCTATACATTTATATTTTTGCACTTTTCTGAATTGTGTTACATATTCTCAATGTAAAAAAAAAGTTTAAAAAATGAAGTGGACAGGTTTAACAGCAGCTTAGAAAAAGCTGAAGTGAGAATTACTGTATTGGAAGACAGATCTAAAGAAATTGTCCAGAATGCAGTTCAGAGAGACAAAGAGATAAAAAGTAGGCAAGAAAGATTGCATTGGAATTCTAAAAGACATGAGACAAAAAAGGAGCAGTATTTGAAGGGGTTGATGGCTAAAAATTTCTCAGAACTGAAGAGTAGATAACTGACAAAATTGGGAAGCCCAAGTAATCACAAGCAGTTTAAATAAAAAGTAATCCACACCTATAACACATCATAGTGAAACTTTCAGAATGTCTAAAATTTTTTTAAGAAGTCCACATATGGGAATGCTCATAGCTCTTGGTACGTGGCCCAGCTTCTGTCAAAATGTCTACTGCTTATGAAATTTTGTACAAGCCTAACCTGAAGGGTGATTACGTTACACCCTCAAGTACATACAGGTCAGTCAAAGCGTACAACTCTGATGCTGAGTAGAATGCTTTGAACATTGAAAGAGCCATCAGGACCAAAGGTATAGATGAAGTTACCATCATCAACATCTTGACCAAATGCAGCAATGAACAGAGACAGGATATTGCCTACCAGAGAAAGACCAAAAAGGAACTTGCATCAACACTGAAGTCAGCCTTGTCCAGCCACCTGAAGATGGTGATTTGAGGCCCATTGAAAACACATGCTCAGTATTATGTTTCTGAACTGAAAGCCTCCATGTAGGGGCTGGGGTTTGATAAGGACTGCCTCATTGAGACCATTTGCTCAAGGACCAACCAGGGGCTACAGGAAATTAACAGTCTACAAGGAAGTGTATAAGATTGATCTGGAGAAGGACATTGTTTCTGACATATCTGGTGACTTCTGCAAGCGGACGGTTGCCCCTGCAAAGGGTAGAAGAGGAGAGGATGGCTCTGTCATTGATTTTGTATTGATTGACCAAGATGCCTTGGATCTCTATTGTACTAAAGAGAAGAGGGGAGGAACTGAGGTTCTCAAATGGATCAGCATCATGATCAAGTGTCACCTCCAGAAAGTATTTGAAAGGTACAAGAATTATGGACCTTATAACATGTTAAAGAGCATCAAGAAAGAGGTCAAAGGAGACCAGGAAAATGCTTTCCTGAACCTGGCCTAGTGTATTCATAATAAGCCCCTGCATTTTGCTCCATGAAAGGCAAGGGGACTCATTATAAGGTGTTGATTAGAATCATGGTCTCCAAATTGCTGTACTACTACATCCAACAAGACACCAAGAGTGACTACCAGAAAGTGCTCTGTACCTGTGTGGTGGGGATGACTGAAGCCTGAGACTGTCTGAATGTCCAGAAGTAGTGCTTCTATGCTTCTAGCTAACAGTTCTAGAAAATCAGCTTGCTACTAACAGCCCCCTTGTGCCCATTCCCTGCGAGGATGATGTTAGTATTGCTCCCCTTGGCCCCAACCTTATTTTAGTTGCCTAAGCATTGCCTGCCTTTCCTGTCTAGTCTCTCTTTCAGCCAAAGAAATGAATATTCCAAGGAGTTGGAAGTGCAATCTATGATGTGAAACACTTTGCCTGTTGTGTACCTTGTCATAAATAGATGATAAACTAAATTTTTATTTTAAAAATTAAGAGAAAAGATATTAAAAGCAGTCAGAGAGAAAAGATATATAACCTTCAAGTAAATGACAATTACATTAACTCCTTTTTTCATCAATAGTGAAAGCTAGAGAACAGTACAACAATATTCCTAATGTGCTAAAGAAAAAATAAGTCTATTCCTAGAATTATTAAACTTAGTGAAAATAACATCCATGAAAGAAAGAGATCTAAAAACATTAAATAACTCATGGAGTAAAGAGTAATTGAAATTAAAAATATTTAGAAAAGCTTAGAGACAAAACACTACATGTCAAACTTGTGAAATACAATTAAAGTGGTACTTTAGAGAAAAATTATAATCTTAAATGCTTATATTAGAAAATAAAACAGAAGGGAGATCAATATGGTGGAGGAGTAGGTCGTGGAGCTCACCTCCTCCCACAAATACATCAAAAATACATCTCTGTGTGGAACAATTCTCATAGAATATCTACTGAACACAGGCAGAAGACCTCAGACTTCTGAAAGGGCAAGAAAAGCTCCATGTAACCAGGTATGACAAAAGAATAAAGAAAAAGAGAGAGAGAGAAAGGAATCGGAATAGGACCTGTGCCCCTGGGAAGGAGCCATGGAAGAAGAAATGTTACCACACCCTGGAAAGTCCCCTCACTGGCGGGGAGACAAGCCAGGATAGAGGGGGAACTTTGGAGCCTTGGAGGAGAGCATGACAACCAGTCTGTGGAAGGCAAAACAGAGAGAGACCTTCACAGATGGTCGATACCACCACTGTGCACTCCCCAGCCTGAGACGCTTGTCCCCGGTGTGGTCGGGGGCTGGGTGCTAAAGCGTGGGCTTCAGAGGTCAACTTGGGGAGAGAACTGGGATTGGCTGAGTGGAGACAGCCTGAAGGGGCTGGAGCAGGGTGTGGCTGCAACTGAGGGTATATGCAGAAGAAGCCTGAGCCAGCCAGAGTGGCAAGGCACCATTGTTGGGGGGTGCTCAAGGAGAGGGGTGGGACCACATAGGAAATTCTTTCCCCATTCAGGTTGTCAGGTAACAGGACGGCCTATACAAGCTCTGGGGGTGGGCATGAGCCCCCTCTGCCATCATGGGCTTCGGAGGTGGGTGTGGGTCCCTGCCACTTCCGAGAGAATCGAGAGTGAGTGCCAATCACTGTCCCCACCCTGTCATGGGCCCAGGGAGTGTGCTCAGACTGCTGCCACTGCTGAGAGACCCATGAGCAAGAGTTGATTGCTGCCCCTGCTGTTGCAGCCCCTGGGAGTATGCATGAGCCACCACATCTGCACACCCCCTATCAAGGGGCTAACAGCCAGGACATGCTGAGGAAGGAGGTGGAAGGCATCCAAACTAAAAGCAGCTCTCATGCCAAAAATATTAAACCCACACAAGTTACACAGGGATGCTCCCACATATATCTAGCCTTCCAAGACTACAGTAGATAACTGTTTCTCCTAAACTCATGGAGTAAGGGAAACGGAAGTAAAATGAAGAAGCAGAGAAACCACTACCACTTAAAATACCAAGAGAATTTCCCTGAAGGAACAAACAATGAAACAGACCTCTTCAGTCTAATAGACCCAGAGTCAAAAAGGGGTAATGAAAACACTGACGGAATTAATAAAGGCTATCAACAGAAATGCAGAGTACTGTAAGAAGGAATGAGAAAATATAAGGAGGAGGCAAGAAAAATTAGAAAATTCATTTGCTGAGACAAAAGCTGAACTAAATGCAATGAATAGCAGAATGAATAATGCAGAAGAATGAAGAAGTGATCTGGAAGATAGAATAATGGAAATCACCCAATCAAAACAGCAGACAGAAAGACAAATGAAGAAATATGAAAGCCATATATGAGACCTATGGGATAATATAACAAGCCAATCTACACATAATAGGGATTCCAGAAGGAGAAGAAAGAGAAAAGGGGATTGAAAATGTATTTGAAGAAATTATAGCTGAAAATTTCCCAAACCTAAAGAAGCAAACAGATATCCAGATACAAGAAGCACAGAGAATCCCAAACAAGATGAACCCAAAGAGACCTACACCAAGACATATTATACTCAAAATGACAAAAGTTAACAATCTTTGAAAGGGAATAATCTGCAACCTAGTATACTCTACCCAGCAAGATTATCATTTAGAATAGAAGGAGAGATAAAGAATTTCTCAGACAAGCAAAAACTAAAAGAATACAGCAATACTAAACCTATCCTACAAGAAATAGTGAAAGGTCTTCTCTAAACAGAAAAGAAGGAAGAAGAAATAGGAAATCACAATTGGAAGTAAATCACTTAAATAAGCCAGTATACAGATCAAAAAGGAAAAAAGAAATCCATCTGTGAAAACAATGATAAACACAAGGAACAGCAAAAGGATAAACATGAAGATGTAAAAAAGGACATCAAAATCATAAAGTATGGGGGAGGAGAGTAAAACATGTAGATTCTTATTATCTTTTTTTAGAATTTGTTTGAGCCTACATAACTATCAGTCTAAAGGAAGCAGATATAGGAAGGGGTTAACATACTTGAAAAAAGGGGTAATCACAAACATAAAATAGATGCACAAAAAACAGAAAGAAGAGAACACAAACATAAAATAAAAGGAAATCATCAAACTACAAAAAGAAAAAGAAAGGAACAAAGGAGAAACAGAATCAACAGGAAAACAGGTTTAAAATGGCAATAAAGAGAGGGGGAAGGGCTTCCCTGGTGGCACAGTGGTTGAGAGTCTGCCTGCCAATGCAGGGGACACGGGTTCGTGCCCTGGTCCGGGAAGATCCCACATGCCACGGAGCGACTGGGCCCGTGAGCCATGGCCGCTGAGCCTGCGCGTCTGGAGCCTGTGCTCTGCAACGGGAGAGGCCACAACAGTGAGAGGCCCGCATACCGCAAAAAAAAAGAGAGAGTGGGAAGATGGCTGAAGAGTAAGACACGGAGATCACCTTCCTCCCCACAGACACATCAGAAATACATCTACATGTGGAACAACTCCTACAGAACACCCACTGAACGCTGGCAGAAGACCTCAGACCTCCCAAAAGGCAACAAACTCCCCACATACCTGGGTAGGGCAAAAGAAAAAATAATAAACAGAGACAAAAGAATAGGGATGGGACCTGCACCAGTGGGAGGGAGCTGTGAAGGAGGAAAGGTTTCCACACACTAGGAAGCCCCTTCGCGGGCGGAGACTGTGGGTGATGGAGGGGGGAAGCTTTGGAGCTGCAGAGGAGAGCACAGCAACAGGGGTGCAGAGGGCTAAGTAGAGAGATTCCCGCACAGAGGATCGGTGCCAACCAGCACTCACCAGCCTGAGAGGCTTGTCTGCTCACCAGCCGCGACAGGCGGGGCTGGGAGCTGAGGCTCGGACTTTGGTCGGATTGCAGGGAGAGGACTGGCGGCGTGAACACAGCCTGAAGGGGCTAGTGCACCACGGCTAGCCGGGATGGAGTCCAGGAAAAAGTCTGGACCTGCCAAAGAGGCAAGAGACTTTTTCTTCCCTCTTTGTTTCCTGGTGCGCGAGGAGAGGGGATTAAGAGTGCTGTTTAAAGAGCTCCAAAGACGGGCGTGAGCCGCGACTATCAGCGCAGACCCCAGAGACAGGCCTGAGATGCTAAGGCCACTGCTGCTGCCACCAAGAAGCCTCTGTGTGAGCACAGGTCACTATCCACACCTCCCCTCCCGGGAGCCTGTGCAGCCCGCCACTGCCAGGGTCCTGTGATCCAGGGACAACTTCCCTGGGAGAACACATGGTGCGCCTGAGGCTGGTGCAACATCACACTGGCCTCTGCCTCCGCAGGCTCGCCCCACATCTCTACCCTCCCTTCCCCCGGCCTGAGTGAGCCAGAGCCCCCGAATCAGCTGCTTCTTTAACCCCGTCCTGTCTGAGCAAAGAACAGACGCCCTCCATGACCTACATGCAGATGCGAGGCCAAATCCAAAGCTGAACCCCGGGAGCTGTGTGAACAAAGAAGAGAAAGGGAAATTTCTCCCAGTAGCCTCAGAAGTAGCGGATTAAAGCTCCACAATCAACTTGATGTACCCTGCATCAGTGGAATACCTGAATAGGCAATGAATCATCCCAAATTGAGGAGGTGGACTTTGAGAGTAAGATATATTATTTTTCCCCCTTTCCTCTTTTTGTGAGCATGCATATGTATGCTTCTGTGTGAGATTTTGTCTGTATAGCTTTGCTTTCACCATTTGTCCTAGGGTTCTGTCCATCTGTTTTTTGTTTGTTTGTTTTACTTAAAAATTTTTTTTTCTTAATAATTATTTTTTAATTATTTTATTTTATTTTATCTTACTTTATTTTATCCTTATTCTTTCTACTTTTTCTCCCTTTTATTCTGAGCCGTGTGGATGAAAGGCTCTTGGCGCTGCAGCCAGGAGTCAGTGCTGTGCCTCTGAGGTGGGAGAGCCAACTTCAGGACACTGGTCCACAAGAAACCTCCCAGCTCCACGTAATATCAAACAGCGAAAATCTCCCAGAGATCTCCATCTCAACACCAACACCCAGCTTCACTCAACAACCAGCAAGCTACAGTGCTGGACACCCTACACCAAACAACTAGCAAGACAGGAACACAATCTCATGCATTAGCAGAGAGGCTGCCTAAAATCATAATAAGGCCACAGACAACCCAAAACACCACCAGACGTGGACCTGCCCACCAGAAAGACAAGATCCAGCCTTATCCATCAGAACACAGGCACTACTTCCCCCCACCACGAAGCTTACACAACCCAATGAACCAACTTTAGCCACAGGGGACAGACACCAAAAACAATGGGAACTACGAACCTGCAGCCTGCAAAAAGGAGGCCCCAAACACAGTAAGATAAGCAAAATGAGAAAACAGAAAAACACACAGCAGATGAAGGAGCAAGATCAAAACCCATCAGACCTAACAAATGAAGAGGAATAGGCAGTCTACCTGAAAAAGATTTCAGAATAATGATAATAAAGATGATCCAAAAGCTTGGAAATAGAATAGAGAAAATGCAAGAAACATTTAACAAGGACCTAGAAGAACTAAAGAGGAAACAAGCAATGATGAACAACACAATAAATGAAATTAAAATACTCTAGAAGGAATCAATAGCAGAATAACTGAGGCAGAAGAACAGATAAGTGACCTGGAAGATAAAATAGTGGAAATAACTACTGCAGAGCAGAATAAAGAAAAAAGAATGAAAAGAACTGAGGACAACCTCAGAGACCTCTGGGACAACATTAAATGCACCAATATTCGAATTATAGGGGTCCCAGAAGAAGAAGAGAAAAAGAAAGGGAGTGAGAAAATATTTGAAGAGATTATAGTTGAAAACTTCCCTAATATGGGAAAGGAAATAGTTAATCAAGTCCAGGAAGCACAGAGAGTCCCATTCAGGATAAATCCAAGGAGAAACACACCAAGACACATATTAAACTGACAAAAATTAAATACAAAGAAAACGTATTAAAAGCAACAAGGGAAAAACAACAAATAACATACAAGGGAATCCCCATAAGGTTAACAGCTGATCTTTCAGCAGAAACTCTGCAAGCCAGAGGGAGTGGCAGGACATATTTAAAGTGATGAAGGAGAAAAACCTACAACCAAGATTACTCTACCCAGCAAGGATCTCATTCAGATTTGATGGAGAAATTAAAACCTTTACAGACAAGCAAAAGCTGAGAGAGTTCAACACCACTAAACCAGCTTTAGAACAAATGCTAAAGGAAATTCTCTAGGCAAGAAACACAAGAGAAGGAAAAGACCTACAATAACAAACCCAAAACAATTAAGAAAATGGGAATAGGAACATACATATCAATAATTACCTTAAATGTAAATGGATTAAGTGTTCCTACCAAAAGACACAGACTGGCTGAATGGATCCAAAAACAAGACCCATATATATGCTGTCTACAAGAGATCCACTTCAGACGTAGGGACACATACAGACTGAAAGTGAGGGGAGGGAAAAAGATATTCCATGCAAATGGAAATCAAAAGAAAGCTGGAGTAGCAATTCTCATATCAGATAAAATAGACTTTAAAATAAAGACTATTAGAAGAGACAAAGAAGGACACTACATATGATCAAAGGATCGATCCAAGAAGAAGATGTAACAATTATAAATATTTATGCACCCAACATAGGAGCACCTCAATACATAAGGCAAATACTAACAGCCATAAAAGGGGAAATCGACAGTAACACATTCATAGTAGGGGACTTTAACACCCCACTTTCACCCATGGACAGATCATCCAAAATGAAAATAAATAAGGAAACACAAGCTTTAAATGATACATTAAACAAGATGGACTTAATTGATATTTATAGGACATTCCATCCAGAAACAACAGAATACACATTTTTCTCGAGTGTTCATGGAACATTCTCCAGGATAGATCATATCTTGGGTCACAAATCAAGCCTTGGTAAATTTAAGAAAATTGAAATTTTATCAACTATCTTTTCCGACCACAACGCTATGAGACTAGGTATCAATTACAGGAAAAGATCTGCAAAAAATACAAACACATGGAGGCTAAACAATACACTACTTAATAATGAATTGATCACTGAAGAAATCAAAGAGGAAATAAAAAAATGCCTAGAAACAAATGACAATGGAGACACGACGACCCAAAACCTATGGGATGCAGCAAAAGCTGTTCTAAGAGGGAAGTTTATAGCTATACAAGCCTACCTTAAGAAACAGGAAACATCTCGAATAAACAACCTAACCTTGACCTAAAGCAATTAGAGAAAGAAGAACAAAATACCCCCAAAGTTAGCAGAAGGAAAGAAATCATAAAGATCAGATCAGAAATAAATGAAAAAGAAATGAAGGAAATGATAGCAAAGATCAATAAAACTAAAAGCTGGTTCTTTGAGAAGATAAACAAAATCGGTAAACCATTAGCCAGACTCATCAAGAAAAAAAGGGAGAAGACTCAAATCAATAGAATTAGAAATGAAAAAGGAGAGGTAACAAGTGACACTGCAGAAATACAAAAGATCATGAGAGATTACTACAAGCAACTCTATGCCAATAAAATCGACAACCTGGAAGAAACACACAAATTCTTAGAAATGCACAACCTGCCGAGACTGAACCAGGAAGAAATAGAAAATATGAACAGACCAATCACAAGCATTGAAATTGAGACTGTGATTAAAAATCTTCCAACAAACAAAAGCCCAGGACCAGATGGCTTCACAGGCGAGTTCTATCAAACATTCAGAGAAGAGCTAACACCTATCCTTCTCAAACTCTTCCAAAATATAGCAGAGGGAGGAACACTCCCATACTCATTCTAGGAGGCCACCATCACCCTGATAACAAAACCAGAAAAAGATGTCACAAAGAAAGAAAACTACAGGCCAATATCACTGATGAACATAGATGCAAAAATCCTCAACAAAATACTAGCAAACAGGATCCAACAGCACATTAAAAGGATCATACACCATGATCAAGTGGGGTTTATCCCAGGAATGCAAGGATTCTTCAATGTACACAAATCAATCAACGTGATACACCATATTAACAAACTGAAGGAGAAAAACCATATGATCATCTCAATAGATGCAGAGAAAGCTTTCAACAAAATTCAACACCCATTTATGATAAAAACCCTCCAGAAAGTAGGCATAGAGGGAACTTTCCTCAACATAATAAAGGCCATATATGACAAACCCACAGCCAACATCTTCCTCAATGGTGAAAAACTGAAACCATTTCCACTAAGATCAGGAACAAGACAAGGTTGCCCACTCTCACTACTCTTATTCAACATAGTTTTGGAAGTTTTAGCCACAGCAATCAGAGAAGAAAAAGAAATAAAAGGAATCCAAATCGGAAAAGAAGTAAAGCAGTCACTGTCTGCAGATGACATGATACTATACATAGAGAATCCCAAAGATGCTACCAGAAAACTACGAGAGCTAATCAATGAATTTGGTAAAGTAGCAGGATACAAAATTAATGCACAGAAATCTCTGGCCTTCCTATACACTAATGATGAAAAATCTGAAAGAGAAATCAAGAAAACACTCCCATTTACCATTGCAAAAAAAAGAATAAAATATCTAGGAATAAACCTACCTAAGGAGACAAAAGACCTGTATGCAGAAAATTATAAGACACTGATGAAAGAAATTAAAGATGATACAAATAGATGGAGAGATATACCATGTTCTTAGATTGGAAGAATCAACATTGTGAAAATACTCTACTACCCAAAGCAATCTACAGATGCAATGCAATCCTTATCAAACTACCACTGGCATTTTTCACAGAACTAGAGCAAAAAATTTCACAATTTGTATGGAAAAACAAAAGACCCCGAATAGCCCAAGCAATCTTGAGAACAAAAAATGGAGCTGGAGGAATCAGGCTCCCTGACTTCAGACTATACTACAAAGCTACAGTAATTTAGACAGTATGGTATTGGCACTAAAACAGAAATATAGATCAATGGAACAGGATAGAAAGTCCAGAGATAAGCCCACACACATATGGTCACCTTATCTTTGATAAAGGAGGCAAGAATATACAGTGGAGAAAAGGCAGCCTCTTCAATAAGTGGTGCTGGGAAAACTGGACAGGTACATGTAAAAGTATGAGATTAGAACACTCCCTAACTCTATACACAAAAATAAGCTCAAAATGGATTAAAGATCTAAATGTAAGGCCAGAAACTATTAAACTCTTAGAGGAAAACATAGGCAGAACACTCTATGACATAAATCACAGCAAGATCCTTTTTGGCCCACCTCCTAGATTAATGGAAATAAAAACAAAAATAAACAAATGGGACCTAATGAAACTTCAAGGCTTTTGTACAGCAAAGGAAACCATAAACAAGACCAAAAGAAACCCTCAGAATGAGAGAAAATATTTGCAAATGAAACAACTGACAAAGGATTAATCTCTAAAATTTACAAGCAGCTCATGCAGCTCAATAACAAAAAAACAAGCAGCCCAATCCAAAAATGGGCAGAAGACCTAAATAGACATTTCTCCAAAGAACATATGCAGATTGCCAACAAACACATGAAAGAATGCTCAACATCATTAATCATTAGACAAATGCACATAAAAACTACAATGAGATATCATCTCACACCAGTCAGAATGGCCATCATCAAAAAATATAGAAACAATAAATGCTGGAGGTGTGGAGAAAAGGGAACACTCTTGCACTGCTGGTGGGAATGTAAATTGATACAGCCACTATGGAAAACAGTATGGAGGTTCCTTAAAAAACTACAAATAGAACTACCATACGACCCAGCAATCCCACTACTGGGCATATACCCTGAGAAAACCGTAATTCAAAAAGAGTCATGTACCAAAATATTCATTGCAGCTCTATTTACAATAGCAAGGAGATGGAAGCAACATAAGTGTCCATCATCGGATGAATGGATAAGGAAGATGTGGCACATACATACAATGGAATATTACTCAGCCATAAAAAGAAACGAAATTGAGTTATTTGTAGTGACGTGGATGGACCTAGAGTCTGTCATACAGAGTGAAGTAAGTCAGAGAGAGAAAAACAAATATGCTAACACATATATATGGCGTCTAAGGAGAAAAAGAAAGGTCATGAAGAACCTAGGGGTAAGACGGGAATAAAGACACAGACCTACTAGAGAATGGACTTGAGGATATACACTGTGGTAGTGGTAGTGGTAGTATACACTACCAAACGTAAAATGGATAGCTAGTGAGAAGCAGCCGCATGGCAAAGGGAGATCAGCTCGGTGCTTTGTGACCACCTAGAGGGGTGGGATAGGGAGGGTGTGAGGGAGGGAGACACAAGAGGGAAGAGATATGGGAACATATGTATATGTATAACTGATTCACTTTGTTATAACGCAGAAACTAACACACCATTGTAAAGCAATTATATTACAATAAAGATGCTAAAAAATAAATAAAATAAAATGGCAATAAATACATGTTTGTCAATAATTACCTTAAATGTCAACAGACTAAGTACTCTAATCAAAAGACGTGGACTGGCAGACTGGAAAGAAAAACAAGAGCCTACATTATGCTGCCTATAAGAGACCCACTTTAGGGCAAAGGAGACACATAGATTGAAAGTGAGGGGATAAAAAAAGATATTTCATGGAAATAGAAATGACAAGAAAGCAGGGTTCACAATACACATATTAGACAAAATAGACTTTAAAACAAAGGCCATAAAGAAAGATAAAGAAGGACACTATATATTGATAAAAGGATCAATACAAAAAGAGGATTTTACACTCATCAACATATATGCACCTAATATAGGAGTGCCCAAGTACATTTAAAAAAATGCTAACATACATAAAAGAAGAAAATGACAGGAATGCAATAATAGTAGGAGATTTAACACCGCACTCACATCAATGGACAGATCTTCGAGACAGAAAATCAGTAAGGCAACAGAGATCCGAAATGATACAATAGAACGGTTAGATTTAATTGATATTTTCAGGATATTACATCAAAAAAAAAAAGCAGAATACACATTCTTTTCAAGTGCACATGGAACATTCTCTAGGATTGACCACATACTAGGGCACAAAACAAACCTCAACAAATTTAAGAGTATAGAAATTATTTCAAGCGTCTCTTCTGAGCACAATGGCATGAAACTAGAAATCAATCACAGAAAAAGAAATGAGAAAAAAAAAAAGATTACTTGGAGACTAAATAACATGCTACTAAAAAACCAATGGGTCAATGAGGAAAGCAAAAAGGAAATTTAAAAATACCTTGAGACAAATGACAATGAAAGCACAACCATAAAAAAATCTATGGGATGCAGCAAAAGCAGGTATTAGAGGGAAGTTCATAGAGATACAGGCTTTCCTCAAAAAACAAGAAAAATCTCAAACGACCTAACCTACCACCTAAAAGAATTAGAAAAAGAAAAATAAACAAAACTTAAAGTCAGCAGAATGAAAGAAATAATAAAGATAAGAGAGGAAATATATAAAATAGAGATTCAAGAAAAAATCAATAAAACGAAGAGCTGGTTCTTTGAAAGAGTAGAAAAAATTGACAAACCTCTAGCTAGGCTCACCAAGAAGAAAAGACAGAGAACACAAACAAAATGAGAAATGAAAATGGAGAAATATCAACTGATACTGCAGAAATACAAAACACCATAAGAGGATATTATGAATAATTATTTGCCAACAAATTCAACAGCCTAGAAGAAATGGACAACTTTCTAGAAACATACAGCCCACCAGACTGAATCAGGAAGAAATAGATAATTTGAACAGACCAACCACTAGAAATGAAATAGAATCTGTAATTTAAAAACTCCTTACAAACAAAAGTCCAGGACCAGATGTCTTCACAGGGGAATTCTACCAAACACACAAAGAAGAATGTATACTAATCTTTCTCAATCTCTTCCAAACTCAAACTCAACCATCATGCTGACACCAAAACTAGACAAAGATACCACCAAAAAAGAAAATTACAGGCCAATATCTTTGATGAATATAGACACAAAAATTCTCAATAAAATATTAGCAAGCTGAATCCAACAACACATAAAAACGATCATATACCATGACCAAATGGATTCATCCCAAGTTCATGAGGATGGTTCAACATACACAAATCAATCAATGTGATATACCACTTAAACAAAAGAAAAGACAAAAACCACATGATCATCTCAATAGATGCAGAAAAAGGATTTGACAAAATTCAACATCCATTCATGATAAAAACTCTTACCAAAGAGGGTATAGAGGGAACATATCTCAACATAATAAAAGCTATTTATAACACAAACACATGGAGGGTAAACATGTTATTAAATAATCAATGGATCACTGAAGAAATCAAAGAGGAAATCAAAAAATACCTAGACACAAATGACAAATAACATGACAATCCAAAACCTAGGGGATGCAGCAAAAGCAGTTCTAAGAGGGAAGTTTATAGCAATACAATCCTACCTCAAGAAACAGGAAAACTCTCAAATAACAACCTATCCTTACACCTAAAGAAACTAGAGAAAGAAGAAGAAACAAAACCCAAAGTTAGCAGAAGAATAAAAATCATAAAGAAGAGCAGAAACAAATGAAATAGAGATGAAGAAAACAATAGCAAAGATCAATGAAATTAAAAGCTGGTTCTTTGAGAAGATAAACAAAATTGATAAAACTTTAGCCAGACTCATCAAGAAAAAAAGGGAGAGGATTCAAATCAATAAAAGGAGAAAGGAAAAAGGAGAAGTTCCAATGGACACCACAGAAATACAAAGGGTCAGAAGAGATTACTACAAGCAGCTATATGTCAACAAAATGAACAACCTAGAAGTGGAAAAATTCTTAGAAGGATATAACCTTCCAAGACTGAACAAGGAAATAACAGAAAGCATGAATAGACCAATCACAAGTAATGAAATTGAAACTGTGATTAAAAATATTCCACCAAACAAAAGTCCAGGGCCAGATGGCTTCACAGGCAAATTCTATCAAACATTCAGAGAAGAGCTAACACCTATCCTTCTCAAACTCTTCCAAATAATTGCAGAGGGAGGAACACTCCCAAACTCATTCTAGAGGCCACCATCACCCTGATACCAAAACCAGACAAAGATATTACAAAAAAAGAAAATGACAGGCCAATATCATTGATGAACATAGACGGAAAAATCCTCAACAAAATACTAGCAAACCAAATCCAACAACACATTAAAAGGATCATACACCATGATCAAGTGGGATTTATCCCAGAGATGCAAGGATTCTTCAATATATGCAAATCAATCAATGTGATACACCATATTAACAAATTGAAGAATAAAATCCATATGATCATCTCAATAGATGCAGAAAAAGCATTCGACAAAATTCAACACCCATTTATGATGAAAACTCTCCAGAAAGTGGGCATAGAGGGAACCTACCTCAACATAATAAAGGCCATATATGACAAACCCACAGCCAACATCATTCTCAATGGTGAAAAGCTGAAAGCATTTCCTCTAAAATCAGGAACAAGACAAGGGTGCCCACTCTCACCATTATTATTCAACATAGTTTTGGAAGTCCTAACCATGGCAATCAGAGAAGAAAAGAAATAAAAGGAATCCAAATTGGCAGTGAAGAAGTAAAACTGTCACTGTTTGCAGATGACATGATACTATACATAGAAAATCCTAAAGATTCCACCAGACAACTACTAGAGCTAATCAACAAATTTAATAAAGTCACAGGATACGCTGTTAATACAGAGAAATCTCTTTCATTCCTATACATTAATAACAAAAGATCAGAAGGAGAAATTAAGGAAACAATCCCATTTACCATTGCAACAAAAAGGAATAAAATACCTAGGAACAAACCTACATAAGGAGGCAAAGGCCTGTATGAGAAAACTTAAGATACTGATGAAAGAAATCAAAGACTACACCAACAGGTGGAGAGCTATACCATGTTCCTGGATTGGAAGAATTAATACTGTGAAAATGACTACACTATCCAAAGCAATCTACCGATTCAATGCTATCACTATAAAATTACCAACGGCATTTTTCACAGAACTAGAACAAAAAATTTTACAATTTTTATGGAAACACAAAAGACCCTGAATAGCCAAAGCAATCTTGAGAAATAAAAACAGAGCCAGTGGAAGCAGGCTCCCTGACTTCAGACTCTACTACCAAGCTACAGTAATCAAGACAGTATGGTACTGGCACAAAAACAGAAATATAGATCAATGGAACAGGATAGAAAGTTCAGAGATAAACCCATGCACCTATGGCCACCTAATCTATGACAAAGGAAGCCTGAATATACAATTGAGCAAAGAGAGCCTCTTCAATAAGTGGTGCTGGGAAAACTGGACAGCTACATGTAAAAGAATGAAATTAGAACACTCCCTAACACCATGCACAAAAATAAACTCAAAATAGGTTAAAGACCTAAATGTAAGGCCAGACACTATAAAACTCTTAGAGGAAAACATAAGCAGAACACTCTTTGACATAAATCTGATGTTTTTTTAGCAAGATCTTTTTTGACCCCCCCCCAGAGTAATGAGAATAAAAACAAAAATAAACAAATGCGACCTAATTAAACTAAAAGCTTTTGCACAGCAAAGGAAACCATAAACAAGACAAAAAGACAGCCCTCAGAATGGCAGAAAATATGAAGCAACTGACAAAGGATTAATCTCCAAAATATACAAGCAGCTCATGCAGCTCAATAGCAAAAAAACAAGCAAGCCAATCAAAAAAATGGGCAGAAGACCTAAATAGACACTTCTGCAAAGAAGACATACAGTTGGCAAAAAAACATATGTAATGATATTCAACATCGCTAATTATTAGAGAAATGCAAATCAAAACTACAATGAGGTATCACCTCACACTGGTCCGAATGGCCATCATCAAACCTTTTACAAACAATAAGTGCTGGAGAGGGTGTGGAGAAAAGGGAACCCTCTTGCACTGTTGGTGGGAATGTAAATTGATACAGCTATTATGGAGAACAGTATGCAGCCACTATGGAGAACAGTATGTAGCCACTATGAAGAATAGTATATAGGTTCCTTAAAAAACTAGAACTACCATGTGATCCAGCAATCCCACTACTGGAATTTCCCACCCAGGGAAAACCATAATTCAAAAAGACACATGCACCCCAATGTTCATTGCAGCACTCTTTACAATAGCCAAGACATGGAAACAATCTAAATGTCCATCAACAGAGGAATGGATAAAGAAGATGTGGTACATATATACAATGGAATATTACTGAGTCATAAAAAGGAATGAAATTGGGTCATTTGTAGAGATGTGGATGGACCTAGAGACTGTCATACAGAGTGAAGTAAGTCAGAAAGAGAAAAAGAAGTATATTCGCATGTATATGTGGAATCTGAAAAAATTGGTATAGACAATCTTATTTACAAAGCAGAAATAGAGACACAGATATAGAGAACAAACATATGGATGCCAAGGGGGGAAGGGGAGTGGGTGGGATGAACTGGGAGATTGAGATTGACATATATGCACTATTGATACTATGTATAAAATAGATAACTAATGAGGACCTACTGTATAGCACAGGAAA
Organism: Grampus griseus; assembly: GCF_964374135.1. Classification (NCBI taxonomy): domain Eukaryota; kingdom Metazoa; phylum Chordata; class Mammalia; order Artiodactyla; family Delphinidae; genus Grampus; species Grampus griseus. Next base: position 60,953,504 of record NC_139017.1, read on the forward strand.
CTCTACTCAGTCGTCTGTGGTGACCTAAATGGGAAGGAAATCCAAAGAAGAGGGGATACATGTATACGTGTAGCTGATTCACTTTGCTGTACAGTAGAAATTAACACAATATTGTAAAGCAACTATACTACAATAAAAAAAATTTTTAAAAACAACGTATGATGCTATACCTCAGAACATGAAGTCCATAACTTAAAAATTAATAACAATAGTGAAGTAGGATGAACAAATTTATGGATTTTTAACAACACAAAAGCAGTATAAAAGCAGTTAGATTAACATAATTTATACAAAAGTGCACTCTTATAGGCCTATGCTAGATGTGGGTTGATTTGAGAGCATTGATGAAGTCCATGAGGACAGGAATTTAAACAAATGGAGTTGTGGAGGGTGCTTCATCAGGGCACCTCTCAACACAGTCTCCAGATTTACTTACTAGTGATGTTTCTCAGCACTGCCCTCAGTGGTTTCATGAGAAAAAGAAAATGGACCCAAGTGTTGCCCAGAGCTAGACCACAGAGTAGGATATTTTAGACTCTGGGATTTATCCAGTGCTTTCTAAAATTCTAGGAAAATTGAGTCTTCTTGGTGAGCATAATTCACTTTCACTATAATCAGTTCCTTGGAAATGAAGCCCCACTGATAGGACTGATGCTTGGTGATTAGACACATCTTCAAGTTTGCACAGAGTGGTTAAGAGCACAGAAGTCAGACTGCCAGGGTAGAGTCCAGGCTCCCCCACTTAAAAGTCTTTCTTCTTAACCTCACTGTTAATATCTGTGAAATGAGAATAATGCTAGAAACTACCTCTTAGGTTTGTTGTGAGGCTGGAATGAATGAGTACATGTAAAACACCTAGGCTAGTCCCTGGAGCATATAAGCACTCAATACATGTAAATTTCAAAAAGGTAAAAAAATATAAAACTTAAAGCAAGGTTCATACTTACCCAAATCTGAGAATTTCTCTTAAAAAGTGACTTTATGTCCATCAAACAGCACCGCATTTCTTCACTGTTGGTGATTTCATTGCACTTAATGTAGTGAAGCAATAAGAAATGAAAGCAGGTTCTAGTTGTCAGTCACTTAGTCCACATGTCCGGCTTAAGCTCAACGTGAGCACTTCCTCCATCCAATGCATCAGCAGTGTTTCACTTTCAAGATTAGAGTGTTTACAAGTCTTGTCACATCTGGAAGACATGAGCTGCCTGAGGTCTGATGAGTTGGGTCCCTCAAAGCCTTTTAATTCCCTGTGGTGGAGAAGCAGTTCAGTAAATCTTTCAACAAGTTTTCCATGACTTTACTACCCAACAGCATCGACATAAACAAGGTCTCCATACTCTGCTTCATCTTTTTCTAAAATTTCAGTAAAGCGACAATAGTAAAAGCACAAGAACAAAGAAAATTCACAACTTTGTTGACTTCCTCCATGGTATCATGCAATGAGGTGGGTTTCAAAGTTCACAGTACATATTCTTCAAACAAATGATGCAATGCAGATGCCTTTTGATGGGAATAAACTGCTGAGATCCCTCTGCCGCATCTATCCTTTTCTTTGTGGGAGCCCAATCTACCAACAGTGAGCTCAGTTTTTGCATATTTATATCCGTACTCTCTTTAACAACCTCTTCTTGGGAGGCTGAGGTTCTGTCAAAAGTCTCTGGTGGACTGCCTTTCAGGGCCAGTGGGCCACACATCCCTCAACGGTTTTATGGAGAGAGGCAGCATGGTAAGTATGAATCTTGCTTTAAGTTTCTGCACTTTTTACTAGTTTTCTTTACTTAACATTTATTGAGCACTTACTACGTGCCAGGAACTATACTAGGTGTTTTCCATGCAATTCTTCCAACTGGGAAGGCAACAACAGGTTCCCTAAACCACAATTGGCCTTTCTCAATGGGGTGGTGGCAAAGGAAGAGTTGAGAGAACCAAATCAAAATGACCATGTGCCTCCAGACACACACTTACCCTGTGCTCCTCACCTTAGCCAGTGGTTCAACTCTCCACTCAACATCTAAGGTGGAAACCTGGAAGTCATCCTAGACCCCTCCTCCCTCCCTTCCCATATCCCATTTATTCCTGATCTCTCAAGGCCTCTCCCTCACTGGCTTATCTCTATCATAGCACTTTTCACACTGATCTGTAAGCAGCTGTCTCTCTGTCTATCTTCCCCTCTTAAGACAGACACTGTCTTTGATCACTGACTACCCAATGCCATAGGAGGTGCTCAAAAGTTGTTCACTAAATGAGTTAATGAATAAAGTTCTATTATTTCTACATAAAGATTTCTTGAGTTAATCCCTCTACCTTATGCCATTAATTGCCCCAGTTTAGGGTCTTACTCCTTATCGAACTCTTACAATAACCTCCTAATTTATGTTCCTTCTCTCCACTTTGCCCTGCTACCACCCACTTTCCTCATTGCCTCAACAGTCATCTCTCTAAAGCACAAATTAGAGTGTGCTATTCCTCTGATTAAACGCTTTAATCCTTCTCATTGCCCTTAGGATAAATTCAAGGCCTCATCTCTTGCCTCTGTTCCTCCTGAATCCTATGTTTAGTCATACTAAATGGTAGTATATGTGGGGTGTGTGTGTGTGTGTGTGTGTGTGTGTGTTTAGGCCCTGATGCCTTTGCACTTGTGCCTTCTCCCTAGGATGTTAGGATGCTACCCCCCCTTTCTCTGTCTGATAATCTCCTGCCCAGTTTTTGAAACGCAGCTCAAATGTCGCTTGCTCATGAAGCCTTCTGCGAGCCTACGGCCTCCACCTACAGAGTTTTAGACCTCTATTTGAGCTTTTGTTGATTGGCTGTAATTGTTTGCTCACACATCTATGCCCCTATCTCTCTCTAGCCACTAGAATCTGAGTTTCTTGAAATCCTGAGCTTGGTATCCCTAACTCCTTAATAGGCTTTAAAAAGTACTGAAGGGAAGAGGGTGGGAGGTGAACATCTTCTGTGTACAGTGAAAACTGTTTTCAGTCCAAAGAGCCTGGAAGAAGAGCCTGAGTCAATACTATGGCTGAGGTGGCTGCTAAAGATGACCCAGCCCTCAAAACATGGGCTTTACTCCAATCCCTCTCTTTTCATCTCTCTTCTCCTCTCATTTCTTCTTCCATGCCCTTCTCCCCTCCCTCTCTTCTTCTCCTTTTTTTAAAATTCATTTTCCTTTCCTTCCTTCTTCCTGTTGCTATTTAACTTTAACGTTAATCATATATTGCAAAACAATATTATGACAATATTAATGTAAGTAAGCAATAATAATAGTATGCCCACAATTCTGCTACTACAACAAATCAAATTGTTTTATTTGCCTATATTCCCTTCCCATCATTTTTCATGGTTGCCATCATAATGCAGTTTTAATTTTGTACTCTACTCTTTAACTTAATATCAGAAGCATTTTTCATACTCCTACATAGTCTTCATAATTATCATTTTAATGGCTACATAATATTCTGCTGAATGGATATGACAAATTTTACTTAACTGTTTCTTTTCCAGTAGACATTTCCAGTTTTATCCTGTTGCAGAGAGCACTGTCATATATGTGCCCTTTTACATCTTTCTCTTTCTTGCTCTTTTCTGTTCACTTTTCTTTCACTTTCTACTCTCTTCACTCTCTTTTGCCTCTCCTTCTACCTCACTGGGTGCACTCTCTTTCCTAGAGCAGTAATTTGTCCTCAGGTGGATGTAGAGATCATCTTAATAGGACCCAGGATTTTTTAAATTACTAAACATTTGTTATAAAATACTCCTAAGGACACTTTTGCCATTTCTGCACCCTTAAAACAGTATAAATGATAAATTTTCCTCTTCACAGGGGTAGGAACATAGGACCAGGCAGGACCAGGTTGGAGAAGCCTCAAGCATGTGACAGAACACAATGTTTATAATGGGAGAAAATGACAGAACCTGATGTCTATCAATAGGGAGATGGCTATATAAACTGTGATGTGTCTATGCTAGGAATATCATGTAGCATTTAAAGAGATTGTTATAAATCTATATGTACTGACTTAGATAAGACCTTTTTTTTTTCTTTTTTTTTGCGGTACACGGGTCTCTCACTGTTGTGGTCTCTCCCGTTGCGGAGCACAGGCTCCGGACGCGCAGGCTCAGCGGCCATGGCTCACGGGCCCAGCCGCTCCGCAGCATGTGGGATCTTCCCAGACCGGGGCACCAACCCGTATCCCCTGCCTTGGCAGGCGGACTCTCAACCACTGCACCACCAGGGAAGCCCAGATAAGACCTTTTTTAGTGAATTTAGTTGCAAAATATTTGTAGTTTACAATTTATGTAAAAAATAACAGCAAAACCCAAACCCACACGATAGAATTATATATTTTCTATGGATATATTATGCAAATATATAGACAAGCTGGTAACAGTGGTCACCTCTGTGTTTAGGGGAAATGGTCTGGATTTAGAGGATTGATCAAAGGGAATGTGAGCCTGAACTGCAATGGTTTCATTCTCCCAATCAAGGAAAGTGTATTCACATATTGCTTGTATAATAAGAAATTAATTTTTAAAATGTTGCCACTGTGTCTCTTTCTGTTCACATTGTACACTGACCAGCCCCTGATTCAGGCCCTGGCCACGAATAAATGCAACATAATAAGAGAATGTTATGAAATATGCAAATGTCCTTTTGGGAAAAGTGGGCTTCTTGCTTTTTCTTCACACTGCACTGCAGGTTGTTTCAGACAGTGCTGGTGGGTCGGGGACAGGCAAGAACCAGGCCTGGTCTTCCAGGAGATGAGGGTGCCCCTACTCAGACTCTGCCTCTCAGCCAGTCCTCCCTACCCCAGTCCTGGCAGGTGGAAGTTGGGAATTTTTAAGTTTAGTCTCTTGCACTGGGTCCTGGATGGAGGACAACAGATGAGGCCACACTGTCCTGCTGTGCAAACCAAGGGGAACAGGTGGAGACCCTGGAGCCAGAGTGTGAATAGTGGCAATTCATGAGTGGTACAGGCAGGCAGAGTGCCCAGCTCAGGGCCAGTGACAGCTGGGCAGCACATGGGTGGGGGAGGGAGCAGGGGCATGGGGGTGGGGTGGGCGAGTTCAGCCATGCGGGAGGAGGCATGAGAGGGCAGAGGACAAGGGAGGGAAAGAGGGGGAGCACCTCCTGTCCAACCCCCAGGGTGGAGCAGGCATGAGGTCAGAGGTCCCAGGCTGACCTGAAAGGCTTAGGAAGCTGCAGGGTAAGTGGACATAATGAGAGAAAAGAGTGTTCCTTATCTGGCCCTTCACCCTCTTCCCCCATCCTCAGCTGTCCTCTACCTAGCCCTAAATCCAAGGCATTTGAGCCGTTCCAGCAGCTGTGCCAGTCCTTTGGCTGGGTCAGGGCCTGGGCAGGTGTGGGGAGAGCAGCTGTCACCCCTCCCTTTGCAGACAAGGGTAGGAGCAAAAGGAGGTGACCAGGTTGGGGACATTTCAAGCACATGACAGGATGCGCCACACTTTTCTGTCCAGAACTCCTACCTGACTACTGTACCCCTCATCCCACTCCTCTTTAGTTAAGTGATAGAGTAAGAAAGGTAAAAGAACTATGAAAATAATAATATATATATATATATTTTTGCTGTACGCGGGCCTCTCACTGTTGTGGCCTCTCCCATTGTGGAGCACAGGCTCCGGACGCACAGGCTCAGCGGCCATGGCTCACGGGCCCAGCCACTCCGCGGCATGTGGGATCCTCCCGGACCGGGGCACGAACCCGCATCCCCTGCATCGGCAGGCGGACGCTCAACCACTGCGCCACAAGGGAAGCCCAATAATAATTATTAATAACATTTACTGAACACGCTATATGCAGAGTGCTATTGATTTTATGATATATCACTGAATATTCCCAACAACCCATTATGAAAGTTAAGCCCATTTTATAAGTGAGAAAAATGAGGTTTCTTGGTTTTGTGCTCAAAGTCAGACACTAAGAAGGGACAGAAGTGAGATTTGATGCCAAATTTGTTTGACACTACAGACTAAACTCATAATCCTTGAGGAGGATTGAATTAACAAAAATCCAGTGGAAAGCCAGCAGACCCACCATCTCCAGTAGGAGCAAGAGGTGGATGGGTCTAAGCTAGCCTTTCTCACTGTCAGAACTGAGAGCTGCTAGATGAGGTGTGGTGAAAAGTAAAGGAAGCTGGAAAATCCTCTTCTCTAGAGATTTCTCTGGATAGGAGCCATCCCATTGCTTTGGGCTGGTTTAGAAGGCTTTGCCTAGAAAAAGGGGAGCAAAGTACTTTGGATTGGGCGTCAGGAGAGCTCAGTCTATGCATTCCCTCTGGGTGGGCTCTCCAGAGGAGATGGGCAAAGCCTAGAAAGGTTAGGGGGCATGAGTTCTGTCTGTCTCCCACAGGTCTTGTCCATTCTACCCGGGAGCATCCCACCTGAAGCCTTTCACAGTGCATCTGATGGTCCCCCTAGGCTTGAGCCTCCTCCCAGCCTCAGGAACCCAGCCCAGAGCCGGCCCAGGGAGGGAGCCTCTGCTGCTGGAGTGGAAGCCGGCCCTTCCAAGATCCTCACCCCATACCCAGGCTTCCGGCAGCCAGCAGGGGGACCCTGAGCCCCAGGCAACAGTCCTGAGCTGGGTGGCTTCTTCTGGCTCTGGATCCCTTCTCAGAGCATATCCACACACCTCCCTGCACCACAGTTTCCTGCTCTGGAAAAGGGAAAATAATTATACTTACTTCACCAGCAATGCTGTTAGTTAAATGAGTTCTAAATAAACAAGAAAGCATTGCTAGACTTCTTGTTGTTGTAGTCTTGTACTATATGATTCTGAAAATTCAGCATTCAATAAATGCTTCTTGAGCTCTACTGTGTACCAGGAGTGATTTTAAGCCTTAGATGGAATCCCTCCAACCCTTGGGCCAGGGACAGTGGTTGAAATAGAAAAGTCCAGCACCTGGAGAGCTCTTCTGATCAGCTGGATGGAGTGGATGGCTCTTAGGTATAGATGGACACCTCTGGCAAGCTCCTGTTTGTTCTCATGGCCTGGAATTTGGCACTTTGGGGTGGGCTCACAGAGGGGCCAGGGAGCCCAGGGCACAGCCTACCTCTCCATCCATCCTGACTTCAGGAAAATATACTTAGCGCAGAGTCTTTTCACACTCCCAGTGCTCTTTGGTGAAAGGGTCTTAGGCTCAGGGCAGAGGGGCAAGGCAGATGTGAATGGAATATTAAGAGCTCTGCTTAAGATCAGGGAATTAGGGCCAGGACAAGACTGGAGCTGAGAGAATGAGCTGAAGCCAGAATAAAAGTCTCCTGTCCATTCTTTTCCCAGAGCTGTTTCCCAGGAATATTGTCTCCTCAGTGTGATGGGGTGAGTGCCTAGTGCTTTGACTCCTGGCTCCTGACTCCTGGCTCTAGCCTTGATTTTTCCTTCTGCCCACTGAGGGAAGGGGAAGCAGAGAATCCTTGCCTTGCACCCTTAGAAGTGATGTTTGAGGGGTCCAGGAAATTGGGCATGAATATTCTGGCCAGGATGGGGTGGGCTGTGCCGGGAGGTGTGAGCTCTCATGGTAGTCAACTCCAGGTCTTCCAGCCTGTGGTGGGGTGGCAGATGGATTGCCCAGAGGCGCCCTTTTGGCTGCCGTCAAGGGCCAGAGAAGCCAAGAAATTCATAGCAAGTACCCTGTGGGCTGGGGTCAGGAGTGGGGGCTGGGCCAGGGGCCCAGATGAAGAGGAACCGATGCCGAGAGAAGGCTGGTTCTTTAACTGATGTGCAACATGGCAGGGCAGACTGCTGGCTTCGGGTCGGGTGTGGGTGGGGGCAGGGGAGTGGAGGGGCTTTTCGGAGAGACTAGGCTGGGGCAGGAGACCTGGGAGCCTCCCGTCAAGATTCAGTGGGGGCAGGGGCTTGGAGCACTAGTACTTCCAAGTTTCTGAGCATCCAAAACTCTGTGCCCAACAGCCGTCATTAAGCACTTAGGACCTTGACAAGCAGGGTCTCTTCTCAGTCTCTCTTCTCTCTGATTCATCTCTTCCTTGCCACTGCATCCCTCCCTCAGGCTGTGAGCATGCTCAGTTCTCCCCATCTAAAACCAACCTCTTTTTGACCCCACTCTCTTGCAGCTAACAGTCCATCTTTTATTCTCTTCCCTGCCAAACCCTTTCAAAGCCTCATCTACACCCACACCCCCACCTTTTCCTGCCTGCTCCAGTGTTAACCTGTGAGATGGTACTTCTACCCCACTCTTCCCCCGTCTTGTCACAAAATCTTACCACTTCCCCCTCGTATCATTCACAGCTGCTCTCCAGCCCTGAACCCCCCCAGGACCCTTCTTCCTGAAATACCTGCTAGCCTGCTCCCCACTTTGGCTGCTCTCCCTCCCTGGTGCTATGGGCACAGCCCTGCTTCTTTCCAACTTCTCTTCTACATCCTCTCCCTGAGTGATCTCATCTCTCCCAGAACACACTTGAGATGACCCAGACATCAAGGGGAGTTCCAGTTGTCCCCTTCGCCATTTCCACAAGCCTGCTGGACCCTGTGCCTGGATGTCGCCATAGGCACATCCCACCAACCTGTCCAGGAGTGGACTTCCCATCCTTCTCCAGGCCCCACAACCAGCTTCTGCTGCTCCCTATCTCCCTTACAGGCCTCAGCATTTGCCCAGGAGTTCAAGCTTGAAATCCAAGGGTGATCTTTGCCTGGCTGTTCTGCTCTACTGGCCAAGGAGCCCGGGAATCCTATGCGACATCTCTCTTGTTCATCTCCTCTGTTCCCACTGCTTCCTCTTATGTTTGGCTTTTAATCTTCTTTGACCAAGACTGCTGTTACCTCTGACAGGTCTCCCTGCTTTTACCCTTTCCCTCTTCCATCTCACTCTGCAGAGTCACAGAATGATCTTTCCAGAGCCTCTTTCAGATCCTTCAGTCTCCTGCTCAAAAATCTACAAAGTCTTTCCATCACCAATAGAATAGACCATGATATCTGCCTAGTGATTTACAACCTGAAAAACACTTTCAAATAAACAAAATAGGTAATGTGATTGTCCCTCCTTTATGCGTAAGAGAACTGAGGCTCAGAGAGATGTGGTGAATTGCGGGGGTTCCCTCAGGGCTGAAGTGTGGAGCGGGGACAGGCACCGAGGCCTTCCAGCTTTACTTGGGTGCACCGCCCACTGCAGTCTTCTCAGCCTCCCCTGGGAAGCTTTCAGAAACATAACCCCTCACTATCACCCATCAGCCCAGCTGGAGACCAGTGCTCTCGCCAAGCCCCTGGCCTTGCCCAAACATACCTCTCTTGCTCAGGCTGTTTGCTCTTGCTGTCTGCCCAGATTACTCTCCTCCATGCCACCAGCCCCTCTACATAAAAACAGAGCGTCTTCCCCATCTTCCAAGGTCGCTACTAGCCCTTGCTGGCCCCATGTGCTCTCTCTTTTGTCTATGGCACTCAGAACACACCCCGGAGCAGACTTGACACTCCAGTCCCCGAGCTTTGAACTCTTGGATGGCCTCCTAGAATAGTGTCATCTTCATAGGAGGTCCATAATAAAAACCAGCTGAGCAAGTAAATGAATGGATGGGGCTGCTGGAGTTTCTCCTCCTCCAGAAACCCCTCTCAGACCAATTGGTTCAGTGGTTCTAATCACCCCCTGACCCTCACACACACCTCCCTGAGTAAAGCACATCACATCTGGGTCAGTCTCATCTCTGCTGCAAGGCTCTCCTTTAACTACCCTCAGCCTTGGTTTCCTCATCTATGATTGGGGTCTAATAACATACCCTTTGCTATTTCCCAGGTGTGTGGTGAGCATTAAATGAGACGCTGTTATGTGAGGCATAATGTGTGTTTGTGTGAACACTAAGGTGCTGTGCAACTGTGAGGGGGATTAATTATTGTAGAAATGTGTGTCCACCTGTGTATGTTCACAGCCTGCCTCCCTCCCATGTGAGATGGGGAGGGTGTGAAAGCCAAAACCCTCACTCAACCATGTTCTGAGTTTGAAGCGCTGGTGCTTGAGGGATTCTCTGAGCATGGCTCACCTCCAGACATCTCCCCAGGCACCAGGCTCTGCCTCCCAACTCATGGATGGGTTGGGACAAGTTTGTTGTCTTTCTGGGTCTCAGTTCTCTTATCTATACAATGGACAGGTTGAGTTGAAGCTCAGATTTTCAAATTTTTTTAAAGTTACATAGCTAATAAAATCTTATACCAGCAAACCATATGTCATATAAGTCAAAACAGGAACAGCTCTATGAACCCCTAAAACCTGACCCTCCTTCCCAGCCTTTGGAGGCTCCTTTGCCAAGCCCTGAGTGGATTCTCTGTTTATCGTATCATAGAGATCCTTCTAGCACTGGCATGAGCTCTTTTCCATGCCTGCTGAAATTCAACAGGAGGAAGTACTCATCAGTGGGGGTAGAAAGACTGAGGTTCAAAGTAGAAAACATCTTCCCCAATCCTGACAGGAGGGACTGTGTTTTGGGGTCGTTTATGCCTTCTGTTCCGCACCTGACTGGGAGGTTTTCTTATCTCTGTATCCCCAGTGCTCATCTCACTGTCTGATACAAAAAAAGGCGTTCAATAAATGTCTGTTGAATAGAATAGGTGAATGGATTAATGAACGAATGAACAATGGGTTTAAGAAGAAATGAAGGTGACATCCTCAGGACTTAGGAACAGTTCCGTGCTGTCTGGAGGGACTTGGACTAACTGGCCCTGACTTATCCCATGCCCCCCTGACCTCACAAACACACCAATCCACAGGGAATACTCAGCCTGAGTCGACACTACTTCCTACGGACCCAGCATCTCCCCCCATAGGAGCCTCTGATCCTGGAAAAGGGAGAGAGGACGAGGGAGGGAGAAGGAGGCAGAGAGACTTAGATTCCAAATCTGAAGTGGGAAGGGTAGAGGAAAAAAGGAGAGGAAGGGAACTTCAGGGAAGCCGCTGCAGAGGCAGACTTGGCTTGGGGTGGGCCCCGCTGGGGAAAGGCCAGGGGCTTCCCTGCCATCCAGAAATCTTTTCCTTCCAAACTGCCTGTCGTTTCCCAGCCCTGCTCCTCTTCCTCCTTCTCCTCGTACACATGCTGCCCAGAACAATGCTGAAAAATAAGGCAAGGACCAAAATAACCTCCTGCTGTTGGGAAGGGGAGAATCCTAAAACCTCATTTACCCACCTGGAGCTGAGCCGAGCCTTGACACCCCCCTTCCCTGCTGGTGTCCTGAGGGGTGACTGGGAGAGCTTCAGCCTCCATGGGCAGGCCCCTTCCTGACTTGGGGTGTCTAGCCCAGTTTGGAGAACTCAAGGAAGGAAGACATGCAGGGCTGCCCCTCAGGAGTTGCTTCCACATCAGCCCTCCCTCTCCCCTATCCACCCTTTCCCCCAGTGCAGAGACTGTAGGTGTGAAGGGTCAGTGGAGAAACCCGGGACAGGGGCCTTGGGAGGACAGAAGCAGGACAAAGAGGTAAGGGGGTAGAGGGGGTGAGGGCCAGGCCCTGGGGGTCTTTAGACCCTCTGTGATGTTATCTTGCTCCCAGAACCACATGCCAAATAGGAGCTTTTCACTGGGTACCTTTAAGGACACCCAAACCTGGTACCTGTGGGACTTTAGCATGACTGGCTGCACAGAGCAGATTCCAGAATTTTTCACTCTTCTACTCTTTCCACCCCCAGGACTCCACCTGCTTGGTGCTGCCTACTTGCCTTATTGATAAAATATCTGTGCTAGACACACCATAAGTCAGCTCATTAAGCCCTCATAACCATGCTATGGGTTGGTTTTCCTACGTCAATTTTATGGATGAGGAAACCAAGCCTGTGCTGTTCAAGGCAGGTGAAAGCGTGGAGGTGACATGTCTCCAGAGCATAAGTGGACCCTGGCCATGGAGAGGGTCATCTAGTCAGGGTGTCCTGGACATACTGTGAAAGCCGGAGTTTTTGGCTCAGTGTAAATTCCAGACACCTTTGTTCCACCTGTTCTGCCTACACCTCTCCACATCATCCTCTTGCCCACTATAGACCTCTGACCCCCTTCTCTACTTCCCCCACCACAAACCGCCCCTCCTCTCAGCCCTGGAATCTGTCCTAGATGCGGTGGCCTGGACTTAGAAGTTTCTAGATGGAAAAGTCAAGTGCCCAAGGGCTCCATCTTGGCATTTTTTCCGCCTTGGAACAGACTTACCGGCTGTCAGAGCAGGACAGGATGATAGATGTCAATTGTCTGAGATGACTGATGGATAAACTGAAGCCAGGAGAGGAAAATGAACTTGTCTGGGGCCATGTAGCCAGTGAGTGGCAGAGTATGGTCCAGAAGCCAGCTTCTAGCTCTTCTGACTCTCAATCAAGTGGTCTTTTCACTGCACCAAAGGGACCTGATGCCCAAGAGCACTGTGTTTACCACTAACACCCCCACCCTCTCCCGCCCAGCAGACTCTGAGGAGATGGTGTGCTTTTCCCAGAGCAGCTCTCCAGGACAGACTCTGACTGAATCAGCTCTGTTCTCAAAGAGGCCAGTCCAATCCCCCAGAAGACCTGACCCTGGAAACAGACAGGGGGTGGAGGGAGGGAGGGAAGGAGGGAGGGAGGGAAGGAGGGAGGGAGGGAAGGAGAGAGGGAGGGAAGGAGGGAGGGAGGAGAGAAGGGAAAACTGTTTTGGTTTATTTTACCCAGAACTGAGGAACAAACGCATTACCTACAGGTATTATGCAAATGTATCTACTACATGTCAACAATCCATGGTGAGGTGAGAAGAATTGTGTGTGTGTGTGTGTGTGTGTGTGTGTGTGTGTGTGTGTGTATCTCTGTTGTCTCCAGAGCTGAAGTTGCTGCTGAAGTTTAGATAGGGTGACCCAATCATACACCCCTTGCCCCAAGCCAGGCCTGCCTGGGTCTTTGCAGGTTTTTATGACAGCTAGATGAGTGAAAATTAGGAAGCTAAGTGAAAATTAAGAGAAAGCCTTGAACCAAAAAGAATTTGGGCCAAGTAAAGGGCTGAGAGGCAGGGGCATGGGACAAAAGCCTTGTATGTTCACATGACATGGGGAATAAGCAGACCTTCAGGATGCCATCGGGAGTGTGGAGGAAATCTGTAGGGGAAGTAGAGGGGAAAGGCGGGAGGAGAGTTGACATGTCCCAGTTTCTCCAGGTAGGCTCTAGGGAAAGATCGCAATTTTGATATTTGAGGCATAGATTCTTTTCTCCCCGTGAAGGTAGAAATGGAAGTTAGCTTTCCCCATGCTGGGCTTCCTCCTCCCCCAGGAAGATTCAACCCACCCTTACCCTTTTCCTCCCAGCTACTCAGGTTCAAGCCCCACCCTAGGCCTCACTGTGACTCAGCACAGACTCCCAGCAGAAGTTGTGTGTTCACCCTTGTTGACTGAAAAAAATGCACAACATGAGAGTTGTGCATTAAGTTTTATTTGGGGCAAAAGGAGGACCATAGCCTGGAGACAGCTTCTCAAATAGCTCTGAGGAACTGCCCCAAAGAAATGTGGGAGAGGTCAGTATATATGTGATTTGGGTAAAGGGGGATACGTGCAATCAAGCACACATCTTGGCAGAGGGCTGCTGCTGGTCACAAGGAGCAAATGTCTCCATAAATGATTTTAGTGCTTTTCTAGATATGAGAAAATATAAGAAATTGGGCTCATACAATCTTCTCCTGAAAATAACTATCTGAAGGCCTATTCTTCCAGTTTTTCCCAGAACACAGAGTTCCTCATTCCTGATCTCTGCCCTGAACTCCTGGGTGAAGGTCAGAGACTGCAGTGGCTAGTGACCTAATTTTTGTAGAGGCAGATGGCAAATGACAATTTTTAGCTAGCAGGAACCCCTCATGGTCCTAAATTCGACCATAGTTTGGGAGGCATTTTATGACCATTTTGTTCCATGGTGCTAGGAATGCTCATTCCTAGGTCAGGTGAGGATTTCGTTGATAGGCTACTCAATGTGCTATTTTTTTTTCTTTACATCTTTATTGGAGTATAATTGCTTTACAATGGTGTGTTAGTTTCTTCTTTATAACTAAGTGAATCAGCTATACATAAACATATATCCCCATATCTCTTCCCTCTTGAGTCTCCCTCCCTCCCACTTTCCCTATCCCACCCCTTTAGGTGGTCACAAAGCACCGAGCTGCTCTCCCTGTGCTATGCGGCTGCTTCCCACTAGCTATCGGTTTTACATTTGGGAGTGTATATATGTCCATGCCACTCTCTCACTTTGTCACAGCTTACCCTTCCCCCTCCCCATGTCCTCAAGTCCATTCTCTAGTAGGTCTGTGTCTTTATTCCCATCCTGCCCCTAGGTTCTTCATGACCATTATTTTTTTTTTTTTTAGATTCCATACATATGTGTTAGCATACTGTATTTGTTTTTCTCTTTCTGACTGACTTCACTCTGTATGACAGACTCTAGGTCCATCCACCTCACTACAAATAACTCAATTTCGTTTCTTTTTATGGCCAATATTCCATTGTATATATGTGCCACAGCTTCTTTACCCATTCAACTGTCAATGGACACTTAGGTTGCTTCCATGTCCTGGCTATTGTAAATAGAGCTGCAATGAACATTGTGGTACATGACTCTTTTTGGATTATGGTTTTCTCAGGGTATATGCCCAGTAGTGGGATTGCTGGGTCCTATGGTAGTTCTATTTTTAGATTTTTAAGGAACCTTCATACTGTTCTGCATAGTAGCTGTATCAATTTACATTCCCACCAACAGTGCAAGAGGGTTCCCTTTTCTCCACACCTCTCCAGTGTTTATTGTTTGTGGATTTTTTGATGATGGCCATTCTGACTGGTGTGAGGTGATATCTCATTGTAGTTTTTTTTTTTTAATTTTATTTATTTATTTTGGCTGTGTCAGGTCTCCGTTTCTGTGCGAGGGCTTTCTCTAGTTGCGGCGAGCAGGGGCCACTCTTCATCGCGGTGCGCGGGCCTCTCACTGTCGCGGCCTCTCTTGTTGTGGAGCACAAGCTCCAGACGTGCAGGCTCAGTAGTTGTGGCTCCAGGCCTAGTTGCTCCACGGCATGTGGGATCTTCCCAGACCAGGACTCGAACCCATGTCCCCTGCACTGGCAGGCAGACTCTCAACCACTGCGCCACCAGGGAAGCCCTCATTGTAGTTTTGATTTGCATTTTTCTACTGATTAATGATGTTGAGCATTCTTTCATGTGTTTGTTGGCAATCTGTATGTCTTCTATGGAGTATTGTCTATTTAGGTCTTCTGCCCATTTTTGGATTGGGTTGTTTGTTTTTTTGATATTTAGCTGCATGAGCTGCTTGTAAATTTTGGAGGTTAATACTTTGTCATTTGCTTCATTTGCAAATATTTTCTCCCATTCTGAGGTTTGTCTTTTCATCTTGTTTATGGTTTCCTTTGCTGTGCAAAAGCTTTTAAGTTTCATTAGGTCCTATTTGTTTATTTTTGTTTTTATTTCCATTTCTCTAGGAGGCGGGTCAAAAAGGATCTTGCTGTGATTTATGTCATAGAGTGTTCTGCCTATGTTTTTCTCTAAGAGTTTGATAGTGTCTGATCTTACATTTAGGTCTTTAATCCATTTTGAGTTTATTTTTGTGTATGCTGTTAGGGAGTGTTCTAATTTCATTCTTTTACAAGTAGCTGTCCAGTTTCCCAGTGCCACTTATTGAAGAGGCTGTCTTTTCTCTATTGTATATTCTTGCCTCCTTTATCAAAAGTAAGGTGACCATATGTGCTTGGGTTTATCTCTGAGCTCTCTATCCTGTTCCATTGATCTATATTTCTGTTTTTGGCCAGTACCATACTGTCTTGATTACTGTAGCTTTGTAGTATAGTCTGAAGTCTGTCAGGGAGCCTGATTCCTCCAGCTCTATTTTTCATTCTCAAGATTGCTTTGGCTGTTTGGGAGCTTTTGTGTTTCCATACAAATTGTGAAATTTTTTGTTCTAGTTCTGTGAGAAATGCCAGTGGTAGTTTGATAGGGATTGCATTGAATCTGTAGATTGCTTTGGATAGTAGAGTCATTTTCACAATGTTGATTCTTCCAATCCAAGAACATGGTATATGTCCTCATCTGTTTATATCATCTTTAATTTCTTTCATCAGTGTTTTATAGTTTTCTGCATACAGGTCTTTTGTCTCCTTAGGTAGGTTTATTCCTAGGTACTTTTTTCTTTTTGTTGTAATGGTAAATGGGAGTGTTTCCTTAATTTCTCTTTCAGATTTTTCATCATTAGTGTATAGGAATGCAAGAGATTTCTATGCATTAATTTTGTATCCTGCTGCTTTCAATGTGCTATTACTGGACTAGACCTTGTTAATGGTAGCCAAACGTCTCTGGACTGCCTGTCTTACTAGTCTGTTACAGTCCAGGAAATGATTCATTATTGTTGCTTTTTCCATATTTAGAGTTACACTATTACAATCGTTCATATAGAACTATGTGATTGGTCAACTGCTTCAAGTCGCCTAGTCATCATTTTATCAGAGGCTCAGTCATACATTTGATAATGCAAGAACAACAATTTTGTAAATCAGGCAAAATACAAATGCCAAGAACTTCCATTAGGTGCACCCCAGTATATCCCCAGTCATCTCAGTCAATTCTGTACCTATCCTTATCTTTAAGGGAAATTATATATTGGTTTTATTCATAAGGCACCCAACCCAGTTTCCTAGTGTTATTATGCTGGTTGTCCTTAATATGGTTCCCAACTTAAGGGGGACCTTAAACTTAAACGATTATAGCCTGGTGTTAGCCATATAAATCCATCCCACAACTGAGGGAGTTTATATTCCTTGGCTGAAATCTTAATTGTTGCTCTGACTGAGCTTGAGTAACTTTAGAAGAAAATTCATATTTATGGTCAGAGTCAGAGTAGGTATTATTAAGTGGCCAGGTGAGGGGATCCCACCTAGTAACACCAGATCAGTAATGAGCTGAACAGAGCTATAATTTCTTTCTTCTAGAATAATTCTCTAAGGGCCTTCCAATTAGAGCCTTGGAGTGGAGAAATCCACCAATGTAACCCAGAAATACTGGATATAGGTAATTGACCATAAACCTAACAATTGGATGAACTTTAACTCTGCATAAGATTGTGATATATAGTTGGTTCATAAGCAAAGGTGTGAGCAATTATCAAAGTAATTGGTATAGAGGCCTGGTCCAGCATCTTGGGTCAGCTCTCTACTTCAGATGTTGTCTTCCTCTTATCCTAGTCTGGTAGTTTCTTCTCTGCTTGAGCATTGTTTTAAGGTGATTTTAAGGTCTGAAGTCCTCTCTATAGGCTGGTTCAGTGCAGGAGCCCTTTCTAAGAGGACATACTAATCCAAGAGTCAATTCTCTTCAGTTTTGCTGTGCACAAGCTACTTAAGAGTACTTGATAAGGGTCCTTCCATCTAGGTTGGAGATAGTCTTTTAAATTATGTCTTTTCCAGTATGTATACTCCCCTGGTTTCAGGTCATGGGGCATCTGATCTTCATCCAAAGATAGATTACTGAGATAAGCTTCAGAAACAAACTTAGAGTGTTTTTTAATAATTCAATTAAACTTTACAATAATATAACATAACAGCAAAGAGCTATGTGTGAAGTCAGTCTTAGGCAGTGAATACAGACCTCAATTAACAAATTTAGAATTTAAAATCCACTGAAACATAATCTTTTCTCTCTAAAATTACCTTCATTTCTACCAAATACAGCCAAGTTGACTAATTTGTTTGCAAAATAAGTCTGGTTTCAATAAACTTGGTCTAATGACTCATATAATTGGTCATACAGGCTTTTTTAACATTTGGCTTTGTTGTAACTTGTCAGAAAGTTCTTACTATGAGTCTTCTTGAAGAGGAAGCATTTTTGCAGGCATAAGTGTAAAACAATAACTGTCTATGAATGACAAAGACTTAAGAAGGCACAGTTAAACACCTGATACGATGTCATTGACAAAGAAACTTGGTTACTGCTGTGACATACAACATTTTAAGATAATAACTAGAATTATGACTGATAACATTTTACCAGGACATACCATAGTTTTAGAAATTCCATATAATTTCTAGAATATCTAGATTAAAAACATTTACCCATACAATATAACCTAAGAAGATTTATTACCCATTTGACAATGCTTCCCATGTAATTAACATACCAAACGAACCTAATTAGTTTAATATCTTTCTTTGGGATGTTTTAGGGCCCCTTAAAGCATCCCAAAGTTAGCTAGAGGTCAAAGAAACTTCATTAGAATTTGATTTGGGAAGTTTGTCAAAAAATAACAAAAAGGTTTTAAAACACTTGGTCAAATAGGATCATAGGTCATTGTGAAATAATACTTATTCACTTAACCAAAGTGACAATAAAAGATTTCAAAGACAAATACAGAACAAATCACTGAAAAGGTAAAGAAGCTTAAAATCTATTATCAAATGTAGATCGACATTTTAAGAAAACTTTGTACTCTTTACAGAGAGAAAAACCAAATTCAAGTTTTGTACCAACTTACTTTTAAAATTTATTTACTCGATTAAAGTTATTCTAAATTTAGCCAATTCTGACCATGCACGAAACTCTTCTCAAGGTTCCTTTCCCACAAACCTTCCATCACTTTCTGTACCCATATTAGTTTTTCCCTTATTTTCCCCATCCAGAAACAACCAGCTCTAGGACAGAATTACTTTTCCCTTAGTGAAATGCAGTTCCATTCCTCATACCTTCCTTTAATGAAAATACACACCCTACTTTCTTGCTACATACTGAAATGTTTCCTTTATTATTTCAAGTAGCTTTAATGACATATTTAAATTAGAATCCTCAACTCTTAAACACCTTAATTTCTAGTGAGAATGAAAAAGTAAGCAATTGGGAACTGTCTTCTACATTAGCATTCTGTAGATTGAAAAACATAAATACCAATAATAACTTCTAAAAACAAATGTGCTTTTTAATAGAAAATGTCTCAGTGTGGCACCAAATACATTTATTAATAATCCTCAATACCTTTAGTTTCTCTGTAAAAGGAAGCCAATGTTCAGTAATTAATGTTTCAGTATCCTATTTTATTTGGGAATGACTTAGCTATTCAATAAACTTCTATCATTTAACTTAACTAAGCACAACTCTAAACTTTTAAGTTACCAAATATCTGGAGAGGTTTTTTTTTTTTTTGGCGGTACATGGGCATCTCACTGCTGTGGCCTCTCCTGTTGCGGAGCACAGGCTCTGGACGCGCAGGCTCAGCGGCCATGGCTCACGGGCCCAGCCGCTCCGCAGCATGTGGGATCTTCCTGGACTGGGGCACGAACCTGTGTCCCCTGCATCGGCAGGCGGACTCTCAACCACTGCACCACCAGGGAAGCCCTGGAGAGATTATTTTTAAGTAGACATTCTTAAAATATAATTATTCCTAAAGAGTTCACCCAAAAGCTCTTATCTCACTTACACTTAATTTACTTATAAAAGTACTGATAAAAATTTCATCATACCAAGTTATTTTTCTTGCTGACAAGTTTGCAACGGATGTAATAAGATCTTATTTGACTTCTATGAAATCTAGGTATTGATACAATAAAAATATTACACAATGTTGATGACTCTAAAGACATATCTATATTAATTAAATCTACAAACTTTAACTTTAATACCAGGTATTATTTTAATACTGAATATTTCCCAGTTCACATGAACACAAAATTCATTCTGGCAAGTTTCCTTTCTGAGAAATTTATATAAGCACTTAATTTACTCTAAGCCAATTAAGTAGAGCTAATACCATCAAAGGTAAAGACATATATGCCAACATAGACATATAGACAGATACAACCAGAGATCTCATTTTAACACTTAGTCATGATTCAAGTATTACAATCTAAAACTCATTAGAGTGCCTCGTTCCTGATCTCTGCCCTGAGCTCCTGTGCTGAAGATCAGTGACTGCAGTGGCTAGTGACCTAACCCTTGTACAGGCAGATGACAAGTGGCAGTTTTAGTTGGCACCCTCCTCTCAGCAGAACTCCTCTCTTGACATCCTGAAACCCAACAAGAATGCAGTGACCTCAGTGACTGGGGTGTGGCCAGGTGGCATTAGGGTCTCCCAGCCTGACTCTCTTCGCCCTCATAGAGCTCTTTCCCAATATCCATGAACAAGGATTTCTCAAGTCGGGATCTTTGTAAGGCACCGGTCTGAGTGAGCATCTGCCGTGGGGTGGTCCTTAGGCAATACCAGTAGCCCACCTAAACTGAAACTGTGGCAGGAGACAGCCAAGAGTGGGATCAGGATGGAGCACAGTGGTGGAGAGCCCTGTGCTGGGAGTCAGGAGCATGGTTTCTTACTCTAGTTCTGTTAGGATTTGCTGTGGGAACTTATGAAATTCCCTTCCATCCCTGGGTCTGCTTTTTCATCAATAACATGTGGATATTGGACTGGATACCTATGGCTTAGGTACTGTGCTATGAAGAGGGAGAAGGAGGAAAGAAAAGGGGCACACGAGGAGGTGACACTGATGTAGATGACCTTGTGAAGCTAGGTAACTTCTCTGAGCCTCAGTGCCCTCTTCTGTAAAAAGGAAATTACTAGATAGAGGAGAAAGGAACATAATTACTCAGGATAGAGCCTGCAAAGCAATGCGTGCTGGACTATGCAGGGGCTGATTTCATGGGAAAGCAGGGTTTCAGGACTGAGGGGTCCGGGAGTGTGCCAGGACTTCCAACTGACTGTTGGGGGAAATGGAGAAGGGGGGCATCCTGGAGTCTTGCAGGTGAGATGCCTTGCTGTGACCGGTGGAGGGATCGCTGACACCCCACATGTGAAAAGAGAGGGAGAGTGAACACAGGGAGGCTGCTCCGCTGTCCACTCTTGAGACAGGATTCACACATCAAACCCTACGACAAGCTCACATTTCCCAGCTTTTCTCGCCCAGAATCACTGCCTTTGTTTAGAGGAGGGGATGGGGGAGGAGACAGAGGGCCAGGAGGGAGGGGCCCCGCGGTGCCGCCGCCGCCCCCACCCCCTCCGGTTGTGCGGAGCCCGACTGCCACTCAGCTCTGGCGCCGTGGGCGACGGAGGCGCCGGGTGCCCGAGTGGAGTCCCAGATAGCTGCCATCCCTCTGGACCTGACAGGCTGGCCCTGGATTCTTCAGGCATCCCTGGAGCAAGAGGCTGCCCAAGGCGTGGAGCTGGGAGGGCGCTTGGACGGAACCGTTCAGGTGGCTAGGAGCTCTGCCAGCTTTGGTCACCTGGGGTAAGTCTGTACCTCAGTTCGCCTCTGGGTCATCCCCAGTGGGGATGCAGGAAAGGGTTGAAAGAGGCGACTAGAACGCCCCCTTGGGGCAGGGTGTGTGCGAGGGTCCCTGGCAGAGCCAGACCGGGACCGGGGACTGCTAGGAAGCAGGAGCCAGCAGTGCCTCTGGTGGGTGGGCGCAGGGCATGTGTGCACTGCAAGCTGGGGAGAGGGGACCGCGCACCCTGGCTTGTTGCTGGGCTCAGTCCTCCAGACCCACGTCTGCCAGACCAGTCCCAGGTGCGAAATAGGGGCGCTACCTCTTTAAAAGCGTCCGGGCTGAGCCTTTGCCGCACCATGTGATTGCCTGAAAGGCCCGGCTAGGAGCTCTGCGGCGGGAGCCTGGAGGACCGTGAACTGCTACGCGCGGTGCTGAGAGCCCAGCCCTGCCTGGCGCGGCCTCAAGCCCTGAGTGGCACCAGGTGTCCGGAACTTTGGGCACAGCCTCTGGGACTCCCTGGCCACCAGCAGACAGGATGGTGAGCTCCCTGCATCCTGTTCTGTGGGCACGGGTAGGCAGAGCCAGGCACTGGGGACCCCTGTGGGGTGAGTGTGTGCTGGGAACTGCCTCACACCTGATAAAATAGCCGGTGGAGGAGTGAGTGCTGCTCTTTTATGTTGTCGAATGGATCCGCTGGGACTGATAAGGGGAGGGGACAAAGATCCGGCAGAGAAAGGATTAGGGTACCCCACCAGCTTGGGCAGGCACTAGATGTGCCAAGTGGGGCACATCTCCAAAGGGCAGCTGGACTTCCAGAGCTGCCTGGGTTCCCCTCCCCTTCCCAGGCAGGCCTTCCCACCCCAGGCTTCCGTGACCACAGGTGCTTGCCTCCTGCCCCTTGGTGCCTGTCTGCTGATGTGCCCAGCCTGTGCCCACCATGCCGCCCTCCATCTCGGCCTTCCAGGCCGCATATATTGGCATCGAGGTGCTCATCGCCCTGGTCTCCGTGCCTGGGAACGTGCTGGTGATCTGGGCAGTGAAGGTGAACCAGGCACTGCGGGATGCCACCTTCTGCTTCATCGTGTCACTGGCAGTGGCTGATGTGGCAGTGGGCGCTCTGGTCATCCCACTTGCCATCCTCATCAACATTGGGCCACAGACCTACTTCCACACCTGCCTCATGGTCGCCTGCCCTGTCCTCATCCTCACTCAGAGCTCCATCTTGGCCCTGCTGGCAATCGCTGTCGACCGCTACCTCCGTGTCAAGATCCCGCTCAGGTGAGTCCAGAGCAGCTGAGGGTACCTGCTGTGCCCCATGCTGGGTGGCTTGAGGGCCATCTAGAGAGGATAAAAGGTAGAGCATAAGACCCCAAGTAAGCTGGATATTCTCTGGGCCGTTGTGCCCCAGCCCTCACTCTGCCTTCCTCTCCTCTGCCCTGCAGTATCAGGCTGAACTCCAGTTGAAGCAGGAGGGGGCTGGCTGGCTGGAGGAATGTGAACCTGGCAGTGCTCAGGACCCCAGAGCTGAAGCTCTGCTGTTCTCCTGACCCGGCCAGGGAACCTGAGGCTGCCTGTTCAGCCTGGCCTGGGGTGGGGCGGGGGCGGGGGGTGCGGGGTAGACAGTGAGCCCTGGTTGGGAATGAGCTGATCTCCACCAGTTCGAGGGAAGTGGAAGGGGCAGAGCAGATTGCTAGGGTGGGCTTAGGGTGGCACACCACGGACAGGAGTGCTGCTTCTCTAACCAGAACTGGGAAAGCTTCCTGAGGATACTCTTTCTTGTTCTGCAGATACGCTTGTGCTAGCCAGCTCCCTGCCCCAGGGCTATCCTGTTGAACCCAGACAGTCTGACTACCTCTGCCCAACTCCCACTTATGGGATCTCTGTTGCAGGCAGGAGGAGGCAGGCTCTTAATGTTCCTGTTGTGTTGCAAAACCATGTTGTCTTTCCGGTCACAGCAGAGGTGCTTATGCTATGTCCAGGCAGCACCAGGGTGGGTGACCTAATAGTGGCAGTCCTGTCATGCAAGTGTCCAGTCCACATTGGGGCTCTTTCCCTGGGCCTGCCAGGCCATAATCTTGTCACCAGGCAGTGCCTGGGCCACCAAGTGCCAGCAAATGCCTGGGCACACTGCCAGTGCTGGCCTCACTGGGACATTCTTGTGAGGCGTGCTTGCCCCCTCGTTAAATCCTCTCACCAGCAGATTCCCTTTCTACTACGGAGTTCTAGACGTCTTCAGCACCTGCTGTCCCTGCAGTAGCTTCCATACCTGGGACATGGAGCCTCTGGCCTCACCTGACAACTTGCCCAGGCAGGCCTAGGCACCCATGTTTCTCCTGTTTGCATTACATTTGTACACATTTAAGTTTTCAAAGATTTTATAATGCACCATGGTTTTCCTCTTTTCATCGTGATCCTATAAGGGAGGTGAAGTAGGAGCTGGTAAAGGGGAAACAGATCCAGAGAACCTCCTGAAGCTGATTGGGAGCAGAGGCTTGATTCCACTACTCCCCTTCCTTCCTGATTCCCCCAGTGTCCCAGCCCCCTGATGGCAGTGTTCCTGCCCTGTTTACCTCCTTCACAACCTCCAAGTTTCCCAGGGAAGGTGAGGTGAAGACTGATGCTCAGGAGAGAAGGGAAGACAGGGAAGGCAGCCCAGAAACCCTGTAAGCTCAGCCGCTGAGGGACCTTCATGCTGCCATTAGCCCCAGGTTGTGGCTGAGCTATATACCAATGAACCTGATTTCAACCCATTAGCGTGGGCTGGGCCTCTGAGCCTGGTGATTATAACAAAGTGTTGCCACATTAGGAAAGTCATGCAGATACGTGAATATAGGAAGGCTGCTTAAGAAATCTGGTCTACTGAGTGGGTGCCAAGGCAAACCAAAGGCCTGGTCATGATGTAACAGAGGTCACGGGCCCACAGAATGTGCCCTCCTTGTCCTGTGGGGATGGGGATGGCTGTGCTGGCAGAATCGCAGGCTCATTCTTCCAGAAGACAGCTTCTGTTGCTCCTTGCCCCAGCCTTGAAGAACTGGGGGTCTTTAGGAGCTATCGTTGGAGGGCCAAGGCAGAGGTATGCATAGAGGCTAAGAATGCAGGCCTGGGTTCAAATCCTTGCTGTGAATTCCTAGCTGTATGACCTTGAGAAAGTCACTTATTAACCTCGTTCAATTTTAACTTCCACGTCAATAAAAGGAGACATTAATGATAGTACCTTCTTCCTAGGGTGATTGGAAGAATATAATAAACTCCTACATATAAAGCACGTGGTACTGTATAATGCACCTGGCGGTATATGCAAGCCATAAGTGGTACGTTTATTTTGTAGTTTTATTATCATTGTTAACATATGGCTCAAAGTGGGTCTGAATAGGCAAGCCCTGCGCCCTCACCCCCCCACACTGATGCTTTTACATAACAGCACATATGCCCTTATACACATGCACGCACACATGGGCACACAAGACATACCACATTTTCAGGGAGGTGTCAAAGTACTGTTAAGTTATATTTATACATGTTTTTCTCCCTTGCTAGACTGTCATGCCTCAAGTGCAGCGACCTGGACAGTGGCCACATTTTGTTCGTTTGTACAAATTCTCCAGAATGCCTAGCATAGTGTCTGGCGCATAGCAGACACTCAGTAAATGTTGATTGAATTGGATGAGTTTTCAGAGCTCACATGGTTGTGCCTCAGGCAGGCCTTCCAGGGGCCTAACCTCTAACCATCGTGCTGTGGCCTGTATCTTCCCAGCATTCTACCTCAGGGCCCTGACCACAGCTGCCCTTATCAGCTCAGGTGGCTCCTTCAGAGCCACACTCCAGTAGTGCCTGAGAGAGGAGTCTTTCTCCTGAGTTAGAGAAAGGCTGCTGGGCCTAGCTTCCAAAGCTGGGATCCTGGAGGCTGGGCTGAGGTGACGGGTCACTGCAGGCCCGCAGGAGGAACAGCATGCGCTGCTGCCCTCTGGGCAGCTGGAGTCAGCAGGCTGCTGGGTCTGGGAGAACACCTTTCTGCTGGAGGTCCCCAGGTGCCTGGCTCCCTGCCCTGACAAGCCAGTCAGAGGTAGATGTGGCCTGGGAACCAGGGAGCAATACTGCTCAAGCATTGGTGAGGCATATATGGGGCATTCAGTGACAGGAGTCAGCTGGGCCCCTCACCAAGCAAGGCATGATTTGGTCAGTCAACCACAAATTTTATTTCCTTCCACTTGGCAGAAAGCCAAGAGGAAACAAGGTTCACTTGGTATAGTGTGATCCAGTTACAAAAAAAAATAGCTTAAATTGTTGACGCATCAATAGCCTGTGGTTATTTACATGTATTTTACAGGTTATTTGCCTGCCACCTGCACATGCTTGGTAATGGATACCCCATTCCCCTCAGCTCCTACTTCTAGGGAATCCCTGGGTTTTCTTGGGGGCACTCTGTGCCAACTTGATACCTACTCCAGGGGGCTTGTTATGGGGAGGAGTGCCACTCCCTGACCACCACAGCCCTCTGTGTGGGAAGGAGACCTGAGCAAGGTCTGTCTGTGACCAGATGGGTTGGTGTGGGGTGAAGGGGTGATGGGTATTTGGGAGTCAGAAATACCTGAGTTTGAACCTTGCTGTTACAAACTAGCTGTGCAACCTTCTTGGTTAGGTTATTCAATCCCTGAGCCTCCTCTTTGCCACCACACCCCCTGCCACCGTCTGTTAAATGAAGGGAATGGATTCTGGATTCGAGGTCTCTGAGGTTCCTTTCAGTTCTAACTTTCTATAGTTCTTCCTGACCATGACTCCTGCCAATACTGTGTTGAAATCCTAGGAAGATTGTGTTGTGTTTTTTAGCTCCTAGTGCTTATGAGCTAGGGACAGTGCTATATATATATATATATATTTTTTTTTTTCTTGCGGTACACGGGCCTCTCACTGCTGTGGCCTCTCCCGTTGCGGAGCACAGGCTCCGGACGCGCAGGCTCAGCGGCCATGGCTCACGGGCCCAGCCGCTCAGCGGCATGTGGGATCCTCCCGGACCGGGGCACGAACCCGTGTCCCCTGCATTGGCAGGTGGACTCTCAACCACTGCACCACCAGGGAAGCCCACAGTGCTATATTTTTATAGTTTTATCTCATTTAATGCTCATAGTTTCTTGCTGGTAAAGGTTATTGTTATCCCCATTCTAGACACGTCTATAGATACACTGAGGTCTAAAGCTCAGGAAGGTTCAGTAATTTTCCCAAACATCTTATCAGGAGCCAAGACAGGATTTGAATCCAGGTCTGTCTACCAGAGATGCCTTTAACCGGTGAGCCCATATGTGTTTTGAATCAGCCTCGAGAAGCTATAGGATTTATGGAGCAGTTTCCTCACGGCTGTCAGCGGGGGTGATTTTTCCCCTCTGATTTTTGCCATGGCCTCTGCACTCTGTTCCAGCCCATGCTTGGTGCCTCTCCCTCCCTCCTCACCTTCACTCCAGTGGGCAGTTGAGCCCCTGGCAGCCCTGCCTCTGTCCACAGCTGGAGGCCTTCCCAACTGGGCTGCTGAAGTACAGCAGAGTGTGGGGGAGGCCAGACTGCTGGACCAGAGCTCTGGGAAAGAGATCTGGTAGATTAACATATGTTTGCTTTTAGGCATCAGTTTAGCCCTCTCCCCCGACCCCCCAGCTAGCCTGGGCTTTTCTGGACAACTAAAGTGCCTCCTGTGCTTGCACCGCAGCAGGTCTCAGGGTCCCAGAACAGTTGCTCTCTGGTGGTACCACCTGCTTTCAGCAGAGGTAGGCCATCTCTAGCTCCTGTACGGATGGATTAGTCATTGGCCTAGAGTGGCTGAGATAGAAGAGGAGTGATAGCAAGCCCTGATGCCCAACTCCCTCACATTTGGACAAGAGGAAACAGAGGCCTAGAGTTCCAGCATGTTCAAGGTCACTCAGCCACAGGCTCTTTTCTCCTCCTAATTCTGACTCTGGCTCCCCAGCCTTTGATGTAAAGGCTTACCTGCAAGGAACAGAACAGAGAAATTTCAGCCTCCACAGGTTAAGTCAGCAAATTAGTGGTGGGCTTAGTGGGGGAAAGTGATGGAAGGATGTCAACTTTGTGATTAAAAAGGTAATTTCTTTGTTTGAACTAGGGATAGCCTTCAGGTGGATTATGCTAAAGAGTGCTCTGGGCAATGCAGATTAGTATCAGTGGTGAAAGCTTCTCCCAGCTGACATTGGAATGAGTCCTTTAGGAGTGCTGCTTGGAAGCAAGGGAATGGCCAGGATACTTTCTGAAGAACCCCTCTACCCAGAGGTCATGGGGCAGAGCCTTGGAGGCTGTGTTGTGTTTGATATTTATTTCCAAGCATAAAATCAATCCATGTTTATTGTTAAAAATTTGAGAAATATAGAAAAGAATAAAGATGACAAAATAACCAGTAATTCTGCCACCTGCAGATCACTACTGTTAAATTTCTGGTGTTCCAGAAAATTTTCCAACATATATAGATGATAGATGATAGATAGATAGATAGATAGACAGATAGATAGATGTTAGATAATTATTTTTGCATAGTTGGGTGCATCTATGGTTTTTATATCCTATTTTATACACTTAATGTTACATTATAAGCATTTCCCCCATGTCAATAAAGAATATTTTCTAAGGATTTTTATAATGGTATAATATTGGATTGTCTTTTTATTCATCTTTTAGGTCTTAGCTAAAACAGCCCCTTCTTAGGGAGGCCTCTCTGACCCCCTCCCCCGCTAGACCAGTTTCATTTCCTCTGTTAGTTACTCCAGGTGGATCTATTTTTCCTTCCCCATCTCTCCTGGCCCAGGTAGTTTTTCTGGGCTTGGTAAGCACCAAAAGGGCCAGGACCACATCTGCTCACATACCTGTGTAACCCCCATGCCTGGCACAGAGTAGGCATGCTATATACGTTTTTTTGAATAAATGATTATCATATTTTATATGACTTTTATATTTTGTATGACTCATTTTTATAATTTTGACTAGATTGTTACTGATTTTTAATTTTTACAAATAACACTACAGTGATACCCACAATTCACATTGTTTGTAGGATCAGAGCCAAGCCTAGAACTTTGGGTTTTGCCTCCTAGTAGATAGCACAGCTTCTGTCTGTAAGGATTTTCTTATAAGGTTAAATATTTCCCAACTCCCTTTCCTCCAACTCTCCCTGCTCCTCCTGCCCAGTTTCACCAAAATTGCAAAACCCCAGAGGTGCACCTGGCATTTCTCTGCCCATTTGCCCTTCTGGGCTAGGTAGGGCAGGACTGTCTGGGCCCCAAGTCTAGTCCATATTACCTAGTCTCTATTCCTCTTAGGCCTGGGCATCCTGTTTCTTTGTGTCTTAGTGAGGAGAGCAGTCCCTAGAGTAGAGGGCTTGGAGTATGGTACTTCCTGGTTGGCCTCATTTGGCAGGATGGTCACAGAACAGAGAGGAAGGAGGATACCTGGCTCTTTGAGCTGCATGAATCACCCCTTCAGCCTCAACCTCCTTCTTAACTCAAGCCCCAAGGAGGCTACCAGCTGCCCAGGCTACCTATAGATTGATTTTGCCTGTTCTTGAACTTTTATAAAGGTAATTGAGTAGTATATACTCTTTTCTGTCTGGCTTCTGAAACTTAAAATTATGTCTGAGATTCATCCATACTATTGAGCAAAATAGTAGGTTTTGCTTGTTTTTTTTGGTTTGTTTTGTTTTTTCTCATTGCTGTTAGAATTCCATTGAATGAATGTGGCACGATTTTTAAATTCTGGATGTATTTGGAAGAAAAAAAATTTTTCTTATGGATTGGATATGGGGTGTGAGAGAAAGAAGAGTCAAGTATGACCAAACTTTTAGTTCTAAGCAACTGGAAATATAGAGTGTGGGAAAGGCTGCAGGTGATACAAGTTTTGGGAGCAATAAAAGGAGTTCAGATTTAGACACGTTGAGTTTGGTGTATCTATTAAATGCCTCGGTGGAATGTTGAGCAGGCAGTTGGATGGATATACGATGGAGTTCAGGAGGAAGGTCTGGGCTGGGGATGTAAATGTGACAGCCATTGGCATGTAGATGGTGTTTAAATACGTGAGGCTGGATGAGATCCCCAGGAGAGAAAGTAGAAATAAAGAAGAGGATGAAGATGATATGATACTATACATAGAAAATCCTGAAGACACCACCAGAAAACTACTAGAGCTCATCAATGAATTTGGTAAAGTTACAAGATATAAAAGTAATATACAGAAATCTGTTGCATTTCTATACACTAACAGTGAAGTATCAGAAAGAGAAATTAAGGAAACAATCCCATTTACCATCGCATCCAAAAGAATACAATACCTGGGGATAAACCTACCTAAAAGGCAAAAGATCTGTACTCTGAAAACTGTAAGACACTGATGAAAGAAATTGAAGATGACACACGCAGATGGAAGGATATACCATGTTCTTGGATTGGAAGAATCAATATTGTTTAAATGACCATACTACCCAAGGCAATCTGCAGATTCAGTGCAATCCCTGTCAAAATAATGATGGCACTTTTCACAGAACTAGGTCAAATAATTTTTTTTTTTTTTTTTTTTTTGCGGTACGCGGGCCTCTCACTGTTGTGGCCTCTCCCATTGCGGAGCCAGGCTCCGGACACGCAGACTTAGCGGCCATGGCTCATGGGCCCAGCCGCTCCATGGTATGTGGGATCTTCCCGGACCGGGGCACGAACCCGTGTTCCCTGCATCAGCAGGCGGACTCTCAACCACTGTGCCACCAGGGAAGCCCCCAAATAATTTTAAAATTTGTATGGAAACACAAAAGACCCAGAATAGCCAAAACAATCTTGAGAAAGAAGAACAGAGCTGGAGGAATCACACTCCTTGACTTCAGTCTGTACTACAAAGCTACAGTAATCAAAAGAGTATGGTACTGGCACAAAAACAGTCACATAGATCAATGGAACAGGATAGAGAGCCCAGAAATAAACCCATGCACTTATGGTCAATTAATCTATGACAAAGTAGGCAAGAATATACAATGGAGAAAAGACAGTCTCTTCAATAAGTGGTGCTGGGAAAACTGGACAGCTACACGTAAAAGAATGAAATTACAACATTCTCTAACACCATATACAAAAATAAAGTCAAAATGGATTAAAAATGTAAATGTAAGACCGGATATTATAAAACTCCTAGAAGAAAAACATAGGCAGAACACTCTTTGACATAAATTGCAGCAATACTTTTTTGGATCCATCTCCTAGAGTAATGGAAATGAAAACAAAAATAAACCAGTGGGACCTAATTAAACTTAAAATCTTTTGCATAGCAAAGGAAGCCATCAACAAAACAAAAAGACAACCTACTGAATGGAAGAAAATATTTGCAAATGATATGACCAATAAGAGATTAAGAGCCAACGTATGTAAACAGCTCACACAAGTCAACATAAAAAAAAAAACGCTGATTAGAAAGTGGGCAGAATAACTGAATAGACATTTTTCCAAAGAGGAAATGCAGATGGCCAAAAGACACATAAAAAGATAATCATCAGGGAAATACAAATCAAAACCACAATGAGATATCAATTCACCCTGTCAGAATGGCTGTCAACAGAAAGAACACACATAACAAATGTTAGAAAGGATGTGAAGAAAAGGGAACCCTCCTACACTGTTGGTGGGAAGGTAAATTGATGTAGCCACCATGGAAAACAGTGTGGAGGTTTCTCAAAAAACTAAAAATAGAACTACCATATGATCCTGCAATTCCACTGTTGAGTATATATCTGAAGAAAATGAACACACTAATTCGAAAAGATACATGCGCCCCAATGTTCATAGCAGCATTATTTACAATTGCCAAGATATGGAAACAACCTAAGTGTCCATCAACAGATGAATGAATAAAGAAGATGTGGTATATATATACAATGGAATACTCCTCAGCCATAAAAAAAACAAAATTCTGCCATTTGCAGCAACATAGATGGATTTGGAGGGCGTTATGCTGAGTGAAATAAGTCAGAGAAATACAAATACTGTATGATATCACTTATATGTAGAATCTAAAAAACACAACAAACTAGTGAATGTAACAAAAAAGAAGTAGACTCACAGATATAGAGAACAAACCAGTGGTTACCAGTGCGGGGGGTGGGAGGGGTGGGGGCAATATAGGAGTGGGGGAGTGGGTGTAACATAGGCTTAAAGGTGTATTGTACAACATGGGGAATATAGCCAATATTTTGTAAGAACTGTAAATGGAAAGTAACCTTTCAAAATTTTATAAATTTTTTTTTAAAAGTTTAAGAAAGCAGAGGAGAGGACCAAGGACTGAGCATTGAGAGTTTGGGGAGATGATGAAGCACCAGCAAAAGGAACTTAAGGAGAGCTACAGATATAGGAAGAAACCCAGAGCCCCAGGTATGGTGTCCTAGAAGCCAAGTAGAGAGTATATGAAGGAGGAGCAAGAGATTGGCTGTCAAGGGCTGCCAATGGGTCAAGTGAGATGAGGACTGAGAATTACCATTGGATTTAGCAAGAGCAATGTTAATAGTGGTAGGAGCAGAAAGTCTAGTTGGAGAGGGCTCAGGAGAGAAGAGGAATGGAATTGAAAACAGCTGGTGTAGATTACTTTTTTGAGGTATTTTGTTGCAGAGCGTAAAGGCATGGGGCAAGAGCTGTCAGGAGAAGTGGAAACAAGGCATTTTGCTTTGTTGTTTGCGAAGAAGGGACATTAGTATGTCTGTGTACTGACTAAGACCATCTAGTAGAGAGTGCAAAACTAATGATAGGGCAAAGGATAGAATTTCTGGATTGATGTCCTTGTTTAGGCAAGCAGGGCTGGGACTTAGGGCAAACACAGAGGGATTGGCTTTAGAGGAGCCTGGAGATCATCCAAGAGGCAGAAAGGCAGGGTATGTGGGTGCTGGTAGGTGACGTTCCTTTCGGAGTGTTTCAGTTTTCTTAGTGAAGTGGGAAGCAAGGTCATCAGCTGAGAGGGAGGAGGTGATGGAGAGAGTAGCAAGTGTGAAATAATTCTTTAGGAAGTAGGAGAAAGGCTAGACTCAGAAAGTCTAGTATAGTTGGAGGCAGCGTTAAGGGCCCACCTGAAGTTCGTGGTGATAAATTTGAGTGTTCAGATGCACAGGCCCAGGCATGGAGGAGGCAGCAAATTCACTCCTTCACTAATTCAGAAGCACCAGACTCCATGCCAGACATTAGGTATCTTATCATGGCCAAGAAGTCGGTCCTGGTCCCTGCCCTCATGAAATTTAGAGACTAGCTGGGAGAGAGCCAAGACACCGATCAACAAGGAGGTAGCTACAATTACAACTTGATAAGTATTTGAGGAAGGAAGCCATCCTGGAATTGACTGTGCCTGGCCCTTGTTGGCTTCTCTAAACCCTGTGTCAGTCCAGCCCTCACAGGGCTCAAGGACTAAGGTAGGGCCTTATAGGCCATGTGGTTCATGGTCAAGAGTTTGGATAGGATTCTAGGTACACATTGAAGCCTTTGAGTGCTTTAAGCAGGGAATGACATTATCCAGATTACATTTTTAAAATGTCAAGTCCTTAACCAAATATTAGCAAATCAAATCCAGTGACACATAAAAAGGATAATATATCACAACCAAATAGGTTTTATTCCATGTTAGAGTTAGAACCAACTGGTGATGGACTGGATGTACAGAGTGGGAGAAGGATCAAGTATGACTCCCCAGGATTAAGGCTGACGCCACAGGGTGGATGGGGTGCCAATTCTGGAGATAGGGAAGGGTGGGGAAGGGAGGGATGGGGAGAAGATTCAGATCCTAGTAGGTACTCAAGTGGTAGTGATATAATGGCGGGTCCACTAGTGGTCTCTCTCTTGCTCGTTCCCCAGCTTCTGTCCCTTCATGTGGTCCAACAGATGGGCCCCCTTTTGCCTCATGCAGCACCAAAGAAGGAGTCCTTCAAATATCCAGCAAGTTTCCTGGGTGCCTCCAGCTGCCCCAATCTACTGTTCCCACCTCACTTCTCAGCAGACTTTTGGCTTTCTTAGGCTGCAACCACAGCAATAAGGACATGTGGCTTTGGGCTCCCTAAAGCTTCCAGAAGGAGACAGCAGAGTTGGGGGTTCATCCTTCTTGCCAGGCTTTATTCAGAATGAGACACAGTAGCTTCTGTGATAGCTAAGGCCCCCCAATTCTCTACCCATCCTCAGTCAAGTGGTCACTCTCCCTGGATGCTCTGTGCCTCCACAGACTCATTTCCCACCCTCATCGCTGGAACCCACTAGTGGCCTGGCACTGGGGATTGTGTTAATCCCCTGCACAGTGGTCGTTCCTCCCCAGTTCCTCAGCAGGGTCCTCTCACAGCTGCTATATTGGGCACTGGGTGGCCCAGTTTCAGCTAATGCAGCAGAGAAGATGGTCAGTCAATAAGCAGGCAGTTATCAAGTATCGGCTCCAGCCTAGCCCTGATGGGCAAAGGAGGAGGGCTGGGGGAGCCCCAAGGCTAGCATAGGGCACACGGGGACAGGGTCTCTGTCGCTCTGGACTGCTTGGTGGAGCACTGTCAGCTCTTCTGTGCAGAAACTATCTTTTGCCTTGTGTAGCAGAGAAAGCTTTGCAGTGCAGTTGGTGAGGTTGGTGCAGAACCTGAGGGTCAGACCTTGCAGCTCTCACCATGCAGCCTGCTCTCAGAGTCCACAGGCTTCCAATTCTCTGCTTCCCACCCCTGGGAGAGCAGGGGCCGAGACTACAGCAGAGCAAGAGCTACTTCTTAGCCCTTTTTTTCTAGCCCGGAACCAAGAGCTCTGATGCACACCCACGCAGCTAGAATGCAGTGTCTGTCCCAGGCAGTGATTCTCTTGGGGGCACCAGAGGGAAAGGTCTGTTGAAAAAAAGCCCCTCTACCCCAGATTTTTTGTTTCATTTTTTTATTGAAGTATAATTGACTTACAATATTAGTTTCAGTTGTACAACATAGTGATTTCATATTTTTATACATTACAAAATAATCACCAGGATAAGTCTAGTTATTGTCCGTCACCATACAAAGTTATTACACTATTATTGACTATATTCCCTATGCTGTATATTACATTCCCATGACTTATTTTACCCCAGATATTTTTAACGATCACCTTTTCAGAGACACATCTCTCTCCCCCTGCTTTATGGAGGTACGTGAGTTGAATGAAGGGTAAGAGTGGTCTCCCCAGACAGAAAGTTCAGGTACTTGGAACTGTGTCATCTTGGAGTAGTTACCTAACCTTTCTGAGCAAAACTCTTCTGCAAAACAAGCTTCTTAATACTTCCTCTAAAGGTTGTAATGAGGCTTAGGGATGAGATACATTAAGAGCCTGGCACATAGTAGGCACTCAGTAAATGGGGACTATTACTATCGTCAAATAATCCAAACTTGGTTCTCACATACCACTTGCTGTGTGGCCACTGTAGTTCCACTGGGACAAGTCCTCATCGAGATGAGTTGCGTACTCTGTGAGAGCAGGGTGTGGTTCTCTCCATCTGCCTCGCTCATTGTATTTCAGTACCTAACAACACATGCCTGGCTGGCACTCAGTAGGTGGCTGAATCAGTGTCTGTGGGGGGAAGGAAGCCTTAGTGGGGCAGACTGAGTAGCCAGGTAGAGAAGAAGTTAGTTGGTTATTTTACATTCACCCACAGAGGGCAAACGCAGGTACTGGAGAGTGAAGGGTTATTTCATTAAAACGTCCCCAGGAGATGAGAGGAGTAAAGGGTCTCGCTCAAGCTTACCTGGCAAGTTAGGGGGGAGTATTCTGGCCTCCTGACCCCCAGCTCAGCTCCTGTTGGTCCCCGTGCTCCTGTTTCTATGAGGAAAGGGTGTGAATAGTCCCTCCTGAGCTCTGCTTGTCTTCCCAAGGCCTTGTCCAGCCCTTCCTGGACGGTTGGCCTCTGAGGGAGCCGAAGCAAGGGCTCCGCTGGGGGCTGGCAGCTCCGTAAATCCTCTCTGGGGAGGAAGACATTCAATGTGTTTGGGGACTTGCTGTGCTCAGCAGACACACCTGCCATGGTGGCCGATCCTCTGCAGAATAAATACAACACCCCTTACTCCACATTATGGGCTCCTGGGGCTGCCATTCTCAGATGGCCCAGCAAGGGCTGGGGAGAGACGCAGAAACCACTCAGCGGCTCTGTCAGGCTCAGGGGCTGACAGTCTGGGAGCAGCCAGCAAGCCAGAGAGGGGTGTGAAGGCATGACACCTTCCCTCTGCCGTCATCACCTGTAATCATGACAGGAGGCCACGGTGGCTTCAGGCTCTTAGTGGTGTGTGTGTGTGTGTGTGTGTGTGTGTGTGTGTGTGTGTGTGTGTGTGTGTGTGTGTGTGTGTGTGTGTGTGTGTAGGGAGCTATAGCTTTTTTTAAAGGTCAAAAAATTATATCCTGGGTTTTCAGACCTTTCATTCAATTCTGCTTGCTCACCCCTGCCCCCGCCCATCCCAGTCCCTCATTCAAGGCCTTGTTGGGAAGAGTCCCAACAAGGCTAATCTCTTTCCTGTTTGTGCCCCACCCAATCCTCATGCCCTACCCCCACCATTAATCTTCCTTGACGTAGGAACACAGTTTATATGTTCAAGTTAAGAAATGTTTTCTGACAACACAAGTCCTGCCCTCAATGGCACAGACTCACAGTCTCTTGGGCAAGACTGACAATTTACCAGCTGCCACGCAGCAGGAGGCCTGAGCAAGCCTGGCGCACACACAAGCACACAGGGCCAAGGTTACTCCCCCAGCCTAGGATGCTCAACCCCACCCCACCTTTTACCTGTGCTCAAAAGTCACCTTCCCTGCCTCCTAGCCAGTTATATCTTAACCTGTCCAGGCCTTGGAGTTGAGGAGAAAGATGAAAGAAGGATGTTTAATATCTAAGACCATGTCTAAAACACACACACACACACACACACACACACACACACCCTCAGAAATCTGTTCCCTTTTCTTTCCTAATTCCTACTCATTCGTTAATAGTCAACTCAGATGACACTTCCTCCCAGAAACCTTCCTTGTTTTGGTGTGTTTACAGCTCCCCATGCTCCCCTGTAACACAGCCCTTGTCAGATTGCACCAAGGTAACCTCCTTCACTGGCCTGTGAGCAACTTGAGGGTGGGGTCCAAGCCTATTCAACTCTCCTTCACAGTGTCCAGCATGGTTTCTGCCCATTTTTGGTATCTAATGCCTGACCAGTAAGTGAATGGTAATAGTAGCAAGTGACTCTCGAACACCTAACGTTTGCTAGGCCTTTGCGAAATACTTTATGTGGATTCTCTTATTTAAATCCTTGCACAATTTTATGAAGAGGCACTAATAGTGTTTTCTAATAGTAATAATATATTCCTATTTTCCACATTTTCTGAGGAAGCTGAGGCTCAGAGAGGTTAAACAACTTATTATTAGTCACACAACATCTAAGTGTAACTGGAATTGTTGAATGAACAATTGAATGGATGAATGAAAAGACCTGCATTTGAGCCTTGACTCCAACCTTACTGCTGGGTGATTTTGGGTAAATCACTTACTTCTTTGGGTCTCAGTTTCCACACCTATAGAATGGGCATAATTCGTTATGCCTACTGCAGAGAGTTGTCTATAAAGGAGTGCTCTCAGAAAAGGAAAATGGCTGCATTGTTCAGGGATGAGTTGGTTCTGGGTGTGTGTGTGGAGGCTCCCAAACCCCCACCCCAAGCTGTCCCCTGGCCTGCAGAGTACCGCCCAAGAGCTGGCCTGACTGCCTGGCACTGAGGTGGCAGAAGGAGCTAATGTTGGCTGCCGGGCTATGGGTACATGAGTGGAGCAGAGACCCGAGAGACAGACACAACTGTCACCGGGAAGTAAGAAGGATCAGGAAGTGGGTGCTGCCGCACGCCTGGCAGAGGGGCTGAGTTTGTCTTTGGAGCTGACGTTTAAAGAGAAAACCTCTTCTCTCTTCCCCCTCGGGTGTCGTGCCACACTGTCTACCACCTGCTGGAGCTGTAGAC
This sequence comes from Grampus griseus, assembly GCF_964374135.1. NCBI lineage: Eukaryota > Metazoa > Chordata > Mammalia > Artiodactyla > Delphinidae > Grampus > Grampus griseus. The sequence continues at coordinate 60,990,641 of NC_139017.1, forward strand.
AGCTCTCCTGGCTGCTGGGAGACGGTGCTGCATCTCCAGCACTCAGTGGAGTGGAGGCCCCACACCAACAGGTCCCTGACCACACGAGGTGGGCGGGCGCCTTGGGCCTGGTGGGGAGGGAACTCACAGTGACTGGATGTGCGGGCTACTGCTGGGCTTTAACTCCTCCATGATGGGCAGCTCCAGGGCCTCAAGGGGTCTGCACAGGAGCGGTTGTCACCTCCCACCGCTGAAGTCCACGCAGGCAAGGAGGGGCCATTCTCTAGGCCGCAGTCTTCCTGTCAGAACATGGCCTGAGTCTGAGCTCGGTCTACTGTCAAGGTTTAAAGAAAAAAAAACTTGGGAGGAGAATCAAGAAAAGGGGAACCCCCTCCCAAACCAGGGAGACCTGATCCCCCAATTCACTCAGTACAGAGAGAGACCCGGAGCCGGAACTCAGAGGCTGGAGCTCAGTCTGCCGCTGTACCCATCTGGACAAGCCACCTCACTTCCCCGGCGCTGCAGCTTCCTCAGCAAAGGGGACTCACAGTCCCTGCCTGACTTCTCAGGGTTGCTGCAAAGATCCAGCATGCAGTGTGTGTGCTGAGTCTGAGGAAAGAAGGGATGCTGAGAGGCACAGAGCTCTGAGTGCCTTAGGCGTCAGGCTGGCAATGTTGGTCTCTCAGTCCTGACTCTGCTACTTACTTGTTCTATGATCTTGCCCAAACTCTCTGAGCCTCAGTTTTACACGTGTAAAATGGAAATAATGACATCTTCCTCATTGGATTGTTGAGGGGATTACACGTGAAAATAATGTAAACCCACCATCTCTCTCCAGTATCACAGGGGCTTGTTCTTCCCCTTTCCTGCCGTTTCATGGGAGGGAAGACGATGGATGGGTAGCGCATGCACACGTGTGTCTCTCTGTCTCTGTCGCGGTTGGGGCAGACAGTTAATACAGCCACCCTCAACTGTGGCTTGAGAGGTTCCTTTACATGCATGCCATGGCCTAACGTTGGTGAGCTCCACCTGGGGAAGTGGCCGTGGCACGGCTCGGAGGTGCATAGTGCCGTATACACAGGTGAGGTGTGCTCTGTCACTGTTCTGGGTACAGTCCCCCTCTGCTTCAAGCTCCTCCATGAGCCCAGGGGCTGCCTGACAGGAGAGGATCCTGAGGAAGGAGACATGTGGTCTTGGGGTAGAGGGAGTACCTGCATGCTGAGTGTCCCCTCCATGTCAGGAACAGTGATGAGCGCCTTCTTTGGTAGCATATTTAATTTTATTTAGCCTTGCAAGGCTGGCATCAACACCATTTTTACAAATAAATAAATAAGAGAACCAGGGAGGTAAAGGAACTGGAAAATAGTTATCCAGCTAGTAATTAGCAAAACTGGGATTTGTACCAGCTTACCAGATACCAAAGTGAATGCTGCTTGTGATATACCCACTAACCCAGCCACTCTCCTCAGGGATTTCCAGACTGTGGGGAACCACAGCCCCTGTCCTCAGAGAGCTTCTAGGCTAAGATGGAGGCAGAACACAAGATTTTGCAGTTAAGAGAAATTGGCACAGGCCGAGCTAAGAGGGCTGAGATTTCTGGGACAGAGGCTGCTAGTGGGCATAGGCCTGGCCTGACCTGCCATCTGGTTTCCTTTAGGCCCTGCCTGCTTTCTCTCAGGTTCTAGGGCCTGCATGTGCTCATTTGCACAGCTACCTCGATCACAAGTGCAGGGAAGCTAAATCAGGAGGTGTTGCTAACATCATGGCAGCAGAAATAATCCCATGAGGTCCATGGAAGTGAGAATGGAGGAGGTGGGCTAGAGAGGCAGCCCAGCCGACCCTGGGCTGGGTCCTAGGGCTGAGTGTTGTGAGGGATTCCAGGAGACCTTCTCTGCCACCCACAGGTAGCATGCATGCCACAAAGAGCACTGGGCCAGGTTCAGAGGAACCTGGGTTCAGTCGCAGCTCAAACACTAATCAGCCAAGCTATAGCCTTGGGCACTCGCTGAACCTTCTTGGGCCTCTGTAAAATGGCAACAACAGGGGCTTCCCTGGTGGCGCAGTGGTTGAGAGTCCGCCTGCCGATGCAGGGGACACGGGTTCGTGCCCCAGTCCGGGAGGATCCCACATGCCGCGGAGTGGCTGGGCCCGTGAGCCATGGCCGCTGAACCTGCGCGTCCGGAGCCTGTGCTCCGCAACGGGAGAGGCCACAGCAGTGAGAGGCCGGCGTACCGCAAAAAAAAAAAAAAAAAAAAAAAATGGCAACAACAAAATCTGCCCTGTCTATCAGGCAAGCTGAAATGCTTTGTGAGGAGAGCTGTGCGCCCCACTATCATTTCGCTGAGGTGGGGAGCCTCTTGCCTTCCCTTCTCCCACCCTGGCTCCCTGCCTTTCCTCTCTCCATATGGTGGAGGTGGCTGTCCATTAACAGAAACAAGTCACACAGGTGGTTTGCAAGGGACCTGGCAGGGATTTGAGTTCCTATTTCCTGCAGGGTCCAAGACAATGCCTTTCCTTTTTCTGGGCTCCTCAGACAGGCTTCTCCCCAAACAAGGGTGGGGAGGGTTACTTCTGGGCCAGCGTTAGGCTGAATGCCATTGGGCCTTGCTTCTCACACACATTGCAGTCTGAGAAGCTTGGACAAAAAGGGGTACTGGGGAACATAAGACTATAATCCCTATTCTCAAAGTCCTCACAGCCTCATGGGGATATTATTGTGTGAAACACAAAACCCTGGTTTGGGACGCAGCTGACCTGAGTTGCAGTTCCAATTCTGACCACCAGCTCTGTGACCTTGAGGGAGTTACCCAGTCTTCTCATCTGTGGAGATGCTGCCTCCCTCCTAAGATGATTGTGGGAAGAGGAAAGGAGAGACTGTATGTAAAGCTCAATGCCAAGTGGTTACTATAGGAACACTGGGAGGTGGGCTAGGCAGATATCAGCTCCATTTTGGATAAGGAAGCTAAGATTCTGAAAGGTGATGTAATCTGCTAACACAGCAAGTTTGAGTCTGATTAGAGCCCAGGCCCTCTAATGCCTGTCACACGCCTGCCAGTGTTGTGTTATCTGGAGCCTTTTGCTTCCTTGGCCAACTGGTGTAACTCTGTTGGAGATAGTGGATACCAGCTATGGAGGTCAGAGAGGGAGAGTTTTGGATGGTCAGGCCTTTGTGGGATTTGAAAGTTGGGGACCCTAGAGTTGGACCTTCCAAATGGCCCATATTGTTGGTATTAATATCAGCTGGGTGAGGGAGGCCACTCTGGTGTCCCCACCTTGTGCCTGCAGTGCCTGTCCTACCTGATTCTTGCCTGGTTGAATCCCCAAGACCCATTGTTGTCAGCAATCTGCATTTTCTTTTTTGTGGCTCTGAGCACAGCACTTTGAAGTTTTTGTGAATGGTGGATGGGAAAAAAAGGCTTCGATATAATAAGCTTCCTCCTCTCCCACGTACATCATAATGTGAGATTCCCGCGTCGAGGGTCGTGGCAGATGTGAGTGATTTATTGGGCTTTGCAGAGTGGCAGAAGTGACTGAAAATATGGTCATTGATCAATGCTCAGAGAAGCTGCCTCTCCAGACCCCTGCTCTGGGATGCTGCCAGCGGCTCCATGCTGCTCCGTTATCCTGGCACAAATCACAGGGGTGTAGGGCAGCTCCCTGAGAACAGACTGTTCCCTACTTCCACCCAGGGACAGCTGTGAGGGGAAGGGCTGGTCTTGTAGTTAGAACCACCTAATTAAGTGGCTTAATGTATTAAGCTGGATGACTTATAATGGAAAGTGACTGGGTGACTGGGACAGAAACTGGGAATGGAAATCTCAAGGATTCTATGGAAGGTCCCTCATCTGGGTGGGCTGGGTGCAGGGTCTTCTACCTGCCAGGAGGGATGTTGTGGAGAGAAGCAAAAAGCTTCAAAGTGGCTTCCTCTTACCCTCCTTCCTACTTTACTCACATTTAAAGTGGTTATTGATATCATTGGATTAATGTTTACCGTGTTGGTACCTTTCCTATTCATTGGGTTTGTTGTTTGTTTCTCCCCTACCTTCTCTTTTCCGCCTTCTCTGGTTTTAACTGAGCATTTTATATGAATCTATTTTCCTTTCTAAAAATATTATTGTGTGCCTTACTGTGTACCAGATACCACAGTGGGTGGTATACAACCACTGTGAATACAACATTGAACCAGACCTGACTCCTGCTCTTGGGGTTTGGCAGTTATATGCTCAGGGAGGAAACAAATAATTTTACTGATTGCCCCACATGGGGAAGAGGAGGGCATCAGCTCCCACCTTGATCCAGGGGATCCTGCTGCATGCTGTCCTGGGCAGGGGACTCTATGCCCAGCCTGTATCTACCTGGGCAAGACTGGGTGCTTCCCTACCTTCCACTGCATCAGGATCCCCCTATCCCCAGCTCATCTCTGGGGCTGGGGCAGAAAAGAGGAGGAAAACCTGCAGCAAATGCAGGGCATTGGAGGGGCAGGGTGGGGCAGGGCTCAGGGCTGATAGCTGTTGCTAAACTCTTCTGCGTGATGCTACCTGAGTGGCTGCACTGGTTCCTGGATTGCGCCTGGCCTGCAGCTTCATGTAAATGGTCCCGCACACTGTGGGGCTCAGTGAATAGGCACGTGTTGGGACGTAAGACACAGAAAGCAACAAGAGGCACCAAGGAGGGATGATGGGAAACTGCTGGGTGCTGGGGTTCTTACCACTGTTATCTGGGCTCCAAACTCCACCAACCTGGATGTGAAGTGGGGAGAAAGTCCAGAACCTGGGAGAATATGACTGCAACTTCTTCCAGGTCCCAAGAGCAGGACTGCCTTGGGTTGTGGTGCAGCAAGAGGGACTGAAGTTAGATCCTGGGTAGGACTTTCTTTTTTTTTTTTTTTTTCCGGTACGCAGGCCTCTCACTGTTGTGGCCTCTCCCGTTGTGGAGCACAGGCTCCGGATGCGCAGGCTCAGCGGCCATGGCTCACGGGCCCAGCCGCTCCGCGGCATGTGGGATCTTCCCGGACCAGGGCACGAACCCGTGTCCCCTGCATTGGCAGGCGGACTCCTAACCACTCCGCCACCAGGGAAGCCCCTGGGTAGGACTTTCTGATGTAAAAGTACAAGCGATGGAATGGAGGGAGGCCTGAGGGTGAAGGTGGGACCTTTCTTTAGAAAGAGGACAAAAGTCTCCCTGTCTTCTCTGTCCTCCTCCCACATCCTGCCATCTGTTGCATCTTTTCTAGAATAGAGGGCTAGATGCTATGAACTTTAGGGAGCCCTGAAGGCCCAGGCAGCTAAAGCAGAGAAAGACCCCAAGCCCTATGAGAGCAGTTGCCTCCTCAGGGCGAGCATCCCTGTCCCCCAAGCTAGCCCCTGTGACTCCAGGCTCTGGGCACTAGGGCACTGGGTCTGCTGTCCGGCTCTCAGTGGACCACTGCCTTTGGGCTGCTCTGGAATCTATATAGTCTCTCTGGCCAGAGTTGGATCATGGTCCCTAGAGGGAAACAGGCCTTCAGGCAGATGTTGAGTACTCTGTGGTTCCAGACAGGCCAGGAGATATGCAGAAGGGAGGTGGGAGAAGGGGCATCGTGAGCTCCCCCTGAGTCTGCCTCGCCTGTCTCCAGTCTCTACACTGGCCACTTGCTCAAGAGAGCTTTACTGCGCTTAACCAGGAATTGTGGCTTCTCCAGGGCCCTGTGTGGGGTTTGTGCTGGGCTCAGCAAGCTCCCACATCCCTATCTGCTCCCCACCCAAGACTCAGATGCTAGGCAGACAGATCGGGGAACACAGACTAATTCTGTACCAGTCTTGAGTTAGGTAGGAGAGCTGAGTGCAAAATGGATACTAAAGCCATGTGACCAGTCTTTCCAAAGTGAAACAAATAACTTGTTGTTTGTCTGTGTCACTGCAACCTGTTCTGTATCTCTTCAGGAGCTGACTGTATTTTCTGGGGGAGTCGGGGACATCCTTGGGAGAGGGGTGGTGATAACACTAGGCACCAGTTGCCACTATTCACAGAGGGGCCTCATGGTCCCAGTGAGCCTGCCAAGCAAGTCTTCTTGTGCCATTATGCTGAGGACAAAAGCAAGGCTCAAGGAATTTTTACTTGGTCAAGGCCACAAGCTGTTAACTGGTAGAGCCACAGCTTGAACTCAGATCTGGCTCAGCAGCACTCTTCATTCCTTCACTCACAACAAATATTTATTTCTCTTTCCATTCCATGTTGCTCCCCATCTTCCTCTCCATGGGGCACATAGCTGGAGCATGAAATCCTTAGGGGGGGACTCCCTTCTGGGGAGTTGTATGTGCCTCTCAACTACTGCCCCTGGGATCCTCATCCCCAAACTGGTTTTTGGTGTTCCCTCCCTCCACTAGTGCCAAGCTCACCTCTTCGTATAAGATGATCTGACACATTTCAGAAGAGGGGAACTTGACCTGCCAGAGCTTGGGAAACATCTCATTCAGTCCTACATTATCCAGATGAGGATAGAGATGCCCCCAAAGGAGAGGAGTTTCACCCAAGGCCAACTCATTCCCTCCCAACAAAGCCTGGACCAGAACCGAGGTCTGCTGGTTCCCACCACAGTGAGGTGCTCCAAGGGAGGACTGCCCTGCTCTGGGGGTCCTCATGTCATTGCTGTCCTTGCAGGCACCTTGATGGGCAGCGTGGGCCCCCTGCTCTCTCAAGCCTGGCGAGCTCTGCCCATTTCCAGCTCCCTCCTGCCCTCACCCTCTTGATGTGCCAGCCAGGCTGCGGGATTCCCTGCCACCTCTTAAAAGTGACCACTGTCTGCAAAGACCAGAGAGGCTGCTGGGGAATGATTCAATCAGCTCCCTTTTCCTATAATGTCAGGTCTTTCCACTTGGTTGGAAAAGAAATTTGGCCCCCTTTACTACAGTGGTCATCCCAGTAAGGCCTCACTGCGCCAGCCACTCGTAGGTCATTAAATACATATGCAGACAGGAAAATTTTTTTCCATACTGCCAAATGAGTCAGAAAGTCTCCCACAGCAGGTGGGGTAATTTGCCCTTGGTATTTTCACCATCCTGGCCTTACCCCAAGAGCTGGAGAGAATCAAATCTCAGAGCAGGAAATGGCCAGGAATGCTGAGGTCTGGGTCCAGTTGTCCTGAGTTTACAGTTCAGGTCAGACACCCTCCTCCCTGAAGACCACCCTGTCACTGGGATGTGGGGCTGCACTGGTCTCAGGAGTTAGAGGACTGGGGCTGGGGAGGAGGTGGCTGCATCTCAAAATTACCTGGGGGATTGTGTCAAAGTGCAGTCCCTGGGCCTCCCATCGCCTGTGTGGGGACATTCTGATACGCCCCGGACTGCGGGAAAGGGTTGGGGATTGTAGGCAAGTATACTTTGAAAATATGCCTTCCCCAAACCTGAGAACCTCCCTCCCTACACTACCCCCTGCAGCCTCCTCTAGATCAGGTGCACTGGACAAATCCCAACGCCTCTTTGTAAGGATGAGAGGATGCAACCAGAGAGGAGAGGGGCTTTGTCAGAGGCACACAGGCCTGAGGTAGAACTTGCAATGTCAGTTACCTGTGCCACCTTTCAGTTTGGGGTTGACGCCAGGAACTTTGGCCTCATATGTTTTATTTAGCCTGGGCTGCTCTCCCATCAGACTGGGCATTCCCTCTGTTCAGGGGCTATACCTTCCCCATCAGATGGAGAACTCCTTTAGGTCAGGGGCTATGTTTTTTCTGCTCACTCCCAGATTCAAGGAAGGGGCTCTGAATCTGAAGCAGGGAGAATAGAGGACGTTCAGAATAGAGGACGCTACTGGGTCACATACATAGACATAATTGTTTTTCCCACCAGGCTGTTGAGTTGTTTGTCCTCAGAACGTGACCAGGAGTTATTTCCAAGGCCCATTACGCTACTAGCCTAACTAATTTATCCAGCTCTCTTCTTTCAAGGAGTTCAGTGTCTGGGCCCGCTCTCTATAGTTCTGCAAACTAGCCTTGAGGGTGTCCAATGGATCCCCCTTTTGGGGATTGGTGACACTGATATTTAGAGTTGGTGGGTGATGCCACAGGTCCCGAAGCAAGCAAGATTCAAGGCAGGATTATTAGGACCCAGACATCCAAGTCCCTCCCCAGGGTCCCTGATCCAGACTCCCCCGGGGAATGTTACCATTAAATATTTGGTCCCTGGAGTGTGCCCAGTGCCTTTGATTGTATCCGGTTTCCTGTTTCCTTTGAGAGGGAGAATTTCTCTGAAGGAAGTGGTTTATAGTCCTAAAGCCTTACTTCCCTGGTCTTGAGATCCAAGTTTCCAGTTACAACTAGCTGAGATCAATGATAAGGAGGGAGGCAAGGAAGGAGGTCACCAGAGCTGTGGAATATCGCTCCTTCTTACAAGGCAAGAAAGTGGGAAGGGAAGATGGAGGGTTCAGTCCCAGACTATCCAAACTGCCCATTGCAGAAAGATGCAGACATGATCCGGTCCCCTACCCAGCCGCATGCCCAGTGCCTTGGTGACAATAAACAGGGACAGCCAGGCCTGAGGACCCTGCCCTGGTCTCAGCAGTTCACAGGACACTTCAAACAGAGCCTTCAAACAGAGCCATGTTTAGCCTTTTCCAAACCCATCCTGTGGATTCTCTCTCTCTTCTTTTGAGTCAACACATATTTATTAAGCGTCCGGTCAGTTCTCTCATCCCTCGAGGAGGGAGTTCTTTGTGATAACTACATTCAATTTTTCCTGCTCCAGCTTCACTCCTGAACCGTTGGGATCTAACCAGGAACATAGAAATCGCTTAGGCGTTTACAGCTGAGGGCTTTTAATGCCAGGAATTGGTCACACAGGTGATGAAGCATCTAAGAAGTCAAATAGGGGACAGTGAGGTAACTCAGACATTAGCAACAACAGGAAGCTACCCCTAGGCTGAAGGGCAAAGGAAGGAGGTGGTCCTGGAGCCCAGGGGCTACAGGGGGCTAGTGGAAGCTGAAACCATAGGGGGCCTGGCTGGTGGGAGGTAGAGCCAAGGAAGAGATATAACCGCTGCCTGAGACCCATCTGTGACAGAGAGAGGGCGGTGGAAATATCCTTCCACCTCCTTCCTCCAGCACTCCAATGCCTTCCATGAACCCAGCGACCCAGGAGCTTGGGAAATGCAGCCTGCAGGGGTCAGCCGCCCTCCGCCGTGACTCAGAGCAGGGCAGGAAAAGGAGGGGAAGCTGAGGACATACAGCTTCAGGACCAGCCACTCCAGTCTTGTTTGTACAGTGACGGAGCAGCTTCTCTGAGCACCTTCCCCCGTTGGTCAGTTCTTGGTCCACCAAGGAGAGTTTTTGCGGATCTCTGTGCCGCCTGCCCCCCTTCTCTTTTCTCTGTCAAATGCATCTTTCCTGCCTAGGTCCCCTGGTGTGTTCACCACCTGATGGCATTCTGAGCTTTTCCTGTTCTGAGGAGGCTTATTGTTCACGTTCTCAGAGTCAGCTTAAAAGTCAGTCCCCAGTGGTGTCCAGGAAGAGCCCTCCTGTGAGGCTGTAGGCAGACAGAGGACACCCCTCTGTGCAGTCAGGCCTCCGACTGGATTTGATCCCACCTATGAAAGGGGCCTCTTCATGAAGCAAAGGACCAATGGGGAGCTCAGGCAGGCTCATGGCTCCTGCTGGGGCTTAGCTTGAGTTGGAAATGCTGCTCCTCTGGAAGACTCTGGGGAGGCTAGTTCTGGCCCGGGGTAGCCTCTGCTGGTCTCACCGTATGCAGGTACAGAGCTGGGGCTCAGGGCTGCCATAGATGTGCTGGAGGCTGGCTGGTGGCCTGGTGGCACTCACTCATACCTCTCATAAGGGGCCCTCATCAGAGCAACCTTATGTCACAGGACTTAAGCAGGGGACCAGTAGTTATCTGACTTAGCAGCAGATCCCCACAGCTTCTAGCCCAGTGGGTAATGAACAGGGGAAAGATTTTTTTCATCCAGGGCACTGTAATTGCTTCTGAGACTTCAGTTATGCCTTTCTAATCTGACTGTCTCTAATTGAGCACCTACCATTTAATCCTTATCTGTGGTTCCCTGACGTACTCACATGGTAGGTCCTCAATTAATCATGAATGATCGAATAATTTTCTTTATCATTTTTATTTATCATTTATTTATTTATCATTGAATAAAATGTATTTGTCATTGAATAAATCATAAATGATTGAATAAATGGATATATGGACTCATGTATCCATTTTTACGTCTATTTACTCATTCATTCAACAAATAATTATTGAGTACTTTTCTAGGTACTGGGAACACAGTTGGTGAACTTGCAAAATGAATCTCTGTCCTAATGGGGTTACATTCCACTGGAGAGAAACAGATAATAAATTCCTAAACACCTATATATTTATATCTATATCTAAACGAGAGAGGAAGCAGTTGTGGGGGGGGTAGGTGAATGGATTCAGAGAGTCAAGAAGTGATAAGCTCTATCAAGAGAATTAAAAACAGCAGAAGGCTATGGAGTGAAGGGCTTCTTTTGCAGGGTGGCCAGGGAATCTCCTCTGAGGAGGTGACATCTAAGCTGAGATCTGGATGTGGGGGAAGGAGCCTCCCCAGCCCTCTCAGGGAGGTGAGCAGGAAGTGCAAAGGCCCCAGGTGGGAGGTGCACACAAAGAAGTGTCCGGCAGTGTGGTCTGGACTTCCTGAGTGAGTGCAACAGGACTGGGAGTAGGGGAAGGGCCCCTGGCCAGGGAGGAGTCAGGGTCAGGGAATGGCCCCACTCTCCCTTCAGTGGTCGGGATCAAAACATGAGAGTCATCCTGATGGTGCATTCTCTCACCTGGACATCCAAACTCAGCAACAGGTCCTGTTGGCTCTGTTCCCAAACACATCTGACAGCCAGGCACTCCTCCCCACTCCCCACTGCCACCCACGAGAGCTCACCACCTCGCCTCTTACCTGGATGGCTGAAATACGCTCTCCCCACGGTGTTCTTGCTTCCCCTGCTGCACACAACACACTCTCCACACGGCAGCCCGAAGTATCTTTTAAAAACAGAAATTGGAGATTACTCCTTTGCTTACAATGGCTTTCCCTGCACAAGAATAAAACCTTGGAACCTTTCGTGTGACCTGCCCAGCCCAGGTGGCCCCGCCCTGGCCCTTGCCTTCACTCTCCGGAAGCCCCGACTAGCTGCTCTGCTCCCTGAGCCACTCGGGCCTCAGGACTTTGCCTGCTGGTACCTCATGCCTGGCTGTCCTAGGTGATCATGTCCCTCTCTGCTCAGTGTCTCCTCCCCAGAGAGGCTGTCCTGAGCACGTACACAACCTAAGCCAGCGGCACTCCATGCCCAGCCACTCGCTCTCAGGGTGTCCTATTTATTTCACTTGGTAGGTCTCAAACAATCTGTTTATTGGTTTATCCCCTGCCTCTAGAATGTTACTTTCCTGAAAGCCTGTTCTCTTCGATATTCCTGAACCCGGCACTTGTAACCGGGCACCTAAGAGCCCTCCGTGAATATCTGTTTAATGAATGAAAAGGGAGGGTGCCTCAGCTGCCTACTTGCCCCAGCACTGACGACTAAACAGCTGAGCAGATCATGAACAGACCAGTCTGAGGGCTACAAAGAGGTTGGACTTGGAGGGAGGAGGGAGGCTCCCAGGCAGGCCTGCTGCCATCTTCAGAGCTGCCCAGTCCAGGGGGTTGCCTGAAGCAGGGGAGGTCCACCATGACTCCCTTCTTCTGTACTGGACCTCCACCCTCTGAGCCCCCTTGTCCTCCATCTTCCCAAAGTGGCAGAGCTGGCGTCCTTCATGGGCTTTGGACTAGGACAAATCTCAGTCTTAGAAATTCCATCTCTACCTCTTACTCACTGAGTGACCTTGGACATGTTTCATAATCTGAATCTCAGTTACTGCGATTAGAAAATGAGAATAATAATCATAATAATGCCTAAGTCACAGGGCTGTCTATAAAGTTGGTGCCAGCACGTGAAAAGCGTCAATAAATGTTAGCTTCTATCAGCATTGTTATTATTGCTGTCAATCCGTTAACTATTATTTTTGAGCATCCCCCCTCCCTTAGCCTCCAGGACCTCCTCCCCTCCTTTGGCAGCCCTGCCAAGGTGTCCAGGGAAGTAGCAAAGGCTTCCTCTGCCTTGCCCTATTTGGGTACAGGATTTGTAGCCCTCCTTCCCTAACTTTGACCTCTAAACCACACTTACTTATTCTTGCAGCAGCTATATTATGAAAAACTTGTCTGTTCAGCTAGGCCAGCTCTTGGCAACAGGAGACTCGTCCACCTCTTTCCTTAAGCTCTCCCTTTTCCTCTTGGAGTCTCTGCCACCCCAACTACTCTAGGTACCCAGTTTTTTCATTTTTCTCATCATCAATAAGAAGATACTGACAAATAAAGTAATTCATACTATGGAGTCAGCGTTATCTTGGCTTTAAAAATAACACACAGAGAGGGCGATTCTTAACCCAAAGGAACATCTCACCAATGGGGGAATTTTAGGCACTGTGTGGGAGCTACAGGAGCGGGCAGGGCTCTCCCTGGTTTCTTCAACAACGTCTTTAAGGAGCTGCCTGCCCTGCTTGCCTGTGGACAGGGCTCCACTTGGTGTTCCAGTGCCTCCATTCTGTTGCTTCCCCTTTGTCTGTCTGAGACTGCACACTCCTGAGGACAGCCATCTCTCTGGCTAGCTCTCACAGGGCTGTCTATAAAGTTGGGGGTTATGAGGCCTTGGACCATGACTTGGTGGGACAAGTGTTTGTGGCACATTCAGCACGCCCCACCCCATGTGCACTCTAGGACTTGCAGCCTCTGCTTCTCTTTCCCACGTGTAGGGAGAGGTAAGTTTTTCTCCCAGCTCTGAGAGGCAGCCCTTCCTGTGAGAGCCAGCCCTACCTCAGCCAAGGTCCTGGGTCCAGCCCTTTCCCACCATGGAGAAAATAGCAAGAAAAACAGATGAGAACTGATACCCTAAGCTGCAGGGTCTGCTGGGACCTGGCCCGGAGGAGCCCTAGGAAAGCTTTAACCCCCGGGGCTCCAGGCAGTTGGGAAGGGTGAGGGGAAGAGAAAAGGCGGTACCTCTCTAGCTAGAAGTTACCTCCTCCTCTGTCACCTGGGACACTGTCAGAATTCACCTCCTCTCTTGGTGGGTCATCACTGCCCAAATGTGGGTCCTGGGCGAGATACCCCCTCCCCTAGTCCTCGGGCTGGACGGCAATACCAGAGGTCACTTTGTCTACCCCCCTTTCTCTGGGTGGTACCACCTTTGAATAGGGTCTAGACATTCCCATTTTAAAGCTTGTAGGAAAGGAATGTTCCCAATCTGCCAGTCATCCACATCTAAACAACCCACAGTCAGCCTGGTGCCCTGAGGAGAGCTGGTCTTGGAGTCAGGAGATGTGGGCAAGTCGTTGCCCATTTCTGGACCTCGAGTTCCTAATCTGTAAAATGGGGATTCCATTTTGCGCTGTACTCACCTCACAGGGTGGTTACGGGGATTACCTGGGACATGAACGTAAAAGGACTTTGTAAATGATCAATATGACGTAAATCATAGCTGTGATGGGCTCTGATAGGGGGTACTTGGCCTACATCCTTCCTTCCGCAGCTGCCGCTCCATTGGGCTCTGCGGCGGCTCACCACAGGGACCTGCACCCTGCCTGTGACAGCTGTGGCAGAGTACCTTAGCCTTTTTTTTTTTTATTTTTATTTATTTATTTTTATTTTTATTTTTTTACATCTTTATTGGACTATAATTGCTTTACAATGGTGTGTTAGTTTCTGCTTTATAACAAAGTGAATCAATTATACATATACATATGTTCCCATATCTCTTCCCTCTTGCCTCTCCCTCCCTCCCACCCTCCCTATCCCACCCCTCTAGCTGGTCTCAAAGCACCGAGCTGATCTCCCTGTGCTATGCGGCTGCTTCCCACTAGCCATCTACCTTACGTTTGGTAGTGTCTATATGTCCATGCCACTCTCTCGCTTTGTCACAGCTTACCCTTCCCCCTCCCCATATCTTTTGATAGAATGACCTGCGCTCCTTTCGTCTCACCCCATGGACTTGCCCGGAGCTTCTTTCACTATAGGACATGTGGGAAGCACTTTAAGCTCATCAGAAACAAACCTTGAGCCAGATGTTTACAGAGCCATTATGCTGTGTTTGCTGAGCATCTAGAGATAGCAGGGTTTCTCCGGTGCGTGTGTTTTCAGGGGCTTGGAGGGTTAGGAGCTCAGGCACAGGAATGTTGGTGGCGTGCTTACAGGGCATTTCCCATATGTTAGCTCATCTGAAGTGGGTCCCACAGTCTCACTTTACAGGGGAAGAACTGACCTAGTAAGTTGCAGACCTGGGGCCCAGATATGGATCTCTCTGACTCCAAAGTATGCACCAGGCTGGCTTTCCTGCTGGGGATTCAAGAGGTGGAAATAGGCTTTAGTTACAGCAAGAGAGCAAGGATTAGACCTAAGAAAACTTCAGGAAGGCAGAAGCAAACTGGCCAGATTTCAAGGCCCCTTGGAGCTTTGGGGACACAAAAGGACCCTATGATTACAGAGTAGGGGATGGGGCACCACACTGAAGGTGTTGGAGTCATCTAGGGGCCTCAGTCTCCCCACTGGAATGATGAGATTAGAAATGAGGTTGCTTATCTAGTGCTTGCTTTCTACATGGAATGGGGGTGGGGTCCAATTTCTCCCATCCCTCACATCGTTCCCCTTCCCACTCTTGTAAAGCCTTCAAGGAGCAGTGGGTTTTGGTCCAGGGTGAGAGGGACCTGAAGAATCATTGCTGTGAAGGAGAATGCCGCAGATTCCACAGGCACGGGACAGAAGAAAACGGAGTCAGAGGGAGGCCTCCGCCTCCACACCTGTGGGTCTCAGTAGCTGTTCACATGCTCAGGAGGGGACTCCCTCCATCCCAGAAGCTACATTGGAAAATAACAACTGGGCAAGCTGCCGGCTGAGCCAGCTCCTCAGCACAGAGCTGGGCGGGCCCCAGCCCTTGGCGCTAGCTCCAAGGCCAGTGCGTGGGCAGAGGACATGCTGGCTGCTGGCTGGATTGGTTTAAAGGGAAGTGGGGAGGCCCCCTCGGAGGGGCATCCCCTCAACCCTGGGGGCAGGGGTGGGGGAAGAGTCACGGCCCATGGGCAGCCTCATCCATTTTCTGTGTCATCCAAATGTTTTCATCATCTGTGTATGTCATGGCATGAAAAAGCTTGGTAGCTCTGCCCCTTGACATCGTCCTGCTTATTTCCTTCAAAGGACATATCACAACCTCTAGCTGTCTTGTTTATTTATTTCCTTACTTTTGTGTTATCTATTTCTTCACCCAAAATGTGAGCTGCATAGAGGTAGGGATTCTTTATCTTACTCCTAGCACAGAGACCAATGGCACAGAAAGCACGCAAAAATGAATGAAGACACCCATGCATGCATGCATAAATGGGAGTCCCTTGCGTGCAGTCCTCAGTGAACATCAGTTTTCTTTCCTGAGAATAATTCCCAATTAGCTTGGGGGTGGAGAGCTGGTTCTTGAGATCAGCCCTTCAGGAGATAAGTACTGTACATGACTGAAAGGGGAGGCGAGGTAAGGATGGAGGTGGGAGATGGGGGCACTGGCAGAGATGGGACGCAGCCGAAAGGAGGGGGTGTGGGAAGGCTTTTTATGATAGTGTGTCAGCTGGCCCAAGGGGAGGGGTGGTTTGTCAATCACCTTGTCGTTGTGGTCAGTTAGGAAGCACAGGACAGCGCTGCCACCCTCCATGTGGTCTCGGGCAGAACACGTGGCTACTCTGAACCTCAGTCTTCTCAGCTGTCAAATGGGCATTCATTCTGCTGGTGCTTTTCTACCCCATGGGAACTGTCATGAAGCAATGATAAGGTCACCAGTGGGGGTGTGCCAAGCACATGTGAGCAATTTTTACTTTGGTAATTTTAGTGAAACTCCTAAAGGAATTCATTTGTTATTTTCTTCTCTGTTTTTTCCCACCCTCAGCAGTAGACATGAACCAGTGCATCGCAAGTTCTGGCCTAAATTTTAGATCCCAAAGACTTGACCCTCTAGCCAAAGACATGCACCTCCCCACTCACTGGGCCCTGGCTGGGCCCTGAATCAGTTATAGAGACCCCCGGGGCCGGGTGAACTGAGGAGGGGGCCTCACACTCTGCCCTCCTCTCCCCCAGGTACAAGACAGTGGTGACTCCCCGAAGGGCTGTGGTGGCCATCGTTGGCTGCTGGATTCTCTCCTTTGTGGTGGGCTTGACACCTATGTTCGGCTGGAACAACCTGAGTGCGGTGGAGCGGGCCTGGGTGGCCAATGGCAGTGTAGGTGAGCCCGTGATCAAGTGTCAGTTTGAGAAGGTGATCAGCATGGAGTACATGGTCTACTTCAACTTCTTTGTCTGGGTGCTGCCCCCACTGCTGCTCATGGTCTTCATCTACCTGGAGGTCTTCTACCTGATCCGCAAGCAGCTCAACAGGAAGGTGTCGGCATCCTCTGGCGACCCGCAGAAGTACTATGGGAAGGAGCTGAAGATCGCCAAGTCGCTGGCCCTCATCCTCTTCCTCTTTGCTCTCAGCTGGCTGCCCCTACACATCCTTAACTGCATCACCCTCTTCTGCCCTTCCTGCCATAAGCCGAGGCTCCTCATGTACATCGCCATCTTCCTCACACATGGTAACTCGGCCATGAATCCCATCGTCTATGCCTTCCGCATCCAGAAGTTTCGGGTTACCTTCCTTAAGATTTGGAACGACCACTTCCGCTGCCAACCTGCACCCCCCATCAATGAGGATCCTCCAGAAGAGAGGCCCGATGACTAGACTCCACCTCCTGCCCCCAGCTGCGCACATCTGGGGCATCTCAGCCCAGTACTCACCTCCCTGCTGTCCTGCTCGTCTCCCTTGTCTCCCTGACTCTTCCCTACTGGCCTTTGGGCTGTGAGTGCCCTGCACCTCGAGGTCCTGGAGGAGTTTTGGGAGGGCAGTCCATGGGGAAAGAACGAGGTAACCTGAGGGGACGAGGAAAGTGGGGGCAGCACCCTAACCCTAACCCTAACCCTCCCCACCTGCCTGACCAACCCACAGGCAGCCCAGCACATCAGGCTGAGTGGGGCTTGGGGACACTGAGACTGCCATGGGGCCATGTGGGCCAGGAGGGCAAGCTCAGCTCCCGTGGCGGGAAGGGAGGGGAGTCTGCTTGTCTTAGGTGGTAGTGGTGCAGCCCTGGGACCAAGTGTAAGGAGAGGAGAATATCCCCGCCAAGATGGAGGGAAGGGGAGAAACTAGATGTCCTGGCCTTGTTTTCTCTCCTGTTCTGTAGCAGAAGGTGGCCAGAGCCACTGACAGGCAGGAAGCAAGGAGCCTCAGTCCCCACCTCCCAGAACCCTGTGTTCCTGGCCATGCTACATGCCAGGGTGCCTGCTCTCTTTGCCCTGGGGATCCCAGGGTTATACTTGGGAGAGGCTGAAAGAACGAGTCCAGAAATAATTTCCAGTATTTGCTTTATTCTCCACTAGCCCTTGGACCTGAGTGGGGGCTCCGAGCTCTCTGGAGCTAATGTGGAATGGTAGGTGTGGGCCTCAAACAGCCACTGGGAGACAGTGTTGAGCCCTCATTCTTGCCTTGAGCCTCCCAAGTAGGAGACTTGGAGTGTAACTGCCTGTCCTCTGGGCCACCAGCTCTCGGTGATGGGCATGTGCCCTCCTAGGTGACACCCATCTCTGTTGCTTCTGAGCCAGATGGAGAGGAGAGCCCCAGACATGCCAGCTCTTGGGAGCATTCTGCCTGCCTGGGGAGCGGATGAAGAAGGGAAAGTGGGCTGCTGTGGTCATGCTGGGATGAAGTGTGACAGGGTGGTCAGGCCAGAGGAGACTACCCTCCTGGGTGTATGGGCAGGAAGGTCTTACCAGAATTTAGGTACCCTCAGTACCCCTGACACTTAGCACAGTGTTCATGGGCTTTGAGGCTCTGTTGCAGAGTCTAGGCCTTTAGCCTAAACCCTTGGGGAAGGGTCTACTCCTGGCCAAGCCCAAAGCTCCTTATACAGAAGAATGAGGGGCCAGGTTCTAAGTGTGAATAGCAACTCCAGACATGATTCCAGGCCCTCCCCTCTCTCAGAGGTGGGATATCCCCTGGCTCCCAGGGTGGGCCACTTGACTAATAAAAGACTGTGAACCCTCATGGAGAACGTACCCCACCACCGTCTGAGGGCAACAAACAACCTCAACAGAGAAAAAGCAATGGTGGGGGATAGGGAGAGGTGAAGAGAGGGGGCACTGGGAGGCATTTGGAGCAAGGAGGGTTCCAAAGAAGGGTGTGTCTGTTCCTATAGTTATCCTCTTAGGGTAGCAAACGCTGCATGTGAAATGAGATCCTAAAAAATCTCATATCTGGAAAAGCCCCATGACACCGCGAGCCCCCTCCCACGGGCACCTTCCTCATGGTGTCAGAGGTGGAGACCCCCTCATGGTGACACATTCAACAGCCCCCTCGTGGTGACGCAGTGCCGCCCCCATCGTGATGATGCTCATTGTCACAGAGGCCCCTGCACTGTATCACCACACACCTTTATTCAAGTGCTTCTCGCCCAGTGTACAGCTCCCTGCAGGAGCGCTCCAGTCTCTGCACTTTCCAGGGCCCCTTGTATCCAGGAAGCCTGGCCTGGGGCCTGCTAGGCAGGTACCAAGGAGCAAAGCCATCAGTCATCACTATGGAGATGGGGACCTCTGGCCTCCGTGGAGCTTGATTCTGGGTCTGGCTGCCCTGAACCCTCAGGCCTGCAGCACCTAGCAGAGAACATGTTTTATGAGCCCCTGCTGTTAGGCAGAGCTGGGCTATACGTGCCCTGCTGAAGGGGTGATATGGGGAGGGCGAAGCAGTACCCCTCTTCCTTTCCCAGGCCTCCTTCCCCTTAGGCCCTTGGGCCCAAAGCCCAGGTCTCAGCTCTGCCCACTGCAGCTCCAGGATACATCCTCACTAGTCCAGGGCCTCAGAACCACCTGGGGAGGGCAGTCAGGGCAAGGATGTTGCCCCTACTTCTCTGACTGAGGAAACAGGTCCAAGGGAAGGCCCTGGCCTAAGGTCTTTCAGAGCCAGGACTAGATCCTGTCCTCTGACCATCCACTGAATCCCTTCCACTGAATGCCCATCCCTTCCAGGCCTCGCCAGCAGCACCCTGCCCTGCAGCGTCTGTGGAGCACCCCCAGGACTGTGCGTGTTCGTTGCCTGTGACTGCAGATTTGCACTCAGAGCTGGCTGCCCCCTTCCCTTCTCACTCCCACCCCTGCTCCTGGCCTCCACCCCCAGAGGCAGCGGAGGGAGTGCATGCAGCCACTTACCTTCCTGCTCATCACAGCCTCCACCAGTGGCTCTTCAGTGTGTGGCTGAGGCTGGGAGAGATCTGAAGGTTAGAGCTCAGGGAGGGGGGGGTGTCTGCTGGGGACCCGAGTGGGGGGTGAGGGGGGGTGAGTGAGTCTCATGCCCTCACCCCAGTGATCCATCTGTCTACGAGGCAGACTCTACCACCTCCTTTACCCACATTAAGCCATCCTCCCTCTTAGAAAGTCCTTCTGACAGCCTGACCTCGATTTTCACTACCCCTGTCTTGCCTTGATTTTCAGCGCTCAGCCTCGTCTAGTCCAGCAGGAGAAGAGGTGGCTTCTCCTGGTCTCCCATCCATTGGAGGGTTCCTAAGGAGTGACCCCTCTCAAGTCCTCACCTTTGACCTCCAGCCGGCAGTCCACAGATGCCTCCCCCAGCACATTGATGGCCTTGCAGGTGTAGACCCCGGAATCGAAGGGGCTGGGTTTCCGGATCTCCAGGGTGCAGACACCTTGCTCAGAGAGGGCGCGGTATTTGGGATCACCCTGGATGTCCATCTTGTTTTTCATCCAGATGATCCTGGGCTGGGGAAGCAAGGTCAGAGGAGAGCTGGGAAGTTTGTGGGCCAGGACGAGGCTCTCGAAGGCCATCCTCCACTTAGGGAAAGATGCCTGGGAAGAGTCTTCAACCCCGGTGCCCCTGCCCAAGGCACAGCAGGGCCCTGCCCCTCACCTTGGGTGACGCTCGGACACTGCAGAAGAGCTGCGTGCTGTAGCCAGGGGTGGAGGTGTGGTCAGCCAGGGGCTGGGTGAACGAGGGGGCTTCTGAGAAGTCTCGCTCAACAAAACTTTTAGGTTTGGCAACAATATCTGGTTTGGAGGGAGAAAGTAGGGTGAATTTGAGGTTACAGGAGGAGACCTCTTAAGACTGACTTCATCCATTTTCTTAAAATCACTACAGCTTACACTTCAGTATGCCATTTAATCTACACAGCATTCCTTTGCAAGGATAAATTTGTCATCCCCAGTTGACAGATGGAAAACTAAGACCCTCCATAGATGAGGGACTTGCCCAATATCACGTAGTGAGTTTGCGGCTTACGGGATGGAAGGTCACATGATGACTATGGCTCTCTGAGCAGAGAGCTGGCGGTCTGGAGGAAAATTAAGGGCGGGAGACAATCCATTTCACCCCTGCCTCCTCATCTGGAGCCCCATGGCAGGACCCTAGGCTCCTGGGGTCTTTGGGAAGCCAGGCACAGCCAACATGCCGGAGCTTAGAGGCAGAACGTCTCAAAGAGGCAGAGGAAAGCCGGAACGACAGCTGGGTGAGTCACAGAGGGGAGGAGAGAGGGGAGTGGGCAGCAAAACCAAACAGATGAGATGATCCTGGCTGAGGGTGGAGACTAAAAACCCAGGGATTCTACATTTCATTTCTGTTTGTCTTTGGAGACTTGACTGGCTTTCTTCTTTTAAATGAAAATTTCTTCCTAATTCTGTGCAGTCCAGGCTAATGTGTGCTTTCTGCAGCCCGCACAGACTGTACGGGGGAGGGCCTTGGAGAACATAGCGGGACAGGGAGAAAGGGCTTGGAATTTCACATTTGACGCAAGAGGGCCATGTGCCTGTATAGAGACAGTAAATACCCATATCTCTCTTGTCCATCTATGTGGTGTTATATTAGGGTCGGGAGTTTGCTTTTAGCAAACTCACCAGTCTACCTATCCACACACATTGCCCTTCACAGTAGCTCCCTTGGGACACTGCACAGGCGACCCAATGACTGCTATGATGTTGGCAGCCATACAGCATCTTTAGAATAAGTGCACAGCCTCCCAAGGGGTGCTCCTCATTTGCATGGGTTTGCTCTGATGTGTTTGTTACAATCAATCAACTATGTCCATTTCTTTACAGTCACACGGTGTGAATGTGTGTGTGGGGGTAGCTGTGGAGTGGGTGTGGAGAGGGCAGCAAAAGCTCTGGCAAGTGGGCACCCATGAGAAGCACACAGGGAGGGGTGCTGACACACCAAGGAAACGTCAGAGACAGGGAGAAGGGTCAGCATGGCAAGGCCTAGCTTGGTTTCCGGGCTTGGACCCAGACCCACCTGTCTTCTGGATGTGGGCGAGCTCCTTGGTGACGGCCGCCGAGGCACTGAGTCCACACCGGTTTTCCGAGAAGACTCGGAAGGAGTAAGAGTTACCCACGATGAGGTCTGAGATAGTGCAGGTGGTCGGGTGGTAGCGCTCCAGCACTGTGAACCATTGCTGCAAGGACCCTGGGCCTGTCATCCTCATCTCCCCCCTGCCCTACCCCTCCCTGCTCCCCCTGTGGCCTCTGCCTCAGAGGGGCTTGTTCCACGCCCCAGCCCTGGGAGGCTGAAACATCCAGCTTTGGGTCTGAGGGACTTTAAATTGGGAGAAGGAACCCCTGGGAGAATGTGACCTTGCTGGGGTCTTCAGAGAATTCTAGAACTTTACTGGTCAAAGTGTGGCCCGAGGTCCTGCAAAGTAAGAATCACCTGAGAACTTCATAGAAGTTCAGGATCTCAGTCCCCACCCCAGACCCACTGACTTATGATCTGCGTTTTAGCAAGATTCCCAGGTGATTCATATGCACATTACATTTCCTGAAGCACTGCTCTAGAGCTTGAAGGGCCTCCGAGAGCCACCCTTGCAGTCTTCAGGAGGAAACTGAAACCCAGAGATGAAAGAGATTTGCCAAGAGCCACACAGGGAGTCAGGTTAGTGGTAGGCAGACCAGAGCTCTTCAGTCCGTGGACTCTTAGTGGACAGGCCTTCCAAGACACCTAGGCCACTTCTTCCCCCACAAACCCAGCCCCAGTCAGACCTTCCTCCTCCCCTTACTCTGCTCCAGCGGGCCTCACCCCTGTCTTTTTGTCTGCCTTCTGCACTGTGTAGCCCAGGATCTCTGTGTTGCCTGTGTCCTGGGGTGGTGTCCACTCGAGGGCAGCGTTGCAGCCCCAGACATCCAGTAGCCTGATGCTGCTGGGGGATCCAGGTTTATCTGTAGGACCAGAGTGTGAGAGAGAGTGACGGGGAGGGTTGGGTTTGCTGCAAAATCCCCCCACCCAAGATCTGGCTCTTATCACTCTCTCTTGGCCTGACCCCATTGGCCATCAGTTCTGGGGCAGGAGGTGAGGTCTCTGGGTCCCCAGCAAGTCAGCCCTGCCTCCCCTGGCCCCATACCGATCACCAGGATGTCGATGGCTGCCTTGGCCTCCAGGCCTTCCAGCTGTACCGTGAGCTCATAGCAGCCTGAGTCGGAGCGCTGGGCTGAGCGGATGAAGAGGATGGAGTCCTGGTCCCCGGTGCGCACATTCACCCGCTGGCTGTCCAGGGCGTGACCGTTGTGGGTCCACGAGGCCTGAGGCTTGGGATTCCCCTGGGAGGGAGGAGCCCTCAAGGTGAGCGCACAAGGCGCCAGCACCCCACACCCACTCAGCTCCAGGGCTCCCTGTGCCAGGGGAGCTGGCCCCATTGGCCCTTCTGAGCAGGGGCAGCAGAGGCTAGAGCCACAGGTGCTGCCTAGAGCCTCATTCTCTGGATGTCCCGCCAGCCCCGGGGCCACCTGTCCTGTTCACCGGCTGGAGAATCACAACTGAGTCACGTATACAACAGAGGGAGGATGAGGCCATCTTGGTGGGTGGGTCTCAGGCAGACCTCCACGGGGATCCTGACATTTCCTGGGCTCCTCTAATACACCTCACGCGGGGGCCCTTATTTCACCCAAGCTCTTATCCTGGGCAGGAGGCATACTCACCTGGAAGGGGATTTGCAGGTTAATCATCTCTCCCACCTGACGGACATAGGTCTGACGAAGGTGGCGGGGAACGCGGATCTTGGGGGCCTCTGCATTAAAGCGAGAGGCGAGGCTTAGCACAGCACGGGGCTGCTGATCGGAGGCTTCTGTGGCAGGGGCAGGGGACAACTGGAGAAGGCTGCTGGCTGGGCAGGAGGTCTGAGTGTGCTCTGAGGCTGCCTCCCTGTGGACAGGGCAAAGCTCACTCCCCGGATCCAGGGACCAAAATCCTCTGAGGCCCTTGGGGACTTGCGAGCCAGGAGGTTCCAGGAGGGCAGGGCCTCCACGGTGTGAACTGGTAGGCATCCGGGGCACTCCCTAGGTGCCCTGACCCTGCCAGGCTGGGATTTGCCCTGCAGCTCTGGTATTCCTGGGCTCCAGATGGGCCCCAGCTGGCTCCCTGGCTCCCCCTGGTGGGCAGCGTGTGCTGCGCCTGTGGGCCTGCATTCCCTGGAAGGGTGGCGACACTGTCTTCCCAGTCCCTCTGCCCTTCTGCTGTGAACAGCTCAGGCCTTCAGAGAAGCCCCTGTGAGACCCATTTGCCTACTGCTCTGTCTCCAAGCCATATGGGAGGACTGGGATCTTTCCCTTTTTAAATGAAGCCAGAGCAGACCTACCCCCTTCCTTCTCTCTTACTCCTGCCACTACCTTTCAGTCTGCGGTGGGGGAGTCCTTCCAGACACTTTACTTCAGCCCCATGCTACGGTAGAGAACCACCTTCCTATCACCTAATCAGGTGCAACTGCTGAAACTGTCGGGCATTCCAAGGGAAGCTGCAACAGCCCCTGCCACTCTCCCCCTGGGCGGGAGCAGGGGTGCTGGTAGCTGAGGCTCCTCAGTGGCAAACAGGTGGCAGCAGTTGGTCAGTGGCATGCAGGGCAGAGAGGGAGGAGACAGAAGGAACACGGTGTCTCTGAGGATTAGCTGTGCAGGCACTTGGCCCTGGGAGCATCAGGCGTGGAATGTTCCAGGGGCAGCTGCAGGGGGCCAGGAATGCTTGGCAGCTCCAGGTGGCTGAGGAGGGACAGCTGAGCAGCTGAGGACTCTGGACAGGGTCCCCACCCTGCTCTGCCCATGAGGGGGGCCTGGCTGGCTGCTCCCTGTTTATTCACAGCCTTCTCCCCTCTTCTCTCCAGGAAATCCCCTTCTCTCCTGCCAGAGGAATTTTAATGGAGTAGAGGGCGCTGAGTCTAGCGGACTCCTCCAGTGTTCGGCCTGGAAGTAGAGGACCCTGGCCCCTGCAGGCTCTCAGAGTCTGAGATCCCTGGGCCCTCAGAAAAGGTCCAGGATGCCCACCAACCCCACTCCCCAAAAAGGAGGGCTTCCTGGCACTCCCAGGTTAGAATCGGTGAGTCCATATTAAGCTGCCAGGTGGCACCATGTCTCACCAAGACTCAAAGGAGGGGAAAGGCCTCTGGTTTTGAAAACCAGAAAAAGAGTCCCTGCTGCCTGGTAAGACATGAACTGGCCTGTGTGGGAGTCAGGTTCTGGGACTGCCACTAATAGGCTAGGTGACCTCAAGGGAGTCCTGGGTGCCTTTGGACCTGCTTGGCTTGGATGGACAAGCCGTGCCAGTCTACAGTTCTACACTCCCAACCCCCTGGTGCCCACATCTCTCAGGCCTTAGAGTTGAAAAGTATTTCCTTGAATCCAAACTTGACCTCCTTCTGTGGCCATGAAACCCCCTGTCTGGAGGCCTTGCCCAGAATTATGGGGTCAAGATGAGGAGGGGGGAACAAGGAGAAAGGTGGAAAAGGCCTCAGGCCACCTGCTGGCTTATGTCTCTTGTCACCCTGGGGCTCTGGGCTGTCCCCAGAAACCTTGGATCAGACCAAGTGACTCACTGCCATTAACAGACTGAAACCTGATCGGTCCTGGGAGGGCTTGAGGCTAATGCACTCTACAAATAGAAATCTTAGCAAGGGGACAGCAGCTGGCCTCCCAGGTTCCCAGGGCAGCACTGGCCTCTGGGGATGGAGAAACCTTCACCGGCCTATTGTAGGGCGTTAATCTTCTTCCCACTAGGGACATGGTGCAGCAAGAGGCAAGCAAAGACTCCTATCTGGAACCCAGGCCATATGAAATGAGCAGAAAATGAGCTTCCATGGCCGCTGAAGGAATTAAGATTAGGTAGGAAGAATGAAATGACTCTAAGCATTGGGACTCTGAGGCAGGTGACCTGGGGAGCTTGAGCTCTCACTTCTGGAGGTCAGGAAGCTTGGGGGCTGGGCCATTCAGGGAAATGGCCTCTTTGACCTCTAGAGGCCCCTTGCTGCTGAGGAACCTGGGACTTTCTTAAGGCAGAATGGCGATAGCAGGTGGCTTGTGCACGTGAGTGTGGGATGGGGGGAAATGACTGCCCTGTTCACTCTATCCATTGGCCTCAGTTTCTCCATCCATTAGATAAGGTGCCTGGGAAGGGCTGGGGAGCAGGATTTACCAATGATCTCTTGGATGTGGACAGGCTGGTCCAGCACAGCTGGTGGGCCAGCCCCTGCAGAGCTCACTGCAGCCACACGTATGAAGAACTTGTCACCTAGAGCCAGGTTCCGCACGGTCTGCTGGGTCACCATCATGGGCCGGGAATTCACAGGCACCCACTCCAAGGCTGAGAGAAATGAAGAGAGTGCAAGGCCCTGGCTCCATGGCTGTGGGCACCCTTCTCAGCGGGGCTTCCCTTCTCGCTGATGATCTGAGGAAGCTGACCTCCCTTTCTGGGACTTATTTTCCCTTTGCTTCCTTGACTTCTTGTTGTCAAATGGCATCAAAGACACCTGACGTTAGAACCCTTGAGTGGTGGCCAGAGATGGGTTTGCCCGGAGCCCAGAGAGGGTTGGGCACATTTGCCAAATCACACAGCAAGGTAGGGGCAAAGGCAGCCACACGTATGAAGAACTTGACTGCCATGGAGGTGGATAACAGGATGCTGGCATGAGGAATTTGGCCAGAGCCGCCCGTCCCCTATTTCTCCTCACTCTCTCTTACAACTTACCCTCCCCCTCAGCTTCTTTTGCTCTCCACCTCCTGCTTGCCCTCCCCAAGCAGGGTCCTCTGAGACTTAGCACCTCCTTCATTCTCACAGAGGAGTGCCCCACTGTCACCTACCCTTTTATCTTTGTTACTCAGAGGCTTCCTGGAGCTGGAGGACAGGGGGCCTCCTAAGGCCGTTTGGACATCCTCCTGCTTTCAGAGGTGCGTTGGTGGAGCAAGAAGCTGTGTGTGAGTGGCCTGAGCGGACTGCTTCCTCTCCCTCTTTCTGTATCTCCCCTTGGACTGACCCAACTGCAGAGTCTGGGGGCTTGTCCCTGCTGCCCTCTAAGCCCACCTCCCCTGGGTGTATGCAGGGCTTAGCCCATAGCTCACCTCCCTCTCGGCGGAGTTCCAGAACATAGCCCTGGAGCCCCAGCTTCCCTAGCCTCTCCGGGGGTTCCCAGCTCACAGTCACCGAGCTGTCACTCACGTCCTCCACAGCCAGCAGCAGCGGGGCACTGGGGACATCTGAGGGAGAAGCAGGGGGAGATAAAGAGGTTCGTAGCCAAAAGCTCTCCCCGCACCACTCTCTGCCAAGGCTGCCTCCCTCCTCCACCTGCCCCGCCTCTTGTCACCTTCACTTGGAAGTGCGGGTTTAGAGGCTGCGGGGGCAGGTGCCTGAGGGGCAGGCTCCTGTGGTTTGGGAGCCTGCTCTTCCCCGGTAGACTTCGGTGCCGCCATTTCTCCAGAGGGCTCTGTGGTGGGCACATTTGCAGACTCAGAGGCAGTCTCCTCCGGACCACAGGCAAGGGCTTCCCGGGTGGCTTTTCCTGTCATTGCAAGGATTGCTGGAGGGTCGGGCTGGAGGGCGCAGGTAGTAGCACTGGAGGGTCTGTGCTTCCAGGGTGCCTGGGACACCCAGGTCCAGGCTTATATAGTCAGGGGGCTGCCCCACCCCCAGGCAAATGATTCCCAGCTGTGGGGTCAGGTCAGGCAGGGGGACTGGGGGGGTGCGTGGGGAGGCGCTGAAGCCAGGAATAGCTCTGGCGGAGGACTGCAAGGGTCCCTTGAGGAGTGCACGACCTCGTCCATCACCCCGACTGGATCTCAGCAGGCAGGGTTCTGGTGCCCAGA
Source organism: Grampus griseus (assembly GCF_964374135.1). Lineage (NCBI taxonomy): Eukaryota > Metazoa > Chordata > Mammalia > Artiodactyla > Delphinidae > Grampus > Grampus griseus. Next base: position 61,017,827 of record NC_139017.1, read on the forward strand.
TGGGAGGAGGGTACAGATCGGTGAGATGGGACATTGCCAGGAGCCTGCGCCAGGGGTCAGGGCAATGGGAACGAGAGCTTCCATCTGGAGAACGAACCCAGATCAGGCTCTGTGTGTTTGGCCTCTGGGGGACCACTTGTGCCCAGGGCTTCTCAGCTTGGGTGCTGGGGTTCCAGACAGCCTGGAAACAGCCTTCTCTTGGGAGCACTCCCAGCTTTGTCCCTAGGGTCCCACACTCCCCTGGTCCTCACATTCCCTGAGGTTGAGGGCCTAGAGAGGGAGGGAATTGGGATGCCCAAGGTGGGCCTGATTGGAGGAAGGTCTTCTAGCAATGGGACCCCAGGAAGGGAGTCTAAGGCCCCTGGTTACCCAGCCTCTCCAATCCCTGCTCTGGACCTCAGTTTCCCCATCTGTTACAGAGAACACTATGACAGTCCCCTAGCCCTTGGGGGTAAAATCAATTCATAAGACAGGTCTGGAAGAGACCTTGGAGGAGGACAGCACTCTGAGACTTGTATTCTTCGAAGCAGGACATCTGCATGCCACGGGGAAATGAGGCAGGTACACCCAAATTCCTAGTCATTGAGTCATTCATCCAATAAAACAGTAAGATTGGGAATGATTTAATAAGCCTGAAAATAACATGTGTCAGGGAGGAGGGGAAGTAACAAGAACTCTCATTGCTGGTGGGAGTGTAGATGGGAGCAATCTCTTTGGAAAAAGTGAGACAGTATCTAGTCAGATTGAAAATGTGCAAATTCTATGACCCAGCAGTTACACCCCCAGAAAGTCTCACACCTGTGCCCCAGGAGACATGCATGCAAACATTCACAGCAGCATTGTTTGTAACACCAAATCTGGAGAACACAGCTCTCCCTCAGCAGGGGATGCCTAACTAACTGTGACGTGTGTGTGCTCCTCTAAACCAAAACTGGAATATAAAATGAGCAAACTTCAGCTACATGGTTGATCTAACAGACATAACGGGGAGCAAAGGAGCCAGGCACAGAGAGCGATGAGACACCTTTCATGTTCAATTCAGGCACGGGGAGCACCAGCTCTCTTCTTCAAGGGGTGTCTCTAGCGGGTGAGACCACAAAAGAAGGCAGGGAAGGTCAGGACAGTGCCTGCCTCTGGGCAGAGGGACAGGGAGGTATGTGACTGTGGAGTTTCAGGGGCACTAATGAGGTCTCATTTCCTGTCCTGGGTGGTGGTTACACAGGCTTTCACTGTATAGTAATTCTTTAAATTAAACAAATACATTTTACTCACTCTTTAGCTTGTATGATACATCCCATAATTTAAAAATCAATACACATGTAATTTATTTAGGTCCCTCAGTGGTATGCATGCTCTCCCCCTGCCCCGGGGCTTGGGGGCACAGGAGTGTGGCCACCTCTCACCAGTGGCTGTCCTTGTTGGGGAGAAGCAGTGGAGGGCCTGGGGAGCCTCCAGATCCTGCCCTGCTTGGGTGCCCGTGCCCTCTGCCGGGTGACTCAGTGTCCTGCTGGGCAGTCCTCCAGGACTGGAGACCCGATCTCTATCCCTGGCCTCTGACTCTGCAGCTATAAGTGAATGTGACTAACACTGCAGCACCCTGAGTCAGCCCTCCAGAGACTGTCTCAGGATGGGGGAAGGGTGGCCAGGGGAGGTAGGGTGGCCAGGGGAGGTAGGGTGGGGGTTGACTTCCCTGGAGGACTCACAGCCCCTGGCTTTTCAAAGACCCCTGTGTGGTAGAGTAGGCAGTGGGCAGGGATGAGGGAATGCTTGGCCCATTGGCCAGCAGTGAAATGCCAGGTACCCCTGAAGCTCTGGCCAAGTTCTCACTCTCTTTTCCTTTAGCTTGGCAGTGACCTTGGGATCAGTTGCATCTGCCCTGCTCCAGCTGGTTCAGATTTCAGGGAGGCCGATAGGTATTTTCTTCCCCACACCTCAAACCAGTGTCACAAATCACTAGGCCAAGTCACAGATAATCCAAACACTAGGGAATCCACAGATAAATTCTCTTTGGTTTTGGAGCATGCAGCTGAACTCTCTTGGGATACAAGGCATGTTTGGGGCTCTGGGAGTTCACAGAAACTGCTGAGAACATCTCTACTTCATAAAGCCTGGAAGGCTGGCTGGTCTGCGCTCATCCCATTTGACTCATCCCGTCCCATCTGGCCCCCACCTCATGTCCCAGGCTCAGCTGAGGAGTCTTGGTCTCTGCATGGGCTGAGGGCTATGTCCCAAGAGGGGAGAGACAGAGGGCTGGGTTACAGCCCTAGGACATCTGACTGATTTCAGTCCAGCAATGGAAAGTGTTCCTCTAAGGTAATGAGCAACTGGTCACTGAGAGTGTGGGGGGAGGTTGGAAGGCTAGCTCTCAAGCCCTGTAGAGACTCTAGGCCTGGGACGGAGGGAGAGTATGTGAGATAACATAGGTGTCTCCTTCTAGCCCTGAGAGTCCAGGGTCAGGGCTCTCTCTAACCTGACCCTGTGCTGGCTCCTACATCTCCCCGAGGTGAGAGGAGATGAAGGGTTGGTGTTAAAGGGTTTCCTTCCTAGTGCTTGCTAGCCCCTGGAAACAGAAAAGGCTTCTTTCAACAAGGAACTGTATCGAGAAGTCTGGACGACAATGACTTTAAGATCCGGAAGCCCATCAGCCCTCTTGGGTTAAGTCCATGACTGATGGGTCTGGCGATGCTTGCCTCTTTGGGGGACTTCTTGGGGCCCGGCAGAGGACAGGGTGGTCTCATTTTCCGCAGCTCAGGACTACCCAGCCTGAGAGAGAGGAATCCAGAAGAGATGGGGGAGGTGAGCCCCGTGGGTCCAGTGGGACCACAAAGATAGACTGAAGCAAGCGCTAGTAACTGGCGGGCCCCAGTGCTTTATTGAGCAGCTGCAGAATCAGGAAAGGGAAGTGGAGTGGGGACCTGATTATGGCCCTGAGTAAAGGTTTCAAGCTGGGCTTTGCAGACGATATAATTAGCGTGGTCGCTGCTTCTTGTAAGATATTTCACTCTGCAGTGGTACAGCTTGCCAAAAGGGTGTCCTTAGGCATAGAGGCCTGGGGGTAAGGGAGTGGAAGAAATCTCCTTGTGTGGGGCCTGGAGGAGTTGAGCATGCTCCTTAATCAGCAGCTATGTGCTGACCCCGTGTCTTACACTGTGCTGGTCCCACAGCCCCACTCCTACCTGCCTGTCCACCAGAGCTGAGCTCAGATGGCAGAGCTGTGGCCCTCCGCATGGGCCCAAGGAAGGGAGACTGAAGCTCAACAGGGGACCCAGCAGGGCAGGTGATCAGGCTCCTAGCCAGTCAGGGCCAAGTGATCTCTGCCCCACTGTGTGCCCAAGAACCGAAGGCTACACCTCAGCAGCGCATCCTCGATAGCACTGGTGAGAGGGAAGTGCAGATTCTGTCCGCAGAAGGTGCCCTGAAAGTCATCCAAGTCCAGGGCCCACACCATGGCGCCAGCCAGCTCCCTGTTCCTCAGGTACCGCACCTGCTCTGGAGACCCAGAGCAGGCAGGGCTGGGTTCCCTGGGCCAGGGTGCTTATGGAGGGCATGCTATCTGGACACCTCCCCATGGGAGAGAAAAGCAGACACCTGAGACCCCAAACACCTCTGTAGCCAAGCCCCACCCTCGGTGCAGGGGACTTCCCTCCCCCTCTTCAACTTGGGGTGTGGCCTTAGGTACATACCTTGTTTTTGATGCTCTCCTGGTCGTCATACCCCACCCACTGGTTGCCCTTAGTGGCATAGGGGACCTGCTGACCAAGGAGTCTATGGACCGTGGCTCCGCGGAGAAAGTCACAGATCTGAACAGAGAACAGGGCAGGCGTGGTGTGGGGAGCTGTGCTGAGACTTTGCGGGTCACCAGGGGGACACCACAGCCCAAATCTCTCAGCCCCTTGCTTCTTCCTGCAGGCTACATCTTCCCCTAGAGACTGCAGGCTTCGCACAACATTACTTAAAACAGATGCAAAGATCCCAGGATTCTGTAGCTGCTGTAACCTGAGGGCATTATGGGGGCTCTGATTAGCTTCCTGCATCTTAAACAGGGATGTGGGAAATAGTGCTTTGACACTGAGGACCGGCCCAAGGCAGCACAGAGCAGCAGAGGATGGGCCGAAACAAAAGAACCTACCTCTTGGCCATTGCTTTTTCCTGGGCTAGAAGGAAGGCCCCAACTTAGTGGCCAGAGGGGGTGCAGACAGGATGTGCCTGGCCTCCTCCTCCCTCTTCTCCAGAGTGCTAGGTCTGCTGGAACATTTTTTTTAATTTCCAAAGGAGTACAGTGTGGGTGGGGTGGGAGGCTCAGCTTCCCCAGGGCTGCGGGTGCCCCGGGAAATCTTACCTTCTCCCCAGCTCATACCTCATAGTAGGTGAGGGTCCCTTTCTCCTTGGTGAACCGACCTGGTATTCCTGGCCCAGAGGTCGGGGCTCCCACATCTGTCTTGGAAGAGGCCAGGGTGAAGCTCCTCCCAAAAGTGGAGATACCCATCACCAGCTTATTGGCCTGGGCCCCCAGCCTCAACACACAGCTCACAGCGTAGTCCTGTGGGTGGGTAGGGCAGGACAGTTTGAGCAGTTAGATGCTGGTGGTCTAGGAGGGGAAAGGTTGTGCAGTTCCCACTGCTGCCTTGAAAGGTGGAGTTCCAGGTCTAGACGCGTCTGGAATTCCCTTCCTTCTGGGAACCTATTATGTCAGTCTAAAAAGCATTGTGTAATTTCAGTCTTGAAAAAAATCCTCTTAGGTATAGGAAGGGATTATTACTGTTCGATAGTTGCAGAACTCTGGCGATTGGCCCAGGTTACACAGCAAACAATGGCAGGTCTAGACTAGACTCTTGCCCTCTCAGCCCCCAGCCTTCTCTGTGCTCTCTTCAGTCTGCCCTCTGCCTTCACTAGGTCCACCCTACAGGCCCGTCAGGAGATGTCCTGACTCTTTATGGAAGAATCACCTCCCCAGTTCCCAGAGCTGTGGAGAATGCATAAACTTTGGGCCTCAGTTTCCTCATCTGTGAGGTGGGCCCTATAACCCCTCCCTTGCAGGATTACTGAGGAGTGGAGAGGTTGGTGTCTGAGCTCTGGCAAGTGGCATGTCTGTGGTCCCCTCTCAGCCCTCCCTCCTTTGGGACATTCACAGCATTGCTGAATCTGTCAGAACTTGTATCTTCCCGGCCCCGGAATAGGGGGCTGTGATGTGCTATGGTCTGGCGCCACGCTCCATGAAAGTCGTAGGTCAGAAGGCTGATGAAGTGCAGGTGTCTGTGGAAGGGTGGATGCAGGGCAAGGCGAAAAATTGAAAAAGCGCACCACCCTAGCAGGATGTGAGCTGGAGAAACAGGCAGCCAAGAGAAAAGCCATTAACCCCAAACCCAGCAGAACCCAGTGATTCGCTGTCTAGGCTGCTGGACCACCTCCCTTGTGCCACACTGGGACGTGGGCTCAGGGTCCCACAGGAGCATTCAAGGCAAGAATGGGGTCCTTCCAATCCACCCCCAGCACACAGTTGAGAGCTGGCCTCCAACACACGTCACCCCCTCCACTCCAGCCACATTCATCTTTGAGAAAGCAGATTACAAGTGGCATCAACAGCTAGCCTTGTCGGGAGAGAGCAGGATCAAAGGATGGCCTGAACCTATGATTCCTCCTGGTGGGAAGTAAGGTTTCCACACACAAAGGTGGAGGGTCTGCAGGTGGATTGCATGAACATGAGCTTCAGGTGTTTGGGGCAAATGGTTGAGAGCCACCTCATTCCCACCCTCTAAGTGATCAATTAAAGCACCAAGTCTACACTCCCTAAGACCCTAAAGAAGATTCTAAAGTCAGAGCGAAGAGCCTTTGTCTCTCACTCTTGGGTTTCCTAAGACCCATGCCGTTGTTCCACCGAGAGGTCAGCCTGCTTGGCTGGGGACTGCTCATTCTCACGCATGAGGAGGCAGGGCGAGGAGGAGGGACGGGGTGAACAGGAAAGGGAGGGGGCCACCTGCATGTGACAGCACTGTGTGGACTCCCCAGCAGCCTAGAAATGAAAGGTATCATTACTGCTGCCTTGCCCCTCCAGAGACTAGTGATTGGCTGGTTTGTATAACTTTCCCTGCTTCCTTTTCCACAAATACATACATTCATAACGACTTTCTCATCTGAGCAGCGCAATACCCCAAATGAAAAGGAAGGATAGGGATCGTTTTGCCCCGTTTGACAGATGGGGAGGCTGAGGCACACAGAGGGGAAGTGACTTGCTCAAGGTCACACATCTTTGGAGAAACTGGGACTAGAAGCCCAGTCTTCTGATTGTACATGGAGTGCTAGGGCAGAGTGCATCAGGAAGGAGATTCACCGGGATATCTGGGCGATGTCATAGCCTCTGTCAATGGCAATCTTCCCAGCAGACACTGCCGCGCTGAGCAGGAGTTGCTCTGCTCCTGCCTGGGCTTCCCTTGCAAACTCAGCCTCCATTTCCTGTTGGGAGAGAGGCAGGTGAGTGACAGCAAGCCTTGAGGCGAAAGATCTCTGAGCATGTCATTGGCCTTCGCTGTCTGCTGTAATCTCCAACCTGACTGGAGCTCAGTGGGAACGATAAAGTGGTCTCATCCTCAGACTCACCCATCTTTTTCCTAAAAAACTGTTTGGACCAATCTCGTCCCTACACCCCGTGCATACTCATCAACACTCAATTATTCTCTGTCCTGGAGGGACCATGAGGATAGAGAGTGATCCCACTTGGTCCTCAGATGATGCTGGAAGATATTTACCTGTTGGTCTGTGCTTTGTTCAAGCTTATAAAGGAGAACACAAAATTAAAGTGATTTATATTGTACCATGAACAGTTTGTTTAAATGATCACTCTGTCCCTGGGGTAACTGAGTACCTCTGATGCAGTGCATGCTGGGGAGTGGGCAGTGTTGGTTTGGGAATGAATACAGGCAGTGAGGAATGGGTTCTCCGCTTAGTGACCTCTGCCTCTTAGAACCCCACCCTACCTCCCACTGTTGTCAAAAGATGTCTTCCTTGCTGTGTGAGATCTCAGGACACAGGCTTGTTTGTCTTATCCCTGGTCCAGATCTCAGGACCCTGCAGCAAAGAAGCCTCAGTCCCCCTTTGCCTGCCTCAGGAGAGTATCTCTGAAGACAGCTTCTGCCCTCCCCACTCCCTGATGCTCCCTACCTCCCTGCCCTTTTCCCTGACCCAACCAGCACCTTGACCAGAGAGGTGAGATGCTGCTCGTCCCTCCGCCCGGGGTAGAGCCAGGCTCGGTCCAGTCCATCAAAGCCATGGGTCCGCAGAATTGGTGACACCAGCTTGATGAAAGTTCTGCAACTCCAGGTGTTGGAGGCTATTTTGGAAAATCTAGAACCGAAATCAGCCCAGTAGAGGGCTCAGTACCAATACGCTGGGTGTCTTAGCCCTCTGGAAGGGTCTCTGGGCATGTGGAGCTGGGAGTCTGAACCCACACAGCTCTAGGAGGGCATGGTTGGGACAGGACCCACCTCCAATTATCTTAGAAAGACCATGTGCTTTGGAGCCAGATATCCCTGGCTCTATCACCTACTAGCCAAGCCACTTTGAGCAGGTTATAACCTGAGCCTCAGTTTTCTCATCTGTAAAATGGGCATAAATGTAACATCTCACAGTGCTATTATGAGGATTACATGTGATAATGGTTGGATAGGATGCCTGACACATAGTAACAGCTCAGTAAATGAGAGCTGCTATGGCCATCTTTGCCCCCTTTTTAAAGCCTGCTCCAATTCTACCCACTCCAGGATGTCCTCACAGGGTCTCCACTCCCAAATTTCCCATTCATTCCATCTCTCTCCTTCTCCTTAGGACAGTATCCCTCGCCGCCCCAAATTTCTTTGTTTTCATGTCTGAGAAGTAGTAAAAAGGGCATTGGCTGCCACCTTGCTGTGTGACTCTTGACAAGTTCCTTTCCCTCTCTGCGCTCTGATTTCGTGGTTGTACATGAGGCAGGCTCCTGACAACCATTCAGACCCCTGTGCCTGACCAGTCTGGGGTCCCTGTGACCCCCATCCAGTGGATGAGGAGAAAGCTATGCCTCCTCCTATTCCATCAACCTCTGGGGGATGAGTCATCCTACCTTTGAGAACCAAAGTTCCATCCTCCAACAGATAGAAGGGTCTTCAGGTTGGGATTCCTGTGGGGCACAGGGAGGCAGGAGGGCAGGGGTTGAGTGAAGTTGCTGTGACATGGGGTGGCCCCACATTTAGGAGGCTGTATCAGGCTTCTAGCTTTGGGTGGGAGGCTGAATCAGGCCTCTGAGGTCCTTCCAACCCTGAGATTCAGTATTCTAAGACTTTCTAAGCATTTGTGGCAGTTACTCTGAGATATGTTGCCCATATTTGTTCCCTCCAGCGGGGAAGCCAGGATATGGCAAAATAGAGTCATGAGGACTTTCTCCGTGGAGAGGCACCCTCAGAGGACGGAGAGGGGTCCTTTTCCCAGGGGAGCTCAGCTGTACCTTCTTCTAGGGTCTTCTTCTACACCCTGACACCTGCTCTCATCACTTCTTCCCACTTAAGCCAAGGCCCTCCAGTTCTCCACCCGGAGGTGAGTACTGGGGACCTCGCCCACCCTCTTGAGCAGGAGTACGCTGCCCTGAGACCAGCCCTGCTAACCCTCCATCTTCCTCCTTCCCTGGCCAGCCAGTGGCCCAACCTGTCCTTGAGTGTGTTCAGTGTGTCATAGAGCGTCACATCATTCCACTCCCAGGTGTCAATCGCATTGTTGCTTATGTTGGCAAAGCTGTAGATGATGTGGGTACAGAGGAAGGGGTCGATGGCGTCTGGGAAGCAGCTCCCATCACCCCCGCCCCCCGCCCCGGTACTGGGACCAGCTGGTGTAGTAGCAGATCAGCTTGTATGCAGCACCTGAGGAGAAGGCCAAGATTGAGCCAGGGACCCTCTGGCTGAGCCCTGAGCTGAGCACTAATGGGGTTTTGGGGGGCGGGGTTGATGGGCAGAATTGTGAGCAAAGTTAGAATTCTAAATGCAAAGGGCTGGCTCAGGGGAGTCCTCTGTCTGATGAAAATAAGGTCTATTTTGAAAATGCTTAGAAAAGATCAAATATAGTAGATAAACATACTGCAGACTAAGAACAGAACACTGTATGGGGTGAGGGGGTGCCAATGAATAAAGATGAAATGGGACTTGGTACAAGTAAAGAAGGCTTCCTGGAGGCAGTGACTTTGAAGGAGAAGAGGGACCCGACAGCCATATCAGAAGACCCTGGCCTTCAGGCGAGAATCTTGCAGGACCTTCAGTGGAGTCCTTGATCTGAGAGGCTCTGGCCCATCTCTTCTCTGCCTTCCTGTGGGAGTGCCCCTAAACTTGTAACCCACCCAGAATGGCAGCCCCCAGGCCCCTTCAGTCCATCCCCCGAGCTGCGGCACAATATCCCAATGGACCCGGAAGTTCCTCCTCCCCGCTCATTCTAATTTTTCCTGCTGCAAAGTAGGCCTTTTCTGCCCTCTTGACTGTGGAGGAATAACTGGGCATCACTCATCCATGCTGCTACTGGTCTCCTGTTAGTGGTTCCCAGTAAGCGATTAGTTGAAGTCTTCATTGAACCTGAGCCTTTGAAAGTTTTTAATTTTCAAAAATTTTAAATATACAGAAAAGTAGAGAATAGTATAATCAACACCTATATACTCATCACCTTGGTTTAACAAATGCTAATATTTCTGAACCATTTGAATCACAGAAGAAACTGGAAAAGCACTACCTCAGTGGCAAGGTCCCTTCCACACAGCCCTCACCACACCCCCACTTCCCGTGACTTAAAAGGGGTTACTTACAGCTCTGGGGCAGCACCAGGACCACAAAACCTGAAGGGAGACCCCCTGCAAGTACCTCCTGCCCTTCCCCCTGCTCCCTGCACCCCCCACCATAAAGGAATCAAGGGCCTCCTCACACCTGCCTCCTCATCTCTCCCCCCAACAACTCTGCTACCCCTCCCACAGCAGGTAGGAGGCCAGCCCCTCTGCAGAGCGGCTCTGTGGCCAACCCAGAGACCTGTCTGAGCCACCCTCAGACCCATCCTGCCTGCAGCAGAGGGGGGCACGGCATGGCCTCTTCCTTTGCCCTCAGGCTCCTGGTGCCCAGCTGCCTAGACAGGACGCTTCCCTGGGTGTCCAACTTCCTCTTACACCTGTCCCACTCCACTCCCCCGCACCCCAAACCATGCCATGTACAGAACTGAGCTGTGTGTCAGTGAAGGAACTAGCAGGCTGGAAAGTGGCGGGGCCGAGCACTGCGGGCCGCCTGAGGTGGATTGAGAAACCCTGGGGAGTTCTGAAAACGTGGGCCAGGTCTTCCTGAGGCACCTGCTGGCAGAAAAGCCATCAGGGGGATGATCTGGGGGCTCCTGTGGCCAGTAACTCAGCCTCCTACTCACCTTCCTCCAAAAGCCAGCAGTTTCCGGGCTTTTCTGGCAGCCTCTACTTTTGCCTCTCCAGCCCTCTGTCCGGGCCCTTGGCCAGGTTGAAACTGGGCACAATTGAGTTCTGTAACCAGCAGTAACCCCCCCAAAAGGCTGTTATTTATTCTCTCCCTGAGCGCAGCAGCACCCTGCCTGACCCACTCCCCCTCGCCAAGCTGTTTCCCACAGCTGGCCTGCGCTGATTATTTTAAAGAAAGGCTGGAGAGGAGTGGGAAATTGCTGAGAATGCTCTGAGACCTGGTGCCGCTTTGCTTCCTTTTTGAAAGGCCCGTTAAAATGAGTATGAATCTGGCAAGCCTGGGGCTGCAGTGAAGTACCAAGGAGTAAAAATTCAGGGAACTCTTGATTTCCCCCAGGAGCAGACAATCTCAGGAGATGCATAATCTCCACACTCTCAGCTCCTCTCTGTTGACACCTGAGTGTAATGATGCCACCCCTTTCTAGATCCCTCAGTGGTTTCTTATCACGCTTCAGATAAGAACAAAACTTCTTAACAAGGCTCTGCATGATTTCTTCCCTGTTTGTGGGTACTTTTTTTGGGCCAAAGATCCTGGACAACTCCATTCTTTGCAGGCTATAAATTAATTAATAGGCCGGGAGTGAAAAGTTCAGAACTCCAATTGCCAGAATGGGACAGAGGGCTTCTGAACAGATACCTTTATTTTTACAATCATATTAGGTAATAATCCAATGTTAGCCACACTGATTTCACAGTCCTCTCTTGGTGAGGTCTCTCCCTCTGTCCCCCTTCTCTTCCTTCCTCTCCCTAGAAACTGAAACATCTCTTTATTAAGAGAAATGGTCAGAAAGCAGTTTGTCCAGAGTCATACTCACGAACACTAAAGGGTCATGGCTTCACCCTCTTAAGGCAACTAGCCTTCTTTTGTACCCTAGATGATTGACAGCAATGATAGTCCATGACAACTTTCCCTTGTTTGTTTAGGGCACTGGGAAGTGGACTTCCTTTAATCTCTAATAGAAAGTATTACAAAGTAGTAGGCACGTAAAAATGTTCATAACAGGGTGCAGGATGTTAAGAAAACACCCAAGTTCACTCTCTTCCTTTGTTAAAAATTACTTCATAGGCACAGATTAGCCCAAGCCTTGTCCTGTGCTCCCCCAAACCCAGTTTATTAGTTCCACATGTCCTGCATGAAGGTGGCATTGTCATAACAGCCAAGACATCCCCTGGGCCTGCCCCAGCAGGATTGGCCAAGGGTCCCATGGCACACCACCTCTCAGCTTCATCTCACGCCATGCCCCCTTCACTCCCTATAACTCATCCATTCATGCCTTCTTTCTTATATTTGCTCTACTCTCTCCCACCATAGTGCCCTTGTATATGTCATCTACTAGCCTGTCAATAACTATGAAGGGCCTGAGATTTTATACTACTTGCAAGCTAATGAGACAGACAGAATCTCATGGATTCTGGCAGAAGACACAAGAACCCGAGGTCAGAGACAAAGGACTTATTCATGGCACGTCAAGCAGCATGAACTTCATGTTTGCATCACTTCCTGTGAAGAGGCAGCTATTTTGAGTTGCTGCCTAGGCATTTTACAGTATAACTCCGCTCACACCCAGAGTCTGGACATTTAGATAAGGACCTGAGTTTAGGATTCCAGCCACAAGGTCCTGCTTTGCATTTCCCAGGACACCTTTTAAAATAAGCACTTAAAGTTGAGCCCTGGAAAAGTTAGTGGTGCTCCCCAACCACCTTATAAGTAAAAGGCGCTTACTCTCTGTCTCCTGCTGGCTTGTGACCCAGGACAGAGGACTGCCCCCGCCCCCAGCTCAATGCACACCTCCCTCCTCTGTTTCTGGAATCTGTAAGTAATAAATCTTGTCACTTTACTTTCTTTGTGTGAGTGTATTGAAACTGTGCCTTCAATCAAAACTGCCCTGGGGTTTTCATTTCCCCAAAGCGGAAGCTCAGACAGTGAGGGAGTTACCTGCCCACTCTGTGTGTACGGTTTGTGCATCCTTATTCAGCAGGTCATACTCTGCATATGCTTAATTAAACACTCCTACTCATCCTTCAGATTGCAGCTCAGCAGGCACCTGTGGAAAAGGCAGACTCCCTAGTGAGGGATAACCCCTATTGGGTCTGTCAGTGTACTTTGTACCTCTCCTCCTAGCACGTGACTCGGTTATAATTTTACATCTCGTGTGTCAGTGTGGATGTCATTCATGTCTGCCTCCCTCACTAGACTGTAAACTCAGTAAAGGCAAGGACTGTGTCTGTTTTATTCACCTTTGTGTCCGTCCCTAGTACTTGACACATAGTAGATGCTTAGTAAAGTATTTATTGAACGACCGAAAACATGAATGATCTCAAGATGGTACATAACTCCAAACTCTTCTATTTTGTTTGGAACCTGAAATTCTAGAAATTTCATCTCTTTCAATAGTTCTTGTCACCTTGTGAATAACCAACACAGGAGGTACGATGAAATCGCAAAACAAACATCCTGACAATTTTTCCCTGGTCCAATTGTTCTAAGCCCCCACGCTGCTCTTATCATTCGTTTACTTATTCAACCAATGCTTACTGAGCACGCACAGTTGCCTTGCACCGTGGGAGGTGGTGAGGGCAGAAAGGTGAGCGAAAACAGAGAATCAGTGCCTGTCCTCATGAAGTACATGGTCTGGCAAAGAATATGGACATTAAACAAAGGATCACATAAATTATTACAACTGTGAAAAGCTCAACAGGGCAATTCTGAGGGTTAGGAGAGTTTATAAAAGGCTACAGGTGGTCAGGGAACTCTTCCTTGGGAAATGATGTTTCAGCTGAATTGTGAAGGAACAGGTACTAGCTTGGCAAAAACATGTGAGGCAGGAGAAACAGAAGAAGCCTGGGGTGGGAAGAGGCTGCCATGTTCCAAGACCTGGGAGGATTCAAGAGTGGTTGAAGCATGAGGTAGGGCAAGAGAGGCACAGACGAGAGGGGTGGCCTCTTGGGCGTAACTGTTTTGAGGATCCGTTCCTTTTGCATGGAGTGTCAGAGCAAATGAAGGTGGTGTTAACATCCCGCCACATATCTGAGGGGAAGTTCTTTATTTACAGGCAGGTGTCTTCCTCCAAGTTCATTTCCAAGTCCTCAGCTCCAGCATATGGTGTTAGTGTCAGCACATAGTAAATGCCATCAAAGACTCAGAGACAGAAACATTTGGACAAATAAACAATTTACTGCAAAAGCAAAAAGGGAGTCCAAGTTCAGAAAGAAAGATTGGTTTGTCAAATACAAATCACAACAAGTATTTAAAGGGAAAAGAAGATGACCAAGGCTACAATATTCATGGTAGAAATTAGCAGCTTTCTCACATGTCCATCATATTCACAGTTTATCTTCACTTGTTAGCATAGTAAAAATCAAGGAGAAAAAAATTGTTTTTGCCAGAGTCCATCTTTATGAGAAATAATCAGAGTTTATTATTTTGGAGTCCTGAGCCAGTCACGATAGCCTGTTGTTTTTGGATTATCTCCAGATGTAGAATGTCCCCACCCCCACCCCGCAGTGGTACTCAGTCATGAATGAAGCAGAGCAAAGTGTCAGGTTTTGCTTCTGCAGTTCTTCTTTTCCTGTGGGCAAGTTCTTGCCTTTGAGAAAACCTAAGCCGATTAACAGTTTTCTGACTCAGTGTTATTAAATTGATATTTTGTTTTATTTGACTAAAATTTATTTCCACAGGCATAACAAGAGGAGTTGATGTAACATATAAACACTTCCTTTTTGAGTGGCTAACAGAATTAGAGCCACATGACATTGAGGCTTGACAGTGAACTTCTGTCTAGAGGCTTGTAAAACTCCTAGGGCTGGGAATAACTTTTGTGTCAGAAGAAATTTTACCATCCTTATTAGCACTATTTTCTCTAAGATTCCCATATTTGTTAATATGCCTGCCAGGAAATGAAATTTTTACTACCAGTAAGGCTGGAATTTCATAAGTCATAAAGCCATCCCAGAGAAGTTTTCTTGGGAGGACTTCATAGATGTCATTCTCACATGTAAAATGTAGTCTTTGTTCCTTAATAAAGGGCTTATCACACCTAATTAAGTGGAATTTTTGGCATAGTGAATATTTAATTATATTCTGGTAAGAAAAAGGACAGATTCTTATTGAACCTATATAAATAATCTACATGACCATAAGTACCGAAATCACTCTAGAGGTAAATAAGGTACATCAATTTGGTTCCATTGCCTCAAACTTATAAAATAGGGAATTAGGCCATAAAAAGTATAGGAACTGGGGGGGACCTTCAAGATGGTGGAGGAGGAAGATGTGGAAATCACCTTCCTCTCCACAAATACATCAAAAATACATCTACAAGTGGAACAACTCCTACAGAACACCTACTGAATGCTGGCAGAAGACCTCAGACTTCCCAAAAGGCAAGAAAATCCCTATGTACCTGGGTAAGGGCAAAAGAACAAAGAAAAAGCAGAGGCAAAAGAATAGGGACGGGACTTGCACCTTTGGAGGGAGCTGTGAAGGAGGAAAGTTGCCACACACTAGGAAGCCCCTTCGCTGGTGGGGACGGGAGGTGGGCGGGGGAGAAGCTTCGGAGCCACGGAGGAGAGCACAGCAACAGGGGTGCAGAGGGCAAAGCGGAGAGATTCCTGCACAGAGGATCTGTGCCGACCAGCACTCACCAGCCCAAGAGGCTTGTCTGCTCACCCGCCGGGGCGGGTGGGGGCTGGGAGCTAAGGCTCAGGCTTTGGAGTTCATATCCCAAGGGGAGGACTGGGGTTGGCTGCATGAACACAGCCTAAAAGGGGCTAGTGCACCACAGCTAGCCGGGATGGAGTCCGGGAAAAAGTCTGGAACTGCCGAAGAGGCAAGAGACAATTGTTTTGGGGTGCGCGAGGAGAGGGGATTCCTTCCCCGTCTGCCCACAGAAGGCAGAGCACCACCTAAATGACCTCCAGAGACAGGCACCAGCCACGGCTGTCAACTCAGACCCCAGAGATGGGCATGAAATGCTAAGGCTGCTACCGCTGCCACCAAGAATCTTGTGTGCAAGCACAGGTCACTATCCACACCACCCCAGGAGCCTGTGCAGCACACCACTGCCAGGGTCCTGTGATCCAGGGACAATTTTCCTGGGAGATCACACGCCATGCCTCAGGCTGGTGCAATGTCACACCGGCCTATGCCACCACAGGCTCGCCCCACATTCCAATTATGACTACTGTACCCCTCCCTCCCCCTGGCCTGAGTGAGCAAGAGCCCCCTAATCAGCTGCTGCTTTAACCCCCTCCTGTCTGGGTGGGGAACAGATGCCCTCAGGAGACCTACACCATAGGCGGGGCCAAAACCAAAGCTGAACCCCAGGAGCTGAGCGGACAAAGAAAAGAAAGGGAAATTTCTCCCAGCAGCCTCAGGAGCAGCGGATTAAATCCCCACAATCAACTTGATGTACCCTACATCTGTGGAATACCTGAATAGACAACAAATGTTCCCAAAATTGAGGCAGTGGACTTTGGGAGCGACTGTAGACTTGAAGTTTGCTGTCTGCAACTGATTTGTTTCTGATTTTTATGTTTATCTTAGTTTAGTTTTTAGCGCTTTTTATCACTTGTGGATTTGTTTATTGGTTCGGTTGCTCTCTCTTTTTTAAAAAATTATTATTTTTTATGTTAATAATTCATTAAATTTTAGTTTTTTAAATTTTTAAAAAATTTTCTTTTCTCTTTTCTCCCTTTTCTTCTGAGCCATGTGGCTGACAGGGTCTTGGTGCTCTGGCCTGGTGTCAGCCCTGGGCCTCTGAGGTGGGAGAGCTGAGTTCAGGACATTGGACCACCAGCGACCTCCCAACCCCATGTACTATCAATCAGTGAGAGATCTCCCAGAGATCCCCATCTCAATGCTAAGACCCAGGTCCACCCAACGGCCAGCAAGCTCCACTGCTGGACACCCCATGCCAAAAAACTAGTAAGACAGGAACACAACCTCACCTGTTACCAGAGAGGCTGCCTAAAATCATACTAAGTTCACAAACACCCCAAAACACAGCACCGGACATGGCCCTGCCCACCAGAAACACAAGATCCAGCCCCACCCAACAGAACACAGGCACCAGTCCCTCCCACCAGGAAGCTTGCACAAGCCACTAGTTCAACCTCACCCACTGGGGCAAGACATCAAAAACAGCAGGAACTACGAACCTGCAGCCTGTGAAAAGGAGACCCCAAACACAGTAAGTTAAACAAAATGAGAAGACAGAGAAATATGAAGTAGATGAAGGAGCAAGGTAAAAACCCACCAGACCAAACAAATGAAGAGGAAACAGGCAGTCTACCTGAAAAAGAATACAGAGTAATGATAGTAAAGATGATCCAAAATCTTGGAAATAGAATGGAGAAAATATAAGAAACGTTTAACAAGGACCTACAAGAACTAAAGAGCAAACAAACAATAATGAACAACACAATAAATGAAATTAAAAATTCTCTAGAAGGAATCAATAGCAGAGTAACTGAGGCAGAAGAACGGGTAAGTGACCTGGAAGATAAAATAGTGGAAATAACTACTGCAGAGCGGAATAAAGAAAAAAGAATGAAAAGAATTGAGGACAGTCTCAGAGACCTCTGGGACAACATTAAATGCACCAACATTCGAATTATAGGGGTCCCAGAAGAAGAAGAGAAAAAGAAAGGGACAGAGAAAATATTTGAAGAGATTAGAGTTGAAAACTTCCCTAACATGGGAAAAGAAATAGTCAGTCAAGCCCAGGAAGTGCAGAGAATCCCATACAGGATAAATCCAAGGAGAAACATGCCAAGACACATATTAATCAAAATATCAAAAATTGAATGCAAAGAAAAAAATTAAAAGCAGCAAGGGAAAAGCAACAGATAACATACAAGGGAATCCCCCTAGGTTAACAGCTGACCTTTCAGCAGAAACTCTGCAAGGCAGAAGGCAGTTGCAGGACATATTTAAAGTGATGAAAGGGAAAAACCTACAACCAAGATTACTCTACCCAGCAAGGATCTCATTCAGATTCGATGCAGAAATTAAAACCTTTACAGACAAGCAAAAGCTAAGAGAATTCAGCACCACCAAACCAGCTTTACAACAAATGCTAAAGGAACTTCTCTAGGCATGAAACACAAGAGAAGGAAAAGACCTATAAAAACAAACCCCAAACAATTAAGAAAATGGTAATAGGAACATACATATCAATAAATACCTTAAATGTAAATGGATTAAATGCTCCAACCAAAAGACACAGACTGGTTGAATGAATACAAAAACAAGACCCATATATATGCTGTCTACAAGACATCCACTTCAGACCTAGGGACACATTAAGACTGAAAGAGAGGGGATGGAAAAAGATATTCCATGCAAATTGAAATCAAAAGAAAGCTGGAGTAGCAATTCTCATATCAGACAAAATAGACTTTAAAATAAAGACTATTACAAGAGGCAAGGAAGGACACTACATAATGATCAAGGAATCAATCCAAGAAGAAGATATAACAATTGTAAATATTTATGCACCCAACATAGGAGCACCTCAATACATAAAGCAAATGTTAACAGCCATGAAAGGGGAAATTGACAGTAACACAATCATAGTAGGGGAATTTAACACCCCACTTTCACCAATGGACAGATCATCCAAAATGAAAATAAATGAGGAAACACAAGCTTTAAATGATACATTAAACAAGATGGACTTAATTGATATTTATAGGACATTTCATCCAAAAACAACAGAATACACTTTCTTCTCAAGTGCTCATGGAACATTCTCCAGGATAGATCATATCTTGGGTTGCAAATCAAACCTTGGTAAAGTTAAGAAATTTGAAATCGTATCAAGTATATTTCCTGACCACAATGCTATGAGACTAGATATCAATTACAGGGGAAAAAAATCTGGAAAAAATACAAACACATGGTGGCTAAACAATACGTTACTAAATAACCAAGAGATCACTGAGGAAATCAAAGAGGAAATCAAAAAATACCTAGAAACAAATGACAATGAAAACACAATGATCCAAAACCTATGGGATGCAGCAAAAGCAGTTCTAAGAGGGAAGTTTATAGCAATACAATCCTACCTCAAGAAACAAAAAAAAAATCTCAAAAAAAAACCTAACCTTACACCTAAAGCAATTAGAGAAAGAAGAACAAAAAAACCCCAAAAAACCAAAGTTAGCAGAAAGAAAGAAATCATAAAGATCAGATCAGAAATAAATGAAAAAGAAATGAAGGAAATAGCAAAGATCAATAAAACTAATAGCTGGTTCTTTAAGAAGATAAACAAAATGGATAAACCACTAGCCAGACTCATCAAGAAAAAAAGGGAGAAGACTCAGATTAACAGAATTAGAAATGAAAAGGAAGTAACAACTGACACTGCAGAAATACAAAGGATCATGAGAGATTACTACAAGCAAGTATATGCCAATGAAATAGACACGCTAGAAGAAATTGACAAATTCTTAGAAAAGTACAATCTTCTGAGACTGAAACAGGAAGAAATAGAAAATATAAGCAGACAAATCACAAGCACTGAAATTGAAACTGTGATTAAAAATCTTCCAACAAACAAAAGTCCAGGGCCAGATGGCTTCACAGGCGAATTCTATCAAACATTTAGAGAAGAGCTAACACCTATCATTCTCAAAGTCTTTCAGAATATGGCAGAGGGAGGAATATTCCCAAACCCATTCTACAAAGCCACCATAACCCTGATACAAACACTAGACAAAGATGTCACCAAAAAGAAAACTACAGGCCAATATCACTGATGAACATAGATGCAAAAATCCTCAACAAAATACTAGCAAACAGAATACCAACAGCATATTAAAAGGATCACACACCATGATCAAGTGGGGTTTATACCAGGAATGCAAGAATTCTTCAATATATGCAAATCAATCGATGTGATACACCATATTAACAAATTGAAGGAGAAAAACCATATGATCATCTCAATAGATGCAGAAAAACCTTTCAACAAAATTCAACACCCATTTATGATAAAAACTCACCAGAAAGTAGGCATAGAGGGAACCTACCTCAACATAATAAAGGCCATATATGACAAACCCACAGCCAACATCATTCTCAATGGTGATAAACTGAAATCATTTCCTCTAAGATCAAGACAAGGTTGCCAACTCTCACTACTATTATTCAACATAGTTTTGGAAGTTTTAGCCACAGCAATCAAAGAAGAAAAAGAAATAAAAGGAATGCAAATTGGAAAAGAGGCAGTAAAACTGTCACTGTTTGCAGATGACATGATACTCTACCTAGAGAAACCTAAAGATGCTACCAGAAAACTACTAGAGTTAATCAATCAATTTGGTAAAGTAGTAGGATACAAAATTAATGCTCAGAAATCTCTTGCATTCCTATACACTAATGATAAAAAAATCTGAAAGAGAAATTAAGGAAACATTCCCACTTACCATTGCACAAAAAGAATAAAATACCTTGGAATAAACCTACCTAAAGGGACAAAAGACCTGTATGCAGAAAACTATAAGACACTGATGAAAGAAATTAAAGATGATACAAACAGATGGAGAGATATACCAGGTTCTTGGGTTGGAAGAATCAACATTGTGAAAATGGCTATACTACCCAAAGCAATCTACAGACTCAATGCAATCCCTATCAAACTACCAATGGCATTTTTCACAGAACTAGAACAAAAAATTTCACAATTTGTATGGAAACACAAAAGACCCCAAATAGCAAAAGCAGTCTTGAGAAAGAAAAACAGAGCTGGAGGAATGAGGCTCCTTGACTTCAGCCTATACTACAAAGTTGCAGTAATCAAGACAGCATGGCACTGGCACAAAAACAGAAGTATAGATCAATGGAACAGGATAGAAAGCCCAGAGGTAAACCCATGCACATATGGTCACCTTATCTTTGATAAAGGAGGCAAGAATATACAATGGAGAAAAGACAGCCTCTTCAATAAGTAGCGCTGGGAAACTGGACAGCTACATGTAAAAGAATGAAATTAGAACACTTCCTAACACCATACACAAAAATAAACTCAAAATGGATTAAAAATCTAAATGTAAGGCCAGACGCTATAAAACCCTTAGAGGAAAACATGGGAAGAACACTCTTTGACATAAATCACAGCAAGATCCTTTCTGATCCACCTCCTAGAGAAATGGAAATTAAAACAAAAATAAACAAATGGGACCTAATGAAACTTAAAAGCTTTTGCACAGCAAAGGTTACCATAAACAACACAAAAAGATAACCCTCAGAATGGGAGAAAATATTTGCAAATGCAGCAACAAACAAAGAATTAATCCTCAAAATATACAAGCAGCTCATGCAGCTCAATATCAAAAAAGCAAACCACCCAATCCAAAAATGGCATAAGGTTTAAATAGACATTTCTCCAAAGAAGATATACAGATTGCCAACAAACACATGAATGGATGCTTAATGTCACTAATCATTAGAGAAACGCAAATCAAAACTACAATGAGTTATCACCTCACACGAGTCAGAATGGCCATCATCAAAAAAATCTAGAAACAATAAATGCTGGAGAGGTTGTGGAGAAAAGGGACCTCTCTTGTACTCTTAGTGGAAATGTAAATTGATACAGCCACTATGGAGAACAGTATGGAGGTTCCTTAAAAAACTGAAAATAGAACTACCATATGACCCAGCAATCCCACTACTGGGCATATACCCAGAGAAAACCATAATTCAAAAAGAGTCATGTACCACAATGTTCAATGCAGCACTATTTACAATAGCCAGGACATGGAAGCAACCTAAGTGTCCATTGACAGATGAATGGATAAAGAAGCTGTGGCACATATATACAATGGAATATTACCCAGCCATAAAAAGAAATGAAATTGAGTTATCTGTAGTGAGGTGGATGTACCTAGATCTGTCATACAGTCTGAAGTAAGTCAGAAAGAGAAAAACAAATATCGTATGCTAGCACATATATATGGAGTCTAAAAAAAGAAAAAAATGGTTCTGATGAACCTAGAGGCAGGACAAGAATAAAGATGCAGACGTAGAGAATGGATTGAGGACACAGGCAGGGGGAAGGGTAAGCTGGGACGAAGTGAAAGAATAGAATTGACATATATACACTACCAAATGTAAAATAGATAGGTAGTTCGAAAGAGCTGCATAGCACAGGGAGATCACCTTGGTTCTTTGTGACCACCTAGAGGGGTGGGATAGGGAGGGTGGGAGGGAGAAGCAAGGGGGAGGGAATATGGGGATATATGTATACATATAGCTGATTCACTTTGTTATACAGCAGAAACTAACACAACATTGTAAAGGAATTATACTCCAATAAAGATGTTAAAAAAAAAAAAAGACATCACAAGTAAAGGGGAAAAAAAAGTATAGGAACTTAGTAAAGGCACTTTCCATATTATTTAACCTGTGTTATTATTGTTCTGTAGACAAGTCCAATCAATACATGTCATTACAATTTACAAAATTGTTCTTTTAAAATTGTCCTAATGAGGGGGCTTCCCTGGTGGCGCAGTGGTTGAGAGTCCGCCTGCCGATGCAGGGGACCTGGGTTCGTGCCCCGGTCCAGGAAGATCCCACATGCTGCAGAGCGGCTGGGCCCGTGAGCCATGGACGCTGAGCCTGTGCGTCCGGAGCCTGTGCTCCGCAACGGGAGAGGCCACAACAGTGAGAGGCCCGCATACCACAAAAAAAAAAAATTGTCCTAATGATACATTAGCTTATAATCTATATTAGGATCACTCATGGAATATTTTTTTTCCTTTTGAAATTTAAAAGTTCAATTGGGACAAAATGACATTCAAAATGTGATTCAGGGCTTCCCTGGTGGCACAGTGGCTGAGAATCCGCCTGCCAATGCAGGACACACGGGTTCGAGTCCTGGTCTAGGAAGATCCCACATGCCGTGGAGCAACTAAGCCTGTGCACCCAGGTACTGAGCCTGCGCTCCAGAGCCCGCAAGCCATAACTACTGAGCCTATGTGCCACAACTACTGAAGCCCGTGCTCCTAGAGCCCATGCTCCGCAACAAGAGAAGCCACTGCAATGAGAATCCCGCACACCTCAACAAAGAGTAGGCCCTACTCTCCACAACTAGAGAAAAGCCCGCGCGCAGCAATGAAGACCCAACGCAGCCAAAAATAAATAAATTAATTTTTTTAAATGTTAAAAAAAAGGGATTCAATGGGCTGTAAGTATAAAAATAAACACTGCATTTAAAATAAAATTGAAGATAGAGAATTTAAAATGTAAAATATCTCTAATATTTTTTACATTGATTACATGTTGAAATGTTGATATTATGGATATATTGGGTAAAATAAAATATATTATTTTAAAATTTTTAGGTATATTCTAAGTAGAGGATAAGAAATATATTAAAAGAGAAAGGGTTTTTTTTTCTTATGTCAATTAATATAAATGTTAATCATATGAAATCGGTTCATTTAGTCCACTTAGTTGTAGGTAATTCATTTTTATTTTATTGATCTGGGGTTAGGTAATCTACTTCTACAAAGTTGTATGCTTTTCGATCAGTTGCATACTCTGTTTGCAACCACTCAATCCTGCTGTCGTAGTAGGAAAGCAGCCATAGATAATAGTGACTCAATGAGCATGGCTGTGTTCCAATAAAACATTATTTACAAAATCAGACAGCTAGTTGGATTTGTCCCGAGGGCCATAGTTTGCTGACCCCTGTTCAAATCTAGACCAAAACCACTCTAGGAATTCTGACTCAGTCACTTGGTTCAGTCTAACAGATCCATGGTAATGATGTCCACTTATTTAGGGAGGTCTGTACCCATGAGTGTATCCTATCATATCCAAGTCAAGAGTACCGGGTTCAGGGACTTCCCTGGTGGTCCAGTGGTAAAGAAACCGCCTTACAATGCAGGGGACGCAGGTTTGATCCCTGGTCAGGGAACTAAGTTTCCACAGGCTGCGCAGCAGCTAAGCCCGTGCGCCAAAACTGCTGAGCTCAGAACCTCAACTAGAGAGCCCACGGGCCCTGGAACCCACGCGCCACAACTACAGAGCCCACTTGCCCTGGGGCCTGTATGCCACAGCTAGAGAGAAGACCACGCACCGCAATGAAGAGCCTGCGTGCCGCAAGGTCTCGCATGCCTCAATGAAGATCCTGCATGGCGCAATTAAGACCCGACGCAGCCAAAAATAAATAAAATAAATAATTAATTTTTTTAAAAAAAGAGTACCAGGTTCAGTTTTTTTTAATTGATGTTCCTTTGTTATTTCTTTCAGAAGACTGAATTCCTGATCTTTAGCTTGTAGCAGGGGCCTTTAGTAGATGCAAGGAAAAGTAATCTGTAATTATGATTAATTAACTATCATCTGTAATAAGAAGATTAAATGGTTCTGGTTAATCAACAGATTGTAGGAATGTAGAGCCTTTTTAATTCAAGTATAATATGCAATCAATTTGTGTGAGAGAGTGAGGATACTAGCAAATCTCCAGGGCCTTTATTTTATGCCATAAAGTAAGAATGTCACCAGTTGACAAGGATATTTAAACCTAGGGACAAAACCTAAAATAAATAGATGTGTTGGCAATTATTGTGTCAGTTTTTGTACATGAACATCAGAATGTTTCTTTTCAAAGTGAAATGTGAGTATGATTGTTTTCAATGGAATCACTGAAACGGTTAAATGAATACATTTTACTTATAAATACTTAACCCTAAAAAGCTGAATGTTTCTTTTTGATAAGCAGGAATGAAAAGGATGGCTCTAACAACTGTGTTGAGCTAATCAATCATCTGGAGAATGTCAAATATAACTAATTATTTTTCATATCTCACCTTTTATAAGGTAAAAAATAAATTCACGTGCTACCCATGGCCATCTAAAAAAACCCATAAATAGTCTGGTAAAAAAAGACATCCTAACAGTTTTACGATTCTGAATAAGGGGCCTGAATTTGGGCAAGATAAAATTCAAAAGAGTTGTCAGAGGATACAAGATATGAACTTACATCAAAGTATCTAAAGGCAAGAAATAAACAATGTTTTTTTAAAACACTCAGATATAGGTAGTAATAATTATTAGAAATATTAACTTTTTCAAAAAGAAGTATCTTTGTTAAAATGTAAAAACATGCCAAAAGAACAGAGAATTAATATTAACAGAATATATTAATGATAAAAAGAGATTTCTGTTGTTTTGGAATAGGTTAAATTGATTATATAAATGGACAGAAAAATCTCAGTAAGGGAACACAATACTAATGAGTAAATTAATTAACATTGGTCTAACTGCATTTAAAAATTTAACATATATAATTATGCTTTTCAAACTCATTATTTGTAGCTATTTTAAACACAAGAAAATAAAGTTTACTTCCCCTCAGACCATCTAAGCTTATGACACAACCTCAGATTTGTCTCTTTTATGTTTTGACACAGCAAGAACATTTTCAGTTTAAGATAAAGTTATTCCTTTTTTTCCCCTTGATAAGCAAAAACACATCCATTATCTTGCATACACATTTCCCTACTGGCCCAGATATTTTGTACTTTTCTTAAAAACTCAATGTGTACATTAACATAACCCAAAGGCATTTACATAAGCTTCCAACCTGTTACTGTTGGCTATGTTAGGATGCATTAAATAACAGTGGGAGAATTTTAAATTTGTTGTTTGAGTATCCAGAGATTATTACTAATTCAAATTAATACAGTATTAGTTTAAGGTCATAAAGTTAGCTAAGGGTCTGGAAATTACAATTTAAGTTGGCACATCAAGTCTATGTGATCTTTTAGCATTACATAAAATAATCTCCTTTTACAAAGATATTACTTATTATCATCTATTTAGCTGAACTCTTTAATTTGCAATTTTATAATCTTAAATAAATTGATGTTAGTTTATATGACCAGAAAATACAGTAGGGGAAATTTAGGCAATCCAAAATAACTGGATTTTTCAAGAGAAAATAATCCTAAGAGTTACAAACTAGAATACTGTGCCTGCATTGTTTTTAAATGGTGGTAAAATCAGGGAGAAGGCATAGAGGTGTTTTAAGCCAAAATTGTTAAACCAGTTTAATTTTTCCAAAGAATCATCTTGACGAGAATACTATACAGATTTTTCTTCTTATACAATTATATATTAGATGTTAAAACGTCCACCTTATTTAACAGTAATACTTTTGTTTCTTATTTTGTAACCTAGAAACAAAGGTCATTAATTAAACCCAGAGTCAAAACTCTTTTTTTTTCTTTTTCCCCTGAATTACAGTTTTAGGGGGGAAAAAAAATCTGAAACAGTCAACAGATTTAAAGCATGTAAGTAGAAAATATTTTAGAAATCTTTGGATTCTTTACATTTGCGTGTTTGATATGATAGTATTGTTTTTAGAAAAAAGACGTTTGGAACATGAGTTTGCTCCACTAGATTTTAAAACCTTGTAAATGGGACTTCCCTCGTGGCGCAGTAGTTAGGAATCCGCCTGCCAATGCAGGGGACGTGGATTGTATCCCTGGTCCGGGAAGATCCCACATGCTGTGGAGCATCTAAGCCCATGCGCCACAATTACTGAGCCCGTGTGCCGCAACTACTGAGGCTGCGTGCTGCAGCTACTGAAGCCTGTACCCCTAGAGCCAGTGCTCCACAGCAAGAGAAGCCACCGCAATGAGAAATCTGCACATCACAAGGAAGAGTAGCTACCACTCGCCACAACTAGAGAAAGCCTGCGTGCAGCAATGAAGACACAACACAGCCAATAAATAAATAAATAACTTAAAAATAAATAAAACCTTATAATCTGATTTATTAACTCCCTCCAGAAGTTTAACTATATCAATTTGTTTGCTCAAAATTTTTTCATATTTATAAAGTAGATAATTTTATCAACTCTTATACAAGTTGGAAGAACTAAAAGGATCACCTAAGAAAAAACTAAAAGGTGATCCATTAAAACATATAATTAAGCACCATTAGTTCTTTTATGGGGGGAAGTATCACTGTTGAAAACCTGAGTAATTGGGGGATTTCCTTCTGAATTCAGCAGGCTAAGCTCTCTCTCTTCTAATGTCCACACCCCTTTTTTAACCTTGTTATTTTTGAATCATTTGAATCTAATTTTTGAATCATTTAATTTTTTAGAGAAATTAAAGAAAGCTGATTTGTTTCCTTTCAACTTAGGTATAGGAATTTCACCTTTGTAGCTATAGTAGCTATTGGGACCATAACGAGTTATACACTTTAAAAGCCAGAACTTTGGAATGAGAAAGGAGGCTCTGAGTTAACAGAATCCCCATTGGCACCAACATGAAACACATCAACACAGACAATTCTATCAATAGTCATAGAACCACCAAAACCAAAAAAAATCCTTTTTTCAATTCTGTATTCTCAAATGCCAGGAAATATTAGAATCCTCAGAAAAACATATTTTCCCCCAAAAGACTACCAGGGAATCAGATTCCAGAAACACCATCTATTGCTCCCTGACAGAAATCACTTAATGGCCAGATCATGTACCATTCCTGCTGCCACTAGTGTGGGCACAACTTGCTGTGCTCCATCAGAGCCAGAAGCAAAACTGGCTAAGAATCAGCTTTAGCTCCATCACCTCAAATGAGAGTCCCCAGAGGTGTCAGGGGAGGGTGACTACAGAGTCCCTCAGAGGGACTCTGTAGGTTCCATGTGTCTGTTGGCATCATTGGTGGAACCTCTAGGAATAAGTTGTCAAAGGAGGACCAGAGACCAAAGCATTTAGAAAATGGAAGAAAACACTCACTTGTGAAGTCTGTGAATGAATTCGCCTTCAGACAACTGGCTGGCCAAATACAAAGCACAAGTGTTTAAAGGAAAACATTTTTAATGGCCAGGATGACCATGTTTATATTAGTCTATTCATGGTGGAAAACAGCAACTTTCTTACATAATCATCATATTCACATCATATCCTCACATTTCAGCATAGCAAAACTCAGGGATCAAATTGTTTTTGTTAGGGAGTCCAAGTTTCTGAGGAATATTCAATATTTGGGGGACCTGAACCTGTTAGGCCAACGCTGTTGGTTTGTTTTTCCCCTTTTCCTGGCATGTGAGTGTTTAGTCATTTTGGAAACAGGGAAGTGTCAACTTTTGTTTCTTCAGTGCTCAACACATTTGTTTGCTGTTGATGGTCCCTCATAGGATCAGGAAAACCATGGTCTCTCTGGAGAAGCCACGTGAAGATAATGGACAGGTGGTTGTACTAGGTCTCCTTGGTTGACCTTAAATCAGTTTCCGGGTAAGTAGACTGGATGGGAAGTGACCCAGGCACCATTTCTCCCTGGAGAGATGGGATGGCCATGCCGGGGGTGTGAGGGGGTCCTCTGTAAGGAAGCAGTGGCTCCCTGTGGGTCTGTGTTCTCTGAGAAGTGGCCTGGGAAGAGATCCAGTTGATCCAGGCGATTCCCCATCCAAGGCCTCAGCTGGCTAGCTCTCACCTCTCTTGCCTTTACAGGCCTCTCAGATGGTAAGCTTCTCTCCCAACTTCAGCACTCTGGTGCCAACCCCCTACTTCAGTTTTCCTCTCCCTGATTCCAGACTCATGTCCTCCTAGAACCTTCCCTTTTTAACCAAGCTCACATTGAATGGCTCTTTCCTCTGTCTCTGGCTTTACAACCATTGAACCATGTGGGTTTGGGAACATTTGCCCCTGTAGTGGTGTGTTTAGTGCCTATGGGTTATAGCATTCCTCTCAGACTGGGAACTCTCTGAGGGAAGAGGCTGTCTCTTTCCCAAATGCCACACATGGCTCTCCCTGAAGGTAGGGCTCTCTCCTCCTTTCCATCTCATATCTGAAGGCAGAGATTACATCAATATCTGCCGGACTTCACCGCCGTATCTAGGCAGGGTTATGACTCTCAACAGACCTCTTTAGCTCGAGGACCAAAGTCTCTGACAAAAGTCTTTGGATAATAATGGTGGTGATTTCAAGCCACTGCTTTGAGGGATATTTTGCACTCATCAACAAAGTGAATACAGAGGTGGTTTTAGTGATTCTTTGCTGGGCCTCCCTTCCTGTCCAGGTGACAATCTTAATCTCCCATCCAGTAGGGCATTCTCCCCCATTTCAGAGAATACAGAGGTGGTTTTAGTGATTCTTTGCTGGGCCTCCCTTCCTGTCCAGGTGACAATCTTAATCTCCCATCCAGTAGGGCATTCTCCCCCATTTCCTCTCCATTTGAATATCCAGAGGTAAGTAGGAATTAATTTTCCTCTCTCTCCTCTGTAAGCTCTAATTCTCATTTACATGTGTGTAGCTCTAACCTGTCTAAATATAGGCATTTTCACCATAACCAATGGTCCCCTCATTGGGATTGCTTATAATGCCAAGAGAAAAGAAATGCTGGTAAAATATAAAACCAGGGCTCTAGTGACCCCCCCCAACCCCACAGTGTGCTGAGGAAGACTCAGAAAGAACCCTTTCACTCTCATTCAGCTCTGCCACCTCCTTACATTTGAGGCTCAATTTCTCCCCAGGATTAAATGAGAGGTTTGTATGTAAGGGCTGGGTGCATAGCAGATGCTCAGCAGCTGCTAGTTACCTTCCTTCTCCACTCCCCACCTTAATTTCTGGCTCTTCCATAGAATTTCCATCTTCAGTTGAAATGTTTCTGTGGCTCTGCCACTAAGTACTGAATTTGTGGAGCACTTGGTCAGAGCTACATGGATCTCTTATACCATAGCCAGAGATGATTCCTTTAAGGGCTTTCAACACTAAAACAGGCAACTAGAAGAATCTACAGATCCTCCATTCTTAGGGAATCTTAAGTCAGGCCTTTTGAACTGAGATGAGATAAGAAGATTCTGGAGCCTGGGAAATGGATGAGGTTTGAAAAAAACAGCTTATATAGTAAGAAGATTACAGTAGACAGAATACTGGTTTCCCAAAGTTACCCACATCCTGATTCTTAAACCTGAGGATACAGTACCTTACATGAAAAAAATGGCTTTGAAGATGTGTCTAAGTCAAGAATCTTGAGATGGGGAGATTTCTCTGGATTATCTGGGTGGGTCTGATATAATCACAAGAGTTCTTCAGACACAGAAAAGGGGATGTGATGATGGAAGCAGAGGTTGGAGTGATCAGCTTTGAAGATGGAGGAAGGGGCCACAGGCCAAGGAATGCAGGTGGCTTCTTGAGGGTGTAAAAGGCAAGAAAATGGATTCCACCCTGGAGTCTCTAGAAGAAATGCAACCCTGCTGACACCTTGATTTTAGCCCCATAAAACTTATTTTGGATTTCTTACCTCCAGAACTGTAAGACAATAAATATGTGTTGTCTTAAACCACTAAAGTTCATGGTAATTTGTTACAGAAGCAGTAGGAGACTAACACAGAGGTTGTTTTCTCCATCTGGCAATAAGGAAGCTGAGAGTACATGACCTTTCCAGCTCATTCAGCTGCTGTGGCAGAGCCTGCCCTAGAGCCCAGACTTCAGTTTTGTTTCACCAGGCATAGCTTACAGCAGACCTGAGCTCAGGGACTGTGAGGCCATTCCTGAAAGTGAAAGTTCTCCTGCAAAGTGGTGGCCTTGGGGAGGTGAAACCTCCACGGTGTGAAATGAATACCTCCGGAATGTTGAAAGGGACATTTCGGCTCCCTTAATTAAAAAAAAAACTTCAGGCAGGACTGCCCGAGTTGGCACTGGAAGAAGAATTCCTACATGGGAGGGGCAATTGGACCACGTGATCCCGACGCCGTCCCCAGGATTCACCAAGATGCACCTTCCCCTTGAGAGGCTATCACCAATGTGGCTTTGGGGACACTGGTTGTCCCTTAATAAATACTCTAGCCCAGGAGGTGGCACACCTTTCCTCTGCAGAGCTGACTCTGAGCCACGGCATTCAAATAAGACTTTAGGGAAGGTTCCAGGGTATCAAAGGGAAGTGCACACTGAGAGATGGATACCAGAGGAGCAGACCTCCCAGCTATGCTTTCGCCCTGATCCCACAGGAAGGGGGCCATCTCACAACCCATTTTCAGGGATGCACCCCTGCTCCCAAGCTGGGACCAAGAGAACCAGGCCCAAGAGATGGGTGACCCTCTCCTGTCTGCCTAAGATCAGTCTTATGAGCTCTGATTTCCAATAAAGATTTGCCCTTTCCCCACTTAAGTGCAGCCCTTAGTCCCAAGCCAACTCCTCTTCCCTTCCCTCCTCACAGAGACCAAGCTCCTGCCCTACAGACATGACCTGGCTCACCATTCAGGCCACAAGAATGTACCAGTCAACCAATGTACCATCCAATGTACCAGTCATCCAATACCATATCAGTTTCATGTGTACACTATTTGGTTAAAACACTAAATTGTTCACTAGAGCCTAAGAGTCTGTTACACCATTTATCCACCTGAGGGGGAAGAGGGCACTTTTTATGGGTTCCAAATGCTTGACGTGTATTATGCCAGTCACCTCTTTGGCAGTTCCTGGAATGGAGGTATTGTTCTTATCCTATTTTACAGATGAGCAAACTGAGGCTTGAAGAGGATAAGTAATTTGCCCAAAGTCACACAGATTTTATGTGGCAGAGCTCAAGGGCTTGAACTAGACCATGACCTTTGAACTACTGAGTGTGGGGGTAATTTAAGAAAGGTTGTTGTCATGGGAGAAGGGCAGGAAGAGAAGGGTAGAGCAACCATATGGTAAGAAAACTCATGGTATGTAGTCAGACACTAGAACAGAATGGTGGGAATCGGGACTGTCCTAGAAACTGGAAAGATCTTGCTAAGAAGGGCAGTCAGGAGCTAATTATATAGCACCACCATGTCCACAGGAGCTGCGTCAGGCCCTGGACTCTGCCACTTCTCCCTGTTGGTGATCTTCCATTCTCTCCACTCTTCCCCTGCAGTGACTAGCTTTTAAACCTGAAACTGAAGGTGACAGCAAGGAAGCAGGTAGCAAAGGAATCTTTGTCCAATTGTGCAGCTAAATTTGGAGAAGAAAGAAACCCCACAGTATGGTGCTTGTGTGGGCAGTTTTGAGAAAGTGTAAAAATGAGGGGAGGGTGCTGAGTCCCCGGTGGTGTGGAAGGAGGAAGAAAAGAACTCACAGGAGCTGGGACCCAGGGCTGCAGCTATCCGTCCTTTCAGGAAGTATCTGCTGAGTCCCTGCTAGGGACCAAATCCTGGGCTAAGCTGGGGGTGGGGGCAGTGATGAGTGGGTGGAGGGACTTACTTTAGTTTGGATGGCCAGGGAAGCCTCTCTGGGGAGGTGAGCTTAAGCTGAAATCTGAAATGCCAAGAGGTGGGAAAGTGATCTAGGCAGAGAATACCATATGCAAAGTCCCAGAGGTGAGAAACAGCTTTGGGCATTAAAAAAAAAAAAAAAAAAAACGTAAGAGAAGGCCAGTGTGGCTAGAGTATACTGAACCTAGGGGGAGAGAGGCAGGGGGCCCAGTGCAGAGAGAAGAAGGTCTGGGTCAGGGGGCCCTTGTAAACCATGGAGGGGTTTTTCTCTGTGTGCAATCAGATGCCACTGAATGTTTAGGCAAGGAGGTACATGATAGGATTTTTGTTTTAGAAAGTCACTCTTGCTGCTCTGTAGAGAATAGATATGGAGGTGGGAAGAGGTGAGAACATAAATAGCTATTAAAGAGGTCCAGGCAAGAGATACAGTGGCCTGGACCAGGCTGGTGAGGATGGAGATGGAGATAAGTGGGCAAATTCTAGACATTTATTGGAGGAAAAGTAACAAACTTACTGCTGTAAAGGGATGAGGGAAAAGGAAGAATCGGGAACCACACTGGGCTTCTACTTTTGGCAACTTAGAGAGGATTGCGGTAATTTTTTAAAGAGAGGAACACTTGGGGTAAGGATAGGCTTTAGAGTAAGGGGTTCTATTTCAGGCATAGTAAAGATGAGCTGTTTACACTTCATCTGAGTGGAGATAGCAAGAAGGCTTGTGGATATATGTGTCTGGAGCTCAGAGGGGACCCTGGGACTGGAGCTCCCCAGTATAAGTATGGGAGTCATTAGCATAAAGACGTTATTTAAAGCCATGGGAATGGATGAGATCATCTA
The DNA here is from genome assembly GCF_964374135.1 of Grampus griseus. Lineage (NCBI taxonomy): Eukaryota > Metazoa > Chordata > Mammalia > Artiodactyla > Delphinidae > Grampus > Grampus griseus. Next base: position 61,050,334 of record NC_139017.1, read on the forward strand.
GGGATAGAAGGGCAGAAGGCCCCTGTTCAAACCCTGAGGGATACTGACATTTAGAGATCAGGTGGAGGTGGAGGAAACCAAGAAGGTGCAGCTGCAACTATTTCATTCAACCAAACATTTATCAAGCCTACAGTCTTGGCTGCATATGCCACAGATGCTGGGGACACCAGGGCAGTAGGACAAGGCCCTTGTCCTCAAGGAGCTCGCAGTGTGTAGGAGCAAGTGTATGAGCTGGTAGCTCCAGTACAACATGGTAAAGTAGTTTAGAGATGAACCCAGGAGAAGGGGCTGTTGGTCTCAGGTCTCTGAACCTGGGGGTATGGCCGAATCTATGGGAGGGGCCATGGGCCCCCAGAAGATGAAGACAAAGGGTGCAGAGGCTTGGAATTATTCCAGATCTGGTAGATCTCCCTTGAGACTCCTTGAGTCTCCTTGAACCCAGCTTCACCTCTCTTCCACCCTCCACGCCCTGGTTTTCCTCTACCAGAATGCCCACTGTCCATGCCAACACCACCGAGCCCTGCTCGTTCTTTGTTTCCATCCCCGTCTCCAGTCCCCCAGGTCTCCACCCCTTCCCAGACAGGCTAGCACCCTTAGGAGGAGAACTGTTTTCAAAAACAGGATTAACTTCAGAGCAAAATGACCACAGCCTGGAACCTTGCCCTCTAACAAGGCAGGATGTTGTCTCAAAAACTGTTGCTTAATTTCCTGCTGTTGAGAAAGCATGTGTGTTGACCAGCTTGTTTTTCGTACTGTTTGAAGAAACGAGAGGAATCTGTCTCACTGAGCTTCTCAGAGAGAAGCCAGGTCAGCCCCCTCATGACTGCAGGTGAGGACCCTCCACTGACCACCCTCCCTCCTCCCATCTGCTGCTGAGTGCAGGGGGCTGGGCTGCACTCGTTCACTTTGCTGCCTGGGTCAAGGTGCCCCCATGGCTAATTCTCCCATGGCTATGGTTCAGTCCATGAACCTGCACAATCTGGCCCCAATCTCTCCTTCCGTCCTTGTCTCATGCTGCCTCCTTCCTGTGTGCCTTGATCAGTCAGTCTGGACGTGCCCTAGGGATCCTGGCACTCAGTCCTTGCCTGGGTAATGCTCTGCCTCTGAGACTGAGGAAGGTCTGAACCCACATTCAAGGCTCAGTCTCAGTGCTGGCACCTCTATCTGTTAAAGCCCTCACCAAAATCACCCAACCAAAGAGTTCTTCTTCCTTTGAACATGCTTAGTTTGTTCCTTTCTCACTACTTATGGCTCATTTAATCTTGAACTATAATGCTTCATGGGCATGCTTATTGCCCCTTCTAGACTCTGTAAACTCCAGGAGATCAAGCTTTGAGTCTGGGGTCCAAATCTCATTTATCTCCATCCACAGTCTCAGCAAAGAGCTTGGACAGGCTTGTGGAATGGATGAGTTTTGATTAAAGTTGTAGGGGGGAACCTAAACTGATGTGGAAAATGCAACCTAGGACTTGATTTTATTGGTTCTCTGGGAAAAATGCACCTCTATGCTAAAAACAGAGTCCATAAAGGGATAGAGAGCAGTTTGTTCATCCATCCATCCATTAATTCAACCATACATTCATTCAGCAAACAGTTATTAAGCATCTACTATGTGCCAGAAATAGTGTTAGATGCTGGAGATATAGTAAGAAAACTGCTAAGTTCTTGCTCATGTGGAGATTCTGTTCTAGCCCAGAAAGACAGATGATAAGCAAGGAAAACATCAAGTAGTGGTAAGTGCCATGATAAAAGAAAAATAAGTCAGAGTGACGTGATAGTGTGACTGGGGAGTGAGTGAAAGGGCTCTCAGAAGAGGTGACACTTAAGGAAAGACCTGAAGGGTGAGCACAGGTGGCCATGGAAAGGTCTGGGTATGAGGAGTCTGTGAAGGGGGAAACACAAAGCTTTGAGGTTGGGGAGAGAGATGGAATGAGTTTAATGGGCGCAAGGAATGGAAGGAAGGAAAGAGTGACTGGGTCATGGGGAACAAGTGTTCAGTAGGGGGGCAATGGTGAGATAGCCAATAAGAGATGGCATGGCATGTAGAGATTTGGAACAAGGTACGAATTTGAGCTCTGATTCTAATTATTAGTGGTGTGTGAACTTGGGCATCTTTTCTGGGTCTTAGTTTCTTCATTTGTAAAATATCTCATTTTTAGAGCTCTTGCGAGGATTAAATGATATAATAGAAATAAGCACCTATCATGTTGACTCTGTGTAAGTGGTAACCTATAATCCACATAATAACTTAAAAACAAGCATTACAAGGTTAGGGATGACCAGGAGCACGAAGCCCAGAGAGTGACAAGTTAGCAGTTGTCCTAATGAGCCTTCCTCGCTCTCTCCTAATTTCATCTCTTTCTTTCTCCCTGACTTTTCTCTCTCCTTCACCTTTTTTCTTATCTTTTTATCTTTCTTTCTTTTCTCCCATCACAAATTTCTTACTTTTGCTCTCCTTCACATTATTTCAACTCATATCGCAACTGCCCAAAATTTGGATTAAAGACATATTTTCAAATATTGCTTATTCTGTATAGTTTTGTCTTCCTTTTACAATCAGGTGTGTTTAATGCTCATGCACCTCCTCTAAGTTAAAACGCAGCAGCAGCATCCACACCTCAATTAAGTAAGTTTATATGATTATATGACCCTTGGTTGTTGTTTTTTTCCACTGAGGTCACTGTCTCTTATTAGAAAATGGCTCCAACCTACTGGATTAAAGGATTGGAAAGAGATTGTTTCAAGGCATTTGAGGACTGGTGTGCTAAGAGATCTCTCCACCCCTGGGGAGTGGAGGTCTGGATGCCCTCCAAAGGCCAGTGACCTCTGAATCACCCCAAGGATGCTCTGGAACACAGCCAGCACATCACGCTCAGCTGCCGGCTGGCTTTCGCTCTGTGGCTGCTCCTGCAGATGTGGGCAGATGAGAGGGCAAGGGAGGCCTGGCTGAGGTCGCTAGTGGAGACGGAGGCCCCGAGAAATGTGTAAAGACACACTCTGGCATGAAGGGTAATGTAAGAGTCTCCATCCCAGTGTTGCAAGTCCCTTTGCTTAGCTAAGAAAGCACAAGTTCCCTGTGCGTGTGCGTGTGCGGTGTGTGTGTGTGTGTGTGTGGAGGAGAGAGCCGCAGAGCGAGCCCCCAACATTCAGCTCAAGACTTATATTAAAAGGGGCCTTTCACTTGGGAGAGCAGGGTAAAGGGGTAATACTTAGGCCAAAGGGAGGCTCTGGCCCCCCCTTGCTTTCCTATTTCTTGGGAAGAGGTGTTCAGTGGTTGGTTGTGGCTGGCTGTGGCCAGTAAATCCAACCCACCCACCGTATGGCAGGAAGCTGAGGACTCAGAATAAGAAGCAACTTGCCCAAGTCCACACAGGGAGGCAGAGGTAAAAGCCTAGTATACTTTCTTCCTTATCAAGTCACTTTTGAGTCTGGGTAATGGTGGTAGGAATAGGATAGGGTGACAACCTCTCTGTACTTTGACTTTATGGGTCCCAGATGTCTAACTTCAAGTCCTGCCCTGGCTCGTGTTACAGGGTCTGAGCCCCTCATATTCGAAGTCTGCCTTTCTGTGGGGCAGGGCTGAGTGAAGGAGCATTGGGTTGTACACTGGAAGGCAGCCCAAGACTTAACCATGGACACAGAAAAGCCATATCTGGCAAATTGAGAGCTAACTTTAAAAATGAATAGGGTGGAGGTTTCCATCCTTACAGGGGTCCAAATAAGGTCATGTGATCTATTGCTACAGCACAACACTCTCAAATTTAATGCTAGGAAGGAGCTTAGGAAAAACAAGACCAAGGGCCTATGCTCTGGGCTGGTTTAGACTGGTCTGGCTCCTCAGTACCCCAGCTGTTCTGCTTCAGAGGAAGGCCAAGGGCAAGGTGTAGTGATGATGGAAGTTATGGGCACTGAGTCCTTCTGCCCTTTTCCTCCTGATGCCTCCCCTTCTCAGGTTGCCCTTTCAGTGTACTTTCTTGGAGTGTGGTCGCCAAGAAATGAAGGGGCTGAGTGGGTGGGAGAGGTTATCCTCAGCTAAGCCTGGGATCCTGGCTGCCTGGCATTGTCAGTTTCCTATTGGCGTGGGCGACAGCTGGGAATAGCAAGGACACTCTGAAGGAGGGAACGTGTGATGCTGGGGCCATCCTAAACTCCCAAGATCTCACATGCCATATGGTGGAGGCCAACGAGGAGAGGGGGAATGCCAGGAATGTCTGCGTGTTCTCTTGTCCCCACTCCCATGCTGAACAAAATGAGGTAAGGCCCAAGAGAAATTGGACAGTGAGCTTTCGGAAGCTATGCTTTTCTACTTGAGATGTATTTAAAAAACATAGTTTGCTGAATGACAGAATTAATTATTGGATTAATTAATTAATATATGACTGGCTATTTCCTCTTGGCACCAAGCTCTGAGCACGAAGAAATGGGTTTTACTTACAGCAGAGGACGGTGGAATGAGCTCCAAGAGTACTTGTTAGCAGTGATTCCACACTGAACTGGGTGGTGGCATCTGGAGAAGATGCTTAGAAAAAGTAGCTGCCCGGACAGCATGACACGGCAGGTGGTGCCCAGGGATCCTTTAGCAGCTCCCCACTCCCGATATACCCTCCACCACCCTCTCAGAGGCAGCTCCATCTAAAATGCTTTGCCATCCTTCTCCATTTTGGCACTGGCCCCTCAGCCATGATCCTCTCCAGTTTCCCCCAAACTCAGGGATAGCAGGACCTAGAGTCAAGGGAAATGCATGTCTCCCAGATGAGAGTCTTACAATGCAGGGAGAGTGGCATTCTGAGGCTTTTGCCTTGTGGGATGGGGGTGGGGATCAGGGCAGAGGAAGGAGGCAGAGAGGCATGGAGGAGGCTGGTTCATTGAGCCTGAACTCCCTGGACATCCCTGGGGGTGACTGAGAACTCCCTTAGTGGGAGGATATAAGGATGGCGCCTCTAGATGAACAACATTTTCAGGAGGTTCATAACTGTCCATGAGACCTTCAAAAATCTGAGTCCACTCCAGTGACCTCTGAGAAAATTGTGGGTTTACAGCCTGACCCAACCCTCTCCAGGCCACTTGGGAGGGACAGATGGGAAGAAGGGAGAACCAGCAACTTCCCTGACTTTATCTCAAATAAGGGCTCTACCCAGGAGCACAAGGATACTAAGTTCTGAGTAAAACAAAAGCAAGCTCTAGTGCCACCAGCTATAACCCTTATACCCATTGGGGAGGAAGGGGAGAATCTTTGGCCCAGGGAGGAATAAAAAGCTTTAGCCCTCAGTCTACTCAAGGAAAATTAGAAAATGCAATGGTCCTGTAACCACAAAGAGACATTGAATCAGCAGTTACAAATCGTCCTCAACAAAAGCATGGGGCCAAGGCAGCATTCGTAGGAACTGCTCCCAAACATTCAAGAAACAGATAAGGGACTTCCCTGGTGGTGCAGTAGTTAAGAATCCGCCTGCCAATGCAGGGGACACGGGTTCGAGCCCTGGTCTGGGAAGATCCCACATGCCGTGGAGCAGCTAAGCCCCTGGACCACAACTACGGAGCCTCCGCTCTAGAGCCCGTGAGCCACAACTACTGAAGCCCATGCGCCTAGAGCCCGTGCTTCGCAAAGAGAAGTCACCGCAATGAGAAACTTGTGCACCGCAGTGAAGAGTAGCCCCCACTCGCCGCAACTAGAGAAAAGCCTGGGTGCAGCAACGAAGACCCAACACAGCCAAAAATAAATTAATTAATTGAAAAAAAAAAAGACAAACACATAAGTCCTTCCATACAACTCTTTCAGAGAGTAGAAAGAGGGAACCTCCCCAACTCATTTTATGAGGTTAGCAAAACCTCAGTACCTCAAATCAGTTTATTATAAGCCTGGAAGGCAGCAAGGGATGGCAAGGACATCCTAGAATGTAAGAAAGAAAACATGCAGGCCCATCTTACTCATTAATATATAAGTACAAAAACATGAGACACAATATTAACCAGATCCAGCAATGTACAAAAGCAGTAATCTATCATGACTCAGTTGGATTTACCCTAGGAATGCAAGATGAATTTCACAGGGGGAAATTGATGACTGTAATTTACTTTGTTAACAGAATAAAAACAAAAAGTTACTATAAATAGAAACCATTTGACAAAATTCGCAGCCCTTCTTTTATTTTCTAGAGCTTTACAATGTTTCAGCTTTATTCCTTAGCTTTTTTTCTTCCAGTTTTACGAGATATAATTGATATACAGCACCGTATAAGTTTAAGGTGTACAGCATAATGATTTGACTTACATCATGAAATGATTATCATAGTAAGTTTAGTGAATATCCATCATCTCATATAGATATAAAATTAAAGAAATAGAAAAAAATATTTTCCTTGTGATAAGAACTCAGAATTTAGTCTCTTAACTTTCATATATAACATTCAGCAGTGTTAATTATATGTATTATGTTGTTCATTACATCCCCAGTACTTATTTATCTTATAAGTGGAAGATTATACCTTTTGACTGTCTTCATCCAATTCCCTCTTCTCCCATCCCTGCCTCTGATAACTACAAATCGGATCCCTTTTTCTATGAGTTTGTTTGTGTGTTTTTGAAGATAATTGACTTACAACACTAAGTTAGTTCCTGTTATATGACATAGTGATTTGATATTTCCATACATTTCAAAATGATCACCATGGTAAGTCTAGTTATGATATTTCACCATACAAAGATACTACATAGTTATTGATGCTGTACATTTCATGCTGGTGACTCATTTATTTTGCATCACAGACCTTCTCTTGAAAACTCTCAGCAAACTAGGAATAGAAGGAAACTCCCTTTGTCTTATAAAAGGCATCTATGAGAACCCTACAATAAATAGCATACTTAAGGGTGAATGTTGCAAACATCTCCTTTCTGGCCAGAAACAAGATAAAGATGCCCACTGCCACTGTTTTTATTCACCACTGTACTGGACAGTCGACAAGAAAAAAAAGTCATAAGGTTTGGAATGTAAGAAACAAAACATTAATGGAGATGATATGATTGTCTACATAGAACTTTCTGCAGAATAATCACTGAAACTAATAAAAGGGTTGGGAAAGTTTCTGGGTACAACACTGACATCCAAACATCAGTGACATTATTATACACTAGCAATAATTAGTGAAAAAAATTTAATTTTTAAAAAGCATAAAATTTATCAAAAATTTAAAATCTAGGAATAAGTATCATAAGAGATGTATGACATCTTTAAGAAGAAAATTACAAAATTTTATTAAGATATGTTTTAGAAGAAATAACTACATAAAAAGATATACCATGTTTTTAGAATGGGAGACTCAATATCATAAAAATGTCAGTTTTCCCCAAATTGACCTATATATTCAATGCAGTTCTTGTCAAAACCTAAACAGAATTTTTAATGGAATTGGCGAAAGGATTCTAACACGTACATGGAAAAGTAAGAGCTAAGAATAGCCAAGACATTCCTGAAACAGAAAGCATAATAGGATTTACCCTCCCATATACCAAGACGTATTGTAAAGCTTTAGTAATTAAGTCTGTGAGTTACTGTGGCAGGGGTAAAAAAATAGATCAAGGCAAAGAAAGATACCCACGCATAGATAGAAACCTGATTTTTTAGTATCAAAATGAAAATGATGGATTATGCAATAAATGGTTCTGGGACAACTGGTTATCCAAATGGAAACAAAATTATTTTGGGTCCTACCTCACAGCATACTCAAATGTCAGTTTCAGAAGGATTAAAGACGTAAAGAAAAAAACTATAAAAATTTTAAATGACAATCTAGGAAAATATCTTTCTGACCTCAGACTAAAGAAAGATTTCTTAAACAAGACACAGGAAGCACAAACAATAAAGGGTATAAGATTACATTAAACAACACCTAAAAAGAATGAAAAGCCAAACCTCAAACTAGGAGAAAATATAGCCAAACTTGTAACTATCAAAGGATTTGTGTTCAGAATATGTAAAGAACTCCTACATTTCAATAAGAAAGAGACAAACAAACCAACAGAAAAATGGGCAAGGTACACTCATTCTATTCACAAAAGAACACAAATAGCTTATGACACAGGAAAAGATGCTAAAATAATGAGTAATTACGGAAATGCAAGTTTAAACCATAATGAGATACCATTTTGCACCTCTTGGATTGGTATAAAGTATAGTGTAGTAAAGGTGGGGATGGAATGCAGTGTGAACTTTGCAATGGGAGGGAAAACCTGTACGACCACTTTGGAAAAATATTTGCCTGCACCTAGTAAAACTGAATTTGCATATGCCCCACATCCTATCAAGTCCACTCTTGGACAAATTCTACACATACTTACCAACAGTCATGCTCAAGAGTGTAGCAATATTGTCCGCATTAGCCAAAAGCTGGAAGCAACCCAAATGCCTATTAATAGCAGAATATATAAATTGTGGTATAGTCATGTGATAGAATACTGCACAGCAGTGAAGGTGAGTGGGTTACAGCTCTGTGGAGCATAAGAAGTGGGCCACAGAAGGTACCACACAGTATGTTTCTATTTATTTAAGTTTCAAAACAGACTAGACTAAATAATATCTTGTTTAGGAACATACACACGGTTGGTGTGTATAAGAAAAAAGAGGAAATGACTAACCAAAGTCTAGCTAGAAGGGTGTGGACTAGGGAGAGGCACATGAGTAACTTCAAAGTTGTTGGTAGTGTTGTTTCCTTACTCCCGTGATGGATTCCTGGGAGATACTGAACATACGTATTTTTTTAAACATTCTTTTGCCCATGTGGTAGATTTCATAATTGAAACAAAATAAAGACAATAGCGCTTCAGTTCCCATGGCTCCAGGTAAGGTGTGGTACATCAAGAAGTGGATGATGTCAGCGCAGGGGACTGTGGGCCCACCAGGAGAGCTGGGTCCTGGGGTGTGGTGGGGGTTGAGGATTTGCCTGGTGTTCCAGCAGGTATATTTGACATTGTGGTGAATGCTCTGAGTCTGCTCAGAGAGAAGACCAGAGGAACTTCTCCTCTGTGGGGCTGAAAGTGGTCATTGCTGTTAGAGAGAGTGGCCAGACATTCATGGACTAAGCCACTAAAGCATAAGTGACCCAAAATTCCTTTACAAACTATATTGCTCAACGCGAAGCAAACCTAACAATCCAGGCAATATTTGCACTTGACTTCGAAGGCCTACTCCATACAACGGTACGTCACCTAGGTTATAAAGTTGGGGGTGGGTGGGTAGGGCAGACAGGTGGGTAAAGGGAGACAGTCTTGTTTAAAGTACACAATAGGGGGCTTCCCTGGTGGCGCAGTGGTTGAGAGTCTGCCTGCCGATGCAGGGGACACGGGTTCGTGTCCCGGCCCGGGAAGATCCCACATGCCGTGGAGCGGCTGGGCCCGTGAGCCATGGCTGCTGAGCCTGCACGTCCGGAGCCTGTGCTCCGCAACGGGAGAGGCCACAACAGTGAGAGGCCCGCGTACAGCAAAAAAATAAAAAAAATAAAGTACACAATAGTATTTGCTTTGGGACAGGGGCTCAAAACTCATAAGAGTGACGGTGGACATCTGGGGGTCCCACATGAGAAGCTGGCGTGGCTGAGTTTAGTAACAACAGCTGGGGTACCTGGCAACTGAACTGGGGTTGGACGATAGGAATGAGAGCAGAAGAGACTGGGCCTTGATAAAGTGTCTTGACACTGTGCTGATGACAGAGACTTTAGTCTTTAGGCGGGAGGAAGCTGTTGGTAGTTCTTAGGCATGGGAAATGACAGGGTTAGATTCCTCATTTAGAGAGATCAAGCTGGTCACAGTGTGGAGGTTGCACTGGATGAGAGAGGTACAGGAAGCAGAGAGCCCAGTGAGAAGGCTAGTGAGAGGTGGTGCTGATCACGTTGGACCCAGCTAACACGCACTTACTTCCCCTAATCCTCACCCACCCTGTGGAGCCGGAAGTCGGTTCTGCAACTGTCTGGTGCTAAGCCTCCCGCAGCCCCCGCCATAAGGAGACTTCCATCCTAGACTCCATTCTGAGCAGAGACAGGTCTCAGCTGAGACCTCAGAGGAAGGAACATGGGCAAAAGCAGACCTGTGCTCTGGACTGAAGAAGAGCAGATTTCAAAAGGCTTGAGGACAGGCAGGGTGTAGAGGGAAAGTCACCGCTAGAGGGATCTGGTGCTGCCTGTACTCATGTGAAGGGCCAGCTCATCTCTCTCCCCACTTGTCCCCATACCCAGCTGCCCGAGTCCCACCCAAAACACCAGCTTTGGGTGAGTGCATGGCAAGCTGGACCATTAGATTATGTGCAGATTTTCTTCAAATTGACCAAGAATCAACTCAAAGCTTCAAGGACTATTTGGATTACTCTATTTGTCCAGGGTACTGTATGTGCATGCCCTTCTGGCCCATATTGGCCCATTTAGGCCTTGGTTTTGGTCTCAGAACTGGGTTAGAATAGGTCTTCAGTTTAAATACCTGTTAAAGGAGGGTAATGAGTATCCCTGCCTCATCTGTCAAATGAGCGCTTAGTAGCAGGGGGTCTGGATTCTCGTTTTAATGCAGAGTGGCCGTGTGCTGAGCCCTTAAGGCAGGGAACAACTCTTCTCTGCTGCCATCTAGTGAGCATCTTGGGAATAACACCTGAATGGAGGTCACCAGGAATAGTTCTCTCTCCAAGGGGTTCTGAGCCAATGAAGAATGTGTCAGATCCAGGGCCATGCCCCAGATGTGATCATCTGTGTCCTGGAAGCTGCCCACTAGAAAGTGGAGTCTTCAAGGTGAGACCTGGTGCAGAGCATGACACCCTGAATGGATCGCCTTCTCACCTGGCTCTGACCTAGTCATGCCTTATGTCACCCTCCCCTCTTGTCTCCCTACCTTCCTCAGGGTACAGTTTGAACTAACAGAGTGCTTAGAGAGCCTCTGTAAGTCACCACATCTGGGGGCAGTGGGGTGCAAACCAAAGATTTATTTTTCAAGTAAAATAGGCAGCCCAGGAAGAGCAGAACAAGAGGAAACCAAGGCTGAGAACAGAAAGCTTGGATATGGAAAGACACAAGAAGCTAGATTGCAACTGCCAGGGAAAGCTGGGGAGGTGGGCTATGGAGTGGTCCTGGGTCCTCCCCCAGGTGCTGGGGCCGAAGGGGCCTTGGAGACTCAACTCCAGGTGCAGCATTTGCAAGAGGAGCTGAACACCAGGCTCCTCGGGCAGATTTTCTGGAACAACCGCCCCCCTGTACAACTTGTAGTAGCTGGACCAGTCCAGAGGGTTGGGGTAGAGCCCGTCAGCTTTGCCCTGGCAGAAGGTGTCTTGTCCGAGGCTGGAGCCATACTCAGGTTCAGAGAGCTGGCCTGGTGCAGGAGCTTCAGGTTCTGGGGGGCCTGAAGACATATATGGACGACCTGGGAAAACAGTGATGATTCAACCAAGGCTCCTCCAAAAGATCCCAAACCCATAGGCCAAGCACACAGGCAGCAACATAGGCAGCAGCAGCTCAACACCCCGTACCTTACAGGCAGGGCATAGTCAGACACCCAAGGCAGAGAACAGCCAGACAGCAAGCACACCTACAGCTGGAGCACAGCTCAAGAGAAAACACCGGAGCTACAAGTGTCATAGGCAGTCAATGGCTATCTACCATCTGCAAAGCCCAACCAAGTAATGGTGAGGGCCAGCGGGCTCTCACAATGAAGGCTGAGTGCAGGCCTTGAGAAGAGAGGCTGAGGGCCCTCTGGAGGGAAGCCCTGGTTACCGACACCCTGGGCAGGCATTGGTACAATCAGAAAGAGGAAGAAGAGTGTGAAAAGAGAATCATTTCTACAGCTTCCTCAGCTCCTGGGGGTGAAATTTGGGAAATCACGGTACTGGGGCAAAGTCATTTCCTCAGAAGAAGCCAGTTCCTGAGGTGCCCTGACCCCATACTCACTCAGCTCCAGCAGCAGCATCTTGATGAGGGGGTAACGGCCCTGGTTGCAGAAGAAACCAGCAAAGTTGTCCATGTTCAGTGTCCAAACCATGACCCCACCCAGTCCCGTCTGCTTCAGATAGCTGACCTGTGTGAGGAGCGAGATGGGGGTGGAGGAGAGCAGGGAAGCCCGGCCAGCAGCCCCAGAGCCGGTTTCCTCATCCAGGCAGGGACCTCCTTTCTCCAGCACCCCCAGGTCCATTAGTCCTTATCCTTGCTGGGCATGATTCATTCTGGAATCTCCCTGCCCTGACATAAACATGGCCAGGGGTGGACATGAGGGTGGAGGTGTGAGGAGTACATAGATGTGTGACTTTCCTTAGGTTGGCAGCCTTAACTTCCCAGCATTTTCTGGGCTGAGCTGTTGTGTTTGGGGTACTGTCTGCTGATTGTGATGAGTTCAGTTACCATAGGGAACGACTAAACTTCCCCAAAGATCTGAATCCATTCCCTGTCTTCATGTCTTTTTGTCCACGCTGAGGGCCTTCTCACCTCCACCAGTTCCCTGAGGCTTCTTTAGGGTATGGCTGTGTGTCCCCTCCAAGTGGGCTTCCCTGGCCCTAGCCCTGCCAGGGGGCCATGGCTCACCTCTGGCGTGAGGCTGGGGTTACAGGGTAGGGGTGGTTGGAACCCTTGATGGCCCCAATGTCCCTCCCAGCTACCTCCCTTTCTACACCAGTCCCCACTCAGGGTTCCAGCTATGGTACAACTTGCTCTCAGAGGCCAGCTTCCCCTTTCCTCTCCATCAAGTCTTTCTCCTGCGCTTTCCTCCCCAGAAGGCCCACCTTCTCTGCATTAAGACTTTCTCAAAATCCCTTCCACCATGATGCCTTCTCTCATCTCCCCCAGCTGCCTCCTCAATTCTCCAGAGCACTTTGTCTACACCACCAGAAGAACCTGCCACTGCATAACTGACAAAAGATAAGCAGATGAGCAAATGCAGGGTCCCTCTGCAGGTGCCAATGACCTCACTGGAGAGAGAGACATGGAAACAGGTAAACGCACTCAAGTTTTGAGGCAGGAGTGGAGGGGGTTTCATATAAGTAAATCAAAGGATCTATAATTTGAACATGCACCAAATATTGTCAATGGACTGAATAAAATGATATGCCTTACTGTGTGTATTTCTCCTCTTATATATCTGTAGAATTTGTGTTTAATAAAATGCAAATACTTTCAAGAGAGATTCCAATGTAGAGCAATTTTTTTGCCATTGTGTCTTTTCTTAATCAATAGGTGATAATGGTACCAAATGCTATCACATGGAGATCTGTGAAATGCTGGGATATTTCTCCTTGAAGAAGTTCTGAATGTTGTCATTGAATGTTATTGACAGGCCTTGGGCCCACACAGGACCACACCTTCCCAGCAGGGCCAAGCCTCACCTTGATTTTGAAGCTCTCCACATCGTCAAAACCGACCCACTGGTTGCTCTGAAAGGCATAGGGCACCTTCTGGTCCTTGATTCTGTGCTCATCAGCCCCCTTCCAAGAGCAGACCTGTAGGAGCAGAGGGCAGAGCTGGGAAGGAGGTGGGAGGCACTGCAAGCATCTTCTCCCTGTCATGAGGAGACTAGAGACTGAAATATTCACGTCTGAGAAGCTTGGAGAATCTAGGAAGCTCTAGACTGAGTGACCTAGAACTGTCGATTCAATGAGGCACCTGGGGTTAGGGATAAATCCAAGATGACAGGCATGGGATGGAATTTACCCAACCAGAATTCACTGTGCCTAGCATCCTCATTCAGAAATTATGGGAGAAGAAGCCCCTGCTCTGCACAATACTCAGGGTGGCTGTGGGTTTTCCTACTTCACAGTAAGCCAGGAGTCCTCCGTCTTTGGTGAAGGGGCCAGGAGTTCCAGGCCCCGTGGCTTGGGCCCCCACTCCGGTGTCCAACAAAGAGGCCAGGGTAAAGGATCACCCATAGGTGGGCATGCCAAGGATCAGTTTGCTGGCAGGGGTCCCTTTCTGCAGCCACCATTGCATGGCAGAGTCCTGGTGGTGAAGGAGGAATGTCAGGGCTAATTTTCTTTGCCTTTAGACTGGTTCAGATCATCCAAGCCTGGGGGCTCCAGAGGAGTTTCATGAGCATTTACTAGTGTTCCAACCCTTCCCCATCTTCTTTAGATCCCGTCTTAGACCTTGAACCACAGTGATTGAAGCTGCATGGCCCTATAGCCAAGAGCATGGGCTCTGGATTCAAACAGTCATTGACTCAGTAAATATTTACTGAAGGCCAGCTGTGTGCCAGGCGCTGTCCTAGATGCTTGGGATACCTCAGTAAACAACGATCTCTGCCTTACCCAGCAGCTTATTTTATCTTGCCGAGCCTCGAGCTTCCTGTCTATAAAATGGAAATGATAAAAATATTTGTCACTAAGGGCATTGTGAGAATTAAAAGATATAATGCATGTATAAGTCTAACATAGTGCAATAAAGGGGAGCTATGATTGTGATCATTACCATCACTGTTGTTTCACCCTCAGTACAAGAGCAGGGAATTTTATTTATCTCTGTATCCCCAGTGCCTAGAACAATGCTTGGCACTAAGATGCGCAAATAGAAAGAACAAATGAGCACAGGGCTTCTTCACCGCCTCTGCACAAGACCTTCCCCCATCATGTATTACTTGACATGACACCCCCAGGCCTGTGACATGAGGAGGTACCCAACATAACTCTGTGGATTAAACAAATAATGAAGACTCTTCCCTCAAACCAGGACGGTAGGCTCACTTTCCCCAAGAAGCCACCCTGTTTGAGTCCAGGTTTTCTAGTTACCCTGCAACCTCTTAGCACTTAGGTATTTTCACTGTATTGATTTACGTGTATTTGGTTTTGCTGGTCCATATGATTTATCTTTGGTCAGACTGGAGCTTTCTGAGGGCAGAGGGCAGAGCACCCTGCTAAGTTCTGTGGTATTTTTGTGCAAATTTGGAAAAGTCACCCCTCTGGCCAGAAGCAACATGCAGGGCACATAGTATGGAGAGTAGAAGGCCTCTTTGTAGGAGGATAAAGGCCTCCCTTCCCCCACATGGATCCAGGGCACATAGCTTGGAGAGCACCGTGCCAGCGGGAGTTCAACCCCCTCACCTCTCAGCTGAATGTCTTTGTATGTCTCCCCACTTGACTGGGCTGGCTTCTCCTGGGACCCACACAGTTTCCCAGATGAGGGTGGAGGAGCCAGGTGCAATGTGAGGTCTAGATGCTCAGCTCAAGTGCCTGAAGAAGTGCACTTTATTTGTGAAAGAGCCATGGAAGTCCTAGATGTTCCACCCAGCTGACACACAAAGATGTGGGCTCCCAAAATTAACAAACATTTTAATTTAGGGCTTTTTGTTATTGTTGTTTGTTAAGAAGGAGAAATGATACGGTCAATCTTGACTTTTAAAATTAGAATGGGCTTGTAAAACAATGTCTAGCCTACTGAATGAGGAAGAGCTGGGCAGGAAACCTCCACCCACTCCAGTCTACAACCAAGCCTTCCCTTTCCCGGGACTGGGGTGGCGTAGGGGTGGTTCTGCCCTGAGATGTTATCAACTTGGGAAAGCTCTCACCTCTTTCCAGAAAACACCTTCCAGAAGGACATTCAGTGCCAAGGAGCAAAAGCTACCCATTATCTTGAAGGAAATGGGGCTGAGGGTGTATGAAGGGAGCAGAAGCCATTTTGGCTGGAAACTTGAGCTCAAAGACAGCCTCCCAGTTAGTCACTGGTTTGTTTGATGTGTCCCCAAACTAGATTTGTGTCTAATATCAGTCGACATGCTATACAGAAGTGAGGTTTCTCCTCAGCAGCGGCATGGAACAGGAAAATAAAACAAACAAACAAACACACACAAAAGAAACAAAAATATCCTGGCTTCTCCATGCCCTGCTTGGTATCCTGCTTTTCCCTTCCATTTGGTTCTTCGACGCTCAAAAGGGGCCACCGGCAAGGGCCTGTGCCAGGGGCGTCCTCCCACTTACCACATTGAATTCGGCCACGGCCCCGCTTTCTCCCTGTCCCTCGTCGGGGGAGCGGTTATGCCCTGTGTTCTTCTCCCAAGAGCCACGGAAGTCATAGGCCACGAAGCTGAAGAACTCCAGGTTCCTGCATGAGGCGTGGGAAGAAAGAGTGAGGGGCTAGTGCGCAGGGTGGAGCCCTCCCCCTTCCTTGCTCCTCCCTCCCCTCTCACGCAGTGTGTGGCCTGGGGAGAGACCTGCATGGTGGGGGCGGGCTCCCTTCTGGCTCTGGGAGACGCAGCAGCATAGGCAGCCCCTCCCGCCCCCCCCCCCCCCCCCCCCCCCCCCCCCGCACACCGTCATCCAGGCCATTCTCATTCTTGGCGGCTCACATCTTCAGCATCCTCCTCCCAGCTGTCCCCTCAGCACCCTCAGGACACAGTCCACTCAAGGACACCTCTTGCTATTTTGCTATTTTGAAGGGAAATCTAGCTTAGCATTTCTCAAACTTTAGTTGTGCACATAAATCACCTGGGAATCTCATTCAGGTGCAGGCTCTTATTCAGTAGGCCTGGCGTGGGAACTCATCCTCTTGGAGATGCTAAGTGCTTCCCTCTTTCCTCCCCCAGGGATATTTCACTTTAAGACTGAGGGCCAGGCTCCAAAGAGAGGGACTCCGGAGTGATGGAGCAGCAGATGTGGTAAGGAAACCTTCCCTGGGTCTGCTGGTGGTGCAGGCGAGCCCCTGCTCCATTCTGGGGGAAGCTCAGACTACCCTTGGTCTCTTTCCCCCGCAGAGAACACAGGGTCCATGCCATCTGCCTGAGACTCACAGAGCAATGTTGTCCCCCTCGTATCCAGCTTTTGTGCAGTGTGGTCCTGCTGGGACAGCTGTGCTCGGCAGGAGGTGTGCCTTCCCTGAGGCCTGGGCTTCCTGCTGAAAGGCATTGGCCAGGGCCTGCAGGGGCAGCTCAGAGTGAACACACAGGCAGGGAACAGGTAGCCCTGTGAGCCCCAAGCAGATGTTCCCGCACAGGAGCCTGAAAACTGACCACAGGGCTGGTCTGTGCTATGCAGACACATGAAGCAGCTGAGCCTGGGGGCAGAGCAGCACCTATGTGGCCCCCTGGCCAACTAGGTCTTCTCTATCTCACCCAGCTGTACCTGCACCAGAGCTTTGAAGCACTGCTTATCTGATGGAGGGCTCCCCTGGCTTCCTGTGTACCCCCAGTCAAGGTCGAGACCATCAACGCCATATTAGCACAGAAACCTGATGGCTGAGTTGACAAAGGTCTGTCGGTTATTGGCTATAGCCACCATATCCACGAACCTGTGGGTTGATAAAGGGAAGTGTGGGCCTGTCTTACACAGGACAGTGGGTCATGCTCCCTCAGAGGCAAGTGAGAAACTACTCAAGATATTGGTGCTCAGCTGTCTAGGCCAGAAGGGCACCGGAAGGGCTGCTTCAGAGGCTGCCGGGATATTTGCAGGTGGGTTATGGGCCTGGCTAAGGGAAAGGGACAATGTAGAAGTGCCCCAAAACATTGACATCACCAGGGGCACACTGACTCACTAGGAGCTCTGCTTCCCAAAATTCCCTCCAGAAGCTTACTGCCACATCCCTGCCCAGGGATTTGCTCTAACCTGAATCAGAGCTGGCTGTCAACCCAGCATGGAGATTGAAAAAAGAAGAGGAATCAGTTTCTAAGATGAGGAGGAAGAGAAGCCCAGCAAGCCAGTGAGGATCTGGGTAACCCTGGGGGGCTGCTCTTCTACTTCCCTGGCAGGTTAACATGGTTACTATTCTTCTAACTCACGTTTGTAGAGTGCTTCATGCTCTTGCTATTACCATTACTAGTCCAGAGTTCTTTACAATTCCTGAGGTGCCCCAAGAACAACCTCCCCACATCTTACTTTCTCAACAAGTCCCTGGACTTCTTGGGGGTCTTGAGTTTTATAGACCGTTTCTATTTTAATTTATTTTTTTAAATTAGCTAATAGCATCAGTTCTTAAGTGAGGTTTGTGTGCCTGGGAACCCCAGGCTGAGAATCCTGAATTTCAGTGAAAAATCTGTGTATAAGCAGTGTTTGGGGAAGGGGAGTCATAAATTTCATCAGGTTCTCAAAAGGACTCATGATCCAAAAAAGTATTAGAAAGACTGGTTTAGAATTTTGGGGACCTTACAGTTAGCACTTTCTAGGAAAAGTATGGTTCCAAATATACCATTCCATTATCTCCATAAATCATCAAAAATGTCCTGGAAATGTCAATATTCTGGCATCCAAGCTCAATCTCACAGACTGCTTTTGACACCCAGAAAGGGAACAAAAATTCTCAGACATACTGTTCCAGAGCTCAGAAAATATAGACATTATATGTTGTCTGGGATTAGTTGAGACCCTCCCTTTACACATTTCATGGAGGAAGAGACTGAGGCCTGGAAAGAGGTCAGACTCTGTGCTTCATGTAAAGCAAGACTGGATGGGCTTCCCTGGTGGTGCAGTGGTTGGGAGTCCGCCTGCCGATGCAGGGGACACGGGTTCGTGCCCCGGTCCGGGAGGATCCCACATGCTGTGGAGCGGCTAGGCCCGTGGGCCTTGGCTGCTGAGCCTGCGCGTCCGGAGCCTGTGCTCCGCAACGGGAGAGGCCACAACAGTGAGAGGCCCGCGTACCGCAAAAAAAAAAAAAAAAAAAAAGACTGGATGTATAACGGCCTGGAGCTAAGCCCACTCCACTGCCTCCTGAGGAGGTACCAAGAAGTCAGAAGGAAGGTCAGCCCCCAGAGTCCACTCTTCTCTCCCACTCTCCCTCACCCTGGCTACACCTCTACCTGGCTGATTCCCCGACTGGGGATCTCTCTGGCCAGTGAGCCAGTTCCACACTAGGGGCCCTGCCACATTGGTGCCCACAGACAACTCACTTCTGAGTGCCGAAGTTCCAGCCCCCAGTGGCCAGCAGCGTCTTCAGCTTGGGATTCCTGGAAAAGACAAGAGAAGCACCAGAATTTATCCAACCAGGTCCTGGGGCTCACCTCACTAACAAGGAAGCAAGGAGCCTGGCAGGGCTGGTGGGATGAGGTAGGGGATATATAAATCCCTATGGTCATATTCTGTACCAGGGAAGCTCTAGATTGGGAAAGAAAAGACACATTCCTGCCTTTGAGGACCTCTTATCTGGCTGGGGAGCCGTACACTCAAGGAATTTAGAAAGCAAGAGATCAGGACAGATCTTCAGAGAGGCTGTATTAAGGTAGTGATAACACTTGAGCTGAAGGATAGATAGATTTTAGGAGATAGAAGGGCACTCATTCCCAGTGGAGGGAAACAGTTTCACAGTCCAGATTCCACTTAGACCTAAACTGGAAGGGCACTTAAGGAGTCACTATCTACCCCCACCTCTTCCACATAAGCACGGGAAAGCCCAGAGAAGTGATGAGACTTGCCCAAAGCCACACAGCGGGTCTGCAGCCAGACTGCAGTAATGGAGAAGGTTTCTGGCTTTGAGAGGAGGCGCCTGTCTTCTCCACCTCCCATCCCCACCTCCTCCACTGCAGCTCACATCTTCCTCAAGCTGTTGAATTCCTTGCAGAGTGTCTCAGCATTCCACACTATGGGGCTAAGCTGGTGACTGTTCATGCCAGCAAAGGCATATATGAGGTGGGTGCACAGCTTGGGGTCCACATCCTTGGGCAAGAAGCGAGCAGCCCCCTGTCTGTACTGGGCCCAGTTAGTGAAGTCGCAGACCAGTTTTGCCGCAGAGCCTGGCCAGTTGGGGCAAAGCAAAGAAATGGCAATCAGAAGGGCCTGCTATGGACTGGCACCCTCTGCCCAGAGGCAGAACTTATGTCATGCCAGAAGACGTTAAACATGGCCCTTCATCTGCTGGAGGCAGGGAGGCAGAACTTTCAAATCACGGCTTGGAATACTTCAGAATGTTAATTAAAATACAAACATATAAAGTGGCAGAGAGGAGGCCCCAGTTACAGGCCTGGGTTTATGTTTCTTTAGTCTTGCTTTAAAGAGGTTTGCATTTACATACTATTATCCCTTGTAGAGAATTGGTTTAATATCACTGACAAGGTTCTAACAAAGAGAATATTTTCTCTAGGAAAAGGCAGCTTGTTTCTGTCATCCCCATACCCTGTAGAATGGCTTTGTGTATAGGGCCTCTCCTCCCAGATGGGGGCTTGTCTAGCAGTGATGGCTCCCACCAAGGGCAGCACTGTGCAAAGTTGACCAGAACACCGGAACGCAAAGATGCTCGTCTTCATCCCTGCAGCTGCCAGAAGTGTACTTTGGGCCGATCTCTTTAGCCTTGGCTTAGGGGTCCCCATCTGAAAATGACAGTGTGGTCTCTGAGGGCTCTTCCAGCCTTGCAGACTATGATCGTGTGGTTTGTACACGCCAGCATTTTATGCCAGGGACTTGGCAGAATGATGAGTTTGGACTGGAGTATGTCTGTGGTCACGGTCTAGACCCTAGGATTTCCTTTTGCACAGACAGGGTCTCTCTGCACCCTCCTGCAGCCCCCATGTGGCCAGTGAGAGGACGAGGAGGGAGAGCAGTGCAAAGTGGCTATAGGAGGGTGTGTAGGAACCCAGAGCATGAAGGGCTGGCTGAGACACCCCTGCGCCCATGGATGGCTCTCAGAAGGAGAGAGGTCAAAGCTCCTGGGTAGTCACTGGCTCCTGGGTAGTCACTGGCCCTAACTAGAGGTCACCCGGGAGTGAAGTTTGCCGATGGGACTGGGGCGTTGCCTGAGTGACATAGAAGGAGGATTGGTGAACTCCCCAAAGCAAAAGAAGGAAGCAGGGGATTAACCCAGCGAACACATCCCTGGGACCATCTAGAAAGGACCCAGGAGGCTCTTTTTGTTTTGTATCATATCCTGCCATAGCATATTGAATATTGTGCATGAATATTTGTACTATAGAGGCAACAAAGTCTGGTGGTTAACAGCAGGGACTTTGGAATTTCATGCCTGGGTTGAAATCCCCACTCTGCAACTTTTTAGCCAGATAATTCAGCTTTCTCCTTCATAAAATGGGAATGATGATTGCTCCTATCTTAAGGACTACTGTGTGAATGAAGAGTTAATGTATGTGAAATACTCAGAACAGTGCTGGCAGAAAGTAAGCTCTGTTCTAAGTGCTTTGCATACATTAACCCTTAGCCCACACAAAACTCTATTATTAGAAATATATACCATCCCATACCATAGCACACCATATGCCCAGAAGTAGCTTGGATTAAAGCTTTTGAGGAAATCTTCAACTTTTCTCTCTTCCCGATGTGTGCTATTTCTCTGGACCTGGCTGTCCCCTCCTGTGAGATGAAGAGGGGAAATGTGTGTCCTGTGCCACAGCCCAGGCTCAGGATGAGGGTCTGAGTACAGGGAGTGGTGTGGGATAGGAAGGGAACCCAGGAGTCCAAGTGGCTAAACATCACCCAGAGAGTTCCCCCCTGCACAAGAGGGAGCCCTCCTGGCTCTCCCAAGCTCCACATGCAATCAGTTCAACAGACACGGAAAGAGTGTGCTGTCCTTGCCTGAGCCAAGGGGCTAGGACGTGGAGCTGGGGAAGACTTAGGTTTCTTACTTCCAGTAGCTCAGAGCTCCCCTACTGGTGGTAGGGGAGACGCCTAAGCCAGTAATTAGAAACACTGTGATATATACTGTAAAATGGGTTCCAGTACGATGAGAGCACAGAGGTTGGAGCAAGTGACCTCAGGAAACACCAGAGAGAGGCTGACATTTAAGCTGTCCCTACGGACACACAGGAGTTCGGCTAGTGGGTTAGGAGGCTAGAACCTTCCCAGAAGAAGGAATGGCAAGGCCATTATGGGGACAAGGACACTTGCAGGGGCCGGAGCTTTGGAGACGAGAACCCACTGAAATCTGGCGAGAGCTCTTGGGGTGGACATAAGTGTTGGGGGAGTGAATGGGAGAGGGTAGCAGGGCCCAGGGAATGGGGCTGAGGGAACCCAGGGCTAGCTTCAAGAAAGGCGCCACTTACCCCACTGGATCGCCAGCAGAACCATCAAACCTGAACAGCACAAAAGAGAAGGCAGAGATTAAGATGTCATTCTTACTTTCCCAGGCCCTCTATGGCTATTGAAGCGCAGGAGCGAGAAGTGGTCCGGGATGGGGGTGGGCTCAGGACAGTTTCCTACAAATCCAGCTTCCTCTGCCCACAAGGGACCCAGGAGGGCACTGTGTCCATCCCTTCACCCAGGCCAGACAGCAGGGGGCCCTACCTGGCCTGGGCTAGTCCCAGAGCTGATGGAAGTCTCCATGAGCTGAGACTGCCCCCTCTCTAGAACATTAGTAGAGGGCAGTGTGGATTTAGGAAGATTCTAGGAAAACCACTGACTTTCAAGCTTTTTTTTTTTTTTGCGGTACGCGGGCCTGTCACTGTTGTGGCCTCTCTGATTGCAGAGCACATGGCTCACGGGTGCAGCCGCTCCATGTCATGTGGGATCTTCCCAGACCGGGGCACGAACCCGTGTCCCCTGCATCGGCAGGTGGACTCTCAACCACTGAGCCACCAGGGAAGCCTGACTTTTAAGCTTTTTAGAGAGAAGGTTTCTCTTTTGAAATAAGTAGAAAACCTGTCCTCAGGATGAAAAGAGCCAATTTGGAAGGGCTAGGCCAGAGAGCTCATCTCTAGGTGAGGTCTCTGTACCTCTGCTCACAGCCACAATTGACTACTTTTTGCTGCTTTCCTGCCACACTGCATAAGAGGTTGGCTGAGTTACCAATATCCTTGGAGACGTAGGGCTCAGTGGGACTCCTTTAAAAGTATTTATTTCACCTCTCTGGAGACCTTGGATCTTCCCATTAACCTAATAAAACCTGCATGAAAATTTGTAAGGGCACCCAGGGTCATGGCTCCCAGGCTGCCTTTTGCAGGGCAACCAGCATCAGGGTGGGGAAGAATTCCTTGGCAGTGAATTCCAGGGCACCCCTGGAGAGTAGGGGGCCTCAGAACACAGGAAAGACAAAACCACCCAATGCCGAGGGGTTCACTGACTCTAGGCTTCCAAAACAGGAGGAAAAGTCATTTTCAGCCTGTTGAGAAAAGCTTTTCCTTGCAACACAAAGCCTCTTGGGCTGAAAGACCTCAGGGGGGAGCCCACAGGGACTGCAAGCCTGGCAGCAGGGGGAGAAATGGAATGATCCTCCAAAGTTCTCCTGGAAGCTTCTGCTTCCTTACACACAGCACCAAGGAGCCATTTCACATACACATCCCCACTTCCCCACAGCTCCCAAGGCGCAGCCCATGCTCCCCGACAGCACCCACTCACCTGCCCAGGCTACAGACCACACCATGGTGCTGGCTCAGTGACAGACTCCAGCCCACACAACCAGCTATCCAGGTCCTGCCCTCCTTTTATCAGGCCTCCCTGTCCCACCACAGCCAGGGGTGTTGAAGTCAGACAGGGGCAGGGGATGTGGTATGGAGGTCTAGGGTGCCAAGTAGCACGGACTGGGGACACCTGACATAATGCCCTTTAGCAATGCTTGGTTTTCTGGAACAATCACAGGGTGTAACCTGGGCTCTCATCATTGCCAAGCCAGGAGGCAAAGGAAGGGAAGAGGGAAGTGTTTCTAAACGTTCTGCTGGGCAAGCTTGATTCTGATTTTCTCTGTGTGGGCTGGTGAGGACCACCAGTAGCCCCAGGTTTTGGAGGAAGAGAAACACCTCATGAATGAGGGGAGCAGGCTTCCAGACCAGCCTGCCTGCTTGCTTTACCAGGGCCCTCTCTGGAATTTAGGTAATCTCTCTGTAAGATGATAGTGTTGCACGTATAATCTATATTTTACAATAGTAATATTTTTATTACTATCCACGTGATAGTAATATTTTATATCCATTGAGAAAAATACATAATGATAAATAGCAACTATGAGCTTAGTAATATTTTTAAATGCCTGTGTTTCTTATGAAGAATCAGAGGGACATCTATCAGTGCCCTGTGGCTGCTGTAACAAATAACCTCAAACTAGGCGGCTTAAAGCAGCAGGATTTATTACCTCCCAGTTCAGGAGGCCGGAAGTCTGAAATCGAGGTATTGGCAGGGCCATGCTTCCTCCAGAATCTCTAGGGAAGAATGTCTCCTTGCCTCATCCATCTTCTGATGGCTTCTGGTGTTCCTTGGTTTGTGGCAGCATCACTTCGATGTCTGTCTCCATTCTCACAAGGCTTTTTCCTCTGTGTCTTTGCACGTCTTCTTTTCTGCCTCATATAAAGACCCTTGTCATTGGATTTAGGGACCACCCAGGGTGATCTCATCTTGAGATTCCCACCTTAGTTACATCTGCATAGACCCTTATTCAAGTAAGGTCACATTCTGAGGTGCTGGGTGGAGATATTGGGGGAGGGGGCAGCATTCAGCCACTGCAGGACCTACTGGGACATGTTACTTATTCTGTCTGCAGACGATGGCCAGTGCGTACGTGAACTCCAAGGTCCTGGCAAAACTCTGAGCTTCTAGGGGACCTGCTCTTTGGTCCTAGGCCTTAATGTGAGTGGCCTGAATGGCTGAGTGGGAACGTCCAGTGGCAGCAGACTCTGGAGTCAAGTTGCCTGGGTTTGAATCCCAGCTCTGTCATTTACTGTGTAACCTAGAGCACATTCCTTGATTTCTTTGAACTCCAGTTTCTTCATCTGTAAGGAGAAGTCCTCAGAGGATGGTTATTAATGCCCTGCCTGCTCTTATTCCTGGGGCTGCCCGGCCCTGACACTTCTGCCCAGTCTCTGTTGGTGTCAGAGAGCAGGGCTCTGGTAACCTCTGTGAGGTCTCTGGGGCGGTCAGAGCTCTGTGCCCAGATGGACGGTCCCTGTGTCCTTGCCTTCTCTTTCACTTAGGGATCCTGCCAAGGAGCCTGTTCAGAATCACCTGAGGTCTATAGAGCTGCCTCAGGTCTTGGAACGTGGGCAGAAGGGGAAGGGAGAAGGTGGAAAGTGAAAGCCAGGAGACTTTGAGAGGCTTCTCCAGAGAGACAGGTGGCCTCCTTATCTTGCCCCATTCTCCCGTACATATAGCTGACCTGTCAGCTTTGAGCTTTCCTGACTCAGCTTCGTGTCACCAAAAGGACCCTGCATTGTGGTGCCCAGGATTCTGAGTCACTCTAAGTGCTGACCTGCCCCCAATCATCTGGGGTCTCCACTGTGCCCAGTAGCTCCGCCATTAGTATCTCTACCTTGGTTTATGTAGCTGTTTCTTTTCTTTCCCCCTGACTACCTCATTCCTGCTACTCTCTCCTGAAGCAGAATGCTCTTTTCCTTCCTAGCCCTTATCCTAATTTGAAATTATATACTTATTTTGTGAGTTTATGAATTGAATGTGTGTCTTTCTCACTAGACTGGAAGCCCCAAGAGTGGGAACCATGTCTGTTTGTCCACTACTGTGCACTGACAACCCCAGTGGCCAGCACAAAGAATAGTCCTCAACAAATACCTGAAAATATTGAGTTTATTATTGAATGCTGTTTCCTCAGTCCTCTCACCATTCAATGTCAAGTGCTCAGAAAGTATCTGGTTGATGTGAGAAGTGCCAACCTCCCCATAAAACCTCTTAACTATTAGCAGAAGCTATTCTCCCATATTGCAGTTGAAGAACCAGAAGCCAAAGCTTCTGTTTCTTGCAAACTTGCCCAAAGCTGGATAAAAGGGGAACCAGAGCTGGAGTGAAGGTTCCCAGGCTCTTCCCTTTTCTATCTGGGCATCTTCTGATGGGCCTGAGCCCCAGGCAGGGGTGGACCTCGTGGATGCTGGCCACTGTGGCCTTCAGTCATGCTGAAACGCACATCTGGGAGCCCTCCCCCCACCCTCTGGCAAGAAAGGGCACACTGAGCCCTCTCTGGCCATGCAGGTTGTGGCCTTGCCTGTCCAAACGTCAGCTTGTTTCCTGATCCTGGTAGACCACATCCCAGTGGAAGCTGCTTTTCTCACAAATAACAACACGTTTGAGTATGAGGCAGTTGGCATTCAGTGGGTACCAGAAATGAGAGGCGAGGATTGGATCTAGGTAGCATATGGGCCAAGGCTAGAACTACAGCCCATTCATTTCCCTGAGCTTCTCCCCCACTCCCTCCTTCAGAGCCTGACATTCCATGTAGACCCCTTTCCTCTTCCTCCTTCCTTCTCTCTTTCTCACTCTCTTTCTCTCTCTCCTTCTATTCTTCTCTCCTTTATTTCTACACATAATTATTAGTGTAAAATAATGTTCATTGTATACTTCGCAGCATTAAGCAACATAAACTTAAAATAGATTTATGTGTTGCCTATTGGAGCCTGGAATTCTATACCCAATTGCAAAGAAATAAACACTTTCTCAATATATTGTTAAAAGGAAAAAGCACAGTGTACCCATTGCACATGGCAGATTGAACACAGGTGTTTATCTCCACTCTCTTCTGAAACCCCCTCAAAATAGCAGTTAAAGGATTAAAATGGTATAAATCAACTAGGATGAAGTAAGTAGAAGAGGGGACCAAAATAGATGAGAGATATCAACAGCTGTTTGGAAGATGAAACAGAATGAACAAGTGGAACTCACTCAGCAGACCTGAAAAAGCTGAAACCTCAGCCACCAGGCGGGGAATGCACAGGAAGCAGGGGATTCATGCCAAGGTACCCTGGAAAGGCACAGGAGTTAGCAGAATATTGTGAAGTGGAGTGAAGCTGACAACAGTAGGTATGAGTGAACTGTTTAGACCCCCAGATCTTCTTCTCCATCCCCATAAAATACAAGATGAACCAGAGTGACTGTACATTTGGGAACACGTTGCCCAGCAGAGAGTGGAGGGGAATGGGGTAAGGGGGATACCAGACTGAAGACTGAGACTGATGACAGGGGAATTAAATGAAGGTCTCTGAAAGTCTCTGGATTGCTCAGGCCAACCAGCCCTTCCCTCCACTAGAGCCCCAAGCAGAGCATTAACTCCTCTCAGGAAAACAAACCAGCCTAAGAGAAAAGTTACCAAAACTCAGACTACCAAAACTCAAATGACATCTTGAATGGAATAGCCATGCCCCTATCCCATCACCCCAAAGTGGGAGCCCTTAGATAAAAAGCCACCAAGCCCCTGGAGCTTCCAGTAGTGATGACTCACTATTGCATATGGAAGAAATGAAGGATCACCAGACATTTGAGGAAAGAGTCCCTACATAAAAGATAGATCAAACAAACAGAAAAAAAAAAGGAACTTGGAGAAATCAGAGTGAGTGGCAGTGAGGGCTTCTGATTTTCTAACCTCAAACAATTATGTTCTGACTCTTAATGATGAGCACACGTTACTTTTACTGTTTTACTTTTATTATTTTAAAAAATTTAGTCTACCTGTTTGCTGTACACCTTTTAGATAACAAGCACTGTGCCAGGCACTGGGGACCCTGAGATGAATTCACAGCCCCTGTGCCTGTGGAGCTTGCAGCCTACAAGGTTAAGTACTGCTTCTCACTGGGGTCATTTCTCAAAATGCAAATCCCCTTGAGAATCACTCACACTTCAGCCTTTTCTCACTGGTAGGGAGAATTTTCTTTTTTTTTTTTACATCTTTTTTTTCTTTTACATCTTTATTGGAGTATAATTGCTTTACAATGGTGTGTTAGTTTCTGCTTTATAACAAAGTGAATCAATAACACATATACATATGTTCCCATATCTCTTCCCTCTTGCGTTTCCCTCCCTCCCACCCTCCCTATCCCACCCCTCTAGGTGGTCACAAAGCACCGAGCTGATCTCCCTGTGCTATGTGGCTGCTTCCCACTAGCTAGCTATTTTGCGTTTGGTAGTGTATATATGTCCATGTCACTCTCTCACTTTGTCACAGCTTACCCTTCCCCCTCCCCATATCCTCAAGTCCATTCTCTAGTAGGTCTGTGTCTTTATTCCTGTCTTACGCCTAGGTTCTTCATGACATTTTTTTTCTTAAATTCCATATATACGTGTTAGCATACGGTATTTGTCTTTCTCTTTCTGACTTACTTCACTCTGTATGACAGACTCTAGGTCCATCCACCTCATTACAAATAGATCAATTTCATTTCTTTTTATGGCTGAGTAATATTCCATTGTATATATGTGTCACATCTTCTTTATCCATTCATCCGATGATGGACACTTAGGTTGTTTCCATCTCCGGGCTATTGTAAATAGAGCTGCAATGAACATTTTGGTACATGACTCTTTTTGAATTACCGTTTTCTCAGGGTATATGCCCAGTAGTGGGATTGCTGAGTCATATGGTAGTTCTATTTGTAGTTTTTTAAGGAACCTCCATAATCTGGAAATAATAAATGCTGGAGAGGGTGGGGAGAATTTTCCATCCCCACAATGGGCCCTGAGCCTTTTCTATCTTCCACCAAACTTGTTGAAGCTGAGATTCCTCATTAGTCAAGGCTTTAAATGTGCAAGGGCAGTGGTTTAGCATGGGGCCTTGGGCCAAGGTCTGCTGGTCCCCCTGTGATGGGTTCCCTCTGGCAAGGAAGGCTGGTCCAAAAAGGCTCCGTGTGGGAGCATCATGGTTCTGGCCCATTGCCCCATTAATATGAAATCTCATCTCTCAATCAGGGTGGTGCACAGCCTTCTGTTTCAGGTGCTTCCACCCACTCACTGCCTGCTGACTGGGGAACTCTATAAGTATCAGCTTCCTCTCCCGTGAGCTCCCCATATCATCATGGGATGCGCTATCACAGGCTCCGAACTGAGCTGGGCTTGGCCTGGCAGGACTCATTGTACATTGTACCCATGTATACCTGTCTATAATTCTCCCTCCCATTTCTAGGCATTTGAGTTTTCCTTTTTTTTTAATTAGCATTGCCAAAGCTTTGTGTATATAGCTCATTTTTTTGAATTTTTGAATTTTATTTTATTTATTTTTTTATACAGCAGGTTCTTATTAGTCATCAATTTTATACACAACAGTGTATACATGTCAATCCCAAACGCCCAATTCATCACACCACCACCCACCCCACCCCGCCGCTGGCCCCTCTTGGTGTCCATACATTTGTTCTCTACATCTGTGTCTCAGTTTCTGACCTGCAAACCGGTTCATCTGTACCATTTTCCCAGGTTCCACATATATGCGTTAATATATAATATTTGTTTTTCTCTTTCTGACTTACTTCACTCTGTATGACAGTCTCTAGATCCATCCACGTCTCAACAAATGACCCAATTTCATTCCTTTTTATGGCTGAGTAATATTCCATTGTGTATATGTACCACATTTTCTTTATCCCTTCGTCTGTCGATGGGCATTTAGGTTGCTTCCATGACCTGGCTATTGCAAATAGTGCTGCAATGAACATTCAGGTGTGTGTGTGTCTTTTTGAATTATGGTTTTCTCTGGGTATATGCCCAGTAGTGCGATTGTTGGATCATATGGTAATTCTATTTTTAGTTTTTTAAGGAACCTCCATACTGTTCTCCATAGTGACGGTATCAATTTACATTCCCACCAACAGTGCAAGAGGGTTCCCTTTTTTCCACATGCTCTCCAGCATTTGTCGTTTGTAGATTTTCTGATGCTGCCAATTCTAACTGGTGTGAGGTGATACCTCATTGTAGTTTTGATTTGCATTTCTCTAATAAGTAGTGATGTTGAGCAGCTATTCATGTGCTTCTTGGCCATCTGTATGTCTTCTTTGGAGAAATGTCCGTTAGGTCTTCCGACCATTTTTGGATTGGGTTGTTTGTTTTTTTGATATTGAGCTGCATGAGCTGTTTATATATTTTGGAGATTAATCCTTTGTCCGTTGATTCATTTGCAAATATTTTCTCCCATTCAGAGGGTTGTCTTTTCGTCTTGTTTATGGTTTCCTTTGCTGTGCAAAGGAAGTTTTTGTTTCATTAGGTCCCATTTGTTTATTTTTGTCTTTATTTCCTTTACTCTAGGAGGTGGATCAAAAAAGATCTTGCTGGGCTTCCCTGGTGGCGCAGTGGTTGAGAGTCCATCTGCCGATGCAGGGGACACGGGTCCATGCCCCAGTCAGGGAAGATCCCACATGCTACGGAGCTGCTGGGCCTGTGAGCCATGGCTGCTGAGCCTGCGTGTCCGGAGCGTGTGCTCCACAACGGGAGAGGCCACAACAGGGAGAGGCCCGTGTACCGCAAAAAAAAAAAAAAAAAAAATCTTGCTGTGATTGATGTCAAAGAGTGTCCTTCCTATGTTTTCCTCTAAGAGTTTTATAGTGTCTGGTCTTACATTTAGGTCTCGAATCCATTTTGAGTTTATTATTGTGTATGGTGTTAGGAAGTGTTCTAATTTCCTTCTTTCACATGTAGCTGTCGAGTTTTCCTAGCACCACTTATTGAAGAGACTGTCTTTTCTCCATTGTATATCCTTGCCTTCTTTGTCATAGATTAGTTGACCATAGGTACGTGGGTTTATCTCTGGGCCTTCTATCTTGTTCCATTGATCTATGTTTCTGTTTTGTGCCAGTACAATATTGCCTTGATTACTGTAGCTTTGTAGTATAGTCTGAAGTCAGGGAGTCTGATTCCTCCAGCTCCGATTTTTTCCCTCAAGACTGCTTTGGCTATTCGGGGTCTTTTTTGTCTCCATACAAATTTTAAGATTTTTTGTTCTAGTTCCATAAAAAATGCCATTGGGAATTTGATAGGGATTGCATTGGATCTGTAGATTGCTTTGGGTAGTATAGTCATTTTCACAATATTGATTCTTCCAATCCAAGAACATGGTATATCTCTCCATCTGTTGGTATCATCTTTAATATCTTTCATCAGTGTCTTATAGTTTTCTGCATACAGGTCTTTTGTCTCCCTAGGTAGGTTTCTTCCTAGGTATTTTATTCTTTTTGTTGCAATGGTAAATGGGAGTGTTTCCTTAATTTCTCTTAAAGATTTTTAATCATTAGTGTATAGGAATGCAAGAGATTTCTGTGCATTAAATATGTATCCTGAAACTTTACCAAATTCATTGATTAGCTCTAGGAGTTTTCTGGTGGCATCTTTAGGATTCTCTATGTATAGTATCATGTCATCTGCAAACAGTGACAGTTTTACTTTTTCACTGCCAATTTGTATTCCTTTTATTCCTTTTACTCACTGATTGCCATGGCTAGGGATTCCAAAACTGTGTTGAATAATAGTGGTGAGATTATAATATTATCTCGTTCCTGATCTTAGAGGAAATGCTTTCAGTTTTTCACCATTGAGAATGATGTCATATATGGCCTTTATTATGTTATGGTAGGTTCCCTCTATGCCCACTTTCTGGAGAGTTTTTATCATAAATGGGTGTTGAATTTTGTCAAAACTTTTTCTGCATCCATTGAGATGATCATATGGTTTTTATTCTTCAGATTGTTAGTATGGTATATCACATTGACTGATTTGTGTATATTGAAGAATCCTTGCATCTCTGGGATAAATTCTGCTTGATCATGGTGTATGATCCTTTTAATGTGTTGTTGGATTCTGTTGGCTAGCATTTTGTTGAGGATTTTTGCATCTATATTCCTCAGTGAAGGTCTGTAATTTTGCATCTATATTCATCAGTGAAGGTCTGTAATTTTCTTTTTTTGTAGTCTCTTTGTCTGGTTTTGGTATCAGGGTGATGGTGGCCTCATAGAATGAGTTTGGGAGTCTTCCTCCCTCTGCAATTTTTTGGAAGAGTTTTAGAAGGATGGGTGTTAGCTCTTCTCTAAATGTTTGCTAGAATTCACCTGTGAAGCCACCTGGTCCTGGATTTTTGTTTGTTGGAGGATTTTTAATCACAGTTTCAATTTCATTACGTGTGATTGGTCTGTTCATATTTGCTATTTCTTCCTGGTTTAGTCTGGGGAGATTATACCTTTCTAAGCATTTGTCCATTTCTTCCAGGTTGTCCATTTTATTGGCATAGAGTTGCTTGTAGTAGTCTCTTAGGATGCTTTGTATTTCTGCGGTGTGTGTTGTAACTTCTCCTTTCACATTTCTAATTTTATTGATTTGAGTCCTCTCCCTCTTTTTTGTGATGAGCCTGGCTAATGGTTTATCAATTTTTTGTTTATCTTCTCAAAGAACCAGCTTTTTTTTTTTTTTTTTTTTTTGCGGTACGCGGGCCTCTCACTGTTGTGGCCTCTCCCGTTGCGCAGCACAGGCTCCCGATGCGCAGGCTCAGCGGCCATGGCTCACGGGCCCAGCCACTCTGCGGCATGTGGAACCTTCCCGGACCGGGGCATGCACCCGTGTCCCCTGCATCGGCAGGCGGACTCTCAACCACTGCACCACCAGGGAAGCCCAAAGAACCAGCTTTTAGTTTTATTGATCTTTGCTACTGTTTTCTTTGTTTCTATTTCATTTATTTCTGCTCTGGTCTTTATGGTTTCTTTCCTTCTGCTAACTTTGGGTTTTGTTTGTTCTTCTTTCTCTATTTCCTTTAGGTGTAAGGTTAGATTGTTTATTTGAGATTTGTCTTGTTTCTTGAGGTAGGCTTGTATAGCTATAAACTTCCCTCTTAGAAATGCTTTTGTTGCATCCCACAGGTTTTGGATTGTCGTGTTTTCATTGTCATTTGTCTATAGGTATTTTTTGATTTCCTCTTTGATTTCTTCAGTGAGCTCTTGGTTATTTAGTGGCGTATTGTTTAGCCTCCATTTGTTTGTGCTTTTTATGGTTTTTTCCCTGTAATTCATTTCTAATCTCATAGCGTTGTGATCAGACAAGATGCTTGATATGATTTCATTTTTCTTAAATTTACTGAGGCTTGACTTGTGACCCAAGATGTGATCTATCCTGGAGAATGTTCCATGCACACTGGAGAAGAAAGTGTAATCTGCTGTATTTGGATGGAATGTCCTATAAATGTCAATTAAATCTATCTGGTCTATTGTGTCATTTAAAGCTTGTGTTTCCTTATTTATTTTCATTTTGGATGATCTGTCCATTGGTGTAAGTGAGGTGTAAAATCCCCCACTATTATTGTGTTACTGTCGATTTCCTCTTTTATAGCTGTTAGCAGTTGCCTTATGTATTGAGGTGCTCCTACATTGGGTGCATATATATTTATAATTGTTATATCTTCTTCTTGGATTGATCCCTTGATCATTAGGTAATGCCCTTCCTTGTCTCTTGTAACATTCTTTATTTTAAAGTCTATTTTACCTGATATGTGTATTGCTACTCCAGCTTTCTTTTGATTTCCATTTCCATGGAATACCTTTTCCCATCCCCTCACCTTCAGTCTGTATGTGTCACTAGGTCTGAAGTGGTTCTCTTGTAGACAGCATATATATGGGTCTTGTTTCTGTATCCATTCAGCAAGCCTGTGTCTTTTGGTTGGAACATTTAATCCATTCATGTTTAAGGTAATTATTGATATGTATGTTCCTATGACCATTTTCTCAATTGTTTTGGGTTTGTTTTTGCAGGTCTTTTTCTTCTCTTGTGTTCCCCACTTAGAGAAGTTCCTTTAGCATTTGTTGTAGAGCTGGTTTGGTGGTGCTGAATTCTCTTAGGTTTTGCTTGTCAAGCTTTTGATTTCTCCATCTACTCTGAATGAGATCCTTGCCAGCTAGAGTAATCTTGGTTGTAGGTTCTTCCCTTTCATCACTATAAGTATATCATGCCACTCCCTTCTGGCTTGTAGAGTTTCTGCTGAGAAATCAGCTGTTAACCTTATGGGAGTTCCCTTGTATGTTATTTGTCATTTTTCCCTTGCTGCTTTCAATAAGTTTTCTTTGTCTTTAATTTTTTCCAATTTGATTACTATGTGTCTCAGCGTGTTTCTCCTTGGGTTTATCCTCTATGGGACTATCTGTGCTTCCTGAACTTGGGTGGCTATTTCCTTTCCCACGTTAGGGAAGTTTTCGACTATAATCTCTTCAAATATTTTCTTGGGTCCTTTCTCTCTCTCTCTTCTCCTCTGGGACCCCTATAATGCGAATGTTGTTGCCTTTGATGTTGTTCCAGATGTCTCTTAGGCTGTCTTCATTTCTCTTCATTCTTTTTTCTCCATTCTGTTCTGCAGCAGTGAATTCCACCATTCTGTCTTCCAGGTCACTTATCCGTTCTTCTGCCTCAGTTATTGTGCTATTGATCCCTTCCAGTGTAGTTTTCATTTCAGTAATTGTACTGTTCATCTCTGTTTGTTTGTTAATTCTTCTGGGCCTTTGTTAAACATTTCTTGCATCTTCTCGATCTTTGCCTCCATTCTTTTTCCGAGGTCCTGGATCATATTCACTATCATTATTCTGAAATCTTTTTCTGGAAGGTTGCCTATCTCCACTTCATTTAGTTGTTTCTCTGGGGTTTTATCTTGTTCCTTCATCTGGCACATAGCCCTCTGCCTTTTCTTCCTGTCTCTCTTTCTGTGAATGTGGCTTTTGTTCCACAGGCTGCAGGATTGTAATTCTTCTTGCTTCTGCTGTCTGCCCTCTGGTGGATGAGGCTATCTCTAGCTCATTTTTTAAAGGAAATAAACTCATATGTTTCCTAACTGATTCTATGTTTCTTAATAAAATGGTAGGAACCCTTTAGTGATTGTGATGAATTATTGGAGACTCAGCATGAACTAGCTTGAGAGTTAAAAACTCCTCAGGGCTCAGTCTAAGTTAGGGTACACTTTGTGTGTTTTACCTCCAGAAGCTCCACCCAGTTCTCACATTAAAGATTGGGGAAAAATCTCATGTTCCTTGCAAAGGGAGAGGAAAAGCAATTATTTGGAAATAGGCCTGGAGCATTGTCCATAACAAAGACTTGTCCTCTAAGGGAAACTACTTTACCAGAGTTTTATCTGAGCTGCGGAAAATCAGTTAGCCAACTCTGGCCCCCTTTAGCCTTCCTGTCTCATGTAAGAGAAGTAAACACAAAGGCTAAGAAATTCTTTGAAGGGCACAGCCCAGAGACTGGGTCCAACTAAAAAGCTGAGATTTATATAAGATTATAGAATGCATCCCCTCCCCAAGAATTTGCCCGCAAATCAACAAAGTTCTAGTGGATTACCTATAACAGTGAATTACAAATGAGAGAGCTGCAAGACACAAACTCTATTTAAGAAGGAATTCTAAGGGAAACCCAAGGACAACAAGAGAGGAAACAAACAAACAAACAAGGAAAATAGGGGATACTGAAGCCTCTGACACTTACAGCTACATTAAACATGAAACTCAGTCCCATTCCTTGCCCCATTAATATAAAATCTCATACTAAAAGCTTAATTATTTCAGTTTCTATTTCTTGATACATCATGTCCAGCTTTCAACAAAAAATTACAAGCCATGATAAAAGGCAAGTAAAAACACAGTTTGAAAAGAACCAAACTCAGATAAGACACAGATTTTTGAATGAGCAGATATGGAAGTTAAAATTACTATGATTAATATGTTAAAGGCTCTAATGAAAGAGTAGACAACATGCAAGAACAGGTGGGTAATGTAAGCAGAGAGGTGGAAATTCTAAGAAAGAGTCAAAAGAAAATGCCAGAAATCAAGAGCATTGTAAAAGATAAGAAGAATGTCTTTGGTAGTCTCATCAGTAGACTGGAATCAGCCAAGGAAAGAATCAGTGGTCTTGAAGATATCAATAGAAGCTACCCAAGGCTTCCCTAGTGGTGCAGTGGTTAAGAATCTGCCTGCTAATGCAAGGGACATGGGTTCAAGTCCTAGTCTGGGAAGATCTCACATGCCGTGGAGCAACTAAACCCGTGCACCACAACTACTGAGCCTGTGCTCTAGAGCTTGCAAGCCAAAACTACTGAACCTGCGTGCCACAACTACTGAAGCCCATGTATCTAGAGCCCGTGCTCTGCAACAAGAGAAGCCACTGCAATGAGAAGCCCATGTACTGCAATGAAGAGTAGCCCCCACTGGCTGCAACTAGAGAAAGTCCGTGTGCAGCAACGAAGACCCAACACAGCCAAAAATAAAAATAAATTTATTTTTTTTAAAAAAGAATTCACCTGCCAATGCAGGGGATACAGCTTCGAGCCCTGGTCCAGGAGAATCCCACATGCTGCAGAGCAACTAAGCCTGCAAGCCACAACTAATGAGCCTGTGCACCACAACTACTGAAGCCCACATGCCTAGACCCTGCGCTTTGCAACAAGAAAGGACACCGCAATGAGAAACCCGCGCACTGCAACGAAGAGTAGCCCCTGCTTGCCACGAGAGAAAGCCCACGTGCAACAATGAAGACCCAACACAGCCAAAAATAAATAAATAAATTAATTAATTAAAAAAAATAAGAAACTACCCAAACTGAAATTTTAAAAGAAAAATAGAATTAAAAATAAAAGAACACCCAAGAAATGTGGAACAATTGCAAAAGATATAACATACATGTAATGGGAATATAAGAATGAGAAGAAAGAAAGAAGTAGAAGAAATATTTGAAGCCAAAAATAAAATAAATAAAATGTTTTAAAAATTCCAAAATTAATGACAGACACCAAAATCACTGATCCAGCAAACTCAGCGAACACCAAGCAGTATAAATATGAAAAAAAAAACCCACAAAACTATGCTTAGGCATATCATATTCAAACTACAGGACACCAAAGACAAAGAGCAAATCTTGAAAGAAGTCAGAAGGAAAATATGCCTTACCTTTAAAAGAGCAAGGATAAGAAATACATGAGGCTTATTATCAGAATCCACACAAGGAAGAAGAGAATGGAGTGAAATATTAATGTGTTAAAAGAAAAAAAATCAACTTAGAGTTCTGGATCTAGCAAAAAATTGCCCTTCAAAAATAAAGAAACAATAAACACTTTTTCAGACAAAGAAAAATTGAGGAAATCTATTGCTTGTAAGAAAATTTAAAGAAGTTTTTTAGAGGGATGGAAAATGATATAGGTCAAAAACTCAGATCTACCTAACAAAAGGAAGAGTATCTTTAATTAAAGTCCTTTATTTTTCTTATTCTTAATGAATCTAATAGATAACTGTTCAAAATAATAATAGCAACAATGTGTTGGGTGGTTATAGCATATGGATGAGTGAAATAAATGACAGCAAGGCTATAAGAGACATGAGGGAGGAATTGGGAATAATCTGTTATAAAGCACCTGTACCACTCATGAAATTGTATAATGTCCTTTGAATCTGGATTTATGTTAGTTGTAAATGTATGTTGCAAACTCTAAGACAACCACTAAAAATATTTAAAAAGAAGTACAACTGATTTACTGAAAGAAAAGGGAAAAGGCAATCCTGTAAAACGTTCAGTTATAACTAGAGAAGGCAGAAAAAGAGGGGAAGATAAAAAAGGAAAAGTGTGACCAATAGAGCACATTTACAAACATGGTAGAAATTAACCCAACTGTATCAATAATCATTTTAAATGTGAATGGTCTAAATATACAAATTAAAAGACAGAAACTGTCATAATTGATTAAAAAACACAACTCGTTTATAAGAAATCCACTTTAAATATAAAGACACAAATATATTAAAAGTAAAATGATGGAGAAAGATATACCATGCCAATACTAATCAAAGAAAGCTGGAGTAGACATATCAATTTCAGACAAAGCAGACTTCAGACCAAGGAAAATTATCAGAGATAAAGAGGGGCACTGCATAATGATAAAATAATCAATTCTCCAAGAATACATAGCAATTCTTAATGTGTATACACCTAACAACAGAGCATCAAAACAGTGAGGCAAAAACTGAGAACATCGAGGAGAAATAGACAAATCCACTATTATAGTTGGAGACTTCAACACCCCTATCAGTATTTGACAGACCCAGTCTGTCAAAATCAGGCATAAAATCAGTAAGAATACAATTGAATTGAACAGCACCACTAACCAACTGGATCTAATTGACATTTATAGATTACTTCATCCAACAGAAATATAATCCACGTTCTCCTCAAGCTTACATGGAACATTCACCAAGATAGAGCATATTCTAGGCCATAAAACACATCTTAACATATTTGAAAGAATATTTATCATGTAAACTATGCTCTTAGACCACAATGCACTTAAACTAGAAATCAATAACAGAAAGATAGCTGGAAAATAAAAAAAACATTTGGAGAGTAAACTTATAAATAATACATAGGTCAAAGAAGTCTCAAGAGAGATGAAAAAATAGTTTGACCTATATGAAAATGAAAATACATCAAAATTTGTGTGACACCATGAAAACAGTGATTAAGAGGAAATTTTATAACATTGAATGTATTTATTAGTAAAAAAGAAAACTCTAAAATCACTACTTTAAGTGTTCACCTTAGGAGACTAGGTAAATAATGGTAAGACAAACCTAAAGCAAGTAGAAGAAAATAAATTGAAAAATTAGGGCAGAAATCAAAACAACTGAAAACAAGAAATCAATAAAGGAAGCCAATAAAAACCAAAAGCTGGTTCTTTGAAAAGATCAATAAAATTGATAAACCTTTAGCCAGGCCAACCAAGAAAAGAAAAAGAGAAGACAATAATTACTAATATCAGAAATATGTGAAAGGGGGCTCATCATTACTAATCTCATGGACATTAAAAGGATAATAGAGGGGGACTTAGTTGACAGTCCAGTGGTTAAGTCTGCACGCTTCCAACACAAGGGGTGCAGGTTCGATCCCTGGCCTGGGAACTAAGATCCCACATGCTGTGTGATGCAGCCAAAAATTTTTTTTAAAAAAAGGATAATAGAGGAATATTATGAACAATGTTATGCCCACAAATTTGATGACTTAGACTAAGTGGATCAGTTCCTTGAGAGACACAAACTATCAAAACTCACATAAGGAAAAATAGATAATCTGAATAGGCCTTTAAATGATTAAAGAAATTGAATCAATAATTAATAGCTTTCCAAAAAAGAAAGCACCAGGCCCAGATGGGTTCACTAGTGAATTCTACTAAACATTTAAGGAAGAAATGATACCAATTCTCTACAATCTCTTTCATAAAATAGAAGCAGAGTAATACTTCCTAAATCATTCCATGAGGTTAGTGTTACCCTGATACTGAAACCAGATAAAGATATTACAGCAGGAAAGCTACAGGCCAATATCTCTCATGAACATAGATGGAAAAATCCTCAACAAAATATTAGCAAATCAAATCCAACAATGTAAAGAATTATACAACATGACCAAATGAGATTTATTCCAGGCCTGCAAGCCTGGTTCAACATTTGAAAATCAATTAATGTTATTTATCACATCAATAGGCTTAAGAAGAAAAATTACATTATCAGATAGATGTAGAAAAAGCATTTGACAAAATCCATCACTCATTTATGACAAAAAAATTTTAGCAAACCAGGAATGGAGGGAAACTTCTTCAACTTTATAAAGAACATCTACAAAGAACCTATAGCTAACATCATTATTAGTTGTGAGAAACTAGATGCTTTTCCTGTTACAAAGGGAGATAAATTGGGAACAAGGCAAGGATGTCCCCTCTCACTACTCCTTTTCCACATTGTATTGGATTTCCTAGCTAATGCATTAACACAAGAAAAAAAGGAAATTAAAGGCATATAGCTTTAGAAGGAATAACTAAAATTGTCTTTGTTCACAGGTGATATGATTGCCTACGTAGAAAATCTCACAGAATCAACAACAAAAACTATCTTGGAACTAATGAGGAATTGTAGAAAGGTTTCAGGATATGTTAATATGCAAAGTCAATTCCTTTCACATACACAAGCAATGAACAATTGGAATCTGAAATTTCAAACACAATACCATATTACATTAGTGCACGCATACACACACACACACACACACACAGATAAATACTGAGCTTTAAATCTAACAAAATATGTACAGGGTGTTCATGAGGAAAACTACAAAACTCCAATGAAAGAAAATTTAAAAGATCTAAATAAATGGAGAGATAGTCCATGTTAATAAATAGGAAGATTCAATATTGTTAAGATGTCAATTCTTACCAACTTGACTATCAATTCACATAATCCCAATAAAAATCCCAGCAAGTTATTTTGTGAATATTGACAAGTTGATTCCAAGATTTACGTGGAAAAAAAGAGGCCAATACTGAAGAAAAAGAACCAAGTCAGAAGGCTGACTTTATATGAATTCAACACTTACTGTGAAGCTACAGTAAACAAGACAGCATTGGTATTAGTGAAAGAATAGGTAAATACATTAATTTAACAGAATAGAGAGCACAGAAATAAACCCACCCAAATAGAGTCGACTGATCTTTGACAAAGGGGTCAATGGAGAAAAATAGTTTTTCCAGAAAATGGTACTGAAGCAATTGGATACCATGTCCGGTGTTCCCCAAATCACCCTCAGATTTAATGATTCACTAGGTCTCAAAGAACCCTGAAAACATGTTATGCTCATGGTTATGGTCTACTACGTGAAAGAACACAGATTAAAATCAGCAAAGGAAAAACACACACTGGAAAGACCAGGAGCAAGTTTCTAGTTGTTTTCTCCCAGTGGAGCTGTACAGACAGTGCTTAATTCTCCCAGCAACAATATGTGACAACATGTACAAAGTATTGCTAACCAGGGGAGCTCACCTGAGCTTTGGTGTCAGTCACATAGGCATGGAACATTAGGGTGATTAACCTTAGTTGCTCCTTTTCCAGCCCCTCCAGAGGTCAAATTAATATAGCATCACACAAGACCCCCAAAATAAATCACATTGTTAGAATAAACTATCTGGCATGATCCAAGACCCCAAGTATGAAAAGACAGGCAGGATATTTCATGAACTTAAAGGTTATTTCCAAGAAGCAGTTCAGGAGCCAGTCCCTTCTTTAGAATGTGCAGGGTTTGAACATCCCAAGGCTGCTGAGTTAAACCTTTGCTGAAGAGACATCCATATGCAAACGAATAAAATAAAATGAATCCAGACACAAACCTAACACCTTTCACAAAATTAACTCAATATGGATCATATATCTAAATGCAAAACACAAAACTGTAAAAGTTTTAGAAAGTAGCATAGGAGAAAATCTAGGTGACCTCGAGTTTGCTGATAAGTTTTTAGACAAATGCCAAAAGCACAATGCATGAAAGAAAAAAATTGCTAAGTTGGACTCTATTAAAATCAAAAACTTCTCTGTGACACTGTTAACAGAATGAAAATACAAGCCACAGACTGGGATAAAATATTTGCACATCTGATATGATTTACATATTTGATATGTGTTTAGTATCCAAAATATACACAGAACCCTAAAACTCAACAGCAAGAAAACAAACAACCCAATTAAAAATGGGCAAAAGATCTGAACAGACACTTTACAAAAGAAGACATATAGATGGCAAATAAGCACATACAAAGATGTTCACATCCTATTTCCTTAGGTAATTGCAAATTAAGACAACACCACATACAAGGAGGAACCAGCAAGTGAGCAGGACATGACTGGTCCATGAGGCAGCCATTATGTGGAATGGACCCCCTGGCTGGTACCACATTTTAGAGCACATTGTTTCCCAGTTAAATTTCCTTTGATGAGTACTTGAAAAAAAATAAAGTAATAACCCAGCCATTATCACACATCAAAAAATTGAGGTTCTGCTCCCTTTGAGGATTTTACCTAATGCTAAAGAGAGAGAAGAAATCCTCATCATACACTGTACAAGCACACTAAAAGTAGCCAGCAGATAAATTGACCTACAAATACTCTGAGCACATTAAGCTTTAAAGATATGGAGATTAGCTCAAGATGGCTGAGTAGAAGGACATAAGCTAACCCCGTCTCATGAAAACACCAAAATCACAACTAACTGCTGAACAATCATTGATGAAAAAATGCTGGAACCTATGAAAACAAATGCCCTATGTCCAAAGACAAAGAAGAAGCCACAATGAGATGGTAGGAGGGATGCAACTGCAATAAAATCAAATCCCATACCCCTGGGTGGGCAACCCACAAACTGGAAAATAATTATACGGCAGAAGTTCCCACAGGAGTGAAAATCCTCGGCCCAATGTCAGGCTTCCCAGTGTAGGGGTCCAGCAATAGGAGGAGGAGCCTCCAGAGAATCTGACTTTGAAGGCCAATGGTCTTTGATTGCAAGAATTCCACAGGACTGGGGGAAACAGAAACTCCATTCTTGGAGGGCACACACAAGCTCTCATGTGCACCAGGACCCAGAGAAAAAAAGCAGTGACCTCATAAGGGACTGGGACAGATCTACCTGCTAGTATTGGAGGGTCTCCTGCAGAGGTGGGGATGGCTGTGGCTAACTGTGGGGACAAGGACACTGGCAGTAGCAGTTCTGGGGAGTACTCATTGGTGTGAGCCCTCTTAGAGGCCGCCATTATCCCCAGCCAACAGCCTGTATGCTCCAGGACTCTGATGTCTCAGGCCAAACAACCAACAGTGCAGGGGGGA
The DNA here is from genome assembly GCF_964374135.1 of Grampus griseus. Taxonomy (NCBI): domain Eukaryota; kingdom Metazoa; phylum Chordata; class Mammalia; order Artiodactyla; family Delphinidae; genus Grampus; species Grampus griseus. Next base: position 61,092,526 of record NC_139017.1, read on the forward strand.
CACAACCCCACCCATCAGCAGACAGACTGCTTAACGTCTTCCTGAGCATGGCCTTGCCTGCCAGAGGGACAAGACCCAGCTCCACCCACCAGTGGGCAGGAGCCAGTTCCTCCCATCAGGAAGCCTGCACAAGCCTCTTAGACAGCCTCATCCACCAGAGGGCAGATAGCAGAATCAAGAAGAACTACAGTCTTGCAGTCTGCAGAACGGAAACCACAAACACAGAAAGTTAGACAAAATGAGACAGCAGAGGAATATGTCCCAGGTGAAGGAACAAGATAAAACCCCAGAAGAAAAACTAAGTGAAGTGGAGATAGACAACCTACCAGAAAAAGAATTTAGAATAATGATAGTGAAGATGATCCAAGATGTCGGAAAAAGAATGGAGGAACAGATCAAGAAGATACAAGAAATGTTTAACAAAGAACTAAAGAAGAAACAAACAGAGATGAACAATTCAATAACTGAAATGAAAAATACACTAGAAGGGATCAGTAGCAGAATAACAGAGGCAGAAGAATGGATAAGTGACCTGGAAGACAGAATGGTGGAAATCACTGCCACAGAACAGAACACAGAAAAAAGAATGAAAAGAAATGAAGAGTCTAAGAGACATCTGGGACAACATAAACACATCAATATTTGCATTATAGGGGTTGCAGAAAGAGAGAAAACACCTGGGAAAATATTTGAAGAGATAATAGCTGAAAAGTTCCCTAACATGGGAAAGGAAACAATCATCAAAGTCCAGGAAGCACAGAGAGTCCCAGGCAGAATAAACCCAAGGAGGAACATGCCAAGACACATAGTAATCAAACTGACAAAAATAAAAGACAAAGAAGACAAAGAAAAAATATTAAAGGCAACAAGGGAAACCCAACAAATAATATGCAAGGGAACTCCCATAAGGTTATCAGCAGATTTCTCAGCAGAGACTCTGCAGGCCAGAAGGGATGAAAGGAAAGAACCTACAACCAAGAATACTCTACCCACCAAAGATCTCATTCAGATTCAATGGAGAAATCAAAAGATTTCCAGACAAGCAAAAGCGAAGAGAATTCAGCACAACCAGACCAGCTTCACAAGAATGCTAAAGGAACTTCTCTAAGTGGAAAAGAAAAGTCCACAGCTAGAAACAAGAAAATTGCAAATGGAAAAGCTCACTGGTAAAGGTAAACATACAGTAAAGGTAGGAAGTCATTCACACACAAATATGATATCAAAACAAGCAATTGTGAGAAGAGTAGAGCACAAATGCAGGATATTGGAAATGCATTTGAAATTAAAAGACCGGTAACTTAAAACAATCTTTTTAATATATAGACTGCTATATCAAAGCCTCATGGTAGAACTTCCCTGGTGGTCCAGTGGTTAAGACTCCATGGTCCCAATGCAGGGGGCCTTGGTTCAACCCCTGGTCAGGGAAATAGATCCCACATGCCACAACTAAGAGCCTGCATGCCACAACTAAAAGATCCCACATGCCACAAATAAAAAATCCCACATGCCACAACGAAGATCCCTCACATGGCAAAGAAGATCTCATGTGCTGCAACTAAGACCCAGTGCAGCCAAATAAACAAATAAATATTTTTTAAAAAAACAAAATTCCTTAAAAAAAAAAAAAACCTCATGGTAACCACAAACCTAAAATCTGCAATAGATATAAACACAAAAAAATAAAAAGGAATCCAAACACAACACTAAAGTTAGTCAACAAGAGAAGAGAACAAAAGAGGAAGGGAAGAAAAAAGACCTACAAATACAAAACAATTAACAAAATGGCAATAAGAACATACATAAATGTATTAAATGCTCCAATCAAAACATATAGACTGGCTGAATGGATGCAAAAACAAGACCTGTATATATGCTGTTTATGAGAGACCCACTTCAGATCTAGGGACACATATAGACTGAAAGTGAGGGGATGGAAAAAGATATTCCATGCAAGTGGAAATCAAGAGAAACAAGGAGTAGCAATACTCATATCAGACAAAATAGACTTTAAAATAAAGACTGTTACAAGAGACAAGGAAGGACACTACACAATGATCAGAAATCAATCCAAGAAGAAGATATAACAATTGTAAATATATATGCACGAAACACAGGAGTACCTCAATAGATAAGGCAAATGCTAACAACCATAAGAGGAGAAACTGACAGTAGCACAATAATAGTGGTGGACTTTAACACCCCACTTTCATCAATGGAGAGATCATCCAGACAGAAAATCAATAAGGAAACACAGGCCTTCAATGACACATTAGACCAGATGGACTTAATTAATATTTATAGAGCATTCCATCCAAAAGCAGTGGAATACACATTCTTCTCAAGTGCACATGGAACATTCTCCAGGATTGATCACATGCTGAGCCACAAAGCAAGCCTCAGTAAATTTAAGAAAATTTAGATCATATCAAGCATCTTTTCTGACCACAACACTCTAAGATTAGAAATAAACTACAAGAAAAAACTGTAAAAAACACAAACATATGGAGGTTAAACAATATGCTACTAAACAACCAATGGATCACTGAAGAAATCAAAGAGGAAATCAAAAAATATCTAGAGACAAATGAAAACAAAAGCACAACTATCCAAAACCTATTGGAAACAGCAAAAGCAGTTCTAAGAGAGAAGTTTATAGCAATACAATCTTAACTCAGGAAACAAACAAAAAAAAAATCACAAATAAACAACCTAACCTTGCACCTAAAGCAACTAGAGAAAGAAGAACAAAACAAAACCCAAAGTTAGAAGAAGGAAAGAAATCATAAAGTTCAAAACAAAAATAAATGAAATAGAAATGAAGAAAACAATAGAAAAGATCAGGGAATTTACTGGAAGTCCAGTGGTTAACTTGCACTTTCAAGGGCCTGGGTTCAATCTCTGGTCAGGGAAATAAAATCCCACAATCTGCACAGTGTGTAAAAAAAAAAGAAAAGAAAAGAAAAGAAAGAAATCAATGAAACTGAAAGCTGTTTCTTTGAAAAGATAAACAAAATTGATAAACCTTTAACCAGACTCATCAAGAAAAAAAGGGAGAAGGGCTCAAATCAATAAAATTACAAATGTAAAAGGAGACATTTCAATGGACACCACAGAAATACAAAGGATCATAAGAGACTACTACAAGCAACACTATGCCAGTAAAATGAACAACATGGAAGAAATCAACAAATTCTTAGAAAGGTACAATCTCCCAAGATTGAACCAAGAAGAAATAGAAACTATGAACAGACCAATCACAAGCACTGAAATTGAAACTGTGATTTCAAAACTCCCAACAAACAAAAGTCCAGGACCAGATGTCTTCACAGGTAAATTCTATCAAACATTTAGAGAGGAGTTAACACCTATCCTTCTGAAACTATTCCAAAAAATTGCAGAGGAAGGAATACTCCCAAACTCATTCTATGAGGCCACCACCACCCTGATACCAAAACCAGACAAAGGTATTACAAAAGAAGAAAATTACAGGCCAATATCACTGATGAACATAGATGCAAAAATCCTCAACAAAATACTAGCAAACAGAATTCAACAATACATTAAAAGGATCATACACCATGATCAAGTGGGATTTATCCCATGGATGCAAGGATTCTTCAATATCCACAAATCAATCAGTGTGATTCACCACATCAACAAACTGAAGAATAAAAACAATATGATCATCTCAATAGATGCAGAAAAACCTTTTGACAAAGTTCAATACATATTTATTATAAAAACTCTCTAGAAGGTGGGCTTAGAGGGAACCTACCTCAAAATAATAAAGGCCATATATGACAAACCTACAGCTAACATCATACTCAATGGTGAAAAGCTGAAAGCATTTCCTGTAAGGTAAGGAACAAGACAAGGTTGTCCACTCTCACCACTTTTATTCAACATAGTTGTGGAAGTTCTAGCCATGGCAATCAGAGAAGAAAAAGAAATAAAAGGAATCCAAGTTGGAAAAGAAGAAGTAAAACTGTCACTGTTTGCAGAGTACATACTATACAAAGAAAATCCTGAAGATGCTATCAGAAAACTACTAGGGCTCATCAATGAATTCAGTAAAGTTGCAGGATACAAAATTAATACACAGAAATCTGTCATATTTCTATACACTAACAACAAAACATCAGAAGAGAAATTAAAGAAACAATCCCATTTACCATTGCATCAAAAAGAATAAAATACCTAGGAATAAACCTACCAAAGAAAACAGAAGACCTGTACTCCAAAAACTATAAGATGCTCGTGAAAGAAATTGAAGATGACACAAACAGATGGAAAGATATACCATGTTCTTGGATTGGAAGAATCAATATTGTCAAAATGACTATACTACCAAAGACAATCTACAGATTCAATGCAATCCCTATCAAATTACCAGTGGCATTTTTCACTGAACTAGAACAAAAAAGAAATCTTAAAATTTGTATGGAGACACAAAAGGCCCCAAAGAGCCAAAGCAATCTTGAGAAAGAGAAACAGAGCTCGGGCTTCCCTGGTGGCACAGTGGTTGAGAGTCCGCCTGCCGATGCAGGGGACACGGGTTCATGCCCTGGTCCGGGAAGATCCCACATGCCGCGGAGCAGCTGGGCCTGTGAGCCATGGCCACTGAGCCTGCACGTCCGGAGCCCGTGCTCCGCAACAGGAGAGCCCACAAGAGTGAGAGGCCCACATACCGCCAAAAAAAAAAAAAAAAAAAAAAAACAGACCTGGAGGAATCAGACTCCCTGACTTCAGACTATACTACAAAGCTACAGTCATCAAAACAGTATAGTACCAGCACAGAAACAGAAATATAGATCAATGGAACTGGATAGAGAGTGCCAGAAATAAACCCACTCATCTGTGGTCAGGTAGTCTATGACAAGGAGGCAAGACTATACAATGCATAAAAAAAACTAAAAGTAAGACAAGCTACTATAAAATTCTTAGAGGAAAACATAGACAGACACTCTTTGACAAAAACTGAAGCAATATCTTTTTCCAGTTGTCTCCTAGAGTAATGGAAACACACAAAAAATAAACAAATGGGGGTGGCCCTGAACCAAGATGGTGGAGTAGAAGGACGTGCTCTCACTCCCTCTTGTGAGAACACCAGAATCAAAACTAGCTGCTGGACAATCATCAACAGGAAAACACCAGAATTCACCAAAAAATATAACCCACATCCAAAGACAAAGGAGAAGCCATAATGAGATGGTAGAAGAGGCGCAATCACAGTAAAATCAAATCCCATAACTGCTGGGTGAGTGATTCACAGACTGGAGAACACTTATACCACAGAGGTCCACCCACTGGAGTGTAGGTTCTGAGCCCCATGTCAGGCTTCTCAACCTGGGGGTCTGGCAATGGGAGGAAGAATTCCTAGATAATCAGACTTTGAAGACTAGTGGGATTTGATTGCAGGACTTTGACAGGACAGGGGGAAACAGAGACTCCACCTTTGGAGGGCACACAAAAAGTAGTGTGCGCATCAGGACCCAGGGGAAGGAGCAGTGACCCCATGGGAGACTGAACCAGATCTACACTCTAGTGTTGGAGGGTCTCCTGCAGAGGCAGGGGGTGGCTGTGGCTCACTGTGGGGACAAGGACACTGGCAGCAGAAGTTCTGGGAAGTACACCTTGGCATGAGGCTCCCCAGAGTCTGCCCATAGCCCCACCAAGGAGCCCAGATATGGTCCAGTGTTGGGTTGTCTCAGGCCAAACAACCAGCAACCCTGGGAGGGAACAACCCTGGGAGGAAACACAGCCTACCCAGCAGCAGTCAAGTGGATTAAAGTTTTACTGAGCTCTGCCCACCAGAGCAACAGTCAGCTCTACCCACCACCAGTCCCTCTCATCAAGAAATTTGCACAGCCTCTTAGATAGCCTCATCCATCAGAGGGCAGACAGCAGAAGCAAGAAGAACTACAATCCTGCAGCCTGAGGAACAAAAGCCACATTCACAGAAAGAGAGACAGGATGAAAAGGCAGAGGGCTATGTACCAGATGAAGGAACAAGATAAAACCCCAGAGAAACAACTAAATGAAGTGGAGATAGGCAACCTTCCAGAAAAAGATTTCAGAATAATGATAGTGAATATGATCCAGGACCTCGGAAAAAGAATGGAGGCAAAGATCGAGAAGATGCAAGAAATGTTTAACAAAGACCCAGAAGAATTAACAAACAAACAGAGATGAACAGTACAATTACTGAAATGAAAACTACACTGGAAGGGATCAATAGCACAATAACTGAGGCAGAAGAACGGATAAGTGACCTGGAAGACAGAATGGTGGAATTCACTGCTGCAGAACAGAATGGAGAAAAAAGAATGAAGAGAAATGAAGACAGCCTATGAGACATCTGGAACAACATCAAAGGCAACAACATTCGCATTATAGGGGTCCCAGAGGAGAAGAGAGAGAGAGAAAGGACCCAAGAAAATATTTGAAGAGATTATAGTCGAAAACTTCCCTAACGTGGGAAAGGAAATAGCCACCCAAGCTCAGGAAGCACAGATAGTCCCATAGAGGATAAACCCAAGGAGAAACACGCTGAGACACATAGTAATCAAATTGGAAAAAATTAAAGACAAAGAAAACTTATTGAAAGCAGCAAGGGAAAAATGACAAATAACATACAAGGGAACTCCCATAAGGTTAACAGCTGATTTCTCAGCAGAAATTCTACAAGCCAGAAGGGAGTGGCATGATATACTTAAAGTGATGAAAAGGAAGAACCTACAACCAAGATTACTCTAGCTGGCAAGGATCTCATTCAGAGTAGATGGAGAAATCAAAAGCTTTACAGACAAGCAAAACCTAAGAGAATTCAGCACCACCATACCAGCTCTACAACAAATGCTAAAGGAACTTCTCTAAGTGGGAAACACAAGAGAAGAAAAAGACCTGCAAAAACAAACCCAAAACAATTGAGAAAATGGTCATAGGAACATACATATCAATAATTACCTTAAACGTGAATGGATTAAATGTTCCAACCAAAAGACACAGGCTTGCTGAATGGATACAGAAAAAAGACCCATGTATATACTGTCTACAAGAAACCCACTTCAGACCTAGTGACACATACAGACTGAAGGTGAGGGGATGGAAAAAGATATTCCATGCAAATGGAAATCAAAAGAAACATGGGGTAGCAATACTCATATAAGGTAAAATAGACTTTAAAATAAAGAATGTTACAAGAGACAAGGAAGGACACTACCTAATGTTCAAGGGATCAATCCAAGAAGAAGATATAACAATTATAAATATATATGCACCCAATGTAGGGGCACCTCAGTACATAAGGCAACTGCTAACAGCTATAAAAGAGGAAATCGACAGTAACACAATGATAGTGGGGGATGTTAACACCTCACTTACACCAATGGACAGATCATCCAAAATGAAAATAAATAAGGAAACACAAGCTTTAAATGACACAATAGACCAGATAGACTTAATTGATATTTATAGGACATTCCATCCAAATACAGCAGATTACACTTTCTTCTCCAGTGTGCACGGAACATTCTCCAGGATAGATCACATCTTGGGTCACAAGTCAAGCCTCAGTAAATTTAAGAAAATTGAAATCATATCAAGCATCTTGTCTGATCACAACGCTATGAGATTAGAAATGAATTACAGGGAAAAAAACGTAAAAAGCACACACACATGGAGACTAAAGAATACGTTACTAAATAACCAAGAGCTCACTGAAGAAATCAAAGAGGAAATCAAAAAATACCTAGAGACAAATGACAATGAAAACATGACAATCCAAAACCTGTGGGATGCAGCAAAAGCATTTCTAAGAGGGAAGTTTATAGCTATACAAGCCTACCTCAAGAAACAAGACAAATCTCAAATAAACAATCTAACCTTACACCTAAAGGAAATAGAGAAAGAAGAACAAACAAAACCCAAAGTTAGCAGAAGGAAAGAAACCATAAAGACCAGAGCAGAAATAAATGAAATAGAAACAAAGAAAACAGTAGCAAAGATCAATAAAACTAAAAGCTGGTTCATTGAGAAGATAAACAAAAAATTGATAAACCATTAGCCAGACACATCAAGAAAAAGAGGGAGAAGACTCAAATCAATAAAATTAGAAATGTAAAAGGAGAAGTTACAACACACACCACAGAAATACAAAGCATCCTAAGAGACTACTACAAGCAACTCTATGCCAATAAATTGGACAACCTGGAAGAAATGGACAAATGCTTAGAAAGGTATAACCTTCCAAGACTGAACCAGGACGAAATAGAAAATATGAACAGACCAATCACACATAATGAAATTGAAACTGTGATTAAAAATCCTCCAACAAACAAAAGTTCAGGACCAGGTGGCTTCACAGGTGAATTCTATCAAACATTTAGAGAAGAGCTAACACCCATCCTTCTCAAACTCTTCCAAAAAATTGCAGAGGGAGGAAGACTCCCAAACTCATTCTATGAGGCCACCATCACCCTGATACCAAAACCAGACAAAGATACTACAAAAAAACAAAATTACAGACCAATATCACTGATGAATATAGATGCAAAAATCCTCAATAAAATACTAGCAAACAGAATCCAACAACACATTAAAAGGATCATACACCATGCTCAAGCAGGATTTACCCCAGAGATGCAAGGATTCTTCAATATACACAAATCAGTCAATGTGATATACCATACTAACAATCTGAAGAATAAAAACCATATGATCATCTCAATACATGCATTAAAAACTTTTGACAAAATTCAACACCCATTTAAGATAAAAACTCTCCAGAAAGTGGGCATAGAGGGAACCTACCACAACATAATAAAAGCCATATATGACATCATTCTCAATGGTGAAAAACTGAAAGCATTTCCTCTAAGATCAGGAACGAGATAAGGATGTCCATTCTCACCACTATTATTCAACACAGTTTTAGAAGCCCTAGCCATGGCAATCAGTGAAGAAAAAGAAATAAAAGGAATACAAATTGGCAGTGAAGAAGTAAAACTGTCACTGTTTGCAGATGACATGATACTATACGTAGAGAATCCCAAAGATGCCACCAGAAAACTCCTAGAGCTAATCAATGAATTTGGTAAAGTTGCAGGATACATATTTAATGCACAGAAATCTCTTGCATTCCTATACACTAATGATGAAAAATCTGAAAGAGAAATTAAGGAAACACTCCCACTTACCACTGCAACAAAAAGAATAAAATACCTAGGAAGAAACCTACCTAGGGAGACACAAGACCTGTGTGCAGAAAACTATAAGACACTGATGAAAGATATTAAAGATGATACCAACAGATGGAGAGATATACCATGTTCTTGGATTGGAAGAATCAATATTGTGAAAATGACTATACTACCCAAAGCAATCTACAGATCCAATGCAATCCTTATCAAATTCCCAATGGCATTTTTTATGGAACTAGAACAAAAAATCTTAAAATTTGTATGGCGACAAAAAAGACCCCGAATAGCCAAAGCAGTCTTGAGGGAAAAAATCGGAGCTGGAGGAATCAGACTCCCTGACTTCAGACTATACTACAAAGCTACAGTAATCAAGACAATATTGTACTGGCACAAAACAGAAACATAGATCAATGGAACAAGATAGAAAGCCCAGAGATAAACCCACGTACCTATGGTCAACTAATCTATGACAAAGAAGGCAAGGATATACAATGGAGAAAAGACAGTCTCTTCAATAAGTGGTGCTAGGAAAACTCGACAGCTACATGTGAAAGAAGGAAATTAGAACACTTCCTAACACCATACACAATAATAAACTCAAAATGGATTCGAGACCTAAATGTAAGACCAGACACTATAAAACTCTTAGAGGAAAACATATGAAGAGCACTCTTTGACATCAATCACAGCAAGATCTTTTTTGATCCACCTCCTAGAGTAAAGGAAATAAAAACTAAAATAAACAAATGGGGCCTAATGAAACTTCAAAGCTTTTGCCCAGCAAAGGAAACCATAAACAAGATCAAAAGACAACCCTCTGAATGGGAGAAAATATTTGCAAATGAATCAACAAAGGGTTAATCTCCAAAATATAAAAACAGCTCATGCAGCTCAATATTAAAAAAACAAATAACCCAGACCAAAAATGGGCAAAAGACCTAAAGAGACATTTCTCCAAAGAAGACATACAGATGGCCAAGAAGCACATGAATAGTTTCTCAACATCACTAATTATTAGAGAAATGCAAATCAAAACTACAGTGAGGTATCACCCCACACCAGTTAGAATTGGCAGCATCAGAAAAGCTACAAAAACAAATGCTGGAGAGCATGTGGAAAAAAGGGAACCCTCTTGCACTGTTGGTGGGAATATAAATTGATACCGCCACTATGGAGAACAGTATGGAGGTTCCTTAAAAAACTAAAAATAGAATTACCATATGATCCAACAATCCCATTACTGGGCATATACCCAGAGAAAACCATAATTCAAAAAGACACACACACGCCAATGTTCATTGCAGCACTATTTACAATAGCCAGGTCATGGAAGCAACCTAAATGCCCATCGACAGACAAAGGGATAAAGAAGATGTGGTACATATATACAATGGAATATTACTCAGCCATAAAAAGGAACGAAATTGGGTCATTTGTTGAGACGTGGATGGATCTAGAGACTGTCATACAGAGTGAAGTAAGTCAGAAAGAGAAAAACAAATATCATATATTAACACATATTTATGGAACCTAGAAAAACAGTACAGATGATCCAGTTTGCAGGGCAGAAACTGAGACACAGATGTAGAGAACAAACGTATGGACACCAATGGGGGAAAGTGGTGGTGGGGTGGGAGTTGTGGTGTGATGAATTGGGCGTTTGGGATTGACATGTATACACTGATGTGTATAAAATTGATGACTAATAAGAACCTGCTGTATTAAATATATATATAAAATAAAATTTAAAAATTAAGAAAAATGGTCCTAATTAAACTCAAAATCTTTTGCACAGCAAAGGAACTCATAAACAAAATGAAAAGACAACCCACATAATGGGAGAAAATATTTGTAGACAATGTGACTGACAAGGGATTAATCTCCAAATTTTACAAATACATCATGCAGCTCAATATCGAAAAAACAAACAACCCAATCAAAAAATGGGCATAAGGTCTAAATAGAAATTTCTCCAAAGAAGACATAGAGATGGCCAAGAGGCACATGAAAAGATGGTCAACATCACTAATTATTAGCGAAATGCAGTTCGTAACTACAATGAGATGTCAACTCACACCAGTCAGAATGGCCATCGTAAGAAAATCTACAAACAATAAGTTCTGGAGAGGGTGTGGAGAAAAGAGAACCCTCCTACACTGTTGGTGGGAATGTAAATTGGTACAGCCACTATGGAAAACATTATGGAAGCTCCTTAAAAAACTAAAATAAGAGTTACCATACAGTCCAGCATTCCCATCCTGTGCATATATCTGGAGAAAAACATGGTTCAAAAGGTTACATGCACCCCAGTGTTCATTGCAGCACAGTTTACAATAGACAAGACATGGAAGCAACCTAAATGTCCATCAACAGATGAATGGATAAAGATGTGGTACACATATACAATGAAATATTATTCAGCCATTAAAAAGAATGAAATAATGCCATTTGCAACAACATGGATGGACCTAGAGATTATCACACTAAGTGAAGTAAGTCAGACAGAGACAAATATCATATGATATTGCTCATATGTGGAATCTTAAAAAAATGATAGAAATGAATTTATTTACAAAACAGAAACAGACTCACAGACATAAAGAAGAACTTATGGTTACTAGTGGGGAGAGGTGGGGAGGAAGGATAGATTGGGAGTTTGGGATTGACAGGTACACACTGCTATATTCAAAATAGACAACCAACAAGGACCTACTGTATAGCACAGGGAACACTGCTCAGTATTCTGTAGTAACCTAAATGGGAAAAGAATTTGAAAAAGAATAGAGACGTATTTATGTATAACTGAATCACTTTGTTGTACAACCAACACACCATTGTCAATCAACTATACTCCAATATAAAATAAAAATTTTTTAAAAAATAATAAAAGTAAAGATATGAAGTGGTTTCCAAAAAAAGGTAACAATACATGCATATTAGAATGGCTAAACCAACATAAACAAAAAAATAATTGACAATATGAAATGCTGGTGAGGTTGCAGAGCTAAAAGAACTCTCATTGCTGGTGAGAATGCAAAACAGTACAGTCACTGTGGAGAGAGTTTGGTAGTTTCTTACAAAGAAAACAGGCTTAACATACTAATCATGCTCTTAGGTATTTACCCAATTAAGATGAAAACTTAACACCTGGATGTTAAAAACCTGAATGAAGGGCTTCCCTGGTGGCGCAGTGGTTGAGAGTCCGCTTGCCGATGCAGGGGACACGGGTTCGTGCCCCGGTCCGGGAGGATACCACATGCCGCGGAGTGGCTGGGCCCGTGAGCCATGGCCACTGAGCCTGCGCATCCAGAGCCTGTGCTCCGCAATGGGAGAGGCCGCAACAGTGAGAGGCCCGTGTACCGCAAAAAAAACCCAAAAACAACAACAAAAAAACCTGAATGTTTACAGCAGCTTTATTCATAACTGCCCCAAACTGGAAGCAGTCAAGTTGTCCTTCAATAGGTGAATCAGTAAGCTGTGGTACAGTGTACATCCATAAAGTGGGATAAACAGAATTGAGCTATCAAGCAACAAAAAAACATGAAGGAAACTTAAGTTCATATTAATAAATGAAATAAGCCTAAAAACAGTCTGAAATGCTAAATATGGTATAATTCCAATTATATGACATTCTGGAAAAGGCAAAACTATAGAGACAGTTAAAAGATTAATGGTTGCCAGGGATTCAGGAGGAAGAGGGGGAAGGATGAATAAGTGAAGCACAGAGGATTTTTAGGGGGCAAAACTATTTTGTACAATACTGTAACAGTGAATACATGACATTATACATTTGTCGAAACCCATAGAACTGAACTATTAATACAAACTATGTACTTTAGTTAATAGTAATACACCAATATTATCAATATTATCAATAGTAGTATATCTTGAATTATAACAAATGTATCATGCAAATGCAAGATGTTAATAATAGGGGAATCTGTGGCAGGAGAGGGGATATGAGGATTCTTTTGTACTGTTAGCTTACTTTTTCTATAAATCTAAAATTGTTCTCAAACTACTATGTATAAAACAAATAAATATAAGGATATCATGTACAGCACAGGGAATATTGCAAATTTTTTACAATAACTTTAAATGGAGTATAATCTATAAAAATATTGAATCACTGTTGTACACCTGAAACTAATATAATATTGTAAATCAACTATACTTCAATAAAAAATAAAATTATTCTAAAAAATAAAATTTATTAATTTTAAAAAATCAGTGGGAATAGAAGTGGTCGTATAGGGCATCCTGGTTGTGCTCACAATCTTAAATCTTAAATCTTTCAACATTTCACTATTGAGAATGATGTTTTGTAGACACCCTTATGAGATTAAAGATGTTTCCCTATTTTCATAGTTTGTCAAAACTTTTTTTTCAAATAACAGATACTAAATTCTATCAAATGCATTTTCTAATCTACTGAGATGATTATACTTTATGTTTCCTCTCTACTCTGTAACTGTGGTGCATTATACTGATCAATTTCTACTGTTTAGCTGAGCTCACATCACTGCAATATACCAGCCTGGGCAGGAGGGTTCTTAACATATGTTGCAGGGTGAATTTATTGGTAGTTTCTTTAAGACTTTTGCTTCTGTGTTCCTGTAATTTTCTTTTCTCATAGTATCTTGCCAGGTCATACTAGCAAGATCATGCTAGCCTCATAAAATGAGTTGGGATGAGTTTCCCATTGTCTCTTCCTTGGGAGAAATTAAGAAAGTTTGGCATTTGGTAGCATTTGCCTGTTAAGCCACTTGTACTTTTTTTTTTTTTTTTCCGGTACACGGGCCTCTCACTCTTGTGGCCTCTCCCGCTGCGGAGCACAGTCTCCGGACGCGCAGGCTCAGCGGCCATGGCTCACGGGCCCAGCCGCTCTGCGGCATGTGGGGTCTTCCTGGACCGGGGCACGAACTCGTGTCCCCTGCATTGGCAGGCGGACTCCCAACCGCTGCGCCACCAGGGAAGCCCGCCACTTGTACTTTTTTGAGGAAAAATTTTTCATTACAGAATTTTTATTTTTCTGTTAGTTATAGAACTATTCATCATTCTTATTTCTTTCTATGTCAGTTGTGGTAAGTTGTATTTTATCAAGGAATTTCACCTAAATTTTCAAATGTAATATCTTCTTATCTTTTTAGTGGTTTTATGATCTGTAATGATGTGCCCTTTACACTGCTGACTTGTATTATTTTGTGTCATTTCCCTTTTTAATCTTGCTTAGTTTTGCCAGAGGTTTATTAATTTTATTAGCCTTTACAAAGAGCCAACTTTTGGCCTTGTTGACTATCTTTATTTATGTTTTCTATTTTATAATTTTCAGCTCTTTATTAGTTTCTTCCACTTTAGGTTTATTTAACTGTTCTATAACTTCTTGAGCTGGATACAAGATCATTAATTTTCAGCCCTTCTTATATAAAGCATACATTGTTAATATCCCTCTAAGCCTTGTTTAGCTCCATCCCACAAGTTTGGTTTGCTTTTGTTTTTGTTTTTGTTTTTCCCCAGTGGGCTGGCAGCTCCTGAACACACACCTCAGGTTCTGGGCAACTCTGACCTCACAGGTTTTGATGTATAGTTTTTTGTTATGCCTCACTTAAAAATATTTTCTAATTTGCGCTATGATTTCTTCTTTGCTCCAAAAGTTTTTTTTAGAATTGTAGTTCTTATTTTCTAAAAATCTGGAATTTTCTTATCTTTTGTTGTTGTTGTTAGTAACTCTTGGCTTAATTGCATTGTGGTTAGAAACATTCTCTGTGTGATTTCAATCCTTGCTTTATGGCTCAGGGTATAGTTAATTTTTGTAAATGCTTTGTGGATGTTTGAAACAATGTACATTCTGTTATTGGGTGTAATGTCCTGTATATGTCAGTTAGGTCAAGTTTGTTAATTGCATTCTTCAGTATTTTATAATTCTTCCTGATTTTTTTTGTTTGCCTAAATCTTTTACCAAAGAGGGTGTGTTTAAATTTTCAATTATGATTGTAGGTTAACCTATTTTTCCTTGCAGTTCAGTTATTTTTATTTTTAAATTTTTTTAAAATTTTATTTATTTGTTTACTTATTTATTTATTTTGGCTGCGTTGGGTCTTCATTGCTGCACATGGGTTATCTCTAGTTGTGGCGAGCAGGGACTACTCTTTGTTGCAGTGCTCAGGCTTCTCACTGCAGTGGCTTCTCTTCTTGTGGAACACGGGCTCTAGGCACGCAGGCTTCAGTAGTTGTGGCACACAGGCTATAGAGTGCAGGCTCAGTAGTTGTGGTGCACAGGCTTAGTTGCTCTGCGGCATGTGGGGTCTTCCCAGACCAGGGCTCGAGCCCATGTCCCCTGCACTGGCAGGTGGCTTCTTAACCACTGTGCCACCAGGGAAGTCCTCTATTTTTAAAAATTAACTAAATTCCGTACTTTATTTGGAATCTGATTTTTCCTTAAAGTTACTTTTCTGTTTTAATTGTCTCCTTAGCCTTCTCTGATTTATGATACTTAGTTTCTCAGACTTTTTTGTGTGTGATGACCTTAATAGTTTTGAGGAGTACTGGCCAGGTATTTTTTAGAATGTTCTTCAACTTGGGTATGTCTGATGTTTTTCTCATGGTTATGATCTTGGAGAGACAGCAGTGAGCAGTGGCTCGAAGCAAGATCTTAGTTTTCTGCCCAGGAATTGAACCTGGCTAGCCTGGGTGAAAAACCAGGAATCCTAGCTGCTAGTCTGCCAGGGGCTAGAGGCTAGAGGCAAATTTTAAAAATGAATTTCACAAGGAGGCAAAAACTGTAAAAACAGGTAAAAAGTTTATTATTAGAGATACAGCACAACATGTGGAAGAGCACACAGAGAAACAGTTTATTTAAGACAGAAGCAAGGCAGAGATACACACCTGGAGAGAAAGGATGTGGGTGTTCTCCCTAATGAGTAGGAGGGCAGTAAAGAGGCGGTTAAATCATTTATATAGGGCAGTTCTTCCAGGTCTTTGTTTACCTTTGGCCAATAATCTCATTTCTTTTCCCACATCTAACCTGTTCTAAGACACTCCGCAACATCTTTTTGCCAAGATGGATTCCAGCACAGAGGCCTGTGGGAGGCTTGGCATCACCTATTATGGGGTGACACCCTCTCCTTTTTGACCCCAAGGAATGTTTCTGCACCTGTGCAGTTGGGGAGTTCTCCTTGACCTCAGGAGTGGTCATCTTATCTCTTTCCTCCAGCAGAGCTCAGCTTCTGCCATTAACTTTGTCCTTGGAGTGTCAGGGAAAACAAAGCTCCAATTTTACTCTGCTTGGCAAACTCCAGCTGCTCTGCCCAGAGGCCTGTATATCTCCTACCTCAGTTAGACAGGGGCTATGGACTTGGGGAAGGTAGAACACACAGGTGAACTTGTGAAGGTGAAGTGCCATTCTCATCACATCATATCATGTTCTTGAACATCCTTGCTTCTAGGCCCTCTCAGTGGAGAGCACATATGTATGTATATTGACCACAAGTTCAGTCAGTTTGGGCTTTATATATTTTGAGACCATGAAGAAATAAGAAAAACACAAAAACTTAGAATTACTATATATTCCCAGTGAATTAAACAGTTTATCATTATGAAGCATTCTTCTTTATCTCTAGAAATATATTTGCTTTAAAGCTTATTTTGTTTGATGTTAATACAATGACACAAGTTTTGGGGAGGTTAGTGTTTGCCTAGTATATTTGATCCATTCTTTTTCTTTCAATTTTACTATATTCTTATGTTTTAGATGTACTTATAAACAGAAAATTGTTATTTTAAAATCTAGTCCAACACGCCCCTTACATGTAATATAATTATATATGTGGATTTATATTTACCATTTTACAATGTGCTTTCTTTCTGCCTCATATATTCTATGTTCCTTTTTTCCTTCTTTTGGATTGAACATTTGTATTATTTCATTTTTCTTCTGTTAGTTTAGAAGTTATATGCTCTTTTATAATTCTTAGAAATTACAATATTACATCCTGAAGTTAGTTGGTGCTTTTATCCTCTTCCCAGTAACATATGGATAACTATTTAACTCCATTAAACCCTTTCACAACTTAATGAATTTTAATTCTCTCTATATTTTATACCCTAAAAAATTGTTGTTGTTGTCTTATATATACAATATTAGTTTACATTTACCAATGAATTTAGACTTTTTGTTGCTTTTAAATCCTTTCACTATATCTGAGTGTCCATCTGGGATTATTCTCCTTCTGTCTCAAGAATGGCCATGAGTATTTTCTTTAGTACAAGCATGCCAGTGAAATATCTTCTCATTTTCTCTTTATCTGAAAATGTCTTTATTTCATATTTATTCTTGAAGCATACTTTTGCTGAGAATAGAATTCTATGTTAGCAGTTATTTTCTTTAGAACACTGAGTACATAATTCCATTGTTGTTCTAGCTTCCATGTTCCTGTTGAGACTATGACTGCCATTCTATTTCTTACTTCTTTGGATGATTTCAAGATTATTTCTTTCTTTTTGCTTTTCAGCAATTTACTCTGACATATACCTAATAGTGAAATTCCTTTTATTTACCCTTCTTGATATTTATTGGGCTTCTTAAATCTATGGATCATATCTTTCAACTATTTTTGGAAGTTTCACATTCATTATCTCTTCATATATTTTCCCCTATTCTTTTTCTCTTTTCCCTCTAAATATCCACTGAAATATATGTTAAAACTTCTCACTCACTATGTTCTCTATGTCTCTTACATTATCTTCTGTTTTATCTCAGCTTTTTTGCCTCTCTATCCTTTATTCTGGATATTTTCTTCTGATCTATCTTACAACTCACTAATTCTCTCTTCAGCTGTATCTAATCTGCTGTTAAATTCTTTTTTTTTTTTTTTTTTTTTTTTGCAGTACGCGGGCCTCTCACTGTCATGGCCTCTCCTGTTGTGGAGCACAGGCTCCGGATGCACAGGCTCAGTGGCCATGGCTCACAGGCCTAGCTGCTTCATGGCATGTGGGATCTTCCCAGACTGGGGCATGAACCCGTGTCCGCTGCATTGGCAGGCGGACTCTCAACTACTGCCCAAATTCTTTTTTTGAGTTTTACTTTCAGTTATTTTATTGTTTTAGTTTTATAATTTATATTTGAATCTTTTAAAAATAAGCTATTTTGGGCTTCCCTGGTGGTGCAGTGGTTGAGAATCTGCCTGCTAATGCAGGGGACACAGGTTCAAGCCCTGGTCTGGGAAGATCCCACATGCTGCAGAGCGGCTAGGCCCGTGAGCCACAACTACTGAGCCTGCGTGTCTGGAGCCTGTGCTCCGCAACAAGAGAGGCCGCGATAGTGAGAGGCCCACGCACCATGATGAAGAGTGGCCCCTGCTTGCCACAACTAGAGAAAGCCCTCGCACAGAAACAAAGAGCCAACACAGCCAAAAGTAAATAAGTAAATAAATAAAATTAAAAAAAATAAGCTATTTCACTTTATGTAGTTTTCAGCTCTCTGCAAAAAAATTTCCACCCTCATGACTTAATCACATCCCAAAGCCTCCACTTCCTAATACCATGATTTGGAGACTAGGATTTCAACACATGAATTTGGGAGGGACACAAAACATTTAGTCCCCAACATTTGGATAAATACATAGATGTGGAATTACAGGGTCATGGGGGAGATATATGTTTAATTTCATAAGAAACTACCAAACAGCTTCCCAAAGTAGTTGTATCATGTTACACATCTAAGAGCAATGTATGAGCATTCCAATTATGCCAAATACTTGCCAATACATGTTGTTTTCAGTTTTTCAAATTGTAAACATTCTGGTGGGCATGTAATGATATCTCACTGTGGTTTTGCTTTTCCTTGCTGACTAATGATGCTGAGCACTTTTTCATGTGTTTATTGTCCATTTATATGTCTTCCTTTGTAAAGTGTCTGAGTTTGTCATCCATATTTTTATTGAATTGTTTGGTTTTATTACTGAGTTACAGGAATTTTTAATATACTATGGACAAAAGTCCATTTTCAGATATGTGTATTACAACTGTTTTCTACCAGTATGTGGTCTTGTCTATTTATAATTTTGAGTCTTTTGATGAATAGCAGTTTTTAATTTTGAGTAAGTCATATTTCATTTTGATTAAAACTTCAGAAAAGAAGAATTTCTTTCATGGTTAGTGTTTTTTGTATCCTATGTGGGACATTATTTGACCATATGTGTAGGGGTCTATTTCAGAACTCTGTTGTGTTCCATTCTGTTCCACTTCCATTGACCTGTCTTCAAATTCACATGCTTGTTTCTTCCAATGTTTCTAGTCTGCTGATAAGCCCATCACATGAATTCTTCATCTCTGATATAATATTTATTATTTCTAGGATTTTCTTTGGGCTCTTTTCTATAGTTTTTATCTCCCTGCTGAAATTCCCTGTGTGCTTACATATAATTTCCACATTTTCCTCTAGACCCTTTAATATACTTAAAATAGTTATTTAAAAATTCTTATCTCATAATTCCAACACTTGGGCCATCTTTG
This sequence comes from Grampus griseus, assembly GCF_964374135.1. Lineage (NCBI taxonomy): Eukaryota > Metazoa > Chordata > Mammalia > Artiodactyla > Delphinidae > Grampus > Grampus griseus. The sequence continues at coordinate 61,112,238 of NC_139017.1, forward strand.
GATCTGCTTCTATTGATTATTTTGTCTCCTGATGATGCATCACATATTTTTTCTTCTTTGAAAGGCTCATAATTCTTTTTAAATGACAGACATTTTGTGTAAAAGAACAGTAGCCTTGAATAAATAAAATATATACTTAGAAAAGGGCATGCCCCTTCCTCTCTGTCAGGCTATTAAAGTGGTGGACTGAGTTCATCTAAGATGTAATTGAGGTAGGTCTGGGCTTGTTGTAGCTTTAGTTTGATTCAGCTCACCACTGGTTTCAAGTGATTTGAAGGTAGAATCAGAGCCTTCCCTTCAGCAGGTACCAGTGAGGTTCCAGAAATTTCTTTGTTCTTTATAGTCCAGCTGATACCTTTTTGACTGTGGGAATATATCACTTTGTTTTTTTAAATGGCCACTAGCTTTTGCATCCCTACAGAGTTTTCTTTGCTCTGCACTCTAACCCCTGGCTTTCTGAGCTTTGGGAGAACTCTCTTTATCCTGATTCCCCACGCCTAGCCTTGGAGTGCTGAGGCAGTGTATTCAGTGAAAGACCAGCCTGCTCTTGAGCAGTTTACTCCAGTTCTCCTTTCCTGCTCCCAGTTTATTTGCTTCTTCCAAACCCATGAAGCTGTTAAAAGGGAAAAGGTCGGGTGGGAGATTCAGATTGACATATACGAACTATTGATACTATGTATAAAATAGATAACTAATGAGAACCTACTGTGTAGCACAGGGAACTCTATTCAATGTTCTGTGGTGACCTAAATGGGAAGGAAATCCAAAAAAGAGGGGATATATGTATACATATAGCTGATTCACTTTGCTGTACAGTAGAAACTAATACAACATTGTAATGCAACTATACTATAATAAAAAATTTTTTTAAAAAAGTAATACTTAGCTTCTCATCTGTGTTTTCTTGATTGGGCAAAAGTGGCCCAAATGCAGGGCTCACCTCTCAGCAGATACGTTTTCTTCCAGATCTTGGCCCATGATTCTTTAGAAATTTATTAGTGCTCCTATGCTCTCAAGCAGGTGTTTTATTCTTTTGTACAGTTCTAGTTATTCTCAGTGGGATGGTTGACCTAAATTACCTAATTTGTCGCTAGCAGAAGATGCCATATCTATCTTAGTTTATTCCTCACTCAATCTTCCAAAAACCAAGAGCAGTGTTTTAAAATTTCTCTTCTTCCATACCATTTGTGATGTTATTAATTTCTGAATTTTAATATATTATAGATTTTAATATAATATTATTTAATGCCTTAACTGTTATATACAAATGATGGCTATTTTTATGTGTTCTATTTCCCACTCCCTGATTTTTTGCCTTAAATTCTACTTCTTCTGGTTTTTTAAAAAATATTTTCATTTACTTCATATATTTTTGCCTATCCTCTTATTTCTTACCCGATGAGAAACATTTTGCTTTAAGTGTGTCTTACAAAAACATTCATATTTACTATGATTACTTGTAGATGGATACTTCTTATTTTTAAAATCTCTTTAATTTATTAACATCAAGAATAAAACCATAGCTATTGGGATCTCTTATGATAGATGAAAAATTGAACCACTCTCCTTTGCTACCATCCAGTATTTATCAAGGTAATTTGTGATACAAAAATCCCAGTTCATAATTATGAAGTCTTTATTATAGATAATTGTAAGAATTATTTTCACCTCATTTTTCTTGAGTTTTATATCATATTAATCACAATTATTTAGCTTACATAGTCTTATTAGTTCTATTGATTTAATTATTCTTTGCCTTTTACACTATATTGTCTTTTGGGTTCTTCATTTTCATTCATTTCTCAGCTGATAGGAATATTTCCTAAAACTATGTTTTTCAAAAAGGTTTTATGAAAAATCCCCCAACCCCCCAAATGAGCCCACAGACATCCTGTACCAGTTATCAATTTATTACCTTTCAGCTCCAAATGCAACCTTTATAGATGTCTGGAACACCTTCTCCCTGGCACATGTTATGCTTTATCAGTAGAGGGTGCTGGAGGGACAGGAGAAAAAGAACATCTTCCTGGTTCCTTTGCGCTTTGCTTCTGACTTGACCCCAGGACTGAAGTCTGGTGGAGCTAACTCCTAGCAGATTTCAGCAGCACTTCTGCTGATGGCGTCTCTATGGTTAGTTTTGTGGGTGTCTCATCTGGTTTCCCAGTGGCAAGTTTAGCTGCACCCTCATGGGTGGATTCCTGGTGAAAGGCAGGGGTGACTCAACCAGTTCCCTGGAAAGTCCAGCATGCAGCTTCCTCCCAAAGAGGTTTCTCAATGAGTTCTGCGGCAGCACTAGGTGGCTTCGCCATGAGTTCAGCAACATCCCCCCAAAACAGCTTCCTGGGGAATTTTGTGGACACCCAACAGGAAGCTTCCAGCTGGCAGCCCAAGCCTGCAGTTGTCAGCCCACCAGGCTTGGATCTCTGACTATGGACCAGTTCTGTCCAAAGACAACCCAGAGAGTTTCTCTGCCATCCGGTAGGCTGCAACCACACCTTCCCTAACAAGGAATGAACCCCAACCTTGGGGAGCCCCTCTCCCCTTCCAAGTGTGTTCCTTCTTTTGTTACTCTCCATCAGCCTTAGGGAATTTTTTAACATTCCCTTTTATTCCCACTGTGTAGTTAATTCCCTGAAAATAGTAAATTTTTATATCAAACCTTCCATTTTCAAAAGACTATGTGATTTCTCTCTCCTAATTCAACTGTGACTGAAACACAATCACTGGTTCAGAGACATGGGAAAGCTATGGGGAATTTCTTGCCTTCTCTACTCAGAATGGAAAGAACCAATGGAATCGTTTCGCTATTAACATCTCAATATTGCACTTGTTTCTGGAGTCTGCACAGAGCAGGAATCCTGCAGAATTATAGCTTGATGGAAAAGTGCTATGTAGGGCGAGGTCACTGCAGAAGAAGTCATATATAACAGGCAGTCAAACCAATTGGAGAAAGTGCTGTTGGTGTTCCATAAAAACCATGTCCCTTCTGATTTCTGCCCTGTGTCAGTAGGTCCACTGTTCTCCTAATACCCCTTGGCTGGAATCCCAGTCCTCTTTCCCTCTTTGGTGTCCTTCATGTGCTCCCTTAGCCACCCTCACTGCCATTGCTGTATCCAGGATCTGATCACCTAGCCTAAGAATTCCCTTGGATATGCTATCTCCCTTCACTCCATAGGTTCCTGAGTGTCCAACTCAAACCTCACTTCCTGGAAAGCTTCCCCATCATCTTGACTCAAGTGATTCTCCCTATTCTGCCTTCTCCTATTATCTATGCAGGTCTTAAGGCACTTTCCTAAGTTGGCTCTGCCACATAACTGATCTTCCCTACCAACATCGGCTGCCTTGATGAAACCTGGTTCAGATTAGCAGAGGGAAAAAACTCACTTATTTGTATAGAAATGGCATCCTCTGTTGGTAACTGTATATATGACTGGATTTCTTTTTCATCAGCTATATAAGAACCCTCACTGCCCAAAGCTGAGAGAACCAAGAAAACTCAGCTGTCCCTCTCTGTTCATCTCACTTCCTTAGCAGATAAAATTCAATCCACTGACAGACTCACCAGATTTCTACCCTTTACTATCACACTAAGAGGTTTCTGATGCTGAAGTCTCTTGGATAACCATCTATAACATTTATTGAACATCTGCTATATGCCAGGCATGGGATTAATTTCTTTACCTATATTATATCATTTAATCCTCACAGAAACTTTATGAAGTAGAACACTTGGGTCAGGTTCCCTAAAATCAAACTTCAGTACATGTTATCTATTTAACATTTATTGAACACTTGCTATATGCCATGCATGGGAAAGGGAGTCTGGTTGGGCACAACGTGTCAACAGTATTTTTATTTCTGCTATACAAATGCAGAATCATAATCTTTCACATTTGTAGATGATTTACAGATTTTGGAATGGTTTCATATTCAGTATCTCATTAAATGCTGCAATAACCTTGAGAGATAGTGATTATCATCCCCATTGCACAAACAAGGAGAGTGACAAGATAGGAGACTTCCGCAAGATCAATCAGCCAGTTAAATGTGTCTTGTCTGTTTATGAATAGCACCTTCCCAGATACATAGCCAGCTGTTGTGAGTCCTAGCTCAGACTCTCCTCTGTGATGTGCAGGCTCTGAGAGTTTACCAGTAGGATCTTACAGCCCTTGTTATTTTGGGTTTTTTGGGGTTTTTTTAACATCTTTATTGGAGTATAATTGCTTTACAATGGTGTGTTAGTTTCTGCTTTATAACAAAGTGAATCAGTTATACATATACATATGTTCCCATATCTCTTCCCTCTTGCATCTCCCTCCGTCCCACCCTCCCTACCCCACCCCTCTAGGTGGTCACAAAGCACTGAGCTGATCTCCCTTACAGCCCTTTTAACTCAAACTCCTACTCAGCCCTGAAGCTGGTAAACACCCCTTATGAGATCAGATAAGAGAAAATATACCTGCTTACCAGAAGGGGGTCCTTCTTTGCCTACCTGACATTTTGCTGGGCTCACAAAGGTCCTGCAAAATTCTCCTGTAGAAAGAGGATTCTCCTGGAGCATGGCTCACCTGTTTCAGCAGTTTTCCTTAGCAAAGTTTCATTAGAGGTGTCCCAGTAGACCAGAGTCTGTCAGCACACTGGGGGACCCAGGGCTACCTGACTACAGCCTTCATCTGCCACAAGGGGTGGCTGGATGGCAAGTCCTGTGGCAGAAAGCTGGGGCTTCCTGGATCTCAGGGGAGGTGTCATCTCCACCACCCTCTCAGGGTCCTGGGCTTTGGCCCCCAAGTTGCCCCTGTATCCATCAAAGACCCCTGAGCAGTCTTTTGAATGAATGAGTATGAAGAGTTGCATCAGACAAGCTCCCCTCCTCCAATTCCCACCCCATCACAATTCTGAGTAATGCTTCACACCTAAAAGCTGATGGAGGTACAGCAGGAGCACATGTAGGGCCCCCAGAAACATCACATTGTGGCAGGAAAGCGTGGGTTTAAGATCTTATTGACTCAGATTCAAATTCCCCACTCCATCACTTACTAGGTTAAGAATCTAATCAGGATGAGGTACAAGTGAAGGTATCAGAAAACCCACAACAACAATGACTTTAACAAGGTAGAAGTTTATTTTCCTTTTACATAAAAGCCCAGAGGTAGGAGTTTGGGACTGGTATGATGTCCCAGTCTCCTTGCAGCTCACTATTCTGCTGTTCCTAGTGGGTGGCCCTCGTCCTCGTGGTTCAAGGTAGCACTCGCCTACCAAAGAGCAAAATAGAGGGAGGAACGAGGAAGAAGAGACAGAGAGAATTAACACCGGCTATGTCTTAAGGAAGAGTCCTAGAAACTATCACATGACACTCCACTTACTTTTCATTGGCCAGAACCCAGTCACATGACCACATCTAACCACACAGGTAGGCTGGGAAATTTAGTCTTCTTTCTAGGCTAGAACGTTGATAACGTAGTAGAAAATTATTGGGAACCACTAGTAGCTTCTACCAGAAGTCTCATGACTTCTCTGGGCATGGGGATGATGCTATCTCATTGTATGCAAATTGTTGTTTTAGCTGAAACCTCCTATGCCAATCATCTAGACCAGAGCCTGGAACATACTATGCACAACCTCCCTTTTTCCTTCTCCCCATTTCCAGTATTCTGGAATGTGTGACAGTAGCTTTCATCCTCTCAAATGTGACCAGAGCTCCTGTAGCCAGTGTCTGAGCGTTATCCCCAACCAAACTCTCAGAGTCAGCCTGCAGTTTACCAGGGCTTTGAGCTGGGCCTCCAAGTACTAGAGTAGGTTGTAGGGACTTGTCTTACCCCCATGCCTACCACCCTGGAATCTGTGAAAAGAGATTCTCCCCACTCACCTTTCTGATACTGCTAGTAATTTTGTAAGACAACACCTGCCCCAGCCCCTCAATGGAGCCCCAGCTCTGATTCTTGTCCCGGTACTGGTGGCTGAAGCCCAGGAGAGCCGGGACTTAATTCAAGGCAAGATCTCAGATGTGCAAAAGCCTGTGAAAAAGCTAAGACAGCTCCACTGAAGGGGGCTTGCTGGGCAGGAACCAGCTCCTCACACACATCAGTTTCATACTCTTCTATCAAAAGACTCTCTAAGGCAGTGAGAGTGACCCTTAAGCAGATAACCCCTGACTCCTAAGTTTACAGTGTAACCCAGAGCAAGTGACTATAAATAAAAACACTTCTTTCAGGACTTCCCTGGTGGCGCAGTGGTTGAGAGTCCGCCTGCCAAGGCAGGGGACGCGGGTTCGTGCCCCGGTCAGGGAAGATCCCACCTGCTGCGGAGCGGCTGGGCCCGTGAGCCATGGCCCCTGAGCCTGCGCGTCCGGAGCCTGTGCTCCGCAACGGGAGAAGCCACAACTGTGAGAGGCCTGCGTACCGCAAAACAAAACAAGAAAAACAAAAAAAACCCCACTTCTTTCAGTCTTCTCTTCCTTCTTTAAAATTTGTTCAAATTTTACGTTTACTATAGTTTACTTCAGAATATATTTCCCTAAATGCTTCTAGTAAAATTTACACCCCAGCAAGATATACTATGTTATACTATGTCCTTTACCTTCACTTGTCCTCAGCCCAGTGTTCATGTCCCTTGGAGTCACTGCATCATTCCCTTTCATTCCTGTACAACCCCATGTGATACGAACTATTATATGGACTGGCAGATTTGGAAACTGAGGTTGAGCGGCTACGCAGATTGCCCAAGGTAACTGGTTGAACTGGGATTCAGATCCTGGTCCATCTGGCTCTAAATCCTTATCCTGTAATCATCATGTAAGTAAGTAGGGGCTTCCCACCACCTAGTGATGGCACCTGTTGCTAAGGGGTCTTGACCACACAGGGAAATGAGCAAGGAGGGGGCATGATGAAGGAAGCCCTCTCCTAGGTGAGGAGACGGCGCTTTGGAGACTGTGGCTCATTGACATCAGGAGTTACCACCGAATCAACCTAGCAAGATGCTGGGAGGCTGGAGAGTTGCTTCAACAAATAGCATGGGAATGGCTTGGGACTAGCTTGGGAATCCTTCTCATATTGCCCTGGCCTCAAGGGCAGGGAGCCAGGACCAGACAGAAGCGGAGAGAGCCCCTCACCCCTGGTCAATGACCCTGAAAAGGGAAAGCTACTTTGTGAGCTGCAGTCAGTCATGAGCGCTGATTTCAGCCTCAAGTCCAGGGGTTCCCAGGAGAACTGAGGCCAAGGTGGCCCAGACCGAAGAAAAGAAAGACATGGACACTGTCTCAATCCATGTGTTCTCCAGAAGAGAGAAAGAGGGACCCCTCTACTAGAAGGACACACAAGTGCCGTGTATAATCCTGGAGATGTTGAGCGTGGAGGAGAGTGATATAGGGGATTCCAGATAAGGAGGTAACGATCTAGGCCGGGGTACCCGCTCCCTGCTGGAGACACCAGCTTGGCCTCAGCTTCACGAGTTCTCCAGCCTCCATCGTGTAAATTCAGCGCTGCCCCCTGCTTGGGGCAGGGATGTGACTTCTTGATGGACTCATCTGGCCTATCTCCCCCATAAGTAGGAGCTCCCCAATGGAAGGGTGCTGCAGGCCCCTTCTTCTGGGCTCCTCATTCCTACAGCAGGACCCCCTACCCACTAGGCACTTATTCCACAGGATGGGCACTTTCCACGTCACCTAAGGACTGTTCCTACCACAGGGTCTGAGGGGCTCGTGCTCATATGGGTCACAGGTAGCTCAACTGTGTCAGCAGTCCAGAGTTAGCCACTGTCTGGCCAAGGAGATAAGGAGGTAAGGTGAAGAGAAGGAGGCCTTGGCCAATGGAGAGGAGAGGACACAGCGATGTCTCCCTGCGGGAGTCTGGTGGTCCTCGTGACAGTCAATGAGCACATCTGCCTCCTCACTGGTCTGCAGTGGAGGAGGCCAATTCCGGTGCCAGGCCCAACTTGCTGTGTGATCCTGGGAGAGTCACTTAAACTCTCTGAGCCTCATCTTTCCTTCCACACTACAGTGAGGTGAATCCTGCATTTGGGAGAATGAACTGAAGTAAATCACTCTGGTTCCCTGGAAGAAAAGAAGATGGAGGGAGACACAAACTGTTAGGTGTTTCTATATCCCAGATAGGATCCAGTACAGAGGTGATATTTGATGTCGCCAAACCTGGTGTGGGTGCCCAGGCTCATCAGCAGGGGGAGCCTGGCCTCTGTTTTAGTCCTTGAGCTGCCCTGGCTGGGAGGGGCTGGGAGTTGGGAAAGACAGGTGTTGCTCCAGGAGAGGTACGTCCTTTGCAGCCCAGGTAAAGCACCTGGTGCCCAGAGGTCTGAAATGGCTGATGGAGTTTGTTTCAAGCCGTCATCTGACTTCTTCTGGGCGTGTCCGTTTGGAAGTAGCTGAGTGCAGAGAAGCCTGTGACTGGCAGTGTGGGGGATTCCCTGTGTGCCTCTGGGCTTTGTCCTGAGCTGTGGGAAGGGGCTTCTCTGGTCAGCTCATCTCAGGCTCCATGCAGTGGCCAGGCCGGACATTTCCTATGCTTGGAGAGGGTGCTACTGGTGCTGCGGAAGAGTCCAGAACCACTCACCTCCTGGTCCAGCCCAGAAAAGTGAGCCCCAGAAACGGACCTGCCCAGGTGGGTGGTCTGATGGGGGCAGGGGCGGGGGGAGCATAGCCTCTACCCTGGAGCTCCTGGCCTGAGGGAGAGATACTGTCCTCCCCTCTGGAAACCACAGGAGAGAACAGCTTGCAGAATGATATTCCACCAAGGATAAATCAGGCTGTTTCCAGAGGGGCCTGTGGCCATACAGGGCAGAGAAGATGAATTTTAACCACAAGGTAGACAAATTGTTGAGTCCCTTCCCATGGCCCAGTCAGCAGTTCTCTTCTAGCTTCCTGACCGCCCAGGGTATCCCCTTTTAAACACTTACCGAAGGGCCACCGGGGCCCAACCTTTCCAAGCTGACGAGGGTATAGACAAGGAGCTTGCAGAGCAGGATGGGTGCTGGACAATCCCCACGCAGTGACAAGCTCTGAAGGAGTCTCTGCCTAGGGAGAGGTGTTGAGCCTGCCCTCCCAGAGGCTGAAGGAAGTGACATTCACACTGAGTCGTAAGGAGGTGGAAAAATAATCTAGGTAGAGTGTGGCCCACTGCAATTCCCGCCCTGAAGGGTCCCAGGGCCAGTGGCCAGGCAGGCACACACAGCTGGCAGTGATAACTCAGGGAAGAGCACAAAGCACTTTAGTTCGCTGAGTTATTTCACATACGTGTATTCTGCGAGGTAGATCAGAAAATGAAGGTCAGAGAAGTTAAATAACTAACCCCAGGACACACAGCAAGGAGCTCTGATTCCACATTCCAAGCCTTAACTAGTTCTTTAGGTAGCCTCTGTCTCACCACCACTCCAACTCCCAGAGGCAGAACCTCGTTGAAAACAACAGGGCCTGTCTTAGCTTGACAGGTCTAGAACTTGGTTTTTTGTTTTTTTCAGGTCACCAGAGTTGATTCACATCTGGAGGCCCAGCTCATGCCAACCAAACACACAGGAGGTGGATGGGCAAGCAGAAAACCAATATGTTCATTTACAGGGAGTGTGGGTTTGTCATTAAGGCTGGTGCTGGGAATTTGCTGGAACCACCCTTTACCCCCTGGTGATGCCCATGAATGCAGAGCCTGGGCAAAGGGAGCCAGCCCATCCTGAAGGACTTCTCACCCATCAGACCAGGTGAGAGAGATGCAGGACGTTCCGGGAAGCGTGAGGAAAGGTGGCTCTGGAACGACCTGAATTGGAATCTCAGCTCTACCAGTCTCTGTGTGTCCCTGGCAGATTACTTAAGCCTCAGCTTCTTCATCTGCTAGATGGAGATAATCATAGAACAACCCAGAATTTCTGGGAGAAGCGACAGAGATGATATGTGTATGATGATGCAAAATAAAAGTTATTTATTAATTGTTATTCAGGGTGGCTGGCGACTTCCCTGTCCCTGCAGAAGGTATATTCACAACAGTTTCCCTGTAGAAGCAGATCGTCCTCACCCCAGTCAGCGCTGGATCCACTCAAATTCTTGCTCTCTCGCCGAGCCCTTCTTTTACAGTGTCTCTCCAGTTAGGAGCCAGAGCAAGTCACTGGGTTACAACTTTGTCTCGTGGCACTCCTCTCCTGAGGATGCCAATCACGCAGCTTGATGGAAACATCCTCTATTCTTCGAGGAGATCTGGAGACACTGTAGTTCACTTCCCTCAACTTACGTCCTCTCTTACAGGGTCATTATCCAAGAAGACAGGCTTCCAAGCCCAAGCCCTGGTTGATGCTACCATGTGTGAACTTCCCCTTGTGAGACCCGTTTCCTCACCTGTCAGTTGGGGCACATCCCCCAACAGAGTTGTCAGGGGGACTAAACTTGAAATGTATGTGACACCTTGTCCAGCATGTGGGGGATCTTAATAAATGGTAACCGCTTTGTCATTTTGATAGTGATGCGGGTTTTACAAGCTTCGAGTTCAGAGATCTTGTCTAGGTAGCCATGGTGTAACTGGAGTGTACTAATGACAAGACCTTACAAGTGAATTGCTGTTAGAGCCCATGGGTGGAAAAGGCGAACTTCACAAACAGGATGATAGGGGAGGTTTCCTGTGGGCATTTGAACCAGGTCTGCTCAGGCCCCTCCCCCGTATGTCCTCCCCCCATCAGTGTCCAAGATCCTGCTCGTCCCCCTTTCAGAGCATCCACTCGACACACAGTGTGATCTGAGGAAAGGGGACAGGATGGAGGGCGCCCTGCAGAGTGGTCTGCTCTCTGACCACCACCGCACCCCAGAGTGTTTCTAGCCTGGAGACCTGAGGGCTCTCCAGGCGTCTGGAGAGTTGGGGTCAGGTGGGTGGAAAAGAGGCTTGGGCAGGGAGACTGAGGCCTTTCTGAAGAGCTTTTCTTCTCCCCGATGGCCCCCTCCCTGCCTCTACCCACACTCCACACTTTCTGTACACAAACCCCTGGGGGAGGCAGGCAGTCCCAGAACAGGTTTTCTCAGGGACACCCACTCAGGCACGCCCTCCAAGAAAGCACACTCACCCCTGCTCCCCAGCCTGCTGCGGTTTGGAGCCTGTGGGGGGATGGATCAGATTAGACAATGGTGGCCCCTGTGCTTGGGTTGCACACATCCGACAAGAGAGTCCTGTGGGGCAGGCAGAGCAGATGTTTGGGGTGGGGGGAGTTGTTTGCTTTTTTTCTCATTTCAGAAACTTTTATTAATAGTCCCTAAACCACAAGAGTCAAAAGGGTTTTCTTTTGAAAAGTACTAAACGTATAATGACATATCTTGAGCATTTAATTAAAGTTCTACCAGATTCTAGACGGTGTTCAACCATCTCAATTTCCTAACGCTGTGAGTTTTACTGCCTTCTTCGTTTTCACGGTGCAGTGCTCTTGCTTGGGGGAAGGGCAGTCTATACTGTGGTATAAACTCTGTACTTGAACATTGGGTAACACAAAGATTTGCCCTGGGACTTCCCTGGTGGTCCAGATAAAGAATCCACCTTACAATGCAGGGGACGCGGGGTCGATTCCTTGTCGGGGAACTAAGATCCCACATGCCACAGGGCAACTAAGCCCGCATGCCACAACTACTGAGCTCGGCGCCTCAACTAGAGAGGTGCCTGAGCACCGCAACGAAGAGCCCACGTGCCGCAACTAAGACCTGATGCAGCCAAAACTAAAATAAAATAAATTTTAAAAATAATAAATCTTTAAAAAAGAAAAAGATTTGCCCTATACCACCCTCCACATGGAGGCAACTGTCTTCCAACCCAAATGAAGGAATTGGAATTTAAGCTTATTGTTAAAGTGATGGCCTTATTCAGATATTAAAGTCTCACATCATTGATCAAAAGCTTTCATTACACTGCAGCAGCCCTTCATTGATGCTGGGAATGCAGAGAGGCAGAAAAGTGTGGTTAGAGCCACACTCCTAGGTCCAAATCCTGGGTAGGAGAGTGACTCGGGTCAGTTACCTAACCTCTCTGTGCCTTGGATTCAGCATCTGTAAAATGGGGAGCAGATTTTTTTTTTTTTTTTTTTTTTTTTGGCGGTACGCAGGCCTCTCACTGTTGTGGCCTCTCCCGTTGCGGAGCACAGGCTCCGGACACTCAGGCTGAGCGGCCATGGCTCACGGGCCCAGCCGCTCCGCAGCATGTGGGATCTTCCCGGACCGGGGCACGAACCTGTGTCCCCTGCATCGGCAGGCGGACTCTCAACAACTGCGCCACGAGGGAAGTCCCTAGGGAGCAGATTTTTTTTATTCTAATTTTAAATTTTTATTGAGGTATAATTGACATATAACATTTTAGTTTTAGGTACACAACATAATGATTTGGTATTTGTATAGATTGTGAAATGATTACCACATCCATCACCATACATAGATAGTTACAAAACATTTTTTTCTTGTGATGAGAATACTTAAGATCTACTCTCTTAGCAATTTTCAAATATGCAATACAGTGTTATTAACTGTAGTCTCCACGCTGCACATTAATCCCCATGACTTATTAATTTTATAACCGTTTGACCCCCTTCACCTGCTTTGCCCCCTCCCCCTGCCTCTGACAACCACCAGCCTGTTCTCTGTGTCTTTGAGCGTGGTTCTTTGTTCTTGGTTTTTTTTTTTTACATTCCACATATAAGTGAGATCACACAGAGGCAGATGTTTTTATTCCCATTTTATAGATCAGGAGATTGTGGCCCAAAGGGAAGGGACCATATCCCTCACTCTAAAGTCATGTGGAGAATGGGACTCAGCTGTCTCCCAAGGCAGGCACAGTCTCTGCTGGGTCCTAATGAGCCGGGTAGCCAAGGAAGGCTGCTTGACTGACATGTGGCTCAGCTTAGCTGCCCAGTGAGACATGCCAAGCCCTAGTGCTCCAGAGGGCAGGTAGGTAGCCAGTCCTCCCCCACCCAGGCCCCAACAGTGGGACAGGGCTCAGCATTGAGAGGCGCTGACAGAAACCTGGGTTCCCCCTTGGCCTGGAACAGAAGGGGTTTGAAGGCTCTTGCGGAGGGACCTTCACTCTGAGAATCCCTGTGAGTCTGAGTTTTCCTTGTTTCACTGTCCCTCTGTTTTTTTGTTTTTCTCCAGGGCTGACAAGAAGGGGGAGAAGCTGATACAAATTTCTGAGCTGGGGATGTGGAAGGGGAACTGGGCTGGACTCCAATGCATATCAATATTAATTCTGTGTACCAATTTAACAGGTCTGCCCTAGCTGGGGCCTTGAAGATTGTCATGGTTGAGAACATTTGGTTGCCCCATCTCTCTGTCTCTGCCCCTGTTTCTTATGTCTGTTTTTGCCTCTTCCCATATATATAAATACACATATATGTGTATCTATACATACATACATACACATATATGTGTATCTATATGTGTATATATATATATACATACACACACACACACACATGTATATACATATATATAATGTTTTTCTCTGTCTCTGTCTCTAACCACTAATCTGACTTGAAGGATCACAAGGTGGATGGGACAAGAGTCTTCTTATACATTCACTACCAGAATGGACCTTTAACCATTGGATGTGGGTCAGGTTTTCAAATAAACTCCCACTTCTCACCCCTAGGGAGTCAGTCCACACTTAGCTTGGATCTGACAGTTTCCATATTTCCTCCTTTGGCCAAACTCACATCCTTTGTGCTGCAGTTTGGACACTCACTTTAGTGTCCTAGGGGAATAGTGATAAGACAGAGGTCAGATCCTGGCCCTGCCTGCTGGGTAGTGAAATTTGGTGCTTTGTAAGCCTTGCCAGGAGGAGGAAAGAAAGCAGCAGAGGCAGCTCAGGGAGTGTGGCAGGATGCTGTCATGACCCTGTGTGAGATTCCAGTCAAGTGCTGGGTATATTTATAGATACACACACAGAGACACACACGCATGGGAAAGTATTGTTTGTTTCCTGGAAACGTGTGCCCGTTCTCACATTCTTACCCGACTTCCCAGGTCGTGTCATCCTGAAACAGGGAAAAATATGTCCTTTTCTCCCTGGTATCCACCTGAGACATGAAGAGGGATCTTTGGAAAACAGATCTGAGCCCTTCTCTCCCCTTTGGAAGATTACAGGGATTTCCCCTTGTCCTCAGGGTAAGCTTTTTCCTGCACGCCTGACTGCCCAGCTAACTACTCCAGCTCCTCTCCTGCCTCCCTGAACTCCTCCCAAAGCAAAGCACTCTACGTCCAGTCCTATGAGTGCCCCAGACCCCGTTATACTTCCCTCCTTGGCACACACTGTTCCCCCAGCTAGGAGTGCTTTTCTACCCCCTATTCTTCTGGCAGAGTCTTACTTGGTATCCAGAACCAGCCCACACATCACCTCCTCTGGGGTGTCTTTTCTTACCTGTCCCCAGTGGGCAGAGTTACCTGTTCCTCTGAGGGCTTAAGACTCTGCCCTCTTATCTCACTGTTGTATTTCTATTCATATCTGTCTCTTCCTCCAAACCATATGATTTCCAAGGTCAAGAACTGTCTCTTACTCATTTCTGCCTCCCTAGCATCTAGGCCAGTGCCTGCTGCAGAGTAGATGTGCAATGGAGAGCTGTTGAATGAATGGTTGAGATGTTTACATTGTAGCTGCTAAGAGCTCAGGGTCTGCTTTTGGTGGAAGTTTGGATTTAAATACCAGCTCCACCACTTGCTAGCCACAGGATTTTTCAAGTTGCTTAGACTCTCTGTCAGTTTCCTAATCTGTAAGGTAGAATATAACAATAGAACCTCATTTATATGATTACTGTGAAATTTTAATGATATTGCGTATAAGGGATTTCCTATAGTACCTGGCATAGGCACATACTTTTCTTCTCACAACCCATGCTTTGTCTATCAGCAAATCCTGCGGGCTCTTCCTTTAAAATATCCAGCCACTTCTTACCTTTCAACTGCTAATAGCCGAATTCAAACTACCATCATTTCCCACAGACATATTTTGGTGGCCTCTTCCCTGGTCTCCCTGCCTCCATCCTTGTCCCACTTATCTATTTTCAACACAGCTGCCAGAGGCGATCCCTTAATAATATAAGTCAAATCAGGTCACTGTTCTGACACAATTCCCCTTTGGCTTCCCTACCTCAGTGAGAGTAAAAGCCCAAGTGCCCATTGTGGCCAACAAGGTTGCTGCTACCTCTGATTCGATCTCCTCACTTTCCCCCTTGCTTTCCCAGCTTCAGCCACACTGGCCACCGTGCTATAACTCAAACCTGCCACATACCACCCTGCCCCAGTGCCTTTGCACTTGCCATTTCCTTGGCCTGAAATTCTATTTCTCCAGAAAGCCTCATGCCTCCCTGGCTTACTTAAAGTCTTCATTCAAAAGTCACCTTCTCCAGGAGACCTCCACTGGCCAGTCCATCTAAATCTTCAACATTATGCTCGCTGTTGACACTTTCTATCCCGCTTCCCTCTTTATTAGCCTTTATCATTAATAGAAATATATTTTTTATTATCTGTTCACCATCTGTTGCCTCCAGTAGAATATAAGCTCTAAGAGGGCAGAGATTTTGTCTGTTTTGCTCACTGCTGTACTGCCAGCACCTAGAACTATGTCTGGCACAAAGTACGTGCTCAGTAAGTACTTTGTTGAATAAATAGATCATTCCAAGAAGTTTTACTAGGCTATTTCCCTTCTGTTGCAAGAGTTGGGTGCCCTGAGACTGCAAAGATGAGAATTTAGATTGCTGTAAAATACTGGGACAGCAGCATCTGGGCTGAGCTTGGGCCACTGCTCACTGGTCCTGAGCAGTTAGGACTGACACAGGAGGCAGAACCCCAAAACATGCTTCTGTCCTCAAACTGGATTTCCCCCTTTTTCAGCCCAATCCAGCTGTGCCCTGCCCAGTAGAGGGTCTGGCTGGGAACTCCAAGCTCCTCCTTTTCTCTGGAGAGTCAGGGATGGCGTCTAGGCCTCAGGAAGAAGGAGTGGCATGAGGAGATGCCCCATAGCTTGAGGGCTGGGTGATACTGCTGAAGCTGCCTTTTGTCCAGTTTTCTTGGGGTTCCCACAGGAACTTCCTCAGGGAAAAAAATCAGTGCCATCCTTCTTGGACTTGGTCCCCAAGAAAGCAACACCCCTCAGAGTGGGCCCATGGCATCACCTTTCTGCGCCTGGCCCCAGACCTGCTATCAGACTCTCTGAGGTTGGGCCTGGGCCTGGGCTGCAAGCTGCAGGTCTACCAAGAAATTCTTCTTTATACTCAAATGAGAGCCACCCATCAGAGAGTGACCTCCTTGGGGTGGGAGGTCACCCAAGGTCACAACCCAGCCACTTGGTCTCAAATTTCACCCCGTCCCCTGCTTTATTTTCCTCCTTAGCAATTACCACAGTGCAATCCAACATAGAATGTACATAGTCTACTTATTTATCCTGTTTATTATCTGACCTCCACCACCCCCTTGCCCACACCAGGAATGGACTTTTTGTCTGTTTTATTCATTGTTGTATCCCCAATGTGTAGAAAAACACCTGACACATAGTAAGTGCTTCATAAATAGTTGCTGAATGAGTAAATCCTTACCCAAAGCCCTCCATGATAAGAGCTCCTTAGTGAGGGAGGGGAGGGCAGAGATAGTAATCCTCTTACAGTAAGATTACCCCTGCTCTCAGGAGACTCCCAGAGGCCACAGGCAGAGCCAGCCCTGAGAATTCCACCTGAGCTGCCTATGCACATTTCACCTGCTGACCTAAATGTTGGACCACTTTGCACAGAGTAGGGATACATTGTGATGGGGCCTAAGACAAGCAGCACATTTTCCTCCCTCCCAAGACCTCCTCCCTTTTGCCTTTATAATTCCCACCCATACTATAGGCCCCTTTCCACCCAGCAGGCCCTCCCTTCTCCTCCTTCTCTGAGCTCTAAGGAGCACCAGGGGCCAGTCCCACAATCTGAGCACTCAGTGGCCAGGTGGGGTGCTGCACTGTCAGCAGGCCCTTCACAGACATCCTTCTTGCCTCCCTAAGTAGACTGTGAGTTTGCTGACAGTACAGGCTCTGTCTTATTTGCCTTGATCTGCCATTATCTAGAGCAGAGCAGGTGCCCAATGAGTCGTGAGTCTGTGGCTGTATGAAAGAAAAGCACATGGAATGCAGTTATATTCAGGGCTTGGCATATGCTAGGGCCTAGAGGGGACTGAACAGTGGAGTTTTCTTTACTGTGAAGCTCTATCATACAGGGATTAACTATGGACGGGGGACTATACAGCAACATGCCTTGATGTTGGAACTAAATTGCTCACCTATTTCCTCTTACTACTACCTCCAGTAATAATAGCTCACATTTATGCACTGTTTACTGTGTGCTAAGTGCTATTCTAAGCATTCCACAGGGATTATCTCATTTAATTCTCATAACATTTCAAGATAGGGACCATTATTATACATGTCACGTGCATTGCAGGATCAGAGCTATTCTGGGGATAAAGGCTGTGAAGTGTTGGTGGGGAGGCCAAGCATGTGTGCTGAGAGGTCAATGAAGAGATCAGGAAGAGAGACTTGATCAGTGTGGAAACCCCAGGTACACATGAGGTAGCATGAGTTTTTCAGAGCAGAGAGACTCAGTTCCATCTCTGTCATGCCTTCAGTCTTGATACCACCAAGTCTCAGGAATGTCATTCAGAATTTCCCAGCCTCTAGAAGTTCAACCTTCAAAAATCCAACCTAGGAATCAAGGGTCCAGGCTTTGTGAACATTTGTCTGATATGCTGGCCACTTTTGATCCATTCAACTGGCTTTCTTCCCATTTGAATTAGGAGTGAAATAAGTATGAAATCACCCTTCCCCGTCCTTGTTTCTACTTGCTTCCCACAGAAGTCTTCCTAAGAAAGCATCCTGCCCTCTTTAACTCCCACCAAACAGGGAGCCCCTATAGGGCAGGGCCATGTCAATCCAACTCCGTGGAACCTCTCTGCCCCCCCTGCCCCACCAATCCCAGGACTAGGAACCTCTCTTGATCCTCTGCCACTAATGGTGAGCCCTCGGCCCCACTCCCAAGCACCTCCCTCTGTCCTGAGAATATGCTCTCCGGGCTCCCAGCTGTGAGTGACACATCGGATACAGGGGCACGATGCTACTGGGTAGAAAGAAGATGGGAAGGCAAGGAACGGTGACAGGGTGTGAGAAAGTCAGAGAGCAGGGGAAACTGGAGAAGGCAGCAAATCCATTCCTCTCCCTCCCAGCTTGGAGGCTGGGTTATTAGACAAGGTCTGTAAACACCTGAGTGGTCTCTCGTGCTGTGTTTGAACCATGACTTTCTACTCCCCAAATAGACCTTGACTATCTGCTCCAGGCATTCCACAGGCACTGGGGGAGAGACTGGAACTTGTCCCTCCCTCTCAGGGTACTCTAGAGCCAGGACTCAGGGCTCATAGGTTAATGGCAGTGTTCTGCTGAAATATGGTTAGTGTGACCTTTGCAACATGCTTATGTCCCTGTTTTCCAACAGTTCATAACAATGACAAATATTGCTGTTTCCCCCCTGAAAATAAACAGAGATTCAGATGTCCAGGGAGACACCAGAATGGGCTCAAAAGAAATCTGTGTTTAAACCCTACAGAAATTCATCCACTCACCCCCCCTCTCCCATGTTTTGGGTCTCCCAGGAAGGCTCTGTAAAAGGGCAGTGGAAAGACCCCGCGTACTCACGGCTGGAGATGGCTGAGAAGAGGCGGAGTGGAGGAGAGTGAGGTCAGAGCTATACAAACATGCACTTGGGTGTTCTGTCCCCACTATAGTGTGTCTCCCATGCCACTCTCCATGTCTCCCGCCCTCTCATACCTTTCACTCCAATAATCTCTCTTCCCTCTGCTATGCAGAGGGCTGACTGAAGGATCTGCCATCTGCTGCCTCCCCCGATGCCCAGGTCCCTGTGCCAGGGTAATCTAAACAACTTGGGTAACTGAGATAAGATTCTTGCTGCCATTAAACATTGACAGGTCAGAGCATGGTACTCGGTTGCAGTGAAACTCCCTGGCTAGTCTGCAGGGAGACAGGGAGACCACAGCAGTGGGCCATTAAAAATGTATGGAAACCAACACACTGAAGAAAGAGCTGCGTCTCTCAAAGTGGCAGTTCTCCTGTTGGCCAGAGGGAAGGACCCGGAGGACTTAGCAAAGGCCAGCAGGGCTCAAACTGAGCAGTTTTCAGAGTCGCAACTACTCCTGCCCTTCACATTCTGTCAGTTGGACAGAAAGAACTTGGGCTCTAGAATCAGGCAGACTTGAATTTGAGTCTCAGTTTGACCCCCTAGTGTGGCTTAAGCACCCTGAATTTTAGCCTGTTCATCTATAAAATGGGCTTAATACTTACTCTAAAGATCGTTATAAGGGTGAAATGAAATAGCATATATAAGATATCTAGCACAGAGTTTGGCCTAAAGAGGTCATTACTAAAAGTTAATCCACCTTCCCCTTCCTCCTGGAGGTAGACGAGTTTCTCCCCAGGGAAGAAATCTCCCCAGGGACACCCTCTCTGGCCTGGTGGGATATTTTCCCTGACCCAGAAACCCTGGTCTCATTACAGTTTGCTTGTCTGTCTTACCCCACCAGTCTGGAAGCATCTTGAAAACAGCTGTCTCAAGCACCACTGATTTTCCAGTACCCAGCTCAATGTCTGGCATATAATTGTTGTTTGGAGAACTTCATTTCATAACAGCAGAGAAATAGATTAGAAGGTTTCTTAAGTAAGGTCCTTTCTCATAATAACAGTATTCATTGAGCCCCAAGTGTTATGTACCCGTTACCTCATTAGTCACAAACAATCCTATATGATAGAAACTCTTGTAATTCCCACTTTACAGATGAGGAAGTTGAGGCACAGAGAATATTAGGTTACTTGCTCAAGCTAAGGTTTGAACCCAAGCAGTTCGACACAGCAGCCTGAACCCCGACACCTCGTTACACAGTTCTGACTCTATTAGAGAACACCGCTCTGGGGAGCTTGTTGGGTGAGAAGGAACCCTTGTTACAATGATTGACCCCGGGGAAATTTCTCTGGACCTTTGGAGGGAGATTCAAAACCCCTCTCCATCCCAGTTCTAGATCTGCTTGATAAGCCAGGAATAACGCTATCCTGTTGCCTTCTAGAACCTTCTGCTCCCTGGGGCAGCAGGGAATTTATTTGGCCAGGGATTCACACCTCAGAGGCTCATCTGTCTCAGCAACTAGGGGCAGCTCACTGATGCCAGTGCCAGCCAGCTTTCAGATGGGAAGCTCCTGGGTGTGCTTGCCCTCTGCCACACCTGTGAGAGATGAGAAGGGCTGAGAGGGACAGTCTGCAGAGCTGGAACCATGAGACCTTTATTCTCTAAAATAAAGGGACTCCCCGGTTCCCTCTCCTCAGGGCTTGACTCTGCTCGGTTTTCTGGGCTCCTCCTGCAAGCAGCTGCCTTTTTGAATGCCCAGTGGATCCCAAATTAGCTTGATTCATAAGAGGAAAATACACAAAACCCCTCTACAGCCAGAGAGTGAGTTGTCTATGAAGACCTATGTGCTAAAAATAAAGTTTTACCCTAAGAAGCCATCTGGCTGTGTGCCCTCTCCCAGATCCACGCTTCCACTCAGTACACTTGTTACTCTGTGCTGTGGGGGAGCAGAGAGGTACCGGCTGTGGATCAAGAGAGAATGAACTTAAGTTCTCATGATGCTGAGAAGGGGGCAGAAGCAGATAAGACAAGCACAGAAACCATGGGAAAGAACTTGAGGGTATTTCCCACACCTGCAAGCAACAGGTGCTGCTCTCTGTGGTACAATTTGGGTAAGTAAGCCCTGAGGACATAGTGGGATGCGCTCAGCTGCCCAAGGAGGGGAGGCTTGATGTGATGTCTGAGGAAGGCATCTGCCTTGTGGAGATGGCTGCCGGTGGTGACCTGGGCTCTGTGCGGCGGTAGGTAGAAGTAACGGCGCGCACGGTCGCACTGTTTACAGCGCACCTTCACAACCACATCTCACTTGATCCTGACGGCCACTCCGCAAGCAGGCTCCCCCACCCTCACTTCTCAGATGAGGAAACTGAGGCTCAGAGAAGTTTCTGAGTGGCCGCGAACTCAAGTGGTTTCTGACTCAAGTTATTTCCCTTACGTGGCAGTTTGCCTGGGGAAGTCAGGCAAAATCTCACGGAGCAGGAAACCTTGACCCTACAGAGGCAGCTTCCTCCCAACCTTGGGCAAGGCCCACTGCAGATGCAGAGTCATAGTGGTAAAAAGTGAGTGTGCAGGGGGGCCACACTGATGAGGGCTGCTGCCTGGACAGCAGCCAAGGGTACTCAGGGGCAGCGCTGGGACCAGGCTGCCCAGCCAGGGTGGGTGTGGCTCAACGCCCCAGAGAGAGGGGTGGGGCTATGGCTGGCCTAGGGGCTGCTGCCCTGTGCCCAGGAGTGGGGGCCTAGCCCGAGGGAAGCCTGACTGAGCCCGGGTCTTTTGTGGCCAGAGGTAAGGGTAAGATAAACAAGTGTCTTATTTTAAAACCAAAGAGAGGACAAAGGTTCTGTGTTTCCACAAATCAGCAGGAGAGGAAATGGGTTGTGTGTGGGTGTTGGGGGAAGGGGGATGGGGGGGCGGAGTTCAGAGCTCTAGCTGTGAGGAAGTGGAACTAGTTACCAAAAGACTTCCCTGTTAGCCAGAACACTTGCTCTCCTCCTGGGAGGAGTGGAGCAGCAGGGGCTAGAGGCTTGCAGAGGTTTCTCCCAGCCCTGGGAACCTAGAGTAAAACCAGTCAGCACAACGTCACCCTGAGGAGATGGGGGTGATGTCGGGCTTTCTGTGATGGGAACAGCAGAAATCCTTGAGTCTGAGCAGTGCCAGGACTTGGTTCCCCTCCTTCTGCCCTCCTCTCTTTGTCAACCTCCCAGAGGATGGACACTGCTTCCCCAAATTCTACTGGGGCCACCGCCTCTGGCCCCATCACTAAGATAGACAGAAGGGAACTAGCTTTTATTGCGCTCCAACTGCATGCCCTGTCCTGGGCTTCGCACCGCAGTCATGAAATGAAATGAAAAAGGACATATTTTCCTCCCTGAGGGGAAAAGGAGAATTACTAGATTAAAGGAAAGCCATCAACAGAGCTGTAAGCAAAGGTGTCAGGGCAGGGCGGGGGGTGGGCATAGGCATAGGAGCTGAGGCTGAGACAGTTTTCAGTCTTTCCACAAACTTTTTTTTTTTTTTTTTTTTTTTTTTGCGGTACGCGGGTCTCTCACTGCTGTGGCCTCTCCCGTTGCGGAACACAGGCTCCAGACGCCCAGGCTCAGCAGCCATGGCTCACGGGCCCAGCCGCTCCGCGGCACATGGGATCCTCCCGGACCGGGGCACGACCCCGTGTCCCCTGCATCGGCAGGCAGACTCTCAACCACTGCGCCACCAGGGAAGCCCTCCACAAACTTTTTATTCCCTTAACTTCCACAAAAAGGGAAGCCAGCCAGAAAGGATTCTCCCCATTTTAGTGATAAGAGGTTTGAGGCCCCAGTAAGGGTGTAGCCAGGACACAAACACCTATCTTGTGCTTCTGTGCTCGCTGCCCTTTCTTCGAAGCCAGGTTGGGATCAGGATGGAGGAGGAAGTGGTGGAGGTGATGAGGTACCAGAGGGAGAAGAAAACTGAGGGATAGGGGACCCCCAAAGGCAACCCTGGAACACCTGATAATGCTGGCTAACTTTCCATGTGGTGTCCTGGAGAGGACTTCTATTACTGCCACTACTTCTAATAGTAATAACGGTTACTATTTACTGTTTACCTTGTGCCAAACACATAAATATTGTGGAAGGGATTAATGTACAAAATGCTTTAGAAGCGATCTCTTTTAACCCTCAGAAGAGCCAATAAGATAAATACTTTTGTTTCTATTTTTCAGACAAGGAGATTAAGGTTCGGAGAGGTTGGGGACTTTCCTGAGACCTCATAGTGGGTGGCAGGGGCCACACTCATACCCACTGTGCAGTACGGCCAAGGTGGGACACAAATGCTGCCCCATTATTTTTATTCCTCAACACCTTTGGCATCATCCAGCCCCAGAACGCTGGTCCCTGAAAAAGGAAGGCCTCTGTTCTGCATCCTCTTAAATTCTCAGGCTTAAAACCATTTTTACTCCCCACCACCATCACCCCCCCACAAAAGCCTAGGCCTCAGGGGTGGGGAGATGTCTGCAGACAAGGCAAAGGGATCACATTCTGGGCAGATCCCCTGACAAGGTAGGTCACTATCTCTCCTCATACCTGTGATTCCCACTCTTTGACTGGGCCCAGAGCTTGGTGTGAGGTAGGGTTTTCACCAGAGAATTCTCTACCAGGGGAACTACAGAGAGGAAGTGGGTCTTAAGTAGGGTAGGGAGAGTGGGTGGGTGAGCACTGCGGGTGCAAAGAGACAGTTTGGGAGGCCCTGGGGACTTTCCCCTATGCCTGAACTCCTCCCCCAGACAGGGCAGCCAAGTGCCCCAACACCCCACAGGCTGTGAGCCTCTGGCTGGGTTTCTGACTCTTCCCATCCATGTCCTATTTCTCTCTCACCCTCTGCAGTGTACCCCCTCTCCGTTCATCTTAGAATTTGTTTACTACCCATTGCTCCCCTCACCCATCCTTCCCTCCCAACTTCAGGTGAGACAAGGTAGGCCTGGGGGGGCGCACTCCAACAGGCTTTACCCCAGCACAGCTGGACTCAGAAATGAGACAACCCCCCCACACACACCCGCCCCCAATGGAGACTCCATGAAGAAGCCTGGTTGAAATGTGAGCCTGAGCTTCTCTTGTTGCAATTTCTCTTCCTTTTCTGTTTCCTGGCCTCTACAGGGCGCTAGGCATCTTGAAGCCCTCCTTTTTTAGGCTTCTTCCCCTTCAGCCCCTAGGGCCGACCCCTTTTTATTTGACTTGGCTAGGGCAGCGGTGAGAGGCAGCTTAGTAGAAGGGAAGCGAGTCCCTTACAGCAGCGCCTCTAGTGAGACTTTCTGGGGGTCTCCGGAAGCACAAGTGCCAAGAGTCTTTTTGTTTGTTTAACAAGGAAAACAATGGAGAGATGTGATTGTCTTCAAGCATCCCCCAGCAAAGTTCCTCGTCTGTCTCCAAAGTAAAAATACACACCATGGCTGTAACGTGAAATACGCATCCTTGACACCTTGAGACAAAATAGACTGCAAACACACTTGGGCGTCCAAAGATAAGATCGCCCAGAATACAAATACCTGCTACCACACGGGGACAGAAAGTGATCACGCACGCTAACCCCCTGTTGCACCGACGTTTCTACACATAGCGTAAGGACGAGGCTCGGAGGTGACAGCCCCGTCAGGGGTTAAGCCCGCCCTCCCCTCCTCCTTTCCTCTCTGCCCCTCCTCCTCCCTCCCCGCCGGCGTCACTGGTTTTCTTGTCGCGGGGCCGCCCCTCCCCGCCGGCCTCTGACGTAGCCCGCGGCGCGTCACTACCCGGCCGACGGGAAGCACTGCCCTTATATGGGCGCAGGCTCCGAAGGGGTCCGCGGGGGCGGGAGGCAGGGCGACAGCTACCCGCTGTTCTCGGCCAGGCTCTCAACTTCCAAAAGATTCCCAGGCCCGGGCAAAGGTGAGCCCGTTTGGAGATAAGGACGTGGCTTTCCCATCTCCTCCAGAGAGCTGGAGAGCCCAGGTGGGCAGCCTTCCAAGACATTCTCTCCGGGCATCCTCCCTGTTTGTGTTTCTCTTGAAGTGTTCAGAGCTAGATTGAAATGCAGATGACAATTGGCCTTTAATAGATTCACTCAAATGGTCCCTTAATGCTCTGGATCCCTAATGTCCACGTCCAGAAGGCTGTGATGCAGAGGCCAGCGTGGAGTAGTGGAAAGGACAGGCTTGCCACTGCTGGGCAACCTTAAACAAGCCTTTTAGTCTCTTCCAGCCTCATTTACCTTATCCGTGAAGTGTAGAAGGTTCTTGCCTGATGGAGTGGTTGTGAGGATCAGATGGGTGTTCAACTTGTTCGTGTAAAGCCGCTTTTTAAGCTGTGAAGTGCTGTGCAAAATTACGGTGGTCACTTTGTACCCTGGAGGAGCCTTGTTCAGGTCCCTTTCTGAGGAAGGGAGCAGCAGAGGCCCAGATACTGACTTGGCTTCCAGAACCTGTCTCTGGGGCCTTGCCCAACCACTCTGGGAATGCCCTTGGCCCTGTGGAAAAGCTTCAGCTGTGTACACAAAGTCATCTGATGTATGCGTCTGTGCTTCCAAGGCTGTGATGGGCTGTTTCGGGCCGCTGCTAATACGCAAGTGGTGAGTATGCTTGAGATGGCCTTTCCAGTTAAACCACGGAAGGAAACCAGAATTGCCAAAAGACAGTGGGTGAGCAGTTGTGTGAATGCCTCATACAGTACTGGACTGTCTTCTGCCCCTGCTAATAAGACCTCCAAATCCAGCTCAGGACTCCCAGCCCCTAAAAGCTATTTCATACTGGACACCAGCTAACTGCTGGTGCCTCCGTTCCAACCCTGTTCATTCATTTCGGACTGTGTTTTCTCAGTGCTCATCTGCCCACGTTTCTCTGTCTGCTGGCAGCTTTGCCTGTGTGTCCTCTGTGTGCATGCTTCCTCCTCGTCCCCAACTTGGAGTTTCCTGAGGGCAGGAACAATTTCTCTCAAACTAGACTGAAGAGCCTCCACCCTCCATGCTTGAGGACAGGCACCAAGTCTCCTTCCTTTGATCGCTATAAAACAAGGAGGACAAAAGGTGTTCAGATCCTGGGGTCAAGTGACTGATTTATGACCCATATATAAATGGCAGTGAGGCATGGGAGGGTCAGACAAGGCCAATCTCTGCAGTATTCACCTCCCCCTCTTTCTCTGCTTCCTGTCTCAGTGATCCCCACAGAATCCACTCCCTGCCAGGGAGAACTGTGCTGAGTTGTTGAGAAGTAGATTGCACAGTGTGCCCTGGCAATCTACTTCTACTTTTTTCTGGTAGAGGGTACCTGCCCCCACTAAAGCTCAAGACAAGTCTGAAGACGAAATCCCACTGCTGGTGCCAGTGAAGGAAACTCCAGCTGCAGGAAGCGTAGAGACACGAAAAGATGCCATAGGAAAGAAGTCTCCAAAGAAGAGTCCTGGTACACACCTCATGGGAAGAAGAGAAAGGCCTCCCCAGCTTTGGAGACCCCAAGAGATGCGGAGCCCAAGACCCCAGGTAAAGGCCCAGGGAAGAATCAAAGAAGAGTTGGAGAAAGAAAGAACCTCTTCGCTCGGGAAAAAAGACCCAAGACAGACTCCTAAAAAGCCTGAGGCCAAGTTCTTCACTACTGCTAGTAAATCTGAGAAAAAAGCTCCCCGTACCCTCAAAGAGTGGCCCAAAGAACTCAAACTACCCCAGTCAACCTAACATCAGACACTCAACCAGCAGGAAACTCATCAGAGCTATCCAAAGAGCTTGGAAAAAATACCTGGGTCCTGCCCCCCGTTGTAACTGCTGAGTAAGGCCTAGACTTAAATATTTTTTAAAACCTCCACAAGTAATTCTGATATGTGTTCATGGGTGTAAGAACCAGTAGTGTGAAGTAATCCATTTATTTCATTGCTCTTCTGTGTATTTACTAATGCAATAGAGGGAAAATAGAGTTTCTTCTAATCTACTTTTTTTTTTTAAATTAGACATATGGGGTTTTTTGTGTGTTTTTTAAAATTAATTAATTAATTAATTTTGGCTGCGTTAGGTCTTCATTGCTGCACGTGGGCTTTCTCTAGTTGCGGCGAGCAGGGGCTACTGTTCTTTGCAGTGTACGGGCTTTTCATTGTGGTGGCTTCTCTTGTTTCGGAGCACAGGCTCTAGGCACCCATGGGCTTCAGTAGTTGTGGCACATGGGCTCAGTAGTTGTGGCTCACGGGCTCTAGAGTGCAGGCTCAGCAGTTGTGGCGCACATGATTAGCTGCTCTGCGGCACATGGGATCTTCCCGGACCAGGGCTTGAACCCATGTCCCCTGCATTGGCAGGCAGATTCTTAACCACTGCGCTACCAGGGAAGGTACCCTGCTAGGAGGCAGGTACCCTCCTTTTGGAGGTGGTGGTTCTCATTAAAGGTAAGGCACTTGAGGGTGATACCTAAGGCCATGTTCCCAACTGGTAAACTGTCAGCTGAGATCCACTGCTCCTTAGGTGCTGGCTAAGATTGGTTCAAAGCTTCATTCTAGGGCTTCCCTGGTGGCGCAGTGGTTGAGAGTCCGCCTGCCGATGCAGGGGACGTGGGTTTGTGCCCCGGTCAGGGAAGATCCCACGTGCCGCGGAGCGGCTGGGCCCATGAGCCATGGCCGGTGAGCCTGCGCGTCCGGAGCCTGTGCTCCGCAACAGGAGAGGCCACAACACTGAGAGGCCCGCGTACCGAAGGAAAAAAAAAAATCTTCATTCTAAGAACTATGGGAAATCCAATGCCCCTCCTCAAAATATTCCAGATTCCTCCAGGAGTGGGGGTGTCTCTAGCTCTGAGCTCCTATTTTTCTTAAGTCAAATCGGTTTAGGAATCATCTTGCCAATCTATAAGTGCTCTTGCTATGTGAGCGGTGTATTTCAGCCCTTTTCCTTTCAGATTCTTCCTGTTTTCTTTTGCAGAGTAAGTCACCTCTTTCTAACCCCTACCCACACTTCTGTGCCTCTCTACAAATTCAGTGAGATGGGCCCAAAGCTTCTGTGTGTTTAAGTTCTTAGGCAGAGTCCCTCCTCCTAAGCCAGGCCAGGCTGGAGTGGGGTGGTTGGTGGTCTTCCTGGACTTACATACGTTTTTGTTTTTTTTGTTTGTTTGTTTTTTGTTTTTTTTCAGCACACGGGCCTCTCACTGATATTACAACATAGGGATTCACACAGATTAAGGAAGAGACAGGGTGGGTCTCCTGGCCCACACTCTCTTGTTATAGATAAGCAGAGTGTGACTCAGGGAGGTGACTCCCAATCCAGCCACCAGGCTGCCTCCTCTGAACCACAGGTATCAAATGCTTGGCCTCCGCTGGCTCTGAGCCATGGTGCAGTTGAGAAATACCTGGGGCCCAGAGCCAGGAGGCCAGAGGGGGAAGCTGCAGTACCTCTTTATTTATTTATTTGTTTATTTATTTATTTTACATCTTTATTGGGGTATAATTGCTTTACAATGGTGTGTTAGTTTCTGCTTTATAACAAAGTGAATCAGTTATACATATACATATGTTCCCATATCTCCTCCCTCTTGCGTCTCCCTCCCTCCCACCTTCCCTATCCCACCCATCTAGGTGGTCACAAAGCACGTGCAGTACCTCTTTAGATTCTTCCTCATGTCCCTTTTTATTGAGTCTGTCTTTCTCCACACATTAGCCCCCTACCCAGGGGGGTTTCTGGCTATCACAGCTGTGATGCCAGCTTCCTGCCTGCCCCAGACACCCAGCCCCAGGAGGCCCAGCCCAATTAAGTCTCTGCCAAAACAACATCTGGGGCAGCTCCAACAGCCTCAGGGCCTCTTCTCTTGTTTTCTGTCTGGAGATGAAGGGGGTTTATGCTGGGCCCCTGGGAGTGAGGATGAGGAGAGTTTGCAATGTGTCTGTCTTCTAAGTTTGGGAAAGAGGCAATAAATTCAGCTTCAGATCTGCTGCTGTCCCCAAGTCCGTGTGTTCCCCCGTTGAGTTTCCGGCACTTTCAGCCACACCTTCGAGTACTATTGGAGAAGGCCCAGAGGGTGAAGGTGTGGGAGGTCACATTCCTGGGGGGCCCTCCAGGATAATAGACTTTTAACAGATAGTCTCCATCCTTTTGCTCCTCTGATATACCTAGGGAGTCACAGAAACAAAAACACATCGCTGGGGACCTTTCCAGCCAGATAGTGGTCTAGCCATCTGTCCACATGTCTTCTCTCCTCCAGCTCCCACCTTATTCACACTCTCTCTCATACACCCTCAGCCATCCTGCCTTTCTTTGCTCTGTCCTCACCACAGGCCCGTGCTGGTAAAGGAGGGAAGGAAACCGGAGCATTCCTCTAGTGGGTCAGTAGGGCACAGCAGCTGAGAAGCAACCCTCAAGGGAATAGCTATCTTTGGGGAGCAGATCTCCTCCCTAGATAGGAACTGACATACTGTCAGCATATGTCACAAGTTTGATGAATTAATAACACTTTCCAGCGCTCCCTCCCAGCAGAAGGAGTGTGAACCTGTATGAGCCAATGTGGTGCAGGATGATATAAGGGGATGAAGAGGTGACTTTGGAGAGCACAAAGCAGGCCCTTAGAGCCCAATTCCAGGAGCCTGGAGGCCTCAACCCTCCAAGCCACAGAGGTCACCTGTGGTCCCCTGGCTGACCCCTGAGAGCAAAAGTGGCAGTTCCCTGTCCTGTCCAACACTCTGTGTCTCACGTTTTTGTGGCTCTTTGCCCTGAGACCCTGAATTCAGTTGTCTCCCAAGGCCCAGTCAGGTCTAAGTTCTCACTCCTCCTCACACTGGTCGCCGTCCAAAGGACAAACACTCTCATCCCCACCCTCTGTGTAAGTGCTCTCTGCTAATCCAACTCCCGCCACCTCCCTCTCAAACCCTCTTGTGTCCAGCAAAATCCCTTGTAGCCTCAAGCCCATCCAAGCATTTTCTGTGCCTCCTGACCCTAGCTGAAACGGGGCTGTCTCGAGGGGAGCTTGTTCCTCTGTCACAGCCCAACCCCTCAGGCTCACGTGGGGGGGCAGCATCTTCTGTGCTCTGCATTACCTCTTCCGACCGTCACTCCGCATCACCTTCTCTGAAGTTCATTTTGTCCTGCTGTACCACCGTTTTTGACCCTCCTGGTCACTCTTTCTCACTGACCCCAGGTCTTGCCCCTGCAGGGCTCACAGTCTTTCTCTCTGTCCCAAACTCCTGCCTCCACCTGAGGAAACATCAACATGTGTGTGAGCAGCTGAATACATTCTGCCTCCTGGGCTTTCAGCCTCCTACTCCACCTGACCGTATCCTGCCCTCAGCTTCCAACACCTGCCACTCCAAAACCCACCACTGTTCCTCCAGAGCCTGGCACCAAGGGAACTCAATAAATAGTCCCTGAGTAAGTGAAAAAATGAATGAGGGAGTGAATGAAGCCTGTGTCACAAGACGGGATGTGGAAAAATGGAAAGGGCACTAGATGGGGTGGGAGACGGAGGTTCGCCACTAAACAGCTGTGTGATTTTGGGCATCTTTTCCCATCTCACAGCCTCCTTTTCTTCATCTGCAAAATTAAAAATTTTGTGTAGATGATTTCTGAAAACCCTGCTTCTGACTGTTGGCAATACCAAGCTGTGGTTTACTTATACTTATCTGTAATATTTAGGCTTTGCACTAAGCTCTTTCTATATGTTACTACTTATCTACCCAGTAAGTATGTGAAGAACATATTGTCCTCATTATAAAGATGAGAAAAATTGAGGATAAGAGAGATTAAAGATTTGCCTTGTCATAGATAGTAGGTGGCAGATTCAGGATTAGAATCCAGGTTGGTCAACAAAAGCAAGTATGTCTGAATGTGTCTCAAGATGAAAGAAGCCTCCTCTTTAGAGGAACTGCTGTCTGCTCTTCTAAACTAGGGCTCCGAGGGAGATTTCCCTGGCGGTCCAGTGGTTAAGACTCTGCACTTCCACTGCAGGGGGCACGGATTTGATCCCTGGTCGGGGAACCAAGATCCCACATGCTGCGTGGTGAGGCCAAAAAATATATAAATAAATAAATAAGGATAAACTAGGCTTCCCGTAGTGAAGGTCTCTCTGAAGTGGCAGGGGGCTGCCTTCAGAATCCTGGCTGCGGGTACAGGCCACCCTTTGCGTGTGCCTGACCACCACCAATTCAGCCAACAGTTATGAGCCAGGTGCTGCAGCAGGGGGAGGGGTTGACACAGATGGTGGTGTCTGGGCAGACGTGTCAGGTGGGTTTGGAGCTCTAAGAGTGCCTCTGAGACAAGGTGTGCTGAGTAGGGTCCATGGACCACTGCATCAGAATGGCCTGGATTCTCATTACAAACAGGCCCATATCCCATCTCAAACTACGAATTAGAATATCAAGGGAGAGGCTGCTTAATCTGAATTTTTACCAAACTCCCCAGTGATCTGAGTTACTGTCCTAAGAAGTCCCCGGGTGTAGGGATTTGAATGCCGGATAACAGATTTTTAATTAATGCTGTAGGCAATGAGAAGCCACTGATGTTTTTTAAAGGATGGGGCAGAAAGACTGGGGGAGGGAGGACACTGCCCGTGGCAAGAGGCGAAAACAGGAGAGATGTTGCGATTGCAGACTCTCTAGGCCTTGGAAACTGATTAGCAGGGGTACAGTTAAAGGTGTCTGCAGACTGTGAGCCTGGTGACCAGACAAAGAATGGTAATGCTATTGAGGGAGAGAACGAAATCAGAAGTAGAGAAAGGAGAAAAGTATCTTGATTCCTACATGTTGAGATAAAAACACCAGAAAAAATATTTCAAAAATGTCCAGTTCGGGCTTCCCTGGTGGCGCAGTGGTTGAGAGCCCGCCTGCCGATGCAGGGGACGTGGCTTCGTGCCCCGGTCTGGGAGGATCCCACATGCTGCGGAGCGGCTGGGCTGGTGAGCCATGGCCGCTGAGCCTGCGTGTCCGGAGCCTGTGCTCCACAACGGGAGAGGCCACAGCAGTGAGAGGCCCGCATACCGCAAAAAAAAACAAAAACAAAAACAAAAACAAAAACAAAAAAATGTCCAGTTCTCAACTGAAAAAAAAAAAAAAGTAGTTGGGAGTTCAGCAGGAAAGTTAGGGTTAGAGACGATGCTTTGACATTTGCTCTATATCGGGAGATGCTAATTCAAATACCTCCAGGATCAAGGCAAGTTATACAAAAGAGGATTAAGTGTAATAATAATAGCAAATCCCAGCATCCAGCCCTGGTAAATGATAACCACCACTTGGTCTCAGCAAGGATGCGATAAAGAGTTGGTGGGGACCCAGGTGAACTGAAGGACACACTTCCTGTCTTAAGTAACAGTCATTGCTGAATAAGAAGGTGGAACCAGTGTAAACAGATATTCTGATTTTTAAAGAGAAATTATAATTCTAGGGTTTTATTTTGATATGACACTTCCTAATCGTTAAATGCTGACAACTAATTTTTTAAATGCTTAAACACTGTAGAGACCAGACACTATATATCTGTGACTGAGTCAGCTCTGCCTCACAGGCTTCCAACTTGTGACTTCTGAGCTACATGGACCGTATTTGGGAGAGAGAGTTGAGCACACTGAGAGGAAATCCAGAGACTGTGTGCTGTGGAGAACAATGACCCACCCAGGCTCCCAAGTTTGCCTATGCATGAGCCCAGTAAAGCTTAGAGAGGCCCTGATTGTTTTAGCCACCAGGTGTCTGATGGGCTCCCGGGTTGGTGGTAGCAGGTGGAGCCTGCATCTGCCTTGGCTATTTCTGTTCAGCACCTGGAGACTGTGTGGGCAATGGCTGACGTTCTGATACTTTGCAGGTTAGATGCTGCTTGGGGCCAGCAGACTTCACTCCACCACCCTCTGTGGCTATTTTCATCCTTCACTATAAAGGTGCCCTGTACCTCAGTGTCTGAGTCCTGACTGGAGCAGACATCTTGTTTAGCATATCCTAGTTGCTCACTTTCCTATAAGGAAGTTCTTCTGTTGCTTAATTTAGGTGCTTTTTATACAATGGAATCTTCTTTTTGCATCTATCTTCAGAGCAAGTGGAGAAATGGGTTACTTTTTAGCTTCCTGACTCTTCTCCAGCCCTCAAGGCATTCTTAGAAATGGTCCTTAGGGACTTGAAAATTGTTGTGACCTGGGGATTAGAAAGCCCTTTTCATATTTATATTCTACCAAGCCTTCCTTCAGTCCAGATGGGTAGTTTTCCACTCTACCCTAATCATCTTCGCATTATCTGTTTCTGTCCCTGTTCTCAGTTCACTTTGGGGTAGGGGGGAGGGATTTAAAGACAGAAACTTAAAGATAGCTAACATCCCCACTTTCTTAGTCTTTGTTAGCAGTTTCTAGGGACAACGTCATCTTTTTTTGTCCTCGATTCCTGTTCCTGATTCTAAAGAGTAACCCCCAGACTGGCTGGCCTAGATCTGAACTTGAAGGGTACAGCTTTGTGAGAAGGTGATAGGGAACTCAAAAAGATGTTCTGGACATTACCCAATGATGCTTGCAAAGAATTATGAATATATTTAGTGGTATTTCCACTCTGATTAGAAAGTGAAGAAGAGGCATCTGTCCTCCCTGGGTGATGTTTCTTATCAGCTCTGGTGCGCAGAGCAAGGTTGTCACCGATGAGGCCTGAAAAGAGGAAAGATCAAATTAGCATCTATACCAGCCACACTCAGACATGCCTGCCAAAATACACACTCCAACAAAACACCCACACATCAAAATGATGTTCTTCAACATATACTAAGTACGTGTTAACATCTGCAAACATATATCTACATTCCCTCCTATCCACAGACATCATACACATTTCAGTATGTACACTCAAATATATATATACTGCCCTCCTACCCACACTGATACACACATACACACACACATACACATGCACACTCACACACAGACCTAGTAAAACTACACACTGCACAGTGTAGGAGTGAGCTGATGTCATCTTCCTAGAATATTGCAGCCCAGACTCTGCCTGCAGATCAACTTTACTCAACCTCAGGTTTCAACATGTGGTCACGAAACTGGGAGGTAGCCTTGACAACCAAGCCAAGACCCTGCAGGCCCAGCAGGATGCTGAGCAAGACAGTCACGTACAACGTTCTGGTTGCTCCTGACTGGGGAGTAGAGAGCAAGGCATGTGTGATGACTCCACAGACAAGGCCAGGGCTGAGACCTGAGGAGAGGGACCCAGTTCTGGTGGGGATTTGGTCTGAAGAGGGCGGTTTGGGATGCTGTGGGTCACTCTAGAGGGGCCACACAGGTAGACTGTGCAAGTGGGTGAGATGGGCATCCAGGACCAAGGGAGCCAGTGGGTAGGGGTCACATGGTACAGAAGAAGTTTCTGATCCAGTTGAGGCACAAACTAGCATCCACCCCCAGCTCCACCACTACCTGCCCACTTGGCAGTAGGTAGAGCCACAGGTCAGCACAGTGTCAGGACATTTAATGTTCAAAATTCAACTCAAGGCCCTTCGGGGGAGGGGAAGAGAGGAGTGAGGAAGAAGAGGAGAAGAGGGAGGGAGGGACACACTGTCCTTATCCTGATGCTTGAACTATGCCTTGGCTCTACCGAGGAAAGGGAGGCAGCAGGCAACAGAAGAAGAAGTGAAATCTGGACTTTAGAGCTTCTAAGGACTGTGGTCCTAGCAGTTTAAGGGCAGTTTCAGCAAATTCCAAAAGTAATTTGGATTATTACAATGTATTGGGTTGGCCAAAAAGTTTGTTCTGGTTCGACCATAAGATGGGACAAAAAACCCAAACGAACTTTTTGGCCACCCCAATAGTTGGCCTTAAACTGATCGAGAATCTAAATCCTGAGCTGGGTACAACTACACTGTAGAGTAACTTGGAAACTTTGAATGTTGGCTACATTAAACTCCCTCTCCCTAGGCTTGTGTGTAGAAAGAAGAGAGGATGAGAAAGTAGGTGAAGTGCTTTCTGGTTCTTATTATCACTGCCCTCTACAAAGTTCAGAACTAATCACCAATGATGAGAATAAGACACTTCCTAGGTAATGGGGGAATGTGGGGGATAAGACCTTGCTACTGTCCAAAAATGAAGACTGTTTCCCTTCAGTTCATTGCATCATCATCTAGAACAGCTCTGTGGGATGAGGTGGGACCAGCAGCCATTGTAATAGCACAGGGACTCCATGGTCTAATGAAAAGGGCATATTTGAAGTCAGCAGATCTGGTGCCAGTCCTGGCTCTATTAAGAACTAGCTGTGTGACCTGGTGAGTGATACGAGAACCTACATAAGGACAGAGTTCTATTTCCTAAGTCAAAAAACAGGTGATGATCTGTCACAAGACTTTTTTTCCGTCAATTATGGACTAAAGCAAGGCCCAGAACACCAGACCCCAGTCAACAGCATAGTCAGGAAGATGTTAAGTATTTTCAGGTTTTGGTGCTAAACCACCCTGTACACCTGTCTATACCTTGACCTGTTTCCCTGGCCTCCTTGGTGGTTGACCTTGGTCAATTCTGGTCTTGCTGACACCTGATCTTTTTGTTTGATGCACTCCAGGTTATCTTGTTTCCAGTCCTAGCCCTGTTTCCAGTAACAATTGTTTCCCCCTCAATGAGCAGAGGTCTCACCTGGCCTGATCCAGCTTTGTGGAGGAGCCAGTGAAGAGGCCATCTAAGAGATGTGTTCAATGCCAAAATACTAGAATTCCAGGGCATTTTAGTGAGCTATGTGAAGCAATGGAGCAGAATATTTGAAACCTGAACTGTCCTGGAAATGTAGGACATATGAGCATAGTAACCTGTTTTCAAGCAGTCTGCAAACAAGATGTCAACCTCTAAAAAGATCACTAAGAATATCAAACAACAGATTATAAATGCCAAATGGATGGTATGGATAATATTAATTCTGTAGTGAGAAAATGGTCAGCACAGGTTTTCAAGGTGGAGGACCAAGCTTAAGCTGTGCGTTCAGGAGTGTGAGGGATTGGGAAAGATGCGAAGGAGGCAGTGAGGTATCCAAGAGATAATGGCATGAGCCATGGTGCAGCAATGCCAGGCACATATAGGCATACATGGAATGGGGACCACATTACAGGGCAGGGATAGGGATCATAGGCAAATGTTGAGGGCTCTGGGATGCAGAGCTGCTCTGATGCTTAGAGAACAGTGATGAGAGTCACCTTGGAGCACAAAGTGGCAGAAACCTAAAAAGATAGATGGGGCCAAATTATGAAAGGTCTTAACTATTAGGCAAAGAAGTCCATACTTAATGCAGTAGACAAATGGAGGGTGTCTCAGAATGATCTGAGCAAAAGAAGAGCAAGTGAATGCAGAACTTTAGGAAGGTAAGTCTACTAACAGTGGGAAGGGTGATTTGGGGATTGGATTTGACAGAGTCTACTGCAATCATCTAGATATGAAGAAGCGACAGGTCTTGAGACTGGATCTAAGGAGCAAAGTACAAGGTGAAGCCAAAAGTGAGTCTGAGTTTTCTGGGTAGAGTGACTGGGAACCGATGGTATCTGATAGAAATGGAGATCAGGAAGGAAGCTGGCCTTGGAGAAGACAGTGGGCTTAGACTGACATTGATTTGGTGGCTGGACATCCAAGGGGAGAGACAGAGCAGGTAGGAGGGGCGGGATGAGAGAAGATGTGGACAGACTATGCAGATAAGAAAGTCAATAGTAAAAAAGTAAACATCAAAATGGACAACATGAATAGAATCTCTCTAAGGAAATAAAGTGGAGAGAAAAGGAAAAGTGAGTGGACTTAGTGAGGGAACGGGGACAGGAAGAGATCCAGGGGAGACACAGCTGGGGAAGGAGGCAGAGAAACCTGGGGTCAAGGAAAAAGAGGGGAGACTGCCTCCAGAAAAAGGTGGTCAAGGAAAATAAGAATTTACAGAGGCCACTGGGTTTGATTCATTTAACATATACGTATGAGGCACCTATGTATGCTGGACCCTGGTATATTAAGAATTATCCCCATTCAACAGACCTCTAGGAGTGCCTGTGATGCTGCCAGGTTCTGAGCCTGGTTCCCCGTGTGGAAGAGGAAGACTGAAAAGTTTTGCAACACTCCCTCCACCCCTACCCACCCAGCAGTCGGTAAGACTCGGATGGTTCTAGGCAAGAGAAAAGGCATTGCTGTAGAAGAGCATAACTTGTTGGGGAAGTTGGTATTATTGTGGAAGTAAATAGAATACTTAGTCTCCATTTCCGGAGAGCCAAGAGGAACCCATTCCGACTAGTTGGGAAACGCGGCAAAGCGGTAAAATGGGTGAGTTCTGACAGGGTGTGGTTGAAAGTGGGGGAATCAGAAAAGGCGACCTCCTGGTAGAGGTGGTGTCAACGAAGGCATCTTCTTGGAGGTGTTCTTTAACCTGTCTGGAAGAATGGGAGAATAGGAGAGGTCAGAGAATCCCCAGCTTGAAGCGCCGCTCTCCTTCCCAGAGAGCCTTCGGGCCCCCCCACCCCTTTCTCCTCCCGCTTCCCTCAGCCTGCAAGCTCAGCTACTGTTCCCAGCACTGACGTCAGCGGGCGATGACCTCAGCGCAGAGGAGGTGGCGGTAGGTGGGGGCGGGACTGAGACCGATGGCGCGCGGGGCGGGGCGGACGCCAGGCTCCGCCCCTATCCGCTGGCTGCGGCCAATGAACTCCGCCGCCGGCTCCTCCGGCTCTCGCAACAGTATGAAAGGCGTGTAGCAGGTAGAGTCCGGGCAAAGCCCTCGCGACTGGCGAGCGAGCAGAGGCTTACGGTTCGGCACGTCCCATCAGAGACCTCTCTCTGACCCCCGCCTCCGCCACCGCTCCCAGAGTTGCACACGACATGAGCCAGGCCAGCTGGACCGGGAAGAGAACAGACATGCTCCCGGAGATCGCCGCCGCTGTGGGTTTCCTCTCCAGCCTTCTGAGGACCCGGGGCTGCGTGAACGAGCAGCGACTTCAGGTTTTCAGCGGGGCTCTCCAGGAAGCCCTGACGGGTGAGCACATTGCGGAGGGTCCTGGCGCCCGTCGAACCCTGACACCGGGGTTCGGCCCCCCTCCCTGCCTGAGGCGTCTTTCCTCTCCACTTAGGGCAGGGCTCTCCACTCGAGCAGCTCCGGGACTCGGTTTCCTTCCAGCTCCCGGGGCGGCCTGCAGTCTCCTCCCCCCACCCCCACATCCCCACCTTCCGCCCATTCCTCTGGGTCCTGTCCCTCCTCCTCGGCCCTGCTCTAGGGTCTCGGTCCGCGGTTGTTCTGGTTGGGCGCTCCCCTCCAAGCTGTCGCGGGCGCAAACACTAGACCTGAGTGCGATCCCGAGTCCCCAGCTTATGTCCCGGAAGGGGGGGGGGGTACCTGCGGGTCTGAGTGCGAGCTCATCTCCCTCAGTGGACCCTGAGACCCTGCAGGCAACAAAGCCTGACCGGCCGGGGGGTCCTTATGGAACAAGAAGGCGCAATTGAACCTTCTCAACAACTTGGAGTCCCAGCCGTGGTTCTTCCCGCCGCGCGGGGCTGCGCTGAGCCTGCGTCTGCTGTTCACTCAGTCGAAGTTGGAATCCGGGCCCCCTTTGTATTTTCTGCCCACCCCCTTAGCCATCTGCCACCTATTATGGTACAGAGAGAGCCTTGTACGTAGTAACTGCGCTCTGCGGGCGTGTGTCGGGGTTGGGGGCGGTGCGGTGTGAGACGGAGGAGGTTGACAAGATACAAGCAGCCGCTGGCTGGGGAAGAGACCCATCTCCCAGCGGTTTCTAGCGGGTTGGCCGGCGGTCTTGGGCAGCAATAGCCATCTCTGAACGTGCCCACACAGATCCTGCCTTCTGAGGAACAACGTATGTTTCACCCAAACATCCCGGTTTTGCCTCCCTTACCCGCTGAGACAGGCCTCTGACTTTTCAAGGCAGAGGGAACCACTGAGGCACAGAGTGGGAGACATGGGTTCGACAATAATGGCAGCCTTCTTGGCCTTGAAACTTCAGCTCATAGGTCCCCAGAGGCCCTGCCTGGACATGCCAGCCCCAGTCACACCCCTCCTCCTTAAACTGGGGATGTGCCAAAGGCAATATACTGGCTACAGAGGATTGACCCAGAGCTCTGGGACACCCTCCCGATACACATAAACCCTTGTCCTGGAAGGAGGGGTTTTTCCAGATCCCGTAATTTTTTTTTTTGCTACAGTGTCAGGAGGGTTTCAGGAGGGTCCTGAAACTCATGAGAAACCATGTTGCTTACTTAAAATCACTAGGTCCCTTCCTCTCCTATCCCATCACCCCCACCCCCCTTGTGTAGCATCCATGGCCCAACTGTTCTAACCAGTGCATATCCCCCTTGTCCTGTTTCCACAGAGCACTACAAACACCACTGGTTTCCTGAAAAACCATCCAAGGGCTCTGGCTACCGCTGCATCCGAATCAACCACAAAATGGACCCCATCATCAGTAAAGTGGCTAGCCAGATTGGACTCAGCCAGCCTCAGCTGCACCGGCTGCTGCCCAGTGAGCTGACCCTGTGGGTGGACCCCTACGAGGTGTCCTACCGCATTGGGGAGGATGGCTCCATCTGCATCCTGTATGAGGAGGCCCCGGTGGCCACCTCCTACGGGCTCCTCACCTGCAAGAACCAAATGATGCTGGGCAGGAGCAGCCCCTCAAAGAACTACATCATGGCAGTCTCCAGTTAGATCCCCCGCCACCCCACCCGGCGCTCTGCTGTACTCATTCTGCTGTGACAACAGGCCACTGCATACCTCTACCTGGGGAATTGTATTTTAAGTGAAGAGTTATTTATATATATATATATTATTTTTTTTAAGAAAAGGGGGAAAAAAACCAAAAGATTTTTTTAAGAAAAAAATCCTTAAAGGGAGCTGCTTGGAAGTGGCCTCCCCAGGTGCCTTTGGAGAGAATTGTTGTGTGCTTGAGTCTGGGAGGCAGTGTCTGGAATGGGAGGGGGGAATGGTCAGGGAGGGCATGGGTCTGGCCAAGGTGAGGTGGGAGAAGCTTGGCTAGCAACCCAGGAAGATGTGAGAGGGAGCAAGCAAGGTTAGTAACTGTGAATGAGAGAGGTCAGGATCTGCCCTGGGGAGAGAAGAGAGGCTGAGTTCAAACCTCTCACCCAGGACATCTGCATCCCTGGCCCCTGTCTTACTCAACTCAGGGGCATTCAAGCCTGGACTTAAATCATACTATATTGCCTAATCTTCTCTTTCAATTTTTGATGAGATTCTAGGCAGAGAGTGAAAAGGCCTCTCCTGATTCCTTCTGTCCTGAGCAGCTTTTCTTGAAATCATGACTTGTTTCTAATTCTATTCTCAGGGGGCTGTAGATGTTGCTTCCCACCAAGAATATAAAGCTTTTTGTTTTGGGAGTCAGGGGAGTGAGGCAGGGGTTGAGGTTTATTGGAGTTGGGAGAGAAGGGCACTCTGCACAAAACCTTTGCCTTGCTATGAGCTGCTCTATGTGTGAGTATGTGTGGCAAATACCTTGGGGTTGATTTGCAATGGAATTTTGGGAACCATAGAGTATCCACTGGGATATTTTTTGGCCAAAACCCTTCTTTTGTAACCAGACAGAAGTCCTCATGATGCTGCCATTATCCCTTTGAGAGGTGGCTCAAAAGCTACAGGGAACTTCAGGTCCCTGAATACTGCCTTCTTTTTAAAAGCACAACACTCCTAACTGCCCCCCCGCCGCTCCTCTCCCCTTCTGGTTGGGTCATGGAGCTACCCTATTTTCTAGGACAAGAGTTCTCAGTCACTGTGCAATATGGCCTCCTGGGTCCCAGGAGGATCTGGAGGAGAACTGGCTCTCACAACCTCCTGGTGCCCTGGTGGGCTTAAGGAACCATTTCTCCCTCTGTCCTCAGGACTATGGCTGGATGCTTAGCCTTGTAGATATTCCTTGGCTGAATGGGAGAATGCCCCAAGTTTTGCAGGACTACTTGGTATTCTTGTAGGGCTGACACTGAAAGCCAAACCTTGGGCAGTGTTTTTTCTCCCTGGTGCTCAGACCACCTGTGGGAGAGGCTACTGTCTCTCTCAGTACAATCCAAATTTGTCTATAGACTTGTGCAATACTTACTGTTCTGGGTTGGAGAAAAATGGAAAATTACACAGGGAAGAAATCTCCTTCCTTCAGTTTCTCGGTGATGTTAGTGAGGGATCCTCAGAAGGCCTTGAGTTTCCCAAACCTGAATCACCTTAAGAAGGATGTAGCTAGAACATCTGGTCAACCTGGCTACCCTCCTGCTGTTGCCTTTAGTGAGGAAACTTTCTCCCCACTGCCAGTCCCCTTTCCTGCATTTCTTAAACACTCGATTCTGACTCAAGGGTGCTAGTTACCAAACACTCCCCTACCCATTCCTGCCAGTACTGCCTCTTCAACTTTCCAGATCCCGAGTACCTTCCCAGATCCTTTTTCCAGTCCTTATTGCTTTAAAGTTAACTTCAGGCCAGTAGACCCAAGAGCTAATTTTCCGGTCTGTGGGTTGAAACAAAGCTGTGAATCACTGCAGATTGTTGTTGCATCTTGTCTGCAAACAGGTCCCTGCCTTTTTATAAGCAGCCTCATGGTCTCATTCTTAATCTTTTCTCTCTTCTTTTTCACGTTCACTTTAAAAACAACAAAACACCCAGAGCTGGACTGTTGAGCAGGCCTGTCTCTCCCATTAAGTAAAAATAAATAGTACATTTGTAAGCTATTCTGACAGAAAACACAAAGGTTACTAATTGTATAATAGTGTTTTTATATGGAAGAATGTACAGCTTTATGGACAAATGTACACTTTTTTTTGGTTTCGTTAATAAAAGTGTAGCAGATGAAGTCGTGTGGTATAGAGAAGATAAAATTCCCACATCACTAATTTGCGTTTCCCTCAGAAGCAAATCCTTTGTGCCTCATAGTATTTCTCTTCAGTTGGATTCAGCAGACCTATCGCGTAGGTGGTAGGGACATTTCCAAGCATCCCCTCTTTCCTGGGAGATAGCTCCTTACTTCCCTTCTTTAATGCATATTCTAACTTCCCTGTGAAAATGCTAGATGGGCCAGTGTTCTAGTCTGAGCATTCCTCAGTCTAGCCAGGGCTCATCTTATGCATCCTCTTCTTCCTCCGCCTTACTCATTAGTTCATTCTGCAAGCATTTATTGTATGTGCTAGGTACTAAAATTATTAAAAATGATTAAGACTCACAGCCCGCTCACAGACTGGGATGGTTAACAGAGGACACTGAACCCCTTTCCAGGTTGGGGCAGAATTTTTTGAAATTCCTGGTCAAGCTCTCTTGTCATCTTTGGGGCTCCCACTTGACAACCACCATTCTTATTATACAAGAGCAATTG
Organism: Grampus griseus; assembly: GCF_964374135.1. Taxonomy (NCBI): domain Eukaryota; kingdom Metazoa; phylum Chordata; class Mammalia; order Artiodactyla; family Delphinidae; genus Grampus; species Grampus griseus. Next base: position 61,154,133 of record NC_139017.1, read on the forward strand.
GGCCTCAGGATACAGGCACTGGAGCTGAACATGTGACAGAAGGCCAATGTTACCAGTTAGCTAAAAAGGAGCTGCTTCTGACAGCAAACACCAAGAGCATAGGTCTGTTACCCTTTATAACTCTGGCTATGTAGATAGGATCTATGCAAGGACATAGAAACACCCTTTCTCATCCCTGACTCTAGGGTTCTGCCCATGAGGTTTTGAAACAGGCTTCCCCACCCCCACTTCACTTGCTAGCTCCGCAGTTTGTACTAAGGTCACAAGTACATTTTTGACCTGGGCTATCTTTTTTCTTGGCTGTACGTGGGCTATACTTAAACTAAATTGTAAACATGTTGTCTCATGAGCAGTGGTACCACCCTACACACACACACACACACACACACACACACACACACACACACACTTCATTTCATACCTCCATGACCCTCATCAACAAACATGCAGTTTGACCTAGGTGTCTTAGGTGGGAGGTCGGCCTGGGAGTCTGTGTGTGATATACTGGGAGGGTAGGTGAGCCAGGAGATGGGGGTCAGGGAAGCTAGCTCATCTGTATCACAAATAGAATTGGTTAGGGACCCACTTGTGTCAAGGAGTTGTTTAAAAGAATGGTCCCATTTTCATGTCTAACTTCTAACACAAATGTCCTAGGTACTCATTTGTTAAGGACCTACCTAGGTCCTTAACAAATGAGGTTAGGGTCGAATTTTTGCCATCCTGGTGTACTCTTCTCTTATTCAGTACAAAATCAGCATCTAACTTCTTGTTTCCTAACAGGCTTCTCTCATGAAGGATATTTCATTGTTTAGTCAAAGGCCTGAAATTCAGGGAGAGTTGTCTGGGGGTTAAGGGGACACCGTCACCCACCTCTGTTTCCAAGCCAGGTAAACCACAGAATGGCAGATTGATCTTGAGGTTTCTCATGGCTCTAGGTAGAACTAATAGTCCCTCAATTTAAATAAGACGGTTCTGTGATCAAGCAGTTTGTTATTTACTTTAGATCTGACCAATGTCAATAGGAGTGGAGAGTACCCCTTAGCCAGGTGAGGGAATAGGGGCTGTAGACAAGAATTGCTTGAGGAATTGCAGTTGGTGGCTTTTATGTGTTCAGGGACTGGGCATTGGTTGGTCCATTCTGCTCCCAGCTTCCCCACTTGGTAAACAGTGCCAGCCTGGGAGACCTGTGCTTGGTCAGCTGTTTCTGGATGATAAGCACCACCCCAAAGAGTGTAGACAAGGCCCTGGGAGCTGCAGATTAAGAGCCCATCCTGGCTCCTGATAAGGAGGTTTGGGTGGGGAAGTCCTTGATGCTGCAACAAACGAGCCCCGGGGGAAGAAACCCACTTCTGTGAGGCTGACATCTGTTCCTCGAGTAGCCTGTGGTCCGGAAAGATAGTGAGGACTCCTGGCTTCTGAGCCAGTGCTGGCACCCGGCCCAACAAAGAGTGGTGCAATAGAAAGAGTTCTGGGCTGGGGTGGGGTGGGGGGGGGGCGGGGGATAGAATCTATGGGCTGTGGTCCAGGTTCTTCTTCCTAACTAGCTATGTGAGTTCATATAAACCCTGAAAGTTTCCTGTCTCAGAAATTAGGGGGTGGATTAGATGAACTCTGTTCCTTTCTTCAGCTTCTGGTTCTAAATCATCTCCATTATCCTAGCAATTACTGGAGAGCAAATTAGCACAATTATTATCATATTTTCAGTTAGTTGAACTGAAAGTTCATTTGGACTGGGAAGTGAAGTCTGTAATAATCTTCCCTTGTTTGGCTCAGACTCCTGCCTGATAAGGTTTCAATTTCCAGGTCTAGTGAGACAGTGCTGCAAAGAGGTCAGGAGCTCAGGCCCTGGTGTCAGGCTGCCCGGAGGTCTAATCTCAGCTCTACCACCTACCTACTGGCTGTGAAACCTGGGGCAGATTACTTCACCAGGCCTCCATTTCCCCATTTGTAAAATGGGATTAAGAATAGAACCTATCTCAAAATGGTATGAGGATTAAATGAGATCCATATTCTACTTAGAATAGTGCTTTGCACACTTGAGTACTAAATAAATGAGAATTGTAGTTTTAAGTAGAAATTAACCTCATCTCTTCATGGGCTCTGAACTGGTCCTGAGACGAATAAGGACACTCTGACATTCTGATAACTGGAAGGAAACCATTATTAAATTAAAATTCCTACTGGGCCTCCAAGAGCAGCTACAGTTAACACCAAGAAGCCTATATAAGTACCTGATAAATTAATGAATGAACTGATGTCTGACCTTTGTCATTCTTGCTGAAATGGACAGTGTCCTTTCCAGACATCTGATCTCATTGACCACCGAGCAGTTTTGACCTGTTGGCTTCATGTTCTGCTTGTGGAGATTAACCAAACCGGCTACATGCTCATTCACACACCAAGTGGGTGGGGAAAGGGATTTTCCAATGACAACTTTGCTTACCTCCATCCTGCCCATCTGTGGAATCACACCCATCTGCTCTCCCTTCCCAGAAGAGAGAGAAATGGGGAGATGGGGAAGGGTAATGAGTTCCGGAGAGTTCTTGCTTTCTCTCTGCACCATTTCTTTGCAGAGCTGGCAAAAACAAAACAAAACAAAACAAAACAAAAAACCATTTGAGCTTAGTCTAAAAGGCTACCAGGGCCCTGGATAACAATGATCTTATACAAACAAGTGTACCCCAGATGTGCAGCCAGTCCTTTCCCTTGGATTGAGAGAAACCTGGTTCTCTGAGCTCCCACCAGCTCCAAGACATTTTGTTCCCAGCTGAAGTCTGGCTCTTCCACTCCCCACCCTCATTGCCATAAACAAGGGCGGCCTTAATCCAACCCTGGTTCAGTAAACCTGACAGGCTGCCCAGAGCACATCAGATAAGAGGAGGTTATAGCTGGGCAGGTTGGACAAAGGACTACTTTATATACCAGCAGGGAGAGCTCCTTTAAAATTTGGTGGGTAGCAGGGGTGAGGGTAAGGCCAGACAGTCAATGAATGAGGATAGCTAGACAGAGGCTACAATGAACTTGGAGAGCCAGCTCAAGCCTTGTCTGAAAAGGACCCCACTCATTAGCTCTATACCAGATATTGTAATTTTTCAAGAGAAACCTGAAATGCAGACTTCTATTTGACATCTCCCTGAATTCTAAAGATGGCAACTAATTTTTTTAAAGTGCTAAGCTATTTTTTTAAAGTGCATATCAGCCTAGGCTGCCAGTTTGTGACCTATGATGCCCCGAGGAGTGGGGATGTAGAGGTTTCTGACCCCATCCCCCATACTCACAGCGAGGCTCTGCATTGAGGACATCAGTGGCTGGCTGTCACCATGGCCATGATCTTTAGGAAGGAACACCCCTAATAGAACCAAGGGCACACCTGAGGCCTCTTCCCCCTCCAAGGACTGGACTAGAAGCAGCTCTCCCTTCCCTCAACTGGTGTCCATTAGCCTGTGCCTGGGACTGTGGCCTCTGGACCTTTACTCAGGGATGCTCTGCCCCTCTCCTACCCACCCACTTCATCTGGTTAACTCTTGCCTCTGAAGATTTAGAGCATCTCTTCCAGGCAACTTTTCTGTGACATTTCCCCTTCCCAGTCTGGGACAAGTGTTCCCATGTTACTCAGTTCTTTCCTCTACCCTAGTCCTTATAACCCTGAGTTTACAGCTAGAATGTAGGCCAGGGACCTTATCTGAGTAGTGTTTGGTGCTTAGTGGGTGTTAGTGAATACTGGTTGAATGAATGAATGTCAAAGTGGCCAAGAGTAGAGGCTAGCAGATCAAGGAGATTTAGATCAGGGATGGGAGGAAAAACTCAAGTCCATTCAGGGTCTGCCACGAGGAGTCCCAGCTCAAAATACCAACCTGTGATTCCACCTTCTTAAAAAAAAAAAACCAATCCTTTGACTCTAGCAGCCTCTTAGGTCTTTAACCACCTGCCATTGAAATGTAAATGTCACTTAAAGAGGCGTACACACACTTTAAGTCATAATATGGGAGAGCCTTAGTTAACAATGAACTCCTTAAATGGGTTTACCCAGAAAGTAATCACCTGGAGAAGAAAAGCCTGGGCTGCCATCAGGAAGGAATTCCAAGGTGGCAGGAGAGAGAATAGGGTCCATAGCTCCTGAACACTGATGCTGTCTACAGAAATTCTCTTCCCAATGTTTACTTGTGAAGTCAGCTATGAGGTGGTGGAAATAACTCTAGGTTTAGGAGTTGGGAAATAGGGGCCCTAGCTTCAGGTCTGAAAATAGCTAGTAATAGATGTCTTTGACAACTTAGACTGGTCACGTCCACCTTCTGAGTCTTGGTTTTCTCATCTGTAAAATGAGTCACTTATGCTAAATCACCTCTCACCATTCCATTTCCATTTCCAGATGGAACAGGAAAATCTCTGATTCTTCTGTCCCATTTAGGCCAGCACAGAGTTCTAGTCGGGCCCCTGTCACACTTGAAATAAAACAACAGCCTTCTACCTGCTCTACTACCTGGCCTGCCCAGCAGCCCGGGGCAAGTGCAAACTATTTTCATTGTGCCATTCCCTTCCTGCTGCCTTTCTTTTTCACTCTGAATCCCTAAAATGGGAATATAAGGCTCTCCCAGTCTTTCCAACCTCAAATACTCTGTGCAATGGCCTATCTGCACCAGGACCCCTCACCTTGTCAACTCTTACCTGCTCACCTTTCCTTGCAGCCACGTCCACATTTGCAAGTTTCTCTACTCCGACAATTATCACGGCCCAAAACTGCTTGTAAAAGACTTTGACACACTTCCTTCTAGGACATGAGCACTTAACCATGTGCTGAGCACCCACAATTGCCAGATACTCTGCCTGGTACCTTACACACAGAATGTCTCTTGTAATGTCCACAGCACACTGTGAGATATTGTTACCTCAAGTTCACAGATGAAGAAAGCAAAGCACCAGTAACTAGAGGGAGAGGTAGTGGAAACAAATTTAAAATCAATGTGACTCTTGGGACTTCCCTGGTGGTCCAGTGGTTGAAAATCCATCTTGCAATGCAGGGGACATGGGTTCGATCCCTGGTCAGGGAACTGAGATCCCATGTGCCGCGGGGCAACTAAGCCCAAGCGCTGCAACTACTGCGTTCTGGAGTCTTCATGCCACAGCTCAAGAGAAGCCCGTGTGCCGCAATGAAGAACCCACGCGCTACAACGAAAGATCCCTTGTGCTGCAACTAAGACCTGACGCAGCCAATAAATAAATAAATAAAGCTTTAAAAAACAAAAAACCACCAAAAAAACCTACATGACTCTCTAGAGTTTTTTCCTTCCCCTGTTGCCTCTTCAGGATACTTTTCCTGAATAATCCTGCTAGTCCTCTTTAAAAACATTCTTACCTCAGGGCTTTTCAATGTTTGTACATATGGTTTAAAACTGCTTGCACTTTTATAACACATTTCTTACTCTAGAGCCTCTTAATGATATATATATACATGTCATTTATTACTGTTTACACTTTCATAACAAAGAGTCAGCACATCTTCATGTTTTGCTTTTGGTTGAGGTCTGGTGGCTTTGCAAGCTTGCATCCCCTCTCCAACTGTTACCATATACACCTCCACAGGAGGAACCATTGTGTTCTATTTCTTTTTATACCCCCATGTGCCATGCACAACTTGGCATGAGACAGTCTTAGTACACTGAGTACACTGGCGGTTGAATGAAAGGATGTGCCCACAGGTGACTGTGGGGCAAGTGCCCTCTCCTCACTGCCCTCTCCTAACATCCTCCCTCCCATTCAGGACCTAAAAAGGAAATTGCCCACTTTGGGAGTTTCCTAAGAGCAGGTGAGGGAGCCCTGTGAGCTGAGTCCCCCTGCAGATATCACAGTTCCCAGCACATGGTCTACACACCAGCAAATTTGTTCTTAGGTGGATACTGATGGTAGGACTTCATTTGATCTTTTCAGTCAAATCTGTTCCACACAACTGGAACCACAACAACTTGAAATAATAAGCAATGAGTAGGCAGATATGAATGCAGGTCTGGATAAATAAGTTTGGAAATAAATGGAGACTTATTGTTGGAAAAATGCTTTCACATACCATAGGCTGATGCATCATTTAAGGATTCTGTCTTCATGCTTATACCATGGCTTTAAATTTACATGGTCTGAAGAGGATTAAGCTTTCTGGCTGAGGGTGAGGAGGCCACGGAAGGAAGGAGAGGGGCAGAGGCACAAGCCCTCTCAGGAGTCTTTCCTTAATGAGCCTTCTTGTCCTGGCTCTAGGGAAGCTGGTGCCGGAGGGGGATGATCCCTTTCCTCTGTGTGTGTGTGGTTGGGTGGGGGGAGTGACAGTGCATTTGAGCAACTCAGCTGTTAGTTCTCTGCCGCTGCTGGGTACCCAGAGAAGTGCAGTCAAGCCCCTCCCCCAGCTCCTCACTGGCCTAACTAATCCTGAAAGCCCTTTCTTCTCCTGGGCAGAGCGTCCCCTTGCCAGCTGCCCATTCCTCCAGGTGTTTCCTGTAGCTCTTTGTTTGCTGGCTGGGTGGCTGAGGGCAGCGGGTGGGAGTCTGTTTTGGCTTCCCATTAACCAATGGCAGCCAGTGTGGGGGTAGGTCTGGAGCTCCTGTATCTGGGGGGAACTGACCACAAACACCAGCTGCCTCCTGATACCTGCCTTTCTGAGAGTGTATAAACAGTACTGGGCCCAGAGAGGAAGAAGGCTTTCTCGGCAGAGCAGGACAGGGGCTTCAGCTGGGTCAGAACAGAGGGTCATATCGCAAGTGAAATGTCTAGAAGCTTCCTACCTTAATCCCTTTCCCCAGGGGAGAGGGTCAAGGTCTAAAGTGTGAGTCACCACAGGGACCTCAGCACAAAGGCCTGGTTGCCCTGGACTCTAACGCCAACATGACAAGGGCTGGTGGTGCTGGGTCACCCTCCACCGTTCACCTGCCATAAAGTGGAGTGCATTGCTTCTCAAGGCAAAGGCTGAGAGTGGAAGGGGCCGTCTTGACAAAGCCTCCGTTTTCTTACCTCAGAGCTGAAGCGACTATACACCCCATCTTCACCAAACCTCCCCAACCCCAGACAGTTGGTGCAAAGACAAACGCTGTCTTGGGTTTCTCCCTGGCCACTCTTCCCAGGAAGGTAGGGTAGTATTTGCGGTTCAAGTTTCTCCATTTTAGTTGAAGTGATCCACTCATCTGGATGATTATTTTATTTATGTCTCCCTGGGAGGCTGTTGGCTCTGGGAGCTGGGCTGCATATCTTGATGTTACATTGTATCTCCAGTGCTTGCATGGGGCCTGGCATACAGTAGGTTCTCAACAATAGTGTAAATGAATGAATGGGAATGTTACCTCCTTAATCCTTTTCTGTCTTGGTGTTTGCAATGGGTTAACAGAATAACACAATAATAAATGGCACTAGTGAGCATTCGCCATGCGTATAATATCATTAAATTCTCAGATTAACTCCATGGGTTGATATTGTTACCCTTAGACTATAGATGAAGAGACTAAGACTCAGGGAAGGTGAAGCAAATTACCTACAGGCGTACTGCTAGTAAGTGACAGGGTCGGGTCAAATCCAGGACTGACTGAATAAACAGAGGGGGAAAAGAAAGAAAGAAAAACTAAGGCAAAACTGGATCCAGGGTTTCTTCTAATTCCCCCTGTCACCCTTAGCCCTCTGGTCTTCTGGATTCCAGGAACTTTTACACCAAGCCACAGTTCACATTGCAGGTGGTCAAAAAACAGTTAAGAAGTCTGGAATCTCAATCTTACGTATATTTTATGTCCAAACTCAGATTGCCTGTCCTCTGAACTCCTGCCACTTATCCTAGCCTTGACTGATTTTATAACAACCCTCTAAACTTTTATAGGAAGAAGTTGCTATTCCCTCGCTTATTCATGTATATGATCTTTTATTTGTGTATGTCTTCCTTGAATTGCTTTCTTTTTATGTCATATTTCAATTTGAAGGCTCTAGAGATCACCTCTGGTATTTCTCAATACCCACTGTAGCTTCTGGGTTTAATGCAGTACCTGGGTATGAAACTGAGAGCAAGAAGGGCTGGGGAACCAAGCAGTCTAGTCTATACACTTCAGTGGACTCACCCCAACCCCATAGGGCTCTCTCTCTCTCTCTCTCTCTCTCTCTCTCCTTTGCCCTTTGCCTCTTTCCAGATGGAGAAATCCTGATCCAATAGAGACCAACCAGCCAGATGGATTGCTTCATCCTCAGCTGCTGACTTCCCAGCTCTTGTGCAAAACACAGGAACTCCTTGTGCTCATTGTGACCCACTTCCTTTCTTACTAGGACCTGCTCAGGGTAGAGGCTTAGGTCTCAGTGGCTTCTCTTGTTTTTGCAAAAGGAAAATAATCTCCCTGTCATAGTCGCCAATAGGTTTTTCCCATGACTTTTCCCATGGCACCTCCCAGGTGGGAGAGAAAAGAAAGGAACACTGACTGTGTCCTGAGATGAGCTTCAAAGATACCCAGGAGGGCGGAACACAATGTAAAACCACTTGTTAAGATTATAGTGTTATTTGAATATGAGGGATTGAAGTGGGTCGACACAGGTCTTGGAGTCCAGGGTCTGTATCTGGGCTCTAGCACGGAGCCAGCTGCACGTGCAGCTTAAAGGACATTTTTATGGTTTTGAGTTTTCAGTTTGGCAGGCAGGCAATGTGTCCTGGAGTAAGGGCTCTCTTATGTCCAGAGACGGGTCCTTGTGAGAAGCACAGTGTGGGGGGGTGGGCAGAGGCGAGAGTTTTTGTCCTCAGTGTGTTGTCAGTCCAAAGATGTTGATGGGATAATCATAAATGCCGGTACATAAAACACTGATATGTGATTAAATACAAATTAATGGAACTACATAGAATGATACATTCTACATAAATAAGTGCTTAGACAGTTGCTAGACAAATGGAAATGATTAGAGATGGGTGAGGTTAGTTCAAGCAAGGATCGGGAAAGAGAGTTGTTTTGAGAAATGCCTTTATTATCTTGTGCCCAAACAGCTCTGAGCACAGGCACCTTGACCTTGGCCAGCTCAAACAACAGGAGGTCCGGTGGGTGGGTGGAGGAGCAGGGCATGGAGCCAGGTAGGAGGAGAGTGGTGAGCTGTGTTCCCTAAGCTCTGAGCGACTCTGCCCACTCCCACCCCTCACCCCTCACCCCCAGCACCACAGCTCAGTTCTTCTGCAGAAAGAGCAACCGGGGGCATTCAGCCCCGAAGAATGCAGACCTGTGGCCTCAGAATCATAACTTTGCATATGCGATACCTTTTTACTAAGACATAGGGAATGATTCCCTTTTATTCTGAATTTATCGAGATCTTTTAGCACCTTAGCCTAGAGCTCCCATTAATCCTCCCAAAACAGACTGGACTGATGTTGGAGGGTGGAGCGAGAAGGAGACAAAAATCGGAGATTCAGGAGATTAGGGGGCCAGGGGAGCCTTCACCTCTACTCTTTAAAAAAGATCTTTGCATTGCCCTAGACCTTTCTGGTCTCAATTGCCTCATGAAATAATAGATGTGAAGCACTCTGAAAAATGTTTCAACACTCTACCTCCTGGGAGTTATGACTGTGGGCAAGCTGAAAGCAAAGCCTCCATGGGGGACTTGCCTGGGGGACCAGTGGTTAAGACTCCATGCTTCCACTGCTGGGGGCACGGGTTTGATCCCTGGTTGGAGAACTAAGATTCCACCAAAAAAGAAAAGAAAAGAAGAGAAAACCTCCTATTGCACAGCCTGTCCTGTTTATAGAGCACTGGATTGCACACCAGCTTACTCTCTACTATGCTGGGAGGTAGAGGTGGCGGGTGATTTTACCATTTATGGAGAGGAAACTGAGGCTCAGACAGGCTAGATGACTTGCCCAGAATTATACAGCAAGCAGATGGTAAGCTGAGCATGGAAGCCAGGTCTCCTGATTCCTGGTCCATTTCTTTCCACCTAGCCTCTTAATGTTTGAAAGCACACATGGGTTGTTTTGATAGAATCCTATTCTAGAACAACTCAAAATTCATTATTTAATGGCAGAGTGCCAGATCCCACTGTTCTCCACCTGATAGGTCTTAGATTTTTCTATTTAACCCTATTATTTGAGAGGCAAAACAATGCCCAGTCAAGGGAGTTTTACAGAACGAAAGCCTTCAAAGCACAATACCCCAAGCTACCACAGTGTAACATTGTTGCCCCAAATTGAGGTCTCCCTTCCCAGGGATTCTGGCTCTGCACAGAGCTGGACAGAAGCCGAGGAGGAGTGTGGGGGCAGAGCCTCCCCAGAGGGAAACAGATGGGCAGGCTGGCCCCAGTGCCAGCACTTTGAACAACCCTTTTCTTTTCCAGCCAAACGTCCAATGTCATTCCCCTCTCACCTCCAGCTCCCAGGCAGCCCCCACCCCCACCCCCATTCTGTCTTTGGGTGGGCTCTGAGTAGCTGATGGACTCTGGAGGGATGGAGGCTGTTCTTTATGACTGGCAGAAGGATGAAAGGAGGCTTGAAACTGGTGTGGGGCAACTGTTGCCATCTGTCTGGTGGGACGTCACCAGGGATGGTCTCCCCATTCACTCCTTCACGCACCGCTGGGCTCGGGCCTTTTGTTTGGTTGGCTAGGGGTGGGGTTGCTGTAGTGCAGTGAAGAGAGGCGACGGGTGAGAGAAGCAGCTTCTTTGTGTCTGGACCAAACTTTCAGTGATTCACTAGGGTGATTTGCATGAGGAAGCTGCCTAAGCCCCCAAACACCCAAGTGATTGACAGCCTCCAGCCCTCTCTCCTGGTCACACCCCTCCCCCTCCCCCTTCGGCCAAACAGCTCCCCAGGGTTAGAGGGAGTGGCCCCAGCTCCTCTGCAGGGATGGGGAGCAGGGAAAGCTGCTCTGTCCCTCTCTGTGCCCCCTCTGTCCCCATCCCTTTCCCAGTTGGAGGTGGGTCTGGTGTCTTCCTCCCTCCCCACCCCCATCAGTCCCTCACAGCGTTTTTCTTTTTGTTTGGTTTCTGCGTACTAGGCTGGCGGGCAGAGGGGCCAAAGCGGGAGGAAAGGCCCATTAACCACCCAGCAGCTGAGCAGGGAAAAAAAGGAGCTGAATTGAGACGTCGGGGTTGGCAGCTCTCCAGCCCAGCTCCTGGTCTTTGAATAACACCCCAGGCCAGGAGCTGGGATCAGTGTGTGGGAGGCTTTGGGGCATTTAATTATTTAAAGGGCTCACTAAAAGGAGCTAAGACCCTGGGGAAGGGGGAGGATAGGCAGATGGTGTGCCCAAGTTGCTGGGAACCTGGGTGCAGGATGGGTGAGGGTGGGGGTGGGGGAGGGAGGGAGGACTGAGCTAGAGGTCAGGGTTCAGGGAGTAAGAGAATGGGGGAGGGGAAGTGAAACAGAGATTGCCCTCTAGACCCAAGCACGCCCTGTGGATAGTCTTTGCCTACACCAGCTGTGAGCAGGCTCTCGGCTTCTCCTTTCTGTACTCCTGCCCACCACTCCCCAACTTTTAAATTCGTATCTGCCCTGAGAGGGAACCATTTTGGAAACACACAACAAAACTGTTAAGTTTAGGGGATTACCCCTTCTCTTCTGGCATTTAGGGATGTTCCAGGTTGGTTCAATGGTGACCTGAACTGGGCAGACGGATAGGAGGATTTTCTCTTCCTCCCTCCCTCACTCCCTCCCTTCCTCTTTCTTTCTTTCTTCTTTCTTTCTTTCTTTCTTTCTTTCTTTTCTTTCCTTTCTTTCTTTCTTTCTTTCCTTCCTTCTTTTCTTTCTTTCTACTTGTGGTAAAACTTCTGCAACATAAAATTCACCATTTTATCTAGTTTCATTTTATAAGATGAGACCGTACACTGAGTCTGTGGAAATAATGAGAAAGCAAATAATTGGAGGTCCTGCTCTTGGGGGCACAGGGTGCTTCGAAAGGCAGTCTGTGCCCCCGAGAGCACAGGGGCCTAGGTCCCTAGGTAGAAACATACTAGTCAGATTCAATTTGGATTCAGCTCTGCCATGTACAAGCTCTGCGACCACAGGTAAGTTATTTAATTGTTCAATGCCTCAATTTTCTCATCTTTAAAATGAGGATAAAAAATTGCTCCCACTCAGTATTCTTGAGGGGATTAATATAGGTGAAGCACTTAGAAGAGTGTCTGGCTCTTTGTAAGGACACAATAAATGTTATTAAATATTATTGTCATTACCATTACCAGATCAGGAGGCATTTATATAGGCTACACAATGGAAACTGAGAGAAACAGGGAATTTGGGAATTGGGTACAAGGCCAAAGGGGAATTTGGTAAGGGTGTAGATTTGCCTCCATCCTCTCTCCCATTTGTAATGAGCTACGGTTGGAAATGTGGTCTTTGCTGTTCCAAAAATAGTAGTCCTGTTCGGGTAGCCCCCCTTTCCCACCTGCATCCCTCTTCCACCTTCACCAGGGCGAGCGAACAGCTCCAGGACCTGGGGCTCTGAAACCCTCTGGTCCAGACCCTTGCTTTGTGGCAGTTTAGGCATTACTGTTAGCCCTGTTTTACTGATGGGATGACCAATTCAAAGGGGTTAAGGGACTTGAGACTTGATTCTTCTGCTTCTTGGGGCTTTCCCTACTCTAGCCCCGCCCAGGCCACAAGGTCATGTGGAATGAACTGGTCACTTGGTCACTGTGGGGCACACAGTGCAATACAGCATCTCAGCCTGTCTTCACTTCTCAGTCTGGCCGGCCTCAAACGTGTGAGGTGGGCTTGTTTTCTGCACCTTCCAGCGAGGCAGTTCTCCCGTCCTCAACACGCCTGGGAGGCAACGGCGACGGCTTTCAGTCGGGGACAACCGAGGATGATCCCGCGCGGGCCGCCCGCACTCAGACGTGCACCGCAAGGGTGGTGCTACGGAGAGGCTGGGAGCGTGAGGGCAGGCAGGTGTTTGGCTCCCTCCCTCCCGGATGTGGGCAGAGGGAGGAGCCCCCGGCCAATCATCCACGTCCCTCAGTCCCTACGGAGAAGCTGTCTGGGACCTTGAAGCGCGACCAAACGCGCTAGCTAGTTCGTTTTCCTAGTTTGGCAACTGGGTAGTGCCGCAGCCTCCGCCCCCTCTGGGAAGCCCCCACCTTGGTAACAAGCTGCTGATTGGCTGGCCGTGGGGCACAGCGGACCAGTCAAAGCTCTCCTTGATGTCGAGGTTTGGCAGAGAGGAGTTAAAAATGGGGGGCGGGGGGAGGCGGGACACTACGCGTTTTCGGAGTGGAGATGCTACGCGGGTAGGTAGCGGAGAATCGGGCCTTTCACCAGGAAAGGGCAGGCGGGGGAGGGGCCGAGAAGTGGCGGCCTCTGTGACGGGACCCCCTCCCTCCCGCCACCTGCTGCTAGAGCGTCTCGGGTCCCTAAAGCTTAGGTCTTTCCTCCATTTCTCAGGCCTTCCTCACAGCCTGACCGACTGCAGGGCTGGTGCAGCCTTTCTTGAGCAATTTTGGAGGTTCCGGGTTTCTGAAACCTCCTCGGTCCTCTCTCCAAAGTCCCTCTGTATTTGGGCGTTTATTTTCCCAAGTTTGTTACTCGGGCCCTCTTCGTTTTCTTTTTGTACATCTGTGTGTGCTCACGCCCTCCTAGGGCCGTGTTACCAGTCACCCATCCTCTAAAACCAACTTAATCATCCGCTTTATTACACTGTACCTATTGGCACCAACCTCCTAGACTTAGTACAGTATACATTTCTGAGGACATACATTGTAAGCTTTGTAAGAGAAAGCATTTTGAATAACTTTGTTCCCCCACCTCAATGCACACAAACATACACACATACATATTCAAAGAACCTAGCACGGTAGCATCAAGATTAAGACTCTAGAGACCGTGACAGGGTACAATTCCAGCTCTGCCACTGCTACTGGCTGTGTGACCTTGAGCAGATACTTCACCTCTCTGAACCTCAGTTTTTACCAATGAAAAATGCTAATGATAATAGCACCTACCTCCTAGCATTATTATGACAAAATGCCTGACACATAATGCCTAATAAATGATATTATTTTAGATATTAATAAAGAAGGAATGAGTATTACTTCCCCACAGTTAATCTCAGCCCCCCATTCTTGGTTTAGGTGCTAGGGCTAACAACTAGATTCTAGGGACATTTAAAATTACTATCAGTAAAACAATTTAGGACTCAGAATAAAACTTAGCACAGTCTCACAGCTCCCAGCCTTCACATGGGTCCTGTTTTAGCTCAGATTTTACGAAGGGAGAGATCTGTTGGCAAGATAGGATTCGTTTTTCCTCAAGGACTTTTCTTAAGGTTTTTTTTTTTTTCCGCCATATTCAGCATGAGGGATTCCCCAACGAGGAATCAAACCTGTGCCCCTGGCAGTGGAAGCTCAGAGTCAAGGACTTTTCTTCAAATTCCTCCCTCTCAAAAATTTTAGAACAGCAGTGTCTGAGGATTTACAGTAATCCCATTTTTAACAGGATTTAACAGTCTCCTTTTTTTTCACGGACTCATGGAGTGTCTTACCTGACCTCTCCATATACTTACATTAACACCAAGGTGTGATTGTTAAGTTTTTCCCAAAACTCTCCACTGAAGTCCTTTCTTGTTGCTCAGAGACTCATCTTTTCTGCAGTCTCTGCCTCTCCCCCGAATGCTACACACTGGTCCATAGATTTTCTTCAGTGAACACAGAGGCTGGCAGTTCAGTGCTCCCAGACCCCTAGTGGTCATCCTGCCATGTTCTATCACCTGCTGTACCCTGTTGACGTCAGAAGTGGCCTTTGTTGATGTTTTGCATTATTAAGAACAAAAGCAATGATGTGTCTGGGGCACCTCAGTGGTGCCAGATGCCGGGGACAGGGAGGATGCAAGGGGCACCCAGCACTGGGGTGTATTTCAGTGGGAAGCCAGCAGACCTGGGTTTCAGTGTTGAGTATATGCCATTAGGGACAAGTCAATAAAAAGTGTTAGGTCTCAATTACCCTATCTGTAAAGTGGGTGAATCAGACCTGGCTCCTTACTTTATAGATATTTTGGGAAAATAACTGGGGTCATACTGTTGAAAGCACTTCATATTTTTTTGGAAATTAGAAGGGGTGTGTTTGTGTGGGTGTGGGTGTGGGTGTGTGCAACAGGCTATTAAATTCATTTTATGCTACTATTTCCATTTGGCTCCCAGAAATGTGATCCAACAGTTGTTATTAAAAACTTATGAACCCAGCTTTGTGCTAACTGTTGTGAGGTATATGGAGGGATCATATGACACGCTCTCTACCTTTAAAGAATTTACAGTCTAACCAGGTTGCTCAACTAACACATGAAATGATGTGTCGTATTGACTGTAGATCCCCCACATATCCTCTTCTGACTTACAAGTAAAGGATGATCTGGTGGTGTGACAATGGAGCCAATAGGTGGACGTGCCTTACTGCAGCTAGCACAGCTGCTTGCCTCTTACCTTTCTCTTTCTATCCTTGGTGGGGTGTGGGGTCTTACAGACCATCCTCACTGCTGCCTTCGCCAATGCTCATGAGTCATGGCCTGGTGCCTTGTGACCTGAGGTTGGGGAGATGCTCACCTTTGATGCTGCCCTTCACTTACTGTTCATGTAGTTACCTGTTGCTGATGCTTTCTCATCTGCACCTGCCCACTGCCACTGCTTACAAACGCCATCACAGCCATTGTAGCTACAGCAGCTCCTTTGGGGTGGGCTTTGGGTGGGACACTGAGGATGCTGTTATTCCCAGCCCCCTGTACCCAGCAAGAGAGACCACCTCCCTACCCCTTCTAATCTCTGTATTTGCTCCCATGGCCAGGTAGACTAGAAAAGATGCAAGTTGCTCACACTTCCCCACAGCACAGAGGGCTGTGTCCCATTTGGGGCTCCCCCCAGCCTTCTTGGTGGAGGGAGCTAGTCTGGGATGGGGTTGAGGACCAGTTCTGCTGCGGCATGCTCAGCAGGCAGATTCCAGCTCCAGGTTCTCTGTGCTGGGCCAGCAGATTTAGCTCCTTTCCCTTTTGGAGACTGTCAACAAAGGCTCAGCATAGCTTCTAAGAAGGAATAGATCAGTGTAATTGCTATCATCTTTGAAAAGAAAAAGATGGGCATGCAAATTAAAATAAATATCAATACCAAGTCTCATCCATCAGACTGTCCAAATTACTAAAGTCTGAAGCAGTATTTGGCGTCATGGGGATGTGGGGAAATGGAGGCTCAGGTACAACTGGTGTGAGTGCACATTCGTACAACCCCTTTGGAGAGCAGTTTGACAGAATCTAGTAGAGGTAAATTGTTCATATTTCACGACTTAGCAGTTCCCTCCTGGGCATAAATACCAGTAGTTTTTAACTGGTGGTGGTTTTGACCCCCCAGGGAACATTTGGCAAATTTGGAGATATTTTTGAGTTGGACTGGGGAGGGGACAGATGCTAATGGCATCTCGTGGATAGAGGCCAGGGATGCTGCTAAACATCCTACAGGCAGTCCACTCTGTCCCCCCTCCCCTTGCCCCACAAAGAATTATCCAGAGCCAAAGGCCAGTAGCGCACTGTTAAGAAATCCTGATGTAAACGCTAGAGAGACTCTCAAATGCAATCTCAAAGAGACAGATAAAAGGATGTTCACTGCATCATTTGTTTCTAACATTACAGTATTGAAAATAATCTAAATGTCCCTCAAAAGGAGAATAGAGAAATAAATTTAGGTGTTTTCACACAATGGTTAGAATGAATGAACTGGAACCACAAGAATCAATATGGATAAATCTTGAACACACAATGTTCACTGAAAGAAGCAGAGTAATACAGAAAGTGCTACTCTGTAAAGTTTAAAGACACAAACAACTCTCTACTTCCCCTGTGGATGTAATGCAAGTTAGTTATTTTTGTCTCCACCAAATTCCACAGCAAGTACCTGGAGACCTTTACATTCATTCTTTCATACACTAAATGCACCAACTATTGACATTATCTGGCTCAGGATTTTGCATACAGAAAAAATTTGTTGAATGATTGAGCTGTGCTCATAGAGAGACAAGACCATGATTTGCCTTCTCTTCTTGCCTTTCCTCTATGATCTGCCTTTCTGCCTGTCTTTTCATGGCTTAATTTAGGGAGGGTCCCAGAACTTGGATGAGAAAACACTGAATCTTCATTTTTCACACTGCTAAGTGAAATTTAGCATTCCCTTCAATTATGAAGGTAACAAGTCGCTGCAATATTAGCAGCCTGAAGCTTTGTCACCAACTGAAATTACAGATATTTTCATATCACATTACAGTTATTGACAATACATACATTCATGCTCATTAGCACTTCGAAATGACTGTATTTAGACTTGTTGCTGGATCTCATTATTTATGACATTAATAAATATTTATATATATATGATCTAAAATATTTATACATTTTGATAACTGTACTTCATTGGTTTCCTTTGGAATCCAATGGATTTTATTTTATACCTTCAAAAACATTTTGAGAAGAGGTCCATAGGCTTTGGCAGGCTGCCAAAGGGGTCCACAAATGTCAAGACTACCTGGTTACACCATACCTTCTGTTGCTTTGATTATTGGTTAAGTGTCCATTGGGGCTCGGTACTGATCAGAGCCGAATGGGAGAAAGTGGGCATGGATTGCCACCTTTAAAAGTTTCAGAAAAGGCTCTGATGGTGCGAAGTGAGATCTGCCCGTTAGTTGCTGGAAGACAGAACTGTGAGATTGAGCCGGGGCTTTGGAATGTTGGTAAAGTTTTTTGGTACTTGTGTCTGAAATAAGAGAATAAAGGCAGTAGTTGGTTTTACCCCTGCCTACAGCTCCAGCCTCGTTGCTCCTTGCCACTGTGCCCCCAGCCATTTTTGCTGTCTTTCAGTGTCCAGGAAGCTTCCTCCTGCATTAGGAGGTCTATACATGCTGTTATCTCTGCTGGACTCTCCTCCCATCTCTTCATCTAGGTAAGTACACTCTCCCTCCATATCTGATTATCTGCCCCTGTTCCTCCAGACTAGGTCAGGCTCCTTGATAATCCTCATGTAGACCCATCCTCATCTCCTTCACAGCCCTTTCTCAGTTTGTAACTATGTGGTCCTTGGGGTGACTCTTTAGTTCACTGCTTGTCACTGCACCAGATTATAAATCCCCCAATGGCAAGGAAGGCTTGCCTTTATTGTCTGCAGTATCCCCAGTGCCTGACCAAGGGCTTGTGGTAAATATTTATTGATGAAGAGTGAATTTTAATTGGAAAATTCATAAAGGGACTGTGAATGCTAGCAGAATGGATTTAGGTCCACAAAAAATAAAGTCGGATGGCCTCCCCCCCCTTGTGAGACCCCATCTACCACCAAGCATCCCCCACACTCCTAGCAGTTCTGCATACACCAGTAACACAGAGATCTTCAGGCTAGCACAGTAGAAACAGTATAGCAAAACTGGCAGGCTGGGGAGAGAGATGGCCTGGGGTCAGATCCTGGCCTCGATGCTTTCTTCCTGGGTGACCTCAGCCTCTTTGTGCCTCAGTCTCTCCATCTATATAAAATAGTGAAAATAATAGTACCAATGGCATAGAATGTTTAGGAATGCTAATGAAGCCATATAAATAAAACACCTAACACATAAGTACTGATCAAACGGTAGCTTAAAGGAAAAGAGACAACTTTTATCCATCAGAGCCTGATGGATAATCCACCCCTGCTACCCCCTTGAGAAGCACTGGATTTAGAAACAGAATTTCACAGAATATATTAGTGAATATCTTCAGTAAATAATATATTCAGCTCAGTAAATATCAGTTGTGGTTATTTCTCTATTAGAAAATAGTGAATTGTCCTAAAAGCACAAGCCTAGCTCTTAAAGGCTTTCAAGAAATGTGCATTGAGGGCTTCCCTGGTGGCGCAGTGGTTGAGAGTCTGCCTGCTAATGCAGGGGACACGGGTTCGAGCCCTGGTCTGGGAAGATCCCAGATGCCGTGGAGCAACTGGGCCCGTGAGCCACAAATACGGAGCCTGTGCGTCTGGAGCCTGTGCTGCGCAACAAGAGAGGCCGTGATAGTGAGAGGCCCGCGCACCGCGATGAAGAGTGGCCCCCACTTGCCACAACTAGAGAAAGCCCTCGCACAGAAACGAAGACCCAACACAGCAAAAATTAATTAATTAATTAATTAACTCCTACCCCCAACATCTTCTTTAAAAAAAGAAAAAAGAAATGTGCATTGAGAAGTTGAATGAAAGAGCAGATGGGCTACTTGAATGCTTATTTTCCTCTTCCAGGCCCAACTTGGCTTTGCAGTACTTGACTGCCCTCAGTTCTACATAGTTGCCACTAGAGGGCAGCCGCGGTTAAGACAACAATACTCTGGACCCACCAGCGCCATAATTACTGGGTAAACAAGGGAGGATGGTTGAAGGAGAAAAATGATAGAATGATTGAAAAAAATAATTTTTTTCTTTATCTCTTGGGGACCAAATGGAAGGAAATATGGAGCTAGTGAGATTGAAGTTAGACTTAAAGAAGAACTTCCAGAGCACAGAGTTTGCTAACTAGAGATTTTATACAGGTGACTTTTTAAAAACCTCTTAGCTATATCTACTCAAGCAGAATAGATGAGAAAGTGGGCTCCTCCAGTCTGAGGCTTATGTGACCCCCCCCTTAAAGTAACCCTTCTGTGTCTGCCTTAATTGACTCCATTCTTGCAGATGCAATTGTAAAATAACTTTATTGGTTGGGTTAGCCACCACTCATGCTTTTCCTGTGATAAGGATCCTTTATAGAGGCATGATGGTGTTCACATGCAGATACTTTCTGAAGAGCCCTGGGGCAAGGGGCAGCCTTGCCCCTCACCTCAGAACTCCTTTGTTGAAATGAGCTGGTTTGGCTTTTGTGGATTTCAAGGTCTGGAGCCAAGAAGCAGTCCAAGTATCCCCCCCTTCCCTTTTCAGGAAAACGGCTTCAAAGCATACACTGTATAAGGGACACAGTGGCATCTGGGCAAGGAGCAGATTAGGGCTAGCTGTCCTCAAGCAGTCCCTGGCCATGGCTGCCTGGATGGCTCCATCCCAATGGTACCCCAAAGAGCAGGAGGGTTAGGTCCCCAGACAACACTCCTTTCAGAAATGGGAAGAACTAATTGCTCTCCACCCAAGCTATAAAGCAACAGCCATCTTCAGTAATGAGAGTGTAGCTCAGAGATGTGAAAGCAGAGGGTTTTGTGCTCAGTACAGGCAAGATTTGGCTGCCGGGCCTGGGCTTCACTGACCCAATGAGCGTCTCCAGCCAGAGCTGGTACTATTAACTGTGGCCTTAGGAGAAAACAATTAATACCACAGCCTCCTTCTTTGGCAAATCCTGGGCTGGTTGGAGTCTGTCTCTCCCATCAGGATATAGACCTTTCTGCTTGCATAAGAGGAGAGGACAAATTACCTCTCTCATGCTTTGAGAACCGCATGGACTCTGCCTTTGAAGATAAAGACCCAAGTAGGGAGCTGCTGGGAATGCAGAGAGTGCTGGCTAAGCATGAAACTACTGCAGCTGCTTCCTCAATTCAGCCAATTCGAGGTGTGTTTGCCTCCATTATGGATGCTGACGATAAGCAGAATCTGGCCTTTCCTCTTTTTTTTTTTTTTTTTCAGTCAAGCCCAAACTAGTCTCCAGCTGAGTCCATGGCCTTTCCTCTTCTGAAGTCTGATCCACCTTCAAAGAATTGCTTAGCTGTTAAAATCTAGCCCTATACATTTAGCTAAGCCTGAGGTTGCTTTTCTCCTCCCACATCAAGCCAAGAACATGGTCATCATACTGGTGACCTCTGGTGTAGAGGTGACTCTTGGTGTCCTTCCAACCTCAGATGCGAGTGTGAGTTCTCTGCACAGGCACTGGGCAGATGAGCACATGCCTTGGGGTCTCCTGCCTCTGCCCAAGGCAGAGAAGACGTGTCTGTGGGGCCATGTTGAGTGGATGAGGTGGACTTAAGAGGAGGCAGTTGGCCAAAGAGGTATATACTGAGAAGCAGCGAGTGGGAGCCCAGAGTAACTGCACACCTAGCCCAGCACATGACAGCCCAGAGCTGTCAAGCGCTGCTCACAGACAGAATCAGTGATGGTTTAAAAAGTAAGGTTATGTACTATTGCTCAAGCAAATTTTAGGGTTCACGGCACCAGATCGTTGTGAAGAACGGGTAATGAGATTTCTGGGGTTGGGACTTCAGGGACAGAAGTCCCTGAAGAAGTCTGCCACCACTTCTGTCCTGGAAAGGAGAGTTTCATGTCCCTCAGAAGAAGGCTGCCTGTCCCCTGATTCCACCTGAACTTGCCTACAGGGTAGAAAACTGTAGAGGGAGCCCATGGACTTCTGTCACATGGTCTGTCCCAGACCTTACAGCAAAAGCCAAACCAAACCATCAAGCCAAATGCAGAGGGGCACGGGGGCTCTGGCCCCGTGCCCAGTGCGTGGGCCACTCAGATCTCGATGAGGCTGGCGACGCGCAGGCAGAGGGGTGCGTCGGGCGGCATGGCGCTGCGCTTGATCTCGTTCCCGTCCAGGCGCAGCACCTGCAGCTTGGAGAAATTCATGACGTCCACCACGGTGCAGAAGCTGCTGATGGAGAACTCTGTGGGAACAAGAGGGGTGGGGGTGGGTCGGAGAAGCCCAGATCAGGGACCTGGGTCCGCAGTGAGGCCAGACCTCCTCTGTGAAGCTTCTAATGTGAGAGGTGGAACTCAGCTGGGTGGGGCAGGCACTTTCCAGGATCGGAGTCATACTTGCACCAATTAGTGGGCAGAACCAGAGACAGAGTGGGGTCTCTGCCTGCATAGCTCCACCTCATACTCATCCCTCTCTGTAGACCCTGGAATGTCCTTCCAGCCAGGCCTTGATCTTTTCCCATCTTTAGGCAGCAGGTGGCAGCAGAAGGCAGTCAAAGACGAACCCTAGCAGCTTTGATTGCTTTTGGAGAGGAGGGTGTTTCCGAATTGCTTTAAGAAGGAAGACTGGGGAAATGCAGGGACTTAAATCTGGACTATTTCCTAACACTTTGCAGATAGAGCAAGTGGCAGAAAATTAAAGAGAGAAAATCTAGACTGAGAGACAAGTGTCTCTGAGTGCAGAGCTTTGAGGGCGTTGTCCGTGTACATTCTGAGTAAGGCCAAAGGAGTGAGCAAGGCCCTGAGGTCTAAGGAGATGGAAACTGATAGATAAACAGGGCTGCTATGGAGCTCAAAAGTCCAATAAATAACTCTCTTGCATCCCACATTTAATATGATACGGTTTACCCTCCTTTTTTGTAATCTCAAAAGAAGTACCCTTTTTTGAAGATTTTCCCTCCAAACCATGCAGTCCTAATTGATACAGTAGTTCTGTTTGATTTAAATACAAATCCTTCTGCTACCATTCACCTTGTTCTCCCTCTGGTTGTCCTCTTGGACAGATCAGCCACCTCTGTCTCTAGCCTGCTGGGTCAGGAACTTGAAGGATAAAAACCAAGAACTCAGCTAAAACTCCAGCAAGGACAGCCAGAGTCACCACTGAGAAGCTGCTGAAGCCCCTAGAGGCTGCCTTCAACGCGATGTGTGAGAGCATCAGGAAGGTGGCTCACGTCAGAGGGGCTTTGGGTGAGGTTACCTGTCGGGTCTCCGTAGGCTGTAACACTTAGGCAGACCCAGAGCTGGGCTTGCTTTTGCCTCAACCAGAGGCATTCCTCTGCTTGCCACAGTGGTCAGGAGCTGTGTGTCAGCCTGGAGCAGGGCAGGAGGAATGGGAGGAAGGCTTTCCTAACTCTCTTCCTAGAGGTGACCTTCGAGGGCATTGTGGATGGAGAGATTATGGGTATGAGCGTGAAGGTTGCAAGGAAGACAGTATGGAGAGCTTAGATAGATGAAGAAATTGTTTTTTAAATTAGCGCTAGCAATTCTTTTCAGTCTCTGTCAAGACTGACAGAGAGGAGATGGGCTGAGGCTGCAGCCAGTTAACTTGTACTGCAAATGTAAGGTAGAAAACCCAGCCCCAAAGAATAATGAGAACAGGAAATACCCTTCTTTGGAGAGCACTCGGTGCGGGGTGGGGGTGGAGACCTGGAATACTTTTGGATGTTTCCTTTCTGGTCCCAGGGAATAGATCAAGTGGCCTCCAGGTGGACAGGTTGGGGGCAGAGCCAAGGCCAGGGGCCAGGTCTATGGTGTCTGTGTGGAACAGGTGGAGTGAGTTGGGCTGGGGAGAAGTAAAGTGGCCCAGCTTAAATATCACCTCCAACCCTGTCGGCAGACTGCACTTAGAGGTTCCACCATAGATTCTCTACACCATCCTGGGGCCTTCAGACTGCCTGCTAAAGTCCTGGATCCCAACTGTTGAGCACTGAGGGGCTGCTCAGCACACAGCATGTGTAGATTCTGTCCACAGGTTGAGCACCGTGAGCCCCCTGTTTATCTTCCCTAAGCTCATGAATAGGACGGGGCTTCTGCTTGGAGACTCCGGAGGACACTTTCCATCCCGGATTAAATTCTGACAAAAGTCTTTCCAAATTCCTCCTGGTACACCCGCCCTGCCCCCTGGATCTCAGAGCTGCTGGATAACATTCTGAGCTGTGTTTCCTGCTCTTGCCAGGCTGGAAAAACTGAGGGAGATGCTAATGGAAGAAGGAAGGGGGAGGGAGAGGGCCGGGCCTAATTCCACTGCACACCCTTCAGCTCCTGTCCTTTTAGCTCCCCTCTCAGAGGGTTGCTTCAATATCCCACCTTCACCACCCACCCCTGCTCTGGGTCCCTGACCAGCTGTGCAGGGAGACCTCCTTCACATTGGCCCAGGCGAGGGCCTGAGCCTGGAGAACTGTCTTTCCTGCTGTTGGTCTGAATCAGAGAGATACTCCTTCCATTCTCAGCTAGAGAAGCCTGGCTTTCAGTCCTTTGCTGTTGATGGTAGAGGCTATGCTACAAGATCTGGGTGACCTAAAGAGATTGCCTTTCCTTCTCTGTGTCTCAGTTTCCCCATCTTTGCGATGAAAAAAATAAAACAGAACAAAACTGTACCTGGCAATTTCAAAGTGGCAATAGAAGAAAAGCTTATAATATAGTTACTGTGTATTGCTTTTTCAATAATGTGCCAGGCGAACCAAGCACTTTACATGTATTCATCCACTAATTAAGAAAAATAAGGAGTTGGTGTTATTTTGCCAAAAGAAGACTAAAAGGGAGATATCCAGACAAAGGGGCTTTGGCTTAAATTGCACAAGAAGGGATTTGGGGTAGGCACTGGACATTTTTAGGTTTGACTTAAGGGAGAAATTTCTTGCAAGACCTTGAGACACTCGACTAAAGTGATTTTATCTTTAGCAGAGCTTTTGGAAGGGGTGAACCACCTTGTATTTGAGCGGCAGATGTGGTTCTGCAAGAAGACAGGGTGACAAGATGCTGCAATGGAGACTTCCTCACCCCAAGTTTTCTGATTGTACAGTCAGGCAATAACTAACGGCTTCTCTCCCGTGACAGCTGCTCTTTGCTGTCACATTTTCAGGGTCAAACTCTGATAAAGCACTGTATACAATATGACGTTTCTGTTGTGACGATCCTCCTGTATTTAGAATGGGTGGCAGATAAGTAGTGGTGACTTCTGGGTGGGATGATGAACAGCTACAAGCAAATGTCAAACCCTTTGCAGCATGCAACATCTTGGAGACCAGAGAACCCTGCCTTGGGAATAGGAAGACCCGCACCCCCACACCCCCACCCCCCAAAGAAAGAGAGACTTTAAATACAAAACAGTTTGCCCTATACATGATGGTGTCTTGCACTTCCAACTAGAGAACCAGGGACCTCTTCACCTTGCCCACCTCACAGTCAGCCTCTGGGACTGGTGCCTCTCTCACTCAGAGGGCTGTCTAGCTCGTTAACATCTTGCCAAACGACTGATCTGTTCCCTGAGCACAGGGAGAGAAAGTATTGATGGGAGAGGTTGTAGACTCAGTCCCTATCCATGCTTTGATGGTGCTGTTTGCTCTCAGCAGGCTCTACTTCAGAGCCCTTTGCCAATGGTCATTAATGAGTCCTTCATTCCCCAGGGAGAGGGGTACTTTGCTGCAGAGGAAGAGAGGTTAAAATCTGGCTCTGTACCTTCCAGCTGGATTAAGATATCAGAGGCCCTGGGGTAATGTAAGCACATTGTGAACACAAGATCCTGAGAGGGAGCTGAAAATCAACTAGATAATCCAATCTGAAATGAAGATTTTAGTTCTTGGACACAGAGAGGCAGCACTTTAGGCTTTTTCTGGGAAGAGCTTGGAAAACAAGAAGCCCTTGTCCTTGTCCACCACCCCAGGGTTTGGCGGTGGTCAGGCTCACGTTACCCTAGGGGGCCTCTGCCCTGCCACCAGGGGCTCCTTGTACTCCAGGGAGAACCAGCCAGAGCAAGTGCCGCATTCAGCTCTGAGAGGCTACAAATTCTTGTCCACCAGTTGTTATGTTTAAAAAGCAAATAAACATCCAGACACAAGACCAGGCTGTCGAGGCATGAGTAGATCAGGTGGAAACAGAGAGCTCATCCTCTTCCGGGTCAGTGAGAAAGTGCAGATACCACGGTTTCTTAACAGCACACTTTCCTCCTGGGACGGACCGTAGAAGTTCAACTTAAACCCCCCTGTCTATGAACTGCCACCTCCCCAACCTCTCCCAACTCCTCTCTCACTGCTTAACACATGACCCCTACCTCTTAGACACAGGAATTTCCTGGCTGCCCCCTCCAGGTGGCCTGTTAAATGACTGGTCCCTTTGTTTGTGGCAGTTGCATTTCTCAGAAGGGCCCAGTCCTGTGTTCCTCCAGCCCACGCCCGCTTATCTCTCAAGACCTAGATTGAGACTTACCTCTTCTGGGAAGTCTTCTTCCGTACCAACCCACTCTCCCACTGACTTTTCCTAGCACTGCTGTGTAGTATAAGAGTATGCCACTATGTACCATTTTGTACAGGGATATGGCAGGGTTTTCAGCTTACTTCATTGGTACTCTTTGGTTCCCCTACTTCTATTTCTTCTGTATTGCCCCCAGCACTCAGAATTGGGTCTTTCCAATGCAGCAGACAGCCCTCCCCACTCCCCTTTGCGAAAGTCTCACCATTGATCCTATTGCCTTGGAGGTAAAGGTTCTCCAGGTTGGTGTTCACTGGGGGGATCTTCTGCAGCTGGTTGTAGGAGAGATCGAGCTCAAGGAGGCTGCTGGAATTGAAGGTGTTAGAGGCCAGGCCACTGTTGGTGAGACTGTTGTGGGACAGCCGCACATACAGCAGCTTGGGCGACCCCCGGAAGTAGCTGTCGGGGACCGAGTAGACATTGTTGTGCTCTAGGTACAGCTGCTCAAGGGCTGAGGGCAGTCCATCAGGCACCTTCCGAAGGTGGTTGTAACTCAGGTCCAGCAAGATCAGTGACCGGAGGCCTTTCACCGAACTGCCCACTTCCTGGATCTCGTTGTGTTGGAGGTACAAGGCCGTGAGGTTCTCCAGCCCCTCCAGCGCGTTGTTGGGGACCCTCGAGATCTGGTTGTGCTCGAGATGGAGCTCCCTCAGGGATCGAGGCAGTGGGCCAGGCATCCGGGTCAGGTTGTTGTGGTCCATGTACAGCCTCTCCAGGTGCCTCAGCTTGGAGAAGACCTTCTTGCCCACCTTATCACTGGTGATCTGGTTGCCATGGAGAGCAATCCAGAGCAGCCCAGTGGCGTTGTCGAAAACGCCCTCCTGGATGGAAGAGATCTGATTGTTCTGGAAGTAGACGTATTTCATGCGGGAGGGGACGAAGGGTAGGTACTTGAGGTTGCGGTTGTCACAGTACATGGCTGTGGGGAAGTTGGGGGGGCAGTCGCACTCCTGGGGGCAGTCGCGGGGCTCTGGTGGGGGTGGAGAGCCGTAGGCATAGGCTGGACCTTCCTCTCCCCCATAGGGGTAAGGGTCATAGGGCTCATAAGGGTAAGGGTCATAGGGGTCGTAGTAGGTGGACTGCTGGTTGCTGCGGAGGTAGTGGAACCACCAGTGGGAGTCTTCCTCATATTGGGCCCGGGAAAGGGAGCAGAGCCCTGCCAGCAGCAGGAGGGAAGCCCACTGCATGTTGTCTCTCTGCAAGAAGGGAGAGAGAACAGAGTAAGCAGGCGTGAGTGAGACTCTAGGGAGGCAGGGAGGCAGAGCAGGTGAGCCTTAGTCTTTGAGCTACGCAGACCTGACTTCAGCAGCAAACAGCTGTGAGCAGTAGCCTTGCTCTCACTTCCTCTGGGCCTCCTCCCAGTGCCGCCCCTGCACACTTGGTCCAGCAGAAACGTGGCTGTCTGCGGGGAGCTAGGTGCATTTTCCTCTGGTCATAGAGTCGCAGAAACATAGCCTTTGAGATTAAAAGGAGCTTGAATGGAGGTGCTGCATTTGTTTTGGAGGGCAGGCCCATAGGAACCTCTAGCAACCTGAAGGTACTGTTGGGGGAGCTAGAAAGGCCACAGCAATTCCCATGGGAGTGGTAGTGGTGGTGGGTGCTCTTTAGGCCTGAATTCACATCCAGTTTGGACTCCCCAGGACATAATGTTTCCCAAGAGTCCAAGGAAAAAGCCCTCTGGCTCTTTCCATATCTCTGGGAAACAGCCAGAAGTGGCTTGAGATCTCAAAGGGGAAGATCTGAACTACTTGGGAAGGCAGAGGGTTTCTGTTTTGAGTCTGTGGGGAGTGCTGTGGTCCCCCTGCAGCCACCACAAGGCCTGGGCTCGTGGTACCAGCACCTGTAACAGTCTGCTGGGGAGGAAACTCTCTGGTTGGCAGTCTGTGGCTACACATGCAACTTGGCCGGCACAGGGTCTTCATGTAACAGTTACAGATTCCCTCCAGACTGGGCCCACTGCCACCCAGGTGTGGCACTTGTCTTCTAGAGTGGGTACTGAGTGCATGCAAGTCTTCCTGCACTTGTCCAGTAAAGTGTTACTACTTCTCCCGCTCCACCATGGACATTATGCAAGAGCCAAATGGGACCAAGAGAATGAATGAGGAACATCAAACAATGGAACAGGAATTGAAGCCTCTTGAGTATGCCCAAGGGAACATGCCTTTAGAATGGGATTCTGGCATCCTTCTCTCCCATCCCAAGCCACCTCTGGATTACCAGTCTCCATATCTAGGCCCCCACATTTCCTGGCAGCCCATTGCCTTCGAGCTTGTTATGCTAGCGAGATGAGAGCAGGGTAGGTTTAGAGAGAAGTGTGGGTTTGGTGTCACCTGAGAGGGAAGCTGAAGGAGTGGAAGATGAGGGGTCATGGGGTGGCATATCAGTCTGGATGTCTTACTCTGAATACCTATAGCCAAAGCACTGCATAACCCCTGTGAGCAATGGGTCCCTTCCAGAGGGGTGATTGTCACCCTTGGACAGAAGACCTTAGAACCTTTCTTGGTCTGGGAATAGGCACGTATACCATTCACATTGCTATTGGCCCTTGGCTGGGGTTGGCACCCATGGACAGGAGAAAGGAAGGAGTCTAAAAGCCAACATCAAATCCAATGAACCGATGAGAAGGACCCTAATAGTGACAATCTAGTCACCTTCTGGCCACCGTCTCTGTCAGACCTCTCTGTCCCCTGAAAGCAATTCCCTTAGGCCCACTTTATTCCATTAGCCTCTGGGTTGCAGAGGCGAGGCCCCTGGGTCGCAGAGGCGAGGCCCCGGGCTCATCCTCAGGCAGCCTCAGACAAAGAGCCCACAGTGTTTCTGAGGGGCCAACCCAGCCACCCACTGCCTGGGCATGCTGGCTGGGCCTTGGCACTGGCCAGGGGAAGACGGACGGAATGGCCCATTACCAGTAGCACATTTTTCCATGCTCAGCTCTGGGCTGCTGCAGGATCACAGTGGCTGTCTGGAGGCTGGCACAGTGAGCCTCTGTCTCCATTTCTCCTTCCAGACTAGGCACCGTGGCAGACAAGAGCCATCTTCCTCTTCGAGACCCAGCCTTCCAGGGCTGTGCATCCTGCCCACTTGAGTCTCCTTTGGAGTCATGATGGCTAAAAGGGTTTGGTGGTACCTTATTCCTCTCTTTACCCTACCCCCATCTCTTAGCAATGTTGCTCCAGGGTTTATACTCTTAAATCCTCACCCACCCCACCCCCAATGATAGAGACCCTCCTGTGCTCAGAGCTTTGTAAGGTGGAGAGTTTCTAGGACTGGCACTCTCTGAGTTGGGGGGAGCTTACTCAGGAGTTACTGCCGTTCTTTCATTTCTCCATTCTAGAGAACCATTTCTCCCTTCTGTCAGAGTCCAGGAGGTCAAGCCAGAGCTATTCCCTAACCTGAATTGGATCCCCATTTCACAGCTCCTTGGACCTGGTCAAGTCTCAATATTTCTGTGTATTCTTTCCCTTTCACCCCAGCAACACACAAGCACGCGTGTGCATGCACACGTACGCACACACACACTACACAAAACTCCCTCTCCGCTCCCATAACAGAATTTAGTTACCACAACCCTTCTGAAGAGAGACTGCAGGGACACAGGGCTAGGATGGTGGGCTTTCTGAGCAGTAGTGGGGCAGAGCTGGCTATGCTAGATACCTGGCCCTTCACTTTTTCATGCCTGAGAATTGGATGTCCCCCAACAACAGAAAGAAACTGTAGGACAAAGGTAGCATGTTGGAAACCCTTCCTTCTACTCCCCTTTCCCGGCTCCAGCATCCTGGGACACAGCCCAGATGGGAGAAGGACGAATGACTCCTTCCGCCCGGCCCTTGCCCTGCTCCCCAGCCTCTTTGCTGTTGTCCCTTTGTGGAACTACCAGGGACAAAACCTGAAGTAAAATGACTGACTTACCTCGAGTTGAACCTTTCAGAGAATGACCACGTCTCTCTGTCTGGCCTCCTTGGTTGGAGAGCGTGTGAGAGGGAGAGGAGTGAGGGTGTCTACTGAGAGTGTGTGTGTCTGTGCCAGGCCAGGGCCCGCCCCCACATTCCTAATCAAATGCTGTGAAGAGAGGGGTTGAGGAGCCCGGATCCTGGCTTTTTCGGCTCTGCTGCAGGGGCGGAGCTCACACTCAACCGCGCAAAATCCTGCTGTCTGCCTGACTCTATAAAAACCACCTTCTTTCCACTCATCTGCCCTAAAGCATTGGCAGCTCAGGGTCTCTTTCTGCTGAATGAGTTAGTGGCGCCCTCGAAGTTATTTGTACAGTCTCTTACGAAGCGCCTGGATTTCTCATTAAACCCACAAGGGCAGATGCAGGGATGGGGAGGGCCAGGATTTGGGAAGAGGCATCTTAACTCTTTCAGCAACCCACGGGTCCCACGGGAGAGCGAGGGCTCACCCTTCTGGGCTCCGGCGCCCTCTACGGGCAGGTGGTTAGGCTAATGGACTAAGGGAGAGGACACAGGACAGCTGGCTCTGGCTCCAGTTCCATCCCTGACCAGTGTAGACCTGTCTGGGCTGTAGGGTTTCTCTCTCGCCACTGTGATAAAAGGGAAGAAAGGGACTCACATTTGTTGATCACTTACTGTTCACTAGCCTCATGCACTTTCGCCTGTCTCATGATGATCTTAGGGTTAGCAACAAGTACCTTGTTGAGTTGTAGCAAGGACTCTGTGAGGTAATTTGTGTGAGGCCCCCGGCCCAGAGATGATTGCTGTTGTGGCCATTTTACAGATGTAGAGACCCTGAGCAAGGGGAAGATGAGGTCGGAGAAGTAGGCAGGAGCTAGACCATGAAGGGACTTTTAGGCCATGGCATGGATTTAACTTTTATTCTGAATGTTTAAGCAGAGGAAGTGAAAAGATCTGACCTACATTTTTAAAAGCACATGGGAGAGACTGCTGTGTGGCAAAAAGCAGGAAAGTGTGGAAGCAGGAGCTCTAGCCCGCCTTTGTTGAGAGATAATGGCAGATTGGGCTAGTGCAATGGAAGAGGGAACAATGTATCTTTAGACAAGGAATCTTGAAAATGGACCAGATAGGGAGTTAGAGGAAGTCAAGGACGAGTCCTTGATTTTGAGTTTGAGCAACTGGTTGGGTGGTAGCACCATTTCCTGACATTACAAAGATGGGGAGGGACAGAGTCTAAGTTAGAGATGCCTGTTAGGCATTCCAGTGGAGATGCATGCAGGCAGTTAGATAGATGAGTCTGAACTGGAAGTTCAGGGGCTAGAAGAATTTGGATTACTTAGAATCTCAGTAGCTTAGATGAACCCTTGCATCCTGAATGCTCTTTCCTCAACTAACTGCCTCATGCTAACATCCAAGAAACACCCTTCAAATTGTTTTAAATTGTGGTAACTGACTCATAACTTAAACTTTACTATCTTAACAAATTTTAAGTGTGCAGTTCAGAAGTGTTAAGTATTGCTGTACAGCCAGTCTCTAGAACTTTTTCATCTTTCAAAACTGAAACTTTATATTCATTAAACAAAAACACCCCATTTCACCCTCCCTCAGCCCCTGGCAACCACCAGAGTAGAAAGAACGACTTTCCACCTCTATGAATTTGACCACTCTGCATGACTCATATAAATGGAATCATACAGTCTTTGTCTTTTTGTGACTGGCTTATTTCACTTAGAATAATGTTCTCAGGGTTCATCCATGTTGTAGTGTGTGTCAGAATTTCCTTCCTTTTAAAGGCTGAGTAATTACTGTATGCATATACCACATTTTGTTTATCCATTTATCTGTCAATGGACATTTGAGTTGCTTACACTTCTTAGCTATTGTGAATAATGCCGCTGTGAATATGGGTGTACAAATATCTCTTTGAGATCCTGCTTTTAATTATATTGGTTATATGTTCAGAAGTGGAATTGTTGGATCATATGGTAATCTATTTTTAACTTCTTTGAGGAGCTGCCATATTGTTTTTCATAGTGGATACACCATTTTACATATCCACCAACAATGCACAAGGGTGTGAATTTGAATCGTTTCTTATTTTTTAAAAGTACCAACTGAGAAAGCCTCAGATTTGAATTTGAAGAATTTAGAATTTGAATTTTAAAGAATGACACTTTTGGTTGCTCCAATAAGGTTGAGCTGTTGACATAATATGAAAGGTCCTTATTAGGGACCCAATCTCCTCAGGAATTTCAAAGAGTTTTTAAAAAGATTAAATATAACGAATGGACCTCTGCTGACTACCTACTATAAACTAGATGGTTTACGTATGTTATCTCATTAATAATCACAGTAGATATTTTGTGTTGGAAATAGGGGATCACAGATATAAAGTGATTGGATAGTGGTAAAATAAGGATTTGAACCTTGACCTGCACGACTCCAAAGACCTTTCTCACAACACAAGGCCAGAGGACTGGTGGAGTGTAGGGGGTAATGACCACCCTGCTGTCAGGGCTGAACTCAATTAATATGGAGTGCAGCTAATTACAGTGGCCCAATCTGCTTGAATTTGGGGACAGGGGATTGTAAAGATGAGAGGGGGCTGGGATACAGGGTTTCTCTTCCTGACCCCACACATATTTCATTTCAATTTAATGCATATGAGCATTTACTGTGGGCCTGGCATGCTCTTAAGTGTTCGGGACACAAAGAAGGTTTTGATAGAGTACCTGCTCAAAATAAAGCAGATGTATAAGCAGCAAACTCTGATCTCATGACGGAGGCAGAGTGGCCTTAATGTGAAGATGGTTATAAAGAATGCACAGATGGGCTTCCTTGGTGGCGCAGTGGTTGAGAGTCCGCCTGCCGATGCAGGGGACACAGATTCGTGCCCCGGTCCGCGAAGGATCCCACATGCCGTGGAGCGGCTGGGTCCGTGAGCCATGGCCACTGAGCCTGCGCGTCCGGAGCCTGTTGCTCCGCAGCGGGAGAGGCCACAACAGTGAGAGGCCCGCGTGCCGCAAAAAAAAAAAATGCACAGATAACTTTCCCATCATTTTTGAGTCTAGAAAGCAGTCACTTTTCAATGGAAAACACTAGTTCTGGCAACTGGGCCTGAGAGACACTCCTTAGCTGGATCTAGATAGCCTGGACAAATACACCTATTAGGTACAGATGTTAATTTTTTTAAATTCCAGCATACCGAATAATACTTCACTTAGTAACAATGAAAGTCAGCAGAGTCTGGGGGCCAAACATTGATTGGGATTCTTTCCAACTAAGATCTACCAAAAAACACAGTATCCCCATGTGGATTTGCACTAGGTCTTTAGTCACCTATTCTGTTTCAAGGTAGACTTGGGAGGAAGAAAAGAGGGAGGGGATGATTGAGATCAGGTCAGGAGGAAGAGTTTCAGGGAATCATTCACTGTTCAAAAATTCCTTTGTCAATGGATTCTAACCTCCATTTTGACTACTGCCTCTCTGTTTCCCTGGTTCCTGGATCTAGACCCTCAGAGCTTGATTTCAGTATAGGAAACCAAGTAGGGGATCCTGACGTCTCTCAGATTGCCAAAGGAATCCGCATGTGAAGAAAGTTCATTTGGGACACTGGTGCTTTCTGGGAGGTGTCAAGCCAGCACTACCCAGTTACTAGACTGCAAGCAAACTAAGGAAAGAGGCTATGTTATTCATTTCTGTAGCCCCTATCCCCAGCTGGGCATATAGTGCTTGGCGCTTAGTAGGTAATTGGTAAAGTATTATAAAGTGAACTGTATTTTTGGTTCCCTACAGAGTCTGCCTGTCTTCAGAACCCAATGTTTGGTAGAACAGCCACCGTCAACCAGGACAGGAAAACCCTTAGGCCTTCAGGCCAGTTAGACTTTCCAGGGGTTCATGTCATTGCTATTTCCTTCCCACCCAGAAAAGTACAAGTTAAGCCACAGCCACTAGGCAAAGCTGATTCCCTTTGATGTTTGGACCCACCCTGTCTGGAAGAGACAAAGTGCCTTCTGACTCAAATTCCTACCAGCAAAGAGAGTTATGCACCTGTGGCCGCCAAACCCTTCCACTTCAACCTTCACAGAACCCAAAAGCCACTGTTTTTATAAAACAGCCTCTGATCCCAAACAACCGAGGGATGAGGGGTAAGCCTGAAATCCACCCAAACAAAATTATTGAGTTGGATATAAAGAGGTCAGTAGAAAGATGATCATGGTGGTACAATCCAGGCCCTGCTGCTTGCCCATCCTGAAAACTCTTGATGCCAGAGAGGGACTGTTTACTAGTCTGAGGTTTTGATGGGAAGTCCTGGCTATACTGGCACTCAACAGTGGTATCTCAGAGTTTCCAAGGGAGATGTTTCCCCTTATTCCCTTGGCACTGAGTGGTCATTAGAAGTCCTCACCATGGATAGTCTCCTCTCTCCAGAGGATGAAACAAAGATGTTGGAGCTGGGAGAATGGCTTGTTTTCTTTCAAATGCAATAGGAGAATAAGAACTTGGAACCTCAAGTTCCAAGTTCTGGGAAATGCATTGAGGGCTTCAGAATTTCCTTTTAATAAGCTCTTTAAAAATAAGACAGAGAACAACCTTTCTTATTTAATGGATAGTATCTCTTATTTTTACTGTATATTTACTGCATGCTTGCTATTATTAACATGATGAGGACATACATGACGGATTCCAGAAGATCACCTTCTGGAAAATATGAGTGTATCTGAGTCAGGAAAGGGAGGTTGTTGGTTCAGGGAGCGATACCTAAATGAGGATGGAGGCAGAGGAGACAACCTGAAATTTGAAACCTGGAGGGTTTGGTCATTCAGTGACTCAGTATGGGACATCCCTCTATGTTCTGCAAATGAGCTAATGGTTCCCCTCAGACTGTGCTTGGGGCTGTTGGAGAGAACAGGTGTAGGATAGACCAGTTCCCAGGATGCTGGTACCTGTCACGGATGTTACCTGGCTGTAGGTGAGACCAGGTCTGGATATTCGCTCTAAAATACCACGTACCATTTCTGAATTCTCACCACAACCCTATGAGATAGGTATTTTCATATCTTACTTTTACAGATGAGGAAACCAAAGTTCAGAAAGGCTAATTAATTTGTTCAAGGTCGTATAGCAATTAAAAGCAGCAGGGCTTGGATTCTAAACTTAAGTCTGTCCACCCCTAGAGTCTGAGTTCCTAACCAGTATGCTTTATAGAATCTCCAGAGTAAAGGAAAAAGCATGGGTTGGGGACACAGATATATGTTCACATTCCAGCTCTACCACTTACTAAAGTAGTCTCTGTGACTTTGGGCTAATTGCTTAAACATCAGTGAGACAACGTTCTCATTTGTAGAATGGGAGCAATAACCTTAACCTCATGAGATGTTGGGAGGACTAAATGACACAAAGGACATAGACTCCTAGTAGGGAGGCGGCCACACGTGGACCTTCAATAAATGGTAGCATCCTTTGGTTATTTTAGTAGATTGTCAGCTCCCTGAGGAACGAGGCAATGTCGTTGTGCCTCCCACTAGTACAATGCTTGGCCAAGTGCCTGGCACGTATTAGCCCTTTTCTAAGCATTATGAATAAATGAAAGGTGAAGAAGCTGGATTTTACTAAAGGGTAGTAAACATACTTTGGTAACTTAAACCAATCAGAGAGAAGCTAGCCAAGGGTAGAGGTGGGACTTTCAGGGCTAGAATTATTGAACTGCCCCAAGGAAGGGCAAGAAAGATGACTATAAGGTCAGTGTAGAACCCTCCACAGACAAATGTACAAATATCTTTGGGGGACAGATAGGGAAATATCTTACTTATCTTGGGGGTCATGGAAAGGTCAGGATTCAAGAGCCTTGTACAGAGCAGCCCACAAGAGGAGATGCCTCAGCTCCTTCCCAGACGGGAGTGTAAGAATCAGGTTTGGGTTGGGGAGAGAATACCACCTAACTGGTAGCACCACTCTGAATACCCTCAGGCTGAGGAGAGTGGTTAACTCCTACCTGGAGATGGATGAGGCTGAGTCCTCAAAGCAAGAATTAGGAACAGGTTCCATGAGCCCATCCAAAGGTCTGTGGACTTGGATCTAGTTCAGTTAGGTCTGCAAAGACCAGGAATAATGATCCTTAGTACCATGTGAGATATCTAGAACTCTAGTTCTTTCTGTGGTCCCTGAAATAAAACAATAGTTTAACAATTAAATAAAAAACAAATAAGAAAAATTCCTTAAAAACCAAAAGAGGAAGGGCAATATATTGTCATTGTCTTGGAAAGGACAGGGATTTTGAGTCAGGCAGAATGGCTTTGAATCCCAGAATCTAGAGCATGCCCCTTAATTTCCTTGGTTTCCTTAAT
Source organism: Grampus griseus (assembly GCF_964374135.1). Lineage (NCBI taxonomy): Eukaryota > Metazoa > Chordata > Mammalia > Artiodactyla > Delphinidae > Grampus > Grampus griseus. The sequence continues at coordinate 61,190,197 of NC_139017.1, forward strand.
TTCCTTGGTTCTCCTTCAGGTTCCTTATCTGTAGCATGAGGATGTTAACACCTAGCTCTTTGGGTGGTTTTAAAACAATTGTAAGTATCTAGCACAGCACCTGGCACATGGGAGACATTTAGAAAATGTCATTTCCTTTCCTCACCTTGCGTGTTTGTCCAGGAACTCGTTAAAAATAGGACCTTATATCCTAATCTATGGGAAGGTCAGAGGGAAGACAATTTTAGTAGGACTGTAGCTGGTGACAGCCTGGAAAGAAAACAGACTAAATACCTGACACTTGTAAGAAAAAACAGAAATGGGGGTTAGCAGGCCCAAAGGGTCTAGGAGTCTGACAATACAGCCCTCCATTTAGGAGGAGTGGTTCTCAGCCCCGGCTGCACATGGGAGCCACTGGGGTGGCTTTGGAACACACCCGGGCCCAGGCCCCACTCCAGACAAATGGAATAGAATTTCTGCAGTTGGAGCCTGACATCTTTTTGTGGACTGATTGATGACTTTAGTGTGAAACCAGGTTTGAGAGTGCTATCCAGAGGCAGGGGGATGATCATGATGACTTCTAAGATAGAGGTCATCCTAACATCTAGCTCCAAAAAGAAGGGCTTTTCAAACTTTTATTTATGAAGTACCCAGAAAAGGAGAGAATGAATGTGATCAAGGAACATAATCCAAAGCAGCTCATTCAAACTGAAATCTCACATTTGATGTAAAAAAATCATCTGAATTTTGTTCCATAAAGCATTCATGTTTATTTCAATAGAAATTACCCCTCCTCCCCCCCCAAAAAATCTCCTTTAGTAAAAATGGTGCCCCAGATATGCCATGCTTCTCCAGGGCATCATGCATCCCAGGAATCCCCAACTGAACAGCATAATTTTAGGTCATTCACCTTGGCTGACAAGCTCCTCGGCCACTGGAGGGACAGCTGGGCGGGGGGTTGCCCCTGTGCGTGATGCTGGCTGTGGGGTCACCCAGAGCAGGAACTGACAGGCGCAGCTCCCTATGTCTGTTGCTGTAGCCTGAGGAGGGGGCACTGTTACTTCTTCCACAACTTTCTTGCTAGAGAAACTGCCCGATGGCTCCTAGCCAGGCAGCTTGGTAAAGCTTTGTGAAGAAATAGATTCCTTTCCCAATCCTCCTGAGGCTGTATTTCTAAGGGAATTTACAAGAATAGAAATTGTTTTCATCTTCAGTCAAGATACAGAAAGCTTCACTCTCTCCTCACTTCCTCCCACTTTTTAGATCCCCAACTGCTTTAAGAAACACATCCTTATGGGAGAATTTGCTCTCTCCTCTACCTCCCTACCAGCAGCCAGCCTCACAAAAAGTACTTGAACTTCACCTGCCCTGAGGCATTTCTGTCTGGCCTGCTATTTTCCTTTGGACCTGCCCCTCTCTCCAAATCCATTGCCCCCTCCTCCTCCAGCCCCCCATTTCATAAATTTCAACAAAACAACATCTTCCAGGAGCAAACATGTTCTGGTTTGAGGGGATAAGTGGGATGTGGGGTGTAGGATTAGAAGGAGCTGCCTTCTTTCCAGAGAACTAGAAGAAGGAAGCAGAGGGAATTAACGTTTTTTAAGGCTAAGTCCTCATACATCATTTCATTTAAACGTCATAAAACGCTGGAACACAGCTACAATTATCTCCATTTAACACATGAGAAAAACTGAGGCTCGAAGAGGTGAACTAAGATTTAAACACAAGCATATGGTGTGTATAGTATGTATGAATGAATGAACAGATAAATGAGTGAATGGATGGAGTAAACTAGGAAACAAAATTAGGATTCTTTTGACTGCACCACCTGCCCAAGGGTCGCCAGGAGTCCCAACTGTCAGTGATCCCCCTCAGGGAAATATACTGAAGGCCACTGTCCCTGGCTTCTCACAGGCAGTGCTAACTCCTTATTGTCTGTGTTTCTCCTGCTGCTGCGGCTCCCAGCCTCCCATTGTCGTCCCAGGGCAGCAGCAGAGGCGCTCAGCATTTGCCCTGGGACCTGTATTACAAGCTGTACTGTCTAAGTGAATCTTCTGTGCCCACCTGGGAAAGTTAGTTGGAAGGAAGTTCTCCCAGAAAGCCCCAATTCCAGAAGATCTGCTCCTGGGGTCTCCACCACGGAGTCCAGGACTGTGAGAAGCCACCTGACCTGCCGCAGAACACCCACCTTCCGTGTCTCTCTTTCTTCCAGAGCCAGGTTTCCATGAGAACCAAGCCTGAAGGGGACAGAAGGCCAGGTGTTCTCTGACTCTTTCTTTCTTTCTTTTTCTGTGTTCTGGCCTAGTTCTCTTTGACTCTGGCCCTGGTTTGTACTGACACTGCTGAAGGAACATCTCCTCGGACTCTGCACCCATGCCTAGGGCATCGTGGGTATTCAGTCAAGGTTTGATGAAGTGCACTGAGTGGACAGCTGCCAGACATACCATCTTGTCTCAACAGGAGGGAAGAGAGCCCGGACAGGACAAGAAATGGAGGAGAGGAGGGAGACACTGGGGAAGGGAGGAGGGGCCCTGAGTTAGGGAGGCCCTGGTCTTTAGTTGGCTGCTGTGGGTTTGCTGGAGGAGAGGAGTTAGTGTCACCGATTAGTGGGATTTGACATGAACAAGTGCTGTTATTTGGAAGGGAATGAAGAATTGACAGGTTAGTAGCTGAAGAGATGTTCTTGCCTAGTCACACTTTTGTTCTTAGAGACCTGTGTCTGCAGCCCAGGGCTGGGAGCCCCATGGAAGCTCTGAGCTGTGTCGCTATATCATCAGGAGGCATTTTAAGTGAGTGAAAAAAGTGACTGGGGTTCAGGCACAAAGCTGATGCTTTAATTAACGTCCTCTCCTCTCCTCTCCTGATTTAACGCAGCAGGAGGGATGGGAAGAGAGCACCAGCTGGTTATAGGTAAAGGAAAGTCAGATTTTGTTGTTTCTTTTTTTCTTTTTCTTTTTTTTGGCTGGATGCCTCTCCAACTACAGAGGACCACCTCCTGACAAACCTCCTCCCTTCTGCATTATTCATCCTCTTGCTTCTTATGCATATGAGTGCCTGTGTGTGTACACGTGCATGAGCACTGGGGAGGGCGATAGGTGTGCACAGTTTGCCTGGTTGTGCCGGTTCCCTACCTCATGCAGACTGTTGTCTGTGCCCCGGGCTGCCAGCAGCATCTCCTAAAGCCCAGTACCTCCCACGCCTGGGGAAAATGCAAGGAAACAGCAAGGAGCCATTACCTAAGACCTCTGGCTTCTGGCAGTTGAGTGGGCTTGGCCACCAGGCAGAAGGAACCTTGAGTGCTGCTGGCAGGGTCTCTGGCAGCTCATGTAGTAACTGTGGCTCCAACCCGTCAACCAGGGCAAAGGAGCCCAGAGGCATGAACTCACTTCCACTTTAAGCTCTGGGATTCAGAGAGGTCACCTGGCCCCATTCATCTGGGGTCATTAGGGATGTGCCCTCAGGGGCAGCAAGGCAGCTCCTCTAGAGGTTGGTGACCAGGCGCCTGCTAGAACCCAGCATCCTCTGGGGCTTAGAGCAGGTGACGGATGGAGGAGAGCTGGGGCCCCTCTTGCTTGTCAGTCTAAGAAAGCAGTCTTCCTGGTGAGCTTACAGCACCCAAGATTGTACTCTCCTCACCTCACACACACTGTCCTGTCCACCCAGCCCTACTGGGATCTTCATGCAAAGTAATAAACCCAGGGCTAATGGCCCTAACAGCAGAAGAAGCCTGGGTACCAACCCGGAGCGCCCAGAGCAGCAACAATTTGGCCACACTCCTTCCCCCTGGTACACATCCAGCCCTACAGGCTTTGGGTCCCTCCTGGCCCCTGCCTCTCCAGGGACCCTCCCCGAGGAAAGCAGTACCCTTTAAGTGCTTGGAGATCAGTGCAGGAGGCGCCAGGGGAGTGTGTGTGTCATTCACTAGCTAAAAGCAAATCGTGCCTTCGCACTTGGCCGCAAGTGCCCGCAGCCTCCCGCTTGCTATTGTCTCTGGAGCCTGCCCTGCATTTCTGTGAGCCTTCTGTGGGCACCGCTATGTGTGAAGACACTCAATGAGAATAGGAACTCATTGGATTTGCTGACAATTCCCTACTACATGAGATGCGTAAATTAGGACATATTTGCTCACTGCAGAGGGATGGGTGCTCCACGTGGGAACTGTGTTCTCTGCAGAGCACCACCGCCTGTGGGCACATCAGTGTACGCGTGGTAACATATGCCTGCACAGTCTGGCAACAACACTGACCAGGGAGGCTGAATTGAACCACATGTAGTGGAACATGGTTGCAATGTGCTTTAGAGGAGAGTTAAGGCAAGCTGCCCTCATCTCTTCTCATTGCAGAGGAGTAAGCAAGCCAGTGGTCATATACACCAAAGGCTTCACACATTGCACACTTCCACATATACGTACATATTTTATTGAGATAAAAATACGATTATCCATTTAAATGCACAATGCAGTGTCATTTCGTGCATTCACAATGTTATGCAGCTACCACCACTCTGGTTTCAAAAGATTTTTGTCACCCCTGAAGAATGCCCCTCACCCAATAAGCAGTCACTCCCCATTCTTCCTTCCCACTCAGTCCCTGGCAACCACTAATCTAGTTTCTGTCTCTATGGATTTGCCTATTCTGAATTTTTCATACAAATGAAATCATACAATGTGTGATTCTTTGACGTCTTTAACTTAGCATAATGTCTTCAAGTTTCATCCAAAGTGTAGCATGTATCAGGGCTCCATTCCTTTTTATGGCTGAATGATAATCTGTTGTGTGTATATACCACAATTTGTTTATCCATTCATCCATTGATAAACGTTGGGGTTGTTACAGCCTTTTGGCTATTGTGAATAGTGTTGCTATGAATATTTGTGAACAAGTATTTGTTTGAGTACCTGTTTTCAATTCTTTGGGGAATATACCTAGTAGTGGAATAGTGGCTAATATGGTTAAACATAATTCTATGTTTAACTTTTTGAGGAAATATATTTTTTATTTGATCCTCACAGCACCCCTGTGAAGTAGAGAGGGCAGATATTAGAGAGAATGCATATTAAGCATCTAGGTCGTTCATTACCTACACATAATAAGTGCTCAATAAATTTTAAAATATTATTATCAGATGCAGAAACTGAGGCTCAGAGAGTTCAAGTGACTTGCACAAGCTCCCTATAAATAATAGAATCTAAACTAAATCCACGGCTTCCAATTTTAGACCATAGAGCCAGTCTTCTTCCAACAGATTTCAGGAACTCAGGCCATGGATTTTCCCCAGGAAAAAAAAAAAAAACCAATAGTGTGAATTTCCCCTTGGGCTCAGGGACCTGCCCTGCCCTAGCCCAAGGAGAAGAGACTGGAGAACTGAGCAGGGAGAGACCTCCCACTCTGCTCTCCCAACCTCTGCGCTGTCCTGCCTTCTCCCCGGACCTCAGCTCTGCAACAGCAGCCTGACAGCAGGTGGAGAGTGGCGCTGAGTGTAACTGACAGCTGGCTGGGCTGTCACTTCCCCTGAACTCCCATTGTCCCTCCAGAGCCCCTGGTTTTCCTGCCTTTGGCCCATCTGCAGAAATAGTTACAATGGACCTCCCCCTGGGGCAACCCAGGGCGGGCGTGTGACCCAGAGGCTCGCCCCGCGCAGAGGATCCATCTGCTTGTCTCTTCTCATCTGGGATCCCGCCTGAGCATTTCATGTCTGCATCAGTGTTTACTCACCAGCACCTCAGAGGGACTTGACCAGTACCCTCACCTCAGAGGGCTGGGTCTGCAGCCCAGAGGAGTTAAGTGGCTTTCCGGCAGTCAGGCAAGGGGGAAGACAGCACAGATTCCCGGCAGGCGCTTTCTGCCCAGCCCCCATTCTCTTACTCTGCCCTGCCCATGATACCGAGAGTAGGAGCACAGATTTCTGGAGAAGAGAGGTGTCGCAAACTCAGGCAGGAAAGATCCAAGAATCCATGTGGTTCACCCCTGCCTCCGGCTGAGATTAGGCTGAAATCCTGTGGGTCTAGCTGACCCCTGCACGTACAGCAGAGGCATCTCGGATGGGATGGGGAGGAAGAAGTGGCAGCCAGGGGGTCCTGGGGGACTTTGTAATTTTTGCTTTGTTTCTTTAACTCATCCATGATTGTTGCCCTTGGGCCTATCCTTCTGCTTTCCCCCCTCCCTCTCTCTCTCTTCTTGTTAAAAGTCTGTGGTTTGACTGCTTCAAAAAGTGGCAGCCACTCCCAGATTTTATGGTTCTGAAATGTCAAGACCAGTTGGGAGTTTTGTTTTTATTTTTCTCCTGAAGAGTAGGGTGGGGAAGAGCCCTAGAGTGTCCTAGCTTCAGGGGAAAGGCCTTAGGGGAAAAAGTTGACAGGTTTCTGTCTCTTCCTGTGGTCTCTGTTGATTCCTAATGATGCAAAGGTCAGAATGGAACAGAGAGGAATGGCCTGGCAGTGACTACCTTGGGCAGAAGGAAGGAGGAGTGATTGGCAGAGGGTGCCTGGGAGCTGGCAACGTTCTATTCCTTGACCTAGTGAGTGGTTATGTGGGTGTTGCTGACCTTGAGCTATACATTTGTGTTTTGTGCATCTTTTAAAAGAAAATATTTATTTGGCTGAGTCAGGTCTTAGTTGCGGCATGCGGGATCTTTCGTTGCGGCACTCAGGCTTCTCTCCAGTTGTGGCATGAGGGCTCTAGAGCGCGTGGGCTCACTAGTTGCAGCGTGTGGGCTCTCTAGTTGTGGCGTGTGGGATTTAGAGCACGCAGACTTAGTTACCCCACGGCATGTGGGATAGAACCCACGTCCCTTGCATTGGAAGGCAGATTTTTAACCGTTGGAACACCAGGGAAGTCCCCTGTTTTGTGCATCTTTATGTATGTGTATTGTTATATTTCACAACAAAAAAGCTTAAAGAAGAACAATCCTGGCTTACGAGTCAGAATATCTGGGTTCATCCGCGGCTCTTCCACTTATTTTTCATGAGATCATAGTATAGTCAACTTAATCTCTCTGGTCCTCAGTTTCCACATCTGTAAAATGGGATCAGCAAACCTTAAAGCTCTCAGGGTGGCTGTGAGGGTTGAGTGAAAAACTTGTGTATTGTTGAGACCCAGTAAACTATAAAGCATGATTCACATGTAAAATAGTATTTTATTTTATGGAGGGTCAGATAAGGGTGGAGATCAGCAGGAGAGCAGAGGCTGCTGATGGGACTGGGCCAGCCAAGGAAAGGTCAGCAGCCATGCTTCGGGTTTGTGGGGAGGGTGGAGGTATTAGTTTCCTAAGGCTGCCAGAACAAATTACCAAAACCTGGGTGGCTTAAAACAACAGAAATTTATTCTTCCACAGTTCTAGAGCCTAGAAGTGTGAAATCAAGGTATTGGCAGGGCCACACTCCCTCTGAAGGCTCCAAGGAAGAGCCTTTCCTTGCCTCATCCTACCTTCTCCTGGCTCCCCGTAGATCTTGGATTTCTTTGGCTTTGCAGCTGCGTCACTCCCATCTCTGCCTTCATCTTTACACCATCTTTTTCTTTGTGTGTCTCTGTGTCCAAATTTCAGTCTCCTTTCTCTTATCAAGATATAGGTCATTGGATTTAGGGCCAACTCTAGTCCAATATGACTTCATCTTAACTTGACTACATCTACATCAAAGACCCTATTTCCAAATAAGGTCATATTCTCGGTACCAGGGATTAGGACTTCCACATATCCTCTTGGGGGACACAATTCAACCCATTGCAATGGAATTCTGGATGGAGAGATAGAGAAACTGGACTCAGGCCCCACTTCTACCACTTTGTGGACTTGGGCACTGGCTTCTTCAGCCTAAATGAGAAAATAAGTAGGAAATTAGAATTTGTTAAATGCCTGTAACGTGGTGTAAGGGTATTGTGAGGTTGACAATGTCATCCTTATTTTTCAGATAAAAAGATTGAGGCTGGGAAAGGGCATGGAAGTTACTCGATCCCACTGCTAGTAAGAAGGGTCTTCTGGGATATGAGTGGAGAGGAAGTGCATGGTGACCCCTTCTGGGGCTCAAATTCAACAAGTCAAAGCCATATGATTTTATAAAACACCAGAGGGTTTATTCCTGGTCCCCAAGTGAATCAAAGGATAGGAAGTTAAAAAATAAACTGTAGTTGAACTCAGAACCCAGGACTTACACTGCCTTGTGGAAATGGGTGTAGACCCCTGAGAGAGGATGCACAGCTGTGTAATTCCCTCTGCTCAGTGGCCAGCTCAGCACAGAGTCCTGCATTGGTCACGTGATATGGGCTGTGGCGGACAGGACAGATTCAAATCTCTGCTCTGTCTGCAACTATAAAGGTCCACAGCTCCCACCCCAAAGTGCCCTGACCCCTGACTGGGCTATGGCATAGGTTCCTACCTTGGTTATAATGTTGCTGTTGGATTGTCTGTGGGTGCTTGGCCTGTCCATGTGTCCGCCTCAGACTGAGAGATCCCCAGAGACCATCTGGTAAGCATTCAGCACAGCTCACTGTTCAGGTACCTTTCAAATGTAAGCACTGTGCTAGGGATACAGACAAGGGTTGGTTTTCCCACTCCAAGGAATTGGCCCAATTTTCCAGCAGACATTCTCTCTTTCTAACCCACTGGCCAGCTCCTTCCCAGGGATCCATCTCCCCAGCAGGTGAGGACTGATCTTCTTTTGCTCTGACCATTTTCTGGGGCCACAGATGCAGCTGCCAACACTTCTGGTCACAGCTCCAGGTGCAGAGGAAAGGAAAAAATGATGGTGTTTGCTCATTTAACAATTTTGAATAGAACCTTTCAGAAGGGCCTTTGGCTGGCTAGTGGTCTAGCAGCCAGCAGAAACTAATGCCAGGTATAGCAATAGCCTGGAGAAGTTGTCCCTTCCAGCCTCTCCCTTGCAATATGCTGCTCCCCTAGAGAAGACTAAAGATGTTCCAGTGTTTTCTCCCTACCTCTTGGGCTGCACTGGAAGTGCCCAAAGGAACAGTGGCTGAAATCAGAATTCTGGAAGGCCCCTCGGGTCAATGGCTCTCAAACTTGAATCTATCTCAGAATCACCTAGGGCAGTGGTTCTTAGAATTTTGTGTGCACCAGAATCACCTGAAGGGCTGTTAAAACACAGATTGCTGGGCCCCATCTCCAGAGTCTGTGGTACAGAGGGAGAATTTGCATTTATCAGAAGTTCTCAGGTGTTCATGATGCCACTGGTCTGTGACTACCCTTTAAGAATACTGGTATAGGACCAGAATCTCGGGCCCAGTCCAGGAGATTCTTAGTGAGAATAAGGTAGGGCCCAGACATCTGTATTTTTAACAAACTTGCAGGTGATTCTGAAGCACAAGGTTTAGGAAATCAATGCCTTAGAGCGACATTGTAAGTCAGGGCTTAGGACTCCCAAAGACACACTCAGGGGATACTGAGGAAGTGGACTTTGTGTACAGTTAGGGCAAGGACAGTGTCATATACAGAGACATCTCTGTATGTATTTGGAAGCAAGCAGCATGAAAGAGGTGTGAAATGAGAGTTTATTGCTGAGTGAAAGCTAGGACTTCCCCTGGGGTAAATGGAGATCACGCACTTTGTTTTTTTAATGAGGGAGACATTGAATAAAGCTAGTGGTCCTGGTTACATTCTGGGACTTTGCTCAGCCTGATTAGAGGATATTTCCCACTTTGGATTAAGAACCAGATAAGATTCTTGTATCTTCTTTCTCTACCAAATTCTCCTCTTCCTAAAATAGGTAGAATAATGTCAGTATCCCTCTGAGATTAGGAGGGAATGGGAACTCCCATGCCAGGTCTGATGAATTGGTAGTGACTCTTTGGAGCTCTGAGTCAAGGGGGGGATTTAAGTCTGAACTCAGCAGAAAAAGTAGGAAAGAGTGATGTGATCGATTAACAGTGGCTACCGCGGGTGCCTAGTGAGGATCTGCTATCCCTGGGCAAGAGCAGGAGGGTTGGGTAGCTGGCAGCCCCCAGAGGCAGGGGTTTACCAGACTGAGTCTTTACTATAATTCTGGTGGAGAGGCTGAGATCTTCAGGATGTGAGGAACTGGCCCTCAACAGCGAGCAAGAAAGCTGGTTGTCAGAACTGGGGCCTGAGGTCAGAGGTGGATGAACAGGCAAGGGCTTGATGCACAAATCCAGGGCTCCAACACCTTTAATCCCTCTTGCCCAGGTCCAGGACTGGAACACCAGACTGTGTTGGGGCCCCTGAAGGAGTGGGGACCAGGCAAGGCAGCCTGCTCGGGCAGCCTGGACTGACTCATTCTGGAAAGAAGACAGATTTGGGGCTCCTGAGTCCTGTTGGCAGTGCTGACCTCCCGTCCCTAACCGCATCCATCCAGGCTCTGCTGAGGGACTGGCCAGGCCTGGACAAGTCATTTGGAAGCGTCTGAGATCAGAAGAAAAAGAAAATAGCCCATATCTGGGAGATGCATTAACTTTCCACCCTGTGCTCTGACACCTGGTTTTCCACTGGGGAAATTCATGGGATGCCGCTGCCTCCTTCCTGACCTCTGTGTCCCTGGCTGGGCCTCCGGACCTTGTTGCTTCCTCTCATCCTTCAGAAGATGACCGTGCATCCATTCAGGCAAAGTTTAACAGCCAAGATCTCCCACCCCCCACCCCCTCCAGCCTCCTGTACTTGTGCAACCCCGGTTTCTGCTATGAGTCTGTGCACATTCCTATCTGAGGACAGAAGGGGTCGTGATGGGCTCACAATTAAGTCCTGGAACCGCAGTGTGGAGCCAGTTAGTGTGCAAGTCCCAAACAAATGTTGTGTGGCAGCGTGCGGAGGATCCAATCTGGCCCCAGGGTTTCTGGGCTCTGAATAGGGAGCAATAGGAAGGTAGCCCCTTACACCCCACCTAAAATAGCAAGACTGTGCAGGACAGCCCTGGACCGGCACCCAGACGTAAAAATCACCCCTTAGAGCATTGCCTCTGCCCAGGCTGGCTCCCTGAGAATTCCCTCATTTCTTCACCAGCAACCTGGGGCCTCGGTCAGTTTCCCTCTCCTCCTCACTGTGCCACCACCTACCCTCCCCCAGTACAGTCGGAAAGTGGCCTTTTCAGCTCCCCTTCTCTGGCTCCCTCCCATCCTCCAAACCACAAGTACACAAGTACACGGGTCTTTCTATTTAAAGATGTCTCTACGTGGAAACAGACAGGAGGTAACAGAATTGTGGAAGATATCCCCAAAGGTTTTATAAATTTTTTCTACCAGGAAAGAATTTCTACTGGGCAGTGGCTGACTCACAGTGACACAGCAGGCCAGTGATGCCTGGGGACACATCTGCTCCTCTTAACAGGGTTATATATTCCATGCGATCAGGGGCAATGCACGGTCCTCAATGATCCACAGGGTCTAGTGGTGCCTGCACACAGTAGGTCCCTCATTCATTTTTTTTCAACAACTCTTATTGAGAGTCCTTAGGTGCCAAGCATAGGGACTACATTGATAAACAGGACTGTGGAGTCCCTGCTTTTAAGGAACACATGGCTGAAGAAAGAGATGAACATATATCATTGCAAAAGAGGATGTCATCATAAACCCTGTCAAGGTGGGGAGTTACTAATGCTTTTCCAGAGAGCCTTGAAGGATCAGGAGAATCTTGTCAGGTGTTGATGCAGAGAAAGGACATGGCAGACAAAGGGAGCAGACTTGGCCATTCCTCAGATGCATGGATGGGCCAGCAGGAAGTTATTACCAGAGTGGTCAGACTGAATGGGGAGGCCGTTCTGTCTCAGCATCCCCTCTCTGACCCCTTTGTTGTCCTCCTCTTATTAGTGTGGCAGGGATTGGTGACAGGTGGGGAAGATGGAGCTCCATGGTCTTTCCATCTTCCTCCCAGCTCTTCTCTAGACTCCTTCTCCCCTTTCAACACCACCCCCCACCTATTAAACAAGGAGAGGGGGACAGTTAGGGTAGGGCAACTGTATGGTATAGTGGCTCAGAGCAGAGACTTTGGAGTAAGACTGTCTGAGATCGAATTTAAGTTTTCCTACTTACTAGCTATGTGATCTTAGGACAACCCCCTCTATGTGTCAGTTTCCTAATCTATAAAATGGAGATAATAGTAGTGCCTCCTTCAGAGGGTTACTGTGAGAAGGAAATAACATGCAAAGCCCTTAGAAATAGTACCTGCCACATGGAGAGTAGCTATAAGTGCTAGCAATCATTACTACTCCCACCTCTACTACTATTGTTACAGGATTCTAAGTTATGATAGCTCAGGGTCTCTTTGGAGTATCTCTCATTCCAGATTCCGTAGAACTGATACCCTTAAACCAGTAATCCCCAAACTCTTGTGTGCATCTGGATTACCTGAAGAGCTATTGGTGCAGTCACGGGGGTCTCTGTCTCAGGAGATTCTAACTCAGTGATTCTGTGTTGGGGCCCAGGAATTTGTAATTTTATCAATCTCTCTGGGTGTTTCTGATGAACACCAAGGACGGTGAACTTTGCAGAGGCTGATTGTTCCCTCTTTCGGGTTTAGGGACTGGGCATTCTTGTTCTATTGCTCCTGACCCTCAGGGCTGGATTAACTGGGCACTTTGTTACCTTAGAGAAGCATACCTGGGGAGGAGATTCGAATGTATTTGCATCTTGTTGGCAATCAGGAAGGGATACGGACAATCTAAACAAAGGGTTTATTTGTTATAACACTTAGGAGTGAGGGTAGGGCTTCCAGGGACCCAAGCCTGAGAAACCTTGATTAAATGTGAAGGAGGGATGGTGCAGCAAGGTCTAGGTTACAAAAGGAAAGTTTTTTCTTGTCCAGGGGTCCAGGAGAAGAAGAAGAGGACCCGGGGGTGCTAAGGTGGGGCAGAGCAGAGGTATAGACCAGCCCTAAGCCAGGGAAGCTGAGATGCAGATCCTGGGAGGGACGAGCAGTCGTTCCACTGACTTCTTGTGTCCCCTGGACAGCTATCTCCTTTCTCCTCTTTGCAACTTCAACATTTTGACCCCTTTTTGCTCCTGTGTTTCCTCCCATTTCCTGTTGAGAGGAGGATCTTGCCTCTTTGTGGAGGAAGGCCAGAGAAGACCTTCAAGAAATACCAGGCCCTAGAAAGAAACAGCATGTTAGCTGAGGAGAAGCAGCTGCCTTTCATATCTGCACCAACAAATTGTTAAGCAAATCAATGACCCTTCAAGGCTGCTTCTCAGGGGAGGAAAAGGAAGAGAATTATGATCTAAGGCCAGAAGTCTTAGCTGACTTTGGTGCACTTCAATGGGGAGAAAACTTTTAGTTAAAAGCTGTTTTAGTGCTGATCCAAAGGGAAATTGAGCCAAGTGAACTACAAAGTAATTTCTGACCTTGGAAAAATAAAAGGCAAAATCCAGCTCCCCCTAAGCACCCCCTCCCCAGGCCTAGAGAGAACAGAGTTGATTATTGCTATGCCTGCAGGTTATGTTCACTCCAGTAAGACCGTATTTAAATGTATGGTGTTTACCAAGCTGTGGCTTCAGAGGTAGCATGAAAGGTCTAGAAGGGGTTGAGGGGCCTTCACAGTGAGTTCCATGACTGCTTCCAACTCTGCTCAGCTCCAGCTCCCTCTCAGCCACGGGCCGCCACTAGGGAACAGCAGTGATGCTTTCACTTCTTCGGGGCTTCTCATGAAGGAGAGCTGCTAAGGGTTTAGGCCCTGGAACTCCCTCAAATGTGTATGCCTGTCATTTCTGGTAATGTCTATTTCATATCCGTCATTCCACTTCAAAATTTTTTTAAACATTTCATATATCATGACTTCATATTCTGTGTCTGATAATTTCAATACCTGAAGCTCTTGTTGGGAAGCAGGGGGCTACATTTGTTGTGGTGGTTTATTTGTTGTGTGTTTACTGATCTTTGATGGCGAGGTCATATTTGATTTTTATTTCTGAAAAACCTAGAGAACTAAAATGAAGATTCTTTCCTCAGTGAGAATTTGCATTTGCTTTTGATTGAAGCTAGGACCACTACGGACCACAGAAAGCTTTATACCCTAGTGGATCCTTGGCTAAACCTCAGGGTCTTGGGTTCAGCTCCTCCACTTTGCTGATGGCCCAAGGCTTAGTCTCCTAAAAGCAGCCCTGATATCAGCATTTATCCTCTGGACAACTCTCACCTTTTACTTACGCTTAACCATTCACAGTACTGGTTTTAGTTCATGGTTTATAAGGCCTTTTTTCATCCTTGTAGAATTATTTATTACAAGTCTGGCACTGAAATAACAATTATATTTTGTATAGGGTCTAGTTGTTTTGTAGCGGAAATCTTCAGAATTTTTAGTCCATCAAACTGCTGCATTATGAAGTCGAGATTTAAATTTATACCCTGCCTCTGACATGTGCTAGCTGCATGGAACTTAACCTTTTGAGTCTCAATTTGACTCTCTGTGAAAAGATGTGTAAAAATACCTCGCAGTTGTTCCCATCCATTTCCCTGCAAATTGTAATAGATGATATTCACATGAATGACACACCAGATGTGTATAATACCAAAAACAATTTTACAGGGAAGTAAAGCACTACAGTAGTCTGTATTTGTTACAACTATTAATGTATGTGAGATGTAGTTACTACAAGCACAGATAAGATAAATCTCGTGTTATGTGAAATTTGCCTACTTTTACTAATTTTTCCCCCCACCCAAAATGGCATTTTGGAACAGAAATCAGCAAAAGACTTATTATGTGATAACCTTGATTCTGTTTTAATTCTAACATAATATAAAAAATGTAAATAATTTGAAAACTTTGGTATTCTAAGAGGTCTTTGTATAGCAAGGAGCTCATTCAAGCTGCTTTAGGGCATAGGCAGGCTGGTGGCTGCTCTGAAACCAGAAGGCTGGTGGGATTCAGCCACTTCTCTCTCCCTGTGCATGCCTCCTTTTCCTTATAGCCTCTGTTCACTCCCAGCTTTGCTTCCTCATAACCTCATCTTGCACACAACTTTCATGGCCTTTCCCTTCTCTATATCTTTCCACCTCAACATCCACTGTTAACTACCTCCTCCTTCCAATAGTTTCAACCTTGGATTTCTGAAAGCAACCATCTGAGAGTCCTGGTTAATCTTCTAGCCAGGGCTGGCCAGTCTGTGAATTGGCTGCCACTGGGTCACCTTTGCCCCAGTCAGCTGTATCTAAGAAGACAGAATCACAAAGTTACAGGGGCCTTGGGCAGGGCAGTTTTCCGTAGAAGTCTGTGGGTATGGTAAGCTTTCACTGAAGAAACACTTTAAAACTCTAGGGGAAACAACAAGGTAAAGGGTTTGTTACACCAGTGTGTCAGGACATGGTGATTATAACAAGCAAGGAGCACAGCAGCTGTTACACACACAGTGCTAAATATGTGAGTTTTCTTCCTGCCAGAAATTTTCCAACCCCAAACTTGTGAGGGCAGGTGGCTTCCTGAGGTTCTATTCCAGCTTTGATGCATGAACACATGCATCTGAAAGTATTCCTGGTAGTTGGGCCTTTGATGCACACCCGTTTTAGCCCTAACCCTCCAGGTGTCAGCAATAAGAAGAGGCACTGACTTCTCTGAAGTGATGCAGAGCCCTAGAGCAGAGTTGTCAGGACTAGGACAGTCTAATGGTTGACTGGGTGGACTCTGGAGCCAGACCACCTGGTGTGAATCCTGAATCCATCATTTACTAGCTATATGACCTTAGCCAAGTGTCTTTACCTCTTTGTGTCTCTTTTTCCTCATATGTTAAGTAAGGGTAATAATTATCTTTAAACGGTTGTGGCAGAGATTAAACGAGTTGACACACACAAAGCCCTCATGGCACCATAACAAAACCCAATAAACATAAGTTATTGTATTATTAAAACTTCCAGAGGTCATCCTGCTGATTGTATGCCCCTCCATGATCCTACTTCTAATTCACCTCAGAGAACTGAGTCCTCTCCTCTTAGAATCACCTGGAAGAGAATTCACAAACACTTCAGAAAGGCCTTATTGTATCCCATGGCCCATAAAGAAGTAGAGACATTTTCCCCTGCTCATTCTGCTACAACCCAATCTCATGTCTTCTTTGTGTCTCCTTGTCCTTAGAAGGAAGAAGGGCATGGGCCCTGGCCCCTTGCCCGTGTGCTAAAGGGGTCCACAGCTAGAGAACAGCCCTTTCCCTTTGAACAGTGGGAAGAGGGCCACGATGTTTCAGAGGCAGATAGCAGCAGCTGGAGAGAGGGGAAGGGAAGCTTGATATGTCCAAACTTGCCCCTTCAGGGGCCATGGTCTCTCATCTCTCCTCTTACAACATTCCTTCTAAAGAATTTTTAGCTTAAACTTAATGATGAAATCCTGTCCCTAGATGAAATCAACCATCCTTATCATGACAGAAAAATGCAAATATCTGGTACTTTTCCATTACACATAGAGAAAACATAGGGAGTCTTAAAAAAGAAATGTTTGGGTGTTTTAATCCTTTCTTCAAAATGTTTCATTCCTCTCTTTTTAGAAGATGATGACACTCTCCAAGCATTTCAACCAGGTTTGTGAAAGTCTCACTCCTGCTCACACGAATCACATCTGCATATGCAAAAATACAGACAGAGGAACACAAAAACATGATTTTATACACGTTCAAACACACAGGTATCTACGAAATGGCACTCACACATGCCTGTCTACACACACACACACACACACACACACACACGTACCTGCAAACATTCATTCACAATAGGTGGCACACATACATATGAACAAATAGAAACTAGTAAATAGAGCCATTTCTGCAGTGTTATTGCCACATACAAGCATCCTTCATTTTATTGTGCTTCACTTTATTGCATTTGCAGATATTGCATTTTTCACAAATTGAAGGTTTGAGGCAACCCTGCACTGAGCAAGTCTATCAGCACCATTTTTCCAACAGCATTTGCTCACTTCATGTCTCTGTGTCACATTCTGGTAGTTCTCTCAATATTTCAAACTTTTTCATTATTATTATATTTGTTATGGTGATGTGTGATCAGTGGTCTTTGATGTGGCTACTACTCCTCACTAAAGCCTCAGATGATGCTTAGCATTTTTTTAGCAATAAAGTATTTTTTAATTGAGGTATATACTTTTTTAGACCTAATGCTATTGCACACTTAATAGACTACAATATAGTGTAAGCATAACTTTTATATGCACTGGGAAACCAAAAAATTTGTGTGACTCATTTTATTGTGATATTCATTTTATTGCAGTGGTCTGGAACCCAGCCTGCACTATCACCAAGGTCTGCCTGTACTGACATGGAGTGCATATACACATGCATCTTTGGTGTGGCTAATTCACTACCAGGTTTGGGGGTAGGAAAGAAAATTGTATCTTTTCAGGGAGGTTCAGAAATCTAGCTGAATTCCTAAACCTGCTGGGTTCCCCATCTCCTCCTGTCTCAAGGGAAATGACTGAGTTTTTGAACGGAACTGAGGCCGGAGGATTATTCCAACTCAGAATAGTGGATCCTTGAACATGGGCCCTTGAGAGAGTCCAGTGGAGTCTAAGTAATGTCTACTATGAAAAGAGAAATGAATAACTCCACCACTGAAAACAAGTGTCCAGAAAACAGCAAGTTTATCCTGTGCTAGAGCCAAGGAGCAACCAGGTGCCAATTACATCCCTGGGGGAAGGAAAGGGCAATGCGAGCACAGACTGTGCCCTGTTGTAGGAGAGAGACCAGAGGCAGGAAGGGAGGAAAATCTGAATCTATAAGCTTTCTTTTTATATAAACCAGACTCATAAGTTTTCTTTATTTCAGCTGGAACTCACATCACAGCTGCCCTATTTACTTACCTACTGGCTGCATTCCTTAGAACCAGTTTTTTTCCTGTTCAAATGGAAACCAGGCAGAATTGGGAAAATATTTCTTCAGCCAGCTCCTCAGCACTGCTGTCTGAGGGAGACCATCTGACCCAGATGCCCTTTAAGTAAGTAAATACAGTTTTGCCCCGTCCCTGAGCAGAGGAGGGTGTACGAAAAAGGCAATGGAAACGTTGGGTTCCGGAGGTGGGCTGACGCTGGGGTTGTTCTAACTGACTTCCCTCAGGTCCGTGGAGTCCAGTGGCGTGCTGGTAAATGTTTAACAGCCAATTCTCGGGGCAGGGCGGGGCGGGGGGCTGATTCGTAGTGCCTGCTGATTTCCATGGCCTATTTGGAGCTACCAAAAGTGAAGTCCCTGAACATGGAGTTGGGAAGAGATGTGCACTGGCACTCCATTTCATAATATTTCTACCATCTGATACAATAGATGTACGTAACCTCCAGAACGTAAGTAATTATAAAACGCAGTAAGATAATTAGTGAGTGATGAGTGTTGAGTATTTATTACCTTTGTTTTTGTTTTGTTTTGTTTTCATTTTTTGGTTTCTTGGTTTTTTTGGCTAAGACGCACAGCTTGGGGAATCTATGTTCCCTGACCAGAGATCGAACTTGGGCCCCGGCCATGAAAGCGCTGAGTCCTTACCACTGGACCGCCAGGGAATTCCCACCTTTGTTTTTAATATGATGTAATTGTCAGTTTTTATAACTTAATTTCAAATGATGTAGAATGCCTTTAACAACCTGCTCACAAAGTTCTGGAAAATTGAACAGTCAGTTCTTGCAGGCCAGTGTGGGCTGCCTTTAGGGCACCACTGCTGGGATCCCTCTGTTACTTACAGTCCGGGAATAAATGCATTGGTGTTAAAACCACTCCCACTAGAAGCAAAGGCCACATCACCGGGGGAGAGGTTTAGAGTGGGTTCCATTTCCTTAAGGAGGTTCGGACTTCAGGAGACAGAACAGACAACTGCTTGGGGGAGAACAGAGGTTGACAAACACCATGTGGGTTTTTTGTTGTTGTTCTACCCACTCTGAGTATTTGACACATGGGTCAGGGGGTTCCATCTTACCCAGGCAGCTCCTAACTGTATGTGCTTCCACTAACATAGTTGAGATAGCTTGATAACTTCTAGTTTTATTCCCTTAAGATCTGTGTGCTCTAAGGATAGCTCTCTGGCTGGAGTTCCCCAGCATTATCTGGGTCTCAGACCTTTGCCACTTTAGCTGGAGGATCCTGGAGGTGTCTGTGGCTATATGCTTTTCCTTGTTACTTCCTGGACCCCACCTATAGGAGTTGGGATGCTACTTGTCTCCCAAAACTCTCTTGTGGGAAAACTTCATGCATAAGAGAGACAACATTTTACTCAACTGGGGTCAAGGGAGGCTACACATCTGGCCCCAGCCTCTGATCTTCTGAAAAATTGCTGAGCTTTATCCAAAGTACTCAGGTCCAGAAGTGGCAGTGTAAGGAAAAAAGAGTATAAGGATTGAAACTGGAAGAGAAAAATCCTATTAGTAGGGTTATAGGGCCAAGAATTGAGGTAGATTTTTTGTCGAAGGATGTACAAAATGTGCCCGGGACAGCAGGTCAGACAGCAGACAGCTGCCTCAGAAGTGTTTAAAGTGTGGAGAGGTGGGAGTGAACAATGGTAATAGTTTGGGTCTTCCATTTTAGGGTTGTCTCTGGTGGCCGCCTGCCGGCACAGTCAGTCTCACAATTCTTCACACTCATCAGGATCTTAGCTACATTGGCCCTGAAATTTAATGACCCTCATTCCCCTCCTGTCTTCTTGTCCCTCCTAACCAAGTGGGGATTCTATGGTCCTTCAGTGTAATCATCTCTTGTGTATGTCTTTGTCTTTCTCCAACATGCTTTAACGAGGTTCAGTACTGCCTGGAGATCCAGCTATACTTCCCTAGTAAATTCACTCCCCAATTCCCAACTGCAGTGGATGTATAGCCCCCACTCCTATTGAGGCAGGTCCCTCCCCAAATGTTGGGCTGATCCCATCTCCCCCTGTCTACTAAAGACCTTTGTCCTGCAGTTCTCCCCTCTCTCTCCTGAAACATCAATTATTTCCTTTCTACTTGATCAAAACTCTAAATTTCTTATAAAACTCTCTCTCTCTTTCTCTCAGTACTTCTTCTTCCTCTGCTTCAGGCCAGAAGCTGCAGAGGGCAGAAGGGATGGTGATCAGCTTATATTCTATGTCCCCACCTCGTGCGTCTCCTCATTTTCCCCTCCCTCACCAGGCTGCGTAGTTCTCCAAGGCCATTGCTCAAGGAGAGAGAGGAGATGCAAGGAGCAGGCAAGTTCTTACTTGACTGGTACTGTTTAGTATAGTGCTGATATTTTCTGGCCTTAGTGGATGTTTAAAGCTGACTTTCTTCTCTTGGGTCTAACATATGTTTCTTGGTGATGCCCCTGTTGTGGTCCTTTGATGGCAGCTTCCTTGATACAGACCATGCCTTTCCTCTGGCTGCCCATTTACCATTCCTCCCTTAGCTCATGGGTATCTTTTGGTCCACACCACACATACTCTTGTTGGGGCTCCAGAGTTCCTCTGGGAAGTCATCATGGGCAGGGTCTGTATATAAAGTCACAGATCACCATCCTTATAAGTCACAGATCAGCATCCATAATGCTCCTATCCGCATTTTGGTCCTACTATCATGAGAGCACAGCTACTTCCCAGCACAGCTCTCTCTACTCCACTATGCCAAGGCACTAGCCAGCCACAGTCTCTTTATTACCTTTACAGGCATGGATCCAGCACCAGTCTATTATGTCTATTATATTCTCCAAGTGATCCCTTAAGCCCTAATCACCTTGTTTGATGTGAAGGGCAAGCTTCTCCTCCCCACCTCCAAAACACTTCTATAACTTTCTCCAAAAAAATCAAATCACCTCCCCTTCAACTTCAGTCACAACCCTTTAATACCCTTAAGGTTGTTGATGTGCTTAGAATTGCAAAATGGGTTTTAAGATATCTCCTTTGCAAATCCTGTATAGATGGTTTAGCACCTCACTCTGGAATGTGGAGTCGCTTTGCACCCATGGCTTTGTGCAAAGCCTTTGGGCTCTCAGTCAAGACTGAGGGAGAAAGCATTGTATTTTAGCATCTCGTTACACATATCCATATCTCTCTGTAACGAAATCCACATGATGTCGCATTATATAAAGCTCGCCGGTTGAGAAAGAAAAGACAACACAAACTGAGTAGTGAGAGTAACTGTAAAGTCTCTGACTTTGTCTGCTCGGGCTGCTATAACAGAACACTACAGCCTGGGGTGGCTTATAACAACAGATTTTATTTCTCAGTTGTGGAGGCTGGGAAGTCGAAGATCAGGGTGCTGGCAGATACCGTGTATAGTGAAAGCCCACTTCCTGGTTCAGAGATAACCTTCTCACTGTGTCTTCACAAGGCAGAAGAGGTGAGGGAGTTCTCTGGGGTCTCTTTTAAAAAGACACTAATCTCATTCATGAGGGTTCCACCCTCATGACCTACTTATCTCAGGCCCCACCTCCTAACACCATCGCATTGAGAGTCAGGATTTCAACATATGCATTTGTGGGGATACAAACATTCAGTCTGTAGCAGCCATTTTCATGGTGGACCACCAGAGCAAAGGGGCATGGACACCCTCCAATTTCTGTTTCTCCTGAGATCTGGCCATTAATCTCTTCCTGGGTTCCTGCATACGTTTCTTGAGGCAACTTGAACGGACCTCTTTTCCTTGCCTTCAAAAGCCCATCCAGGGAACATTCTAGAACTAGATTTGCTTCTCATCAAATACTTCTCTGTAGGACTGCTCCCCCAGCAACCCCTGATTTCATCTCATTCAGTCCTGCCCTCCAAAGCCAGGCCAGGGGACAACCAGGGAGGCATCAAACACAGGAGCTAAAACCTGAAACCAACAACAACGCAGCAACTTTTCAGGGCTCCAACAGGCTGGTTGGAACCTCTTTGCCTAGTATTTCCTGATTACTTGATAGGAAACCACTATCTCCAAGTGACACTCAAGGGCAGGAGCAGGAACCTTCTGGAGGATGGTGAAACAAGAGGAGCGTGTCTTCCCCCAGGCTGTCCTCCCAGAAGGCTTTCCTAAAATGCATTTCATTTCCTGAGTTAGAGTAGATACTAAGTTCTTTCTTGGGACAAGCGTTAGTTTCTCCTTGCAGGCCAGAAAGATGCTGCTTGTTCCTCAGACCCTTTTCTACTTTTTATATTTTCTTCTTTTTCCTCCTCTCTTTGGTGGCATTAACCCTTGACTCTACTCAACGGTCTTTAGCAGTTTTTGTCTTTTCTAGTCTTCTTCTTGACGGGAAAGTATTTTCCCTGCCTGTCTACATCTAGCTTTTTTGTTCTTGATGGTTTACTACGGACATTTATCCTTTTATTATCTTTTCCCTGTTGTGTTTTTGCTCCTTTGAAGGTCTTAGCTTTTATTTGCCTTTACTTTTCATGTTGTTTACTTTTTGTACATAATTTTACTTTGTTTCCTTGTAAAATGTTTAATTTTTATTTAAAACATTCTTAAATACCTAGTTTTAAAAATAATAATTCTTAAGGTTTTGTTTATTTATTTATTCTGTTTTATCCTTTTCCAACTTCTGTTCCTGGCTTTAAATTTTTTATTTTAATTTTCATCTCTTCCTCTGTTTTTTAAATTTATAGTTAGTTTTACGATTTGTTTCTATCATAGCCTGCAAGAGGGGTGGGTGCAGGAATGATAGCAATTGGAAGAGGCCACACAATGCAAGGGGATGATGGGCCACCTTCCTCCTGTCCTTCTGAGCTACTCTGCAGGCACCCTCAGAGGCTCCTGAAATGACTCCTCGTCGCTCTGTAATTAACATTTGTCCTGCTTTGGGGCAGCCCAGCATCTTTTGAGTACTCTGGCATCTTTAAGGTATCAGCTTTCTTCTTCACACTTGTCACCACAGTGCTATAAAACCCAGGATGCTCTACACTGGGGCACCACATCCACGTTCCAGGTAGGAGGAAGGAGGGAGGGGTTGAGTCTGTGTGAAGGAAACACAAGCTTCTCCATGAATTCCCTACACTCTTCTGTTTATGTCTCGTTGGCTAGAACTGTGCATCCCTAACTCTGAGGGAGTCTGGGGTAGTGAGAATAATATAGAACTCTCTAACTTTGTCAAAGCCTTTACTTTTTTTTTTCTTAAAATAATCTCAAATTTAGAGAAAAGTTGCAAGTATGGTATAAAAACCTCTTTTCCCTGAACTGCTGAGAGTAAGTTGCCAACTGATGCCCCAGCACCCCTGAAAAATTTAATGTGTGTTTCCTACAAAAAAGGGATATTCTCCTACATATTGTATAACTACAACACAACCATGGAGATCAGAAAATTTACATTGGTGTAGTACCACCTTTTAATCCCTAGATATTGTTAATGTTTTGCTATTTGTCCCAAGAATCTCCTTTATACCAAAAGTATCCACTTTGGAATCACATGTTGCATTTAGTTGCTGCTTCTCTTTAGTCTCTTCCATCTGAACCAATTCCTCAGTTTTTCCCTGACTTTCATGACTTTGACTCTTTTGAAGATTATAGGCTAATTATTTTGTAGATGTCCCTCATTGTTTCCTCCTGATTATTTTCAGGTTATGCATCTTCAGCAGGAATATCACAGGAGTGACCTGTTTTTTTCATTGCACCCTAGTAGGTGAGGCTTTACATCAGTTTATCCCGTTACTGAAGAGGCTTTCATTACTTACGTTGGTGTCTGCTGGGCTTCTCCACTATGACATTTTTCTTTTCTCCTTTGTAACTAAAAAGTATTTTATAGGCAGTACTTTGAAACTAGAGTCTGTCATACAGAGTGAAGTAAGTCAGAAAGAGAAAGACAAATACCGTATGCTAACACATATATATGGAATTTAAGGAAAAAAAATGTCATGAAGAACCTAGGGGTAAGACAGGAATAAAGACACAGACCTACTAGAGAATGGATTTGAGGATATGGGGAGGGGGAAGGGTAAACTGTGACAAAGCGAGAGAGTGGCATGGACATATAGACACTACCAAACGTAAGGTAGATGGCTAGTGGGAAGCAGCCGCATAGCACAGGGAGATCAGCTCGGTGCTTTGTGACCACCTAGAGGGGTGGGATAGGGAGGGTGGGAGGGAGGGAGACACAAGAGGGAAGAGATATGGGAACATATGTATATGTATAACTGATTCACTTTGTTATAAAGCAGAAACTAACACACCATTGTAAAGCAATTATACTCCAATAAAGATGTAAAAAAAAATCCCATTTTGAATCCCATTCTTCAACAAACATTTAATTAATTTAGATCAGGAGTCAACAAACTCTTGTGTAAAGGGCCAGAGTTATTACTATCTAGTAAGTATTTTCAGATTTGCAGGCCAGGAAGCCAAGTTGAGGATATTATGTAGGTACTTTCATAATGAGAGGAAAAAAATTTTTCCAGAACATTTTCACTGATGAAATTAAAAATATAATTATTGAGTACAAATTTTTTCGTAGTGCAGATATCCTAATGAGAATAGAATTCTTTTGGGGGTGGAGGGAAGATTAGACTTAACTGGGGTTCAAGGTCAGTGTTCCCAATTATCAAATTGATTGCAAATGTTGCTCTGCAAAAATCATTCTGAGCCTGTGGGCCATACAGAAACAGAGGGTTGGATTTGGTCCACAGGCCATCGTCTGCTAACTCATGGATTTGTCTTTTACTCAATGGGTTACATTCTGTTGCTAACATGAATTTTGATGTTGAAATTTTCTCTGAGTTGACTGGTACAAGCTCCTTCAAGCTGGCCTCTGTGTCCTTTTGCCACATCCCCATCATACTTTGAGCACTTCCTTGCCTTTGGCACAAGGTGTTCTAGGCTCCTTTTGCATGTTCTCTGCCCCAGCCTTGAAAGCAACCATATCTTCACAGAGCCCTAGTGTCTTTCAGCGCAGAGTGATACTCAGAAGCTGAGCTCTGGGTGCCAGGGATGCTCATTGCTCCTGGGGTGTTTCTCTTCCCAGGCCCTCTCAGGGGGCAGAGCTAGGATATACATGTGTGTTTACCAATGCCTCCAATTCCAATCTAATACCACAGGGGTGTTTCTACTTTTTCTCCCTTTCCACACTTGCAACTTCTTTTTCTAACAGAGAGAAACCTGGCTCCCACTATAATTAAATTACTTTCTCATTTAATCAATGCCCCCTGTAAGTAACCACCTTCCCATTCCCGTTCCCAGCCCTGCCCCTTACTGATGCTCCCTTCATCTTGCTCAGGCTCTGATAACCTTCTCTGGGCCACACTTGTGTGTGGAGGTCAGGTCATCATGCCCAGGCTCTGACTCCCATGACAAGCTGCCCTTTTACTTGGAACCTCTACTCACCTGTTTGGGCTGACAGCCCAGGATGGATGCTACCTTTTTACGGTTCACATCATGAATGTCTTCCTCACACCCCTCCCCCTGGACTCCAACACCTTTTCTGGGCTATCCCCACATGGATACCCTTCTCATTTTGCTTGGGCACTGACTCCCCACATCAGCATTTCCCCTGCTTGTGTGGATGCCTCGCTACTCGGCTCTGGCTCTGACACCACATGCCAGATCGCTTCTCTCCATGGATGCCTACCTTGCTCTGCCTTACCTAACAGCTTCAGGACTGAATTGCTCAGGAAGGGGAAGGAGTAAGACTGCTTTTAAAAATCTTTACATAGTTACTGAGATTTTCTTTTTGAGATCTAATAATAGCTAATGCTCATGGTGCTTACTGGGTGCTGGGCATTGTTCTAAACACTGTATACTGAACTCAGGTAATTCTCACAGCCTCTATAGGAGGTTGTATAATTATAATCTCTAGGTCATAAATAAAGAAATTGAGGCACAGAGAGGTTTAGTGACTTGTCCAAGGTCACTCATCTCGTAAGTGATGGAACCAGGACTCAGGCAAATAAGTTCACAACACACCACAAGCAAAACTCTTCAGATACAGTTAAGCTCCACAGTGAACTGTCCCTGTTTTCATTTCTTTTCTTGTGTTTCCCAGAGAAAACACTACAGTCATTTGGTATAAGTTATTCCTATGCATATATTTGTACTTTCATTATACATATAGTATAACTTTGCATGCTTTTAAATTTTATGAATATTATACTGAATGCATGACCTTGCAAATTTCTTTTTTTTCTATCTACTTCATGATTTTAAGACTTATTCTTATTGCAATGCATAGCTTTAGTTCATTCCTTGAAATTGCTATATAATATGTTGTATGAATATACCACAATTTATTTATCCAAATACTGTGGGTGGACAGTTTAGGTTGTTCACAATTTTCCACTATTAAAAGCATTGCTGGAATTTCCCTGGTGGTGCAGTGGTTAAGAATTCGCCTGCCAATGCAGGGGACACGGGTTCGAGCCCTGGTCTGGGAAGATCCCACATGCCAGGGAGCAACTAAGCCGTGCCCTACAGCTACTGAGTCTGCTCTCTAGAGCCCGTGAGCCACAACTACTGAGCCCACATTCTGCAGCTACTGAGGCCCACATGCCTAGAGCCCGTGTTCCCCAACAATAGAAGCCACCGCAATGACAAGCCTGCACACCGCAATGGAGTAGCCCCCACTTGCTGCAACTAGAGAAAGCCTGCGGACAGCAACAAAGACCCGACGTAGCCAAAAATAAATAAATAAATAACAAAAATAAAAGCATTACTGAAATAAACATTTTTGTCTTTTTATGCAATTGTGCAAATTTCTTTAGAATATGTGCTTAGCAGTGGAATAAGCTATGTGCATCTTCAACTATGCCTAAGTATTTTTCCAAAATGGTTTTTACTAGTTTACATTCCAGCTAGGGGTGACTGAGTTCACGTTTTTTCACTTCCTTGCCAGTGTCTAGTATTGTCAGACTTTTAAAATTTTTCTAGTCTGATGTGTGTAAATATTCTTATTAATTTTCTAATTTACATGTCCCTGATTACTAGTGAAGTTGAGAATATTTTCATAAATATACAGAATTTGGGGTTTTCTCTTTGGTGAATTATCTGTTCATATCATCTGTCTATTGAGTTTATAATTTTCTTACTGTTTGAGGAATTTTTCAAAGTATGAAATGGATGCAAATTCTTTGCTCAGTTATAATTTCTCCTATTGTGTGGCTTGTTTTTTTCATTTAATAGATGGTATTTTTGTTGCGCAGAAGATTATAATTTTCAGGCAATCAAACTGATTACTTTTTTATGGTTTACATTCTTTGCATGTTGTTTAAAAATGTCTTCCCTACACAAAAGGCATAAAGATGTATCTGTATTTTCTTTTTAGAGTTCTAAAGTTTTGCTCTTGAAACATCTAAGTATCTACTCATTTGAAATTTATTTTTGTGAATATTACGAGGTAAATATCTAATTTCATTTTTTTTCATATGGATACCTAATTGTCTCTGCATCATTTATTTAGAAGTCTGTCTTTTCCCTGTTGATTTAGGATGCCATCTCTGTTGTTTACCAGGTTTCCACATGTGTGGGTCTGTTTCTGGTTTCTTTAATCTGTTCCACTGGACTGTTTGTCTCTCCCTGTATGAATACTACACTGTCTTAATTATAGTAGTTTTTAGAAACAAGTCCTCATATCTATTAGGGCAAGACTCTCCTCCTTGTGTCATGGCTGAACTTGGCTCTTTGCTTTTCCATATTAATTTTATAATCAGCTTGTCAAGTCTTTTGTTTCTTAGCTTTTTACAACTTTATTAAGTTACATGTACAAAACCTGCACATTTTTAACATGTACATTTGTTGAGTTTCAACATAGGTGTATACCCATAAAGTCATTGGCACAATCCAATAAATTAATATCCCTGTAGCAAACAGACTCTGTGAGCTGCTCTAGCAAATTAATCGAACCCAAGGAGGGGGTGTTGGGAACCTCTGATGTATAGCCAATCATTCAGGAGTACAGGTAACGACAATGTGGACTTGTGACTGATACACTGAATTGGAGGGGGTCATTGGAACTTCCAATCTACAGTGGGTTGGTCAGAAGCACAGATGATAGCCTCGGCCTGCAACTTGCGTCTGAAGTGGGTGGGGGTGGGGAGTCTTGTGAGACTAAGCCCTTAATCTGTGGAGTCTGATGATTTCTACAGGTGGATAGTGTCAGAATTGAGTTGAATTGTAGACAACTGGGGTCTGAGAATTGTTTGTTGTTGCTATGGAAAGCACCTCCACGCCTGCAGTGGAACTGGGTCCCAGAACCCCAAATATTCATGAATTGGTGTATCTTTCCATTTGTTTAGGTCCTCTGTGAGTTCTCTCAGCAATGTTTTGTACTTCTGAGTTTAAATATCTTGTACATTTTTTGGCAAATTTATCCCTGGATTGTATTTTTATGCCATTATAAATGGTATTTTAAATTTCTTTTTTTGTTGTTGCTAATATATAGAAATACACTTGATTTCAACCTTGTATCATGCAACCTTGATGAACTCCCTAAAAAGTTCTGTAGCCTTTTTTTTTTTTGGTAGATTCCCTAGGATTTTCTGTATAGAATATCATGTCACTTGAAAGTACAGACATTTTCACTTCCTTCTTTCCGATACGTATGCCTCTTACTTCTTTTTCTTTCCTTATTGCATTAACTAGGACCAAGCTGTCTTATAAAGTCATTATGGCACCAAATTGACTGCCATAAAGTCATTCATAATATTCCTTTATTAATGCTTTAATGTCTGTAGGATCTATAGTGCTTACCCCTCCCTCACTCTCGATATTGGTAATATATGTCTTCTCTGTTATTTTTCTGATCAATCTGGCTAGAGATTTATCCATTTTATTGATCTTCTCCAGGATTCAGCTTTTGGTTCCATTGATTGTTCTTTGTTATATTTTGGTTTTCAATTTATTTTCTGCTCTTTATTTCCTTTCTTCTGCTTTGGGTCTAATTTTTCTTTTTTTCCTAATTCCTTCAGGTAGAAGTTGAGGTTATTGATTGTAAATCTGTATACCTTTCTAACATTAGTGTCTAGTGCTATAAATTTTCCTCTAAATCTTGCTTTAGCTATACCGCACATATTTTTATATGTCTTATTTTCATTTTCATTCAGATCAAAGTATTTTCTAATGTCCCTTGTGAATATTTGTTTGAAACATGAGATGTTTTCAGAAGTGTTCCTTAGTTTACAAATACTTGGGAAATTTTCAGGTATCTTCCTATTCTTAATATATTTTATTCTATATATTATATATATATATATATATATATATATATATATATATATATATTCTATATATCCTATTCTAATATATTCCCTTTTTGGCCAGATAACATATTTTGTATGATTTGAATCATTTGAAATTTTTCATGACTTGCTTCATGGCCCAAATTATCTATCATAGTATTTGTTCCATGGGCACTGGAAAGCAATGTGTATTCTGCTGCTGTATCACAGAGTGTTCTCAAAATATCAGTTAGGTCCAATTGGTTGTAGGTTTGTTCAACTCTACTTTATCCTTGCTATTTTTTGTCTACTTGTTCTATCAATTATTGAAATGGGAATGTTGAAAAGTCCTGTTGTAATTGTGGATTTATCCATTTCTCCTTGTGTTTCTATTAGGTTTTCTTTCATGTATTTTGAAACTCTAATATTAGGTACATAAATATTTTAGGACTATTGCTTCCTCTTAAGGAATCAACCCCTTTATCACTATGAAATGACTCTCTTTTTCCTGGTGATATTTCTTGTTCTGAAACTTACTTTGTCTGATATTAGTATAGTCACTACAGCTTTCTTTTGAAATAGTAACATGATACATCATTTTCATCCTTTTACATTTAATCTGTCTTTTCCTATATATTTAACATGGGTATCTTAGAAAATAATTGTCTTTTTAAAAAATCCAATCTGACAATTTGCCTTTTGGTTAGACTGTTAAGACTAACTGCATTTAATGTGATTATTGACATGGTTGGGTTTAAATCTATCATCTTGCTATTTGTTTTCTATTTGTCTCTTCTTAATTTCCTTTATCCTTTTTTTTCCTGTCATCTTTTTGGTTGATAATTTTAATGATTCTACTTTATCTCCTTTATTAGCTTATTAGCTATACTCCTTTGTATTATTCTTTTCGATTGTTGCTTTAGGGTTTATAGTATTCATCTATAACTTATACAGTCTATGTTTACCACTTTGTGTAAAATATACCATCTGTACAAAGTATATTTGCATTTCTTCCATCCTAACTTTTGTGCTATTGTTGTCATATATTTTACTTCAACATATGTCATAAACCCTATAATAAATTCTTATTATTATTACACTAAACAGTAAATTATCTTTTAAATGTATATTTTTAATTATTTAAAATTTATATTTACACAAGTATTTACCATTTCCAGGAATTTCTTTTATTCTTTTATGTAGATTCAAATTTTCACCTAGTATCATTTTCCTTTTGTACTTCCTTTAACATTTCTTATACTGCTGGTTTGCTTGTGATCATCTCTCTTTGCTTTAAGACTTTATCACTAGTTTTAAGCAATTTGATCATGATATGTCTTGATATATTTTTCATGTTTGTTCTCTTAGGGTTCATTGGGATCTGTAAGTTTACAGTTTTGATCAAATTCAGAAAATTTTTAGTAATTATTTCTTTAAATATGTTTTCTGTTCCTCTTTTCTGGGTCTCTGATTATATGTATATTATGCAGTTTGATGTTGTCCCTCAGTTCACTGATGCTCTGTTTATTTTTTATCAGACTTTTTCTTGGTGTTACATTTTTAATTGTTTCTATTGCTATGACTTTCGGTTTTTAAAGACTTTTCTTGTAGAGAGTCTAATAATACGTTATAATCTCATCTAGTACGTTTTTCAACCTATAGAATTTGATTAGGTATTTTGTTATGTCCTCCATATCTCTCCTTATCATGTACACTCATTCCTCTACATTCTTGAACACACAGAGTATATTTATCATTATGTTTTAATGTTCTTGTCCACTTAATTCTATCATCTGTGTCATTTCTGAATTTGTTTCAATAAATTTACTTTTCTCTTCATTAAAGGTTATATTTTCCTGTCTCTTTACATGCCTTGGCTCACAGGCCCAGCTACTCTGCGGCATGTGGGATCTTACCGGACTGGGGCATGAACCCTTGTCCCCTGCATCAGCAGGCAGACTCTCAACCACTACGCCACCAGGGAAGCCCTCATGCCCTCTTTTGAAACCTTTTTTTCCCCTTGGCCTTTGGGAAATCATTCTCATCACTCTCTTCCTACCTCACTGGCAGCTCCTTCTCAGTCTCTTTTGCTAGCTCCTCCTCATCTTCCTGACTTTTTTACCCATACTTACTACCTAGATGGTCCACCAAGTCCATGGCTTTAAATACCATTTATATATTGATGATTTCCAACTTTACATCCCTATTTCCACCTCTTATCCTGCATTTAACTCCTCTCTTCAACTGCCTACTTATTATACATCTCCACTGGATATTCAATAGATATAATTAAACAAGTCTCAAACTAAACTGATCTCCCCCCTCAAATCCATGTACCCTGTAGTCTTCTCCTTCTCCATAAATGGCATTGCCACACTACCAGTTATTCAGGTAAAAATACTGGGGCTAGTCTTTGCTCCTGTCACATTCACATGCAGTCCATCAGCAAATTCTGTCAGCTGCACCTTCAAGTCCAATAATTTATTACCACCTCTACCGTACGCAGTAGTCTCAACTGCCACCAAATTCTCCAACAGCTTCTTATTCCACGTAGAGTAGAGGCTCAAAGTCTTTGCTATGGCTCACAAGGCCATTCACGATTAGTCACCCTTGCTAATTCTCTGACTTCATCTCCTACTCCTCCACGCTCACTCTGATTCTACCACCCTTACCCTCTTGCACATTCCCTCCTTGTTCACCTGCACCTACTATTTCCTCTTTCCAGAGCACTTTTCCCCCAGCTATCCCCATGGCTTACTCCATCACTTCATTTGGGTCTCTACTCACATGTCACCTTACCAAAGAGACTGTATCATCTTTCCTGCCTTATTCATCTGTAAACATTTATAACCACTTGCCAAGTTGTTGATTAAGTAATTATCTATTTCAGCCCCACCTCCCACCCCCACTAGAATGTACCATGACAGCATGACTGAGAATTACTACCATTGGCTATATAATAAATTATTTTAAAAAACAAACAGTAGCAGAGGAGAGTGATCAACAGGATCCAATGCATTAGAGAAGTCCAAACTGGTAAGTACTGGAAAACGTCTATTGGACTGGGCAGCTGGAAGGACTAGCAACATTGAGAGCAGTTTGTGCAGGTTGTTGTTGGCTGGAGGCACCAGACTGCAGTGGGTTGAAGACGTCCTTTCCTTCACAGTCTCCTAGTTCTTCCCTCAAAAAACTCTTCCTCGCCCTTCACAGCTCTCAGTCCTAATAGTCACACGGTCATACCTGTGTATGAAACACTCCCCATGGGGCATTGTCAGTCCCTGCTCTCCAGCAGGGCACAGTCTGGTGGAGGAGGGCCCAGGGAGCTCCCAATCAGATGGTGTGTGTGTGTGTGTGTGTGTGTGTGTGTGTGTGTATGCAGAAATAATAATCATTAAAAAACAACAAATGTAAAAAAGCAAATCAGGAAGACACCTAAAGTCAAATGAATGCATGCTAAAGGGATGCCCGAGAGAAGAGGTTGACTCCGGAAGGAAGGCAGGGACACCCCTGCTGGCTCTGCAACACCAGGACCAACTGGGACATGAAGTCTGTAATTCATAGCCGATCAATCCTGGAGGGCCCAGTGCTCTGACACCTTTGGAAACTGCTCTCTTCTCTGACAGCTGAGCCCTTCTCCTCGGAGGCCTAGGGCAGGAAGGTTTCTCTGTGAGATGTACTCTGGTGCCCCGCAGCCAGGATGATGGACGAGGAGGCAAGAGAGCTGCTCAGGGTGGCTGAGCCCAGTGGGGCTGAGCAGGGAGAGAAATATGGCAGCGACACAGCTCTGTGTGTAGAGAATGATGAAGGCTCAAAGGCAGAACCCTGGGGAGCACCAAGTTTAGCAAGGGGAGTGCATGAAGAAAGCAGAGAAGGGCTGTCAGAAAAAGATGGAGAAAACAAGAAATGCGAAGACAGTTTCACCATGAGAGAGGGAACGCCAAGAGTGACTGCTGAATTCTCCAGAGAGGTGCCTGCTGTAAGGCCTGGAAACACCTCCTTTAGATTTGATCGTTAGGAGATCTCTGGGGAAATTGGGGAGAGCAGGATCAATGGGCTGAGCAGCAAATGGAAAGTGAGGAAGGGTCAGTGGGGTGCCAGATTTAGCAAATAAAAATAGAGGATACCCAGTTAAATTTGAATTTATCTGAAATTTGAATTTAAGATAAACAATGAAAAATATTTTTAGTATTAGTAGAATAAACCAATTATTCGTGATTTATCTGGAATTCACATTTAACTGGGCATTCTGTACTTTGTGTAGTAATCCTAACAGGGTGGCATGTGGACTTCTCTCTCAAGCAACGTGGCTGGGAATAAAAGATGAGTACCAGGGCCATAGATGGAAGGGGACCCAGGTCAACGGAAAACTATGTCTAGATGGGATTGTCTGAGCATGTAGAGCAGACAACAACACTTCCTGTGGTCTGTTTGTAGGCTGAAGGGAAAGAGCCCATAGTGGGAAAGGCTAAGGACACAGTTGAGGGAGTAATTGATTATGTAAACCATGGGCCTCTAGCCAGGATGAGAAATCACTTCCCACCCATAAAAAGCAGACAGTCCCTCCCCAGCCCTCCATCCCACAAAAAGTTCAGGAAACACAAATTTCCAATTTTAATTTGCAAGTTGTTTGCTGCTACTTTGAAACTACAGGATTGTGGGTTTAATATGGAATCTTTCCAGTAAAAATCTTTTTATTTTGTTCTTTTTCTTGGTGTTTTAATGGACCACCGTAGTTGCAAACATTTTTCTAAATAGATGAATCCACTTTGTCAACTTCGTGTCTCCAAATCCCATCACCAGAGCAAATCATTTTTAATGGCTAGATTCCATTACCAGTTCAGGCCACAAACCTGAGTTTTTGAAGCAAATTAATCAGATTAGTGCTGTAACCCAGCTCCTCCCTCCTCTTTTTCTCTATTTTAAATCTTACTGTGAATGGTGAATTTGTCAAAGCCCCTTTTGATGATGAAAGATTGATAGCATTGGAGTCACCACATAATATATTCAACAACTGTTTTTCTTCCTCATTACACCCTATTCCAGGGTCACATCTGGTTTGAAAAACTGGAAAAATGATGTCTTTTTGTTTATTTTTGTTCATTTTCCTCTAATTCCTTAGATTTCTGCCAGATTGGTAGCCTTCGTGACTCTTTTGTTTCTATGCTTGTGAGACAGAAAGGAAAAAGCACCCCCGTTTCCTCAACTCCTAACCCTAAGTCTGTCTGGTCTTAGCCCAGTCCACAAAGGCTAATTCTTTGCTGGGTTTTAGGCATGTGGGCCTCACAGCAGAAGCAGCACTGTGGCTTCCAATGCCTTTCCTAAGAATGTCCCTGGCTGCTGTTGGGACGTTAGCAATGTCCTCCTTCATAAGTGTCTCTGAGACTTTTAGTAAGGAAAAAATAAATAAGTAGATAACAACATTGGGATACACAAATTCCTTTTTTCCCAAATTACTTGTTCTATATTAGCTTCAAAATAAGTGTTCACCAGCTTTGTGTTAAAGAAAGCACCAGTGGACTGCCCACAGTACTGCTTGTTCTGTTTCTGATCAGCTCCAGGCATCAGCAGAATCCATGTAAGTGGAGAACAATTGCTTTGAACAGATATCCTCAAGATAATCCATAATTTTTCCTTTTGCTTCCTCTCTCTTAGTACTCTGATTAGAGGTTGGTCGTCTTTGACACCTGGAATTCAAGACTGGGTCGGGGGAGGTTATGTTTGGGACCTGATCTCAAATGAAATATCTCTACGCAGTTAATGAGTAATTTAAGACTTTTTCTATGGTGCTTATCCCAAAAAGTAGACAAGTGCAGAGAGGGCTGGAGTTAAGCTGGGGCCAGGACAGGACATGAAAGGGAAATTTCTTTATGGATCAAAATATTTGCAGAGTTTCAAGCAGGCGTGGTACCAACAGGCCCCTCTGTTGACTGCTTCCTTCTGCTAAGCTCACCAGGGCATCAGGGTGGAGTGGCTCAGTATCAGGGACGATGTCTCCTGGAACATGTGGCCTAAATCACCTTATCTGAAAGTTGAAGCTCTCAAACTGTTCAAGCCAGAAAGGACTTTGAAGTCCCTGTAGCCCAGGGTCTGCCCGACTTTTAATTTCATGGTCTGTTAGGACTTGGGAGGGAAATAGTTTAAACAATAACAGGTTGTCAATTTTTATTTTGCTTATTGAACAAATAAAATATTCATCTTCTGTCATCATTTCAAAAAAAGGCACTTTAACATAAAAATATGAAAGACTTATTCTTACTCTTAACATAAAGGTTATATCCCAGTTCTTTCCCAGAAGGTCAGTGTCAAGCTTACACCAACGTTACACAAATATATTAGAATACGTGTGTGGACGTGCACGCATCCAAATGCACACATACTTTTCATCATGGCACAAAGGAAACACCTGGTAAATAACAGTCATTATTATTATATTTCCACATACCAGGAAGTCTTCATAAACTGGCCTCTGGGAACTGCAGATAGAGCAACCCTTTCCTCTTCCAGGTAAGGAAAAACTGGTCTAGAGTAGACGTGACTTGTCCAGCTAAGGTCCATGACCAGTTACTGAACATACTGAATAACTTGAGTAGAACTCAAGTCTCTTGACCAAGTATGAAGTATCTCTGAAGTTTCCTAGAAAAAATTGAATTTGGCAAATGGCTGGAATCATTGGGCTTCTGTCCAGTGTCTGGAGGGATGGGCAGGGAGCTAGCACTTTAGTGGGGCACAATGAGATCGGTCAAGAGCCACCAGGAGGTCTGGCTACTGCTGCCTTCCTTTCCAACCCCAGAGAAAAATGAGAACAGGAGTAGGTTACCGCCTGGGGGTGAGGGGTGAGGGAGTCCCCACGTGAGGCAAGAGGAGGTGAGTAGCTGCACTTTGCAAATCTTCCTCTTTCTGCCTTCAGTCCCAACACAGAACACCTGCTGAGCCTCTCAGGTCCCGCCTCTCACAACTCTGCTGGGGGTGCCCCCCTCTGCTGCATGAGGTCCTGCCCTTCCAGTCACCAGTCACAGGGAGATGCCCCAACACTATGACTTCTTTTTGCTGTTGTGATTTGGGGGCTATTCTTCATTTCCCAAGCCTTGGTGAGGGCCACTGGGTCAGGTAGGACTGTGTTTAGTGGCTGGTAACACACCCATGTCAGTGAGGCTGCTTTTCGATTTGACGTAGCAGGAAATCAGGTTGCCTGAGGCAGGCTCCTTCAGCCTCTCTGCTCCATCATCCTTTGCTTATGACTTTCATCCTCATGATTGCCTCCTGATCACATGTTCCAGGCAGGAAGAAGAAAAAAGACAATGATAAAAAAGGAAGGGGTGGGCCTATATCAGGAAATCCAACCTTTCTCACAAAAGCTCCAGTAGCTTCTGCAGATGCCTCATTGGTCAGAGCTATGTCAGAGCTCCTAGGTCCAAGGGAGGCTGGGAAATATGTTGTGTCTGAGCAACAAATTGTGATTTATTAGTAAGGAAAGAATGGATAATTGGTAAGAAACATTGTCTGCCAGGAAGGCATAATGAGTAAAATTGAGCCTCTTTGTTTCCCTTTATCTCTAAAGTCTACTTCACCAGGTCACGTTTGAAGGAACTGTTAGTCCAGATCCAGAAACCTTGACATCTATATGGGTCTTCACTGAAACCTCCATGCACATGTGCAGTAGATCACACGGCACACCTAGCCAACCTTTTCTACAAGCCTCTTTACACTATTATCTACCTCCTCTCAGTACTGCTCCAATCTCCCTCTCTTGCTAAACAAAGTAAAACAGGTCTCTCTTCACTTACACCTCTGACCTCCTGTCCTATGTTTCCATGTTTTCCTTCACTGGTCTCTGTGCCCTTTCTTGTGGAAATTGATTTGGTCTCTGGGCTTTTACAAGTCTAGGCCTCTACCCATCACCCCTATTTCAGCCATGGCTGAAAACAAAGAATCTGGGAGATCACATTGGGGCCTGAAACACATCCTTTCATATTTCCCCAGCTACCCAGGTGATGAGTGAACCCATGTAAACTCCAGCCCTGCTTACACATACCACATCTGTAGACACCTGTCAGGGCCAGTGAGCCCCTCTCTGCTGCCATGGAGACCTGGCCGCAGCCTTCCCGCTCAGCCTCTGGCTCTCCTTGCACTCTGTTTTAGTCCAAATTTTCCCTCTCCAAGTTCATACCCATCCTATTGGATTCAGCCCAATAATTTTCATTTACTCCTTCAAAGGCCTACTTAAGATAGACTCTGAGAAGACTCTCTCAGTTAACCTCGCCTGCCTCCAAGCCAGCCAGTCCACGGTGCTACTCTGAAAGTAAGCCCCTGTTTTATATTATTCTTATTTGACTAGGTATTCAACTTTTGGATCTCATGTCTGTTTTCTTTATAGCTGTTTTGTCTCCACCATTAGGCTGTGAGCAACCTGAGGGTAAGGGTAGGGCCTGGGTCTCCCATCAACCCCTCAGAACAAGGGTTACTCTTTTTTTTCTAGCTGGTGTGTTTTGGGCACCTTCCATGTGTCAGACACTGAGGGAGGTGCTAAGGATATAAGGCAGATGCAGTCCCTGGCTTCCCTCTTCTGGTCCTTTTCCTACCCCCAGGATGGTGCTCTGTTGATCCATCTGACTGACCACTGTCATGATGGAGATGAGGGAGGACATTGGGATTCAGCCCCCAGAGATGAGCCCCATCACTGTCTACCTGGACTCCAAGTTCATACCACTCTGGCAGCTCCTCTGAAAAGTCCCCAGGTCTCCTCCCAGTATCCCGGCTTCCGGTGTTACTGCGTTGGCTCTGCCTGCCTGCCTACAGCACAGCCAGGGACTGAAGGAGCATTTATTCCAAATGAGGGCAGTCAGCTGAATTTCCAAGTAACAGATTTTTTCCACTTCAATTTTTCTCTTTTACCCAAATAACACATTCATTTTGTGGAAAAGGGATGGGGCAGTTCTTCTAAGGGTTAAAGATTTTCTGAGGAATACCTGGGGGATGGGCAGGGCTCAGCCAAAGCCCTTCTCCTGTTGGGAGGGAAGGCAAGAGGAAGCAATGGAGAGGGCTCTCCAGCCCCCAAGGATGACCGAGGGGATGAGGTCAAGCCAGGGGGCCGAGCCTTTTCTCCTCCCACCCGATTCTCCACCCACCATCCCTTCATCTCTTTCCCTTTTTTTGTCTTCTTCTCTTTCTCTCTTCTTTCCTGTTTTCTTCTGTCCCTCTCCTTCTTTGTTCATGAATTCATTCATTCATGCATTCTCTCAGTGGGCATTGCTTTAGCAGCTGCTGTATGTCAAACACTGTGCTATAAGCTAAAAATACAGAGTAAAAAAGTCAAGGCTCAAGGCTTTTACGGTCTAGGGCCTGTGGAGGGTGGGGCACCCAGATGACAGGCTGGGGGGAGGAGTGACAATTGGCAAAGAAAGTTAACTGCTAAGTCTCCAAGTACATTCAGAGTCTTAGGCAGTACATCTAAAACAGGGAAAACTGGGATCAAGGAGACAGGACTCAGAGAACCTCTAGTGTGTATCCATGCCGCCTGGCTCATTCATCTCTCCTATCCTATCCTAGGCAGAGACATCTCAGTGGTAAAGAACATGGACTGTGTGAGCAGGCTGCCCCCCATTCAAATCCCAGGTCTACCACTTTCTGTGATCATAACAAGTCATCTAATCTTTTATTTATTTATAACAGATTTTCTTTTTCTAGGGCCATTTTG
The DNA here is from genome assembly GCF_964374135.1 of Grampus griseus. Classification (NCBI taxonomy): domain Eukaryota; kingdom Metazoa; phylum Chordata; class Mammalia; order Artiodactyla; family Delphinidae; genus Grampus; species Grampus griseus. The sequence goes on from NC_139017.1 coordinate 61,228,859, forward strand.
GGTTCACAGCAAAATTCAGCAGAAAGTACAAAGAGTTCCCCATGTACAGCTGCCTCCCCCACCACGCACAGCCTCCCCTACTATCAACATCCTACACCAGAGCGGGGCGTCTGTTACAGTCGAGGAAACTACACTGACACATCATTATCACCCAAAGTCCATAGTTTACCTTCAGGTTCACTCTCGGTGTTGTACATTCTATGGGTTTTGACAAGTGTGTAATGACATGTAGCCAACAGTACACTGTCATTACAGAAATAGTTTCACTGCCCAAAAAACTCTCTGTGTTTGCCTTCCGTTGGTCTTTTTATTCTCAATTTCTTCTTCTTTGGGTGATCATGGGGATAAAACGTGGTAATATATTGTACATGAGTGCCTTGCTTTAGGTGTGAGTTATTAGTATAATATTCCCATGAAAAGCCCAGAGGCCCTCCCCCAGTGGGCCCTGATCGTATTGCACGGTATCGGAGGAAGGAATGAACCAGGTGGTGAGGGGTGAACGCTCTCTGGAACAGTGAGATGACACACTGCCTCAGCTGGTTGGGTGGTAGGCTACTTGGGGAGCAATAGTGGAAGGAGGATATGGAGACGCACAGGATTCCAAAGGGGCTCTGGACTGCTCTCTGCTCCCGAAGTAGCCCATCCAACTTTATCCAGGCAGTCCTCTGACTGCTCTTGGCCGGGGTTTAGAGAGCCTGCGTGAGTCCGGTCCACGTGGCTGATGTGGGGAGGGAGGGAGGGCTCATGCCCAGGCTGGGCCACGCTGGCTTTGGAGAAATTGTTCCTGAAAGTCCCTGGCAGGAAGAGGGCTGCTGTAGGCTGTTAATCTGCAATGCAAATCGACAAGTAAACAGTCTCCAATGAGAATCTCAGATGCCGGGTTCATTGCAGAGACCCAGACACTCATCCTGGGCTCCAGGTGGGGGCCAGCTAGAGGGAACCTGTACATGAGCTGAGGCAGAGCTGCTGGCCTCTCGCCCCTCCCATATCCAGATAGGTATGTTGCCCAGGAGATCTCAGTCTCCTCCTGCCCCAGACAGGCACAGGGAGAAGAAGGCTTGACAGTACAGATGGCACAAATATATCACCTGTTGTTCAGATGGGAAAACTCATTCTAGGGTCTGCTTGGGCTGACTAGACAGAGCAAATGAACTGGACCCTGGTGCTAGAGACATGGGTGGGCTGCGTGGTGGGCTTGGGATTACACGCTCAGTCTCCACCTCCGTTGGGTCTGTCACCAGGCAGGGGCACAGCTGGGTTTGGGGGGAAGCCAGGTGCTTGCTGTATATATACTCAGAATTTATTGGCCTGTGGTAAGCAGGGGTGGGGAGAGAGAGGATGGAATGGAACACATCTGGTGACCTGATGTTTTTGTTTTCCTACTCTTGCTTGGTTGAGGGCTTTTGCTGTGCTTGGGGCTGGAGGAAGAAGTCCAGAAAATGGGATGAGGCCCTAGAAGGGAAGATGGGGGCAGGGAGTGTACGTTACTTAGCTGGGCTCAGACAAGGAGAGCCAGTTTGATCCTGGGAAGGCCTCTGCACCTTACAGAGTGGGAGGGGGCTCAGTTTCCTCGTGTGAAGATTCGATGAGGAAGAAAAGTATGATCACATGAACATTTAGCAGCATTTCCAACAGAGACAAACCCGGCAACCATATCCACACATAAACCCCAAAGAAGTCCGTAAACACATACGCCTGCAAGTATAGGTGCAAACGCAGCCATCAGCTGTACGTACAATGAAAGCTCATGCGTCTTACTTACACGCATGCTGCCTCTGAAGCACAGGCAGCCACGTTCACCAAGACCAGAGGGAGTCTTACTGACCCTACAGATCAAGACCAGCGTTCCTTGAACCATCATCACCCCTTGGATGTTGCAAAGCCTAACGCTCATCTCAAGTTTTCTGCATACTTCCGGAGGGCATGCCTGCTTTTGATGAATCATACAGGCCAGGGTCCCCCGGCCATTCCTCACGACAATCTCTGTTCCACATCACCTCCATGCAGACGGAGAACATGGCAGAAACACTCTCAAGGCTTCCATGATGTGGCAAGCTTAGGAAGATTTGAAGAAATGTACATTATAACAATGCAAAAAACTCAAATAATAGACATTTCTGTTCTTATTTTTAAAAACCTATTGGTCATTCTCACAACTCCAGATCCAGACACTCTCCACCTTATTCAGCAAATCTTCTTTCCCTTCTTCTCTGTTGTTTTATTCTCAGGGGCAAAATCCAAATTCCTCTCATTTTCTTGCATGGAGCAACTCAGCTGTCTCCAACCTCTGTCCCCAACCTTGGCTCCTGAACCCCCTTAAGATAGCCAAAAACTCACTGGAAACTCTGAAAATAGCCCCCGTGGCTTGCTGATTAAGGCCATCTGCCTCTCCCATCTTCCTCTAGAGGGGTAATATATATATACATATATATATATATATATATATATATATATAAACATCTTTATTGGAGTATAATTCCTTTACAGTGGTGTGTTAGTTTCTGCTTTATAACAAAGTGAATCTGCTACACATATACATATATCCCCATATCTCCTCCCTCTTGCGTCTCCCTCCCACCCTCCCTATGCCACCCCTTTAGGTGGTCACAAAGCACCAAGCTGATCTCCCTGTGCTATGTGACTGCTTCCCACTAGCTATCTATTTTACATTTGGTAGCGTATATATGTCCATGCCACTCTCTCACTTCGTCCCAGCTTACCCTTCCCCCTCCCCGTGTCCTCAAGTCCATTCTCTACATCTGCAACTTTATTCCTGTCCTTCCCCTAGGTTCTTAAGAACCATTTTTTTTTTATTTTTTAGATTCCATATATGTGTGTTAGCATATGGTATTTGGTTTTCTCTTTCTGACTTACTTCAGACTGTATGACAGTCTCTAGGTCCATCCACCTCACTACAAATAACTAAATTTCATTTCTTTTATGGCTGAGTAATATTCCATTGTATATATGTGCCACATCTTCTTTACCCTTTCATCTGTCAATGGACACTTAGGTTCCTTCCATGTCCTGGCTATTGCAAAGAGAGCTGCAATAAACGTGTGGTACATTATTCTTTTTGAATTATGGTTTTCTCAGGGTATATGCCCAGGAGTGGGATTGCTGGGTCATATGGTAGTTCTATTTTTAGTTTTTTAAGGAACTTCCATACTGTTCTCCATAGTGGCTGTATCAATTTACATTCTCACCAACAGTGCAGGAGGGTTCACTTTTCTCCACACCCTCTCCAGCATTTATTGTTTGTAGATTTTTTGATGATGGCCATTCTGACTGGTGTGAGGTGATACCTTATTGTAGTTTTGACTTGCATTTCTCTAATGATTAGTGATGTTGAGCATCCTTTCATGGATTTGTTGGCAATCTGTGTATCTTCTTTGGAGAAATGTCTATTTAGGTCTTCTGCCCATTTTTGGATTGTGTTCTTTGTTTTTTTGATATTGAGCTGCATGAGCTGCTTGTAAATTTTGGAGATAAACCCTTTGGCATTTGCTTCATTTGCAAATACTTTCTCCCATTCTGAGGGTTGTCTTTTCGTCTTGTTTATGGTTTCCTTTGCTATGCAAAAGCTTTTAAGTTTCATTATGTCTCATTTGTTTATTTTTGTTTTTATTTCCATTACTCTAGTAGGTGGGTCAAAAAGGATCTTGCCATGATTTATGTCATAGAGTGTTCTGCCTATGTTTTCCTCTAAGAGTTTTATACTGTCTGGCCTTACATTGAGGTCTTTAATCCATTCTGAATTTATTTTTGTGTATGGTGTTAGGGAGTGTTCTAATTTCATTCTTTTACATGTAGCTGTCCAGTTTTCCCAGCACCACTTATTGAAGAGGCTGTCTTTTCTCCATTGTATTTTCTTGCCTCCTTTATCAAAAATAAGGTGACCATATGTGCATGGGTTTATCTCTGGGCTTTCTATCCTGTTCCATTGATCTATATTTCTCTTTTTGTGCCAGTACCATACTGTCTTGATTACTGTAGCTTTGTAGTATAGTCTGAAGTCCAGGAGCCTGATTCCTCCAACTCTGTTTTTCTTTCTCAAGGTTGCTTTGGCGATTCAGGGTCTTTTGTGTTTCCACACAAATTGTGAAATTTTTTGTTCTAGTTCTCTGAAAAATGCCATTGGTAGTTTGATAGGGATTGCATTGAATCTGTAGATTGCTTTGGCTAATATAGTCATTTTCACAATGTTGATTCTTCCAATCCAAGAACATGGTCTATCTCTCTATCTGCTTGTATCATCTTTAATTTCTTTCATCAGTGTCTTATAGTTTTCTGCATACAGGTCTTTAGTCTCCTTAGGTAGGTTTATCCTTAGGTATTTTATTGTTTTTGTTGCAGTGGTAAATGGCAGTATTTCCGTGATTTCTCTTTCAGATTTTTCATCATTAGTGTATAGGAATGCAAGAGATTTCTGTGCATTAATTTCGTATCCTACTTCTTTACCAAATTCATTGATTAGCTCCAGTAGTTTTCTGGTAGCATCTTTAGGATTCTCTATGTATAGTATCATGTCATCTGCAAACAGTGACAGCTTTGCTTCTTCCTTTCCAGTTTGGATTCCTTTTATTTCTTCTTCTTCTCTGATTGCTGTGGCTAAAACTTCCAAAACTATGTTGAATAATAGTGGTGAGAATGGGCAACCTTGTCTTCTTCCTGATCTTAGAGGAAATGCTTTCAGTTTTTCACCTTTGAGAACGATGTTGGCTGTGGGTTTGTTATATATGGTTTTTATTATATTGAGGTAAGTTCCCTCTATGCCTACTTTCTGGAGGGTTTTTATCATAAATGGGTGTTGAATTTTGTCGAAAGCTTTTTCTGCATCTATTGAGATGATCGTATGGTTTTTCTCCTTCAATTTGTTAATATGGTTTATCACATTGATTGATTTGAGTATATTAAAGAATCCTTGCATTCCTGGGATAAACCCCACTTGATCATGGTGTATGATCCTTTTAATGTGCTGTTGGATTCTGTTTGCTAGTATTTTGTTGAGAACTTTTGCATCTAGTTCATCAGTGATATTGGCCTGCAGTTTTCTTTCTTTGTGACATCCTTGTCTGGTTTTGGTATCAGGGTGATGGTGGCCTCATAGAATGAGTTTGGGAGTGTTCCTCCCTCTGCTATATTTTGGAAGAGTTTGAGAAGGATAGGTGTTAGCTCTTCTCTAAATGTTTGATAGAATTCGCCTGTGAAGCCACCTGGTCCTGGGCTTTTGTTTGGTAGAAGATTTTTAATCACAGGCTCAATTTCAGTGCTTGTGATTGGTTTGTTTGTATTTTCTCTTCCTTCTTGGTTCAGTCTCGGAACGTTGTGCTTTTCTAAGAATTTGTCCATTTCTTCCAGGTTGTCCATTTTATTGGCATAGAGTTGCTTATAGTAATCTCTCATGATCCTTTGTATTTCTGCAGTGTCAGTTGTTACTTCTCCTTTGTCATTTCTAATTCTATTGATTTGAGTCTTCTCTATTTTTTTCTTGATGAGTCTGGTCAATGGTTTCTCAATTTTGTTTATGTTCTCAAACAACCAGCTTTTAGTTTTATTGATCTTTGTTATTGTTTCCTTCATTTCTTTTTCATTTATTTCTGATCTGATCTTTATGATTTCTTTCCTTCTGCTAACTTTGGGGTTTTTTTGTTCTTCTTTCTCTAACTGCTTTAGGTGTAAGGTTAGGTTGTTTATTTGAGATTTTTCTTGTTTCTTGAGGTAGGATTGTACTGCTATAAACTTCCCTCTTAGAACTGCTTTTGCTGCATCCCATAGGTTTTGGGTCATCATGTTTTCATTGTCATTTGTTTCTAGGTATTTTCTGGTCCTCTTTGATTTCTTCAGTGATCTCTTGGTTATTTAGTAGTGTATTGTTTAGCCTCCATGTGTTTGTAGTTTTTACAGATTTCTTTTCCTGTAACTGATATGTAGTCTCATAGTATTGTTGTCAGAGAAGATACTTGATACGATTTCAATTTTCTTAAATTTACCAAGGCTTGATTTGTGACCCAAGATATGATCTATTCTGGAGAATGTTCCATGAGCACTTGAGAAGAAAGTGTATTCTGTTGCTTTTGGATGGAATGTCCTATAAATATCAATTAAGTCCATCTTGTTTAATGTTTCATTTAAAGCTTGTGTTTCCTTATTTATTTTCATTTTGGATGATCTGTCCATTGGTGAAAGTGGGGTGTTAAAGTCCCTTACTATGATTGTGTTACTGTCGATTTCTCCTTTTATAGCTGTTAGCATTTGCCTTATGTATTGAGGTGCTCCTATGTTGGGTGCACAAATATTTACAATTGTTATATCTTCTTCTTGGATCAATCCCTTGATTATTATGTAGTGTCCTTCTTTGTCTCTTGTAATAGTCTTTATTTTAAAGTCTATTTTGTCTGATATGAGAATTGCTACTCCAGCTTTCTTTTGATTTCAATTTGCATGGAATACCTTTTTCCATTCCCTCACTTTCAGTCTGTATGTGTCCCTAGGTCTGAAGTGGGTCTCTTGTAGACAGGATATATACAGGTCTTAATTTTGTATCCATTCAGCCAGTCTATGTCTTTTGGTGGGAGCATTTAATCCTTTACGTTTAAGATAGTTATTGATATGTATGTTTCTATTACCATTTTCTTAATTATTTTGGGTTTGTTATTGTAGGTCTTTTCCTTCTCTTGTGTTTCATGCCTAGAGAAATTCCTTTAGCATTTGTTGTAAAGCTGGTTTGGTGGTGCTGAATTCTCTTAGGTTTTGCTTGTCCATAAAGGTTTTAATTTCTCCGTCGAATCTGAATGAGATCCTTGCTGGGTAGAGTAATCTTTGTTGTAGGTTTTTCCCTTTCATCACTTTAAATATGTCTTGCCACTCCCTTCTGGCTTGCAGAGTTTCTGCTGAAAGATCAGCTTTTAACTTTATGGGGATTCCCTTGTATGTTATTTGTTGTTTTTCCCGTGCTGCTCTTAATATTTTTTCTTTGTATTTAATTTTTAATAATTTGATTAATATGTGTCTTGGCATGTTTCTCCTTGGATTTATCCTGTATGGGACTCTCTGCACTTGCTGGGCTTATTACTTCCTTTCCCATATTAGGGACGTTTTCAACTATAATCTCTTCAAATATTTTCTCGTCCCTTTCTTTTTCTCTTCTTCTTCTGGGACCCCTATAATTCGAATGTTGGTGCGTTTAAGGTCGTCCCAGAGGTCTCTGAGACTGTCCTCAATTCTTTTCATTCTTTTTTCTTTATTCTGCTCTGCAGTAGTTATTTCCACTATTTTATCTTCCAGGTCACTTATCTGTTCTTCTGCCTCAGTTATTCTGTGACTGTTTCCTTCTAGAGAATTTTAAATTTCATTTATTGTGTTGTTCATCATAGTTTGTTTGCACTTTAGTTCTTCTAGGTCTTTGTTAAACGTATTTTCTCCATTCTATTTCCAAGATTTTGGGTCATCTTTACTATCATTACTCTGAGTTGTTTTTCAGGTAGACTGCCTATTTCCTCTTCATTTGTTTGGTCTGGTGAGTTTTTATGTTGCTCCTTCATCTGCTCTGTGTTTCTCTGTCTTCTCATTTTGCTTAACTTATTGTGTTTGGGGTCCCCTTTTCACAGGCTGCAGGTTCGTAGTTCCCATTGTTTTTGATGTCTGCCCCCAGTGGCTAAGGTTGTTTCAGTGGGTTGTGTAGGCTTCCTGGTGGAGGGGAATGGTGCCTGTGTTCTGGTGGATGAGGCTGGATCTTGTCTTTCTGGTGGGCAGGACCACGTCCAGCGGTGTGTTTTGGGGTGTCTGTGACCTTATTATGATTTTAGGCAGCCTCTCTGCTAATGGGTGGGGTTGTGTTCCTGTCTTGCTAGTTGTTCGGCATAGGGTGTCCAGCACTGTAGCTTGCTGGTTGTGAGTGGAGCTGGGTCTTAGTACTGATATTGAGACCTCTGGAAGAGCTTTCGCCATTTGATATTACAAGGAGCTGGGAGGTCTCTAGTGGATCAATGTCCTGAACTCGGCTCTCCCACCTCAGAGGCACAGGCCTGACACCCGGCCAGAGCACCAAGACCCTGTCAGCCACACAGCTCAGAAGAAAAGGGAGAAAATAAGAAAGAATGAAAAAAAAATAAAGTTATTAAAATTAAAAATTTATTAAAAATAAAAAAGTAAAAAAAAGAAAGGAAGAAAGAAGAGAGCAACCAAACAAAAAACAAATCCACCAATGATAACAAGCGCTAAAAACTATACTAAAAAAAAAAAAAAGGATAGAACTCTAGGACAAATGTTAAAAGCAAAGCTATACAGGCAAAATCACACAAAGAAGCATACACATTCACAAAAAGAGAAAAAGGAAAAAGATATATATATCTACATATTAAAAAAAAAGGAAGAGAGCAACCAGATCAATAAACAAATCTACCAATGATAATAAACTCTAAATACTAAACTAAGATAAACATAAAACCAGAAACAAATTAGATGCAGAAAGCAAACCCCAAGTCTACAGTTGCTCCCAAAATCCAATGCCTCAATTTTGGAAACATTTGTTGTCTATTCAGGTATTCCACAGATGCAGGGTACATCAAGTTGATTGTGGAGATCTAATCCGCTGTTCCTGAGGCTGCTGGGAGAGATTTCCCTTTCTCTTTGTTCGCACAGCTCCTGGGGTTCAGCTTTGGATTTGGCCCCGCCTCTGCGTGTAGGTCGCCTGAGGGCGTCTGTTCTTCGCTCAGACAGGATGGGGTTAAAGTAGCAGCTGATTAGGGAGCTCTGGCTCACTCAGGCCGTGGGGGGGGGGGGGGGAAGGGGGAGGGAGGGGTATGGATGCGGGGCGAGCCTGCAGCGGCAGAGGCCGGCATGATGTTGCAACAGCCTGAGGCGCGCTGTGTGTTCTCTTGGAGAAGTTGTCCCTGGATCACGGGACCCTGGCAGTGGCGGGCTGCACAGGCTCCCCGGAGGGGAGGTGTGGATAGTGACCTGTGCTTGCACACAGGCTTCTTGGTGGCTGCAGCAGCAGCTTTAGCATCTCATTCCTGTCTCTGGTGTCCGTGCTGATAGTCACGGCTCGCGCCTGTCTCTGGAGCTTGTTTAGGTGGTGCTCTGAATCCCCTCTCCTTGCAAATCCCGAAACAATGGTTTCTTGCCTCTTAGGCAGGTCCAGACTTTTCCCCGGACTCCCTTCCGGCTAGCTGTGGCGCACTAGCCCCCGTCAGGCTGTGTTCACGCAGCCAACCCCAGTCCTCTCTGAGATCTGACCTCTGAAGCCCAAGCCTCAGCTCCCAGCCCCCACCCGCCCCGGCAGGTGAGCAGACAAGCCTCTCAGGCTGGTGAGTGCCGGTCTGCACTGATCCTCTGTGCGGGAATCTCTCCACTTTGCCCTCTGCACCCCTGTTGCTGCGCTCTTCTCCGTGGCTCCAAAGCTTCCCCCTTTCCACCCCCCCCCCCACCGTCTCTGCCAGTGAAGGGGCTTCCTAGTGTGTGGAAACCTTTCCTCCTTCACAGCTCCCTCCCACTGGTGCAGGTCCGGTCCCTATTCTTTTGTCTCTGTCTTTTCTTTTTTCTCTTGCCCTACCCAAGTACCAGGGGAGTTTCTTGCCTTTTGGGAAGTTTGAGATCTTCTGCCAGCCTTCAGTAGGTGTTCTGCAGGAGTTGTTCCATGTGTAGATGTACTTCTGATGTATTTGTGGGGAGGAAGGTGGTCTCCACGTCTCACTCCTCTGCCACCTTGAAGGTCCTCTCAAGGGTAGTTTATATTTTTCTAGTTGAACTTAAATATGCAAATACACACTTAGCCACAGAAACACAGAACTCTCTGTCCATGTCACCAGACAGGTTAGGCAGAAGACGAAGTCATCTCTGCCATGCTCAGGTCAGTAAGCTAAATCTAACCTTCTGCCTCCTCCCCCACCCCCTCCCCACTTCCTGCTTCAAGGGTTCTATGGGCTCTTCTAACCGTGGACTTATTAATTTATAAAGTCAACATCACTGAGAGTCTGTTTATGCCAACCAGTCTTCTTGGGATACAAAGATGAATGAAACGAAGCCATGGAACATAGGAGCTCAAATCATAGATGCGGGGGGCAGATAAGTACAAGGGTAATCATGATTTAATGAGATTATGCCTGTGATATGGAAGTAAAATGTGCTGCTGGAATACAGACGAAGGGTAATTTAATCAGTTTGGCAGTGGAAGTATGGAGAAGGTGTGCAAGATGAGTAAAAGTTCATCACGTAAAAAAGAGGAGTTGTCATTGGGGACCAAACCAAGCCATCATCCATTCATTCATCCATTCATACCTTCACTCACTAATTTTTAGGACTGTGATAAGCAATAAACAAGACAGACAGACTTTACTTTTTTTTTTTTTTTTTTTGCAGTATGCGGGCCTCTCACTATTGTGGCCTCTCCCGTTGCAGAGCACAGGCTCCAGACGTGCAGGCTCAGTGGCCATGGCTCACGGGCCCAGCTGCTCCGCGGCATGTGGGATCTTCCCAGACCGGGGCACGAACCCGTGTCCCCTGCATCAGCAGGCGGACTCTCAACCACTGTGCCACCAGGGAAGCCACAGACTTTACTTTTAATGGAAATTTTAATACACATGGGAGTGTTCTGGAAAGGGAAGCTGAGTGAGATGAACCTCTCTAAGGAGGTGACACTTAGGCTGAGACCTAAAGGAAGAATAAGCATTAGCTAGGTGAAAAAGAGTGGAAATATGTTCAGGCAGAGGAAGGAACATGTTCAAATCTAAAAGTGAGAAAGAGTTTCATGCTTATGAGAAACAGCAAGACGTCTGGTGTCATTGATGCTAAGAGACACGGAGGAGAGTGCCATGAAATGAGGCTAAGGAAGTAGGAAGGTTCCAGACATATTAAGGGATTCCCCCAACACACACACTTCCTCCTGATATGGCTGTGTGCAGAATTAGGGGGAACACTAAGAAGACAGAGCCTGAAGTTTAACTCTATGAGTTGAGTTCAACTCTATGAGATTAAAGAGCTTTGGGCTGGGAGCTCCTCTGCATCCAGTCACTTGGTATGGGAGATGTGGTCTAGGAAGAATACAAGTGTAAGCCAACAGAGCTGCAACCTTGGTATACTGTAGCCGTGTCACATGAAGGCATGGGATTCTCCTCCCTTAAAGACTCACCATCATGGCTGGTACAGGGCCATGGATCAACACAGATGTCACGCAGCATCAGATAGGAATACATCAGTCAAATGTGACCATCCTACAAATAAGACGCCATATAACACTCAAAGGTGGCCAAAAGAAAGGACCCGATGGTGGCCTGGCATATTCTCAAGTTCCCCCCTTCTTTTGGCCTTTGAATGCAGATTGACTATCTTGGACTAGGCGACCACTATGGTCCTTAGGCCCAAAATGGGTACAGATTGAGGCTCAAGTGGTTAGTGTGAATAGTAAACAGAGGCAAGTCCTTATTTTTATTTCAAACTTGTAACATTAATCATACAAGTTACACTAAATGTTTTTGATGCGACACCATCAAAAGCATTTAGACTAGGAAATGTAAAGATCAGAATTACGTTTGTAAAAGATTACTTTGAATGCTGGTGAGTTCAAAGTATTCATGGAATACTTTGGAATGCATTAAAGGAGAGAAAGAGAATAAAGCCTGAGAGACTAATTAGGAGGTTTTATTAGTTAGAAATGCTTTCAGCTTCAAGTAAGAGAATACCCAACATAGTTTAAACCTTGGTTTAACAACAAGAAGTCAGGAAATCAGGCATCCCCCAGGTATGGTTGGGCAGCTCAATAATATCATTAAAGACCCAAGCTTGTTCTATCCTTCCACTCCACCACTGTCCATGTGTTGGCTTTTTATTCTCTTGCTTGTCCCCTCATGTTTGCAAGATGATTGTCTTACCTCAAGACACAATAATCTTATTGAAGGCAGAGAAAAGGAGGAAGGAACAGTGCTAGCCACCATCTGTTCCTTTTCTCAGAAAAGCAAAACTTTCCCAGAAGCTCATCACAGATGTCTCCTTACATCTCATTTGTCAGAATTGGATCACAATGCCCCTCTAACTGCAAGTAAGACTGCAAAATTGAAAATCTGGATTGTACGTTATAATTCAGTGCCTGAAGCTAGAAACATTGCTGCCTGGAGCAAAATTGGGGTTCTCATAGCCAGGTGAAAAGAGAAATGACTGTTGAGTAGGAAATAAACAGCAATGGTCACAGAGGCAAGAGAAGAGGGCCCCAGATAAGATACATTGGAGATAGAGATATTTAAAAGGTGGAAGTTACAGAACTTGGTGATGGGATGAGGAGAATAAAGGAGGGAAAGAGGAAACCGTTGATTTCCAGGTTATCTGCCAGTTTGGGCAGCCAATGGATTATAATGTCATCAGAAAATATGAGGAAAAAACACAGATGTGGGGAAGATGAAGAGTCTACTTTTAGACATTTTGAGTTTGAGGAGTTTGCATATATCCAAGTATTAATATCATGTATGTAGGTGGATATATCACTCTGGAGCACAGAAGTAAGGTCTGGGCTATAGATATGGATTTGGGAATCATTGGAAGCCATGGGAGTAAAGGGGTTTATTTAAGAGGATGCCTTGGGTTACACAGAAAGAAATACAACTCAAACAAGGTTAAGGAGAGAAAAAGAACAAATTTGGCTCACACAGCAGGAAAAACATAGGATGGGGCTAAATTATGGTCCAAGAGCATCTAATACTGATACTCAGATCTGGAAGTTGGTTTTTTTCTCTTCCCTCCAGCTCCCACTTTATCTTTTATAAGATAACAAACCATTTCTGTGTATATTACTTCATTATATCCTCATGACTATCCCTTGAAGCAGGTATATTATTATCCCCACTTTAAACATGAAAAATCAAAGCCTAAAAGATTAAATGTCCTGTCCTCACTCAAGAAGGGAAAGGAATTTAGATTTGCAGTCTGCAAGGGACATGAACCTTTGACTCTCAGAGCTCCTAGACCTTTAGCTATGGGCAGAAAGAGCCTTTCAACGAAGCTGTAAATTATCTCCTTCTTGTTGTCATGTAGACAAGCATGAGCGATGATTGTCTCTCTCTTGCAACAACTCACTGAAGGTCAGCAGGAACTGACCAACACAAGTCAACATCCCAACATTTTTCTATCAAGCCCCCTAAATCACCACTCCTGGAGTTGTTTGACTTTTGTCAACAACAATCATGGGAATGATTTGAGCATGTATAAAAAATGAATAAGATCCAGGAAAGCAGAAAAGATGGAAGATATAGAAAACAGAGGTGTGAAGGCGGTAGAGCGTGGGATCCGTAGCGCCAATGGAAAGACTGGCCTCACAAGCTGCCGTCCATTGTAACAGGAAGGCCAGAAGAGAGAATGGGAAAGGATGCAAGGAAGATTGTATATGTCTATGTCAGCTTGCTCTACCCCATTTCAATACCTTTCTATATTACCTTACTCTGTTATAGAGGCTGGAAAGAGCAAAACTAAAATTGCTGATGTCCCTTGCAGAGTTCTAGTCAATGGGAGTAGCTGAAATCCTAGAGGGGGCTTTCCCTTCCTGAATAAAATGGCAAAGCATCTCTAGCAGTGGGCTTTTCCTTCCCACCTTTTTATTTCCTCTCTTTTTCTTGACTGGGCATTGGCTTTGATGCCTGGATATCCAGCAGCTATATTGCAACCATGAGGAGAAAGTTCACACACTAAGGATGATGGAACAGGAAGACAGAGCCTGGTACATTAATGATCTCCTTGAGCAGCTGCACTTGGTACTATCTATCTCCACACTTTTTGTTTCATTGAGGAAGGAAGGAAGGAAGGAAAGAAGGAAGGAAGAAAACAACTTTCTTAGTTAAGCCATTATCTGTCAGGGTTACTATTACTGATAACTAAACATAAACCTGGTTTATGTATACCCCTGGGGCCTCTGGGTTGCCTCCTTTTATTCCTGGATGCACTCCCCTGACAGCTGTGGACACAATACTAATGGCAGTAGATGCTGGGGCTCACTGGGCCATGCCATAGAACATGTGGGTATCAAGACTCCTGTATAAGTATGACAGGAGAGTGGAAGGAGCTGGGTTAGCAGACCTAGAGGAGCTTCTCTTTGGAAGGGAGTAGGGAAGGCAAGAGAGACACGCTGTGTAGCAGAAAGAGCAGTTGACTGGGATTAGTTATCCTGGTCCTAGCCCTCAGCCTGCCACTATCTGTGTGACCTCTCTGGGCCTCAGCCTATAAAATGAAGGATTTGAGCTAGATCAGTGGTTCTCAACTTTACCAAAAGGAAGAAGAACCCTATATTTTTTGAAAGACTTTCGATCTACCTAACTGCATTTATCAAACTATTCATATTCCCATGAGAATACTCTTGATATAATTCCAGCCAAAAGCAAAGAAAAACAACTTTTAAATTTAGCCTGTTTAGTCTTATCATAGGATAAAATTTCCATTAGTTCTTTAGAAAGTTGTAAATGTTTCTCGGGTCCACATTATTATCTTTGAGGACTCGTCATAATCTAGGGATTCGCCTAGGAGAGCTCTGAGGTCCAATTCCCTCTCCCATGATGCCGGAGCCCTGTGCCCCTTAGCAGCCAGTGGAGGTACATTTTCCATTCTGCTCGTAGGCTCAGTTCTGATTTCCAGTGCCAGGAGCTATCTTATTTCCTTTATGAAAAACAAGCCTGTCCTAATGGCCCATTCCTGCTGGCCTGAGAGTACCTCATTTGCCCTGAGTGTCTGCCAGCCCTCCTCAAAGGTAATCTTTCTCTACCTTACCCCACCTTCCTCCTCATGCCAGGAGGGAGCTGTCTCACCTAAACCTTCATCTCAGTTACCCTGCTGTGCAACTTTCTGACCTGAGAGACCTGGAGACCCTCTCAGCCAGTCTGAGGAATGAGCCCTGATCCTTTCCCTCAAGTAGCTCCCTCTGCTGCTGAAGAGAGAGGGGCAGACACTCTCAATCCAGTTGAGTAGATGCTGTCATGGAGAATCCAATTTGCTGCTGAAGCACTTAATGGTCAGTTCTGCTTGGACGTGGGAAGGCCAGAGAGAGGTGGGAGAGAAGGTGATATCTGAGTAGAGCCTGAAGGGTGAAGGGAGAGCCAGGGCAACATTTGAAGATCAGTGCCACAAAGGAAGGTTGGGTTGGGCTGGGGAAGGGCGGGGCTTGCATGCTAGTTCCTAACTCATTTGCCTGACAACTTTATTTAAGGCCTCCCTCCCTCCCTGCCTTCCTTCCTCTCATAAATATTTATTGAGCATCTTTTTTGTGTCAGATATCCTTTAGGTGGTAGAAACAAATGAATAAGACATGTCTTGTCTTGAAGGAGCAGACACTCAGGAGGCAAGGATATATCCACTCTATTCCTGCTCCTTAGAAGGGACTGATAAGGATTGTTCCTCCCACCCTCTCTGACCCTGACACCTCACTGCTCTAGAGGAGTCCAGGCCTGGACAGAGGATGAGTGGCACGCTCAGAAGGCATGGGCAGTTAGTGGAGAGCCTGTGGTGGGATCATCATAAAATAATCCTCAGTGAAGCTGTAATCCTAGTGGATCCTGGAGGAGAGAGGCCAGCACCAATCAAGTCTGTTCAACAAACTTTACCAAGGATCTCCTTAGCCCAGTGCTACTATTGGAGTTCCCGGGGAGAGGAAGTATTCCTTTCCCCTCAAAGCATGCACATTAAAGTTGTTGAGACAAATACACAGTGAGAATGTTAGGGAGAGTAAGATAACTTCCCTGGGAGAGGTACAGAAAGCTCAGAGACAGGGAAGAGCCTACCCAGTCAGAATGGTTAAAAATGGAGAGAGCAGCTGTTGGGATGAGCCTTCTCATCAGTTAGGACAGCCTTTGGCTACATGTGACAGAAACCTGATTACTGAGGTTTAACAAATAGGTGTTTGTTTTTCTCTTGTAACAAAAAGTGTGGAGGGAGGCCCGTGCAGGTCTCAAGGATGTCGTCAAGGACCCAGGCCCCCTCTGTCTTCCGGGCCAGCATCCTTAATATGCAGCCTTCTTGGGTTGGAAGTTGGCTTCTCCGCCCCCAGGCATCAATCACATCATAGACTTTCAAGGCAGCAAGAAAGTGAAAAGCAAAAACACATGCCAGATATATTACCGCTCTGCCTCCTCCTTTTTTGTTAAAATAAATGTCTATCTCATTGGCCAGAACTGTGTCACATTATCACCTCTAGCAACAAAGAAGCCTGGAAAATCATTATTTTTAGGATGGCCCATTGATCTCCCTTCTCCAAACAAAATCAATGTACTGTAAATGAGGCAGAAGGGGAGCACAGGTACGGGCTGGACAGCAAGCAGTGCCTGCCACAACCCTAAAGAATCAGTAGAACTCGCTAGAATGAAGTGTGGAAAGACTTCCAGGCAGAGGAAACAGCAGGAGCAAAGGCGCAGGGTGGGAATGTGCCAGGCATGTTTGGGGCACCACGAATATTCCAGTTCAGCTGGAACATAGGGAGTGACTAGTGGGAAGAATGGACTCTCTCACACCGTCCCAGCCCACCCTTCCCCCTCCCCGTGTCCTCAAGTCCATTCTCTATGTCTGCGTCTTTATTCCTGTCCTGCCCGGGACTAAGTTCTTGAACAAACACTAACATGGCACTCACTATGTGTCAGACACTGTGCTAAGCACTTTCTATATAGTAACCAGTTAGTCCTCATAACAGCCCCATGGGTTAGGTACAATATTAGCAATGTGTTACAGATAAGGAAACTGAGGTACAGAGAGGTTAAGTAACTTGCCCAAGGCTCCACAGTCACTCACAGCAGAGTCAGATTTTGAGCCAGAGTCCATGTTCTCAAGGACCTCAGTGTGAGGCCACTGTGTGGAAGCTTCAGGAAGTTCTCTGGGTCACAGAAGACATGCTCTCTAAGGGGATGGTCAAAGATGCCAAGGGCTAGGAGGGAGTTAAGCATGGACATGGCTGACCTCTGTGACCTCCGAGGACTGTCTCTCACCTTATGCCCTATCCAGGGCTGCTAGAAGTCTAAAATGGATTAATGGAAATGAAGGTGCTTTGATAAAGTTGGGCTGTGCTCCCTAAATACAAGGTCATGCCATTCCGCAGGTTGGCCAGCACTGGAATATCAATGAGGTCTTCTAGTGAGACTGAAGGTCAAGGACACTGAGAGGCAGGGAAATTATTTCCCTTCTGGCCCTGCCTGCCTGCTCTCCATTCCTGCCCTTCCCCAACTCCAGAAGGGTGAGTGGAGAGAGTGAGGCAGAAAGGAGTAAGGAGGCAGTCAACACAAGAAAAGACAGGCTGCCCTTAAAACGGCAACCAAAAGTCCCCTCCTGACTTAGAGGTTTGGTCTATGCGCTGAGCTTTTGGATTAAACTGAAACCCTTTGGCCCATCCTGCCTGCTGGGCACAGGGTTTGTTTTCCCAGCAGATCACTTCAGCCTGACCTGAAACTTTTCTAGCAAAGGGTCAGTGCAGACCAGGAAGAGGGCCTGGGGCAAGAAGAGATAGTAGCACCCATCTTGCATCATGGGCGAAGGCCCCGGGGGGTCTCTGGCATTTTGTCAGAGGAGCCAGGAAGGCAGCCTCGATTCCTACTTCTCCCCAAGCCGACAGCTGGGTGAGACAGCTCCAGGGCCCAGCCTGCAGACTCACTTCAGTTGTTCTGTTTCCATCTGTCCCTGACTGACTGCCTCAGGAGCTGCGGTGTGGTAGACAGAGATAAGCTCTCTGCCAGAGGCAGTATGGAGCGTGGCTGGGAAGATGTCTGGGTCCAGGAGGGGCTGTGTACAGGAGACATTATGTAGCCGCCGTCTAAAGACAAATTACAGGGATGGGGAGGATGGAGAGAAGGGACGGAGGTGGCTCCTGAAGCCTTGGGGAAGGAGAAAGGGAAGCTAAATTAGGACAGTGAAGAAAAAATAAACACAGAGAGTAGAAAAAGGAAGGAAGAAAGTAAAAAAACGAGCTTTTTGCATCCTCTTGGAGGGCGAAATAGAGAAGATAGCTTCACTGCTAAACTTCAGCAAGAAGCATTGGGTTAGATCTTAGATTTCAAGATGGGGGGGCCACCCACCCACTTTTATCCACTGGCATGGTTGCACAGTGAGACGTCTTCCTTAGAAGCTGGAAGAAGGATGGGTTCTGAATACATCCAGGGAAACGGGCTTAGGGACCTCCAGAAGCCGTTCTAAGTAGACTTCACAGTTTCCTCAGAGCCAGGGAAAGAAGAGAGAAGCAAGAACTGGGAGGAAGGAGGGCAGAACTGACATTAATTGAAGGCCACAGTGTAGACTGTCTGCTGACATTCTGTCACTGAATGCAGACACTGGCCCCCGTGCAGAGGCTAGATCTCTCTTTCACAAGAGAATAATCTGAATGCTATACAAGGTCAAATGGCAATTAAGTAGCAGAATCAGGATTTGAACTCGAGTCTGGCACAAATGCCCACGATCTTTCCACCAACGTACTTCTTGGGAAAAGGCAGTAGGAGGAGGCTTAGTGGGAGTCGAGGAAGAGAGCCTGCTATAGTGGAAAGAATGCTGAACCTCAAAGACCAAGGTCAAATATCTGGATCTGACGTGCAAGAGATGTCTTATGACCTTGGGCAAATAATTTCCATCTCCTAGTCTCAGTTTCGCATCTTATAAAGTGAGAGCTTGGGCTAGGTGCTCTCTAAAGCCTTTACTGTCTCTAAGCACATAACGTTTAGTTGGGAACCTGCTTCCATTTACCACAGTAGCCTTCTTTTTCCTACTTCTGGTATTATGTTCTATTCTGGGCATGGGAACTAGGGGTGGGTACCCCTTCCTGCAGCCCATTCGAGATTGAGGGCAGAGACTAGAAATTATGATGACACTTTCTAACGTGGTGTGATCAATTAATTAACCAAATAAATAAACAAATATGTATTAAACCTACCATGTGCTTGACATGGTGCTTAGTTGGTGATACAAAGGGGAATGAGACTTGACTTCCAGGTCCACGGAGCTTACGGGCTAATGGGAAACCCACATCCACAAGGGATATTGGCCGAATGTGATCAGAAATCACTAACACTTTATGGAAAAGCTTGGTAAGCCATGCCCATTTCAGCCCAGGCTCCTCCACTCAGAGACGTATGTGAGCCAAGGTCAAGGGTGTTTGGGACCACACCTTCTCTATTTTGTCAGCTGTACCTTCGGCCTCTTGGATGCTGGCCACCTCTGACATTGGCACCCACGTTGAAATTGTAGTCAATTGTCTCTGACTGTGGTTGGCAGTCTCTGGGGGAACCTGGGACAACTTGTTCATGGCCAGTGGACGGTGATAAGGGGCAAGCATGGAGCAGTGTGGCCGCACTCAGGAGGGCTTGAGACAGGCTGGGACCCAGGAAGGACCCTTTGCTGCAGTGCTTGTACCTGGACACACGTCTCCTCGAGCAACAGAACACAAAGAAACCATAAGGGACTAAAAATAAATGTGTGCATGCACAACTGGGGCAAATTCTGGACAACGAGATATAAAGAGACCAAAAAACCCAACTGCCACTTCCAAAGAGCCGGGAGCAAAATCAGGGGGTTGGGAGAAAAGCCCGGTATTGCGCGTGACCCCTGCACACACCACCACCTAAGCGGTGGGCAAACCGCTTAAGCCACCCCTCAGGCCTGACCCCTGGACACACCCCTACCCTCACCGCATATTAGGAAACAGCTTGCCCCGCCCCCACCCCAGCAAGCGAGCGGGCAATCAAGGGAACCTGTTGTTTGTTCTCGTTACCCTTGCTGCAGGAGGGGCCCCAATAAAGCCTTGCCTGAATTTCTTGTCTGGCCTCTGATCAATTTCTATTGATTAAGGAGGCCAAGAACCCTGGTCGGCAAAAGGCTGAACAACCTGACTGTGGAAGGGAAGACCTTGGGAGGACAAGACCACTGATGCAGAGGTAGAGGTGGAGGGCCTTCCTGCCAGAGGGGATGAGAATGTTTACAGGCCTGGAGGAGAGAAAGCAAGAGTCTTGTTCCAAGGATTGCAAATAAATACTTGAGTGGGCTGGAGGGTAGAGATAGTACTGAAGCGGAAGGCAAAACCAGCGGCAAAGGGGCTCAGAGGTGATGCTGGGGGTCTGCACTTTATCCTGAGAGTAACAGGGGAGCTGTCCCTCCTGCTCTTGTCCACAACAGCCCTTCTGTGGCCACTTCCCTTTCCTGCCTTTCTTTACAAGGCTCCCAGGTGCCTAGGATAAACTCCCTTTAAGCTTGGCCTGGCTAAATCTTGCCCATCCTCCAAGGCCCTGTTCAGATTCCCTTTCCTCCAGGAAGCCTTCTTGTACTACCTCATTTCATTTATTCATTCATTCAACAAATGTGCATTAAGGTCTTCCAGTGGGCCAGGCACTGTGCTAGGCACTGGCCATGAGCAAGCAGATATGGTCCCCATCCTTGCGCAGTCTGTGGAGCACAATATTTTGGAAACCTCAGTGATATCTCCTCTAGGTGCCCTGCCAATGAGGCTGTCAAGGACCCTTCCATGAGAAGTCTCCTCCCTCCTAGACAGACAGCAACTCGGGGCAGAGACCAGGCCTCCTCATCTCTGTATTCTGGAGGTGGTTGGCACAGTGCCGGGCACTTGAGACGCTCAGCCCGCGTTGTAGAAATATCTGGCTTTCCAACAGCTTTAAGCAAAGTGGAAAGTTCCCCTGGCTGACACCCACCCTTTCCCTATCCTCCCCAATTCCAGCACAGCTCCTCTGCAGAAAAAAGAGATGGAAGCTCCAGCTGAACCTTTAGCCCCAGGATGCAGAAAGAGAACAGAGAAAGGAGGAAACGCCTGGGCTGGATGCCAGCCCGGATGCCTTGGGCCAAGCTGGGGGTTCTTGGTCCTCTGCGCTCTGGAATGTGGCAAGGGCTTGCCAGGGTGGCTTGGAGCAGCTCCTCCCCAAAAGCCACTGGCTCCTCACCCTGAACAGAGCCACGCTGGCAGCTCCTCCTGGGCCCTCCTCGCAGTGCACTGGTGCCCCATGCTGGACAGAAAGCAGGCCCTGATCTCATTCCCTCCTGAGGGTTTGTGTATCACTGATGAAGAGGCCTCAGAAGGCCTTGCATGGGGCTGAGCCTTGGGCATGGCCCCTGAGTTTTCTCCACACTGACCTCTGACCACTCACCTGGACTCTCTGGGGTTTTTCCTGACAGTGTGGCAAACTCATTGTCAGGATAGGCTGACCCCCACCCCAGTATTGTCTTCCTTTCAATCAGGCACAGACCCACCACCTGCTGGAGGGCATATCCCAATGCAATCTTAAATTAAAAACAGGCTCCTCGGAGGTCAGTCCAAATGCCCACAGCAGGGCTGGGGCACCCTGTGTGAGCCTCCCACCTTCAGGGGTGGGGGAGATGAGAGTGATCATGCCGACAAGAAACCAAGGCCAGCCAGCAGCTTGCCACCTCCATCTGGGCAGAGGATGGAGGGCAGAGTCAGGGGGGATGGCGACTGAGGTGAGGCGGAAGACTGGAGGAGGATGGGGTTCTCCTGGGGCTGAGACAGAATGCTATGGAATGTAGGAGCATCCGTTTTTTAATTTTAATTTAATTTCCCCCCTAATAACAGGCTGTGTGCAGCTGCCGGAAAGAGAAAGGCGTTAACCTTCCAGAGCCATGGAGTGGACAGTCCTATCTCTGTGACTCTGTGACTCTGTGCTGGCCCCTCACCTCCCAGGGCATGAGCCTCCTGGAGGGACACCGCCACAGTCCTACCAAAGAGACCAAGCAGGGCTAGTGAGAGAAATGCTGAAGGGAAACAGGGTCAGGGAGCAGTGACCAAGACTGGAAGACGTCAGGAGGAAGCAAGGTCAGAGACAAGGAAGAAAGTGCAGGAGGGCAGCTTGAAGAGATAAAGTATAAGGAACGGTCAGATCAGTCAGTGAACAGGACTGAGTTTATCCACCAGAGAAAGGAAGAGCTGAGTGTCCTGAGACCCATGTGCTAGGGGTTGTGTCAGGGCCTTTTAGACACATATCATTTAACCCTCATTTCAGCCAGGACATGACCTCTTTTACAGCAGACTGAAATTTTGTAAGGAATTTCAGTAACTTGCTTGTGGCTCCATGGCTGAAGTGGTGGAGCGGGGATTGAATGCAGTCTATCAGATTGCAGATGGCTTCCCCATCACTCTGTCTTCGCTGTGAGAGGAGGCGTGGCTGGATCAGAGCAGACAAAAGGAACTCCAGAACTCTGGAAAATTAGGACTGACATCGACGTCTTCTACAACAACTCTGCCTCCAGGAGAAATTAGATTTCAGTGAGAACAGTGTCATGTCTTAATTAGGTAGCCAATTAATTTTGAAGGGAGGTCACAGAATCAACCAACCTTCCTTCCTTCCCTTCCTGCCTCTAACATTATTTATAGAGCAGTTACAACCTGTCGGGCATGGTCTTAAGTCTGAGGAACAAACACAACTAAGAACCAGCCTTTCCCTTGGGGAACTCACAATCCTTTGAGAAATTCCAGGAAACTGAGGCAGCTCTTTACACACACACCCTTACTCTCAGGACAATCTTTCCTGGTCTTTACTTCTGAGCTCCTAATTGGGGGCCCAGCAAAGCTCCTGCTTCTCCCCCCAGCCCAGCTCCCTCTGTTTTGAGAGACAGATGGTCAAGCTCTGGCCAAGCCTCTCCTTCCCCTTCTTCTCCCAGAGTTGCTCCAGAGGCTACAGCCAGAGTAGTCAGTGACACCACAGACAGACAGGTCTCTAAAAGCCCCGAGAGTCTTTGAGCTCCTTTCACATATCTGGACACAGCTGGGCCTGGGGCAGCCTAAATTCCCCAGGCCATAAGTCACACAGACTTCTAAGCCTGGAACAGATGAACATTTCTTTGGCTTTGAGCCTCTTCCCTTCACAGTCACTGACCCAACCGTCTCCTACACATAGAAACACTCACCACACCCCATTCCTGCTCTGCTGTGAAATCACAGCGCAGCCCCCAGAGAGTTATCACCCACATGGTCCACGCTCAAAGCGGTTGCCATCAGTAAACTCAGTCTGACAACCAAAAAATGTTTCAAAATAACTCAAGTTATTTGTAGTATTCTCAAAACAATACTTCTCAAAATCCTGTTTCCCCTCTCCCATTTATTTCTCTATATACCAAATCTGCTCCTGTAGCTCTCCTTTCCAAAATTCCTACCTCCCAAACTCCTTTTCCAGCTCTTCGTCTTATCTCCACTTTCCTCTTGATTCTGTAACACAAAAGCCCCAAACACAGAGACCACCCCTGGAGAGAGGGGAGGGGAAGAAGATGACTGGGTAAAGCCCTCTCTCCTGGGTAGGGGAAAGGGTGAAGGTTGGAAATATTCATGCGGTCATCACTTTTTCCCCATCACAGTAGCTGTCACTACAGATAGCCCTTACAGATCACACCAAGCCACAGCTGGGCAGGACAATTGCTGGACAAAGGGACCATACCAACCTGACTATCCTGGTCAGCCCTGATCTAAATATTCTGTTCCAATTCTAAGCTACAATGGGTTACCATTAGTCAGTTGTCCCAATTCTGAGTTGGAAAAATATGGTCACCATATCTCTGACCCACATTTTCTCTTGGTGACCCTAATATATCCTGACTGTATTAAATACTTTGTATATTGCTATAGACTGAAAGTTTGTGTCCCCTGCCCCAAGTCATATGTTGAAATCCTAATTGCCAATGTGATGGTATTTAGAGGTGGGGCATTTGGGAGGTGATTAGGTCACAAGGGTAGAGCCTTCATGAATAGATTAGTGTCTCTATAAAAGAGACCCCAGAGGGCTCCCTGGCCCCTTCTGCCATGTGAGGACACAGTGAGAAGACAGCTGTGTGTGAGTCAGGAAGTGGGCTTTTATCAGATACCAGATCTGCTGGTAACTTGGCGTTGGACTTCCCAGCCTCCAGAAAGATGAGAGATAAATTCTCATTTATGAGCCACCCAGTCTATAGTGCTCTGTTACAGCAGTCCAAATGGACTAAGACATATACATTGTTGATTCCATTAGTGTCTGCTTGGTCACCTGGAGACTGTAGGTTCCTTAAGGTCTCAGACCATGTTTATTCTCATTCTGTCCTAAGCCTCATGAACAGGTCTGTAGTGGTTAGCTAATGCTGCATAACAAATCATCTCAAATATTAGTGACTTAAAACAACAACAATCATTTATTACCTTTCATTGTTTCTACAGATCAGGAATCTGAGAGTGGCTTGGCTGGGTAGTTCTGACTCAGCTCTCATGAGGTTGTGGTCACAATGTCAGCCAAGGCTGCAGTTCCTAAAGGTGTGATTGGGTCTGGAGGATCCACTTCCAAGGTTGCCTAGCCACATGGCTGGCCAATTGGTGCTGGCTGTTGGGGGAAGGCCTTAGCTCCTCTTCAAGGGGACCTCTTCATGTGGCCTGGGCTTCCTTACAACATGGCTACTGGGTTCCAAAGGCAAACATCTTGAGACAGAGTGAACCAGGCAGAAGCTGAAGCTTTTTGTGACCTAATCTTTAGAAGTCACACGGCATCACTTCTGCTGTGTTCTGTGGTTCAGGGAAATCCCGAGACCCTGCTGATTCAAGGGAGGAGGGAACATAAAACCTGCCTCTCACTGGGTTCTAGTCAGCTGGTAAGGAGAGCTCATGGGATGGGATAAATATACAGATGTAGCCACGTTGGGATAATAGAGTGTGACCACGTCTCTGGCCCTTGTGAGCCCAAAACAAATGCTCATGTGTGGACTTTGTATTCAGGGGCACTTGGAACTGAAACAACCATGTCACTGGGGGGGGGGAATTAATTCAGAGTCCAAATTCTTCACTGCTCTCTGTGTCCACATCCTTTGCCGTGAAATCTTTGGTGTCCTCCCTACCCTGACCCTGGCCCCAACCACATGGCTTGCCTTGGCTAACAGGTTGTCAGCAGACGTGAATCCAGCAGAGGCTTTATAAGGCACTTGCATGTTTCTCCTGGGGCTCTTGCACTTCTGCCCTTGCCGTGAACATAAGCCTGAGCTAGCCCACAGAGGATAGGAGACATGCAGAAAGGAACCGATTTGTCTCAGCTGTCCCAGCTGAGGAGGAGGGCTGACCTACAAACATGTTAGCAGGGCCAGGGAAGATGAGAACCACTCAGAACCCCACAAGCTTGTGAGCTAAATGAACACTTCTAGTTTGAAGGCCTGAGTTTTGGGGTTGGTCAGTTATGCTGCATTTTTGAGGCAATAAGTAACTGACATAGCCCTCTCCTACTATCACAGAAAGCACCTCATGAGCTGGGAGCCTGTGTTCTAGGTCAGGCTCAGTATCTGTTGTAGACAGAATTAATGGCCCCCTGATGTCCACATCCTAATTCTCAGAGCCTGTGAATATGTTACCTTACATGGAAAACGGGACCTTGCAGATGGAATTAAGTTAAGGATCTTGAGATGGAGAGATCATCTTTCATTATCTGGGTGGGCCCAACTTAATCACAAAGGTGCTTATGAGAGGGAGGCAAGATGGTCAAAGTCAGGGAGAAGGTGTGATGACAGCAGAGGTTGAGTGTGTGTTCCTGCTGTGGAGGTCAGAGCCACAGCCAAGGAACGCAGGCAGCCTCTAGAAGCTGCAAAAGGCAAGGAAAAAATTCTCTCCTAGAGCCCCCAGAAGAAACACCATTCTGTTGAAACCTTGATTTTCACCTATAAGACACATTTCAGCCTCCGGCCTCCAGAAATATAAGAGAAAAGATTAGTTGTTTTAAGCCACTATGCTTATGGTAATTTGTTACAGCAGCACTAGGAAACTAATGTAGTGTCTAACAGCTATATGCCCTAGAAGCAGTCAGGTGCCACACTATGAGCCTCACCTACTCTTCTGGCAAATGAGGACGCGTGGTAGATTAAAGCTGGCCACAGACCTTGACTACCCCTCCTTTTGAGACCTGGGTTGGCCTTAGTGGCTTGCTTGACCAATAGAATGTGACAGAAGTGACATTCTGGAACTTTCAAGGCTTGTAACAAGAAAACTTACCTCCTCTCAGGTCTCTCAAAACACGCTCTAGGAGCCTAGCGGCCAGCTCCTGTCTTAAGGCAGGCCTATCTCCTAGGCAGCTGGCTACCTGGCTCAATTTTTAACAAAATGTCTACGGACGCCCTCTCCCCTAGTCCCTTCACACCCTGCAGGGGGGGTCCCAGATCAAATCTTTGGACAAGTGCCCACTGATTAACTGGACAGAGAGTCCATCTTCCCACCCAAGTAACAGCTTGGCTCTCCTACTGTCTGTATCATTCTTTCCATTGGCTTCTGGAGACAGGGCAGCACTGACTGCTTCCCTTGGAGCTGTCATCCCAGGCTCTGCCCCAGCCTGCCATTTCCCTGGCAGCCAGTGGGTTAGGCCTAGAGTTTGCTGGGGTTGGACAGGGTGGGGAGTATTGTTCAACAGAAGGTCTGGGAATTAGAGGGCCTAGAATTGGAGCTGGACTGGGACGAGGGAGAAGGGAACAAGCTCCTGCCTTTACTGAGAGGAAGCGTTGGTGCATTCCAAACCTTCCAACTCATTTACTCCAACTTCCCTTTTCTACAAGCTCTTTACGGCCAGGACCTCCATGTCTATATTTGCCAAATGTAGGAACACAGCTTCACCATTTTCAACAATGAAATTTTCAACCTTTCCCAAAAGATGCTATCTATAATTTAAAAATAGGTTTTCCACCTCCCCTCTTTTCATGCACTAGTCTAGCTATTTCCCATATATATATGTTATGCGTCACTCTGCATTCTCTCTAGGAAATGGCAGAGTCTAGGAGTTAAGGCTGTGGGCTCTGGAGTTAGACCTGGGTTTAAATCCCAGCTTGCCTCTTAACAGCTATGCAGGTGAGTTACTTAGCCTCTGTAAGCCTTGGCTTCCTTTTCTGAAGAATGGAGTGAATTATTTTCCTTACCTCATAGGGCTATTTGAGGAATTAAATAAGACAGACCACATCAAGGACATATAATAAGTGCTGTAGCAATTGTTATTTAGACTCTCATTGCTTGGTTAGCTCTGAATAAGTCATTACACAACTGACTTCTTCCCTGGTTCTTTATCGAGAAGACAAGAATCTGGGGAGATGGGGAGATAGGCACGAAGGACCTCGACCCAAGGCATTTCTGTTCTCCATTTCCACTGTGGGTAAGGTCAGAGGGGTGGGCTAATGAGTTCAGAAATATACCTGAATTTGACAAGAGACCCTGGGGCTTGGGGTAGGCTGTCATCCTCTCTGTTCTGTTCATTTCTCTGCTTTAGTGACAAGTCTTCCAGCCTCAGTCTCATACTCCACAGGGTAGGAGAAAATTTCTCAAGGGAAGGCTTAGAGAGAGCTGGCTTTGGAGCACTGAGCACGATTTAGAGAACCGGGAGAATAAAACTGTATGCCCATGTCCATATCTGTGGGTGTATTTGAAAGTGGAAGACACTTGAAAAAATGCAGAACTGAATGATGGTATTAACTGAGTCACCCCCTGCTTGCAGGCACTCCGACCTGACTCCCGACAAATAGGTAAATCCCCAGTTTCCCTTGGGACATGAGCCAGTATTTTTTAGCCCAGATGATGTGGAAATGTTCCCCGATGTTTAATGTAAATCCCTCCTCCTGCAGCCAGCCTAAGCCCTATTCTTCCTTCCAAGAGGTCAAGACAGTGAGCAGGCAGTCAGAGGGCCCCCTCTTCCTCAGCAAGAACATTTTCCAAGTCCATGGCTGCAGCTCATCCCAGTGGGAAGCCGCTGAAGGCAGGAGGTTCCACGGCTCCACCTCACAAAGTGTTGGGGGAGGGGTGGGGACAGGACTCGCCAGGCCCCCTTCAGAGGAGCGGGTGAGGCAGCTGTTCCAGACATCAAGGCTGCTAGGGCGTTAAACACATAAAGGTCAACGGAGCCTGTGTCTGCAGCCTCCTCTGGGCTCCCCTGAGCAGCAGGCACCAAGGCACACTGTGTTCATGACCCATTTCACCACCCAAGGTGGCGACAGCTATGAAATTGCAAAACATTTTCCATCCTCAGCCCTGTTCTGGTAACTTCACTCTTCGTGGCTAATACTTCTAGTTCTTCCATATTTGCCTGAGATGAATGAATGACTAGATTCAGGAGTTTTGTTTGGTTTTTTTGTTTGTTTGTTTTTTTGGTGAAATGTTTGGAAAATTACTGCTAACACTACAATGATCCTCTTTCTCCCTTTTATTTATTTATTTTTTAAGGGAGTGGGGTTGGAATAATTTTTTCTTCTTCTTCTAAAAGGTACTAGAGATTTAGATTTGTAGTACAGTGACCACCTGTCTTATATTTTCTCAGAAAGCCCCAGTTTTTAAAATGTAATTTGTGTAATCTTTACATAAATATGATTTAAATTTTATGAATCATTATTCACAAACTCATGTGTATGAGAAGTGTGACTCATTTCCTTTCATTTCTGTTTTGACTTTTTATTCAGTTGGGTTGGCAGAATCTTCAAGAACCACCTCCCTTCCCCAGGGTGGTGTCTAATGTGCCTGGATCTGATTCTCAACATGGCCTGTTTGCAGAAGAAACCTCCTCTGAGACCTCAGCCACCCTACCTGGTCTTGGTGGATGGGACCCTCAGGTAGTGAGTAGATGTCCTTTGTTCTGCCCCATGGTCCCTTCAGGCTGATGGCTTTCTCCGTTATTCCCTGCCACTCTCCAATGATTCTGGAGCTCCAACCATGTGCTGGAACAAACAGGAGCTTCTATAAGGCTTTTACCTGCCTCGGCGGTCCAGGCAGCATTTCTCTACACACTTGTTGCTGCCTGGAGCTGCCCCAGTCGATGAGGCCCATACCCCCTGTTCTTGGATTCCTCTTATCTCCCTGGTATTTTCCCCTCTCTGGGGTCATTGAGTGAAGAAATGTGTGCAGGGTCAGCTTTTCCAAAACTCATTAATATCTGTGCTCTCTTGTCCCCCTCCCCCAACCCCATACTTCTGAATTTTAGGAGCCGTCCCGCTGAGCAGGGTGAGGAGAGTCTTATATTTCTTACATAAAAATATATAATATTATTAATATATTTCTCTCCCAAGTCTTGTATCTAATCTATGTTCTAGTCAAGGGGACAAAACTTTGCAGAGGGTGATTTTTGCTCTGCTGATA
Source organism: Grampus griseus (assembly GCF_964374135.1). NCBI lineage: Eukaryota > Metazoa > Chordata > Mammalia > Artiodactyla > Delphinidae > Grampus > Grampus griseus. The sequence continues at coordinate 61,257,906 of NC_139017.1, forward strand.
CAACACTGCCCGAGGTAATTAAAAGCCCTAGCTTTGGAGAGGAAGGGCAAAGAGGAGATGGAAACAAGGGGGGTCAGGGGGAGACATGTTAATAGTTCTGAAAGTTTTCCTGCTCAGCATAAAGACTCACAGCTCTTTAATGTGTTGACCATATGTCCAGTATTTCCTATGACAGTCCCCAGTTTGAGTAATTTTATTCTTTAAAAGGAGACTCATTGTTAAATCTGTAGCTAAGTTTGTTTTAAACTGCATCCTTTGGGAGGGCTTTCCATATAGATACATTAAAGATGGGAGAGGGTGGGAGGACCCTGAGGTCTGCCTCACTTTCTTCTGCAGGTGGAATGCATCATGGCCAAGTGGAGGTGTCCAGAGTTCCTTTGTGCCGTCTGGATTGGAATAAGACACTGCTCAGAAACACTTCCAAAGAATTGGGGAGTGTCCCTGAGCACCTCCCACTCCCAAAGGACAGTGCATGTGTTCCCTGGTTCCCCAAGCCTAGCAGGGCAGCCCGCATCCAGAGAACTGTAGGATCCTATCTGCTTCAAGGACTCTTTCCAAAATGATCTCCCAAGCAGCTCGTGCCTGAACTTGGAGTAGTGACAACTATATCTCTCACACTCCACTCATCTTGTTCTCTTCTTGTCCCTTCCTCTCAAGTATAGCATCCTATACTAGCATTTCCTAGTATGTAAATAGCTTATAATCAGGGCTTGGTTTACCTAATATGTTCTTAGAGTAATAAAGGTAAGTGTCATGTGTATAAGAGTCACACCCAAGCCCCCCCTGCTTTTCTCTCCCCCCACACCGCCCCAGGGTCATCCCAGCCACTCCCATGACTTCAACTACCACCTATCTGCAGATGACCCAGTCTCTGTGTCCAGCCTACACGTCTCACTAAACCCCACACCTAACCACCCATCTGCCGAAGGACCCACCTTCCACTTGGAGGTCAAATTTGAAACAACTCAAATTCAAGTTCTCCAAAAGTGAACTCCTTAATTTCTTCCATAAACCTGAGGCTCCTTTGTGTCCCATATTCTGATGCATCACATTTGACAGTGGTTTTCGGTCCATGTATGTCAGTGGATGGATGGGTGGGGGGGAAAGGGCGTGTCTATGAACCTCTTGAAATTTTATGCAAGATTTTGTGTGTACATGTGTTTTCTTCCTGCAGAAAGAGATGGCAGGTTTTTCAGAACCTGACTGTGACCCCTGAACTAAAGAGTCAAGCCCCCGTCTGTTTCTCTGGCTTCATCTCTTGGCAGTCCTGCTTTGAGCCCCAAGCCCCACATCCCCTGAACCTATGCTCGTGGGCAGTGACTGACTCCTGGAGTTCCTGGAAAATGCCATCAGTTTGATGTATGCTGGTTCTTCTACTGAAGGGTGTTCCCACCCTCTTTGTCTGCAACCTTCAGGCAGCACCTCCTCTGGGAAGCCTCCCTTGCCTGACCCAGGCAGAGCTGATCAGCCCTTCCCTAATGCCCCACCTCCACGTGGCACCCGTCATACTGTAGGACAGCCTCTTGCACCCTGCGTGTGCCTCGGAATCCCCTGCGCATCTTTTAATGAAATACAGATGCTCCAGCCCTGCTTCCTCCCCAGTGAATCAAAACTGTGAAGGAGAGAGGTCCCCCAGGGGACTCTGAGGCACATGCTGCATGCTAAACCACAGTTGTAGGGCCTTTTTCTCGGATGCACCGGACTATGAACTCCTTGAGAGCAGGGATCTTGTCTCAGCCACTTCCCCAATCCCCGTGGCACTTAAAACAGTGACAGTGCACAGTAAAATGAGCCAGTCTCAACACTGGTCTACTGGGTGCCAGGTAACATTCTAGAGATTTCCATATACTGCCATTCAGCACCTACAATTTTCCCATGAGTTACATCATTGATCCCCTTTAGAGATGAAGAAATATTTGTGAATGAGTGAACAAGTGAATCATACTTTCTAGAAAGCTGATTGGTTTAGAGAAATCTGAATATGATTTATTTCATAAACATGACTTTTTACAGGGGCAAGAAATGTCTCACTCTGTTCTGATCATGTCCAGGGACGGGAGAAAGAGAGAATCCGGGAAGAGATGTGATGATTTTCTGGAAAAGAGAACTACTCGGGTGATGGCAGAACCAGACCAGCGCTGCCAGAAACTCACGCAAGAAGCCCCAACACAGCCCAGGCTGAGTCTGCCTCTCCCCACACATGAGGGGCTTGGCACAGGGCAGACTAAGAGGGCCACCAGGGGAGGGAGGGCAGCATTCCTGTCTCCTGCCTCCTCCTTTTCATGGCCGTTAGCCCCAAGGCCCAGTCTCTAGCTGCCATTTGCTCCCTTGGGAGTATAGTTTAAATCATGAAGTTTAAATCAGAGGCAGGCCTCTGTGTCCATTCACAGCCACCTGCAAGCTGAACAAGGCCTCTGAGATCACAGAATTCTGCTCCTTACCACGGAAGTGATGGGAGGACCACTCCCAGCCAGAAAGGGCAAGTAGGATTCAGAAAACAACGCAGAAGGGTGGCTGGCAGGACCTCAGTCACACCACAACCATGGCACTGGGGTGACCCAACCCTGTTCTCGTCCCGTTTTTCAAGGTCCTGCTCTTCAGGGACCACCTTAACCCTAACCCTCCAGAGGCCTTCCCAGAAATTGCACACTGTGTCCTCTCTCAGGCATCCACTCCCAACTCAACCCCAGGGCTTTCCCTCGTAACACTTCTCTCTTCCCAGGCTGCTAGTCCCAGCTTCCCCAGGGAGCCATGAGCCCCTCAGACATCACAGACCTCCCATAGGAGCTAGCACCCCACTGGGAGCTCAAGAGTAAACAGCCTGACTATTCTGCTTACCAACAAGTCTTAAAAAATTAAAACCCTCCCAGTAAAATCACATCCAGTTATTTGAGTGAACAATTTGCCCTTACATTTTAACATAGATTTTAGAGTTGTCCCAGCACAGTTTTTTAGAGATGTAACACAACAAGAGTTTAAAATGGTCTTGAATTCTAGACCTAGATCCCTTGAGTTCAAATTCCAGCTTTGCAACTTATTAGCTGTAAATTCACAGGCAATGTCCTTAACCTTGCTGTACCTCAGTTTCCTCATCCCTAAAATGGGTATAAAAATAGCACCTAGTCATAGGGCTGGTGTGAGGAGTGGATGAGTTAGTATAAAGCACTTAGGACAGTGTCTACCACACAAGCAGAAGCTCCTAATGTGATCTCGCATTAATTAAATTGATGTGATTCTCCCATGACCTCTTGTGATTATCACAACACTAGAAAGTAGGGAAAGATCTCTCCTCTTCACAGAAGAGGAGACCAGTCTCAGAGAAGTTATGTTACTTGCCTCCGACAACACAGCTAATACATGAGCACATGGTTACTCAAAGCCAGGATTCTGAGCTCCACAGACATGGCATAAAAAAGCCCTCAACTCTGGCGTCCCTACCGTCCCTCCAACTTCCCCTCCCCTGGCATTCCTGTGGCCTTCCCACACATTCTTGAAGCTTCCCAATAACAGTTGGCTTTTCCACCCCAAACCCACTGTGGGCTGGGGGAATGGTGTCCCCCTCGCCCGCCACACTCCTACCTTTCTGATCATGGGCAGAGAGACATTCACGAACCGCTCTGGGCTCAGCTGACAGTGCTGGTGGGTGCTGTGAGCAGGCAGGAACCACGGTCCTCATTTGGCTCTCCCAGGACCCAACCTACACAGGATCCTATAGATTATCTCCTGGTGTCATCCTGCCAGGCTTTGCTGACGCAGCTGCCCAGGGCCCAGTGCAGTGGAGCCTGTCAGAGGGGGATGTCCTAGAACACAGGACTCTGCCCCTGAGGCAGCTTGGTAGAGCTGCTGTGCCAGGAAGGTGGCTGGGTAGGTGTCCTTGGACAGGCTGAGGACAGAGGGTAGGTTGAGGACCTTGCTCTGCATGGGAGCCAGATGCTATCTGAAAGGCAGAATGATGTTGCATAGAAGCTTTGGGTGGGATCCTCAGACAGGAGAGACCTGGACACAGACCTATCAGCTGTAGCGTGAATGCTGATCCCTTCAGGGTGTCCTGGACTTTGCAGCTCACCCAGTCTCTTCAACACAGATGTTGCCTCACTAAGTCTCATAACTGTCCTCTCAGGTAGATATTGTTATTATCTCCATTTACAAGTGAAGAACTGAAACTCAGAGCTCCTGTCTCCAATTTAGGGGTCTTGCTATTAACCTCACCGTTGAACGACACAAACCTAAGCCAGGAGACCAGGCAGGTTCCAGACGCATATGTGAGCAGGTGATGCTGGTGGGGAGTGGCGTAGAGACTGGAGAGCAGGCTCTGCTCAGTGCCTTCTGATCGTTGCCAGATGGGAATGCAGCCTCAGGATTACAGGATCTTTGGGGTTTTTTTCCGGAGAAGCTGGAAATCTGGATTTTTAAAATGTGAAATTTCCCATTTTTTTATGTTGGCAACTAATTTTTTTTAGGTTAAAATGTCTAGCAGGCTTCTCTGCTGGCACAGTGGTTAAGAATCCACCTACCAATGCAGGGGACATGGGTTCGAGCCCTGGTCCGGGAAGATCCCACATGCCGCGGAGCAACTAAGCCCATGCACCACATCTACTGAGCCTGCGCTCTAGAGCCCATGCTCCACAACAAGAGAAGAAGCCACCACAATGAGAAGCCCACAACAAAGAGTAGCCCCCACTCGCCACAACTAGAGAAAGACTGCGAGCAGCAACAAAGACCCAACGTAGCCAAAAACAAATTAATTAATTAATATTTTTTTAAAAGTCTAGTGGGCTAAACAAAACACATTCTTGGGCTGGATTCGACTCAGGCTGCCAATTTGCAGACTTGGGCCAGCACACTGCCTTTAAGATGCCAGTAAGGCTGGGATAAGCCCTATCCTCCTCAATTGAATTAAAATGTTCAGATGCCCCAGTAGGTCATACCCATGTAAGTCAACACAAACCAGTGAGTGAGGAATTATTTACTGAATGCCTGTATGTCAGACTTTGTTTTAGGGATACAGGATGTATCTCAACAAAAACAGAAAAAAACACCAAACTCATGGAGTTATATTCTAATTGGGAGACATATGATAAAGATAAATGTGTAAAATTTATGATGTGTTAATAACAACTGCTAAGGGGGAGAAGAAAGCAGAAAAGGGACTTACGAAGTTTTGTGCAGGTATTTCAATTTCAGACAGGGTGGCCAGAGACAGCCACTGAGAAGGTGAACTGTGATAAAGACTTGAAGTTGAGGGGTGAGGGAGTTACGTAGATATCTGCAGGGAGAACAGGCAGAAAGAGGGACTAGCACGCACAAAGGCCCTAAGGCCCAAGGAGAGTACCAGAGCGGCTGAGAAACAGGAAGGGGGCAAGAGTGGCTGGGAGAGGTGTGGATAGTAGTAGTAGAGGTGAGAGAGGTAACAGGTAAGAGGAGTGAGGAGGAGAAAGCCAAAGTACCTAGGGCTTTGGGTCTCACTTGGAGTGAGACTGGAAGCCATTGGAGTGACAGGGTCATTCTTGCTGCAGTGTTGAGGATCAGTTGAAGAGAAGCAAGGAATGAAGCAGAAAGAGCTTTTAAAACACCAGTGTGATAATCTGGGTAAGGAGATCGTGGTGGCTGGGGTCCCAGTGCTGGCTGTCAGGGTAGTGAGAAGTGATCAGATTCTGGACATATTTTGTGGGTAAGCCCAGTGGTGTGCTAGTAAAGGCTGAACAACCAGCTCTTGCAGGGTGGTGGCTGATTTCCATTCCTAACAGAGGTGTGTGAGAGCACCAGGCCTGGAGCCCTCCAAGGGGCAGGAAGGGTGCCAACCCCACTCTTGCTGGATTCAGCAGGGGCCCGGAGGCAGAGTTACGCTTCCAGGTCCGTTCTTCCCCACCAGCTTGGTTACCCAACTCCTTTTGTGGGATCTTGTGTACCCCTGCCTATGGGGCAATGAAGAAGTGTAAGACACAGACCTATGGCTGGTAGCTGTGTGGCTTTTGACAGGTTATTTAATCTGAGTCTCAGTTTTTTTGTATTTAAAGTGGGGATAAAAATGACAATGAGGCAATACATGAAGGTTCTTAACATATTGCCCGGCACATAATAGCCATTTAGTGTGTGAAAATTATTATTATTATTAATATGATAAGACAAAAACAAGGGGAAAAAGTGAAAGATTAATTTAGGATATAATTAAGGATATTTTTAGGTGGTATAGACCAGATCAGCCTTCATTCTTGGAAGCAAGTAGGGCCAAGAAAAGGGGAAAAAAAAAATTGGAGTTAATGCATCATTCATGCATTACATAAATATGTATAAGGGGCCTACTCCGTATCTTTTTCTCCCCTTCATAGTACAACCATTTATGATATACTTAGATTTATTTATGTGTTTGTTTATTTTTTTTCCAGCTCTATTGAGGTATGATTGACAAATAAAAATTATATATATTTGGGTTACACGATGTGATTTTTTTGAGGTTATTTTCTGTGTCTCCTGCTAGACTGAGCTCTCCAGGAGGGCAGGGACCATGTCTGTTTTGTTCACAGCTGTGTTCTCAGAGACTAATATAGTGCCAACCACATAGTTGGTGCTCAATAAGCATTTGTGGGATGAATGCCAGGCCTGGGCAGGGTGCTGGGATACACTGTAAGACTTCATAGAGCATTTCGTCTCAAGGGGAAGCTGGAATAACTTAAATAATTCTCTGAGGGCAGTTCTGAGCTCTTTGTGAGAGCAGAAGGTATCAGGCAAGGGGCCTGAGATGAGGAGAGAGGGACAAGGCAGTGGAGGAAGATGACAGGCACACGAGCACTGATAGGGAGGCAGCAGGGGCACCAGAGATGGGCTGGGGCGGGGCGAGCAGGAGAAGGGGCCCAACGCTGGGCTTAGAAGCCAGGACTGGGGCCAGGAGGGTGAGGGTGAAGCTTGCAAGAGGGAGGCTGAAAAGGGAGTGACCTGGAGTCACCTCCACCCCAACCCACCGGGGACTTGGGTTGAGGGAAGGGACCCAGCTCTGGGTCACAGGGACCAGGTGGAGTGGAGGCAGCCTGGAGCTTGCACTGAGGGGTTGGGAGAGTCCTGGCGGAGCTGCAGGGCTTGGAGGAACCTGGGGCTCAGTGAGGGCCTGGTGGAGAGGAGAGTGCTGCTGGAGCGGAGCGGCCAGGATGATTTAATCCCACGGCAATGTGACAGCTAATGAATTTCATATCTCCTCCCTGAGCTCAGCCACAAGAGGAGCCCAAGGCTGGGGGAGAGAGGAAGAAGCTGGGAGCAGGATGGGAGAATGAAGTGAGCAGCCTGAAGAGGAAAAGGAGAGGAAATGGAGGGATGGGTGAAGGGGAGAGAGGACCAGAGGAGAAAGGAGGGGGAGAGAAGAGTGGGAGGGAGGAGTAGGGTCTCCTGACAACAGGAATCAGTGTGACAGCCTCACGGACCAAATGGCCCATATCACACCCTTGTACCTCCACGGGTGGTGACCATCATAAATCAGGTTCATAAATGCCAGTCTGATGGGGTGACACAGCCTCTTTCTGGGGGAACATGTAGTCTAAGGGCAGAGCCACGTTATAAGAAGAGCATAGGGCTTCCCTGGTGGCGCAGTGGTTGAGGGTCCGCCTACCGATGCAGGGGACGCGGGTTCGCGCCCCGGTCCGGGAGGATCCCACGTGCCGCGGGGCGGCTGGGCCCGTGAGCCATGGCCGCTGAGCCTGTGCGTCCGGAGCCTGTGCTCCGCAACGGGAGAGGCCGCAGTAGTGAGAGGCCCGCGTACCGCAAAAAAAAAAAAAAGAAGAAGAGCATAGCTGGTTCCCCTCTGAGCCCGTCCTTGCCTTCCTCCTTCTGCCCCCTCCTCACCACACCTCCCCATCTCCCCTCTTTCTTCCGCTCCCCAGAACAAACGGGAAGGAGGGTGGCTGCCTGCCCAGAGACCTACTGCATTCAGAAGGAGCAGACAGACGAGTAATGTTCATGATATAATAGCCCTAATGACGACGCCGCGGTTTACCCAGCACCTGTCTCCAGAACCCAAGGCTCTCTTTCAAATCCACGTTCCGCTTAAGGCGGGAGGGGGCTTCTCCGTCCTCCAAGAAGGATCTGAATATAAAAAAGGGGGCTTCCCTGGTGGCGCAGTGGTTGAGAGTCCGCCTGCCGAGGCAGGGGACACGGATTCGTGCCCCGGTCCGGGAAGCTCCCACATGCCGCGGAGCGGCTGGGCCCGTGAGCCATGGCCGCTGAGCCTGCGCGTCCGGAGCCTGTGCTCCGCAGCGGGAGAGGCCACAGTAGTGAGACGCCCGTGTACCGCAAAAAAAAAAAAAAAAGGGAACCTGAATTCCAGCATGAGAGAGGCAAGGTAGACTGAAGGAAGAACTTCCTCACAAGGTCATTTAAGCTTAAAGTGCTAGGCTAATGAAGGCTCGGTGTATGAAGGCAAGGTGGGGTGGAAAGCCTTCATCTCTGGGGGTATCTAGTGAAAGCAGAGCCACCGCTATCCCAGCCTGCCTCCTCCCAGCTCACCACACCACTTTGCTAACTCCAGAGCCTCTCATTGAGCCCTGGCCCATGGAGCAGACAGTCGGGGCTGCCAGCCACCTTCCAAAACATGTTTTGCCTTTTTGCCTTCATTCTGTGGCTTGGCTCAACTGGGCCTGAAAATTCCCCACACCTGGGGTAGGCCAAGATGGGATGCTCCACCATTAACATCACTGTTTCCAGCCTGAACGCCCTGCTCTGTCCTCAGAACAGCCTTATGGGGTGGGACAGCAGGTCTTCAGTCCCCAAAAGCAGCGAGGGGCATCTTCCAGGGCCACGTGGGGGGAGGGGCATCAAGAGGCCATGGTTCAGAGTCTCTGGGGTCTTGCTGCACAGCCCCTAGTGCCACCCCCAGAGTGCCTCCCAAGAAAGAGCATCTACGGTGGGCTTCTAAGACCTGGCTGGAGTGGCCCCATCAGCTCACTGCCAAGAGGTGACTGGATTGAAGGGGCATCATTTGTGCCCAGTAAATTTCTTCCCAGCTGCAGCCCTCGGCCCAGAGCTCCCTTGGCTAAATCCTCTGTCTATGGCCGCCAAGGCCAGTGTAAACACTACAAAGGAAACACAGTGTCTCTTGGCAAGGACACTTCATAACAAAGCTCGGGATTCTTCCATGATGCTGTTTCATGAGCTACGGCCATAAAAAGTATTTATTAAAAAATAAAAAGTATTTATCCTTTACTGTGAATCTTTGGGTTCAGACAGTCGTTATGGGTCTTGTTGCCCTGATTGTCCTGTGTGTGTATTGCCCATTTTAGACTGAGAGTCAATGGAACACTTCAAATAAGTCCTAAGTTCCCCTGCTACCCTCCCTGGGCACTGACTGGGGAGGGAGAACAAGGATGAAGCCAATCATGGCTCCTCTTTCCCACACCATCAGCTGGGAGAATCCCTTCTCACACTGCTCTTGGGAAATGCCAATGCCAGGCTGATGGGGAGACGCAGCCTCTGTCAGGGGCAGAACCACACCATGTGAAGAAAAGAGAAAGGAGATCCAGGAACAAGCCACAGGCACGCAAACGTGAACAGAAGGCAGGGTGACTGTAGGAACAGAGGGGTTCCAGGAATCTGCTCGGGTGGGCCGCTCTCCCTTCCGGAAGGTGCTTTGACACAATTTCCAGGGCAGGATGGTGACTCCACTCCGGAGAACCAAGCTGGGGCCCACAGACCACTACCAGAGGGCGTTCTCTCTCTCCCTCTGCTTCAGCCTACAGAGGGAGAGCCCCTGGAGGCAACAGAAGTCTCAGGCAGCGGGTGGGAGTGCATGCGTACAGTGCTGTGACATCCTACAGTAGCACTTCTGAACGCTGCAGGCTGAGAAAGGAGAAAACTGGAGCCGAGAACATTGGCTTCCATCTTTGCCTCTGTCTGGATCCTTTCCCTCTGGTGGGGCCGGAATCAGGAGGGAGCTAAGGGTGGGCAGCCACGTGGCTCAGCCCCTGAGCCCTGTGATCTGGCTCTGAGTGAGGCCAGGGGTGTGCACAGGAGGTAGGCGGAGGAGGGCCAGGAGGCAAGAGGGAGATGGGGCACCGTTCCCTGAGCTGCAGGCCAACCAGTCGTTTTTCCTGACTGGGCAAGCAGAGCAGAACACAAGAAAAATAAAAAGAAAGGAGGCTGATGCTTATGGGGATAATGAGAGGAGTGGACGAGCATTGTGTCGGCTCCTGGAAAAGAGATGACAGCTCTGTTATCTCCGTAAAAGCCACAGACCAGCTCTCGGGAGACCAGGGTTCCAATGCAGCCTGACACCGGGAGTAGTGTGGGTAGGAGTCAGGTCATATCATGTTTTATTAACTAACACCGCCCCCCACACTCCCACACACACATAACTCACTGTGGATTACCATTCGTTCAGCAAGCATTATCAGTATAGTGTAGCATGGACCCTGGAGCCAGGCTGCCTGGCTTTGACACTTAGAGACTGTATAACACTCTGTAAAATGGGGATAATAATAATAGTACCTAGTCCTCTGGTTGTTATGAGGATTAAATGAGCTAATGCACTGTAAAGTAGATGCATGGTACATAGTAAGCTCTTGGAAATGTTAGCTATTCTGACCATTATTACTCCTCTGCCAGGTCCTTTGCCAGGAGCTGGGTTTCTGCCCTGGAGACCCTCCGATCATACAAAGGAGGTACAAGCAGTAACTGCACCGTGCGGTAAGTGCAGTAAGAGAGCTGTGGCCCAGGGGAGCACGGACAAGAGCAAGCTCACTCTGCCTGTGGAAATCAGGGAGAGCTTCATACAGGAGATAATATTTGATTTGGGTCCTGCAGGGTGAATAGGAGTTCCCCAAATGACGAATAAGGGAAGAAGGACATCTGAACCTAGATTGGGCAAAAGCTTAGAGACATGAAAACCTGGGATACGTGACCCTGTGAATCTGGCTCTCAAGTTCTGTAGGAATTATAGAAGGAAATGAGAATGGCAGGAAAACCAGGTCAGACTGCAGGGCCTCGTGTCATGCTAAGGCATTTGAATTTTGTTCTGTAAAAAACTGAGACTCACTACGGAATTTTAAGCAAGGAGATCGCATGATCAAGTTTGTGTTTTGGGAAATAACACACTTGTGGGTCATGAAAAATAGATTAGAAAGTGAGAAGACTGCAGAAAAACACACACAGGAGGATTTTGCAATGGCTCGGGCAAACACAAAGGAGGAGAAAGTATTCTAATGCTTCTGGACTGGCTGGCAGATTACACTGAGGCCAGGGTTCAGGGTACTGACACCTACTGTGTGTCAGAACTATGCCAGGTCCCAGGGCTCCAAGAATCAGATTTGACACAGGCCACTGGGGAGTTTGTAGAGCAGGCAGAGAGGAGAACAGAGGAGGGCAGGGAAGTGGCACAGGTCCTGGGCTGGACACACACTAGGGGGATGCTGGAACACATAGACAGAGTGCTTATGGCTACCCATGGGGTTGGAGAGGAAAGTGCTGTCAGGAGATCATCCTAGAGGATGCAACAGCTGGCGGACAGAAGGGTCAGAGAGCAAAGATGTGGAGATGTGAAATAGCCTGGAGGATTCTGGTTGCTGTGAGACAGTCACATGATTAGGGTCTAGAGTTTGAGAAATGGGGCTGGAGAAGTAAGGAGGAGTCAGAGCTCAGCCAAAGGTGTGGATCCCAATCTCTCACAGTGGCAGCCTTTAAAAATACAGATCTAGGGCTTCCCTGGTGGCGCAGTGGTTGAGAGTCCACCTGCCGATACAGGGGATATAGGTTCGTGCCCCGGTCCGGGAAGATCCCACATGCCGCGGAGCGGCTGGGCCCGTGAACCATGGCCGCTGAGCCTGCGCGTCCGGAGCCCGTGTTCCACAACGGGAGAGGCCACAACAGTGAGAGGCCCGTGTACCGCAAAAAAGAAAAAAAATACAGATCTATTTGAATCAGCATCTCTAAGGCGGGGGGCGGGGGGGGGGCTCAGACATTTTTAAGAGCTCTCTGGTGAATCTGACCTGCACCATAGGCTAAGAACCATGGTTATGGGGACAGGAAGTCACTGAAAGGTGACCTGGTCAGATCCACGCCTTAGGAAGATCCAGGTGGAAGGTGGAGGCCAGAGGGAGGGGTGAGGCAGGGACACTCGTTCGGGAGCCCCAGTAGTGGTGTAGTACCATGGCAGGTGAGAGGGGAAGCTGCCAAAGCCACTAAGGAAATACGACTGACAGAACTTAGGGAGTCCATACGGTTGGCGGGGGGAGAAAGAGAGGAGCTGAGGGTAAATCTGTATTTTAGGGATGAGAAACTGAGGCCTGGATCAGTGGTTCTCAACAGTTTTGAGTGTGAGGATTTCTCTTCAACATAAAAAAAAATGTGATGATAGTTAAACTTGCATTAATAGAAAATACCTAAGGACACCAGCTACATGGATTTCTAAAATGATCTCTAGATCATTTTAAAGAACTTGCATTTTATTCATCACAACAGCATAGATATATACATGAACAAGAACATTGGAAGCAGAACAACCTGGATTCCAGTCTTATCTCTACCATTACTAGACGTGTGACCTTGGGCACATGAACTATCTGTGCCTCCGTCCCTCACCTGTCAGATGGGTGTTTCAGCAGTACCGCATCATGGAGTTGTACTAGGATTGAAGAGTTGTTCGTGTAGAGGGCTGAGAAGAAGGCTTGAGGTATGGTAAACTTCAATGAGCTTTAGCTATTACTATAATTTTTATTCAGGTTAAAGATGATGCTTGGTGCACGTGTGGATGTGAGGATGCCCAAGGTCATGTGTGGTGGCCCCAGGTCGGCCTGAGTTGCTCCTGCCCTCCTGAACTTTGCAACATGGGGCATAATTAACTACATATGTCCACGTGTCATCATCACATGGCGGCAGTGTGACTGTGCCTATGTAAGGCAGTGTCATTACCCAATATTCCATTGCATGGAGCAGGTTGCCATCTGTGACTTATCAGAATTATATCTGGAACTTGGATATTAGATCTAGGTGTTGTGACTTGCAAAAGGCAATTTTTACAACATAAATATTAAGTTAGACTGGAGTTCCAGGATGATGTAATTGGAGGGTGGAAGAGGCATCCCAGAACCTTGGAGGACCTCACCTTGGAAGGCAAAATGCCATTACCACTCCCCTGAGCCTGGCTTCTCGAGGACCTGAGGAACTCTGGAAGCAATGCTGACTAAGCAGCCCCCTGACCAGTATTGTCTGGTCACGCCAGCTGATGGTGTAGCAGGACTGCTCAGCTGGCCCACAAATTGACAACCTCTGGACAGGATCATGAACAGTGAGCAGAAAGGGATTTCAGGGTCCCCCAGTACAACTGCACTCCCTGTGTGGCTGCAGACATGGTTCATTTCTCCCCTCCCTGTCTTTCCCCTCCCTTTGGTTGACAACCAGAGCCCTTGGGGGTTTCCGAGTATACATGCAATGTCTTGGCCAGAAGTAAAGAGGATAAGGAAGCTTCTTCCCCGAGAAGAAATGGTCCCTGGTTGGGCCAGGCCAGGGTAGAATGTGGGGTCTGGTGGGGGGGGGGGAGGGGTTGAGCCCCTGGCAGAGTGCCAGGAGCCAGCATGTCTGCAGAAAGGAAATGACAGCTTGCAGAAGGTTTCTGTCCTCAGTACACAGCCTTAGAAAGCGTCAGAGGGCTGCCAGGCCAGAGGGGCCTCCCAGGATGAAGGACGTGTCCTGTAGCACTGGAGGTAAAACGTTAACTGCCTCAGCAGCTGGACAACCCCAAGGGGAGGGACACCCAGGACTGAGGTGGAGTTTTCCACTGTCCCAGTGACAAGAGTGCTCAGATTCAGAAACTAAGTTAAATTATAGAAGAAAGTTTAAATTGTAAAATAATTTAACTACTTAGTCAGTAGACTGCAATTGATACCTGCCACACACAGATGAGAAAACTGAGGTTCAGAGAGGGCAAATGAGTAGCCCTCATTCAGGTTAAAGGCCACAGTTAGCATGGAAAGGAGGTAGAGCCAGAACTGGACCCAAGGTTGTGAGACTCCAAGCCCAGCACTGCTTACCTTAAAAATGGGTCAGGAGGTGGCAGCAAGCCCAAATGTCCATCAGGAGGGGCTGCTCAGACAAATACGGGGCAGAGAGTGAGACAGAGCCTTATGCGTCAATATGGAGTGATCATCAAGATATCCTACTGAGTAAAAATAAAAGGCTTAGTTGCTTGAACCTATCGCTGGTATGTGCGTTAAGTTAAATCTGGCAGCACGCAAGAAACTGGTATGCTGGTTGTGTCCTGAAGGAAACTGGGTTACGGGGAAACAGGCAGGGGGAGAAGACTTTTCCCTGGTGCAATCTTTCGTACCTTTTGGATTTTGAATCAAGAGAAGGTATTAGTTTTTCATATTTTTACAGCAATAACATTTTTAAAACAGAGATCGAGGGGCTTCCCTGGTGGCGCAGTGGTTAAGAATCTGTCTGCCAATGCAGGGGACACGGGTTCGAGCCCTGGTCTGGGAAGATCCCACATATGCTGCGGAGCAACTAGGCTCGTGAACCACAACTACTGAGCCTTCGTGTCTGGAGCCTGTGCTCCGCAACAAGGGAGGCCGCGACAGTGAGAGGCCCCCACACCGCGATGAAGAGTGGCCCCCGCTTGCCACAACTAGAGAAAGCCCTCGCACAGAAACGAAGACCCAACACAGCCATAAATTAATTAATTAAAAAAAAGGGCTTCCCTGGTGGCGCAGTGATTGAGAGTCTGCCTGCCGATGCAGGGGACGCGGGTTCGTGCCCCGGTCCGGGAAGATCCCACATGCTGCGGAGCGGCTGGGCCCGTGAGCCATGGCCGCTGAGCCTGCGCGTCCGGAGCCTGTGCTCCGCAGCGGGAGAGGCCACAATGGTGAGAGACCCACGTACCGCAAAAAAAAAAAGAGATCGACAGAGAATTTCCTTGTTCAACCCTCTTAAAATGTGATGAAACAGACTGCTACTGAGCACCCAGGCTGTGCCAAACCTCAAGTGGGTGCTGCGGGTTATACCATGATGGGCAGGATGCTGCCTCTACCCACCAGGAGCCACTCACCCCAGGCGACCCAGACCCCCAGGCTGGCTGAGGGGTACGCTACCACAAGACTCCCACAGCTCCTCCCTGTTGCGTATTTGCCCGGACTCCCAGCCACCCAAGGCTGTGAGCCTCAGTTTGTGAGGGGTGAGGGTCTGACCCAGATCCAGCCCCTGTGGGCCTGATGACCACAGGGCAGTTGAGCCCAAACTGCTCAGGGCCACACCTCTCCATCCTGGCAGAGTCTCCAGACAGGGCAGTGGGGAGGTGGGGAGCCTGAGCTGCCTCCCTGTGGAAAGGATCATAGACAATCGTGCCCTTTCTTCTCTTGCTTTAAGCACTTACTGTGCAGATCAAATAAGCAGTGAGCCCCCAAGATGGGATTTCAACCTGGGTGGGAAGTGTGAGCAGGTCCTGACTCTCTGAAAATGTAGCTGTAATCCACCACATTGGAGAGCCACCTCCCCACTGCCTCACCTTCCCTGCACTTTTCTGTCCCCACATTCCGCCTCCTAGCTCCATCCTAGGAGTCGGCAACTGCAGCAGCAACCCAGGTATCTTAACTTCCCACCACTTTTCCCAGCCTTCACCTCATATTGTCCTTGACACACCAAAAAGAGATAAATACCTCCCTTGGGGTGAAGCTTCGACAATTGGTGTCCCCGAGACTCCAAGAAGGGAAGCTCTTTCTGGAGGAGGCTAAGGGTCTGGCTATATGAAGCCAGTGAATCGCAAAATGCTCTCCCAGCCAATGCTTCCAATGAAGCAGCTCTCCAGGGACCTGATGATAGAAAAACTAAACATCATCAAGTTTTCTAAGTAATCAGCTGAGGCGGCAGGCACTTTCGATGGGCTGTTACTTAACACTTAGCTACAAGTGTGTTGCAGTTTTTTAACTGAGGAGAATTGTTAGAGGTGATGGTCTTACTTGAGTGGGTCTTCTGGGATGACATGGACAGGGGACATTTGGGTTTCCTCATGTACTTTGTGTGATGACCATACAGCCTCCAACTCTCTCCTGAGTGTGATATACATGGAGAAGCTGAAAAAAGATACTGACGTTGTTCACACGGACAGTGACTTTAGGTCTTACATAAAATCTTTATTCTGCCTTACCTTTGCAGTGTGATCCCAGGCCAGACTTTTCCCTCTCCCTCAGAGCATCCTGGCAGCCAAACCAAGGCTGTCTCTTGTGCTAACTCACACGCAGCAAGACTCCATTCCCTTAGCAACCTCCTAGACAAGATGACCCAGGGAAGGACTGTCACTGCTCACAGGACACATCCCACACCCCTCACATTTGGGAACGTAACAGCAGGGGAGTGAGGGGCATTAGAAGAAAGGCAATTGTTAGGAGGAGGAATGAAAGAGTCTGACGCTTTTCATTCCTTTTCCTCTGTTAATTTGGCCTGTTTTCCAAACATGGGTCAAACAATCTCCCTCCCAGAAGCAGCAGCAGCAGAAGGAAATGTTATTAAAAACGGGTCCGTTAGTGGGCATGGTGTGTGGATGAAGTCTTTGGGAGTCTTGGCTGCTAAATAAAGACTTTATTGTTGTCATTCCTCCTTTCCCAAGCTCCCTCCCTCTCGTCTCTCCTCCCTCCCTTCTCCCCTCCCTTCCTTACTCCTCCCCTCCCTCCTTACAATTTGCCCGGCCCTCCCCCAACCTAACCTCCCCACCCCAATAGGATCCGGTGGAAGAAAAGCCAGGCAAACACAAGCAGGCACACACCACTGAGAGATCAGAACTTCTAGCTGGCTCTCTGCTGCCACAGCTCCACCAAAGGGCGGGGGGAGACGAGGGAGCCTTGCCGACTAAACCCAGAGCTGAGAGGAGAGGCAGGTGGTGCAGGTAAGTCCAGTCTGGAGATGGGGAGGAAGGCTCCTGCCTCCAGCCAGTTTCTTCCTGCTCTATCCAAGCTAGTTTATTGATCTAGTCTGTATCCTCTCCTTCCTTCCTTCCTTCCTCCCTCCCTCCCTCCCTTCCTTCCTTCCATCCTTCTTTCCTTCCTTCCACCAAATTTTTCTCCTTTCGAAGGAGCTCAAATTAGTCTTCCTCATTTCTTCTCCACCCTCTTCCTTCTCTGCATCATTCTGTACCCATGTATTTGCTTGTTGCAAAAGCTGAACTTTCTTGGTACAGATGTTTGTTGTAGCGCAGAGTTATGCTGCACACAGTATTTCTACAGATCAAGTTCCCATAGAAACCCTACTCTAGAACCCATTTCTCTGCACCTTTCACATTTTGTCACACACTGTCACAGGCACACACACGTGTCACACAGAGGCTGCACTCTCACTCCACATGCACACCCACGAATACGCACACAACATGAAGGCATCTTGTCCATTCACCTCCACTCTTCTGCATTTGACATGCAGGGCTAGAGCACATAGTGATGAGACACTGGCAGGGACACACACAGGCACGTGCACACACGCTGCATCTTGTCTCTTGCCCTCTCACACGCCTCCCCAGCTGTAAGAGAAAAGAGAAAGTGTGTTTCCCCACTGAGATGGCAGAGCCAAAAGAAATCATGTGTCCTGAGTCCAGGCGGAGTAGGAAGGGCATGAACAACTGCAGGAGCTGGAAGGATTTCTTCTTTCTTCAGAACATAATTGAGTGGGAGAGAGAAAAGCAGGTTTCCAACCTGCACAGTGTCTTCCTAGTAGCTCTGACTTTGGAGGTACTAATTCCCAGCTCTGGGGGCAATTCATTTCTTTTTTCTGCAGGCAGCTAGAAAAGATTTCTCTTTAAAGCCACTTCAAAATTATCCCACATTGGTAAGGGGTCCCTGTGGGAGAGGAAACAAGACAGTAGTTCCTTAATCAGTCAGGGAGGGGAAAACTGAAGTGGCCAACCGAATGGGACTTGTTTCCAAATAGGGTGGTCCCTCTCCATCTCCCCAACTCATTCCTCTGTGACGACACAGAGTGCTATCCCAAGGCAGGCAGGGCATGGGCAAGAGCAGGGTCTCCAAATATGGGTGCTCTTCCAAACGCCCTGCGTGCAGGGGAGGGGGAGAGCGGTGCTTACTAAAAATGTAGATGTCTGGACCCCTTGCTCCAGACCCACTGGATCAAGACCCAGGAATCTATTGTTGTCTCAGGACTTGAGGGTCAGCTAGGGCTTGAGAACCTGAACCAGGGGCCTGAGGAGACCTGTGTGGAATTGAAGAGCCCAGGCAGTTAGCTGCGCAGAAGGGCTGTGTGGCTTCCTGGACAAGGACTGTCTGATGGAGGAGCTCCCGAGGGTCCCAAGTGGGCCACCCTCTTTTGCAGAGTAGAAAAAGCACCTGAGGGAACAGGGAAGACCTCCTGTGAACTCTCACCCTCCTTCTCCTTGTAAGCACTGACAGGTATGTCGTGGGGGTACATTCCAGAAAGAAAGTTCCCCCAAGGTAGCTCCAAAGAGTTTATGTTTCCTCTTACCTGCTAATCTGCCTTCCCTGGGCCCCCAGGGGCATGCGTGGGGCTCGCCTCCATCCCTTCTAGATGCCCCCCTCCCCTGCCCAACAGCTGTCTGTTCTGACGGGCTCACACAGAGGATGGGCTGAACACTCCCCCTTCGCCTTCCTGGGAGAGGGGGCGGCAGCCCTATTTATTGGGCCTGTGGGAGAAGCTGGAAGGGGCAGAAAGGCCAGGTGCAACAGGTTGGGATGGGAAGTCATGGGTCACAGTGGGACTCCACAGCCTGCTGAGGACAGGAGGTCAGCATCCCCTCACCTGCTTCAGAAATGCTAGGGGTGGGGGTTACTGAATTGGAGGGACAGAGTAAACATTCCCCGAATGGCCGGGGGCATCTCTGTTCTCTCTAATTTGTTGGTTCTGAGACCCAAGTGTGGTCTCACAGGCCCCAAAGAGGAGGAAATTGCTCTATGTAGGAAGGTTGGGAGAAATCCATGTGCCCGCCTGCATAGATCAGCCTTTCGGTGGAGGGCAGGGCTGTCCTCTGGCCAAGCTGGAGGGAAAGAGACCACATTACTTTGAAATAATGTCAATAATAGCTTAACATTCACTGAGCCTCACTTTTCACACATTTCCTCACTTAACCTTCAAAATAATCTGATAAGAAGATGTTAGTATGCCCATTTTACAGATGAGGAAACTGAAGCTTAGTAGAGGTAAGAGATTTCTCAAGCGTACCCAGCTAAACAGCTGATGAGTTGCAGGGTTGAGACCCACATCTACAAGCACCCAGTGCATCAGACAGATTCTTTTATGCTTTTTTCAGGGCTTGGAGATGTTAGGGGATGGAGGCAGAGAGAAGGATACGGTGAGGTGACAGGCTGTCAGAGGACTAGAGCCATTCTCACGCTTGTTTCTTCCCCAGGCCCTTGGAACGGAAAACTTGCTCTTCTGGACTAGTGGCCTGAGGCCAAAAAAACACTGTGTTTACACTTTGCCTGGCGGTAGACACTGGGGAGACAGATTGTCTCTCCATAATAGTGTTATATTGATTTTTAGCACTTTCTGATCTGTAGCACATTTTAAAGTTGCTTATCACACTTCTGAAAACAACTGGATGAGGAAGATAGGGATAGGGAAAACTTCGTTATCTCCATTTTACAGATAAGGAAACTGAGGCGAGAACAGGGTCACGTCACTAGGTCGAGGTAGACGGGCTGTGACCCCACGTCCCCTGTCTAATACGCACCATGATGCACTCCCTGCCTCTGCCCCAGTCAGGCTCACCCTTACTCTGATTTCACTCCCCAGGAAAGGGACAGTGCATCAGTGATATGCTGAATTTACCATGCCTCCATGTCAACCCTTTCCTTACCTCAGAACCCCACAAGCCCTACTTGGAGGCCTTGGAAGAGTCTCAGGCAGCCTGGCTGGGCCTGCCTCTCTCCTCTGCTAACAGCTGGTCAGAGACCACCTGATTCACCTAGCTTCCAACTCTCTTCTGGGCTTCAGGAAGAGGTTAAGGGAACAGGATAGCTTTCAGAAGTCTGAGTTTAGGACAGAAGGAAGGGAATAAAGAAAGAGGGTCATCCCAATGTCCATGGGTGTGTCCAGGGGCAACCCCATCCTCCGTGGTAGGGTCACTGGCTGTGTTAAGCCATGGAGGCTCAGGGGTGACAAGCTAGATGGGAGATCTGACAAGAAAGAAGAACACCAGGAAGTAGCGTGGAGTCATCCTTCTTTAACCCGGGGAGACACACCCAACATCACTCCCAGCCCAGCCCCAACCCTAGACTCTCTCCATACAAAGCCAATTACCCGTAAACCTGCCCTAATGACTTGGCAAACCCATGTGGACCTCAACCCTGCCCCCAGTCCTGAGGCTAAACACTGCAAGGATCCTGGGAGTTTGAACCTTAAATGAAGGAATTTATGACCTAAGCAGGGACAGGGCTATCTCACTTTAAAAATCAGAGTCTCTCGGACTTCCCTGGTGGTCCAGAGGTTGAGACTCTGTGCTTCCAGTGCAGAGGGCATGGGCTCAATCCCTGGTTGGGGAACTAAGATCCCACATGCCACACAGCACGGCCTAAAAAAAATAAACAAATAGGTCAGAGTCTCTCTAGAGAATATGCCCTTTTATAAACAAATAAATGAATAAACGAAATCACTGCCATCTGTAGAGATTTTATGCTCTACAACATGCCTTAACGTGTGTGATCCTCACACAGTTGAGGAGCCTGGGGCCTGAGGAAGAGGGTCAGAGGCAGGATTCAAGCCCAAATCTCTAATACTTGGAACTGAAATTTGAATTTAAAACTCTCTTAGAAAATGTTCTTAGGGCTTCCCTGGTGGCACAGTGGTTAAGAATCCACCTGCCAGTGCAGGGGACATGGGTTCGAGCCCTGGTCCGGGAAGATCCCACATGCCGCGGAGCAACTAAGCCCGTGAGCCACAACTACTGAGCCCGCGTGCCTAGAGCCCGTGCTCCGCAACAAGAGAAGCCACCGCAATGAGAAGCCCGCGCACCGCAAAGAAGAGCAGCCCCCACGCGCCGCAACTAGAAAAAGCCTGCGTGCAGCAATGAAGACCAACACAGCCAAAAGATAAATAAATAAATTTATTAAAAAGAAAAAAAGAAAATGTTCTTAAATGAGGGAGTGAATTTTGGGTCAGTCAAAGCAATTGCTTTCCCCCCACAAACCAGCAGCTTTTTGAGAACCGATGCTGGTGAACAGGCTGCAGGACGAGGTGAGTGGTTCTAGGTGGTCCACATGCGTTCACTGAGCAAGCAGTGAGCACAGCCTGGCAGAAAGCTGGGAGGCGTGCTTGCAAAGGCATACAAAATTTAAAACTCACACACACTTACGACCCAGCCTAAGGCACTGTTATGACCGGACAGAAGGTTCTGGAAGACAGGAACATAAGAAGGTGTGACTCTGGGCTTTGTGAGGAAGACTGTGGCTCCCCTTGGAGTCCAAGGACCTCCAGTCTGTCACAAATTCTGGTTTGGAGACTTAGACTCTGGGGGCTGCCCAGACTCCAGCAGGACGGGGCACTGCCTGATGAGAAAAGCCTTAGAAATGAGCACTATTTCCTAAAGAAGGAAGTGTGTGCGCGTGCAAACACACACACACACACACACACACAGACACACACAGAATGGTTCAGCCACAGGCTAAGAGAAGGAGAATTGAACAGATCCAGTTTCTCCACAGAACAGGCCCAGGAGCTTCTCCGTGGGAACCTCCTCTCATCTCTGAGAGGAGCTTGGCCAGCCCCAGAGGTCTAGAGTGTAGAAGGGTCAGAGGACCCATGGGAAGATAAGAGAAGTTCCCAAAAGGTCTGGCATAGGAGGTGGGGATAAGGAAGTCCTGTGTTCACGTGGATGGAAGGAGTGGAGGACAGGCCTGCCAGGTGGAGCTGTGACTAACCCGTGATTCTGTCACCCCTGACAATGAGGCCAAGTGCTGCCCAGGCCCTGAACCACCAAGAAACACCCCTGAGCGAGGGCCAGCTGCCTGAGTCACAGTGCCTCACAGAGCAGGCTTCCACTCTGGACGAGCTTTTCTTGCTTCCCTCAGGGCCCAGCACCAGGTAGATGCTCTTGGTGACAAAGGCAATGAAGGGATAGAGGGCCCAGCCAGCCTGGGAAGCCTCCCCAGGGCAGGGCTTCTCACACCATGAGAGATCTCTTGCTTATTGTCAGGCTTCTGGGCGATCAGGAAATAAAAAACGCCAAAGCAAAAAAATTCAAGGTCACAAAAATTGGGGCTCTTAAAAATGTTTGATTTTAGTACACTAATGTTTTAACCACCTGTTTAAAATCTATGTGCAATATGGTTGTGCTATTTTCAAGAAAATTACAGGACTTGTAACATATTAATTCATGGTTCACCAGTTACAAGTGGTGTGGGGTCCGGCAACAAGACTCAAGTTTGGTTTTACAATGAATGTCTTTTCTTCTCAGTCCTTTTGGTGTATCCCCAAAACTGTTACATCCTCAACTGGAGATAAAGACAAGAATCTAACTGCAAGGTCCTTTGTGATGGGAGGCCCAGGGGACACGGTACTCCGGGACCCCTTGGAGAGGTCTGCCTGGGAAGAGACCACCTTAGAGGGAGGTGAAGAAGCAACAGAAGCTGCAGGGCAGTCTCCTCCCTCCTCCGTCCTCATCTGCCTTCCGCCTTCTTCCTCTCCTTCCTTCCCATACTCAGTATCCTCTATGAGGATTCACTCATGCACACAGACGACAGGGGAGCGTGCGTTTGCTTATGTGTGTGGTACGGGGAGAGGAGTGGTGTGTGTGTGAGAGTGTGCAGGCTGGGTGTCCAGGGGGTATGTGTGAAAGGTGTGGGGAGATGCCCTCTGCCCCTCCAGGGTGGGCTCTGCCCTCTTTCCTGTTTCTTGTCGCATTCAGCTCCTCCCGAGCATCGGACTCAGGACTAAGCAGCTGGTGAAGGGCTTCTATCGTCTTCCTTTGAGCAAAGCCAGCAGGAAGCCGGCACTGGGTCACACAAGGAAAGATGTGGGCTCCAAGGAAAGAGAGGGGAAGCCTGGAACAGAGGCTTCACAGGGTCCAGATGCAGCTGGGGATACACTCCAGCCCACTCTCTTGCAGGGCACCCCAAGAAACCTGCATCTCCAATGTGTCCCAGACCCCAGGAAGGAGAGGGACAGACCACCACAACTGTGAAGCAGCAGCAAGGAGGGCCATTGGGAGCAATGAGGAAACAGAGACCCCAGAGGGAGACCAGAGGGGCTGTCACAGGGATGATGGCCCTGGGAGGGGAAAGTACAGGTAACCCAGCCAGGCCAGGGGAGCAAGTCTATGGGAGAAGCCAATTTCCATCTGCAGACTTGGGTCTACTGCAATTTCCCCAGCTTAATTCAACTCAAAGTACATGGCCCTGTCTGAGGTGTCATCAGGACCAAGGGGAAGGGCAACCCGAAAACACCCTTTAGCAACCTATTCCACTATGTCTCTGAGGCAGGAATTTCTTCTTTATATCCCACCTCAATCCCACCAACTCCAATGGATATGGAAAGCAGCAATACCAGGTCAGAAGAAATGACCCCCACAGCCTTTTTTTAAATTGAAGTATAGTTGATGTACAATATTATATAAGTTACAGGTGTACAATACAGTGATTCACAATTTTTAAAGGTTATACTCCATTTCTAGTTATTATAAAATATTGGCTATATTCTGCGTGTTGTACAATATATCCTAGTTTATTTTATACATAATAGTTTATACCTCTTAATCCCCTACCTCTGTATTGCCCCTTCCTGCTTCTCTCTCCCCACTAGTAACCACTAGTTTGTTCTATATACCTATGAGTCTGCTTCCTTTTTGTTATATTCACTAGTTTGTTGTATTCCCCATAGCTTTCAGTTCCTTCCTTGTTTATTTCCCCAGGAGCCTCCACATCTGGGGAGAAATTCTTGGTGTGTATCCTGCTGGCAAAGACCAGCATTCTCTGAGCTGAGTGCTGGGGGTGAGGGGTGATCAAGGTCAGACACAAGGGTATCTGCAGCACTTCCTTCCCAAGAGCGCTGTGAGCCCATGGAGACCTGGGGGTTTGTCCTGGGTCTGCTGTTACATAGCTTCCTGGCCTTCACAAGCTACTTCTTTCCTCCAGTACTCAATTTTTATAACTAGTCAAGTCTGGACTTGATTGGTGGATTTCAAAACATTTTTAGCAATGCAACTTTTTTTTCAAATGAATGCTTTGGCTAAACCCCCTTATATATAACATATTAAAAAAACACAGAGCTGCTCAGGTTGGCACAGGGTGGGTTGGGGGTACCCCAGGGCCACCCCCTTGGTCTCCCTCTCTCAGGAGGACTCCACAGAAATGGGGGCACAGTTTGAAAACCACCGAGTTATGGGATCCGTAAGGAGCCTGCAGATGTAACACCCCAGGACTCTATGGCTCACATATTCTAACATCCGTCCTATAAGGGGAGTATAAGTGGAGGGATGATTTTCTCATGGTGCAAATGGGGACACCGAGGGCTAGAGAGGTTAAGGGTCTTCTCAAGGAAACCCCGGGACTCCTGATTCACAGCCCAATGTGCTTTCTGCCAGGATGGCTCACACCCTCCAGAGCAGGCTTAACACATTCAGTGGCTAGGCCTCTGGGAGAGGGTCCAGACCCTCCAGCCCTTGTTACTTTCTCACCTGCTGGATACAGGCAAACAAGGAGATGCTTCCACAGGTCCCTCCCACAGCTGCCCCTGGAGCCCATCCTGACCAACTCTAGCTGCAAAGACATGTCCTCTCATTACTGAGGTCCAGCAGGCTGATGACTTCCTGTATTCCTCCCCACAGGGGCGTCACCTGGATCATGAGGTCATCCCTCTGCTGGCTCCTCCCACTTCTCCTCATCTTGGCCTCAGAGGTCCAAGGCCAGCCAACAAGACGACCAAGACCCAGACCAAGGCTCCAGCCCAGACCCAGACTCAGGCCCACACCCAGCTTTCCTCAGCCCCATGAGCCATTGGAGCCTACAGACCTGCCTCCTCCCCTCCCACCAGGCCCTCCATCTATCTTTCCTGACTGTCCCCGGGAGTGCTATTGCCCCCCTGATTTCCCGTCTGCCCTCTACTGTGACAGCCGCAATCTTCGAAAGGTCCCTCTCATCCCATCCCGCATCCATTACCTCTATCTCCAGAACAACTTCATAACCGAGCTCCCAGTGGAGTCCTTCAAGAACGCCACGGGCCTGAGGTGGATCAACCTGGACAACAACCGAATTCGCAAGGTGGACCAGAAAGTGCTAGAGAAACTACCCAGCCTGGTGTTCCTCTACATGGAAAAGAACCACCTTGAAGAGGTGCCCTCGGCTCTGCCCCAGAACTTAGAGCAGCTGAGGCTAAGCCAGAACCATATCTCCAGAATCCCACCCGGCGTCTTCAGCAAGCTGGAGAAACTGGTGCTCCTGGATCTCCAACACAACAGGCTAAGCGACGGCGTCTTCAAGCCCGACACCTTCCAGGGCCTTAAAAACCTCATGCAGCTCAACCTGGCTCACAACATCTTGAGAAAGATGCCACCCAAGATCCCTGTGGCCATTCACCAGCTCTACCTGGACAGCAACAAAATCGAGACCATCCCCAGCGGATACTTCAAGGGCTTCCCCAACCTGGCCTTCATTCGCCTCAACTACAACAAGCTCTCAGACAGGGGCCTCCCCAGGAACTCCTTTAACATCTCCAACCTCCTCGTGCTCCACCTGTCGCACAACAAGATCAGCAATATGCCTGCCATCAGCAACAAGCTGGAGCACCTGTACCTCAACAACAACAGCATCGAGCGTGAGTGGGGGCAGGGCTGGGGTGCAGCCACTGGGAGGGAAGCTGGAGTCTCTTCTGCCTCAACACTTTCTCATGAGCCTCACGGTGGGGGGTGCAAAACGCACCCAATGGGGCCCTGGTCTTCAAACCTTGGTCTTTCCACTTACTATCTATGTGACCTTAAAAGGATATCCGACCTCTCTGGGAAGTTTCCTCATTTGTAAAATGAGAATGGCACAAAGTTGACGTGAAGATTTAATAGTTTAATATGGATAAAGTGCCCAGAATACCATGCTTGGAGGGTAATAGCTTTTCTCCCTCCACCCCTTCCCATCAGCCCCAGCTCCTTTGCCCTCCAGATCTATAGGTAAGGTAGACATGGAATATAGGCCTGGACATTCTCCTAAAAGCAGAATGGTGACATTTAAATGTTGACTCTGAAATGTCCTGGGCCTGTCCACTGCAGAAACTGGCAGCTGTGAGGAAAGAGGCTTCTTCCCAAGCCTAAGCCTAGGTTTTAAAGAGTCTGTAAAAAGCATACACAGAGAGGCAACTATATACTCAGCGTATATACAACTGGTAAACACGTGCAGCCAGAAGGACATGTCCGTATGCAGGTGCTTTCTGAATCTATCTGGAAGGCTGGAAGATTTACGCATATAAGATAGTACACTTGAGGCAGAATTTGCCTAAGCTACATTTACAGGGTCCCGGGCTTGGGATAAAAGATTGCAGGCCAGAAAAGAGGCTCGAAGTCACAGTTTTACTTCAATCAAAAATGTCAGGTCTGAGTAGAGCATCAGCAGAACAGTTTGAAAACAAAAGAGAAAATATTATCTGGTCCGTGGACAAAATCAGGCTACGTTCACACAAGGAATGCAGCAGCTGTGCAGATAAAGGACACCACGAGGAAAGAGAAGCAGTCCTAAAATAATATTAGGAATCCTTAGTTTTCAAGCCAAAGGATGAGAGGGGGATTTTTGAATTTCTATAATAGTGAAACAAGCAGGTGGGAGAACAGGCTTATTCACTCATCTGAGATAATTACACAAAAGTAGGGGAAGGCTTCTTAAAATCTTGTAAGAAACAAATTCAGGAAAAGGGAAAACTACTGTCTAATTTTACCCTGCAGGTAGCAAACTAATGGAACACATTACCCCCAGGAGGCTGTATAGGCCACAGATCTAGACAGAAATGATACCTTGATTAATCCATGGCTGACAAGTTTCTACCACACTGTGGAAGAACAGGCTGCAGGGGTGGCGGAGGGGGGGGCAGTGTATTATCCAGCCTTCTGAGGTTGAAGACAGAAAGGTCGCACCATTTCACAGATTTGAGAACTGAGCATCAGGGTGGTAAAGTCCAAAGTCACAAAGGTCATAGGAAGAAAATCCATCTATGTCAGGGCTCTTTCTGCTACTCCAGTGTTGAAGAGAGAAGAAAGGGGAGAGAGGGAAGACGAGGAAGTGGAAGAAGGAGATGAAGAGCAACCACAACAACAACCGACAGAAGATAAAAGAAGCAAGGCTTCGGGAGAATCAAAAGCTCCATTTAGAAGATGCCATACCTCCTGTCATCTAATAAGAGGGGAAGGAGAAAATGGAAACTCATTTTCCATTTGAAAGCCTACCACAATTGGGCCATAACTTACCTTTCCAGCTTACCTTCCCCAGAATCGGTAATCAACTTCAGAATCAACAGATTCATCATGTCCTAGGGCTCCATGCCCTTCCCAGGCCCCCTTTCCTCTTCCTGTCATCCCTATTTCAGTTAATGTAACCACCTTCTGCTCATCCTCGTGCCTCACATTCTGTTCTCAGGAAAACCTCCAGAGTAACCCATCCACTGGCTGGCTTCAGATCTTGCTTCCCCCTATTGTTTCTCCACACTGTAGCCAGATTCATCTTTCTATAGTACAAACGTGATCATAGGACCCTTCCAGGTTAAGCGCTCCAGGACACTATGGTTCATATATCCCACCATCCATCTCATAACAACAGTCCTGCTCAGTGCCATTCCTCAGACTGAAATCAAAGAGCCCATCCTTAGTGAAATATTTGAAGGCCTACCGTAACTGGTGGCCACAACTTACCTCTCCAGCTTAGTCTTCCTAGTACATCACATTGCACTGTTTACTGGTCCCAAACTCTGCCATGAGCTTCTTGGCCTCCACAGTATCATTCAAATAGGTCACAGCATCAGAACACAATCCCCAGGTCTCTACCTGCTGTAATCCTACCTTTGAAGGTTCAGCTGAAAGTTTACTTCCTCTATGACTCTTCTGAGTAAATTTTCAATAACAATTGTTGATCAATTCCAACTTAATTTGTTTCACAAATGGGTAAGTGGAGCCTGGAGGTTACGGTCGACTCATTCACGGTCACACGTTCCCAAGAACTGGTCAGCCAGTTCCAGAGAGGAAAACTCTAGAGTCCTTGCCCCTGTCTACCCTCTTCTTCCTCTTTGTCTTTTACTCCAGCCCTGTCAGGCCTGATCCCCTGCCCATCTCTCCTGCTGACTTCTCCCCTTTTTCTCCATAGAAATCAATGGGACCCAGATTTGCCCCAAAGATCTAGTTGCCTTCCACGACTTCTCCTCGGATCTGGAGAACGTGCCACACCTCCGCTACCTGCGGCTGGATGGAAACTACCTGAAGCCACCCATCCCGCTGGACCTCATGATGTGCTTCCGCCTGCTGCAATCTGTGATCATCTAGGCCTTACTCTGCCCCTGGAGATCCTCTGGCCGCACTTGAATGCAGTGGCCCAGGTGCCTGTGCCCACCATTTGTTTTCTCTGTCTCCTTTTCTTGCTCTCAGCTTTGCCTTTCTTAACCCACCCTCCTGATGCAAGGACAAGCCACGTACTCTGCTGCCCCTGCAGCTTCTAGAGCAAGACTTCCAAAGGCTTGATTTGGTCCACGCAGCTCAAAGACACCCACTGCACATCCAAACTTCTGGCCCCAGAAGCACAGAGGTGTGTCTAAAGACTTCATATTCTCTTCTCTCCCCTCCTCCCCTCATCACTCCTGGGTAAGTCTGGGCTATGAACTGACATCTGGATCTTGTCCTGGCCAAAGCAAGCAGAAGATGGTCAGGGGAAGCCTAGAGGTGAGGTTTGGGAAGTCCTGCTGGAAACTCCTGCATGGTGGGCAGCTCTGGCCCAAAGAGGCTGAGAAACCCGTGTCTCCCTGGCCGAGGATCCCATCTTCCAAAACTGCTGCTCCACCACCCCATTCACTGGCACCAGACAGTGCACCAGCTCTGTGCCAGCCTGTTTTCTCCGGAAAGGAAGTGCAAGGGAACGGCTGAGGGAGGGCAGAGGGTCAGAGATTCACACAAGGGCCTGCATCAGGCTGTCTCTGCATAGGGATGAGATGGGGCCCTCCTTCTCAGCACACAGCCTCCTGGCTGGTCCTCTCTGTTCCAAGAGTAAGAGCAGGGAGGAACATTCCAGGAGAAGAATGGCTCAAAAAACTAGGAATCAGCTGGTGGGAGAGGGGTGGGAGTCATAGACCCAGGCTGGGCCCCGTGTGGGTGCAGATGGATCCTGCTGCCCCCTTGGCCACTCTGGATAAGAGGCCTGATGCCCTGGGGAACACGGCATCCACGGTGGAGTGTACAGAGCCACCAACCCCGCCCCGCCATCTGTTCTCTATCAGTGAGGATGGCCCAGTTCTTTCCACTCCCGGGAAGCAGTTCCTGAGAAACTGCTCAAGAAGGGGTGGAGCACCTGGAAATCTCCCAGAAGCCTCTTCCACTTATGCAGATCGGCCTCCCCTTCTAAGACAGACACAGCAGTGACACCTGGTGGCTGGTCCTGGCCACATCCGGCTCCCGTGTTCCTGCTCCTCTCTCTGGTGTGATTTTCCAAGATCAAGGAGTTGGCCTCAGGTTCCAACTTGGAGAGCCATGGGCGATGTGCATGGTCTCTCTCTCCTCTGGGGTCTAAAGGGCACAAAGGTACAGAGGCCCCAGGGTGGGGGATCTGATTCCCATCATGAGTGAACAAAAGTGAGAACCTTCAGGAAGCCAGTTGAGGATACAGTTTGTTCCGATCTGCTCTCTTACCTTATGGGTCCCCTCTGCTCTCAGCTTTCATGTGGTACACCAAGGAGGTGGATAAGATCCCCCTCCAAGGACCCTCTGGCGCTCATGTTCCTGTATGCAGCTCCATCCTTTAGACCGTGTTCTAATGCAGGACGAGTCCTAAATATTATCCCTTTCCCTTGCAATAATTTATTCCCTGTATGGACTCTCCTTCCCCCAGAGTTCCCACCCCACCCTGTCTGGCCCAGGTGAGCAGTGTGTCAGGCCTCTAAGGGAAGCCTGGGTTCCACAGGGCTGACTCAACTTCATCTTTCCCTTAACTCCCTCTAGGGGATGCTGCCCCTCTACAGCCTCTGAGTGTATGTTGGTGGGGGTGGGGGCGTATGTCCTAGAAATGATTAGGATACAGTGCCCACTCCCAAGTTAGGTTGAAAAAAGTTCCAGAGATGTTTAAGAAATTGGATTAAGCTAGGTCCCTAACTTCAAGAAATTCCCATTATACTCATTTTTCCCTTTTGCTAATGTACAGAATATGGGCCCATTTCATTACAGCCTCCATCCCCCATGCTTGCATACAACTGCTTCATTCTTCGAGGCTGCAGCTGGTTTCTCCAAGACTTCTGCTTAGAGTCAAGATATTATTGTGTCTGTAAGCAACCTGTTGCTATGGCCTGGATAAGCCCCTTCTGCACCTTATCCCCACCTTGCGCCCTCAGCCCCTCTGATGAGGCCCTCAGGGGAGCCCAGCTCCTGGGGCTCCCCGGGGAGGAGGGGTCATTCCCCAGCTCCTGCCAAGCTGAAGTGTTTTGATTCAGCAGCAGCAAAATCACCATCATCCTATTGCCGCATCTAGCATATTTCTGCTTTCTCCATTGCTCCCTGTATCTGTAAACCAGAGGAAATTAAATTGGCTTTACAGCACCACCCTCCCACATACAATGTGCTGTTTTCCCTTGGGCTTAAGGAAGCCCCCCTCCTCCATATACAAGTTAATTCTCTCAGTGCTGCTGACATATGCACATACAGGTGTGTAGGAAGGTGTGTATGTATGTGTACTCTGTACATATATCTGTTCTTTCTTGAAGACCGTATTAACTTTGTGCAACAACTTTGACATTCCAGCACGCTTCACAGCAGAGAAAATAAAGTTATATGAAAAATACCCTGCTTGAATTTGACAATGTAAACAGATGAGAATAGTACCTTAAAGTCACTTTGCCACCCCTCTCCCCAGGCCTCCCACCTTCCTTGCTCTGAGAAGACTGGTGGAGAAAGGATCCTATCCTTAAGAAGCTCTAGGAAAATGATTCCAAAAGTTTTTCTGGTGAATTTCCCCCAAACTCACAATCGTTACAAAAATAATCCCTAAAGTCAGACAAGTAATCTGACAGCTACATTTGAAGCCCAAATCTCCAAGTTCTTTTTAACCCACACATACCAAATTGTTGAGGTCTCCCAAATGCTCAGTACTGAAAGACACAAAACAGACACCATTCCTGACCAGGAAAAGCTAACAGACTAGTTGAGGACAGGTAGTGTAAGATACACAAAACAATGGCAGAGGTGTATCAAGGGCAGTGAGCAAAGGGCCAGCCACATCATCTGGAATGGTCTACATGCTATGCAGATGTTCACAGAAGGGCTAAAACAGGGTACCCTGGAATCTCTCTTCAGGTGGAAGGTTTGTTCCAGAGCCAACCCCGTGATCCTCCCGGACTACACCATCTTCTTTTGAATGAAAACTGCCGGATGCTGTCCCACGCCTCCCACCCTGCCCCCTAATTTCCTGCTTCAGTTCAATTCAGCAAGTTTTCAGCGTATATCAACCACGTGCAAGGTTCCCAGCTAAGAATTCAAGGATAAGTAATATATACGCCACGCCACTGAGGAATTCATAAAGGGAAAAATCCATGAATTAGTAATTGCATGTCTTAAGTGTTTGCAATAATGTTGGGTACAGAAAGCATAGTGGAGAGGGCCTCTGCTTCTGCCTGGGAGAAACCAGAATGGCTCCTATCATTTAAGCTGGATCTTAAGGTTTGAATCAGATTTTGCCAGGTGGGAGAAGGAGGAAAAAGCACATAAACAGGAAAGAAGGGAAGCAGCATGAGAAAAAGATTGGAAGACATGGAGTCTACCCTGTATGAGGGGTGTGTGTGTGTGTGCCTGAGAGAGGAAGAGAAATGAGTTCCAGCCGTGCAGTTATGTAGCTACAAGCCCTCAGCAGGGAATCTACCCTTGCTGTCCAAAAAGCAGGAGGGTTCCTGAAACGTCCACCCCTGCCTCTCTCTCTGCCCACGAACAGGGAAGCAACAGGGTCAGCTGGCCAGACTTCTGTCCCCAGGGCCTGCCACCTCCGTTCCATCATCATGCCCTCCTGCTTCTCCTAATGAGATTCGGATTAGACCAGCTCCGGCACCTCCCGCCACCTTTTCCGGGCTCTCTGGGGGCTGAGCTGCCTGGAACAACAGCATGATCGTTAGACGGTTCCCACGTAGGTCACACACACACACACACACACACACACACACACACACACACACACACACACACACACACACACACACACACACACACACACACACACACACACACACACACACATCCCATGGACCCTCCCTGAAATCCATGGTAACCAGAATGTGTGCCGGTGTGTTTGTGAAACCGAGAGCAGAAGCTGGGAGAGGGTCTAAGACGTGCAGCCTAAATCAGAAGCTGCTCCACTGGGGGCCGGGGGCCGGGGGCGGGGGTGGGGGGGCGGTCCGGGGTGGGGGAGCCGGCGCATGCGTGGCGTGGCCGCAAATCTGGCCAAGCTGGCCGAGTGCGTGGGAGAATACCGATTGCAGGGGGCACAGCGATAAGAGCCCAGAGAGCAGGAGGGCTGGCGGGTGTGCGTCACCGAGAAAGCGGGGAAGGAGAGCGGGAGCAGACTGCAGGGGGGAATGAATGAACAGTCACATCTGCATTCTTCGCAGGGAATAAATGGTGGGGGGTGGGGACGGGTGACGCCCAGGCTGACTGGGGGGCGGGGCGGGGGCTCGGGTTTCTGGCTGCAGAGCCTAGGCTGTAGAGAGAAAGTAGAGGACAGCCCACCACATATGCATTCTGCTTCCCGGGCACCTTCCTGGCTCCAGGGGCTCCCTCCCTCCACCAGCAGAGCCCTGCGTGTCTCTCCACACGCGGGGGGGCTGTCTGGGGCACAGGAACAAGTGTTGCTCTGGTGACAAGGTTCTTGAGCTGGGGAAGCCCCCTCCACACCAGCTGGTGCCCAGGAGCACTGCAGGCTGAGCACTGCCCCTGGGGCCAGGCTGTTAGCTCTGACCCTTCACCTGTTGTGCCAGGGCAGAGATGAGTTCTGCCAAGGCCATCTCTTCTGAGGGCACGGAGATACATGGCCTCAGGACCTCAGGGGTGAGGCAAAGAAGGGGAGGGTCATATGAATAAAGGAGAACTCTCTGGCCTGAGAATCAGGAAATCTAGGACCTGGCCCTGGCTCTGTGTGACCTTGGGCAAGTCACCTCACCTTGCTGGGCCTCGGTTTCCCCACATGCACTATGAAAGGTTTGGATTAAATGATCCTAAGGAGAACTATGCAGCTGGGATTCGGTATCTGGTTAGTGGGAGGAAGGATGGAGGAGCCTCACCTATGAACCTGGGCAAACATGTATGCAGGCTGGCAGACTCCTGGGGACAATGTCTTAGCCCCTTACCCGTGCCTTCAGCAAGGACTTGCCCTGCAGCAACCTAAGGCACCAGGGAAAGGAGTCTCTCCTGACACATGCATCTTTGGTAGGGGACCATGGAGTGGGGGGGAGTCTCCTCGGCCCCCTGAGGACCCCACACAATGCCTCCTGGTGTTTATGATCAGGAAGGTTTTTTCTAGGGCTCAATCTTATAGATTTGGGAGAATTTCCTGTATCTTCCTCCCCATCATCGTCAGAGAGCTTGAAGTTGGCTATCAAATCCTGCTCCTTCCCCCATTCACCTTCTCTTTGAATCTCTTTCCCTGTGGTGATCTTTGTGGTCCTGTATTAGAGGTCCAGGTGGCGGGTAGTGGTGCTGGTCGGAGTACCTCAGCTGAGCCTCTTTTAATCTTTGGATTGCATCTATGAAACCAAAGCCTTATCACTCGCTGGCTGGAGAAAAAAGCTGGAAAGCCAAGCCCCATCCCTCCACATACCCCCACTGCTGCCTTCTCTTCTTGGAGAGTACAGAATCTGAGGGGTTGGTCTCCCCTCAGGAGGTGGGAACCACCTGCCCCCTCAAAGACGGTGGGCCAGAAAGAGAGAGATGTAGCAGACAGAGAAAGAGAGGAAAAGATGAGGGGAGGTGGGGAGGGGTACGTATAGGGGGCTGAGAGTAGAAGAGGTGGAGGGAGGGAGAAAAAAAATCTTTCAAACCAAGCAAAGGAGTGGGATGAGGGACCCGCTGAGGAAGGAGGAGAAGAAACAGCTGGACATCAGGAAAAAGAGAAGTCTGATTGGCTACACGCCTGCCTTGGCTGGCTCCCCTGCCTTCCCCAGGCGACAGTCTACCCAGACCCCTCCGTGGGTCATGACTTCTCCATCAGAGTCCCCACCTCTCTGGAAGCTGTGAGCCTCCGTTTGGAACCAAAAGAGTCTCCAGGGGTAAGGTTCAAGGCTTTGAGGGGTTAGGCCCATTGGTATGCAAATGAGGGAGAGTGCTTGTGGGGAGGAGAGCAGAGGGGTGCAGTGAGGTGGAGTGTCTGGGTTGAGACAGGGGATTGAGGTTGGAGGGAGGCAGTAAACTGTCTTAGGGCTTTTGCTTTAAGATTTTTTTGATTATATAATTTGGTTTGGAGTAACGTATGGGAGGTAAGATGAAGAGACACCTCTTGCTAGGATGGGGGCTTACCCCATTGCCCAGCAAAAACTAAGAAAGGGAGCGTGCTCGCTTTGGCAGCACACATACTAAAATTGGAACGCTACAGAGAAGATTAGCATGGCCCGTGCACAAGGGTGACACGCAAATTCGTGAAGCTTTCCATATATATATATATATATTTTGCTGCATTGAGTCTTTGTTGCTGCTCACAGGCTTTCTCTAGTTGCGGTGAGCAGGGGCTGCTCTTCGTTGAGGTGCGCGGGCTTCTCATTGTGGTGGCTTCTCTTGTTGCGGAGCATGGGCTCTAGGTGTGCGGGCTTCAGTAGTTGCAGCACGCTGGCTCAGCAGTTGTGGCACACGGGCCTAGTTGCTCCGCGGCATGTGTGATCTTCCGGGACCAGGGCTCGAACCCGTGTCCCCTGCTTTGGCAGGCGGATTTTTATTTATTTATTTATTTTGCGGTACGCGGGCCTCTCACTGTTGTGGCCTCTCCCGCTGCGGAGCAACAGGCTCCGGACGCGCAGGCTCAGCGGCCATGGCTCACGGGCCTAGCCACTCCGCGGCATGTGGGATCCTCCTGGACCGGGGCACGAACCCGCGTCCCCTGCATCGGCAGGCAGATTCCCAACCACTGCACCACCAGGGAAGCCCGGCAGGCGGATTCTTAACCACTGTGCCACCAGGGGAGCCCCATATTTTTTATAATTGAGTCACTTTGCTGTACAGCAGAGATTGGCACAACATTGTAAATCAACTATACTTCAGTTTTTAAAAATGAAGAAAAAAAGAGGGAGAGTCTACTAGAGACTTGTGTAGCCAGCTTTGGGGAGAGCTGCATTATCAGAAATACACTGGGTACCTCACATCCACACTGCACACATTCCTTGACCCATCTGTGCATATGTGGATGAACATTTGAATTCACCTGTACACAGAAACCTAAGGAACTTTCCGAGTGTGTACAACCAAACACAAAGAGCTCTTTTGTTTCCATAATCATTTGTTTCTAAAAAGCTGCATTTATAAATAGATTTTAAAACTAACATGCTTTTTTACACTGTAATCAATTTTTAAGCCTATGTTCTCTAAATGGACTAGTCATTCCTGGAACTAGGCATGCCTTATTTATTTCTGTGCCCCCAGAGACAAATCCAGTGCCTGGGACTATTAAGATATCTCATAAATGTTTGTCAAGCAAAGGCATGAATGAATGAATGATCTTTTTAAAAACCACAGGATTCCTTAATGGTGAAGTTTCTCTGAATCTAGTTTAGTGGCTAATGGTTGTACTCTGAGTGGGTGGCTGTATAAGAGAGAACATCTGTGTAAATTCACAAGTGTGTGCCTAGTTAGTAGGGAGGCATGTAGACAAGGGGACATGCATGAGTGTGTGTGTGTTAAGTAAATGAGCCTTTGCCAGGTGCCTGCACATTCCTGCGTGAGTGAATATCAGTGTGTGGATGAGCATGTGAGGGGGGCTGGCAGGAGATATCCCCCTGGATGTAGCCCCAGCCTTGAAGGAGCCTGCACATGCAATGAAGGCACTAAGTGTGTGACAAATGGCTTAAGAGTCTGCAAGTGTGGGGGTGGGAAGTGGGGTGAGTTTGTGAGCTGTTCCCCCAGGACTGGATACCTAAGTGATTCGGCCCCATTCTCATCCCATCCCCCACCTGCCAGGACTTCCATGAAGCTCCTGGCCTTACTCAGCCTGCTGGCCCTGATGCTGCAGGAAGCAAGGACAGCATCTCTCCCAAAGACGGAGAGGGAGAGGGAAGGAGACCAGCCGCACGGAGAAGGCGATTCTTATGCAGTTCTGCAACTGGGGGACTATGTCCTGAGCCTAGACAACTACGATCAAGTCGTTGACCTGAGCAACTATGATGAACTCACAGACTACAGGGACCAGCTCCCCAAGGTGAGGGGCATGCAGCAGACCCATTGCATTCCCTGCAAGAAACTGGGAGCCTGAGGCCTGGTCCCTCTCTACCTGTTCCATAATGCAGGTATCTCAAGCCTCCAACTTTCTCTAGGAGGTGGAAATTCTTGTCCCTCCACAGGAACTTGTCGTTTAGATAATACTAAGAAAGAGGACACAAAACTTCAAGTTCTTTGTCTGTTTGTAGCAAATTTTGTGGGACTTCCCTTAGAAGTCATACATCCCTCCTTCCCTCTGCCTTCAAGACCATAAGGTGTATCTCACTGGGACAACAGTCCTCACATTCTCCCTTGGAAAAAGGAATGCTACAACCTGTCTTTTCTTAGACTATCTTCAGTTCTGAAGTTCATTTTTCAGCCCTTTCTGGCCTTTGCAGGGACTGATCTGAAGCCTGCACTCATCTGCTGTCTGACCTTGGTCTGTGCGGGCAAGGGAAAAGCCCAGTCTGGGGGGTCTGGAGATGGGGTTCTGGCTCTGCCACCAGATGGCCCCTTGAGCTCAGTCCCTCCCCATCTGGACCTCAGTTTCCTCATCCACGTCATGATGAGGGACCAGATGCTCAGAAGGCCCTTGCCTTGTTCACTCTTCCTGCCGTCCCTCCCTCGTTTTCCACAGTGACTCTTTGCAAGCTTGAAATTGGTCGCTGAAGTTCCCAGAATCCAAAGTGAAGTCCCTCTCAGCCCCTCAAAGCTGGCTTACTGTATACTGTGTCTCCAGGTTAAAGGGACCAGCCTGGCTTCTCCAACCAGGACAAGTTTCACTCAGAGCACAAGGGCTCCAAGGACACCCCCTTCAAACCCCACAATGGCCAGGCCTACGACGCGGGGCCTGCTGGTTTCCCTGACCAGCCATGGTAAGTTCACAGGCACAGGTCTCAATAGCCACAGGTCATGGGCCGGCAGCCATAACCCAGCACCAGGGGTGCCAAAGAGGAGTGCAGTCAGAGCTATATGGAGTGGAGGATCAGGGAGAGAAGGGGAAACAGCTGCAGGGGAGGAAAAAAGAAAACAAAGGGAGAGGCCGGCTGTTCCTAATGCTTCTTCCTGAGTGCACAAACTGGATAGGAAGCAAAGAAATGCAAGAACTCCGCTGTGCCTAGAAAAGCCACCTACCTTAATTAATAGCGTCGCTGGGGGAGCAGGTTGAGTGATAATTAGATTAGAGACAATTAAAGGCCTGTAGAGAAGAATAAATAACTTTGTGGCCGTCATTTGGCATGGGGGCAAATGAAGTAGTCATACTGCTTTTCAGCTTGAGTTCCCTCGTTAGCAGCTTTTCCCTCTCCTTGAGGCCCTCCTGGAGACTCTGGGATGCTGGCATATCCGCCAGTAGGGGGTTGGCACTCTGCTGGGGATCAGAACTGAGGCAGAGGAGGATGCAGTTAATTCCTGACTTGCTTGCTCTCGGTTCCTGTTCTCTTCTTGAGATGTTTGCCTTGGATGGGTATAGGGTAATGGGGCACCTGTAGAGAAAACACTTCTGTCAGGAATCCATGACGTCCCAGGCTTAAAGAGACCATAAAGGGCCTCAGCTGGACCTGCCGTTCAAGGCCTGGGGATAAGTACACTGTCTGGTCACGACTGGTGAAGAAGAGCTATCTCTTAATCTTGGGTCTGTGTCACTACCAACAGAGTTCCGCCTTGAGTTGGACGAGCAGTGATCTCCAGTAACCTCTGTTCTTTCTAATAACAAGGGATGGAAACCTCCTGCAGTATTCAGTAAAACCTTCCCAACTTTGTAAGGCCAGTCTGAGCTCAGTGGTCTGGCCTAAGTCTCATGACCACTGGTCATGGACTGAGAACAGGGGAGGGATGTTTTCCAATAGAAAACTGAGATGCTGATAACGATGAGAAGGGGAAATGAATCCTGGGCAGGCAGTGTACACTCCACCTTGGCTCTATTATGCTTTTCAGAGCCACACAGAACATGTCTAACTCCTCGCCCACCAGGCAGATGGCAGAGCCGGCAGCCATTGGCCATTCCACTGAATCTGGCTTTATTTCATCTTCATTGCACCTTTTAGGACCAGAGAGGAGCCCTATGGAAAAGAGACTGATAGATGTCCTAGAAATGCCCACATAGGCCCAGAAAAACCTACACAGGACCAGGGTCTGATAAAGGCACTAATGGGCTTGGATTGTAATGGGTAATAACTGAGGGTGGATCTGCTTCTCTTAGGTCAAGGGCTGAGTGCCAGGCTGGCAGCGGCCAACAGCACTCCTGGGTACATTGTGACAGTTGGTCTGGGCAGCAACCCAAGAAGACACAGACAACCACGGCTCAGACACTCCCTGGGGCCGGGGCTATTGGTCCCAGAGGCTGAAGGGAGTCTGACTGAGGAGGGGGGTCTCCCTTTGTTCTGTCTTCCACCTGGGCCAGGCCTGCCAACCTGTCTGATCTGCGTGTGCCTTGGTTCCTCTGTGTACTGTGATGATGCTGACCTAGAGAACATCCCTCCTCTTCCCCAGACAACCGCTTACCTGTACGCCCGCTTCAACCGCATCCGTCATATTCGGGCTGGAGACTTCAAAGGGCTGAGTATGTAATGTCCTGGCAACAGAAAAGAGTGGGTGGGCAGAGGGAACCCCCAGGGTTCTTTCCCTTGCCACCCAGCCACATTGAACAGTCACCAGCCCAAGTGCCTTTCCCTGTTGGCTTTCAGTCTCTCCAGCTATCAAACAGAAATAGCCCCAGTCTCTTTAATTCCTTTGCTTGAAGATTTTTAGATGGCAAAAGTGACCTGTTCTTGTATGTTCTCCCCGAAGCTATGGGAAGCAGGGGAGGAGAAGGTATGATCAAGCCTACGTTTTCAGGCTGTCCCAGCAACTGTAGCTCTCTGCCGTCCTGGCCTCTGGACAAGGCCATGTTAACTCTTGTCTCTAATCCAGATTCTTCCACTAATTACTGACAGCCTTCCTGGGCCTCATTGTTCTTTTGTGTAAACTAACAGGTAGAAGTGGGATGGATCCAGGGATTCCTGAGCCTGTTGGGTCTTACCCTCAAAAAGCTTCTTCCAAGCCAATCCACATAGGACAGAACTCCAGGGAAAGGTATCACAGAATCTGAGGGCTTTTCCAGATTTATAAAGTTACTCCTTCTGGTTTGGACCTGGTGCAGGTGGAGAGCTGGCTAGCATCCCCTATCCTGAGAGGCAGGGAGCAGGGCACAGGCAGCTCCAGCAGGAGCAAGGGAAGATGGTATGTCCCTCATCTCTCTGTGTTCTGCCCTGCACCTCTTAGCAAAACTGAAGAGGATTGACCTCTCTAGCAATTTCATCTCCTCCATCGATGACGATGCCCTCCTCCTGCTGCCTGCTCTGCAGGATCTGATCCTCCCTGAGAACAAGCTGGCAGCGCTACCTGTGCTGCCCACTGGCATTGAGGTCCTGGACATCCGCCTGAACCAGCTCCAGAGCTCAGGGATACAGCCTGAAGCCTTCAGGGTGAGCCAGGGCCTTAAGTCCCCCATCTACCACATGCCACCCATGCCTACAACCACACACACACACACACACACACACACACACACACACACACGGCCCTCACAGGATATCTCTGTTCCAACCCTGTTCTGGGGCATGAAAATCAAACCCAATTTTCCTCATCTAAACCATCAGCAGCTCCCCCTCTCCCTCTGTGGGGCACCTGGTCTCTTGGCTTCTTTTTGTGCAACTGCCCAGTCACCTCTCTGTGCACCAACATCCTCACACACTCAGTTTCTGCTCCCCTAAAACTTTGACTTACATGTGACTGGACTTGCAGTGGTACTGGCTCCAGTTCTCACTCTACATATTCTTTTATTTCCAAAACCCATCACTAACTGACTGATCACTGTCTTTCTAGGAGCAAATTCTCAAGAGAGAAAATCTGGTCACTGGCTGGCCAGTTTTGATGGGAAGGGCTCAACACATGGCACAAATATGGCCCCCTGGGCTGCCCACTCAGCAGGGCCAGGAAGAGTCCTGGGGACAGTTCCAGTGAGGAAGTGAAGAGGGGTGTGGATGAGATTGACACCCCAGCTCTGTCACACTCACATATGCAATCTGCTTCCATTGTGCCTGTGGCTCTCATTACGCTGGTCCGAGTGTTTCCCGA
Source organism: Grampus griseus (assembly GCF_964374135.1). Classification (NCBI taxonomy): domain Eukaryota; kingdom Metazoa; phylum Chordata; class Mammalia; order Artiodactyla; family Delphinidae; genus Grampus; species Grampus griseus. The sequence goes on from NC_139017.1 coordinate 61,298,536, forward strand.
CCATGCTCTCCACAGCTGCTCCAGATGTAGCATCTGGAGACTTTTCATTTGGGAAAGTCCCTTCTGATAGCAGAGATGCTGAGGCTGGGCCGAAATGTCCTGCGTCCTGCCTCCCACCCATCCCTGCCCCTTGCCTGCTCTTCCCAGAGTCGCCACTGACACTGCCGAGTGCCTTCACACTCCCCCAGCTGCCGGTGCCTCAGTGGCAGCAGCTTTTCCTTCTGCATCCAGTGGGAGGAAATGGGCCTCCCCCACAGCACCCAGCGCGGAACCTGGCACCTGGCTGAGGCCCGGGAGACCCTGAGTGAGTGAATGGGATCACATCAGCCACCCATCACTGCCAGGGCCCCACAGCACCCACCAGCCTCATGCACCCTTTGCCTCCTCCCCAGGCGCTGGAGAAGCTGCAGTTCCTCTACCTGGCCGATAACCTGCTGGACTCCATCCCCAGGTCCCTGCCCCTAAGCCTGCGCTCACTACACCTGCAGGTGAGCGGCCTCCCCAGAGCAAGGGCATTGAACAGCACAGAAAGCGGAGGTCAGATTGCAGGGAGCCTGCCCCCTTAGGCAGCGGTGGGTCTACGTCACTGAGAGCTCGTGGGAGACAAGGATTGGTAGGTGTTGTTCAGACCACTGTCCACAGACTCAGTTTGATTTCTTCCCCTTCCTGCTCTTTGAAACACTTCCCCTCCATGTCCTTATCCCATCTCACCCAATTGCTTGTTCCTTCTCCCCCTTCCCTTACCCTCTGTCTCCCGTCTTCCCTTCCTCCCTCTCAATCTCCCCTCTCTCTCCATCCGTCCTCAATGGTCTCCTCTCCTCTTTCCTTGCATGGGGCGTTGGCTTTCTGTGCCTCGGCTTCTCCAGTTGTAAAGGGGAGGCAAGCTGGTAGGGAGAACACACTGAGCCTGCCTTCAGTGCGGCCTGAGGGCAGAATCTCCCGGTGGAGCAGGCTTGCAGCTGTCAGTGTGTTCTTTCCAGAATAACATGATAGAGACCATGCAGAGGGACACCTTCTGTGACCCTGAGAGGCACAAGCACACGCGGAGGCAGCTGGAAGATATCCGCCTGGACGGCAATCCCATCAACCTGAACCTCTTCCCCAGTGCCTACTTCTGCCTGCCTCGGCTCCCCACAGGCCGCTTCACCTAGCTCACCCCTTCCACTGCTCCCAAGTAAGAGCCCTTGGAGGACCACCAAGGGCACGGGCCTCCTGGGCCACAGGGCCCGATCCCTGTCAGTGGTGTTTCATCCCGGCACTAATCATCCTCAGGATGCAATTGCAAAACTCCACACACACCCCTCCCCCAACGCACACACGGAAATGTCCTCCAGGAGCCAGATTTGTATTTCTCCATCCTCTTTCCTGAACACCTTATGGCGCCTGGCTCAGAGAATAGCAACGTCTGCAGCAAAACTCTTTCCCATATCCCCCATCCCTCCTACCCATACAGAATGCCAAGAAAATCATGTAAGAGGAAGAGGAGGAACAGAAAGAGAAGGAGGAAGTGGGGAGAAGCAGTGGCATGCTGGAGCCAGCTCTTACTACTAGGCTCGCAATAACTGATCATTAAAATTTTCCAGAATTTTGCAAACCAGTTGTTAAATACAGCCATTATTAAAAACTAAATTATATAAACTCACAATTAGATATGTTGAAAACAAATGTAATAAATACTCAAACTCATCACTTCCCAATTACTTTACTATGTTTTACTATTAATCATGTTCTTGAACTTACTTACGTCCACGGTACCTGTGTGGTGGAACTACTATATAATGACAGGCGACTGCTGCCCATCTCTTCCCAGCTCTGCTTTCAGTGATATCACATTGGTAGTTTGAAATTGGCCATGATGGGAGTATTTACACCACGCACATCGGTAAACACTACACATTAGGATTTTTTTGAGAAAGAGAGAGAGCCTGTTGTTAAGCATTTGCTAGCACACCACTGAGGAAAAAGAAGAGCTATTTAAACTACCCCTCCCCGTACTTCCAGGCCACCCCACTGGGGGTAGGGTGGGGTTTCTGTGGGGCTTTTAAAATTTTCTTACTTTTCCTGTGCCAGGGCTTCCTGTTAGATTTGGAGGGAGCCATTCATAAGGATGGAGAACTGACATGAATCTTCATCCGGATGCCTCCTTGTAGCACTTACCTGTTCCTGGTTCAGTGACCAGCTTCTGAGCACGGGTGGCTCAGCCAGCTGGTTCCTAGCCATGCTCTCTTGATGTTTAACCACCAGAGGGCAGCCTTGTGCAAAGATAAATAAATAAATATAGCAATTACTCACCTTCTTGCAACCTTCTTGGATCCTGGGCTGGGCCTGCTGTACTGGGCGAATGGGAAGAAGGGCAGCTATGATCTAGCCAACTTGCCCCTTGAATTATAATGGGAAGAGAGATGTCATCTTTCTCCTTCTTATAAGGACATGTTGGGCAAGGGGGGGTGGTGTTATAGATCGGTGCTTGGCATCAGGTGTTGACTGGGGCATAGAAGAAGGGTGAGGCCAGAAGTTCATGTATTCATTCAGCAAGGATTTTATTGAGCACCTACCTGCTATGTGCAGATGGTATGCAATAGACATACTCCTTTTCTTCATGGAGCTTAAAGTCGAGTGTGGAAGACATGTGTGAAACAAATAATCACACAAATAACCACACTATTCAACTCATGATAAATACTGTAAAAGGAATATTCAAAACACTATGAGAACTTACAGGAGGGGGACACAGTTTAAGGGTCCAGGAGACCTTGAAGAATCAATGTCTAAGCTGAAAGCTGAAGGAATAGGAGTTAGCTAAGGCAACCACTCAAGGCCCCAGGTGGTCCCCAAGTCTGGAGGAACAGGTGTGTCTTGGGGCCCACCTGGAAGGGAACCCATTCATCCGCCTCCCCCACCTCTGTCTAGACCTCTCCAAGTACTGTGGGTGCTCCGGACAGTCCTGTAAGCAGACCAGTCAGAGATCATTATTCACATTCTTCAGATGAAGAATTTGAGAACTAGAGAAGACTCCACACACAGGCTGCAAACTAGGAGTGGGAAGTCTCAAAGGCGGTGAGAGCGGCCTGGTACAGTTGCTGCTGTGTTCACCCTCCCTCTCCCCAAGGACCCAAGGATTCCAGGACCCGGCAGGCTCCCTGTCTCTCTCTGTCTGTCTCTCTCTCTCTCTGTCTCTGTTTCTCTCTTGCTCTCTCTCTCTATCTCTCTCACATGCACGCTCTCTCTCATCCCCTAGTCCCATCCTCTTCCATATCCCACTGTATTTGATTATGACCAGGCCTAGGCATGCAACAGTTGGAAACCTCAGGATCCGCAAGTGCAAGAAACCCTGATTTGAAACAATCCAATGGAAAAAACAGAAGAAATTTTCCAGAACTGGGGCTCCCGTGTGCTAGAAGCCACATCATACCCATATGCCCCAAGGTTAATATGTGCTAAATACAGAAAGTCATCTGACCCCTGTTCTACTGTGGGAGAAGGGGACTCACAATTTCTGGACTCCTGGAATTTGCCAGACACTGTATTAGAAGTTTTTATGCACATCAACTCACTTAATCCCAACCACCACTTTAGATAGTAGAGATGTTTATCTCCACATTGTGGATGAGGAAACAAGTTTGTGAAAGTGTGGTACCCAAATTCACACAGCTAATAAGTGGCAGAGCCAGGATTCAAACCCAGGTCCCTCTAAGCACAGGTTACGGAGTCCTGCTCTCACAGCACTCTTCAATGTAGGCACTACTTTCAAGGCCAGCCAAAGTAGACAGGCTCCTTTCCTGAGGCCACAGCTGCTGTGCTGGGTAGGATTTCCCCAAGGGCCTGCTGCCTTTGCAGCTGTCTCCTAACTAATGCCCCGTTTTTGGCTAGGGAAACCCAAGGAATAGAAAGAACGCCCTTGTTGGCCGCCTCCCTGAAGAAATTATAAATAGTGCATCTGTCCCTCGGCCCCTCCCATGATCCAGGGAGTGGGGAGGGAAGAGAAATCCAAGTGGCTCCCAGCAGCTCTTATATCTTGACTGAAGGAGCTGGGGCTCTTCTCAGGGACCTAACGAAGTTAGGGTCGGACACCTGGCAGGGGAAAGAGAGAGCACCTCTTTATCCAGACTGAGGGTCTCCTGTCCGGCGGAATGGTAAAGACGGGTGTGAACCAGCCCTGAGGAAAAAAGGGAGAGCAGAGAGGAGTGGGCTGTGGGGGTCCAGTCAGGTGGGGAAGGGGCCTCACTGCTGATGCAGTGGGCAGTGCTAGGGGGAATTTAAATCCATCTCTTCAAAGAGCCAGTCTTTTCTGGCCTCACTCATCCAGGTCCTTAATGGCACTCAGCACCTGTGCTCCACCTTGGCAACCTTGGTGAGGACCCTTGCTCTTGGGTGGCTCCCTGGTGGCCCTCCCGCCAGCCCTGAGCAAAGGGGAGCACCTCCCCCACACCCCGTTGCACCCCATGGCCTCAGGGTGGTTCTAGCTCCAGGCAGGTGCCCTGACCAGTTCTGTGACTGTTGTGGGAGGAGGCAAAGAGGCCAGGGTAAGTTTGCAGTGATTGCCCGTCCACCTGCCGGTCCGCAACTCCACAGCCAGGCCCAGGGCAGGAAGAGGCTGGTAGGGAATGGAGGGAGGGAGGGGCTGCTGGAGGGGCTGGAGCTAAATCCATTCAGGAGCCAGGGAGTGTTTCCTCACCCTGACCTTGCCTTGCTGCTTCCTTTCCCCTTGAATTTCCTCCCTGAATAACAATCTCTTATGCTTATGCTGTAAATTTTCACTTTACAGATAGACCTCTTTGATATATGGGATTGAATTTATGGTCCCAATAACTCTGCAGACGGTAGTATTATCTCTACTTTACAGATAGAAAATGGGAGGCTAAGTGATTTGTTCAAGGGAAAGTTGACTTAATGTATAGAAGCACAAGGGAGATGGGGGGAGACAGCCATCATTTCTTGGGAATTCCTGCAAGAGAAATGGAAATCCCATCACCAGCTGCTGGAGCAATGGATTAGTATCCCCCTCCCCACTCCCCAAGAGCTCTTTGAAAAGCAAGGAACAGAGAGAGCCTCTCTCAGACTGGCAAAATGCGTGCCACCCACAGGGCTGTGGGCCTGCATCCTGATGGTGCACAGGAGGTAGTGAGGAGAAGGCAGCTTCTGTGAATCTCAGCTCAGGAAAACCCCAGGACTCAAGGACACACTGCCCCCCATCTCTGCCCCCACCCCAGCAGGCGCATGGACAGCCCAGCACCCACACGCCCCCATCTGTGTCCTTCTTGCTTCCGGCCAGAAGGAGGGAGGCAGACAGACAGGAGGTGCACGAGGCTCTGCCCTGCCCCCTCCACTGTCTGGATCTCTCAGCTTTCTCCTTCCTCCTGCCTGCCCCTCCCCTCTCCCCCACACTAGACACCAACCCAGTTTGGCCTCTCCTCTCTTTCAAGGTCATCTCTCTCAGCTGGGCCAGCTTCACATCTCCCAGCAGCCAACATCTCCCCATCTCACAGACCTCCCTCCTGTGGTTGCTGGCAGCTTAAAGGAGGGTCTCCATAAGGAGGGGGGATGCTGGCTTCTTTCCCCACGGCTCCCATGTCTCCCTTCTCCTCCAAGAGTGACAAGGCAGCCAGGGGACCACCTCCTTCCTGTCTCACTGCACAGCCCCCCAAACTCAGACCTCCTTCTTATCTTCAGACCAGCCTGTTCATCCCTCCCAGGCGTGGAAAAAACCTGTGGCCGGGACATGCATGTGCACACTGTCCAGTACGTGCATGCAGAACGCGCTACATCTGCTCTCTTCTTTCCTCCCCTCTGCAATCTGGTTCCCTTCCCATACCCACTGCTGTGCCCCAGGCACCGGAGCAAACAGTTCTTAGCCTTTTCCTGGCACTGCTGGTCCCAGCCCCATTGCCCTGAATCCCCGTCTCTGGTGTGTATCTAACACACAGTTCACACAAAGGAGGAAACGCCAAGTGTTCTCTGCTGCAGCCACCTGCGAAGGAACCATGGTTCAGGGAGCGAGCAACTGGAATGAGCGTCCAGAGCCCTGAGTCTGACCACCTGAGGCCCTGACTCGCTGTGCAACATGCGGCAAAAGTCATGCCAGCACCACAGTCTGCCTGCCTTCCACTTGGGGCCCCTCAGCCTACTTCTGTGGCTCAAAGCATAAAGAAGCCTGGTGGGCGTGGTGTATCTCCCCACCCCCATTACTTTTCTAGTCTAAGAACAAAGACCAGACCCTCCCTCACTATTCCCAGTAGCACAGGCCAACGTTGACAGAGACACCTAATGGTAAAGGAGAACGAAGGAAAACAAAGGGGAATAAGGACAGAAAATACACACCACACAGAATGTGTCTAGCCCCCAACTCAAGGTTTCTGATCCCAGATCAACTGCACTTTGACCCAAAAACTGGCTTAGCTGCAGGCCTTCCTGAGCCCCTCTCTGGTCCTGCAGAACAGGAAACAACCCAAGCTCTCCTCCCACTTAGGCCAAGGAACCTGGGACAGGGACATCCATCCTGACCCCTCTTGACATCAGAGGCAACAGCTCTTGAATCACACGTTGCCCATGATCAGTGTTCACCCACCTAAGGATGACCAGTCACCAAAGGGTAACCGAAACGCAGTCTCAGGAGAGGTGTTTCTCTCCCCCAGAGGGGACCCTGCATCCGAGGACAGGCTCCTGGAGCCCAGTGCCTGCAAGAAGAGCAGCACGTCTCTTGGGGATCTAAGAAATCCTCATGGAGCCACGTCCTGGGAGACAGGCATGATGGCAGATTTGAACCTTGGGGACAAGTGATAGCAGGTGAGACTGTGACGTTGGGGAAAGTGCTGGGGGATGGGGAGGTGGGGATTGGCATGGGCAGAGGAAAGGTGGGACCCTAGCCATGCATGAAAAATGCCAGGCTAGAGAGATGCCCACAGGCCCCATGCCCAGAACGCTCTGCAAAGTAGGAAGGTGTTAAGCAGTTACACAGATGTTTCAAGCTAAAGCACCCTGCAGAGGAGAAAAAAAAAACCAAAATGTAGTCTTTAGGGATTCAAGTCCTCCAGATCATCTGTATAGTTGGGTTAAAGTCACCTTGCCCAGGCAGATGCTGGTACCCCTTTGAACAAGTCAGTCTGAAAATAGGCTCCATTTTAAAGTCAGCAGATCAGAACATTATCCCTACAGAGATTATGGGAGGTAACGAAAGATGGGAAGAAATTCAGTATTCCAAAGGCCTTGAGATGGCTCACAGACCTTCAGTCCAAGCTCCTGTGTCCAGGCAGGTCTTTATCTAGTGCAGGTAAAACCTCCCCTGGTTTTAAGTAAGAGCCAGAGGTCCAAGCTGCAGAAAGCTACCCAGCCGCCATTTGCAGGACACCGTTGCCTGGCCTTGGCGAGCCCTTTGCATTGCACGCATGGTTACATTTAATCCCCGTAGTAGCTTGATGAAGTGAGCACTGCCCCAATTTTATAGAAGAACCCCGAGAGGTTAAGTTCCTTGTCCAAGGTCAAGGAGTTCCTTGTCCAAGTTATGCAGCAAGTAAGAGGCAAGTTTGAATGGAAATTCAAACTTGGCCTGACTGCAAAACCCTCTATCCCTCTTGGATTGGTGCTGGGTGTCTGACATTCCTGGTAAATCATGGGTCACCTCACGCTTCCCATAGGAGCCTTGCGTATGGAACACACCCAGTAAACACCATGCGGCCAGCTCCATGGCGTTGTGGTCCGAACGCAGGCTGGAAGAGAACTGCCAGACATAAGGCAGAACGTAAAGAAGATAGAATTTATTAGAGGGAAGGTCGCTGCCAGAACAGCAGGCCGACTTCCTGGTAGTCTGGGAGAGTTGAGCCCCGAACATGTGCTATTGATCAGTTTTTATAGCCTGAAAACAAAGGAATGGTCCGAGGTGAAAATTTCCTTTACTGATCTGTCGAGGCACATATACCTTCCTTCTATAGGGTGGGAGTGGGACAGGGCAGATGCCTTTCCTTATTTGGGACAGATCCCGTTGCCCAGGTGGGCGTTGCCCAGGTGGGCTCAGGAATTTCATAACCATCGCAACATGGTGGGGAGGGCAATTAAGAGTCCGGTAGGGGGTGTGACGCTGACACTTTTTCAGGCAGGGTCGTCCTTTGTCCTTGAAACACCATTGTCCTTGGAGCACCACACATGGCATGGGGAGGGAGGCAGACTTCTGCAGAAATCTGACCTTAAATAGCTGCTTTTCTGCCCCCTCCCTACCCCAGTGGTGGCACCCGCACACCTGGATTTCTCCTTCAAGACTTTCCAGTCTAGATCTCCCTTCCCACACCCCCTCCCTTCCTACCCATTGTCTCTGAGCCCAACTTCTTGGCCCCTGATATTCTATTCACCGATGTCTTCCCGCTTCTTTCACCCTGAATACAATAGGCTCCTTCCTGTGTGTGTTGGTAAACAGAATCACAACATTCCGAGGGCGGTGTGTTCCAGACCAGGTTTCAGCTCCTCAAGGAGCCCCTCATGCCACAGTCTCTTCCTGATGGGGACAGAACATCCTAGAGAGGTGGCCTGGCCTGGCCCATGCCCTGCCTCTCTGTCCCTGCCATTCTTGCACATTGCAGCTTAGGGGACAAGTGGTACAGCGCCAAACGTACTGCCTCTATTTTTCCTCAGAGCCCAGGAATTGCTCTCTCAGCTCCTGCCTAGAATACTGGAAGAGGGATGGGAAGGGGGAAGTGTTCGTTTGTTTGTAGCCATCACCAAGCAAGTTCCTACCACCCCACACCCAGGCTGAGATCTGGTGGGTGGGGGAATGGTGTTTTCCAAGTAACCTCCATGACAGCCGGCGAAGAAGCAGCAATAAACATGGCAGAGACAACACCGGAGAAGGGAGACACAACCACCTGAAGAGAGCAGGCGGCCACAACTCCTCCATCACAGGGAGTGATGGGGATCCCCTAATTCTTGACTCACACGGATCCTGAGCCTCAGTTTTCTGAGCAGGCTGGAGAAGGAGCATGAGTCTGCAAGGGCCCATCAACCAAGAGATTCACATAGAACTAGGCCCTCCCTCAACCTTAACCATCTCCAGTGTCCTCCATTGATTCTTTGAACAAGTCTTTATTAAGTACCAAGCATCAGGGACATTATAGTAAATAGACAGACAAGGTCCCTGTTCTCAGTGGGGGAGGCAGGCAGTAATGGAATAAGCAAACAACCAGATCAACAATGTAATTCAGACACATGCAGCAAAATGAGGGTGATGTGACAGAGACTGGTGATAGCACCCGCAACATTAGAAAGAGGATTAAGGAAAGCCTCTGGGAGGTGGTGACGGTTGAGCTTGGACTTTCATGACAAGAAGGCAGCAGCCTTTCCAAATACGAGGCGAATGCTCTCCAGGCAGAAGGGAGAGAAGAAGCAAAGGCCCTGTGCAGAAACAAGCAGATTCAAAGAGGAGAGAGGAGATCCATGCAAGCAGCCAGAGCTGCTTCCCCCTACCAGGGTGTGAGGGAGGGGGAAGCAGCCGGCCCTGAACATCAAGGTCTTGCAGGATTTTACTGGAAATGAGATGGGTCCTTTTCCGAGGAACTCAAACACCCTTACCTGCTTGTCTCTCTGTTAGTGATGCTAAAAACACAGGGAAGGAGGGGAAGGAAGCGTGATTCACTGGCGATGACATTGACCAGAGCCAGTATAACCTTTTAGGGAGGAAGGATCTGTTGCTTGGCTACCAGGCCTGGGGAGGGTCATGGGTGGAAATGGGCAACAGAAGTGGAGCAAAAAGAGAGACACCAGGAGAGGGTGTCTAGGGGAGGGCTGAGAGCAGGAAATCTCTCTGGGCTGGAGCTTAAAGAGTGAAGGAGGCCTGAGCGGCTCCCAGGAGCCGTGGCACTTTGAATAGAGGGGAACAGAGTATTTTAAGGACGTTTGTTTGGCTTTCACACAGTGTAATTTCCCCTTGGTTATCCTCTCAAGAAGACCTTGTGTTAAGAGCCTCACTATGTCCCAAAGCTTTTAGAGTCTGATGTCAGCTCCTTTTAGACAAGTCTAGAGACGAAGTGGGCCTCAGGAGAGCCCCAGTGCTCAGTGCACTGTTGAGATTGGAACACAGGTGAAAAGGGCTCCTGCTGGGACACTCGCCTGCTGTGTAGCCTCAGTCCAGTCACTTCTCTGCTCCCTTCCTCTGGCCATGAGAGGACTGACTTAGATGATCTCTAAGGTGCAAGCAGTCTGGGGCTCCGAGATGCCACATGTCCTTTCGTTTCCTTAACAGAGACTTGAGAAGATAAGGCTTAGATCCTCCTGACCTCCAGAGAAGGTTGTCTCACCCCTGCAGCAGGCTGTCCTGCTGCCCTTAGTGCCGAGAGGGGACAGTTTTAGGGGCACACCTGCTCCCTGACCGCCACACACTGCTCAGGCCCAGCCTTCTCCAAAGAACTGACCTCCCTCAGGGACAAGGGACTCCTGGAAGCTTTCATCAGCGTCTGTCTTTCGATGCCAGGACTGGGTTGGGTGCAGCCCCGAGCAAGGTAGACCATGTAAACAACTCCTCAAGGAAGGCGGCTACGACCTCAGTGGTGAGATACCCCCTGGGGAGCAGAAGAGCCTCTTCACCTTCTGGAGAGGGTCTGGGGTGACCTGTGACCCTGGCAGAGCCAAGAGTTCAGGTCCTCTCTCCTCCTTACCCTGCTGCTTCGGGGCCAAGCAGAGTGTCCAGGCCCTGGTCAGCCCTCTCCTTCCTGGCTCCTTCCTTCTAGCTTGGCTGCAGGAACCGGGGCATAGCTGCTTTAGCAGGCTGCCTGCTTTCTTCAGCACAGCAAGTCCTTCCTGCAGAACCTGCAGCGCTTTCTACCACATTAGTAAGCAGCACACGTACCCAGCGCTCTTCCCCTCCTCCCCTCCCCTCCTCCCCCGCCTCCTGCCTCTTTCCTCCTTTCTCTCTCTCTCTCTCTCTCTCTCTGTGTCTCTCCCCCACCCCCTTCCTTTACCTTCTCCCACTTCCTCCCCACCCCTCAGAGCCACTGCCACCTCCTGGGAAACTGAGAGCGTTTATCATCAAATCAGGCTTTGTCATAAGGAAAACAGGTTTATTTTCCTCACTTTGCGAAGGTGCTGACAGGAGCAGCTAGGTAAAGGGTGTTTTGTATATTCAAAGCCTCCATCTGTCCGTCCCCCACACCCCCTCACCCCCACCCCCATGGCTGAATCTGGCACTGTTTTCTCATTTTCCTCAAAGGCTGCTCCTCTGACCTGCCTCTTGGGTCCCCCATTCTCTTAATCCTCACCTGTGAGCCTTTGCCCACAGGACCCATCCACTCCTAACCATTCCTTCATTCAGGTCATTTCACTCATTCAGCAATTTAGAGTCATTGCTTTTATGTGCTAGGGACTCCAGGTGCTGTGGATATGAGATACGGGGGGTGGGTGGGTGGGTGGGTGCATGGATACACGAATAAACCATTAAAGTACAAAGCAGTAACCGTGGCAGCAGTGGTGGCACACGGCACCAAGGTGGGGCAGAGACCATGGAAGGCGGAAGGTGTACTGAAGGAGAAGATAGTGATGCCAGAGGAAGCCTGAGGCCAAGTGGGATCATGGGATCAAGGGCTGGCGGGGGGATGGGGGGTGATGCGCTACAGGCCTGTACCCAGGGCACGCAGTGGTGCTGAGCAGGGTGATTCTGGAGCAGACGTTGTGAGCAGAGGAAGCAGGGGCAGGAGAGGCTTATGAAAGGAGCCCCTGCTGGGTGGCACGTGGGGGATCAGAAGGGTCAGGCTGGTATCTCAGAAGTTCTGTGAAAGGCAGTTTTGAGGGGGACAAGCCTGGAGTCTGGGGGAGGGAGACTGGTTAGGAGGCCAATGCCATGAGAATCAGAAGTGAGTTCTGGGACTTCCCTGGTGATGTAGTGGATAAGACTCTGGGCTCCCAGTGCAGGGGGCCCGGGCTCGATCCCTGGGCATGGGAACTTGATCCCACATGCATGCTGCAACCAAGAGTTCACATGCCACAACTAAGGAGCCTAGGTGCCACAACTAAGGAGGCTACATGCCACAACTAAGGAGGCCGCCTACCGCAACTAAGACCCAGCACAACTGAATAGAATAGAATAGAATAGAATAGGATAAAAAAATAAAATGAAGTGAGTTCTGAGTTGAGAACAGTGGTGGGACAGGAGAAGTCCCAGGAGCCATTAAAGGAAGAGCCTGCAATAGTTTTGGGGAGTGGGACTCTCCAGCAGAGGGGCAGCTGAATCCAGGAGAGGGTATGTGATGGATTACTAAGCACATGAGCTGTGAGAAAGGCAGCCAGGGGGCAGAGAGCACTGCCCAATGGGAGGAGACCCAGGCCGGGTGGGTGTGCAGGCAAAAGAGAAGCCAGAGAGGTGAAAGCAGCAGGAGAGGCTGGCAACCCAGAAGGGAAGAAAAGGGGTAGAGGGTAAAGTGGGAGGTAGTCGGGTCAGGCTTCACTCAGAGCAGAGTGTCACTAACAGCTAACACCCTGTTCAGTGTGGAAGTGACGTTGGCCCTGGTGACCCCTGTGTGAGCAGTCTGGGCTCACTGCTGCCTCTCCCCTCACCTCTGGGGTCTTCCTGGAGACAACCACTCTTCATTCTGCCACCCCATTATCCATCACAGTGACTGCTGGTATTGAGCACCAACTGGCAGTCTACCCTTCCACGGGCTATGTAGCGTATAGGAGAAGCACAACCCTCATGCTCAGAGAGCTCCCAGTCTATTGCAGGAGCATGTGCACAAAATCTCCATCCATTAAAAAAGCAGCCAACAAGGGACTTCCCTGGTGGTGCAGCAGTTAAGAATCTGCCTGTCAATGCAGGGGACACGGGTTCGAGCCCTGGTCCTGGAAGATCCCACATGCCACGGAGCAACTAAGCCTGTGCGCCACAACTACTGAGCCTGCCCTCTAGAGCCTGCGAGCCACAACTACCGAGCCTGTGCACCACAACTACTGAAGCCCGCGTGCCTAGAACCCATGCTCCGCAACAAGAGAAACCACCGCAATGAGAAGCCCACGCACCGCAACGAAGAGTAGCCCCTGCTCGCCAAAACTAGAGAAAGTCTGCGTGTAGCAACGAAGACCCAAGGCAGCCAAAAGAAAAAAAGAAAAAAGCAACCGACAAGTAATATCAATCAGGAATGAACCTAAAGTCAATGAATGCATGCTAAAGGGATGCCCAAGAGAAGAGGCTGACTCCAGAAAGAAGGCAGGGACACCCCAACTGGTTCTGCAGCACCAGGACCAACTGGGACATGAAGTCTGTAATTCATAGCCGATCAGTCCTGGAGGGCCCAGTGCTCTGACCCCTTTGGAAACTGCTCTCTTCTCTGACAGCTGAGCTCTTCTCCTCGGAGGCCTAGGGCAGGAAGGTTTCTCTGTGAGATGTACTCTGGTGCCCCGCAGCCAGGATGATGGACGAGGAGGCAAGAGAGCTGCTCAGGGCGGCTGAGACCAGTGGGGCTGAGCAGGGAGAGAAATATTATGGCAGAGCAACTGAGAAACAGGAGAAGCACTCAGGGGCTGGATGGGAGTGGCGGGGAGCTAGGCCCTTCTCTCAGCCATCTCCACTTCACCTGTCTGCCTCTCGAACCAGGCCCTAAGTTCTATGACACAAATGACACAGAGGGACAGCTGAGAGGGGAAGGTGAAAGATCAAGGTTCCAAAGGATCATCTATTCCCTTCAAGGTCATGGGTTATGGAAAGCTCTTGGGTGTACCCAGGAGTAGCTCACCTGGCAGCCGAGACCTGGTCCCTGTTCCAGTGCCCCAGTGCCCCAGAAATGGGCCCAGCCCCAGATTCTCCTGGAAGAGATTCAAGCTCCCATTCAACCTCACTCCCTCAGGCATAGGAGATGCTGGCGCCAGCAGCTAGCAGAGGGAAAGACACATCTCCTTGGAATCAATCCAATCAGGACTCCATCCCAGGGTCCAAGGTACAATAGAATGGCAACCAATCCCTCCGGGAACTGAGGCTGCCATTTAAACTGACTGGCAGGCTCCACCGCCCATAGATGGGACGAGTAAGGCCTCAGCCTACTCTTCTCCAGCCTTTGCATTCCATTTGTCCAGGCCTCTGGAATGTACTGCATCCCTCCCATGTACACACAGGACGATAGGGATGCCGCTGTCCTCTCACTCCCCAGCAGCTGCTGGATAAGAGGGGAATCAAAGAAACAGAAACTCGTGGGAGCCACCCTTGCAAGCAGCTGAAGTGAAAGGAAGCTGGGCACAGGGGGAGGGGGCCTGGGGCTCGGCCAGCTGGCATTATCGGTCTCGCCTGCCCAACAGACAAAAATGACTGCATTATTGGTTGGGTAATTGAACTCTCTTTTCTAGAGGTGAGCACAGAGAAGTAGGGTAACAGAGCTTCTCTAACCTGAGTGCCGCATGCTTTGTGCTTCCCTTACTCCTAGGTATAGGGTTATGCTGACAAGTCAAACATGAGCCTGTGCTGGAGAGTTTACTCTGGAGGCCATAGCTGAGGCAGTAATGCTAACAGTGTAAGACGTGGAAGCTCAAGGGAGGAGGGTGCCGTGGGCTGAAGTCAGCTGGAAGCCTGAGTCGGGGAGGCAGTGTGTGAACTGCCATGGCCCCTCCTCACTCCCGCAGAGGCAGCTGTTTAGTACAACTTCTACGTGGCAGGGACAGGCCTTACACACAGCACAGTACCTATTTATGGAAAGAATAAGAGGCTGCTGGCAGCGAAAGTATGTTTCTGAAGGTAAGCCGCGTGAAGGGGCCCTCCTGGGTAGCTGGCCTTCGCCAGTCCCTCTCTTGCACGCCTTCCTTCGTGGGGGGGGGGCATCTTCTCCCTGACTCCTCTCCATCTCTACTTGGTTCCCTCCCCGTCTCCAGGTAGGCCCCTGTTCAAATCCCCTGTGTCCCTGAGGGGAGGAACGGGAGACTCCCCGCCTCGCTCTCACACCCAGGACATCAGGTAGAAGATGCTGCCCTGGGTGCAGGCAAAATACAACTGCGTGCTTCCCAGCCCGACCCTTATCAGGCTCCTGGAGCATCAAGGAAGTGCCAGTTTCTCAGAAAGTTCCAGAGGCACCTTGCATTGAACAGCCTCCATTCGCCCCTCCGCCCCAGCTCCCACACTCGCCACCCTCCTCTGCCCTGCTCTGAGCCCTGTATCTGGAAGACTGATTTCTAAGCCTGCACCATCCAGGCTCCCTAGACCTCCAGCCTCCAGTGGGATCAGCTGTTGGAGACCTGGAGCAGGAGGAGACTGTACCGTCCTCGTCCCCTCGTTTACTCCCCGGCCCTCAGCCCTCCTCTGTCTGGCAGGCTCCTCCTGCCGCTGCAGCTCTCTCCAGGTCCCAGGGAAGGCCCTCCCCCATTCCTTCAGGGTGTTTCACCTTCCCTTGCCGGTGTCCCGCAGCCCTGCCGGGGTGTATATGCCACCTCTTTCCTGCTGGAGCCCCTCTAATGCATACTTTGCCCTTGCTCTCCTCACCAGTGGGAAATAGGGAGAAAAGATGCCTTAGAACGCTGCCCCAGAACAAGGCCCAGTTTGGTTAACTTAGAGATGACTTTCGGTTTGAAACTTAGTTCTACTACAAGGTAAGTTATTTTTCTTCTGTTTCACTTTTTTCATCTGGGAAACGGGAATACCACTCCCTCTCGGGGTTGTTATGAGGGTTAAGTTAAGCCATGTACACATACATAGTGCTTACCATTATTTGGCACATAGTGCTTACCATTATTTGGCACATAGAGCTTGACAAACAGAAGAGATTGTTATTATGCTTTAAGAGAAATATGACGAGCCCTAAATCCTCCCTCTTTGAACTCCCTTTGGGGCCCATCAAGCAGTCATGGCGACCAAGACATTGGGCTATTTTGGGGCCTCTGAGAGACTGCAGGACAATTCTTGTAGGGTGGGTCTCAGACTCCCCTTTCTTGAAAGGTTACCTTCCCAGGAGACCTCCTACTTCTCTCTGATGCCACAGGAACAGCCTAGGAGCAGCATGTCAGTGAGGGGAGGGGTTATAGAGACCCTTTGTATTGGAATCCCAGCTGGTAAAGGCAAGGATCAGGGCAGCCTGCCTCTCTGACTCATTCCAAGTTTCATGAGGCTCGTTATCATACTGAGATCGTAGCTCAAATGAGCTTCTCTCATTTCCATGCTATCAACTTCTGTGACTCATTCTCCAAGTCCCAGGGTGCATTAGGAGCCACTGAGGCTATGTGGATCCAGATATATCACATCTTGGAAGTGAGAAGCAGGAAAGGAGGCCTGAAGCCTCAGGTGACATAGATGAGGCCAAGGTGACGGCAGCTCCAGCCAGCATCGGCCTCGCAGGTGCCGACTGACTCCAAGCCTATGGCATCCCCACTCCAACCAGATGCTAGAAGGGCACAAATAAGCTTAAAAAAGGCCGATGAACTCCCCCTGTGTGCTAGATGTTGGGTTAGGCACTGTATACCCACTATCTAATTTGACCCATACCTTCAATCAGCTGTATCTCCATTTTACAGATAAGGAAAATCTAAGGCTCAGAAGGGTGATGTGTTTGCTACATGACAGACGCTAATCAGCGGGGTTCCAGCCCTACTCCTCCACTTGCCCAAGCTGCATCCTCCTAGGGAGGAATACTTACTCACCAAGAGCATGTTGGGCGGCTGGGTGGCTGCATCTGCGGGCTCAAGCAGAGAGTGATGGAGGTCAGGGGGCAAGAGCACGGTGAAGCTTGGTGAGCTGCTGGGGCTGGTGGTGGCTGGGCCTGAATGGCAGGGGCCCTGAGCAGCACACAGTTTGGGGGCTGGGGGCTGGGGACAATCTTGCTTAGGGAGCTGGGCCCAGAGCGCCATGTGCTTCTCTGAAAAATGGGGGTGGTGGGAGTGGCAGAGAAAAAAGCTCAACCAATTTAAAAAAAATAAAAGGGACTTCCCTGTTGGCGCAGTGGTTAAGAATCTGCCTGCTCAACAGGTTTGAGCCCTGCTCCAGGAAGATCCAACATGCCACAGAGCAACTGAGCCCCTGCGTCACAACTACTGAGCCTGCCCTCTAGGGCCCGTGTGCTGCAGCTACTGAGCCCGTGCGCTGCAACTACTGAGCCCACATGCTGCAACTACTGAACCCCGCACACCTACAGCCCATGCCCTGCAACAAGAGAAGCCACCACAATGAGAAGCCCGCGCACCGCAATGAAGAGTAGCCCCCAGTTCGCCACCCCTAGGGAAAGCCTGCGCAGAGCAACGAAGACCCAACGCAGCCAAAAATAAATAAATAAATAGAGCTGGCTCCAATGCCAAAAGAGACCCAGCCTTGGGGTCTGGGGCTGGGAAGGCTGGCTGTGGCCGGGGCCGCCCCTGCTGGAGAGGGAGCCGCAGCAACAGGGATGTGGGCCATCCTGCTGAAAGCACTGGAGCCCCCCCTGTAGCTCTCCCAGTGTGACCTCAGGGATGACAGCATAACCAGCCTTGCACTAGGCCCTGAGGCAACTCAGAGGACACAGGGAAAGGGGAAGGGAAAGGAAAGCTACGGAAACAGAGAGGAGAGCTGGAACTCTCCTGCACCCTGAGGAGGAAAGGGAACCCCTCCTGGGTCAGGGTGGAGGGAGTGCCCCTGGAGGCATTTATGTTGCCTCCCCCCATCCTGTCCTCTCTGAAAGTAGAGGAGCCTGGGTGTCAAAAGATCACTAGAGCATAACTCTGTGGAGGAACAAATCCCCATTATAGGATTTCTATGACATTTCTAGTACAGACACTCAGCAGCAGTGTGTCTAGGACACTGTCCTCCCGGCCCCTCTGCTACAAGCAGGCCAATGGGTGGGCCACCAGAAGAACTCAGATTTCACCAGTGTCAACCACAAAGGCCTGCAATCATTTTTAACTGCTAACACCTAAGCTGCTTAATGTTTGCAGTAGAACTGAAAAACATTCACGTTAGACATCCATTGTTTGCGGGTGTAGGACATCCATTTTCATAATGTTTAATATTTTTTGATTTATTGGATTTTCACTTGACTTTTATTGGCCACTCTCCCCCACTGCACTTGCTACAAGAGCTTCACAGAGCAGGGTAATTGTTTGCACAAATTCAGCCGGGAGAGAGGATGGCATCCTGGGTAGTGAGAGAGTGCCAGGTGCCAGCCTGCAGCAGGACCCTGGTACCATGAGGGCTCTCAGGGCAGTAATGGACAAAGGCTTCAGCCAACCAGAATGGCCTTCCCCTCAGCACACCAATGGGGGCGGGGAACTCGGGTGCACAGCAGGAGCCAGAGCTGAAGCCCAGGGCAGGGGCCATGGGGGCTCTTCCCGGCCACTCAGGGCTGTTGCCCAACCTCCGAGCCTAGGCAGGTGGCTCTCACATGGGACAGGTTTCACTCTCCTGGGCTCAAGTGTATGATAAGCCTGAAGCTCATTGAGCATCCTCAGTGCCTGGACAGGACAGGGTCGGGCTGTGCAGGACTGACATCATCAAAGGTCTAGAAGATTCTGCCACCACCTCTCTCTGAAGCGGAGTTTTCCTCACCTACAAAGTACAAGACCTGAGTCTAATCCCAGCTCTGCCCCTTCCTAGCTGAGTGACCTTTGGCAAGTCACTCTGATTCTCCGAGCTTAGTTTCCTCTATAAAATGGTTTTAATAATGTGCTATTGGAAAGGCTGATGTGAGGTTTAAAGGGAATACCACGGGCAAAGCTCCTAATGCTATGCCTGACACACAGTGGGAGTACAACAAACGTTCATTCACTCTCACCCTCACCCCTAACCCTGGGAAATGGTCAGGGTGTCGTGGCCACACACCCCTCACCCCCATCACTGCTTCTTACTGGCTCTGCAGACACCCAGACACTATTCAGTTCACCCCCCACACCATCTGGGAGGAGTGTGGGTGAGGAAGCTGCATGGCCATGGAGGGAGGCAGGGAAGAGAGGATTAGGGGAGGGGGCTGGTGGTATATCCAGCAGAGCCAGGCACAGCCGGGCCCCAGCTGGAAAGAACTGCCTACAAGCATCTATGACTGGAAGCCCAGGGTGGCCCCATCCCTCGTTCCATCCCCCACTTCCCTCTCACCAGACTGAGTCAGGATGTTTCTGGGTTAAGTGCTCTGTATGACTCTGGAACCCTGGGGACCCTGCCTGCCTGACTGAAAAGGTCCCAATGCCCAGCTCTGCCTCTGTCCTGGGATCCACAGAGGCTCGTACTACTAACAATAGCTGCAAATCCCTGATTAAAATGCTGCAGCAGGGAGAATCAATAACCATTGGCAGCTGCGCCTCTAATAAGTATAACAATCACCATTAAGGGAAAGAGTGGGGGAGTGAGTGGGGCTGGTAATACAGCGATTACAGTAATCTGACTCCACCCCCCTCTGCATCCTCCTGCTGTTGGCCTGCCCCTGCCAGGAGCCAGTCAGGAGGGGCAAGGGATGCCAGCCCAAGCAGGCAGCCTGGCTTCACCCTGTTCCCAGCCTCTGGGGGCGCCGCAGCCCCCAGCACCCACTTCATTCACTGATCTGGAGAAAAGCTCCCTGCCTGGATGGGAGGAGGCAAAGTGAACCTCAGCGGGGAGGCGAGGGAAAGAGAAGACATGGAGAGCTCCTCACTTAGAGGCCAGGACTGCTAATAGGTGTGAGTCTGTTCAGGCTTCAAGAATTTCTTGCTCCATGAGCTCCACGGGGCTGATAATTTATTGAATCTCATTTAATAGAAACTTGCACAGTGCTTACCATGCACCACACATTAGTTTAAGCATTTTGCAAATGTAAACTCACTTAATCCTCATAACATCCCACAGAGTAGATGTTCTTATTGTCCTTACTTTGCAGATGAGGAAACTGAGTCACAGAGTTGGTTACATAATTTGCCCAGGGTGACTAAGCCTGAAGTGGCAGATCCAGGACTTGAACTAGATGGCCCAGCTCTACTCTCTGTGCCCTGAACCCTTTTTCTATGTGGCCTCTGTAACCCCTGTGCCTGACACGTAGTAGACACCAAACTCATTGGCTGTCTGGAGCATTAAGCTGCCCCCAGTCCCTCCCAATTGTGATATTAACACTACTTGCCCCGTGCTTTTATTGTATGTAACCCCATCCCAGAGTCTGGGCATGTTCCAAAATATTTTCTAGCAGCATTGGTGAACGGGAGCGAGGCCTGTGGGGGAGCACCGCCTCATCCCTTCTCCCCAACTCTGGCTAAGTCATGAACACTGACCATGCCCTCCTCATGGCTGTGGGACCACGACACCAATCCAGAAACCCTCTAGAGTTACATTCATGTATCTCACCTGCGCTCAAAACCTAAAGCTAAGTGAGCTGGAAGCTGCCGTCTTCCAGAGGCAGAGTTTTCTTGGACATGGGACAATACAGAGGGGTTTGTTGGAAATGTCCATGCCCACCTCGTCCACCTGGGACCTAGCCACCTCTCCAGCCCCAACATGCAAAATCAGGGCACATGAGACATCACAGTTTATATTATCTCCGATAGTTTAACTGGCTCCCCTAGAACTGCAATTCCCCTAGTTATGATCATTATTGAGGAGAAAATAGGTCAGCATCCAGGTCTGTCATGTTTGTCCCACTGTGCGCCCTGTTCGGAGCACGGTGCCTGGTGCATAGGTGTGTGTTTCATGATACGAAAGAACAAATGAATGAACAAGTTTTCTCCTTGTTCTCATTCACTATTTCATATTCCAAACTCCAAACAAGCTCTACTTAAATGAATTGGGTTTTAGGAAAGAGAATTTTTAATGTCTTTTTAGTTTTCTTCAATGCACATTTTTTTTATTGTGTAAGGTATACATAACATAAAATTGACTGTTTTAACCATTTTAAGTGTATAGTTCAATAGCATTGTGGACGTTCACATTGTCGTACAATCATCAACACCATTCATCTCCAGATTCTTTTCAACTTCCCAAACTAAAACTCCATACCTATTCAACAATAACTCCCTATTCCCTCGCCCTCACAGCTCCTAGTAACCGCCATTCTAATTTCAGCCTCCGTGAATTTTACTGCTCTAGGGCCCTCATAATTGCACAAGTTTGGGTAGATGGCTGTGTCATAATTTAGTTAAGCATTCCCTTAGGATTGATCATACAGATTGTTTCCAGTCTTTCCCTTACAATAATGCAGCAACAAGTATATTGAATATTTGTGCAACTAGCTTTTGTGTGTGTATATTTAGGATTATTACTTTGGGTTTGATTGTCAAAATCAAGAATTACTGAGAAAAAAAAGCTTAAACATATTTTTGTTTTTGATATATATTGTCAGCTTATCCTAAAGGATTTTAGAGTTAATATATTCCATCTTAAACATTACACCAGCAACATAAAAATGTGCCCATTTCTCTGTATTCCTACCTCCACTGGATTTTTTTAAAATGCATTGCTAATTTGTTAGGCAAAGACCTATACGTCATTGTTAGACTAAAAATATGTCATGGCAACTGGAGTTTAGTGGAAAGATGGATGAACTGAGAATGAGATCTATTTTTGGAAGGTGAGTATAAAGCAAAATGTACGCTGAACTGAAAGGAAAACGAAGAGCTGCCACCGTTTTCAAGTGTTTAGGCCCTAAGTGGGGCTGGCAGAAGGAAAAGCAAGGGAAGGAAGAGAAACCAGCATCAGGAAGAGAAACCAGCATCTGTATACCGGGCACTGCTGTAGCACCTGGGGGTCCAAGTCAAGAAGACAGTCTCTCCATCTGCTCACAACTGAATAGAATTTTTAAATTCCATTTTACAGAAGTGAAAACTAAAGATGAGAGTTAGCTGTTAAAATAACTTCTGCAAGGTCATACAACTCATCAGTAATAATGGCAACTAAAATGTATAGATGGCTAACCACATACTAGACACTGTGTTAAGCACTTTATATAGTTTTTTTTTAACATCTTTATTGGAGTATAATTGCTTTACAATGGTGTGTTAGTTTCTGCTTTATAACAAAGTGAATCAGCTATACATATACATATATCCCCATATCTCCTTCCTCTTGCGTCTCCCTCCCTCCCTCCCTATCCCAGCCCTCTAGGTGGTCACAAAGCACTGAGCTGATCTCCTTGTGCTATGCAGCTGCTTCCCACTAGCTATCTATTTTAGATTTGGGAGTGTATATATGTCCATGCCACTCTCTCACTTTGTCCCAGCTTCCCCTTCCCACTCTCCGTGTCCTTAACTCCATTCTCTACGTCTGCGTCTTTATTCCTTTCCTGCCCCTAGGTTCTTCAGAACCACTTTCTTTTCTTTTTTTTTCTTTAGATTCCATATATGTGTGTTAGCATGCGGTTTTTCTCTTTCTGACTGACTTCACTCTGTATGACAGACTCTAGGTCCATCCACCTCACTACAAATAACTCAATTTCGTTTCTTTTTATGGCTGAGTAATATTCCATTGTATATATGTGCCACATCTTCTTTATCCATTCATCTGTCGATGGAAAACTTAGGTTGCTTCCATGTCCTGGCTATTGTAAATAGTGCTGCAATGAATATTGTGGTACATGACTCTTTCTGAATTATGGTTTTCTCAGGGTATATGCCCAGGAGTGGGATTGCAGGGTCGTATGGTAGTTCTATTTTTAGTTTTTTAAGGAACCTCCATACTGTTCTCCATAGTGGCTGTATCAATTTACATTCCCACCAACAGTGCAAGAGGGCTCCCTTTTCTCCACACCCTCTCCAGTATTTATTGCTTGTAGATTTTTTGATGATGGCCATTCTGACTGGTGTGAGGTGATACCTCGTTGTGGTTTTGATTTGCAGTTCTCTAATGATTAGTGATGTTGAGCATCCTTTCATGTGTTTGTTGGCAGTCTGTATAGTGCTTTAAATAGTGCTCATTTATTCATTACCTTCCCAAATCCCCATAAAGCTGGTCCCACTTGGTCCCATTTAATAGATTTCCTAAGATCACAGAACCTGGATGCCTGGTCCTACAGTGTGACCCACCCCCCAGGCCTACCTGCATGTCCCGTCATCTCTCAGCGCCAGGCACCCCATTCCAGACAACGCATAGCTCCCGAAAATCTCCCTTTTTTCACTCCATGCCATTTCCTCTTCTTGGAACCTTGGAACACCCATCCACATCCTCCAACCTTTTCTGTTTGTCTAACCCATTGATAAGAATCAGCTCAGAATCAGCCCTGACCCCCAGTACCTCCACCCCACCTGACCCCACATGGGGTTTTGTGTCCCTCTTATAAGCGTCAGTGGATAAACCTATCACAGCACTTACCACGCTATATTGTAATTGCATATGTGTCTGTCTCCCTAGCCAGGTGTCTAAGATCACAGGCTGTGTTATTTTATCTCCATATTCCTTTACCTGAGTCCTGGTACTCAATAAGAGTTTAGTGAATGAATGCATTCTCTGCCATGCAAACCCAGATTTGGCCCATTCTGAAGTCTGAGGAATTTCCAGCAAAGGTGAATGAAACAGGGCAGGAGGAAGCACATAGGCTGGATTCTCCTCCTGGGGGAACTTTGAAATCCCCTGGGCTGGCACCATCTTCCCATTCTCCACACCTGCACCTTGACACTCAGACCTGCTTGTAACCAACATTGGAGTGCTCAAGAGGAAAGCACTGTGGAAACACAGAACCTTCGGCCTGGTGAGAGGGCAGTAATTAAATTTCTCTGCTAACATGCTCATCCTGGAACAGCCTCGCCTCCAGACTGGTCCTCTAGGAATAGAGACCTGGCTGTTTTCTTTTTCTGCAGCCAGAGCCAGTGGCTGACCGGAAGTGCTGGAGGCCCAGGAAGCTGCTGACACACACGGGGAGAGAAAGTGGATCTGGAGGTGGGGGAGCTCTCCCTGTTGCCTAGAGCCTGGGACTGACAGCTTCTCCAGGGAGGCTGCGGAAGCCCCCAGGATCGCAGGCCACCGGGCAAGGGTGCAGGGATTCCAGCCTCTGCTCAGAAACAAGCTGGCCCTCTCACCGTACCCAGTGCTCCAACGCTTACGGGACACCCAGTAAAGCAGACACAGGAAAAACAGTTCGAGTGACTTTATGCTTGACATTCTAGTCAGCATTATGGGAAAGTCAGAACTCTTTGGAGTTTCTTGCCTTAATTCATGTTTCATTTTCTGCTATATCAGGATGTCGGGGCAGTTGAGAAAGCACCATAATCTTTTTAAGGCTCAGGACTTCCTAAGTATTTTCCTCCAGCTCTGGCAGGTCCACATCTAAGGATGAGAACCCTGAGATTTAGGAGGGGCAGATCAAGAAAGACTTCCTGAAGGAGTGTGAAGAGAGCAGTCTAGGGGGATCTCACTGAAGTTAAGCCCCCTTGAGGCTTAGTTTGCATCTCTTATTTGGCCTTGTTCTCGCAACAAGCTTTTGTGCGTGTGTATTTAGGATTATTGCCTTGGGTTTGATTGTCAAAATAGAGAATTACCAGGGAAAAAATAGTTTAAACATATTTATGTTTTTGATATATATTGGCAGTTATCCTAAAGGATTTTAGAGTTTATATGCTACATCTTAAACATTACAGGGATGATGCCTTGCTCTTTCTTCTGGGACTAGGCGTCCATGCCAGGGGCCCCTGGGGGTTGGGGCGGCTGCCCTTTGCCCAGCACAGCCTTGTGGGCTGATGTGCACAGTCCTTCGTAATGAGCCACATCTCCCACTTCCTGACATTCCATTTTGGAGAGGAAAGTTACCAGAGGGGGAGGGAGGAGGGTGGGATGGGAGTGGGGAGGATGGGGCTCTGCCTTACAGGATTATTAGTCTTTCAGCACTAGAGTGTTTAAAGATCAGAATGATAATTTAAAGGTAAAAAAACAAAACCAGCAAGGCAATTACTCTAAAGAATCTTGCCTGAAAGAAAATGGGGGAAATCAATATTTAATTCAGAATTCATTCGTTTGCAATTTGGGTACCACACTCGGCACTCGATTTTGTTCAGGTTTCTCAGTGAGAGATTATTATGGAGTCACTGGAGATGGATACTTAGTGCCTCAGGGAAAAGCTGTGATGGGAGACAGAGAAACAGGGGACTTTCCCTTGAGTCAGCTTTCCCTGTCTGCTCCCGTCTCCAGCTCCAGGTGCCTCCCGTCCCTGAGAGCTTGGGGAAACCCAGGCTGAGCTTGAGGTGGCAGCCACCGAAATCCAGGAGGGATGTGAGGAGAATATATATGGTCCATTCTCCTGACTCTGGGTAGAGCGGTGTCCAAATCCTCTCAAAATGAGCTGCCTGTACTTGCACACACACCCCCCACCTTCATCATCAAAATTGCCCTAAATGTTTAGAGATGCAAACTGAAGTAATTAAGGATGAAAAATCATAATATCTGTAATCTACTGTAAAATGCTTCAGAAAAAAAAGATCAAAAAAAATATCATAGAAGATAATTCTCAAAACCTCACACAGTCTCTCCCTTTTCTTTCCTTGGGCCTTCCAGCTAACCGAATCTATCTAAAGTCTAGGCTAAATCCATGTTGTTGCAAATGAAGCATGTACCATTCTGTTCTAACTTTCGCTGTCATGGAAACTGGCTGCTCACCTGTACCCAACCCCCGCCCCAGGCCCCCCAAAAAAGAGGCAGTGACTATGAATCTGTAGAAAAACTGGATATGACCACATACATGCTTCCAAGCTATCAACCAGTCAGCCTCTCAGCAGATGCTGTGGCACAGCTGCCCTGCTGAGCCGCTGGAGGTGGGGGATGGGGGAATGAGGGGGGGGGACGGGGTGGGAGAAAAATGGAAAAGTATGATTTTTAGTCTTCTCTGCCACCATGCAGTCTAGATGGGGACATACACCTGGAGCACCCAGGATCAGAGAGCTCCAAGTCCACAATAAATGACATATTGCCACACTAGTGGGTTAGTGTTCTAAAAATTAATTAATTAATTAAAAACAAAAACACACAAAATTCTCTCCTAGTCCTTCAGAATTTGTTACAATTTTCAGTGTTCTTTTATATCTGTTAACTGCAGTTGGTTCTTGTTCCTTGTTCAGAATACTATGAAATGGTTAGGGCTGGAATTATTTGTCCCCATTTTACAAGTGAAGACATTGCGGCACCAGAAGTTGTATGAATGAGTAGCATAGATTAGTGGCAGTGCAGGGGCCAGGACTCAGGCCACTCCCCACAATGCGGCACTTTCCCAATCTTGCTGCCTGAGAGGGTTTCTGCACATGCCTCAGGGAGCCTTCGAGCTGGACAACCTCTAGGCCATCTTCCCCAGCTTTCCTCCTCTCTTAGTCCAGCAGCAGATCCAGCCAATGTCCAACTATTCGACCTTTCTCAGAACTTCTCTGAAAGCTCCCAGTGGTCTTCTGCCACTGAGCCCCTCCATCACATATGGAACAAGAGAAGCCACTGAATGAGAGAAGCTAGTGTACCTCAACAAAGGGTAGCCCCCGCTTGCCACAACTAGAGAAAGCCCATGCGCAGCAATGAAGACTGAACACAGCCTAAAGTAAAAATAAAACTTAAAAAATTAAATTAAGAAAAATCTTTTAAAAGAGTAATTGAGATTGATCTTTTTAAAAACATGAAAGTGCCTTATACATTACAAAGGGCAATTCTATCGTGAGTTATTTTTTGTAGCTAAGAAGAAAGAAAGAAAGAAACAAAGAAAGAAAGGAAGGAAGGAAGAAAGAAAGGAAGCAAGAAAAAGCAAGGAAGGAAGGTAGGAAGGAAAAAAGAAAGAAGGGAAGAAAGAAAGAAAGAAAGACAGAAAGAAAGAATTTTTAAAATGCCCCTTATTAATAGTTATAATTTATTGAGTGCCAACTAGGTGCTACTTACTACATTTAGCGATTTAAATCTATTATTTCCAAAACTCACAAAACCAGTAAGGAGGGCACTGACCTCATTTTATAAATAAGTTGTCCAAGACATTCAACTAAATGGTGGAGCGGAAATTGGAACCTAGGTGTATCTTCTTGCACATTCTATATTTTTTCTCTACCCTAGCAAAAGCCTACACCACACACACGCTTCCATTGCCATGTTTACCACATTGCATTTGTAATTTGTCTATACATTTTTCTCCTAGAAGACCATGGACTTGTGAAGGACTGAGACTATACATTTTGGTCATTTTAGTCTATACATCTTGGTCCTATCTTTGTGATTGTCAGATAATAGGCATTCACTGAGTATTTATTGATATGGCTATTCACCGAATCTCATTTCCTCCTAAACATATTCAGAGGCCTAGTATAACGGTGGAAGGGTGGGGGTGTTAAAGATTAGGGCACACAGGCCCTCTGCAATTCTCATCTAGGGGGCTGTAAATCCAGGAGTTATCCTCAGAAGCCTGCCTCTTCCCAAAGTTCTAAGAGCTCATACATATTCATAATGGGAGAAAACACTGACAAGAGATATTTATTTTGTTTATTAAACTGACATCTTGGCAAATTATAGCAGAAAAATGAATAAGTCTGTTTCCTCCTGTGCTTTCACAGTATGAGAGTTGAATTGATGGTGCCTCCTAGCCTGACAGTTGGAAGGAACAAAGAGAGCTGGGCCATCAGCCAACCAGAGTTAGCCTGGAGCAGCTCCTACGGCAGAGATGGGATTCACCAAAGGGAGAGGATGCCCACTGGAGTTTGGGAGGCTCAATAAATAACACCCCTCTTTTCTCTACCCAAGTGGAAAAACAAAACAAAAACAAAACCAAAGGAGAGGGGACTTCCCTGGTGGCTCGATTCCTGGTCAGGGAACTAGATCCCACATGCCACAAGTAAAGATCCTGCACGCCACAACAAATATCCCAAGTGCCGCAACTAAGACCCGGCACAGACTAAATAAATAAATATTCAAAAACAAAAACAAAGAAAGCAAAGGAGAGATAGACCCAGTAATCACAAAGATGGAGATAGTAAAAAAAAATATTTTAACAAAATATTCAGATGTGCTGTGCTTGCTAATATCCCCTCTCCAGTACTGAATTTATCCCTTATTAAGAATTACCCAGGACTTCCTTGGTGGTGCAGTGGTTAAGAATCCACCTGCCAATGCAGGGGACACGGGTTCAAGCCCTGGTCTGGGAAGATCCCACATGCCCCGGAGCAACTAAGCCCATGTGCCACAACTACTGAGCTTGAGCTCTAGAGCCCACGAGTCACAACTACTGAAGTCCATGCACCTAGAGCCCGTGCTCTGCAAGAAGAGAAACCACTGTAATGAGAAGCCCACGCACTGTAATGAAGAGTAGCCCCGGCTGGCTGCAACTAGAGAAAGCCCGTGCGCAGCAATGAAGACCCAACACAGCCAAAAATAAACAAATAAAAAAAAAAAAAAAGAATTACCCAGAATTATCAAAATCTTGGAAATAATGAAAAAACATGACTACTTGTCTCAATATTATACTGGATCACTGTCTAACAGTCCCGCCAAGATTTATTTAATCCTCCAGGAGAAATTAGTCTTTGCTTGACTTTTATTGACTATGTATTAGGACCCAGATTTGTTAACATTCATTAATATTACATGTTAATATGTAGACTTTTGTCTGACAGAGACCCAAGCGATATCTGTTTGATAGAGAAGATGACTGCAAAGGCTATCATTTTATTGCATGGGAGGATATTTTGCATCTAATTTAATAAACTCATTTCAGCATTCCTTTTCTAACTATATAAATTTCTTCATCAAATGCTTTTAAGACCCAGCTTTAACATTTTCTTATTAACGAGTTAAACAGAGTTTTGGCATATATCCTTCCATATCTGTATAGAAGTAATGTTTTTTGACGTTTTTGAAAATTATACTTTGACCCACTCTCCATCCCCCCACCACATCCCACTCCCCACCCAGCAATAAGCCTGTTCTGAAGATGCAGGTCATGCTCTCTAAGCTCACACAGAGTAGACAGAACAGTTCAGAGTGCAGATCTCAGGACAGAATCCAGGAGGACTCCCTACTTATATTCAGTTCCTTCCTCAAAATCATTAATCGAGTAAGTTGATCCCTTGTTCCTCGGGTGGAATGAGAGAAACCAGGAGTGATACCCCAGACAAGCCCTTGCTCATGGACACAGGAAGAGTAGAGACTGTGTCCCTACTGAACTGGGCCCACAGGAGGAACAGCCACAGCCTGATGGGAAACTGGCCACTTGGCTGGTGGCCAATGGAGAAAGGCAGGAAGTGGACCTCTCCCAGTGAGGCCATGAGGACCACAACCCTGAAGCCTCGGCCAATGGTTATTAGGAATCCATTTGCCTAGAGAGTGAGCCTTCTGGGCCTGGGGCTGGATGAGATCAGGGCACTAGGAGTAGCTCGAGATTCAGGAAGGGAAACAGATTGTCCCAGTATCCTTGCTGCCTGGACAGCTCTAACTAACTATATCCTTCCCCATGTTGTTACCTGGGTTACCCTCAGGTCCTGGAAACTCTCAACAAGGTCCCACATCCTGGGGAATCAGCCCAACCACATCTCATGACTGTAGTCTTTCATTGACTCAGGAAAATGCTGCATTTCAGCATTGATGAGGGGAGGGGAAACAAATAAAATTAATTTACGACCTTTCATATATCAGGTACCGGGTAGATGCTTTTGTATATTTTCTATGTTGTCCTCCTCATGACAACTCTGAAAACTAGATAAAACTGAGAAGCTAAGTGACTTATTCAAGGCCACAGAGCTCATTAATATAGAGATAGAATCAGCTGTGTGGCCCCAAAGCCTATGTTTTGAACATCACACTGCCTCTTTCAAGAAAGTAATGCAACACCTCTAGGGCCAGAGGTCTGCAGATCCAGGACACAGCGCCTCTCCACTGTGAGACCCCAGACAAGCTCTGACCTTGCTTCTCTTCCGTGAGGTTCACTGCCTCTGATCTCTCCTACCACTTCCATGGAGAATGTAAAGTTAAATATGGTCCCAGAAGCTCAATTTGCATTGAGTTTCCGTTGGAGTTGACTTTGCTTCTTGGCCTGAGACGTTCTCAAAAGAGCCAGCTGCAGTCATAAGATCATTAATGATCGGAGTTGATTGAAGTTAAGATTTGAGAAACCACAAACTGGGCTGCATCACCCCTTTGGCAGCCGAGAGGTCTTGGGTCCTATTCTCCCTGTTGTTGGCTGACCAGTCCACACCTGGCAAAAATCCTCCCCAGCCAAGAGGATCCTGTTCTAGTCATGGAGATAATATGCGTATAGGAATAGTCTATCTTCTTCTCCCTCCCTCAACCCCAATCCAGAAGGGGCCAGAAACAGAGGCAGAGAGAAGGAGGATGAATAGGGGGAAAAGGTTAACATCACCCAGCTCCCTGCCCCAGATAGCCCATCTGCAGCAAGTGGCCCAGCCAGACGAGGGGCTGTAGCTTAAGTTGGAAGCTTTGATTTAATCAATTTGATTATTTAAATTATTAATTTCTAAACTGGGACAGAGTATAACAACTTAACGTGACCCAAAAGTCTTATTACCTAAGAGTGACCAGAAAGTCATAAGACTGTGTAAGTTTTTGTGCAGGAGCAGAGGAGGAAATTTCCCAGCTGAATAAATTTTAAAGGGAAGTAGGAGACAAAATAAAATCACTTTGTGCTTATAGCCTTTGAGTCCTGTGTGTACAACACCCAAGAATAACTTCACAGAGGTCAAGTGCGATCTGTGCTCTGCTTCCCGGCCTTTGCCCTAATTGTTCCCTGCCCACCCCACCCTCTTATCTTGTCAGAGTTCTATCCTTCCATCAAAGCCAGACTTTTTCTTGTCTATAGATGTTTGGTAACCAGTGACTGTGTCTTTTTCATATCAGTCCCCCAAACCCATGGTGCAGTCTCAGATGCAGAAAAGGCCATCATGTCCCCCCAGTATTCATATGTTGAAGTCTTAATTCACTATACCTCAGAATGTGACTGTATATGGAGATAGGATATTTAAAGAGATAATTAATTAAGTTAAAGAGAAGTCATGGGCTTCCCTGGTGGCGCAGTGGTTGAGAGTCCGCCTGCCGATGCAGGGGACACGGGTTCATGCCCCGGTCTGGGGGGATCCCGCGTGCTGCGGAGCGGCTGGGCCCGTGAGCCATGGCCGCTGGGCCTGCGCGTCCACAGCCTGTGCTCCGCGGCGGGAGGGCCTAATCCAATAGGACTGGTGTCCTTATAAGAGGAAATTAGGACGCAGACACACACAGAGGGAAGACCCTGCGCAGACAAAGGGAGAAGACACATCTACAAGCCAAGGAGAGAGGCCTCAGAAGAAACCAACCTGCTGCACCTTGATCTCAGACTTCCAGCCTCCAGAACTGTGGGAAAATAAATTTCTGGTCTTTAAGCAACCCACTCCGTGGTACTTTGTTACAGCAGCCCTAACAAACTGATACAGCACCCTCCATCCATATTTGCTGACTTGTTAATCCAGAATTGAATAGTACAAACTTTAATTATCAGTTTTAATATCTTCCTAACACTTCATTATCTAGACATTTCATATTTTGTTTAACCAGCTCCTGTTGTTGAACTGTTGATTTCTTCCACATGTTCTCTACTATATAGAATGTCTCTATGAACACTATTGTTCAAAGAGCATTTGGTGTTCCAGTGAATTATTTCCTTAAAGCATAAATTTTCATGGGCAGGATTACTTGTCAAAGACATGAACATATTTTATGGCTCTCAAGGACTATACCAATTTGGAACGATATCAGCATTGAATGAGCTCACCCAGTTTCTGAAAGTCTTACCAGACTGGAATTTATCAAGTGACGTCATTGCATTCTGAGCCTGAGGCGCTGCTTTTTTCCACCCCTTAGCTACTGATCCCATACTTCAGGGGTCCTCCCTTCCCCATTGCCAACACATCTTCCTGCCGAAGTTCTCGTACATTCTAAATCCTGATGAAAGTTCTCTGTTTCCAGGCAACCCATCCTGGTTTATCTTGTATGACTCTGATCTTTCTCATACATTGACTTTTCTCACACTCTAATCTCTTTGGACTGAGTAGCGCCCAGGTTGCTAGGCAATTGTGTACAGTGGAATAGCAGGGAATGAGAGAGGAAAGGAAGATTCTGGAATTCCTGGTGATAAGGGCACTTCAGGCTGAAATGTTGAGATGAAATAAGTCAATGAAATGTGATGGGATTGTACCTAAACAGGTCAAGCAAATCATGGGGGTTGCAGAGGCTTTCAAGCATGCTGGAAGACTGGGGCTGGGATGGGAATGAGAGCAGGAAGTTCCAAATGATCAGCGTCTGGGTGCAAATGAGCAGTGATGATGACTGGAGCCCTCGGGGCAGGCTGGGATTGGACAGCAAAGGGTTTGGTGCCATGCTAATGAGTTCAGATTTTCACCAGAAAGAGAGAAGGAGCATTGAAGGCTTCAAAGCCAGTAAGAGATCTGATCAGATCTGGCCTTTGTGTATCTGGCAGCTGCATGGGTATGAATGAGCAAGGGGAGATACTAGAGGTGAGGAAGTCTGTTAGGGGGTTGTTTGCATTCCTCCAAGGGAGAGACGCCCAGGGCCTGAACTAAGTACCCTTGGTGTTTTCATGTGTGCTGTTGCTGTCTCCTCAATGAGACCAGAGGTGGACTCTTGGTGGGTAGGAGTCCTGGGGGATAGGACTGCTTTCTCTTCCTTGTGTCTCCCCAGAGACGGTAGCATCATACTCAGCACACAATGCTGTGCACCTAAACATTTGTGATGTGCAGAGCCCTCTCCCAGGCACTGGGCTAGGAGTAGGAAGTATCCAGGGCAAAAGTGGCCACAGTTCCTCCGTCTTCAGGGTCCAGTCTGGGTGAGGAAAACCATAGAATATCATCATTCAGAAGGACCTTAGAGATCATCTAGTCAAACTCCTTCAGTTTACAAATGGGAAAATTGAGGATCAGAGGAAGAAAGTGACAAAAGACTAAAATTCAGGTCTTCTGGTCAAGGGCAGGAGCCACTTCCAAGTATTTTTCATAAAAGGGACATGGTCCCTGCTCTTGGGAAATTCCCAGCCAGGCTGGAAGGCCCTACACATAGCCCATTGCGAGGGTGGAATGAAAGGCACCGGTGCAGAGCACAGACATCAACACTCAGGTACAGACAATGAGGGGGAATGAAGCCCTACTGTGAGCCAGACACCGTGATCGTGGCTTTCACCAAATGCACGCACAATCCTCACCACTCCGGTGTGAGTTGGTATGATTATGCTTTCCCATGCAAAAGATGAGAAGACTGCAGCTCAGGCTGATAAGGGTCAGAGCCCTGACTCAAACTGAGGCTGCTCTCCTTCAAAGGTGTTCTCTCACTGGGACACCAAGCTGTTCCACTAAGGAGGCACCAGGCTTTGGGGTGACGGGATTTGGCAGGGCAGCAGGAGAAGGTCATGTGGTGTGGCAGAAGGAACACGGAGCTGAAAGCACACACCTGGGTTTATATCTCAGCTCTATCCCTGACACACAGTAGCCATGGGACTTAGGGAAATTACTTAACCTCTCTCAGCTCAATTTTCTGTAAAAGGAGGTAAAATCTGTCCCACTGACCTTAAAGATGGTTGAGAGGCTCAACCAAGATAACACGTCAGGCAGAGTTCCGTGGTGGCCTAGTGGTTAGGATTCTGGGCTTTCACTGCTGTGGCCCTGGGTTCAATCCCTGGTCTGGGAACTGAACTGATATCCTGCAAGCCGCACACACAAAAAAAAGTAACATGTCAGAAATCTGTTTGTAAACTCTAAAGAAAGCTCTGTGTCAGTGAGAGGGAGCCGGAGACTCAAGAGCATCTCCCAAGGTCTGGCAGCCACAGCCCTGCAGGCACGGGACACCAGCGGCACTGAGGGGGAGTCTCTGCTAAGGGCTCTGGGCAGGACTGACATGCAGCCAGGGCTGTGCGGCTTGGCTCCATCTTTCATGCAGTTAAATACCTCCGTAAACGAAAGCATTTGCCAGATGATCAACTTCCATGGGAACATTTGCAACTCATTGTTTGTTTGTAATAAGCCTCTGAAAGCCACACTGGCTTCTCCATCAGATACGAGATGGTGGCCTGTGTCTGGCTCAGCAGTGTCAGAGCTCCCAAGAGGAAGGAGAGCCACCACATGGAGTAACAGTGGAGAGTTTGGGAGTCTGGAGGTGGATTCTAGCTCTGCCACTTGCTTTGGAGATTTGTGAAGTCACCTTACCTCCTGAACCTCAGTTTTCTCATTTGAAAAATGGTTGAACACTGGAAGCCCTCTCATTCAGTGGGATTGATTGGGACTAGTGGAAAGTAGGTTATCTCAAAAACTCAGTTAAAGCAAGAAATCATTAAAAAACAGTACATATTTACTTTAAACATTTCAACTTAAAATAGCTAGAAGTATGTGTATAGGTCAATCTTTTGATGTAAGGCCAGGCCTCTGGGTTTGCTGGTTGGATTCCAAGATGACTTTCTTGCATGAACCATGCTAGCAATGCATAGTTAATGATTTCTTCAAAATGGTGTAAGCTTAAAAGACTTAAAAAGAAATATGAGTATAAAATTTATTTTAGATGTTAATGATTTCATTCCCAATATTATACCATTTTCTGTCCTACACCTAATACAATGGCAAATTTTGAGGGACTCGCTTTTAGAAGTACAGGCATACCTTGTTTTATCGTGCTTTGCTTTATTGCAGTTTTTTACAAATTGAAAGTTTGTGGCAACCCCACGTCAAGCAAGTCTGCCAGCACCATTTTTTCCAACAGCATTTATTCACTTTGTGTCTCTGTGTCACACTTTACTAATTCTCACAAAATTTCATATTTTTCTATTATTATTATATTTGTTATAGTGATCTGTGATCAGTGATCTTTGATGTTACTACTACAACTTGCTGAAGGCTCAGATGACAGCATTTTTTAGCAATAAAGTTTTTTTTGAATTTTATTTTATTTATTTTTTATACAGCAGGTTCTTATTAGTTATCTATTTTATACATATTAGTGTATATATATCAATCCCAATCTCCCAATTCATCACACCACCACCACCACCCCCGCCGCTTTCCTCCCTTGGCGTCCATACATTTGTTCTCTACATCTGTTTCTCTATTTCTGCCCTGCCAACCGGTTCATCTATACCATTTTTCTAGGTTCCACATATATGCGTTAATATACGATATTTGTTTTTCTCTTTCTGACTTACTTCACTCTGTATGACAGTCTCCAAATCCATCCACATCTCTACAAATGACCCAATTTCGTTCCTTTCTTTTTGGCTGAGTAATATCCCATTGTATATATGTACCACGTCTTCTTTACCTGTTCATGTGTCAATGGGCATTTAGGTTGCTTCCATGACCTGGCTATTGTAAATAGTGCTGCAATAAACATTGAATTTGAATTATGGTTTTCTCTGGGTATATGCCCAGTAGTGGGATTGCTGGGTCATGTGGTAATACTATTTTTAGGTTTTTTTTAAATATTTATTTATTTATTTTGTGGTACGTGGGCCTCTCACTGCTGCGGCCTCCCCCGCCGCAGAGCACAGGCTCCGGACGCGCAGGCCCAGCGGCCATGGCTCACGGGCCCAGCCGCTCCACGGAATGTGGGATCCTCCCGGACCGGGGCACGAACCCGTGTCCACTGCATCGGCAGGCGGACTCTCAACCACTGCGCCACCAGGGAAGCCCCTATTTTTAGTTTTTACAGGAACCTCCATACTGTTCTCCATAGTGGCTGTATCTATTTACATTCCCACCAACAGTGCAAGAGGGTTCCCTTTTCTCCACACCCTCTCCAGCATTTGTTGTTTGTAGATTTTCTGATGATGCCCATTCTAACTGGTGTGAGGTGATACCTCATTGTAGTTTTGATTTGCATTTCTCTAATAATTACTGATGCTGAGCAGCTTTTCATGTGCTTCTTGGCCATCTGTATGTCTCCTTTGGAGAGATGTCTATTTAGGTCTTCTGCCCATTTTTTATTGGGTTGTTTGTTAAACAAATTTTTTAATATTGAACTGCTTGAGCTGTTCATATATTTTGGAGAGTAATCCTTTGTCTGTTGATTCATTTGTAAATATTTTCTCCCATTCTGAGGGTTGGGTTGTCTTTTCTTCTTGTTTGTAGTTTCCTTTGCTTTGCAAAAGCTTTTAAGTTTCATTAGGTCCCATTTGTTTATTTTTGTTTTTATTTCCTTTACTCTAGGAGGTGGATCAGAAAAAATCTTGCTGTGGTTTATGTCAAAGAGTGCTCTTATGTTTTCCTCTAAGAGTTTTATAGTGTCCGGTCTTACATTTAGGTCTCGAATCGATTTTGAGTTTATTTTTGTGTATGGTGTTAGGGAGTGTTCTAATTTCATTCTTTTACATGTAGCTGTCCAGTTTTCCCAGCACCACTTATTGAAGAGAAGATCTTTTCTCCATTGTATATCCTTGCCTCCTTTGTCATAGATTAGTTGACCATAGGTATGGGGGTTTATCTCTGGGCTTTCTATCCTGTTCCATTGATCTATATTTCTGTTTTTGTGCCAGTACCATATTGTCTTGATTACTGTAGCTTTGTAGTATAGTCTGAAGTCAGGGAGTCTGATTCCTCCAGCTCCATTTTTTTCCCTCAAGACTGCTTTGTCTATTCGGAGTCTTTTGTGTCTCCATACAAATTTTAAGATTTTTGGTTCTAGTTCTGTAAAAAATGCCACTGGTAATTTGATAGGGATTGCATTGAATCTGTAGATTGCTTTGGGTAGTATAGTCATTTTCACAATATTGATTCTTCCAATCCAAGAACATGGTATATCTCTCCATCTGTTTGTGTCATCTTTGATTTCTTTCATCAGTGTCTTAGAGTTTTCTGAGTACAGGTCTTTTACCTCCTTAGGTAGGCTTATTCCTAGGTATTTTATTCTTTTTGTTGCAGTGGTGAATGGGATTGTTTCCTTAATTTCTCTTTCTGATCTTTCATTGTTAGTGTATAAGAATGCAAGAGATTTCTCTGCATTAATTTTGTATCCTGCATCTTTACCAAATTCATTGTTTAGCTCTAGTAGTTTTCTGGTGGCATCTTTAAGATTCTCTATGTATAGTATCATGTCATCTGCAAACAGTGACAGTTTTACTGCTTCTTTTCCAATTTGCATTCCTTTTATTTCTTTTTCTTCTCTGATTGCCATGGCTAGGACTTCCAAAACTCTTTTGAATAATACTGGCAAGAGTGGACATCCTTGTCTTGTTCCTGATCTTAGAGGAAATGCTTTCAGTTTTTCACCACTGAGAATGATGTTTGCTGTGGGTTTGTCGTATATGACCTTTATTATGTTGAGATAGGTTCCCTCTATGCCCACATTCTGGAGAGTTTTTATCATAAATGGGTGTTGAATTTTGTCAAAAGCTTTTTCTGTATCTATTGAGATGATCATATGGTTTTTTATCTTCAGTTTGTTAATATGGTGTATCACATGGATTGGTTTGTGTATATTGAAGAATCCTTGCATCCCTTGGATAAATCCCATTTGATCATGGTGTATGATCCTTTTAATGTGCTGTTGGATTTTGTTTGCTAGTATTTTGTTGAGGATTTTTGCATCTATATTCATCAGTGATTTGTAATTTTCTTTTTTTTGTAGTATCTTTGTCTGGTTTTGGTATCAGGGTGATGGTGGTGGCTTCATAGAATGAGTTTGGGAGTGTTCCTTCCTCTGCAATTTTTTGGAAGAGTTTGAGAAGGATGGGTGTTAGCTCTTCTCTAAATGTTTGATAGAATTCACCTGTGAATCCATCTGGTCCTGGACTTTTGTTTGGTAGAAGATTTTTAATCATAGTTTCAATTTCATTACTTGTGATCGGTCTGTTCATATTTTCTATTTCTTCCTGGTTCAGTCTTGGAAGGTTATACCTTTCTAGGCATTTGTCCATTTCTTCCAGGTTGTCCATTTTATTGGCATGGAGTTGCTTGTAGTAGTCTCTTAGGATGCTTTGTATTTCTGCGGTGTCCGTTGTAATGTCTCCTTTTTCATTTCTAATTTTATTGATTTGAGTCCTCTCCCTCTTTTTCTTGATGAGTCTAGCTAAAGGTTTATCAATTTTGTTTATCTTCTCAAAGAACCAGCTTTTAGTTTTATTGATCTTTGTTATTGTTTTCTTTGTTTCTATTTCATTTATTTCTGCTCTGATCTGTATGATTTCTTTTCTTCTACTAACTTTAGGTTTAGTTTGTTTTTCTTTCTCTATTTCCTTTAGGTGTAAGGTTGGATTGTTTATTTGAGATTTTTCTTGTTTCTTGAGGTAGGATTGTATTGCTATAAACTTCCCTCTTAGAACTGCTTTTGCTGCATCCCACAGGTTTTGGGTCGTCGTGTTTTCATTGTAATTTATCTCTAGGTATTTTTTTATTTCCTCTTTGATTTTTTCAGTGATCTCTTGGTTATTTAGTAACGTACTGTTTAGCCTCCATGTGTTTGTGTTTTTTACGATTTTTTCCCTGTGATTGATTTCTAATCTCATAGCATTGTGGTCAGACAGGATGCTTGATATGATTTCAATTTTCTTAAATTTACCGAGGCTTGATTTGTGACCCAAAATGTGATCTATCCTGGAGAATGTTCCATGTGCACTTGAGAAGAAAGTGTAATCTGCTGTTTGGGGATGGAATGTCCTATAAATATCAATTAAATCTCTCTGGTCTACTGTGTCACTTAAAGCTTGTGTTTCCTTATTAATTTTCTGTCTGGATGATCTGTCCATTGGTGTAAGTGAGGTGTTAAAGTCCCACTCTATTATTGTGTTACTGTTGATTTCTTCTTTTATAGCTGTTAGCAGTTGCCTTCTGTATTGAGGTGCTCCTATGTTGGGTGCATATATATTTATAATTGTTATATCTTCTTCTTGGATTGATCCCTTGATCACTATGTAGTGTCCTTCTTTGTCTCTTGTAACAATCTTTATTTTAAAGTCTATTTTATTTGATATGAGTATTGTTACTCCAGCTTTCTTTTGATTTCAATTTACATGGAATATCTTTTTCCATCCCCTCACTTTCAGTCTATATGTGTCCCTATGTCTGAAGTGGGTCTCTTGTAGACAGCATATATATGGGTCTTGTTTTTGCATCCATTCAGCGAGCCTGTGTCTTTTGGTTGGAACATTTAATCCATTCACGTTTAAGGTAATTATCGATATGTATGTTCCTATTACCATTTTCTTAATTGTTATGGGTTTGTTTTTGCAGGTCTTTTTCTTCTCTTGTGTTTCCCACTTAGAGAAGTTCCTTTAGCATTTGTTGCAGAGCTGGTTTGGTGGTGCTGAATTCTCTTAGCTTTTGCTTGTCTGTAAAGTTTTTGATTTCTCCATCGAATCTGAATGAGATCCTTGCCAGGTAGAGTAATCTTGGTTGTAGGTTCTTCCCTTTAATCACCTTAAGTATATCATGCCACTCCCTTCTGGCTTGTAGAGTTTCTGCTGAGAAATCAGCTGTTAACTTTATGGGAGTTCCCTTGTATGTTATTTGTCGTTTTTCCCTTGTTGCTTTCAACAATTTTTCTTTGTCTTTTATTTTTGTCAATTTGACCACTATGTGTCTGGGCATGTTTCCCCTTGGGTTTATCCTCCCTGGGACTCTCTGAGCTTCCTGGACTTGGGTGACTATTTCCTTCCCCATGTTAGGGAAGTTTTCGACTATAATATCTTCAAATATTTTCTCAGATCCTTTCTCTCTCCTTCTCCTTCTGGGACTCCTATAATGCAAATGTTGGTGCATTTAATGTTGTCCCAGAGGTCTCTTAGGCTGTCTTCATTTTTTTAATTCTTCTTTCTTTATTCTGTTCTGCAGCAGTGAATTCCACCATTCTGTCTTCCAGGGCACTTATCTGTTCTTCTGCCTCAGTTACTCTTCTATTGATTCCTTCTAGTGTATTTTTCATTTCAGTTATTGTATTGTTCATCTCTGTTTGTTTGTTCTTTAATTCTTCTAGGTGCTTGTTCTTTAATTCTTCTAGGTCTTTGTTAAACATTTCTTGCATCTTCTCGATCTTTGCCTCCATTCTTTTTCCAAGGTCCTGGAGCATCTTCACTATCATTATTCTGAATTATTTTTCTGGAAGGTTTCCTCTTTCTACTTCATTTAGTTGTTTTTCTGGGGTTTTATCTTCTTCCTTCATCTTGTACAAAGTCCTCTGCCTTTTCATTTTGTCTATCTTTCTGTGAATGTGGTTTTCCTTCCACAGGCTGCAGAATTGTAGTTCTTCTTGCTTCTGCTGTCTGCCATCTCGTGGATGAGGCTATCTAAGAGGCTTGTGCAAGCTTCCTGATGGGAGGGACTGGTGGTGAGTAGAGCTGGGTGTTACTCAGGTGGGCAGAGCTCAGTAAAACTTGAATCTGCTTGTATGCTGATGAGTGATGCTGGGTTCCCTCCCTGTTGGGTGTTTGGCCTGAGGCGACCCAGCACTAGAGCCTACCCAGCTCTTTGGTGGGGCTAATGGTGGACTCTGGGAGGACTCACACCAAGGAGTACTTCCCAGAACTTCTGCTGCCAGTGTCCTTGTCCCCCTGGTGAGCCACAGCCATCCCCCACCTCAGCAGGAGACCCTCCAATACTAGCAGGTAGGTCTGGCTGAGTGTCCTATGGGGTCACTGCTCCTTCCCCTGGGTCCCAGTGTGCACACTACTTTGTGTGTGACCTCCAAGAGTGGAGTCTCTGTTTTCCCCAGTCCTGTCAAAGTCCTGCAGTCAAATCCTACTAGCCTTCAAATTCTGATTCTCTAGAAATTCCTCCTCCCATTGCCGGACCCCCAGGTTGGGAAGCCTGACATGGGGCTCAGAACCTTCACTCCAGTGGGTGGACTTCTGTGGTATAATTGTTCTCCAGTTTGTGAGTCACCCACCCAGCAGTTATGGGATTTGGTTTTATTGTGATTGCATCCCTTCTAGCATCTCATTGTGGCTTCTCCTTTGTCTTTGGAGGTGGGGTATCTTTTTTGGTGAGTTCCAGTGTCTTCCTTTCAAT
Source organism: Grampus griseus (assembly GCF_964374135.1). Classification (NCBI taxonomy): domain Eukaryota; kingdom Metazoa; phylum Chordata; class Mammalia; order Artiodactyla; family Delphinidae; genus Grampus; species Grampus griseus. The sequence goes on from NC_139017.1 coordinate 61,339,303, forward strand.
GACTGTTCAGTAGTTAGTTGTGATTCTGGTGCTCTCGCAAGAGGGAGTCAATAAAGTTTTTTTCTTTTTTCATTATTTTTGGCTCAGCTTTAAATTTCTGGGAATTTTTTAACACCTTTATTGGAGTATAATTGCTTTTCAATGGTGTGTTAGTTTCTGCTTTATAACAAAGTGAATCAGCTATACATATACATATATCCCCATATCTCTTCCCTCTTGCGTCTCCCTCCCTCCCACAATAAAGTATTTTTAAATTAAGGCATTTACAGTGTTTTTAGACATAATGCTATTGCACACTTAATAGACTACAATATAGTGTAAACATAACTTTTATATGCACTGGGAAACCAAAGACATTCGTGTGACTCACTTTATTGTGGTGGTCTGGAGCTGAATCCTCAGTATCTCCAAGGCATGCCTGTATTTCCAGAGTCTTTAAGCCACTTAATTAATTAAGGAAACATAACTTGCTCTAACAACAAGCCCCAAAATGTATAATGGTTCAAGAACAATAGAATTTTTTTTCTTATTCACATAAAGGCCAAAACAATTGCTCCTAGTTGGTGAGTGACTCTCCTCCAAGCATGATTCATGGGTGCAAGGCCCTTCAGTTTTGGCCATGGAGTATTCAATACGTGGCTTCTGAAGTTACTGTTTTGGGTGCATCAGGTGACAAGCAAGGAAAAGAGAAGGAAGGAGGATAATGAAGGCATACCCACCCTTTAACTACCTCAGCCTAGAAGAGATGCATACCACCTCTGTTCACACTCCACTGGTGAGAAGTAGAAGTATGGTCCCATCCAAAGCAAAGAGGTCTGGGAAATGTGGTCCAGTTGTATGTCCAGAAGTTAGGTTAGTGAGGTCTAGCCAGTCTCTGCCATGTCAGTTATCATAGAAACAATTCCTTCTATATTTTTTAAATTAATTAATTTATTCACTTATGGTTGCATTGGGTCTTCGTTGCTGCGTGTGGGCTTTCTCTAGTTGCAGTGAGCAGGGGCTACTCTTCATTGCAGTGTGCGGGCTTCTCATTGCGGTAGCTTCTCTTGTTGTGGAGCACAGGCTCTAGGCACATGGGCTTCAGTAGTTGTGGCACACAGGCTCAGTAGTTGTGGCACACGGGCTTAGTTGCTCTGTGGCATGTGGGATCTTCCCAGACCAGGGCTCGAACCCATGTCCCCTGCATTGGCAGGCAGATTCTTAACGACTGTGCCACCCGGGAAGTCCCTCCTTTTATATTTGCACTCCTGTAATGATATCATTGATTTATGTCAGTGTCAAGATTGAAAAATTCTGATTCATGTGATATGTCATTAAATTACATAATTATGATAATAAGAAAATTAGAAGGTCCAGTAACAAAAGAAACTTGGTAAGTACAGCTGTATTGATGAAGCAGAAGTGCACAAGCATTCTTGTCAGTGGTCAGCCTTGAGCACTTTGTGTGCCCTGGTCATCATTCATTGTGTTTTATGGAGGAAAGGGAGAATGCCAGTTAATTGGGTTAGTGAGTTGATTTAGTGTGAGTCTACTAAGAGACTTTCTACTGTTCCAACTTCATAGGGTTGTTGGGAATATTAATGAGATATCCATGTAAGATGCTTTATATTGCCTTATATCAATAGTATCGATTGACATTTTGGACTGGATAATCCTTTGTTGTGGGGGCTTGTCCTGTGCATTTTAGGTTGTTTAGCAGCATCCTCGGCCTCTGCCCACTAGATGCCAGTAAGAACCTCCTAGTTGTGACAACCAAAAATATCCCCAGATATGGCCAAATGTCTCCTGCAGAGTAAAATCATTCAAGGTGTGACTCACTGCTTTTTATGGTGCCAGGCACTTACTAACAATTTATTATGTTTTGGTTCCCTTCTCCTCTGCATCCCCTACCACCATACCTTCCACCAAAGATTCCTCTGCCTCAGCAACGTGATGATGAGTTGATGAGTCCATGAAAGAAACAGCCCTCTTGACTCAAAAGTGGGAAAGGAAAATTAATAATATATTGAATTCCTGTGGCATTTTACCAGTCTTCTAATTTCTCACACTTTGGTGCTAGAAAATAAGATTGCCGTCTGAGAGTTAAAATAGCAAAACTCATACACAGTGAATGAGGTGTTGTGTGGAAAGTGTGACTGAAGAGTTTAGGAATGCCTTCCAATCAAAGTAAATTGGGTGTAATTTCAGAAAGATAAAATTGTAATTTGTTGAGGGTAAGCTTAATCAATTGTACCCTGTTCAAAGAAAGACTATGTAACAGAAATAGGGAATGAACTAGTTTTGTCTTGTTTTTTTATTCTTGTCAACTGCTAAATAAAACATCTTTTACCCATATATTACTTATGATTGTACATGGATAAGTATTTCTATAGGATGAATTCCTAGAAATTGAATTAAAATTGAATAGATATTACACCGCCTTCCAAAACTTGGTATGAATTTAGATTTCTACTCCTACCAAGGATGTGTGTGATTGCTCATTTCCCAAAAGCATGAATTATATATTATTTTGCTTTTTAACTTTAGCCAATGTGATGGGTAGAAAATAGCAAATCAGCCTTATTTTAGTTTGCTGGTGAGATGAGTTTCTAAGTTGTTCGTATTCTTTTATAAATTATCTTTTCAAATAATTGGATTGTTTTTATTAACTTGTAGAAACTTTTTATATATAATGGATAGTAACCTATTCTCTGCTCTGTATGTTGCAAATATTTTCTTCCTCTCTGCTGCTTGTCTTTTTTTTTTTTTTTGGTTTTGTTTTGTTTTTTTTTTTGCCTGCACTGGGTCTTTGTTACTGCACGTGGGCTTTCTCTAGTTGTGGCCAGAAGGGGCTACTCTTCATTGCGGTGTGCAGGCTTCTCATTGCGGTGGCTTCTCTTGTTTCAGAGCAAGGGCTCTAGGCACACGGACTTCAGTAGTTGTGGCATGTGGGCTCAGTAGTTGCAGCTTGCAGGCTCTAGAGCGTGGGCTCAGTAGTTGTGTACTTATTTGCCCCACAGCATGTGGGATCTTCCCCCACCAGGGATGGAACCAATATCCCCTGCACTGGCAGGCAGATTCTTAACCACTGGACCACCAGGGAAATCCCCTCTGCTGTTTGTCTTTTGATCTTATTTATGACATCTTTTTTCAAAAAGAAATTTTCATACTGTCAAATCTGACAGTATTTTCTTTTATGGCTTCTGGTATTTATGGTTTACTTTTAAAATAAAAACTTTCCCTGTTCAATGTTATTTTCTTGTACTGCTTTTTTACAATTTGGTTGTTATTTTTCCTTATATTTAGATCTTTAATTCACCTGGAATCTTATCTTTGGATACAGTGTTAGTTGTAATTCTAATTTTATTTTATTTCCAAATTTATAACTAATAATCACAACATTTTATCCCCAATGATCTGAAATGCCACTATGATCATTTACTAACTTCCCAATTATATAGCGTGCTTGGATTATTTATTCTGTTGCACTGATTTACTTATTCCTATGTTAATACATATTGTTTTAATTACTGAAGCTTTGTGGTATGTTTTGAGATTCTCTGCCATTATTCTCATTAACTATATCTTGGCTATTGCACATTTCCCCCCAGATAAGCATTAAAGTGTGGCACTGTATTTCCCATTGTAAATATATTGATGCTCTGCTTCAAGCGTGTGGGAGTTCACTTCTGCCTGGTGCCTGGCCAACTGTGGACAGAGTAAGACTCCCTGTTTGTTTGAATCAAGCACAGAAGTGTGTTCTTCCCATAGAAACCCAGTGGGCTGTCTGTCTCTTCTAAGGAATTCTATTGGTTCCAAGCCAGTGACAGAAATTTGTTGGGTCAGACTGCTTCCTCAATGCTTGGCCTGAGGGGTTGTTTAGAAAGAGCACTGCAAGTGTTCTGGGGTGACCATTTCTGCAGGGGCTCTGTTGCTTAGCAACAACCTAGGCTACACCCAGCTCTATCTTTGTTTCTTACCTCCTCTTCCTCAGAGGGGAAAAATGGACTGGATCTCCTTTCTCATGTTTGCTCTCAAGCTTGACACCCAGAACTCACTATACACTTGGCCTGGTCAAAGAATGCATTTTATAGTGGAATGCAACATGACATTGATTTACAGGGTATGCAGTGGGAAGCTCTCTGGAGGGGCTCAGTTTACTCACTTCTCAGTTATGCATATTTCCACTTATGAGGACCCCTTCCTTTTTTAATCAAGGCATTAACTTGAGTCACAAAAAGGGGATGGCAGAGAATTCATCTGTTATAATTTGGCAAGATGAATTAATAATTTCTTGATAAGGTCCCCATCAGCTCAGAAAGGGCATATCACAAAGAGATTAACTACATAATTGCCCTATGTGCTTTCAACTGGGTAACCTAGGCTGGAGTTTCTCCCTTTCTTGCCATACTCAATGCAAGGTTTCAGGAAAGAACCAGCACAGTTAGTCTCATGTTTTACAGCTGTACAGTTCCCCAAAACCTTGATCTCGGTGGGCTAGACCATGTCTAGGTTCTGAGAGGCTGAGGGTACTAAAGGCCATTGGTCACTTGTCCTGAAAGGAAGAGATCATCACACACCATTCCACTTCAGCAAAACCCATATCCCATCTCAACTCCACAGCCCATTCGATATTTTCTCTGTCAGTCTACTGATTACAAATCCTCTTCGTTATACTATTTTACGTCTTAGTAAAGCAGAGGTCGCCAGATGTGGTGCCACAAGTGGTCCAAGACTGTGCTATGCAAGTACTAGTATTTTCTGTCTGCAGTGGAAATGTTTTGGAAAGCATGCTAGTAAAGAATCATTTGATTGGAAGAAGTAAAATTCACTCAAACTTGCTTTAGCAAAAAAAAGACCATGGAGGTGCCTCATAAAACCAAAAACAGGGGGCTTCCCTGGTAGCGCAGTGGTTGAGAGTCCGCCTGCCGATGCAGAGGACACGGGTTCGTGTCCCGGTCCGGGAAGATCCCACATGCCGCGGAGCGGCTGGACCCGTGAGCCATGACCGCTGAGCCTGCGCGTCCGGAGCCTGTGCTCTGCAATGGGAGAGGCCACAGCCATGAGAGGCCCTTGTACCGTAAAAAAAAAAAAAAAAACCAAAAACAGGAAACACAACTGGAACTCAGAAAGAATGGAAACTTTCCTCCCTCTCCCCAATAGACCTTTTCTGTTCCATTTGCTTATTAAAACGAACATAGCTGCCTCAACCAAAATTGACATAACTTCCCACTTCCAGAAAGTTTAGGGTTTCTGAGCCCCCTCCCCCCATTTCAAAATCCTGAGACAATTTAATTGACCCAGTGTAATTCGGGTGGCCACTATAGCCATGCCTGGTGCAAAATGCAACAAAAAGTTTTATGAAGTTTCATACCCCACTAGCCTCCTGTTGGCGATGAAAGGAGACAAAAGGGGTTAGACAAAAGGTCTGGGCAGGGCAAACTGACCCACCAGTCTGCCATGAAGATTTAGGCACATACAAGGTAAGGCCCCCTCCTGGGCCCCAGTGAACTCACCAGGGCAAAGGCTCCTGTATGAAGAGTGAGGAATCACTGGCTAATGGCATCAGTACTGGAATATCCAACAATTTGAGTATTTGCATTTGGGAGAATTTGTTGAAATTCCTTTTGATTTGTCTTTATTCTCTGGATCTCCTCTTTCTATGGAGCACAACCCTGACATTCACGGACAGGTTCAAACCTTTTTTGGGGGAGGAGTGGAAAATGCCTGGATTCTTTTCAAAGGGGTTGCTACAATAATGTCACAAGGGTAACTATAGGATCTAAGATCACTGGGAAATGAGTGGGAACTGCAGAGTAACTCATCAAATAAAATAATTTATTCTCCCCGTGAGATGTGTATCCCAGATATCCAGCATCACAATCAACTGAGGTGCTTGTTAAAATGTAGATTCCTCTAACTACAGCATTATAAATCAACTATACTCCAATATAAAATAAAAATTAAATTTTAAAAAAAAGGAGATTCCTGGTCTGGCCCCAGATCTACCAAATCAGACTCCCTATGAAATTGAGCAGGACCCTGTGGGGCTCCTGGGCACCCAAAGCTCTGTCTCCAAGATTTGATTTGGCACCAGTGCACAGAGACCAAGTTTCAACATCACCTGGAGTGGCAGCGCATCTGCATTTTAACAAGCTCCCTGGGTGAGACTGATGCTCACTAATGTTTGGGAACCTCTGTCCTAGAACTTGACACTAGAGTTCATTGGAATGAGCCAACTCACACCAACACTCAGGGTCTCATAACCATTCAAGAATGCAATAAGAGCAATGGAATCTCTTCCCAGAAACACATACGTGAATATCTACACATAAAATGTACATGTCTTTCAAAAGCTTCACTGATTTCCCTGAAGCTCTTCTGTAAACCCAGATTCCCTGAAACTCTTCTGCAAACCCAGATTAAGACCCTCTGCACTGGAGAATATAAAGACCCTGAAATGTCTTAAGGGACAAAGAAGAAGGTAACATACAATTTAAGCAAGCGGATCAGGGAAGGAAGCCAATTACACAAACTCATTAAGATTCTGAAGTCAGGAAGGTTTCAGTCCCAACCCTGGCTTGGTCATTTACCAGCTGTGTGACATCAGTCAAGTTAATCTCACTAGGACTCAATTTCTTCATACATCAAATGAGAAGATAGTATCTCTTCATAAGATTGAAAAGAATTTTAAGTGAGAATTTTTAATGAGATGATATATCTGAAGCACTTAGCATAATAACAATAGTAGTTGATGATAAAGAAGAGACATCAATAGGTAGGTATGTAGGTCAATAGGTCAGTAAATGATCAGGTTCTCTCCTGGAAATTCCCAGCAAGAATATACTTAACAGAGATAAGATAGTTGGGAGGACATCTCCACAAATCACAACTGTTCTGTCAGCCCATTGTGCTGACAACATTTTCACTGGAGTCCTTCCTCACCATTGATACAAAAATCAGCATGCAAATGTGATGAGCACAGAAGAAACAAAGACTTAGAGCTGAAGGGAGCCTCAGGGATCAGCCAGCAAGCCCATTATTAACAAAACCTTCTGATCAGCCTTTTTTCCACATCTCTGTACATTTTGTCAAAAATAATATTCACTTTGATGTTGCAAAGCCTTAGTTTGCTTTTTGTTTTCTCTCTCCATAAGTGAATGTTAGGTCATCCTTTTGTATAGGCAAACTGCTGTGACAAAACGAGCATTATAAATTGCAACAATATAAACAAATTCTCCCAGCTCTAAAATTCTCTTTCGATTCAAACGATTGACACAAATAATTTAAGGATGATGGAATTCCTCAAGTGCAGAGGGCAACAGAGTTCATTCTTCCACTGGCCGACAGAAAGAATTGTCTCCCTGCACAGCTTGGGAGACAGGGGCTACCGCTCTCTAGGGAGGGCAAGACACTCACTGGTCCCCCTTTCTAGACAGCTTGGCACTGGAGCTGAAAGCTGACTCCTCTTTCCTGAAAGTCTTGTTAGGGGACGTGGGGCCTGTGCTTCCAGGTGCCCCGCCTCTGTTGTAACCTGAGAACTTTGAACCTCTGGCAACAAAATTTCAGGCTTTTGAGGGGCCTGAGACAGGGTGATGGGGCTTGAAGGGTCAGAGCCCAGGCAGGACATTCTGCAATAATTAGGATGTCGGAGGGCTGAGGGTTACATACCACCGCTCCTGATGGTACCACCTGGGCATGCCTTACAGATGCTACCCGAAAACTGGTTCACCTCTTGGTTGGTGTCAAGCTGAAAGACACAACCAAGCCAAAGATCAGGAGAAGGAAGGACTTATTATTTTCAACAAGTAAGGAGAACACCAGGATCTTTCCCAAAGCAGTGTCTCCCCAACGGCAAAACTGGGGAAAATTTCAACTAAGAGTACATGCATATTCATGATGGGGTTGAGTGGTATATACATATTCATGAAGGGGCTTGAACAGAAGAATTCAGTATAGAACTGGGGCAAAAGTCTACAAGTGTCCAAGCTTTAGCTGATTGAAGTCACCAGGGTCAGAAAAGTCAATGACATCATCTTTTAGGTTCCAGTAGATCTGGTGGTTGAGCACTCGAGGTGGGTTTAAATTCTGCAAAACAGCTCAAGAAAATGCTTCAGGCTAATTTTTAACATTGAAACAGAACTGGGAATCTTTACAACTGATTTATTATCTTTGCTATTGTTACTTCTCTTTCCTGTTAACAGTCATTTGTTCTTTTGTGCCCTTAAGATCATTATTACTGAGACCTGCTCAAGGGCAAGCATCGTGGCCAGGCTTAGATCCCAAAATGGCTTAGGCCTAAAATGGCTTCTCTTATGTCAAGACAGCCAGGCTTGGTTCTCTTTCTCCGGGGACCCCTACCCTATTCACTTACACCTGGACCTTTCCCTACACTTCCTGCTGTCAGGAATTGTGCTAGGTCTGGCCCAAGAGTGCCAGGGCCATCTTCCCAGGGCTTCCTTAGGAGGGCCTAACAGGACTTGCTCCTATTCCATTCTCATCTGTCTAGAAGGGAATTGAAACCACTGCAAAATGCAAGGAGGTTAGCTTTTGAAGCAAGGTTGTTTCAGTATCACGATCCTTATCATAAAGGCTCATTACTCTCCACCCTCTATAAAAACACATGACCCAACATAGTCTTGCTTCCAAACAGGCCAGCTGTGGGTGGCAGATGCTCTAAGTTTCAGGGCATTTCAGTGAGCTGCTGAGAAAATTCCTGGTGTGAGTATCTTTCAAGAAATGAAGTTCGTCAAATGTACATTATGCTGCTGACCTCCAAGCCCACGGAGTCATTTATTAATTTAGTTAAAATATAATCTAGCTCCTAGTCTATGCCAGGTGCTGGGTTACATGCTGTGGTGGCCAGAATGAGTAAGATACAGCTCCCACTCACATCTTGGGAAGATGGAAACTTAAGAAGTTTACTCCAATACAATGAAATAAGGGTTGCAACTTGTTTTAATTTGGCTTCAACTCTTGGGCAAAGAAGAACTGAATAGTTCATAGAATCTAAGAAAGATTAAAAATCAAAACATGGCCAAGGCAGGGAGGTCTCAAGAACAGCTGGAACCTGCAATTCGAACACTGTCAGAATTGTCTCCCTCTCTCCGCTCTGCTTCTGCCTGCACATCCAACTTATTCTCTCAATAAAGACCAGTCCCGTTCATGTGTAAGAAATCGAGGCTGCCATTAGTCCCTGAGCTTAGTGTTTTCCAAACTCTTACACCTGACAGTACTTAATTGTTTCTTACTTCCTGTCTGAAAAATTCTGGGAAGGCACCTTGGTCCATTTTGTATCAGGTGCCTACCCTTAAACCAACCATCTGGTAAATTATATGGCCACTCCTAAAGATGCACTTTACATATTGCGGTAAGGGGCAGGAGAAAAGGGTAAATGTGGGTGAGTGCTTTTAGATCATCCCCGAAAGATAAGACATCATTTTCTTCCCTGGGTAGGGCTGCCAGATACAACACAGGGTGCCCAAAAATTGCATGAGACATAGTTATACTAAAAAATTATGTCTATCTGAAATCAAACTTAACTGGGTATCCTGTATTTTTGTTTACTCTTTTATATTTCAAATGTGATAATGCTATTCCTGGAGCACTTAAAGGAAAAGGGAAGCAAGTCTAGTTGCTGGATGGTTGAATAGCAGTGGGTTGTGGGAGAATGGCTAAAGATTCCAGGTTAGCTTCTTTGGTTGTAACCCTCAAGAACCGACTTGTGCTAACTTAAACAACAACGAGGAATGTACTGGAAGGCTATGGGGCAGTGCCACCTCTTTGCACAACACCAGAGATGACATGTGAATGGTTCCTCCTAAAGTTGTGCAGTGTGGTTGCTTGGATTACAGGGAAGCTCCCAGAATGAGAGGGGGACTTGGGCAACAATACCTGGGAAGGACAGGACCTGGGGTCCTGCCCATTATGCAGCTTTCCTACCTGTTAACTCTAGTGTGAGTCTTCTCTCTCCACTTCAAGAAGACATATTGAAATGCAGGAGAGAGTGACTGCATTTAAGGATAATCTTGAATTTGCTCTAATTAATTATGTAAATTAATACTCAGTATCCAGAGTAGTGAGAATTCATGAGTCAAGACAATTCAGTCCCAACTGTTATACATCTTGTTACCTGGGACACAACACTGGGTGAGAGAGAGAGAGAGAGAGAGAGAGAGAGACTCTAGTCAGGTTTGGGTCACGTGCCTAAACTTTGAAAAGAGCAGACGTTTGAACACATGGAATAGGCAGTAGGTGCTCCCTGAAGGGAAAGCAAGACACTGTAAGCAGAAGGCAGAAGGAATACTCAGGGAGTGCAAAACTGGCCCATGTTCTTTTTTATGACATCCGTGTGTTCTGTCCACACTGAAGAGCTAGCACCCCATTGTCTTTGCCCTGTGGTGCTGCAGACCGTGCGAGGGAAAGCTGACCAGCTGCAGACATGACCAATGACTGAAGCAGTCCCTCAGGCTGGTGTTTCCCCACAGCAGTGTCATTACAACCGATCCACCACAGTCAAATGAGAGGGTGAAGAAAGATTTGTTACTAATAGTGCTCAAAATACTTATGGAGGAATCCACCTTCTAAAAAATAAATTAGAACAAATTCAAGACTCATCCTCAATAATGTCACTCCGACTCCCCTGCACTGCAATAGGCGTTCCTGAGTGGGAAGGAAGAGTGGGGGTAGGACCGGTATACAGACTACTGCATGTAACCACAGCCATCAAGCAGGGATCGCCACTCCTACTCCACGTGAAGGATCGTTAAATTGGGGGGGCGGCTATGTCTTAGTCTGAGTTTATTCATAGATGTGGGCTCTTCATATGTGCATGATCCATTGCATGGTATGTGGCGGAGACAATGAGGGCTGTGAGGCAGATACTCCAACAACCTGACCTTGCCTGGATAGGATAGGGAGGGGAGGAGAGATATGTCTGGGGTGTTGAGGGTCAGGACAGCATGCTGCTCACCAACTCACTGGCTTAGGAGGAGATTAAATTAAATGCTACGTGTAAAACCCCCAGTACAGTGATGGATACACAGGAAGCTCTCAGCAACTGTTGGCTGTGTTATTTACATAGGTATGATACAAGTTCAGCTGCTGTGACAAAGTCATGCTAAGAGTGGCTTCACCAAGAGAGAGTCCTATGGCAGTTTCACAGTGCAGGACAGACTCATCCTACTTTGTCACTCTGCCATCCTCAACACGTGGCTTCCATGTCAAGATCTAAGGTAATTGCTCCAGCTCCTGCCATCACATCCACATCTGGTCAGAGAGAAGGGGGGAAAGGGCAGTGGAGTGTATGTCTTTCCCTTTAGGGTACTACCCAGAAGTGGCACCCATCCCTTCCACTCACATGCCATTGGCTAAAACTTCACCCTAAAGCCACAGCTAGGAGCAAGGGAAGCTGGGACATGGGGTCTTGAGCTGAGGAGCCAGGTGCCTCACTGAAATTCTGAGTTTAACTACTCAGAGAAGAAGGGATAGATACATTTTTAGGGACCGTAATCACGCCTTGGTATGCTGTTGTTTCTGACGTTGCCTTTCACACAGAGTCAGAACTTCCCAGAATTAGTTCCTGAAAACTCTCAGATCTCTACAGGTAAAATAGAAATGTGGGAGAGCTTACGGCAGTTCAACAGGGACAGAACGCTGTGCTGGGGGTTGGTGGAGGTTGTAATATCCCCTCCCCCTCCGACCATGCTCTTCTTGCCTCAGCCTTCGACCACTGATCTTCGACAGACATATGCGTCCTTTCCCGCACACCCCACCCTCTGTTGTCCCCCAATTCAGCTGACTCCTGTCCAGACCTCTTTCTTTTTTTTTTATTTCATTTTTTTCTTTTTCTTCCAGTTTTATTGAGATATAATTGACATACACCACTGTATAAGTTTAAGGTGTGCAGCATAGAAACTTGGCTTACATACATCATCAAATGATTATCACAGTAAGTTTAGTGAACATCCATCATCTCAAATAGATACAAGATTAAAGAAGTAGAAAAAATATTTTCCTTGTGATGAGAACCCTTAGGATTTACTCCTTAACACCTTTCATATGTAACATACAGCAGTGTTCATCGTATCTACCATGTTGTACATCCCTAGTATGTATTTATCTTTTTTTTTTTGGCCGGGCCACACAGCTTGTGGGATCTTAGTTCCCCAACCAGGGATGGAACCTGGGCCCCAGCAGTAAAAGCGTGGAGTCCTAACCACTGGACCAGTAGGGAATTCCCTGAATTTATCTTATAACTGGAGTTTGTACCTTTTGACTGCCTTCAACCAATTCCCCTCTCCCCACTCCCACCCCCAACCCCTGCCTCTGGTAACCACAAATCTGATCTCTTTTGATAAGTTTATTTGTTTGCCTCTTTGTTTTTGAAGTATAATTGACCTACAACACTATGTTAGTTGCTGGTACACAACATAGTAAGTCAATATTTCTATACATTTCAAAATGATCACCATGTAAGTCTCCTTCTTTCTGTTCCCACCCTAGGTGTTCCCTTCCAGGTCATACCACAGCCCCACTGTACTGCTGGAGAATCCAGGAATACAAGATGGCAACCCAGATGTTCTAAGGTAATATTGCAACTGCCCCTTAGAAAGAGACAGTCTCCTGCAGTTACTGAGACATGAAAACTGGAAAACCCAGCAGCTGGCCCCAAATGTCCCCTCAGAGGTACAGAGCCCTTCTCCTCATCGTCACACACACTTCCTTCCTATTCCCAGGGAAGCAGGAAAGACAGAAAGAGGGAGCATTGGGCTTGGCCCCAGCACCTTTCGAGAGAAAACTGGCCTGACATAGAATAAGTCACTCCCCTTTGGCCTTCCCTCCTGGCCTGGCACAGCGACCACTTCCCCACACACATTTCCCTTCCATAGCCACCCCCTCTCAACACCTCACCACCAGCTGATAACGTCCTCCCTGCCCCTGGCAGGCCTTCTCCCTGATGAACCACGTGGCCACCTTTCTGGCTGGAGCCAGCCGGGCCCGGGTGACCCCCCCTTCCCAAGCGATGCCTTCTTAATAACCTTCCGAAAGAAGAAAGATAACTAACAACCCCTGTTCTGCTTTGATGAGCTGACCCTGCTTTTTCCAGTCACGAGGACAGTCTGAGGCCAAACTTTCCATCCAGGGAGAAAGGCGGGAATCAGGGCGAGCTGGGGGGAAGGGGGATCGCGAGGGGTGGCCGCACGGCTAGTCCGTCTCCTGCCTTCTTGGTTTTAATTAGTGGGTGCCAAAAGATTCAGCCTAGTTCTGAGAGGCCAGGCACGGCTTGGGGAGAAAGGCAGAGAGAACACATTTCTATCTGATGGAAAACAGATTTGAGAGAGGGGGAAATGAGAATTATAGAGGAATGAAACCCCAGAAATTCCAGCATAGCAGCGGGCAGCTGGCCCAGCAGGACTTCCCACGATGGCCTGCCCACCACTCCACCCAGTTCCTCCTCCTCAGGGTTGCATCTCCTGGAGCACAGCCCTCTCTCTGCCCATTTTTCCATCTACTTCTCCCAAGGGCCCTGTGAGGCAGGCTGACAGGAATCACTAGCCCACTAGGTCAAGGAGAATCCTAAGAGTCCGAGAGGTTACATGGTTGTTCCAGGTCCAGCAGAAGGGAGGAGGAACGATGGGGGGCCTGAGATGTAACTACGGTGATGGCATCATCAGGTCCCACCAGCCTGCAAGGGATTTGCATGCATTTGCTTAAGTTATGCATCAGTACAAACTCTTTGCCTATATTTAGATGTAATGAAATAACTTTATCCTTTTTAAAACTGAGATGGGGGCTATTTTAAGGTAGCCAAAGGTTACCTATTCATGTATCATGCATGCAAAACTATATGAAGAATCACACAATTACACAAACAATGCTACAACCACACAGGATCCCAGAGAAAATTCTTTTTTCCTTTTCCACCACTAGTGGAGAGAGTACCCCTTCCTCAGTTTAGAAGGTGAGTAAACCACTCCCTCTTCCCCCCAACAATTAAACCCTAAGTGTTGTATTAACCCCTGGCCCCAGTCCTGCGATTAAGGAATCAACCAGAGGGAAAAAAGGAAACCAGGATTTTCTTTTCTTTAATTTATTTTATTTTTATTTTATTTTTGGCTGCATTGGGTCTTTGTTGTTGCACGCGGACTATCTCTAGTTGCAGCGAGCCAGGGCTACTCTTCGTTGCAGTGCGTGGGCTTCCCATTGTGGTGGCTTCTCTTTCTATGGAGCACGGGCACTAGGCACGTGGGCTCAGTAGTTGTGGCTTGCAGGCTCTAGAGCGCAGGCTCAGTAGTTGTGGCGCACGGACTTAGTTGCTCCGCGGCGTGTGGGATCTTCCCAGACCAGGGCTCAAACCCATGTCCCCTGTACTGGCAGGTGGATTCTTAACCACTGCGCCGCCAGGGAAGCCCGGAAACCAGGATTTTCATCTGCAAGACATGTAATGGCTCCTGTTTCTCCATTTCAGTCCCTTTGAATCAGCTTTCACGGTGTCTGCAGGTGGGGGCCGACTGGGAGCCAGGCACTGTGCTGGGTGCAAGGGTTACACACTTGAGTAAGACCTCAAGGTTCTTGAGTAAGGCCGCAAAGTTCTCAGGAGAGATGGAGAAAGTGATCTTATCAGTATAAAAAGATATGTGAGAAGACAGAATTATGTACCAGTGCCGTGGGAACACGGAGGAGAGGCACTTGGCCCAGTGAGTGGGCTGGGAGTTTATGGAAGGTTTCCAGGAGAAAAAAAAACCAAACAACTGAGCAGAGTCTTAAAGGATGAGTAAGAACTGGGGGAAGGGGCTGCAGGAGGTGGGTGGCGCAGGGTTTTCCAGAAGCGGGAACAGGGTGAGGATGGCACGGAGGCATAAAATAGCAAAGGTAGGAGATGGGCCTAGAGTTGTGGGTGGGGACCAGGCTGAGGAGGGCCTTGCGTGACTGCTAAGTGTTTGCCCGTTATCCAGTAGGCAATGGCGGTTTTAAGGTGAAGAGTGGCTTGGTCATCTTGAACATGGGTGTTCCTGGTTGCACCATGGGGCTGGCAGGCTGGAGGGAGGGAGGCTGTGAGGAGGTTGAGGCAAACATCCAGAAAGGAGATGAAGGGCACTGTCAGTTGGGGTAAAGAAGAGAGAGCAGGTCTGAGAAAGACCTAGAAGGTTAATTAATCAGTAGTATCTGGATAGGAGGGAAACTATGAGGAGGAGGGAAAGCGTTACCTAAAAACTGGGTTTGCCTCTTGGTGGGTGTTGAGCCAAAAGATACAACTAAGCCAAAGTTTGGGAGAAGGAAGGATTATTACTTGCAGCAAGTAAGGGGAACACTGGGGATCTTTCCCAAAGTGGTATCTCCCCAAACAGCAAAAGTGGGAAAGTTTTATTTTATTTTTTATTTATTTATTTTTTTGGTACGCGGGCCTCTCATTGCTGTGGCCTCTCCCGTTGTGGAGCAACAGGCTCCGGACGCGCAGGCTCAGCGGCCATGGCTCACGGGCCCAGCTGCTCCGCGGATTGTGGGATCTTTCCGGACCAGGGTACGAACCTGTGTCCCCTGCACTGGCAGGCGGACTCTCAACCACTGTGCCACCAGGGAAGCCCAAAGTGGGGACGTTTTAAGCTAAGAGTACTTGCATATTCATGGAGGGGCTTCAGCAGAGGAGAATTCAGCATAGAAGTGGGGCAAAGTTTGACAGAGTCCAAGCTTTAGTTGACTGAAGTCAGGAGGGTCAACATCATGGTTCCTTCCTCCACCTGGGTGGGGGCCTTTGAGTTCCTGCAGAACTCAAAGATACATATCTGATTGTTAGGTGCTTTTCTTGAGGAGGAACTAGGACTCTGTTATATTGCTGAACTATTGTTTCTTTCCTTTTTTTTTTTTTTCTTTACTTTTTTTTTTTTGCAGTACACGGGCCTCTCACTGTTGTGGCCTCTCCCGTTGCAGAGCACAGGCTCTGGACGCGCAGGCTCAGCGGCCATGGCTCACGGGCCTAGCGGCATGTGGGATCTTCCCGGACCGGGGCACGAACCCGTGTCCCCTGCATCGGCAGGCAGACTCTCAACCACTGCACCACCAGCGAAGCCCTTCTTTACTGTTTTTAAATCAGATGATCTACTTATATATTCTGATTTTTCTTTTCTTTTCTTTTCTTTTTAAATTGAAGTATAGTTGATTCACAGTGTTATGTTTCTGGTATACAGCAAAGTGATTTGGTTATATATATATATTCTTTTTCATATTCCTTTTCATTATAAGTTATTACAAGATATTAAATATAGTTCCCTGTGGTGTACGGTAGGACCTTGCTGTTTATCTGGACTATTGTTTCTTAACTGCTTTTCCTTTGTTCCTACATTTCCTCACTTCCCTTAAGATCATTAATTACTAAGACCTGTTCAAAGGCAAGCATTGTGGCCAGGCTTAGATTACAAAATGGCTTAGGCAAAAAAATGTCTTCTCTTATGTTAAGAAAGCCACGCCTGGTTCTCTTTCTCAAAGGACCCCCACCTTATCTTACAAAAGAGGACATGGAGGGGCCAGAGCACCTCTGAAGTTACTGCAGACAGCCATTGTTCTCTAGGCTGGAGCGATCTGGAAGCAGAGAGGCTAAGACTGTCAGTGAGATGGAGACCAAAGAAGGGCAGAATCCCTCCTCCTCTTTCTTTCTTTTTTTTTTTAATTATAGTTACTTTACAATGTTGTGTTAGTTTCTGCTGCACAGAAAAGTGAATCAGCTATACGTATACATATTTCCCCTCTTTTTTGGATTTCCTTCCCATTTAGGTCACAACAGAGCATTGAGTAGAGTTCCCTGTGCTATACAGTCAGTTCTCACTGGTTATCTATTTTATACATAGTAGTGTATGTATGTCAACCCCAGTCTCCCAATCCGTGCCACACCCTCTGCAGCATTTACTGTTTGTAGATTCTTTGATGATGGCCATTCTGACCTGTGTGAAGTGACACCTCATTGTAGTTCTGATTTGCATTTCTCTAATGATTAGTGATGCTGAGCATCTTTTCATGTGTTTGTTAGACATACAAATGGCCAGCAAACACATGAAAAGATGCTTAACATCCTTCTTCTTCTTTCTAATGGCCAAATAGGGTTGTCAGGTGGCCTCTCAAGCTGAGGAGCTGCCCCTGATTAGAGACTCTGTAACTCCAGCTGCATTCAAGCTCAGGCTACATCCTGCAGCCTCTTGAGGATTTAATTCAATTCAACAAATGCTTATTGAACAGGTACTCCTCATAAGGGAAAGGAGAAGAGAAGAGATCTAACAATTATTGAGTACTTAAATTGTGTTAGCAGAATGTTAAGTGTATTTACATGTAATCTCATCTCCAGTCACAGTCCCCTCAGCCCTGAGAGTCTGGGGTATTTACCTCCAGGGTCCTGAGAGGTCAAGTAATTTGTCCAAGTGTTGAGGGGTAGTGCCAGGATGCAAGCCTGGAAGTAGTGCTCTATCTCTAAGACATGTTCTTCCATGAACCCAGGAGGTTGCAAGTGACTGATACACAAACTATTTTAAGCAAAGAGAGAATGCACTGGCTTATTTAACTAAAAAGCACATGAGTCAGCTGGCTCCAGGCACAAACGATGTTGTCAGTTCTCCCTTGCACTTGTTCATAAATGAATAAATCCATCTATCTCCCACTTATGTTCATCTTGGCTCACATGGAAGAGCATAGCATGACAGTTTTGGGGTCCCACAGGCTGGATTCAAATCCTGGCGCCACCACCTCTCTAGCTGGTATCTGAAAACAAGTTGCTTAACTTCTTAGTACCCTTGTTTCCTCATCTGTAAAATGGCTATAATAATAGTATCTGCTTCATAGTTCTTGTGAGGAGTAAATGAGATCATCCACACAATGTGCTTGGAATAGTGTCTAGCGTAAAGTCAGCTCTGAACACGCCAGCTATTATTGTTTCTGTGTCTGCTCCCTTTGAGGTAGGCCTCACTCTCTCCTGTAGCTTTCTCCATGTTGGCTAGAGAGACGGCCACAGAAAGGCCAATCTACCTCTTCCCCATAACTTCTGGTCTTAGAAGAAGAAAGACCTTTCTCAGTGTATGCATGTAGCAAATCTCAAGGCAGACTCTTTTGTTCTGATTAGGTTGTGTGTCATCTCTAAGGCTGGGAATGGAGTATTTTCATTGGCCGGCCTGTATTTTCTGCCCAACTTTGTGGGACACCATAATTTACAGCTCCACTTTAATCATATAGACATAGAAGGAGGATCCCTTAAAAGATGGGATGCTGTGAAGACAAAATAACATCTGTCCACTGTTCTGTGCTAGGTACTGTTATGAAGGGGTGTGACAAGAAGATGGGTGAAGCACAGCCTCCTCTCCATGAAAACTTACATCAAACTAGAGAAGGTGAGGCAAAGACACACGTAACAATACTAGAAGGCAGATGTTATGGACTGAATTCTTGTGTCCCCCAAAATTTATATGTTGAAATCCTAACCCCCAATATGATGGTGTTAGGAGGTGCGATCTTTGAGAGGTGATTAGGTCATGAGGGTGGGACCCTCATGAATGGGATTAGTACCCTCTTAGAAGAGACCCTAGAAAGCTCCCTTGCCCCACTTCTGCTGTGTAAGTCTTACAGCTAGAAAGCTCCACCTGTGAACCACGAAGCAGGCTCTCACCAGACACAAAATCTGCCAGGGCCATGATTTTGGACTTCCCATCCTCCAGACCTGTGAGAAGTAAATTTAGTTGTTTAAGCCATCCACACTATGGAATTTTTGTTGTGGCAACCTGCATGGACTAAGACAGCAGACTATGACACGTTCCATAAGAGAAGGACAACTAAGATTCTCTGCAATTTTCAGGAAAGAGGAGATCACAGCTAGTTGGGTGAATCAGCACAAGTCCTGTGAAGAAGGCAATGTTTAAGCTTGCCTGTGAAGTATGGGTGGCATGTTGGTTCATGGGGATGGTGCCCATTCAACATGGACAATTGTGTTGGGGGACATGGCCACCTAGGTTGATAATACAAGGTGTAAAAAGTAATCTTGAAAGTAAGGCTGGAAAGCTGAGCTAGCAACCAACACACAAAAAAAATGGGCCAAGGTCAAGAATCATTAGATCAGGGGGCTAGAGAAGAAACAACTATACACAGATATTGAATTGCTGAGATTGAGAACAGAGTGTGCATGGTGTGCAAGAGAACTGTGAGTCAGATGCTGAGGTCATTTGGAAAGTCCTGGAGTTATGAGCATCCTCAGTCAAGATGGGGAGAAGCCAGGATAAGCAGATGGCCAGATGGCAAAGATTTTTAAAAGAAGAGTCTTAATTCTTGATCCTGAATGCCCTCCAGAGACTTCTACATGACTCATGTGAATGCCAGTTAATCCAAGAGAAATTGGCTTTCTAGAGGTAATTTTATATCCAGAAGCATGCAACGATTCATTCAGTAACTCATGTATTCACTCATGCATTTACATTTGGTGGCATTGAGCTGGGATCCAAGGCACAAATAAATGAGACTTGGTCCCTGACCTCGAGGAGCTCACTACCACTTTGTTCATACCCACTGGTCATACACTGTAAACTGATTATCTATTAAGTGGTTGGTTCCTCACTGGACTGGGCATTCCAGTCAATAAAGGTTTTTGACTGATTAATTGTATCTCTATCTTCATCCTCCATTTGGATTGAGAGACTTTAATGAAATAATTTCATTTCCATTATGTACTGTTTTGTGCAGAGTCTGAAGTCACGATAGGAAGAAAGAGAGCTGAGCCCTCTTCATGAGAGAAGCAGCAGCTGTCATTGAAAATTGCCAGTAGGAAGCAGCTGCATAGCACAGGGAGATCAGCTCTGTGCTTTGTGACCACCTAAAGGGGTGGGATAGGGAGGGTGGGAGGGAGCCGCAAGAGGGAGGGGATATGGGGATATATGTGTATGTATAGCTGATTCACTTTGTTGTAAAGCAGAAAGTAACACACCATTGTAAAACAATTATACTCCAATAAAGATGTTAATAAATAAATAAGATAAATAAATAAATAGAAATCCAAAAAAAAAAGAAGAAAAGAAAATTGCCAGTAAAGATCTGGTTCTGTCTGAGGAAAAGTTCTATTTCACGAGGGAAGAGAAAGGGGAAGGATTACCCAAAATGAAGTTCACAACAGAAGAGGGTCCAGATGGGCCTGTGAAAGGAGCTAATAGAGGGGCTGAGATAGAGGGGTCAGGGAAAAGGGGGTGGCCCTGGAGGGTGGTAATGACTGTGCAGGAACGGAGGGCTTAGAGACAGAGGCCAGAGGAAAGGGTCTGTGCTTAAGGCAGGTGAGAGGAATGCAGGAGGCAACAGGTTAGGAGCAGGTAATAGGGGAGTAAGAGGGGTAAGGACTGAGTGAGTGGGAGGCATGTGTGGCAGAATAAAAATGACCAAGAGTTTATTGACATTCCACCCAGGAAGAAGTGGATCTATTGCTACTCCAATGGCATCCGGGCTGGCCTGTGACTGTGTTGCCTGTGTCGTACTTCTGTGTTGCAGAAGTGATGCTATGCCAGTGCCAGGCCTAAACTCTAAGGGGGCTGGGGTCTTCCTCCTTAGTCTCCTGGAGCCCTGAGCAGGTTTGTCTTTAACCCTGATCACCCATAGTACTAACTAACCTGTCACCATGGAGATCTCACTATCTCTCAGTGCTGAGCCCAAAAAGGTTACCATAGACCCCAGTACTGGTAGGTATACTCTCCTCCCATCCCTCCCCCCACCCCCAGTTTCCCAGAGCTGCTGACCTTTTCTACGAGCGTAGGTTTTACTTTCAAAACACCTCCCAGTAGTGATTTTCTTGCATCCTGATTGGGAACCCATTCAGCCCTACACTTGGCCCTGATGTCCCATTGAATTTTCTCAGTGTAGCCTGAATCCACTTGGTTTTCCTCCCTTAGACCTTAAACAGGTATCTCCGATAGGACCATGGTAGGATCCCCTGGATCAGCCCTGGTGCCCACATTTCAGAGGTGACTATGTGCTACACTTTTGCCCTATTTCTTCTGTGTTCCAGTCTGGTTGCCATGAGTGATGCCTCCCTTGAATTCCGGTTGTTGCCCCAATTACTACTGCAGGCCTTTAGTCTTCCTTCAGCCGTTCTCTTCTCTTTCTCTGTTCATTCATAGGCTAGATCTTCCCAAGGGAGCCCTAATCCCTCTCAGAGACCCTATGTCTTCAGTGACAAATATTCTAGAAATGGGTAAATCGAAACTGCATGGGGTGATGGGGGACAGAGGAGGGGCCAAAGGGGACAGGTGTGTGCTGGCCCCGGCTTCCCCTCGCTCCCCTTCTCCTCCAGCAGCATTTTCGAATGGGAGATGGACAGGTAACACTCATCATCAACACAGCTCATCATTTTCCTCATCCAAGGCTGGGAGAAAGAAGCCACTAAACCCCTCCCAATGTGCAGGGAAACCGAGGCTCAGAGGAGAAATGTACCCTGTCCAAGGTCATAAAACTCGTCACATGGCACTCAAGCCTCCTAATTCCCAACCCAATTCTTTCTTAGAAGTGCTATTTTTCCACGTCTGAAATGTCATGCATCAGACCTAAGACAAACAGTTTACAAAGGGTCAGATTCTGAACTTGGTTGAGATGAATGAACCACAGTCAATCTTGCTCTCAAGAAAGTGATGTCCCAGGCTTCCCTGGTGGCACAGTGGTTAAGAATCCACCTGCCAATGCAGGGGACATGGGTTCAAGCCCTGGGCTGGGAAGATCCCACATGTCACGGAGCAACTAAGCCCGTGTGCCACAACTACTGAGTCTGCACTCTAGAGCCTGCAAGCCACAACTACTGAGCCCGCGTGCCACAACTACTGAAGGCTACACGCCTAAAGCCCATGCTCCGCAACAAGAGAAGCCACCACAATGAGAAGCCCACGCACTGCAATGAAGAGTAGCTCCTGCTTGCTGCAACTAGAGAAAAGCCCGGGTGCAGCAACGAACACCCAACACAGCCAAAATAAATTAATTAATTAAATAAAATAATAATAATAAAAAAAGAAAGTAACATCCCAGTGGGAAAGGGGATATTCATTCAGTCTATTAAAAAATGTTTTATTAAGCACCAACTATGTATAAAATGTATATTAGGAACTGTTAAGAATACGAAAATGAGTGAAACATGGTCTCTGACCTCAAGAGATCATCTAGCAGGAGAGACAAGACATGTACAAGTGAAGATACAACCAGCAATTAAAAAGCAGACCATAATGATCAATGTGGGTTACAGGGAGTTCGTGCAAGGAGAGGTTGAGGTGACTGGGGTGCATCTATTTGCCCTATGGCCTAGCGTTCCCATTCCCACTGTGGGAAAAACACTGCCTCGGGCTGATGAAGAGATGTGTAAAGATTCTCATTGCAGCACGGTTGCTAGTGCCTAGGAGCTGGATAGTAACCATGGTATTTGCATATGATGGACTATTATGCTGTAAAAAGTATGCATGACAACACGCATTGATCTTAAGTCATTACCATTGAGTGAACGAAGAAACAGTGAGATTTACAGCACAAAACCAATGATGCAAGTTAAGAACACACACACACAATAACATCATGAATCTTTTTTCAAGAATACACATATATCTCTATCAGCATATGAAAGGCAGACTGGAGAGCTATGTATTTAATGCACTGAAGTGAGTGTCTATGGTAAAGGAGTTAACAGGAGTGAGGGTAGAAAATAATAAAATAGCATAAAACACAGGCTTAGAACAGACCAGTGACTTAAGGGACGTGATTAAATCTGTGCTTCTGAGGGGTAAAAATAAAGTCATTTAAGAGAAGTAAGAAGTCCTGCTTGAGGAGAAGCTTGGGCAGAGAGTTCCATGAATGAGATAGACCCTGACCCAGTCAATCACCACCTCATATTTCCTTGACAAAACCTACATTTCTAGTATCTGCCAGTTTCTGATTCCAGTGACTTAGCCAGACTTCTCTCCCATGGGTACCCGGGACCAGTCACTGGACGCCTCCTCTTCTGCATCAGCAAACCTACTCACTGCCCTATTGCAGTGGCTCCTGTGAGCCACCTATACAGTCTCCCCTCTTTCCACCTCATAGCTCCAGAGTTCCCCAGCTTGGCCCTTAAGGAGAAAAAGAGGCTGGACTGCAAGGCGCCTGTGAGTACTTACTGACTCTTGAGGTGAGACAAACCTGAGTTCAAATCCAGACTCCCGCCTCTTACTGTGTGACCTTGAGGAAATTACTTAACCTCTCTGAGCTTCATTTCTCCAATCAGTAAAATATACATAACTACACTTACCTCACAGTGGGGTTGTAAGGATTAAATCAGATACTGTATAAAGCACAAAACAATGGTGGTTCCTTTGTTTATCTGTAGGTGAAATTCATGGTTCTGGAAGGGACACACAGCAGCTGGGGTCCGGGTCCTCATCCCAGCCTACACACTGATCTATGGTGCAACACTTGGCCCCACTCTCTTCCTTTTCCCCAGGCCCTGCTCCAGTCTCTTCTGTTTTCACCCATCCCTGGGCTCTGCCTGAGCAGGATCTGCTCTTATCACCAGACTCCCAAACGCTCAAGAGTTTATAAGATTAAAAAGACTGCAGTGAGAGCTGCTCAATCCTCAGACTACAGTACCCCCTTCCCCTGACCCTTTGCCGCCTTCACGTGCTGTAGAAGAAAGCCTAACACTGCAGCGCTGGCCCTTTTTCTCCTTAAAATGCAGAAAGGAGATGAACTCAGCGGGGCCTCACGTCTAAATATGATTTCTCCCTTCTGAGGCACTATTCGTGATGGGAACTCTAAAGAAATTTATCATAGTAATGATTGCTGATTCTAGAGCATCAGGGTGACTGACAGCCATGCTACCTCACACTTGCCTTCCTGGCTTTCTCTTTCACTAGAGAGAAATTGTGTGGAGTGGTGCTGGGTGGGGGTGGCTATAATTGCTCTGAGGCAAGTAGACAGTCATGGCTCAGCTTGTTACCAACCCTGGGGTGGGAGGGACAAAGGGAGGGATGCAAAAATAACAGTCAGCCGAGATGGCTCATAGAGAAAATTCAAAATCTGTGCGTTTAGGTGGGTTGTTTCATCTGAATGTCTCTGCTGTATCCTCTCCAGGTGAAAATATTCGCCACCGAAACAGGGAACGACATGATGATAAATGTTTCCTCAGCATTAGCAGAGTGGTAGGTCAGGAGGAGGTTGCTCTACTCCAACCTCACGGACAGACCAAGAGGAAACATGGCTGAGCTGCTGCAAGATGGATTAAGGGAGGCTTGAGAAAGGCACTTGTCTAGTTAACAAGAAGCAGTTCAAGGTACAATTTTATTTTCCAAGGAAACATTCTGGACATTTGTCTTTCTTTTGGATGGAGGAGGAACATTCCTGTCCAAGATGGGAGCGGGGTTCAATAGCTTTTTCTTTGCAACTATCTGGGAGGCTCAGGGTAACAAGGGGGTGGGGAAGGTGGGTCTCAGTTTCAGGTCCCAGTGTCCTCTGACCACCCTGACCTGCGACACCCCAACAAGCAGGTGGTGAACAAACCTGTGGAGGTCTTCTCAGCTCCTCCTGAGATCTGGTGTAAGGGTGCAATTAGGGGATGTTTTGGGTTGAGGAGTGTCTCCCCAACATTCATGACCACTCGGAAACCTCAGACTGTGACTTTATGTGGAAATAAGATCTTTGCAGGTATAATTAGTTAAGAATCTCAAGATGAAGCCATCCTGGGTTCAGGGTAGGCTCCACATCAGATATCCTAATAAAATGAGGAGAAGACATACAGAGAACACCATGTGAAGGTGGAGGCAGAGATTAGAGTGATGCGTCTACAAGCCAAAGGTTGCCAGCAACAATCAGAAGCCAGGAGAGAGGCATGGAATGAGGCTCCCTCAGAGCCTCCAGAAGGAACCAACCCTGTGGACACCTTGATTTCTGACTTTTGTCTTCCAGAACTGTGAAAGAATAAATTTCTGTTATTTTAAACTCCACGTTTGTGGTAAGTTGTTTCATCAGCCCCAGGAAACTAATACAAGGGAATTGGGCAGAAGGGTTTCAGAGGTGCCCCAAGGGCCCCAAAGTACCCTGGAGTATCACCTAGTTTAATGGCCTACACTTTAATGTCTGCAGCATCTCTCAGTAGAGCATCTTCAGAAGTTAGAGATTCTATTACATAGTCCCCCCAATTCCTGCTCCCTCATAGCCACTCCAGGCACATATGAACCCCACCTTGAACTGCCCTCTGCACCACTCAGTGTGGGCTTCAGGCCAAGCCTGAGGATTGCCACCTCCTCTCTGTACCGCCACATCTGCTCACAGCTTCTGGCCTCAGTTTGCTCAGTCCTCCCCCATACAGATTTCTCAGAGGCTCAGGATGGGAGATGAGGCCAAATGGTGACTGTCCACCATGGATCTCTCACCTGCCTGACCTCCAGCGGCTCTCTCCTCAGTCTCAGCCAGGGCTGCCAGTCACAAGGGTCTCTCTGGCCTGGGGGAAGCAGAGGACCCACAGGTATAAGGTTAAGGGAGGTCAAAGCCAGTGGAAACCAGGATCCCAGCACTCAAAGTAGGGACCTCAGAGAACCCGCAAAAGAAGACACTCTTTTATCCATTGTCCCCAGTTCCTCCCATAAGGTACCTGAGAAAGATCCTTCCCTTTAAATGGGGTGTATGTGCATATATGATGTTTGGGAAGAACATTCCAGAGTGGACAAAGGGCCCAACGCTGAGGCCTCTCTACTGGCAACCCACGTGGTTACACTACTACTTAGGAAGGAGCCTGATCTCCTGAGTCATTCTCCCTCCCTCCCCATACTGTGCTCATTCTTGTTAGACACTGCCCTCCTCATAAGCAGTTCTCAGCCACCTACTGGAGTGTCCTAAAATTATCACAGTCTCAAAGCTGTCTTGTCCTCCTAGAGCCGTGGAGGTTGGCAACTCTCAAGACTCAGTCTTCTCTGCTCTCCTGGGTGGGTTTCAAGCTCTGCTGCTCTCCTGGGAGCCAGGAGGAGGAGGTGGGCACTGTCTTCTCCTCGCCTGGGCTTGGGCTGGGGCGGGAGATAGGGGGGCCTGGGCCACGACGCCTTGCTGAGGGTGAGGGAGCTGAGAGGAAGGGGCAGTAGATAGGGAGGTGGCAGAGGGAACATACACTGGAACCCTGGACTCCCTGGAGGCAGAAAGCCAGGCAGATCTTGACAAACATCCTGGGAGTTATGGGCCCAGCACGCATGGAGAGAGACAGAAAGGCCAGACTCAGAAAGGGATCATGGTCATAGCAACCATCTGTTTCATTGCAAATCTTCTGATTTATTGACCTGCCCACCCCCCACATGCATGTCAGACTGTGTTCCAATGTTTGGCTCGGGACTGTGGCCACCAGAAGTGTGGCTGTCTTCCTCCAACCAGTCAGCTGGTTGGAGCCTGGGCCAGACTGGAGCCCTGGCCTTGTCACTCCCTGCCCAGCACCCCTTCCTCCATTCAAGCCTCAGACCAACCCATCACGGGAGACTGTGAGTGTCTCCCCCTGCCTTCTACCTGCTCACTAAATACATTTGACACCTCAACAAGGCAGGGTTTCTCTGAGTGCCCAAAGGAGCCCAAAGCCTGGTGTCTGGTCTGCACCGAGGCCGGGCTGGGCAACCAGCACTAAGGTTTAATTGCAGGACTAGTACAGCATCAGGGTTGCTTGGTTTTAAAATTTTATGCAAAAATGCCTTCAGAGCCTCCATAATTCTCAAGTAAAGGAACTCTAGTGCCCAAGACAAGGGACCAGGGATCAAGGACAGGGCTAATTTGATCCAGAGGCCTCCACGCTGGGAAGGACCAGAGGGCTGTCAAGAATTGCCAGGCACAGGTCTTCCCGGGAGTTGGTTCTGGGGAGACGCTATGAGCACATCCGCTTGGAAGGGGACCTTGCAGCTGGGGAGGCAGCTTTACTAACTACTAAGAAATGACTTTTGTTCCTAGTGAACAGTCTCAGCTTTCCGCCTCCTGCTTTCTAGGAGTAGAGCGGTCCCAAAGTTCAGCGGGTGGGATCAGGAGAGACACCCCGCCCCTCGCTGCCCCTCCCACTCCTCTCAGGTAGAGAGAGTCCAGAGTTCTGGTCTTTCTTGGGTTAGTTTGGGAGGGGAGGGGTCCTCAAAGCTGCCAGGAGAAGAAAGCGAGGGACGCGAATGGTAGAGGGAGAGAAGTCACCTTTGTAAGAAAGGAGAACCGAGGGTGCCAGATTCCTCCAGAAATTGCTTCTGGAGCCCAGCTCTTGCTTCCCTTACCTGAGGGGGCACCTCTGTTCCCTCACTGCTGTCTGTCCTCCCTCCCCGTTTCCCAGGAGAACGTTGGGACCAGGTTAACATTTTATCCTAAGCTATTGTGAGGGGGAAAGACAGGGACTGAAGCTGGTGGTGGACCCAAATCACTCCCTTCTCTCTGATTCCCACCATTCCCTCTCCCATCCATGTTTTGGGGTTGTCAGGGAAACTGTGCAGCCTATCTGCAGCTTCTGTTCTGTTCCTGTCAAACCCAGGAAACTTTCTAAGGCCAATTCAGTGGGAGCGCTGTCAGAGCCTGAGTTGGTCGGCAAGGAGAGGCTGCTCCCTCTTGAAGCCTCCCGCACGGATGTCCTCCCACACAGCTGTGCACACACACGCGCGCACGCACACACACACGTACACGCACACGTGCAAGCACACAAGCACACAGGCTTGTGCTGCCCACACACACACCAGCAGTTTCAATCGCCCAGCCGAACCTAATAGGAGGAGAGAGAATGAAAACCAAACAGGAAAACAATCTGCCCTGCCAGCCTCCCGGTGGAGCTGCATGCCCCAATTACCTCCATCCTCCTCTCCTCTGAGCCCTGCAGAGCTGGCGAGGTCTGGGTGCCCCAGGCAGCCCACCCACTCGGGTAGCACCCTGCCACCTCAGGCTGGTCAGTCCAGAGAGAGCTAACAAGTCAGACTACCTGAGGGGATGAGTCCTTAGGAACAGGAAGAGGCACCACGCAGAGAAAGGAATGTGCAGGAATGATCCAGAAGCTCCACAGTGGGAGTCAGAGTGGAGTCTGACCTTGAGAAGGTCACCCAAATACATCACCCTCTGTGATGGGGGGACACGGACCTCAGCCTCTCCAGATGTTCCAAAAGTGAACTGAGATACTATGAGGCAGGGAGATGGGCTAAAAAAGCATGGTGAAAGGCAACTGGTTGTAAAGTGGACCATGTTTAGCATCTTTCTACAGCTCCTAAATCCCAGGACTCAGACCAAGGTCACCATCAAACAAGGACCTTTCCAGTGATTTGAGCTGTCCAGCCAAGACACAAGCTGCTACAATGAGTACTGAGTTTTTCATCACAGGAGGTATGGAAGCAGAGGCTGGGTGCCCACTGACAAGGCTACTATGAGTGGCAACTTAGGTCAAATGACCTCTGAGATTCTGGTGGCAGGAAGAGTCCAGAGTCCATAGTTCAGAGTCTTTGCATGAAACAGGCCCTCTCAGTGCATGATGGCTGAGGGCAGGGGGCCAACCCTTCCTTCCATACACTGGCATTCACCAGTGCAGCTGACCTTCCCACTGATCAGCCAAGGAACCTGGCCACTGTTTTCCCTGGAGGACTTGAATAGACTGAAGAGAAGATGCCTAAAGAAAAACTCAATGGAAGATTTCTGTGTGTAGGAATTAGAGAAACACAACCACGTGGGGTAGAGGCCCTGACTATAAAGCCAATTTCTACTTGAAATGAAGGGTTGTGTCTTGAGAACCAGCAAAGAAAGCTTTGTTTTGTTTTGTTTTGTTTTGTTTTGTGGTACGCGGGCCTCTCACTGTTGTGGCCTCTCCCGTTGCGGAGCACAGGCTCAGGACGCACAGGCTCAGCAGCCATGGCTCACGGGCCCAGCCGCTCCGCGGCATGTGGGATCTTCCCGGACCGGGGCACGAACCCGTGTGTCCCGCATCGGCAGGCGGACTCTCAACCACTGCGCCACCAGGGAAGTCCTTGGGGAGGTTTTTTGGTTCTTTGTTTTTTAATTTTTTTATTTTGGCCATGCCACGTGTCTTGTGGGATCTCTGTTCCCCAACCAGAAACTGAACCTGGGCCACAGCAGTGAAAGCACTGAATCCTAAGCACTAGACAACCAGGGAACATATGTACAATGGAATATTACTCAGCCATAAAAAAGAACAAAATAATGGCATTTGCAGCAGCATGGATGGACTTAGAGATTGTCATACTGAGTGAAGTAAGTCAGACAGAGAACGAGAAAGACAAATACCATGTTATTGCTTATATGTGCAATCTAAAAAAATGGTACAAATGAACTTATTTACAAAACAGAAATAGAGTCACAGATGTAGAAAACAATCTTGTGGTTAGCGGGGGTGGGGGGTGATAAATTGGGAAATTGGGATTGACATATACACACTACTATACATAAAATAGATAACTAATAGGGACCTACTATATAGCACAAGGAACTCTACTCAATACTCTGTAATGATCTATATGGGAAAAGAATCTAAAAAAGAGTGGATATATGTATATGTATAACTGATTCATTTTGCTGTACAGCAGAAATAACAACATTGTAAATCAACTATACTCCAATAGAAAGTTTTTTTAAAAATTGGCTTCGTTTCCTCAGAAATCAGGGACAGAGAGGCAGTCTCTCTGGTGAGAAGGGAAGGAGGTTTGTGTCAGAAGAAAGCAAAGTAGAGGTGATACTGTAAGCTCCTTAGGGTCAGGGATAGTGTTGTGGCCTAAATTCCAGGCTATTGAGAACTGTTGTACCACCTGTGCTCTGCACAACAGAGCGAGCGAATTGCGGTTGAAATCCAGTCTCGTTCTGCTAGCCAAGCAATACAACCCACAGGATAGAGGCTGCCTGGAAGAGGCACCTTTTTGCTAAATCTCCCCGAGGGGCAGCAGTGGCCCTGCTCCAATCGATCCCTGTATGGATCTCCTGTGATCTTCCTAAAGTCCAAGTCTCACCATGACCCTCCTCACTTAAACTCTTCAATGGCTGCTCATCTCCTATGAGGAAAAAGGCAAATGTCTTAGCCTGGTTGAGAAGACCCTTCATCGTGAGCCTCTGCCCCTCCTCCCAGTCTTGTGAACCCTTTTTCTTTACATTCTCCCGTACTCCAGCTATATCACCCTACCCACCTTTCCCCAAACACTGCGCTCTGCTCTTCTTAGCTTCTTCAAGACTCTTCCCAGCCTAGACTAGACAGGAAACTTGGCTGCAAACGACAGAAACCAACTATCACTAATTAAGCAGATAAGGAGTATTCTGGAAAGAGAAATTCTGGTGGCTCAAGAGTTGATGGGTAGGCTGGAGCGGTAGCTCCCACCACAAGCAGGAACAAAGGGAGGCTAGATGGCAGAGAACACTCCAAGGTCAATGACAAGGGCATCTGGTTAGACACTGCTGCTAGTTCTGCCCCCTTCCCATCCACCCTCAACTGACACCCCCCCAGGCTAGATATCTTTGCTGTGACGATTCCCAATTGTACCTGCCCTTCCTGTCAAAGTCCCAAAGACCCTGTGGGGGCATCAGATTGGCTGAGCTCAGGTTGCAGGGCCCACCCTCCCTCTACCCTTACTCTGCCCACACCCATGCTGTGGGGGAAGCAGGGAGAGAAAAAATCTGCACCACCATGCTCCCCCCGCCCCTACCCACCATGTGGAGTAGAAGGTGGAATCCTGCCTGCACTGAGACTCATGCGATAGGGAATTCCCTCTGAAATAAGAAGGGCGCTCAGACACTGGGCAATCAAACACATGACAAATGTCCACTTCACTGTCTCCTTGTCTGCCTCATCAATTCCCGTTCATTCCTCAAATGTCATTTCTCTAAAACCTTCCTCCAACCCAGGCATGCTCAGGTGCTCCTTTCATGTTCCCATAGCACCTGGTACCTCCACCACACCTTTCTTACTTTATTAAATTTTTTTGCATATTTGTCTTCCACTCCAGACCATGAGTCCCTTTGGATCTTTGAGCAGGGCATACTCATCCATGACCCCTTGTCTGTATCCAGTGGGTGGCATTAGTGGGAGCTCAGTAAGTTTACAAGTGAAAGACGGAATGAATGTGTACCCCCGAGACCCCTCACATGGTAGTAGATCAGCTTATAACACGGTAAATGCCTGGATGCATGTGATGAAGGAGATCCTTACAGAGATGGGGTGCCATCTTAGGTTCTTACGCTTACAGGTATTAGAGAGAAAAGCCTGTTAGCAAGTTACCCTCTTCCCTAAAGGGCTGTGAAGATACATTTTCCGTAAGACACTCCAGTTAGAGGCCTAGTGGGGTGTGAGTTCAATTGTAAGCGTAAAGTCTTGGTTGCTGTAAATCTGGAATTGTGTGGGTTGAGATGAAAATGCTTTACAATCATTAAGCTCCATTGTGAAGTAATTATATAAAGTCCTACACCAGACCCCTGGGCCAGGAGTGGGCTGGAACTGCCCTGAGTGGCCCCCACAAGGGAGGATAGTGGGAGAGAAGCATCTGGAAAGATACGAGAGGGTAGCAAGAGCTGTTGAAAATAGAAGGGAAGAAGCAGAAGAGAACGTGAGGGAGGAAAGCAGCAGAAGGAGCATGTAAGAGCAAAGCCCAGGGATAGGGACAGAGGGGGAAGGTGGAGCAGAGGCTGGAGGCCAGGGCTGGGACAGAGAAAGAGGCGATGTGTGGTCAAGTGTACTGCAGCCAGGAGGAGGGGGGAGAGATGTGGAGAAGGCCAGAGCAAATGTCCACCTCCTCTGAGCAAACATTTATTAGTGTCTACCATGCGCCAGGCACTGTGTTAAGACACTAAGGATATAAAGGTATATAATTGTATATAAAGATATGCAAACCCCTTACCTTCCAGGGTTTACAGAGCAGTGAGGGAGACAAACACAAAACCAAGATATTAAAAATTGTTTGGTAGATGGATAGATACAAGAAAGAAAAAGAATGCAATCACACGTGAAAGGGACACTCCTCCTAACCTATAGGAGATGCCCATTGAGCTCAGTGTTGAAGGATGGGTTAGCCAAGGAAAGAAAGGTGAGAGGAGGTCGCTGTAAGGAAAACAACTTCATCAGACACATGGAGGCATGGGCTGATGGGGATGGGGCGGGCAGTGGCGCGAGATACGCTGGAGAGGCTGGGAGGAGCCACATGTGCCAGCCTAAGGATCTTGGACCTGCAGGGGATGAGAGCCATCGACAGGGCAAGACACAATAAGATTTGCATTTAAGGATTGTCACTTTGACAGAGGGGGATTATGTGGCAGAAGACTGTAGTCTGGGAGACCAATTAGGAGTTGATTACAGTTGTCAAAGTGAAAGATGGTGGTGCTATTACCTGAGATGAAGGACACACAGAAGAGAACAGTTAGCAGGAGGGAGGGGAGATGATGATGCGTTTGAGACTGTTGAGTTCAGAATGCTTGTAGACCATCTAAGGGCATATGTGTCTAACAGGCATTTGAATATGGGCATCTGAAACTAAAGGGAGAGATGGTGGCTGCAGATATGATGTGGGCTTCATCAGCATAGAGACAGGAGTTTTAGTAAATGAAAGTGGATGAGCTCTCCCAAAGAGAAAATACACACAGCCAAGTCGTGGGCCCAGGCTGAAACTCTGAGAAACCCCAGTGTTTAAAGGGTGCTGGAAAGGGGGGCCCTGAGAAGGAGAACAAAAAAGGAGAGTTGGAGAAGCAGAGGAGATTTAGGCCGAGGGACAGCAGGCCTTTCAGGAAGCTCTGAGGACAGCAGGGTCAGAAGCAGGAGAGAGGTCTAGAAGTAAAAACTGTAAAGTGGCCACTGGAGTTTGCAAAATGGAGGTAATCTTTTCACAAATGTGTGTTGTGTGGGGCAAGATGGAAGCCAGTGCTGAGCCTGGGTAAAAAGTATAACGAGTTCCTCTACTGTTTGTTTTTTTGTTGTTTTTTTTTTTGCTGTACACGGGGCCTCTCACTGTTGTGGCCTCTCCCATTGCGGAGCACAGGCTCTGGACGCGCAGGCTCACCAGCCCAGCCGCTTCACGGCATGTGGGATCTTCCCAGACCGGGGCACGAACCCGTGTCCCCTGCATCAGCAGGCGGACTCTCAACCACTGCGCCACCAGGGAAGCCCTCTTTTTTTTTTTTAATTGAAGTATAGTTGAATGCCTTTACTATTCTTGCAACTTGTCTCTGGGTTTGAAATTGCATCAAAATAAAGAGTTAGCAATTAAAACAGGAGACTTTTGTTTGAAATAATACAGGTTCATTTTAAAGATCAAACAACTCTAAAAGGCATAAAATAGAAAAAGAAAATTCTGCCTTCTCTCTATCTGTATCCAAATTCCACCCCTTAAAGGTAACTTCACCATTGTTAATATTTCAATAGTTTCCTTCCAGATCCGTTTTATTTACTTGTTGCTATCATTGTTACAAAAATAGAATCATACTATCTACATCCTGTTTAGCAACTTAAAAGCATATCACAAGTAGGTACTTCCCTGGTGGCGCAGTGGTTAAGAATCCCCCTGCCAATGCAGGGGACACATGTTTGAGCCCTGGTCCAGGAAGATCCCACATGCCACGGAGCAACTAAGCCCGTGCGCCACAACTACTAAGCCTGTACTTTAGAGTCCACGAGCCACAACTACTGAAGCCCACGTGCCACAACTACTGAAGCCCATGCACCTTGAGCTCGTGCTCCTCAACAAGAGAAGCCACCGCAATGAGAAGCCTGCATACCACAACAAAGAGTAACCCCCGATCGCCGCAACTAGAGAAAAGCCCATGTGCAGCAACGAAGACCCAACACAGCCAAAAATAAATTAATTTTTTAAAAATTCTTAAAAAAAAATATCACAAGCATTTTGTCATGACAGAATACGTATTTCACTTTCATTCTTCAATACTGCACAGTATTCTATCATATGGATGCACAAAAATTCATTATTAATTTTGAAATTTGAAAAGTACAGAGAATAAAATAACATATACTCATGTACCCACTGCCCTTTTTAAATAAATGCTAACAGTTTGACATACATGTTTCAGATTCTTTTTTAGAATATAGTGGTCTTGGATGAGACATGATTGAAAAAACCCAAGGTGGCTGAAAGTTGCCTAAAAATGCAAACTTGACCTCATCACATCCCTGATTTAACCCTTTCAGTGGCTGGGATCAGGGCAGGCTCCACAGCATGGTGTTCCCAGGCCCTCTTGAACCCTAGGTCCATTTCTGCTTGCATCCCCTCCCCAACGGCAGCCGGGTCAGGCTGTTCAAATTCCAGCATTTTTTTTTGAACTTTTTTTTTTAAATTTATTTTTGGTTGTGTTGGGTCTTTGTTGCTGCACACAGGCTTTCTCTAGTTGTCTCGAGCGGGGACTACTTTTCGTTGCAGTGTGCAGGCTTCTCATTGCGGTGGCTTCTCTTGTTGCAGAACAGGGGCTCTAGGCATGTGGGCTTCAGTAGTTGTGGCACGTGGGCTCAGGAGTTGTGGCTTGCGGGCTCTAGATCGCAGGCTCAGGAGTTGTGGCACACGGGCTTAGCTGCTCCATGGCATGTGGGATCTTCCCGGACCAGGGCTTGAACCCATGTCCCCTGCATTGGCAGGCAGATCCTTAACCACTGCGCCACCATGGAAGTCGGCATTATTTATTTATTTATTTTTTGCGTTACGCGGGCTTCTCACTGTTGTGGCCTCTCCCGTTGCGGAGCACAGGCTCCGGACGCGCAGGCTCAGCGGCCATGGCTCATGGGCCCAGCCGCTCCGCGGCATGTGGGATCTTCCCAGACCGGGGCACGAACCCGAGTCCCCTGCATCAGCAGGCGGACTCTCAACCACTGCGTCACCAGGGAAGCCCAAGTCCGCATTTTTTAAACAGGCTTTTTCACATGTCCTTTCCTCAGGCTCATCTCTTTAGCTAGATTAATTCCTCACTCCATCCTGCTGCCCCACCCCACCCCCGCCCCAATCCACCTAGAGAACACTTAGTCATCTTCAGGACACAGTCACCTAGGTGCCTTTCCTCACTCCCCCCACCCCCACCAGATAGGATTGGCATCGCCACACTTTGGGCCCCATGATGTCCTCTATTTGCCTCCATCACAGTGCTTTTATCCTTTGCACTCCTCTGTTGACCTGCTGACTGCCCGCCCCTGGACTATAAATCCCTTGAGGACAAGATCCACGCCTTATTAATCTCCAGCTCTTTAAAGCCTGGCACACTCAGCAAAGGCTCTTTAAATAGCCTGTGGATTCCTGAAGCACTGGTGACAAAGCAGAGGGTTAGGTGGCCCCAGCCTGACTGTTTCTGGAGGCCTCCCACAATGATGGTGCCCAGGACTGCTCTGGATCCTCCAGGGCACCTGCAGAAGCACTGCCCCCACTTTCCCCTGTGTCCTGACTGAGCTGTACAGCCTCCGGCCTCCCCTGCCCGTTCTCTGGCTCACCCACCCACGTTCCCAGCCAGATCCCCCCTCCACAGAGTCAACAGGGAGCACTCAGTGGAGTTCATTACTTAACAGTCAATGGCCTAGACTCCCATCTCCCCTCAGAGTCCACAGAGGCTGTTTGGAGCCCAGCCCCGGTTCCTGTAAGTGGAAAGCAAATTGCACTCATTCCCAAGATGAATCATTTTGTTTTAATCGCCCGTCCTTTTGCTGGCACGGCCACTGCCACGGCTGCCTGCTCTGCCTTTTGGCCGTCTGTTGGCAGGATGCCCTCCCAGGCCCTGCTAATAACCAAGAGGAGAGGTACAAGGAGGAGGAAGGAGAGGGAGCCCCCTAGAAGGAGCAGGTAGTGTGCAGCAATGAGCCAAAGCTTATGAAAATGACACCACTGTCCTTCTGGAACCCAAGCAAAGATTCCAAACAGGCAGAGAGCAGCTTCCAACTTGCGGCGCCCTTGGGGGGCTGCTCCAGAGACCAGATGGCTAACGTGGTGGAAGCACCCCACCTCTCCCAGCCTCTAAGGAGAGCCTCCCCACCTGGAGTTCCTCTGAGCTGGATGGGCTGGGTGACCCGGGAGACCATGGGAGGAGGAGACTAACAATGAACAGGGAAATTGCAAGACCCAGAATTAGTTCCCTGGATTCTGGTATGAAATGGGTAGCAGGTAGGGAGAAGCAAATCTACACCCATTTTCCTTCTCAGGCAGCGATTCCAGGAGACCATGTAGAATGGCAGCCATGTTTTCTTCCCACCTACAGGAGGGCTCATTCTAGATCTGTGGGGGAGAGTCCAGCCTGCCGTCGGCAAGAGGCTGCCCAGGTTCCAGCCTCTGCCACGGTGCTGGCACTGGGCCCCACAGACTATTGGCACTGAAGCCTAGGGCGCAGACTGTGCCACTGAATGAAGTGCTTGTGGCCACCTGGAGCCTAAGGAGGTGCTCGCCCCTCCACAGTGGGATGGACTTGTAACCTTGCTCAGGTCCTAAGCTGGCTGGAAAGGGGTTACGTAGGGACGGGAATTCTTTGCAAGGGAAACAGGAAGATTGAATGACCCAGAGGACACTGGTCTCCCTTTCTGACCAGTTTGCCAGTCAGGAGGCACCCAAGGTGCCTGCGGCAGAGGAATGACCTCTGGAGGACTCTTCCTGCCCAAGGTGCTCAAGGTGCTTCACAAACATGACCTGGACCGGGAGGGTACGGAAACTGTTCTCTCCGCACCTGGTAACCGAGCCTCTGGGAGAGGTTCCCTCCACCCCAGCCCAGCCATCTCTAAAGAGTTTGTGGGGTTGAGAGGAAACACCTGTTTGCAATAATTTACTCTGCAGTGGCAAGCCTCGAGTGGCCGTGTTTGGAGTTTGCCAAGAAGAACCCTGTCCTCCACTGTGCTTTGCTCCACCAGAGGAAGGGATGGTCTGGTATTTCCACAGCAGGGTACTGAGCCTGCTGGGAAGCCAGGACCCCAAGGAAGCTGTGTGAGAACATCCAGAACCTGCATCTCTCCATGTGCTGTGCACACTGCTGCCAGGAGCAAGTGCAGGGGCAGAGAGGTGTGGGCTTCCTGGGAAAGGATGTCTCTCTGAGGGAAGAAAGGATGGGAGACTCATTCAACAAATATTTTTCGAGGGTCTACTATGCACCAGGCACTGTTCCGGCACAACTGTGCACAAAACAGGCAAAGTCCCTGCCTCATGGAGCTTACATTCTACTGCAAGTTCGATTCTGGAAGGTCAGAATTGTTCCAGGCCTTGAGAAATAGCCCCTGAGCTCCCACCAAGGAGGAATTGAAGCCTTGAGAGGAAGAGTGAGTGAGGAGTAAGCCCCAGCCTCCCAATCAGCAGCAGGAGAGGAGAGAATGGACATAGGCTGTGACTCCAGTCCAGTATCCTTCCCAGAGCGCCTGTCAAGGGCAAGGGTTTCTGTGCTGATTGGGGAAGATGAAGAGCAGTGTTGAGTCCCCTCCTCCCTCCCTCTTCCTCCCCCTCCTCCCCCTCCAAGCCTGTTCCACAAGTCTCCAGCTGACTGTCTGCTCCATTCCTGGCTTGGAGTCTTGAGTCAGTGACAGCCAGGAGGCCCTGTAAACTGTTTCCTTGACGCAACGACTCCAAGACAGCCCCTGGGGATAGAAACTCAGAGGGAATGTGGACCTGAGTTCCAAAGGCCCAGATGGAGGAAAGGTAAACAGGGAGAAGCTGTGGGAGGCAAGGAGTTACCCTTAGACTGCAGCTGCCTAGGTTAAACTACAGAGATAAGGTGTGTGAAAGCTCCCAGCAGAGCGCCTGATATGTCAGCGCTCAATAAATACTAATCTTCCTCCTTCCCTCCCTCCCTCCCTTTCTTCCTTCCTTCCTTCCTCATCTCCACTGGACAAGCCTCCATTTCAAATGCCCTATTAATCATTTGCAACATCACTGATAGTAATAAGATTCATAAAAACTGAAATTGTAGGAGGTTTACCCCACCCTTCTGGCTTCAGATCGGAGAGCTACATATCCCACCTTCTGTTGGGAAAGAGGAAGCACTATCCTTTGGAATTCTCTCGCCCCCATTTAGGCTTTCCATTCAGATTATCTCACTCCTTTGGATGTCCTCAAGAAACACGAGTGTCTCACCTGCCCAGAATGTGGCTGAGATATGGATGAACAGGCGACCATGCCCAGCCTCCTTAATGCTTGCTTTCCTCGGCTGCAGTTCCAAGGCCCCCACTTGGCAGGTGTCAGACAAAACGCCAAGGACCTCTGTGTCCATGCTGGGTCCTAGCATCTGATCTCAGGCCCTGGCCTCCTCTCTGCCCCTTTTCTGATGTTCATGCACTGCTAATGGATCTCTCCTGCATGAATTCTTAGCACCTGCAGATACATGCCTTGATTTGGATAAAATCTTTATGTATTGCCATTGATTTTAAAGATACCAACAGGAGCAAGTTTAACCTCTAATGTGATATAACAGTAGCTCCAGATCACAAAACACACCAACCTCCCAAAGGAATTCTGAGCGCTTACCAAGTTCTTCTCTGTGCACGCAACTGTTGCCCCCAGTCCCGGGAAAGTAAGACAAAGTGAAGCCAATGTTTGTTGGGGAAGCAAGGTGACAAGGGGATGGGGTGGGGTGTGCTTATTTGAGAGGGTGGGAGAGAGGGGTTAATGTTTGGAAGCAATCGGTAAATGCATCTTTTTCCATTCTTCCTCCTGGGGCAGGCAGACACACGGTGAGAAGAGGAAAGCAGACCTCCCCCACCCCCTGCCCATGGCAGTCTTGGCTATCGTCAGGCCTGGGCTGGGTGCCCAGAAGATGTGGGTGCAAACCTCTCCCACACTCTCCTGCACCCTCCAAGCTTCCAGTGGTTTCCTGCCTGCCTCTGTCTCTTCCCTGCCACACCTCCCCATCCTCTTCAGTACCAATTTACTTCTCCCCTTGTCAGCCATACTCTTAAAAGCTTGAGGGGTGTCACTCTTAGAAGCTGGAGACGGGGTGACCAAGGACAACTTGGTCCCTTCCCTACCAGCCCTCCTTGCCCTTTTCAGCCAAGTCTTAGTTTCTGCCTTGCATTGGCCCCATCCATCTCTCCGTGAAGGGCCCTCCTCTGTCAGCCTGCTGCTCTGGCCAGCTTGCTTTAGTATCTGGCTCTTGGTCTCAGCAGGAAGTGATCTGTCCATCCTTAGGCTCAGCGGCCTTCCCCCTGCAGCCCCCAGGTCAGCCTTGCAGACAGGCCCTTCCACAGCATTCCTTGCCTGCCTCTCAGCCTCACTCCCCTCTTCTTTTATTCTATTTCTTCATCTCCCTTTATGGTGTTTGGAAACTTGCTTTCAGTCAGACCAGTGGTTCTCTTCTGTATGCACGCAGCCCCTCGTCTGACCAGTCTCACTATACAGCCAGACAGAATGATCCATTATCAGGAGCAAGTGAGTGGAGTGACTGCATAAAACCACCGAGGGCTGGTGAGCTGTTTCAATAGCT
This sequence comes from Grampus griseus, assembly GCF_964374135.1. NCBI lineage: Eukaryota > Metazoa > Chordata > Mammalia > Artiodactyla > Delphinidae > Grampus > Grampus griseus. The sequence goes on from NC_139017.1 coordinate 61,378,633, forward strand.
CTTATTGATGCCAATGAGCTAATCTTCCAACTTATTTAAAATCCCACCAGATAGGGGTATGGGGGCCAAGCTGAGGACTGGAGACAGAAGGGCTCTGCATTTGAACTCTGACTTTGTTACTCCCAGATGTGTCTGTCTGGCTAAAATGCTAGGTTTCTCAGGGGTTCCCTACTCTGATAGAGAAAAGTAGTGATTTTGTCCTCTGGTTTCCCAGACGTCGTAAGAGGACATATAGATCTTCATAAAGTGCTTTGGAGGTGTCTTTGGAGGTTTTTGGAAGAAGAAGCTGATGAATTTGCTCCAGGCTCTCACCACCTTCCTGCCAGCCCAGGACTCCCAGCAGGAGGCAAGTTTCCCAATCAGTCAAAACCATGCTCAACCCCCATCCCCACCCCCACCCCACTGGGCACCCTACATGCCCAGAAGGCAGGATATAGGGAAAAGGTAAGGAGCCCTTAAGGGGCTCCATGCTGGGGACATATGGCCTCTGCCCTGGAAATTTCCAGTCTGATCCCTGCTTTCTGAGACGGCTACCTGCAGAGAACCAAGGGCTACGTGAGGGCAAAGGGCCAGAAGCTTGCCCAGATTATTCTCATCCGAGGCAACCAAGGCTTCTCTGACAGTCAGAGGGGAAGACTTGGATGCTGGTGTGTGCTGGCCAAGCTTGCCACAGGCTGGCCCATCCGCGCCCATTCCAAAGTGCTGCAAGGGGCTGAGAGCCCGGCCCAGCCTGGGCTGCTGCAGTAGGAGGGAGGAGGGACAAGGAGAGAAGAATGGCAAGAAGGTGGGAAGGTGCCAACCTGGTGATCCCAGTTTTAGCTGCTGAGCTTCCCTGGAAAAGGAAAAATTCAGGAGAAAGCCAGGGAAAGTTTGGATGTAAGGAATCCCCTGCTCTGTCACAACTATCCCCACAGAACCCAGCAAAAAAGAACCTCATTAAAACATATGTTGGGTGAGCTTTGGTGAATCAGTTCCTAAAAACTACCCATCCTTCTGGCCCTCCTCCCTGCAGGCTGGGCTGTTACCAGCCTCATCAGAGAGGAAAGCAGAGTTTCTCCCCATTTGATTCCATCTGGGCCCGGGCCTCTCCGCAGCCAATTTGCAGCATCACAGTGCAAAACGATGCAGCTGAGCCCAGCCAAATCCAAGGTCCCAGATCCCATCCCCTGATCAGCAGGAGAGCTAGATGGGCCCTCAGGCCACAGAAGAGAAACACCTCAGAAGGACCAAGAGGGTTTGTTAATAATAACAGTCGGGGCGGGACTTCCCTGGTGGCACAGTGATGAAGAATCCGCCTGCCAATGCAGGGGACACGGGTTCAAGCCCTGTTCCGTGAAGTTCCCACATGCCACGGAGCAACTAAGCCTGTGCGCCACAACTACTGAGCCTGTGCTCGAGAGCCCGCAAACCACAACTGCTGAAGCCCACGCGCCTAGAGCCCGTGCTCCGCAGCAAGAGAAGCCACTGCAATGAGAAGCCTGCGCACCGCAACAAAAGAGAAGACCCAGCTCACGGCAACTAGAGAAAAGCCCACGCGTAGCAACGAAGACCCAATGCAGCCAAAAATAAACAAATAAAAATTAATTAATTAATTTTAAAAAAAACAGTCGGGGTATGGCCCTGGGTCTCATGTATATACATACACATACGCTCCCATTTACACAGATTTACAAAAACATGTCTTTTTCAGGTACAATTTAATTTTTAACTTTTTTTTTTCTTTTTGGCCACGCCGTGTGGCATGTGGGATCTTAGTTCACACATAGACTCATAAAAGCAGAGATGCATACTTTAAGATCCTGATGTACCCTCCCCCCCCACCCCCACATACGAGAAAGTCAAATGAAATCACTCACCTTCTACCCCACCTCACCTTGCCTCTCCCTCCTGCAGGGTGGGCTTCTCCCAAAAAGCAGTCTAGGGGGCTCAGGGCTAGGGGAGTAACTGCACCATTTGCATTTTTTCCAGGAGGGGAGTGGCACCAGCAGCCCAAGAATCTGCATGTCCCAGAGACTGACAGTCTGACATCCTTGGATTTGACCCAGTTGCTCTGGGGAAACCTGTCTTCCTGCTGTCCCTTCCCTACCAATCTAATTTCATTATGATGGTTCTTGACTCCAACCTGTGAAACTAAATGCACAGTTCCTGAACGCAGCACAACCTGGGTACCCTCACCTGCCCTCTGAGAGGACCTGGGCCATTATTCTCTATCTTGGTGTCCGCGCCCCCCCCCCAGTCCTCTTTTCAATCCCTGCTGTATACTCACCTCCTCCAAGAAGTCTTCTCTGATTAAATCTGTTTTGTTCTAAATGGCACGGCTCTTCAGTGCTCAGGAAGAAAATTGCTTTCTATTTATTGCTTGTTTTCTGAGCTTGTGTCAGGTCTGACTCATGAGAGTGCTGACTCTCCCATTAGATGAGAGCTTCCTAATCCTCCAAACAACGTCCCCTCCCTCCAGGGTCCTGCAGATCCTGACCTGGGAGTGGACTCAGAGAAGGAGTCCATTGCCTGGATGACACGATTTTCAAGGCCTTGCTGTTGGTTTGCAGAGGACCCTGATGGAGACTGGGGCCCTTGGGAAGTAGGAGCAATAACCATGGGATAGGAGCCATTTGGGTTCCAAGAGTTAAGAGCTGTTCCCAGAAATGACTGATTATCAAACATGGCCTCCGTGGACAGCAGCTACCTGTCTGGTTTCTTTTCGCTCATTTCCTTGAATGCACTAAGGAGGATCATCCTATGCCTTGAATAGAGGAATGTGAAACAGAGCCAGCAAGGTGAGAAGTACAGTCACACAGAGGCCCTGGAGGGTAGGAATCAGGAGAAAGAAGGAGGGAAAGAAGAAGGGAGGGAGGGGGTGGAGAGGAAGATAATTAAGAAAGTGGGTTGGGGGAAAGGTAATGAGAGAAACAGAAAGGGGAGAAAGAAAAACTGACAAAAAAAAAAAAGAGCTATGACAGAATCAGAAACGAGACGACACAGAAACAGACTAAGACAAGGACAAAGATATAAGAACATCTCCATCAGGAGCTTCAAGAAGCTTCTCGGGAATTGAACTGCTCAGGATGGGGGCTGGGGACTTTAGGATTTTAGCACCAATTATGGACCAGCTGCATTCTGTACATCAGATCATTTACCCATGCAATGCCCCATGAGGTAGGCACTATCATTATTGCCTTTTTACAGATCAGGGAACCCCAGAGTAGAGAGGTGAAGTGACACCCCCCTGTCACACAGCTGATATGTGTCAGGGCTCAGGTTCAAATCCAGGTCTGACCCCAAAGCTTGTGACCTTTGTGTCACGCTTCCCCAGCTATGAAAGCACCCTCACCTGGGCTGATTTTTCCCCAGCGTTTCAACTAACACTGATTAGGTGCCTGCTGTGTGCCCAGCGCCATCACAGGAGGGGTCTCTGCCCCCACAGAGTTTACAGTCTGACTGGGGGACTTCAGGAATGCTATAGGGTTGCTGCCCAGAGCCCAGAGAAGGAACAACGTCCCCGACAAAGCTGGAGGAAGAGCAGGTAGCGGGACGCCGCCTGGGTTGTGTTGGGGTCTTGGGAATTCCTTCTTCAAAGCTTTAAACTTAGGCTAGAACATCACCAATTTCCAGTACATTGCTGAAGTCTTGCCTACAGGCTTGAGGAAGGAGTCAGTGAACTCTCAATGTCACTAAACAAAATGTATTATGAACTATTCAGACATAGAGAAGGATACAACGAACAAGATCAGGAACAGGCGTGTAGCCCTTCTTCGCTTAAGAAATAAACCACCACGAATACCACCGTAGACCCCCTTGGTCTCTCTGCTGGCATGCTCCTCATCATGAGTGCTCGAGGTTAGCACTCTTCTGAATTTGGTGTGTACCAACCTCCAGGGTGTTCTCCACCCTAGGATTCCTGCCTCTCCTACGGGGAGAAGGCCAAAGAGGGCCTTGGTCAGCCTTCAGTGTGAGCACTCTATCCATCCAGAGCTGCCTGATAGGGCTCTCCCCACTGCCCGGCTTCGCGCTCTCTCCCTCCCTCTCTCTCTCTCTCCCTTCCCAGATGGCTGAGCAGACAATCAATATTTATGTGAATCCACCAGGCCAGCTGGACAGAGAGACCCAGCAGACAGAGGCAGAGTCGCCATCCCCAACATGGGCGGGTTTCAACTCAGACACAAAGCAGGTGACCCAGGTGCCTGGTGCCTCTGGCTAGACTGAGGTCAGCATGAGCCAGGAGCCAACCAGGCCCTGCCACTCCAGTGGCCAGATCTGATGTGAGCCCCTGCCAGACGTTTACAGGTCCCTTTCACTCTGGTGTTTAGCAGGGTGAGCTGCCTGGGTGAGGCTGAGGGGAAAATAATAAGCAGTTTATTCCCCCCTACAGAGCAAGGCAGCAATACAGCTGCATGGCTGATGGGAGCTTTGGAGAGGGGCCCATACTGCCCCAGGGCCCCAGTCCACCTACCAGCAGCCCTCTTAGCTCATCACACATCACTCTCCTGAAGGGACACCCCGCCTCCCCTCAGTGTGGCCTCTTGGTTCTGGTCCCACTAACCTAGCTCCAGCCTCCTCAGGAAGCCTTTCTTAGTTGAGCCTCCCTGGCCTTGAGCACTCATGCCCCATGTTCATTCAGTTCTCACAAAATTAGTTGGCACAGTGGTAATTTCTCTTATGAAAATACAGCCTTATGTGCCATGAATGATCTTCCCTGCTACAGTATAAGCTTCTAGAAAGCAGGGACCATGGCTGATCCATTCTGTGCATCTTTCACAACCATTTTCACAAGTGGCTCCATAAGTGTTTGTTGAATGACTGAATGATCTCTGCCCCCACATTTGCCTGAGGGTTTCTCAAGGATGGAGCCACCCATGTCTTATCTTTTCTTAGAATCTCCCAATAGAACCAATAAAGGGATACCCATTCCTGATTGTTGAGTGAGTGGAGAAAAACCCCAGAAAAGTCTCTGCAGCTAGCCCACTCAGCCTCTCTTCCCTACCCAGTGCTCACCTGCCCACCCATAGGTCCCTCCCAAGCAGCAGGAGCAGAACTAGCACAGCCTCATCATGTTCCTTTGAAACCCCTGGAGGATCCTGTTTTGGTTTGACTTGACTTGAGGCCCATTTCAGTCTCCACAACTGTCTGTAACACAACCATCCTAAGAAAAAGAAAGTGTGCTTCAGGCAGCTTTCCTGCTAACACAGTGCTTTTACTGTATATTTGATCATCACAGGTGCATCTCCATTCTACAGATGAGAAAACTGAGGCTAAGGGAGTTGGAGTGAAGGACCTGGAGCTCACAGTTTGGACAGATATCTTCTGACTCCAGCCTGCCAGGTCACCTGGCAGCCCTCTGCCTCTCTCCCCACCTGATGTGGGGGTCACACAAAGTGCAACCTCCAGAAAGTCATCGCCTTTGGTCTGGAGAGAAAGTCTTTGAAGACAACTGAAAGCTCCTTGCAGAAAAGAAGATAGACATAGCCTTCAAGTTGGAGCAAGGCTGGGGTTGCCCTCAGGGTTTCTGGCCAGATGGAGACTTTTGGTGGGGCCCAGCAGTTCCCGGTGGAGGCCAGCTCTGCCCAGGCAAGAGGGCGCTGCTACTGAGCCAGCACAGCCAGCGTGATGAATTCCATACTTCCTCCTGCCCCGGCAACTCAGAGGACACCAGGTTTTCAAGCGGCACAGGTATGCTCAGGGATGCTCTGAACCAGTGAGGCATCAAGAAGCAGCGAGGCGTTCCTACTCCTGACCAGACATGAACAGCACCCAAGCTCTCCTTCTCTTTGTTTTTTCCAGGGCCCATGGTGGCACAGCTGCCACTTTCTGAGATTCAGCACAGAGAGGTACTCTAACTGCCTGCCTGCACCATCACCCGTCTTCCCCACGAGGAGGGAGAGTCCCTAGTTACATGTGTCAACTGGGATTCAATGAGGTGAAGTAACTTGTCTGAAGACCTGGAGCTGCGTCAGTGTGCAGATCCAAATCCAGGTTTTTCTAAAGCCAATATCAACAACCTCTCCACTGCTGCCCTAAACTGTCATCTCCACTTTCCTGCTCATTAAGACTGCACCTCGCCTAGGCCAGGACATTTGTTTTTAATTCTATTTCTTTATTTGTAATAGGTCATATATTCAAAAAGCCCAAAACTCATGTTACAAAAGAACATACCATGAAAAGTCTTCCTCCACTCTTGATCCCCAAACATGTAGTTACTCTTCCCAGAAGCAACTACTGTTACCTGTTTTCTATACCTCCTTCCATGGATACATTGTGCAAAAGAAGTAATTATGTATAAATATTCTTTTCCCCCTTTTAAAAGAAATGATCATATATTAAACACATTGCTCTGTGCTTGTATTTTTTTACTAAACAATGTGTTCCTGTAATTATTCCATATCCATACATAAAGTGTTCTCCACTTCTTTATTATCTTTTTTTAAGAATCAATTTTATTTATTTATTTTTGGTTGCATTGGGTCTTCATTGCAGCATGCGGGTTTCTCATTGCAGTGGCTTCTCTTGTTGCGGAGCACGGGCTTTAGGCATGCGGGCTTCAGTAGTGGCACACGGGCTTTGTTGCTCTGCGGCATGTGGGATCTTCCTAGAACAGGGATCGAACCCGTGTTCCCTGCATTGGCAGGTGGATTCTTAACCACTGCACCACCAGGGAAGTACCTCTCCACTTCTCTTGATGATTGCAGGGTATTCCATTGTCTACAAATCCATTTAACCAGTCCCCTATGATGGACACTAGGTCGTTTCCAATCCTTTGCTATGAAAAAGGATGTTACAGTGAGCAACTCTGTATACAAGGTCATTGTGCTCACGTGCAAGGACATCTGTAGGATAAATTCCTAGACATGAAATTGCTGAGTGGCAGGCTCTGGAATTAAACATTCCCAATGGGAAACAGAACAGAATGGTGAGGAAAAGACTGCTATCTTTCATCCTGGCTCTGTCACTAACCAGCTGGGTGACCTCCAGCAAGCTATATGACCTCACTGATCCTTGGTTCCCTAGTCTGTTAAAATATTTGCTTCCTTGTAGGGTAGCTATGAGGGGTCAAGTAAAAGGTAATGTATATAAAGTGCCAGGCACAAAGCCTGGCTCACGGGGGTAAGGAGGTGATGGAGCAGTGATCATCCCTGCCCCCCTCCCGCCCCATTCCCCATCCTGGGAAAGAGCTTCTCCCATCGACTTGTCCTTCTCGCCTTCTCTATCCCCCTCCTGTATGAATTTGTCATGCTCCCAGTGCCTGCTGCGCCATCTGCCTAGTACCACAGTTCTTTGTGTAGTTCAATATGTCTCTTTGCCCATCAGACAATAAGTTCCTAGAGCACCAAGACCCTCTTACTCTTTCTGAAACACCCCACCACCTGTCAGAGGTCCTGGCACACAGTAGAAGCTTGGTAAAAGTCTACTGAACTGGGCTTCCCTGGTGGCGCAGTGGTTGAGTGTCCACCTGCCGATGCAGGGGATGCAGGTTCCTGCCCCGGTCCGGGAAAATCCCACATGCCGCTGAGCGGCTGGGCCCATGAGCCATGGCCGCTGAGCCTGCTTGTCCGGAGCCTGGGCTCCGCAACAGGAGAGGCCACAACAGTGAGGCCGCGTACAGCAAAAAAAAAAAAGCGCCTACTGAACTGAAATCAGCTCTGGAAATTACTCCTCACGGTGCAGCCTCCTGGATTCTTGGTACCTTAGCAAAGACAGGTGTCACCTCCAGCTGTCAGGGTGAAGAGGCAGCCAGCCTCCCTGTGCCGCTCTCTGAGGTTTGGTAATCAGGAAAGGTTTTCCAAAGGTACCATATTTAAAATCCCCGCTTCTGCACCCCACCCCATCTCCCACACCACCCCCACACCCAGAGCCCAGTGTAAAGCGTTCAGATATGCCACCCCTGGGAAGGGGGTGGAGGATCCTCCCTGGCCCCTGTCCATCCCTTCCCTAGTGAGTCCCAGGTTTGGACAGCACACCACCGGGAAGATCATCGCTAGGGACCGTTGCCCAGAGAGCGTAGGGAGGTGGGAGGAAATCATTTCGATTTCTCTCTGGAAGCATAAATGCTTTTTTAATTGCTGTCAAAGGCGGCTCCTTAGGAATGTATTATTGATAGCGATTGAAATGAAAGAGACGGAAAAAAGCAGCAACCTCTCCCTTGCTGGCTCACTGCCCTCCCTCCCCTGTCCTCCCACCTACCTTCTTCCCTGGGGCCTGAGGTGGCCCACTCCTCAGAGCTCACAGGCCTCTTTCTCCACACCCCCCATCTCTCTCCCCCGCACCTGCCTCCTCCTTTCCTCTTCCCCAGCGTTCCTGACTTTCTGTCTGTCCCTCTGCCTGCCTTGCAGTAGCTCTGTCACTCTCACCCTCCGCCTCTTCCCTTAGCCTGTCTCCAGGTTCTCCAACCTCACGTCTTGCTTCTCCTCACCCTGCTGTAGATCCCTGGCCCACCTAAGTTCCTGCCATTCAGCCATTGCTTTATTCTCTCTCCTCCCTTCCTTTCCCATTCCAGCTCCTCTAACCACTGCGTTCTTACTTTCCCTTAGCCCCTCATTCTCTCCCTTTTCTGCCTGGGCTCCTTTTTTGGGGGCCTTGGACCCTCACCAACAAGGAGAAAGGCCAGGCTATCATGTGGTTTGAGCTGTTTCCTGACCACCAAACTTAGGATTTGAAAATTTTTATTTCCATCCTCCGATTGTACCTAGGCCTCTACCCATTCCCCAGATTCCCAGACTTTAATCTTCGGTTCGTGTCAGTCGGTCCACTGAACTTCTCTCTATCCTGCTGGCTGTGTTTGGGGCCAAAGCCAGCAGTACCCAGGGAAGCTGCTCCTGAGGATGCCAGGTGTAGAAAACCCCCACGCTCCCTGCACCACTCACACGGGTGTCTCTTATCCTGTGCCATCAGCGGCTTCTCCTGCAGTAGGTCTCAGTTGCACCTCTCTGTTTTAACTGGAAGATGCCCCGGGTTCAAGTGTGGGCCGGACCCAGTCTCTCCAGCAAGGGTCTCCTGTGCCTTTAAGAAAGCAGGAGCCTGGGGCTCCCCTGGTGGCGCAGAGGTTGGTTAAGAATCTGCCTGCCAGTGCAGGGGACACATGTTCGAGCCCTGCTCCCGGAAGATCCTACCTACACACCACGGAGCAACTAAGCCCGTGTGCCACAACTACTGAGCCCATGTGCCACAACTACTGAGCTTGTGTTCTAGAGTCCGTGCTCCTCAATGAGAAGCCACCGCAATGAGAAGCCCGCGCACTGCAACGAAGCTCTCCGCAACTAGAGAAAGCCCGCGCACAGCAACGAAGACCCAATGCAGCCAAAAATAAATAAATTAATTTTAAAACAGGAAAAAAAAGAAAGCAGGAGCCTGCAGGCAGCACCAGCTCCTCCCCTCCCCCTTCCCCGGCTAGGGGGAGGGGAGCAAAGATGGATATGCCCGCAGTGCCCCCTTCAGAGGAGCTCATAAATAATGGCTGATCTTCCCTCGGGGGACAGGAACCGTTCTGCTCTGTGGAGCCTGGGAAAAGGGTGACAAGGCTAATTTATCTATCTCCTCCTGTGCTCACACACCAGTGAGAGAACAAGCCACTTTCCCCTCTTTCCTTGCCCGGTACTCCCTCCCAGAATCTGTGAGAGAAAGGGAATGGGATGAGGAAGAGAAATGCACCAGTCTCCTGCTTCCCTGAGGCTTTGGATATGCCCACCCTTCACCACCGTCCCAAACTGGTTACAGAGCAGCCTCAGAGCAGCAGACACACCCACCCTCCCTCCAGATCTCCACTCACCTCTCACCCCACAGAGCCAGCGGCCATGGTCAGAGCCTACCCCACACCCCAAGGAGCCAGAGCACTTGCTGTGAAAGCAAACCTAGCTGCATATGATGCTCACGCAGTTTTAGGTTTTAGACCAAAATGCAGTGGACTCTCCAAACCCCTCTGACAGTCTTCCAGTTCCTTCTTCTCCTCCCATGTGCCTCAGCACCCCCTTCCCTCCCCACAGAACCACCCCCACATTGGGCTCTCCACAACCCACCAGTTCAGCCAGCTCACAGTTGGCTTCAGCTCAGCTGCTCTGCCCCGACTCATTTCCACATCAGTGCTGCCAGGTCATTGCTTCCACCTGCCTGTTACGTCCATGGCCTCCACAGGGAGGGGTTTGAAGCTAAGGAAGAAGATTTCTGAGGCTGCACTCTTTCACTATACTATGTCTTAATCCTACCCTCACTCGGGACAGGCCATCCTGAAGGGCACACCACCACCGTCATTACCACCCTACCCCCACCCAAGGCCAAAGGCAGACTGGCTGGGACCCTAGGCCCCTTAACTGCTGCCTTGGGGGTAAGGTAATGTCAGGTCTGGCTCCTAATGAAGATGTGGGGAGGCAGGCAGGGATCTGGAGAAGCGCACTGTCTCTGTGCTAGTCGTCACCGCAGCAGATAATCAATTAGCAAGGGCTTTCAGCAGTGGCCAGACCCCAGACCTGGGCCACCCCAACCTATCCCTATCCCAGGCGACCTCTGTTGTTCCCCCTGTGCTCCCTCCACCAAGCTAGCACGTTTCACCAGTCAGGACTGCTGAGATTTACTATCGTTCCCAAGGGCTGATTGATCTCTATCTCTCCAGCTCTCTTTCTCATCTCTTTCCCTGCAACTCTTTTCTGCATCTCTTCGTATTTTCTCCCCATTTCTTCCATTTCTTCTCTGCCTCTCCCCTGCTCTCTCTCTCTCCCTCAGACCCCGGCTGCCTCTTCTTTCTCCCTCCTTTCTTCCCTCCTCCCACTCTCCTCCAGGCTTCATTGCCCCCTCTCCTTAGTCCCTCCCCACCTCCCAAACCAGCACCACCTTGCCTCCCGTGACTATATTTAGCTCAGAGGCGGGGTTTTACAAAGGCGCCTCAGGAGCTGGCGTCTAGGCTTGAAGGGTCTGTCAGTGTTTCCATAAGAGGCTCAGCTGGAATGAGTTTATAAGTGAGCTGTTTCCTTTCCTTACCGGCACCAAGTCCTGGGCTGAGTGAGGGCGGGGAGGAGGGCTTCAAGTACATTGAAGCGTTCTCCCCAGAGGTGGGTAAGCTCTTCAGGAGAGAAAGAAACTGCAGGTTAATTTGGAGGGCAGCGACCAGGTGCCCAGGTGACCAGGCAAATTAGGACTCTGCCAGTCCGCCTGCTAATGCAGGAGACACAGGTTCGAGCCCTGGTCTGAGAAGATCCCACATGCCGCGGAGCAACTAAGCCCATGCGCCACAACTACCGAGCCTGCGCTCTAGAGCTCACGAGCCACAACTACTGAGCCCGCACGCCTAGAGCCCGCGCTCCGCAACAAGAGAAGCCACCGCAACGAGAAGCCCACGCACTGCAACGAAGAGTACCCCCGCCCTCCACAACTAGAGAAAGCCCGCGTGCAGCAACGAAGACCCAGTGCAGCCAAAAATAAATAAATCAAGTAATTTTTAAAAAAAATTAGGACTCTGCCATGGGTTAGGACTTTCAGGAGCCTAAGGATAGGGCCCATCCTAACCACAGAGCAAGCAGTAATGTGACCTGAGGGGAAGTGGCTCAAATGTCAGCTACTGGTGTGTGCCCAGACCTTACTGTGCATAAACATCCATCCATTCATTTCCTCCTGAGGTCTGGGGGATGGCTTGGAGTAAGAGGTAGGGCCAGCATTATAATGCCCCTTTTGCAGATGTAGAAATCAAGATCCAGAGGGAGAAGTAATCTGTCCAAGGTCACAGCTAATTATTTCATTCATTCACTCACTCCATCAGATATTTAGTGAGCACCTATTACCTACAGATGTCGTGTTCTATACTGGGCATACTCAGTGACAGCTAGAACCGGAACCCAGGGTCGGGATACACAGGCCCATGAGTTCTCTATGATGAAACCACAATGCAGCCTTCAGGCCAGAGTTATTGGTTCAGCTGCTAAGTGGTGGTTGAGCCTGAGCAGTAAGCAAAGCCACGGCCCTATATGGACCATCTCCAACACTTTCTTTGGCCTTTCCCCTCCCTGGCTTGAGAGGGGCCCCACTGCAGAGTTCCTTTGACAGGTGGGCAAAGAACAAGAGGAAAGAGAGCCTGAGCCAGCAGAATTCTTGGCTCCTTGGGCCTTTGTAGGTACTTTACCTTTCTAAGCCCAACCACAAATGCCATATTGACCACCGCACGGGAGGCCGGGTGGGGAGAAATCCTGACTGAGTTCAGAGCAGGGCTTCAGCAAATGAGAAGAGGTATGGGGCGGGGGGGGGGGGGGGGGCGGGGGCGGGCAGGGAGGACGGGATTCCATTCCATCCATTTTTCCACCTTTCTGTGACAGAGCAAGTTACTTCCCAGTTTCTCTCTAGTGCCACACCTATTTCTTCCTCCTTAGCTGGGAACGTCGTCGTTTATAACGTGAGATCTTGTGGATGGGTTAAAGGACCGGGGAGCCGGGAGAGTTGTTCGGGACTTGTAAGAAGGACCATGCGGTGACTGGATGTGCAGTTTCCCTAAGTCTCATCCATCCATCCATCCACTCAACCTAATTTACTGGACACCTAACAGACAAAAGCTGCCGTGCATTTTTCCTCTTTCTCTGGCTTCTTTCTCTTCACGAGATCTGCGGGTAGGAAGGGGGAGACTTTTTAGAGGTCATTTCTTCAGCAGATAGACTGATTTCCCCAGGTAGCTCGCACCTATAGTGAATAATCTTTGCCGCCCAGAAGCTTTTATTATGTTGAACCTGAAGGCCTCCAGCACCATCTAAGCTGTGTTCACCGCCTCCCTGACTCTTCCATTTCTCCTCTTTGCTGCCCTGGTTTTCATTTGTTTCCTCATTCTCATGGCTCCGGGACAGAGCTGTGGACTTCAAGTCAGAAAACTTCCTTTTGAATTCCAGCTCTGTCACTCACAGTGGAATGACCATAGCCTTCAATTCTTTGAGCCTCAGTTTCTTCCTCTGTAATGAGTATAATAATAATACCCAGTTGCTGTGAGGATCAAATGAGATAATGAATGGGACGCAGGTTTGTAAACTGCCACACTCGTGTGAAAGCTTAGCACTAATTTCCCCTGTTTGTTGGGCACCACAGAGAGAGGAGCCGGGAAAGCAGCAGAACTCCAGGTCAATGCATCTGAATTGGAACTCTGCCCTCTGGCTCTCCTGGCGACCCTGGGAAAGTGGCATAACCTCTGAGCCTCGGTTTCCCCATCCGAAAAGGAGGAGTCATTAGACCCATTTGCGTCCCCTAGCTGAGGAGGTGAGTTGCTCATAATCAGTGTTGCTCAGTCTCTTTCAGAGACACTTCTGAGCTCACCACTGTCAATTACAGTTTATTGAGCACACAGATGCAGTCTCCTGGGCTGGATAAACAGATCTTTCAAAGGTCTAGGCCTAGCCCAGCCCTGCCAAGGAGCACAGCAAGGTACCTTCTCACCACACATGGCCTCTGCTCCTGGATGAACTGACCTGAGCAGAAATGACAACTGGGTCTCTCTCCTGGCACAGGCCACCAAAGCCAGTGAGACCCTAAATGATCAGAAAGAAGGAAGGGGTTCCTCATCATATCTGGGTCCTCTCTTCTGTGGAGATCTACTGACCTCTCCTTCTCAATGTGCTTTCTGCTTCTGCTGTCCTCCTGGAGGTGTCTCAAGGTGACATCGTGGCAGGAACCTCCTAACTGGTCCTCACAGCTTTGGCCTCGCTTTTCTCCCATCCATCCCACTCACTGCTGTTGAATCAATCTTCCTAAAATACTCCTGTAGCCTCTTGGTTTCCTGCTTGGCACCATGATTCCCCATGGCCTAAAGGATAAAGTTCAAGCTGGATGAGGTCTGACGTAGAGGGAAAAACAATTTCAGAACCAAGAGAATCCTGGCTCTGCCCTTGACTGGAAGGTTACTGCAACCTGTCTGAGTGTCAGTTTCCTCAACTGCCAAATGAGGCCCATAGTACTGATATCCTAATACTGTGATTCAACTTTAAAATACATATAAGGCACTGTGCCTAGGCCATGGAAGTCACTCAGTACGCATTAGTCCCCTTCTGCTTTCCTCGCTGTTACTTCCCTCCACATCCCTCCACAAGACGCACAGAGTGCACCTAACTGCAACCGCACCCTGGGAATTCTGGGAGACAACCAATACACCATGTTTACAAGGGCCAGGAGAGGGCCACTGAGAAGAAGGTAAAGGGCTTTGGGATAATGAGCAGGCTTCTGGCACATCAGGCTTAAGGCTTTAATCGAAAAGGGAAGATAAAACTTGTTCCAAGTACTGTGAGCATATGGGGAGCTCCAGAAAGGCAAGAAACTCACCTGAAATGACAACTCCTGTTCTTGATGTAGAAGAAAGGCTTTTTTAGATAACTGAGCACATCACTTAAATGGCCTTGGCTCAGCTCTTGGGGAACCTGGTCCATGTTCTTTTAAAGAAGAAACTAAAACCAAAAACCAAAACAAATGAACAAACAAACAAAAAAAACAGGCAATATTAGCTACAGAGTTCCTGCTCCAGCAGCCAAGAGCCCCGAGGAGCCCGCGGACATGGGGCCAGTGGGCGCAGCAACATCAAGATGACTTCATTTACTGAGTTATCAGAAACCACGATGTCTGCCAAGAAGGAGTATGAGTCACCAGGACCCACAGAAAGGAGGGCCAGGGGTGGGGTGGGGTAGGCAGCATGACAGGGTAAGAAAAGCAAGTATTCTGAGGACACACAGGTTCAAATACTGACAGAGCTCTGGGGCCTTAAAGTCTCTGCGCCTCAGCTTCCTTATCTTTAAAAACCCGGGATAACCTAAATGCCGATTGCATAGCATTGTTTTAGGGATTAAATGAATTAATCTGTGCAAAAGACTTCAGCAATAAATGTTACTTATTTTGACAGCTGAGTTCTTAATTTTCCCCAAAGTTAGAGAAAGAAGGGTCACATTATCTCCTCATCTTCCACTGCCCCTGACAAGAATCCTTGGCTTCAATTAGACGGACCTCAACTCTGATATTCTTCAGAGGGATTTTGCTCCCCGAAGTCTGGGCCTCCCTGAGTTCCAGCCACTCCCTGGAAAGTCAGACCCACTTGGTCCAGATCCTTCAAAACTTCAAGACCTGCATCAATCCAGACAGACTTTCCCTGACAATCCCAGTGCCAGGCATCTTGCCATCCTCGGAACACCCACAGCACTTCCCTTCTGATTCAAGCAACGACAAATCACAGACCATATTCTGGGACATTCTTTGTCATTCACATCTCATTTTATTATGCTGTTGGGTAATTTTCATGGGTGTAAGTTTTTACAGCCAGCTACACCATAGACTTTTTTTTGTTTTTCTTTTAAAGAAGATGTTGGGGGTAGGAGTTTATTAATTAATTTATTTATTTTTGCTGTGTTGCGTCTTCTTTTCTGTGCGAGGGCTTTCTCTAGGTGCGGCGAACGGGGGCCACTCTTCATCACGGTGCGCGGGCCCCTCACTATGGCGGCCTCTCTTGTTGCGGAGCACAGGCTCCAGACGCACAGGCTCAGTAGTTGTGGCTCACGGGCCTAGTTGCTCCACGGCATGTAGGATCCTCCCAGACCAGGGCTCGAACCCGTGTCCCCTGCTTTAGCAGGCAGACTCTCAACCACTGCGCCACCAGGAAAGCCCCCCCACCATAGCCTTTTAATAACTCTTCCTGCAGCTACAACAAAACTAGTCACATACTTGATGCTAAAGCTATTTTGAATGAGCAAAGGAGCTGAGCTTAGCTAGACCATTAGGCTAATGAGATCAGGGCTTAGGGTCCAGGCTATAGATGGTTCTCAGAGTCCAGGCCACCCAGGCTGTTCTGTGCTGCTGGTCAGTCAAGGATGGGACAAGTGAGCATGAATGAACCTTCCACCACTTCCCACCACCACAGCCAGAACAAAGGCACCTGCCCTGCAGAGGGGGCGCAGAGCCTTTTCCTCCTTCACCTTACTGCTTTCTGTGATACTGATCTAGTTCAAAGCGACTGGGACCTTGTAGGAGAGGAAACGACCAGATGGAACCGGATTGAGACAGCAATGCAGATGCTGCTGCACAGACTAGGGCTGGAGAAAACCTCAGGCAGGCTAGGACTAGAGTCCAAAAGAACAAGTGTCTCTGTGCTAATGTGAAAGTAGATGGTGCTGGGTATCTAATCAGCCTGATAGGGCACAGCAGCGGGTAATGCAGGGGGCAGCCAATTGTTTGGAGTCCATGAGGGTGGTGGCTACTGGGAGAGCAGTTGAAATACAGAAGGACCCCAGCCAAGGTAGCATCCAGGCTTGGGGAGGCACCTGTGGACTGGGCCACAATCGAGCTGAAGACGGAAAGGCACTGGTTCCCTGTCTGATTGGAAAGGGCTCCCAGAGGGGACACAGGAGCCTGGTGGGTGTGGCTGACTCATTAGTCCTAGGTTGGAACATTCTTCAGCTTCCCTCCCTCAGGCATTTCTAGCTAGGATATTCTTTCTTTCATCTCAGCACAGGCCAGAGGGGAAGAATATTGTGGAGATAATTAATACAAGCCCTGCTTCTCTCAACGGTAATTCAAAAACTGGATATGGCCAGAAGCCAAGAAAGGTACAGGAACCAGGGAAGACGGAGGGAAGGAACAGACAAAAGGAGTGACTGACAAATCTGTCTGCAATACACCGAAGAGTCCTGTTAGTCTAATGCATTAAAACAATACCTTGCATGTAGAGAAATCCCCTAATAGGGTGACCTGTCCAAAGAGTGACCTTTAGATGTGATAATGCATACCTGCAAAATTTCAGGTCCTTTGCTCTTGTGGGTAAAACCACACCCAGCTGATTTCCTGAATGGTGGGATCTTGGATAGAAAAGGATAGAAGCAAGACCTCCAGGTATTGTGGAGTTTTGAGGCAAAGAGTACAGTTATTTCAGTATCAGGAGTCAGAAGGTGCAGGGTGGACAACATCTCAAGAGGCTGTACAATTGCCCATTGACGGACTGCTACTCCCTCACCCAGTCTTAGTAACCTACCATCCTTAGGGCTGTTCCTGGGAGTCAGTGCAGCTGGGGCCACCCTAAACTGAGGACTTTGCTTCTGAATCCCTCCATGGCCTCACCTGCCCCATCAGGACAGTAGTGTCTGGAGGCTTGCCGCTTCCTCCATCATCTATACACTCTTATCCTGATGAAGTCAGGCTAAACCAAACTCCAAGGACAGCCTGGAAGGGGAAAGGAAGTAAGAAAAGGTCAGTGTATAGCAGGAGATGTAGGAGGAAGAAGAATTCACTCCTGAAAAATCTGAAAGTGAAATCAAGAAAACACTCCCATTTACCATTGCAACAAAAAGAATAAAATATCTAGGAATAAACCTACCTAAGGAGACAAAAGACCTGTATGCAGAAAACTATAAGACACTGATGAAAGAAATTAAAGATGATACAAATAGATGGAGACATATACCATGTTCTTGGATTGGAAGAATCAACATTGTGAAAATGACTCTACTACCCAAAGCAATCTATAGATTCAATGCAATCCCTATCAAACTACCACTGGCATTTTTCACAGAACTAGAACAAAAAATTTCGCAATTTGTATGGAAACACAAAAGACCCCGAATAGCCAAAGCAATCTTGAGAACAAAAAAAGGAACTGGAGGAATCAGGCTCCCTGACTTCAGACTATACTACAAAGCTACAGTTATCAAGACGGTATGGTACTGGCACAAAAACAGAAAGATAGATCAATGGAACAGGATAGAAAGCCCAGAGATAAACCCATGCACATATGGACACCTTATCTTTGATAAAGGTGGCAGGAATGTACAGTGGAAAAAGGACAGCCTCTTCAATAAGTGGTGCTGGGAAAACTGGACAGGTACATGTAAAAGAATGAAATTAGAACACTCCCTAACACCATACACAAAAATAAGCTCAAAATGGATTAAAGACCTAAATATAAGGCCAGAAACTATCAAACTATTAGAGGAAAACATAGGCAGAACACTCTATGACATAAATCACAGCAAGATTCTTTCTGACCCACCCCCTAGAGTAATGGAAATAAAAACAAAAATAAACAGATGGGACCTAATGAAACTTCAAAGCTTTTGCACAGCAAAGGAAACCATAAACAAGACCAAAAGACAACCCTCAGAATGGGAGAAAATATTTGCAAATGAAGCAACCGACAAAGGATTAATCTCCAAAATTTACAAGCAGCTCATGCAGCTCAACAACAAAAAAACAAACAACCCAATCCAAAAATGGGCAGAAGACCTAAATAGACATTTCTCCAAAGAAGATATACAGACTGCCAACAAACACATGAAAGAATGCTCAACATCATTAATCATTAGAGAAATGCAAATCAAAACTACAATGAGATATCATCTCACACCAGTCAGAATGGCCATCATCAAAAAATCTAGAAACAATAAATGCTGGAGAGGGTGTGGAGAAAAGGGAACCCTCTTGCACTGCTGGTGGGAATGTGAATTGGTTCAGCCACTATGGAGAACAGTATGGAGGTTCCTTAAAAAACTACAAATAGAACTACCATATGACTCAGCAATCCCACTACTGGGCATATACCCTGAGAAAACCGAAATTCAGAAAGAGTCATGTACCAAAATGTTCATCGCAGCTCTATTTACAATAGCCCGGAGATGGAAACAACCTAAGTGCCCATCATCGGATGAATGGATAAAGAAGATGTGGCACATATATACAATGGAATATTACTCAGCCATAAAAAGAAACGAAATTGAGCTATTTGTAATGAGGTGGATAGACCTAGAGTCTGTCATACACAGTGAAGTAAGTCAGAAAGAAAAAGACAAATACAGTATGCTAACACATATATATGGAATTTAAGAAAAAAAAATGTCATGAAGAACCTAGGGGTAAGGCAGGAATAAAGACGCAGACCTCCTAGAGAACGGACTTGAGGTTATGGGGAGGGGGAAGGGTGAGCTGTGACGGGGCGAGAGAGAGTCATGGACATATACACACTAACAAACGTAGTAAGGTAGATAGCTAGTGGGAAGCAGCCGCATGGCACAGGGATATTGGCTCGGTGCTTTGTGACAGCCTGGAGGGGTGGGATAGGGAGGGTGGGAGGGAGGGAGACGCAAGAGGGAAGAGATATGGGAACATATGTATATGTATAACTGATTCACTTTGTTGTAAAGCAGAAACTAACACACCATTGTAAAGTAATTATACCCCAATAAAGATGTTAAAAAAAAAAAAAAAAAGAATTCACTCCTGTTCCCTGAGCCTAGTGGGAAAAGGCAACTTTTTTTTTTTTTTTTAATGAATATGGGCCTCAGGTCCAATATTAGTCAGGACTTTTCCCACTGCAATGAAAAGAACCCATCTATACCTGGCCTGAGCAAAATCCATGAGTATATCAGGCCTGGCTGCATACAGAGATCTCATAACATGGTCAGGACTGGTTTCTTTCCCACTTGCAGCTGGACTTTCTACATTGGCTCCACTCTCCTGGAAGCATTGACAAGATGGCCCCACAACTCCAGGTGTTAATCCTACTAGCTTCGATTCTACCAGAAGGGATTTCGACCAAAGTCCCAGAATTGGATCTCATTGCCAGGTTTGGAGTCAGGAGTGGGGTCAACTGTTCCCAAACTGCAAGATTTTAGCATGAGGAAGCAGTGATTTTTCAAAGAAAAATCAAAGTGCTGTTACCAGAAGCAGACAAACATACAAATGACCACTACTGACCCTATCTTTAATCAGTGGGTCAAGTTTCCTTAATATGAAAACATCCAATTTAACTACTAAAGTATGTTTCAGGGGGTTTCCCTGGTGGCACAGTGGTTGAGAGTCCGCCTGCCAATGCAGGGGACACGAGTTCGTGCCCCGGTCCGGGAAGATCCCACATGCCGTGGAGCGGCTGGGCCCGTGAGCCATGGACGCTGAGCCTGCGCGTCCGGAGGCTGTGCTCCCCAACGCGAGAGGCCACAACGGTGAGAGGCCCGCGTACCACACACACAAAAAAAAGTATGTTTCAGGGTTAGGCAAAGCATTTAAATAAATGGATGCCATGAGGAACTTCTGACAAACTCCTGGACCCTCAAGAGCCAGAATCAGTCTTATCCACCTTCGTTTCTTCGGTCTTAAAACAGCGGTCAGTGCATTTGACTTGAATACCTCCAAGGTATTTTTAAAAAACTGTGAGTTCAAGAAAAATGAAGAATGTTTAGCAAAAATTTCATCTCTCCTGGGTGTCCAGTAGAGGTAGAAACCACTTATAAAATTCTGGTTTTCGTAATTCAGAGGATGCAATGACTTCAGATTGAGAGAGCTGTGATGAAAGCCGAGATAATTCAGAGCCCAGACAGAGGAGGTGTTGCTTCCTGTGTGGCAGAAGGTAAGAGAAATATCCCTGGCTATGGACTGGGATGGAAGGAATGAGAATCCAGGAAAGGGAACTGGAAATGCGGCTGTGATAGCTGGTGTGTAAGGGAGCCCCTGCCAACCCGTCCTAGAGGGCAGAGACTGCCTCAGTTACCTCATTGGGGTTGAGTTTATACACCAAGATGCCAGACCCAGTAATAAACTATTTTGTGAACTCTAAACTTCTGACTAAATGTTAAGAGAGGGCGAGTAAAGGCAGAGGGATAGGGATGGAGGAAAGTCAGAAGTCCAGAAGCCATGGGCCCAGGCTTTGGAAGAGAAAATATGGGCTTTAGAGTAAGGAAACTAGGTTTGAAAACTAGTACTGCTACATACCAACTGTGTGACCTTGGATAAGTTACTGAACCTCTCTGACTTTCACTTTCCTCTTCAATAAAATAAGGATAATGATTCAATGAAGATAATGAGTTTTCATAAACTCAAATACAGTAGCCTAACTAAAACCTTTATCACCTTGGAAATTCAGAAGCGTCTGATCAATGGTGGGTACAGACCCCACCCAAGACTTCCCATTTCAAAGGGTTCTGAGCATTTCAACATTGTTCTGCCACAGGCAGCCTCAGAAACAGATGAGGGAGAAGAGGGTGAGTTCCCAAAGGGAGAACCATTGACCCTACTCTTCATCTCCTCACTTAATATCTGTGGCTTGCAAGGAGGTCGGAGACCTATATCCCTGTTCCTAGGCCTGGCAAAACCAAAATTAGCCCAGACCAGGCAGATGGCATGTTGCTCCTGCTTAAAGACCTCCAGGTGGCAGACTTCTCGGCCTGCCTGCTTCTGGAATCTGTTAGTTAGGATGCTCTTGTGACTAACTCCAAGCCCTCCAGCACCAACCAGAGTTTATATTCATTCAAGTATTCATTCAGCTGTTGATTCATTTTTGCTATAATAAACTACTGGGCACCTGTTGTGCTAGGTGCCATGCCAGCTTCTGGAAATACAAAATGAATAAGATGCTTTGCCCTCAAGGAGCCTGGAGTCTAGTGGGAAGGAGACACAGCAATAGACCATCATCATAGTACACAGTAAGTGCCTCAACAGAGGTCACCTCTGAACACTTTGGAAGCCCCGAGGGGCACCTAACCTGGGTTTGGGAGAGAGAACTCAGGGAAGGCATCTCAGAGGAGGTGACACTTGAGCTGAGTCTTAAGGGACTGCTGAGCAAGCAGATCTGAGCAACAGTTACTTTGAGAACTATTTCTCAGCCTTTATCACACAAGAAGCCTAACAATTGGTTACTGTCAGGCTGATTATCTCATGGAGATGATATCACGCTGAAGGCGCTGGGGTAATTACCAAGCAGAAGTTACAGCCCAATGCCTGTGATTCCAGGGTGATGACAACTTGGGCACCATGGACTCTTATGGTGAATGATGCCCTAAGGTCCTTGAAGCAGGTGGTCCCGTTGGAATGCACCACAGGGGCTGCTGCAGCCTCCATGTTCAATGGAAGGTGCAGGAATGGAGGCCCGGCCCACTGGGGAAGGGTGTGGAATCATTTTCTCTTCATGAAGAATCAGCTAGATGGGATGGTGACAAGGACCGTCCGGCCTGGAATGTGGAAGGGAAGAACCAGATGACCTCGGGAGTCTCCTCTGATAAGAAGTTTCAGAATTTGGCTTTATTTCTAACTTATCCCAAGGATCTTGCCTCAAAGCGCTGCCATTGGTCTTTCCCTCAAACTAATTAGCCAGGTTTCACACCACCACAGGAAAGGCATCCATGCATCCCACTCCCATGCTTCTATGCCGCAGGTGTGGGGAGCCCACAGAGGCCTACAGAAGTTGAGCACTTTGCAAAAGGCCACTCAGGGAACCAAAAATAGAACATTGTCTGTGGCCACTCCAATGGGTCAGGTAAGCCACACCCCTCCAAACAATGCAAAGAAAAACAGCTTTTCCTGCCTACACACTTTCTCTCCACCCCCAACCACCAAATCCCAGAAGAAACTAAGCAGATAAATGAAGCCAGCCTAGAGCCAACGGCTGAAGCAGCCCCTATGCGCCTGTTCTTGGCTCTGGTGGACGCACTCCCTCCGGCACCCTCACTTTCAGCTCCAGCAGATGAGGGTTCCTCTAAGGCAGAACTGCAGACCCCAAATGTCAGTGTGGCACGGGGTGCTGGGGAGACTCAGTAAGTCTTAAAATGCCCCCTATCTCAGTTATCGTCCTCTTTCTGTTTCTGGTGTGTGCCTGTCAGAATCTGAATAAGAAGGATTCAGGTTAGACCTTCCGAAGAATTTACTTATTTCTAATCGATAAAAGAGGAACGTGTGATAACCCAAGGAGGCAGCAGAGTTTCCTTCTCAGGGGGATTTTGAGGAAGAGGGCGCTCTACCTGGTGAGCCTTACAAGGGTCTGTTCGGAGGCAGGGGTGTGGACAAAGTGACTTCCCGGGAGCACAGGGCGTGGCTCCTCCAGAGGTCAGGCTGAGACCCCAAGGGCTCGGGGCAGAGTGGGGCAGACAGTCGTTGGGGAGGGACACCACCCCAGCCCACAGGACCCTCCCTTCACCTGGGGTCTGCCCTCCATCTGCCTACTCTCCCTCTCCCCAACCCTCCCCACGCCCAGGTTAAATACAGGAAGTAGGTGTCCTTTTCCCAGAAATGTTCTCCATCCTCAGTCCCTGCTTTCTGGAGGCTGTTAAACTGAGATGGAGGGACTTCCCTGGTGGTCCAGTGGTTAAGAGTCCGCCTTCCAATGCAGGGGACGCGGGTTGGATCCCTGGTCGGGAAACTAAGATCCCACATGCCGCGGGGCAACTGAGCCTGCGAGCCACAGCTACTGAGCTCGCGCACCTCAACGAGAGAGAAACCCCGCATGCCACAACTAGACAGAAGCCCGTGCACCGCAACGAAGACCAGATGCAGCCAAAAAAAATAAAGAAAATAAATAAATAAATATTTTTAAAAAAACAAAACTGAGATGGACAAGCAGACTAGCCAGACATTTAAAACCTCTCTTTCCTCCCTGCCCTGGCAACTCTGGGTTGGTCTGGACACTGTACTCATATGTTCATTGTTTCTTTTAAGTAGCACAGAAGGGTGAGGGCACAGCAGGCTTGGTCAGAATGTCTAGAACTGGCCCCACCTCTGTGACTTACTGGTTAGCAGCCCTCTCTGAGCTTCATTTCCCATGAAATGAGCGTAATGCCACCTACTTCTTAAGACCACCAGGGTGAAAGGAGATAAGGCAAGTGAGGTGGCCTGCCCATTGTCTGGCACATAAATATTAGTTGGATGAATGACTGAAAGGCAAGTGTCCAACCTAAGCGTTTGCCCAGGCCCCAGTGGGAACACTTCAGTTCACTCTGTGTTTGGAAGGGGTCATGAAGATGGGGCCTAAGCAGCTGCCTAAATAAGGGGAGAGACTGAAGGGCCCTAGATCCTGGGGTAAAAAGCCTGAGCCTCCCCTGCAGAGCAAATTCCACCCGGGGTTTCTGTGAGGGTCCATCTCCTGTGGTCTTTCCCAGGTGAAAACATGAAGGAAGGAGAATTTCTGGAATCCAGGATCCAGTGTCAGCTTGAGAACAAACCAGAGGGGTTAGAATTCATTTCCTGGGATGGAGGCAGAACTACTGCTACCTCCCCTTTGCTGCAGCCCTTCCCAGCCAGGGCTGCTCTCCCCAGGTCTCCCTGGTACCACCCAAGCCTAGAAAGCCTGAAGCCTGAAGAACCGGCCCAAGGTGTGCAGGGTGAGAAACCCTGTCACCTCAAGGTAGGGGCAAGAGCCTAGGTCAGCAGCCAGAGGAGCTCGTTACAGTCCTGCCACATGAACTGTGTGATCTCATGCAATCCTGTCTGAGCCTCGGTTCCCCAACTGGAAAATGGGAATAATAGCTCACACCCTATTCTCCCTACCATATAGGACTACTGCAAAGATCCAATTATTCTATGCAGAAAAAGCGCTTTGTAAACTGCAAGTACTGTGCAAACACGGAAGAGCTATTAAAGGCTCTGGAACAGAGGACATGTGAGATGGGACAGATTGTAAATTCTTCCTGTCTGGCAGGGGGGCCAGAAAGAATCCTTCCAATTGGTTTTGCTTTGATCTTCATTTGAAACTTAATGAGCACTTAAGGCATTGCTGACACTCTAAGTTTAAAAATTAGGGACTTCCCTGGTGGCGCAGTGGTTAAGAATCCACCTGCCAATGAAGGGGACACGGGTTCGAGCCCTGGTCGGGGAAGATCCCACATGCCACGGAGCAACTAAGCCCATGCGTCACAACTACTGAAGCCCGCGCGCCTAGAGCCCGTGCTCCGCAACAAGAGAAGCCACCGCAATGAGAAGCCCACGCACCGCAACGAAGAGTAGCCCCTGCTCACTGCAACTAGAGAAAGCCCGCGCGCAGCAACAAAGACCCAACGCAGCCATAAATAAATAAATAAACAAATTTATTTAAAAAAAATTAAATTTAAAAGTCATTACTTGTTCCCTTCTTTCCACACTCACTTCCTCAGCTCTATTGAGCACAACCATTAACCAAAAACTATTTTTAACTGTCACTAATTTGATGTAGACTGAAACAAATGAAAGACAAATATTTTGTTAGAAAAACAGATTATGAACCAAACTTGAGTTTAAAAAAACCTAGCTAATGAGTTCAAAATGAAATTAAAACCAAGCCACTGCAGCTTCTAAAACAACTGAACCGTAATGAAGTTGGAACAGCAAAATATGCTCCCAAGTAAATCAAACTGATTCTACATATCATCAAAGGCCCTGGATCCAAAAAGCGCTTCTGGTCCTCACCTCTGCTGGTCCACGCTTTCCCACGTCAGATTCTGCACTCCTTCATTTAACAGGATGCCCCAGACGTCCCAGATGTGCTAAGTCACCAAGGATGCAGAGATAAGGAAGAGACAATTCCTTCCCTCCAGGAGCCTATGGCCCAACACACAGGTATTTCCTATTCAAACATGCTCCCACTGCCCATCGCAACTGCCTCCCCACTCTAAACCCTCTTCTGCCTGAGACCACAGAGTGAGATGGAACTCTCGGCACCTCCACAAAGCCTCATTATTGCCAGAATCAGAGCGTGAAACCAGCCATAAAACAAAACACCAAAAACCCAAAAAATAAAAGTTGAGCCCCAAAGGCCTCTGTGGTGAGGTGCTCCTGAGACCAGCCCTTCCCAGCCAGCAGAGAAAGCATCCTTTGATTTAATTCTGCATCGTAACCTTGCAGCTCAGACATGCTTTCTAATGATCTCTAAAGATTGTCCCATCATCCAGTCCTCTCCACAGGAATCCCAGAAAGTAGAAAAAAATGAGATTGTTGCTTGTCTACGGTAGTCAACCACCCACACTCAGCAAGGGGGTGAGCTGGGAGCCAGGCCTCCTGTGACGGGCCCAGCAAAGTTCCTGCAGTGGAAAAATAGCCCTGGCTTGCTGCTGCTACTGCTGCTGAGACAGCTGCTGTGATTAGCTTCTCTCCCACACTAACAGCCAGAGCTATCCATCCTTTAATAGTCCTTGGACCCTCCCAGCTGAAATCACTATTGCCTTCCAGGATAGAGTCCTCCCTATCTGGTTCCTGGAACAAACCTCACCACAGACTTGAGAGTTAGTTGTCTGAGTGCAGATGAGCTTGTCTTGGCTATCTGTGTTCTTATCTAGTTGCAGGCTTCTTTTATCTCCTGTCATCTTGGCCCAGGCTAATTCTATGGACTTCTGTCTTGATATCTCTGCCTAGCAGTCTGACCCCCAGTTACTAGCAGGTACTCTTGTCCCCCAACCGTTGAAACCAGCCTGCGGCCAAATTAATTTCCTAAATCCTGTCTTCCAGTTTCCTCTCCATCAATAGCCTTGTCCTGGATTATGTGTAAGGACAAACAAAGGGCATGGAGGCAGAAGTTGCTTGGATAAATGCCTCTGTCTATCCTGCCTTCAGCCATCACCAGAATTGTTCTGCAGGGCAGTGGGAGGAGAGACACTGGGAAGAATTTCAAAGTCCAGCTGGAGTCCCACCAACACTAAAAAGCCTTCCCCAAAGGCTCCAGCCCATCTTTACCCTTCCCTTCACTAGACCCTCACTGGATTTTTCACCTGGATCCAAGTTTTAGACTTAATCACACACTTTGTTTTGTGATCTGTTTTATGTGTCTCCACAACTGATCAGAAACTTCTAGAAAATATGGACTATGTTAAATATAACTACATTATATAAAATTGCCCAGCATTGCACTGGGCGGGGATTATCCCTGCCTGCCACCTAGGTTTCCAAGCTACCAGACACACTGCTGCCACAGCCAGCTTGCTAAACATAGACCTGAAGTGGCCACTCAGGGCGCTGGACAGTCCATTCCCAGCCCATCTCCCAGCCTCCACTCTCTACAGTTTCTGCTTCTGGACCTTTGCTCACAGCTCCACCCCAACCCGCCCGCCCCCCCCCTCCCAACGCCAAAAACAGGCTAAAGCTTACTCTTCAAGATTTTCCAGGTACCCCCAAATACCATCTCTTTCCTAGAGCCTTCTAATGTTTTTGTCAGAAGTAGTCACTCCCTGGAATTTCCAGAGAAGTATTTTCATACTCCATATTTCAACATATACTGTCTAGCACATAGTAAGCACTCAATAAATATGTTTAAAAGAATAACTAAACACCTTCTATTGTGGTTATTTATGCTATGAATATCTCTTTTTCCTCCACTAAACTATAAGCTTTATTATCTCTGTATACCTCATCTGGGCCCAATAGATGTTGAAACAGTAGACATTCAATATGTGTGTACTGAATTGAATAGTAGATATTCAGTAATGAATAAAATGAATGAATAAAATTCACTGAAATGAGTGTATCTAAGTAGTAGGTACCAGCATAAAAGGTTTCTATATTACTTAGTACAAGTGACCAAAAA
Organism: Grampus griseus; assembly: GCF_964374135.1. Classification (NCBI taxonomy): domain Eukaryota; kingdom Metazoa; phylum Chordata; class Mammalia; order Artiodactyla; family Delphinidae; genus Grampus; species Grampus griseus. The sequence continues at coordinate 61,405,850 of NC_139017.1, forward strand.
ACCCAGTTTAGTCTAGATTATACATTCATAATGAGTCATGTAACTAACTCATCTGTAGGAACAGCAAGGGTACAGTAGGATATGAGGTAGAGTTGATTCAAATGCTTCCAGAACTTGCTCTTTAGCTTCCTTCTCTGTCTTTCTCTGCAGGTAAGCTTTATTCATTCCTATGGCAGGCTTCTTTCATGTGGCAGGGAATATAGTCCCTCATACTTCCAGAGCTTCACTCCTCTGAGTGTCCACTGCTGGAGAGAATCAAGCCTCATTTTCTTTTTGGCCTTAAACTCAAAAATCTCAGGAAAGAATATAATTGGCTCAGTTTGGGTCAGGTAGAGATGGGGCCTCTAATACAATGACAGTTCCCATATTAACAATGAGGAGAAAGACCACCTTAAAGAAGACCTGGGTCTGGGAGTGGGGAGGATATCTGCTGTTCTAGACAGATAAAACAGTAGATATTCACAGGAAGGAGAGGTATAGTCTGCATTCAAGAAATCTGGGGAGAAATGACACAGGTAATTTGGGGAACTCAAAGTGGGACTCTCAAGAGGCCAGAGGAACATACTCTGTTAACAGCTAAGGGAGAGACAAGGCTGACTGCATTTTCTTCAAGTAAGAGTCAGCTTGAGGACAGGGTCCACAGTGATGGAAGCCCACTAGACTGACCTGCTCTGGGGAGGCCATGACACCTGGATGAGGAGAGCGGGGCTAGAGCTCAAGAAGTAGAGAACATGCAAAGTCAAGGGCATGGCAGGGATAAGAAGGAAAAGGGTCTAGTCAGAGGCTAGTCAGCCAGCCATACACAACAGCCCAACTAGGAACTTTCGATGCTAGAGTCAGTAACCCCCCTCTTGCCATGGTGGGGGAAGGGGCACAATTTTACTCTCCCACACTTGGCGGTTACTTTTTTTTTTTTTTTTTTTTGCTGTACGTGGGCCTCTCACTGCTGTGGCCTCTCCCGCTGCGGAGCACAGGCTCTGGACACGCAGGCTCAGCGGCCATGGCTCACGGGCCCAGCCGCTCCGCAGCATGTGGGATCTTCCCGGACCGGGGCACGAACCCGTGTCCCCTGCATCGGCAGGCGGACTCTCAACCACTGCGCCACCAGGGAAGCCTGGCAGTTACTTTTATGTGTAGATTTATCTTTATCTTTATCCATTCTAGATTTCAAGCCCGCTGCTAAAAGAAACAAGGCACCAAGGCTCTGGGTTTCCAGAAAACACTGGAAGGCTTCAGGGGCTGGCTCAGTTATAGAGATCAGGTAGGTGACAGCCACCCCACTCCCACATTCTCCCTCCTGTCTACAAGGGGACTGGAGTTGGGATGGGGTCGGGGAGTTCTTCCCTCATCCCACAAACCCCCACCGGTGAAGGGGACACTGGGCAGATCTACCTGACACTGGCCCAGGGACCCCAGCCAGCCAGAGGCAGGACAGACTTCAGAGCCCCTTTGGGCAGCACCTGCCCTGCACAGCCTGCCTCCCTGGAACCCAAGGAGTTTGAGGAGAGGATCTAGCCTTTCGAATACTAACCAGGCATCATTTCCCGGCCCCCACATGCCAGGCAGCCAAAGCAGACTCTTCCTTTAATGGGCCCACACATCTGGCCTAAATTGTTACTCCTCCAAGACAAGTTTACGGAACAGTTAGGCAAGGCCTCCGCGCACAGCCACTGCAGACAAGCTTAAAATACACTTTAATACATTTAAAGCACCATTTCAGAGACTGCCTTTCTCATGATAAAGATGCAACTGACACTCACTGGGGACTAAAATGTCAAGCGGTTGCAGTCCGGCAGGGAGCCTGACAAGCCATTAAATCTGAAGCTCTGTTCTGCTGATTCCTTTCCTTCCATTGCCCTGTCTTCCCCAACAATTGATCTGGGCTCCTGAAACTGACATTTTGGTAGGACCTTCCAAACTCTAACAAGGTACCATCTCTATCCCTGCCATCAGTTCTTCCACTGAAATGCCCTGGGGAGTGGAGTGGGATGGACCAGAGGAGGTGGAAGAGAGGCGGGGAGTGAATGAGAGCGCACCTCACCTTTGGTGTCCTCTAAATGCCAAAGAGGAGGAGACTTTCAATCTCTAGGAAAAAAGGACTGCTTGAAAAACAATCCATGATGACTTCCAAAGAGGGTGACCCTAAACTCCCCTCCACACCCCTGGAACCTTCCATCTGCTGGGCTGGGCTGGAAAGGAGAGGCACAAGGATAGGCAGGGGCTTATTCTGGATTCAGCTCCCAAAATAGATGGCAGTAGGCAACCTCTAGCACCACATTAGGAAACTCTGAGTTCCGAGCCCAGCCCAACCACTCTAAAAAGTTTCTTTACTTTTGTCTCTTTAACTTTCCCTGGCTCAGAAATAGGACATAGATGAGTTATTGAGAAATATTAGGATAGAAAAATAAAGAGAGGAAAGAAAGGACCCCAATGTTAGGACACTGGGAAGGGTGTTAATAGGCAGAGGGAAACCAGTTGTGTCTAATCCACAACTCTGTTTCTCCACGTGCACATGGTTCTTCATCCCAGGGTAGGGAGGTCGGATGGCAAAGGAGGACAGGTGTGGTGTGAGGTGTTGAGTTAGGATGGGAGGATCAAAGAGGTCTCTTCCCAAACCCTGAAGCTGTGGCCAGTCACCCGTCTCTCAGCATAGTTTACAACTCTAACCTCTGAGGTCTGTGTTAACCTGCCTGTCATTAGCATATGAATGTGTGTGTGTGTGTGTGTGTGTGTGTATGCGCCTGCTGAGGTAGGTGTGGGAATATATCAGTCAATGAAGACATGCAGCGAGAACCAGTTGATGGTGCACGTTTGCACCTGAAAGCCAGAATTTTTCAGGCAAAATCTAGGAGTGGCACTGTTGCACAATGCTGGTGGGTGTGTGGCTGCTGGGTGTGATTAACAGTTTATAGTCTATGTATAAGTGTGCATGGATGTCTGAGTGTGTGCAAACTAAAATGGAAATGTGTGCCGGAACATGATACAAGTGCAGGAGAGTACACAGGCTTTGGAGTCAGTCTGACTTGGCCTTGCATCCTTGCTCTGTTACTTACCAGGTGTGTAATCTTGGGCGAGTCACTGATCCTCAATCTCAACTCTGAAATGAAAATAATAAGACCCTTCAAGATTGCCATGAGCATTATAAACCGTATATACAAAGCTTGTGGTGCCATAGCCCACACAGAGTTGAGCTAAAAAGTAGGCAGCTGTTGGGACTTCCCTGGTGGTCCAGTGGTTAAGAATCCGCCTTCCAATGCAGGGTATGTGGGTTTGATCCCTGGTCGGGGGAACTGTGGGGAACTAAGATTCCACATGGCGCGGAGCAACTAAGCCCGTGCACCACAACTCCTGAGCCCACGCGCTCTGGGCCCCAGCGAAGATCCCACGCGCCGCAACTAAGACTTGAAGCAGCCAAATAAATAAATATTAAATAATTTTTAAAATGTAGGCAGCTATTTTCATGCACTGTGGATGTGGGTACAGAGGCAAGAGGGAGCAAAATGTGACCTGGGAGTGTGTGTATGAAATTTGGGTGAGGAGTGCGTACTAATGTGCGTGTATAAGCAAACGGTGTACAGGTGTGTGCATCTAAAGCAATGCCTTCGCCTTGTCCAGTGGGCCCCCTACTCAGACAGGGGCAGGAGGGTGGCAGGGGGCGGTCCAAGTTTTCGCAGACACCTTGGGTTTCTGGGTCCTGGGTCTAAGTGAGTAAGAGGTTGAGAGGAGCTGCAGGAAGCCAACCGCCGGCAGAAGCTTCCTTTTTTCCCTCCACCCAGCAACAGTTGAATACCGCCACCCACATCCACTCCCGCTCCACCCACACCCTACTTTGCTTTCAACAAGGGAGAGAAAGGGCGGGGAGGAAACTCCACAGGAAAGAGGATTCCTCCCCTTCTTTCCCCATTCCGCCTTAAAACAAACCAGGAAGCAGCCACAGCTCGCAATCGAGCCACCTTAACAGTGGAGTAATGGTCTGGCTTCTCGCCAAGTCCCACCCCCGTTCCGTTTCTCGCTCCTCCTCTTTCTCCTCCCGCTCCGGCCGGGCTGGTGAGCCAGAGTCTGCCCGAGTTGGCTGGAGCTGTTGCCATGACAAGCATTTTCTCAAGAAAGCTCTGCTGTTGAAACCGTCTAAAGCTGGGGGTTGAAAGGGGGCACGAACTTCCTGGGGAACTATCCCTCCGAGGAGAGTAAGACCAGAGACACCCGCCCAGCTCCCCTGCACCCTTTCCTTCCAGAAACCTGAGAGGTCCTTCCCTTTGGGAGGGCCGGGGGAGGAGACCCAGCCCACTCCCTGGTCGTGGCTGGAAAGGCAGAAGAGACCAGCCAGCATCTCCGGCGTGGTTGCCACATTGGACCGCTGGGTGGTCACCCCCACCCTACCCCTGTGCATGGACAGCCAGAGGGAGAGTCCCGCGTGGAGAAGCCTGGATCTTTGCTAGAAAGAGAGGTAGGCTTGCAGAAAATGAATTGAATCTTGATTTGTAAACTTAGTTTCTTTCTTTCCTCTCAATGGCTTCTAAAACTCCCTGAATTTCCTCTGACTAGCATATTTCTTGCGACTGGGTTTAGGGTGTGTGTACGTGTGTGTGTGTGTGTGCACAGATTTGTCAAATACTGTATTTCCTTCCTAGATTCAGCTCTTAGAAACCATATAATCAAACAAGTGATTTCTCCTTTCTTCCCCCCTAGTTTTTGTCATTCCTGGCCTGTGGGTGTAGGGAAGTGGAGGGACTGTATTCTTCATACCCAAATTGAGCTTTTGGAAAAAGCATTTGTTTTCCCCCATTCGTTCCTGCCCTCCCCCTCCCCCTTGGCTTGGGAATGAGACGCAGAATGGAAAACTGTTGCAAAAATATTTTCCGGGTCCGTTCCCTTTCTTGAAAGCACCAAAGAAAAACGGAAAAAAAAAATGAGTATGAAATCTTCAACAGGAAGGAGGGACACCAGTGGGGACTGAGGGAGGGGCTCACTGGGGGGATGGCTGGAGGTAGGAGCTAGGAGAAGCTGGGGGTAGGGAAGGGGAATGTACAAATTAAATTTCCTTGGCTTTGTAGAGAAACCTCAGCAATTTCTCTCTACCGCTTGCAAAACATCCTCAGACTTTCACGTCTATAATTAGTCGTGGAAAAAGCCGGGAGTTCCCTCGTACCGTTGTTGTTTGGTTGTTGTTTGAGTGTGTGCGGAGAGTCAAGAACCAACTGTATGAGTGTCTCTGAGGGCACTGCCCCATATATAGCTGTTCCCAAAGGGGAGAAGAGGTGAAGTTGGAAAGTTTGCAATTTCAAGGCTGGTGACTGTGGGGCTGGTGAGTGTTTGGTGGTTGGGGGTTGGCCACAGGCATCCTTGGGAGGGTCCCTGAGCATCCTGGGCCACTGCGCTGTCTTGCTGAAGAGCTGTAAATTAAGGCCGGGATTGTCCCTCCTGCTTTCATCCACAAACATACTCACTCAAACACTTGGCTTGCTCTTGGTGTGGAAGAGGCAGGCTGGCATCCTTTCCAGACGAGTCCAGCCTCACACACTCTTCCATCTCACTGAAGGATCCACCACTTTTCTCTTGCTGGGTGTGGGGGATGCGAGAGTGGCTAACCACATCCTGGGAGAGAGTGGGCACTCTGCTGGCCAGAGACAGTACCCTCGTGGGCATTCCTGCCGGACTTACAGTAACTTGCAGTCGGTACCAGCCAGCCTGGTAGGGGGGAATCTCAGCTGAAGGAATAGGCGGGCACTCAACTGGCATCACTTGCGGAGGGGAAGTAAAATCCCACTCTACCAGGCTACCTCCTCCTCTGGGTGGGGTGTCTGGCAGGCAGTCTTAAGATTCTCTTCTCCCTCCTTGAGACTTCCCCCAGAGCTGCTCCTTCTGGTCCTTCCTATTTGGAGCCCCCCCCCCCTTTCTGCTCCCTCAGGTCCAGGCCCTCTTTACGAGGAAGGAAGGGAAGGGAAGAGACCTGGGTCACCCTAGGCTGCGACAGGCCACAGAGAGGGACCTAAGGGGTTAGGAGGAGCTGGGTGAGGGAAGGTTTAAGAGAAGGAGGAGGCCAGGAAGAGTTGTGGAGCTGGGTTCCCTCGCTGGTTGGCTAGGGGTGGTGGCCTGGGAAGCTGACTCTGGGAGGGGGTAAAAGGGTGCTCTATGAGGTGGGTCCTGTACCGAAGCTGGGGAGGGGGGTGGTGTGCGTGGGAAAGAAGCACCTGCCCCCTGTCCCAGCTAGTTTGGCTGGAAGAGTGGTAAAGGCAAGAGGTTAGAAACTGGAAAGAAGGAAGCAAAAGAATTGGAGGATAGCAGAAATGGGGGCCGGGAAGCAACAGGAACCAGTTTTCATCCTGAGGTTTTGGATGACTGATTCGCCTGCACCCAAGGACAGACAGCTCGTCTCTCCCTAGATTCTGCTGGAGATGGGAATGAGGCCTTACCCAGTGGGCAGGGGACCCATGACAGGATCCATGCCTTGGTTCTGTAGAAAGCCAGGGAGGAGAACCTATTTCTTTGCTTCTGCCCGGGAGCCCCATCCTCCCTGCCACCATCTTGCAGAGGTACAAACCCCGAAATCACACCGCCCGCCACCCCACTGCCTGCGCCCTCCCATTCTGGGAGCCCATAATCCCACCGTTCCTGCAGCCGACCTTCCCGTTTTCAGTGCTCTGACTAGGGGTAGATTCGGGTAGGCTCGGAAGAACTTCTTGAGAAGCAGAGCGCGCGTCGAGGCGCCTGTCCCGTGGCCTTGAGTCGTGGGTGGGTGGGGCGGCGGGGGGGAACTCCCCGCAGCCCCCTCCCTTCCCGCCGGGGCCGCGGGGCGGGGTCGGTGCCGCCTCACACCCTCGGCCCCCTCCCCTCGGCCGCTCTGCGGCCACGCCCGGTCGCAGCCACTCCTGCAGCGCCGCTCCACCCTCGGGCTCTGCGGGAATCTGAGTACTCCTTGCACCGGGCGCTCAGAGCTGGAGCGGAGGTTACCTGCCTCTGGGGCCGTGCTGAGCCTCGGTTCCTTCCACTCCCAGTTACCATCTCCGTGTCCCTGGCTGGATTCAAGGTCAACTCGAAGGAACACAGCTCGTTTTTACCTCTAGGATTCCTAGCACCTAGGCGCTTGGTCAATGTTGGAAGAAGGAGGTGGCATTTTGGGGGAGTCTGGGAATCAGCAGATCTGGGGATCCACCTCATTCGGGCTGACTCCTAGCTTGCCCTGTGGTCTTCGGTTTCCCCCCTGCAAGGTGGAAAGCTTGCTCCCGCAGTAATGGTGGGAGGGAGTGCTGAGTCAGATTTGTGGGATTTCTACGGCTTTTGGTGTCAGAAGAAAGTCAAAATGGGAGGGCGCAGTTAGGGGCAGAACTGGCGCAGTTTGCCTGAGGTGTGAGCGCCAGAAGTCGTCAGGTGGTGTGGGGGAGGGGCAGAGGTCCCTGAGCAATGGGAAGGGGGAGCCTTACTCTTTCCCACTCTGACCGCAGCCTCTTGAAAAGAAGAGGGGTCCTGGGCCACTCAGCCCAACACCGACCCAGCAATTCAAATATTACACAGGAAACTGCCTCTTATTCAAGAATTTAACTTCTCTCAGCAACCCCCATGAGCCCTTTTCTCTTTTTTTCTATTATCCTGGCCTTGGACCCAGCACCCAGAGAGAGGGATAAGGCCTGCCCATTCCAGATCCACCAAAGCCTTGGAGGGAAGAAAGGAGGTTGTTCATTCTTGGTCCCAGGACCTTAAGAATCACGTTTGGCTTAGGTTGACACAGGTATTTGGTTTGACTTTGAAGAGGAATGCCCTACCCTAGGCCTCGCTGCCTTCCCAGAGTAATTATTCCTGCCCTCTGACCTCTTCCCCCCAGCCTACCCTGAGATAGGGCTCTCTTCCCAGCCAGTTCCTTGCTCCTCAGACATGCATGCATTGACTTCTGTCATCTCTGATTGCTATTTGGTGGATAGAGGTGAGAAGGAGAGAGGGATGAGAAAGGCCAGGTCTCTGGGTCACAAGGAAGGAGAACATCTGGGCAGAGTCAACTGGGATGACATCCTTTCCCCACTCATTTCCCCCTTCTGTAGAATGGGTCAGAGGAATAAAGCTGCCCCCCCCCCCCGGGGCTGGAGTCCAAAAGGGTTGCGTGGAATGTTTTGTACTCTGCTTCCTCTCCCAGCATCTCTCTTTGTCTCCTCTTTCCTCTTTCCCTTGTATGAGCCATTCTTGTTCCACTGACTTATTTCCTCTGCACGTGTTAAAACAGAAATGACAGGGACTTCTGCCTCCACCTTAAGCCAGTCCTCTGTGTTCAGCCCACATAAACGCGGGCTGAGGAGGGAAACCAGGCAGGACCTAGTTAGAACCAAAGCCAAGGACTCCCAGTCAGGGGAGGAGCTTTTGGAGGCAATTTGCGTTGGGAGAGGGGGTAGCAGAGACGCCAAAGGAGAGAAAAGGGAGGTGAGAACGTAAGTGTCAAGGGCCGAGGGTCCCTCCCTCTATTTGGACTCTCCTCACTCTAGTTCTTCTCTGCAACATCTAACAAAACAACATATGCATTTACCCAGCAATCCTATTTCTAGAAATTCATCCAGAAAATGCACATTCACAAATACAAAAAGATGTGTGCACAAGGTGATTCTTTAAGACATATTTGTAATAGCCTTACAATATTTTTCTTTAAATACCCTTCTAACAAATTTATTCACTTTTTAACCATTCCTGTGTGGTAAAAGTCACACTTTTTGGTGTCCAGTTCTATGAGTTTGGACAAAAGTGATCATCATATAATCAGCACCGCCATGAGATACTGAACCACGGTGTTTGCCTTTCCCGAATGTCCTATCGATGGAATTGTACAGGATGTGGTCTTTTGTGTCTGACTTGCACTCAGCATGACACAGTTCAGAGGTTCCCATGTTCTTGTGTGTCTCAGGAGTGTGTTCCTTTTTATTACTGAGTAGTGGTCCATTGTTTCAGGTTGTTTATCCATTCCCTAGTTGAAGGACATTTGGGTTGTGTCCAGATTTTTGGAGATTGTGAATAAATTCGCTATAAACATTGGATTCAGGTTTTTGTGAGAACATCGTTCACTTCTTTAGGGTTATAATTTATAAGAACCTGCCAGACTGTTTTCCAAAGTGGCTGCACCATTTTGAACCAACACTGCATGAGAATTCCATTTGCTCTACATCCTTACAAGCACTTAGTATGGTCAGTTTTTTTTTGGGGGGGGGTAGTGTTTTAGCTAATCTCATAGGTGTTCAGAGGTACAAAATTAGTTGGTAATTAGACTTATTTGATGTCATCAGCCTGAAACGCCATCACCTAGTAAGAAATAAAGCAGGCATCTCTGGATGTTATCAACCAAAAAACAAAAAAAAAGCGTCTGCTGGGGTAGAATGAGAGCCATCCTACATGATAACTGAGACTTCAAAAAAGTGAATTCATTAAAAAAATAACATTAAAATTATGTGTTTGGGGAAAAGGGTGGGGAGGTGGAAACCAGTCTAGACTTAAAGAAACTAAAGAGATATTATAGCCAAATGCAATGCAGAAACCTTAATTGGATCTTGGGTCAAAAAAAAAAAAAAGACCATAAAAGACATTCTGGGACAATTGGGAAATTTTTAATATAGATATTAGATGACATGTAATTTTTGTTAATCTTTAAAGGTATGCTAGTGGTCATGACAATGGTTTTATAGGAGAATATCTTTATGAAAAAGTATTCAAGGGCACAGTGTCTGCAAGTGATTTTCAAATGGTTCAGCAAAAAATGTATATATATACCTCAAGAGAGGGCATACAAGATGCTAACAATTGGTGAATCTAAGTGAAGGGTATGGAGTTGTTTATTGTACTATTTTTTTCAACGTTTCAAATTTGAAATGTTTCCTAATACCAAGGTATGGAGAGAAGTACATGCTAGGAAGGACTCCAGATTCCTAGACTGCCCTCACTCATTGCCCTGACTCCGGACCGACTGACCAAACGGGGCATATTTTCTGAGCTCTCTAGCACCCCCCCCACCCCAGCTCGCTCGCCACCCTCCCTGGGGAGTCTTTGTTTTCACTCTCACTGCTGTCAACATCAGGCTTTTCTTTCTGGGTGGGAGTGGCTGGGGCACAATGGGCTGGGCAGCTGGGCGGGCCAGGAGCAATGGGTGGAAGCAGGCACTTCCCCACAATGCCATGGGCCAGCTGAGGAAGCCTGCGGTTTGAGAGCTTCCAGAATCACCCACCTGCCTTCTGAGGAGGGTCCCCAATTGTAAGAGGAGGAATCCACCAACAGTCCAAAAGTTGTTTCTGACCAACCTTTCACATCCCTTCTGAATTCTATAATGAGGTGCTTCTGAGAGAAGCCAGCTGTGCCTGCCCTGAGCCTTCATGTGTGGGCTAAGCAAGGGCTCCTAGGTCCTCCCTTGCTGGAGCCTGCATAGCAGCTGCACTGTCACTGACCCAAATTACTGTGCTGTCCACCACTGCCTTTTCAGCCTGGTGCTAGCTCTGGAGAGATATCAGGTTTCCAGGAGGTGTATCTCTCTCTCCCCCTCTCTTTTCTCCCTGAAAAGCTTGGGACTAAGGCTCTGTGTGACTCAGTGTTTTTTTCATGTAGCAGAGGGCTCTTGATCCTTTAGTCAATTCACCTTCTGTCTTGCTGAGGGAGGCTGAAAGAGCAGAAGCCAGGAAGTTGAAAGGGGGCAGACAGGGAGGAGTTTGTTCTCACGCGCTGCCAGGCCTGCCAGAAGAACATGGGACTGGGAGTCAGAAAACTGGTGATCATGGGACTTCCCTGGTGGCACAGTGGTTGAGAGTCCACCTGCCGATGCAGGGGACACGGGTTCATGCCCCGGTCCGGGAAGATCCCACATGCCGCGGAGTGGCTGGGCCCGTGAGCCATGGCCGCTGAGCCTGCGTGTCCGGAGCCTGTGCTCCGCAACGGGAGAGGCCACAACAGTGAGAGGCCCATGTACCGCAAAAAAAAAAAAAAAAAAAAAAAGAATCCGCCTGCCAATGCAGGGAGCACCGGTTCGAGCCCTGGTCCGGGAAGATCCCACATACCATGGAGCAACTAAGCCCTTGAGCCAGCCACAACTACTGAGCCTGTGCTCTAGAGCCTGTGAGCTACAACTACTGAGCCCGTGTGCCATAACTACTGAAGCCCACGCGCCTAGAGCCTGTGCTCCACAGTAAGAGAAGCCACCGCAATGAGAAGCCCGCATGCCACAACGAAGTGTGGCCCCCACTACTAGAGAAAGCCCACGCACAGCAATGAAGACCCAATGCAGCCAATAAATAAATAAAATGAATAAAATAAATTTATTTTAAAAAAAAGAAAACTGGTGATCTGGGCTTTTGACTACTGTGTGACCTTGACAGAGTCAGGTGATGTCTCTGGGCCTTCGTCTCCCCCACTATAAATTGAAACCAAGCTTGGACAAATAGGCATTTCTTTTTTTTTTTTTTTTTAATTTATTTATTTATTATTTTTTATGTTTTTGGCTGCGTTAGGTCTTTGTTGCTGCGTGCGTGCTTTATCTCGTTGTGGTGAGCAGGGGCTACTCTTCGTTGTGGTTCGTGGGCTTCTCATCACCGTGGCTTCTCTTGTTGCGGAGCACGGGCTCTAGGCACGTGGGCTTCAGTAGTTGTGGCTCGAGGGCTCTAGAGCGCAGGCTCAGTAGTTGTGGCATACAGGCTTAGTTGCTCCGAGGCATGTGGGATCTTCCCGGACCAGGGCTCAAACCCGTGTCTCCTGCATTGGCAGGCGGATTCTTAACCACCGCACCACCAGGGAAGTCCCAAAAAGGCATTTCTGATTCAAGATTCTCTTTTTCTACAAAGAGGCAAAACTCTCAACACCCAAACCAAGCTCTTTATCGTAGTCTAGCACAATGTAACAGCCTGTAGCTAAGTTCCATCCTTCTTCCCAGGATGACCAGACATAAGGAGACCTAAAAAGATCTGCCTTGTGGACAGCCACACCCTCAAGTTTTGGGACTAGAACAGGTTCTCAGAGTCCCCATCTCCACCTGTCTGTAAGTTCAATTGAGTACCTACTCAACACCTTCTAAGGCCACGATTCTGCTATGTCCTAAGCTAGAGAAAGAAAGATTAGCTAGAGATACAGAAATCCAAGCCTTCAGGTAGTATACTATCTCCTAAGGAAAATGATCCCCCCCACAAAGAGTTATTAGGTCCAACCATATGAAATTGCCAGTTTGCAACCGCTTTTAACCTATAAAAGGCAATTTAATATGATTCAACATAATATTAATATTATTAGATATTGGAAATCAGGAACTACAGTCAGTACCATGGGATGGAGAGATGAGATTTTCATCTGAACAATGGATTGGGTTTGGAGAAATTTGGGTAAAGCCACCAGTTGCTAGGCCGGTCTGTCCTACCTCTCTCTCAATCCAGACTTTTGGTCCTGGAGGTAGACACATTGGCCGAGCCCTTGTCCAGACTTTGGTTGAGATTTCAGCATTAGCATTTCTGGTAACTGGCCAGGGCAGCTGCCCATGGGTAGAGAGGAGAGTGCTGCCCATCTATAGTCCACTATTCCTGTGCCCTGAATGCCCTGCTTCATATCTTGGGAATTGAGAATGGAGGAAACTAAGAAAGGAAGAAATAGGAAATATCCATCTAATTTCTCCCCCCTCTAGTGGCAGACAACAGCGGGGACACACACTTGAAGCCTCATCTGGCACAGTGATACGGGAGCTGAAGGGGTATTAGAGGGAATGTGGGGACCAGAATTTGGCAGGGCTCACCTGAAAATTATTCTTGGGGGAGGTGATTGCCAAACAGGATTTGAATGAGGAGAGAAAATAGCTTTGATGAAGGAGAAGATGGGGGTGGGGGTAGATGGGAGGAAGGGTTGTGCTGCTGCATCTGGCTGAGGACACTCAGCTGTCGTGGAGAGCCGGATGCTCTGGCAGGTGAGGGAGGCTGTCTGCTCCCTCCTGCTGAAATGCCTCCAGCCCTCTGTCTGAGCCAGCACCTGGGTCTCAAGCAGGATGGCATCTGGCCTCAGCAGCAGCCTGCTGCCTGCCTACTCTCCTGGTGCTCATGGACCATTAGGGTGAATTTTGATGTTTTCTCCCCTGCCTGTACTACAACCTTCTTTGTGGGGAGCACTCATAGGACATCTGTTAGGATGCTAGGATAGGCAGAGCCGGCATCCAAACTTCCAGGGGCTTTCTGACCTTGGTGCAGGGGAGGTCAGTCACCAGGCTTTGGGCTGGGGGGTAGCTCATTTTATTGAGCCAGGCATTTGAGATGGATAGAGTTGGAGAAATGGTCCAATTTCCCTTTATCGCAAGTGAGAAAACTGAAAACTAGAGACTTGCCCAAGGACACCAGACTAGTTGGAGGCCAAGCCCAGTTCTCCCCACTCCAAGTCGATGTCTGGGCCCCTGAGCCCCTCAGTGCATCACTGCATGAGCCAGATCAACACCAAACCACGTTGGTACCCGATTTCTCTACCCACGTAACTGGGAGAATTATTCCAGCCCCTCTTAGGATGACGTGTGACACGATGAGGTCATGTGCTAGAAGCTTTTTGGAAGAAAGATGCTAGAAACCATAAAAGTGCTGTGCTGTGATTGCTATTATTAACAATTAAGGTCATTAGGACTAGAGAATATGCAAAGGAGAAGCACTTTTGACACCACCCTTATCACTGTGTATCTCCTGATGGACCTGGTTTTCTTTCACAGCCCCTCCCAGGCAGCTGGGCCTTGAGCTGGGAGAGGCAGGATAATGGAGAGGGGAAGCAGAAGTCCTGGAAAAGGACCTCCTTCTTCCTGGGTGTCCCCAGCCCAGCCCTTTTCTCAGGATGTGGCCTCTCGGAAGGAGTGTGGAGGGGAAGCACTCTGACCTTCACTTCTTCCCTGGCAGCTGACTAACCCAGGTGGGCTGGGAGCTCTGATTTTGGGGCTAAGAATCAGCAAGGTTGAGCCACTGTAATGGGACAGCACAGATCGATTTTATTGCCAGAGCCAATCTGTCACTCATTTGCTCGTTTATTTATTTATTTGTTCATTCAACAAACACAAAGTAAGCACAAATTGTGTGCCAGGCGCTGTGTTAGTATTTGGAGAGAAGTGGCGTCCGGAAGGCAGGGAAGGACTAAAAATCACCTACTTTCAGCTCAAGGACAAGTGTCCTGAGCCTGGGCGCCCACAGCAAACTCTGATTGTAGCAGTGTTCCAGAGAACTTGCATTTGTGTTCTTGGAGAATACCTTTAACTCCCAAACTCAGGAAGATAAGGCCTAGATTCCGTGAAGGATTGAGCTGGGAGAGGCACCTCTGTGTTACCAGTGAGCCTGTGGCCTGATGATGAAGGACTTGCCCTTGTCCTTTGCGTTCTGGGCCAGGGCCTGGTGCTGGAGCTGGGTGTTTCTGCAGCCTGGTATACCCAGTCCTTGGGCTGGCATCCCAGTGTCATCTGACTTTGTAACCCCCTGCTTATGTTCTCAGAATCTGATGGGGCAGAGACGTTCTGTTGCCGGGATGTGCAGAGTTCCATCTGAATGGAACCTCGGAATGAAAATAAACTTCAAGAGAAACCCTCCAGTTTCTCCTCCAATCCTTACGTCTCATTTCAGCCCTTCCACCCTACTTGTGATATTGAAGGATAAAAGAGTGGATTTAGATTCAGTTGATACATGTTATACACATCTTTATTGAACCTCAGTTTTCCCATCTATAACGTGTATATAATATCACCTTTCCTTATCTACCCTATAGAGTGTTGTGATGGACAAATGAGATACAGTGGATGACAGCATTGGGTAAACGCTGAAGTGCTGGATGTATGTAAGGCTTATTATTTCCAGTGGCCCCCTTCTCATTTTCCGGTTCGCATTTCAGTCCCCTCTACTGCCCAGTCGTTTGACGCCACTTGCCAGCACATCCTTCTCTGATCTCTCACTGTCCACTCCAGATTCTGCTCTTACCGTGTCTTCTCTCCTTGCCTAGATCAAGATCTAAAACAACACTTGTTGCATCTTAAATAATACCAACAGTAGAAGTAATAGTCTGAGCTAACATCCATTATGTGCTAGGTATTAAATTTGGATTATCTCATTTAATATTCTTTTTTAAAAATTTATTTATTTATTTTGGCTGCGTTGGGTCTTCGTTGCTGTGCACAGGCTTTTTCTAGTTGCTGTGCGCAGGCTTCTCATTGTGGTGGCTACTCTTTGTTGCGAAGCACGGGCTCTAAGCACGTGGGCTTCAGTAGTTGTGGCTCACGGGCTCTAGAGCGCAGGCTCTGTAGTTGTGGCTCAGGCACTTAGTTGCTCCACGGCATGTGGGAGCTTCCTGAACCAGGGCTCGAACCTGTGTCCCCTGCATTGGCAGGCGGATTCTTAACCACTGCTCCACCAGGGAAGTCCCATCATTTAATATCCTTAGCAGACAATAAAGTAATACTAGTATTATCTTCATTTTACAGATTAGTAAAGATGTTCATAAAACACAGGCTGAGGTCCAACCCAACTGTAGGCCATTTCTGAATTTCCTCTTTCCATTGCTGAATGACTGAGTGGTTGACAAGAACAGGGAGAGATTCGACAGCATTTATTGAATGTCGACTAAATACGCTGATTTCAAATTATGTCACAATAACCACCTTCTGAGACAGGTACTGGATTTGTCTTAGACATCATCTGTTTGCAGAACAGAACCAACCCAAAGAAGCACAAGTAAAAGGGGGCTTTAGGAGGTTACAGAGAAATATCACAGGATTAGCAGCAGGCAGTGCAGCACCCGGTGGACCGCGTCTTTTCTCTGGAGCTGCTAGCACTCTCTTCTCTGCCTCCTGGTCCACATGCGCAGCACCCATTGTGGTTCACCAAGCAACAGGTTCGATCTCCAAATTGATATGACCTTCCTGCTTAGCTCTCCAAAGTAAATTAACTCAGTTTCTCCAACCAAATGTCAAGAGATGCTGATTTCCAGCTCACGTCCAATGTCCACCCCTGCTAATTATCCGTGGCCTGCTTGAGGAGAGGGTGGAGTAATCAAATCATGACCACCCAGGTCTATCCCTTCAACAGGGCCTATGGGTGGGAGCAGATGTTTCTAGAGGGGAAATCCTGGACCTCAGGTAGATGCAAACCCAAGTATGCTCTTTACCACACCGGACTGTCACTAAGGACATCATGGAGATGATGCCCTGCAATGCAGCCCCTGAAGAAAAGAGCATGTGAGTTGTCCCAGAGTCTGCATGTTCAGGTGGGCCTGGAGAAATAAGAATACCATTTTTGAGCTCTGCTATATGCCAGGCATTTTATGTGCGTTATCTTTTATCCTTACAACATCCCTACAATGTGTCATTGTTTCATTTTATAGATAAGAAAGCTAACACTCAGTAAGCTAAGTTAGGGCTAGGCTGATATTTGACCCAGGCCTGTCTGACACTAAGACCCTTTCTAGTAACCAAGACTCACCAAAAAAAAAGATATTTTACATTGATCCTGCTGTAATGTATGCTCCATGAGGGCAAAGATCTTAGTCTTTTTGTTCACTTATGTATCCCACCTAAAATAGTATGTGGCATATAGTAAGTGCTCAATTAAAAAAATCATTGAGTGGATTTTGTTTTAGTATCTTCTGCACTCCTGGGCTTCCCATGGTCAGAGGGAAAAGGGTAATATTCTAACTGTTGGAGGATGGGCCACTGAAATAACTGGGGTAACCCTCTGGGTGTGCCTCTGATCCCTACTCAACTCTACTTTGATGAGAGACATTAGGAACAGTCCCTCAACATGAAGGAGTCTAAAGGCAAGTATGGCCCTATATCCATCTGTGTCTCCTGTCCTGTACATCTGACCTAAGACACTTAGCCCTGTGAAGGGAGCAGGTGAAAGGAGATTTCCCAAACACTGGAAAATACACTTAATGGAACAGGAAATAGGATGCCAAGCTCCTCTGTCCCTAGAGAAAATAATGCTAATTTCCATTGGGTTTCCAGCCCCAGGATCCAGAGTTTACCAAATCCTGAATCTCTTCGCATGCCCTTCTCTATAGCAATGCCCTCTGTCTTCAATCACCCAGACAGCCTTCCCAATCCCAGATTTGGGAGAGTCAAACGGAACTGGGTTCAAGTCTGCCTTGCCATCCTTGTGACCATGGACAAGTTTTTCCGTGACTGGACTCAACTTTCTCTGAAAAAAGAGGATAACATATTAACAAAGAGTGCTACGTGTTCTGAGGACCTGGCCCATAGTAGGTCCTCGTTGAATTTCAGTTTTTCCTCTTCCATCCCTCCAGTTCTCCCTTCCTTCTCCGTGGATCCCACAGCCTGCCCACCTGCTCCCTGCTAACTTTTGGGCTGAGTACCTTTATAAAAGGGTCATAGTCCATTGTCTCCAGGTAACTGAAAGGCCCAGAAGGCCCCAGCTTCCTGCAACTTTCCACCAAAGGGCTTTAGGGACTGACTGCGGACTCCATCGCTTCCGCATGGCAGGTTACCCTCTCAGTGCCAGTTCCAAGATTGTGCTCGATCCTTGCACAGCAAGAGTCCTGGCAAAATAAGGCAGAGTGGCAGGTGGAAAGCTACAGTCACCTCACCTTATTTGCTCCTGGCTTGCATTCCTCCCCCGGGAGGTATACTGTAAGAGCCATGCCGGGAAATCTCTTGTTGATGCAGGGAGCCAGACTGGGTGACGGTGCTCTACTTGGTTGTAGAAGCTGTGGCCCAAGGATGCCATTGGTATCATGCAGATCATCTGCCAGCTGCCACTGGACTCAAGCAGGCTACTTAATAAACAGGCCGGGGGACTTCCCTGGTGGCGCAGTGGTTAAGAATCCACCGGCCAAGGCAGGGGACACGGGTTCGAGCCCTGGTCCAGGAAGATCCCACATGCCACAGAGCAACTAAGCCCGTGCGCCACAACTACTGAGCCTGTGCTCTAGAGCCCGCGAGCCACAACTACTGAAGCCCATGAGCCTACATCCCGTGCTCCACAAGAGAAGCCACCGCCATGAGAAGCCCACGCACCACAACAAAGAGTAGCCCCTGCTCACTGCAACTAGAGAAAGCCTGCGCACAGCAACAAAGACCCAACGCAGCAAAAAATAAATGAATAAATATATAAATATTAAAAAATAAACAGGCCGGAGAGTCCCAGTCTGGGATCTCCTCCTCTCTGCCCACTACACACCCACACAAACTTTAGCTGGTATGAAGTGGCAGCTTGGCCAAGGTAATGCATGAACCAGAACTTGCCCTTCCTGCGCTGGAAGGGGCTTGGCAGTGAGAGGGTGGGTTCTTGCTCCTGCTTCCTATGGATTACTTAAGTGCTCCGGGCTCTCTTGGAGCGGAGGAGATTCTCCAGCCCCCTCCCAGTCTCTCAGGGAAGGCATCCAGTGACAGGAGATGCTTTCAGAAGAAGTGAGCATGTGAGTATTAACCAAGTTCGTGTAAGCAGGCCTATGGCAGTGTGGTTGCCGGGACGTGTCAACTTTTGTGGCTCTGGCTACAGCGTCAGCCGGGCCCACACACAGCCTATGAGCTGCTTGAAGGGAGGAGTGGTGCCTTCGTTAGCTCTGTTTAGCCAGTGTTTAGCACAGCTCTTGGTTCAAGGAATGATCATCAGTAAACGTTGGATGGATGAATGACTGAATAAACAAATAGAAATGTTTCTGTAAACTAGAGTCAAGATCACAGCAGAGTTTACGTTTCTTCTTCCCAGGGTCACCATCCCTGTTCAACACTTCATCATCTCATGCTGAATAATTGCGAAGGACTCCTAGTGACGAGCAGGGTGGTCTAGAGGAACGAGTTCTAGATTAGAAGTTGTGAGATGTGGAATTTGAACCCTTAAAGTTGCTCTGTCACTTTGGGGATAGATCGGGGCTGCTGTTTGTTCAGGTGCAAAATGAATAGTCTGGCCTAAGTATACTGCAGGGATGTTCTAACTCCCAATTCTCCTCATACCCAAACAACCCTGCAGATTACTTAGAGTTGGTTAGCAAATTTTAAAAATAAGATTTTCCATAGAAATCCAGATTTCTTGCCTCTTCTCCAAAAGTGGAAGTCTGACAAAAATCCTGCCTTTTTTCCATGGCAACAGTTAGCAGGAACTAAGTAACTGCCACCCCATTCAGACATGCATATGCTTGCTAGTTTGCCACAGACTCCTCCTCTCCCTGCTGCCTACTGCCTAATGCTCAGCCTGCTTCACTCATTTCTGTGCCTGCCTGGTCTGTGTAGGCATTTGAATTTGCAGACCTAGAATGGGGAAAGCAAAACTTCTAAGGGTGGAGGCAAGGGCACCTAGGAGGGGGTAACAGCTCAGCTGGGCTTGGTGGCAGAGACCGGGGGATCTTCCTGGGAGGTTGGTGACTGGGTTGTGAAAAGAAACAGTAGCCAGTGCCCCAGGAGACTTTGCTTAGGGACTTGGCCTCCAGGATTTGTTAAGCCTGTCTGAGGAAGCTGTCCCCACTTCACCTGTTTCCTTTTCCTCGGACCCCTGCTGGGAGATTTTGAGGCTCCCTGGGGCTGCCTCTGTATAACTTTACCTGGCCACTACAAGGCGGGGAGGAGGGCTGGGGCTCCATCTTAGAACCCTGGCAATGGCGGTAATTCCCTTTTCACTTCTCTCACTAGTGTTTTGGGCACAAACAGGTCAGACCATTGGAATAAATACAACATGAGGCAACCCAGGATCCCAGCTGTATTCAGATTGGTGAAGTGCACGTTCTCCTGTTAACTTACTCAGCTTATCTCATGCACCTGTTGCTGTAAACAGCTGTACTTCAGAGCTCCGCAAGGCTGGCCAATCCCAAAGTCCCTTGTCTAACTGGAAGCTAACTCGTGCCCCAGTGTAAGTCAGGGCTGTTTCTTACTCAGCTCCTTAGTTATCCTGTCTAAGTCCTAGGCAACTCTGCCTCTCTCTTACCCTAAGCAGGCAGAACATCCCCTGCATACCCACTCACAGAAACTGTTTTTCGTACTTTCTGGTTTGCATGCTTTTCTTAAGGGATAAGTAAGACTTGCATAAGTCCAGAGATAATTGTTAACATTTTGGTGTATTCTCTTTTATTCTTTTATATATGTAGGTGAGGTGACTAAACATTTTTAAAACAAAATTGGGACTACATTGAATATCAAGTTTCTGATTCAAATTTTTTCTTACCCAATACTAAGTCATGAGCATTTTCCTACATCCTAAGAAACTGGCCACAAGTCAGTTAAAAATATGGTCCATGGGCTTCCCTGGTGGCGCAGTGGTTGAGAGTCCGCCTGCCGACGCGGGGGACACGGGTTCGTGCCCCGGTCCGGGAGGATCCCACATGCCGCGGAGCGGCTGGGCCCGTGAGCCATGGCCATTGGGCCTGCGCATCCAGAGCCTGTGCTCTGCAGCGGGAGAGGCCACAACAGTGAGAGGTCCACATACCGGAAAAAAAAAAAAAAAAGGTCCATGGAATCAAATAATATATCAGGCAACCTGAGGCGAAAGGTTGATGTGATTTTGGAAGGGAAATAAAGATACTGTTGCCTGCACCCTTTGCCTTGAAAGTTGACAGTCTGGAGCCAACCTGGGTGGGGCACAGGGGTCTGAACCTGGGATGAAGAGATCAGAGAGGAGAGAAAGCTTGGAATTCTTGAATTGCCTTTGAAAATTCTTTCCCTCTGTGTGTCTGGATCCCACATGAGGGTCCAGGCCAACTTGTGTTTGAAGTGAGAGTTAAAAATGTAAAGTGGCTTTTACACAGGCTCCGTTAAGGGCCGGGCTCTCTGGAAGATGTGGAACGCCCTAAATCAAGCCCCTGTAATGTAAAGTGGCTTTTACACCTGTGAGTGGAATTACTCATTAATGGCAGAGAGGCTGGCTCCTCCTGCTCTCACACTAGCCCGTGGTTGGAAAGAACCACATGGCTTTCCTGCCTTCTTTCTCTTAAATGGGTATGTGTGAAAGAGGCCTAGTATATTTTATCTTGGGCTGCATATATTTTTTAATTTTTATTTTTTCAA
The DNA here is from genome assembly GCF_964374135.1 of Grampus griseus. Classification (NCBI taxonomy): domain Eukaryota; kingdom Metazoa; phylum Chordata; class Mammalia; order Artiodactyla; family Delphinidae; genus Grampus; species Grampus griseus. The sequence continues at coordinate 61,426,794 of NC_139017.1, forward strand.
TTATTTTTTAAAATTTTATTTATTTTTGGCTGTGTTGGGTCTTCATTGCCGTGCACGGGCTTTCTCTAGTTGTGGTGCACGGGCTTCTCATTGTGGTAGCTTCTCTTGTTGCAGAGCATGGGCTCTAGGCACGCAGGCTCAGTAGTTGCGGCACGTGGGCTCTAGGGTGTGCAGGCTTCAGTAGTTATGGCACAAGGGCTCAGTAGTTGTGGCTCATGGGCTCTAGAGCACAGACCCAGTAGTTGTGGCACAAGGCTTAGTTGCTCCACGGCATGTGGGAGCTTCCTGGACCAGGGATCCAACCTGTGTCCCCTGCATTGGCAGGCAGATTCTTAACCACTGTGCCACCAGGGAGGTCCCATCTTGGGCTATATTTTTAAAGAAAAGAAATGTTTTTGTTTTTGTCTTTTAAATAATCATCGAGGACTAGATCAAGGAGGGGCAGAGAGAAAGGAGTTAGGAAGAGCAAGAGGCTGCCACCACCACCAAAATTAGCAAACGTAGGGCTGGGGACAAAGACGAGGTCAAGTGCATATGATGGAGACAGAAAGTCCCTGTGCTTTTGGTAGGCAGCTCAACACCCCTCAACAGTTAGGATGCTTTGGAATGAAAGCCTAAGGTGTCAGCCTCTTAGAGGTTGCACTAACCAGCAATTATACATTTGAGAGTGACAAAGAGTCTTGGTGACCAACATGATGGATATAAGCTTATCTGAAGAATGTTGGCACTTGTTCAGTGTAGGCTCAAGGAGTGGGACATGAAGTCTTGGGTTCATCCACGAGCTGGTGCCACCTCCCTATGTGACTCTGGGGAAGACTTCCACCACTTTGTGCCCTGGCCCACAGGGAGGTTTCACCTTCGCACTTTCCTCCTTCCTAGGGAGGTTTCATCCCTGTACCTTCCTCCTTCCTAGGCCATCTTAGAGAGATAGATGAGGAAGATGGAGGGAGATGCTTTGGTTTCCATTATGAAATAGAGGAATCTTTGTTATTATACTAGTTACTCCAGAAACTCCTGCCATAACACAGGAAGATAACAGACTGGGTGTTATCATTGCAGGTGTCACCCAACTGCTAAACTTCAGCCTTTTCATTCTCCTTAAAATATCAGATAATATAATTCTGAATACCTTACAGGATCATTACAAGAATCATATGAGACAGTGGGTGTAAAAGTACTTTGTACAACGAAGATTCTTGAGTGGGGAAGCCCCTCCTCACTCATGTGACTCCTCTGAGGTTTGGAAGGCCTTTTCTCCAGCTCATCTAAAATTTGAGCCCTCTTTCTTAGGTAGGGTGGGTTCTCTCCATGCTGTAGATGGAGGGTGAGACCCAGCAAGTGTGAATGGTTTGCTCAAAGTAGGTAAAAAAGCTGGAACTCTAGAGGCACTAAAAAGAGCCCCTTAATGGAGTTCCACTCTTGACCATGCCACTAGCTAACAGCGCGACCTTGAGCAAACCCCTTAACCTCTGAACTGAGGTTTCCTCATTTGTCATTTGTTTCTAACCATGAGAACTGTTAATAGATAATCTAGGGGGAGAGTGTAGAATCTAAAAAGAAGTATTCTGCGAAGTTAAAAGCACTATACATGTGTGAAAGTACGCTGTTAGAGCTCAGAGGTGTTCCTGAGGATGTCAAGATGAACCAGTGTTTAAGGCTACAAATCCTAGAATCCTATTATATCAGAATTGGAAGGGGCTATCACTCAACTTCCTCAGTTTTACAGACGAGAAAAATTGAGTGCAGGGAATCCACACAGTCCCCACTTGTACCCTGACCAGGTCACACTCTACTCTAGGGCTCAGGTTCCCCACATGTGTGGGGTGCCCTCCAGTTTTACCTCTCCCTCATCCCAGTGTGGAGGAGTGAGGACTGAAGAGATCATGTACTCTGCATACACACCATAGTGTCCTGTGTCAAAGGCTCTCAGATTTGCCACAGCCTTCCCTTCCACTGGGATGCTAACATCTAGAAGCACCCCAGTATTTGTCCCTGTCCTCTGACATCATGCAGCCGCCGATAATCAACATTCGTGAAGCGGGCGTGCTGGGCAGAGTGGGGAACTCGGCCCTGCGCCCAGCGGTCACAGCAGCGGCGGGACAGGGCTCTCTGGAGGATCAACTGTGCTGAGCAGCCGGCTGAGTCATTGAAAGCGCAGGGTTGAGCTCTGGAGTGTTTAGGGAGGCTAGGTGAAGGGCGGGGTGAGACCTGGAAGGGTTCCTGAGGCTGAAAGGTGGAGATTCCTCCCCGGGGTGTGGCACGGGGAGGACAAGAGTCCTGGGGGAGGATCGGGGGCTGCCGGGCCTGACGGCGCGGTGAGTCACTGCCTCCTCTGAGCAATCGCGGGGCGGAGGGGTGGAGGCGCCCGCCTTCTCCCGGGCTTTGGTGCAGAGCCAGACTTGGAAAGGGCCGAGGCATTTGCTGCCCCAGCTGCTGCCGTGGCCAGGCCCGGGCGCGTTGGGAGCCGAGCTGCGACACGTCGGAACCCGGCCGCCCCGGGCCAGGGCGAGGGCGAGGACTAGACCGGCCCAGCGAGCGGAAAGGGAGGCCCGGGGAGCTACGGCGGCACAGCTGCTACCCTGGGTCTCCGCCCGCCTACCGTACAGAGGCCGGCGAGGCAGCGTGTGGAGGCTGGGCCGGGGATTTCGTGCTGGCGGGAGGCTCGGGAGCTCATCGCTGGCCTCCCGCGCCTAGAGCCTGCATAGAGCTCCTTGTCTGGGTGGGGTTGGTGGCAGCAAGAGGACCCAGGAAGTCTCGGCGGGAAGGGGTGGGGGTTCTCCCCGAGCTATTTCACTTTGGATCCAAGAGGAGACTGGCGCTTAGGCCTCTGCCCCCAGTTGCTGTCTCCCTCCATTGTGAAATGAAATGCCTCTCTTTCACCTCTCCCCACCCAAAGCGGGGGACCAGGTCACTGCCGACTTCTCCCTCCCACCTTCCTTCTGTGCCCCTCCCGCCTTCTGGCTCTCTGGTCTCTAGAGGAATAATGCAAACCAGCCCTCTGCCCTGCTTCCCTTTACCCCCACGTCTACCCAACACCGCGCCCAGCCCACCCCCTCACCACGCCCAAAATCAGAATTTCTAAATTGGTTGATATGTTACTAGCTAACATGGTCAAATGCAGTACATTGACTGTTGTTAAATGGCAACTTTAGACCGTGAAGTCGACAACAGAAAGTCTTATCTAAAAGAGTCTTGCTAACTTAACTTTTGGTTAAGATCCATGACTTTGATCATGCGGATTAAAAAATGTTGCTGGCGGAAATACTGGAAACATTTTTCTTTCTTCTCTCTCTGATCTCTAGCTCTATCTTTTTCTTCCTTTTATTTCTCTGGTGCACAAAAATGGATGTTTCATGATACATATTCTTCACTGGTTTATGTATGTCTCTCTTTTGCTACTTATTTATATAGGTTATTAATGTATTTTAATAACCTGTTAAAGACACCTAAACTCACCACCCAATCCAAAAATGAGATCACTACCATATTTTGCATCCACCTGTAATCCCTTTCTATGCTATCCCCCTACCTCATCACCCATCCCAACCACTATCCAGAATTTTGTGTTTACCATTCTTTGGATAAACATATGTACGCCTAAATAAATATATTATTTAATCTTACTTCATATTCTTTATTAAAAATATATACTGTGTACAGTCTTCTGGGGCTTGCTTATTTTCATTCAATATTATAATACTAAGATTCATCCCTGTTGAGTGTAGCTGCAGTTCATTCATTTTCACTGTTATGTAATATTCCATTAGCGAAGCTATCTCCCTTTTTCACCATAATGAACAGTACTACCACAAACTTTCCTGTTCATGCTTTCCTCTGCAAGTCACTCCTAGGTATCAGTCTCAGAAGGGAATTGCTAGGTCTTAGTATGTGAACATTCAGCTTTATAAGATAATGACAGATTGTTCCCAATATGTTTGTAGTGCTTCTGCCTCTACCAGTAAAGTGTAAGAGATGCTGTTGGTCCATGTCCTCTCAAGGGCCTGGTATCATCAGACTTTCAAATTTTTGCCAACTGAATGGTGTAAATAGTGTCTCTTAGTGGTCTTAATGGGCATTTCTCTGATTACCAATGAAGTTGAACAGCAGAAATAACACTTCACAGATCAGACCCACAAAAATTGCAGACATTGGAGTTATTGGATATAGAAAAAATTTTAATATACTTAATATGTTAAAAGAAATAGGAGGGTATTGAAAGAATGATGTAGGGACAGGAAACTCAATTGACCAGGCAGATATCCAGAGAGAACTTCTAAAAATGAAAAAAATACAATAAAAGAAATTAAAATTTCAATGAATAGCTTAAAGTAGTATTTTGCAGCTAAAGATAAAATTAACGAGTTGTAAGATATTTCTGAGTAATTATAGACAATGGAAGATGGAAGAGATGAAGATGGAAAATGTGGAAGAGGTATAGGGGCATAGAAAATAGATCAGAGATTGGCCACATAGTAAATATTTTAGGCTTTGTGGCCCATATGGTCTCTGTCATAACTACTCAACTCTGCTGTTGAAACATGAAATCAGTCACAGACAATATATAAATGAATGAATGTGGCTGTATGCCAATAAAACTTTATTTACAAAAACAGGCAGCAAGCTAGATTTGGCCCAGGTTATATAGTTTCCCCACCCCAGGAATAGAGTAAAAAGATCCCGATATACACTTAATTAATGCTCCATACTGAGATAATAGAGAAAATAGGAGTATGACAATGTTTAAAGCAGCAGTGGTCAAGAATTGATGAAGTAAAAAAAAAAAAAAAGAATTGATGAAGTATAATCATTATATTTGTGAGGCCTAATGAATCCCAAGAGGGACAAATAAAATTCACCATTAGACACACAATAATGAAACTACGAAACACCAGAGATAATTTTAAAGTAACCCAAAAGATAAATTATCTTCAAGGGAATGACAGTTAGACGGACAACAGATTTTTCAACCTCAACAGTAAAAGCGAGAAGATAGTGGAATAATATCTTCAAAGTTCTGAAGCAAAAAACTGCTAACACAATATTCTGTCATCAGTGAAAATCTTCCAAGAATGAGGGCAAAATAAGGCCCTTTGTAGACAAACAAAACCAGGTTTCTACCAATAGGCTTTCCACAAAAGCAACTTCTAAGGGAAATAGTTCAGTTCAAGAAGAAGAAAAATTACCCACAAGGAAGGTACAAGAAAGAATGATAAGCAAAGAAAATTGTAAACGTGGTGCTAAATCTAAATATTACTCACAAAGAAAATAAAGATAACAGTGTCTAATTTATAGCAATAAAGTGAAGCTGTAATTAAATTTGCCAGTGACAATAGCATATAAATTGGAAGATAAGTAGAGTTTAAGTGTTCTAAGGTCCGAGTATTGTTTGGGAAGAGGTTAAAGATATTGATTTTCAGAAGTTTTTAAGTTAAATATACATTCTAGGATTCTTAAGATTTCTAGGCTAACACTAAAAAACTAGGAATAATATAACTTCCAGACTAGTGGAGGGGAAGAAAATGGAAAGAAAGAAAAGAATGAAGACAACAGGAAATATGACAGTTTAAAAAGGTTAAGGCTGTGATATAGAAGAAAATAATAACTGTTACCATTTATTGAGTAGATGTCATGTTAGTCATTTTGAATCATTAATCTTCATAATTTCATGTAATATACAAAAGAGTACCAGGCACAAAGTAGGCATTAAAATGTACAGTTTCTATTATTACTATATGTCTGTGCTTAAAACAAGATCTGGACCTTAGTAAGCACTCATTTATTGAAGAATGACTTAAATGGGAGTGAATATTGATTCCTATCTAAAGATGAACAAACTGAGGCTCTGAGAAACATGATAAAAAGAAAAGCATCAGGCAGCATGAGAATGAAACTCCACGACTCTTCTACATAGGAGCTTTGTGGTTTTGAGCATAAATGCCCCTCAATTTTCTTATTTGTGAAAATAAGTCGAACAGTGATTGACACGTGACAATGCTCATTAAATGCTTAGTGCTCACTAAATGATAGATGCTATTGGTAGGGAACTTGTGCAGAGTCACAGAGCTTGGATTCCAATCCAGGTATTTGGAATTCAACCATACCTACTTCCCGCTCTACCATGTAGTAGACTTTCCCTCTTTCTCTGATGCAGAAGTATCCATACAATAGCTGAGAACAGGAGATTTGGATTCAGGCTGACCTGGGTTCATGGCCAGGCTTGACCACTATAGGACTTTAGTTAACTATAGGACTTTGGGCCTCAACTTCTTCAACTGTTGAAAGGGGATAAAAAAAAAAAGAAGCTATTTAAAAAGGTGGTTGTAAGATTGTGAGACTGCATGCCAATCACTTCGATGGTGGAGATCACAAATTAGATCCCAGTTTAATATAAGAGAGAGTACGAGCTTTAGGGAGCAGTAAGAAGAGAATGGTTTCTAACACTGGAAAAGAGATTAGTCTGGATGACCTTAAGGTGTTCATTTCTTCCTTAAGCAGAAGCAAGGGAAATACTGCAGTGCTTCTCCACTCACCTTCTGATGGTGAGCAGGTCTCTAGTGACTCCAGACCCAACAGTTGAAATGCGCTGATTGATGGTGTTAAATAATAACCACAGTAATTATATTTGAGTGCTTACTGTGTGGCAGCAGTGTGTGCTTTTACATGGATTATTCAATTATCTCAAAATCTTGTGAAATATTTTAAGTGGGGTTACTATTATCATCCCCATTTTATCAATGCCAAAATGGAAGAGCAGAGACATTAACTAACTTTCCCAAGGTCAAGCAGGTAGTGATGGTGGATCTGGGGTTTGGGCCCACCTGCCCACAGAGCCTGCGCTTTTGATCACTGCACTATACCTTATAAGGTGACTGGTCCCTGAGAAAAAGAACCCTCGTGTCTGGAAAGCACCTTCAAGGCAATAATGTGGGGAAAGTGTGGCCTTTGCCAAACTCGGGTTTGGATTCTGGCTCTGCTTTAGTGTGTGGCCCTAGACAAGGTATTTAAGCAGTTTTCTTCTCTGTAAAATAAGGGTGGTAGTATCCACTTAGTTTGTTGGATCAACTGAGATCGTATATGAGGTCCTTAGGAAGACTGGAGACCCTGTATTTCCATCATGGGTCAGGAAGGCCTTAGCTGTACCTGTTCTAAGCAGATGCCTATGTGCTCTGAGCTGATGATGGGGTGACTTTGGGAGAGTGAGTAGATGAAAGCTGACTTTTTTCTCTGCTTCTTTAAAAGGTGATTTATACATTGCCCTCAACCCTTCTACATCCCTGCCCCTACCCCCTCACCACCACCACACACACACACCACATACACACAGAGCATGGTATTCAGAAAGCCCCAGTCTGGACTTCCCTGGTGGCACAGTGGTTAAGAATCCGCCCGCCAATGCAGGGGACACAGGTTTGAGCCCAGGTCTGGGAAGATCCCACATGCTGCGGAGAAACTAAGCCCATGCGCCACAACTACTGAGCCTGCGCTCCAGAGCCCACGAACTACAACTCCTGAAGCCCACGTGCCACAACTACTGAAGCCTACACGCCTAAAGCCCATGCTCCAGAACAAGAGAAGCCACCGCAATGAGAAGCCCCGCACCGCAATAAAGAGTAGCTCCCGCTCGCCGCGACTAGAGAAAGCCCGGGCACAGCAACGAAGATCCAACGCAGCCATAAATAAATAAATTTATATTAAAAAAAACAGGAAAGAGGGGCTTCCCTGGTGGCGCAGTGGTTGAGAGTCCGCCTGCCGATGCAGGGGACACGGGTTCGTGCCCCAGTCCGGGAAGATCCCACATGCCGCGGGGCAGCTGGGCCCGTGAGCCATGGCCGCTGAGCCTGCATATCCAGAGCCTGTGCTCCGCAACGGGAGAGGCCACAACAGTGAGAGGCCCGCGTACTGCAAAAAAAAAAAAAAAAGGAAAGAAAGAAAGCCCCAGTCTGCTTCCCCTCCCCCTGGCCTTGCCACTCAGCCTTGCCAGGTCCCCTGTTGAGTTGTTTGATGTTGTGCTAGGCCCTCCATGGGCTCTCAGCTCTGGGCAAGTCTGTGATAACTGACCTCTGCGCCACTGGGCCTCCACCACCACTGCCAAGACGGGGCTGAGCTCCTGGTGACAGCAGCAGCTGGATTCCACAGTCCTGGACTAGACTGTCCTTCCCTTCTCACCTGTTTGTACCAGCACTATTCCATTTGCTTTCCTGTCTTCTTTTTTTTTTTTTTGCGGTACGCGGGCCTCTCACTGCCCGTTGCGGAGCACAGGCTCCAGACGCGCGGGCTCAGCGGCCATGGATCATGGGCCCAGCCACTCCACGGCATGTGGGATCTTCCCGGGCCCGGGCACAAACCCGTGTCCCCTGCATCGGCAGGCGGACTCAACCACTGCGCCACCAGGGAAGCCCCTGTCTTCTTTTTTTTTAAAAAAAAATTTTATTGTGGTAAAATACACAGAACGTAAAATATATCCTTTTTAACCATTTTTAAGTATACAATTCAGTGTCATTAATTACATTCACATTGTTGTGCTACTATCACTGCTATCCATTTCAAGAACTTGTTCATCACCCTAAATAAAAACTGTACCCATTAAACAATAACCCCTGTACACTTTTCCCCTCAAGCCTGGGCAACCTCTATGCTACTTCCTGTCTCTATGAATTTGTGTCCAGAGTAGGTACTTCACGTAAGTGGAACTGTACGATACTTGTCCTTTTGTTTCTGACTTCTTTCACTTAGCATAATTTTTTTCAAGCTTCATCCATGTTGTAGTATGTATCAGAATTTCATTCCTTTTAAAGGCTGAATAATATTTCATTGTATGGATATACAACAGTTTGTTTATCCATTCATCTGTTGATGAATGCTCTCTTTTTTAAAAAATTAACTTATTTATTTTTGGCTGCATTGGGTCTTCGTTGCTGCACGGGAGCTTTCTCTAGTTGCGGTGAGCAGGGGCTACTCTTCGTTTCAGTGCGTGGGCTTCTCATTGCAGTGGCTTCTTCTGTTGCCGAGCACTGGCTCTAGGTACGCGGGCTTCAGTAGTTGTGGCACGCGGGCTTAGTTGCTCTGCGCCATGTGGGATCTTCCCGGAGCAGGGCTCGAGCCCGTGTCCCCTGCACTGGCAGGCGGATTCTTAACCACTGCGCCACCAGGGAAGTCCCTGCTCTCTTTTCTTTAATCGAACTTCTTTGGGCGTATCATAATTCGCAATAATATGGAGAGAACAGCTTCTTGCAGCAGAACACGGAGGGGTGTCACTGTCCCAGGTGGTGGGAGAGGGTGCAGCCAAGTGTGCTGTTTGTAAACTCTGCTCTGAAGCCTCTTCTGGGGTTTCACCCTTCCAGAGGTCTCTTCCCAACAGGTACATAACGTGCTGACGTCACCTGAACCCAGAAGTGCTAGTGGCAAAGGAGAGAAGGGATTATCTGGGGCTACAAGCTTGCCTTTGCCTGCCTTCCTGGGGACAGAGCCTACTGCTGCCCCAGGGATGCTGTGTTTTCAGTGCTGTAGGCAAAGGGTCTAGAGACTCTAGAGCAACTTTGGTTTTCCTGTTTATATTGTTAAGTTTTTGTTTTGTATATTTCTTCTCATCAATCTCTGTCATTTCTGGTCTCCTGCTTGACACGTCAGTATTTCTGTGTGTACTATACTATAATCGTAGGGTTTATTAATAGAGACGTGTCCTGTCTTCTTTATTTAGACTTCTGTATCTGGGAGTTCCCTTAAGGGAAGGGCTCTCTTCCTTTCTCTGAATCTTCCTCCACCCTTTTTTGTTCTCCCTTCTCTGCTTCTCTCCCTTTCACACCCCCTCAATGCACCAGAGCCGCATAGCCTTTATGTGGACCACAATCTGTACCCTCAAGGTGTCCGTGGCTAAGATGATGACACACACCGTCATCACACATACCCTCAGCGTGTCTCACAGTTACTTCTCAGGGGAAGTGGGAGAACCTATACTAATCCTCTGAGCTCATCAGGACAGGAATCTCCCAGCTTCAACATCCTGGGTTGGGCCTAACATCATCTGACTGTTTTATATAGGCTGCTCTCTTACCTCTTATTCCTGTTTCTTTCCACTTTCTTTATAGGAACTTGTAGCATGTAGTATGTCTTAGCTTCTAGGCTCTTCCTGTGGTTGCGTGGCCTTAACTGAGTCATGTCACCTTTAAGACCATGTGTTATAAAATCTGTAGAATGAATAATATCATCAGTCCTGTTTATCTTAAAAGGCTGCTTTCAGATCACACATCAAAGTGCTTTGAAACTACGAGGCAGTACCCGGATGTGAGTTCTTACCTCAATCTTCTTTGACTCTCATGAAGTTTTCTGCCCTTCTCCTCAGTCTTCCTGACACCACTTAACAGAAAACCTCAGGCAGACAGATTCCCAAGATAAAGCTGCCAAAGTTGGAGATTATGGAGAGATCCGTGAATGGGGAGTATCAATGTCTTCCTGGCACACAGAGCCAGGATCCAGACCCAGTACTGGGAGGTATAGGAACAAGGTGGCCAGAGGCACTGTGAGCCTCTGACAGAGGGGCAGCCTTGGTTGCCTCCATTCTGCAAAAGCTTCTTAATGCAACTGATCTTCATCCAAAGGCAATGGCCCTTTGGATACAAAAGAAGTAATAACCCTCTCAACTTCATATGAGGCCAGTTACTCTCATTATCTCCTTTTTTCAGATGAGGAAATTAAGGCCTAGGCAGAATGGATTTGGAGGAGAGTGTGCTGAGGGGAAGGCAAGCCTAGTGCTACTTGGGAAGAACTGTTAAGGGAAAGCCTGTGAGCTGTGAGGGGCAGGAGCCTGGCCAACAGTGGGCAGATCTGGCCCCCAGGCAGAGCTCCATCAGGGCCTGGGCCCACGGGGCTGGCTGCTTCTGGTGTATCCTCTGGTCACACTGGATTCACTTCTGGTTTTCTTCCTTAGATATTTCTTAGGGTCCGCTGACCCAAGTCAATGTGCCAGGTTGACGGTTAAGTGCAACTGCCAGCCCATAAGACACCTTTATAAAGATGTTAGCAAGGTGTTCCCTTCAGATGAACGCAGCGCATGGGTGCGTAGCCTACCTGGCAAAACCTAGCATGTCTCATCTCCCAACCCGCTCCTTACCATGGCTCATCACATTCAGGGCACACTGCACACCTGTATGTAGCAGCTCTGGAAAGCTGTAAGAAACCTCTGCTTTGCTCAGGGTGTGGGCTGAGCCCAGAGTTGGGGGTGGGGGTGCTGTGAGTGAGCTCTCCCTGGCAGTCACGTGACGGCTGCAAGCTGGCCTGCAGAGCAGACCCTGGAGGTGTTGGATACACACAGGTGAATGGGTAAGTGAGGTATTTCCGCCCTTCATTTGACACCTAAGACAGATTTCTTCGCATCATCTGCCCCCCCTGCTTTCCCATCTAGATTTTCTTAAATTAATTAATTAATTATTTTAAAAATTTATTTTATTTTTGGCTGTGTTGGGTCTTCATTACTGCGCGCGGGCTTTCTCTAGTTGCGGCGAGTGGGGGCTACTCTTCGTTGCAGCACGCAGGCTTCTCATTGCAGTGGCTTCTCTTGCGGAACACAGGCTCTAGGAGCGTGGGCTCAGTAGTTGTGGCTCGCGGGCTGTAGAGCACAGGCTCAGTAGTTGTTGTGCGCGGGCTTTGTTGCTCCGAGGCATGTGGGATCTTCCTCGACCACGGCTCAAACCTGTGTCCCCGGCATTAGCAGGCGGATTCTTAACCACTGCCCCACCAGGGAAGCCCCTAGAATTTTTTTTTTGTTTAATATTTATTTATTTGGCTGCGGCAGGGTCTTAGTTGCGGCACGTGGGATCTTCGTTGCAGCATGTGGGATCTTTTAGTTGTGGCATGTGGGCTCTTAGTTGCAGCATGCAGGATCTAGTTCCCTGAACCCAGGCCCCCTGCATTGGGAGCACAGAGTCTTAACCACTGGACCACTAGGGAAGTCCCCCATCTAGATTGTATAGTCTTTTTGTCCTAGTGCCCAGCACAGTGTTTGACTCATAGAGGCTTCAGTGTAAAATGAGGGGATTTGTATTAGGCTTTCCCCAAATTTCCCTACCGGGCTGTGATTCTGGGATTTTGTGAGGTGTTTGCTGTAGTTGGTAGGAAGAGCAGAGGATCTGCTCCCTGGAAAGCCGAGGAACTTACTCTTGAGTGCAGTTACTAATAATGAAATTGTGATTAGGTCTGGCCTGCCTCCTAGCTTGTGGCCAGTCAACCCCTGGCCCCACTCTGCTTTGAGAAGGTAGCGGGGCATACATGGTACTTAACCTACAAAGGTGCTGCAGTCACTGCTTCTGGGTGTAGCAGAGTCCTGAGCAGGTCTGTCTCCTTTCCATCTCTCCAGTATGAGTCAAGCTGGCAGCAGCTCTAGAGGAGGCATCCAGGGGGTTCTTGTACAATGCAGAGAGCTGCCCATGAGCATGAAAGGGAATTCCTAGGCCAGGTGGCCCCATTCACCTGCCAGCTCCTGCTGGAAAGACATGGTAGCATTTTGGCACTTGACACTATTTTGCCCCATCTGGCTCCCTTTGGAACGAGAATAAAGAGTCCTGACCAGGGGGCCTGGGGAGGCAGTACGCTGATGCTGGTATAGGGAGCGGCCAGTGGGGTGGGCCTCAGTTCTGGGGAACAGCACCTCTACGTGTCACTTTTGGGGATAGTTGCCTCACCTGTCTCTTGCAGGCAAATCTCAGAGGCTTTGGAGGTCCTTGCCTTTCCCAAAGCAACTCAGTTTCAGCCTCTGTTCTCCTTGCCTCCTAGGTTAGGTTGGCTGGGCATTTGAAGAGAAGTTGCTCATCTTCCTAGGTAATTCCTAGGTTTATTTCACCCCCTACATAGTGCCTTATCATCCTAAAAATGGGGCCTTCACCCTAGCCTCCCCAGGAAGAATGGGGACTATCAAGTCCATTTTCTGTCCCCTGTAACCTTCTGTAAACTTCTCTTCATTGTACGATATGCCCCTCCTGTCTTAGCTCTTGAAACTACTCCCATTGGAAAAAAAAGGCAGTTCACCCTCCTACCCCTCTTCAGGGCCATATTCTGTTTGTTCTCTTGGAAACCATGGCAACTTGGCCTAAGAGGCCACTTCTACCACCTTGGAAGTTAATGCTCCAAAGCCTTGTACTCACAGCTGCGAGGTCTCTAACACGTTTTTCCAAAGTGGGACAGGAGCCTCTGAATTTTCAGTTCTGCTAAAAGAAGAAAGTTTCAAACAAACCAACCCCGATATAATCCTTTTACAAGTTGGTTAGGAGTGGGAGCAACATTCCCTGTAAGATCCAGAGTATGAATACAGGCAGCATTAGCTGGGAATCCTGAAGCGTATTCTGGAGTGTCTGGTCCACACTTATTTTTCTTATGCTCTTTTCTCCTTTCCCTTCTCACAATTACTCGGTTGCTTAGAAAATTCTGTTGGAGGTGCTTATCTTTTAGCTCACACCAACTTTTTTTTCTTTTTCTTCTTGACATGTTTGTACTTCTTGCTCTGGTGCTACCTTTTAAAGCCCCAAGTAGGGAATCCAGGGAGCTGTGATGATTGACTGCAGGAACCCGGTAGAAGAATTCCACAGCCTTAGACGGCAACGTTTCCATAGCCTCACTGCCGAGGGACCTCCCCCACAAGGAGTCCTCTTGCTTGAATTGGCCGCTGGAGGTGGGAGGGGAGAGAGTGGGCTGGCCTGTCCTTGGCTTCTCTTTGGACTTGGAGGCTTGCAATGGGAGGGTTTAGTGGCTGAAGCCTTGAAGGGAGGGCACTGACCCCTCCCCCCACACTGAAAAGGATTTTCTCTGGAGATAGAGGTCTTAACTGATTTGGAACAGCTGGCCAGGGCATGTGAGACTGGAGCTCCCACAAACCTTTGCAGAAGCAAATGTTGGGTAAATAGTGTGAGATGCCTACAGAGTTCTGGCTCTGCTGGATTAGGATGCCTTCTGCTGCTCCCCCTCTGGTCCCCTCTGCAAATCCTTGAATCCTTGCAGGTGGTGGGGAGAGCTAGGAGAAGGTGGCCATGTCACCAGGGAGCTGAACGTTTGCCTCCATCTGTCTGTACCCAGCCCCAGTTTTATAGGCTCAGAGTGGAATTCAGGTGGAATAGTGGAGCCACCTTGCAGCTTGTGGTTGGGTAGGACTAGTTTATCATGTTCAGTTCTGAATTTTCACCTTCTGTGGGAGTACTGAAAGGATCCAGAGTCCAGTTGTAGCACAAGGTGTATTTTACATCTGTCTGATCTCCCAGCCTCTTCCTCCATCAGGCCACTTCCTATTTATACTGGATTGGGAACGGCTGAGCATACTAAATCCTGACTTTACTTTTTAATCCATAGGAATAGTCTCATATCCTTCCTCTCCCCCCACCTCTGTTAGGGCTTCTCACTTCTGAGTCCTCAGTGTTTGCCTCTGCTTCAAGCATGGTTAGATACTACATATTCGACTTATCCAGGCAAGCTCCAGGTAGATTTGGGAGAATGCAGATTGGTTCATAGAGTTCATCCTGTGTGCCTTTGGGCCCATCATCCATGACCCATGACACGGATCAGCCCTGTGTTGGCGCTAGCTGTGGCAGCCCCATGAGTTCCCGGCTTGCCTCTCAGCACTTCCATACTCTTTCGCTATTTGAGCCAATGTGGACTTGACAGGGCTGATTGGTTTCAGAAATTACCCAGGTAAGGGGAATGGAATTCTGTCCAATTAGGTTGTCCTTGGAGATGTGGAAAAGAGAGAATGAGAGAGATTTTGAGATTGAGATAGATAGATAGATAGATAGATAGAGGCTATCTATTTCACATCTCTGTATATCCCTTTCCCTTCTTTAAAGATAGAAGATAGATAGAGGAGGTGAGAGGAAGAGAGAGAGAGAAGGAAGGAGGCAAGAAGAGAGGGAGAGATGGGGAAAAGGATATACAGAGATGTGAAAAAACAAAGTGAGAGGCTTGGAAATGAGGTATAGAGAGAAAAATGAGGAGGTGGAAAGAGATTGGTGCTGGGTATTTTTCCCATGATTTTTGGTAGCTCAGTGCTTCAAAAATAATCCAGAAAACACCCTTTTTTGCCACTTCCTACAGACCTCCCCCCAACCACCATCATCATAGTTCTCCCAGGTTTTTCCTTGGAGGTATGGCAGTGATGTTCAAAATGCTGTGTGTGGGAGTTTAGAATCAAATGGGTGTTAGGAGAACTTGAATTCTTTATAGTTTACCTTTGCTTCTGCCTAGAGAGCGGATGATTCCTACAGTGATGGCTGGTTTCCCTTCTGTCTGCACCAGAAAGGCCCTGTGACTGTGTCTTGGAGAACAAGGGTGACGTGCCTCCAATACACCAACACTATATATCCCCAGAGGGAAGAGGGACTTACAGACAACTGATTCTCTGTGCAGATTGGGTCCCCTTCTGGGCCTTCCATCTTTCTGCTTCCCTTAGAAACAAAAGCATACTGGAGCAGAGAAGGGTGGTTCATTCATGAACTCCACATGTTAGGTTGGGCGCTGGGACAGACACTGGGAGAGAGAGGTGATACAACCTTTCTGCTCACTCAGAAGAATAAACGGTACCTTCCTCTTTCTCTCCTGTGAGATTTCCATAAACAGCCACCAGCTGGGGCTGAGTCACCTCTCTGCCTGCCCGTTGTTTCTTTCAACAATGGGCCCTGTGTCCATCACTGTGGATCTGAGCCCTTTTGAATAGATGCTCTTTCTAACCATGATTTTTGGAAGCTTACTCTACCTTGGGGGTTCTGAGACATGTCTGTTTCTTTGTCTTTTATGTATTCCCAAGTAACGGCCACTCAGCCTGAGTAAATACCCTGAGACTTAGGAACAGAAACACTGGTGTCTATGATGCTATCAGCCTCCAGTGCCCCATATTGGGCCCTTTCCTCACCTCCTCCCTTCTCCCTTCCTATCCTACAGGAACAACGGGATGCTGATGACAGTTGGTTTGACAAGCCTAGAAACCATGTGTGCTCTGCTCTTTTGACCTCAAGGTGCTGCCAAGACTGATTTGTGTCCCAAGTTCTGATTTTCCCAGCAAGATTTTATCAGCTCACCCGGCTGTCAGTTAGGACTTTGACCTCTCCTGGGGCAGCAGAGGGTGCTTCCCTTGTGGAATCAGCAGCAGCTTCCCGCTTCCTCCTCCCTCTTCCCCTTGGGGGCTGTTCTCATTGATAGCCTTTCTGAGCCATAGTGGTATCTGCAAGACATTCACTTATAATCTGAGATGGACAGAATTGAACAGTCTGTGAGATTTGCTCTTCTTAACACTGCCCTAATTTTATTTTTTAATCTGATTAATATGCCCATCGGCAGTGGGTTTTTTCTCCTACTAAGTGTATAACAATCCAAAAGGAACTGGAATGAGATGGAGAAAGAAGAATGGTAAAAATCCTGCAGCACCTTTTGTATTTCCAAGCAGCTGTTTCTGGAAGGTGTCTCTCTATTCCTTAGATACCATTTAGTGACTGGCATATTTATCAGTCAGCACACACTTTCAGCTCAGTTGTGTGTGTGTGTGGGTGTATATGTGTGTGTGTGAGATTACCACATGGTAATCTTCCACTCTCTTGCCCCACTTGATCTGCCTGTGCCTGATGGCCCATTTCTTTGTTCTCATTTGTTACTCTAAGTTTGACTGGGCGAGTGGAGAAGGTAGGAGGCTATAGTGCCCCATCCAGTAGCAAGAGGTAGGAGGTACTCGCTATTTCTACCAAAATCTTTTCCCAAGTGCCTAGTGCCCTGGAGACATATGTGTCCAAGGATAAATCAACCTCGCTTTTGGTCATCCTTCAGCATCTGACTCCTTGGTGCTGGTGAGAGGTCCTCACCACCCTGACTAGAACCTTGAATCTTGTTGTGCAGGAGTATCCCTTCACCCCAGAGCTCCCTGAGGAGTAAGAATTGGATGAAAGTTCTCTGTACAAGTGGCGGAAACATGTGTCTCTTCAGAGGTAACTCAGAGATCATTTCCGGCAGCCCTCCAGCCAGGAGTGACCAGGCTCCATGCTGGGTGACACTGTACCCAGGTTGTAGGGGGTGGGGCTTGCTTTGAGGCTCTCTTCCCACGACCCCTGGTGGAAGTCTCCGTATCTTCATCCTGATGTTACAGGCAGCCAGTGGGGGCTGGTAGGGAGTAAGGGGATGCGAGGAATGCTGCTGGCTGGAGCCAGCCTTTGACAGGAAGGAAGAGGACAAAGCGCCTTTGTCTCTTCTCAGTGTGAGTGGTGCAGAGGTGAGAAAACCCTGAGTTTGGACCTTTCTCCTTGACGAGCTGAGGCAGAGGCATGTAGGGGCAAGAAGCCGTACATTCCCTTCTTTAAAGGAACTTACTCTACTCCTCACTTCAGTGTTCCCCCTGCTGGCTCAAACCGCATGCTCTATAGTCTGGCCATACTCTTTTTGTTCCTGAGAAAGTTGTGCTGACATTTTTTTTTTTTAAGCTGTTTTAGGGGGTTGGGAAAGGAAAACTTTAAAGGTAAAATAATAAAAAACAGACCACTCTGCCATTACAGGCACATAAATAGCTCCACCATAGCCAGGCTGCAGACTCACTTTGCCATAGCAACCTCGACGAGTGTTTATAGCAGCCTGTCGCCCCAACTGGAGAACGGCAGCTGGCGATGCTCATCAGCTGCGCCCGTGCCGCTGCCTTGGCCTCAGCACAGCAGGCACGCACCCCCCCACCCCACCCCGAGAGGTGGCGCAGGGGCCACAGACCAGCCCTTCTGCGGGGGCCGTGGGAAATGACAGAGCAAAAGCAGCATGGGATTCAGATGTGCTGGGGGGCAGTAATATTTGGGGAGCCTGAAGTGAGTGGTGGGTGTCTTTTGCATCCGTGTTTCCCCCGCCCCTGGGTACCACACCGCCTCTCATCTCCTGCCGAGTAGGAAACAGGAGTGCAGAGGGTGCTTAGCTGCACCAGAACCCGAAAGGGGTCTGGGTTTTCCTCTGAACCTCACCAGGTATCTTGTTTTAACCTTCTGAGTAAATCTTGGCTTCAGCTGCAGCCTGTTCAGGGAGGTCCTCTCAAGTCTATTTTCTCAAGGACTCACGGGAGAGGAGCTTTCCTTGGGAGGATCATGGGTCTCTCTGGGAAAGAGGGCTGCCCCAAGATGAATGGAAGCAGAGATCAACATTCTAGAAGGACTAAAGGAGGGTGAGACGTGACAAGAGCCTCCTGTGCCTCCCCTGTCAGGCTGGATCTGAGGACAATGTCGGGACTGGGCCCCTAGTCGAGGCTGTCAAAGTGCTTTAGCCTGGTGTTGCTGGAGAGTCTCACGACGTTGTAAACTCGGCGTCGTTCTCAAGTGTGGTACCCAGACCAGCATCAGCATCCTCTTGTTAGGGAGCTTGTTATAAATGCACATTCCCAGGCCCCACCCCAGACTTCCTGAACCAGCAACTCTGGGAGCCCTCCTGGGAGTCCTGATGCTCAGTCAAGTTTCAGGATCACTGCTCCAAGGCACAACAGAAGTGCAAGAGAGTATGGTCTGCCCACTTTCTAAAGACCAGAACTGGCTTAGCGCCTCCTGTGTGAAGAAGGAAGAGTGAAACTGGGGGGTGAGGCGACAGCTATTCGGGAATGCTCCCAGCTCTCTTTCCTGGTGAACTCCATCTTCTCAGCATGGAGCCCTTGTCCATTCACCTGGGAATTCCGGGAAGTAGCTGGGCTGAGAGAGCCTGGAAGAGGCAGCGGCGGGGGCTGGCTCTCTGTAGGCTGTACCGGCAAGACGGCCGAGGACTGGGGGAGGCGATGGGACGCCGGCAGGCACGGTGTCCAGGGTGTGGCACTCTGGCTAGTGTCTGGGTCCCACAGGAATGTTATTTTGCTTCCTCTCCTGCTGAGCCCCTGCTGCCCCGGCAGTCTCTTTTAGGTAGATGCCATGTGGCCTCCTCAGTCTGAGGCCAGGCAACTTCCCTCTCACCCGGAGGCCTGCCCAGAGCCTGAGGCCCGGGAGCAGGGAGATCCTGACTGACTCCAGTAGTCAAGGGAGATTGGCCCTCCTCCCCCCTCCACGAGCATGGCAGTGATTCTGCTGAAATTTGTTTCTAAAAATAACACAGGATCCAACCCAGCTGCTAAAAAGCCCCTTGATTCCCTTGGGACCAAAATGTGGAAACACCGCAGCAGCCTCAAGAAAGGCAATCTGTGTTGCCCAGGAGAGTGTGTGTACTAGATATTTGAATGCTGCTGTCCAAGGGTCTGCCTCTAACCGTCCCAGTTTCGAGCAGCTGCACCTTAGTGTTAGAGGCAGGTACCCTTCTAACCCACATCCTGAGCATTTCCCACAATCTGGCCAGCACTCCTTTCATTAGACAACAGACCTGGCTGGCACTGTTGCTCCCACCTGAAGTCACCTCTTGTCCTCTAATCAGCTGAAGGAGGGGGAGGTTGCTGTTCCATCCTCTACATTTTTTTTTAGCTCTAGCTTGCTGTGAACGTTTCCTCAACACCCCTTGAGTCACAGGAGTCCGCGGAGGTGACCCGGACCCGTATGACTCATAGTATTTGGAAAAGAGGGTATATTCCCTATGGCTCTAGGCTCAAGGGACTGCCCGTTTTCATCTTGATCTGTTGATGCTATTATTAGGATGAATGCAGGGGAGTGACAATGCCCCACTAGACACATGCCAGCTTCAGTTTCCCAACCCATGCTGTGAAGCTTCCTGTCTTCATCTCGTTGGTTCCTGGAGTCTCTGAGAGGGGCCGGATCGACAGGCCAGATGATCAGGAAGAGACTGTCATCGGCCTTGGGTCAATTCGTGGTATCACTGTTGAGAGAAGGCTGTGCTATCTATGGGCCTGACCTTCTCCCTGCCCTCTGAAGGCATCTGGCCAGAACTGATAGGTTTTGTCCTCATTGTCATAGCATATCTTAGACAGTACAGCCCCTCCAGGCTCCAGCATCATAGTATGTTTTATTTTTTTCAGACCTCAGGTACAGACGATTGAGTCAATCATACTAGGGATTCATGGCCCGGTATTATCGTTGGTCCATGCGAGGCCCTTCCTGTGCTCACTGTTTCTCCATAGCCCATGTCTTTTCCCTTCCTTGCCTAGGAGCAGCATTCTCATGTGTTAATATGTATCTTTTTGTTTAAATACATCCCTTAAAATGTATAGTTTTGCTTTAGATGCATGTGTTTTTAACTTTTGTTAAAGCACCTTTTTTACCCCCACTAAGCACTATTTTTA
Organism: Grampus griseus; assembly: GCF_964374135.1. Taxonomy (NCBI): domain Eukaryota; kingdom Metazoa; phylum Chordata; class Mammalia; order Artiodactyla; family Delphinidae; genus Grampus; species Grampus griseus. The sequence goes on from NC_139017.1 coordinate 61,446,982, forward strand.
AGATAGCAATATTGTTGTGTGTATATCTGATCTGTCTTTCTAACTGTTGCATAATATCCCCTCTTATCTAGCCCACATATTTTACCTGTCCATCACTGGGAGAGGGGATCCCAGATTGCCTTCAACTCTCTGTCACCACAGATAACGCCCCAGTGAACATCCTTACACACGCCCTTTTCTGAACCTGCGTGAGAGTTTCTTTGGGAGAGGTACCCACTTGACGACTGGATCCAGGGTATGCATAGACTTAGTTCGGTCAAGTACGAGGTGGCTCCAAGGATGAGGGGAATCTCTGGACCCCTGAGACCCAGGGGTTGAGAGCAAGACATTTTCTCCAGATGGATGCTTTGATTCTAGCACTGCATTTCTGCTGCTAGGTTGAAGAAGACACTCTCAGGGTAGCAGACTTGGGGAGGGGGAGGGTAAGGGAGGGACCCTCATGTATACCACCTCCTAACCAGCAAGTGATGTTTTCTCTTTAGGAAGGGAGTACCCACCAGAACCCAAATCCTAGGGGCTGGCTGAGAATTAGCATCAAGTTCCAAGACCAGGACCAGAAGCACAGGCTACCGTATGCCATGCTGAGGCGTGGTTTGGGGCCTCAGCCCTCACTTGGCTTCCTGGCACCAGCATGGCTATTACTGATGAAGACAGGTGGTGCCGCCCACTACCTGAACTTTAGCCAACATCCTCTGCCTCTGACCTTCTTCCCATATGCCTCCAAAGGGCCTCAGTAGACTGAAGGAGGGTATGTGCGCAGGTCTGCTCTGCAAGTCAGCAGGCATTAGGGGAGCAATTAGGGCAGGGCGGGCATGGGGAGGGAAAGAGTACCTGGAACCACGATGAGGATGGCTGCTACACCCAAGTGGTGGGAACTAGCGCAGGTGGGCTAGACTCTGGGTTATGGGAGTAAGGGGCCTGTAATGAGGAGGGAGCAGAGCAGCCTTCGTGTAGAATTTAGACTTTCAGAGAGAAGGGCCAACCAGGGATGTTTTCGCGCTGGGCAGCCTGCCATGTTCAGGTGCTTGCCAGCTTTCTTGAAAGCCCCTCTAAGAGGTATGACAGTGCCGAGAAAAGGAGTGAAGCTTAAGACACTGTAGGTAATGGCCGAGGAACTGCCCCCACTGGAGAAAGGAGGGAGAGAATCTAGAGCCAGGGCTCTCTGTGCCTCTCCCCAGTCCCTACAGGCTGCAAGGCCCTGGGTGTGAGAAGAGGAGTGGAGGGAGCCCTCAGCCCCACTCCTTCAGTCTCTAGGTGGGAACTGGATATACTTGGAATCATGCCAATCCAGAGCTAAGGGCATTCTGGCTGGGGGGGTACGTATGTGTGGGGGTGGGGATGGAGTGGGGAGTGTCTGCCCCTCACAAGCTGTAGCTCTACCCCTACGCCTGCCCTGATGTGTTGTAGAGGCTTCAGGGGTTGTGGGCCAGGGACAGATAGATAGGTTTATATGGGCCTTCTGATCAAGCTGTAGGAAGTAAACCTGTAGCTTTTTTTTCATTTTTCTTACAGGATTGTCCTTGTACTTGAGGCAGGGTGGCTTTGGATTCAGACTAAGACACAAATCCTGGTTCTCTGAATCTCTATTTCCCTGCTATAAAATGGGGTGCCCTCCTTATAGAGCTGTTATTGAAGATTCAGTGAAACAATATGTGGAATAATGATAAATAACTACTATGTATGGACCAACCACTACATATCAGCTGCTATGCTAGGCTGCTGCCTATACACTACACCGTGTGTGCGCATGTGTGTGAGTTTACATATATGATTTCTCTTGGGGAAGTGTGGGCTCGAAGCAGGTTTCATACTTCAGTTTGGTGCATTCTAAGGTGGGTCCAGCCTACTCCTGTGCCACCCGCCTCCCCACCCGCACAAGGTCTTCCCTCCCTGGACTGACGCTCCAAACACAGCATCTCTGAGTGCTACCAACTCACTTCTGAGCAGAGGCTCCCAGCCCAGCGAAGAGGGCAGGGCATGAGAGTCCACTCCACCGGACAGCCCCTGCCTGCAGCCCGGAAACCAGAGTTGAGCATAGCTACTTATTATTCCAGGCAAGTCTGGCTGCAGTGCTGCACCAGCCTGAAGCCCTAGGCCCCTGGACCCTCCTGTTTCCTTTCTCCTCTTTCCATTCATACTTCACTTCCCATGCATCACGCCAGATTCAATAGGAGCCTTTGGCAGGGGAGATTCAGGGGGTGGGTTCCTTTCAGATTCTCAGAATACCCTACTCCCTACATAGGGAGTTACCCTTTTTCCTCATAGCCTGGGGATGCACCCCAGGAAAGTTAAGAGTAAGGGATTTCTTGACAAAATTGGAGGAAACAGTGTCTGACTATTGTTTGTGGTTTGGTGACTTAAGGCATGAGGTTTTTGTCTCTGGCAGCTCCTCAGTTTAGAACTTGCTAGGGAGCTTAGCTGCATATTGAGTCATCAGGAAATATAGGATGGTCTGCTTCTCAGGCATGTGTAGGAACAGGAGGGGGTCTCTTTCACCCTCATTGCCTGGGATGTGATGTAGTTGATTCTGAAAGAGAAAGAGCAAGGGTAAGAGTCAGCATTTCCTCTAAGCGGTTATGTGTATTCTCTGTATCCCAAAGCTGCCTACTTTTTAAAGGACTTATATTTGTCAGAAAATGGGGAGGTCCAGACTTGAGGGAAGGAGCAAGTATAACAAAAAGAGGACCAGGCAGTCAAGGCCACTGACTTGCCAAAGGACAAATCACTTTTTATGTCTGACCTCAGTGTCTTCATCTGTAAGGTGGGAGTCACAGCTGTCCTGCCTAAAATGGATATGACAGTCCTTTTACATGTCACTGCAAGGTGTAGAACAGATGTTACAGAACTTTAGGAGGAAAAAAACTAAAATGATTTCATGATCATATAAGTAGTATGACTTCTTGCCCCCGCAGGAAGGGATGAGAGTTTGCTCTTCCATCCCATCATCATTAAGCTGGCAAAACGCTAGAAACGGGGAGTGAGAACACACCTCACCCAGGAGGCCCTGAGCCGAATGACTAATCCTGACCTGGCAAGAGGTGGTACCTCCCTGGCATCTGAGCACTGCATCTGAGGCTGAGCCTGTGTGAGCATTTACGTACTATTCTTTGCCAGTTGCCTAATAAGGTTAGGGGCTAGGCAAGCCCAGCCGTTGCGGAGAGCTCTTATTCTAGGAGCTCAGAGAGGAGTATCGGCACCAGCTATGCCTCTGGATTCCGGAAGAACTTTCGCGGAGAGCCCAACTTGAGAAAGGGTCCCGAATGGGCACCGTCCCTGTGACTTTGTGCCAGCAGCTCAGTGCTTGACCTACATGTGTGTCTCTAGAGCAACCCGAAGCAGACAAACCTCATTCTTTTCTACTTGTCCCATGTGTTCTAATCTTAAGTGACCTTTTCTCCTTGGTTGTCTGTGTGAGTGGAAGAATCTCTCCTCTTTGATCTCTTCAGACTGCCCCTACTTCTCTGGAGATCCAAGGCCGCATTGCCTAGTGGTTATAGCAAATGGTTATAACCTAGCTAATGGTTACTGCTAATGAAGCTGCCTTGGAATTTTCCATTCTTTTGGGGGTGTGGGAGTTCCCCCTGGCAAGGAAAGATGGAGGGGCACATGGAAATTATTGCTCTTCTGCTTAAAGGGCTAGATAAAAAAAGTTCACTAAGATCAAATTAAGCTTTTTTCATCACTTGAGTGTCCTATACTGGACACTGGTCATCTTTCATCTAAGATTTCAAAGCACTATTTCTATTTATAATCCCTTCCCTTTATCACTTTCTTAGGATGGTGTGAAAAGGTAGGGCTGATTCTTCCCCCAGATAAAGATGGGAGGAGCTGAGCCCTAAGAAAACTGAGCACTAAGAAGGCCAAGTGACTTGCCAAGGGGTACCTGGGAAGATGGTGAATCTGGTTCTGAATGTACTACTGGTTATTCAACCAAAAGAATTAGCTGAATGCCCACTCTGTGCAGGTGCTCATCTAGGCACTGGAGAGAAAGCAGTGAAGAAGACACGTGAAAAATCTCTGCCTTCATAGAACAAACACGGCAGTGGGTAGAGAGTAAAAAAAAGTAAAATCTTCTGATTTCCAGTTAAGCTCTCAATCAGCACTGTCCTCAACATCCTCTTGAAAGGTTAAGGGGTTCAACTTAAGGGTCAGCTGGGCTTCTTGCTGCTATAGCCCTTCCCACTGCTTCCAGACTTGGAGAAGAAGGTGAACTGGAGAGAAAAGTCTGTGGTACTGCCTATCCCTATGCCAGTATGATTGAAGAGAGTTTGACACTCTGCCTCAGGTTCTCTCCAGACCTCCTTGTTCCCCAGGATTCTCTGATGACATCTAAAAAGAAAGGGAATATGATGTTTAAAAAACAATAGCAACAACAACAAAACAAAACCCTGCTTGCGTAACCCTTTGTAAGTCAGAGTAGCTCTAAAAATTTATAGTAGAAGGAGGAGGCAGAGGGCAGACTGGGAGAGGGAGGGGTTTAACCACCTCCATCCCCGTGGAACCTGCCAAGGACAGGATTGATCACAATTAGCGGGAACTTTGGCCACGTGTGATTTTTGGAAAATTAATTGATAAAAGAGTCAAGTCCTTATCTGATGGTCCTTGTGCTCCCTCGTTCACCTTCTAGAAGCAAGGATGTCATCCATTTATTAGAGAGGGGCTGGGCCCCCGGTGTTCGGGTGCTGTGTTCAAGAAGAGCCCCTTCACATTTAAATAGCCAATGTGTGGCAGTCCTCCTGCAAGCCACACAGCAGCCCCTTTCTGACGCTGAGAACGGGGCTCAGGATAAGACTTTTCACCTTCATCCTCCCTATTCTCACCTGTACATACTCCTGACCCTCTCTCCCTAGTGAGCACGTGTAAGAGGTAACAACACATGCCTTCCTGAGGGGAGAAATGCTGGTTAGAGACCCTCTGGTGTCACTCATATGCAGACTAACTTTGCTCCCCTACTCACCTTGTGGCCCTAGGCTCTATCTGAATCAGTAGCTGTCGTATTCCTGCCACCCCAGAGGAACTTTAACACTCATAGGCTTCAAACTCACTATCTTCCCTCCTCAGAGGTCCTTCTGTCCCCTTAATGTAAAAAGGTTCCACCCTGTATCGCCTACTGACAGAGCATTTTACTCATCCTTTCCCCCCAAAAGCTTTTTGGAGCAGTGGGGGGCTCAGCTCCTGATCTATTGACACCTGCGGCATCCTGAGGAATTTCTATACAGCATCAGGCTGAGTATTCTGAGGGGCTGCAGAGGATTGGGCATCTTCTACCAGGCTGTCCTCCTGGTTTGTAAATGTGTGTGTTAGGAGTAGGGGAGGGTGCAAGGTATGGGGGAGGGTGGCAGACTGGCAGGCCACCCTCCAGATCACTCTGGTCTGGACTCCTTTTCTGACCTATTCTCACCTCTTAGAAGTAAGGTCAGACTAAAAGATTCTATAGCAGGTCCCTCAAATAGACAGGGAGTGCATTAGAACAATTAGAGGTCATAACCTTTTATTTCCAAGTTTCTGAAGTTGCAGGATTTGTGTTACGTGGTTTGGAAGAGGTGAGGTATGAAGACTGGGGTATATCTGAAATTATTGGAGTCTACAGGCTGCTGGGGCCTCCCAGGGAGGAAGGGGCCTCAGCTCAGGCCTCAGCTATAAGTTCAGCTCAGACATCAACTGTCACCTAAACCCTGTGCTAGAATGAGTACCTCTTGCCCTTGCAGATGCTCGATCTCCATGCTGCTCTAATTGTTTCTTTTTGTCTATCTTTGAATCTTTATTCCAGAGATCCTGTTGTCATCGGTATCCAGGGAACCCTCCTCTTCCTCCTCCTCCTGCCACCTCTCTACCACTGCAGTCGCTGGTTGTTGCTAAGATTGCCTCCATGGTAACATGCACATCCTGTTTACACCTCCATCTGTGCAAGTTGGTCTAAGCTAGGAACCTACCTACCCTGGACAACCACTTCCATCACCACCTGGGGACACCAATCATCGTGACACGTGGTCCAGTTCCACTCAGTTCCCCCATCCTCTTCCTCCTCCTACTGCCAAGCTTCATACCCAGAAAAGGATCTGAACTACGGGTTGCTACTCTGAAGCTTATTGCACAAGATATAGTCGATCTATTTCCCGTCTGGGCTCCCAGTGAAGCAAAAAGTAAGAAGAAGTGAGGCAGAGAGGCAAGAGACCCTGATCAGTGGAAGGGAAATTTCACATTTTCTCTGGTTGAGGGGCTTGGTAACAGCAGGCAAAATGACAAACCCAACAGAACACGCCTTGCCAGCCAACTCGATAATTGAGAGCCATGAAGGGGAATTTGGCTGCACGGTAATGGACCTGAGGAAGCTCATGGAGCTGCGTTCAGCTGATGCAATAAACCAGATCAATGTCCACTATGGAGGAGTAATGAATCTCTGCAGTAGACTGAAAACCAACCCGGTGGAAGGTAAAGGCCGTACCAGGGGTGGGGAATCGGAGGAAGGTGGCTAGTGTTAAAATATATTATTTTCCCAACTTCTAGAGAAGGAACATTTCTGGAGACCTTGCTGGTATATCTGTGTCTGGTGGGTAAAGTATAGTATCTGAAGCGCTGGAAGGAGGTGCGACTATGGAGAGAAATGTCATTTCTTTCCCAGAGATGATGTTGAGTGACTGTGGTATTCTCTGAAGATCATTCTTTCCTCCTTTTTCTGTATCAATGTACAGAAGGCAGAAGATCTCTATTTTATAAGTGTTTATGTTAGAGATGCTTTTATCAGTAATCAAGTCCCTTATTCTGTATCAGTCTTTGATTGCAAAGGTTGAAGATAAAATTCTTCCCTACACTGATCTTACAGTGTAATATGAAGAAAAGTGGGTGAGTCTATCTACCTAATGTAGCACTTCTCTATGGTACACAGTTACAAACGGGATGGTAAGTCATAACGTAGAGAGTTGTACCCACCATATCTTTGGATTACTCACTCTGTTTTCTTTCAGGGAATTATTGATGACTTTTTCAACCCTGTCCTATGCACTTTTAGTATAATTGTTCATAATCTATTCTTAAAAGAAAATGAGGGCTTCCCTGGTGGCGCAGTGGTTGAGAGTCCGCCTGCCGATGCGTGGGACACGGATTCATGCCCTGGTCCAGGAGGGTCCCACATGCTGTGGAGCGGCTGGGCCCGTGAGCCATGGCCGCTGAGCCTGCGCGTCCGGAGCCTGTGCTCCGCAACGGGAGAGGCCACAGCAGTGAGAGGCCCGTGTACCGCAAAAAAAAAAAAAAAGAAAAAAAAAGGAAAAGGAAAAATCCAGCTTCATGCTTACCTGGCTCAGTCCAGTTGCCCAGTGAGCCACGATAATTTTGCCTCATTGAAATGGAGAGAGTACCAGAGGAATCTTATTTTCTCCTTTGCCTGGTTTCAGCATCTGTTACAGGTCCTTGCTTGGTCCTATCAGTCAGGCAGGCCATGGTTGAGTAGCTTGAGATAGAGCAAAGATCTTGTCCTTTAGATGCCTTCAGCCTCTTGAGGTATACCATTTCTGACCCTTCCTTGGAGGCCACATCATACTTCTTGCCAATTCTAAGAAGTTTTGACCCCTAGCCAATGTTATAAGTTACTGACTTGGAGTCCAGACTCTCTAGGATTAAAAAAAGGAAGAGATTTTTATCTAGATATCTGTACATTGCCCATGTCTTATTTTATTTTATTTTATATTTTGCAATCAAAGAGAGCTGCCCTACACGTTCTCTGTACTTCTAGAATTCAGTTTCTTATCTCATAGGCTCTAAGTTCAAATATTACCTCTGGGCTTCCCTGGTGGCGCAGTGGTTGAGAGTCCACCTGCCGATGCAGGGGACACGGGTTCATGCCCTGGTCTGGGAAGATCCCACATGCCGCGGAGCGGCTGGGCCTGTGAGCCATGGCCGCTGAGCCTGCGCGTCCGGAGCCTGTGCTCCGCAACAGGAGAGGCCACAACAGTGAGAGGCCCGCGTACCACAAAAAAAAAAATTACTTCTACCATTTACTAGCTGAATAGCATTGAACAGTTTGCTCAGCCTCCCTAAATAAACATCATTTTCTTCTTTGAAAATGATGTTAGTACCTAGGCTGCAGAGTTATTGGAATTAAATAATGTAATGTTGTATACAATGCCTACACTTATAATGGGTGTTCAATAAATTAGTCGTCTCACATTAAAATGGAGTCCAGGTGTCTGAAGATATTTGCCAGAATATGAGCGCCTATGGAGTGCAATGTGTTTTTACATCTGGAGAGGCTGCTGCAGTCTACTTGCAACCACTGTCCATTTTCTCCATTCACCTGTTGATGTCAAAAAGCCTGGTTAAGATGGCAGTGTTTAGTTGCTTTCATGTGGCTTAGCAAAGGCCTTCTGTTTAGTATCTAATGACTGCCCTTTGGATAATGCCTACTTCTTGTCAGCTAGATTTCTTTATTCTGCCACTTTCACAGTAGCATTGACCTTAAAGAGAGGGTATTCTTATTATGTTTAACTGAGATACTGCAATACTTTTGAAACATTCATCAGAATTTAAGCAGGATCTTTCTTTTTCCCTTCCTCTTCTGTTCTTATCCCTTGGGTCAGTTGTTTCTCTCACAAAGTGAAACTCAGAAGTCCAAATAAGCTGGAACCTAAGAAACTCCTAAGAGCCGGGTCCAGACTTTCCTCCCGATTTTCCAAACCCTTTCTCATAGCTGTTATTCTTAACTTCCTGATTCCCAGAGAGCTTCCATTCCCAAAGGCCAGCATATATATTGTACTTTAATCTCAACATCAGATATCAAATGCTTAGATTCTTTCCCAGTCCTGGTTTCAGACCTGTAGTTGAAAGTCACCCTTCTGATGTCAGGTGCCTCTGTCGCTACAAACCCTGGCCATGCCTATATCCCAGTACCCCTACCTTTGTCACAGTTGTCCACTGCCATTCTCCTCCTTCCTTAGATCACAAATATGTATCCTGATTTATTTCATTACGACTTACCCATAGGGCCGGTCCTGGAGCTGGGGAGGCAGGGTGTCAGAAAATAACTTTTCCGTGAGTAATTTCTAGCCCCCAGTGCCAACAGTGACCCCCTCATATGTGAGAAGAGTAAAGGGATGGGAAAAGGAGACACAGAAGAGCTATGACACAGGAGTCTCTCCCCAGACGGGGGTGGTGCTGAGCGGTTTGGTTGGACAGGCTGAGAAAAGAGCATCAATATCCAGGTGCCATAAAAAAACAGCCTGTTCACAGAAGACTGCTCTGAGGTGCCTGACAGCCTAGCATAGCTGTGCGAGGCCCCTGCAGGCTAATAATAAGAATAAAGAAATTTTCCCGGTGTTAGAATTCTGCTGATTGGAAACCAAGGTGAAGTAAGATAGGGGAGATTGGTTCCTAGAATATGACTCTTCCCCTTTATTTTCTGTTGGATTGATAGTATCTTTAGTATAGATTGGTAGATTGTTTTATTTTTTTTAACTTTTTTTTTTTTTTTTGCGGTATGTGGGCCTCTCACTGCTGTGGCCTCTCCCGTTGTGGAGCACAGGCTCCGGACGCGCAGCCTCCACGGCATGTGGGATCTTCCTGGACTGGGGCACAAGCCCGTGTCCCCTGCATCGGCAGGCGGACTCTCAACCACTGCGCCACCAGGGAAGCCCGGTAGATTATTTTAAACCATAGCTACTAAAGGGTCTTATGGAACTTGGAGTTTATAACATTTCAAACACTAACATGTTTTTTTTATTCTGTCTCACTCGCTCGCTCGCTCTTGCTCATAACAGACCAAAAGGTTTAAATGACTTGCCTAAAGTCTTACCACAGGGGAGAACTCGATGGAATAATTCATGTTTTCTGAATCACAGTCCATTAATGTTCTGCTGCCCCTTTGGCTAGAGCAGCAGCATGGAGAATCTCAGAATCACAGATAATTTTACAGTTTGTTTTGTATTCCAATGCCTGATAAAATGTCTAACCATGACCCAATGCTAATGTGAGTTTAATGTTGGCTTGCGTTCCTTGAGTACAATGGCTAGTTGGAACAAGAGGAGATGCCCCAGTGGCCAAGAGTTGGTTACATTCGAGATGACGTGGAGGTGCTCAGCCTCCATGGCATTCAGCAACGACCAGACACAAGGCTGAGTGTGAGCAAAAAAGGGAAGGAAAGTTGGGGAAACAAAAAGCGGTGGGGGAGACGTGAAAGACGACACATGCTTTCTTCTAGGCCACTACAGAGTTCAGCCTTCATGGCCATGTTAAAGAAAGGCAAAGAGGCAGAGGTGAGGCTCTAGTTCCTGGATAAGCGGTGGCTGTGTTGCCTGAGGTTTACCAGTAGGGAAAACCTGAGCATTTTGCGCCAATGGAATCTGTTTAGTTTGCTTGCTTCTTTCCTCATTCCAATTTCTTTATCCCCCCTCTTTCTATTGCCTCTTCTTTCCCCATTACATCCCAACCCCAGCCAATCTCTCCAATCCCCAGAGAGCTGAGCATTTTGGGTGCTACCCCCTAGAAGATAGCCTTTTATCTTCTGATCAGTTTTCCATGCCATCTCCTGGCTTCCAAGAGCAAGAGAAACCTTTGTGAATCTGGAATGAGAATTACCTGTGGCTTAAGGGGAAGAAAGAAGAGGTATTTTTCCTTAGTCTCAGTCTCCCTTTGTGTGCAGGAAGCAGAGAGGATCCTAGTTGAGAGATTCTTTGGTCTAGATAGAAAGTTGTATGAATTCTTCTTCTCCATAGAACTTTTCCACATTGGTCCTCAGCTGTGTTACCCTTTTTAGGAGGAAGAATGATGTTTTCTGAGGAGGAGCTAGGCCAACGGTTAGGGGGGAGGTCTGGGCCCAGATGAGAAAGGGCAGAGAAGGGGAGCCTTGACTAAACAATGAGTCATTACCTGTGGACTTCTTTCATAAAGCTAAAGACTATTTATGTTGAATTTGGATCTAGAAGAATGTTGGTGGGAATTTCTGTCTCATGTTCCCTCCGTACCCTGCTATTCCTTTCCGCCTCTACAGAGTTGAGGGTGTGACAGTGGGATACAGAGGGTTTCTAATTTCTTTTCAACCACATTAAACAAATATTTAATGTCCGGCAGGTGCTGGGGACACAATGGTGAACACGACAGGCACAGTTCTTGCTTCCATAAAGCTTACAGGCAATAAGAGGATACACAAAAATTAAGGCAATTTCAGAAATATTGTCATAGTGCTATGATGGTATTATGGGAGCACACAGTACAGGGACCTAAGCTGAGGGGATTGTAGGGAAGGAAAAGGGGGCCTAGGAGTCAGAGGTAGGACTCCTCCATCGTGTGATTGCCTAGGGAAGCTCTGGCCTGGCCATGCTCTGTGGTAATTGCTACCACTTAGTAAATGTTCCTGGCATAAGATGCAAGCATCTTTGCCTTGCCTAATAACTGAGCACCTACTAGGTTTTGGGAGCTGAGATTCTTTGGGGAGTAAAGAGCAGGAGGGGGAAAGAATCTGTTTTAAGACAGCGCAAACTTTGATTTTGGTTCATTAACTGCAGGATTTAGGTTAATATCTCCTGCCACCTTAAGTTCTCTGGGGTTTAGCTGTGTTCCTGTTGCCATGCCTTTTGAGGTCAGTGGCATGTTCTACCAAGAACTATCCATTTTCCCATAAGCTGGGACATACTGGGATTGGGCTCTTCCTCAGTGTAGGAGATTGAAATTTCCAGTAGCATTGTCAATCTGAAAGAAAATTGCACACGTAGCCCCAATAAATGTTCACCTACAGTACTTCTAACACTAATATTATTTACATAGTAGGATCTACAAGAAATAGAAATGGATGAAGTAATACAAAAAGTTCCAGTACCTTTCCCACGCTCTAACGGATGAATGCATGCCCCCCATTTAGAGACCACTGCTTTAGAGAATGTTGATGTTGCAGGGGATGTAAAGAAATGGGCAAGTGGATATGGAATGGAACGGATATGAGAAGAAGATGGGCAACTGGCTTCTCTGAGATTTTCCTCCCTATCTGTAGGGCTTATAGTCTGATTTAGAAAATAGACTTTTAGGAGTCCATCAATTTCAACTTAGAAGCATGGCCAAGCTACCTCTCTTTCCTCATGCCCTCTGCCCCATAGCCATCACCTGGAAGATGCCAAATAAATTATTCTAAAAACAATTCATGTGGGCATGACTGCTGAGAATAACAATCTGTGGTCCTCTCTGCCTATCACACTTTGGGCAGACATATTAAGTTTAAGGTATGACAGAGACTCATGCCAAAAGAATATCTTAGAGGGAGGAGAAGGGTTAGAGATGGGCAAACCAGCTCAAACAGCCAGAGAGCAGCTACACTGTGATGTGAGTAGCTGTGAAATATTTAGTACTTGGCAGAGGGGTGGGAAAGGTTTTCACAAAACCTGGGGGAAGCAGCATCAACAGTGGGATGGTAGATGATTTGAGAAAGACAGGAGAGAAAAAGTGCCCTCCCTTAGTCCCTCCTCCCCCTGCAGGGAATTCCATGTTGCATCCTGGGAGTTCCCTGTCTGGTTTGAGTTATATGCCTAGGGCTGAATTAGGCCAACCATGCGTGACAGCTATGGGCCTGCTCTTTCCCAGGCCAACCCCAGGCTCTGTGAATTCTTTTCTATCCAGCTCCTCCTTGCCCGAAGCAAAAAGTGTTGTTTTGCTTTAAACCTTCTTGTCAGTGCCTTGCACTGGACCATCAGCTAGGGGAAGGAAGAAAGATAGCATCCCCTCCTTGGCTGGGGCAGATGTTGCATCCACCCTTGGAAGTGGAGCTTTCGCTCTCTGTATTTAGCTCTGAGGTGTGAGTACTGGGGGGTGTGACACCGCAGGGGAGTGTGTGCGTGCAGCGTGGGAGAGGGCGGCCGAGCAGAGGGTGAGGAGGGCGCTCTGGGGAGCTGTCTCTTCTCTGTGCCAGAGTTGGAGTGTTCACAAAAGGCATACAGCAGAGGGCCAGATAGGGGGAGACATTCCCTGAGGAAGCTGTCCACCTAGGGCAGGGCTTTAGGATTGCGAGTGAGAAAGGGGCATTCTTCTCTAAGTCCATCATCCTCTTGTTGTGACCTTAGGGAGACTGCCTTCTCTCTGGGGGCTGGAAGGCCAGCAGGTACGGAGCACATCTCCAAGCTGTGGGTGTGTTAAGCTAGAGATGCAGAAGCCGGGAAACTGCTCTGAATCCTCGGAGGAGTGGCAATGGGTTAGCAGCAGTAGCTGGCTGAAGCCTGTCAGTCCTTATGTTGATTTTAGGCTACTCTTCCCTCTTGCCCCCTAATCCAGGGTTTTTAAGGTAGGACTTGAAAGGTATTCTGATGTCTGTTCTTATATAAAATAGGATTGCCTTCAAATCAACCCAGAGAAACCTCTCCCTTATACTATCTTTGTAGAAGATTCTGCTGTCCCATTGGCAAGGTATCATAACTCAGACAGCTGGGAAGTCCCTCATGATGTCTAACCTAGCCCCACCCTTTCTGGGCCTGGGCTGGCTCTGATAAGGGGTGCCTCTGCCAACAGTCCTCGGCCTCCTAGGGAAGCTGGCCCTGGCCCTTCCCTGCTGGAGCCAGGCCACTGAGGGCTGGGCCTCTGCTTCTCCGCCCAAGCCCTGGGTCCCCGCACAGGCTCATAGCAGACACAGATTTTCCACTGCTGTTTATTCCGTCTCCCGCCAGCCTGGGCAGGGCTGTGTAATTCCCCAGCGTGGGGTGGGGGCAATGACTTCACAGACTGACATTCTTGTCACCTCTCCTAGCTCATGTGTTAAGTCTGGTTCTTCGGGCCAGATGTATTCCCAATTTGGGTAGGATTTTCTCTCTTATGTTCTTGGGGACAAGGTTTCTTCTCATTTTCTTGATGTATTTTTAGGGGAAACCCTTTTCCAGTGTTTCCAGCATTTTCTCCCTGCCAAGTCTTCCTTCCCCTCTTCGGGAAGCGGTATATTTTAGAAGCAACTGTGGAGATAAGGGACTAAAACCCCCTCCTGGGCTGGACAAGTATTTATGTGAAATCACAGCTGCTGAGATCAAGGCCTGAGAGCCTCTTGGGGGCAGGAAGAATGGGAATGGAAAGCCCAAAATTGGGGATTGGCCGAGCTCCCAGTCCCACATGGCTTTCCTGTGCCATGCCACATGTCAGAGAGGATTCCCAAGGCTACTACGCTGACAGCCCCAAACTGCCCCTCCCTGCCACAGGGCATGCTGGGAACTTGGGCAGCCACTTGACTTCTTAAGGTAGCTATTGTAAGAGCGTAGGGTGACTTAAGGTGGAGCAGAGAGATGAGAGAAAATGGCAAAAGGGAAGTAAGTGTGTGACTTTGAGGGCATCTAAGTGAGAGCAAGGCCTGACCATTTTTGTTTTCCATAACCTGTCTTGTTTCATTTGCTTGGGTCCAAAAAAGGCCAGTAATGAACCTCTTATTGAATACAAAATTCATAGATTAGACTCTGACAGACCTGGTGTCACCATCCCTGAGGACGGGAAAAGATGGGACTAATTCACCCCGGTTGTAAAATAAAGAGTGGGAACGGGACTGATTTGCCTAGAGGTGTAGAGAAAAGCAGCATGTGGGCCTGCCCTGAGGTAAATAAAGGAGGGTGGGGGACCAACCATCCCTGTTTGCCTGGGGCTGAGGGGCCGTCCCAGGAGTCAGGAGCTCCAGTGCTAAAACCTGGAAAGCCCTAGACAAACCAGGACAAGTTAGTCACGCCAGAATGAAGCTTCAGCTGAGTGCGACTGCCTCCACACCCCAGCCCCACTGTGTGTAGGTTGGCATCCAGCTGCTTCCTGTAGAGCGGCATAGACTGCGGCGCACTTACTTGAGTAGTTAGAAAACCTCTCCAGGCCATAGTTTGCTTATATGTGAGGTGGGGTTAATAGCAGCTACTGCATAGGGCTTTGCAGTGTTTCGGTGAGAAGACACAAATGTGCCTGGTGAAGCATCTGGCACAATTGTAATCGCTTCAGTGTTCACAGTCTTATTTATTACTCATTCATGCAGTTCATTCAATAAATCTGTGTGCATACTGTGTGTCCAGCACTGTTCTAGACCTAAGGAACAAAGACAAAAATCCTGCCCTTGTGGAGGGGCATAGACAAACGTAGGATAAGTATATAATCTGTTCTGAGAGAAGACCTGTAGAGGGAAACGGTTAAGCAGGATAAGGGGATCAAATGTGCTAGGGGCAGAAAAGTCTGTGTTAAATACGGGGGTCAGGGTGGGCCTCACGAGGAAGGTGGCGTTTGTGCAAAGACCTGAAGGAGGTGAAAGGATGAGCCCTACCTAGTGAAGAGGAATCTGAGAAAGGAAACGTGTGCAGGGGCCCTGAAAAAGAAACGTGTCTAGTGCATGCAGAGAATGGCAGGAAGGCTAGCTTGATGGCATCTCAGTGAACAAGGGGAAAATGGTAGGAGTTAAGGGGTGGGGGGCTGGGGGCTCATAAAGGGGGCTTGGCTTATAGGCCATTGTAATGTCTTCTGTATCCAGTTTCATTCCAAGTAAAAGGCACCAGAGGATTCTGGGTAGATGAGTGTCATGGGTTGGGCTGTAAGAGATCATTCTGGAAAGAGAAGAGACTGAGAACAGAAAGGCAAGGGTGGAAGCAGCAGGCCAGTTAGACAGTCGCAGTGGTCCAGGCGAGAGATGACCGTGACTCAGACCAGGATGGCAGCTGTGGAACATGAGAAGTGAGGGAACCTTGGATATATTTTGAAGATAGAGCTGACAGATTCCCTGACTAAACGGATATAGTGGATAAGAGGGAGAGAGAGAGAGAGGAGTCAAGGGTGATTATGAGGCATTAATATGAGAGCAGGGAGAGGCAGGGCTACCTCAGATGGGGTGCTTTTAGCGAGACTGTTCTTGTGGTGTTGACGCCATTTTGGCCTTCATTAGACTTATTGGGATGTCCCTTGATGATAACCTCTAATATCTGATGTCTTGATTTGCCCTCACCCTTGTTAAGGAGGGAATAACATATCCTCCCTTTAATTGTGAATCCTGCTTTCTTGAGAAACATCCTAGGTAGATTAACAAATTAGCAGAACTCCTATTTCCCTCCAGCAAGCCTGGCCGTCCAGCACAGCAGTTCCAAGTTGGCACAGACTTGCTATCTCAGGTCCCTGAGAGGAAGAACCAGCAAGGCCCTGTCCCCTGGCAACTCTGCCTCTGCCTGCCTGGGGGTCAAGATGCCCTGCCCAGAAACACTCCTTTCCCAGGCCCTGGATTTTCCTTCCTGCTGAGAACTGACTTCTCAGAGTGGTAGAGGCAGGGATTCTCTGGCAGGCAGCCCAGCTTGCTTCTAGCGCTTTGGTCAAACCCGCTCCCCTGCAGAGCTCTGCTGTGCCTCTCAGCTTTCCAGCCAGGGTGGTGCTTTTGGGCCCAAGGAGGCAGGAGGCCCTGGATAAGAGCATCAGGCGCCACTTGCCCTGTTTCCCTCTCCTGAGCACTGGCAAGAGGAAGTGGTCTGCAGTCCTCACTCCACAATCGTGGGTGCCAGTTCACACCCTCACTTTACCTCCAGGCGGGGTCCCCAGGTAGATTTCAAGTACCTCTCCTGATGGTTTTTGTTTTTAGGGTGGAGAAATGGACCCCGCAAACAATACTCCCTTGAGTACCTATTTTTCCATTTTCAAAATCTTGCTCTGTCTTCCTTAGTTCTAACCCAAATCTCTCTCCTTGCCATTTAAAGTGACACTCTTGCATCCTATTCAGTGGAGATGGAGAATAGATGTCTGCCCTCCTGCTAAGCCCCCATTCCCCACCAGTGGAGTAGCCCTTCATGTTGACTAAAGTGTGAAGAAGTCCTCTGGCATCAGTATCCCCATTTCCTCCTTGCAGCTTCCGGTCATCTGCTTTTCTTGCACCTCTGTGTGAAGCTGGGTTAAGTGTCCCCATCCTTTGATTCTAACCCTCCTCAGCTGCTGATCTTTTTTCAAGACAAAGGTTGCCTCACCCTGACTGTGGGGATCCCACAGTATAGCCAACAATGTCCAGTGCCAAAACCAGGGCTAATGTGCTAATCAAGTTGTGTAAACAACTTGATAAATGTCACCTGGCATTAATTAAAGTTAGAAGCTGTCTCCTCTTCCCTTAAACTATAACACCCCTAGGGCCCAGGAGAAGGGCCTAAATATGAGGAAGACACTGGGAATAATTCTGCCTCACTCTTCTTCTCTCTGGCAACATGCCTGGACTGTGTGTGCACACTCACACAGGTACGTAAGCACATGTGTGTTAGTGGGGGGCATGCTGATAATCAAGGACTGAGTACTACCTCAGTGGCTTCACCTTCATTGTTCTCTTTTTATTCAACTTGAATAATAGTGCGTCTCCTAGTACTTTGTCTAAGTAGTACTTCTCTTAGCACCTAGTACATCTCTAAGTACATAGTACTTAGCAGAACAATAGTGCTTCTTAGTGATGTGTGTGTGTCTATGCATGTATGCCTCTGTGTGTGACAGAAAAGGATGACTGTGTGCAAAAAGGGGATGCCCAAAGTTGGAGTCTCGAAGCCTCTACTCTGTTGATCTCCTGAAACCACTGAAACTTGGACGGGACAACTGGTTGGGCTCTGTCTCCTAGCCTCCTAGCATGACCTTGGGCAGATAGCTTATTCTTTCTTGCTTTTGTGTATGAGCCACTGGGTGGAAGCCAACTCTGTTTTTAGTTTTTATTTTTTTTTTAATTTTATTTTATTTTTTAATTTTTGACTGTGTTGGGTCTTCATTGCTGCACACGGGCTTTCTCTAGTTGCGACAAGCAGGGGCTACTCTTCGTTGAAGTGCATGGGCTTCTCATTGCGGTGGCTTCTCTTGTTGCAGAGCATGGGCAGTAGGCGCGCGGGCTTCAGTAGTTGTGGTGCGTGGGCTCAGTAGTTGCAGTGTGCAGGCTGTAGGGTGCACGAGCTTCTGTAGTTGTGGCACGTGGGCTCAGTATTTGTGGCTCACGGGCTCTAGAGCACAGGCTCAGTAGTTGTGGCGCACAGGCTTAATTGCTCCACGGCATGTGGGATCTTCCCGGATCAGGGATCGAATGCATGTCCCCGGCATTGGCAGGCAGATTCTTAACCACTGTGCCACCAGGGAAGTCCCAGCTCTGTTTTTAAGTCATGAACAGCATTTACATGTTAATGTGAGAGGAAAGTTCTGTGTGAGTCTCAGGAAACATTTTAATGTGTGTGCTCTTAGAGCTGGAGCCTGGAGCAAACCCCATGAGGAAGAGATGAAGTTTTAGGTCTAGGTTAGCTTACCCTGGAGACCAAGAGGAGTGAGTGGCCCCTGTGACCAACTTGTCTTGGTTTGCCCCCATTTTTAGACTGAAAGTTTCACACCCCCTGAGTCTGAGCAAAAAGTCTGTCAGCCACAGAGACCAGTCACCCTAACTGGATCTCATACTTGGGCAGATCGGGAAGCAAGGTATCTTTTTTAAAGGGATCTTTTAACTGCCTTCTTCTGTCATTCATCTCTACCCCTTTTTTCTCGCTCATTTGCTCCACTCTTATGTCTTTTTCAGGCCTATCTGGAAACCCTGCAGATCTGGAGAAACGTAAACAACTATTTGGACAAAACTTGATTCCCCCCAAAAAGCCCAAGACCTTTTTAGAATTAGTGTGGGAAGCCCTTCAGGATGTCACACTCATCATCCTGGAGATCGCGGCCATCATCTCCCTGGTCCTGTCCTTCTATCGCCCCCCTGGGGAAGAAAATGAACGTGAGTATCTTGAACAGACCAGCATGACTCTGATCTGGGTTCTTTCCAGCGCCACCAAAAAGCACTTAGTATTCATGTTGACAGATTATAGCTTTAAAATGCCCCCCCCCCCCCGCATTATCCAGAGCGGGTTCTCCAAAGGAAACTAACAAGTAGCTAGTAAGCTATTCTTCCAACCTATCCTGATTCCAGGGTCTTTTCCCCCTTTTCCCATCAAATCCTTATTCAGAATGTCTTAAATTCTCTATGCTCACTCAACCAACAAAGCCCTGCATCTCAGAGTTCCCCCAGTTGTGTGAGCATCATAGGAAGTCGTAGTGGGAACTACCATGTTGGCGGTCATAAGTTCTTTATATGTGACTTGCCTGTAATTTGTATTGATATGTTTCATGCTAGTCATTTGCTTCTTTTAGGTAAACATAAATAGTTATATTGGTGGTGAGATGACGCCCAATCCTGCTGTCCTCCAGTATCCTCAGAGGAGAGCTATTCTACCCAAGAGAATAGCTGTTATTCTCTTTCCCTGTCTTTCTATTCTGGGGGGTTGCAGAAGCACCACCCCCATTTTTAATGTCAACAAAAGCCCCTAGGTGACCCTTCTTTTCTCTACTTTCCCTGGGCTAGAGTGCGGTCTAGCCGTAACTAGCCCAGAAGATGAAGGGGAGGCAGAAGCCGGCTGGATTGAGGGGGCAGCCATCTTATTCTCAGTGATCATCGTGGTACTAGTGACTGCCTTCAATGATTGGAGCAAAGAGAAGCAATTCCGGGGGCTGCAGAACCGCATTGAAAAGGAACAGAAATTCTCCGTTATCCGAAATGGTCACATCATTCAGCTCCCTGTGGCTGAGATCGTGGTGGGGGACATTGCCCAAATCAAATACGGTAAGAGCTCTGTGTTTCTTGTACCTGTGCCACCCTCCCTATTTCAAGGCTAGGTCCTTTGGCATAAGGGGGCTGCTTGGAATTGCTGAGGACCCAAAAAGATAAGACCCCAAATTGTGTTAGCTTCTAGGTTAGAGTTTAAGGAGGTTATGGAAGAGAAATTCACAGAAAGCAGTAACTGAAACTCCCAAAGACTGTTAGACTGTACCCTGTGTGGCTTAGATTAAAAGTATATAATATTCAGGCCATGGGAATGTGTTTGGGGATCAGTAACTATTTGAATTTATAATACCCGGAATGGAGTCTTATCCCAGGTTGTCAGAGCTGAAGTTGTCTTTCAAATGCTCTCCAGATTCTCCCTGGGCCTTTGCCGTATAGGCAGGGCCCATGGGAGCAGCCCTGAGATGGGGTTGGATGGTCCTTACCTACCCTCTTTCCCTGTTGCCCCTTCACCTCTGTGTACTAGGTGACCTGCTGCCTGCAGATGGAATCCTGATCCAGGGCAATGATCTCAAGATTGACGAGAGCTCTCTGACTGGGGAATCGGACCATGTCAAAAAGTCCCTGGAAAGAGACCCCATGTTGCTCTCAGGTATGGCCTCTGGCTACACCAGCTCCCATTCTACCTCCCCCCAGACAGTCAGCCACAGAGACCATATCCAGACCTTGCTCTCCTTTCTGGCCCTGCCCCAAGGTTCAGCTGAGGCAGTAGCATATTAGTGGGTTGAATACAAGGATATCAAGCAACCTATAAGAGGTTGCCTATGAAGCAGGTGCTATAAGGGCTCTGCTGGCTGGGGGTAGGTGGTGGGAAAGGAGCCTTACCCTAAAGCAGTTAGGCACATTGTTTTCCTTACCCCCCAGTTTGCTTGCTCTTGATCTTTTCCTATTATCTGCTGAGTATATCACTATCCACGGGAGAGGAAGAAAGAGGGATTGCTTTTTTCCAGGTCTACGTTTCACACCAAAGAATGGCCAGGTATAAAAAAAACAAAAAACACTTCTCTTGTCTTCTTTCTCATTTAGGGACCCATGTCATGGAAGGTTCTGGCCGAATGGTAGTGACTGCTGTGGGTATCAACTCTCAGACTGGAATCATCTTTACCCTCTTGGGGGCCAGTGAGGGGGAAGAGGAAGAGAAGAAGAAGAAAGGTAAAGGGCTTTCGGGACGAGAGTCTTTTCCCTCCCACCCCCGTGGACAAACTAGGAAAGGGAGCAGGTCTGGATGCAGTACCTGGTTGGAAGAATCTGCAGGATGATGAGTGCAGATATCCAAACTCCTTGTTGAGCTAAGGGTATCATCCCTGGCTCCCCACAGTGCTCTAATGGAAACCAGATCCTGGCTCTAGGCTCCCCAGTCAGGTTGCATTGATTCCTGTGTCTATTGGTGGATTGTAAAGGGATGAGGTAGAAAGCCTGCCCCAAATGAGCTGGCGAGGTGCTCAACTCCCCTCTGTGTAGTCCTCCGACCCTTGCCCCTTTTTTCCTCAGATATGGGGGGCTATATGAATCATCAAGGCTAAGGGAAAACTGTCCAGGAGAAGAAACTGGATTCCTGCTGAAACTATAGGCTGTCAGTGGAAGAGAGACACGGCCAGGAGAGTTAGCCCTGTCTTTGCCATTCACTTGTTCCTGAAAGAAGGAAAAACAGAAGGCAAAAAAAGATAGCAAACCATATCTACACCTTTCCCTTAAGAATTCCTTCTTCCCTTGGAGGAGAGAAGGATTTCTACCAGTTGGCTGGAGGACCTTCTTGGGCTGTTTAGGGAAGGGGAGTTAATGAGAAGGAGACAAAACACATTCACTCAGGAGCTAGACTATCCGTTTCTGCAGCTGCCTGCAAGTGAATAAGGAGGACGCTTGCTTGGCGCTGGTAAACTGACATGGAGGCACCTTGCAGGGCCTTTGCCACCAGGCAGAAACAGTTCAAACCTTTCACTTCCTAACCCCCACCCCATTTCTCCAAGTGGTGTGACTCAGGCTGGGAGCACCCTCCCAACAGCAGCTGTGCTCCAGGAGAAAGCAGCTCAGAAGTGGGTGTGCACTCACCTGCATGAGTGGCCTGGTCCATACCCCAAGGATTCATGAGAGCCCTTAATGAAGATGGAGGTAAACAGATGTGAGCTTCCTTTACATTCCCTTTCCTGCAACTCAGCCCCTTTGCTGTTGCCCTTTTGGGCTCTGAGCAGGACCGAAGCATTGGATATCTGATCTCTTAATAGTCACTTTGGGTCTCCACCCCATTTTTTTCTTTCTTGTTCAAACAGGTAAAAAACAAGGAGTCCCTGAAAATCGCAACAAAGGTAACCTTTCCACCCACTCATTTACCATCTCTACCTGCCCACACTCAAACCAGGCCTTCCCAGGCCATCTGCCTCCTCCCTTTTCCTCTCCATAAATTTGTTATCTGCTGCTGTGGCCCAGATGCCTTATCCTGAGGAAGGTGCAGAGATTTGGGGGTGGTCTCAAGCTCTCAAACCCAATCTAAGATGGGACGACAGCATCCTCTGCTGTTGGCTCAAGGAACTTTATGTCAATCTTGGAGAGCCTGTGAGATTGATCTGCTCTTCCCAGGGTGCTGAACTCTTTGCTTCACTGCCCTAGGCCAGATTTAAACAACAACGGTCATCGGTTTCTGGGTTGGAAGACTTCAGGGTCCTTATGGTGGAAGGAGTTGGGGTGGGCAGTCCCTGCACCCTCCTCTGTTGGCTTCCTCGTCGGTGTCCTCTTCTGATCTGGATTCCTTCTCAGCTAGTCTTCTCAGGGGTGGAGAGAGCCCTTTCTCCGTGACCTCACTCCCCACCTCTTTCTTTGTTCTCTCCACAGTCTGTTTTCTTCCTCCTAATCTGATGTGTGTTGCTTTTTTGGTGGCTGTGTTTACATCCTGTCTCTGTCTTGTTTGTGAGTCTGACAGCAGAGACAGTATCTCAGGAAGGGCATCTAACCAAAGGAGTCGAGCTCTGCAGGGGTGAAATTGGAGGGGTGCCAGGAACCAGCAAGAACTGCTCTCTTGAGACAGCTTCTAGAGATTTTTTCCTTTTGTAACCCACATCATAGTAGTTTTTAGAAATAAAGGCATCATGTCGGAGAACCAGGGCTCCACAAAAATAATTCTTTAATTTTAGATTTCTTTAACTCTTCTTTTTAAAGCAAAGTGGATTTATATGTCTGTCTTTACCCTGGCTTTCTCTCATTCCAGGGAGTCCCTCACACCAGCTTCTTCCCTTTTCCCCTAGGTCCCACTCTGTACCTCCCTACCTTCATCAGACAGGGGAGAAAAGAGATTTCCTTCCCCTATCGTTCAACTAATACGAGAGGGAACTGGAAAATACCCTGTGTCTGGGGTCCGTGTTTCTTCCTTGACAGTCGATATAGATATAGATATAGATATAGATATAGATATAGATATAGATATAGATATAGTGAGAGAGAGATGAAGCTTTCAAAGAGCTGACTAGGACCCTTATGCTCTAGGAATATCTACCAGCCTTCCCCTTCAGCCCCTTTCTGCAGTAAAGATTCACTATATTAAGCACTGAATTCCGGGAAGGATGGTTGTTGATAATAGCACTTAGTGGCATGACTAATCCTCTTGCTGGAATAAACCTGGCTTGGGACTCTGAGGTAGTGCCAGGAAGCTGCCACTGAAGTGGAAATCCATACCCTAAAAGCACCATATTTCACCTCCAGTTGTTAAGATATCGTTCCAAAAGCCCTAATAGAGGGTCAGAGTCAAGTTCCCTGTATGGCATGGGGTGAGGGTGGTCAGATCTGATGTCAGGGGTCCAAGGTATATTCCAGGAATAAGACAGAAGGATTTGTTAGTTTCCACTTGCCTGCTACTCAGTGCTACTACCTTGCCTGCTTACCTGTCCTATTTGTGTGTACACCCTAGCAAAGACTCAGGATGGAGTGGCCTTGGAAATCCAGCCACTCAACAGCCAGGAGGGGATCGACAATGAGGAAAAGGAGAAAAAGGCAGCCAAGCTGCCCAAAAAGGAGAAGTCGGTGCTGCAGGGCAAGCTGACGCGCTTGGCTGTACAGATTGGGAAAGCTGGTGAGTAGGGTGGAGCCTTCTTGGTTTGTTTATCAGTGCTATTCTGGATCCTCGCTACTTTGCTTGCCTTCTTTCTACACCAGCCAGGTCTGGCAGAAAGAAGCTGAAAATTCCAAGTGGCTAGTGCAGTCCAGGTAGCTGTGTCTCTCTCTGCGACTGTTTAGCTTTTGCAGAGAGAGATGTTTTCCTGTGTGTTAGGGTTAAAGGCGCAAACAAATGGGAGATTTACATTAGCAAGAAGGAAGACTTCAATAGCTACTCACCTGCTTGTGTGTTGGCTTGTAAATTCCTTAACGGTAGAGAAGGCTGTTGTTTGCTGAGGGCAATTCCCTAGCATAGGAATGGCCAGGCATAGAGCAATCAGTTCAGAATAAGGACTGGAGGGAAAAGGAAGACAGTGATTAAAGAGGCGCTTTGCAGAGCAGATGTCAGTAAAGGCACTCCTGTGCATCGTGAGAGGAAGCAGCTTCTCCATCGCTCGCCTCTGCACTCTCCTCTCTCCTGCCTTCTTTCAGTGGTGGGGTGGGGCGGGGGATTTAGAGGAAGCAACAAAGGAAGATCGCTCCTTCAGCGCACATATCCCTTAAACTAGTCTTTTTCCACTGTTTATTTGCTGACCTCACCTGTCTGTTTACTACAGTACGTTTCTGTGTGGGGCCTGAGATTCTGCGTTTCTAACCATCCCCCAGGCGATGGCAGTGCTTGCTGCTCTGCTAAGCACACATTGAATAGCGAGAATCTATGCTGTCCACTACTGCAGCCACTAGCCATGTGTGGCTGTTTCCGTTTAAATTAATGAAAATTAATGAAATTAATGAGAATTAGATATAGTTAAACATTCAGCTCCTCAGTCACATTAACCTATTTCAGTTGGTCAATAACCACATGTGGCTACTGGCTGCCATATTGGACAGTGCAAATAGAGAACGTTTTAAGCACCACAGAGAGTTTTATAGAGTGTCAGTCTGGCCTATTCATCCAGTTCTAGTACCTAGCTAATTTTGACCACCATGAAGTCTCTTGCATATAAACAATACACAGATGAGGGACTTCCCTGGTGGCGCACTGGTTAAGAATCCGCCTGCCAATGCAGGGGACACGGGTTCAAGCCCTGGTCCGGGAAGATCCCACATGCCGCAGAGCAACTAAGCCCGTGCGCCACAACTACTGAGCCTGCGCTCTAGAGCCCTTGTGCCACAACTACTGAAGTCCGCGCACCTAGAGCCCTGTGCTCCACAGCAAGGGAAGCCACCGCAATGAGAAGCCCGCACACCGCAACAAAGAGTAGCCCCTGCTCGCCGCAACTAGAGAAAGCCTGCGCGCAGCAACTAAGACCCAATGCGGCCAAAAATTAATTAATTTTTAAAAAGAAAAACACAGTACACAGATGAGATAAATTGCAAGTGTGGAATCAAATTGCTGAGCCTGGCACACGGGTTTGAAGCATTAAACAGATCCTACTGTTGTGCTCCTAATCCCTAGCTTATTCTTTAGGGAGGACAAGCCACCTGAGGGCTAGCCACTGGTCTCCTCTGTTTATTCATTTCACACATCATCTAGACCAAGGACCAGGGGGAAGCAAGTGAGGTGCCTGGCACCACCCTGAGAGTGAACGCCTTCTTAAATTTTGCAGCCTAGGTGCCTTGCTTGCCTCACCTCTTAGGGCTGACCCTGATGAAGCAAAGTACAAAAGAATATGCTTTCAATGATACAATCACCTGTAGCCTTGTTCTGATCCCTCTGAATCACTGGACCCTCAGGCAAAGCAAAGACACAAATCAAACTATGATTTGAAGTGGAACTTTTCCCAGATATTGTGCCACAGGTAGATACAGATGCCCTCAGAGCAGCCAGGCAGCACCCAAGGCAGTTGGAACCCCTAGACCAGTTGTTTTCTGATCTTGAGCAGATTCTTCCATTGTAGGATATGTAGGATGACCAACTATCCCAGTTTGCTTGACACTTTCTCAGTTTTAGCACAGAAAGTCCCACAGCCCAGGAAACTGCTCAGTCGCAGGCAAACCAGGATGGTCGGTCCGCCTCCAGTGTGCTATACCAAGACCTCTCTGTGCCTTAGAGAGACACAGAAAAGGGGATGATAATAGTAACATCTCACAGGATCGTTGTGAGGATTAAATGAGTTAATACCTGTGACGTGCTTGCCTGACTCATAGTAAGCACTATATTAATAGTTGTTATTATTGTCATCTTCTGTCTGTGCCATGTCAGGAGAAAGGTTGGGAAGCACCGCTCTAAGGGTTAGTTATGTAGGTGATGTGCTAACACCATAGGGGCAACACTGTGAACAAGTTGTGAATTGCCTGACATTCTCAGGCTACTAGGGAAGAAGTTAAAATTGATAAACTACTAGGAAATAGGCACCTGTAGTCACTACATTATGATTTGTAGGAAGAGAGTAGGTCTGAGATAGAAGCATAGAATGCTATTTTAGAAAACTAGACCAATCCTCTTATTTATGAATGAGGAAATAGGCCCAGAGAGGGTCAAGACCAGTCAGAAGCCACAAGTCAAGTTAGTGCAGTGCTGAGAATAGCAGCCCTGTCTTTAGGATGCAAAGCCACCTCTTTCCCCTACACTGTAATGTACAAGCGCCAGAGAATGGATAGGGGCTTTGGGTATGACTTAGAGAGTCATTTTAAAAATGGATAGCAAAGGCTACAATTTATGCCACCCATCTCTGGCTAGGGCCCGAGGAATACCCTGAAGCCTGGGTTCATTTGACTTGTTTCCTGGACAGGTCTGATCATGTCTGCAATCACAGTTCTCATCCTGATTCTGTACTTTGTGATCGACAACTTTGTGATCCAGCGCAAACCATGGCTGGCTGAGTGTACTCCCATCTACGTCCAGTACTTTGTCAAGTTCTTCATCATTGGCATCACTGTGCTGGTGGTGGCTGTGCCAGAGGGGCTGCCACTGGCAGTCACCATTTCACTGGCTTACTCTGTGAAGGTGAGACTGGAATGAAACTGTGTCTTCTTTCAGAGCAGAGACCAGAGGGGAGGGTACCGTGTAGCCTCTGGGATGGGCCAGTCTGTCTTCATAAACTCTGGGTGATGCCTTCAGGAGCAGAAGCCACTGGCACTTTGGAAGGACCATCTGGATCAGTTGCATCAACATTTAAGCAATCCAGTAGAATCTTAAGAGTATTTACAAAAATGGTATCCTGCATTTTTGTGTGGGACCAGAGAATGAAATGTGGAGAGATGCTGGCTAGGCAATGGCCTTTGACCTGTATTTGGGAAGTCTTTTCTCTTCTCCTTTGTAGAAAATGATGAAAGACAATAACCTGGTACGGCACTTGGATGCTTGTGAAACAATGGGCAATGCCACGGCCATCTGCTCCGATAAGACAGGCACATTGACCATGAACCGCATGACTGTGGTGCAGGCTTATATCGGAGAAACCCGTTACCATCAAATCCCAAGCCCTGATGTCCTTGTGCCCAAGGTCCTGGACCTTCTTGTCAATGGTATTTCTATCAACAGTGCCTACACCTCCAAGGTTCTGGTAAGCGTTTCCTTTGCCAGGACACTTAAAATGGGTAGGTGGAGGGAACCATTCATTTTCTCTTGTTTATTCTGCCTGAATTGCCATCCCACATCCCATTTCCCACTCCCCAGTGAACATGTTTGGGGTGAAACTAGGAAATAATCCATGGGAGTAGATTGGGGGATGGGAGGGCAAGGGGGAGGCAGGTAGGAATCTATGGCTATGAAATGACCTCCAATCACCAGGTAAAGGTAGTATGTCTAAAAAGATCTTGGGACTTCTCTGGCAGTCCACTGGTCAAGACTTCACCTTCCAATGAAGGGGGTGTGTGTTCGATCCCTGGTCGGGGAGCTAAGATCCCTCCCACATGCCTCGGGGCCCAAAAACCGAAACAAAAAACAGAAGCAATATTGTAACAAATTCAATAAAGACTTTAAAAATGGTCCACGTCAAAAAATCTTAAAAAAATAAAAATAAATAAATAAAAAGAGACCTCATGCTGGTCAGGAGTAAATTACTCAGTTTCTAGAAACTAAGAGAGAGTGTTAGAATAAGACCCACACAGGGTGAGACACCAGCACCACTCCCAGGGCAACTAAAAAATCCCCAAGCCCTGGGTGGCTCAGGGACCACAGTCGGCACCCCCACGGGCCCTGGGTACATGTGTGAAAGCCTCGAGCGGAGTCCTTCCCTTCCTAGGTTCTCTCCCCAGCTTCGGCACCTCATCCAACACTCCCATGTGTGTTTTTCCTCTCAGCCTCCGGAGAAGGAGGGCGGCCTGCCGCGGCAGGTGGGCAACAAGACCGAGTGCGCCCTGCTGGGCTTCGTCACGGACCTGAAGCAGGATTACCACGCCGTGCGCAGTGAGGTGCCCGAGGAGAAGCTCTACAAGGTGTACACCTTCAACTCGGTGCGCAAGTCCATGAGCACCGTCATCGAGAAGCCCCGCAGTGGCTACCGCATGTACAGCAAGGGTGCTTCTGAGATCATCTTGCGCAAGTGAGCGCCCCTCCCCCGCTTCTTCCTCCCTGCAGGATCCTCCCCTCAGGGAGGTCAGAGTGCCAGGCCTCACACTGAATCCACCTGGATGATGAGTGAACCCTCCTTCCAGGCGGTGACATCATGACTAACATCTGAGCTTGGTTCAGGCCAAGCCTTGCTGTTAAGTATTTTGGATACTGTACTTACTCTTCACAGCTCAGCGAGGTAGATGCTGTCATTATCCCTGTTTTACGGATGAGAATTCAGAGGTGCTGGGAAGTTCAGTAACTTGCTGGAAGTGATACAGCTCTTAGTGGCACAGCCACGGTTCAGACCTAGGCAATCCAAACTTCCATTTCCTATTCTGAAAAGAGATAATAATACCCACCCATCTCACAGGGTTACTCTGATTAAGTGATTCAATGTATGTAAAATGCCTTGCACATAGCAAGTATTGATACTAGAAATGTTAGTTCTGCGTTCCCTTTTCCTTTTTATTCTCAATTCTGATCACATGAAGTTGCATAATCAAAGTGGCTAGATGATCCATAGGTCATTAAAAGGTGACCTACGTGGATCACCTACGTGGATATAGGGCCAGTAGCTAAAAACCAGTGCCCCAGCTTGGCTTGAGCCACCCCCTTTCGAGTGACACGTTCTTGTTGAGAACACCCTCTGCACTGAGCACTCTAGATACTGAGGATTGAGAAAGTGTCTCTACCTTTGTGAAGCTCAAAGGAGCAGGCAATCCACAAATGACCCTTGATATCGTATCCACATAAGAGTAGGAGCAGACAACATGGGAGAATCAAATGCTCTGCCCACCTAGACGTTACCCACCTACTGGCCACCCCACCTTGGAAAAAGGGGCTCAGCTTTGGGTTATGAGTGGAGATTTATGGCCACACGACAGTGTCTTTAGGAGTAATGCCGAGTGGCCAGAATGTCTGTAAATGACCATGCAAGCACATGGGGGGATGCTGCTTTCTGACTGTGTGCCCCACCAGGTGTAATCGAATCCTGGACAAGAAAGGAGAAGCAGTGCCGTTCAAGAATAAGGACCGAGATGAGATGGTCCGCACCGTCATCGAGCCCATGGCCAGTGAGGGACTCCGGACTATCTGCATAGCTTACCGGGATTTCAATGACGGAGAGCCCCCATGGGACAATGAGAGCGAAATCCTCACTGAACTGACCTGTATTGCAGTGGTGGGCATTGAGGATCCTGTGCGCCCAGAGGTGAGGCTTTGACTTGAAAAAAGGACTAGGAAACATGAATGGAAGTCTTACAGTGGCCCCGGCCCATGCGCCGGCCCAGTGTGACCTAATGCGAGGCCACCCAGGAGTTGCAGGAACTGGGGTACTAGCTCCATTTCTAGTTGTAACTTAGGAAACTTAGGCAAGTTTCCTAACTGTTTCTCATTTGCTGGGATAGATGCGTCTGTGCTTCCTGCTTCACAGAACTGCTGTAGAGTACTGAACTCATAGAAAGTGGCATTCCTACAGTTCATGCTGTCTGAGGGGTAAGAAGCATAGGTTTTACTGGGATTATTGTTTGGTACTCAAGAATCGTCAGGAGATGGAATTAACTGGAACACCAGCTTTGTGTCTAGCCACCTTCTTTCAAGCAACACATTCTTGTCGAGCACCCCTAGAATAGCTAAGCACCACTCTCAATTGTAGGGCATTGAAAAAGTCTCTGCTTCTAAGAAGTTCAGACCAATGGACTATCAACCATCAAGACCCAGAGACATGACAGTGTGTCGTGCATTTGGGAAACTTAAAAGAATTGGTATTGTTGGAGTATGTGCCAGGGGGGTGGAAGGTGGTTAAAACTTCTGCTAGAAAGGAAGGCAGTGGCAAAATCTCAAAAGGCCAGGCGTGCCCTGCTAAGAAATCTAGATTGTGAGTGGGAGAGTAAGCTTTCACACCCGGCTCCTGAAGCAAATTTCCCCTTCAACTCATGACACAATAAGGCAAATTCAAATGTGAGTATCATGGATAGGACAGAAGCAAGGTGGCACCAAGCGATATAAAAATGACCAGACTTAGCCCACGCCCCATGGTTCTGCTTCCAGGGTGCCTCTCCGCTGTCCACCATGAGGGGACAACTGAACAGGAACAGCCTACCAGGCCTCGCCACCCCCACCTCCTCCATTCCTCTTGCCTCACTCTCCACAGGTGCCGGAAGCTATTGCCAAATGCAAACGAGCTGGTATTACTGTCAGAATGGTGACAGGTGACAACATCAACACAGCCCGGGCCATCGCCACCAAATGTGGCATTGTGACACCTGGGGATGACTTTCTGTGCTTGGAGGGCAAAGAATTCAACCGACTCATCCGAAACGAGAAGGGAGAGGTGGGTCTTGGGTGGGAGGAATCAGGGCCTCCTTTATTAGGCGAGGGCTGGTTCACGTGTAAGGCATCTGGGACAGGTGGGAGGAAGTGGGTGGTTTTTAAACTAAAATCTATTCATAGTGAGATGTCCCTTTTACCAAAGCTGTTCAGACAGTAAAACTGGATTTTTTTCTTCTCACTATCTTCATTCACAAGCCATCTTTTGAGACAGTGTCACTAACCTTTCATGTCTTTCCATTTTTTTCAATTGTGGGATGATTCTGTACTGATTTCCTTCTACCTCACCCCTCCTATGTCACTGCCTTGTGACTGACAGTGGCACAGGTTGGTAGGAGGACATGGTCTGGGTGTGGAGCAGGCCAGAGCTACATTAGGTCAATGTAGATATTGAACCTAAGATCTCAGAAGCACTACTTTAGCCACCTGAGCCAACAGCTAACCCTGGCCCACCTCTGTCAAGGGTCTAAGAAATGCGGAATTGGGGCTTCCCTGGTGGCGCACTGGTTGACAGTCCGCCTGCCGACGCAGGGGACACAGGTTCGTGCCCCGGTCCGGGAAGATCCCACATGCCGCGGAGTGGCTGGGCCCGTGAGCCATGGCCGCTGAGCCTGCGCGTCCGGTGCCTGTGCTCCGCAACGGGAGAGGCCACAGCGGTGAGAGGCCCGCGTACCGCAAAAAAAAAAAAAAAAAAAAGAAAGAAATACGGAATTGGCTCCCAGGTAGGGAATTCGCAGGAAAAAGAAGACAAGCGGGGCCTGAATGGTCACCATCCGTGAATCTGCCCTGGAGCCTGAGTTGGCTGCTTCACCTCCACTGGAGGCCAGGATAACACTCGCCCGGGGGCCATGGAATACCAGTTCTCCCAGAAGCTCAGCGTGGGTAAAGAAGTAAGATTTTCCCAGATGGCTGTTCTGAGCTTGACTGACCCAGGTGTGGTCTGGTGTTGGCAGGTAGAGCAAGAAAAGCTGGACAAGATCTGGCCTAAGCTCCGGGTGCTGGCGCGATCCTCCCCCACTGACAAGCACACACTGGTGAAAGGTGAGGCTGGTTCCTGAGGAGGTACCTAGGATAGAGGAAGGCAGGCGGGGATGAGCACAGATCAGAGCCATCAACCAAAGCAACTCTCCTGTCCTGAGTAGGGAGGTCCTAGGAGAGCTTCCCCGCTCATGGGAAGAACATACAGTTTAGCAAACATCTGAGGCCCTGGTGAGTATAAGATATATAATATAATAAAGTTGTTTTTAAACACTATCCTATCTTGTTTGTTGATAGTACTGTGAATTAGACAGTACAGGTTAAGCTAGTCCCATTTTGCAAATAAGGAAGTTTGAGGCTGAGACAACAAGTAACCTATCCAAATTGCCCAACTGGTAAGTGGAAGTGTTACCATTCAATCCCTGGGTCTCTGCCTTCAAATCATCCAGTGCTTTTTCTACCACATAATAGCTGCCTTGGGGCACCGGACAGGATATTCGACAAGGTCAGACTTTCTTAGCTTAGAGTGCTACCCGTGAAACAATTTACTGCCATCAGGTGACGCTACAGAACCTCTAGCATTGGGAAAAAAAGAAGGAAAGAGCGTAGAAAGGGAGGTGGTGGCAGGGACCGGAGAGGAAGACCATAAAACTGCCTTTCATGGGGAAATGGCCTCAGATGGCACATGTGGAACTCACTGTAGTGTGTCTGTTTTTCCCAGGCATCATCGACAGCACTGTTGGGGAACAGCGGCAGGTGGTGGCTGTCACTGGGGATGGCACAAATGATGGGCCGGCTCTGAAGAAAGCAGATGTTGGTTTTGCCATGGTAAGCAGCTCAGCGTAGTGTGTCTCTCTGCTGCAAGCTGCCTCCTCCACTGGGAAGCCAGGACAGGCTTCTGGTAACCTGCTGCTTCCCGTACCTTCACATCCCCCTTTGTACTCTTTCTCTAACTCCATCTCGCCTCCCTACCTGGCCAATAATAATATGTATAATGAGGGACCCATCAAGTATGAAGGCAGGGAAATCATGAGGTATCATTACCCAGCAAAGCAAGACCAACTGAAACTTGCCCATGGACATGATGGTATTGTCTGCCTAGGCACACTATGGAAAATTCACATTCTATATGGAAAATGTGCACTCTATAGTTAGCACTGTTCGTCACTCTGCTTTTCACTTGTGAGGCCCGGAGCATCAGAGTCACTTGGAAAGTTCATTTAAAATCATATATTCCAAGGTTCCACAGTCGGCTATCTTGATTCAGTAGCATCTGAGCTGGGTCCCAGAAGTGTTTGGATTTTCTGAACAGGTACACTTATTGATTCTAATGCTCAGGGACATTTAGAAGTCCCCGGATTGCAAAGTACATTCTCACACTCAAGTAACTTATGATTGTAAGCTTCCCATACACATTGAACTGTTGGTGATTTTTAAGAAGTGGAAGAAGATTCAAGAAGAAATCTGTCTTTAGGGTGCTCTCTTTAGCCAAAAGATAAATTTAAAAAGTTTTTACTCTAGGAAATTTCAAGAATATACAAAAATAGAATAGTTTATTGAATCCTCATGTATCTGTCACCCAGCATCAAATATCGACACTTGGCCAATCTTGGCCCACACATACACATTTCCCCATCTACACCTGAATTACTCTGAAGCATATCCAAGATATTATGTCATTTCATCCAGTATGTGTCTCTGGAAAATATATATGTATCAATAAAATATCTAAAAGAATCATAGTACCATTGTCTCACAACAAAATTGATTCTTTACTATCATTAGATATCTAGTCAGTGTTCACATTTCCCCAAATGCTTCATAAATGTTGTTTTAATACATTATTTTTCTAAATCAGAATGCAAACAAGATCCATACGTTGCAATTGGTTGATACATCTCTTGAATCTATTAATCTATAACAGTATGTCCTGAAGTGTGCTCTTCCTTCCAGCTGTACCTGGAAACCTATAGAAATGCAGATTCTCAAGCCTCACTCCAGATCTACTGAATCAGAAAGCTTGGAGTTGGGGCCCAGCAGTCCATGTTTTAACAGTCCCTCTGGGTGACTCTGACACATCATAAAGTTCAGCAGCCACTGACCCTGTAGGATCTATGTGTCAGGGGTCCCCAAAACCACCCTTCTGTGCGTTCACTGGAAGGACTCAGGGGACTCAGCGTACAGTTGGACTCATGGTTCAGATTTAGTCCATTGGTATAGTAAGAATCTAGTAAGGCAGAAAGTCACAGGTAGAGTCTGGAATCCACACGCAGGGTCCTGTATGATCTTTTCCTCCCATGAGGGGTCACAAAGAGCACCTTCTTCCCCCAGCAATGAAAATGCAGCAGTACATGTGATGTTTCTGCCCAGAGAAACCCACCAGAGACTTGGTGTCGTAGGTTTTTATTGGGGTTGGTCGTATAGGCACCTTCTGCCTAGCATGTGCTAAGATTCCAGACTTCCAGAAGGAAGTAGGTTTTCAGTGGAAACCATATGTTTGGGCACAGTCTAGGCACAGTGAATCACTAATTAATTTTCAGTTAATTATTGACTGAGAGCCAAGTTTCCAGGTGCTAGCCGAGGGCCAACCTTGCAAACAGAACATTCTCAAGAAAGCAGTCTCAGGCCTGCTATGTAACTCTTTTCTGCACAATCCCTTTCCATCTTTTTTTCTAGCTACTTAGTTTTGAAGGAATAAGGTTGTTTTTCTACATAGAATATCCCATGGCAGGGATTTTGTTGATTGTATCCCTATAGTGTCCTTTAACCTGTTCTTTCAGCCCTTGTATTTCCTATAAACTAGTACTTAGTTCTATGAGCAATCAGATTCTACATCCCATCTTTCATTAGGGGTTGCAAAATGACAATGTTCTGATTTTCTTTATTTATTAACTTGAATACTTCTGTAAAAAGAAATTTGCCCTCGTCGATTATTTGGTTACTGTGAGGTTCACTTCCTACATGAAAGACAGGTTAAATGCTTGATTTTTTCTCCCTTTATTAACCAGTTTTCAAAATAATGAGTTGACTTTTTAGGATCCTCCAAAGGTGACCAATGAGTTGTTCACTTTTTAAACTTACTAAACTACTAAAAGTTAATTGTCTGTTTTTTTTAAATATCATTATGAGCTCATGGTTTTAAGTATATGTGATATGTTTTGATCCATTGCCCTTATTATTATTCTGATGTTTATACTGACCCATCATTAACCTCTTCAACACTGCTAAGTCCTTTGGGTACAACCTCAGTTGTCTTTAATAGCTTTCTTGGTCTCTTGCATGATAAGATGTTCCAGATTCATCATGCATATTTCTTGTCCTAGATCTAGAATCATCCACTTCTCAAAGGAGTTCTGCTTCATTTCAGTGAGAAATGATATGTAGAGAACACAATCTGAATGTCAGGATGTTCCTTACTTCTTAGTAAATTATTGTTTCTAGAACTTTTCAGTGGACAAAGCTAGGAAATATGTCTTTTTGCTTTATCCTAAAATATATGTAATAGTCTCAAAATAGCAATAATAATACAATTACTCTACTAAAAACAGTTAAAGATTTTTCTTGTAGTTCTTTTTATCCTGTAGGTACATCCTAACATCAAGTTACTGTGTTTTTCAAAAAGTCATTTGGAACTTTTCCCTTGGTATGGTTGTGCTACCAACTGGTTATATCATGGGGTTTTTTTTCTTCCATTTTTGAGATTGCTTATTTTAAACTTAATTTTGTTTTATACTTGTATAAAGTAGTTACATAATTCTAAAGTAAAATATACCAACAAGGTCTATTCATAGAAGTCTAGCTTCTATCCCTATCACCTCCACGCTGTTGCCTCCATCTTAATCCCACAGATAACTTACTTCTTTGATTTTTGGTTTATCTTTCTGTTTGCTCCTTTAAAATACAATCAAATGTGTAGTATATTTATATCCCACTCTCTTAGATAAGTGATACTTATCTATATCTATCTATATACACACTATATACTCTTTTTTCCACCTTGCTTCTTTTAATTTAACAACCTAGCTTAGAGATTATTCTGCAATAGTACATATATAAAGATACTCTTTCTTTCTTTCTTTCCGTCCTTTCTCTTTACAGTGCATGGTACAGCATTGTGTGCATGTGTTAGAGAACTTTTTGATGGGGAAATTTAATTGTATAGTCTATCTAACAGATATTCATTTGTTGCAATCTGGATAGGAAAATAATACTGCCAGGTAAATGGTACAAATAATCTACTAGTGCAGGTCAGATTCACAAACAAGCCCCTCTGTAGGTTACAGGGGTTGTAAGACATGGAATAGAAGAATAGGCTGGGGATGTAAGGGACAGCTTTGCCAAGCAAGCAGGGCTTAATTAATTGAATAGAACCTTAAGGACAGATAGGATTTAAATAGATGGGGAAAGAGGATGTTCCAGGCTTGGAGAAAAGGGTGTAAGTAGAAGACTGGACTCTAGAAGTAAATGAGAGATTCAGGGAATTGTGAATAAAGCAGTAGGTTTTGAGCAGAAAGATATAGCAGGTTGGAAGATGAACCAGAGTTCACTTGTTGAGGGCTTTGACTACCAGACTAGAAAGTTTACTGTTTCTAAAACACTGCTTTCAACCACTGATCTTTCTATTTAGAAACCTTTGGTGGTTCCCCAGTGACAGGATTTTGAACAAGGACAGGACATCTGAACTGTACTGCCAGACTACTCCTCCTGGGAAAAAATGTAGAGTAACTTCAAGGTGCGGGAGAGATAAGGATTTAAATTAAATATTGGCAGTGGCAAAAGAAATTTTAAAATTTAGAGGTAGAACAGATAGGACTTTTTCTCTATCTTCTAATTATTTTCTAAGGTGGGAAAGTAGGAGGGACGGGAGAAAGGAATATCAGAGATAACTGTAATTTCCAGTCTGAGTTCAGGAGTAAGGTGGAGGCATCATGGCCCAGTCCCCTTTCCCACAGAGTGACAGTGACACATTTTCCCTTCATTTTCTTTTTGGGAGAGAAGACCGCTCAAAATATGGTGGTTTAGTCTGTAGGATTTGTGTGGCTAGTGTGCCCTCTAGTGTTTATGCTGAGTTCTGAAGCTTCTTGGAGGTCAAGATATGAGTTCAGAATGTGCATGAATTTTGTCCAGTTCCTCACTGTTTTCCTTCCCCTTCTTACCTCAGGGTATTGCAGGCACGGATGTGGCAAAGGAGGCCTCTGACATCATCCTAACAGATGACAACTTCACCAGCATCGTGAAGGCAGTGATGTGGGGACGAAACGTCTACGATAGCATCTCCAAGTTCCTACAGTTCCAGCTCACTGTCAACGTGGTGGCTGTGATCGTGGCCTTCACTGGAGCCTGTATCACCCAGGTGAAGGGAATGTGGGGTGAGCTGAGATGGGAGGGATGAGGCTGGGGCTAAGGAACAGGGGGTGCGGGGTACAGTATGTCGACTGAGGAGTAAGAACCAGAGTTTCCGAAGGGGTGTTGGGGCAGGAATAGCTCTACTAGGTCTCCATCTGCTCATGTGGGATGATGATAATTTATCTACCATTAATGTAGTACTTACACATTAGCCAGTGTGATGAGCACTTATATGTAGTTTCTCTGTTCTTCAAAAACAACCTTGCAAAGTAGGTATTATCCCCATTTTACAGGTGAAGAACCCAAGGCTCAAAGAGGTTAAATAAGTTTCTCAATGTCACTCAGCTAATAAATGGTGGATAGCAGGAGGCAGGCCATTTCAAGGGCAAAGATGAGGCTGATGAGTGAGGTGGGGGGTGGTCTCCAAGGAAAGCTAAAAGGAGTGGTTCTTCTTCCCACCAGGATTCCCCACTGAAAGCCGTGCAGATGTTGTGGGTTAATCTCATCATGGACACTTTTGCCTCATTGGCCCTGGCCACAGAGCCTCCTACAGACTCTCTGTTGAAGCGTCGCCCCTATGGCCGAAATAAGCCTCTGATCTCACGCACTATGATGAAGAACATCTTGGGTCACGCCGTCTATCAACTCACTGTCATCTTTTTCCTTGTCTTTGCCGGTGAGCCAAGGCGGGGGTGGGTGGCGGCATTTGGAGTGCTAGAGGGAGATGGGGGCAGAGAGCAGCCCAGGGAAAGAAAGTAGCAGGGAGCAAGCTGAGCACAAGACGGGAATGATAGCAGCTTCGCTTACTGAGTGCATCCTCTGTTCCCGCTACGTGGTGCATTGTGCCATTTTATTACTCCTCTTAATAATCTCCGTAAAAAGAAATGAAAGTGAGTTATTTGTAGTGAGGAGGATGGGCCTAGAGTCTGTCATACAGAGTGAAATAAGTCAGAAAGAGAAAGACAAATACCCTATGCTAACACATATATATGGAATCTAAGAGAAAAAAAATGTCATGAAGAACCTAGGGGTAAGACAGGAATAAAGACACAGACCTACTAGAGAAGGGACTTGAGGATATGGGGAGGGGGAAGGGTAAGCTGTGACAAAGTGAGAGAGTGGCATGGACATATATACACTACCAAACGTAAGGTAGATAGCTAGTGGGAAGCAGCCGGATAGCACAGGGAGATCAGCTCGGTGCTTTGTGACCACCTGGAGGGGTGGGATAGGAAGGGTGGGAGGGAGGGAGACGCAAGAGGGAAGAGATATGGGAACATATGTATATGTATAACTGATTCACTTTGTTATAAAGCAGAAACTAACACACCATTGTAAAGCAATTATACTCCAATAAAGATGATAAAAAAAAAAAGAATCTCCAAAGGGTGGCTTTATGTTACCTTTTTCTTAGATCATAAAACTGAAGCTTAAGTCACATATTGAGTAAATAGTGGCACGAAGATTCAGACCTATGTCTGCCAGACTCTCGTGCACATAGTTCTACCACAATGCAGCACTACGAGAAGGCAAATAGTGATGGAGCAAGCTGAGAGAGAGGGTCAGAAATGTTGAGGGAGTTCCCTGGTGGTCCAGTGGGTAAAAATCCGCCTTCTAATACAGGGGGCACGGGTTCGATCCCTGGTCGGGGAACTAGGATCCCACATGTTACATGGCACAGCCAAAAATATTTAAAAAGGGGGCTTCCCTGGTGGCACAGTGGTGAAGAATCTGCCTGCCAATGCAGGGGACACGGGTTCGAGCCCTGGTCCAAGAAGATCCCACATGCCGCAGAGCACCTAAGCCCATGTGCCACAACTACTGAGCCTGTGCTCTTAGCCCGCGAGCCACAACTACTGAGCCCATGCGCCACAACTACTGAAGCCCGCGTGCCTAGAACGTGTGCTCCGCAACAAGAGAAGCCACCACAATGAGAAGCCCATAGACCACAATGAAACGTAGCCCCTGCTCAATGCAACTAGAGAAGGCCCAGGCACAACAACAGAGAACCAACACAACCAAAAATAAATAAATAAATAGATAAAATTTATTTAAAAAAAAAAAAAAAAAGTGATGTTGAGACCAGAACTAACACTGAAAATATTTGATGACTGTTGTGGTTCGGATACTGACCAGTTAGAATGGACACCAGTCATAAGCAACCAGTGAGGCCATACTCAAGTGTTCTGACTCAACCTGAACCCTCCTTGAGAGCATACTTATCCTCCGATGCATCCCTTCTCCCAACTAGGTGAGAAGTTCTTTGACATTGATAGTGGGAGGAGAGCACCTCTGCATTCACCACCCAGCCAACACTACACCATTATTTTCAACACCTTCGTGCTGATGCAGCTCTTCAATGAAATCAACTCCCGCAAGATCCATGGAGAGAGGAATGTCTTTTCGGGCATCTTCCGCAACCTCATCTTCTGCTCTGTGGTCTTGGGCACATTCGTCAGCCAGGTGGGATTCTAGCTGGAGCTGGGATAGGAGGTCTGGGACGATAAAGGCCAGAAGCTGGGGGCCAGGATTCCCTGAGCACCCGGGGAAAGGAGTGAGGGAGTGATGGGGACTCAGGCTGTGGGTTGAACACTTTGGGGTTCCCAAATGCTTCCGATTTGCTCATTGCTCTAGAATTGGATCCTGCTGTGTCAAGTGCTCCAGTGCAAGGCAGCATGTTGGTAGCGAATAAAATAAAATTAGTGGAATCCTTTCCTTATCTTTCTAAAACACAGCAATTTCACATAGTGACCAGGAGGAAGATCACTGTCTTCTAACCCCTTTCCATGCCTCCTGCCAGCATACTTGAAATGTGCATGCAAGTGCTATATGGGATCTCTCCCTGTCCCTCCTTGCCCCTTTGTTCAGAAAGGGCTCATGGTAGAAAATGGTATGCAATTCAGAGAAAAAGAGAAGACATGGAATGCTGCCATATGTAGTTGACAGATAAGCCTGACGTGGGCTCCTTCTGTGGGAAGTGGGGTCAAGGGCATGGCTGCCCTGGTGGTGAAAAGATTGAGCCCCTTCCTTCTTGCCCCAGTCAGAGGTACACTAAGACATCTGCCAATACAAGAGATTAGGAGCCTGCCCTGTAACAAAAGAGCTCCTGCCTCACTCTTATTTGTCCCGCTCCTAAATTCCTCTTCTCCATCACTGTGCCTTCTCTTTGTCACCTACTGGCTTTAGTCACAAGAAGCCTCCAGCTACCCTTGCTCCCCCAGCCTTTGCATTAATAGTGTTCATAGTAGCTGTATCTGTCTCCCCATCAGAGTGCTCTGTAAAGACTGTGTCTGTCTTCCCTTCTCCCCACCTGGATCTCTCCTTTCTCCTTCCCCAACAAGCAGATCAGGGTTCACACCACAGGGACCCTGGGGTAGGGGGCTGACGTGGCTTTGATGGCCTTGACTGGAGGGCTGGCTACCTGTTACCTCCCAATGATGGGCTGCCTCTTTCTCTGTTCTAGATTATCATTGTGGAATTTGGGGGGAAACCCTTCAGCTGTACGAACCTCACCCTGTCCCAGTGGTTCTGGTGTCTCTTCATCGGTTTTGGAGAATTGCTGTGGGGCCAGGTGAGTACGGGCTCACCCTCCCCGTGCAGTCACATGGCCGGCAGACACCCCCCCCCCCCCAGATGAGATGGAACGAGCAACTGTGGAGACGCCCAGCTCCTCGCCTTCATATCCTTCCCTCTTCTCTCTACCACCAGGTTTTCAAGTTCTTTCCATCTTGTAGGAACCCAAAGCAGAATGATCTGTGCCCACCACTTCAGAGGCTTCTGATCTCTTCTCTAATCATGCCTGGAGACAGACAAATCCCTTAGCTTCTCTGAGACGGAAGTGGAAATTTTCAATGGAATTTTGCTAAAAAAAAAAATTAAGGGTCTTAGAAGTAGAAGAGTTTGCAAAGCATATGTCTTCAATGAAGCCGCAGTCTGGCCGTGAGCTGCTGTGCTGTCATAATGTAGGGCTCCCTTGCCTCTTCTGTTTCTCACCATTGCCTTATCCAGGATGGGTGCCTGACTGTCATCTAAGATAAATCCAGACTCACAAGGTCTCTAGAGAAGCAGTATAGCGTATGGTTCAAAGCACAGACTTTGGAACCGACCATCTAGGTTTGAATCCCGGTTCTTCTTTTTACAAGCTGCATCATAGTGAGCAAGTTTATTAGCAACTCTGCCTCAGTTTCCTCAACTCCGGATAACAGGATCATTGTGAATCATTGTTAATCAGCAAATCAGTTTCAATACAGAAATGACTTAGAACAATGTCTAGTACCCTGTAAGTACTCAATAAATGTTAGCTATTAATATTATAATAATATAATCAGGTTTGATAAGAGTTTCATTCCTTCCCTAATACCACTTTGCGAGTCCCTCTCATCCTCAGCTCTGGCCTGGCCTTTACCTCTGCTTGCAGACCCCAGGTCTCTACTGATTGGTGCCCAGCCACCTGGGTAATGGAGGCTTTG
The DNA here is from genome assembly GCF_964374135.1 of Grampus griseus. Classification (NCBI taxonomy): domain Eukaryota; kingdom Metazoa; phylum Chordata; class Mammalia; order Artiodactyla; family Delphinidae; genus Grampus; species Grampus griseus. The sequence goes on from NC_139017.1 coordinate 61,488,233, forward strand.
CTCTAACTGGCCCCAAAGATCCCTCCCTAGGGCTGCAGGCTTTCCCCCATAGACCTGCTAGTTGTTTCTTTCATAGCTCCTAGATGCCTCCCTGATTAATCCCTATCCCCGTTCCTAACACAAGTCCTTCCACCCTGCACTCTTTGCTGAAGTTATTTACCAGTGGGTCCCTAAAGCGCTTCTACACTGGGGCTGAGCTTGATGATTTCACGTACTGTTTGAAACTCTCACCTGGGTCTAGTCTCACATGTGGCCATGTGGCCTTGAGGCCAGGTAACAACAGCCTTCCTTCTGTATCACAACAGCTCCTTCTAACATCTAAAAGCAGAACGTGGACATTCTTTCCACTTCAAACACTTGACTCCATGTTGGACTGCTCACACAGTCCCCCTTTCCCAGCTGAGCCCTTGTCTTACTTGTAAAGGAGAACTGACTGACAGCTTATAGAGTGATTTATTTTGAATTGCAAGCCCCAGCCTACTGCTCCGTGTCTTCTGATAATACTCATATGTCCCTTCTATGGGCTATCCCGCCCAGTTCCTCACCCCAAGCCCAAGAAAACTTTTAGTATCCTCTCACTATAGTTTTATAAAAGAGGAATTACTTAGCATATGGTAACTAAGAAGAGAGTCATTGCCCTCCAACACCCTTCTTTTCCCCTTGCCCATACACATACATTTTGACCATCCTGTCTCCAGACTTGTTTTCTCCCAGGTCCTTGTCTCTGTCTCTTCCTACTGTGTATCATGCATTATGGTTCTACTTCCTTTAAGAGACAGATGGCAAAATGCAAAGAAAGAACTGAGACAGGAGGAAGAGAATGAAGTATATAACAAGGCAGATGGCTGGTCAAATACTAGAATATAAGTTCTCCTTTGTACGTCCACAAGTACAGAAAATCTTCCTGAGGGCCTGACAGCTGGTAGGCACTTGGCAAACGCTTGCCTGAATGGGTTGGCACTTTTCCCAGCGGGAAGGTTTATAGGGCAAAGAGTGACCTACCCAAGGGCCTGACCCATAAAGTTGAGAGACAGCTCTTCTCGCCCTGATTCTGGTGTCTACCCTTTTGCTGCACCTGTTCTCAGGTCATCTCCACAATACCTACCCAATCCCTGAAGTTCCTAAAGGAGGCTGGGCATGGCACCACCAAAGAGGAGATCACCAAGGATGCTGAGGGGCTGGACGAGATTGACCATGCAGAGATGGAACTGCGCCGAGGCCAGATCCTCTGGTTCCGGGGCCTGAACCGTATCCAGACTCAGGTACTGTGATAGTGGCCTGTCCTCGCCCTGGGAGAAGGAATCTCCCCCATCTTTCTTGGGAGGTGTTGGGAGGGCAGCAGTTCTTGCTGGCCAACGTCTCTCCCCTTCCTAAGGCCCTCTCACTGGAGGGCAGCCCGAGCTCCCTTGCTTCAGGACAGACAGGCAGAGGCAGTGGTATGGGCTCCTCTGAGAGGAGAGTGATCATGGGGGGCCGAGAACACGGGACACTAACTGCTAGCATCATCCTCTAGCTTTAGGTTCATCTGAAGCCCACTTCCCACCCTCTGTCGGGTGGGCCATCTTCCCACATAAGGTCTCTTGTAAGCGCTAGGCCTAACCTCAGGGTGGGAAATGTTCAGAGTCTTTCCTGACCCTGCAGAGGGTAGGATTTAGACAATATCTCTATGCCAGCATCCCCAGCAGACATTTACTGTATATCCTCAAGCTGCTATTAGGGGAATGTAGATGTTATCTGGATTGATCTTTGTAAAAGAAACTCGCTCTCTTATGTCTTCCCCACTCAAAATTTAAGGCCATGATGGGGAATCTGATGGCTAAGTGTATATAAATGAAAATAGTCTCTCAGTGCCTGAGTATCTTTTACAGGATTCAGACTTGCTTCCCAGAAAGCAAGAAGCTATAATTTCTTCAAACCTTTTCCCTTCCTGCAATTTCTAAAATGGGATAGAAGCTGCTCCTGCTGCTATTAAGTCCCCTCCTATAGCCCTACAGTAACTTTTTTCCCCCACTTCCCGTGCAGCAACTGTAACTACCTTCTCCTGGGTAAATGGGCTGGTCTAGACATTGATAATCCTATCACTTTCCCTGTTCTTACCCCACATACCTCTATTGTGTTAGTCCTGAGATTTCCCATCTCAAGAAATTGTAAATCCCCAAGTTCTCAAAGGTGTTCACCAGAGAACAGGCCTGTCCCTCTTTGCTAATTGGCTAGAGATCCCAGAAGTAAATTTCACTCTCTGAAATTAGCCTTGCAGATGGTTTCAAAAGCTCCCTAGTGGAGCCCACCAATTCCTAGGGAAGAGGTGAAATGAAAAGTCTAAGCTAAATACAATAGTCCCTCGCTTATCCGTGGCTTTGCTTTCCTTGGTTTTAGTTACCCGTGGTCAACCACAGTCTGAAAGTATTAAATGAAAAATTCCAGAAATAAATAACTCATAAGTTTTAAATTGCATGCCGTTCTGAGTAGCTGATGAAATCTCACGCCCCCCACTCTGTCCTGCCCTGGACATAAGTCATCCCACTGCCTATCACATCCTCGCTGTATAAGCTACCCACCCATTACTCTAGGAGAAAACATAGTATATACAGGGCTCAGCACTATCTGCAGCTTCAAGCATCCACTGCGGGTCTTGGAACGTATCCCCCACGGATAAGGGAGGACTACTGTAGCAGCTGGGCATTGGTCTCCTATAGACAAAACAACAGATGCAAATGGGAAAGCAGGGCTAGGGAGGGAAGCACACTGGGGCTCCTCTTGAGTTCCCCTTCCCGGAGAGGGAAATCCGCATGGGACCCGCAAACACTACCTCAGCATGTCCAGAGTTTCCACACGCACCCCACCCTCCAGGCTGCCAAGTCCATCACGAGCAAGGGCCTCACGTGCCCAGAGAACTTGGCATCTTTGGCTCATGTCTCTAAGGCCTCGGTGCTTCCCTGTAGGTCTGCTCTTTTCAGAATAACCTGTCTGCTTTTCTTCCCTTCAGGATCGTCTGCCTCCTCTTCTACTATGTAATTTTTTTCCTAGCCAGAATGCCCTCGTTCCAGTGTCTCCTGGCTCCTTCCCAGTCTTCTCTCCCGGGGCTGAGATTCATGGATCTTCCTTCCCCTCCACTACCAATTTCCATTCCCTCGACTATATACCTCTCTGGTTTCGCTGTCTACATAGCTTTAGGTATACTACCTTTCTCTGTTGGAGCAAAAGGCGGTTGGACCAGAATGACGTTAAAGCCTAAACTTAGGCAGCAAAGGCAACCTGTTAAAGATGCCACGATGAGCATATCTATGCCATCCCACCTGACTCCATAAGCAGATGACTGTGCTAACCTGCATCCTGGATCCTAAAGCTCTCTCCTGGCATCAGCTCTTCACCTCAGCTGGGTTCTAATGAAATTCCCTGCCATCCGATTGTTGTTCCTTGTTGTCATTCTTGCAACACTTATGGGTGGGAAGTGTTGCCAGGCTATTGTCCCATCCTGGTCCCTTTAGCTTTGGGAGAGCTAAAAGCACTAGAAAGCAGAAGATTGGGAAACTTGAGGTCTAGAATCTTGGGAAGGTAAATCTGGGGGCCAGTTTCATTGTGGAGGTTGGGACCTTGTGACCCTAATAAGCACTGAGGAAGGTGACTCTCCAGCCCCTTCTTCCGTGTGGCTGAACCCTCCCCACATGCAGACCTTTTCCTCTTACAGCATCAGGCTCCTCGGTCCCCTGGAACTGAAAACCGTATCATGTGATGAAGAGTGGTATTTTAGCTCAAACTTGGTCTGAGTCCGGAAACTAGCCCTAAACATTTCATGGCTTCTCAGGAAGCTTTATAAGTAAGAACAACTGTCTGACTCACAAGGTACCTGCTTTCCCACCTTCTCACCTGGGGAAGTAAAGTTAGATGAGTGAAATCAGCACCTTTCCTACATCCCTGGTCAACTGGTCCTTGGTCAGGCAGAGGTCAGGGATGAGGATGGTAGGTTTGACTGAGGCCCTAGATCAAGACCGCTGTTGGAAAACAAATGGCATTCATTGCCTCAGTCTCTGAGGAGTAGGACACTGAAAACCAGAGACAACTTGTATGGGGCTGGACTTGCAGCTGCTGCCACCACCGCCAGCCAGCTCTTCCTCCCCCCACCCCGTCTAACTGCTGAGTTCTCATCTGCACTTGTGCCAGCCTCTCAGGATCTCCAGTGCGCGAATGCTGCCAGTGGCATTCTCTCCACAGAGCCTGGCCACTGGGTTCCTGAGCTCCACTTTCAGGGGCCTTATCCACTTCTGCCCAAGGACAGGGAGTCTCAGAGAAGAACCCAGAAGAGGGTGAGCCCAGCAACTCATGGTCCAGGAGCCTTTCCACCATGGCACCTGTGTATGGATTACTACACGCCTCTGTTTAAACACATGAGTTGTTTTCCTGGAAAATCTGCAAAAATAGGTAGTCAATTTAATTGGTTTAGAGGTTCCTGAGCCTCAAAATTCAGTAATATATACACTTTGCCTACTATCTTAAATTGCATGCCTTATTTTTTTAAGAGTGCAGGTCAAAAAAAAAAAAGAAAGTACAGGTCAGAGCATAAGACAGTGAATAAGCTGTCACTCTTTGTCAGGAATCATGAGTGGGAAAGTCCATTTAAATTTTTAGATACTTTTGGATACCAGCACACCTAAAATATCCATCGTAGGCTAAAAGGGAAGAGAAGACTGGATTCTGGCTGGGTATTTAGACTCCATGGCAAACTGTTCCTTAAATGAAGTGTGATGTGCAATTAATGTTTTTCCCCCTTCTCTTCACCATTGTCTTGTGTGTAAGGGACTCTCTCTCTTGCTTTCTGTCTCCTGTCCCTTTTTCCCAGCTCTTTCCAACCCCTCCCTAACCCTCTTGGACCCTCCCTTCCTCTTTCTTCACTTCTTTCTGACTGTGGAGCAAAGCTGTCTCACTTTCTGATTCTTTGCAGATCGACGTAATTAACACATTCCAGACGGGAGCCTCTTTTAAGGGAGTCCTAAAGCGCCAGACCATGGGTCAACACCTTGATGTAAAACATGTTCCTAGCTCATCCTATGTAACAGTTGCACCAGTCAAATCTCCCCCCACCACTTCTGTTGCTGCTGCTGTTTCATCTCCTACTCTGGGCAGTGAGTGATAGTCTATTATGATGCATGATTTGCTAAAATGACCACAAGAGAGCACGTAGCATTCACTTTAACCAGCTGTGGTTATCTTTTCCTTTTGGTTTTTCCCTTTGATCTTTGACTTAAGGGAAGAAAAGCGGGGCAAAAATTCCACTCCAAAACCGGGCTGTGTGCCATTTTATTTAATTTTATTTTTTTTTTTTATGTTGAAAAGCTCTTAAAACCATAACCATTTTAAAGACAGTAATCCTGTGTTCTGATTGTTCCTCTGCATTGCCTGGTCCTTCCTTGAGTTTTGTTTGTTTGTTTGTTTTACTTTACTTTGTTTGTTGCTGTGTTTGAATATGTTGTTCCTCTTCTCTCCTGCTCCTTTGAGTCTCAACTCTGTCTCCTAAGGTTAGGGGTAAGGGTAAGCCGAATGAAGACTCAGGAAGTCTTTTGTTTTCTTTTAGGAATTTCCGAAGAGCAAACTTTTTTTTTTCCCTTCTCCTTTCCTCTAGTTTGTTTTACTTATAGCCAGCACTTCATATCTTATTTTGCATGTAAAGTTTGAGGAACCCCTTTCTCAGCCAGCCTATTAGCCGGAAAGCTGTGAAGGCTCAACCTAAGATCTGGTGGATTATTGGTAGATTATTGGATTCTTGCTAATGCTTATGCCTTCCTATTCCTGATCTTTTTACCTTCCCCAAGTGGGACACAGAGAGGAAATGGAAGGCTCTTTGCTGATAATGCTATTAAGGTATTTGGTGGGGAAGGAGTCTCTCTGTGTTAAGTATACTCCGGGCTTCAAATATCTGAGTGTTTGAGTCTGTTTCTTCCTCCCCCACTCCCGTAACCCTGGGATGGGGGATAAAGAAAAAACAATTGCACTATCTGTGGTTCACTTGACTGTGAGTGTGTAGGTTGATCAGACTTAGCTTATCTGTTGTCTTTCTAGCCAACTCTAAGTGTTCTCGTGTGAGAGATGAGGGGCAGGGGGAGAGGAGGTTTATATAGAGGCATATTCTTTTTTTTTTTTTTTTTTGCGGTACGCGGGCCTCTCACTGTTGTGGCCTCTCCCATTGCGGAGCACAGGCTCCGGACGCGCAGGCTCGGCGGCCATGGCTCACGGGCCCAGCCGCTCCGCAGCATGTGGGATCTTCCCGGACTGGGGCACGAACCCGTGTCCCCTGCATCGGCAGGCGGACTCTCAACCACTGCGCCACCAGGGAAGCCCTAGAGGCATATTCTTTAGGCTCAAAGGCAGTCAAAGAACTATGTAAGTCTTACCCTACAGATATGCAAGAGCCTCTCATTCTAGTCCTTCCATATTCCTCTCATTTCCTTTTTTCTTCTAGTTTTGTCGTGTCCTTCTAACTAGTTACTGTTCTTTCTTAAATCATGCCTCTCTGTTAGAAGGAGTAGTGTCAGCTGCCCTGGTAATTTGAAGGTAGAAGGAGACTAAGGAAAAGACAGAGCCCACTGGGCTCATGTAGTAGAGTTGCTGGTGGAGGATATGGTGCAAACCCTCAAAGGCTAGAAACTCAGGAGAGTCAGGCCGCACCTGCTCTTTCTCCAGCTGTGCCTTCCTATTGGAGGGCCTAGAAGTTATAGTCATGCATTTTAAAACCCATTTCCCATTCCAGAGTTCCAAATGAATTCATTTATTTTTCTAACCTTCAAGTAGATAAACCTCTAAGATTTCTCTCTGTAAGAAGGTCCTAATCCCTTCTCTGCCCCTGGTTTCTGACAAAGGAGCAGAAACCTACAGAATACCAGCTGAGGAAATGGAGTCTTCATCTGCCCATTCATTGGGCTCCAGAGAGTGGCCCTTAGTGCTCATACCTAACCTAAGGTCCAGCCTGGTTTGGGCTTCTGAGCCATGAGAAAGTGTTGTCCTTCAGTCATCCGCTTTCACCTGTAGGATAGGGGCCACAGAAGAGACATTTCCCAGAGACTTTGAGAGATGATGACTGGGGAAGGAAGGGTTGATTGACTGAGTGGAGAGGACCTGAAGCTTTCACAGCACCCACCTCACTATCTGTGTCTTATTCCCCATACACTGCTCATGCACCAGGCACCATGCATCCAGAAAGGAAGATGCCACCACTCGGGGTGGATTGGTGATGATGTAGCCGTGTGATTGTTCATCGGCACGCACTATATAGTCTCTGAGGCCAGTGCTGGAGTTGAGGAGCATTCTGGCACAGCCCCACCCTTCTCTCCACCTGCCAGGCCACAAGATGGTGCTCCCTAGCTCTCCGACTCCTCTTGTCTTGAGCTTCCCTTACAGGTGGCTGCTTTCCCTTTAGATTCCAGAAGTCCTGTTATCTAGCTGGATGACTGCTCCTTGCTCCCCCAAAAAAGAAATTGTCCCTATCTTTTCCATCTACCCATCCCCAATTCACTCTGATCTCCCTTATTGTTTACCTGTAACAGTGATTGATCACCCCAACAGGTGAGAGGAAAAGCCAGCAAACAGGGATCCAGACCCCCATTCCAACTCCTATTTTTAAAAATCTGTTTTCTAGATAGGACTTCACATATCATTATTTCAACAAAGTATTCAATTGCTTCAAAAAAAATAGAAGCAGGAAGTTTGGAAATCAGTGATATTGAAGATGATCAACTCATGGTATAAAGGTACCTGTTCTCCTGTAGCACTTGTTAGAAATGCTGAGATCTGAAGAGTGAGTGAAAAGTGTGGGCTATATTATCACTCCTACAGGGGGTGGTATGGCTTTGAGCCCATTTCTTGACTAGGGCCAGGGGAGAAGGCATTGGGTTTGGGCTCACTTAATCCAAGTTGCCTTGCTCTAAGATGTTTGGCATAGATCCATTAAAACTTGGGATTTCCTGAAAGCCAGATGGAACCTTTATTCCATCTGATCTCACCTGAAGATAGAAAAGTAGGTCCTAACTTTCTGTGCAGCATGGTGAATGTGTGCCCAGGTTCCTTGATTCTTCTTGGCTGAAGCGTTGAGCGGATTCCATTGAGTGACAGAGTCCTTTGCCTTCTGAGCTCTGAGCACCCTCCATCCTGGGTGAGTCTGCCAGTCTGTTGTGGAGTGAGGCAAGGTAAGGAAAGCCTTAGCCAGTGGAGACACAACTTTAATGAACCTTCTTTGTGCATTACTTTTGTAGGTTCTCTACAGTGATAGGAAACACTGAGACAAGCAATCCAACCAGTTTATTTGCCTGCCTCTTTGGGTGCTCTGATGTCTCCACATTCTTGCCTCTTTTCCAGGAACATATTCTTTGCTTAAAGAGCAGAGTAACGAAAGATGTGCCCTACCCCAACCCTCATCATTTCTCCTTATCCCCCTCCCCACCTCAACAGTTTCTCCTGCATTACTTCCATTTCTTTTCTGAGGAAAGAACTTTGGGACAAGACTAGGATCAGCCACCTCCCAACAACTAAAACTGTCCTAGGACCACTTTCTTTTCCCCTGGCCTCTCTCTCCAAACTCTCAGGATCCAACCTTCTCCCCTCCTCCAATTCTACCAACCCAAGTTGCAAAGCATACCTCAGCGAGGCCCCCAGTTCAGAAAAGGAGCTGCTCCCTGTGGATAAGGTGAAGGCTGGGCCCAGGGATCAATTGTTGTCAATTTTTCCTCTTCTCTAAACTGAATCCCTTCCTTTGTTGTGCAGTAGAACAAAGACTTTGACACTTATAGGGCAGTGCATTTCCCTTTGCCCAGTCAAACTGCAAATTGTTTCCTTTCCCCCATCCTCTTGGTCCCCCCCATCAGAAAAGCCTCTTGTTTGTAGCACTGCCTCCTGGATGGGGTGTTTTCTGTCCTGGTCCCATCCTTTCCCTTCTCTACATAAGATCACATTCCTCTTCATAATTTACAAACAGCTGGAGAAAGCTGCACGACTGGGCACAGCTGCTGTGTGTCAGAGACATGGCCATGCGTGTCCGGCCTCATCTGAGCTGAGAGAGCGGGCCTTCTGTCAGCGTCAGGGGGAGGCATCTTTTGATGCCTGTATTCATTCACCTCTTCCAGGGGAGGGACTGAAGGAATGGAGTTCTACTTTCTTTGGGGGAAGAGGACATGGTGGAGGCTGTGGACTATATATATATGCATGTTTCCTGACTGAAAGAGCAATTACTAATTGGAGAGTATAAGAGTTTTCATTTCTTGCATGCTGCTGACACAGATGAAGATTGGTTTGTCTGCCTTGCTGAATGGTGTTCATGGTCACTTATCACCCAAAGTGTATTGCGTGCGAATTGATATGTGTTTGGCTCTTTGAGGGTTTTAAACAGATAACTAAACTTCAGTGTGTAATTTTCCATTCCACATTCACAAAATGTTTGGCTTCAACACAAAAATCCACATGTCTGAATTATCTTTTAAGTTCAGCTATTAATTTGCACCTAGTTCCAACGTCCTTGCCCTCCATCCAAAAGAACTAATGAATCGTTTTGTTTCCTGTTTCATTTTAAGAGTGGATTGTTTGGGAATGCTAACTTTGCTTTGGGTTTTCTGCTTTGTTTTTATGCAGCTTTTGAAATATTCCAGTTGTTTGCCATTACTCACTCTCCCCACCCCACCTCAATGCTTGAAATTTGAGCCACCTGATGTTTCTAGTGTTTCATGATCTCCTCTCATATGTTTGGTTTTGGTTGTTGAGCAGTAGTGTCTTGTAGTTTGGGTCTTGTTTCTGTCCTCAAACCCCCCAGTTCCTTGTTCTACTAACCAATTCTTGCCTCCGTATTTTCTCATCCTCCTTTTCCTTCCCCTGGTGTAGATCAAAGTGGTCAAAGCATTCCATAGTTCCCTCCATGAAAGCATTCAGAAACCCAAGAACCAAAACTCCATCCACAACTTCATGACCCACCCTGAATTCGCCATAGATGAGGAGGGGCCACGAACACCACTCCTGGATGAGCAAGAAGAGGAAACTTTTGAAAAGGTCTCTAAGCCTGGGACTAGGATGCTCCCATCGGATGGTGAAGTCACTCCACAAGCCAACAAAAACAACAATGCGGTGGATTGCTGCCAAGTGCAAATTGTTGCCTGCCACTCAGACAGCCCTCTACACAGCCTGGAGACATCAGTTTGAACTTCATTCTCTGACTCCCATTCCTGCTTTCCCTATTTCCCTTTTCATCTGCCCCATCACTAAGGGGATGATGGGACTTTTCACTGTCATGTCAGCTGCTCCCAAGTATGTGTGAACCCCCACCTGGCAATGAAGAGGCAAGAGCACAGACCTACGAGGACTTCAGCTGAAACCTGAGTTGGGGTTTGTAGCAGGACCCAGTTAGACCCCAGGCAAGTAATGAATGATAGATCTATACTCCTTGCCTGTATCAGTTGTCATTTTTAAAGAAATGACAAGAATCCTTTTGGCATTGACCCCAACCTAAATTCTCACCAGTATTCATACCTGTGTCAGCCATCTCCTCACTTCTGGATTTTTACCCTATGAGTCTGTGCTGTTTACAGGCTCAGTTAAAAGTTCAGAGTGACAGATATCCTCAAATGAAATGTGTTGAGGTAAGAATGGAAGGTACAGAATCAGCCTATAGAGTGATTGTTTTAAAACAATTTTTCCATTTTGAAAACTTATACCTAAAGCCCTTTACCTCTTTCTGCCCTTCCAGTCAAGCCTCCCCATGGTCTCTTGGTCTTTTGTGACCATTGTCTTCCTTAGCTTCACTAATTTTTTTTTTTTTTTTAAGTTGTGATGATTAGAAAATGGAAAGGACATGGATGAGTTAAGTCGACTTTGACCATTCTCCCTTCTGGCCCCAGTGGAGCCCTTGATTTAGTTCTAGAGGCAGATAGTTTTCTTTGCTAACAGGGTCCTTTGGAAGCAATTGAGAGCTGGTAAAAATATATTCCTGTTGTTACCAGGTTATCTGCTTCTAAACTGCCATGTTGTCAGGTGTGTGTGCTTTCTAAGCGCCAGGGAGATCAGCATTGACGTGAAGCTTGCATATATGCGGTTTGTAGTTTTTACCTGAAGCCTGAGCTTTCTCCTCTTCCTAAAGTGGGGGCAAAGGAATGAATTAAGAATGACCTTGCCTCCTAACTGGACTTGGAAAACAGACCATCAAAGTCAACTCGGTGGAGTCCTCCTCGGGGTGACCACTACTGCTTTCAAAGCCATCCACCAAGGCTCTTCCAGGGCAGGACCTGATTGTTGGGACAGTGAGTATTGAGAAGCCTTGGGAGAGGCCAAAGTTCCATTCCAGCAGCATCTGAGCAAACCTTCCTCTCAGAAACCAGAAACCTTGAGTTTAGGTGGCTGGGGAGCAGCTTTGACGTGCCCTTTAGTTTTTAATTCTACTCTTTGCCATGTCCGCCAACATCAGTCTCTGAAAAGACCCCAGCCTTTCTCAAATATTCTGATTTTGAAAACATGTATCCAAAGTGGGAGGCTTCATTGACGCTTTCCCGACTTAAAGGAGCAAAAGACCCACCCTGTAAAGCTCCCCTGCTTCCACCCTCCCTCTTGCACACCCCACTCAAGCCCCCTCCAGAATGTGCTCAACACTGCACAGTTAAGCCCTGTGCCTTCTCTCCCTGAACACTGCCCAAAGCGTCCCCTTCCCACCTGTCTCTCAGGAGCTGGGGACTTGGCTAGGAGATTTGTTAAGTGTTCCTTAATGCAACAGGGTGGAGCCACCTTTGCAGGATCTCCATTTCTATCCCTACCATGCTGCTGTAAGCTCTTCCGTGTAGGGGTCAGCTCATGTCTGCCAATTCCCATCTCCCACTGGGTAAATGAAGCCTACCCCCTCTTTCTAGAGTGATGGGAGTAGGGAGAAGGGGCTTGAGGCTGTTAGGAGCTGCCGAATTTCCATTTGGGAGTCAGGTGACCCGAACCTCTCCTCTCCGGCCTTTTCTTCTGGATCCCTCCTCCCTCACCCTTTCACCTGAGCTGCCCTAGGAAAGAAGAATAAAGAAACAGTATCCCCTGCACATCCCTATTACTACATCAGCGACCAGATCTGATTTTGGTTTTGTAAAGGTTACACGTTTCAGTGATCTTTTCTCTGTCTTCAATACTAATGGGGGAAAAAATAGCTCACCCGAGGCGTTAGGTGTTCACATATATATTTATTAAGTACAGTGGAAGATTTAGTTCTGTCGAGTCTTTTTTATTACCTCAGATCAGTTTTTAAAACAAACTTTGGAGGCTATTTTATCATTCCTGCTCCCAAAAGACTCTCATGGTGCCAGACAGGTTACTTGTGAGGGCTTGTGTCTACTTGTTTAAAGTCAAATGGGATTTTGTGTGTATTCTAGTTTCCATAGTAGGAGAGAAAATATAGAAATATTATGCAAAGAAATATAGTTTTCTTTAGATGAGAAACTGATATTTTTTGAGTCAGCCATATGTATTTTGTTTAAAGGATTTAAAATAAAGTGCTGTCATGTAACCCTGTGGAAGGGAGCACATAACCAGCTATTAGACATGGCAGGTGACTTATAGTATATTTGCAATTGGTTTTAAAACCAATGCACCAAACTTCCTTTCTCCAAACAGCCATCTTTATACTTAGGGGAAAAAAAATTTGTTGGGTTCTAGAATGTTTTTAATATAAATTTGTTGATATGGAATTAAGTTTAAGTATTTATGTGCATATATTTTTTATATAAATTTTTTTTCCTGTTCAGTTGCAGTGATCCAACTGGCAGTGAATAAATATGGCATAAGTTAATAAAGCTTTCCCCAAAAATGGTGCTTTGGATTTGAAAAGGGTCTGATGGGGGAAAGGGGGAAATATTATCCTAGATTCCTCTCTTGATAAACCTAGGAGAATGGGCAGTGGATTACGGATGGGAAGGAAGGCATCCAGGAAGAAGGGACAGCCAGCAGGAAATGAGTGTGCACCCCCATGGAAATGGGTACCAGGAACTAGTGGTCAGGATCAGGGACCTCAGATAGATTTATATTTCTTGAAGAACAGCTGGCAGAGTGGTACCCAAGACACTGGGCTGCAAGGATACTCTCTCTGATTTGGGGTTTGCCTTTTTTATGGTTCTTTTCACCTCCTGTTTCCCCTGGAGTTTTCCATTAGCGACTTTTTATGCAAGGATTTGATTTGAGACTTCCTTCCCTCCCCTAGAAAAGTTTCACGTGATGTATTAGTTGGGAGGTAGAGCTCTAAGTGGAAAAATAAAGGCTGGTTCTAGCCTGGGTGACAGTCTTGACTAGATCCTTCCCACAGGTGCCCTCTGCCCTCTGAAATGACTCTCCATCTCTAAAGGTTGTAGAGAGACCACCGAGAAATCCCACCAGCACATGTGAGTTCTTTAGAGTTTGTGTTCCTTCTTCCTGTTGAGCTCCAGAGGGGGGAGTCTGCACACTTAAATCTGAGTGATGACCTTACTGCCAAAAACCAGAGGGGTGTGGCAAGCTCACATGTGCCCTGAAACCTCTGAACACGTCACTTCCTTTCTTTCCTCCTTTCCCTGCCTAGTGATTGAAGCAGCCCATGATGTCATCACGAAGTGTGTACTTCCTCACTCTTCCTCACTCTCCGTATCTGAGGACCACCCCACTACTGTGGTGGGGGTGGGGCACTTATAAATGTCTGCTCTTCTTAAGCCATTCCAGGCTCTTCCTCAGAAAAGACCAGACACCCTTCCATTTAGCTCAGTGCTGTCCTTTGCCTTTCCAGCCCTGCTGTTGGGCCTGCTGTCCCCTTTCCTCCTGATTAGGAGAGATGGAGGGAAGTGAGCTCCCCATGACTGAATTGGCCTTTCGTACATATTTCTCCCCATATGTATATATGCCATATGTGAATATGCCATATATATGTGCCAACAAATCTATCTGTGTTGTTCTTTTCAAATCAGCAGATAGGAATTTTGAGTTTCTTCTTTTTTTTTTTTTTTTTTTCAGTAACTAGTATAACAGGCACTGGTATTTTTATATAAAAAGAAAAAAAACAAAACAAAAGATTGACTATTGTGATCTGCATGACATAAACAAACAAATGGTGATATCAAAGCAATGTGTACCCCAGCGTGTGTTGCCGTAATCTGCAGTTCAGCTAAACCGTGCACCCAATCTGTATTTGCATTTTGATATTATTTAAGCTCTCTGTACAATGTTTTGCATGTATTTATAGGGTTCTTAGAAAAAAAATGCTATAAACTGGCAAATCTGAAATTCAAATATGTTGTTCCATTGAGAAAGGAAGACTAGAAGGGGAGTTTTAAAAGAAGGAAAAAGAAGGGTAATTTTTTTGGAACCAATAAAGCTGTTGCTGATGAGCAGAAACCAAACTGTTGCGCACTGAGAATAAAACCCATGCCCACTGGAGACTGTGCTGTGCTCAATGTGTATCCACTTTTGGGTAATGTCAATGGATGTCAAAGGTGAGAAGGGGTCTGCCACGGCTACATGGAGAGCTTACCTGTGCAAGCCCAGAGCTTAGCCTGTCATTGGACCCTGACATGCTTCTCTGCCAATGCTTGCCTCTGGTGACTCGCAGCCCTGGTTTCCAGTTTCATTCCCTTGGAGTACGAGCTTTGCTCTGCCCACCTTGGTTAGAATCTGCAGTAAGAGAACTGTGAAGCTGAAGCTTTTGAAGAAAGGATGAATTTGGAAGGATGAAAAAGAGTCAGGCTTGGCAGTCCTTTCTTTCTTTTCTTTGTTTTATTTTTTTGTTTTTAACAAAACGCCTATCGGGAAAATTAGTTTCCCGTATAGCAGCTATTCCCTATCTTTCTTCTGGGGTTCTCCAGTTCCCACCTTCCCAAAGGTTTTTGGGGAGGTTGGGAGTTTTTTTGTTTGTTTGTTTTAGCTGTTCCATTCACTGGGTCTCTAGCATGACTAATAGCAGGCCTTAGTTTCAGGTCAAAACAGCTTCCTGGCAGGTCATTTAAGTTCTGAGCTCTCATATCTGAGAACACAGAACTCCTTCCAGCAACTCTCATCCAGGCACACAATCAAGTTCCCTTCTCTCTTTTAAAACAGCAAGGAGGATTTCCCTGGTGGTGCAGTGGTTAAGAATCCGCCTGCCAGTGCAAGGGACACAGGTTCAATCCCTGGTCCGGGAAGATCCCACATGCCGCAGAACAACTAAGCCCGTGCACCACAACTACTGAGCCTACGCTCTAGAGCCTGCAAGCCACAACTGCTGAGACCACGTGCCACAGCTACTGAGCCCACATGCCACAACTACTGAGCCTGCACTCTAGAGCCCGTGCCCCGTAACAAAGAGAAGCTACCACAATAAGCCCACACGCCGCAACGAAGACCCAACACAGCCGAAAATAAATTTAAAAATAAATAAATTTAAAAAAAATAAAAATAAATAGGGCTTCCCTGGGGGCGCAGTGGTTGAGAGTCTGCCTGCCAATGCAGGGGACACGGGTTCGTGCCCCGGTCCGGGAAGATCCCACATGCCGCAGAGCGGCTAAGCCCGTGAGCCATGGCTGCTGAGCCTGCGCGTCCAGAGCCTGTGCTCCGCAACGGGAGAGGCCACAACAGTGAGAGGCCCGCGTACCGCAATAAATAAATAAATAAATAGAACAGCAAGGAAGGAAAGGACTTTGTCGGCTCCCCAAGGTATTTTAGGAAAAGTATGATGTTGAAGAATAGCCCAGCTCTCCTGGCTGTTTGAACAGGCTGGTTCCGAAGGAGGAACGAGCCCTTGAAAGAGTCTTCTGTAGTGAGAAGTCTCGTCCCCACTTTTCCTTCCTGTCCCAGCTTGCTCGCCACAGGCACAGCCACACTGCCCTAGTTTCTTTGAAACATGTTGGGGAGAAAATAATTAATAACCAACCAAATAAACGGGCTGGGACTTATTTGATAACAAATCTTTCACAAAACAGAAATAAAGCCTCTTTCTTTCCACTGTAGCTTCCATCCCAAATACCCTTGCTTAAAAGGAGTGCAAAATACACAAAATACACACACACACACACACACACACACACACACACACACACATACAACTAGAGTCCTTTCTAAAGCTTGGCCCTATATTTCCCCTCTTACCTTGTCTTCGTTGGGCCCTAGAACTGTGCCTCTCTGCTATGCCAAACAGGATCTTTTTTTTTTTTTTAATTTATTAATTTATTTATTTTTTGGCTGCATTGGGTCTTCATTGCTGCGCGCAGCCTTTCTCTAGTTGTGGCGAGCGGGGGCTACTCTTCATTGCGGCGCACGGGCTTCTCATCGCAGTGGCTTCTCTTGTTGTGCAGCATGGACTCTAGGTGCATGGGCTTCAGTAGTTGTGGCACGCAGGCTCAGTAGTTGTGGCTCACAGGCTCTAGAGCACAGGCTCAGTAGTTGTGGCTCATGGGCTTAGCTGCTCCACGGCATGTGGGATCTTCCCAGGCCAGGGCTCGAACCCGTGTCCCCTGCATTGGCAGGCGGATTCTTAACCACTGCGCCACCAGAGAAGTCCACCAAACAGGATCTTAAGGACCATACCTCCTAACCCCAGTGTGTGGTGAGGCATGAAGAAGAGCTACAAAGTAGCTTTCTGGCAGAGACCAGTGTTTCCTAAGACATTGGTTTCACGGGGTATAAAGCCAGCTCAGCTCCTTAGGCCTAAATTACCATGTGGAAAAAAAGCATGCTCTTTCCTTCCATCTTTTCCCTACCCCCGCTTCTAAAAAAAGTAGTTTCTTTGCCCTCCATCTTTAATAACGGCTTGTGAATCTCTTTCTCAGCTACCACATCCTCTCCCTGTGGTCATCGGGTTTGTTTGAAACTCTCCATCAAGACTGACTGATTCCCCCACCCCCAAGTATATACACACAACTAGGAACACCCTGGCTTAAACTCTGGGCAAATCCAAGGATTACTCACTGGATTTGAGTGAGTAAGCTGGTTACCAACCAGTATGCTGGTTACCAACCCCTGACCTGGGTCTATTAGGGCACGGCCTCCATGTCACTGCAAGCAAGATAAAAATGCTATGTCCTTTACCAGCAAACTTTGAAACCCTGTTGTAAAGAAAACACACCTATTACTATCTCTGTGTTATGTTGTTAACATCCAGTTGTCCCCAACATGAACCTAAGCCCCGAGAAGCAATAACTAGCTAGATTCATAGACCAGAATACTTTTAGCCTTGACTCTTAGCCTTTTAGGCAGTGAGTTCTGGGTTCTGGACTTGCCCATATCTTGTTGGAACTAATCTTCTCTGAAATTTATTTCAAAGAACACCTCCCAATCCTCAGAAAATACACACATAGAAGGGAGCGGTCTCTTTGGAATGTCCTCCCAGTGTCACCTCCTGGGAGGCTGGTGTCAAAACCAAAATGCCACTTCACACTTACTTAAAATGAGAATTTAAATGACCCACGTATTTGGAAACCCGAATTATAATCAGAAGTTTAACTGATGCTCATGAAGTACTTGAGCTGTCTGAGTGGCTGGCGCCATCGCACTCAGAGCCAGTTGCATCGTTCCCTAGTTGGATAGACCTGGTCCCTGAGTTCAGGCTCAGGCCCCACTTGGTTTCTCTGATGTCCCCTGTACTAACGACCATGCAGACCATCCTCCAAACAGCACAGTTGATTAGGTTAATTTTCTTGTTTTAATTCCAGATCTTCATATCCCGGCCTTATTTAAAGCAAATATAGGGAATTCCCTGGCAGTCCAGTGGTTAGGACTCCGTGCTTTCACTGCCGAGGGCGTGGGTTCAGTCCCTCATCGGGCAACTAAGATCTCGCAAGCCGCTTGGCATAGTCAAAACAATTAAATTAAAAAAATAAAGTAAATATATATGAAAACTTTTGAAAGAGAACGTGAAGGTGAGGAGGGAAGGTCTGGAAACGTGATTGCCTTCAGCCACGGTTATCCAAACCCTTCATTTGAGTCAAGCATTCCTGCACCTTTTGCATTAAACCTTTGAATTGAAACTGCTGCTAATCAGGTAGGAGAGCAAAGGGGTTTGAATGTTTTTCTGCTCACCCTTTGGTGGAGGAGCTTAAACAGAAAAATTAGATAGAGTAAAATCCTGATGTGAAGTCTGCTTCTAGACTGGCTTGATTTTCCATCTCTACAATGAGAAAGTGGAACTACATCGATCATTTTCCAGTTACACTTTGAAGACCTGAGAGGGATTCCTCAGCGATGATTCAGAGCCCACCGTGTTCATTTTTTTCTTTTTTTTAAGTGTTTGTCTTCCAGGTCAGCTGTAGCTTTAAAAAATGACTTAAAAGCACTATGAACTAGCCATCTAAGGTCCCCCAGCTCTGGAATGCTAAGGTTCTAATTAACAAATCAAATAATCAGTGCTGAAATGATCCAAACTTAGGTGACAATGTCACAACAACTTGTGTGATTAAACACACAAGCAAGCGGAATTGGGTTCCTGTCTTCATTGTCTCCCATTATAATTATCAACGTAAGCATAAATAATATAGAGTAATGGATTATAGTCCATTCTGCTGAGATTGTTATCTGGCTGTTCTGCTTTGGAATTTGCTGTGAAGAAGAACAGTAGTTCGGAAATCCAGAGATCTAACCCAATGGAATGGCATAAAATTAGAGAAGCAAAGTGGCTCATTTGAGCTTTGGTGGAAAGAGCTGGCCTGGGAATTAGAAGGCCTGTGTTATAATCCCAACCCTGCTGCTAATTTGCTGTGTGACCTAAGGGTCTCTCCAACTCTGACACTCTTTCTTTCTCTGGTATCTAAAATTGCTATTAATAACCATAACAGAATGTCTAGATGGTGTTTCTCCATTGCTTTATCTTCCCTGAAATGCGGCATTGTGTGTGCATTGAGCACTACTGCATACTGGGACAGTACCTGCAGGCTTCACTTGGGGCTCAGCCACTCACACCTGCAACAAAGACAAGTTGTTCCATAGCCCTTAAAGTACAAGAAGTCTGTTTCTCTTCTTTTCTAAATCAAGTCAAATCTAGCACCAAACTAGCTAGCACTGGCCAAGATCTGTGAGAGGCCTCTGCTAGTCATTTTTTATGGTCTCATCTCCTCCACTTGAATATTGGTCCACTCATTCGTTCATCAAGTATTTATTATGCCAGGCACCAATGTATGCACGGGGGATACAAGGAACAAAACAAAGACCCTGACCTTTTTGAATTTAGTCTTGTGGAGAGAAACAAAACAAACAAGTAAATACAGAGCATATGGAATGGTAACAAGGACCAAGGAGAAAAGTAAAGTGGCGTAAGGAAAACAGGGAGCACAGGGCATGAGGGTTGCTCTTTTGTAGAGTGGTCGGGGAAGCCCTCTCTGACAAAGAAGACTGTGAAGAGAAGTGAAGGAAGTAAAAGGGTGAGCTAGGTAAATATGGAGAGGAAAGAGATTCAAAACAAAGGGCATAGCAAGTGCAAAGGCCCTGAGGCAGGTGCTCCTGCTTTGTTTGAGGACAGGCAGGGAAGCTAGGGATTGGCACTGAGTGACCAAGTGGGAAAGTGAAGAGATAAGTTCGGAGATGGAGGGCTGGTAGTGGACGCAAGAACCTATAAGCCAGTATCAGGTTGGCTTTCATGAAACAGGAATTCATTGGAGGGTTTTAACTGAGGATTCCAATGATCTATCTTACAGTTTAAGGAGATCACTTTGGCTATTGTGTGGCTGCAATCAAGGGAAGATGGAAGGACAGTAATGCAGCTTTAGCTAGCACACATGCCATACATGGGCCTAGGCTAATACTAAGGGATGCAGGTAAATTCAAGCCCCACTGTCATGCTGTTGTCCTTTGACACACAAAATAGTGAAAAGAAAATTCTTGTTCAGAAAAATTAAGATATATTGCTTGCCACCCCAGCTTGTTCAGGGTGCCCTAGTTAATGAAATGATTGAAATAATATTTTATTCACTCACACAAGAAGGAAACAAAGAAAACCATCTTGACCTGTGCCTTCCCCATTCCAACTTCCCAATCCTGTTGTCATGCTGCTGCCTGGTCCCCAGGCAGGCCCTCTGCTCTCAGCGCCTCCTCTGACCTGCGCTGTGCTCTAATCTGATTCTTGGTGTGACTACCCACCCTGCTCCCTCTGCTGAGGAGTCATCACCCTCCTGCCAGAGCCTCTCTGCCTGTATGGGCTCAGGGGATGGAAGCCAGCTCTCGCACAGCTCTGGGGCTGAGGGAAGCCCGGGCTGTCAGCCTCACAGCTATCTATGCTCCGTGGCTCTCCAGCTGCCAGGACTCAGGGGGAGGCTGCCAAACAAAGAACTCCAGAAGGACCAAGCTGGCCGAGGTCGGCCTTCTCTCAGGACACCAGGCTTAAGGAAAGGGCTCGCTTACCTGTCGGCAGTGCCAACCCACCTCCTCCACTGGAGCTTAGCGGAGGGGACAGAAGCTATCCCCTAGTCTGGTCACACTCCTTGCTTCCAAATTCTCCTCACTCTTCCCAAGGACCTTTGGTTGAGTGGGGACAGGGAGCAGAGAGGTGGAAGAAATATTTCTGTACTTTCTAAATCGTTTTGTCCTAATCCTGCTTTCTCACAACGTTAACTTAAAAGGAAGGTGTTCGCTGCCTTTGTTCTGTTTCAGACATGCCTGGACTGGAGAAGCCCTCCAGGACACGAGCAAATGAGCGTAGAGGCGTGGGCTGCCATTAAGGCTCCAGCTGTCATCCTGCTGCACTGTCCCAGCCCCCAGACCTTCGAAAACAAAGCCTGGCTGCAGTTGTCTTTCACACAGGGCAATTTTGGCATTTTGGGGGGCCCAGAAATACAAAAGCCACTGTTAACCCCTTCCTAGGACAAAGGAGACCCAACACAGGACGTCAGGTTGCCCTTCCTGTGAGGTGCAGGGAGAGCAGTGCAGAGATGGCTTTGTCCTTTGGCCCATTAGTGCACAGCAGGAAAAAGACAAGGACACTAATTTCTTTCTCAATATCTCACCCTGTTACACACTTAAGTCATAAATTCACAGCATCAATAAGCACCTGAGAGAACTTCTCCAGTCAGGCACCGTGCCAAATGCCAGAGATGTAATAACTTAAAACACAGTCTCTGCCCTGAGAGGGTTCAAAGTCTACTTGGGGAGACATACATTTAAACAGCTAATCCCAACAACTGAGAGGTGCTATTACACACGGTGCCACAGAAGAGCAAGAATCCAGTTCCAGGTGCAAAGGGCTTCACAGAAGTGGTGATGCTTAGGGCACATTTTTTAAAATAACAATTTTATTTTTTATAAAAATGACACTTGGACTTCCCTGGTGGCGCAGTGGTTGGGGGTCCGCCTGTCGATGCAGGGCACATGGGTTCGTGCCCTGGTCCGGGAAGATCCCACATGCCACGGAGCGGCTGGGCCCGTGAGCCATGGCCGCTGGGCCTGTGCATCCGGAGCCTGTGCTCCGCGGCGGGAGGGGCCGCAGCAGTGAGAGGCCCGCATACCGCAAAAAAAAAAAAAAAAAAAAAAGACACTTGATCTTGGCAATAATTCAAACAATGGGTCCAAAAAAGAAAACAACAAAACACCTCAAGCCCCACAACCCAGAAATAACCTGTATAAACTCTTAAAATGTGATTTTATTGGAATTCTACAAGAGAAAAAGAATCCGCTGGTAAAATGAAGGAACTAGTGCAAAGGCCTAGAGTCCGAAAGTAACAATGAGCCGGGTCTGCTTGGAGTGCAGAGTGCCTGCAAGGGGGTGGCCATCCAAGACTGACCACGGCAGGAGAGCTGGGACCGCTTCTGTTTTATGTGCAAAGCCAGTGCCTGGTACCGTGCAGTGGGAGTTGTCCCAGAGATATGTGCTTAAAGAATAAAGGACCACGCAGAAGGTAGACAGACTAAGCATCGAGAAAGGAAGAAAGGCTTGAGAGAGCAGTCCATTAAGTGTAAAGAAATGAGTCTCATGCATCAGGAGATGACATGATAGTCGCAGCCCCATTTAATGAACTGTTGCATAGCCAAGAATTTTTCATTGTTCGTCCAATTAATTCTCACAACAGCATTACCTAAACACTATTATTATCGTCATTTTGCATCCAAGGAAACAGCCAAAAAGATTAGAGGACCTGCCCGACATCACCCAGGTAGTCATTTAAGATCTGATACTCTTAACCCAGCGCTCTGTCTTTCCTGAGAGGATTCTGAACGATTTTTGGTATTAGCAACAACGTTTAGCGTGTAGCCCCGCCCCCTCAAAGGGCTTTGCTTGCTTGGATGGTTAAGTTCTGTCTATTTAAAACCAATCTTAATACTTTAGAATCATATGTCGCATTCAACCCCTCAAGTCACTGAGTGGTTAAAAGCCAACACTAGAGCAATCAGGTTTAAAACACATACGCTGTCACCCAGGAGTGAGTAGTTTTCTTCCGCTATCACGATGAATAACTTAGGGTATCTATTTTGTGTTTTGAGTGGTGGGTTTGATTGGTTTACGTACCATGGGGAGGGAAAGAACAGGGGAAAGTGATGCAGCCAGGGCCTGGCAACCAGAGCTCACTCTGAAGCCTGGGAACTTTCTATGAGGAGGCTGTTTCACTCAAGCGTGGGGCCAGGAGAAAAGCAGAAGACCGGAGAGATTAGTCTAACTAAAGCAGACTGGGTAGATAAGATAACATGATAAGACCTTGAGATGATCACAGGCAGGGGGAAGTTCTTGAAAAAAAAATTTTTTTTTAAGTAGCTGTCAGTGTGCTGAGGTTTGGTTCTATCTGCACTTCCCATGTACCTACCATCTTCCAAGTTCCCAGTTCACACACCATCCCCTATTGGCACCACTGGCTCCGGACAGGCCTGTAGAGCCCTCTCTCTTCCTTCGGTCCCAGACACAAGTGTGATGCAGCAATGGATCTTCTTCCCCTGTGAGGAGTCCTAGTTCTTACTCAGACCCATCCAAAGGAGAGGCGGACAGAGACCCAGGTTCCAGCTCTAGAACCAGCTGCCTCTGAGTCATCTCTACTTCCTGCCAGGTAAGGCTACTTGGAGGGAAGGCAGCGAGGGCCTGCACTGGCAGAGCCCAGAGGAGAGCTGGCCAGGGCCAACCTGCAGACCTTTCCCCTGGGGGCCTTCTGGGAGCCTGGACACAGGGCAGGCACCGACACCTCAGGGAAGCTGACTGAGGCCTCAGTGTCCGCTGGGATGACATAAGGGAGAAGCATGTTAGACTTCCCTGGTGGCACAGTGGTTAAGAATCCACCTGCCGTTGCAGGGGACACGCGTTCAAGCCCTGGTCCGGGAAGATCCCACATGCCGCAGAGCAACTAAGCCCATGCGTCACAACTACTGAGCCTGCGTGTCACAACTACTGAAGCCCGCATGCCTAGAGCCCGTGCTCCGCAACAAGAGAAGCCACCGCAATGAGAAGCCCACACACTGCAACGAAGAGTGGTCCCCGCTCACCGCAACTAGAGAAAGCCTGCGCGCAGCAATGAAGACCCAACACAGCCAAAAATAAATAAATAAAACAAATAAATTTATTTAAAAAAAAAGAGAGAGAGAGAGAAGCATGTGATGAGGCACTGGCTGGCTTCCCTGCCATCCAGCTGGGAATTCATTTCCTTGTGGAAAGTGACATCAGAAGCTCTTCTTCACTAATAGTCTTAGTGGCCCCTTCTCCTTGGACTCTCCCAAGATGAAAGAGTGTCAGGAAATGCGTAAAAGGAAGAGGGGGAGAAAGCTAGAAAAAAAACTTTGAACAATCTTTGAAGGGACTTCCCGTGTGGCACAGTGATTAAGAATCCACCTGCCAATCTTAACAAGAAAAGAAATGGTTCTGAAGAACCTAGGGGCAGGATAGGAATAAAGATGCAGATGTAGACAATGGACTTGAGGACACAGGGAGTGGGAAGGGTAAGCTGGGACAAAGTGAGAGAGTGGTGGACATATATACACTACCAAATGTAAAATAGCTAGCGGGAAGCAGTCACATAGCACAGGGAGATCAGCTCAGTGACCACCTAGAGGGGTGGGATAGGGAGGGTGGGAGGGAGAGGCAAGAGGGAGGAGATATGGGGATATATGTATATGTATAGCTGATTCACTTTGTTATAAAGCAGAAACTAACACACCGTTGTAAAGCAATTATACTCCAATAAAGATGTCAAAAAAAAGAATCCGCCTGCCAATGCAGGGGACACAGGTTCGATCCCTGGTGGGGGAAGATCCCACGTGCCGCGGAGCAACTAAGCCCGTGAGCCACAGCTACTGAAGCCCACGCGCCTAAGCCCGTGCTCAGCAACAAGAGAAGCCACCGCAATAAGCCCGTGCACCACAACGAAAAGCAGCCCCCTCTCGCCACAACTAGAGAAAGCCCGCGTGCAGCAACGAAGACCCAACGCAGCCAAAAGTAAATAAATAATAAATTTATTAAAAAAAAAAACTTTGACGTTTGGGACACTTTGGGTAGACACGGGGAGTGAATCTTCCAGCTTCTGAGACAGGTGCACAACAGGCCAGACTGGGATGGATCTTCTCTTGAAGAGCCCTGTAAGCAAGCCAGCCAGCGGCCGGGGGCCCTGAGGGCAGGCCCCCGGGGCCATGTCAATCCTGCTTCAGCTTCATTCTGGGGCTCATACCCAGAGCAGAGGTCCTCAAAATGTGAAACACAGACCAGTTCTGTGAAAATCACCTGGGAAGTGTTTATGAAAACCACCAGTCCTCCTCTGCCCCCTCCGCCCACGTATCAGCAGCCGGTGCCAGAGATCTGCATTTGTTTCTAAAAAGCACCTCCCAGTGCTGAAACAAACATTGTAAATCTGGAGGCTTATAAAACTCTCCGTGTCTCAGAAACCCAGGGCGAACAATCACAAATCCCCCACCACCTTGCCCCATCTTGAATCACGCTCCCCCCAGAACACAGCGCGCCGGGCAGCCCAGGGAACGGGGTGCAGACATGATTGCTTCTACCTTATTAAGAGCTGAGCAGCCTTTCCTGGGCCCCATGCTTCATTAGCACGTTGGTGGTGTTGCTTCCTGTAGCTGACTCTCTGTTTCCATTCTGGCAAAGTGTTTGCTCTCTTATCTCTGCTTTGGGGGTTGGGGGAAGATGAGCTTCTCACGGAGCCTGTCTCTGCCTTCTTTGCAGTTTCCCCGTCAGTGCCCCTCACATCCCCCTCACAAGGCAGAGACCCTGGCTTCCCCCTGAGCCTCGCTGCGGAGCACCACACCCAGAGGAGCTCGCCCCTCCTGCAGTCGGCATCGCAGCTACATCCAGGTAGAACCAAACCTGTTGTTTCATATTTTGGGTCAAGTCAGCCTGACATTTAAGGGATAGAGGCAAGGTAGGGAGTTGATTGGGGGGTAGAAAGTTCTAGAAAGATAGATGGGAAGCTTTAGAAAGAAAGAAAGAAAAACCAATAGACTTTATTTGTGAGGGACTTTGGTAAATAAAGATTTACGAAGACGAATTTTGAGAGTAAAATGTTGTATGTTAGGGAATGTTCGGAAGACATGGAGACCAGGAGGAGTTCTGTCATTTTTATCTACTAAAAAAAGTGGTTATACCACACAGGATTATATGTAAAACACAAACCAATTCTGCCTTTTCTCCTAGGAGTCAGCAATTTAGGAAGAGCCAGGGAAAGTGGCAGACAGGCTGGCAAGCAGATGACGATTAAGAGAAGGCTTAGAAGGAGGAGCTGAAGCCAGAGACGGTCCTGGGATAATGGATGTCACCATACCGACCCGCTCAGAAATCAGAGCGAGGACCTCACAGCCCAGCACTCTGCAGGGAACCCTCGGCAGCCCAGACACGTAAGTGGCCCGGGTGGTGAGCTCTCCCCTCCCCTGATTTAGACAGAGGGCCCTGGTCTACCCTGGGATGCTTCTACCCCAGCAGCATTGCCACCCCTCACCAGGGTGGTCCCCTGAGACCAATAAACTCTAGACTCAGAGAAGTTTACTCAGAACTGCTTGGAGGAAAGAAATGGGTATTGAGGAGAAAAAGGAGTTGATAGGGGGAGACAAAATATGATAACACAACATTTCCTTAGAGCTGGCTGCCGGCCTGGTTGTATTTCTCACGCTCAGAGGTCCTGATTGCTGTCCTCGATCATTACTGTCTCAGGTCCCACCAATCACTCCTCAAAGAAATAAAAACAAAAACTAGTTCCCACTCTGATGGAAATAGAAAGCCCACTTTTTTCATGTGTTTTTAGGCCCTAAAAACTTGCCATGAATAAAAATGGAATCATAGATATCATAAAGGTATATCCTTAGAACATAAAACCCCACAGAACTAATCGTAGATGTAAATTTTACAGCTAAAACTTCAATATTATATTAAATAAAAAATCCATCAGCCATTGAAACTTTGACAGTGGGAGGTATAAGTTTCAGTGCTATCATAACAGCACAGCTCAAAATAATAAATTTTAAATCACTGTAGTTTGGGGCGGTAAGTATCATTACCATGACAAACAAATACATGTCACTTGCAGGTGGACAGAGGCATTGATGGGGAATGAATTCATAAAATGTCAGAACCCTGCAACTCCCCCGGCAAAAAAATCCTATCTCTATATTCATTCATTTGTTTGATAATTTACTCATTCATTCATTTAACAAATATTCATAAGGCCCCTACTGAGTACCAGGCACTGTTCCAGGCACCAGGTGAACCAGACAGACAAGTTCATGACCTCCTGGAGCTTACAGTCAAGTGGGAGAGTCAGATAGAAACAGATGAACAAATGCATGGATAACATAATGTCAGTCAGTCGTAAGTGCTCTGAGGAAAAACCAGGGCAGAGTAAGAGGACTGAGAGTACGAGGGAGGGTGTGGCCAGGAAGGACCTGTCTGAGGAGGTGACATTTCAGAAGAGACCTGAGTGAAATGAGGGACTGAGCTGTGGGAGAGGAAGCAGCAGGTCTGAGAGACCAGACTGCTTTGCCAGGAACAGCACAGAGTCCTGGAGGTCAAGGTCAGAGGAAAAGTGGTAGGAAATGAGGTCAGAGGCAGGCAGAAGCCAGAACAGAAGAGGCCATGAAGTTCTCACTGGGTAGGGACTATGGATGTTATCCCAAGTGTGACAGGAAGTCATGGGGGGTTGCAAGCAGAGGAGGGACGTGATCTGATTTACCGTTTAGAGGATCACTCTGGCCCGAGCATGAAGATAGTGTGTTGGGGCCAAGAGTGAAAGCAAGGAGACCCATTAGAGAGGTTCTTGCAAAGGTCCACATGGAATGCACGGTGGTTCAGACCAGGGTGCTGGTAATGGAGGAGCAAGAGGTGACTGGTTTGGATAGATGCCCAGGGATGAGCAGACAGAGTCTGCTGGTTAACTAGAAGTGGGGTGTGAAAGAAAGAAAACATTCAAGGATGGCTCCAAGGTTTTTGGCCGAGTCATTAGATGATGGGAAACACCGGAGGGGCAGGTTTGTGGGGAGAGAGCAGGAGTTCTGTTCCAGACATTTTTGGTTTGAAATGTCTATTAGGCAACCTTGTGGAAATGTCCAATACAGAGTTGGGTAAACAAGCCTAGAACTCAGGAGGACAAAAATCTTCCCTGATAGATGACCTGGTTTCTAGTATCTGGGGGAGCAGGTCTGCTAGTGAGTCCTTCTGTAACATCAGTTGGCTGCTTCTTATAGGCAAAGCAGAGCAGTAACTCCGTGCCTGCCTGGGAACTGCAAGTAACCCAGAACTTGCTCCGTGCATTTGCTAAATTCCGCAGAACAACAGAGTGTTGCTTGGAGACCAGCTCCACAAGTTGGTGCTACAGGGGTTATTCAAGTGCAGGCAACATGAACTCTTGTCCCAGAGCTGCTCCCTAATTGTAAGTTGGGTAATCTTCTCCTTCAGGCAAGACAGAAAGCCCAGGAGCAGCGAATGGGGGAAGCGGGAGCAGGTGGACTTGACATTACAAGTTTGGAAGACAGTGTGAAGCCATAGAAAGAAGAGTCTTTGGGCCCAAACAGACCTAGACTCACGTTCCATCATGCTCTTTCCTACCTGTGTGATCTTTGACATGTTACTCTACCTTTCTGAGTCTAATTCTCGGATTCCTTGGTCACAAAGAGAAATGGGATTGTTGTACAGATTAAATAAGGTTCACATGCAAAACACTGGCATCCAGTAGGCATTCAAAAAGGATAGGTCCCTTCTCCCATGTCCTATTTCCCTCTCTCCAAGGGAAGATGACCCTCTCTTCCACCATCCAGCCCAGCCCACCTCAGTTTCCTTCACCGGGCTCTCATTCCAAATCCTCAAGCCCTACCTCCTAAAGGAAGCATCTTCTCCAACTTCCCACCCTCCTATGGCTGGGTCATGGCGTCTGGTTTTCCTCGCAGAGCTAAAGACCACAACAGCAGCATCTTTTCTGGGTTTGCGGGACTCCTTGCCATCCTCCTGGTTGTCGCAGTTTTCTGCATCCTGTGGAACTGGAGCAAATGGAAGAAGTGTGAGTCCCTTGTTTGTCCGAAGTTGAGACACACTAGGATCAATCAACTAGCCTGGTATTTAAAGCCCAGTTTACCCTCCAGAGATAAACTGTTGAGCTGGGCAGTCCTCTGTTCTTACCTGACACACGGGTCATCGTCTCCCTTGGGATCCTAAGCTGTGACTCCATAAGGCTCAGTGCTGAGTGGAGTTCCATTTCGAAAGTCATTGCCCTGGTATCCCTGTGCCCTGCTTCTGTCCACTGAGTCCCCTATGCTTCTAGCTCAAAGGGAATTGGTCGAGTCTGAAAACGTATTTTTCATGATACATGGTGAGAGGGTGGGCAATATTTTCAGGGACGATCTCATCCCCAAGGGGCCCCGCATTCTGTGCAGCTGGGCCCAGCCATGACCTCCGTGTCTCTCATTGCCTTGCAGGGCGAGTTCCTTACTTCCAAGTTACCGTCATGCCCTTGTTGACTCTGCCTCGACCCAGACAAGGAGCCAAAAATATTTATGACCTCTTGCCCCGAAGACAAGAAGAGCTGGGTAGGTTTTTCTTTCTAATCCATGGAGTCCAGACCTACAGAACTTCTACCCCCGGAATGTACCTCTCACCTGGACGCAACTTTCTCTAAAGTTGCAGACCTTTCTGCCCTTCAGGGAGCATGAGAGAGAATGGGATAGATAGACTGCAAGATGCAACTCCAGTGGGGGCTTGGAGAGCTCGAAGAAGGGAGCGGGAGGTCATCTGGGTTGGGGGTTTTGTTTGTTTCTTTTTCCAATTTCATTGATAAAAAATTGACATACATCACCGTATAAGTTTATGGAGTACAGCATTATGGTTTGATTACATAGACAGCAGCTTTGGTTTTTCTTGACGTAAGTTAGCAGGCGACAGCTGGGTACGTCTAGCATTGGGAAAGACATACAGAAGGAGAAAATGGCCTCCAGCCTCAAGGCAAGGAGGGTTCGCCCCAGGAGCCTCTTTCCCAGTCTCCTCAATTCCTGTGCTAGTGTCCTTTTGTCCTCAGCTAGCCGAGGAGGGTTCCAGGTCTCCTAGCACATCATCCTTGTAGCTCTGACCCTCTCCCCACAGAACGCCAGGCCCCAAATCCCAGACATCACACAAACCCACTTCACCCAAGATGCAGGAATTGTACAGGCCGAAGCACTCGGAGGACTGGCTGACTACGTTCAGGGTTTGTTCTCTGTCCTTTCAGGAAGACATCCGTCAAGAAGTATTCGTATTTTCAGTACCGAGAGCCTCCTCTCCAGAAATTCTGACAGCCCTCCCTCCGAGCATGTGGTAAGAGCCAAGTGAAATGACAACCCGTTTGGGAGAAATGATATGTCTCTGGCAGAAGAGCTGAAGTGCAAGAGTGCTAGGTCTTGGCTCTAAGCCTCTGCAAACAGCATGTCCTTTGGCACACACACACCACCCGCCTGCCCCCCACCCCCGAGGCCCTATTAATAAATTGGGAAGACTAGCCTCAGGACTTCCCTACCACCCAAGGCAAAAAAATTTAGAAAGAGAGGAGCAAGCACTTGGGATTTTAGGAAAGGCACCAGGGCACGTGTATTCAAGGACACGATGTTAGAACTGAAATGTGTTTTCCAAATGAGTGTTGTCCCCTTCAAAGTAATCACCTTGGGAGGGTACCGAAATATTCCAACAGTGCTGTTGGTACTCAAAATACTCTTAAAGTCCTACTTTGACAATTACTTCTGAGCCTATGTCTAATTGTTTCAATCCTCCTCCATAGCAGAAATACTCGTAAGTTCACTCAGCACTGTAACTGGTGTAGAAAACACTGAGCACGTCGGGGATACCTTTGAGGTTACAAGGGCACCATTACAATTAATAACAATAATCCCTTGTGTCTTGTAGTCTGGCTCTGAAGGCAGCTCCCCAGGAGGAGTCACACCAGAGACAGTAGAGGGACTATTTTGAAGATCAGGGTGCTTATTTCCATAGATAAGTTCTCATTAGCTTGTTAAAAGAATCAGTTCCTTTGGTTTTGTGACCATCCTTGGGTAAGTACAGCCATGCTGCAGCTGCTGCTAATTCGGTTGTTACCTAGCCTTTCTTCACCCAGGGGCTTAGGTTGATTACCATGCGGCCGCTCCATGTTGCCACCTTTGCTTCCCCTTCCTCTTGCATGTCCCATCCTTGGGCTCTGCTCCTGCTTCTAAAACTTTCTGGGGCAGCAAGTCTAAGGGGCTGATAAAAGGAAGAGCGGAGGAAACTCCACTGCTAAAGCGACTTCTAGGACTCAGGGGGGCCCTGAGGGAATTTTGCATCTAGAGTTTAGATTTCAAACTGGCTTAAGCCCACAAACATGTTTGGATTGTACTCTGTAGTGTTTGAAGGACATTTTGAACCAGTTGGCAACATTCAAAAACCTAAAATATTTCATATTAAAGTCCAGATGTCCAGCTTTTCTTGAAAATCAGAAGTTCTGGAAACAACAGACTAGCATCTCTAATTGGCCATAAGCAGCTGACCTGCGTGTCAGCTGCCCCTATACTAATATAACAACAAGCATTTTTTAGTGTTTTCTTTGTGCCAGGAGCTATTCTAAACACTTTACGGTCCGTAATCCATTTACTCCTCACAAAACCCTCATGGTGTAGATATTATTATGATTATACCCATTTTATAAGTTAGGAAACTAAGGCACAGTGAGATTAGGTAACTTGCCCAAACTGAGCACAGAGTGGTGAGGCCTGGGACTTGCACCCTCAGTCTGAGCCTAAGCCTCTACCTTTAACCACTATGCCGCGCCTCAGTGTGCTCTGGGGTGTGGCAGGCTCTCTCCAATTCCTAATACTTCCCCCACTCCCCATTGAAACCCCACAGTGTGGCCAAAAATCTGTTGCAATTTATTGTCAAATTTACACTGCTGCTTTCCTTAAACTCAGCCTACTTCACTTATTCCTACCTAGCATCTGAAGCCTTGAGGTTTGAGATCCCTGATTCAGACCTTTTCTCCAAAGTGAAGAACTGAGAGGAAGAACCATTAGATGTAGTAGTACTGGGCAGGGAAGAAGAAAGGTTTTGTCCATGTTTCTACTTCTATCCTGTCACTGGCTTTTTCTTCTTACTCATAGCCCTCCCAAGCAGGTGATGCCCTCCATGTGCACAGAGCCCATACTCATGCCATGGGGTATGCAGTGGGCATCTATGACAATACCATGGGGCCCCAGATGTATGGAAACCTCACTCCCTCAGCGCACTATGTCAATGTCAGAGCTTCAAGAGATTGCCCAAGCACTTCTTCAGAGGATTCAAGAGATTATGTCAATATCCCCACAGCAAAGGAGATTGCTGAGACTTTAGCTTCTACCAACAGCCCTCCTGGGAACCTCTTCATCCTCCCAAGTTCCAAGGTGCTGGAGTTGACTGAAGAAATAGATGAGGGCTGTGGGAACGCCAGTGACTACACCAGTTTGGGGTCTCCAGGAACTGAGAGCAGTTATCCACTCAACGATGGCGAAGGGTCTTCTCAGACCTCAAATGATTATGTCAACATGGCAGTGTTGGATCTCGAGACCATCCAAGGGAAGCAGCCCTGGGGAACTTTTCAGTGCTGCAGAGATTATGAAAATGTACCACCAGATCCCAGTGGAAACCAGCAGCGGGAGGAGAAGGAAGCCACATCCTCAAACACAGACCATGTAGAGGGCAGGACAGGTGGTCCAGAGACCCACATCCAACCTGTCATGCAGTCAGGGAGTTTCCTGGCCTTAAAGGATTATGTGGCCTATCAGTCATCTGCACAGAGTGAGAACAGTCAGATGAAACATGGAGAAGAGATGTCAAATGAAGACTCTCATGACTACAAGAATGTGTGAGCTGCCAAGGTAGGAGCTAGGGACTTTGAGCAGGGGCCTGACACATGGCTCCTTCCTGATGAATTAACACCCAGCCACCCAGCTGGAAAGTCACGTGGAGTGGTCTATCCTGCCGGATCCATAGCCATTACAGGGTCTAGTGAAGACCCTTGACCACCCTTGTATTTCAGTGGATTCGTTTGGTTACGCTAAAAAGAAGCTGAAATGAGTAGGGAGCTAAGAGGCTCACAAAAGCAGAGGTTTGAGAAAGTCAGAAAGAAATTCTTCTCAGGCAGGGTGCTGTTACCTCTCATACCAACTTAAGAATGCTGAAACTGCCTTATAGGTCTGTGAGGAGGTTAAAAATGGAAGAGTGCTTTAGTACACAGTGGAAACATGAAGTAGTCTAAAATCATTACCTTCACTAATACCAGCAGGCTGCAAAGCAGGAATACAGATTATTTGGTAATCCAGGCAGAGGCCAAAAGGAACAAGGAAGTTGGGCTGGGGTGGGGGGACAGTTTCCACTCTAAAATGAGTGTGGACAACCAAACGCTGGAGAAAATGCAGAACAATAGGAACTCTCGCTCATTGCTGAAGGGATTGCAAGGCATAACATTCACTCTGGAAAACTGTTTGGCAGATTTTTTTGTTTGTCTTTTTTTTTGTGGTACGCAGGCCTCTCACTGTTGTGGCCTCTCCCATCGCGGAGCACAGGCTCCGGACGCGCAGGCTCAGCGGCCATGGCTCACGGGCCCAGCCGCTCCGCGGCATGTGGGATCCTCCCGGACCGGGGCACGAACCCGCGTCCCCTGCATCAGCAGGCAGACTCTCAACCACTGTGCCACCAGGGAAGCCCATTTGACAGTTTCTTATAAACATAAACCTATTATACAGCCCAGTCATTCCACTATTAGGTATTTATCCAAGTGTGAAATTTGTATTCACAAAAAAACCCATACAATGACTGTTTATAGCAGCTTTATTCGTAATTGCCAAAATCTAGAAATAACCCAAATGTCTTTCAACAGGTGAATGGATAAACAAGTGTCCTATATCCACACGATGAGTTTATCCACACTCAGCAGTAAAAAGGAGTGAAGTAGGTTCATGCAACAACATGGACAAATATTAAACGTATTTTGCTGAGTGATAGAAGCTAGACCTAAAAATCTACATATTGTATGGTTTCATTTATATGACATTCTGAAAAAGGCAAAACTATAGGGGTGGAAAACAGATCAGTGGTTGGCAGGTTTGGGGAGAGGGAAGGGGTTTACAGCAAAGAGCTGTACAAGGGAATTTTTAGGATAATTGTTCTGTATTGTACTATGATGATGGATACATGACTGTATTCATTTGTCAAAACACACACACACAAAAAGCTGTATAGCACAAAGGGTGACTTTTATCATATGCAAAATTTTTAAAAATTCACCACGCTGTCAGGGGAACCCACAATAAAATGCAGATTGTAAAAAATGAATCTAACTGTTTCACAAATGTATGATATAATCTCACTGAAGGGAGTGGGGGAAAAAATGAGCTGGCCTAAGTAACTTTGGAAAACAATGTTTTGCTTGAAACTGTAAGCTAAAGACACAAAGAACTGAAAACAAACACTGCAGTCTAGTTGGTAAATTTGTAGGGCATACTTGAATTGAACAAATAAGTAAATATATTACAGGTAGGGAGAGGCAGGTTTCTTGCTGTCAGAGAAAGAAGTGACAAATAAGCAAGTAGAAAAGGAAATATAGACGTGTATATACATAGGCTAGTATACATATATACTTCCTAACTCTGTCCACTGGAGGGTCTAGCAGCAATCATGGTCCAGTAGCAGTGAATGCACTTAGCTCTCAGACCTTGGTTTCTAAACTTGGTAGACACCACGTTAACCATGTGATCAAGGTCAACTCACCAGTAATAAGTTATACTGCTATATGATCAAGGAGAAGGGTACTTCACCGCCGTGGTATTCTTCCCCCAAATCCACAACCCCAGTCTTATCATGAGAAACATCAGAAAACTCAAATTGAATGACATTCTACAAATACCTGACTGGAACTCTTAAAAGTGTTAAAGTCATGAAAGACAAGGGAAGACTGGAGAAACTGTCAGACCGGTGGAGACTAAGAAGACATGATGACTAAAATATAACATGATGCCTTGGATGGGATCATAGTAC
The DNA here is from genome assembly GCF_964374135.1 of Grampus griseus. Classification (NCBI taxonomy): domain Eukaryota; kingdom Metazoa; phylum Chordata; class Mammalia; order Artiodactyla; family Delphinidae; genus Grampus; species Grampus griseus. The sequence continues at coordinate 61,522,605 of NC_139017.1, forward strand.
AGGAAAAGGGCATTAGTGGAAAAAATGGTGAAATGAAAAACAAGAAAGTCCATATTTTAGTTAATAGTATTGTATCAATGTTAATTTCTTAGTTTTGATCAATGTGCCATGGTTATATAATTAACATTAGGGGAAGCTGGGTGAAGGGTATACAGGAACTCTCTGTACTATCTTTGCAACTCTTCTGTAAGTTATGTCAAAACAAAAAATAATTTTAAAACATGGACAAAGCTGGAAGTGAAGACATCTGGGCTCATTCCACTTAAATAAATGTGCCTTTGTTCCTTTTTCTGCAAAATGGACATAATATAAAGCATATGCTACTGTAATTGTTCTGAATATTTGTCTGTTTTCTGCATTGCTCTGTTAATGTATGTACTCAGTCTCTCCTATCAAACTGAAATCACTTTGCCTTTAGGAAAATATAATTAAATCCTTTGTATTCACCCTAGTTCTTGGCACGAGGCCCAAGATGAACTCAGGTTATCGATGTGACACTTGATGATGTGGTTTCAGTGCATGTCTTTATAAAATGTTGAGTGAGGTTTTTTCTGTGGTTCAGGAATGGAGACTAAGGCTTAAAGCTAAGTATCAAAGGTGTTAAAACATCCCACATTCTGAGTTCAGAGCACCACCAGCTGTTAGGGGTCTGCCAACACCACTCAAGGCTTACTGAGAGTAGGAAAATTAGTCCTACGATGTACTGCTCTCCACCACATCGCATCCCTTCTCCACAGGAGAGGACTGAGATGTGATTGCGGTTAGCCTTTGAGGACATGCTGGTCAGGAAGAGAGTTTCTTTCCTCCTTCACTGCCCCCGTCCCCAGGGATGCTAACCATCTCTTCTGCAGAGCACCTGATGCCCCAGTAAAAGGAGAAAGAGCAGTGTGTTGCCAGAATGGAGAGAAAGGGCTGTGGAGCAGATGGCCACCCACTGTTGGCCATGGCAACAATAAAAGTGTCACCAGAGGAAGGCAACTGGACCTGGGTCATTTTGTTGGCACCACCTCAACAGGGTGCCAAGGCAAGAGGCCTCTACGCCTGTGAGGTATAGACCATCTGAGGTGGCTTCACAAACACTTGGGTGGGTGCTATAGACTGAACATTTGTGCGCCCCCAAAATTCATATGTTGAAACCTAATCCCCATTGTGAGAGTAGTAGAAGGTGGGGCCTTTGGAAGTGATTAGGTCATGACGGTTGAGCTCTCGTGAATGGGATTAGTGCCCTTGTAAAAGAGGCCCAAGGGAGCTCCCTCATCCCTTCCGCCCTGTGAGGACACAGCAAGAAGATGGCTGCCTAGGAAGCAGGTGTCAGGCTCTCACCAGACACCAAATCTGTGAGTACTTTGATCTTGGACTTCCCAGCCTCCAGAACTGTGAGAAATAAATGTTTGCTGTTTAAGTCACCCAGTCTATGGTATTGTTGTCATAGCAGCCCAAGCAGACCAGGACAGTGGGATAAAGACAGATTTTTACAGGAGCTAGCTCTCTCATACCTGGTGGCTATATTTTGGGTAGATTTCTTCATTGCTCTCAGATTCACTCTACATGTGACCAGCATTTAAATTCCTGCCACACAGAGGGTACCACATCAGTCTGATATTGATGGCCAGTAAAGGTTGGCCTGAGAAGCAACAATAAGCACAGTCAAGTAAGGAGAGATTTGTATCAGATGTGAGATGAAGATTCAGACAGAACTGAAAAACACTGGCATGTAAGGATTCTCATAACCAAGAAACAGTTACGTAGTCGAACCCAAGTCCATGTGCCCGACATACAGTGAGGCCAAACAAACTGAAACGTTGGTGTTTGGAGCACAAAAAGGTTTATCGCAAGGGCCATGCACGGAGAATGGGTGGTTCATACTCGGAAGACCTGAACTCCCCAGTGGTTTTCAGGGAAGAGTGTTCTGTTTTGTTTTGTTTTGTTTTGGCTGCACCGCTTGGCTTATGGGATCTTAGTTCCCCAACCAGGGACCGAACCTAGGCCACAGCAGTGAAGGCGCTGAGTCCTAACTACTGGACCACCAGGGAATTCCCAAGGAAGAGTTTTTAAAGGCAATATTTAGGGTGAGGGCTGCAGGGTGTACAACTTTCTTTGGACTAGTTGGTGGTGAGGTAAACAGGGATCTCAGTCATCAACCTTCTGGTTCTCACCAGTCTGGCGTCTCAGCATGTATTTACCATCCTCCAACTGGATGGGGGTCTTAGTTCCTGCAGAACAACTCTAAAATATGTATCAGATTGTTACGTGTATTCCCTGAGGCAGAACTAGGACTCTGTTCTATCACTGAATTATTGTTTCTCGACTGCTTTTCCTGTGTTTCTGCATTCTTTAATTAGTAACTGCTTGAATTTGAATCTGTTCTTTGGAACTCAGGGAAGGCCTAGGAAACTAAAGCCTTCTTCTATAAACAAGAAGTGTGGGGGTGTATCTTTTGTACCTGGGCGGGGCCCACAGGATCCTGCTCAGTGTCAATCTCCCCTTTTCTTTGATACTCCTCAATCTTGAGGGGAACAGGGGCAGGACAAGAAAAGGAATAAAGTTTTGGATAGAGAGGTTAATCATAAAGTCAGCAGAGGAACTCAGTTTTAGGGGGACTCAAACCCAGCCAAAACCTAGATGGGACTTGAACCCATGGTCTCTTTTTTTTTTTTTTTTTTTTGGTCTGTTTTTAAATAAATGAATTTATTTGTTTGTTTCTTTGTTTATTTTTGGCTGCGTTGGGTCCTCGTACTGCTCACAGGCTCTCTCTAGTTGCAGTGAGCAGGGGCTACTCTTTGTTGCAGTGCGTGGACTTCTCTTTGCAGTGGCTTCTCTTGTTGCAGAGCATGGGCTCTAGGCGTGCAGGCTTCAGTAGTTGTGGCGCACAGGCTTAGTTGCTCCACGGCATGTGGGAACTTCCCGGACCAGGGCTCGAACCCATGTCCCCTGCACTGGCAGGTGGATTCTTAACCACTGTGCCACCAGGGAACTTTGAACCCACAATCTTTTAATTGAGATCACACACTTGGTCTCAGGACTTAACGAAGCTCAGGTTCTTAATGTCTCATCACAGAAAGAATTTAGTGAGAGACAAAGTGATAGGTAAGAAGTGGATTTATTTAGAGAGGAACACACTCAACAGAATGTGGACCATCTCAGAAGGCGAGAGCAGCACCAGGTTACGAGGTTGCCAGTTTTTATAGGGATGGGTAATTTCATAGGCTAATGAGTGGGAGGAGTATTCTAGTTATTTTGGGGAAGGGGCAGGGATTTCCAGGAACTTGGCCACTGCCTACTTGTTGACCTTTTATGGTCAGCCTTGGAACTGTCATGGCGCCTGTGTGTGTGTCATTTAACTTGCTGATGTGTTACAATGAGTGTATACTGAGGCTCAAGGTCTAGTTGAAGTCTTGTCTACCATCTTGCACCTAGTTGGTTCTAACCAGTTTATGTCATGTCCTATGGCTTTGTCATTCTTTTAAAGGTTGTGCCCTGCCCCCCTTCCTTTCTGTTTCAGTTTCAGTTATGAGATGAAAAACTATGGGATCAAAATGAGTTGTTAAGAGAGCTACCACCCAGTAAGAAAGGGAGGTTCAACCTACAACTTGGGTGGCAGGTCCCAGAAAAAAGAAAGCCAGCTCATGCTTATACCCCAATGAGCTGGACACCTCAATAAAAAAGAAATAACAAGCCCCAAATGGAGTCATTTGCCCTCCACTACATCAAACCACGGCTTAATTGCAGTGTCAGTTCTGCCCAGAAATGTGACCTGTAAAACAATATGAAATTTCCTGATCAGTACAAGTGAGGTAATCTGCATGATAAAGATCCTTGCTATTCCCTTCCCCTCAAAAAGACGAGGATCTGGCCCAAAGTAACCTTTTTCTTTTGCTAATAACTTTCTTGTCCCACCCTCCTTTCTATAAAAGCTTTCCATTTTGTACCACTCCTGGAATGCTAGATGGGATGCTGCCTGATTCTTGAATCGCCTAATAAAGCTAATTAGATCTCAAATTTACTTGGCTGAATTTTGTTTTTTTAAACATCAATTACCCTTATATACATTCTCCCAAATTGAGAATAATTAATAAATTATTTTCTCAGATAGGTAACCTTTCTCTTTATTTCTTGTTCCGAGAATTTTTACAAATGAATGGATGAAAGACTTTATTATAATTCTTTCCCCTTACAGTTTTGTTGCAGGAAGGGGGACCCCTTCCATGGCCCAAGAGTGAGCTCTTTTCTAACACTCGGAAATGAATTATCCGAGGAGACACACATGCTGACAGAGCAAGAGACTTTATTGGGAAGGGACACCCGGGCGGAGAGCAGGAGGGTAAGGACTGCTTTGCCACCTGACTCACAGTCTCAGGTTTTATGGTGATGGGATTAGTTTCCGGGTTGTCTCTGGCTAATCATTCTGACTCAGGGTCCTTCCTGGTGGCGCACACATTGCTCAGCCAAGACGGATTCCAGCGAGAAGCATTCTGGAAGGTTGGTAGGATGGACTGGCAACTCCTTTTGACCTTTCCCAAATTCTTCCGGTTGGTGGTGGCTTGTTAGTTCTGTGTTCCTTACCAGGATCTCCTATCGTAAAATAACTCATGCAAATGGTTACTGTGGTGCTGGCCAGGGTGGGCGGTTTCAGTCAGTGTTTCCCCAACAGTTTTATTTTCTCACATTAGTTGCCAGGAAATTTGAGTTAAATTGAATGCCCAGTTGTGAAACAGGAGGGAAGGGGGGATGTCATCTTTAAAAGAATGACACAGCCGTAGGACATGACAAAAACTGGTTAGAACCAACTAGGTCCAAGATGGTGGAAGATTCGACTTCCAGTAGGCCATGAGCCTCATTATACATTTATTGTAATACATTAGCATGCTAAATGACACACCCATCAGCACCATGACAGTTCTGAAGGTAATCATAAAAGGCAAAAAAATGGGTGGTTGCCCAATTCCTGGAAATCCCCACCCCTTCCCCCCAAATATTTGGAATAATCCTCCCACTCATTAGCCTATGAAATTACCCAGCCCATAAAAACTAACCACCCCGTATTTCAAGGCCTCTTGCCTTCTGATGGCCCACACTCTGTCTGTGGTGTGTACTTCTCCCAAGGTCACTCTCGCCTTTTGAGATGGACCACATTCTGTCTATGGAATGTGTATCTCTCTAATTAAATCCATTCTTACCTATCACTGTGTCTCTCACTGAATTCTTTCTGCAATGAAACTTAAAGAAACTGAGCTTCATTAAGTCCTGAGACCAGGTGTGTGATTTCAATTAAAAGACCATGGTTTCAAGCCCCAATCTGAATTCTGGCTGGGCTCGAGTCCTGGCACGTGGGTTCACATCCCATCTGAGTTGTGCAGTTTCAGCTGCAGTAATTGTCCCATCTCATATGCCTGATAATGCTAAATATGAAGACATTTTTTCAAGATCAGAATGAGAAAGTAAATATAAAACTAACTTATTCAGTATGAGTCCTTAATTAGTTAAATATAGTAAGTTAATTATTCAAGCTTGTAGCATATAGATTATGACTTCCTTCAGAGTACTGTTTAGTATCAAATACAGAAGCTGGCTAAGTCTCCTCCTTCTCTCTCTATCATTCACCCTCTAATGGTGAGCAGAGGACATTCCCTCTGGCATGTCTCCTTCCTGAACACTCCATTAGTGTCACGGTGCTTTATCGTCATTGCTGATTTTCCTTTGGGCTGAGAGCCTGTATGAACTTGCAAATACTTCCAGAAACTCTCAGTCTTAAATGAGTCAGTAAGCTGTTGTCACAGAAAGAAGGCAATGGTGGTCTAGGAAACACAAACAACCAAGGAAATCTATCATAGCTATTCTTACTTTGTTACTGTTACCCAAATAATGGCTTCACCTCTTTGTGGGTGTCAAGCCAAAAGACTCAACCAAGGCAAGGAGCAGCAGAAGGAAGCATTTATTACTTACAGCAAGTAAGGAGAACACTGGGGATCTTTCCCAAAGCAGTGTCTCCTCAAACACCAAAAGCGGGGAAGTTTTGAATTGGGGAAAAGGTTAGAGTCCAAGACTTAGTTGATTGAAGTCACGAGGGCCAGAAAAGGTCAATATCATCATTCTTTAGGTTCCAACCATTTTGGGGTCTTAGCAAGTATTTACTATCCTCCACCTGGCTGGGAGCCTTAGTTCTTGTAGAACAACTCAAAGATGTGTGTCAGGTTGTTATATAAAAACAGTTCCATGAGGAGGAACTGTGTTTATATAACTCTGTTTTATCACTGAACCATTGTTTCTAGGCTGCTTTTCCTGTGTTCCGTTAAGATCATTAATTACTGAGATTTGTTCAAGGACAAGAATTATGGCCAGGCTTATATCACAAAATGGCTTTGGCCAAAATGGCTTTTCTTATGTCAAAAAGCTATATCTGGGCTTCCCTGGTGGCGCAGTGGTTGAGAGTCCGCCTGCCGGTGCAGGGGACACGGGTTCGTGCCCCGGGAAGATCCCACATGTCGCGGAGCAGCTGGGCCCATAAGCCATGGCCGCTGAGCCTGCGCGCGTCCCGAGCCTGTGCTCCGCAACGGGAGAGGCCACGACAGTGAGAGGCCCGCATACCGCAAAAAAAAAAAAAAAGCTCTATCTGGTTCTTTTCCTCCTGGGACCCCGTACCCTATCTATGTACATTATTTCCTTGTATTGGTTAACCACTTATGTTTGTAGGGGAGCAGAATTTTGCCACTGCAAAATATGCCCTCTTGACATAAGGATTATTTTAAACTGGTTATTTTAAAGAAACTGCAGACACAGGAGAAGCTCTGAAAACGGAGTAAAATTTACCCCTTTGTAAGAGACATTTACATTTATAAGGGAAATCTCCATTTGGAAGGGTGTCTCCCTTACTGTACCAGGAAGAGGGGGATGACTAAATCTTTAGAAACTCTTATCATTGGAGAAGGCAGCAACTTAAATCTGCATAACAACCTTACCCTTGTTTACTGTGCTTTTCCTGGTGATCGCCCATAACTGACTCACCATCACCACATCCTTTGTCTTTAGCTGAAGATGGTATATAAGGTGCCCTTTTCCACCACTTTGAAGAGTTACTCACTTTTCCTAGGTCTGTCCCAAGGATACATGTTATTAAGCTTTTGTGATTTTTTTCTTCTGTTCATGTGTCTTATGTCAGTTAGGCCAGCCAAGAAAGTTAGAAGGGGAGAAGGAAAATCTCCCTCCCTGCCCCCGCTGAAAAAATTCCATTATCAAGAAAGGGAAAAATAGGCGAATCCATGGTTTGTTCTTCTGTCTGCCCTTACTCATCAAGTCAAAATTGGAGAGTGTTGATAGAATGCACGTCTGTTGAGCAGTGGAGTTAATTTTTTTAATATTATGTATTTATTTATTTATTTATTTTTGGCTGCATTGGGTCTTTTTTTTTTATTATTTTTTGCTGTACGCGGGCCTCTCACTGTTGTGGCCTCTCCCGTTGCGGAGCACAGGTTCCGGACACGCAGGCCCAGCGGCCATGGCTCACGGGCCCAGCCGTTCCGCGACATGTGGGATCTTCCCGGACCGGGTCACGAACCCGTGTCCCCTGAATCAGCAGGCAGACTCTCAACCACTGCGCCACCAAGGAATCCCCCAGGGTCTTTTTTTTTTTTTAACATCTTTATTGGAGTATAATTGCTTTACACTGTTATGTTAGTTTCTGCTGTATAACAAATGAATCAGCTATATGCATATGTATATCCCCATATCCCCTCCCTACCACCCCTCTACGTGGTCGCAAAGCACCTAGCTGATTTCCCTGTGCTATGCAGCTGCTTCCCACTAGCTATCTATTTTACATTTGGTAGTATATATATGTCAAGGCTACTCTCTCACCTCATTCCAGCTTACCCGTCCCCCTCCCCATGTCCTCAAGCCCATTCTCTACATCTGCAACTTTCTTCCTGTCCTGCCCCTAGGTTCATCAGAACCATTTTATTTTTTAGAGTTCATATATATGTGTTAGCATGCAGTATTTGTTTTTCTCTTTCTGACTTACTTCACTCTGTATGACATACTTTAGGTCCATCCACCTCACTACAAATAACTCAATTTCGTTTCTTTTTATGGCTGAGTAATATTCCATTGTATATATGTGCCACATCTTCTTTAAACATTCATCTGTCAGTGGACACTTAGGTTGCATCCATGGCTATTGTAAATAGTGCTGCAATGAACTCTGTGGTACGTGACTCTTTCTTTTTTTTTTTTTGCGGTACGCGGGCCTCTCACTGTTGTGGCCTCTCCCGTTGCGGAGCACAGGCTCCGGACGCGCAGGCCCAGCGGCCATGGTTCATGGGCCTAGCTGCTCCATGGCATGTGGGATCTTCCCGGAATGGGGCACGAACACGTGTCCCTTGCATCGGCAGGGAGACTCTCAACCACTGCGCCACCAGGGAAGCCCCATGACTCTTTTTGAATTATGGTTTTCTCAGGGTATATGCCTAGTAGTGGGATTGCTGGGTCATATGGTAGTTCTATTTTCAGTTTTTTAAAGAACCTCCATACTGTTCTCCATAGTGGCTGTATCAATTTACATTCCCACCAACACTGCAAGAGGGTTCCCTTTTCCCACACCCTCTCCAGCATTTATTGTTTGTCAATTTTTTCATGATGGCCATTCGGACTCGTGTGAGGTGATATCTCATTGTAGTTCTGATTTCCATTTCTCTAATGATTAGTGATGTTGAGCATCTTTTCATGTGTTTATTGACAATCTGTATATCTTTGGGAAAATGTGTATTTAGGTCTTCTGCCCATTTTTGGATTGGATTGTTTGTTTTCTTGATATTGAGCTGCATGAGCTGCTTGTATATGTCGGAGATTAATCCTTTGTCAGTTGCTTCATTTGCAAATATTTTCTCCCATTCTGAGGGCTGTCTTTTCATCTTTTTTTATGGTTTCGTTTGCTCTACAAAAGCTTTTAAGTTTCATTAGGTCCCATTTGTTTATTTTTGTTTTCATTTCCATTTCTCTAGGAGGTGGGTCAAAAAGGATCTTGCTGTGATTTATGTCATAGAGTGTTCTGCCTATGTTCTCCTCTAAGAGTTTCATAGTATCTGGCCTTACATTTAGGTCTTTAATCCATTTTGAGTTCATTTTTGTGTATGGTGTTAGGAAGTGTTCTAATTTCATTCTTTTACATGTAGCTGTCCAGTTTTCCCAGCACCACTTATTGAAGAGGCTGTCTTTTCTCCATTGTATATTTTTGCCTCCTTTAGCAAAAATAAGGTGCCCATATGTGCGTGGGTTTATCTCTGGGCTTTCTATCCTGTTCCATTGATCTATATTTCTGTTTTTGTGCCAGTACCATACTGTCTTGATTACTGTAGCTTTGTAGTATAGTCTGAAGTCAGGGAGCCTGATTCCTCCAGCTCCGTTTTTCTTTCTCAAGATTGCTTTGGCTATTCGGAGTCTTTTTTTTTTTTTTTTTTTTTTTTTGCGGTACAAGGGCCTCTCACTGCTGTGGCCTCTCCCATTGTGGAGCACAGGCTCCGGACGCACAGGCTCAGCGGCCATGGCTCACAGGCCCAGCCGCTCTGTGGCACGTGGGATCCTCCCAGACTAGGGCACGAACCCACACCCCCTGCATCAGCAGGTGGACTCTCAACCACTGCACCACCAGGGAAGCCCTATTCAGAGTCTTTTGTGTTTCCATACAAATTGTGAAATTTTTTGTTCTAGTTCTGTGAGAAATGCCATTGGTAGTTTGATAGGGATTGCATTGAATCTGTAGATTGCTTTGGCTAGTATACTCATTTTCACAATGTTGATTCTTCCAATCTAAGAACATGGTATATCTCTCCATATGTTTGTATCATCTTTAATTTCTTTCATCAGTGTCTTATAGTTTTCTGCATACAGGTCTTTTGTCTCATTAGGTAGGTTTATTCCTAGGTATTTTATTCTTTTTGCTGCAGTGGTAAATGGGAGTGTTTCCTTAATTTCACTTTCAGATTTTTCATCATTAGTGTATAGGAATGCAAGAGATTTCTGTGCATTAATTTTGTATCCTGCTACTCTACCAAATTCACTGATTAGCTCTCATAGTTATCTGGTATAATCTTTAGGATTCTCTAGGTATACTATCATGTCATCTGCAAATAGTGACAGTTTTATGTCTTCTTTTCCAATTTGGATTCCTTTTATTTCTTTTTCGTCTCTGATTCCTATGGCTAAAACTTCCAAAACTACATTGAATAATAGTGGTGAGGGTGGGCAACCATGTCTTATTCCTGATCTTACAGGAAATGGTTTCAGTTTTTCACCATTGAGAACAATGTTGGCTGTGGTTTTTCATATATGGCCTTTATTATGTTGAGGTAGGTTCCCTCCATGCCTACTTTCTGGAAAGTTTTTATCATAAATTAGTGTTGAATTATGTCGAAAGATTTTTCTGTATCTATTGAGATTATCATATGTTTTTTATCCTTCAATTTGTTAATATGGTGTATCACATTGATTGATTTGCATATATTGAAGAATCCTTGCATTCCTGGGATAAACCCCACTTGATCATGGTGTATGATCCTTTTAATGTGTTGTTGGATTCTGTCTGCTAGTAGTTTGTTGAAGATTTTTGCATCTATGTTCATCAGAGATATTGGCCTGTAGTTTTCTTTTTTTGTGACATCTTTGTTGGGTTTTGGTATCAGGGTGATGGTGGCCTCATAGAATGAGTTTGGGAGTGTTCCTCCCCCTGCTATATTTTGGAAGTGTTTGTGAAGGATAAGTGTTATCTCTTCTCTAAATGTTTGATAGAATTCACCATCCAAATTTATTTTTTGGATGAGTATGCTGTATTCCTGTCTCACTGGTTGTTTGGCCTGCGACATCCAGCACTTGAGTTTGCAGGCTGTTGGATAGAGCTGGGTCTTGGTGCTGAGATGAGGACCTCCGGGAGTCCTCACGTCGACTGATATTCCCTGGGGTCTGAGGTTCTCTGTTAGTCCACCAGTTTGGACACAGAGTTACCACCACAGGAGCTTGGCCTGACCTCTGGCTTGGGATAAAGATCCCACAAGTTTCATGGTGTGGTTAAAAAAAAAAAAAGAAAAAAAAAAGGAAGAAAGAAAGAAAAAAAGGAGCAGTACAATATCAAAGAATAAAAAACAAAATAAAATTTGAAAGATAAAAAATATATTAGGAAAAATAAAACTATAATTGAAACAGCTGCAACAGGTAAAATGAAACCACAATAGAAAAAGGAAAAGAAAAAGGGGTGTGTGTGTGTGTGGGGGGGGAAGAAGCCAAAAGGAGAGAACAATAACAAAGTATAAAGAATAAGACAAAATTAGAAAAATAAAAGACTTGTTAGGAAGAATAAAAATATAAAGGAATCAATAACAGTGAATCAATAAGGTAAAATCCTATACACTAATCCTATACACAATCCTATACACTAATGATGAAAAATCTGAAAGTGAAATCAAGAAAACATTCCCATTTACCACTGCAACAAAAAGAATAAAATATCTAGGAATAAACCTACCTAAGGAGACAAAAGACCTGTATGCAGAAAATTATAAGACACTGATGAAAGAAATTAAAGATGATACAAATAGATGGAGAGATATACCATGTTCTTAGAAGAATCAACATTGTGAAAATGAGTATACTAGCCAAAGCAATCTACAGATTCAATGCAATCCCTATCAAACTACCACTGGCATTTTCCACAGAACTAGAACAAAAAATTTCACAATTTGTATGGAAACACAGAAGAACCCGAATAGCCAAAGCAATCTTGAGAACGAAAAACGGAGCTGGAGGAATCAGGCTCCCTGACTTCAGACTATACTACAAAGCTACAGTAATCAAGACAGTATGGTACTGGCACAAAAACAGAAATATAGATCAATGGAACAGGATAGAAAGCCCAGAGATAAACCCACGCACATATGGTTACCTTATCTTTGATAAAGGAAGCAGGAATGTACAGTGGAGAGAGGACAGCCTCTTCAATAAGTGGTGCTGGGAAAACTGGACAGGTACATGTAGAAGTATGAGATTAGATCACTTCCTAACACCATACACAAAAATAAGCTCAAAATGGATTAAAGACCTAAATGTAAGGCCACAAACTATCAAACTCTTAGAGGAAAACATAGGCAGAACACTCTATGACATAAATCGCAGCAAGATCCTTTTTGACCCACCTCCCAGAGAAATGGAAATAAAAACAAAAATAAACAAATGGGACCTAATGAAACTTCAAAGCTTTTGCACAGCAAATGAAACCATAAACAAGACCATAAGACAACCCTTAGAATGGGAGAAAATATTTGCAAATGAAGCAACTGACAAAGGATTAATCTCCAAAATTTACAAGCAGCTCATGCGTCTCAATAACAAAAAAACAAACAACCCAATCCAAAAATGGGCAGAAGACCTAAATAGACATTTCTCCAAAGAAGATATACAGATTGTCAACAAACACATGAAAAGATGCTCAACAACACTAATCATTAGAGAAATGCAAATCAAAACTACAATGAGATATCATCTCACACGAGTCAGAATGGCCATTATCAAAAAATCTAGAAACAATAAATGCTGGAGAGGGTGTGGAGAAAAGGGAACACTCTTGCACTGCTGGTGGGAATGTGAATTGGTACAGCCACTATGGAGAACAGTATGGAGGTATGAACTACAGATAGAACTACCATATGACCCAGCAATCCCACTACTGGGCATATACCGTGAGAAAACCATAATTCAAAAAGAATCATGTACCAAAATTTTCATTGCAACTCTATTTACAATAGCCAGGAGATGGAAACAACCTAAGTGTCCATCATCGGATGAATGGATAAAGAAGATGTGGCACATATATACAATGGAATATTACTCAGCCATAAAAAGAAACGAAACTGAGCTATTTGTAATGAGGTGGATGGACATAGAGTCTGTCATACAGAGTGAAGTAAGTCAGAAAGAGAAAGACAAATACCCTATGCTAACACATATATATGGAATTTAAGAAGAAAAAATGTCATGAAGAACCTAGGGGTAAGACAGGAATAAAGACACAGACCTACTAGAGAATGGACTTGAGGATATGGGGAGGGGGAAGGGTAAGCTGTGACAAAGCTAGAGAGTGGCACGGACATATATACACTACCAAACGCAAAATAGATAGCTAGTGGGAGACAGCCGCATGGCACAGGGAGATCAGCTCGGTGCTTTGTGACCACCTAGAGGGGTGGGATAGGGAGGGTGGGAGGGAGGGAGACGCAAGAGGGAAGAGATATGGGAACATATGTATATGTATAACTGATTCACTTTGTTATAAAGCAGAAACTAACACATCATTGTAAAGCAATTACACTCCAATAAAGATGTTAAAAAAAAAAAGATACAAGTTACCTTAAAAAATAAATAAATAAAAGAGGAAAAAAGAAGAAAAAAAAGCCTTGGGTATGGGGGCGGAGTTTAGGCTGGGGTGGAACTTAGGCAGCGGTGGGGTTTAGGGTGGGGCGGGACCTAGGCTGGTGGGGGAGGGTGACGTGACGTTTGAGCGTGGGGTGGGGCCTAGGCTCTGGACCCACGTAGCTAGAAAAGGCTCTGGCGGCGGGGCGTAGGCGGGGCAACATTCAAGTGTGGGGCAGGGTCTCTGCTTAGGACCTGAGCGGAAGGAGAGAGGCAGCACAACGAAAGGAGGGCGTCTGGAGTGTGGAGTCCTGGAGTTTGGAGGTAGGGCCCTGAGTGAGGGTGTGTGGGTGGGGTTTAGGCCCAGTGTGGTTAGAGGGGGTCTCAGAGGGGGTCTCCGAGTGTAGATTTAGGGCCCTGGGTGGGGGTGTAGGGGTGGGGCTTGGGTTCTGCACTGCTGGAGGGAGGCTCCGAGGACAGAGGATTAGGCCTGGGAGCCCAGCAGGGTCCCCAGTGCCTAAGTGGACAGGGAACACACTGGCCATGTTCCCTTCCGTTCCTTTGCCCCCCTCCCCCACTGTCTCCCTCAGGGTCTCCCCCGTCGCCGATGGACCCCTAACCATGGGTGGGTCCCGCTGGATGTAGGAACACCTCCCCTCACCCAGCCACCCCTCAGGGGTGCCATTCCTGGGAGTCCGGCCTTTACTTTTGCTCCCCGCCCCCCACTCCCTCAGGACCAGCACGGCTGGAGGGGTCCCAGGTGGGCAGAGGATCAGGCCCGGGATCTCAGCAGGTTCCTGGGGGCCCAAGTGGGCAGGGGAGCCCTGGCCATGCTCCCTTTTGATCCTCTGCCCTCCCAGTGGTTCCCCAATTTACCCCTTTGGAGTGGGATCCCTTCCCCTCCCCCAGCTTCCCCTCAGGGGTGCCAGTCCCATCTCACCTCCACTTCTCCTCCGCCTTCACTCCCCCCACGCTGCACGTCCTATCCGGTTGCTGGGGGTTCCTCCTGTCCCCTGAGGTGTCCGTGGTCCCTCACCGGTGCCTGGTAGATACCCTAGTTGTGAAGAGATGCGAATTCCACATCTTCCTAGTACGCCATCTTGACTCTCCCCCACTGCATTGGGTCTTCGCTGCTGTGCGTGGCTTTTCTCTAGTTGCGGGAGCAGGGGCTCTCTTCGTTGTGGTGCGTGGGTTTCTCATTGCAGTAGCTTCTCTTGTTGTGGAGCACGGGTTCTAGGCGCGTGGGCTTCAGTAGTTATGGCATGCAGGCTCAGTAGTTGTGGCTTGTGGGCTTTAGAGCACAGGCTCAGTAGTTGTGGCATATGGGCTTAGTTTCTCTGCTAAGAATCGGGATCTTCCCGAACCAGGGATCAATCGCATGTCCCATGAATTGGCAGGCGGATTCTTAACCACTGCGCCACCAGGGAAATCCAGAATTAACAATTCTAATCACCGATTACAGCATGTGGGGAGTTTCTGCGCACCAGGCAATTCTCCAACACAGCTTGGTATCCTACAGTTCAATTCAGTTCTGACACTATCTACCCTGAGATAGCATCAGTTCCCACAGGTTAAGGGTTCAGTCCTATAAGACTGCCTTCCATTTCCAGTGCCAACTGCAAATCCTGGTTGTTACCCATGCTTCTGGTTATAAATCAGAGTTTCTCACAACCGCCTTCTTGGGTTCAATTAGTTTGCTAGAGCAGCTCACAGGACTCAAGAAACTAGTTAGCTCACTAGATTACCAGTTTCTTACAAAGGGTATTAAAGGGTATGACTCAATAACCAGATGAAGAGATATGCCAACTAAAGAAGGTTACTCACCATCTGGTTCTGAAACCGAGCAGAACCCTGTGGAGCTCCTGGGCACAGAAGCCTTTCTGTGTCCCCCATTTCTTGTTTGTAGGGAATACCCTTCAGCCTCCATAAACTTCCCTGAGTACCGAAAGGCGGGTTCAAACAGTTGCTAATCAGGGAAGGGAGGGGATGCAGAGACAAGGGAGGAGGAATCAAGAAAAAATAGTGCAGCCTTGGGGCAGAGTCCTGGTTCCTCCTCAAGGGATACACATAACAATATCTTTGAGCCCTTCTGCAGAACTGAAACCCCCAACAGCTGGAAGATGTTAACTACTTGACAGAAGCATTCTTCATTACAGAGAGAAGGGCACAGTTTGATAACCTTGAGAATCACAGAAGTTCCTCAGGAGACCACCTGAGGCCAGATTAAAGGAATGCAGGTCCTGCACACACCCTGATCCTTATCAGCAACCCCGCCCTTGAACCACTGCTATAAAACTCCTCACCAAATCCCCCCTGGCTTGGGACACATAGTTTTGAGGGCATGAGCCCTTTGCCTGACAAAACAATAAAGCTATTCTTTTCTACTTCACCCAAAACTCTGTCTCCAAGATTCAGTTTGGCACCGATGCACAGAGGCCCAGTTTTCAGCATCGGTTCTACAAGCATTAAGTCATTAGCCTCTCAGTCACTGACCTTCAACACACCCTGTAAGGAATTCAGGGTGGAGATCAGGAATTAGGCATTCTGTGCTCTGGAAAAACTGGCAGAACAGGCCTTCAGATAGTTAGCTATTTTCAGGAGAAATTTTTTGTGAATCTGCATTCTTGCATCTTCCCATTCTTAGAAAGTCACTAAAACTGTTAGGGGAAACACTGACCAAAACCGTCCACCCTGGCCAGACAAGATAGTAGCCGTTTGCACAAGTTATCTTACAACAGGAGGTCCTGGTAAGGAACACAGAGCTAAGAAGCTACCACCAACTGCAATAATTTAAGAAAGGTCAAAAGGAGGGAGGAGACGCAAATCAATATGTCCTACCAACCTCCCAGAATCCTTCTCGCTGGAATCCATCTTGGCTGAGCAATGCATGCACCACCAGGAAGGACCCTGAATCAGAATGATTAGACAGAGACAACCAGAAACTAACCCCATCACCATAAAACCCGAGACTGCGGGCGACATGGCAGAGCAGTCCTCCTGGGTTCCCTTACCCGCCTGCTCTCTGCCCGGGCGTCCCTTCCCAGTAAAGTCTCTTGCTTTGTCAGCACGTGTGTCTCCTTGGACAATTCGTTTCTGAGTGTTAGACAAGAGCCCACTCTGGGGCCCTGGAAGGGGTCCCCCTTCCTGCAACAAAACTGTTAATTAAGCTATCTAAGCTATCTAACTGAGTTCCTTATGACTAGCAGCAACATTCTACTGAAATGTGTGCTTTTTTTTTTTTTTTTTTTTTTTTGTGGTACGTGGGCCGTTCGCTGTTGTGGCCTCTCCCGTTGCAGAGCACAGGCTCTGGACGCGCAGGCTCAGCGGCCATGGCTCACGGGCCCAGCCGCTCCACTGCATGTGGGATCTTCCCGGACCGGGGCACAAACCCATGTCCCCTGCATCGGCAGGCAGACTCTCAACCACTGCGCCACCAGGGAAGCCCGAGATGTGTGCTTGATTGCACCTATACCCTTCGCCAAAATCACCTACACCCTTTGCCAAAATCACATACATACTGACCTCCCCCCTTACCTTTTGAACAGTTTCTCAGAGCTATCTGAGAGGCTGTCTCCCAGGCTATAGTTGTCAGTAAGACACTGAATAAACTCAGCTCACAGCTTTTATGTTGTGAATTTTTTTTTCAGTTGACAGACATCAATACACAGGGTGCCATCCCAAACAAAGGAGCTTCTATCATCACGGTGGAAGCACTCTGGTTCACCAGCCTGGAAGCTCTCCAAACTCTGTCCTTCTGGGGCGTTATGGAGGTTTTGTTTCACAAGCAGATTGATCAAATCATTGATGACTGGCGATGGATTCAACCTCTAGCTCCTCTTTCCCTCCCTTCCCTTCCCTCCTTGTCCTTTCCTTCCCTCTAATCACATGGTTTGTTCTCCTGACAATCAGCCCCCTTCCTTAGGTGGGGCCAGTAGTCACCTCAATAACATAACAAAAGGTATCTTTGTCATCCTCATCACTTAGGAAATTCCAAGAGTTTTAAGATCTCTGTGCCAGAAATGGGGACAAAGACCAAATATATATTTCTTATTATAGGTCACTATATCACAGGAGTTAAAGCAGTTGTGTTAGTTTTGTACAGTGTTTCCACTGCTCTGGTAAGAACGAAATACAATTGATTCTTGTTATTCACGGTAGTTATGGTCTAGAAAGTTACCACAAACACGGAATTGGTGAATACTGAACCACAGTGCTCCCAAGGGAAATACAGAGTTAGGTTCCTGCAAGCTTCTGATCACATTTTCATCAACAGATCAATACATAACCTTATTTTATGTGTGTTTCTCTTTAAAGACACTTTATTTAACATACACTATTGATTCATTAACATTTGAACTCACAGTCAACTGCACTAACTCATGCCTAAAGGAGGCTTATCTAGCACACATATTTTCTCCATAAGGCACATCACAGCTTTCTTGCCCTTTGAACCTTCAGCACTACACTTGGGGGTCACTTGAAACAGTGAAATCATGAACAAAAACCACAAAAATGCAAAAAATGTGACACTAAATAGGCCACAAAAAAGACACTTGTTTACAGTTTGAGACCTAAAACAAGAAAGCAGAACTTCACCTCTTTCAACCTGTAAGAAAATTAATAAACAGAAACCTCAGTTGAATAGAGTGGGGGACTAGAAGGGGAAGCTGTCACCCCTGGGATGATGGCAGAGCCCAAAAGGAAAAAGGAAGACTCGTCTGCTTTCTCAGCAAGGAGCCAATGAAAAGCCATGGACTCTTTGTTTGCTACAGCCCTCCCAATTTCCTTTTCCTCCTTGTCAAGTACCCTTCCATTGCCATGTGGGGGCTTGCACATGGCACACCATGTTCACAGACCTCGAATTGCAATTCTCTGCTGTTTCCGAATAAACCCATCTTTGCTGGAGAAATATCTGGCAGTCTATTTGTTTTAGGTCAACAAACCTAAAAGGTTTGCTGGCATGTAGGATCTTCCCTAAACCTTCCTTAAAAGGTTTGCTGGGAGGGAATATGCATGTTGTCCAATTCCAGTTTTTCCCAAACTGTGCATGCACATGTCCATGAATGACCAAAAGTGCTGAGAGTATTGATTTTGAGGTTACAAATAAATTTTAGCTAGTAGGCAAATTCACAAACACAGAATCTAAAAATAGTGAGGATCAACTATGTGTATGCACGTACAAATTACAAAATAAAAATTGTGTAATTTTGGTGATTCCACTGATGTGTTAGTTAAATGCTGATATATTTACATTTAAAACTGGCATTTGCACAATATAAAGCTGAATGGTAAAATTATGTTAACAATTTAAAATTCAAGCTTTACTTAGAATGACATTAAGTAGTAAGTGAAAAAACACAAGTCAAGGGACTAGAAGAAAGGAAAACGTTTTCTATTTTAGCACCTTTGACAACACTTTTTTTCCTGATTTTTGAAGAATGGGTCCCACTTTTTCATTTTGCATTGGGCCTCACGAGTTATCTGTCTGGCCCTGTTCCCAGGGGCCTTCTTTCCCTGTCCTCCAGTTGATGTGCTTGTCCCAGCGTTGCGTATTGGTTTGATATGATTTCAAATCCAGGTGTTTATCACCTAGGTGAAGTTGTTTTAATCTACTTGTTTATGACTAAGACAAAAAATGTTGTTTTTAGAAGTAAAGTTGTTTTCATATGAGAATGAAGTAAGCTGTGTCAGGATGTCATCATCTCATCTGTTGTTAATAAGCAGTCAGTAGCTTAGTGGCTGAGGGATCCGGAAGGGGGCTTTTCCGTAGAGGATGTGGAGAAGGAACTATGGCCAGGGAACATTTAGACTATGAGTACCGAGATTTTTGTCTGGGCAGAGCTACTCTTTATTAACCTAGTTCTCCGAAGACCTTGGGGCATTGGCTGCTTTGGGAAAGGCAACTTCTTTATTGGCAGTGGTGACCAACTGCTGGGAGATCAGCCAGCCTGCCAACACAACCACCATCGTTCCCTAGCAACGTGCTTTAGCAACCAGGGACTTTTATTTTTGTGCTGGCGTCGGATGTTAACTCTAACAAGAAATCAAAGCTCATAGAAAAGGTATTCCCTCAACTAAATTTGGACTTTATTCATCTCCCCTTGCCTGGAGCAATCTATCATTGGTTTGGTGTATGTTGTTTCTTTACTGGCTTATTAAGAGACACTATCCTGTATGCTATTGGCTTGTGAAATCATTGTAATTCCCGCAGTGAACCTGTGTTAAATAAAATATTTAACAAGAACAATCTCAGTCTCTGAGCATAATTTGCCACCCCCAAAGAAAGTACTGAGTCTCTTTACGGGAATATGGGACATTCGTCTTTCCCACTCCAACCTCAAGAAACACATCCTTTCTCACAGGGAGAGCTCTGGCTCCCTCAGTCCTTCACTCTCCCCAGCACTCTATGCCCCAAGCCTAGGATTTGCAGGCTTCAGTGTCAGCTAGACAGACAATAAATGACCATCTCTACCTATGCTAGCAGATTCCTATAGAGAAAGACAGGCCCAGTCCAAAGATCAAACAGATAAAGACTCTTCCATCTATGTTTCCTTCTTCTATTATATCAATACAAGATACAGACCTCTGGCTGGTTCCTTTAATTAGTCAATCTATTAAAGTAATAAAATCTAAAACCATGGAAGTTTCAAATGAGACATGGGGAAAAGGTTTATAATCTCAGAGTGGCAAAGGTCTTTCTAAACATGAACCCAAACTTAGAAAGCTATAAAGAGAAAGATTGATAAATTTGACTACTGTATTAGTTTTATGAGGCCATAAACTTAGTGACTTAAAACAACATAAATTTATTATCTTACAGTTCTGGAAGTCAGACGTCTGAAATGAGTCTCACAGGACTAAAACCAGGGTATCGGCAGAACTATATTCCATCAGGAGGCTCCTTGCCTTTTTCAGCTTCTAGAGACCGACTGCATTCCATGGCTCATGGCCTTTATCCTTCATCTTCAGAGCACACACTCCAACCCTGTTTCTGTTGTTGTATCTCCTATTTTTTGACGGTGCCACGCAGCTTGCAGGATCTTAGTTCCCCGACCAGAGATTGAATCCAGGCCCAGGTGGTGAAAGTGCCTAACCACTGGACCACTGGGAAATTCCCTACACCTCCTTTTCTGACTCTCACCTCTCTTGTCTCTTGTCTCCCTCTTATAATGACCCTTGTGATTACATTGGGCCCACTCAGATAATCCAGGATAATTTCCCCATCTCAAAATTATTAATTTAGTCACATCACATAGTCCTTTTTACCACATGGGGTAACATATTCACAAATGCCAAGGACTGAGACATGACCATCTTTGGGAGGGACATTATTTTGTCTACCACAACTACATGACAGTTTAACATATCTGATGATAGATGAAGCTGATAGCATCTGAAGCTCTGTTATAAGATTCAGAAAAGTAAAATGATATGTGCACACATAGGCATACACACACATCTGGGTTTTAAAAGAAAAAATGAGAGTAGGAAGATGGCTGCTAGGCCTGGCACATTTGCTGGTTTCTTGATAAACTGATTTAAATTATGTACCAGATAGTGTATTAATTTAGTGGAGGTGCTTCCTTTCATGGAAATCACAGCAAACGTCAAAGCAGAAAGCAACCATGTAGAGCCACCAATGCCCTGGGAGATACCAGGCAGGTATCAGGGGATACATCAGGGGAGGCTTCCAGTTGGCTAAATTTATTTAAAAATCCCTGAGTAGCTTACACTTAGATACTTAGAATCTCTGACAAAAGCTTGGGTTTGTCACAGGTGTCCTGGCTAACCCTGATTCCCTATAAGAGGTATGTGTTCTTGGTAATCTCAGATAAAGGCATAAGTCTCTAAGTGTGTTCTAATTTTGCAGAATCTCTCACACAAAAAATATGTATTCATCTGCTGCTGAGTGGAATGCTCTGAAAATGCCAGTTATGTCAAATTGGTTGATAATGTTGTTTAGGTCATACATATCCTTATTGATTTTCCTTCTACTTGTTCTATCAACTACTCAGAGAGGAGTGTTGATATCTTCAAATGTAATTGTGAATTTCTCTATCTATCCTTTCAAGTTCTACCCATTTTTTCTTCATGTATTTTGAAGCTCTATTGTTAGTTGCATGCACGTTTAGGATTGTTACGTCTTTTTTAAAAATTTATTTTTATTTATTTATTTTTGGCTGCTGTGGGTCTTCATTACTGCACACAGGCTTTCTCTAGTTGCGGCGAGTGGGGGCTACTCTTCGTTGTGGTGCGCAGGCTTCTCTTGTTGCAGAGCACAGGCTCTAGGTGTGAGGGCTTCAGTAGTTGTGGTGCATGTGCTTAGTAGTTGTGGCTTGAGGGTTCTAGAGTGCAGGCTCAGTAGTTGTGGCGCACAAGCGTAGTTGCTCCGCGGCATGTGGGATCTTCCTGGAGCAGGGCTCGAACCCGTGTCCCCTGCATTGGCAGGTGGATTCTTAACCACCGCACCATCAGGGAAGCCCCTGTTATGTCTTCTTATTGAATTGACTCTTGTCATTATTTAATGTCCCTCTTTATTGCTGGTAATATTCCTTGTTCTGAAGTCTACTTTATCTGACATTAATATAGCCACTACCTACCCCCCTTCCTTCCTTCCTTCTACCCTTCCTTCTTTCTTTCTTTCCTTTCTTTCACTTAAAAAATGTTTAACCCTTTTTATTTTGAAGTAATTTTAGACTTACAGAAAAATTCCAAAAATAATACAGAGATTTCCCACATATCCTTCATCCAACATTCCCTAATGTTAACATCTTGCATAACTGTGATATGATGATAAAAACTGAGAAGTTAACCTTGGTACAAGATTACTGACTAAGCTGTACACTTTATTTGACTTTTATTAGCTTTTGGCCAATGTCCTTGTTCTGTTACAGGATCCATTCCAGGATCCCACAGAACACTTAATTGTATATCTTCTTAGGCTTCTCCAGTCTGTGGAAGTTCATCATTCTTGCCTTGTCTTTCATGATTTTGACACTTTAAATGAACAGTACCTGTCAGTTATTTTGTAAAATATTCCTTGATTTGTGTTTGATGTCTTCTCATCATTAGATTGAGGTTTTACGTCTTTCAGCATGATGTGCCCTTCTCAGTACATTATATCTGCAGGTACATGATGTCAATATGTCTTATTACTGGTGATGTCTAACTTGATCATTTGATTTAGGTGGTGTCTGCAAGATTTCTCCACTGAGAATTGACTATTTTCTGCTTTGTAATAAATAAATATCTGGGGGAAGATACATTGAAACTATTCACATACGTAATTTCTCCTCAAATTTTCTCCCATTAATTTTAGCATCATTGGTGAATCTTGTCAGTGACAATTAATACAGTCATCTCATAATGATAATTTTCTATTTCCTTCATTCCCTCTACATTTATTAACTGGCATTTATCTGTAAAGGAGAGCCATTCCTTTTCTCCTGCCAGCTTTCTTTTTGATTAGTGTTTGCAGATTATATCCCTTTCTATACTTTTACTTTTAACCTATCTGTGTCTTTAAAGTGGGTTACAGTTGACCCTTGAGCAATGTGTGTTTGAACTGCATGAGTTCACTTATATGCAGATAATTTTCAATAGTAAATACATGGTCTGTGGTTGGTTGAATCCATGGATACGCAGGGCCACTCTAAGTTATATAAGGATCAACCTCCTCATTGTTCAAAAGTCAACTGTATTTGTGTGTAGCGTATGTTGTGGTAATTTTAAGAAATCACTTATTGAAATGAAATATAATAATATAAAATTAACACTTTTAAAGTGAACAATTCAGTGATATTTAGTACAATTTACAATGTTGTGCAACCATGATATGGTCTTTTTAAAATACAGTCTGATAATCTCTGCCTTTTAATTGGTATATTTAGACAATTTACATGTAATATAATTATTAATATTATTGGATTTAGGGTTACCATTTTATTATTTGTTTTCTGCTTTTCCTTTCTATTTCTTTTGCTGTTTTTGCCCCCCACTGCTCTGCTTTCTTTTTGATTATTTGAATATTTTTTATTATTTTACTTTATCTATTGGCCTCTTGGCTATATTGTTTTGGATTTTTATTCTAGGGGTTGCTCTAGGAAATTCAGTATATATATATCTAACTTTTCACAGTTTACTCAGAGTAAATATTTTACTGTCTCAAATAATATGTAGAAGCTTTTAACCATATAGGCCTCTTTACCCTTTCTCCTTTATATTATAGCTGTCATATGTATTATAGGAACATTTGAAAACTCCAACAGACAATGATATTGTTTTTGCTTTCACTCAGTCATATATATTAAAGAAACATGAGAGATGAAAAATAGACTTTTATATTTACCTAGCTATTTACCACTCCTGTTGGTCTTCCTTTATTCTTAAATTTCCAAGTTTCCCTCTAGCATTGTTTCCCTTAAGCTTGAAGAACTTCCTTTCTTCCTGTTCTTTTAGAATATGTCCATTGATGACAAATTTTCTTAGTTTTCTTTCATTTGAAAATGTCTTTTTTTTTTTTTTTTTTTTTTTGGCTGTGCTGCACAGCTTGCAGGATCTTAGTTCCCTGATCAGGGATTGAACCTGAGCCACGGCAGTGAAACCACCAAGTCCTAACCACTGGACCATCAGGGAATTCCTAAAAATGTCTTTATTTAGCCTTCATTACTGAAGAATATTTTAGTTGAATGTAGGACTCTGGGTTGACAGATATTTTAGTACTTTAAAGATTTTGTTCCGCTGTTTTCTAGCCTCCACAGTTTCTGTAACAGAGATGAACAAACCTGACTCCATATTGTATCTATTCAATATGCTCTAACCTTTGTGCTCTGTTGCCTGTGCTTAGTCATGCTGGCTTTGCACCTTTTGCAAAAGAATGTTGCCTATAGCCTGAAATATACAGGATAGTCCATTCTCAAGGCTCTGACCTTTAAAGGTATAACACTTTTCCTTTAAAAAGTTGCAGAACAGAGAATAACATTTGTCTTGTTGGAGGTTTATAGGAACATTTTGACCAGACCTAGGTGGACAGCTGCAAGAACAAGGGTTCCTACACTAAGAAGTTTGCAGTAACCAACTTCACCCCCTCCCCTTTTAGTATAAAATAAGCCTGAATTCTAACTCAGGTAAGATGGTTCTTTGGGACACTAGTCCACCATATTCTTTGTCTGCTGGCTTACTGAATTAAATTGTTATTCTTTGCCCCAACACATCATCTCTTGATTTATTGGCCTGTTGTGCAACAAGCAGTACAAGGTTGGACTCAGTAACATTTCTGATGAGAAATCTGCTGTAATTCAAATAATTGTTCATCTCTGTGTCCACTATATTTCATTTTTCTCTAGCTGCTTTCAGGAATTTTCTTTATATATTTTTTTTAGCAGTTTAATTATGATGTGTCTTCATGTGTGCGGTTGGGGGTTTTTGGGTTTTGTTTTTTTTGTTGTTGTTGTTTTAGTTTTTCCTGTTTGGAGTTCACCAAGCTTCTTGAATCTGCAAATTTATATCTTTCATTAAATTTGGGAAGTTTTAACCTATTATTTCTTCTAACATATTTCTGCATCAATCTGTCTTTCCTCTTCTTTGGAACTCCAATGTCATAAATGTTAAAATTTAAAAAAATTTTTTTATTCCACAGAAACCTGAGATACTGTTCATTTTTCATCCTGTTTTTCTCTTTGTTCTTCAGATTGAATACATTCTATTGATCTATTTTCAGGTTCATTAATTCTCTCTTTTATAATCTCCATTCTGCTGTTAGCCCATCAAATGAATTTTTAAATTTCATGTGCTGTATTTTTTCAATTTAAAAAGTTTTCTATTTGGTTCTTTTTTACAGTTTTAATTTCTCTTCCAAGAACTTCTATCTTTCTATTCACTTCAGGTATGTTTACCTTTAGCTCATGAAGCATAGTTACCATAGCTGCTTTAAAGTCTGTGTGATAATTCCAACATCTGGGTCATCTTGTGGTTGACATTTGTTAATTGTCCCTTGAGAACTGATCACACTTACCTTTTATTTTTATGTAAAGTAATTTTAGATTATATGCTAGGCATTTTTAATATTATGCTGTATAAGGTCTGGGTCCAGTTAAAATCCTCTTAAGAATGTTGATTTTTTTTTTCATTATAGCAGACAATCAACCTAGTTAGGGTCAGATTGCTAGTTCTGCTTCATCTTCTGTGGGCAGTAGTTTCAATCTCAGTTCAGTTCTCAAAGCCTTTGCTGTACTGATTTCAGTCTGTCCCACGCAAGCACAGTTCAACATCAGCCCATGACATGTATAGGTTCATACACAGAATTAAGTGATCCCTTCTCCAGTTCTCTCCTCCTCATGAGTCCTCTCACACTCTCAGGCCCTCAGGGCCACCTTTTCCAGTTCCTCTGGCCAGATAGAATTTTAACTGAAATTTTAATTGCCTACATTACCATCAAAGTACAGCTTTGTGCCCCATTTCCACAACTAGGGCCCCATTTCAAAGAAAAGGTAAGAGAGGAAAAAAATGAGGATCACATACACATACTGTCTTCAATCCTCTTTTCCTGTTTCTTCTTTTTAGAAAGATGGGGTTTCTACTACAAGTTTAGCCTCTTCTGCCACCACCACACAGTGTTATAACTGGTACCTGCCCTCCGGTCAAAGCTATGAGAAAAAGGAGGAAATTTTTTTAAAAAACAAAAAATTCACATCTGTATGGCTCATTTCTCTTAAGTTTTGACTTTTCTTGACAATTTATCTTCTTTTTTTTACTTTCCAGATCCTCATGTAGTTGCTTTTCATGTTGTGTCCAGAGTTATTAGCTGAATCCATAGGAGACGGAGGATGTAGTGGTCTTATTCCATCTTGGAAAGAACCAGAAGCTTCACCTTTATTATTTTTTATGTTTGAGTTATTTGATTAAAAAGAAAAATGTTCTGGCTTATTCAGCCTTATACAGAGTTCATTCTGGAGTCTCTTGTATCTTCTGTCAGATACAGTTTCTCCCAGTATTAAAGCAGGTTTGATAATATTCGTTGAAATGTGATGGTTGAGATGTTACATAGAAAGGTTGAGAACCACTGAGCTGACAAGCTATAGTTCATCTTCAGTTAGTTACAGCCACTCTGTTAGCCAAAGGTCAGCATAAACACATTCAGCTGGCCACCTCACTAGGGTTTGAGCCAGTGTTGATTTTTTTTAATGCTATTCTCAACAGGCTTAGCCTCTTAATTAATTAGAGAATTAAAATTTTTTGTTTGGCTCTTTTTTATATATCTTAAGCCCTACTGTGTTGTACTGTCTGTGTGCCCAGGGATACCAAGCAGTTCTTAAAACAAACAAAAATAATTAATTAATTAACCCTTAATCAACTCCCAGAAGCCCATGTAAGGAAGAGAGCCTGTTTTATGCCTTTGCACAGTTAGCCTGTGTTCAGGTCTGGATGATGGGGGAAGAGAAGACTCTTCATGTATCAGTCAGTCCATCAAATTCAATCAGCAGAGACCCCATCAACACTGAATAAGTCATCTGATGCTCACTGTCCCACATGACACTTTGGCAATACATGGATGGGTCTGAGGGCTTAGAAAACCAACTGCTGGTAGATCTGTCCTGTAGTCTTGGGGTATGTCTGAGCAGTCCCAAGCCCTCTTCACCATCACACTTCCTGAAGCACTGTAGTAGGCACTTTCACAAGTATTATCTTGTTTCGTAGGCAAAGACTTATCTGGATGCCAATTTATGGGGCCTTGGATGGCCCTGGGCTACCTCACAGTTGAAAAATCTGCTTGATCTAGTATGAAAGTTGACAGCCAACATTTGGGGCAAATTTTTTACCATTCTTTTTACCAAAATTCCTTGATCTCTTAATTGTGGGAAAAGGCTCCACCTTCGATGCAAAGTTCTTCAGGAAACCTTTGCCTTTGGCAGAGTCTATATTCTCAACAGTTATACTAGTCTTAGAGGATATCAGGGATGACTCCTGGGTTTGGGACCTAAGCAAATAGATGATGAGTAGATGGTATGTCATTTGCTGGGGTGGGGAAGACTGAGGAGAAACAAGTTTCAGAGTGGGGAATTAAGAGCTCTGCTTTGAATATATTATGTTTGATATATTTTAGAGAGCCGAGTAGAGATGTGAAGTAGCTAATTAGATGAAAGTTTGGAGTTTAGGGAGTCACAAGCCCGTAGACAGTATTTAAAGCCATGGAAGGGGAAGTGGTCCCCTAGGGAGAGAATCAGGATAAAGGAAAGAAGGAGATGCAAGTCCCAGTTTTGGAGCTCCATCATTTGAAAGTTGGAGAAAAGAGCCAGGAAAAGAGACTGATTGCCTGATGCTATAGGAGGAAGACTATGAGAGTGTGTTGTCATAGAAGCCATGTGAAGAGAGTGTTCCCGAGAAGTAGTGGTTGTCCATGGCCAACGATGCTGAGAGGTTGAGTGAGAAGGGGCATGGAGATGTTCTTTGGATTTGCCAACATAGAGCTCATAGTGACTTCAGTTTCTCTGTCAGTAAAATGGGTTGTTCTGAGGATTATAGATGATAGAGAGTCTATATCTAAGTTGTCGTTAGCCTGAGTTCAAATGATTTTACTTTTTAACTGAGGTATAGTTGATGTCCAATATTATATAAGTTTCAGGTGTACAACATAGTGATTCACAATTTTTAAAGGTTATATTCCATTTATAGTTATTATAAAGTTTGGCTATATTCCCTGTGTTGTACTATTTATCCTTGTAGCTTATTTATTTTATACATAGTAGTTTGTACCTCTTAGTCCCCTTCCCCTATCTTGCTCCTCCCCCTTTCCCTCTCCCCACTGGTTTGTTCTCTACATCTGTGAGTCTCTTTTTTGTTATAATCACTAGTTTCTTTTATTTTTTTGATTCCACATATAAGTGATATCACACACCGTGGAAAAAGAAAGTCGCCTGCCATTTCAGTAAACAAAGGATGTTGCAGCCATAAAACCGTCAGCTAGCTACTGCAGCAGCCCCTGATGGTGCAACCTGAGGGGAATTCAGGATGGAGAAAAACAGGATACTGGCCCTAGATAGTTAAAATGCATATCAAAAGAATAATTTCAATGAGCCCAGACTCTTGCATCTTCCCATACATAGAAAGGTACTAAAATCATTACTTGAGATGGCAGTAATCTTTTGATGTTTGAATACATGGGGGGTTTTTTTACAGCAAAAACTCCTATATATACTGGCTCCTCTCTTTTCTCCTTGGAACAGTCCCTCAGAGCTATCTGAGAGGCTGTATCCCAGGTTTAAGTCCTCAGTAAGTCTGCCAAATAAAACATAATTCTCAACTTTTAGGTTGTGCACTTTTTTTTTCAGTTAACACAGTGTTTGTCTTTCTCAGTCTAAATGATTTTACTTTTGCAGTGATGTTCTATCAGTAATTCTCAAACTTTAATATTTATTTGAATCACTTGGAGGGCTTGTTAAAATACAGTTTTTCTGATTCAGTAGGTCTGAGAATTGTATTCCTAACAACACTCCAGGTGTTGCTGAGTCTCTACCTGTTTGACAAATAAGAAGCTACAGCCTTTTCCAGGGGTTACTTTCTGCCTCTGCTTTTGAGGATCCCCATGACGCCTATATGTCCATAGATAGGCCTGATTACTGCTTGTTACTTCAGCCCATTGGTGAAAAGGAGACTAAAATACACTTTGAGCTGGGCCCAATTTCTGGTCCCTGACCGCCCCTCAGAGACACCAGTCTGACCAAGTCATTCATGCCCTCTGGCCTCTGCCCCAGCGTGGACAGCCAGGCACCTGCTGCCACTGCTAATAATGGAACCACAGATCCACCACTCAGTAGAGTTAGAAATCCATCAACAGCACTGGTATCAGTTTCTTGGCTTACACCCCAGAAATCCTGAAGGAATAAAACCCTAGTCTACTGACTCCTAAAGACCTTAGTTTAGACCTCTCTAGGTTTCCACAGACAGCACAACTTTAGTGAAATGGGAGGAAACATACTCCATTTCGACTAAACCCAAGGCAAAACTGCCTGGCTCTGCAAGTGGTAAGCTCATTCAATTCACATGCATACACTCCTCCGGAGTCACCACCACTCAGTACACTGTCAAAGGGACTCCCCTTTAGACCTTTGAATTGAATTTGCGTCACTGGCCCAAGTCCATTTTACCCTGTAGGGATTTTCCTGTTAGGAATCTGATTGTCCTTTCCTGAAAACTTGCTTTGCCTGGGCCTTCCCCATTCATCAGTCATGCTGTTTTTGTTTGTTTAAGTTTATTTATTTATTTTAATTTTATTTATTTATTTTTTGGCTGCTTTGGGTCTTCGTTGTTGCGCCTAGGCTTTCTCTAGTTGTGGCGAGCGAGAGCTACTCTTCGTTGCAGTGCACAGGCTTCTTATTGCAGTGGCTTCACTTGTTGTGGAGCACAGGCTCTATGCATGCGGGCTTCAGTAGCTGCAGCACATGGGCTCAGTAGTTATGGCTCGTGGGCTCTAGAGCACAGGCTCAGTAGTTGTGGTGCATGGGCATAGTTTCTCCGTGGCACGTGGGATCTTCCCGAACCAGGGATAGAACCTGTGTCACCTGCATCGGCAGGCAGGTTCTTAACCACTGTGCCACAAGGGAAGTCCCATCAGTCATGTTTTTGTAACCTTAAATCTCAGTGGGGTCAGAGTTCCTGTTCCCTCTGTTTTGTGGGATGGATTAGTTTCTAAACAAATTCATGGCTGCAGAAAGATACAAGGGATTCCACCAGAATCCACCAACCACAACAATCAAACCCCAAAAGCAAATAGATGCACTGGGGGAGGGGCATTGTTAAACTCTCAGCAAAAGCTCAAGGTCCACCCAGGCCTGTAAAACACTTAGCATGTACATGGTACAGATGTTCAATAAATGGTAGCTATTACTATTATTGCCTGTTTCTGCCTATAAACTCTCCTTCTCCCCAAACCAGTTTCCCCTTAGGCTTTCCCTACCCATCCCAGGGCCACAGCCCTAATATTAGTCCTCATTTCTTTATACCCAACTTACTCCCAACATCTGACTATCTAATCTCTCCCCCCCAGCCTCTCTCTCTCCCAGTCCATTTTGTCACGTCATTCCCTTGCACAAGAACAGTGGTTCCTTATTTGTAATTATCCAAATTCCTCTCCCTGGCTGTTAAACCCTATTCCCCTATGTATGCAATCTTAGCAGTTACTCCCCAAAATTCATTCAAACACATATTGAATGCCTTGAGGCACTGGGGCTATGAAGATGAGCAAGATGTTTCTGTTCTCAATGAGTTTACAGTGTGTGGAAAAAAACAAATGAGCAATAAGCCGATTCCTAAACCATGTGACCAAGCACAGGCTGCTGGAACTTAGGGGTAACCAGTCAGTAGGTTGACTGAGGGTGGAAAAAAGGAGTTTGGGGGCAGAATAAACTACATGTGTAAAAGTATGGGGGCTTGAGAAGTAGGACACATTCAGGTTACTGCAGGTTATTCAACAAGACAAAGCGAAGAACTGGAGGAGAGTGGACTAGCAAGTTTTCGGGATGAATAGGTAGGCAGGAGTAAGATTTTTAATAATAATAGATATTAATAGAAGCTTAGAATTTATCCTAAAGGCAATGAACAGGATTGGAAGGATTTTCAATAGGGGAGTAATGTTTAAATTTAACATACAGGTTTGGAATTGTTCTGATTCATAAATAAGTCCTAATTAAGGGGCATGTTATGTGTTTTGAAGAGCTTATCAGTACAATACAGAGAGATCACGTGTTTGTGAACATGGAAGAGAGGGTAAGAGGAGTGACCTTCAGTGACCTTCAGTAACACCATGTATACCAATGTAGAAAACCATATTTAGCCAGACTATCAGGGAATACAAAACTAAAACCATTACTAGTATAACGTTCCTTCATTTTGCATAAAACTGTGTATCTGCAAAGAATGAGTGATAAAGAAGCTTGGAGAAGCAAGATAGCTTCCAGTCAGTATAGGACAATCCAAGTGAATTGTGCCTCTTTTCATGAAATGGATTATATTACCTATTAAAATTATATGCATTTAAAAAATTTTGCATAGATTACTACATAAACATGGTATAAAATTCAAACACTATAAGCCAGTGAAAGTAAGCTTCCTCCCATGCTACATAGGAGATATCCCCTGTCCCCTTGTCCCTCCCTAGAAGCAACTACTGTTTAAGTATATTAAAAAATCTTTCAGAGATGTTCTGTGATATACAAGTGGTATATCATAGAATATGCTCTTTTGCATGTTCATGCACATTAATACACAGAGGTACATAGTACAAAGCACATCATTCTTCATGACAGCATAGAAATTCATTGTATGTCTGTACTATTTTTGTACTTAGCCATTATAGTATTTATTGGCATTTAGGTTATATCATATCCATGTACATATGTCACTTTTGTTCATGTGTATGTACAAGAATAGGATAAACTTTTAGATGTAGAATTTCTCAGTCAAAGTATAGAGAAGTCATTTTTAAAAACTAGTTTTTATATAATAAAAGTAACACATATATAGTAAAATAATATTTGAATCAGTACAAAAAAATATAATAAAAGTCTCCATTCCACCTCAGACATCCAGCTCCTCTCTTCAATTAACCACCATTTATAGATTCTTCCACAAACTTTTCTGTGCATAAGTGTGTGTGTGGTGTGTGTGTGTGTGTGTTGTTTACATTATACTTGCATTTTAGAAAGAGAAATTCTGTGGTAGGGAGAAATTCTGTTTGGAAGGGAGACTAAGGAGAGGGCAAGATGGACAGGCAGCAAAAGCAATGAGGAGGCTGGCTGTGGCAGCAATCTGGAAAATGAGCAACAAGTGATAAAGGCCTAAACTAAGCAGAAGAAATGGGAAGGGAAAAGAAAAAGGAATATTCGAGAGATATTTAGGAGGTAAAGTCAATAGGATTTCCTAAGTATTTGGATATGGAAGGTGAGAAAAGAGAGAAGTCCTCATTGATTCCCAGATTTTTTTTTTTTTAATATTTATTTATCTAGCTGCACTGGGTCTTAGTTGTGGCACGTGGGATCTTCGTTGCCGCATGTGGGATCTTTTTTTTTTAGTTGTGGCACGTGAACACTTACTTGAGGCATGTGGGACCTAGTCCCCTGACCAGGGGTCGAACCCGGCCCCCCTGCATTGGGAGCGCAGAGCCTTAGCCACCGGACCACCAGGGAAGTCCCCATTCCCAGATTTCTGACCTCAGTAACTGGGTGGATGGTGAGTGGCACCATCCACTAAGACAAAGACTTCAGGAGGAAATATAGATGTTGGGGACAAGATGATGATTTCAGTTTTTGTTTGGAATTTAAAGTGCCTCTGAAACATCTGATCAAAGATTCCTAAAGCCAGTTGGAGAGAGATCTGGGTCGGAGATTCAGATCTGAGAGTCACCACATATAATTAATTCATAGTCAAAACCAAGTGGATGAAATAACCCACGGAGAGAATGCAGAGTGAGAAAAGATGAGGGCTGAGGACTGAATCACAGTTAAGTGAGAGATGATAGAGGAGGGGAAACATACAAAGGAACTAGAGAACAGGCAGCCAGAGAATCTGGAAGGAAACTGAGACAGAATTTTGTCCTTTAAACCATGGGAGGAGGAGTTTAAAGAAAGAAAATGGTGAGTGAGGCCAAATGATTGCATAATGATTTGGAGTTGGACAGACCTGGGTGTAAATCCTAGTTTTGCCACTTACTGACAATGACACCTTGGACACATCACCAGAACTTTATAAGCATTTGCAAAAAGAGATTAATAATATTACTTATCTAATACAGTTATTGTCCAGATTAAATTAGATAATGTATATAAAGCTATTAGCACAATATCTGGCACATAATAAACTATCAATAAATGCTGATTAATAAGAAAAATAAGCACAGAAAAGGATCCATTCAATTTAAAACTAATGACCCTACTACAGTAATTTCAGAGAAGTCACACAGATATAAATCCAAATGAAATATATAGAAGCGTGTATGAGAGGTGAAGAAAGAGCCAAGGAATTCGGCAATGAAGATAAAATGAGAAAGTAGGGGCTTCCCTGGTGGCGCAGTAGTTAAGAATCCACCTGCCAATGCAGAGGACACGGGTTCGAGCCCTGGTCCAGGAAGATCCCACATGCCACGGATGCAACTAAGCCCGTGTGCCACAACTACTGAGCCTGCTCTCTAGAGCCTGTGAGCCACAACTTCTGAGCCCGCGTGCCACAACTACAGAAGCCTGTGTGCCTAGAACTCGTGCTCTGCAACAAGAGAAGCCACAACAATGAGAAGCCCACGTGCGCAACGAAGAGTAGTTCCCAGTTGCCGCAACTAGAGAAAGCCTGCGCACAACAAAGACCCAATGCAGCTCCAAATAAATATAAATAAAATAAATAAATTTATTTTAAAAAAATGAGAAAGTAGGTGTGCCAGAGGGAAACAAGGAATTGAGCATAATGTTCGCCTACACCCATACCCCAGCCTTTTTAAAAAATGGAATGGGAAGTCATACATGTTACTAGCCTTTGGGGAACAACTTAGAGAGGAACAAGTTAAAATACAAGAGATAACTTGGATTGGGAGAATTCATATTGTTAAAATGGCCATACTACCCAAAGCAATCTACAGATTGAATGTGATCCCTATCAAATTACCCATGACATTTTTCACAGAACTAAAACAAATAATCCTAAAATTTATATGAAACCATGAAAGACCCAGAATTGCCATAGCAATCCTGAAGAAGAAGAAAGAAGCTGGAGGCATACCCCTCCCAGACTTCAGACAAAGAAGTCATCAAAACAGCATGGTACTGGCACAAAAATAGACACTGGATCAATGGAACAGAAAGAGAGCCCAGAAAGAAACCCACATACCCACATTCAATTAATCTTTAACAAAGGAGGCAAGAATATACAGTGGAGCAAAGACAGTCTCTTCAGCAAGTGGCGTTGGGAAAGTTGGACAGCCGCATGCAAATCAATGAAGTAAGAGCACCCCTCATACCACACACAAAAATAAACCCAAATGGCTTAAAGATTTAAATATAAGACATGGTACCATAAAACTCCTAGAAGAGAACATAGGCAAAACATTCTCTGACATAAATCATACCAAAGTTTTCATAGGCGAATCTCCCAAAGCAACATAAATAAAAGCAAAAATAAACAAATGGTACCTAATCAAACTTACAAGCTTTTGCACAGCAAGGGAAACCATAAACAAAACGAAAAGACAACCTATGGACTGGGAGAAAATACTTGCAAATGATGCAACCGACAAGGGCTTTATTTCCCAAATATACAAACAGCTCATACAACTCAATAACAAAAAAACAAACAACTCAATCGAAAAATGGGCAGAAGACCTAAACAGACATTTCTCCAAAGAAGACATACAGATGAACAACAGGCACATTGGAAGATGCTCAACATCTCTAATTACTGGAGAAATGCAAATCAAAACTGCAGTGAGTACCACCTCACACTGGTCAGAATGGCCATCATTAAAAAGTCCACAAATACAAATGCTGGAGAGGGTGTGGAGAAAAGGGAATTCTTCTACACTGTTGGTGGGAATTATGTTGCAGCCACTATGGAAAACAGTATGGAGCTTCCTTAAAAAACTAAATATAGAGTTGCCATATCATCCAGCAATCCCACTCCTGGGCATATATCTGGAGAAAACTATAATTTGAAAAGATATATGGACCCCAATGTTTATAGCAGCACTATTTACAATAGCCAAAACATGGAAGCAAACAAAATGTTCATTGACAGATGGATGGATAAAAAAGATGTAGTGTACATATACACAATGGAAATACTACCCAACCATAAAAAAGAATGAAATAATGCCATTTGCAACAATATGGATGGAACTAGAGATTATCGTACTGAGTGAAGTAAGTCAGAAAGAGAAAAACAAATACCGTATGATATCACTTATATGTGGAATCTAAAATATGACACAAATGAACTTACTTATGAAACAGAAACAGACTCACAGACATAGAAAACAAACTTACAGCTACCAAAGGGGAAAGGCAGGGGGAGGGATAAATTAGGAGTTTGGGATTAGCAGATACACACTACTATGTATAAAAATAACAAGGTCCTAGTGTATAGCACAGGGAACTATATTCAATATGCTATAATAAACCATAATGGAAAAGAATTTGAAAAAGCATATGTATATATATGTATAACTGAATCACTTTGCTGTACACCAGAAACTAACATAGTTGTAAATCAACTATACTTCAATAAAAGAAAAATTTTTTTAAATACAAGAACCCTCTTAAGTGCTCATAGTGTCCCCCTCATACCCTAAAAGCAAAGACTCAAATGGGTCAAGATCACTCTTAGTGGAGTTGTCAGTAGAGAAGCTGCTGCATGGCTCTGGGTGTACCCTACTCTGCAAGTGGGAGACTCAAAACTCTTCGTGCAGAGCTCTTTGCAGCTGAACCAGGGTTGAGGTGACACACACGTGCCAGCTTAGAAAGAACTCCAGATAGTTTTAAGTGAGAAGAACAAGTCTCAGAATGGTACGTACAGTGTAGTGCCATTTTTTAGAAAACAGTGACAATGGGGACTTCCCTGGTGGTCCAGTGGGTAAGACTCCACGCTCCCAATGCAGGGGGCCTGGGTTTGATCCCGGTTGGGGAACTAGATCCCGCACACATGCCGCAACAAGAGTCTGCATGCTGCAACTAAGGAATCCACTAAGACCCACACAGCCAAAATAAATAAATAAATATTTGAAAAGAAAACAATGACAATAAAAGCTATGTCTTACCTTAAAAAAAAATAATACAAGAGACGAGAGGGGGTCATGGGTAGGATCAATAAGGGACCACTCCTCGATTCTCCCGTTGACTCTTTACTGTCATCACTCCTGCTGAACATCACCACTAGTTTAGACTTTATGAAACACAAGTTTGCAAATGTCACATCCTCTACCTTTCTGTCCCTGTTCCAGAGTCTTCAAGGAATTCCTAATGTCCAAGGAATATTATTCAAATGCCTTTCCAAGGGCCTCCATAATCTTTCTCCAACCTACTTTTACAATGTTCTCTCTTCCTATAGTCTGTAGACTCTTCCCCAGCTGAATTTCTCTCCTAGCTCCTTCAGGGATCTCCCTAACATAGTCTTCACTTACCTCTCACTCTGTCATACTTTAAGGTCAGCTTAGGTCTCACTCCCTCCAGGAAGTATTTCCTGGAACACTGCACTTTTCAATGACCACCTCTTCCTTTCTAGAACTAAAGTAGAGTTGCAGGCCAGGCCATGAAGTGATTTTTTTGTTTGTTTCATTTGAATCAGCTCAATCATAAATTTTCACATAAAAATCTGAGTTCCTGGCTTCCATTGAAAAATCAGGCATTCCCACCTGGCAAGTCTAGGCTGGAGTTGAATGTAACAGTGGGACCTTTAGCTAGGGCATGCATTCTCAAGTTTTATTCTTTTTTTTTAAATAATTTTAAAATTATTTATTTATTTATTTACTTACTTGGCTGCGTCAGGTCTTATTTGCGGCATGCAGGATCTTCATTGCTGCATGCGGGATCTTTTCATTACAGTGCACGGGCTCTTCATTGCGGTGCACGTGCTTCTCTAGTTGTGGCACACAGGCTCCAGAGTTCATGAGCTCAGTAGTTATAGCACATGGGCTTAGTTGCCCCGCGGCATGTCGGATCTTAGGTCCCTGACCAGGGGTCGAACCCACGTCCCTTGCATTGGAAGGTGGATTCTTAACCACTGGACCACCAGGGAAGTCCCTCGAGTTTTCTTCTTACACCTGGCTCATCATTCTCATATACACACGAGCCTGGCTCACGTAAGCATTTGAGTTTGTAATCCCAGGTCTAAACTGTAGCTGGACACTTGATGTACAGTACATGGCAGTTACTTATCTTTACGTTTATCATGTCTTCTGGAAAGGTTCCACATGGGCAATTCCACATATTATGCCTATTTGGGATTCCTCACAATGCCTAGCACAGCAACCTAAACATAGAAGAATACTTAGTATAAGATAAACGGGAATGAGAACCTAATCTGCTTTTTCTTAACTAACCCATCACCCAACAGAACTACAGTTACCCCACTCCAAAATTAAATACCAAGGAAAAAATTCTATATAAGGAAATAAGAAAAGCACTGGGAGTGAAGAGGGGAAGGCAGTCCTAGGAAGGTTGATTTCAGTGATACCAGCTCTGGTCTTGCAGCTAGAGCAAGAAGTTTTTAATTTATCCATTGCAGTTAACAGGTATTTGTGACTCCTGTGCAAGGCTCCTTGCTAGGAGACTCTGTTGGTTCCTATTTCCTTACTCATGTCAGACATTTGAGACCCAAAGGCAGGAAGAAAAAGAGGAAGGTTGATGGATAGTGGTGATGGACACTGGGTCAGAGAAGGGACTAGCTACTCATGTGGTAGTTCCCCTCCCATTCTGTTCTCTAATGTGGGAAGTACAAAAAGAGGGCTACTGCCAACTTGTGGAGCCCACAGAGTTGGCTAGAGCTTCAGAGGAGGGACAGGCCAGGATTTGAATCTAGATCATATGGCTCCACAGTCAACATACTATACCAAGAGAGGAGGATTTAACATGAAGCTAAAGAAGTTTAACCTTCAGGCCCCCTACTTGCACAAGCCCCCTTCAAGGCTCTGGGCAAGGCCTTAGCAATATGCTCATGTGGTTATCATAAAATTCCATAAGTAAGATATTTTCATAGCAATGACTAAGATCCTTGTTTCTTTTCACTCAGACTCTCTCTCCAATACCTTCCCCTTGTTGGACATTTTTGGGATCCTGCTAAGAGGAAGTTGAGTTGGGATACAAATATTTTGGGTTTTATTTATGTGGTGTACAGTCACTTTCACTTAGAGTTAAGTTATTGCCAGACATTTAGGTGTAGAAATGGCTTTCAACAATACCCCTATTACCTGCTATGTAGACTCATCTGGCATTATGACCCAAAGTTGTAGGGCCAGAGGTCATATCTTGATATAAGTAGCATGTACATTGTGGAGGAGAGACAAGGTTTGAAATTTATGTAACCAGAAACTAATGTTTGGAAAAATCCTGAGCATCCCCGTGGAGAGGTCCACATGGTAAGAAACTGAGGTCTATATGAGAGAGCTTGGAAATGGATCCTCTAGCCCCAGTCAAGCCTTCAGATGACTTGTAGAGATGGCCAACAACTTGATTACCATCTCATGAGAGAACCTGAGCGAGAACCACCCAGCTAAACTGCTCCTGAATTCCTGACCCACAGAAACTGTGAGGTGATAAATGTTCATTGTTTTAAGCCAGTAAATTTAGGGATAATTTATTATGTAGCAATAGATAACTAATATATCTAGCAAAAATGATTGTTCTCTCCTGGTCAAGAATATATTAAATAATTCAATATTCTATGAAGTCTTAGTGCTTACATATGTAAGAAACTTGATGGAAGTTTCCCTAAATTTGACAACAAATCTATAATTTTCACCAATTTTACCAATAAGCTGTGAAATAAGAGACTTTTCTAAACTATCATTGATAAAACTATTTTTATTAAAAATTCCAGAGGGAATACTGATGTATTTTTTATTCTTTTTATAGAAATATTACAAGATTGTCATATGAAGAGGCAATCAAAAACTATGCAGCTAAATATATAGAAAAGTCTATTATAGAGGATTATAGTTTATTGGTTAAAAAAAGTATGACTTTTTTGAGTTTGTAATATATATAGTACAAGATTTTTTTATGTGTAATTTATTGTGATTTCCTTTCCTAGTCTAAATAAATATTCACTTTTGAATCAATTCTCAATAATTTTGCATTATTTTTCTAGAGGGCTCTACAAAACCTTTGCTCTCACATTGCACATGGTAAA
Source organism: Grampus griseus (assembly GCF_964374135.1). Taxonomy (NCBI): domain Eukaryota; kingdom Metazoa; phylum Chordata; class Mammalia; order Artiodactyla; family Delphinidae; genus Grampus; species Grampus griseus. The sequence goes on from NC_139017.1 coordinate 61,561,866, forward strand.
ATGTTTTGTCAATTACTTACTGAAGAGGTCTAAAGATTGTTTGAAATTCATTTAGAATCAAGGTGGGGTATGAGTAGGGAAAATCTGGCATTGTGCCCTTGGCCTAGATAATTTATCCCCTTTTAACAAACAAGGGGCAAGCCCACATCCACCCCTGAGAATTCTGTTTGTATATATGGGGTGGGGTGGGGGGATCCCCATGTGGGTTCCCACCTGGACTTCAGAGGATTTCCTAACTAGTTCTCCCTCTTTTTAATAGCCAGAGGCTTTTAACTTCTGCATTCTTCAGTGTCCCTATTACTCCATTATTTCTCTTTTCCCCCTTGGGAGAGACTAATGGAGACGGAAACAGGATTATTTCCATCAAAAAGGAACTTGTGAAATTTACTGCAAAACAGCCTTACCATGGTATGAGAGCTGTTAAAAAGAATATGGTAGGCCTCTAAGCACTGATGACCATTAAAAGATACTCAAGACAAATGGTAAAGTGGAAGAAAAAAAGCAAGTTGCAAAGCAATATGCATAGTTTTAGCCTGTTCTTATCCTGAAATTACTGTATTTCATTCATTCTGAGATGAACATCCTATCAAATTTTAATATCTCTGATCAATGGCCTGTCAGAGTTTAAGCGGCAGTTTTTTCTCTTAGAGGCCTGTAAAATAAGATGCACGCTATAATCAATGATACCTTAGATTTGATGAAATATAACTATTGTTAAAGAACAAATCTTGAGCCGAGTACATTTAAAGATGAAATTGGCTTTATTCAACGTTTCATGAACCAGGCAGCATCCCATCTAACAAATAGAAGGAGGGAGTTGTATAAAATGGAAGGTTTTTACAGGCAGAAAGCAGGTGGGACAAGGAAGTTAAAAGTGGATTCTTTGGGGGAAATTTACCCTTTCTTAGAGAAAGGTAGGGGGGAATCTTATCAGGCAGATTGCCTCACTAGTGCTGACCAGGAAATTAAAATTTCAATCCTGGGAGAGGCCGAAACTACAGTTTGGTTACGTATTAGGTCTTGGATGCGGCTTGGAAGTCCTAGTCTGGAAAACATTTCAGCTGTTTGGAAAGCCTTCTGTTAAACTGAAAAACCCTAGGTGTTGTGGCATAGACAGAAACTGGTTACCAAGAACCTACTTGTAGGGCTGGTTGACATGGCAACAGAGTATTGTTATGTTATACAGGGATTGGTGCTACGATTCTAATGCTGTGGCTTCTCACTTTAAAAGGAGATAGCAGCTCAAGTGTGAAGAGACTCACCCGTCTGGATTGGCTGGGACGCTCTCACTAGGCTGGCAGGTGGGGAAACAAGCCCAAGAGGAAATAAAAGAGGCCTGGAATCCCATCAGCTTTACCATCAAGTGTATCCTTTCTTAGTAGCAGAAATGGATCCTTTATCCAAGTTCTGTTGAGCCTATAACCCAGGGGGTATCTTGGGCTCCTGCTGTATCAGTGCAATATATTTAAGTTTATTTGCATACAAAAAAGTTAGCAAGAATACATGTTAAATTAATGAGAGATTATTTCTCAGGAATGAGGTTAACGCAGATTTAAACTTTCTACGTTTACATTTCTCTATTATTACCTTTAAAAAAAACTCATGCATTACTTTATAATCGGGGAAAAAAAGGAAAGACATTCAAGTGGGAAAATACAGGCTAATATCAATAATGAAGTGGGTAGGCAAGTGATCTTTTTCCTTTTCACGTCTCAATCCTTGTCAACTTCTTAATGAGCATGAATTGTTTTTCCAAAACGAAAATTTGTTTTAAGAAATAAAAGAAACTTCCCTCAAACCCATTTCACTTCTTCAAATAAAAATAAATGCACAAATCCTTCAACATTGCAAGAAAAAAGTAGTTTATTTCTAAATCAAATTAACACAGGATTTGGACGATTTATTCATTAAGCAAACACTGGTGAGAATAAACTGAGCGCCCACTGTCTGGTAGAGACAATTCTCGCGATTTCCTCGCTTATTACGTGAATTTGATTAAAAAAATTTTTTTAAATCAAAGACGGTTTCAAAACACCCGTAACTTTCTAAAACGCGTGCTTTAGAAAGGAAGGGACGCCACGAGTTTATCGCCTCTCCTCTCACGTGACCCTCTCTTACCCGGGGAAGCCATCTTAAGCCGCGCCTCATAGAGGAAACTACATCTCCCAGAACCTTTGCGCTTTGCGTCGTGCTGGCACTTTTAGTGGCCGGGTCTTAGAGCTGAGCCTGTAGCTGGGCGCCATCTTTGACTCTGGCAGTGTTGGGTTTCTGCTGGTGTTGCTGCTGAGAGGACGGCGGGCGGCAGCGGCTAAGAAAGAAGAAAGACGTGGCAGCAAACGGGAGTCGGGGATAGTGTCGACGGTTCGGTAAAGTTTCTGTTCTCTGGTAACTAGACCCGTTTTTTGCTTCCCGGGTGGCTTGGGGCCGGGGAGGTGGGGGAGAGGGCGAGGGGAGTGGCCACGGCCTCCCCTCGCCCCTGGGTCGCGGCCTAGCCCGGGAAGTCAGAGCGGGTCCTTCGGCCCCGCGGTAACGACCCCCTCCCCCACCTCCCGGCCGCTGCCGTCGCCGGGGCGGGCTGGGAGCCCCAGGCTCCCGCTCCCGTCCACCCCACCCCCACCCCACTTCACCCCACCCCACCCCCACGGCGCCTGCTCCTTTTCCCAACGAACCTTCTTCCCCTCCCCCACATCCGGTGTTGGTGAAACTGTAGGAGCCCGGAGCAGCCCCAGGAAGCCGACTTGTTTCCCTACTCCCAGAGGAGAACTGACACTAGATTGCTTTCTTTGGGGGCAACAGTTTCCGTAGTTGAGCGGACCCCCGCTGCCTAAGTCAAATTGAGTGCCAGGAGCTGATTTTACCTACTCTCATTCCTCTCCAGGGTCCCACTACTTGGGAGATTTTCTCAAACTCCACACACAGAAAGCCACCGACCTTATTCCGGTATCCTACACCCCTTCCCTACCTTAATTACACTTCCCACTCCCCGCCCTCAGCATCGGAGTCAAGAGCAACAGGGACACTTCCGTTCTCCTTGTAGGACTGATGAAACCGTAATGAAGAACACCCCCTAAACTCCCATAATCGGTGCGGATTCCTATGGGGAAGGCCCATATTGTTGACATCTTCCAGGCCTTGGTTCTGGACCTTGAGAAGGAGGCTGAACTAGTGATAGCGATGCTTTTTAGGGTAAATGTATGTAGGTATTGGGGGAAGGGGAGGGATCAACCGAGAAGGCATGGAAGTGGTTTAAAGCTAATATTTCAGTTTTTGCTGCTCATATAGAGTCCAACCTAGGAGTTACTCATTTACAGGCTGTAATGCCTCTCCAGACTAAAAATGTTTGAAAACCAAGCATGGATTAACTCTCCATACGAACAGTAAATTGAAAATTCAGCTTCTGAGTAAAATTTAAAAATTTTACTCCCAAAGCATTTTTTTTAGGTACCCACATTTTTAAAAAATTGTGTTACTTTTAATTAGAGTTGAAAGGCCTCAACTAGAATTTGCTGTTAATGACCAGTATGTGGAGTCTGATTTAGCTTTCCAGAATTGACATTTTGGGTTTTATTGCCAAATCACAGTCCTAAACGATGAATGTTGAATGATGCACTATGTTTTTGTTTAAATGAAATTTACTGAGAATAATTAACTTCAGAATTAAGGGAAATTGATGTTGCTATCATGAGGCAGCATACAAAATACATATTTTAAAAACTGAAGACATTTCAAGCAGGTATAGTTCTTGAAGCAGAAAGAACATGAACCTGGGATTTGGAAGACCTGGTTTCTAGCTGCTACTGATCAACTCTATTACTCTGGGAAAGTAGGCCTCAGTTCTTTTTCCTGTAACATGAGTAAATTGGACTGTTTGAATTCAGAACTCAGAAAGTTGGAAGGGATCTTAAAGCCCTCTGTGAAAGCGTTTGGGAATGTTCTCCATTGCTGTCATTTTTCCTCCAAAAATAACCTGGTTTGGAAGTCATTGGTCCAACGGGAATTTGACTCCCCATAGAAATTGGAGAAAAGGTAATGCAAGTAGAGAGGAACAGCTGTATATCTGTTTGAGGAGTAAACCCACCAATAGATTCTGGTACGAATTTCAGAGACATAAAAAGAATGAGTGTATGTACCTTAAGTGTACCAGTTTCCTCACTCTCTCCTGGCAGAAGATGTAGCACTTTTAGTGGTGCTGGGATTCTGGGATGTGTTCCTATTACGTCTAATACAGATGAAGACGTGGTAGAGGGAAAGATGGTGGCAGAAGGACTGGATAAAGAGGCAAAATTGCCCGCGAAAAAGAAAAGAAAGAAGGGTTTGCGAATTAAGGGGAAAAGACGACGAAAGAAACTGATCCTTGCGAAAAAGTTTAGTAAGGATTTGGTATCTGGGAGGCCAGTTGCAGATGCCCCTGCTTTGTTGGCTTCCAATGCCCCTGAGCAGGATGAAGAAAGTCTTTTTGAGAGCAATATAGAAAAACAGATCTATTTACCTAGTACTAGAGCCAAGACCTCCATCGTGTGGCACTTCTTTCATGTTGACCCCCAGTACACCTGGCGGGCTATTTGTAACCTCTGTGAAAAAAGTGTTAGCAGGGGTAAACCAGGTAGCCATCTTGGGACATCTACTCTTCAGCGACATCTGCAGGCAAGGCATTCACCTCACTGGACCAGGGCAAACAAATTTGGAGTTACTAGTGGGGAGGAGGATTTTACTTTGGATGTACCTTTATCTCCCTCTTCCGCGGGAAGCAGTGGAAGCTTTGAATATATCCCTACTGATCCATTGGATAATAATGGAATGGGAAAGAAACGTGATAAATCAGTATCTGATGCCCTGAAGGCAGAAAGAGGGAGATTTCTCATCAAAAGTAACATTGTCAAGCATGCCTTAATTCCTGGAACAAGAGCCAAGACATCTGCAGTTTGGAATTTTTTCTATACTGATCCTCAGCACATCTCAAGAGCTGTCTGTAATATATGTAAAAGAAGTGTGAGCCGGGGTAGGCCGGGTTCTCACTTAGGAACTTCGACACTTCAACGACACCTGCAGGCCACACATCCCATCCATTGGGCAGTTGCCAACAAAGACAGTGGTGCAGTTGGAAATGGATTAGATGAAGCTGAGACTGAGAGAAATGATCTCTTGAGTGATACTTTGCCTGGAGAGAAGTCTACAGGCAGCCAGGATGTAACAGCTGAGGACCTTAGTGACTCTGATTCAGATGAACCTCCTGTATTAGAGGTTGAAAATAGAAGATCTGAGAGTCCTATTCCTGTTGCAGAGCAAGACACTCTAATGCATGCACAGGAACAAGAAACAACATATTGTGAAAATTCAACCTCAAGTCAAATAAGTCAAGCAATTATTCAAATGATTGTGGAAGATATGCATCCTTACAACTATTTCTCAACTCCAGCCTTTCAGAGGTTCATGCAGATTGTGGCCCCTGACTATAGGTTACCATCTGAAACTTACTTTTTCACTAAGGCTGTGCCTCAATTATATGATTGGGTCAGAGAAAAAATTTTCTTAACTTTGGAGAATGTTCAAAGCCAAAAGATCCACCTGACTGTGGACATATGGACCCATGACCCATCCACTGACTATTTCATTGTGACTGTACACTGGGTCTCTTTGCAAACTACACCTTCTTCCAGTAATGGCAGGATCCCCAATTTTAGAAAGTGGGCAGTTCTCTGTGTAACAGGTTTGGCCAAAGACTGTTTGATAACCAACATTTTACAAGAATTAAGTGACCAGATTGGTCTGTGGCTTTCTCCTAATTTCCTCATCCCTAGCTTCATCGTTTCTGACAATTCTTCTAATGTAGTACATGCAATCAAAGATGGTGGTTTTACCCATGTGCCATGCTTTCTGCATTGTTTAAATACAGTCATTCAAGACTTTTTCTGTGAGCACAAAAGCATTGAGAACATGTTAGTGGCTGCTAGGAAAACCTGTCATCATTTTAGTCATTCAGTCAAGGCCCGTCAGATACTACAAGAATTCCAAAATGATCACCAACTTCCATGGAAAAATTTGAAGCAGGATGAAGCTGGCCATTGGATTTCTACCTTTTATATGTTAAAATGGCTCTTGGAGCATTGTTACTCAGTTCACCATAGTCTTGGTAGAGCCAGTGGAGTTGTGCTCACCTCCCTTCAGTGGACTCTAATGACGTATGTTTGTGATATTCTTAAACCATTTGAGGAGGCCACCCAGAAAGTGAGTGTGAAGACCACAGGATTGAATCAGGTGCTACCCCTAATCCATCATCTACTCCTTTCCCTGCAGAAACTCAGAGAAGATTTTCAAGTTAGAGGTATTACTCAGGCCCTCAATCTGGTAGACAGTTTATCTCTGAAACTTGAAACTGATACCCTATTAAGTGCCATGCTCAAATCCAAGCCCTGTATCTTGGCTACTTTGTTAGACCCTTGCTTTAAAAACAGTTTGGAAGACTTTTTCCCTCAAGGTGCACATTTGGAAACTTACAAGCAGATCCTTGCAGAAGAAGTTTGTAACTATATGGAATCTTCATCAGAGGTCTGCCATATTGCAACTTCAGAAGCTTCTGGTTCCTCAGCCATAGTAGGAGCTGATTCATTTACCTCATCTATAAGAGAAGGCACCTCCAGTTCAGGGTCTGTTGATAGTTCAGCTGCAGATAATGTTGCCATTGGAGGCAAAAGCTTCATGTTTCCTTCTGCTATGGCAGTAGTGGATGAATACTTCAAAGAGAAGTATTCAGAGACCTCAGGAGGTGATGACCCTTTGATTTACTGGCAGAAGAAGGTGAGCGTATGGCCAGCTTTGACCCAAGTTGCCATTCAGTATCTGAGCTGCCCCATATGTAGTTGGCAGTCTGAATGTATCTTTACTGCAAATAGCCACTTTCATCCAAAGCAGATCATGAGCCTGGACTTTGACAATATAGAACAGCTGATGTTTCTGAAAATGAACTTGAAAAATGTTAACTATGATTATTCTTCATTGGTTCTGAGCTGGGATCCTGAGAATGAAGTTATTCAAAGCAATGAAAAAGAAATATTATCTTAATTTCTTTTTCCTTTCTCCATTTAAAATGGGCAACTTATTGCTATGTTACTGTGTCCTAATTGCTCTAATTGTTGTATACAGTTATACTAATTATTCTTTATGCACAATCTGGGGAAACCTGAAAACACAGAAAGGGCTGAAAATTCCTCAGGGGTAATATAATGTTGACAAAGTGAAGATTAAAGATTTCATAGTAGTAACTCAGTGTAGCTGTCACTTGAAATTTTGTTTATACCAATTGAGAGAAAAAAAGACTTTTTTAATTAAAAAAATATAGTGCAGCATTGAAAAGCCTTAGGCTATTTCTGGCTGGTAGATTGAACTAGTAATTGGTTTTAAGTAAAAATTTCTCTCAACCTGGGAGGTTTGATTGCTCTGAAACCAATGAAATAGAGAAAAAGCATACTAAACTGGTATCTCTCCCCATCACCACCATTTTTCTATTTCTTTAAAAACCCTGATTCATACTTACAGCTTGGCAAAAACAAAGTTCACAAAATTGTTTTATATTTAGGAATTCCTAATTGCCTCCTCATACTGGTCAGCGTTATAATTTCAACTTACTGAGTGTGATAGAGTTGCCCTTTATATTTAAGATTGGGTCTATATAGAGAGGAAACATTAGAAAACAATTAGGAAGAAATTACTTTTAGTCTTTGAATTGCCCTTTTTAACTTTTATTGTAAAAACAAAGATTAGCTACTTTTATATTATTTATGGGTAAATGACAAAAAGTTTACAGAATTGAAAAAGATTGAATGGAAATTGGAATGAAAGCCCCATGAGTATACTGTGACAAACCAGTATCCCTTTCCCACAGAATGTTTCTCTGAATTTAAGTGATCTTAAATGTCATTTAAAAATTATACTGAATGATCCATAATACTGTATTCTTAACTATGAGGTTATTTTGGCCTTAATTCTTATTTAAAAATAAGCAGTCAATATTTTCATGTGTTAGGAATCATTGCCTCACTGGTAAAATGAGAGAATTGATCTCAATTGATCTTGTCCCTTTCCACTCTGGAAGTATGTTTTTGTGATTGAGTGGGAGGCCATAAATGATGACTTTTAGTAAAAGTCTATTAAAAGTTTCAGACTGAATAACTAATGTAAGATCCCAATTTTTCCTTTTTTTCATTTTAGATTTGGGGATATTCCCTGCCCAAAAATTTCCTGGAAAATTGACTAGTATTAAGTGTGAGTAAAAGGTGTCCACTTTTTTTTAAGTTTTGATTTTAGTTTTGTCTTGGGTAGTATTTGGCAAGATTTAGCCTAGAAATTATGTAGTATTTATTACGTGAGAATCAAAATTGCTTTGTTACTGGGCTGGTTCAAAATTTAGAACTCATTTCTATGTATCAAAATTGTTTTTTGTTTTTGTTTTTCGTTTTTTTGAAATTCTTAAATGGTAAATGTACCATTGTGAAATGAAATTTCAACTCCAAAAGTTTACCCTTTTACTAACTGGAGTAAATGGATAATTATAAAGTCTTTAGTTGAAGCCATCACTAGTAAAGAATTTGGAACTAGGCTGCATAAGCAAGCCTTTGCAGGGCCACCATTGAATGTCATGCCGGTGACACTGGTGTTGCTATAACAGAAGGAAAACATCTTCCCTTATTAGATAGAAGCTTTCTGTAATTTTGACAGTGCCAGTTCAGGATGACTGTAATGCTGCTCTGCCTTCTACAGCTTGCTGCACCGCTCTGTAGTTACTCCATAACTATACATTTCTATCTTTTTTGGTTAAACACTCCCTGAAGGTGATAAAAGATGATGTGATGATATATATACATCCACATTGTACACATCGATATATGTGTAAGGATTTCCCTTCATCTTTATTTTGTGGGCTGGGCAAAATTTAGTGTAACATATTAATATACTTCATGATACTTTGGTAGAAGAGGAAGTTCACTATTTTTATAATGAACCCAAATTTAAAAGCTTTTGTAGTATATTTTAAAAGGGAAAACTTACCCAAATGTTTTATTTCTACACATTTGTGTATGTGTGTGTGTGTGTGTGTATAAGCCAGTTAGTATATATGTATATGTATATTATACATAAAACACTTTATATTTTTACATACAAGTATGTTTTTATTATACAGATAATAAAGATGGGGGAAGGTTTCTGTTTTTTTCTTAATAGGTGAAGAAATCTTGAAGACCAGAAATTGGATCTTATTGAATTTTGGTGTTCTTTTTCTTTTTCTTTTTTCTTTTTAAATTAATTGTTCGGCTATGGAAGATGGATCTTTTTTTTTTTTTTAATAATTCTTTGAATCTCAAGTTCATCTTTATATGAACTCTTTTTTGTTGTTTTTTTGTTGAGGAGATAACTAACCCTAGCTGTCTCCAGTTTGACAAAGGTTGTTTGAATGGACTTAAATCTCTCAGTAGTTGGGAGATGTTTTAAAAACACGCCCTGTGTTTGAATTGTGGCTGAGAGGTTTCCTTGGCAATGTGAGGAGGAAAATTCTTTCTGCCTCATTATTATTAATTCATGGATTGAGTGTTGGTTCGACCTACAGGCGTAATAGATTGGAACTCAGTGAAGACACAGACATTGCTGCTGAGAGCAACCAGCTAATAATGTAAGTGTGGAGATGTGTTCTTTTTTTCCCTGATTAAAGGAGTGAACATTTTTGTAATTTAAGGCATAATTTTCCTGAATCAGTAAGAAAATCAAAAAAATATTGTCAACACATTTTTTTCTTGTAATTGTTCATGAGTTTTTAGTTTTTTTGAGGGAAATATCCCTACCCCCTCTTTTTTTGATAATATATGCACATTATAAAAAAGGTAAAAACAATATAAACAAGGTGGACTCTTCCTGTAATTCCACCTCCTCAGAGAAAAGCACTGTTAATAGTTTATCGTGGCATAGTTCAGTGTCCATACACATAGCTCTGCCTCACCTTTTTCTAATGACTACATAGTGTTCCTTTGTATGGATGGATGTGCCATAATATATGTATCCCTGATTGGTAGACATTTGGGTTTTTGCCATTAAAAACAAAAAAGCCCTGCATCCAAAAACAGCTCTGTACACACATATATGTGAACTATTTCTTTGAACCACTTCTTAGATGCGAATTTGTAGAATTGTTAAAATTCCTAAAGAGATTATACCAATCTACTGAATTAATGAAGTCTTTTTGATTTTTAAAAGTTCTTAACACATCCCTTTTAGTGAAGATATTAATCTTTGGCCATGTTGCTGGTAAACCTTTTGCTATATGAATGTTTTTCATTTTATGTAGTGAAATCCATCAGTTTTATTAAGGTTTGTAATTTTGGTGTCATGTTAAGGACAGGTGTTTTTCATCCTGAGCTTATAAAAAAAATAGCATGCATTTTTTTTTTCCAGTACTTGGGTGGTTATATATTTTATATTAAAAATGTAATCTGGGCTTCCCTGGTGGCGCAGTGTTTGAGAGTCCGCCTGCCGATGCAGGGGACACGGGTTCGTGCCCCGGTCCTCGAAGATCCCACATGCCGCGGAGCGGCTACGCCCATGAGCCATGGCCGCTGAGCCTGCGCGTCCAGAGCCTGTGCTCCGCGACGGGAGAGGGCACAACAGTGAGGGGCCCGCGAACCCCCCCCCCCAAAAAAGTAGTCTAAGGATTGTAATTATATGACATTGCCTCTCTTCCTCCCATTAAGCATTGTCAAATATTGCTTGTTTTTTTGTTCAGCATAGTTACAAATTTAGAATCTTATATAGTGCTTTTAGTGAGCTAAAGCCTCTTTGCCATGCTTGCTTTTATTCCCTTGGAACCTTTTTGTATGAAGTAGTAATTGTTTTTTTCAAATGGGTAGCTAATTTTTTTGGTTAATTTCAAATGCCACCTTTTCCAGAAATTGCTTGGATTCTGTTAATCTTGTACTCATTTATTTGCCAATATTACATTTAAATGTTATCTTTTACATCTATGATAATATCAGGAAGCGCAAGGCCTCTCATTCTTTTTAAGATTTTCTTTATTTTTCTCAGTTACTCTAGGTTGTTTTGCAGTCTGTCAAGTTCCAGTAAAAATAAAGTATCACTGAGATTTTGAATTGAATTGCATTCAATGTTATTATCTGAATGATTGTTGCTGGCACAGGAAATTTATTGATCTTTTAAATATCTTATTTTAAATTTCTTTAGTTGATGGTTAGATTTTATAGTTTGCAAGCATATAATGTGCAGATACTAAATTTTTTGCCTCATCCTTTCTAATCTTTATACTTTTTTTTCCTTATTGCGTATACTGGACTCTGGAACAGTGTTGAATGATGGTGCAGACGGCGAGACTTTTTTTTTTGCCTTTTTTTTTTTTTTTTTTTTGCCTTGAGTGCTTTACCTCTAGTGTTTTACCATGTCTCATGTGTTGATAGTTTCTGATGAATTAGTACATTCATGCTAAGGAGGTTCCTTGTAATTTACAAAGAGTTTTTACTGGGAGTAGATGTTGTGTTGTAGCTTTCTTTTTTGTTAAGCCATTTTAACTTTAAAAAATTATAATTTTCAATCTTTATTTTCCACCGTTTTTCTGTTTTTGAAATCTTAAGATACCATAGAGTTTCTGTTTTTAGCCCCCCTTTATTCTATTAATGTAATGAATTTCTCAGTATTAAACCATTTTTTGTCCTGGAATAAACCCTCTTTGATCATGTTATTTTCTTTAAAAAATTTATTTTATTTATTTCTGGCTACATTGGGTCTTTGTTGCTGTGTGCGGGCTTCTCATTGCGGTGGCTTCTCTTGCTGCGGAGCATAGGCTCTAGGTGAGCAGGCTTCAGTAGTTGTGACTCACGGGCTTTAGAGTGCAGGCTCAGTAGTTGTAGCTCACGGGCTTAGTTGCTCTGCAGCATGTGGGATCTTCCCGGACCAGGGCACGAACCCGTGTCCCCTGCATCGGCAGGCAGATTCTCAACCACTGCGCCACCAGGGAAGCCCCTCTCCTGCCAGTTTTTAAATATTTATTTATTTATTTGGCCACACTGGGTCTTAGTTGCAGCATGTGGGATCTAGTTCCCTGACCAGGGATCGGACTTGGGCCCCCTGCATTGGGAGCGTGGAGTCTTAACCACTGGACCACCAGGGACGTCCCCCTCCCCCCCAATTTTTAAAGTTACCTTTTGGTGTACCCTACAAGGTGGAATGCATTCCCTGTGTTTGCGGTCAGAGGAATCCTGGTAGTGGATTGGTGAGGTGCTATTAAAGGTCCAGTCCTTCGTGGATCAGTGATGGTCAGGTCAGTTAGGGCAAACTTAAATTTTTTATGTCTGTGTTGCATTATATTAGAAAACTTAATGTTATTCTCAGCATAAAACAAAATAATCAGTAGCCACCTGTAATTCTACTACCATAGCCGTAACTACTGCTAACATTTTGGTCCGTGTTCTTCTAGACTTCTTCCTGCTACTCATCTTCACCAGCATTTGGTGGTATGTTTTTGGATTTTAGCTCTTCTAAAAGGAATTTGCAATTCCCTGTGATGTTGAGTATCTTTTCATATGCTTGTTTGTCATCTGTATGTTTTCTTTGGTGAGGTGTCTGTTTCAATCTTTTGTCCACTTCTTCCAGGAGTGTTTATTGAAAAGACTATCCTTTCTCCATTGACATTGCCTTGCTCCTTTGTCAAAGTTTAGTTGACTGTATTTGTAATCTGTGTTAGTTTCCTAGGACTTCCATTACAAAGTACCACAAACTGGGTGTCTTAAAGCAACAGGAATTTATTATCTCACAGTTATGGAGTCCAGAAGTCTGAAAAGGTGTTGGCAGGGTCATGCTCTCTCTGAAACCTGTAGGGAAATGATCCTTCCTTGCTTCTTCTAGCTTCTGGTGTTTGCTGGCAATCCGTGTCATTCCTTGGCTTATAGATGCATCGGTTTTTGAACATTTAGGTTTCTCAGTGGTTTTCCATTGTTAGAAGAAGATGGTGATGAACTTTCTTATGCACTATTATTTTGCATATTTGTTGAATTTTAATCTCAGGATAAATTCTAGAAATGGAATTGGAAGTCATAGGGTATGTACATTTTGAAGGTATGTTTAGTAACATAACTCTTCTAACCTTGGTTGCTGACTTAAAGGCTGGTTTTTGTCATGGCCTGCTGTTCTTGGATTAGGAATTGTTAGTAGGAAATATGAAGGAATTTGATTCAGCTGATTTCAAATTGTAGCTCAGTGTTTCTGTTGTTGTTGTTGTTGTTTCTGGCCGCACCTCTCAGCATGCAGAACTTCCCCTATCGACTACACGCCCTGTGCAGGGGAAGCACAGAGTCTTAACCGCTGGACCACCAGGGAAGTCCCTAGATCAGTGTTTCTGAAACCTGATCTTCTGATGTAGGAGTTTGTAGAAACCCCTTCCAAATTCTGGCTTGTGCTCTTGTCATGTATTTTTACTTCTCTAGAAGCTTTCTTTCTTGAACCCTTTAGTGCAGGGGGCCAGGGTATGGCAAGGACTGAGGCGGGAGGGAATATTGGTCATTTTGCATAAGCACTATTTTATGGGTCAAGCCCTGAGAACTTCTTTTGCTCCTTGTTTGCAATTGGTGTGCAGCTCTTTGTCCATCTTAATTATATTAGCTATTAGCTCTACAGATTTTTCAGGAGTAATTGTTTCACCAATTTTTCTAGTGAGACAGTTTTTCCCACATACTTATAATTATATACTTTTGAAATAACAAAAATGCTTGTGAAAATATTGGAACTTCTGTTAGATGAAAAAAAATCTGGTTTGTCAGAAATGTAGATTTAGCAAATTATCTTGTGTAAAATAATCCAAGTCCCATTAATAATCTAAACTGCAGATCATTTATTGAGCGTGCAGTGCTTACCTAGGTTATGCTGAAGCACCATAGAGAGTGCAAAAGAAAGAAGCATGACTATTCTTAACAAAACTTTTACATTGTAGATGAGAATGTACAACTTTCACATCAGAATAAAATGTGAATCAGTTTTCATAAGGCTCTGTTATAGGCAATATAGACATACTAATACAATTAAAGTTTGGTTTTAACAATGTGATCTCATTGGTCAAGGTGATTTGGAGGAGAAAGTTGGAAGAATTTACCTGAAATACTTTCGTTCATTGACTTCTCATTTTAGGATTACGTTTAAAAGACAATTTCTGTGATTGAGTTGTCTTTTGGAAGATTAAACCCATATCAAGAGGACTTGGAGCTGGTCCTCGCCTTGAGGAAGCAGTGGCTTGTTTTCAAGAAGCCACTTCTCATCTGAGGATCTACTCAGCATGCCTAATCAAGGAGAAGACTGCTATTTTTTTTTCTATTCTACATGTACTAAAGTAAGAATTGGCATCTCTAAATCATTTCTTTCTATGATTTCCCTAATAAAATTGGATAAGATTTTCCCAATATACCAAGTTGTCTCTGTGTTTTGCTCAGCTATTTATTATCTGCTGTCAGTTTTTAGTAAAGGGTAGCATTCCTAAGGGAATTCGTTCTTCATCATTTTTTTCTCTTCATTTTATGTTCTCCATATTCTCCAAAAATAAAAAGGTTCATAGCATTTAATCATCATTCAGTGTTCTTCTAGCTGTAATTAATCTGTTCAGGGTGCTTTCGGAATTAGGAACACTTTAACTGTGGCTGGCCAACTTTGCTTTTATTTACTTTGTGTTAAATGAATGGGTGGGTTGAATTTGACTTCTTGCTTAAGATTTCCTGCTGAATACTAAAGCCATTTTCTAAATAAGCTTTTGCAGCTTTATTGCTTTTTCTTTGTCAGAGCTTCCTGTTTTTCAGCTTGATTCTTCTATAGCTCCATTTAGATCTGTCTGCTGTTTTCTGTTGTTCTTTTATGACTAATTCTATGCATGTGTATTTTTTTTCAAAAATGTTTCTTAAATCATATTGGTGCTATGTTTAAAATTGTCAGTTTTGAGCAAAGCTTTGATTTTATATAGCAAGTTGCACAACAGTAGCATTTTGTTTCAGATATTAACGTTGTATGAAATACATAGTGAAGTATGGAATTATACTTAAATTCTAATCTATTAACTTTCTGATTTTCCATTAAAAACTAGTTACACAAGTCAGGATGTATGAAATGGTTTTGAAGATTAACAGTAAAATATATTTTTAAACAGTACCTAATACTACCATTTGTCTTTTTCAGGCCCGTCTCTCAGCTTGTGTCATTCATGTTGTCAGATCAGATGTAGGATGCTGTCAAGAAATAGGTTTTAGGAAATTAAAAATTTGTTGACCTCACATTGTTCGTGTCATCTCATCCCAGTTGTTTTCTACTTTACCTGTCTCTCCTTACTGCTTTGTGTTTGTCTAGATACCAAGAAATGTACAGTGAACATTTTGCCTGGGATCTAGTTTGGTACCACAGTTCTTTTCTGTATTATTCTCTTGTTTACAGGGTGACAGCTGTCCATTCCGTCACTGTGAAGCTGCATTAGGGAATGAAACTGTTTGCACATTATGGCAGGAAGGGCGCTGTTTTCGACAGGTGTGCAGGTTTCGGCACATGGAGATTGATGTAAGTTTTCAGTTTGTATTATAGTAAGTAGTCTTGTGTCCTAATGGGCCAATAAAAAATATGGGGGTAAAAAACAACATTTCATATAACATGTGAGTTAAATTTTTTTAATGACCTACTGAAATTTCTCTCATTAAAATGTTCACTTAATATCTAGATGTTATATGGTATGAATTGGTATCATATTTCTTAAAGGTAGTTTGGTAATCTGTCCAAAGTGTAAAAATTATATATGTATATTTGGGGGGTATTTATATTTCTATGTTTATTTTAAAGCAATCTGAACTTAGAGAAAACTTGCAAGTACAGTATTATAAAACTTTCTTCTAAGCCATTTAGGGGTAAATTACTGACATTTCCTATCACTTCCAAATACTTTCATGACTGTTTCCTACAAACAAGAAAGATACTGTCTTCCATAACTGTGATACAACCATCAAAATTAGAAAATTAACATATATGTATTATTTTCATTGAATCCTCAGATCCCATTCAAGTTTTGCCATTGTACTAGTGATGTCCTTTATTGCAGTAGGAGTGAGTCCAGAATCAAGTGTTGCATATAGTTGCCATAACTCTTCAGTCTCCTTCTGTCTAGAACAGTTAGTTTTTTCTTGCCTTTCATTGGCCCTGACATTTTTGGTAGTTTAAGGACAGTTATTCTGTAGAGTGTTCCTCAATTTGGGTTTATCTGATATTTTCTCATTACTAAATTCAGGTCATGTATATTTGGCAGGAATATCACAGAGTCACCTCTTATTATTCTTCTCATTGCTTATCATTGGGTGGCATACAATATTAATTATCCCATTACTGGTGTTGTTAACTTTGATCACTTCATTAAGGTGGTATCCACCAGATTGCTTCACTATAAAGTTTTCCTTTTTGTATTTAGTAAGTATTTTTTGGAGAGAAACTTGGAGACCTTGTAATTATCCCATTCCTCATCAAGTTCTCAAGGTTTTTTTTCTAGCTTTTTATGTGTGAACTCATGGTTTCCTATTTTATTCAATGTGTTTTATGTCACTACTATCATTTGTTATCCTCAGGTTGACTCAGTTTGGGCCAGTAAGAGACCTTAAAGCTGGTTTTTGTGTCTTTTTGATGTTTCCATCATTCTTTGAACACGTCTTCACTTTGTGGCCTAACAAGATTATCCAGGTTCATCTGGTACTTTTCCTCCTCCAGTTGTGGAATCAGCCATTTCTGCAAGGAGCCTTGGTTCCTTCTAGTGTAACTGCTTCTGGAGTGTCACTGCTTCCAGGCATGCAGTGGACAGAACAGAGGAATGTATAAATGTGTATACATACATTTATATCATTGTTTATTATTTTATGTATTGAAAATCATGAGTTCACATAGATGCTTCCAATTTACCAACACTACAGTGTTTTGTGTAGGCTTCTCCTTATTCATACTTGTAACTCTTTTCTCCAAAACTTGATTTCCATTGTTCTTAATCTTACTTGATCAGTCCCCTAGTTACGTAAACTAGACAGTGTATTACAGCCTGTTTCTTCCTCTCAGGCTCTGATGTCACATGAGGCTGCTCCTGCACAGGACATCTTTCTCACCTTGTTTCTATTCTGACATCCTGTACCAGGGCAGGCCTCCCACCTTGCTCCACTGTGAGGACTCCTTCCTCACCCTGCTCCGGACCTCATGGATGCCTTTTTCACATCCTTGGGCTTTGATACTCTGTGTTGGGCAGCCCTCCCATGTGAGATTCTTGCTTTCCTCACCCTGCTCATTCTCTGACTGTACCAGGACCCACTCAGAAGAGCCTGCCTTCCTCACCTCTCTTGATCTTTGATGCCCATTCTAGGCTGACACTCCATGAGTATACCCTCCTCACCCTACATTAGGATCCCTTCTGCATAAAAGCCTTGCTCACCCTTCTCAGGCGCCAACCTTGTGCCAGGCCATCCTCCTACACAAATGCCTTACTAACCCTGACACCCTATGAGCTGGTTCCACCTTGTCACATGGATACCTTCCTCATCTCAGTCAACCTCCAACACCTTGCTCTGGGGCACTTGCCCTTCCCTCTCCCAACATGAATGCCTACCTCTCTCAGCTTCACCTAATGACTTTGGACTGAATTGTTTGAGAGGGGGTGGGGAAAGAAGAAAGAGACTAAATATGCAATTTGTATGCCTGTGGTTATATAACTACTCCATTCTGGTTTCAGATTTATGGTCTCTCAGCTACATTCTATGCTGTCTTCCAAATAGGGAATTCACTAAATACATTCAGAAAAAGAAATACTCTGGAACTTTCAAAAGATCATGTTGTAACATTGCGAGCAGAGTGTAAACTGGCACAACTCCTAGGAAAGGTGTATCAGTCTCTAAGAACATCTGCGTTTGGAGATTTTCTAAAAAACTCGTGGGACTTGGCATATGGTTTATTCATGGCTAAGATTTATTACAGTGATATAGTAAGGTTACACTGATCATAAAAGAAAAAAACACAGAGACTGGAGGAATCCATGTGTGGGTTTCTTTTATTATCTTTCCCTCCCATAAGGGGTCACAAAGAACATACATTTCCCCCAGTGGTGAAAATGCAGCAACATGTGTGGGGTGTTTTTGCCCAAGGAAGCCCATTAGATCAGCATCCAAATTTTTTTATTGGGGCTGGTCACATAGGCACCCTCTACCTAACACATACCAAAACTCTAGTCTCCTAGAAGGATGTCAGGTGTTCAGCATAAGCCATATTGTTTGCATGAACAGTCCAGGCACAGTGATCAGTTAACTGACCAGGAGCATTATAAGAGCCAATTTCCCACATGCCGGGAAAGGACCAGCCTTACAAGCAGGCTATCTGAGGACTGCAGGCTTAGGGCTAGGCTACTCTGTTAACTCTTTTTTGCACAGAGGCTTGTTTGGCTGCATCTTTCAAAACTACTAACTACTTGAACCTTTGTCTCATCTGTACTCATGTGCAAAATGAGATCTATGCAGAATTACTCATTGTAACATAATTTGTAATATGTAAAGTGTATGAAGCAACCGAACCTTCATTTAAAATAAATTTTATTACATTCATACAGTGGAGTGCTGGGCAGCTGTTACCAAAAAATTTTAAAGGGATACTACTTATTTATTTATATGAAAAGATCAGGATATAGTGTCACTGAAAAAGCAAAGGACAGAATAAAGTGTGTAATATACTACCATTTGTGTTAAAAAAAAGATAAGGAAAAGAATTTATATTTGTTTTTCACTCGTATATGCATTTTAAATATCTCTGGAAGTATAAAGGAGAAACCTAACAACAATGGCTATAGGAGAGTGGAGATGGGAATGGTATGGAGTCGGTTTACTGTATACCCCCCTTTCTAGATGCATCGACTTTCATTATTCATGGGTTCCATATTTGCAAATTTGTATATATGCTAAAATTTATAACCCCCAAATCAGTACAGATGTCCTCTTCATGATCTATTTAGTGCCATGTTTGTTTGCATTTTTGTGCTTTTTGTTTGTGATTTTGCTGTTTTAAATGGCCCCCAAGTGTAGTGCTGAAGTGCTGTATGTAATGTCCCTAAGTGCAAGAAAGCTCTTATGTGCCTTGTGTAGAAAACACGAGTGTTCGATAAGCTTCATTCAGGTGTGAGTTACAGCGCTGTTGACCTTGAGTTCAGTGTTAATGAATCAATGATACTTATTTATTTATTAAAATTTTATTTATTTTTGGCTGCATTGGGTCTTTGTTGCTGTGCACAGGCTTTCTCTAGTTGCAGCGAGTGGGGGCTACTCTTCATTGCAGTGTGCGGGCTTCTCATTGTGGCGGCTTCTCGTTGTGGAGCACTGACTCTAGGCACACAGGCTTCAGTAGTTGCAGCACATGGGCTCAGTAGTTGTGGCACGCAGGCCCTGGAGTGTGCGGGCTTCAGTAGTTGTGGTGCGCGGGCTCTAGGGCATGCGGGCTTCAGTAGTCGTGGCACATGGGCTTAGTTGCTCCGCAGCATGTGGGATCTTCCCAGACCAGGGATTGAACCTGTGTCCCCTACATTGGCAGGCGGATTCTTAACCAATGCGCCACCAGGGAAGTCCCCAGTGATATTTATTAAATAAGGTGTCTTTAAACACAGACACACATCAAACAAGATTATGTATTGATCACTTGATGAAAATGTGACCAAGAGCTTTCAGGAACCCAACTCTGTTTCCTTGAGCAGAATTGTTCAGTATTTGCTAATTAAATAATGTGAGCATTAACTATATATCTTTGGACCATGTGCTGTGTTACTGTTAAAAAGTTAAAGGAGGGGCTTCCCTGGTGGCGCAGTGGTTGAGAGTCCACCTGCCGACGCAGGGGACGTGGGTACGTGCCCCGGTCCGGGAGGATCCCACATGCCGCGGAGCGGCTGGGCCCGTGAGCCATGGCCGCTGAGCCTGCGCGTCTGGAGCCTGTGCTCCGCGACGGGAGAGGCCACGGCAGTGAGAAGCCCGCATACCGCAAAAAAAAAAAAAAAAAAAAAAAAAAGAGGAGTAATCATACAGGAGAATGTTACTATGGAGGATGCGTTGCTAAGTGAAAATGTACAGAATTATATGGAACAACTTTCTTTTAAGTGTGAATCAATACATTCTACAGGTTTTTGTTTTTGTTTTTTAAGAAAAAGAATTCTATACCAAAATAAGTGACTCTCACTGGGTAATGGCCTAACAGGCATTAATTTTATTTTCCAAGTCATCTTCTTTGCTTATGTATTACTTTTTATTTTGAAACAAAATTCAGTAAAAGTATTAAACAGATCAAATAAACGTCATGTGACTCCTGTATAAAGAGGATGCTATCACAGTAGTCATCCAGTAATTTGAAGATTGCTTTCAGGAAAGAAGTAAAAACTTAAGCAAACACAAATCCAGGAGCAAGGAAGATTGGCATTAGATTCTGCCTCAAGGAGTAATAGAATAATTGTTGTTATTCTAAAAAACAATGGTATCTATTATACCTACCTTTTAAGTGTAACGGGAGACTAATAAATTCTATCCAGTTTTTTCAGAGGCAAAGTTATTTGCTATACTTTTTTTTTTTTGGCGGTACGCGGGCCTCTCACTGCTGTGGCCTCTCCCGCCGCGGAGCACAGGCTCCGGACGCGCAGGCCCAGTGGCCACGGCCCACGGGCCCAGCCGCTCCACGGCACGTGGGATCCTCCCGGACCGGGGCACAAACCCGCATCCCCCGCCTCGGCAGGTGGACTCCCAACCACTGCGCCACTAGGGAAGCCCTATTTGCTATACTTTTTAAAAATATGTGGCAGTAAATGCAGGACATAAATTTTTTACATAGTTTTTACCCAATCACTTTCAGAGATGTTGAGCTAATTTATATTTTCATTATCAGTATGTGGGACTCCATGATTCTTCCACATCCCTACCAACACAGTGTATTATCAAATTATCAGTCTCCCAATATAGTAGATATTGGGATCTTTGCCCCTTTTGATACATTTAAGGATCTTTTTGTAATGGTCATTGTTCCTCTGTTTCTTTCCTCCATATTTAAAGATTTCTGAAGTAGTGCTTCTGTTCTTTCCTGGAAATTTAATCCTTAGACTGCTTATTATGAGAGATCCAACATAATGCAGGTTATTAATCAGAATTTAGTTGCTTTTCAGAAGTGCTTATCACGTCTTTTTTTTCTTTATTGAACTGTTTGTTAAAGTATATATAGAAATGTGCACATATCATAATCTTACAAGTTGAAGAATTTTCACAAAGTGAATATAGTTACTAGACCAGCACCCTGATCAAGAAATAGAACATTTCCAACACTCTGTCTTCCCCCTTTATCTCTTCATTGTCACTCACCACACCCCCAAAACTAATCACCGTCTTGACTACTCTGCAATAGAGGAGTTTTAACTGTTTTGGTCTTTACATAAATGGAATTACACAGGATGTGCTCTTTTGTGTCTGGCTTCTTTCGTTCTGCACCCATGGTGTTAAGTTTATTCCCTCTCATTACTGGATAGCATTGTATTTTATGAATATACTACAATGTATTTATCCTTTCTAGTGTTGATGTACATTTGGTTTGTTTCCATTTTGGAGCTGTTACAAATAGTGTTCTTTGAATATTCTTTATATACATCTAATGTGTATATTAGAACTTATGTATGTGTTTCTCTTGGACATACATCCTGTTATCCAGCAAATCATTCTAGATGTACCAGTATTCTTGTTTTTCTTGTTCCCCTTTATAAGAGCGAGGTAGCTTGGGAAGGAAAGATAACCATCCTAGTGTGTTACATGAACCTTTAGAAGTCACGAATGGGAAGAGGAAGAATTTTTCCAAGTCTTGAACTCTCAGCTTCAAATAATAACTGCAGTTTATTGCGTCTTTTCTGTGTGCTAAGTGCTTCATGTACATTATTTCATTTAACTCTCATGAGAAACTAATTAATAGCTACTGTTACTCCCATTTTATAGCTGAGGAAAGTGAGACTAAGAGGTATTAAATTATTTGACATCACATGGTCAATAAGTAACATAATAGAGATTCTTGACTCTTATCCTTGATTCCATAGTCTTACCTACTATATTACCCTGCTTTTCTAAATTAAATGTAGACATTTAGGAGTTCAAGGATTAGGGCAAGGAGGAAACAATAGCAGACTACTTCCCTGTTCCTTTCATCTCTCTGTCATGCTAGAATAAGTTACTTTCAGCAGCCCTTCTTCCTCATACTCAAAATCATTTCACATGCCTCAGATTTTTTAACCTTGTATGAACTTTGTCCAGAAAACATGACCAAATTAATACAGGTCACACTATTTTTTATTTGAAAATAATGTGTTTTTCCTCTTACAGAAAAAACGCAGTGAGATTCCTTGTTATTGGGAAAATCAGCCAGTGGGATGTCAGAAACTAAACTGTGCTTTTCATCACAACAGAGGACGTTTTGTTGATGGCCTTTTCCTACCTCCAAGCAAAAGTGAGATTCGTTTCAATTTTGAAAGAATAGTTACTGTATAATGAACACCTACATGCACAATGTACAGAGTACTTTATAAACATTGCCTTCTTTTAGTCTTGTGAGAGAGCAGTATTATTTTCACTTCACAGATGAGGGAATTGAACTTTATTAAGGTTAAATGACTTGTACACAGTCATAAGCCAATAAAATAGCAGTCACGATTAAAACTTTGTTTCCAAAATCCATGCTGCTTCACAAATGTTTCTTGGCAAGATAGTTTAGATTACTACAGCTTATTACCTCATTTCCCATTTTCTTATCATACCTATAGAGATTTTCAAAAGAAACTTGATTCTCCAGGCCAGGGGTGTTGGCAAGTCTGGTCTTCCACCTGTTTTGTAAAATAAAGATTTATTGAAATGAAGCCCTGCCCATTTGTTTATATATTTTCTGTGGCCAGATTTTTTTTTTTTTTTAAATAAGGAAACACAAGCTTTATTTATTTATTTATATTTATTTTTTGCGGTATGCGGGCCTCTCACTGTTGTGGCCTCTCCCGTTTTGGAGCACAGGCCCGGCGGCCATGGCTCACGGGCCCAGCCGCTCCACGGCATGTGGGATCTTCCCAGACCGGGGCACGAACCCGTGTCCCCTGCATCGGCAGGCAGACTCTCAACCACTGCGCCACCAGGGAAGCCCCTGTGGCCACATTTTGTGCTACTGCTTCAGAGTTGAGTAGTTGAGACAAGATCTACAAGGCCTAAAATATTTACTATATACCTCTTTACAGAAAAACATTTGCTAACACTGCCCCTGCTCTAGGGTGTAATCTAAAATGAAACTTACACTCTGCCAAAAGCTAGTATTTAAAGTCCTTTTAAAGTAATTTCCTAGTGGAGTGATCAGCCATTTAAAGCCACATCTGCTATGTGATTAAAATTTGATGGATATATATTTTTATCTCTATTTAAGGGGAAAAAGGCTCACCCCTTTCTGGTATAATTCAGAAGTATTGCCCGCTATCTCTTTAAAAAGCTCCTTCTTGATCAAAGAGCCTAGAATTTTAGTATTAAAATTTAATGTCTAGAATTTGTAAATAGTTGCTGTGCATCTAGCTTCCTGTTTATTCTCTGTTTTGAGCACCCACTTTGAGTGTGTTTATGTGCAGTGAATAGTTACTAGTTGAAAGCCACATTTTCCCTCCCTGGGAGTTTAAAACCTAATTGGGAAAATGGGGAAATTAAAAATTAGATTAAAATTTTTTTTTTTTTTTTTTTGCGGTACGCGGGCCTCTCACTGTTGTGGCCTCTCCCGTTGTGGAGCACAGGCTCCGGACACGCAGGCTCAGCGGCCATGGCTCACGGACCCAGCCGCTCCGCGGCATGTGGGATCTTCCCAGACCGGGGCACGAACCCATGTCCCCTGCATCAGCAGGCGGACTCTCAACCACTGCGCCACCAGGGAAGCCCAGATTAAAATTTTAATTAAAAGACATGAATTAAAAGGACATAATGCTCAAAGAAAATCACCAAACTTATGATAGGTGGTTGGAGATTTTTTTTTTTTAAAAAAACATCTTTATTGGTGTATAATTGCTTTACGATGGTGTGTTAGTTTCTGCTTTATAACAAAGAGAATCAACTATACATATATCCCCATATCTCCTCCCTCTTGCATCTCCCTCCCACCCTCCCTATCCCACCCCTCTAGGTGGTCACAGAGCACCAAGCTGATCTCCCTGTGCTATGCAGCTGCTTCCCACTAGCTATTTATTTTCCATTTGGTAGTGTATATATGTCAGTGTTACTCTCTCACTTCGTCCCAGCTTATCCTTCCCTCTCCCCGTGTCCTCAAGTCCATTCTTTACGTCTATGTGTTTATTCCTGTCCTGCCCCTAGGTTCATCAGAACCATTTTTTTTTTAGATTCCATATATATGTGTTAGCATATGATATTTGTTTTTCTCTTTCTGACTTACTTCACTCTGTATGACATACTCTAGGTCCATCCACCTCACTACCAGTAACTCAATTTCGTTTCTTTTTATGGCTGAGTAATATTGTATTGTATATATGTGCCACATCTTCTTTATCCATTCATCTGTTGTTGGACACTTAGATTGCTTCCATGTCCTGGCTATTGTAAATAGAGCTGCAATGACCATTGTGGTACGTGACTCTTTTTGAATTATGGTTTTCTCAGGGTATTTGCCCAGTAGTGGGATTGCTGAGATATATGGCAGTTATATTTTTAGTTTTTTAAGGAACCTCCATACTGTTCTGTCAGAGATTTTTGATGAATTGGGACTGTATCTTCTATTTTTAATTTATGACTAACTTTGTATGTCTAGCTGTGTTGCCCACTGTGCCTGAGTCACCAGAAGAGGAAGTGAAGGCTAGCCAGCTCACAGTTCAACAGAGCAAATTATCTGTCCAGTCTAATCCCTCTCCTCAACTGCGAAGTATTATGAAAGTAGAAAGTTCAGAAAATGTTCCTAGCCCTACACATCCACCAGTGGTAATCAATGCTGCAGATGATGATGAAGATGATGATGGTAAGCTTTAGCTCTTTCTTTAAGGCAAGTAAATGATCAGGGTAACTTAGTGAATTAGAATCAGACTTGAAGCTCTAGTAGACCTGTTTTTAATTGGGAATTTGCCTTAAATTTTGATAATATAGATCAGTTTTCTGAGGAAGGTGATGAAACCAAAACACCTACCCTGCAACCAACTCCTGAAGTTCATAATGGATTACGAGTGGCTTCTGCCCGGAAACCTGGGGTCAATTTAAAACAAGGTAAGAAGAGGCTATATTGATGCTGGTTCCTGCTCATAAATCTTACAGCACTGTTGAGTGAGTCCAGACTATTTTAAATACCTTTGAAATTTAGTTCATGATTACCACCACCTCCATCTTCCTTGCGCCCATTATACACACACACACACACACACACACTTAATTTCTCTTATTCATTGAACAAACATTTGAAT